>NC_092125.1:91895740-94384524 GCF_043159975.1 Macaca nemestrina
ATCTCACAGAGTTACATCTGTATTTCGTGGATCTCTTTGCTAGCCTTATTTCTGTGGAATCTGAGAACAGATATTTCGGATCCCTTTGAAGACTATAGGGCCAAAGGAAATATCCTCCGATAACAAAGAGAAAGAAGCTTTCTGAGAAACTTCTTTCTGTTCTGTGAAATCATCTCACAGAGTTACAGCTTTCTCCTCAAGAAGCCTTTCGCTAAGACAGTTCTTGTGGAATTGGCAAAGTGATATTTGGAAGCCCATAGAGGGCTATGTTGAAAAACGAAATATCCGAAGTTGAAATCTGGAAAGAAGCTTTCTGAGAAACTGCTTAGTGTTCAGTGAATTCATCTCACAGCGTTACATCTGTATTTCGTGGATCTCTTTGCTAGCCTTATTTCTGTGGAGTCTGAGAACAGATATTTCGGATCCCTATGAAGACTATAGGGCCAAAAGAAATATCCTCCGATAACAAAGAGAAAGAAGCTTTCTGAGAAACTTCTTTGTGTTCTGTGAAATCATCTCACGGAGTTACAGCTTTCCCCTCAAGAAGTCTTTCGCTAAGACAGTTCTTGTGGAATTGGCAAAGTGATATTTGGAAGCCCATAGAGGGCTATGGTCAAAAAGGAAATATCCTCAGATGAAATCTGGAAAGAATCTTTCTGAGAAACTGCTTAGTGTTCTGTGAATTCATCTCACAGAGTTACATCTGTATTTCGTGGATCTCTTTGCTAGCCTTATTTCTGTGGAATCTGAGAACAGATATTTCGGATCCCTTTGAAGACTATAGGGCCAAAGGAAATATCCTCCGATAACAAAGAGAAAGAAGCTTTCTGAGAAACTTCTTTCTGTTCTGTGAAATCATCTCACAGAGTTACAGCTTTCCCCTCAAGAAGCCTTTCGCTAAAACAGTTCTTGTGGAATTGGCAAAGTGATATTTGGAAGCCCATAGAGTGCTATGGTGAGAAAGGAAATATCCTCAGATGAAATCTGGAAAGAAGCTTTCTGAGAAACTGCTTAGTGTTCTGTGAATTCATCTCACAGAGTTACATCTGTATTTCGTGGATCTCTTTGCTAGCCTTATTTCTGTGGAATCTGAGAAAAGATATTTCGCATCCCTATGAAGACTATAGGGCCAAAGGAAATATCCTCCGATAACAAAGAGAAAGAAGCTTTCTGAGAAACTTCTTTGTGTTCTCTGAAATCATCTCACAGAGTTACAGCTTTCCCCTCAAGAAGCCTTTCGCTAAGACAGTTCTTGTGGAATTGGCAAAGAGATATTTGGAAGCCCATAGAGGGCTATGGTGAAAAAGGAAATATCCTCAGATGAAATCTGGAAAGAAGCTTTCTGAGAAACTGCTTAGTATTCTGTGAAATCATCTCACAGAGTTACAGCTTTCCCCTCAAGAAGCCTTTCGCTAAGACAGTTCTTGTGGAATTGGCACAGTGATATTTGGAAGCCCATAGAGGGCTATGTTAAAAAAGGAAATATCCTCAGATGAAATCTGGAAAGAAGCTTTCTGAGAAACTGCTTAGTGTTCTGTGAATTCATCTCACAGCGTTACATCTGTATTTCGTGGATCTCTTTGCTAGCCTTATTTCTGTGGAGTCTGAGAACAGATATTTCGGATCCCTTTGAAGACTATAGGGCCAAAGGAAATATCCTCCGATAACAAAGAGAAAGAAGCTTTCTCAGAAACTTCTTTGTGTTCTGTGAAATCATCTCACAGAGTTACAGCTTTCCCCTCAAGAAGCCTTTCGCTAAGACAGTTCTTGTGGAATTGGCAAAGTGATATTTGGAAGCCCTTAGAGGGCTATGGTGAAAAAGGAAATATCCTCAGATGAAATCTGGAAAGAATCTTTCTGAGAAACTGCTTAGTGTTCTGTGAATTCATCTCACAGAGTTACATCTGTATTTCGTGGATCTCTTTGCTAGCCTTATTTCTGTGGAATCTGAGAACAGATATTTCGGATCCCTTTGAAGACTATAGGGCCAAAGGAAATATCCTCCGATAACAAAGAGAAAGAAGCTTTCTGAGAAACTTCTTTCTGTTCTGTGAAATCATCTCACAGAGTTACAGCTTTCCCCTCAAGAAGCCTTTCGCTAAGACAGTTCTTGTGGAATTGGCAAAGTGATATTTGGAAGCCCATAGAGGGCTATGGTGAAAAAGGAAATATCCTCAGATGAAATCTGGAAAGAATCTTTCTGAGAAACTGCTTAGTGTTCTGTGAATTCATCTCACAGAGTTACATCTGTATTTCGTGGATCTCTTTGCTAGCCTTATTTCTGTGGAATCTGAGAACAGATATTTCGGATCCCTTTGAAGACTATAGGGCCAAAGGAAATATCCTCCGATAACAAAGAGAAAGAAGCTTTCTGAGAAACTTCTTTGTGTTCTGTGAAATCATCTCACAGAGTTACAGCTTTCCCCTCAAGAAGCCTTTCGCTAAGACAGTTCTTGTGGAATTGGCAAAGAGATATTTGGAAGCCCATAGAGGGCTAGGGTGAAAAAGGAAATATCCTCAGATGAAATCTGGAAAGAAGCTTTCTGAGAAACTGCTTAGTGTTCTGTGAATTCATCTCACAGAGTTACATCTGTATTTCGTGAATCTCTTTGCTAGCCTTATTTCTGTGGAATCTGAGAACAGATATTTCGGATCCCTTTGAAGAGTATAGGGCCAAAGGAAATATCCTCCGATAACAAAGAGAAAGAAGCTTTCTGAGAAACTTCTTTGTGTTCTGTGAAATCATCTCACAGAGTTACAGCTTTCCCCTCAAGAAGCCTTTCGCTGAGACAGTTCTTGTGGAATTGGCAAAGAGATATTTGGAAGCCCATAGAGGGCTAGGGTGAAAAAGGAAATATCCTCAGATGAAATCTGGAAAGAAGCTTTCTGAGAAACTGCTTAGTGTTCTGTGAAATCGTCTCACAGAGTTACAGCTTTCCCCTCAAGAAGCCTTTCGCTAAGACAGTTCTTGTGGAATTGGCAAAGTGATATTTGGAAGCCCATAGAGGGCTATGTTGAAAAAGGAAATATCCTCAGATGAAATCTGGAAAGAAGCTTTCTGAGAAACTGCTTAGTGTTCTGTGAATTCATCTCACAGCGTTACATCTGTATTTCGTGGATCTCTTTGCTAGCCTTATTTCTGTGGAGTCTGAGAACAGATATTTCGGATCCCTTTGAAGACTATAGGGCCAAAGGAAATATCCTCCGATAACAAAGAGAAAGAAGCTTTCTGAGAAACTTCTTTGTGTTCTGTGAAATCATCTCACAGAGTTACAGCTTTCCCCTCAAGAAGCCTTTCGCTAAGACAGTTCTTGTGGAATTGGCAAAGTGATATTTGGAAGCCCATAGAGGGCTATGGTGAAAAAGGAAATATCCTCAGATGAAAACTGGAAAGAAGCTTTCTGAGAAACTGCTTAGTGTTCTGTGAATTCATCTCACAGAGTTACATCTGTATTTCGTGGATCTCTTGGCTAGCCTTATTACTGTGGAATCTGAGAACAGATATTTCGGATCCCTTTGAAGACTATAGGGCCCAAGGAAATATCCTCCGATAACAAAGAGAAAGAAGCTTTCTGAGAAACTTCTTTCTGTTCTGTGAAATCATCTCACAGAGTTACAGCTTTCCCCTCTAGAAGCCTTTCGCTAAGACAGTTCTTGTGGAATTGGCAAAGTGATATTTGGAAGCCCATAGAGGGCTATGGTGAAAAACGAAATATCCGAAGTTGAAATCTGGAAAGAAGCTTTCTGAGAAACTGCTTAGTGTTCAGTGAATTCATCTCACAGCGTTACATCTGTATTTCGTGGATCTCTTTGCTAGCCTTATTTCTGTGGAGTCTGAGAACAGATATTTCGGATCCCTATGAAGACTATAGGGCCAAAGGAAATATCCTCCGATAACAAAGAGAAAGAAGCTTTCTGAGAAACTTCTTTGTGTTCTGTGAAATCATCTCACAGAGTTACAGCTTTCCCCTCAAGAAGCCTTTCGCTAAGACAGTTCTTGTGGAATTGGCAAAGTGATATTTGGAAGCCCACAGAGGGCTATGGTGGAAAAGGAAATATCCTCAGATGAAATCTGGAAAGAAGCTTTCTGAGAAACTGCTTAGTGTTCTGTGAATTCATCTCACAGAGTTATATCTGTATATCGTGAATCTCTTTGCTAGCCTTATTTCTGTGTAATCTGAGAACAGATATTTCGGATCCCTTTGAAGACTATAGGGCCAAAGGAAATATCCTCCGATAACAAAGAGAAAGAAGCTTTCTGAGAAACTTCTTTGTGTTCTGTGAAATCATCTCACAGAGTTACAGCTTTCCCCTCAAGAAGCCTTTCGCTAAGACAGTTCCTGTGGAATTGGCAAAGTGATATTTGGAACCCCTAGAGGGCTATGGTGAAAAAGGAAATCTCCTCACATGAAATCTAGAAAGAAGCTTTCTGAGAAACTGCTTAGTGTTCTGTGAATTCATCTCACAGAGTTACATCTGTATTTCGTGGATCTCTTTGCTAGCCTTATTTCTGTGGAATCTGAGAACAGATATTTCGGATCCCTTTGAAGACTATAGGGCCAAAGGAAATATCCTCCGTTAACAAAGAGAAAGAAGCATTCTGAGAAACTTCTTTCTGTTCTGTGAAATCATCTCACAGAGTTACAGCTTTCCCCTCAAGAAGCCATTCGCTAAGACAGTTCTTGTGGAATTGGCAACGTGATATTTGGAAGTCCATACAGGGCTATGGTGAAAAAGAAAATATCCTCAGATGAAATCTGGAAAGAAGCTTTCTGAGAAACTGCTTAGTGTTCTGTGAATTCATCTCACAGAGTTACATGTGTATTTCGTGGATCTCTTTGCTAGCCTTATTTCTGTGGAATCTGAGAAAAGATATTTCGCATCCCTATGAAGACTATAGGGCCAAAGGAAATATCCTCCGATATCAAAGAGAAAGAAGCTTTCTGAGAAACTTCTTTGTGTTCTGTGAAATCATCTCACAGAGTTACAGCTTTCCCCTCAAGAAGCCTTTCGCTAAGACAGTTCTTGTGGAATTGGCAAAGAGATATTTGGAAGCCCATAGAGGGCTATGGTGAAAAAGGAAATATCCTCAGATGAAATCTGGAAAGAAGCTTTCTGAGAAACTGCTTAGTGTTCTGTGAAATCATCTCACAGAGTTACAGCTTTCCCCTCAAGAAGCCTTTCGCTAAGACAGTTCTTGTGGAATTGGCAAAGTGATATTTGGAAGCCCATAGAGGGCTATGGTGAAAAAGGAAATATCCTCAGATGAAATCTGGAAAGAAGCTTTCTGAGAAACTGCTTAGTGTTCTGTGAATTCATCTCACAGCGTTACATCTGTATTTCGTGGATCTCTTTGCTAGCCTTATTTTTGTGTAATCTGAGAACAGATATTTCGGATCCCTTTGAAGACTATAGGGCCAAAGGAAATATCCTCCGATAACAAAGAGAAAGAAGCTTTCTGAGAAACTTCTTTGTGTTCTGTGAAATCATCTCACAGAGTTACAGCTTTCCCCTCAAGAAGCCTTTCGCTAAGACAGTTCTTGTGGAATTGGCAACGTGATATTTGGAAGCCCATAGAGGGCTATGGTGAAAAAGGAAATATCCTCAGATGAAATCTGGAAAGAAGCTTTCTGAGAAACTGCTTAGTGTTCTGTGAATTCATCTCACAGAGTTATATCTGTATATCGTGAATCTCTTTGCTAGCCTTATTTCTGTGTAATCTGAGAACAGATATTTCGGATCCCTTTGAAGACTATAGGGCCAAAGGAAATATCCTCCGATAACAAAGAGAAAGAAGCTTTCTGAGAAACTTCTTTCTGTTCTGTGAAATCATCTCACAGAGTTACAGCTTTCCCCTCAAGAAGCCTTTCGCTAAGACAGTTCTTGTGGAATTGGCAAAGTGATATTTGGAAGCCCATAGAGGGCTATGGTGAAAAAGGAAATATCCTCAAATGAAATCTGGAAAGAACCTTTCTGAGAAACTGCTTAGTGTTCTGTGAATTCATCTCACAGAGTTACATCTGTATTTCGTGGATCTCTTTGCTAGCCTTATTTCTGTGGAATCTGAGAACAGTTATTTCGGATCCCTTTGAAGACTATAGGGCCAAAGGAAATATCCTCCGTTAACAAAGAGAAAGAAGCATTCTGAGAAACTTCTTTCTGTTCTGTGAAATCATCTCACAGAGTTAGAGCTTTCCCCTCAAGAAGCCATTCGCTAAGACAGTTCTTGTGGAATTGGCAACGTGATATTTGGAAGTCCATACAGGGCTATGGTGAAAAAGAAAATATCCTCAGATGAAATCTGGAAAGAAGCTTTCTGAGAAACTGCTTAGTGTTCTGTGAATTCATCTCACAGAGTTACATGTGTATTTCGTGGATCTCTTTGCTAGCCTTATTTCTGTGGAATCTGAGAAAAGATATTTCGCATCCCTATGAAGACTATAGGGCCAAAGGAAATATCCTCCGATATCAAAGAGAAAGAAGCTTTCTGAGAAACTTCTTTGTGTTCTGTGAAATCATCTCACAGAGTTACAGCTTTCCCCTCAAGAAGCCTTTCGCTAAGACAGTTCTTGTGGAATTGGCAAAGAGATATTTGGAAGCCCATAGAGGGCTATGGTGAAAAAGGAAATATCCTCAGATGAAATCTGGAAAGAAGCTTTCTGAGAAACTGCTTAGTGTTCTGTGAAATCATCTCACAGAGTTACAGCTTTCCCCTCAAGAAGCCTTTCGCTAAGACAGTTCTTGTGGAATTGGCAAAGTGATATTTGGAAGCCCATAGAGGGCTATGGTGAAAAAGGAAATATCCTCAGATGAAATCTGGAAAGAAGCTTTCTGAGAAACTGCTTAGTGTTCTGTGAATTCATCTCACAGAGTTCCATCTGTATTTCGTGGATCTCTTTGCTAGCCTTATTTCTGTGGAGTCTGAGAACAGATATTTCGGATCCCTTTGAAGACTATAGGGCCTAAGGAAATATCCTCCGATAACAAAGAGAAAGAAGCTTTCTGAGAAACTTCTTTGTGTTCTGTGAAATCATCTCACAGAGTTACAGCTTTCCCCTCAAGAAGCCTTTCGCTAAGACAGTTCTTGTGGAATTGGCAAAGTGATATTTGGAAGCCCATAGAGGGCTATGGTGAAAAAGGAAATATCCTCAGATGAAAACTGGAAAGAAGCTTTCTGAGAAACTGCTTAGTGTTCTGTGAATTCATCTCACAGAGTTACATCTGTATTTCGTGGATCTCTTTGCTAGCCTTATTTCTGTGGAATCTGAGAACAGATATTTCGGATCCCTTTGAAGACTATAGGGCCAAAGGAAATATCCTCCGATAACAAAGAGAAAGAAGCTTTCTGAGAAACTTCTTTCTGTTCTGTGAAATCATCTCACAGAGTTACAGCTTTCTCCTCAAGAAGCCTTTCGCTAAGACAGTTCTTGTGGAATTGGCAAAGTGATATTTGGAAGCCCATAGAGGGCTATGGTGAAAAACGAAATATCCGAAGTTGAAATCTGGAAAGAAGCTTTCTGAGAAACTGCTTAGTGTTCAGTGAATTCATCTCACAGCGTTACATCTGTATTTCGTGGATCTCTTTGCTAGCCTTATTTCTGTGGAGTCTGAGAACAGATATTTCGGATCCCTATGAAGACTATAGGGCCAAAGGAAATATCCTCCGATAACAAAGAGAAAGAAGCTTTCTGAGAAACTTCTTTCTGTTCTGTGAAATCATCTCACAGAGTTACAGCTTTCCCCTCAAGAAGCCTTTCGCTAAGACAGTTCTTGTGGAATTGGCAAAGTGATATTTGGAAGCCCATAGAGGGCTATGGTGAAAAAGGAAATATCCTCAGATGAAATCTGGAAAGAAGCTTTCTGAGAAACTGCTTAGTGTTCTGTGAATTCATCTCACAGAGTTACATCTGTATTTCGTGGATCTCTTTGCTAGCCTTATTTCTGTGGAATCTGAGAACAGATATTTCGCATCCCTATGAAGACTATAGGGCCAAAGGAAATATCCTCCGATAACAAAGAGAAAGAAGCTTTCTGAGAAACTTCTTTGTGTTCTCTGAAATCATCTCACAGAGTTACAGCTTTCCCCTCAAGAAGCCTCTCGCTAAGACAGTTCTTGTGGAATTGGCAAAGAGATATTTGGAAGCCCATAGAGGGCTATGGTGAAAAAGGAAATATCCTCAGATGAAATCTGGAAAGAAGCTTTCTGAGAAACTGCTTAGTATTCTGTGAAATCATCTCACAGAGTTACAGCTTTCCCCTCAAGAAGCCTTTCGCTAAGACAGTTCTTGTGGAATTGGCAAAGTGATATTTGGAAGCCCTTAGAGGGCTATGGTGAAAAAGGAAATATCCTCAGATGAAATCTGGAAAGAATCTTTCTGAGAAACTGCTTAGTGTTCTGTGAATTCATCTCACAGAGTTACATCTGTATTTCGTGGATCTCTTTGCTAGCCTTATTTCTGTGGAATCTGAGAACAGATATTTCGGATCCCTTTGAAGACTATAGGGCCAAAGGAAATATCCTCCGATAACAAAGAGAAAGAAGCTTTCTGAGAAACTTCTTTCTGTTCTGTGAAATCATCTCACAGAGTTACAGCTTTCCCCTCAAGAAGCCTTTCGCTAAGACAGTTCTTGTGGAATTGGCAAAGTGATATTTGGAAGCCCATAGAGGGCTATGGTGAAAAAGGAAATATCCTCAGATGAAATCTGGAAAGAATCTTTCTGAGAAACTGCTTAGTGTTCTGTGAATTCATCTCACAGAGTTACATCTGTATTTCGTGGATCTCTTTGCTAGCCTTATTTCTGTGGAATCTGAGAACAGATATTTCGGATCCCTTTGAAGACTATAGGGCCAAAGGAAATATCCTCCGATAACAAAGAGAAAGAAGCTTTCTGAGAAACTTCTTTGTGTTCTGTGAAATCATCTCACAGAGTTACAGCTTTCCCCTCAAGAAGCCTTTCGCTAAGACAGTTCTTGTGGAATTGGCAAAGAGATATTTGGAAGCCCATAGAGGGCTAGGGTGAAAAAGGAAATATCCTCAGATGAAATCTGGAAAGAAGCTTTCTGAGAAACTGCTTAGTGTTCTGTGAATTCATCTCACAGAGTTACATCTGTATTTCGTGAATCTCTTTGCTAGCCTTATTTCTGTGGAATCTGAGAACAGATATTTCGGATCCCTTTGAAGAGTATAGGGCCAAAGGAAATATCCTCCGATAACAAAGAGAAAGAAGCTTTCTGAGAAACTTCTTTGTGTTCTGTGAAATCATCTCACAGAGTTACAGCTTTCCCCTCAAGAAGCCTTTCGCTGAGACAGTTCTTGTGGAATTGGCAAAGAGATATTTGGAAGCCCATAGAGGGCTAGGGTGAAAAAGGAAATATCCTCAGATGAAATCTGGAAAGAAGCTTTCTGAGAAACTGCTTAGTGTTCTGTGAAATCGTCTCACAGAGTTACAGCTTTCCCCTCAAGAAGCCTTTCGCTAAGACAGTTCTTGTGGAATTGGCAAAGTGATATTTGGAAGCCCATAGAGGGCTATGTTGAAAAAGGAAATATCCTCAGATGAAATCTGGAAAGAAGCTTTCTGAGAAACTGCTTAGTGTTCTGTGAATTCATCTCACAGCGTTACATCTGTATTTCGTGGATCTCTTTGCTAGCCTTATTTCTGTGGAGTCTGAGAACAGATATTTCGGATCCCTTTGAAGACTATAGGGCCAAAGGAAATATCCTCCGATAACAAAGAGAAAGAAGCTTTCTGAGAAACTTCTTTGTGTTCTGTGAAATCATCTCACAGAGTTACAGCTTTCCCCTCAAGAAGCCTTTCGCTAAGACAGTTCTTGTGGAATTGGCAAAGTGATATTTGGAAGCCCATAGAGGGCTATGGTGAAAAAGGAAATATCCTCAGATGAAAACTGGAAAGAAGCTTTCTGAGAAACTGCTTAGTGTTCTGTGAATTCATCTCACAGAGTTACATCTGTATTTCGTGGATCTCTTTGCTAGCCTTATTTCTGTGGAATCTGAGAACAGATATTTCGGATCCCTTTGAAGACTATAGGGCCAAAGGAAATATCCTCCGATAACAAAGAGAAAGAAGCTTTCTGAGAAACTTCTTTGTGTTCTGTGAAATCATCTCACAGAGTTACAGCTTTCCCCTCAAGAAGCCTTTCGCTAAGACAGTTCTTGTGGAATTGGCAAAGAGATATTTGGAAGCCCATAGAGGGCTAGGGTGAAAAAGGAAATATCCTCAGATGAAATCTGGAAAGAAGCTTTCTGAGAAACTGCTTAGTGTTCTGTGAAATCATCTCACAGAGTTACAGCTTTCCGCTCAAGAAGCCTTTCGCTAAGACAGTTCTTGTGGAATTGGCAAAGTGATATTTGGAAGCCCATAGAGGGCTATGTTGAAAAAGGAAATATCCTCAGATGAAATCTGGAAAGAAGCTTTCTGAGAAACTGCTTAGTGTTCTGTGAATTCATCTCACAGCGTTACATCTGTATTTCGTGGATCTCTTTGCTAGCCTTATTTCTGTGGAGTCTGAGAACAGATATTTCGGATCCCTTTGAAGACTATAGGGCCAAAGGAAATATCCTCCGATAACAAAGAGAAAGAAGCTTTCTGAGAAACTTCTTTGTGTTCTGTGAAATCATCTCACAGAGTTACAGCTTTCCCCTCAAGAAGCCTTTCGCTAAGACAGTTCTTGTGGAATTGGCAAAGTGATATTTGGAAGCCCATAGAGGGCTATGGTGAAAAAGGAAATATCCTCAGATGAAAACTGGAAAGAAGCTTTCTGAGAAACTGCTTAGTGTTCTGTGAATTCATCTCACAGAGTTACATCTGTATTTCGTGGATCTCTTGGCTAGCCTTATTTCTGTGGAATCTGAGAACAGATATTTCGGATCCCTTTGAAGACTATAGGGCCCAAGGAAATATCCTCCGATAACAAAGAGAAAGAAGCTTTCTGAGAAACTTCTTTCTGTTCTGTGAAATCATCTCACAGAGTTACAGCTTTCCCCTCTAGAAGCCTTTCGCTAAGACAGTTCTTGTGGAATTGGCAAAGTGATATTTGGAAGCCCATAGAGGGCTATGGTGAAAAACGAAATATCCGAAGTTGAAATCTGGAAAGAAGCTTTCTGAGAAACTGCTTAGTGTTCAGTGAATTCATCTC
The DNA here is from genome assembly GCF_043159975.1 of Macaca nemestrina. Lineage (NCBI taxonomy): Eukaryota > Metazoa > Chordata > Mammalia > Primates > Cercopithecidae > Macaca > Macaca nemestrina. The sequence goes on from NC_092125.1 coordinate 91,906,896, forward strand.
ACAGCGTTACATCTGTATTTCGTGGATCTCTTTGCTAGCCTTATTTCTGTGGAGTCTGAGAACAGATATTTCGGATCCCTATGAAGACTATAGGGCCAAAGGAAATATCCTCCGATAACAAAGAGAAAGAAGCTTTCTGAGAAACTTCTTTGTGTTCTGTGAAATCATCTCACGGAGTTACAGCTTTCCCCTCAAGAAGTCTTTCGCTAAGACAGTTCTTGTGGAATTGGCAAAGTGATATTTGGAAGCCCATAGAGGGCTATGGTGAAAAAGGAAATATCCTCACATGAAATCTGGAAAGAATCTTTCTGAGAAACTGCTTAGTGTTCTGTGAATTCATCTCACAGAGTTACATGTGTATTTCGTGGATCTCTTTGCTAGCCTTATTTCTGTGGAATCTGAGAAAAGATATTTCGCATCCCTATGAAGACTATAGGGCCAAAGGAAATATCCTCCGATATCAAAGAGAAAGAAGCTTTCTGAGAAACTTCTTTGTGTTCTGTGAAATCATCTCACAGAGTTACAGCTTTCCCCTCAAGAAGCCTTTCGCTAAGACAGTTCTTGTGGAATTGGCAAAGAGATATTTGGAAGCCCATAGAGGGCTATGGTGAAAAAGGAAATATCCTCAGATGAAATCTGGAAAGAAGCTTTCTGAGAAACTGCTTAGTGTTCTGTGAAATCATCTCACAGAGTTACAGCTTTCCCCTCAAGAAGCCTTTCGCTAAGACAGTTCTTGTGGAATTGGCAAAGTGATATTTGGAAGCCCATAGAGGGCTATGGTGAAAAAGGAAATATCCTCAGATGAAATCTTGAAAGAAGCTTTCTGAGAAACTGCTTAGTGTTCTGTGAATTCATCTCACAGCGTTACATCTGTATTTCGTGGATCTCTTTGCTAGCCTTATTTTTGTGTAATCTGAGAACAGATATTTCGGATCCCTTTGAAGACTATAGGGCCAAAGGAAATATCCTCCGATAACAAAGAGAAAGAAGCTTTCTGAGAAACTTCTTTGTGTTCTGTGAAATCATCTCACAGAGTTACAGCTTTCCCCTCAAGAAGCCTTTCGCTAAGACAGTTCTTGTGGAATTGGCAACGTGATATTTGGAAGCCCATAGAGGGCTATGGTGAAAAAGGAAATATCCTCAGATGAAATCTGGAAAGAAGCTTTCTGAGAAACTGCTTAGTGTTCTGTGAATTCATCTCACAGAGTTATATCTGTATATCGTGAATCTCTTTGCTAGCCTTATTTCTGTGTAATCTGAGAACAGATATTTCGGATCCCTTTGAAGACTATAGGGCCAAAGGAAATATCCTCCGATAACAAAGAGAAAGAAGCTTTCTGAGAAACTTCTTTCTGTTCTGTGAAATCATCTCACAGAGTTACAGCTTTCCCCTCAAGAAGCCTTTCGCTAAGACAGTTCTTGTGGAATTGGCAAAGTGATATTTGGAAGCCCATAGAGGGCTATGGTGAAAAAGGAAATATCCTCAAATGAAATCTGGAAAGAACCTTTCTGAGAAACTGCTTAGTGTTCTGTGAATTCATCTCACAGAGTTACATCTGTATTTCGTGGATCTCTTTGCTAGCCTTATTTCTGTGGAATCTGAGAACAGTTATTTCGGATCCCTTTGAAGACTATAGGGCCAAAGGAAATATCCTCCGTTAACAAAGAGAAAGAAGCATTCTGAGAAACTTCTTTCTGTTCTGTGAAATCATCTCACAGAGTTAGAGCTTTCCCCTCAAGAAGCCATTCGCTAAGACAGTTCTTGTGGAATTGGCAACGTGATATTTGGAAGTCCATACAGGGCTATGGTGAAAAAGAAAATATCCTCAGATGAAATCTGGAAAGAAGCTTTCTGAGAAACTGCTTAGTGTTCTGTGAATTCATCTCACAGAGTTACATGTGTATTTCGTGGATCTCTTTGCTAGCCTTATTTCTGTGGAATCTGAGAAAAGATATTTCGCATCCCTATGAAGACTATAGGGCCAAAGGAAATATCCTCCGATATCAAAGAGAAAGAAGCTTTCTGAGAAACTGCTTAGTGTTCTGTGAAATCATCTCACAGAGTTACAGCTTTCCCCTCAAGAAGCCTTTCGCTAAGACAGTTCTTGTGGAATTGGCAAAGTGATATTTGGAAGCCCATAGAGGGCTATGGTGAAAAAGGAAATATCCTCAGATGAAATCTGGAAAGAAGCTTTCTGAGAAACTGCTTAGTGTTCTGTGAATTCATCTCACAGAGTTCCATCTGTATTTCGTGGATCTCTTTGCTAGCCTTATTTCTGTGGAGTCTGAGAACAGATATTTCGGATCCCTTTGAAGACTATAGGGCCTAAGGAAATATCCTCCGATAACAAAGAGAAAGAAGCTTTCTGAGAAACTTCTTTGTGTTCTGTGAAATCATCTCACAGAGTTACAGCTTTCCCCTCAAGAAGCCTTTCGCTAAGACAGTTCTTGTGGAATTGGCAAAGTGATATTTGGAAGCCCATAGAGGGCTATGGTGAAAAAGGAAATATCCTCAGATGAAAACTGGAAAGAAGCTTTCTGAGAAACTGCTTAGTGTTCTGTGAATTCATCTCACAGAGTTACATCTGTATTTCGTGGATCTCTTTGCTAGCCTTATTTCTGTGGAATCTGAGAACAGATATTTCGGATCCCTTTGAAGACTATAGGGCCAAAGGAAATATCCTCCGATAACAAAGAGAAAGAAGCTTTCTGAGAAACTTCTTTCTGTTCTGTGAAATCATCTCACAGAGTTACAGCTTTCTCCTCAAGAAGCCTTTCGCTAAGACAGTTCTTGTGGAATTGGCAAAGTGATATTTGGAAGCCCATAGAGGGCTATGGTGAAAAACGAAATATCCGAAGTTGAAATCTGGAAAGAAGCTTTCTGAGAAACTGCTTAGTGTTCAGTGAATTCATCTCACAGCGTTACATCTGTATTTCGTGGATCTCTTTGCTAGCCTTATTTCTGTGGAGTCTGAGAACAGATATTTCGGATCCCTATGAAGACTATAGGGCCAAAGGAAATATCCTCCGATAACAAAGAGAAAGAAGCTTTCTGAGAAACTTCTTTCTGTTCTGTGAAATCATCTCACAGAGTTACAGCTTTCCCCTCAAGAAGCCTTTCGCTAAGACAGTTCTTGTGGAATTGGCAAAGTGATATTTGGAAGCCCATAGAGGGCTATGGTGAAAAAGGAAATATCCTCAGATGAAATCTGGAAAGAAGCTTTCTGAGAAACTGCTTAGTGTTCTGTGAATTCATCTCACAGAGTTACATCTGTATTTCGTGGATCTCTTTGCTAGCCTTATTTCTGTGGAATCTGAGAACAGATATTTCGCATCCCTATGAAGACTATAGGGCCAAAGGAAATATCCTCCGATAACAAAGAGAAAGAAGCTTTCTGAGAAACTTCTTTGTGTTCTCTGAAATCATCTCACAGAGTTACAGCTTTCCCCTCAAGAAGCCTCTCGCTAAGACAGTTCTTGTGGAATTGGCAAAGAGATATTTGGAAGCCCATAGAGGGCTATGGTGAAAAAGGAAATATCCTCAGATGAAATCTGGAAAGAAGCTTTCTGAGAAACTGCTTAGTATTCTGTGAAATCATCTCACAGAGTTACAGCTTTCCCCTCAAGAAGCCTTTCGCTAAGACAGTTCTTGTGGAATTGGCAAAGTGATATTTGGAAGCCCTTAGAGGGCTATGGTGAAAAAGGAAATATCCTCAGATGAAATCTGGAAAGAATCTTTCTGAGAAACTGCTTAGTGTTCTGTGAATTCATCTCACAGAGTTACATCTGTATTTCGTGGATCTCTTTGCTAGCCTTATTTCTGTGGAATCTGAGAACAGATATTTCGGATCCCTTTGAAGACTATAGGGCCAAAGGAAATATCCTCCGATAACAAAGAGAAAGAAGCTTTCTGAGAAACTTCTTTCTGTTCTGTGAAATCATCTCACAGAGTTACAGCTTTCCCCTCAAGAAGCCTTTCGCTAAGACAGTTCTTGTGGAATTGGCAAAGTGATATTTGGAAGCCCATAGAGGGCTATGGTGAAAAAGGAAATATCCTCAGATGAAATCTGGAAAGAATCTTTCTGAGAAACTGCTTAGTGTTCTGTGAATTCATCTCACAGAGTTACATCTGTATTTCGTGGATCTCTTTGCTAGCCTTATTTCTGTGGAATCTGAGAACAGATATTTCGGATCCCTTTGAAGACTATAGGGCCAAAGGAAATATCCTCCGATAACAAAGAGAAAGAAGCTTTCTGAGAAACTTCTTTGTGTTCTGTGAAATCATCTCACAGAGTTACAGCTTTCCCCTCAAGAAGCCTTTCGCTAAGACAGTTCTTGTGGAATTGGCAAAGAGATATTTGGAAGCCCATAGAGGGCTAGGGTGAAAAAGGAAATATCCTCAGATGAAATCTGGAAAGAAGCTTTCTGAGAAACTGCTTAGTGTTCTGTGAATTCATCTCACAGAGTTACATCTGTATTTCGTGAATCTCTTTGCTAGCCTTATTTCTGTGGAATCTGAGAACAGATATTTCGGATCCCTTTGAAGAGTATAGGGCCAAAGGAAATATCCTCCGATAACAAAGAGAAAGAAGCTTTCTGAGAAACTTCTTTGTGTTCTGTGAAATCATCTCACAGAGTTACAGCTTTCCCCTCAAGAAGCCTTTCGCTGAGACAGTTCTTGTGGAATTGGCAAAGAGATATTTGGAAGCCCATAGAGGGCTAGGGTGAAAAAGGAAATATCCTCAGATGAAATCTGGAAAGAAGCTTTCTGAGAAACTGCTTAGTGTTCTGTGAAATCGTCTCACAGAGTTACAGCTTTCCCCTCAAGAAGCCTTTCGCTAAGACAGTTCTTGTGGAATTGGCAAAGTGATATTTGGAAGCCCATAGAGGGCTATGTTGAAAAAGGAAATATCCTCAGATGAAATCTGGAAAGAAGCTTTCTGAGAAACTGCTTAGTGTTCTGTGAATTCATCTCACAGCGTTACATCTGTATTTCGTGGATCTCTTTGCTAGCCTTATTTCTGTGGAGTCTGAGAACAGATATTTCGGATCCCTTTGAAGACTATAGGGCCAAAGGAAATATCCTCCGATAACAAAGAGAAAGAAGCTTTCTGAGAAACTTCTTTGTGTTCTGTGAAATCATCTCACAGAGTTACAGCTTTCCCCTCAAGAAGCCTTTCGCTAAGACAGTTCTTGTGGAATTGGCAAAGTGATATTTGGAAGCCCATAGAGGGCTATGGTGAAAAAGGAAATATCCTCAGATGAAAACTGGAAAGAAGCTTTCTGAGAAACTGCTTAGTGTTCTGTGAATTCATCTCACAGAGTTACATCTGTATTTCGTGGATCTCTTTGCTAGCCTTATTTCTGTGGAATCTGAGAACAGATATTTCGGATCCCTTTGAAGACTATAGGGCCAAAGGAAATATCCTCCGATAACAAAGAGAAAGAAGCTTTCTGAGAAACTTCTTTGTGTTCTGTGAAATCATCTCACAGAGTTACAGCTTTCCCCTCAAGAAGCCTTTCGCTAAGACAGTTCTTGTGGAATTGGCAAAGAGATATTTGGAAGCCCATAGAGGGCTAGGGTGAAAAAGGAAATATCCTCAGATGAAATCTGGAAAGAAGCTTTCTGAGAAACTGCTTAGTGTTCTGTGAAATCATCTCACAGAGTTACAGCTTTCCGCTCAAGAAGCCTTTCGCTAAGACAGTTCTTGTGGAATTGGCAAAGTGATATTTGGAAGCCCATAGAGGGCTATGTTGAAAAAGGAAATATCCTCAGATGAAATCTGGAAAGAAGCTTTCTGAGAAACTGCTTAGTGTTCTGTGAATTCATCTCACAGCGTTACATCTGTATTTCGTGGATCTCTTTGCTAGCCTTATTTCTGTGGAGTCTGAGAACAGATATTTCGGATCCCTTTGAAGACTATAGGGCCAAAGGAAATATCCTCCGATAACAAAGAGAAAGAAGCTTTCTGAGAAACTTCTTTGTGTTCTGTGAAATCATCTCACAGAGTTACAGCTTTCCCCTCAAGAAGCCTTTCGCTAAGACAGTTCTTGTGGAATTGGCAAAGTGATATTTGGAAGCCCATAGAGGGCTATGGTGAAAAAGGAAATATCCTCAGATGAAAACTGGAAAGAAGCTTTCTGAGAAACTGCTTAGTGTTCTGTGAATTCATCTCACAGAGTTACATCTGTGTTTCGTGGATCTCTTGGCTAGCCTTATTTCTGTGGAATCTGAGAACAGATATTTCGGATCCCTTTGAAGACTATAGGGCCCAAGGAAATATCCTCCGATAACAAAGAGAAAGAAGCTTTCTGAGAAACTTCTTTCTGTTCTGTGAAATCATCTCACAGAGTTACAGCTTTCCCCTCTAGAAGCCTTTCGCTAAGACAGTTCTTGTGGAATTGGCAAAGTGATATTTGGAAGCCCATAGAGGGCTATGGTGAAAAACGAAATATCCGAAGTTGAAATCTGGAAAGAAGCTTTCTGAGAAACTGCTTAGTGTTCAGTGAATTCATCTCACAGCGTTACATCTGTATTTCGTGGATCTCTTTGCTAGCCTTATTTCTGTGGAGTCTGAGAACAGATATTTCGGATCCCTATGAAGACTATAGGGCCAAAGGAAATATCCTCCGATAACAAAGAGAAAGAAGCTTTCTGAGAAACTTCTTTGTGTTCTGTGAAATCATCTCACGGAGTTACAGCTTTCCCCTCAAGAAGTCTTTCGCTAAGACAGTTCTTGTGGAATTGGCAAAGTGATATTTGGAAGCCCATAGAGGGCTATGGTGAAAAAGGAAATATCCTCACATGAAATCTGGAAAGAATCTTTCTGAGAAACTGCTTAGTGTTCTGTGAATTCATCTCACAGAGTTACATCTGTATTTCGTGGATCTCTTTGCTAGCCTTATTTCTGTGGAATCTGAGAACAGATATTTCGGATCCCTTTGAAGACTATAGGGCCAAAGGAAATATCCTCCGATAACAAAGAGAAAGAAGCTTTCTGAGAAACTTCTTTCTGTTCTGTGAAATCATCTCACAGAGTTACAGCTTTCCCCTCAAGAAGCCTTTCGCTGAGACAGTTCTTGTGGAATTGGCAAAGAGATATTTGGAAGCCCATAGAGGGCTAGGGTGAAAAAGGAAATATCCTCAGATGAAATCTGGAAAGAAGCTTTCTGAGAAACTGCTTAGTGTTCTGTGAAATCGTCTCACAGAGTTACAGCTTTCCCCTCAAGAAGCCTTTCGCTAAGACAGTTCTTGTGGAATTGGCAAAGTGATATTTGGAAGCCCATAGAGGGCTATGTTGAAAAAGGAAATATCCTCAGATGAAATCTGGAAAGAAGCTTTCTGAGAAACTGCTTAGTGTTCTGTGAATTCATCTCACAGCGTTACATCTGTATTTCGTGGATCTCTTTGCTAGCCTTATTTCTGTGGAGTCTGAGAACAGATATTTCGGATCCCTTTGAAGACTATAGGGCCAAAGGAAATATCCTCCGATAACAAAGAGAAAGAAGCTTTCTGAGAAACTTCTTTGTGTTCTGTGAAATCATCTCACAGAGTTACAGCTTTCCCCTCAAGAAGCCTTTCGCTAAGACAGTTCTTGTGGAATTGGCAAAGTGATATTTGGAAGCCCATAGAGGGCTATGGTGAAAAAGGAAATATCCTCAGATGAAAACTGGAAAGAAGCTTTCTGAGAAACTGCTTAGTGTTCTGTGAATTCATCTCACAGAGTTACATCTGTATTTCGTGGATCTCTTTGCTAGCCTTATTTCTGTGGAATCTGAGAACAGATATTTCGGATCCCTTTGAAGACTATAGGGCCAAAGGAAATATCCTCCGATAACAAAGAGAAAGAAGCTTTCTGAGAAACTTCTTTGTGTTCTGTGAAATCATCTCACAGAGTTACAGCTTTCCCCTCAAGAAGCCTTTCGCTAAGACAGTTCTTGTGGAATTGGCAAAGAGATATTTGGAAGCCCATAGAGGGCTAGGGTGAAAAAGGAAATATCCTCAGATGAAATCTGGAAAGAAGCTTTCTGAGAAACTGCTTAGTGTTCTGTGAAATCATCTCACAGAGTTACAGCTTTCCGCTCAAGAAGCCTTTCGCTAAGACAGTTCTTGTGGAATTGGCAAAGTGATATTTGGAAGCCCATAGAGGGCTATGTTGAAAAAGGAAATATCCTCAGATGAAATCTGGAAAGAAGCTTTCTGAGAAACTGCTTAGTGTTCTGTGAATTCATCTCACAGCGTTACATCTGTATTTCGTGGATCTCTTTGCTAGCCTTATTTCTGTGGAGTCTGAGAACAGATATTTCGGATCCCTTTGAAGACTATAGGGCCAAAGGAAATATCCTCCGATAACAAAGAGAAAGAAGCTTTCTGAGAAACTTCTTTGTGTTCTGTGAAATCATCTCACAGAGTTACAGCTTTCCCCTCAAGAAGCCTTTCGCTAAGACAGTTCTTGTGGAATTGGCAAAGTGATATTTGGAAGCCCATAGAGGGCTATGGTGAAAAAGGAAATATCCTCAGATGAAAACTGGAAAGAAGCTTTCTGAGAAACTGCTTAGTGTTCTGTGAATTCATCTCACAGAGTTACATCTGTATTTCGTGGATCTCTTGGCTAGCCTTATTTCTGTGGAATCTGAGAACAGATATTTCGGATCCCTTTGAAGACTATAGGGCCCAAGGAAATATCCTCCGATAACAAAGAGAAAGAAGCTTTCTGAGAAACTTCTTTCTGTTCTGTGAAATCATCTCACAGAGTTACAGCTTTCCCCTCTAGAAGCCTTTCGCTAAGACAGTTCTTGTGGAATTGGCAAAGTGATATTTGGAAGCCCATAGAGGGCTATGGTGAAAAACGAAATATCCGAAGTTGAAATCTGGAAAGAAGCTTTCTGAGAAACTGCTTAGTGTTCAGTGAATTCATCTCACAGCGTTACATCTGTATTTCGTGGATCTCTTTGCTAGCCTTATTTCTGTGGAGTCTGAGAACAGATATTTCGGATCCCTATGAAGACTATAGGGCCAAAGGAAATATCCTCCGATAACAAAGAGAAAGAAGCTTTCTGAGAAACTTCTTTCTGTTCTGTGAAATCATCTCACAGAGTTACAGCTTTCCCCTCAAGAAGCCTTTCGCTAAGACAGTTCTTGTGGAATTGGCAAAGTGATATTTGGAAGCCCATAGAGGGCTATGGTGAAAAAGGAAATATCCTCAGATGAAATCTGGAAAGAAGCTTTCTGAGAAACTGCTTAGTGTTCTGTGAATTCATCTCACAGAGTTACATCTGTATTTCGTGGATCTCTTTGCTAGCCTTATTTCTGTGGAATCTGAGAAAAGATATTTCGCATCCCTATGAAGACTATAGGGCCAAAGGAAATATCCTCCGATAACAAAGAGAAAGAAGCTTTCTGAGAAACTTCTTTGTGTTCTCTGAAATCATCTCACAGAGTTACAGCTTTCCCCTCAAGAAGCCTTTCGCTAAGACAGTTCTTGTGGAATTGGCAAAGAGATATTTGGAAGCCCATAGAGGTCTATGGTGAAAAAGGAAATATCCTCAGATGAAATCTGGAAACAAGCTTTCTGAGAAACTGCTTAGTATTCTGTGAAATCATCTCACAGAGTTACAGCTTTCCCCTCAAGAAGCCTTTCGCTATGACAGTTCTTGTGGAATTGGCACAGTGATATTTGGAAGCCCATAGAGGGCTATGTTAAAAAAGGAAATATCCTCAGATGAAATCTGGAAAGAAGCTTTCTGAGAAACTGCTTAGTGTTCTGTGAATTCATCTCACAGCGTTACATCTGTATTTCGTGGATCTCTTTGCTAGCCTTATTTCTGTGGAGTCTGAGAACAGATATTTCGGATCCCTTTGAAGACTATAGGGCTAAAGGAAATATCCTCCGATAACAAAGAGAAAGAAGCTTTCTGAGAAACTTCTTTGTGTTCTGTGAAATCATCTCACAGAGTTACAGCTTTCCCCTCAAGAAGCCTTTCGCTAAGACAGTTCTTGTGGAATTGGCAAAGTGATATTTGGAAGCCCACAGAGGGCTATGGTGGAAAAGGAAATATCCTCAGATGAAATCTGGAAAGAAGCTTTCTGAGAAACTGCTTAGTGTTCTGTGAATTCATCTCACAGAGTTATATCTGTATACCGTGAATCTCTTTGCTAGCCTTATTTCTGTGTAATCTGAGAACAGATATTTCGGATCCCTTTGAAGACTATAGGGCCAAAGGAAATATCCTCCGATAACAAAGAGAAAGAAGCTTTCTGAGAAACTTCTTTGTGTTCTGTGAAATCATCTCACAGAGTTACAGCTTTCTCCTCAAGAAGCCTTTCGCTAAGACAGTTCCTGTGGAATTGGCAAAGTGATATTTGGAACCCCTAGAGGGCTATGGTGAAAAAGGAAATCTCCTCACATGAAATCTAGAAAGAAGCTTTCTGAGAAACTGCTTAGTGTTCTGTGAATTCATCTCACAGAGTTATATCTGTATATCGTGAATCTCTTTGCTAGCCTTATTTCTGTGTAATCTGAGAACAGATATTTCGGATCCCTTTGAAGACTATAGGGCCAAAGGAAATATCCTCCGATAACAAAGAGAAAGAAGCTTTCTGAGAAACTTCTTTGTGTTCTGTGAAATCATCTCACAGAGTTACAGCTTTCTCCTCAAGAAGCCTTTCGCTAAGACAGTTCCTGTGGAATTGGCAAAGTGATATTTGGAACCCCTAGAGGGCTATGGTGAAAAAGGAAATCTCCTCACATGAAATCTAGAAAGAAGCTTTCTGAGAAACTGCTTAGTGTTCTGTGAATTCATCTCACAGAGTTACATCTGTATTTCGTGGATCTCTTTGCTAGCCTTATTTCTGTGGAGTCTGAGAACAGATATTTCGGATCCCTTTGAAGACTATAGGGCCAAAGGAAATATCCTCCGATAACAAAGAGAAAGAAGCTTTCTGAGAAACTTCTTTGTGTTCTGTGAAATCATCTCACAGAGTTACAGCTTTCCCCTCAAGAAGCCTTTCGCTAAGACAGTTCTTGTGGAATTGGCAAAGTGATATTTGGAAGCCCATAGAGGGCTATGGTGAAAAAGGAAATATCCTCAGATGAAAACTGAAAAGAAGCTTTCTGAGAAACTGCTTAGTGTTCTGTGAATTCATCTCACAGAGTTACATCTGTATTTCGTGGATCTCTTGGCTAGCCTTATTTCTGTGGAATCTGAGAACAGATATTTCGGATCCCTTTGAAGACTATAGGGCCCAAGGAAATATCCTCCGATAACAAAGAGAAAGAAGCTTTCTGAGAAACTTCTTTCTGTTCTGTGAAATCATCTCACAGAGTTACAGCTTTCCCCTCTAGAAGCCTTTCGCTAAGACAGTTCTTGTGGAATTGGCAAAGTGATATTTGGAAGCCCATAGAGGGCTATGGTGAAAAACGAAATATCCGAAGTTGAAATCTGGAAAGAAGCTTTCTGAGAAACTGCTTAGTGTTCAGTGAATTCATCTCACAGCGTTACATCTGTATTTCGTGGATCTCTTTGCTAGCCTTATTTCTGTGGAGTCTGAGAACAGATATTTCGGATCCCTATGAAGACTATAGGGCCAAAGGAAATATCCTCCGATAACAAAGAGAAAGAAGCTTTCTGAGAAACTTCTTTCTGTTCTGTGAAATCATCTCACAGAGTTACAGCTTTCCCCTCAAGAAGCCTTTCGCTAAGACAGTTCTTGTGGAATTGGCAAAGTGATATTTGGAAGCCCATAGAGGGCTATGGTGAAAAAGGAAATATCCTCAGATGAAATCTGGAAAGAAGCTTTCTGAGAAACTGCTTAGTGTTCTGTGAATTCATCTCACAGAGTTACATCTGTATTTCGTGGATCTCTTTGCTAGCCTTATTTCTGTGGAATCTGAGAAAAGATATTTCGCATCCCTATGAAGACTATAGGGCCAAAGGAAATATCCTCCGATAACAAAGAGAAAGAAGCTTTCTGAGAAACTTCTTTGTGTTCTCTGAAATCATCTCACAGAGTTACAGCTTTCCCCTCAAGAAGCCTTTCGCTAAGACAGTTCTTGTGGAATTGGCAAAGAGATATTTGGAAGCCCATAGAGGTCTATGGTGAAAAAGGAAATATCCTCAGATGAAATCTGGAAACAAGCTTTCTGAGAAACTGCTTAGTATTCTGTGAAATCATCTCACAGAGTTACAGCTTTCCCCTCAAGAAGCCTTTCGCTATGACAGTTCTTGTGGAATTGGCACAGTGATATTTGGAAGCCCATAGAGGGCTATGTTAAAAAAGGAAATATCCTCAGATGAAATCTGGAAAGAAGCTTTCTGAGAAACTGCTTAGTGTTCTGTGAATTCATCTCACAGCGTTACATCTGTATTTCGTGGATCTCTTTGCTAGCCTTATTTCTGTGGAGTCTGAGAACAGATATTTCGGATCCCTTTGAAGACTATAGGGCTAAAGGAAATATCCTCCGATAACAAAGAGAAAGAAGCTTTCTGAGAAACTTCTTTGTGTTCTGTGAAATCATCTCACAGAGTTACAGCTTTCCCCTCAAGAAGCCTTTCGCTAAGACAGTTCTTGTGGAATTGGCAAAGTGATATTTGGAAGCCCACAGAGGGCTATGTTGGAAAAGGAAATATCCTCAGATGAAATCTGGAAAGAAGCTTTCTGAGAAACTGCTTAGTGTTCTGTGAATTCATCTCACAGAGTTATATCTGTATATCGTGAATCTCTTTGCTAGCCTTATTTCTGTGTAATCTGAGAACAGATATTTCGGATCCCTTTGAAGACTATAGGGCCAAAGGAAATATCCTCCGATAACAAAGAGAAAGAAGCTTTCTGAGAAACTTCTTTGTGTTCTGTGAAATCATCTCACAGAGTTACAGCTTTCTCCTCAAGAAGCCTTTCGCTAAGACAGTTCCTGTGGAATTGGCAAAGTGATATTTGGAACCCCTAGAGGGCTATGGTGAAAAAGGAAATCTCCTCACATGAAATCTAGAAAGAAGCTTTCTGAGAAACTGCTTAGTGTTCTGTGAATTCATCTCACAGAGTTACATCTGTATTTCGTGGATCTCTTTGCTAGCCTTATTTCTGTGGAATCTGAGAACAGATATTTCGGATCCCTTTGAAGACTATAGGGCCAAAGGAAATATCCTCCGTTAACAAAGAGAAAGAAGCATTCTGAGAAACTTCTTTCTGTTCTGTGAAATCATCTCACAGAGTTACAGCTTTCCCCTCAAGAAGCCATTCGCTAAGACAGTTCTTGTGGAATTGGCAACGTGATATTTGGAAGTCCATACAGGGCTATGGTGAAAAAGAAAATATCCTCAGATGAAATCTGGAAAGAAGCTTTCTGAGAAACTGCTTAGTGTTCTGTGAATTCATCTCACAGAGTTACATGTGTATTTCGTGGATCTCTTTGCTAGCCTTATTTCTGTGGAATCTGAGAAAAGATATTTCGCATCCCTATGAAGACTATAGGGCCAAAGGAAATATCCTCCGATATCAAAGAGAAAGAAGCTTTCTGAGAAACTTCTTTGTGTTCTGTGAAATCATCTCACAGAGTTACAGCTTTCCCCTCAAGAAGCCTTTCGCTAAGACAGTTCTTGTGGAATTGGCAAAGAGATATTTGGAAGCCCATAGAGGGCTATGGTGAAAAAGGAAATATCCTCAGATGAAATCTGGAAAGAAGCTTTCTGAGAAACTGCTTAGTGTTCTGTGAAATCATCTCACAGAGTTACAGCTTTCCCCTCAAGAAGCCTTTCGCTAAGACAGTTCTTGTGGAATTGGCAAAGTGATATTTGGAAGCCCATAGAGGGCTATGGTGAAAAAGGAAATATCCTCAGATGAAATCTGGAAAGAAGCTTTCTGAGAAACTGCTTAGTGTTCTGTGAATTCATCTCACAGCGTTACATCTGTATTTCGTGGATCTCTTTGCTAGCCTTATTTTTGTGTAATCTGAGAACAGATATTTCGGATCCCTTTGAAGACTATAGGGCCAAAGGAATTATCCTCCGATAACAAAGAGAAAGAAGCTTTCTGAGAAACTTCTTTGTGTTCTGTGAAATCATCTCACAGAGTTACAGCTTTCCCCTCAAGAAGCCTTTCGCTAAGACAGTTCTTGTGGAATTGGCAACGTGATATTTGGAAGCCCATAGAGGGCTATGGTGAAAAAGGAAATATCCTCAGATGAAATCTGGAAAGAAGCTTTCTGAGAAACTGCTTAGTGTTCTGTGAATTCATCTCACAGAGTTATATCTGTATATCGTGAATCTCTTTGCTAGCCTTATTTCTGTGTAATCTGAGAACAGATATTTCGGATCCCTTTGAAGACTATAGGGCCAAAGGAAATATCCTCCGATAACAAAGAGAAAGAAGCTTTCTGAGAAACTTCTTTCTGTTCTGTGAAATCATCTCACAGAGTTACAGCTTTCCCCTCAAGAAGCCTTTCGCTAAGACAGTTCTTGTGGAATTGGCAAAGTGATATTTGGAAGCCCATAGAGGGCTATGGTGAAAAAGGAAATATCCTCAAATGAAATCTGGAAAGAATCTTTCTGAGAAACTGCTTAGTGTTCTGTGAATTCATCTCACAGAGTTACATCTGTATTTCGTGGATCTCTTTGCTAGCCTTATTTCTGTGGAATCTGAGAACAGTTATTTCGGATCCCTTTGAAGACTATAGGGCCAAAGGAAATATCCTCCGTTAACAAAGAGAAAGAAGCATTCTGAGAAACTTCTTTCTGTTCTGTGAAATCATCTCACAGAGTTAGAGCTTTCCCCTCAAGAAGCCATTCGCAAAGACAGTTCTTGTGGAATTGGCAACGTGATATTTGGAAGTCCATACAGGGCTATGGTGAAAAAGAAAATATCCTCAGATGAAATCTGGAAAGAAGCTTTCTGAGAAACTGCTTAGTGTTCTGTGAATTCATCTCACAGAGTTACATGTGTATTTCGTGGATCTCTTTGCTAGCCTTATTTCTGTGGAATCTGAGAAAAGATATTTCGCATCCCTATGAAGACTATAGGGCCAAAGGAAATATCCTCCGATATCAAAGAGAAAGAAGCTTTCTGAGAAACTTCTTTGTGTTCTGTGAAATCATCTCACAGAGTTACAGCTTTCCCCTCAAGAAGCCTTTCGCTAAGACAGTTCTTGTGGAATTGGCAAAGAGATATTTGGAAGCCCATAGAGGGCTATGGTGAAAAAGGAAATATCCTCAGATGAAATCTGGAAAGAAGCTTTCTGAGAAACTGCTTAGTGTTCTGTGAAATCATCTCACAGAGTTACAGCTTTCCCCTCAAGAAGCCTTTCGCTAAGACAGTTCTTGTGGAATTGGCAAAGTGATATTTGGAAGCCCATAGAGGGCTATGGTGAAAAAGGAAATATCCTCAGATGAAATCTGGAAAGAAGCTTTCTGAGAAACTGCATAGTGTTCTGTGAATTCATCTCACAGCGTTACATCTGTATTTCGTGGATCTCTTTGCTAGCCGTATTTCTGTGGAATCTGAGAACAGATATTTCGGATCCCTTTGAAGACTATAGGGCCAAAGGAAATATCTTCCGATAACATAGAGAAAGAAGCTTTCTGAGAAACTTCTTTGTGTTCTGTGAAATCATCTCACAGAGTTACAGCTTTCCCCTCAAGAAGCCTTTCGCTAAGACAGTTCTTGTGGAATTGGCAGGGTAATATTTGGAAGCCCATAGAGGCCTATGGTGAAAAAGGAAATATCCTCAGATGAAATCTGGAAAGAAGCTTTCTGAGAAACTGCTTAGTGTTCTGTGAATTCATCTCACAGAGTTACATCTGTATTTCGTGGATCTCTTTGCTAGCCTTATTTCTGTGGAATCTGAGAACAGATATTTCGGATCCCTTTGAAGACTATAGGGCGAAAGGAAATATCCTCCGATAACAAAGAGAAAGAAGCTTTCTGAGAAACTTCTTTCTGTTGTGTGAAATCTTCTCACAGAGTTACAGTTTTCCCCTCCAGAAGTCTTTCGCTAAGACAGTTCTTGTGGAATTGGCAAAGTGATATTTGGAAGCCCATAGAGGGCTATGGTGAAAAAGGAAATCTCCTCACATGAAATCTGGAAAGAAGCTTTCTGAGAAACTGCTTAGTGTTCTGTGAATTCATCTCACAGCGTTACATCTGTATTTCGTGGATCTCTTTGCTAGCCTTATTTCTGTGGAGTCTGAGAACAGATATTTCTGATCCCTTTGAAGACTATAGGGCCAAAGGAAATATCCTCCGATAACATAGAGAAAGAAGCTTTCTGAGAAACTTCTTTGTGTTCTGTGAAATCATCTCACAGAGATACAGCTTTCCCCTAAAGAAGCCTTTCGCTAAGACAGTTCTTGTGGAATTGGCAAAGAGATATTTGGAAGCCCCTAGAGGGCTATAGTGAAAAAGGAAATATCCTCAGATGAAATCTGGAAAGAAGCTTTCTGAGAAACTGCTTAGTGTTCTGTGAATTCATCTCACAGAGTTACATCTGTATTTCGTGGATCTCTTTGCTAGCCTTATTTCTGTGGAATCTGAGAACAGATATTTCGGATCCCTTTGAAGACTATAGGGCCAAAGGAAATATCCTCCGATAACAAAGAGAAAGAAGCTTTCTCAGAAACTTCTTTCTGTTCTGTGAAATCATCTCACAGAGTTACAGCTTTCCCCTCCGGAAGCCTTTCGCTAAGACAGTTCTTGTGGAATTGGCAAAGTGATATTTGGAAGCCCATAGAGGGCTATGGTGAAAAAGGAAATCTCCTCACATGAAATCTGGAAAGAAGCTTTCTGAGAAACTGCTTAGTGTTCTGTGAATTCATCTCTCAGAGTTACATGTGTATTTCGTGGATCTCTTTGCTAGCCTTATTTCTGTGGAATCTGAGAACAGATATTTCGGATCCCTTTGAAGACTATAGGGCCAAAGGAAATAACCTGCGATAACAAAGAGAAAGAAGCTTTCTGAGAAACTTCTTTCTGTTCTGTGAAATCATCTCACAGAGTTACAGCTTTCTCCTCAAGAACCCTTTCGCTAAGACAGTTCTTGTGGAATTGGCAACGTGACATTTGCAAGCCCATAGAGGGGTATGGTGAAAAAAGGAAATATCCTCAGATGAAATCTGGAAAGAAGCTTTCTGAGAAACTGCTTAGTGTTCTGTGAATTCATCTCACAGAGATATATCTGTATTTCGTGAATCTCTTTGCTAGCCTTATTTCTGTGTAATCTGAGAACAGATAATTCGGATCCCTTTGAAGACTATAGGGCCAAAGGAAATATCCTCCGATAACAAAGAGAAAGAAGCTTTCTGAGAAACTTCTTTGTGTTCTGTGAAATCATCTCATAGAGTTACAGCTTTCCCCTCAAGAAGCCTTTCGCTAGGACAGTTCTTGTGTAATTGGCAAAGTGATATTTGGAAGCCCATAGAGGGCTATGGTGAAAAAGGAAATATCCTCAGATGAAATCTGGAAAGGAGCTTTCTGAGAAACTGCTTAGTGTTCTGTGAATTCATCTCACAGAGTTACATCTGTATTTCGTGAATCTCTTTGCTAGCCTTATTTCTGTGTAATCTGAGAACAGATATTTCGGATCCCTTTGAAGACTATAGGGCCAAAGGAAATATCCTCCGATAACAAAGAGAAAGAAGCTTTCTGAGAAACTTCTTTGTGTTCTGTGAAATTATCTCACAGAGTTACAGCTTTCCCCTCAAGAAGCCTTTCGCTAAGACAGTTCTTGTGGAATTGGCAACGTGATATTTGGAAGCCCATAGAGGGGTATGGTGAAAAAGGAAATATCCTCAGATGAAATCTGGAAAGAAGCTTTCTGAGAAACTTCTTAGTGTTCTGTGAATTCATCTCACAGAGTTATATCTGTATTTCGTGAATCTCTTTGCTAGCCTTATTTCTGTGTAATCTGAGAACAGATATTTCGGATCCCTTTGAAGACTATAGGGCCAAAGGAAATATCCTCCGATAACAAAGAGAAAGAAGCTTTCTGAGAAACTTCTTTGTGTTCTGTGAAATCATCTCACAGAGTTACAGCTTTCCCCTCAAGAAGCCTTTCGCTAAGACAGTTCTTGTGGAATTGGCAAAGTGATATTTGGAAGCCCATAGAGGGCTATGGTGAAAAAGGAAATATCCTCAGATGAAATCTGGAAAGAAGCTTTCTGAGAAACTGCTTAGTGTTCTGTGAATTCATCTCACAGAGTTACATGTGTATTTCGTGGATCTCTTTGCTAGCCTTATTTCTGTGGAATCTGAGAAAAGATATTTCGCATCCCTATGAAGACTATAGGGCCAAAGGAAATATCCTCCGATAACAAAGAGAAAGAAGCTTTCTGAGAAACTTCTTTGTGTTCTGTGAAATCATCTCACAGAGTTACAGCTTTCCCCTCAAGAAGCCTTTCGCTAAGACAGTTCTTGTGGAATTGGCAAAGTGATATTTGGAAGCCCATAGAGGGCTATGGTGAAAAAGGAAATATCCTCAGATGAAATCTGGAAAGAAGCTTTCTGAGAAACTGCTTAGTGTTCTGTGAATTCATCTCACAGCGTTACATCTGTATTTCGTGGATCTCTTTGCTAGCCTTATTTTTGTGTAATCTGAGAACAGATATTTCGGATCCCTTTGAAGACTATAGGGCCAAAGGAAATATCCTCCGATAACAAAGAGAAAGAAGCTTTCTGAGAAACTTCTTTGTGTTCTGTGAAATCATCTCACAGAGTTACAGCTTTCCCCTCAAGAAGCCTTTCGCTAAGACAGTTCTTGTGGAATTGGCAACGTGATATTTGGAAGCCCATAGAGGGCTATGGTGAAAAAGGAAATATCCTCAGATGAAATCTGGAAAGAAGCTTTCTGAGAAACTGCTTAGTGTTCTGTGAATTCATCTAACAGAGTTATGTCTGTATATCGTGAATCTCTTTGCTAGCCTTATTTCTGTGTAATCTGAGAACAGATATTTCGGATCCCTTTGAAGACTATAGGGCCAAAGGAAATATCCTCCGATAACAAAGAGAAAGAAGCTTTCTGAGAAACTTCTTTCTGTTCTGTGAAATCATCTCACAGAGTTACAGCTTTCCCCTCAAGAAGCCTTTCGCTAAGACAGTTCCTGTGGAATTGGCAAAGTGATATTTGGAAGCCCATAGAGGTCTATGGTGAAAAAGGAAATATCCTCAAATGAAATCTGGAAAGAATCTTTCTGAGAAACTGCTTAGTGTTCTGTGAATTCATCTCACAGAGTTACATCTGTATTTCGTGGATCTCTTTGCTAGCCTTATTTCTGTGGAATCTGAGAACAGTTATTTCGGATCCCTTTGAAGACTATAGGGCCAAAGGAAATATCCTCCGTTAACAAAGAGAAAGAAGCATTCTGAGAAACTTCTTTGTGTTCTGTGAAATCATCTCACAGAGTTACAGCTTTCCCCTCAAGAAGCCATTCGCTAAGACAGTTCTTGTGGAATTGGCAACGTGATATTTGGAAGTCCATAAAGGGCTATGGTGAAAAAGAAAATATCCTCAGATGAAATCTGGAAAGAAGCTTTCTGAGAAACTGCTTAGTGTTCTGTGAATTCATCTCACAGAGTTACATGTGTATTTCGTGGATCTCTTTGCTAGCCTTATTTCTGTGGAATCTGAGAAAAGATATTTCGCATCCCTATGAAGACTATAGGGCCAAAGGAAATATCCTTCGATATCAAAGAGAAAGAAGCTTTCTGAGAAACTTCTTTGTGTTCTGTGAAATCATCTCACAGAGTTACAGCTTTCCCCTCAAGAAGCCTTTCGCTAAGACAGTTCTTGTGGAATTGGCAAAGAGATATTTGGAAGCCCATAGAGGGCTATGGTGAAAAAGGAAATATCCTCAGATGAAATCTGGAAAGAAGCTTTCTGAGAAACTGCTTAGTGTTCTGTGAAATCATCTCACAGAGTTACAGCTTTCCCCTCAAGAAGCCTTTCGCTAAGACAGTTCTTGTGGAATTGGCAAAGTGATATTTGGAAGCCCATAGAGGGCTATGGTGAAAAAGGAAATATCCTCAGATGAAATCTGGAAAGAAGCTTTCTGAGAAACTGCATAGTGTTCTGTGAGTTCATCTCACAGCGTTACATCTGTATTTCGTGGATCTCTTTGCTAGCCGTATTTCTGTGGAATCTGAGAACAGATATTTCGGATCCCTTTGAAGACTATAGGGCCAAAGGAAATATCTTCCGATAACATAGAGAAAGAAGCTTTCTGAGAAACTTCTTTGTGTTCTGTGAAATCATCTCACAGAGTTACAGCTTTCCCCTCAAGAAGCCTTTCGCTAAGACAGTTCTTGTGGAATTGGCAGGGTAATATTTGGAAGCCCATAGAGGCCTATGGTGAAAAAGGAAATATCCTCAGATGAAATCTGGAAAGAAGCTTTCTGAGAAACTGCTTAGTGTTCTGTGAATTCATCTCACAGAGTTACATCTGTATTTCGTGGATCTCTTTGCTAGCCTTATTTCTGTGGAATCTAAGAACAGATATTTCGGATCCCTTTGAAGACTATAGGGCGAAAGGAAATATCCTCCGATAACAAAGAGAAAGAGGCTTTCTGAGAAACTTCTTTCTGTTGTGTGAAATCTTCTCACAGAGTTACAGTTTTCCCCTCCAGAAGCCTTTCGCTAAGACAGTTCTTGTGGAATTGGCAAAGTGATATTTGGAAGCCCATAGAGGGCTATGGTGAAAAAGGAAATCTCCTCACATGAAATCTGGAAAGAAGCTTTCTGAGAAACTGCTTAGTGTTCTGTGAATTCATCTCACAGCGTTACATCTGTATTTCGTGGATCTCTTTGCTAGCCTTATTTCTGTGGAGTCTGAGAACAGATATTTCTGATCCCTTTGAAGACTATAGGGCCAAAGGAAATATCCTCCGATAACATAGAGAAAGAAGCTTTCTGAGAAACTTCTTTGTGTTCTGTGAAATCATCTCACAGAGATACAGCTTTCCCCTAAAGAAGCCTTTCGCTAAGACAGTTCTTGTGGAATTGGCAAAGAGATATTTGGAAGCCCCTAGAGGGCTATAGTGAAAAAGGAAATATCCTCAGATGAAATCTGGAAAGAAGCTTTCTGAGAAACTGCTTAGTGTTCTGTGAATTCATCTCACAGAGTTACATCTGTATTTCGTGGATCTCTTTGCTAGCCTTATTTCTGTGGAATCTGAGAACAGATATTTCGGATCCCTTTGAAGACTATAGGGCCAAAGGAAATATCCTCCGATAACAAAGAGAAAGAAGCTTTCTCAGAAACTTCTTTCTGTTCTGTGAAATCATCTCACAGAGTTACAGCTTTCCCCTCCGGAAGCCTTTCGCTAAGACAGTTCTTGTGGAATTGGCTAAGTGATATTTGGAAGCCCATAGAGGGCTATGGTGAAAAAGGAAATCTCCTCACATGAAATCTGGAAAGAAGCTTTCTGAGAAACTGCTTAGTGTTCTGTGAATTCATCTCTCAGAGTTACATGTGTATTTCGTGGATCTCTTTGCTAGCCTTATTTCTGTGGAATCTGAGAACAGATATTTCGGATCCCTTTGAAGACTATAGGGCCAAAGGAAATAACCTGCGATAACAAAGAGAAAGAAGCTTTCTGAGAAACTTCTTTCTGTTCTGTGAAATCATCTCACAGAGTTACAGCTTTCTCCTCAAGAACCCTTTCGCTAAGACACTTCTTGTGGAATTGGCAACGTGACATTTGCAAGCCCATAGAGGGGTATGGTGAAAAAAGGAAATATCCTCAGATGAAATCTGGAAAGAAGCTTTCTGAGAAACTGCTTAGTGTTCTGTGAATTCATCTCACAGAGATATATCTGTATTTCGTGAATCTCTTTGCTAGCCTTATTTCTGTGTAATCTGAGAACAGATAATTCGGATCCCTTTGAAGACTATAGGGCCAAAGGAAATATCCTCCGATAACAAAGAGAAAGAAGCTTTCTGAGAAACTTCTTTGTGTTCTGTGAAATCATCTCATAGAGTTACAGCTTTCCCCTCAAGAAGCCTTTCGCTAGGACAGTTCTTGTGTAATTGGCAAAGAGATATTTGGAAGCCCATAGAGGGCTATGGTGAAAAAGGAAATATCCTCAGATGAAATCTGGAAAGAAGCTTTCTGAGAAACTGCTTAGTGTTCTTTGAATTCATCTCACAGAGTTACATCTGTATTTCGTGAATCTCTTTGCTAGCCTTATTTCTGTGGAATCTGAGAAAAGATATTTCGCATCCCTATGAAGACTATAGGGCCAAAGGAAATATCCTCCGATAACAAAGAGAAAGAAGCTTTCTGAGAAACTTCTTTGTGTTCTGTGAAATCATCTCACAGAGTTACAGCTTTCCCCTCAAGAAGCCTTTCGCTAAGACAGTTCTTGTGGAATTGGCAAAGAGATATTTGGAAGCCCATAGAGGGCTATGGTGAAAAAGGAAATATCCTCAGATGAAATCTGGAAAGAAGCTTTCTGAGAAACTGCTTAGTGTTCTGTGAAATCATCTCACAGAGTTACAGCTTTCCCCTCAAGAAGCCTTTCGCTAAGACAGTTCTTGTGGAATTGGCAAAGTGATATTTGGAAGCCCATAGAGGGCTATGGTGAAAAAGGAAATATCCTCAGATGAAATCTGGAAAGAAGCTTTCTGAGAAACTGCTTAGTGTTCTGTGAATTCATCTCACAGCGTTACATCTGTATTTCGTGGATCTCTTTGCTAGCCTTATTTCTGTGGAGTCTGAGAATAGATATTTCGGATCCCTTTGAAGACTATAGGGCCAAAGGAAATATCCTCCGATAACATAGAGAAAGAAGCTTTCTGAGAAACTTCTTTGTGTTCTGTGAAATCATCTCACAGAGTTACAGCTTTCCCCTCAAGAAGCCTTTCACTAAGACAGTTCTTGTGGAATTGGCAAAGTGATATTTGGAAGCCCATAGAGGGCTATGGTGAAAAAGGAAATATCCTCAGATGAAATCTGGAAAGAAGCTTTCTGAGAAACTGCTTAGTGTTCTGTGAATTCATCTCACAGAGTTACATCTGTATTTCGTGGATGTCTTTGCTAGCCTTATTTCTGTGGAATCTGAGAACAGATATTTCGGATCCCTTTGAAGACTATAGGGCCAAAGGAAATATCCTGCGATAACAAAGAGAAAGAAGCTTTCTGAGAAACTTCTTTCTGTTCTGTGAAATCATCTCACAGAGTTACAGCTTTCCCCTCAAGAAGCCTTTCGCTAAGACAGTTCTTGTGGAATTGGCAAAGTGTTATTTGGAAGCCCATAGAGGGCTATGGTGAAAAATGAAATCTCCTCACATGAAATCTGGAAAGAAGCTTTCTGAGAAACTGCTTAGTGTTCTGTGCATTCATCTCACAGAGTTACATCTGTATTTCGTGGATCTCTTTGCTAGCCTTATTTCTGTGTAATCTGAGAACAGATATTTCGGATCCCTTTGAAGACTATAGGGCCAAAGGAAATATCCTCCGATAACAAAGAGAAAGAAGCTTTCTGAGAAACTTCTTTGTGTTCTGTGAAATCATCTCACAGAGTTACAGCTTTCCCCTCAAGAAGCCTTTGGCTAGGACAGTTCTTGTGTAATTGGCAAAGAGATATTTGGAAGCCCATAGAGGGCTGTGGTGAAAAAGGAAATATCCTCAGATGAAATCTGGAAAGAAGCTTTCTGAGAAACTGCTTAGTGTTCTGTGAATTCATCTCACAGAGTTACATCTGTATTTCGTGAATCTCTTTGCTAGCCTTATTTCTGTGTAATCTGAGAACAGATATTTCGGATCCCTTTGAAGACTACAGGGCCAAAGGAAATATCCTCCGACAACAAAGAGAAAGAAGCTTTCTGAGAAACTTCTTTGTGTTCTGTGAAATCATCTCACAGAGTTACAGCTTTCCCCTCAAGAAGCCTTTCGCTAATACAGTTCTTGTGGAATTGGCAACGTGATATTTGGAAGCCCTTAGAGGGCTATGGTGAAAAAGGAAATATCCTCAGATGAAATCTGGAAAGAAGCTTTCTGAGAAACTGCTTAGTGTTCTGTGAATTCATCTCACAGAGTTATATCTGTATTTCGTGAATCTCTTTGCTAGCCTTATTTCTGTGTAATCTGAGAACAGATATTTCGGATCCCTTTGAAGACTATAGGGCCAAAGGAAATATCCTCCGATAACAAAGAGAAAGAAGCTTTCTGAGAAACTTCTTTGTGTTCTGTGAAATCATCTCACAGAGTTACAGCTTTCTCCTCAAGAAGCCTTTCGCTAAGACAGTTCCTGTGGAATTGGCAAAGTGATATTTGGAAGCCCATAGAGGGCTTTGGTGAAAAAGGAAATATCCTCAGATGAAATCTGGAAACAAGCTTTCTGAGAAACTGCTTAGTGTTCTGTGAATTCATCTCACAGAGTTACATCTGTATTTCGTGGATCTCTTTGCTAGCCTTATTTCTGTGGAATCTGAGAACAGATATTTCGGATCCCTTTGAAGATTATAGGGCCAAAGGAAATATCCTCCGATAACAAAGAGAAAGAAGCTTTCTCAGAAACTTCTTTCTGTTCTGTGAAATCATCTCACAGAGTTACAGCTTTCCCCTCCGGAAGCCTTTCGCTAAGACAGTTCTTGTGGAATTGGCTAAGTGATATTTGGAAGCCCATAGAGGGCTATGGTGAAAAAGGAAATCTCCTCACATGAAATTTGGAAAGAAGCTTTCTGAGAAACTGCTTAGTGTTCTGTGAATTCATCTCTCAGAGTTACATGTGTATTTCGTGGATCTCTTTGCTAGCCTTATTTCTGTGGAATCCGAGAACAGATATTTCGGATCCCTTTGAAGACTATAGGGCCAAAGGAAATAACCTGCGATAACAAAGAGAAAGAAGCTTTCTGAGAAACTTCTTTCTGTTCTGTGAAATCATCTCACAGAGTTACAGCTTTCTCCTCAAGAACCCTTTCGCTAAGACAGTTCTTGTGGAATTGGCAACGTGACATTTGCAAGCCCATAGAGGGGTATGGTGAAAAAAGGAAATATCCTCAGATGAAATCTGGAGAGAAGCTTTCTGAGAAACTGCTTAGTGTTCTGTGAATTCATCTCACAGAGATATATCTGTATTTCGTGAATCTCTTTGCTAGCCTTATTTCTGTGTAATCTGAGAACAGATAATTCGGATCCCTTTGAAGACTATAGGGCCAAAGGAAATATCCTCCGATAACAAAGAGAAAGAAGCTTTCTGAGAAACTTCTTTGTGTTCTGTGAAATCATCTCATAGAGTTACAGCTTTCCCCTCAAGAAGCCTTTCGCTAGGACAGTTCTTGTGTAATTGGCAAAGAGATATTTGGAAGCCCATAGAGGGCTATGGTGAAAAAGGAAATATCCTCAGATGAAATCTGGAAAGAAGCTTTCTGAGAAACTGCTTAGTGTTCTGTGAATTCATCTCACAGAGTTACATCTGTATTTCGTGAATCTCTTTGCTAGCCTTATTTCTGTGTAATCTGAGAACAGATATTTCGGATCCCTTTGAAGACTATAGGGCCAAAGGAAATATCCTGCGATAACAAAGAGAAAGAAGCTTTCTGAGAAACTTCTTTCTGTTCTGTGAAATCATCTCACAGAGTTACAGCTTTCCCCTCAAGAAGCCTTTCGCTAAGACAGTTCTTGTGGAATTGGCAAAGTGTTATTTGGAAGCCCATAGAGGGCTATGGTGAAAAATGAAATCTCCTCACATGAAATCTGGAAAGAAGCTTTCTGAGAAACTGCTTAGTGTTCTGTGCATTCATCTCACAGAGTTACATCTGTATTTCGTGGATCTCTTTGCTAGCCTTATTTCTGTGGAATCTGAGAACAGATATTTCGGATCCCTTTGAAGACTATAGGGCCAAAGGAAATATCCTCCGATAACAAAGAGAAAGAAGCTTTCTCAGAAACTTCTTTGTGTTCTGTGAAATCATCTCACAGAGTTACAGCTTTCCCCTCAAGAAGCCTTTCGCTACGACAGTTCTTGTGTAATTGGCAAAGATATTTGGAAGCCCAAAGAGGGCTATGGTGAAAAAGGAAATATCCTCAGATGAAATCTGGAAAGAAGCTTTCTGAGAAACTGCTTAGTGTTCTGTGAATTCATCTCACAGAGTTACATCTGTATTTCGTGAATCTCTTTGCTAGCCTTATTTCTGTGTAATCTGAGAACAGGTATTTCGGATCCCTTTGAAGACTATAAGGCCAAAGGAAATATCCTGCGATAACAAAGAGAAAGAAGCTTTCTGAGAAACTTCTTTGTGTTCTGTGAAATCATCTCATAGAGTTACAGCTTTCCCCTCAAGAAGCCTTTGGCTAGGACAGTTCTTGTGTAATTGGCAAAGAGATATTTGGAAGCCCATAGAGGGCTGTGGTGAAAAAGGAAATATCCTCAGATGAAATCTGGAAAGAAGATTTCTGAGAAACTGCTTAGTGTTCTGTGAATTCATCTCACAGAGTTACATCTGTATTTCGTGAATCTCTTTGCTAGCCTTATTTCTGTGTAATCTGAGAACAGATATTTCGGATCCCTTTGAAGACTACAGGGCCAAAGGAAATATCCTCCGACAACAAAGAGAAAGAAGCTTTCTGAGAAACTTCTTTGTGTTCTGTGAAATCATCTCACAGAGTTACAGCTTTCCCCTCAAGAAGCCTTTCGCTAAGACAGTTCTTGTGGAATTGGCAACGTGATATTTGGAAGCCCTTAGAGGGCTATGGTGAAAAAGGAAATATCCTCAGATGAAATCTGGAAAGAAGCTTTCTGAGAAACTGCTTAGTGTTCTGTGAATTCATCTCACAGAGTTATATCTGTATTTCGTGAATCTCTTTGCTAGCCTTATTTCTGTGTAATCTGAGAACAGATATTTCGGATCCCTTTGAAGACTATAGGGCCAAAGGAAATATCCTCCGATAACAAAGAGAAAGAAGCTTTCTGAGAAACTTCTTTGTGTTCTGTGAAATCATCTCACAGAGTTACAGCTTTCTCCTCAAGAAGCCTTTCGCTAAGACAGTTCCTGTGGAATTGGCAAAGTGATATTTGGAAGCCCATAGAGGGCTTTGGTGAAAAAGGAAATATCCTCAGATGAAATCTGGAAACTAGCTTTCTGAGAAACTGCTTAGTGTTCTGTGAATTCATCTCACAGAGTTACATCTGTATTTCGTGGATCTCTTTGCTAGCCTTATTTCTGTGGAATCTGAGAACAGATATTTCGGATCCCTTTGAAGACTATAGGGCCAAAGGAAATATCCTCCGATAACAAAGAGAAAGAAGCTTTCTCAGAAACTTCTTTCTGTTCTGTGAAATCATCTCACAGAGTTACAGCTTTCCCCTCCGGAAGCCTTTCGCTAAGACAGTTCTTGTGGAATTGGCTAAGTGATATTTGGAAGCCCATAGAGGGCTATGGTGAAAAAGGAAATCTCCTCACATGAAATCTGGAAAGAAGCTTTCTGAGAAACTGCTTAGTGTTCTGTGAATTCATCTCTCAGAGTTACATGTGTATTTCGTGGATCTCTTTGCTAGCCTTATTTCTGTGGAATCTGAGAACAGATATTTCGGATCCCTTTGAAGACTATAGGGCCAAAGGAAATAACCTGCGATAACAAAGAGAAAGAAGCTTTCTGAGAAACTTCTTTCTGTTCTGTGAAATAATCTCACAGAGTTACAGCTTTCTCCTCAAGAACCCTTTCGCTAAGACAGTTCTTGTGGAATTGGCAACGTGACATTTGCAAGCCCATAGAGGGGTATGGTGAAAAAAGGAAACATCCTCAGATGAAATCTGGAAAGAAGCTTTCTGAGAAACTGCTTAGTGTTCTGTGAATTCATCTCACAGAGATATATCTGTATTTCGTGAATCTCTTTGCTAGCCTTATTTCTGTGTAATCTGAGAACAGATAATTCGGATCCCTTTGAAGACTATAGGGCCAAAGGAAATATCCTCCGATAACAAAGAGAAAGAAGCTTTCTGAGAAACTTCTTTGTGTTCTGTGAAATCATCTCATAGAGTTACAGCTTTCCCCTCAAGAAGCCTTTCGCTAGGACAGTTCTTGTGTAATTGGCAAAGAGATATTTGGAAGCCCATAGAGGGCTATGGTGAAAAAGGAAATATCCTCAGATGAAATCTGGAAAGAAGCTTTCTGAGAAACTGCTTAGTGTTCTGTGAATTCATCTCACAGAGTTACATCTGTATTTCGTGAATCTCTTTGCTAGCCTTCTTTCTGTGTAATCTGAGAACAGATATTTCGGATCCCTTTGAAGACTATAGGGCCAAAGGAAATATCCTCCGATAACAAAGAGAAAGAAGCTTTCTGAGAAACTTCTTTGTGTTCTGTGAAATCATCTCACAGAGTTACAGCTTTCCCCTCAAGAAGCCTTTCACTAAGACAGTTCTTGTGGAATTGGCAACGTGATATTTGGAAGCCCATAGAGGGGTATGGTGAAAAAGGAAATATCCTCAGATGAAATCTGGAAAGAAGCTTTCTGAGAAACTTCTTAGTGTTCTGTGAATTCATCTCACAGAGTTATATCTGTATTTCGTGAATCTCTTTGCTAGCCTTACTTCTGTGTAATCTGAGAACAGATATTTCGGATCCCTTTGAAGACTATAGGGCCAAAGGAAATATCCTCCGATAACAAAGAGAAAGAAGCTTTCTGAGAAACTTCTTTGTGTTCTGTGAAATCATCTCACAGAGTTACAGCTTTCCCCTCAAGAAGCCTTTCGCTAAGACAGTTCTTGTGGAATTGGCAAAGTGATATTTGGAAGCCCATAGAGGGCTATGGTGAAAAAGGAAATATCCTCAGATGAAATCTGGAAAGAAGCTTTCTGAGAAACTGCTTAGTGTTCTGTGAATTCATCTCACAGAGTTACATCTGTATTTCGTGGATCTCTTTGCTAGCCTTATTTCTGTGGAATCTGAGAAAAGATATTTCGCATCCCTATGAAGACTATAGGGCCAAAGGAAATATCCTCCGATAACAAAGAGAAAGAAGCTTTCTGAGAAACTTCTTTGTGTTCTGTGAAATCATCTCACAGAGTTACAGCTTTCCCCTCAAGAAGCCTTTCGCTAAGACAGTTCTTGTGGAATTGGCAAAGAGATATTTGGAAGCCCATAGAGGGCTATGGTGAAAAAGGAAATATCCTCAGATGAAATCTGGAAAGAAGCTTTCTGAGAAACTGCTTAGTGTTCTGTGAAATCATCTCACAGAGTTACAGCTTTCCCCTCAAGAAGCCTTTCGCTAAGACAGTTCTTGTGGAATTGGCAAAGGGATATTTGGAAGCCCATAGAGGGCTATGGTGAAAAAGGAAATATCCTCAGATGAAATCTGGAAAGAAGCTTTCTGAGAAACTGCTTAGTGTTCTGTGAATTCATCTCACAGCGTTACATCTGTATTTCGTGGATCTCTTTGCTAGCCTTATTTCTGTGGAGTCTGAGAACAGATATTTCGGATCCCTTTGAAGACTATAGGGCCAAAGGAAATATCCTCCGATAACATAGAGAAAGAAGCTTTCTGAGAAACTTCTTTGTGTTCTGTGAAATCATCTCACAGAGTTACAGCTTTCCCCTCAAGAAGCCTTTCACTAAGACAGTTCTTGTGGAATTGGCAAAGTGATATTTGGAAGCCCTTAGAGGGCTATGGTGAAAAAGGAAATATCCTCAGATGAAATCTGGAAAGAAGCTTTCTGAGAAACTGCTTAGTGTTCTGTGAATTCATCTCACAGAGTTACATCTGTATTTCGTGGATGTCTTTGCTAGCCTTATTTCTGTGTAATCTGAGAACAGATATTTCGGATCCCTTTGAAGACTATAGGGCCAAAGGAAATATCCTGCGATAACAAAGAGAAAGAAGCTTTCTGAGAAACTTCTTTCTGTTCTGTGAAATCATCTCACAGAGTTACAGCTTTCCCCTCAAGAAGCCTTTCGCTAAGACAGTTCTTGTGGAATTGGCAAAGTGATATTTGGAAGCCCATAGAGGGCTATGGTGAAAAATGAAATCTCCTCACATGAAATCTGGTAAGAAGCTTTCTGAGAAACTGCTTAGTGTTCTGTGCATTCATCTCACAGAGTTACATCTGTATTTCGTGGATCTCTTTGCTAGCCTTATTTCTGTGTAATCTGAGAACAGATATTTCGGATCCCTTTGAAGACTATAGGGCCAAAGGAAATATCCTCCGATAACAAAGAGAAAGAAGCTTTCTGAGAAACTTCTTTGTGTTCTGTGAAATCATCTCACAGAGTTACAGCTTTCCCCTCAAGAAGCCTTTCGCTACGACAGTTCTTGTGTAATTGGCAAAGATATTTGTAAGCCCAAAGAGGGCTATGGTGAAAAAGGAAATATCCTCAGATGAAATCTGGAAAGAAGCTTTCTGAGAAACTGCTTAGTGTTCTGTGAATTCATCTCACAGAGTTACATCTGTATTTCGTGAATCTCTTTGCTAGCCTTATTTCTGTGTAATCTGAGAACAGGTATTTCGGATCCCTTTGAAGACTATAAGGCCAAAGGAAATATCCTGCGATAACAAAGAGAAAGAAGCTTTCAGAGAAACTTCTTTGTGTTCTGTGAAATCATCTCATAGAGTTACAGCTTTCCCCTCAAGAAGCCTTTGGCTAGGACAGTTCTTGTGTAATTGGCAAAGAGATATTTGGAAGCCCATAGAGGGCTGTGGTGAAAAAGGAAATATCCTCAGATGAAATCTGGAAAGAAGCTTTCTGAGAAACTGCTTAGTGTTCTGTGAATTCATCTCACAGAGTTACATCTGTATTTCGTGAATCTCTTTGCTAGCCTTATTTCTGTGTAATCTGAGAACAGATATTTCGGATCCCTTTGAAGACTATAGGGCCAAAGGAAATATCCTCCGATAACAAAGAGAAAGAAGCTTTCTGAGAAACTTCTTTGTGTTCTGTGAAATCATCTCACAGAGTTACAGCTTTCTCCTCAAGAAGCCTTTCGCTAAGACAGTTCCTGTGGAATTGGCAAAGTGATATTTGGAAGCCCATAGAGGGCTTTGGTGAAAAAGGAAATATCCTCAGATGAAATCTGGAAACAAGCTTTCTGAGAAACTGCTTAGTGTTCTGTGAATTCATCTCACAGAGTTACATCTGTATTTCGTGGATCTCTTTGCTAGCCTTATTTCTGTGGAATCTGAGAACAGATATTTCGGATCCCTTTGAAGACTATAGGGCCAAAGGAAATATCCTCCGTTAACAAAGAGAAAGAAGCATTCTGAGAAACTTCTTTCTGTTCTGTGAAATCATCTCACAGAGTTACAGCTTTCCCCTCAAGAAGCCTTTCGCTAAGACAGTTCTTGTGGAATTGGCAAAGTGATATTTGGAAGCCCATAGAGGGCTATGGTGAAAAAGGAAATATCCTCAGATGAAATCTGGAAAGACGCTTTCTGAGAAACTGCTTAGTGTTCTGTGAATTCATCTCACAGAGTTACATCTGTATTTCGTGGATCTCTTTGCTAGCCTTATTTCTGTGAAATCTGAGAACAGATATTTCGGATCCCTTTGAAGACTATAGGGCCAAAGGAAATATCCTCCGATAACAAAGAGAAAGAAGCTTTCTCAGAAACTTCTTTCTGTTCTGTGAAATCATCTCACAGAGTTACATCTTTCCCCTCGAGAAGCCTTTCGCTAGG
This sequence comes from Macaca nemestrina, assembly GCF_043159975.1. Taxonomy (NCBI): domain Eukaryota; kingdom Metazoa; phylum Chordata; class Mammalia; order Primates; family Cercopithecidae; genus Macaca; species Macaca nemestrina. The sequence goes on from NC_092125.1 coordinate 91,938,495, forward strand.
ACAGTTCTTGTGTAATTGGCAAAGAGATATTTGGAAGCCCATAGAGGGCTATGGTGAAAAAGGAAATATCCTCAGATGAAATCTGGAAAGAAGCTTTCTGAGAAACTGCTTAGTGTTCTGTGAATTCATCTCACAGAGTTACATCTGTATTTCGTGAATCTCTTTGCTAGCCTTCTTTCTGTGTAATCTGAGAACAGATATTTCGGATCCCTTTGAAGACTATAGGGCCAAAGGAAATATCCTCCGATAACAAAGAGAAAGAAGCTTTCTGAGAAACTTCTTTGTGTTCTGTGAAATCATCTCACAGAGTTACAGCTTTCCCCTCAAGAAGCCTTTCACTAAGACAGTTCTTGTGGAATTGGCAACGTGATATTTGGAAGCCCATAGAGGGGTATGGTGAAAAAGGAAATATCCTCAGATGAAATCTGGAAAGAAGCTTTCTGAGAAACTTCTTAGTGTTCTGTGAATTCATCTCACAGAGTTATATCTGTATTTCGTGAATCTCTTTGCTAGCCTTACTTCTGTGTAATCTGAGAACAGATATTTCGGATCCCTTTGAAGACTATAGGGCCAAAGGAAATATCCTCCGATAACAAAGAGAAAGAAGCTTTCTGAGAAACTTCTTTGTGTTCTGTGAAATCATCTCACAGAGTTACAGCTTTCCCCTCAAGAAGCCTTTCGCTAAGACAGTTCTTGTGGAATTGGCAAAGTGATATTTGGAAGCCCATAGAGGGCTATGGTGAAAAAGGAAATATCCTCAGATGAAATCTGGAAAGAAGCTTTCTGAGAAACTGCTTAGTGTTCTGTGAATTCATCTCACAGAGTTACATCTGTATTTCGTGGATCTCTTTGCTAGCCTTATTTCTGTGGAATCTGAGAAAAGATATTTCGCATCCCTATGAAGACTATAGGGCCAAAGGAAATATCCTCCGATAACAAAGAGAAAGAAGCTTTCTGAGAAACTTCTTTGTGTTCTGTGAAATCATCTCACAGAGTTACAGCTTTCCCCTCAAGAAGCCTTTCGCTAAGACAGTTCTTGTGGAATTGGCAAAGAGATATTTGGAAGCCCATAGAGGGCTATGGTGAAAAAGGAAATATCCTCAGATGAAATCTGGAAAGAAGCTTTCTGAGAAACTGCTTAGTGTTCTGTGAAATCATCTCACAGAGTTACAGCTTTCCCCTCAAGAAGCCTTTCGCTAAGACAGTTCTTGTGGAATTGGCAAAGGGATATTTGGAAGCCCATAGAGGGCTATGGTGAAAAAGGAAATATCCTCAGATGAAATCTGGAAAGAAGCTTTCTGAGAAACTGCTTAGTGTTCTGTGAATTCATCTCACAGCGTTACATCTGTATTTCGTGGATCTCTTTGCTAGCCTTATTTCTGTGGAGTCTGAGAACAGATATTTCGGATCCCTTTGAAGACTATAGGGCCAAAGGAAATATCCTCCGATAACATAGAGAAAGAAGCTTTCTGAGAAACTTCTTTGTGTTCTGTGAAATCATCTCACAGAGTTACAGCTTTCCCCTCAAGAAGCCTTTCACTAAGACAGTTCTTGTGGAATTGGCAAAGTGATATTTGGAAGCCCTTAGAGGGCTATGGTGAAAAAGGAAATATCCTCAGATGAAATCTGGAAAGAAGCTTTCTGAGAAACTGCTTAGTGTTCTGTGAATTCATCTCACAGAGTTACATCTGTATTTCGTGGATGTCTTTGCTAGCCTTATTTCTGTGTAATCTGAGAACAGATATTTCGGATCCCTTTGAAGACTATAGGGCCAAAGGAAATATCCTGCGATAACAAAGAGAAAGAAGCTTTCTGAGAAACTTCTTTCTGTTCTGTGAAATCATCTCACAGAGTTACAGCTTTCCCCTCAAGAAGCCTTTCGCTAAGACAGTTCTTGTGGAATTGGCAAAGTGATATTTGGAAGCCCATAGAGGGCTATGGTGAAAAATGAAATCTCCTCACATGAAATCTGGTAAGAAGCTTTCTGAGAAACTGCTTAGTGTTCTGTGCATTCATCTCACAGAGTTACATCTGTATTTCGTGGATCTCTTTGCTAGCCTTATTTCTGTGTAATCTGAGAACAGATATTTCGGATCCCTTTGAAGACTATAGGGCCAAAGGAAATATCCTCCGATAACAAAGAGAAAGAAGCTTTCTGAGAAACTTCTTTGTGTTCTGTGAAATCATCTCACAGAGTTACAGCTTTCCCCTCAAGAAGCCTTTCGCTACGACAGTTCTTGTGTAATTGGCAAAGATATTTGTAAGCCCAAAGAGGGCTATGGTGAAAAAGGAAATATCCTCAGATGAAATCTGGAAAGAAGCTTTCTGAGAAACTGCTTAGTGTTCTGTGAATTCATCTCACAGAGTTACATCTGTATTTCGTGAATCTCTTTGCTAGCCTTATTTCTGTGTAATCTGAGAACAGGTATTTCGGATCCCTTTGAAGACTATAAGGCCAAAGGAAATATCCTGCGATAACAAAGAGAAAGAAGCTTTCAGAGAAACTTCTTTGTGTTCTGTGAAATCATCTCATAGAGTTACAGCTTTCCCCTCAAGAAGCCTTTGGCTAGGACAGTTCTTGTGTAATTGGCAAAGAGATATTTGGAAGCCCATAGAGGGCTGTGGTGAAAAAGGAAATATCCTCAGATGAAATCTGGAAAGAAGCTTTCTGAGAAACTGCTTAGTGTTCTGTGAATTCATCTCACAGAGTTACATCTGTATTTCGTGAATCTCTTTGCTAGCCTTATTTCTGTGTAATCTGAGAACAGATATTTCGGATCCCTTTGAAGACTATAGGGCCAAAGGAAATATCCTCCGATAACAAAGAGAAAGAAGCTTTCTGAGAAACTTCTTTGTGTTCTGTGAAATCATCTCACAGAGTTACAGCTTTCTCCTCAAGAAGCCTTTCGCTAAGACAGTTCCTGTGGAATTGGCAAAGTGATATTTGGAAGCCCATAGAGGGCTTTGGTGAAAAAGGAAATATCCTCAGATGAAATCTGGAAACAAGCTTTCTGAGAAACTGCTTAGTGTTCTGTGAATTCATCTCACAGAGTTACATCTGTATTTCGTGGATCTCTGTGCTAGCCTTATTTCTGTGGAATCTGAGAACAGATATTTCGGATCCCTTTGAAGACTATAGGGCCAAAGGAAATATCCTCCGTTAACAAAGAGAAAGAAGCATTCTGAGAAACTTCTTTCTGTTCTGTGAAATCATCTCACAGAGTTACAGCTTTCCCCTCAAGAAGCCTTTCGCTAAGACAGTTCTTGTGGAATTGGCAAAGTGATATTTGGAAGCCCATAGAGGGCTATGGTGAAAAAGGAAATATCCTCAGATGAAATCTGGAAAGACGCTTTCTGAGAAACTGCTTAGTGTTCTGTGAATTCATCTCACAGAGTTACATCTGTATTTCGTGGATCTCTTTGCTAGCCTTATTTCTGTGAAATCTGAGAACAGATATTTCGGATCCCTTTGAAGACTATAGGGCCAAAGGAAATATCCTCCGATAACAAAGAGAAAGAAGCTTTCTCAGAAACTTCTTTCTGTTTTGTGAAATCATCTCACAGAGTTACATCTTTCCCCTCGAGAAGCCTTTCGCTACGACAGTTCTTGTGTAATTGGCAAAGAGATATTTGGAAGCCCATAGAGGGCTATGGTGAAAAAGGAAATATCCTCAGATGAAATCTGGAAAGAAGCTTTCTGAGAAACTGCTTAGTGTTCTGTGAATTCATCTCACAGAGTTACATCTGTATTTCGTGAATCTCTGTGCTAGCCTTATTTCTGTGTAATCTGAGAACAGATATTTCGGATCCCTTTGTAGACTATAGAGCCAAAGGAAATATCCTGCGATAACAAAGAGAAAGAAGCTTTCTGAGAAACTTCTTTGTGTTCTGTGAAATCATCTCATAGAGTTACAGCTTTCCCCTCAAGAAGCCTTTCGCTAGGACAGTTCTTGTGTAATTGGCAAAGTGATATTTGGAAGCCCATAGAGGGCTATGGTGAAAAAGGAAATATCCTCAGATGAAATCTGGAAAGAAGCTTTCTGAGAAACTACTTAGTGTTCTGTGAATTCATCTCACAGAGTTACATCTGTATTTCGTGAATCTCTTTGCTAGCCTTATTTCTGTGGAATCTGAGAACAGATATTTCGGATCCCTTTGAAGACTATAGGGCCAAAGGAAATGTCCTCCGTTAACAAAGAGAAAGAAGCTTTCTGAGAAACTTCTTTGTGTTCTGTGAAATCATCTCACGGAGTTACAGCTTTCTCCTCAAGAAGCCTTTCGCTAAGACAGTTCCTGTGGAATTGGCAAAGTGATATTTGGAAGCCCATAGAGGGCTATGGTGAAAAAGGAAATATCCTCAGATGAAATCTGGAAACAAGCTTTCTGAGAAACTGCTTAGTGATCTGTGAATTCATCTCACAGAGTTACATCTGTATTTCGTGGATCTCTTTGCTAGCCTTATTTCTGTGGAATCTGAGAACAGATATTTCGGATCCCTTTGAAGACTATAGGGCCAAAGGAAATATCCTCCGTTAACAAAGAGAAAGAAGCATTCTGAGAAACTTCTTTCTGTTCTGTGAAATCATCTCACAGAGTTACAGCTTTCCCCTCAAGAAGCCTTTCTCTAAGACAGTTCTTGTGGAATTGGCAAAGAGATATTTGGAAGCCCATAGAGGGCTATGGTGAAAAAGGAAATATCCTCAGATGAAATCTGGAAAGAAGCTTTCTGAGAAACTGCTTAGTTTTCTGTGAAATCATCTCACAGAGTTACAGCTTTCCCCTCAAGAAGCCTTTCGCTAAGACAGTTCTTGTGGAATTGGCAAAGTGATATTTGGAAGCCCATAGAGGGCTATGGTGAAAAAGGAAATATCCTCAGATGAAATCTGGAAAGAAGCTTTCTGAGAAACTGCTTAGTGTTCTGTGAATTCATCTCACAGCGCTACATCTGTATTTCTTGGATCTCTTTGCTAGCCTTATTTCTGTGGAGTCTGAGAACACATATTTCGGATCCCTTTGAAGACTATAGGGCCAAAGGAAATATCCTCTGATAACATAGAGAAAGAAGCTTTCTGAGAAACTTCTTTGTGTTCTGTGAAATCATCTCACAGAGTTACAGCTTTCCCCTCAAGAAGCCTTTCGCTAAGACAGTTCTTGTGGAATTGGCAAAGTGATATTTGGAAGCCCATAGAGGGCTATGGTGAAAAAGGAAATATCCTCAGATGAAATCTGGAAAGACGCTTTCTGAGAAACTGCTTAGTGTTCTGTGAATTCATCTCACAGAGTTACATCTGTATTTCGTGGATCTCTTTGCTAGCCTTATTTCTGTGAAATCTGAGAACAGATATTTCGGATCCCTTTGAAGACTATAGGGCCAAAGGAAATATCCTCCGATAACAAAGAGAAAGAAGCTTTCTCAGAAACTTCTTTCTGTTCTGTGAAATCATCTCACAGAGTTACAGCTTTCCCCTCGAGAAGCCTTTCGCTACGACAGTTCTTGTGTAATTGGCAAAGAGATATTTGGAAGCCCATAGAGGGCTATGGTGAAAAAGGAAATATCCTCAGATGAAATCTGGAAAGAAGCTTTCTGAGAAACTGCTTAGTGTTCTGTGAATTCATCTCACAGAGTTACATCTGTATTTCGTGAATCTCTGTGCTAGCCTTATTTCTGTGTAATCTGAGAACAGATATTTCGGATCCCTTTGAAGACTATAGAGCCAAAGGAAATATCCTGCGATAACAAAGAGAAAGAAGCTTTCTGAGAAACTTCTTTGTGTTCTGTGAAATCATCTCATAGAGTTACAGCTTTCCCCTCAAGAAGCCTTTCGCTAGGACAGTTCTTGTGTAATTGGCAAAGAGATATTTGGAAGCCCATAGAGGGCTATGGTGAAAAAGGAAATATCCTCAGATGAAATCTGGAAAGAAGCTTTCTGAGAAACTACTTAGTGTTCTGTGAATTCATCTCACAGAGTTACATCTGTATTTCGTGAATCTCTTTGCTAGCCTTATTTCTGTGGAATCTGAGAACAGATATTTCGGATCCCTTTGAAGACTATAGGGCCAAAGGAAATGTCCTCCGTTAACAAAGAGAAAGAAGCTTTCTGAGAAACTTCTTTGTGTTCTGTGAAATCATCTCACGGAGTTACAGCTTTCTCCTCAAGAAGCCTTTCGCTAAGACAGTTCCTGTGGAATTGGCAAAGTGATATTTGGAAGCCCATAGAGGGCTATGGTGAAAAAGGAAATATCCTTAGATGAAATCTGGAAACAAGCTTTCTGAGAAACTGCTTAGTGTTCTGTGAATTCATCTCACAGAGTTACATCTGTATTTCGTGGATCTCTTTGCTAGCCTTATTTCTGTGGAATCTGAGAACAGATATTTCGGATCCCTTTGAAGACTATAGGGCCAAAGGAAATATCCTCCGTTAACAAAGAGAAAGAAGCATTCTGAGAAACTTCTTTCTGTTCTGTGAAATCATCTCACAGAGTTACAGCTTTCCCCTCAAGAAGCCTTTCTCTAAGACAGTTCTTGTGGAATTGGCAAAGAGATATTTGGAAGCCCATAGAGGGCTATGGTGAAAAAGGAAATATCCTCAGATGAAATCTGGAAAGAAGCTTTCTGAGAAACTGCTTAGTTTTCTGTGAAATCATCTCACAGAGTTACAGCTTTCCCCTCAAGAAGCCTTTCGCTAAGACAGTTCTTGTGGAATTGGCAAAGTGATATTTGGAAGCCCATAGAGGGCTATGGTGAAAAAGGAAATATCCTCAGATGAAATCTGGAAAGAAGCTTTCTGAGAAACTGCTTAGTGTTCTGTGAATTCATCTCACAGCGTTACATCTGTATTTCTTGGATCTCTTTGCTAGCCTTATTTCTGTGGAGTCTGAGAACACATATTTCGGATCCCTTTGAAGACTATAGGGCCAAAGGAAATATCCTCTGATAACATAGAGAAAGAAGCTTTCTGAGAAACTTCTTTGTGTTCTGTGAAATCATCTCACAGAGTTACAGCTATCCCCTCAAGAAGCCTTTCGCTAAGACAGTTCTTGTGGAATTGGCAAAGTGATATTTGGAAGCCCATAGAGGGCTATGGTGAAAAAGGAAATATCCTCAGATGAAATCTGGAAAGACGCTTTCTGAGAAACTGCTTAGTGTTCTGTGAATTCATCTCACAGAGTTACATCTGTATTTCGTGGATCTCTTTGCTAGCCTTATTTCTGTGGAATCTGAGAACAGATATTTCGGATCCCTTTGAAGACTATAGGGCCAAAGGAAATATCCTCCGATAACAAAGAGAAAGAAGCTTTCTCAGAAACTTCTTTCTGTTCTGTGAAATCATCTCACAGAGTTACAGCTTTCCCCTCGAGAAGCCTTTCGCTACGACAGTTCTTGTGTAATTGGCAAAGAGATATTTGGAAGCCCATAGAGGGCTATGGTGAAAAAGGAAATATCGTCAGATGAAATCTGGAAAGAAGCTTTCTGAGAAACTGCTTAGTGTTCTGTGAATTCATCTCACAGAGTTACATCTGTATTTCGTGAATCTCTGTGCTAGCCTTATTTCTGTGGAATCTGAGAACAGATATTTCGGATCCCTTTGAAGACTATAGAGCCAAAGGAAATATCCTCCGTTAACAAAGAGAAAGAAGCATTCTGAGAAACTTCTTTGTGTTCTGTGAAATCATCTCACAGAGTTACAGCTTTCCCCTCAAGAAGCCTTTCTCTAAGACAGTTCTTGTGGAATTGGCAAAGAGATATTTGGAAGCCCATAGAGGGCTATGGTGAAAAAGGAAATATCCTCAGATGAAATCTGGAAAGAAGCTTTCTGAGAAACTGCTTAGTGTTCTGTGAATTCATCTCACAGAGTTACATCTGTATTTCGTGAATCTCTTTGCTAGCCTTATTTTTGTGTAATCTGAGAACAGATATTTCGGATCCCTTTGAAGACTATAGGGCCAAAGGAAATATCCTCCGATAACAAAGAGAAAGAAGCTTTCTGAGAAACTTCTTTGTGTTCTGTGAAATCATCTCACAGAGTTACAGCTTTCCCCTCAAGAAGCCTTTCGCTAAGACAGTTCTTGTGGAATTGGCAAAGTGATATTTGGAAGCCCATAGAGGGCTATAGTGAAAAAGGAAATATCCTCAGATGAAATCTGGAAAGAAGCTTTCTGAGAAACTGCTTAGTGTTCTGTGAATTCATCTCACAGAGTTACATGTGTATTTCGTGGATCTCTTTGCTAGCCTTATTTCTGTGGAATCTGAGAAAAGATATTTCGCATCCCTATGAAGACTATAGGGCCAAAGGAAATATCCTCCGATAACAAAGAGAAAGAAGCTTTCTGAGAAACTTCTTTGTGTTCTGTGAAATCATCTCACAGAGTTACAGCTTTCCCCTCAAGAAGTCTTTCGCTAAGACAGTTCTTGTGGAATTGGCAAAGAGATATTTGGAAGCCCATAGAGGGCTATGGTGAAAAAGGAAATATCCTCAGATGAAATCTGGAAAGAAGCTTTCTGAGAAACTGCTTAGTGTTCTGTGAAATCATCTCACAGAGTTACAGCTTTCCCCTCAAGAAGCCTTTCGCTAAGACAGTTCTTGTGGAATTGGCAAAGTGATATTTGGAAGCCCATAGAGGGCTATGGTGAAAAAGGAAATATCCTCAGATGAAATCTGGAAAGAAGCTTTCTGAGAAACTGCTTAGTGTTCTGTGAATTCATCTCACAGCGTTACATCTGTATTTCGTGGATCTCTTTGCTAGCCTTATTTCTGTGGAGTCTGAGAACAGATATTTCGGATCCCTTTGAAGACTATAGGGCCAAAGGAAATATCCTCCGATAACATAGAGAAAGAAGCTTTCTGAGAAACTTCTTTGTGTTCTGTGAAATCATCTCACAGAGTTACAGCTTTCCCCTCAAGAAGCCTTTCACTAAGACAGTTCTTTGGAATTGGCAAAGTGATATTTGGAAGCCCTTAGAGGGCTATGGTGAAAAAGGAAATATCCTCAGATGAAATCTGGAAAGAAGCTTTCTGAGAAACTGCTTAGTGTTCTGTGAATTCATCTCACAGAGTTACATCTGTATTTCGTGGATGTCTTTGCTAGCCTTATTTCTGTGGAATCTGAGAACAGATATTTCGGATCCCTTTGAAGACTATAGGGCCAAAGGAAATATCCTGCGATAACAAAGAGAAAGAAGCTTTTTGAGAAACTTCTTTCTGTTCTGTGAAATCATCTCACAGAGTTACAGCTTTCCCCTCAAGAAGCCTTTCGCTAAGACAGTTCTTGTGGAATTGGCAAAGTGATATTTGGAAGCCCATAGAGGGCTATGGTGAAAAAGGAAATCTCCTCAGATGAAATCTGGAAAGAAGCTTTCTGAGAAACTGCTTAGTGTTCTGTGAATTCATCTCACAGAGTTACATCTGTATTTCGTGGATCTCTTTGCTAGCCTTATTTCTGTGGAATCTGAGAACAGATATTTCGGATCCCTTTGAAGACTATAGGGCCAAAGGAAATATGTTCCGATAACAAAGAGAAAGAAGCTTTCTCAGAAACTTCTTTGTGTTCTGTGAAATCATCTCACAGAGTTACAGCTTTCCCCTCAAGAAGCCTTTCGCTTAGACAGTTCTTGTGGAATTGGCAAAGTGATATTTGGAAGCCCATAGAGGGCTATGGTGAAAAAGGAAATCTCCTCACATGAAATCTGGAAAGAAGCTTTCTGAGAAACTGCTTAGTGTTCTGTGAATTCATCTCACAGAGTTATATCTGTATTTCGTGGATCTCTTTGCTAGCCTTATTTCTGTGTAATCTGAGAACAGATATTTCGGATCCCTTTGAAGACTATAGGGCCAAAGGAAATATCCTCCGATAACAAAGAGAAAGAAGCTTTCTGAGAAACTTCTTTCTGTTCTGTGAAATCATCTCACAGAGTTACAGCTTTCCCCTCAAGAAGCCTTTCGCTACGACAGTTCTTGTGTAATTGGCAAAGAGATATTTGGAAGCCCATAGAGGGCTATGGTGAAAAAGGAAATATCCTCAGATGAAATCTGGAAAGAAGCTTTCTGAGAAACTGCTTAGTGTTCTGTGAATTCATCTCACAGAGTTACATCTGTATTTCGTGAATCTCTGTGCTAGCCTTATTTCTGTGTAATCTGAGAACAGATATTTCGGATCCCTTTGAAGACTATAGGGCCAAAGGAAATATCCTGCGATAACAAAGAGAAAGAAGCTTTCTGAGAAACTTCTTTGTGTTCTGTGAAATCATCTCATAGAGTTACAGCTTTCCCCTCAAGAAGCCTTTCGCTAGGACAGTTCTTGTGTAATTGGCAAAGAGATATTTGGAAGCCCATAGAGGGCTATGGTGAAAAAGGAAATATCCTCAGATGAAATCTGGAAAGAAGCTTTCTGAGAAACTACTTAGTGTTCTGTGAATTCATCTCACAGAGTTACATCTGTATTTCGTGAATCTCTTTGCTAGCCTTATTTCTGTGGAATCTGAGAACAGATATTTCGGATCCGTTTGAAGACTATAGGGCCAAAGGAAATATCCTCCGTTAACAAAGAGAAAGAAGCTTTCTGAGAAACTTCTTTCTGTTCTGTGAAATCATCTCACAGAGTTACAGCTTTCCCCTCAAGAAGTCTTTCGCTAAGACAGTTCTTGTGGAATTGGCAAAGAGATATTTGGAAGCCCATAGAGGGCTATGGTGAAAAAGGAAATATCCTCAGATGAAATCTGGAAAGAAGCTTTCTGAGAAACTGCTTAGTGTTCTGTGAAATCATCTCACAGAGTTACAGCTTTCCCCTCAAGAAGCCTTTCGCTAAGACAGTTCTTGTGGAATTGGCAAAGTGATATTTGGAAGCCCATAGAGGGCTATGGTGAAAAAGGAAATATCCTCAGATGAAATCTGGAAAGAAGCTTTCTGAGAAACTGCTTAGTGTTCTGTGAATTCATCTCACAGCGTTACATCTGTATTTCGTGGATCTCTTTGCTAGCCTTATTTCTGTGGAATCTGAGAACAGATATTTCGGATCCCTTTGAAGACTATAGGGCCAAAGGAAATATCCTCCGATAACATAGAGAAAGAAGCTTTCTGAGAAACTTCTTTGTGTTCTGTGAAATCATCTCACAGAGTTACAGCTTTCCCCTCAAGAAGCCTTTCACTAAGACAGTTCTTTGGAATTGGCAAAGTGATATTTGGAAGCCCTTAGAGGGCTATGGTGAAAAAGGAAATATCCTCAGATGAAATCTGGAAAGAAGCTTTCTGAGAAACTGCTTAGTGTTCTGTGAATTCATCTCACAGAGTTACATCTGTATTTCGTGGATGTCTTTGCTAGCCTTATTTCTGTGGAATCTGAGAACAGATATTTCGGATCCCTTTGAAGACTATAGGGCCAAAGGAAATATCCTGCGATAACAAAGAGAAAGAAGCTTTCTGAGAAACTTCTTTCTGTTCTGTGAAATCATCTCACAGAGTTACAGCTTTCCCCTCAAGAAGCCTTTCGCTCAGACAGTTCTTGTGGAATTGGCAAAGTGATATTTGGAAGCCCATAGAGGGCTATGGTGAAAAAGGAAATCTCCTCACATGAAATCTGGAAAGAAGCTTTCTGAGAAACTGCTTAGTGTTCTGTGCATTCATCTCACAGAGTTACATCTGTATTTCGTGGATCTCTTTCCTAGCCTTATTTCTGTGTAATCTGAGAACAGATATTTCGGATCCCTTTGAAGACTATAGGGCCAAAGGAAATATCCTCCGATAACAAAGAGAAAGAAGCTTTCTGAGAAACTTCTTTGTGTTCTGTGAAATCATCTCACAGAGTTACAGCTTTCCCCTCAAGAAGCCTTTCGCTACGACAGTTCTTGTGTAATTGGCAAAGATATTTGGAAGCCCAAAGAGGGCTATGGTGAAAAAGGAAATATCCTCAGATGAAATCTGGAAAGAAGCTTTCTGAGAAACTGCTTAGTTTTCTGTGAAATCATCTCACAGAGTTACAGCTTTCCCCTCAAGAAGCCTTTCGCTAAGACAGTTCTTGTGGAATTGGCAAAGTGATATTTGGAAGCCCATAGAGGGCTATGGTGAAAAAGGAAATATCCTCAGATGAAATCTGGAAAGAAGCTTTCTGAGAAACTGCTTAGTGTTCTGTGAATTCATCTCACAGCGTTACATCTGTATTTCGTGGATCTCTTTGCTAGCCTTATTTCTGTGGAGTCTGAGAACACATATTTCGGATCCCTTTGAAGACTATAGGGCCAAAGGAAATATCCTCTGATAACATAGAGAAAGAAGCTTTCTGAGAAACTTCTTTGTGTTCTGTGAAATCATCTCATAGAGTTACAGCTTTCCCCTCAAGAAGCCTTTCGCTAGGACAGTTCTTGTGTAATTGGCAAAGAGATATTTGGAAGCCCATAGAGGACTATGGTGAAAAAGGAAATATCCTCAGATGAAATCTGGAAAGAAGCTTTCTGAGAAACTACTTAGTGTTCTGTGAATTCATCTCACAGAGTTACATCTGTATTTCGTGAATCTCTTTGCTAGCCTTATTTCTCTGGAATCTGAGAACAGATATTTCGGATCCCTTTGAAGACTATAGGGCCAAAGGAAATATCCTCCGTTAACAAAGAGAAAGAAGCTTTCTGAGAAACTTCTTTCTGTTCTGTGAAATCATCTCACAGAGTTACAGCTTTCCCCTCAAGAAGCCTTTCGCTAAGACAGTTCTTGTGGAATTGGCAAAGTGATATTTGGAAGCCCATAGAGGGCTATGGTGAAAAAGGAAATATCCTCAGATGAAATCTGGAAAGAAGCTTTCTGAGAAACTGCTTAGTGTTCTGTGAATTCATCTCACAGCGTTACATCTGTATTTCGTGGATCTCTTTGCTAGCCTTATTTCTGTGGAGTCTGAGAACAGATATTTCGGATCCCTTTGAAGACTATAGGGCCAAAGGAAATATCCTCCGATAACAAAGAGAAAGAAGCTTTCTGAGAAACTTCTTTGTGTTCTGTGAAATCATCTCACAGAGTTACAGCTTTCCCCTCAAGAAGCCTTTCGCTAAGACAGTTCTTGTGGAATTGGCAAAGTGATATTTGGAAGCCCATAGAGGGCTATGGTGAAAAAGGAAATATCCTCAGATGAAATCTGGAAAGAAGCTTTCTGAGAAACTGCTTAGTGTTCTGTGAATTCATCTCACAGAGTTACATCTGTATTTCGTGGATCTCTTTGCTAGCCTTATTTCTGTGGAATCTGAGAACAGATATTTCGGATCCCTTTGAAGACTATAGGGCCAAAGGAAATATCCTCCGATAACAAAGAGAAAGAAGCTTTCTCAGAAACTTCTTTCTGTTCTGTGAAATCATCTCACAGAGTTACAGCTTTCCCCTCAAGAAGCCTTTCGCTAAGACAGTTCTTGTGGAATTGGCAAAGAGATATTTGGAAGCCCATAGAGGGCTATGGTGAAAAAGGAAATCTCCTCACATGAAATCTGGAAAGAAGCTTTCTGAGAAACTGCTTAGTGTTCTGTGAATTCATCTCACAGAGTTACATCTGTATTTCGTGGATCTCTTTGCTAGCCTTATTTCTGTGTAATCTGAGAACAGATATTTCGGATCCCTTTGAAGACTATAGGGCCAAAGGAAATATCCTCCGATAACAAAGAGAAAGAAGCTTTCTGAGAAACTTCTTTGTGTTCTGTGAAATCATCTCACAGAGTTACAGCTTTCCCCTCAAGAAGCCATTCGCTACGACAGTTCTTGTGTAATTGGCAAAGAGATATTTGGAAGCCCATAGAGGGCTATGGTGAAAAAGGAAATATCCTCAGATGAAATCTGGAAAGAAGCTTTCTGAGAAACTGCTTAGTGTTCTGTGAATTCATCTCACAGAGTTACATCTGTATTTCGTGAATCTCTGTGCTAGCCTTATTTCTGTGTAATCTGAGAACAGATATTTCGGATCCCTTTGAAGACTATAGGGCCAAAGGAAATATCCTCCGATAACAAAGAGAAAGAAGCTTTCTCAGAAACTTCTTTCTGTTCTGTGAAATCATCTCACAGAGTTACAGCTTTCCCCTCGAGAAGCCTTTCGCTACGACAGTTCTTGTGTAATTGGCAAAGAGATATTTGGAAGCCCATAGAGGGCTATGGTGAAAAAGGAAATATCCTCAGATGAAATCTGGAAAGAAGCTTTCTGAGAAACTGCTTAGTGTTCTGTGAATTCATCTCACAGAGTTACATCTGTATTTCGTGAATCTCTGTGCTAGCCTTATTTCTGTGTAATCTGAGAACAGATATTTCGGATCCCTTTGAAGACTATAGAGCCAAAGGAAATATCCTGCGATAACAAAGAGAAAGAAGCTTTCTGAGAAACTTCTTTGTGTTCTGTGAAATCATCTCATAGAGTTACAGCTTTCCCCTCAAGAAGCCTTTCGTTAAGACAGTTCTTGTGGAATTGGCAAAGTGATATTTGGAAGCCCATAGAGGGCTATGGTGAAAAAGGAAATATCCTCAGATGAAATCTGGAAAGAAGCTTTCTTAGAAACTGCTTAGTGTTCTGTGAATTCATCTCACAGAGTTACATGTGTATTTCGTGGATCTCTTTGCTAGCCTTATTTCTGTGGAATCTGAGAAAAGATATTTCGCATCCCTATGAAGACTATAGGGCCGAAGGAAATATCCTCCGATAACAAAGAGAAAGAAGCTTTCTGAGAAACTTCTTTGTGTTCTGTGAAATCATCTCACAGAGTTACAGCTTTCCCCTCAAGAAGCCTTTCGCTAAGACAGTTCTAGTGGAATTGGCAAAGAGATATTTGGAAGCCCCTAGAGGGCTATGGTGAAAAAGGAAATATCCTCAGATGAAATCTGGAAAGAAGCTTTCTGAGAAACTGCTTAGTGTTCTGTGAAATCATCTCACAGAGTTACAGCTTTCCCCTCAAGAAGCCTTTCGCTAAGACAGTTCTTGTGGAATTGGCAAAGTGATATTTGGAAGCCCATAGAGGGCTATGGTGAAAAAGGAAATATCCTCAGATGAAATCTGGAAAGAAGCTTTCTGAGAAACTGCTTAGTGTTCTGTGAATTCATCTCACAGCGTTACATCTGTATTTCGTGGATCTCTTTGCTAGCCTTATTTCTGTGGAGTCTGAGAACAGATATTTCGGATCCCTTTGAAGACTATAGGGCCAAAGGAAATATCCTCCGATAACAAAGAGAAAGAAGCTTTCTGAGAAACTTCTTTGTGTTCTGTGAAATCATCTCACAGAGTTACAGCTTTCCCCTCAAGAAGCCTTTCGCTAAGACAGTTCTTGTGGAATTGGCAAAGTGATATTTGGAAGCCCATAGAGGGCTATGGTGAAAAAGGAAATATCCTCAGATGAAATCTGGAAAGAAGCTTTCTGAGAAACTGCTTAGTGTTCTGTGAATTCATCTCACAGAGTTACATCTGTATTTCGTGGATCTCTTTGCTAGCCTTATTTCTGTGGAATCTGAGAACAGATATTTCGGATCCCTTTGAAGACTATAGGGCCAAAGGAAATATCCTCCGATAACAAAGAGAAAGAAGCTTTCTCAGAAACTTCTTTCTGTTCTGTGAAATCATCTCACAGAGTTACAGCTTTCCCCTCAAGAAGCCTTTCGCTAAGACAGTTCTTGTGGAATTGGCAAAGTGATATTTGGAAGCCCATAGAGGGCTATGGTGAAAAAGGAAATCTCCTCACATGAAATCTGGAAAGAAGCTTTCTGAGAAACTGCTTAGTGTTCTGTGAATTCATCTCACAGAGTTATATCTGTATTTCGTGGATCTCTTTGCTAGCCTTATTTCTGTGTAATCTGAGAACAGATATTTCGGATCCCTTTGAAGACTATAGGGCCAAAGGAAATATCCTCCGATAACAAAGAGAAAGAAGCTTTCTGAGAAACTTCTTTGTGTTCTCTGAAATCATCTCACAGAGTTACAGCTTTCCCCTCAAGAAGCCTTTCGCTACGACAGTTCTTGTGTAATTGGCAAAGAGATATTTGGAAGCCCATAGAGGGCTATGGTGAAAAAGGAAATATCCTCAGATGAAATCTGGAAAGAAGCTTTCTGAGAAACTGCTTAGTGTTCTGTGAATTCATCTCACAGAGTTACATCTGTATTTCGTGAATCTCTGTGCTAGCCTTATTTCTGTGTAATCTGAGAACAGATATTTCGTATCCCTTTGAAGACTATAGGGCCAAAGGAAATATCCTGCGATAACAAAGAGAAAGAAGCTTTCTGAGAAACTTCTTTGTGTTCTGTGAAATCATCTCATAGAGTTACAGCTTTCCCCTCAAGAAGCCTTTCGCTAGGACAGTTCTTGTGTAATTGGCAAAGAGATATTTGGAAGCCCATAGAGGGCTATGGTGAAAAAGGAAATATCCTCAGATGAAATCTGGAAAGAAGCTTTCTGAGAAACTGCTTAGTGTTCTGTGAATTCATCTCACAGAGTTACATCTGTATTTCGTGAATCTCTTTGCTAGCCTTATTTTTGTGTAATCTGAGAACAGATATTTCGGATCCCTTTGAAGACTATAGGGCCAAAGGAAATATCCTCCGATAACAAAGAGAAAGAAGCTTTCTGAGAAACTTCTTTGTGTTCTGTGAAATCATCTCACAGAGTTACAGCTTTCCCCTCAAGAAGCCTTTCGCTAAGACAGTTCTTGTGGAATTGGCAAAGTGATATTTGGAAGCCCATAGAGGGCTATGGTGAAAAAGGAAATATCCTCAGATGAAATCTGGAAAGAAGCTTTCTGAGAAACTGCTTAGTGTTCTGTGAATTCATCTCACAGAGTTACATGTGTATTTCGTGGATCTCTTTGCTAGCCTTATTTCTGTGGAATCTGAGAAAAGATATTTCGCATCCCTATGAAGACTATAGGGCCAAAGGAAATATCCTCCGATAACAAAGAGAAAGAAGCTTTCTGAGAAACTTCTTTGTGTTCTGTGAAATCATCTCACAGAGTTACAGCTTTCCCCTCAAGAAGCCTTTCGCTAAGACAGTTCTTGTGGAATTGGCAAAGAGATATTTGGAAGCCCATAGAGGGCTATGGTGAAAAAGGAAATATCCTCAGATGAAATCTGGAAAGAAGCTTTCTGAGAAACTGCTTAGTGTTCTGTGAAATCATCTCACAGAGTTACAGCTTTCCCCTCAAGAAGCCTTTCGCTAAGACAGTTCTTGTGGAATTGGCAAAGTGATATTTGGAAGCCCATAGAGGGCTATGGTGAAAAAGGAAATACCCTCAGATGAAATCTGGAAAGAAGCTTTCTGAGAAACTGCTTAGTGTTCTGTGAATTCATCTCACAGCGTTACATCTGTATTTCGTGGATCTCTTTGCTAGCCTTATTTCTGTGGAGTCTGAGAACAGATATTTCGGATCCCTTTGAAGACTATAGGGCCAAAGGAAATATCCTCCGATAACATAGAGAAAGAAGCTTTCTGAGAAACTTCTTTGTGTTCTGTGAAATCATCTCACAGAGTTACAGCTTTCCCCTCAAGAAGCCTTTCACTAAGACAGTTCTTGTGGAATTGGCAAAGTGATATTTGGAAGCCCTTAGAGGGCTATGGTGAAAAAGGAAATATCCTCAGATGAAATCTGGAAAGAAGCTTTCTGAGAAACTGCTTAGTGTTCTGTGAATTCATCTCACAGAGTTACATCTGTATTTCGTGGATGTCTTTGCTAGCCTTATTTCTGTGGAATCTGAGAACAGATATTTCGGATCCCTTTGAAGACTATAGGGCCAAAGGAAATATCCTGCGATAACAAAGAGAAAGAAGCTTTCTGAGAAACTTCTTTCTGTTCTGTGAAATCATCTCACAGAGTTACAGCTTTCCCCTCAAGAAGCCTTTCGCTAAGACAGTTCTTGTGGAATTGGCAAAGTGATATTTGGAAGCCCATAGAGGGCTATGGTGAAAAATGAAATCTCCTCACATGAAATCTGGAAAGAAGCTTTCTGAGAAACTGCTTAGTGTTCTGTGCATTCATCTCACAGAGTTACATGTGTATTTCGTGGATCTCTTTGCTAGCCTTATTTCTGTGTAATCTGCGAACAGATATTTCGGATCGCTTTGAAGACTATAGGGCCAAAGGAAATATCCTCCGATAACAAAGAGAAAGAAGCTTTCTGAGAAACTTCTTTGTGTTCTGTGAAATCATCTCACAGAGTTACAGCTTTCCCCTCAAGAAGCCTTTCGCTACGACAGTTCTTGTGTAATTGGCAAAGATATTTGGAAGCCCAAAGAGGGCTATGGTGAAAAAGGAAATATCCTCAGATGAAATCTGGAAAGAAGCTTTCTGAGAAACTGCTTAGTGTTCTGTGAATTCATCTCACAGCGTTACATCTGTATTTCGTGGATCTCTTTGCTAGCCTTATTTCTGTGTAATCTGAGAACAGGTATTTCGGATCCCTTTGAAGACTATAGGGCCAAAGGAAATATCCTCCGTTAACAAAGAGAAAGAAGCATTCTGAGAAACTTCTTTCTGTTCTGTGAAATCATCTCACAGAGTTACAGCTTTCCCCTCAAGAAGCCTTTCGCTAAGACAGTTCTTGTGGAATTGGCAAAGAGATATTTGGAAGCCCATAGAGGGCTATGGTGAAAAAGGAAATATCCTCAGATGAAATCTGGAAAGAAGCTTTCTGAGAAACTGCTTAGTTTTCTGTGAAATCATCTCACAGAGTTACAGCTTTCCCCTCAAGAAGCCTTTCGCTAAGACAGTTCTTGTGGAATTGGCAAAGTGATATTTGGAAGCCCATAGAGGGCTATGGTGAAAAAGGAAATATCCTCAGATGAAATCTGGAAAGAAGCTTTCTGAGAAACTGCTTAGTGTTCTGTGAATTCATCTCACAGAGTTACATCTGTATTTCGTGAATCTCTGTGCTAGCCTTATTTCTGTGTAATCTGAGAACAGATATTTCGGATCCCTTTGAAGACTATAGAGTCAAAGGAAATATCCTGCGATAACAAAGAGAAAGTAGCTTTCTGAGAAACTTCTTTGTGTTCTGTGAAATCATCTCATAGAGTTACAGCTTTCCCCTCAAGAAGCCTTTCGCTAGGACAGTTCTTGTGTAATTGGCAAAGAGATATTTGGAAGCCCATAGAGGGCTATGGTGAAAAAGGAAATATCCTCAGATGAAATCTGGAAAGAAGCTTTCTGAGAAACTGCTTAGTGTTCTGTGAATTCATCTCACAGAGTTACATCTGTATTTCGTGGATCTCTTTGCTAGCCTTATTTCTGTGGAATCTGAGAACAGATATTTCGGATCCCTTTGAAGACTATAGGGCCAAGGGAAATATCCTCCGTTAACAAAGAGAAAGAAGCTTTCTGAGAA
Source organism: Macaca nemestrina (assembly GCF_043159975.1). NCBI lineage: Eukaryota > Metazoa > Chordata > Mammalia > Primates > Cercopithecidae > Macaca > Macaca nemestrina. The sequence goes on from NC_092125.1 coordinate 91,957,803, forward strand.
ACTTCTTTCTGTTCTGTGAAATCACCTCACAGAGTTACAGCTTTCCCCTCAAGAAGCCTTTCGCTAAGACAGTTCTTGTGGAATTGGCAAAGTGATATTTGGAAGCCCATAGAGGGCTATGGTGAAAAAGGAAATATCCTCAGATGAAATCTGGAAAGAAGCTTTCTGAGAAACTGCTTAGTGTTCTGTGAATTCATCTCACAGAGTTACATGTGTATTTCGTGGATCTCTTTGCTAGTCTTATTTCTGTGGAATCTGAGAAAAGATATTTCGCATCCCTATGAAGACTATAGGGCCGAAGGAAATATCCTCCGATAACAAAGAGAAAGAAGCTTTCTGAGAAACTTCTTTGTGTTCTGTGAAATCATCTCACAGAGTTACAGCTTTCCCCTCAAGAAGCCTTTCGCTAAGACAGTTCTTGTGGAATTGGCAAAGAGATATTTGGAAGCCCCTAGAGGGCTATGGTGAAAAAGGAAATATCCTCAGATGAAATCTGGAAAGAAGCTTTCTGAGAAACTGCTTAGTGTTCTGTGAAATCATCTCACAGAGTTACAGCTTTCCCCTCAAGAAGCCTTTCGCTAAGACAGTTCTTGTGGAATTGGCAAAGTGATATTTGGAAGCCCATAGAGGGCTATGGTGAAAAAGGAAATATCCTCAGATGAAATCTGGAAAGAAGCTTTCTGAGAAACTGCTTAGTGTTCTGTGAATTCATCTCACAGCGTTACATCTGTATTTCGTGGATCTCTTTGCTAGCCTTATTTCTGTGGAGTCTGAGAACAGATATTTCGGATCCCTTTGAAGACTATAGGGCCAAAGGAAATATCCTCCGATAACAAAGAGAAAGAAGCTTTCTGAGAAACTTCTTTGTGTTCTGTGAAATCATCTCACAGAGTTACAGCTTTGCCCTCAAGAAGCCTTTCGCTAAGACAGTTCTTGTGGAATTGGCAAAGTGATATTTGGAAGCCCATAGAGGGCTATGGTGAAAAAGGAAATATCCTCAGATGAAATCTGGAAAGAAGCTTTCTGAGAAACTGCTTAGTGTTCTGTGAATTCATCTCACAGAGTTACATCTGTATTTCGTGGATCTCTTTGCTAGCCTTATTTCTGTGGAATCTGAGAACAGATATTTCGGATCCCTTTGAAGACTATAGGGCCAAAGGAAATATCCTCCGATAACAAAGAGAAAGAAGCTTTCTCAGAAACTTCTTTCTGTTCTGTGAAATCATCTCACAGAGTTACAGCTTTCCCCTCAAGAAGCCTTTCGCTAAGACAGTTCTTGTGGAATTGGCAAAGTGATATTTGGAAGCCCATAGAGGGCTATGGTGAAAAAGGAAATCTCCTCACATGAAATCTGGAAAGAAGCTTTCTGAGAAACTGCTTAGTGTTCTGTGAATTCATCTCACAGAGTTATATCTGTATTTCGTGGATCTCTTTGCTAGCCTTATTTCTGTGTAATCTGAGAACAGATATTTCGGATCCCTTTGAAGACTATAGGGCCAAAGGAAATATCCTCCGATAACAAAGAGAAAGAAGCTTTCTGAGAAACTTCTTTCTGTTCTGTGAAATCATCTCACAGAGTTACAGCTTTCCCCTCAAGAAGTCTTTCGCTACGACAGTTCTTGTGTAATTGGCAAAGAGATATTTGGAAGCCCATAGAGGGCTATGGTGAAAAAGGAAATATCCTCAGATGAAATCTGGAAAGAAGCTTTCTGAGAAACTACTTAGTGTTCTGTGAATTCATCTCACAGAGTTACATCTGTATTTCGTGAATCTCTTTGCTAGCCTTATTTCTGTGGAATCTGAGAACAGATATTTCGGATCCCTTTGAAGACTATAGGGCCAAGGGAAATATCCTCCGTTAACAAAGAGAAAGAAGCTTTCTGAGAAACTTCTTTCTGTTCTGTGAAATCACCTCACAGAGTTACAGCTTTCCCCTCAAGAAGCCTTTCGCTAAGACAGTTCTTGTGGAATTGGCAAAGTGATATTTGGAAGCCCATAGAGGGCTATGGTGAAAAAGGAAATATCCTCACATGAAATCTGGAAAGAAGCTTTCTGAGAAACTGCTTAGTGTTCTGTGAATTCATCTCACAGAGTTACATGTGTATTTCGTGGATCTCTTTGCTAGCCTTATTTCTGTGGAATCTGAGAAAAGATATTTCGCATCCCTATGAAGACTATAGGGCCGAAGGAAATATCCTCCGATAACAAAGAGAAAGAAGCTTTCTGAGAAACTTCTTTGTGTTCTGTGAAATCATCTCACAGAGTTACAGCTTTCCCCTCAAGAAGCCTTTCGCTAAGACAGTTCTTGTGGAATTGGCAAAGAGATATTTGGAAGCCCCTAGAGGGCTATGGTGAAAAAGGAAATATCCTCAGATGAAATCTGGAAAGAAGCTTTCTGAGAAACTGCTTAGTGTTCTGTGAAATCATCTCACAGAGTTACAGCTTTCCCCTCAAGAAGCCTTTCGCTAAGACAGTTCTTGTGGAATTGGAAAAGTGATATTTGGAAGCCCATAGAGGGCTATGGTGAAAAAGGAAATATCCTCAGATGAAATCTGGAAAGAAGCTTTCTGAGAAACTGCTTAGTGTTCTGTGAATTCATCTCACAGAGTTACATGTGTATTTCGTGGATCTCTTTGCTAGCCTTATTTCTGTGGAATCTGAGAAAAGATATTTCGCATCCCTATGAAGACTATAGGGCCGAAGGAAATATCCTCCGATAACAAAGAGAAAGAAGCTTTCTGAGAAACTTCTTTGTGTTCTGTGAAATCATCTCACAGAGTTACAGCTTTCCCCTCAAGAAGCCTTTCGCTAAGACAGTTCTTGTGGAATTGGCAAAGAGATATTTGGAAGCCCCTAGAGGGCTATGGTGAAAAAGGAAATATCCTCAGATGAAATCTGGAAAGAAGCTTTCTGAGAAACTGCTTAGTGTTCTGTGAAATCATCTCACAGAGTTACAGCTTTCCCCTCAAGAAGCCTTTCGCTAAGACAGTTCTTGTGGAATTGGCAAAGTGATATTTGGAAGCCCATAGAGGGCTATGGTGAAAAAGGAAATATCCTCAGATGAAATCTGGAAAGAAGCTTTCTGAGAAACTGCTTAGTGTTCTGTGAATTCATCTCACAGCGTTACATCTGTATTTCGTGGATCTCTTTGCTAGCCTTATTTCTGTGGAGTCTGAGAACAGATATTTCGGATCCCTTTGAAGACTATAGGGCCAAAGGAAATATCCTCCGATAACAAAGAGAAAGAAGCTTTCTGAGAAACTTCTTTGTGTTCTGTGAAATCATCTCACAGAGTTACAGCTTTCCCCTCAAGAAGCCTTTCGCTAAGACAGTTCTTGTGGAATTGGCAAAGTGATATTTGGAAGCCCATAGAGGGCTATGGTGAAAAAGGAAATATCCTCAGATGAAATCTGGAAAGAAGCTTTCTGAGAAACTGCTTAGTGTTCTGTGAATTCATCTCACAGAGTTACATCTGTATTTCGTGGATCTCTTTGCTAGCCTTATTTCTGTGGAATCTGAGAACAGATATTTCGGATCCCTTTGAAGACTATAGGGCCAAAGGAAATATCCTCCGATAACAAAGAGAAAGAAGCTTTCTCAGAAACTTCTTTCTGTTCTGTGAAATCATCTCACAGAGTTACAGCTTTCCCCTCAAGAAGCCTTTCGCTAAGACAGTTCTTGTGGAATTGGCAAAGTGATATTTGGAAGCCCATAGAGGGCTATGGTGAAAAAGGAAATCTCCTCACATGAAATCTGGAAAGAAGCTTTCTGAGAAACTGCTTAGTGTTCTGTGAATTCATCTCACAGAGTTATATCTGTATTTCGTGGATCTCTTTGCTAGCCTTATTTCTGTGTAATCTGAGAACAGATATTTCGGATCCCTTTGAAGACTATAGGGCCAAAGGAAATATCCTCCGATAACAAAGAGAAAGAAGCTTTCTGAGAAACTTCTTTCTGTTCTGTGAAATCATCTCACAGAGTTACAGCTTTCCCCTCAAGAAGCCTTTCGCTACGACAGTTCTTGTGTAATTGGCAAAGAGATATTTGGAAGCCCATAGAGGGCTATGGTGAAAAAGGAAATATCCTCAGATGAAATCTGGAAAGAAGCTTTCTGAGAAACTACTTAGTGTTCTGTGAATTCATCTCACAGAGTTACATCTGTATTTCGTGAATCTCTTTGCTAGCCTTATTTCTGTGGAATCTGAGAACAGATATTTCGGATCCCTTTGAAGACTATAGGGCCAAGGGAAATATCCTCCGTTAACAAAGAGAAAGAAGCTTTCTGAGAAACTTCTTTCTGTTCTGTGAAATCACCTCACAGAGTTACAGCTTTCCCCTCAAGAAGCCTTTCGCTAAGACAGTTCTTGTGGAATTGGCAAAGTGATATTTGGAAGCCCATAGAGGGCTATGGTGAAAAAGGAAATATCCTCAGATGAAATCTGGAAAGAAGCTTTCTGAGAAACTGCTTAGTGTTCTGTGAATTCATCTCACAGAGTTACATGTGTATTTCGTGGATCTCTTTGCTAGCCTTATTTCTGTGGAATCTGAGAAAAGATATTTCGCATCCCTATGAAGACTATAGGGCCGAAGGAAATATCCTCCGATAACAAAGAGAAAGAAGCTTTCTGAGAAACTTCTTTGTGTTCTGTGAAATCATCTCACAGAGTTACAGCTTTCCCCTCAAGAAGCCTTTCGCTAAGACAGTTCTTGTGGAATTGGCAAAGAGATATTTGGAAGCCCCTAGAGGGCTATGGTGAAAAAGGAAATATCCTCAGATGAAATCTGGAAAGAAGCTTTCTGAGAAACTGCTTAGTGTTCTGTGAAATCATCTCACAGAGTTACAGCTTTCCCCTCAAGAAGCCTTTCGCTAAGACAGTTCTTGTGGAATTGGCAAAGTGATATTTGGAAGCCCATAGAGGGCTATGGTGAAAAAGGAAATATCCTCAGATGAAATCTGGAAAGAAGCTTTCTGAGAAACTGCTTAGTGTTCTGTGAATTCATCTCACAGCGTTACATCTGTATTTCGTGGATCTCTTTGCTAGCCTTTTTTCTGTGGAGTCTGAGAACAGATATTTCGGATCCCTTTGAAGACTATAGGGCCAAAGGAAATATCCTCCGATAACAAAGAGAAAGAAGCTTTCTGAGAAACTTCTTTGTGTTCTGTGAAATCATCTCACAGAGTTACAGCTTTCCCCTCAAGAAGCCTTTCGCTAAGACAGTTCTTGTGGAATTGGCAAAGTGATATTTGGAAGCCCATAGAGGGCTATGGTGAAAAAGGAAATATCCTCAGATGAAATCTGGAAAGAAGCTTTCTGAGAAACTGCTTAGTGTTCTGTGAATTCATCTCACAGAGTTACATCTGTATTTCGTGGATCTCTTTGCTAGCCTTATTTCTGTGGAATCTGAGAACAGATATTTCGGATCCCTTTGAAGACTATAGGGCCAAAGGAAATATCCTCCGATAACAAAGAGAAAGAAGCTTTCTCAGAAACTTCTTTCTGTTCTGTGAAATCATCTCACAGAGTTACAGCTTTCCCCTCAAGAAGCCTTTCGCTAAGACAGTTCTTGTGGAATTGGCAAAGTGATATTTGGAAGCCCATAGAGGGCTATGGTGAAAAAGGAAATCTCCTCACATGAAATCTGGAAAGAAGCTTTCTGAGAAACTGCTTAGTGTTCTGTGAATTCATCTCACAGAGTTATATCTGTATTTCGTGGATCTCTTTGCTAGCCTTATTTCTGTGTAATCTGAGAACAGATATTTCGGATCCCTTTGAAGACTATAGGGCCAAAGGAAATATCCTCCGATAACAAAGAGAAAGAAGCTTTCTGAGAAACTTCTTTCTGTTCTGTGAAATCATCTCACAGAGTTACAGCTTTCCCCTCAAGAAGCCTTTCGCTACGACAGTTCTTGTGTAATTGGCAAAGTGATATTTGGAAGCCCATAGAGGGCTATGGTGAAAAAGGAAATATCCTCAGATGAAATCTGGAAAGAAGCTTTCTGAGAAACTGCTTAGTGTTCTGTGAATTCATCTCACAGCGTTACATCTGTATTTCGTGGATCTCTTTGCTAGCCTTATTTCTGTGGAGTCTGAGAACAGATATTTCGGATCCCTTTGAAGACTATAGGGCCAAAGGAAATATCCTCCGATAACAAAGAGAAAGAAGCTTTCTGAGAAACTTCTTTGTGTTCTGTGAAATCATCTCACAGAGTTACAGCTTTCCCCTCAAGAAGCCATTCGCTACGACAGTTCTTGTGTAATTGGCAAAGAGATATTTGGAAGCCCATAGAGGGCTATGGTGAAAAAGGAAATATCCTCAGATGAAATCTGGAAAGAAGCTTTCTGAGAAACTGCTTAGTGTTCTGTGAATTCATCTCACAGAGTTACATCTGTATTTCGTGAATCTCTGTGCTAGCCTTATTTCTGTGTAATCTGAGAACAGATATTTCGGATCCCTTTGAAGACTATAGGGCCAAAGGAAATATCCTCCGATAACAAAGAGAAAGAAGCTTTCTCAGAAACTTCTTTCTGTTCTGTGAAATCATCTCACAGAGTTACAGCTTTCCCCTCGAGAAGCCTTTCGCTACGACAGTTCTTGTGTAATTGGCAAAGAGATATTTGGAAGCCCATAGAGGGCTATGGTGAAAAAGGAAATATCCTCAGATGAAATCTGGAAAGAAGCTTTCTGAGAAACTGCTTAGTGTTCTGTGAATTCATCTCACAGAGTTACATCTGTATTTCGTGAATCTCTGTGCTAGCCTTATTTCTGTGTAATCTGAGAACAGATATTTCGGATCCCTTTGAAGACTATAGAGCCAAAGGAAATATCCTGCGATAACAAAGAGAAAGAAGCTTTCTGAGAAACTTCTTTGTGTTCTGTGAAATCATCTCATAGAGTTACAGCTTTCCCCTCAAGAAGCCTTTCGTTAAGACAGTTCTTGTGGAATTGGCAAAGAGATATTTGGAAGCCCATAGAGGGCTATGGTGAAAAAGGAAATATCCTCAGATGAAATCTGGAAAGAAGCTTTCTGAGAAACTGCTTAGTGTTCTGTGAATTCATCTCACAGAGTTACATGTGTATTTCGTGGATCTCTTTGCTAGCCTTATTTCTGTGGAATCTGAGAAAAGATATTTCGCATCCCTATGAAGACTATAGGGCCGAAGGAAATATCCTCCGATAACAAAGAGAAAGAAGCTTTCTGAGAAACTTCTTTGTGTTCTGTGAAATCATCTCACAGAGTTACAGCTTTCCCCTCAAGAAGCCTTTCGCTAAGACAGTTCTTGTGGAATTGGCAAAGAGATATTTGGAAGCCCCTAGAGGGCTATGGTGAAAAAGGAAATATCCTCAGATGAAATCTGGAAAGAAGCTTTCTGAGAAACTGCTTAGTGTTCTGTGAAATCATCTCACAGAGTTACAGCTTTCCCCTCAAGAAGCCTTTCGCTAAGACAGTTCTTGTGGAATTGGCAAAGTGATATTTGGAAGCCCATAGAGGGCTATGGTGAAAAAGGAAATATCCTCAGATGAAATCTGGAAAGAAGCTGTCTGAGAAACTGCTTAGTGTTCTGTGAATTCATCTCACAGCGTTACATCTGTATTTCGTGGATCTCTTTGCTAGCCTTATTTCTGTGGAGTCTGAGAACAGATATTTCGGATCCCTTTGAAGACTATAGGGCCAAAGGAAATATCCTCCGATAACAAAGAGAAAGAAGCTTTCTGAGAAACTTCTTTGTGTTCTGTGAAATCATCTCACAGAGTTACAGCTTTCCCCTCAAGAAGCCTTTCGCTAAGACAGTTCTTGTGGAATTGGCAAAGTGATATTTGGAAGCCCATAGAGGGCTATGGTGAAAAAGGAAATATCCTCAGATGAAATCTGGAAAGAAGCTTTCTGAGAAACTGCTTAGTGTTCTGTGAATTCATCTCACAGAGTTACATCTGTATTTCGTGGATCTCTTTGCTAGCCTTATTTCTGTGGAATCTGAGAACAGATATTTCGGATCCCTTTGAAGACTATAGGGCCAAAGGAAATATCCTCCGATAACAAAGAGAAAGAAGCTTTCTCAGAAACTTCTTTCTGTTCTGTGAAATCATCTCACAGAGTTACAGCTTTCCCCTCAAGAAGCCTTTCGCTAAGACAGTTCTTGTGGAATTGGCAAAGTGATATTTGGAAGCCCATAGAGGGCTATGGTGAAAAAGGAAATCTCCTCACATGAAATCTGGAAAGAAGCTTTCTGAGAAACTGCTTAGTGTTCTGTGAATTCATCTCACAGAGTTATATCTGTATTTCGTGGATCTCTTTGCTAGCCTTATTTCTGTGTAATCTGAGAACAGATATTTCGGATCCCTTTGAAGACTATAGGGCCAAAGGAAATATCCTCCGATAACAAAGAGAAAGAAGCTTTCTGAGAAACTTCTTTGTGTTCTCTGAAATCATCTCACAGAGTTACAGCTTTCCCCTCAAGAAGCCTTTCGCTACGACAGTTCTTGTGTAATTGGCAAAGAGATATTTGGAAGCCCATAGAGGGCTATGGTGAAAAAGGAAATATCCTCAGATGAAATCTGGAAAGAAGCTTTCTGAGAAACTGCTTAGTGTTCTGTGAATTCATCTCACAGAGTTACATCTGTATTTCGTGAATCTCTGTGCTAGCCTTATTTCTGTGTAATCTGAGAACAGATATTTCGTATCCCTTTGAAGACTATAGGGCCAAAGGAAATATCCTGCGATAACAAAGAGAAAGAAGCTTTCTGAGAAACTTCTTTGTGTTCTGTGAAATCATCTCATAGAGTTACAGCTTTCCCCTCAAGAAGCCTTTCGCTAGGACAGTTCTTGTGGAATTGGCAAAGAGATATTTGGAAGCCCATAGAGGGCTATGGTGAAAAAGGAAATATCCTCAGATGAAATCTGGAAAGAAGCTTTCTGAGAAACTGCTTAGTGTTCTGTGAATTCATCTCACAGAGTTACATCTGTATTTCGTGAATCTCTTTGCTAGCCTTATTTTTGTGTAATCTGAGAACAGATATTTCGGATCCCTTTGAAGACTATAGGGCCAAAGGAAATATCCTCCGATAACAAAGAGAAAGAAGCTTTCTGAGAAACTTCTTTGTGTTCTGTGAAATCATCTCACAGAGTTACAGCTTTCCCCTCAAGAAGCCTTTCGCTAAGACAGTTCTTGTGGAATTGGCAAAGTGATATTTGGAAGCCCATAGAGGGCTATGGTGAAAAAGGAAATATCCTCAGATGAAATCTGGAAAGAAGCTTTCTGAGAAACTGCTTAGTGTTCTGTGAATTCATCTCACAGAGTTACATGTGTATTTCGTGGATCTCTTTGGTAGCCTTATTTCTGTGGAATCTGAGAAAAGATATTTCGCATCCCTATGAAGACTATAGGGCCAAAGGAAATATCCTCCGATAACAAAGAGAAAGAAGCTTTCTGAGAAACTTCTTTGTGTTCTGTGAAATCATCTCACAGAGTTACAGCTTTCCCCTCAAGAAGCCTTTCGCTAAGACAGTTCTTGTGGAATTGGCAAAGAGATATTTGGAAGCCCATAGAGGGCTATGGTGAAAAAGGAAATATCCTCAGATGAAATCTGGAAAGAAGCTTTCTGAGAAACTGCTTAGTGTTCTGTGAAATCATCTCACAGAGTTACAGCTTTCCCCTCAAGAAGCCTTTCGCTAAGACAGTTCTTGTGGAATTGGCAAAGTGATATTTGGAAGCCCATAGAGGGCTATGGTGAAAAAGGAAATACCCTCAGATGAAATCTGGAAAGAAGCTTTCTGAGAAACTGCTTAGTGTTCTGTGAATTCATCTCACAGCGTTACATCTGTATTTCGTGGATCTCTTTGCTAGCCTTATTTCTGTGGAGTCTGAGAACAGATATTTCGGATCCCTTTGAAGACTATAGGGCCAAAGGAAATATCCTCCGATAACATAGAGAAAGAAGCTTTCTGAGAAACTTCTTTGTGTTCTGTGAAATCATCTCACAGAGTTACAGCTTTCCCCTCAAGAAGCCTTTCACTAAGACAGTTCTTGTGGAATTGGCAAAGTGATATTTGGAAGCCCTTAGAGGGCTATGGTGAAAAAGGAAATATCCTCAGATGAAATCTGGAAAGAAGCTTTCTGAGAAACTGCTTAGTGTTCTGTGAATTCATCTCACAGAGTTACATCTGTATTTCGTGGATGTCTTTGCTAGCCTTATTTCTGTGGAATCTGAGAACAGATATTTCGGATCCCTTTGAAGACTATAGGGCCAAAGGAAATATCCTGCGATAACAAAGAGAAAGAAGCTTTCTGAGAAACTTCTTTGTGTTCTGTGAAATCATCTCACAGAGTTACAGCTTTCCCCTCAAGAAGCCTTTCGCTAAGACAGTTCTTGTGGAATTGGCAAAGTGATATTTGGAAGCCCATAGAGGGCTATGGTGAAAAATGAAATCTCCTCACATGAAATCTGGAAAGAAGCTTTCTGAGAAACTGCTTAGTGTTCTGTGCATTCATCTCACAGAGTTACATGTGTATTTCGTGGATCTCTTTGCTAGCCTTATTTCTGTGTAATCTGAGAACAGATATTTCGGATCGCTTTGAAGACTATAGGGCCAAAGGAATTATCCTCCGATAACAAAGAGAAAGAAGCTTTCTGAGAAACTTCTTTGTGTTCTGTGAAATCATCTCACAGAGTTACAGCTTTCCCCTCAAGAAGCCTTTCGCTAAGACAGTTCTTGTGTAATTGGCAAAGATATTTGGAAGCCCAAAGAGGGCTATGGTGAAAAAGGAAATATCCTCAGATGAAATCTGGAAAGAAGCTTTCTGAGAAACTGCTTAGTGTTCTGTGAATTCATCTCACAGCGTTACATCTGTATTTCGTGGATCTCTTTGCTAGCCTTATTTCTGTGTAATCTGAGAACAGGTATTTCGGATCCCTTTGAAGACTATAGGGCCAAAGGAAATATCCTCCGTTAACAAAGAGAAAGAAGCATTCTGAGAAACTTCTTTCTGTTCTGTGAAATCATCTCACAGAGTTACAGCTTTCCCCTCAAGAAGCCTTTCGCTAAGACAGTTCTTGTGGAATTGGCAAAGAGATATTTGGAAGCCCATAGAGGGCTATGGTGAAAAAGGAAATATCCTCAGATGAAATCTGGAAAGAAGCTTTCTGAGAAACTGCTTAGTTTTCTGTGAAATCATCTCACAGAGTTACAGCTTTCCCCTCAAGAAGCCTTTCGCTAAGACAGTTCTTGTGGAATTGGCAAAGTGATATTTGGAAGCCCATAGAGGGCTATGGTGAAAAAGGAAATATCCTCAGATGAAATCTGGAAAGAAGCTTTCTGAGAAACTGCTTAGTGTTCTGTGAATTCATCTCACAGAGTTACATCTGTATTTCGTGAATCTCTGTGCTAGCCTTATTTCTGTGTAATCTGAGAACAGATATTTCGGATCCCTTTGAAGACTATAGAGTCAAAGGAAATATCCTGCGATAACAAAGAGAAAGTAGCTTTCCGAGAAACTTCTTTGTGTTCTGTGAAATCATCTCATAGAGTTACAGCTTTCCCCTCAAGAAGCCTTTCGCTAGGACAGTTCTTGTGTAATTGGCAAAGAGATATTTGGAAGCCCATAGAGGGCTATGGTGAAAAAGGAAATATCCTCAGATGAAATCTGGAAAGAAGCTTTCTGAGAAACTGCTTAGTGTTCTGTGAATTCATCTCACAGAGTTACATCTGTATTTCGTGGATCTCTTTGCTAGCCTTATTTCTGTGGAATCTGAGAACAGATATTTCGGATCCCTTTGAAGACTATAGGGCCAAGGGAAATATCCTCCGTTAACAAAGAGAAAGAAGCTTTCTGAGAAACTTCTTTCTGTTCTGTGAAATCACCTCACAGAGTTACAGCTTTCCCCTCAAGAAGCCTTTCGCTAAGACAGTTCTTGTGGAATTGGCAAAGTGATATTTGGAAGCCCATAGAGGGCTATGGTGAAAAAGGAAATATCCTCAGATGAAATCTGGAAAGAAGCTTTCTGAGAAACTGCTTAGTGTTCTGTGAATTCATCTCACAGAGTTACATGTGTATTTCGTGGATCTCTTTGCTAGCCTTATTTCTGTGGAATCTGAGAAAAGATATTTCGCATCCCTATGAAGACTATAGGGCCGAAGGAAATATCCTCCGATAACAAAGAGAAAGAAGCTTTCTGAGAAACTTCTTTGTGTTCTGTGAAATCATCTCACAGAGTTACAGCTTTCCCCTCAAGAAGCCTTTCGCTAAGACAGTTCTTGTGGAATTGGCAAAGAGATATTTGGAAGCCCCTAGAGGGCTATGGTGAAAAAGGAAATATCCTCAGATGAAATCTGGAAAGAAGCTTTCTGAGAAACTGCTTAGTGTTCTGTGAAATCATCTCACAGAGTTACAGCTTTCCCCTCAAGAAGCCTTTCGCTAAGACAGTTCTTGTGGAATTGGCAAAGTGATATTTGGAAGCCCATAGAGGGCTATGGTGAAAAAGGAAATATCCTCAGATGAAATCTGGAAAGAAGCTTTCTGAGAAACTGCTTAGTGTTCTGTGAATTCATCTCACAGCGTTACATCTGTATTTCGTGGATCTCTTTGCTAGCCTTATTTCTGTGGAGTCTGAGAACAGATATTTCGGATCCCTTTGAAGACTATAGGGCCAAAGGAAATATCCTCCGATAACAAAGAGAAAGAAGCTTTCTGAGAAACTTCTTTGTGTTCTGTGAAATCATCTCACAGAGTTACAGCTTTCCCCTCAAGAAGCCTTTCGCTAAGACAGTTCTTGTGGAATTGGCAAAGTGATATTTGGAAGCCCATAGAGGGCTATGGTGAAAAAGGAAATATCCTCAGATGAAATCTGGAAAGAAGCTTTCTGAGAAACTGCTTAGTGTTCTGTGAATTCATCTCACAGAGTTACATCTGTATTTCGTGGATCTCTTTGCTAGCCTTATTTCTGTGGAATCTGAGAACAGATATTTCGGATCCCTTTGAAGACTATAGGGCCAAAGGAAATATCCTCCGATAACAAAGAGAAAGAAGCTTTCTCAGAAACTTCTTTCTGTTCTGTGAAATCATCTCACAGAGTTACAGCTTTCCCCTCAAGAAGCCTTTCGCTAAGACAGTTCTTGTGGAATTGGCAAAGTGATATTTGGAAGCCCATAGAGGGCTATGGTGAAAAAGGAAATCTCCTCACATGAAATCTGGAAAGAAGCTTTCTGAGAAACTGCTTAGTGTTCTGTGAATTCATCTCACAGAGTTATATCTGTATTTCGTGGATCTCTTTGCTAGCCTTATTTCTGTGTAATCTGAGAACAGATATTTCGGATCCCTTTGAAGACTATAGGGCCAAAGGAAATATCCTCCGATAACAAAGAGAAAGAAGCTTTCTGAGAAACTTCTTTCTGTTCTGTGAAATCATCTCACAGAGTTACAGCTTTCCCCTCAAGAAGCCTTTCGCTACGACAGTTCTTGTGTAATTGGCAAAGAGATATTTGGAAGCCCATAGAGGGCTATGGTGAAAAAGGAAATATCCTCAGATGAAATCTGGAAAGAAGCTTTCTGAGAAACTGCTTAGTGTTCTGTGAATTCATCTCACAGAGTTACATCTGTATTTCGTGAATCTCTGTGCTAGCCTTATTTCTGTGTAATCTGAGAACAGATATTTCGTATCCCTTTGAAGACTATAGGGCCAAAGGAAATATCCTGCGATAACAAAGAGAAAGAAGCTTTCTGAGAAACTTCTTTGTGTTCTGTGAAATCATCTCATAGAGTTACAGCTTTCCCCTCAAGAAGCCTTTCGCTAGGACAGTTCTTGTGTAATTGGCAAAGAGATATTTGGAAGCCCATAGAGGGCTATGGTGAAAAAGGAAATATCCTCAGATGAAATCTGGAAAGAAGCTTTCTGAGAAACTGCTTAGTGTTCTGTGAATTCATCTCACAGAGTTACATCTGTATTTCGTGGATCTCTTTGCTAGCCTTATTTCTGTGGAGTCTGAGAACAGATATTTCGGATCCCTTTGAAGACTATAGGGCCAAAGGAAATATCCTCCGATAACATAGAGAAAGAAGCTTTCTGAGAAACTTCTTTGTGTTCTGTGAAATCATCTCACAGAGTTACAGCTTTCCCCTCAAGAAGCCTTTCACTAAGACAGTTCTTGTGGAATTGGCAAAGTGATATTTGGAAGCCCTTAGAGGGCTATGGTGAAAAAGGAAATATCCTCAGATGAAATCTGGAAAGAAGCTTTCTGAGAAACTGCTTAGTGTTCTGTGAATTCATCTCACAGAGTTACATCTGTATTTCGTGGATGTCTTTGCTAGCCTTATTTCTGTGGAATCTGAGAACAGATATTTCGGATCCCTTTGAAGACTATAGGGCCAAAGGAAATATCCTACGATAACAAAGAGAAAGAAGCTTTCTGAGAAACTTCTTTCTGTTCTGTGAAATCATCTCACAGAGTTACAGCTTTCCCCTCAAGAAGCCTTTCGCTAAGACAGTTCTTGTGGAATTGGCAAAGTGATATTTGGAAGCCCATAGAGGGCTATGGTGAAAAATGAAATCTCCTCACATGAAATCTGGAAAGAAGCTTTCTGAGAAACTGCTTAGTGTTCTGTGCATTCATCTCACAGAGTTACATGTGTATTTCGTAGATCTCTTTGCTAGCCTTATTTCTGTGTAATCTGAGAACAGATATTTCGGATCCCTTTGAAGACTATAGGGCCAAAGGAAATATCCTCCGATAACAAAGAGAAAGAAGCTTTCTGAGAAACTTCTTTGTGTTCTGTGAAATCATCTCACAGAGTTACAGCTTTCCCCTCAAGAAGCCTTTCGCTACGACAGTTCTTGTGTAATTGGCAAAGATATTTGGAAGCCCAAAGAGGGCTATCGTGAAAAAGGAAATATCCTCAGATGAAATCTGGAAAGAAGCTTTCTGAGAAACTGCTTAGTGTTCTGTGAATTCATCTCACAGCGTTACATCTGTATTTCGTGGATCTCTTTGCTAGCCTTATTTCTGTGTAATCTGAGAACAGGTATTTCGGATCCCTTTGAAGACTATAGGGCCAAAGGAAATATCCTCCGTTAACAAAGAGAAAGAAGCATTCTGAGAAACTTCTTTCTGTTCTGTGAAATCATCTCACAGAGTTACAGCTTTCCCCTCAAGAAGCCTTTCGCTAAGACAGTTCTTGTGGAATTGGCAAAGAGATATTTGGAAGCCCATAGAGGGCTATGGTGAAAAAGGAAATATCCTCAGATGAAATCTGGAAAGAAGCTTTCTGAGAAACTGCTTAGTTTTCTGTGAAATCATCTCACAGAGTTACAGCTTTCCCCTCAAGAAGCCTTTCGCTAAGACAGTTCTTGTGGAATTGGCAAAGTGATATTTGGAAGCCCATAGAGGGCTATGGTGAAAAAGGAAATATCCTCAGATGAAATCTGGAAAGAAGCTTTCTGAGAAACTGCTTAGTGTTCTGTGAATTCATCTCACAGAGTTACATCTGTATTTCGTGAATCTCTGTGCTAGCCTTATTTCTGTGTAATCTGAGAACAGATATTTCGGATCCCTTTGAAGACTATAGAGCCAAAGGAAATATCCTGCGATAACAAAGAGAAAGAAGCTTTCTGAGAAACTTCTTTGTGTTCTGTGAAATCATCTCATAGAGTTACAGCTTTCCCCTCAAGAAGCCTTTCGCTAGGACAGTTCTTGTGTAATTGGCAAAGAGATATTCGGAAGCCCATAGAGGGCTATGGTGAAAAAGGAAATATCCTCAGATGAAATCTGGAAAGAAGCTTTCTGAGAAACTACTTAGTGTTCTGTGAATTCATCTCACAGAGTTACATCTGTATTTCGTGAATCTCTTTGCTAGCCTTATTTCTGTGGAATCTGAGAACAGATATTTCGGATCCCTTTGAAGACTATAGGGCCAAGGGAAATATCCTCCGTTAACAAAGAGAAAGAAGCTTTCTGAGAAACTTCTTTCTGTTCTGTGAAATCACCTCACAGAGTTACAGCTTTCCCCTCAAGAAGCCTTTCGCTAAGACAGTTCTTCTGGAATTGGCAAAGTGATATTTGGAAGCCCATAGAGGGCTATGGTGAAAAAGGAAATATCCTCAGATGAAATCTGGAAAGAAGCTTTCTGAGAAACTGCTTAGTGTTCTGTGAATTCATCTCACAGAGTTACATGTGTATTTCGTGGATCTCTTTGCTAGCCTTATTTCTGTGGAATCTGAGAAAAGATATTTCGCATCCCTATGAAGACTATAGGGCCGAAGGAAATATCCTCCGATAACAAAGAGAAAGAAGCTTTCTGAGAAACTTCTTTGTGTTCTGTGAAATCATCTCACAGAGTTACAGCTTTCCCCTCAAGAAGCCTTTCGCTAAGACAGTTCTTGTGGAATTGGCAAAGAGATATTTGGAAGCCCCTAGAGGGCTATGGTGAAAAAGGAAATATCCTCAGATGAAATCTGGAAAGAAGCTTTCTGAGAAACTGCTTAGTGTTCTGTGAAATCATCTCACAGAGTTACAGCTTTCCCCTCAAGAAGCCTTTCGCTAAGACAGTTCTTGTGGAATTGGCAAAGTGATATTTGGAAGCCCATAGAGGGCTATGGTGAAAAAGGAAATATCCTCAGATGAAATCTGGAAAGAAGCTTTCTGAGAAACTGCTTAGTGTTCTGTGAATTCATCTCACAGAGTTACATCTGTATTTCGTGGATCTCTTTGCTAGCCTTATTTCTGTGGAATCTGAGAACAGATATTTCGGATCCCTTTGAAGACTATAGGGCCAAAGGAAATATCCTCCGATAACAAAGAGAAAGAAGCTTTCTGAGAAACTTCTTTCTGTTCTGTGAAATCATCTCACAGAGTTACAGCTTTCCCCTCAAGAAGCCTTTCGCTAAGACAGTTCTTGTGGAATTGGCAAAGTGATATTTGGAAGCCCATAGAGGGCTATGGTGAAAAAGGAAATATCCTCAGATGAAATCTGGAAAGAAGCTTTCTGAGAAACTGCTTAGTGTTCTGTGAATTCATCTCACAGAGTTACATCTGTATTTCGTGGATCTCTTTGCTAGCCTTATTTCTGTGGAATCTGAGAACAGATATTTCGGATCCCTTTGAAGACTATAGGGCCAAAGGAAATATCCTCCGATAACAAAGAGAAAGAAGCTTTCTCAGAAACTTCTTTCTGTTCTGTGAAATCATCTCACAGAGTTACAGCTTTCCCCTCAAGAAGCCTTTCGCTAAGACAGTTCTTGTGGAATTGGCAAAGTGATATTTGGAAGCCCATAGAGGGCTATGGTGAAAAAGGAAATCTCCTCACATGAAATCTGGAAAGAAGCTTTCTGAGAAACTGCTTAGTGTTCTGTGAATTCATCTCACAGAGTTATATCTGTATTTCGTGGATCTCTTTGCTAGCCTTATTTCTGTGTAATCTGAGAACAGATATTTCGGATCCCTTTGAAGACTATAGGGCCAAAGGAAATATCCTCCGATAACAAAGAGAAAGAAGCTTTCTGAGAAACTTCTTTCTGTTCTGTGAAATCATCTCACAGAGTTACAGCTTTCCCCTCAAGAAGCCTTTCGCTACGACAGTTCTTGTGTAATTGGCAAAGAGATATTTGGAAGCCCATAGAGGGCTATGGTGAAAAAGGAAATATCCTCAGATGAAATCTGGAAAGAAGCTTTCTGAGAAACTGCTTAGTGTTCTGTGAATTCATCTCACAGAGTTACATCTGTATTTCGTGAATCTCTGTGCTAGCCTTATTTCTGTGTAATCTGAGAACAGATATTTCGTATCCCTTTGAAGACTATAGGGCCAAAGGAAATATCCTGCGATAACAAAGAGAAAGAAGCTTTCTGAGAAACTTCTTTGTGTTCTGTGAAATCATCTCATAGAGTTACAGCTTTCCCCTCAAGAAGCCTTTCGCTAGGACAGTTCTTGTGTAATTGGCAAAGAGATATTCGGAAGCCCATAGAGGGCTATGGTGAAAAAGGAAATATCCTCAGATGAAATCTGGAAAGAAGCTTTCTGAGAAACTGCTTAGTGTTCTGTGAATTCATCTCACAGAGTTACATCTGTATTTCGTGAATCTCTTTGCTAGCCTTATTTTTGTGTAATCTGAGAACAGATATTTCGGATCCCTTTGAAGACTATAGGGCCAAAGGAAATATCCTGCGATAACAAAGAGAAAGAAGCTTTCTGAGAAACTTCTTTGTGTTCTGTGAAATCATCTCACAGAGTTACAGCTTTCCCCTCAAGAAGCCTTTCGCTAAGACAGTTCTTGTGGAATTGGCAAAGTGATATTTGGAAGCCCATAGAGGGCTATGGTGAAAAAGGAAATATCCTCAGATGAAATCTGGAAAGAAGCTTTCTGAGAAACTGCTTAGTGTTCTGTGAATTCATCTCACAGAGTTACATGTGTATTTCGTGGACCTCTTTGCTAGCCTTATTTCTGTGGAATCTGAGAAAAGATATTTCGCATCCCTATGAAGACTATAGGGCCAAAGGAAATATCCTCCGATAACAAAGAGAAAGAAGCTTTCTGAGAAACTTCTTTGTGTTCTGTGAAATCATCTCACAGAGTTACAGCTTTCCCCTCAAGAAGCCTTTCGCTAAGACAGTTCTTGTGGAATTGGCAAAGAGATATTTGGAAGCCCATAGAGGGCTATGGTGAAAAAGGAAATATCCTCAGATGAAATCTGGAAAGAAGCTTTCTGAGAAACTGCTTAGTGTTCTGTGAAATCATCTCACAGAGTTACAGCTTTCCCCTCAAGAAGCCTTTCGCTAAGACAGTTCTTGTGGAATTGGCAAAGTGATATTTGGAAGCCCATAGAGGGCTATGGTGAAAAAGGAAATATCCTCAGATGAAATCTGGAAAGAAGCTTTCTGAGAAACTGCTTAGTGTTCTGTGAATTCATCTCACAGCGTTACATCTGTATTTCGTGGATCTCTTTGCTAGCCTTATTTCTGTGGAGTCTGAGAACAGATATTTCGGATCCATTTGAAGACTATAGGGCCAAAGGAAATATCCTCCGATAACATAGAGAAAGAAGCTTTCTGAGAAACTTCTTTGTGTTCTGTGAAATCATCTCACAGAGTTACAGCTTTCCCCTCAAGAAGCCTTTCACTAAGACAGTTCTTGTGGAATTGGCAAAGTGATATTTGGAAGCCCTTAGAGGGCTATGGTGAAAAAGGAAATATCCTCAGATGAAATCTGGAAAGAAGCTTTCTGAGAAACTGCTTAGTGTTCTCTGAATTCATCTCACAGAGTTACATCTGTATTTCGTGGATGTCTTTGCTAGCCTTATTTCTGTGGAATCTGAGAACAGATATTTCGGATCCCTTTGAAGACTATAGGGCCAAAGGAAATATCCTGCGATAACAAAGAGAAAGAAGCTTTCTGAGAAACTTCTTTCTGTTCTGTGAAATCATCTCACAGAGTTACAGCTTTCCCCTCAAGAAGCCTTTCGCTACGACAGTTCTTGTGTAATTGGCAAAGATATTTGGAAGCCCAAAGAGGGGTATGGTGAAAAAGGAAATATCCTCAGATGAAATCTGGAAAGAAGCTTTCTGAGAAACTGCTTAGTGTTCTGTGAATTCATCTCACAGCGTTACATCTGTATTTCGTGGATCTCTTTGCTAGCCTTATTTCTGTGTAATCTGAGAACAGGTATTTCGGATCCCTTTGAAGACTATAGGGCCAAAGGAAATATCCTCCGTTAACAAAGAGAAAGAAGCATTCTGAGAAACTTCTTTCTGTTCTGTGAAATCATCTCACAGAGTTACAGCTTTCCCCTCAAGAAGCCTTTCGCTAAGACAGTTCTTGTGTAATTGGCAAAGAGATATTTGGAAGCCCATAGAGGGCTATGGTGAAAAAGGAAATATCCTCAGATGAAATCTGGAAAGAAGCTTTCTGAGAAACTGCTTAGTGTTCTGTGAATTCATCTCACAGAGTTACATGTGTATTTCGTGGATCTCTTTGCTAGCCTTATTTCTGTGGAATCTGAGAAAAGATATTTCGCATCCCTATGAAGACTATAGGGCCGAAGGAAATATCCTCCGATAACAAAGAGAAAGAAGCTTTCTGAGAAACTTCTTTGTGTTCTGTGAAATCATCTCACAGAGTTACAGCTTTCCCCTCAAGAAGCCTTTCGCTAAGACAGTTCTTGTGGAATTGGCAAAGAGATATTTGGAAGCCCCTAGAGGGCTATGGTGAAAAAGGAAATATCCTCAGATGAAATCTGGAAAGAAGCTTTCTGAGAAACTGCTTAGTGTTCTGTGAAATCATCTCACAGAGTTACAGCTTTCCCCTCAAGAAGCCTTTCGCTAAGACAGTTCTTGTGGAATTGGCAAAGTGATATTTGGAAGCCCATAGAGGGCTATGGTGAAAAAGGAAATATCCTCAGATGAAATCTGGAAAGAAGCTTTCTGAGAAACTGCTTAGTGTTCTGTGAATTCATCTCACAGCGTTACATCTGTATTTCGTGGATCTCTTTGCTAGCCTTATTTCTGTGGAGTCTGAGAACAGATATTTCGGATCCCTTTGAAGACTATAGGGCCAAAGGAAATATCCTCCGATAACAAAGAGAAAGAAGGTTTCTGAGAAACTTCTTTGTGTTCTGTGAAATCATCTCACAGAGTTACAGCTTTCCCCTCAAGAAGCCTTTCGCTAAGACAGTTCTTGTGGAATTGGCAAAGTGATATTTGGAAGCCCATAGAGGGCTATGGTGAAAAAGGAAATATCCTCAGATGAAATCTGGAAAGAAGCTTTCTGAGAAACTGCTTAGTGTTCTGTGAATTCATCTCACAGAGTTACATCTGTATTTCGTGGATCTCTTTGCTAGCCTTATTTCTGTGGAATCTGAGAACAGATATTTCGGATCCCTTTGAAGACTATAGGGCCAAAGGAAATATCCTCCGATAACAAAGAGAAAGAAGCTTTCTCAGAAACTTCTTTCTGTTCTGTGAAATCATCTCACAGAGTTACAGCTTTCCCCTCAAGAAGCCTTTCGCTAAGACAGTTCTTGTGGAATTGGCAAAGTGATATTTGGAAGCCCATAGAGGGCTATGGTGAAAAAGGAAATCTCCTCACATGAAATCTGGAAAGAAGCTTTCTGAGAAACTGCTTAGTGTTCTGTGAATTCATCTCACAGAGTTACATCTGTATTTCGTGGATCTCTTTGCTAGCCTTATTTCTGTGTAATCTGAGAACAGATATTTCGGATCCCTTTGAAGACTATAGGGCCAAAGGAAATATCCTCCGATAACAAAGAGAAAGAAGCTTTCTGAGAAACTTCTTTGTGTTCTGTGAAATCATCTCACAGAGTTACAGCTTTCCCCTCAAGAAGCCTTTCGCTACGACAGTTCTTGTGTAATTGGCAAAGAGATATTTGGAAGCCCATAGAGGGCTATGGTGAAAAAGGAAATATCCTCAGATGAAATCTGGAAAGAAGCTTTCTGAGAAACTGCTTAGTGTTCTGTGAATTCATCTCACAGAGTTACATCTGTATTTCGTGAATCTCTGTGCTAGCCTTATTTCTGTGTAATCTGAGAACAGATATTTCGGATCCCTTTGAAGACTATAGGGCCAAAGGAAATATCCTGCGATAACAAAGAGAAAGAAGCTTTCTGAGAAATTTCTTTGTGTTCTGTGAAATCATCTCATAGAGTTACAGCTTTCCCCTCAAGAAGCCTTTCGCTAGGACAGTTCTTGTGTAATTGGCAAAGAGATATTTGGAAGCCCATAGAGGGCTATGGTGAAAAAGGAAATATCCTCAGATGAAATCTGGAAAGAAGCTTTCTGAGAAACTGCTTAGTGTTCTGTGAATTTATCTCACAGAGTTACATCTGTATTTCGTGAATCTCTTTGCTAGCCTTATTTTTGTGTAATCTGAGAACAGATATTTCGGATCCCTTTGAAGACTATAGGGCCAAAGGAAATATCCTCCGATAACAAAGAGAAAGAAGCTTTCTGAGAAACTTCTTTGTGTTCTGTGAAATCATCTCACCGAGTTACAGCTTTCCCCTCAAGAAGCCTTTCGCTAAGACAGTTCTTGTGGAATTGGCAACGTGATATTTGGAAGCCCATAGAGGGCTATGGTGAAAAAGGAAATATCCTCAGATGAAATCTGGAAAGAAGCTTTCTGAGAAACTGCTTAGTGTTCTGTGAATTCATCTCACAGTGTTATATCTGTATATCGTGAATCTCTTTGCTAGCCTTATTTCTGTGTAATCTGAGAACAGATATTTCGGATCCCTATGAAGACTATAGGGCCAAAGGAAATATCCTCCGATAAAAAAGAGAAAGAAGCATTCTGAGAAACTTCTTTCTGTTCTGTGAAATCATCTCACAGAGTTACAGCTTTCCCCTCAAGAAGCCTTTCGCTAAGACAGTTCTTGTGGAATTGGCAACGTGATATTTGGAAGTCCATACAGGGCTATGGTGAAAAAGGAAATATCCTCAGATGAAATCTGGAAAGAAGCTTTCTGAGAAACTGCTTAGTGTTCTGTGAAATCATCTCACAGAGTTACAGCTTTCCCCTCAAGAAGCCTTTCGCTAAGACAGTTCTTGTGGAATTGGCAAAGTGATATTTGGAAGCCCATAGAGGGCTATGGTGAAAAAGGAAATATCCTCAGATGAAATCTGGAAAGAAGCTTTCTGAGAAACTGCTTAGTGTTCTGTGAATTCATCTCACAGCGTTACATCTGTATTTCGTGGATCTCTTTGCTAGCCTTATTTCTGTGGAGTCTGAGAACAGATATTTCGGATCCCTTTGAAGACTATAGGGCCAAAGGAAATATCCTCCGATAACATAGAGAAAGAAGCTTTCTGAGAAACTTCTTTGTGTTCTGTGAAATCATCTCACAGAGTTACAGCTTTCCCCTCAAGAAGCCTTTCACTAAGACAGTTCTTGTGGAATTGGCAAAGTGATATTTGGAAGCCCTTAGAGGGCTATGGTGAAAAAGGAAATATCCTCAGATGAAATCTGGAAAGAAGCTTTCTGAGAAACTGCTTAGTGTTCTGTGAATTCATCTCACAGAGTTACATCTGCATTTCGTGGATGTCTTTGCTAGCCTTATTTCTGTGGAATCTGAGAACAGATATTTCGGATCCCTTTGAAGACTATAGGGCCAAAGGAAATATCCTGCGATAACAAAGAGAAAGAAGCTTTCTGAGAAACTTCTTTCTGTTCTGTGAAATCATCTCACAGAGTTACAGCTTTCCCCTCAAGAAGCCTTTCGCTAAGACAGTTCTTGTGGAATTGGCAAAGTGATATTTGGAAGCCCTTAGAGGGCTATGGTGAAAAAGGAAATCTCCTCACATGAAATCTGGAAAGAAGCTTTCTGAGAAACTGCTTAGTGTTCTGTGCATTCATCTCACAGAGTTACATCTGTATTTCGTGGATCTCTTTGCTAGCCTTATTTCTGTGTAATCTGAGAACAGATATTTCGGATCCCTTTGAAGACTATAGGGCCAAAGGAAATATCCTCCGATAACAAAGAGAAAGAAGCTTTCTGAGAAACTTCTCTGTGTTCTGTGAAATCATCTCACAGAGTTACAGCTTTCCCCTCAAGAAGCCTTTCGCTACGACAGTTCTTGTGTAATTGGCAAAGATATTTGGAAGCCCAAAGAGGGCTATGGTGAAAAAGGAAATATCCTCAGATGAAATCTGGAAAGAAGCTTTCTGAGAAACTGCTTAGTGTTCTGTGAATTCATCTCACAGCGTTACATCTGTATTTCGTGGATCTCTTTGCTAGCCTTATTTCTGTGTAATCTGAGAACAGGTATTTCGGATCCCTTTGAAGATTATAGGGCCAAAGGAAATATCCTCCGTTAACAAAGAGAAAGAAGCATTCTGAGAAACTTCTTTCTGTTCTGTGAAAACATCTCACAGAGTTACAGCTTTCCCCTCAAGAAGCCTTTCGCTAAGACAGTTCTTGTGGAATTGGCAAAGAGATATTTGGAAGCCCATAGAGGGCTATGGTGAAAAAGGAAATATCCTCAGATGAAATCTGGAAAGAAGCTTTCTGAGAAACTGCTTAGTTTTCTGTGAAATCATCTCACAGAGTTACAGCTTTCCCCTCAAGAAGCCTTTCGCTAAGACAGTTCTTGTGGAATTGGCAAAGTGATATTTGGAAGCCCATAGAGGGCTATGGTGAAAAAGGAAATATCCTCAGATGAAATCTGGAAAGAAGCTTTCTGAGAAACTGCTTAGTGTTCTGTGAATTCATCTCACAGCGTTACATCTGTATTTCGTGGATCTCTTTGCTAGCCTTATTTCTGTGGAGTCTGAGAACACATATTTCGGATCCCTTTGAAGACTATAGGGCCAAAGGAAATATCCTCTGATAACATAGAGAAAGAAGCTTTCTGAGAAACTTCTTTGTGTTCTGTGAAATCATCTCACAGAGTTACAGCTTTCCCCTCAAGAAGCCTTTCGCTAAGACAGTTCTTGTGGAATTGGCAAAGTGATATTTGGAAGCCCATAGAGGGCTATGGTGAAAAAGGAAATATCCTCAGATGAAATCTGTAAAGACGCTTTCTGAGAAACTGCTTAGTGTTCTGTGAATTCATCTCACAGAGTTACATCTGTATTTCGTGGATCTCTTTGCTAGCCTTATTTCTGTGGAATCTGAGAACAGATATTTCGGATCCCTTTGAAGACTATAGGGCCAAAGGAAATATCCTCCTATAACAAAGAGAAAGAAGCTTTCTCAGAAACTTCTTTCTGTTTTGTGAAATCATCTCACAGAGTTACAGCTTTCCCCTCGAGAAGCCTTTCGCTACGACAGTTCTTGTGTAATTGGCAAAGAGATATTTGGAAGCCCATAGAGGGCTATGGTGAAAAAGGAAATATCCTCAGATGAAATCTGGAAAGAAGCTTTCTGAGAAACTGCTTAGTGTTCTGTGAATTCATCTCACAGAGTTACATCTGTATTTCGTGAATCTCTGTGCTAGCCTTATTTCTGTGTAATCTGAGAACAGATATTTCGGATCCCTTTGAAGACTATAGAGCCAAAGGAAATATCCTGCGATAACAAAGAGAAAGAAGCTTTCTGAGAAACTTCTTTGTGTTCTGTGAAATCATCTCATAGAGTTACAGCTTTCCCCTCAAGAAGCCTTTCGCTAGGACAGTTCTTGTGTAATTGGCAAAGAGATATTTGGAAGCCCATAGAGGGCTATGGTGAAAAAGGAAATATCCTCAGATGAAATCTGGAAAGAAGCTTTCTGAGAAACTACTTAGTGTTCTGTGAATTCATCTCACAGAGTTACATCTGTATTTCGTGAATCTCTTTGCTAGCCTTATTTCTGTGGAATCTGAGAACAGATATTTCGGATCCCTTTGAAGACTATAGGGCCAAAGGAAATATCCTCCGTTAACAAAGAGAAAGAAGCTTTCTGAGAAACTTCTTTCTGTTCTGTGAAATCACCTCACAGAGTTACAGCTTTCCCCTCAAGAAGCCTTTCGCTAAGACAGTTCTTGTGGAATTGGCAAAGTGATATTTGGAAGCCCATAGAGGGCTATGGTGAAAAAGGAAATATCCTCAGATGAAATCTGGAAAGAAGCTTTCTGAGAAACTGCTTAGTGTTCTGTGAATTCATCTCACAGAGTTACATGTGTATTTCGTGGATCTCTTTGCTAGCCTTATGTCTGTGGAATCTGAGAAAAGATATTTCGCATCCCTATGAAGACTATAGGGCCGAAGGAAATATCCTCCGATAACAAAGAGAAAGAAGCTTTCTGAGAAACTTCTTTGTGTTCTGTGAAATCATCTCACAGAGTTACAGCTTTCCCCTCAAGAAGCCTTTCGCTAAGACAGTTCTTGTGGAATTGGCAAAGAGATATTTGGAAGCCCCTAGAGGGCTATGGTGAAAAAGGAAATATCCTCAGATGAAATCTGGAAAGAAGCTTTCTGAGAAACTGCTTAGTGTTCTGTGAAATCATCTCACAGAGTTACAGCTTTCCCCTCAAGAAGCCTTTCGCTAAGACAGTTCTTGTGGAATTGGCAAAGTGATATTTGGAAGCCCATAGAGGGCTATGGTGAAAAAGGAAATATCCTCAGATGAAATCTGGAAAGAAGCTTTCTGAGAAACTGCTTAGTGTTCTGTGAATTCATCTCACAGCGTTACATCTGTATTTCGTGGATCTCTTTGCTAGCCTTATTTCTGTGGAGTCTGAGAACAGATATTTCGGATCCCTTTGAAGACTATAGGGCCAAAGGAAATATCCTCCGATAACAAAGAGAAAGAAGCTTTCTGAGAAACTTCTTTGTGTTCTGTGAAATCATCTCACAGAGTTACAGCTTTCCCCTCAAGAAGCCTTTCGCTAAGAGAGTTCTTGTGGAATTGGCAAAGTGATATTTGGAAGCCCATAGATGGCTATGGTGAAAAAGGAAATATCCTCAGATGAAATCTGGAAAGAAGCTTTCTGAGAAACTGCTTAGTGTTCTGTGAATTCATCTCACAGAGTTACATCTGTATTTCGTGGATCTCTTTGCTAGCCTTATTTCTGTGGAATCTGAGAACAGATATTTCGGATCCCTTTGAAGACTATAGGGCCAAAGGAAATATCCTCCGACAACAAAGAGAAAGAAGCTTTCTGAGAAACTTCTTTCTGTTCTGTGAAATCATCTCACAGAGTTACAGCTTTCCCCTCAAGAAGCCTTTCGCTAAGACAGTTCTTGTGGAATTGGCAAAGTGATATTTGGAAGCCCATAGAGGGCTATGGTTAAAAAGGAAATCTCCTCACATGAAATCTGGAAAGAAGCTTTCTGAGAAACTGCTTAGTGTTCTGTGAATTCATCTCACAGAGTTACATCTGTATTTCGTGGATCTCTTTGCTAGCCTTATTTCTGTGTAATCTGAGAACAGATATTTCGGATCCCTTTGAAGACTATAGGGCCAAAGGAAATATCCTCCGATAACAAAGAGAAAGAAGCTTTCTGAGAAACTTCTTTGTGTTCTGTGAAATCATCTCACAGAGTTACAGCTTTCCCCTCAAGAAGCCTTTCGCTACGACAGTTCTTGTGTAATTGGCAAAGAGATATTTGGAAGCCCATAGAGGGCTATGGTGAAAAAGGAAATATCCTCAGATGAAATCTGGAAAGAAGCTTTCTGAGAAACTGCTTAGTGTTCTGTGAATTCATCTCACAGAGTTACATCTGTATTTCGTGAATCTCTGTGCTAGCCTTATTTCTGTGTAATCTGAGAACAGATATTTCGGATCCCTTTGAAGACTATAGGGCCAAAGGAAATATCCTGCGATAACAAAGAGAAAGAAGCTTTCTGAGAAACTTCTTTGTGTTCTGTGAAATCATCTCATAGAGTTACAGCTTTCCCCTCAAGAAGCCTTTCGCTAGGACAGTTCTTGTGTAATTGGCAAAGAGATATTTGGAAGCCCATAGAGGGCTATGGTGAAAAAGGAAATATCCTCAGATGAAATCTGGAAAGAAGCTTTCTGAGAAACTGCTTAGTGTTCTGTGAATTCATCTCACAGAGTTACATCTGTATTTCGTGAATCTCTTTGCTAGCCTTATTTTTGTGTAATCTGAGAACAGATATTTCGGATCCCTTTGAAGACTATAGGGCCAAAGGAAATATCCTCCGATAACAAAGAGAAAGAAGCTTTCTGAGAAACTTCTTTGTGTTCTGTGAAATCATCTCACCGAGTTACAGCTTTCCCCTCAAGAAGCCTTTCGTTAAGACAGTTCTTGTGGAATTGGCAAAGAGATATTTGGAAGCCCATAGAGGGCTATGGTGAAAAAGGAAATATCCTCAGATGAAATCTGGAAAGAAGCTTTCTGAGAAACTGCTTAGTGTTCTGTGAAATCATCTCACAGAGTTACAGCTTTCCCCTCAAGAAGCCTTTCGCTAAGACAGTTCTTGTGGAATTGGCAAAGTGATATTTGGAAGCCCATAGAGGGCTATGGTGAAAAAGGAAATATCCTCAGATGAAATCTGGAAAGAAGCTTTCTGAGAAACTGCATAGTGTTCTGTGAATTCATCTCACAGCGTTACATCTGTATTTCGTGGATCTCTTTGCTAGCCTTATTTCTGTGGAGTCTGAGAACAGATATTTCGGATCCCTTTGAAGACTATAGGGCCAAAGGAAATATCCTCCGATAACATAGAGAAAGAAGCTTTCTGAGAAACTTCTTTGTGTTCTGTGAAATCATCTCACAGAGTTACAGCTTTCCCCTCAAGAAGCCTTTCGCTAAGACAGTTCTTGTGGAATTGGCAAAGTAATATTTGGAAGCCCATAGAGGCCTATGGTGAAAAAGGAAATATCCTCAGATGAAATCTGGAAAGAAGCTTTCTGAGAAACTGCTTAGTGTTCTGTGAATTCATCTCACAGAGTTACTTCTGTATTTCGTGGATCTCTTTGCTAGCCTTATTTCTGTGGAATCTGAGAACAGATATTTCGGATCCCTTTGAAGACTATAGGGCGAAAGGAAATATCCTCCGATAACAAAGAGAAAGAAGCTTTCTGAGAAACTTCTTTCTGTTCTGTGAAATCTTCTCACAGAGTTACAGTTTTCCCCTCAAGAAGCCTTTCGCTAAGACAGTTCTTGTGGAATTGGCAAAGTGATATTTGGAAGCCCATAGAGGGCTATGGTGAAAAAGGAAATCTCCTCACATGAAATCTGGAAAGAAGCTTTCTGAGAAACTGCTTAGTGTTCTGTGAATTCATCTCACAGAGTTATATCTGTATTTCGTGGATCTCTTTGCTAGCCTTATTTCTGTGTAATCTGAGAACAGATATTTCGGATCCCTTTGAAGACTATAGGGCCAAAGGAAATATCCTCCGATAACAAAGAGAAAGAAGCTTTCTGAGAAACTTCTTTCTGTTCTGTGAAATCATCTCACAGAGTTACAGCTTTCCCCTCAAGAACCCTTTCGCTAAGACAGTTCTTGTGGAATTGGCAAAGTGATATTTGGAAGCCCATAGAGGGCTATGGTGAAAAAGGAAATATCCTCAGATGAAATCTGGAAAGAAGCTTTCTGAGAAACTGCTTAGTGTTCTGTGAATTCATCTCACAGAGTTACATCTGTATTTCGTGGATCTCTTTACTAGCCTTATTTCTGTGGAATCTGAGAACAGATATTTCGGATCCCTTTGAAGACCATAGGGCCAAAGGAAATATCCTGCGATAAGAAAGAGAAAGAAGCTTTCTGAGAAACTTCTTTGTGTTCTGTGAAATCATCTCACAGAGTTACAGCTTTCCCCTCAAGAAGCCTTTCGCTACGACAGTTCTTGTGTAATTGGCAAAGTGATATTTGGAAGCCCATAGAGGGCTATGGTGAAAAAGGAAATATCCTCAGATGAAATCTGGAAAGAAGCTTTTTGAGAAACTGCTTAGTGTTCTGTGAATTCATCTCACAGAGTTATATCTGTATTTCGTGGATCTCTTTGCTAGCCTTATTTCTGTGTAATCTGAGAACAGATATTTCGGATCCCTTTGAAGACTATAGGGCCAAAGGAAATATCCTCCGATAACAAAGAGAAAGAAGCTTTCTGAGAAACTTCTTTCTGTTCTGTGAAATCATCTCACAGAGTTACAGCTTTCCCCTCAAGAAGCCTTTCGCTACGACAGTTCTTGTGTAATTGGCAAAGAGATATTTGGAAGCCCATAGAGGGCTATGGTGAAAAAGGAAATATCCTCAGATGAAATCTGGAAAGAAGCTTTCTGAGAAACTGCTTAGTGTTCTGTGAATTCATCTCACAGAGTTACATCTGTATTTCGTGAATCTCTGTGCTAGCCTTATTTCTGTGTAATCTGAGAACAGATATTTCGTATCCCTTTGAAGACTATAGGGCCAAAGGAAATATCCTGCGATAACAAAGAGAAAGAAGCTTTCTGAGAAACTTCTTTGTGTTCTGTGAAATCATCTCATAGAGTTACAGCTTTCCCCTCAAGAAGCCTTTCGCTAGGACAGTTCTTGTGTAATTGGCAAAGAGATATTTGGAAGCCCATAGAGGGCTATGTTGAAAAAGGA
Organism: Macaca nemestrina; assembly: GCF_043159975.1. Classification (NCBI taxonomy): domain Eukaryota; kingdom Metazoa; phylum Chordata; class Mammalia; order Primates; family Cercopithecidae; genus Macaca; species Macaca nemestrina. The sequence goes on from NC_092125.1 coordinate 91,987,776, forward strand.
AATATCCTCAGATGAAATCTGGAAAGAAGCTTTCTGAGAAACTGCTTAGTGTTCTGTGAATTCATCTCACAGAGTTACATCTGTATTTCGTGAATCTCTTTGCTAGCCTTATTTTTGTGTAATCTGAGAACAGATATTTCGGATCCCTTTGAAGACTATAGGGCCAAAGGAAATATCCTCCGATAACAAAGAGAAAGAAGCTTTCTGAGAAACTTCTTTGTGTTCTGTGAAATCATCTCACAGAGTTACAGCTTTCCCCTCAAGAAGCCTTTCGCTAAGACAGTTCTTGTGGAATTGGCAAAGTGATATTTGGAAGCCCATAGAGGGCTATGGTGAAAAAGGAAATATCCTCAGATGAAATCTGGAAAGAAGCTTTCTGAGAAACTGCTTAGTGTTTTGTGAATTCATCTCACAGAGTTACATGTGTATTTCGTGGATCTCTTTGCTAGCCTTATTTCTGTGGAATCTGAGAAAAGATATTTCGCATCCCTATGAAGACTATAGGGCCAAAGGAAATATCCTCCGATAACAAAGAGAAAGAAGCTTTCTGAGAAACTTCTTTGTGTTCTGTGAAATCATCTCACAGAGTTACAGCTTTCCCCTCAAGAAGCCTTTCGCTAAGACAGTTCTTGTGGAATTGGCAAAGAGATATTGGGAAGCCCATAGAGGGCTATGGTGAAAAAGGAAATATCCTCAGATGAAATCTGGAAAGAAGCTTTCTGAGAAACTGCTTAGTGTTCCGTGAAATCATCTCACAGAGTTACAGCTTTCCCCTCAAGAAGCCTTTCGCTAAGACAGTTCTTGTGGAATTGGCAAAGTGATATTTGGAAGCCCATAGAGGGCTATGGTGAAAAAGGAAATATCCTCAGATGAAATCTGGAAAGAAGCTTTCTGAGAAACTGCTTAGTGTTCTGTGAATTCATCTCACAGCGTTACATCTGTATTTCGTGGATCTCTTTGCTAGCCTTATTTCTGTGGAGTCTGAGAACAGATATTTCGGATCCCTTTGAAGACTATAGGGCCAAAGGAAATATCCTCCGATAACATAGAGAAAGAAGCTTTCTGAGAAACTTCTTTGTGTTCTGTGAAATCATCTCATAGAGTTACAGCTTTCCCCTCAAGAAGCCTTTCGCTAGGACAGTTCTTGTGTAATTGGCAAAGAGATATTTGGAAGCCCATAGAGGGCTATGGTGAAAAAGGAAATATCCTCAGATGAAATCTGGAAAGAAGCTTTCTGAGAAACTACTTAGTGTTCTGTGAATTCATCTCACAGAGTTACATCTGTATTTCGTGAATCTCTTTGCTAGCCTTATTTCTGTGGAATCTGAGAACAGATATTTCGGATCCCTTTGAAGACTATAGGGCCAAAGGAAATATCCTCCGTTAACAAAGAGAAAGAAGCTTTCTGAGAAACTTCTTTCTGTTCTCTGAAATCACCTCACAGAGTTACAGCTTTCCCCTCAAGAAGCCTTTCGCTAAGACAGTTCTTGTGGAATTGGCAAAGTGATATTTGGAAGCCCCTAGAGGGCTATGGTGAAAAAGGAAATATCCTCAGATGAAATCTGGAAAGAAGCTTTCTGAGAAACTGCTTAGTGTTCTGTGAATTCATCTCACAGAGTTACATGTGTATTTCGTGGATCTCTTTGCTAGCCTTATTTCTGTGGAATCTGAGAAAAGATATTTCGCATCCCTATGAAGACTATAGGGCCGAAGGAAATATCCTCCGATAACAAAGAGAAAGAAGCTTTCTGAGAAACTTCTTTGTGTTCTGTGAAATCATCTTACAGAGTTACAGCTTTCCCCTCAAGAAGCCTTTCGCTAAGACAGTTCTTGTGGAATTGGCAAAGAGATATTGGGAAGCCCCTAGAGGGCTATGGTGAAAAAGGAAATATCCTCAGATGAAATCTGGAAAGAAGCTTTCTGAGAAACTGCTTAGTGTTCTGTGAAATCATCTCACAGAGTTACAGCTTTCCCCTCAAGAAGCCTTTCGCTAAGACAGTTCTTGTGGAATTGGCAAAGTGATATTTGGAAGCCCATAGAGGGCTATGGTGAAAAAGGAAATATCCTCAGATGAAATCTGGAAAGAAGCTTTCTGAGAAACTGCTTAGTGTTCTGTGAATTCATCTCACAGCGTTACATCTGTATTTCGTGGATCTCTTTGCTAGCCTTATTTCTGTGGAGTCTGAGAACAGATATTTCGGATCCCTTTGAAGACTATAGGGCCAAAGGAAATATCCTCCGATAACAAAGAGAAAGAAGCTTTCTGAGAAACTTCTTTGTGTTCTGTGAAATCATCTCACAGAGTTACAGCTTTCCCCTCAAGAAGCCTTTCGCTAAGACAGTTCTTGTGGAATTGGCAAAGTGATATTTGGAAGCCCATAGAGGGCTATGGTGAAAAAGGAAATATCCTCAGATGAAATCTGGAAAGAAGCTTTCTGAGAAACTGCTTAGTGTTCTGTGAATTCATCTCACAGAGTTACATCTGTATTTCGTGGATCTCTTTGCTAGCCTTATTTCTGTGGAATCTGAGAACAGATATTTCGGATCCCTTTGAAGACTATAGGGCCAAAGGAAATATCCTCCGATAACAAAGAGAAAGAAGCTTTCTCAGAAACTTCTTTCTGTTCTGTGAAATCATCTCACAGAGTTACAGCTTTCCCCTCAAGAAGCCTTTCGCTAAGACAGTTCTTGTGGAATTGGCAAAGAGATATTTGGAAGCCCATAGAGGGCTATGGTGAAAAAGGAAATCTCCTCACATGAAATCTGGAAAGAAGCTTTCTGAGAAACTGCTTAGTGTTCTGTGAATTCATCTCACAGAGTTACATCTGTATTTCGTGGATCTCTTTGCTAGCCTTATTTCTGTGTAATCTGAGAACAGATATTTCGGATCCCTTTGAAGACTATAGGTCCAAAGGAAATATCCTCCGATAACAAAGAGAAAGAAGCTTTCTGAGAAACTTCTTTGTGTTCTGTGAAATCATCTCACAGAGTTACAGCTTTCCCCTCAAGAAGCCATTCGCTACGACAGTTCTTGTGTAATTGGCAAAGAGATATTTGGAAGCCCATAGAGGGCTATGGTGAAAAAGGAAATATCCTCAGATGAAATCTGGAAAGAAGCTTTCTGAGAAACTGCTTAGTGTTCTGTGAATTCATCTCACAGAGTTACATCTGTATTTCGTGAATCTCTGTGCTAGCCTTATTTCTGTGTAATCTGAGAACAGATATTTCGGATCCCTTTGAAGACTATAGGGCCAAAGGAAATATCCTCCGATAACAAAGAGAAAGAAGCTTTCTCAGAAACTTCTTTCTGTTCTGTGAAATCATCTCACAGAGTTACAGCTTTCCCCTCGAGAAGCCTTTCGCTACGACAGTTCTTGTGTAATTGGCAAAGAGATATTTGGAAGCCCATAGAGGGCTATGGTGAAAAAGGAAATATCCTCAGATGAAATCTGGAAAGAAGCTTTCTGAGAAACTGCTTAGTGTTCTGTGAATTCATCTCACAGAGTTACATCTGTATTTCGTGAATCTCTGTGCTAGCCTTATTTCTGTGTAATCTGAGAACAGATATTTCGTATCCCTTTGAAGACTATAGGGCCAAAGGAAATATCCTGCGATAACAAAGAGAAAGAAGCTTTCTGAGAAACTTCTTTGTGTTCTGTGAAATCATCTCATAGAGTTACAGCTTTCCCCTCAAGAAGCCTTTCGCTAGGACAGTTCTTGTGGAATTGGCAAAGAGATATTTGGAAGCCCATAGAGGGCTATGGTGAAAAAGGAAATATCCTCAGATGAAATCTGGAAAGAAGCTTTCTGAGAAACTGCTTAGTGTTCTGTGAATTCATCTCACAGAGTTACATCTGTATTTCGTGAATCTCTTTGCTAGCCTTATTTTTGTGTAATCTGAGAACAGATATTTCGGATCCCTTTGAAGACTATAGGGCCAAAGGAAATATCCTCCGATAACAAAGAGAAAGAAGCTTTCTGAGAAACTTCTTTGTGTTCTGTGAAATCATCTCACAGAGTTACAGCTTTCCCCTCAAGAAGCCTTTCGCTAAGACAGTTCTTGTGGAATTGGCAAAGTGATATTTGGAAGCCCATAGAGGGCTATGGTGAAAAAGGAAATATCCTCAGATGAAATCTGGAAAGAAGCTTTCTGAGAAACTGCTTAGTGTTTTGTGAATTCATCTCACAGAGTTACATGTGTATTTCGTGGATCTCTTTGCTAGCCTTATTTCTGTGGAATCTGAGAAAAGATATTTCGCATCCCTATGAAGATTATAGGGCCAAAGGAAATATCCTCCGATAACAAAGAGAAAGAAGCTTTCTGAGAAACTTCTTTGTGTTCTGTGAAATCATCTCACAGAGTTACAGCTTTCCCCTCAAGAAGCCTTTCGCTAAGACAGTTCTTGTGGAATTGGCAAAGAGATATTTGGAAGCCCATAGAGGGCTATGGTGAAAAAGGAAATATCCTCAGATGAAATCTGGAAAGAAGCTTTCTGAGAAACTGCTTAGTGTTCTGTGAAATCATCTCACAGAGTTACAGCTTTCCCCTCAAGAAGCCTTTCGCTAAGACAGTTCTTGTGGAATTGGCAAAGTGATATTTGGAAGCACATAGAGGGCTATGGTGAAAAAGAAATATCCTCAGATGAAATCTGGAAAGAAGCTTTCTGAGAAACTGCTTAGTGTTCTGTGAATTCATCTCACAGCGTTACATCTGTATTTCGTGGATCTCTTTGCTAGCCTTATTTCTGTGGAGTCTGAGAACAGATATTTCGGATCCCTTTGAAGACTATAGGGCCAAAGGAAATATCCTCCGATAACATAGAGAAAGAAGCTTTCTGAGAAACTTCTTTGTGTTCTGTGAAATCATCTCATAGAGTTACAGCTTTCCCCTCAAGAAGCCTTTCGCTAGGACAGTTCTTGTGTAATTGGCAAAGAGATATTTGGAAGCCCATAGAGGGCTATGGTGAAAAAGGAAATATCCTCAGATGAAATCTGGAAAGAAGCTTTCTGAGAAACTACTTAGTGTTCTGTGAATTCATCTCACAGAGTTACATCTGTATTTCGTGAATCTCTTTGCTAGCCTTATTTCTGTGGAATCTGAGAACAGATATTTCGGATCCCTTTGAAGACTATAGGGCCAAAGGAAATATCCTCCGTTAACAAAGAGAAAGAAGCTTTCTGAGAAACTTCTTTCTGTTCTCTGAAATCACCTCACAGAGTTACAGCTTTCCCCTCAAGAAGCCTTTCGCTAAGACAGTTCTTGTGGAATTGGCAAAGTGATATTTGGAAGCCCCTAGAGGGCTATGGTGAAAAAGGAAATATCCTCAGATGAAATCTGGAAAGAAGCTTTCTGAGAAACTGCTTAGTGTTCTGTGAATTCATCTCACAGAGTTACATGTGTATTTCGTGGATCTCTTTGCTAGCCTTATTTCTGTGGAATCTGAGAAAAGATATTTCGCATCCCTATGAAGACTATAGGGCCGAAGGAAATATCCTCCGATAACAAAGAGAAAGAAGCTTTCTGAGAAACTTCTTTGTGTTCTGTGAAATCATCTCACAGAGTTACAGCTTTCCCCTCAAGAAGCCTTTCGCTAAGACAGTTCTTGTGGAATTGGCAAAGAGATATTGGGAAGCCCCTAGAGGGCTATGGTGAAAAAGGAAATATCCTCAGATGAAATCTGGAAAGAAGCTTTCTGAGAAACTGCTTAGTGTTCTGTGAAATCATCTCACAGAGTTACAGCTTTCCCCTCAAGAAGACTTTCGCTAAGACAGTTCTTGTGGAATTGGCAAAGTGATATTTGGAAGCCCATAGAGGGCTATGGTGAAAAAGGAAATATCCTCAGATGAAATCTGGAAAGAAGCTTTCTGAGAAACTGCTTAGTGTTCTGTGAATTCATCTCACAGCGTTACATCTGTATTTCGTGGATCTCTTTGCTAGCCTTATTTCTGTGGAGTCTGAGAACAGATATTTCGGATCCCTTTGAAGACTATAGGGCCAAAGGAAATATCCTCCGATAACAAAGAGAAAGAAGCTTTCTGAGAAACTTCTTTGTGTTCTGTGAAATCATCTCACAGAGTTACAGCTTTCCCCTCAAGAAGCCTTTCGCTAAGACAGTTCTTGTGGAATTGGCAAAGTGATATTTGGAAGCCCATAGAGGGCTATGGTGAAAAAGGAAATATCCTCAGATGAAATCTGGAAAGAAGCTTTCTGAGAAACTGCTTAGTGTTCTGTGAATTCATCTCACAGAGTTACATCTGTATTTCGTGGATCTCTTTGCTAGCCTTATTTCTGTGGAATCTGAGAACAGATATTTCGGATCCCTTTGAAGACTATAGGGCCAAAGGAAATATCCTCCGATAACAAAGAGAAAGAAGCTTTCTCAGAAACTTCTTTCTGTTCTGTGAAATCATCTCACAGAGTTACAGCTTTCCCCTCAAGAAGCCTTTCGCTAAGACAGTTCTTGTGGAATTGGCAAAGAGATATTTGGAAGCCCATAGAGGGCTATGGTGAAAAAGGAAATCTCCTCACATGAAATCTGGAAAGAAGCTTTCTGAGAAACTGCTTAGTGTTCTGTGAATTCATCTCACAGAGTTACATCTGTATTTCGTGGATCTCTTTGCTAGCCTTATTTCTGTGTAATCTGAGAACAGATATTTCGGATCCCTTTGAAGACTATAGGGCCAAAGGAAATATCCTCCGATAACAAAGAGAAAGAAGCTTTCTGAGAAACTTCTTTGTGTTCTGTGAAATCATCTCACAGAGTTACAGCTTTCCCCTCAAGAAGCCATTCGCTACGACAGTTCTTGTGTAATTGGCAAAGAGATATTTGGAAGCCCATAGAGGGCTATGGTGAAAAAGGAAATATCCTCAGATGAAATCTGGAAAGAAGCTTTCTGAGAAACTGCTTAGTGTTCTGTGAATTCATCTCACAGAGTTACATCTGTATTTCGTGAATCTCTGTGCTAGCCTTATTTCTGTGTAATCTGAGAACAGATATTTCGGATCCCTTTGAAGACTATAGGGCCAAAGGAAATATCCTCCGATAACAAAGAGAAAGAAGCTTTCTCAGAAACTTCTTTCTGTTCTGTGAAATCATCTCACAGAGTTACAGCTTTCCCCTCGAGAAGCCTTTCGCTACGACAGTTCTTGTGTAATTGGCAAAGAGATATTTGGAAGCCCATAGAGGGCTATGGTGAAAAAGGAAATATCCTCAGATGAAATCTGGAAAGAAGCTTTCTGAGAAACTGCTTAGTGTTCTGTGAATTCATCTCACAGAGTTACATCTGTATTTCGTGAATCTCTGTGCTAGCCTTATTTCTGTGTAATCTGAGAACAGATATTTCGGATCCCTTTGAAGACTATAGAGCCAAAGGAAATATCCTGCGATAACAAAGAGAAAGAAGCTTTCTGAGAAACTTCTTTGTGTTCTGTGAAATCATCTCATAGAGTTACAGCTTTCCCCTCAAGAAGCCTTTCGTTAAGACAGTTCTTGTGGAATTGGCAAAGTGATATTTGGAAGCCCATAGAGGGCTATGGTGAAAAAGGAAATATCCTCAGATGAAATCTGGAAAGAAGCTTTCTGAGAAACTGCTTAGTGTTCTGTGAATTCATCTCACAGAGTTACATGTGTATTTCGTGGATCTCTTTGCTAGCCTTATTTCTGTGGAATCTGAGAAAAGATATTTCGGATCCCTTTGAAGACTATAGGTCCAAAGGAAATATCCTCCGATAACAAAGAGAAAGAAGCTTTCTCAGAAACTTCTTTCTGTTCTGTGAAATCATCTCACAGAGTTACAGCTTTCCCCTCAAGAAGCCTTTCGCTAAGACAGTTCTTGTGGAATTGGCAAAGTGATATTTGGAAGCCCATAGAGGGCTATGGTGAAAAAGGAAATCTCCTCACATGAAATCTGGAAAGAAGCTTTCTGAGAAACTGCTTAGTGTTCTGTGAATTCATCTCACAGAGTTATATCTGTATTTCGTGGATCTTTTTGCTAGCCTTATTTCTGTGTAATCTGAGAACAGATATTTCGGATCCCTTTGAAGACTATAGGGCCAAAGGAAATATCCTCCGATAACAAAGAGAAAGAAGCTTTCTGAGAAACTTCTTTCTGTTCTGTGAAATCATCTCACAGAATTACAGCTTTCCCCTCAAGAAGCCTTTCGCTACGACAGTTCTTGTGTAATTGGCAAAGAGATATTTGGAAGCCCATAGAGGGCTATGGTGAAAAAGGAAATATCCTCAGATGAAATCTGGAAAGAAGCTTTCTGAGAAACTGCTTAGTGTTCTGTGAATTCATCTCACAGAGTTACATCTGTATTTCGTGAATCTCTGTGCTAGCCTTATTTCTGTGTAATCTGAGAACAGATATTTCGTATCCCTTTGAAGACTATAGGGCCAAAGGAAATATCCTGCGATAACAAAGAGAAAGAAGCTTTCTGAGAAACTTCTTTGTGTTCTGTGAAATCATCTCATAAAGTTACAGCTTTCCCCTCAAGAAGCCTTTCGCTAGGACAGTTCTTGTGTAATTGGCAAAGAGATATTTGGAAGCCCATAGAGGGCTATGGTGAAAAAGGAAATATCCTCAGATGAAATCTGGAAAGAAGCTTTCTGAGAAACTGCTTAGTGTTCTGTGAATTCATCTCACAGAGTTACATCTGTATTTCGTGAATCTCTTTGCTAGCCTTATTTTTGTGTAATCTGAGAACAGATATTTCGGATCCCTTTGAAGACTATAGGGCCAAAGGAAATATCCTCCGATAACAAAGAGAAAGAAGCTTTCTGAGAAACTTCTTTGTGTTCTGTGAAATCATCTCACAGAGTTACAGCTTTCCCCTCAAGAAGCCTTTCGCTAAGACAGTTCTTGTGGAATTGGCAAAGTGATATTTGGAAGCCCATAGAGGGCTATGGTGAAAAAGGAAATATCCTCAGATGAAATCTGGAAAGAAGATTTCTGAGAAACTGCTTAGTGTTCTGTGAATTCATCTCACAGAGTTACATGTGTATTTCGGGGATCTCTTTGCTAGCCTTATTTCTGTGGAATCTGAGAAAAGATATTTCGCATCCCTATGAAGACTATAGGGCCAAAGGAAATATCCTCCGATAACAAAGAGAAAGAAGCTTTCTGAGAAACTTCTTTGTGTTCTGTGAAATCATCTCACAGAGTTACAGCTTTCCCCTCAAGAAGCCTTTCGCTAAGACAGTTCTTGTGGAATTGGCAAAGAGATATTTGGAAGCCCATAGAGGGCTATGGTGAAAAAGGAAATATCCTCAGATGAAATCTGGAAAGAAGCTTTCTGAGAAAATGCTTAGTGTTCTGTGAAATCATCTCACAGAGTTACAGCTTTCCCCTCAAGAAGCCTTTCGCTAAGACAGTTCTTGTGGAATTGGCAAAGTGATATTTGGAAGCCCATGGAGGGCTATGGTGAAAAAGGAAATATCCTCAGATGAAATCTGGAAAGAAGCTTTCTGAGAAACTGCTTAGTGTTCTGTGAATTCATCTCACAGCGTTACATCTGTATTTCGTGGATCTCTTTGCTAGCCTTATTTCTGTGGAGTCTGAGAACAGATATTTCGGATCCCTTTGAAGACTATAGGGCCAAAGGAAATATCCTCCGATAACATAGAGAAAGAAGCTTTCTGAGAAACTTCTTTGTGTTCTGTGAAATCATCTCACAGAGTTACAGCTTTCCCCTCAAGAAGCCTTTCACTAAGACAGTTCTTGTGGAATTGGCAAAGTGATATTTGGAAGCCCTTAGAGGGCTATGGTGAAAAAGGAAATATCCTCAGATGAAATCTGGAAAGAAGCTTTCTGAGAAACTGCTTAGTGTTCTGTGAATTCATCTCACAGAGTTACATCTGTATTTCGTGGATGTCTTTGCTAGCCTTATTTCTGTGGAATCTGAGAACAGATATTTCGGATCCCTTTGAAGACTATAGGGCCAAAGGAAATATCCTGCGATAACAAAGAGAAAGAAGCTTTCTGAGAAACTTCTTTCTGTTCTGTGAAATCATCTCACAGAGTTACAGCTTTCCCCTCAAGAAGCCTTTCGCTAAGACAGTTCTTGTGGAATTGGCAAAGTGATATTTGGAAGCCCATAGAGGGCTATGGTGAAAAATGAAATCTCCTCACATGAAATCTGGATAGAAGCTTTCTGAGAAACTGCTTAGTGTTCTGTGCATTCATCTCACAGAGTTACATGTGTATTTCGTGGATCTCTTTGCTAGCCTTATTTCTGTGTAATCTGAGAACAGATATTTCGGATCGCTTTGAAGACTATAGGGCCAAAGGAAATATCCTCCGATAACAAAGAGAAAGAAGCTTTCTGAGAAACTTCTTTGTGTTCTGTGAAATCATCTCACAGAGTTACAGCTTTCCCCTCAAGAAGCCTTTCGCTACGACAGTTCTTGTGTAATTGGCAAAGATATTTGGAAGCCCAAAGAGGGCTATGGTGAAAAAGGAAATATCCTCAGATGAAATCTGGAAAGAAGCTTTCTGAGAAACTGCTTAGTGTTCTGTGAATTCATCTCACAGCGTTACATCTGTATTTCGTGGATCTCTTTGCTAGCCTTATTTCTGTGTAATCTGAGAACAGGTATTTCGGATCCCTTTGAAGACTATAGGGCCAAAGGAAATATCCTCCGTTAACAAAGAGAAAGAAGCATTCTGAGAAACTTCTTTCTGTTCTGTGAAATCATCTCACAGAGTTACAGCTTTCCCCTCAAGAAGCCTTTCGCTAAGACAGTTCTTGTGGAATTGGCAAAGAGATATTTGGAAGCCCCTAGAGGGCTATGGTGAAAAAGGAAATATCCTCAGATGAAATCTGGAAAGAAGCTTTCTGAGAAACTGCTTAGTGTTCTGTGAAATCATCTCACAGAGTTACAGCTTTCCCCTCAAGAAGCCTTTCGCTAAGACAGTTCTTGTGGAATTGGCAAAGTGATATTTGGAAGCCCATAGAGGGCTATGGTGAAAAAGGAAATATCCTCAGATGAAATCTGGAAAGAAGCTTTCTGAGAAACTGCTTAGTGTTCTGTGAATTCATCTCACAGCGTTACATCTGTATTTCGTGGATCTCTTTGCTAGCCTTATTTCTGTGGAGTCTGAGAACAGATATTTCGGATCCCTTTGAAGACTATAGGGCCAAAGGAAATATCCTCCGATAACAAAGAGAAAGAAGCTTTCTGAGAAACTTCTTTGTGTTCTGTGAAATCATCTCACAGAGTTACAGCTTTCCCCTCAAGAAGCCTTTCGCTAAGACAGTTCTTGTGGAATTGGCAAAGTGATATTTGGAAGCCCATAGAGGGCTATGGTGAAAAAGGAAATATCCTCAGATGAAATCTGGAAAGAAGCTTTCTGAGAAACTGCTTAGTGTTCTGTGAATTCATCTCACAGAGTTACATCTGTATTTCGTGGATCTCTTTGCTAGCCTTATTTCTGTGGAATCTGAGAACAGATATTTCGGATCCCTTTGAAGACTATAGGGCCAAAGGAAATATCCTCCGATAACAAAGAGAAAGAAGCTTTCTCAGAAACTTCTTTCTGTTCTGTGAAATCATCTCACAGAGTTACAGCTTTCCCCTCAAGAAGCCTTTCGCTAAGACAGTTCTTGTGGAATTGGCAAAGTGATATTTGGAAGCCCATAGAGGGCTATGGTGAAAAAGGAAATCTCCTCACATGAAATCTGGAAAGAAGCTTTCTGAGAAACTGCTTAGTGTTCTGTGAATTCATCTCACAGAGTTATATCTGTATTTCGTGGATCTCTTTGCTAGCCTTATTTCTGTGTAATCTGAGAACAGATATTTCGGATCCCTTTGAAGACTATAGGGCCAAAGGAAATATCCTCCGATAACAAAGAGAAAGAAGCTTTCTGAGAAACTTCTTTCTGTTCTGTGAAATCATCTCACAGAGTTACAGCTTTCCCCTCAAGAAGCCTTTCGCTACGACAGTTCTTGTGTAATTGGCAAAGAGATATTTGGAAGCCCATAGAGGGCTATGGTGAAAAAGGAAATATCCTCAGATGAAATCTGGAAAGAAGCTTTCTGAGAAACTACTTAGTGTTCTGTGAATTCATCTCACAGAGTTACATCTGTATTTCGTGAATCTCTTTGCTAGCCTTATTTCTGTGGAATCTGAGAACAGATATTTCGGATCCCTTTGAAGACTATAGGGCCAAGGGAAATATCCTCCGTTAACAAAGAGAAAGAAGCTTTCTGAGAAACTTCTTTCTGTTCTGTGAAATCACCTCACAGAGTTACAGCTTTCCCCTCAAGAAGCCTTTCGCTAAGACAGTTCTTGTGGAATTGGCAAAGTGATATTTGGAAGCCCATAGAGGGCTATGGTGAAAAAGGAAATATCCTCAGATGAAATCTGGAAAGAAGCTTTCTGAGAAACTGCTTAGTGTTCTGTGAATTCATCTCACAGAGTTACATGTGTATTTCGTGGATCTCTTTGCTAGCCTTATTTCTGTGGAATCTGAGAAAAGATATTTCGCATCCCTATGAAGACTATAGGGCCAAAGGAAATATCCTCCGATAACAAAGAGAAAGAAGCTTTCTGAGAAACTTCTTTGTGTTCTGTGAAATCATCTCACAGAGTTACAGCTTTCCCCTCAAGAAGCCTTTCGCTAAGACAGTTCTTGTGGAATTGGCAAAGAGATATTTGGAAGCCCATAGAGGGCTATGGTGAAAAAGGAAATATCCTCAGATGAAATCTGGAAAGAAGCTTTCTGAGAAACTGCTTAGTGTTCTGTGAAATCATCTCACAGAGTTACAGCTTTCCCCTCAAGAAGCCTTTCGCTAAGACAGTTCTTGTGGAATTGGCAAAGTGATATTTGGAAGCCCATAGAGGGCTATGGTGAAAAAGGAAATATCCTCAGATGAAATCTGGAAAGAAGCTTTCTGAGAAACTGCTTAGTGTTCTGTGAATTCATCTCACAGCGTTACATCTGTATTTCGTGGATCTCTTTGCTAGCCTTATTTCTGTGGAGTCTGAGAACAGATATTTCGGATCCCTTTGAAGACTATAGGGCCAAAGGAAATATCCTCCGATAACATAGAGAAAGAAGCTTTCTGAGAAACTTCTTTGTGTTCTGTGAAATCATCTCACAGAGTTACAGCTTTCCCCTCAAGAAGCCTTTCACTAAGACAGTTCTTGTGGAATTGGCAAAGTGATATTTGGAAGCCCTTAGAGGGCTATGGTGAAAAAGGAAATATCCTCAGATGAAATCTGGAAAGAAGCTTTCTGAGAAACTGCTTAGTGTTCTGTGAATTCATCTCACAGAGTTACATCTGTATTTCGTGGATGCCTTTGCTAGCCTTATTTCTGTGGAATCTGAGAACAGATATTTCGGATCCCTTTGAAGACTATAGGGCCAAAGGAAATATCCTGCGATAACAAAGAGAAAGAAGCTTTCTGAGAAACTTCTTTGTGTTCTGTGAAATCATCTCACAGAGTTACAGCTTTCCCCTCAAGAAGCCTTTCGCTACGACAGTTCTTGTGTAATTGGCAAAGATATTTGGAAGCCCAAAGAGGGCTATGGTGAAAAAGGAAATATCCTCAGATGAAATCTGGAAAGAAGCTTTCTGAGAAACTGCTTAGTGTTCTGTGAATTCATCTCACAGCGTTACATCTGTATTTCGTGGATCTCTTTGCTAGCCTTATTTCTGTGTAATCTGAGAACAGGTATTTCGGATCCCTTTGAAGACTATAGGGCCAAAGGAAATATCCTCCGTTAACAAAGAGAAAGAAGCATTCTGAGAAACTTCTTTCTGTTCTGTGAAATCATCTCACAGAGTTACAGCTTTCCCCTCAAGAAGCCTTTCGCTAAGACAGTTCTTGTGGAATTGGCAAAGAGATATTTGGAAGCCCATAGAGGGCTATGGTGAAAAAGGAAATATCCTCAGATGAAATCTGGAAAGAAGCTTTCTGAGAAACTGCTTAGTTTTCTGTGAAATCATCTCACAGAGTTACAGCTTTCCCCTCAAGAAGCCTTTCGCTAAGACAGTTCTTGTGGAATTGGCAAAGTGATATTTGGAAGCCCATAGAGGGCTATGGTGAAAAAGGAAATATCCTCAGATGAAATCTGGAAAGAAGCTTTCTGAGAAACTGCTTAGTGTTCTGTGAATTCATCTCACAGAGTTACATGTGTATTTCGTGGATCTCTTTGCTAGCCTTATTTCTGTGGAATCTGAGAAAAGATATTTCGCATCCCTATGAAGACTATAGGGCCGAAGGAAATATCCTCCGATAACAAAGAGAAAGAAGCTTTGTGAGAAACTTCTTTGTGTTCTGTGAAATCATCTCACAGAGTTACAGCTTTCCCCTCAAGAAGCCTTTCGCTAAGACAGTTCTTGTGGAATTGGCAAAGAGATATTTGGAAGCCCCTAGAGGGCTATGGTGAAAAAGGAAATATCCTCAGATGAAATCTGGAAAGAAGCTTTCTGAGAAACTGCTTAGTGTTCTGTGAAATCATCTCACAGAGTTACAGCTTTCCCCTCAAGAAGCCTTTCGCTAAGACAGTTCTTGTGGAATTGGCAAAGTGATATTTGGAAGCCCATAGAGGGCTATGGTGAAAAAGGAAATATCCTCAGATGAAATCTGGAAAGAAGCTTTCTGAGAAACCGCTTAGTGTTCTGTGAATTCATCTCACAGCGTTACATCTGTATTTCGTGGATCTCTTTGCTAGCCTTATTTCTGTGGAGTCTGAGAACAGATATTTCGGATCCCTTTGAAGACTATAGGGCCAAAGGAAATATCCTCCGATAACAAAGAGAAAGAAGCTTTCTGAGAAACTTCTTTGTGTTCTGTGAAATCATCTCACAGAGTTACAGCTTTCCCCTCAAGAAGTCTTTCGCTAAGACAGTTCTTGTGGAATTGGCAAAGTGATATTTGGAAGCCCATAGAGGGCTATGGTGAAAAAGGAAATATCCTCAGATGAAATCTGGAAAGAAGCTTTCTGAGAAACTGCTTAGTGTTCTGTGAATTCATCTCACAGAGTTACATCTGTATTTCGTGGATCTCTTTGCTAGCCTTATTTCTGTGGAATCTGAGAACAGATATTTCGGATCCCTTTGAAGACTATAGGGCCAAAGGAAATATCCTCCGATAACAAAGAGAAAGAAGCTTTCTCAGAAACTTCTTTCTGTTCTGTGAAATCATCTCACAGAGTTACAGCTTTCCCCTCAAGAAGCCTTTCGCTAAGACAGTTCTTGTGGAATTGGCAAAGTGATATTTGGAAGCCCATAGAGGGCTATGGTGAAAAAGGAAATCTCCTCACATGAAATCTGGAAAGAAGCTTTCTGAGAAACTGCTTAGTGTTCTGTGAATTCATCTCACAGAGTTATATCTGTATTTCGTGGATCTCTTTGCTAGCCTTATTTCTGTGTAATCTGAGAACAGATATTTCGGATCCCTTTGAAGACTATAGGGCCAAAGGAAATATCCTCCGATAACAAAGAGAAAGAAGCTTTCTGAGAAACTTCTTTCTGTTCTGTGAAATCATCTCACAGAGTTACAGCTTTCCCCTAAAGAAGCCTTTCGCTACGACAGTTCTTGTGTAATTGGCAAAGAGATATTTGGAAGCCCATAGAGGGCTATGGTGAAAAAGGAAATATCCTCAGATGAAATCTGGAAAGAAGCTTTCTGAGAAACTACTTAGTGTTCTGTGAATTCATCTCACAGAGTTACATCTGTATTTCGTGAATCTCTTTGCTAGCCTTATTTCTGTGGAATCTGAGAACAGATATTTCGGATCCCTTTGAAGACTATAGGGCCAAGGGAAATATCCTCCGTTAACAAAGAGAAAGAAGCTTTTTGAGAAACTTCTTTCTGTTCTGTGAAATCACCTCACAGAGTTACAGCTTTCCCCTCAAGAAGCCTTTCGCTAAGACAGTTCTTGTGGAATTGGCAAAGTGATATTTGGAAGCCCATAGAGGGCTATGGTGAAAAAGGAAATATCCTCAGATGAAATCTGGAAAGAAGCTTTCTGAGAAACTGCTTAGTGTTCTGTGAATTCATCTCACAGAGTTACATGTGTATTTCGTGGATCTCTTTGCTAGCCTTATTTCTGTGGAATCTGAGAAAAGATATTTCGCATCCCTATGAAGACTATAGGGCCGAAGGAAATATCCTCCGATAACAAAGAGAAAGAAGCTTTCTGAGAAACTTCTTTGTGTTCTGTGAAATCATCTCACAGAGTTACAGCTTTCCCCTCAAGAAGCCTTTCGCTAAGACAGTTCTTGTGGAATTGGCAAAGAGATATTTGGAAGCCCCTAGAGGGCTATGGTGAAAAAGGAAATATCCTCAGATGAAATCTGGAAAGAAGCTTTCTGAGAAACTGCTTAGTGTTCTGTGAAATCATCTCACAGAGTTACAGCTTTCCCCTCAAGAAGCCTTTCGCTAAGACAGTTCTTGTGGAATTGGCAAAGTGATATTTGGAAGCCCATAGAGGGCTATGGTGAAAAAGGAAATATCCTCAGATGAAATCTGGAAAGAAGCTTTCTGAGAAACTGCTTAGTGTTCTGTGAATTCATCTCACAGCGTTACATCTGTATTTCGTGGATCTCTTTGCTAGCCTTATTTCTGTGGAGTCTGAGAACAGATATTTCGGATCCCTTTGAAGACTATAGGGCCAAAGGAAATATCCTCCGATAACAAAGAGAAAGAAGCTTTCTGAGAAACTTCTTTGTGTTCTGTGAAATCATCTCACAGAGTTACAGCTTTCCCCTCAAGAAGCCTTTCGCTAAGACAGTTCTTGTGGAATTGGCAAAGTGATATTTGGAAGCCCATAGAGGGCTATGGTGAAAAAGGAAATATCCTCAGATGAAATCTGGAAAGAAGCTTTCTGAGAAACTGCTTAGTGTTCTGTGAATTCATCTCACAGAGTTACATCTGTATTTCGTGGATCTCTTTGCTAGCCTTATTTCTGTGGAATCTGAGAACAGATATTTCGGATCCCTTTGAAGACTATAGGGCCAAAGGAAATATCCTCCGATAACAAAGAGAAAGAAGCTTTCTCAGAAACTTCTTTCTGTTCTGTGAAATCATCTCACAGAGATACAGCTTTCCCCTCAAGAAGCCTTTCGCTAAGACAGTTCTTGTGGAATTGGCAAAGTGATATTTGGAAGCCCATAGAGGGCTATGGTGAAAAAGGAAATCTCCTCACATGAAATCTGGAAAGAAGCTTTCTGAGAAACTGCTTAGTGTTCTGTGAATTCATCTCACAGAGTTATATCTGTATTTCGTGGATCTCTTTGCTAGCCTTATTTCTGTGTAATCTGAGAACAGATATTTCGGATCCCTTTGAAGACTATAGGGCCAAAGGAAATATCCTCCGATAACAAAGAGAAAGAAGCTTTCTGAGAAACTTCTTTCTGTTCTGTGAAATCATCTCACAGAGTTACAGCTTTCCCCTCAAGAAGCCTTTCGCTACGACAGTTCTTGTGTAATTGGCAAAGAGATATTTGGAAGCCCATAGAGGGCTATGGTGAAAAAGGAAATATCCTCAGATGAAATCTGGAAAGAAGCTTTCTGAGAAACTGCTTAGTGTTCTGTGAAATCATCTCACAGAGTTACAGCTTTCCCCTCAAGAAGCCTTTCGCTAAGACAGTTCTTGTGGAATTGGCAAAGTGATATTTGGAAGCCCATAGAGGGCTATGGTGAAAAAGGAAATATCCTCAGATGAAATCTGGAAAGAAGCTTTCTGAGAAACTGCTTAGTGTTCTGTGAATTCATCTCACAGCGTTACATCTGTATTTCGTGGATCTCTTTGCTAGCCTTATTTCTGTGGAGTCTGAGAACAGATATTTCGGATCCCTTTGAAGACTATAGGGCCAAAGGAAATATCCTCCGATAACAAAGAGAAAGAAGCTTTCTGAGAAACTTCTTTGTGTTCTGTGAAATCATCTCACAGAGTTACAGCTTTCCCCTCAAGAAGCCTTTCGCTAAGACAGTTCTTGTGGAATTGGCAAAGTGATATTTGGAAGCCCATAGAGGGCTATGGTGAAAAAGGAAATATCCTCAGATGAAATCTGGAAAGAAGCTTTCTGAGAAACTGCTTAGTGTTCTGTGAATTCATCTCACAGAGTTACATCTGTATTTCGTGGATCTCTTTGCTAGCCTTATTTCTGTGGAATCTGAGAACAGATATTTCGGATCCCTTTGAAGACTATAGGGCCAAAGGAAATATCCTCCGATAACAAAGAGAAAGAAGCTTTCTCAGAAACTTCTTTCTGTTCTGTGAAATCATCTCACAGAGATACAGCTTTCCCCTCAAGAAGCCTTTCGCTAAGACAGTTCTTGTGGAATTGGCAAAGTGATATTTGGAAGCCCATAGAGGGCTATGGTGAAAAAGGAAATCTCCTCACATGAAATCTGGAAAGAAGCTTTCTGAGAAACTGCTTAGTGTTCTGTGAATTCATCTCACAGAGTTATATCTGTATTTCGTGGATCTCTTTGCTAGCCTTATTTCTGTGTAATCTGAGAACAGATATTTCGGATCCCTTTGAAGACTATAGGGCCAAAGGAAATATCCTCCGATAACAAAGAGAAAGAAGCTTTCTGAGAAACTTCTTTCTGTTCTGTGAAATCATCTCACAGAGTTACAGCTTTCCCCTCAAGAAGCCTTTCGCTACGACAGTTCTTGTGTAATTGGCAAAGAGATATTTGGAAGCCCATAGAGGGCTATGGTGAAAAAGGAAATATCCTCAGATGAAATCTGGAAAGAAGCTTTCTGAGAAACTGCTTAGTTTTCTGTGAAATCATCTCACAGAGTTACAGCTTTCCCCTCAAGAAGCCTTTCGCTAAGACAGTTCTTGTGGAATTGGCAAAGTGATATTTGGAAGCCCATAGAGGGCTATGGTGAAAAAGGAAATATCCTCAGATGAAATCTGCAAAGAAGCTTTCTGAGAAACTGCTTAGTGTTCTGTGAATTCATCTCACAGAGTTACATCTGTATTTCGTGAATCTCTGTGCTAGCCTTATTTCTGTGTAATCTGAGAACAGATATTTCGGATCCCTTTGAAGACTATAGAGCCAAAGGAAATATCCTGCGATAACAAAGAGAAAGAAGCTTTCTGAGAAACTTCTTTGTGTTCTGTGAAATCATCTCATAGAGTTACAGCTTTCCCCTCAAGAAGCCTTTCGCTAGGACAGTTCTTGTGTAATTGGCAAAGAGATATTTGGAAGCCCATAGAGGGCTATGGTGAAAAAGGAAATATCCTCAGATGAAATCTGGAAAGAAGCTTTCTGAGAAACTACTTAGTGTTCTGTGAATTCATCTCACAGAGTTACATCTGTATTTCGTGAATCTCTTTGCTAGCCTTATTTCTGTGGAATCTGAGAACAGATATTTCGGATCCCTTTGAAGACTATAGGGCCAAGGGAAATATCCTCCGTTAACAAAGAGAAAGAAGCTTTCTGAGAAACTTCTTTCTGTTCTGTGAAATCACCTCACAGAGTTACAGCTTTCCCCTCAAGAAGCCTTTCGCTAAGACAGTTCTTGTGGAATTGGCAAAGTGATATTTGGAAGCCCATAGAGGGCTATGGTGAAAAAGGAAATATCCTCAGATGAAATCTGGAAAGAAGCTTTCTGAGAAACTGCTTAGTGTTCTGTGAATTCATCTCACAGCGTTACATCTGTATTTCGTGGATCTCTTTGCTAGCCTTATTTCTGTGGAATCTGAGAACAGATATTTCGGATCCCTTTGAAGACTATAGGGCCAAAGGAAATATCCTCCGATAACAAAGAGAAAGAAGCTTTCTGAGAAACTTCTTTCTGTTCTGTGAAATCATCTCACAGAGTTACAGCTTTCCCCTCAAGAAGCCTTTCGCTAAGACAGTTCTTGTGGAATTGGCAAAGTGATATTTGGAAGCCCATAGAGGGCTATGGTGAAAAAGGAAATATCCTCAGATGAAATCTGGAAAGAAGCTTTCTGAGAAACTGCTTAGTGTTCTGTGAATTCATCTCACAGAGTTACATCTGTATTTCGTGGATCTCTTTGCTAGCCTTATTTCTGTGGAATCTGAGAACAGATATTTCGGATCCCTTTGAAGACTATAGGGCCAAAGGAAATATCCTCCGATAACAAAGAGAAAGAAGCTTTCTCAGAAACTTCTTTCTGTTCTGTGAAATCATCTCACAGAGTTACAGCTTTCCCCTCAAGAAGCCTTTCGCTAAGACAGTTCTTGTGGAATTGGCAAAGTGATATTTGGAAGCCCATAGAGGGCTATGGTGAAAAAGGAAATCTCCTCACATGAAATCTGGAAAGAAGCTTTCTGAGAAACTGCTTAGTGTTCTGTGAATTCATCTCACAGAGTTATATCTGTATTTCGTGGATCTCTTTGCTAGCCTTATTTCTGTGTAATCTGAGAACAGATATTTCGGATCCCTTTGAAGACTATAGGGCCAAAGGAAATATCCTCCGATAACAAAGAGAAAGAAGCTTTCTGAGAAACTTCTTTCTGTTCTGTGAAATCATCTCACAGAGTTACAGCTTTCCCCTCAAGAAGCCTTTCGCTACGACAGTTCTTGTGTAATTGGCAAAGAGATATTTGGAAGCCCATAGAGGGCTATGGTGAAAAAGGAAATATCCTCAGATGAAATCTGGAAAGAAGCTTTCTGAGAAACTGCTTAGTGTTCTGTGAATTCATCTCACAGAGTTACATCTGTATTTCGTGAATCTCTGTTCTAGCCTTATTTCTGTGTAATCTGAGAACAGATATTTCGTATCCCTTTGAAGACTATAGGGCCAAAGGAAATATCCTGCGATAACAAAGAGAAAGAAGCTTTCTGAGAAACTTCTTTGTGTTCTGTGAAATCATCTCATAGAGTTACAGCTTTCCCCTCAAGAAGCCTTTCGCTAGGACAGTTCTTGTGTAATTGGCAAAGAGATATTTGGAAGCCCATAGAGGGCTATGGTGAAAAAGGAAATATCCTCAGATGAAATCTGGAAAGAAGCTTTCTGAGAAACTGCTTAGTGTTCTGTGAATTCATCTCACAGAGTTACATCTGTATTTCGTGAATCTCTTTGCTAGCCTTATTTTTGTGTAATCTGAGAACAGATATTTCGGATCCCTTTGAAGACTATAGGGCCAAAGGAAATATCCTCCGATAACAAAGAGAAAGAAGCTTTCTGAGAAACTTCTTTGTGTTCTGTGAAATCATCTCACAGAGTTACAGCTTTCCCCTCAAGAAGCCTTTCGCTAAGACAGTTCTTGTGGAATTGGCAAAGTGATATTTGGAAGCCCATAGAGGGCTATGGTGAAAAAGGAAATATCCTCAGATGAAATCTGGAAAGAAGCTTTCTGAGAAACTGCTTAGTGTTCTGTGAATTCATCTCACAGCGTTACATCTGTATTTCGTGGATCTCTTTGCTAGCCTTATTTCTGTGGAGTCTGAGAACAGATATTTCGGATCCCTTTGAAGACTATAGGGCCAAAGGAAATATCCTCCGATAACATAGAGAAAGAAGCTTTCTGAGAAACTTCTTTGTGTTCTGTGAAATCATCTCACAGAGTTACAGCTTTCCCCTCAAGAAGCCTTTCACTAAGACAGTTCTTGTGGAATTGGCAAAGTGATATTTGGAAGCCCTTAGAGGGCTATGGTGAAAAAGGAAATATCCTCAGATGAAATCTGGAAAGAAGCTTTCTGAGAAACTGCTTAGTGTTCTGTGAATTCATCTCACAGAGTTACATCTGTATTTCGTGGATGTCTTTGCTAGCCTTATTTCTGTGGAATCTGAGAACAGATATTTCGGATCCCTTTGAAGACTATAGGGCCAAAGGAAATATCCTGCGATAACAAAGAGAAAGAAGCTTTCTGAGAAACTTCTTTCTGTTCTGTGAAATCATCTCACAGAGTTACAGCTTTCCCCTCAAGAAGCCTTTCGCTAAGACAGTTCTTGTGGAATTGGCAAAGTGATATTTGGAAGCCCATAGAGGGCTATGGTGAAAAATGAAATCTCCTCACATGAAATCTGGAAAGAAGCTTTCTGAGAAACTGCTTAGTGTTCTGTGCATTCATCTCACAGAGTTACATGTGTATTTCGTGGATCTCTTTGCTAGCCTTATTTCTGTGTAATCTGAGAACAGATATTTCGGATCCCTTTGAAGACTATAGGGCCAAAGGAAATATCCTCCGATAACAAAGAGAAAGAAGCTTTCTGAGAAACTTCTTTGTGTTCTGTGAAATCATCTCACAGAGTTTCAGCTTTCCCCTCAAGAAGCCTTTCGCTACGACAGTTCTTGTGTAATTGGCAAAGATATTTGGAAGCCCAAAGAGGGCTATGGTGAAAAAGGAAATATCCTCAGATGAAATCTGGAAAGAAGCTTTCTGAGAAACTGCTTAGTGTTCTGTGAATTCATCTCACAGCGTTACATCTGTATTTCGTGGATCTCTTTGCTAGCCTTATTTCTGTGTAATCTGAGAACAGGTATTTCGGATCCCTTTGAAGACTATAGGGCCAAAGGAAATATCCTCCGTTAACAAAGAGAAAGAAGCATTCTGAGAAACTTCTTTCTGTTCTGTGAAATCATCTCACAGAGTTACAGCTTTCCCCTCAAGAAGCCTTTCGCTAAGACAGTTCTTGTGGAATTGGCAAAGAGATATTTGGAAGCCCATAGAGGGCTATGGTGAAAAAGGAAATATCCTCAGATGAAATCTGGAAAGAAGCTTTCTGAGAAACTGCTTAGTTTTCTGTGAAATCATCTCACAGAGTTACAGCTTTCCCCTCAAGAAGCCTTTCGCTAAGACAGTTCTTGTGGAATTGGCAAAGTGATATTTGGAAGCCCATAGAGGGCTATGGTGAAAAAGGAAATATCCTCAGATGAAATCTGCAAAGAAGCTTTCTGAGAAACTGCTTAGTGTTCTGTGAATTCATCTCACAGAGTTACATCTGTATTTCGTGAATCTCTGTGCTAGCCTTATTTCTGTGTAATCTGAGAACAGATATTTCGGATCCCTTTGAAGACTATAGAGCCAAAGGAAATATCCTGCGATAACAAAGAGAAAGAAGCTTTCTGAGAAACTTCTTTGTGTTCTGTGAAATCATCTCATAGAGTTACAGCTTTCCCCTCAAGAAGCCTTTCGCTAGGACAGTTCTTGTGTAATTGGCAAAGAGATATTTGGAAGCCCATAGAGGGCTATGGTGAAAAAGGAAATATCCTCAGATGAAATCTGGAAAGAAGCTTTCTGAGAAACTACTTAGTGTTCTGTGAATTCATCTCACAGAGTTACATCTGTATTTCGTGAATCTCTTTGCTAGCCTTATTTCTGTGGAATCTGAGAACAGATATTTCGGATCCCTTTGAAGACTATAGGGCCAAGGGAAATATCCTCCGTTAACAAAGAGAAAGAAGCTTTCTGAGAAACTTCTTTCTGTTCTGTGAAATCACCTCACAGAGTTACAGCTTTCCCCTCAAGAAGCCTTTCGCTAAGACAGTTCTTGTGGAATTGGCAAAGTGATATTTGGAAGCCCATAGAGGGCTATGGTGAAAAAGGAAATATCCTCAGATGAAATCTGGAAAGAAGCTTTCTGAGAAACTGCTTAGTGTTCTGTGAATTCATCTCACAGAGTTACATGTGTATTTCGTGGATCTCTTTGCTAGCCTTATTTCTGTGGAATCTGAGAAAAGATATTTCGCATCCCTATGAAGACTATAGGGCCGAAGGAAATATCCTCCGATAACAAAGAGAAAGAAGCTTTCTGAGAAACTTCTTTGTGTTCTGTGAAATCATCTCACAGAGTTACAGCTTTCCCCTCAAGAAGCCTTTCGCTAAGACAGTTCTTGTGGAATTGGCAAAGAGATATTTGGAAGCCCCTAGAGGGCTATGGTGAAAAAGGAAATATCCTCAGATGAAATCTGGAAAGAAGCTTTCTGAGAAACTGCTTAGTGTTCTGTGAAATCATCTCACAGAGTTACAGCTTTCCCCTCAAGAAGCCTTTCGCTAAGACAGTTCTTGTGGAATTGGCAAAGTGATATTTGGAAGCCCATAGAGGGCTATGGTGAAAAAGGAAATATCCTCAGATGAAATCTGGAAAGAAGCTTTCTGAGAAACTGCTTAGTGTTCTGTGAATTCATCTCACAGCGTTACATCTGTATTTCGTGGATCTCTTTGCTAGCCTTATTTCTGTGGAGTCTGAGAACAGATATTTCGGATCCCTTTGAAGACTATAGGGCCAAAGGAAATATCCTCCGATAACAAAGAGAAAGAAGCTTTCTGAGAAACTTCTTTGTGTTCTGTGAAATCATCTCACAGAGTTACAGCTTTCCCCTCAAGAAGCCTTTCGCTAAGACAGTTCTTGTGGAATTGGCAAAGTGATATTTGGAAGCCCATAGAGGGCTATGGTGAAAAAGGAAATATCCTCAGATGAAATCTGGAAAGAAGCTTTCTGAGAAACTGCTTAGTGTTCTGTGAATTCATCTCACAGAGTTACATCTGTATTTCGTGGATCTCTTTGCTAGCCTTATTTCTGTGGAATCTGAGAACAGATATTTCGGATCCCTTTGAAGACTATAGGGCCAAAGGAAATATCCTCCGATAACAAAGAGAAAGAAGCTTTCTCAGAAACTTCTTTCTGTTCTGTGAAATCATCTCACAGAGTTACAGCTTTCCCCTCAAGAAGCCTTTCGCTAAGACAGTTCTTGTGGAATTGGCAAAGTGATATTTGGAAGCCCATAGAGGGCTATGGTGAAAAAGGAAATCTCCTCACATGAAATCTGGAAAGAAGCTTTCTGAGAAACTGCTTAGTGTTCTGTGAATTCATCTCACAGAGTTATATCTGTATTTCGTGGATCTCTTTGCTAGCCTTATTTCTGTGTAATCTGAGAACAGATATTTCGGATCCCTTTGAAGACTATAGGGCCAAAGGAAATATCCTCCGATAACAAAGAGAAAGAAGCTTTCGGAGAAACTTCTTTCTGTTCTGTGAAATCATCTCACAGAGTTACAGCTTTCCCCTCAAGAAGCCTTTCGCTACGACAGTTCTTGTGTAATTGGCAAAGAGATATTTGGAAGCCCATAGAGGGCTATGGTGAAAAAGGAAGTATCCTCAGATGAAATCTGGAAAGAAGCTTTCTGAGAAACTGCTTAGTGTTCTGTGAATTCATCTCACAGAGTTACATCTGTATTTCGTGAATCTCTGTGCTAGCCTTATTTCTGTGTAATCTGAGAACAGATATTTCGTATCCCTTTGAAGACTATAGGGCCAAAGGAAATATCCTGCGATAACAAAGAGAAAGAAGCTTTCTGAGAAACTTCTTTGTGTTCTGTGAAATCATCTCATAGAGTTACAGCTTTCCCCTCAAGAAGCCTTTCGCTAGGACAGTTCTTGTGTAATTGGCAAAGAGATATTTGGAAGCCCATAGAGGGCTATGGTGAAAAAGGAAATATCCTCAGATGAAATCTGGAAAGAAGCTTTCTGAGAAACTGCTTAGTGTTCTGTGAATTCATCTCACAGAGTTACATCTGTATTTCGTGAATCTCTTTGCTAGCCTTATTTTTGTGTAATCTGAGAACAGATATTTCGGATCCCTTTGAAGACTATAGGGCCAAAGGAAATATCCTCCGATAACAAAGAGAAAGAAGCTTTCTGAGAAACTTCTTTGTGTTCTGTGAAATCATCTCACAGAGTTACAGCTTTCCCCTCAAGAAGCCTTTCGCTAAGACAGTTCTTGTGGAATTGGCAAAGTGATATTTGGAAGCCCATAGAGGGCTATGGTGAAAAAGGAAATATCCTCAGATGAAATCTGGAAAGAAGCGTTCTGAGAAACTGCTTAGTGTTCTGTGAATTCATCTCACAGCGTTACATCTGTATTTCGTGGATCTCTTTGCTAGCCTTATTTCTGTGGAGTCTGAGAACAGATATTTCGGATCCCTTTGAAGACTATAGGGCCAAAGGAAATATCCTCCGATAACATAGAGAAAGAAGCTTTCTGAGAAACTTCTTTGTGTTCTGTGAAATCATCTCACAGAGTTACAGCTTTCCCCTCAAGAAGCCTTTCACTAAGACAGTTCTTGTGGAATTGGCAAAGTGATATTTGGAAGCCCTTAGAGGGCTATGGTGAAAAAGGAAATATCCTCAGATGAAATCTGGAAAGAAGCTTTCTGAGAAACTGCTTAGTGTTCTGTGAATTCATCTCACAGAGTTACATCTGTATTTCGTGGATGTCTTTGCTAGCCTTATTTCTGTGGAATCTGAGAACAGATATTTCGGATCCCTTTGAAGACTATAGGGCCAAAGGAAATATCCTCCGATAACAAAGAGAAAGAAGCTTTCTGAGAAACTTCTTTGTGTTCTGTGAAATCATCTCACAGAGTTACAGCTTTCCCCTCAAGAAGCCTTTCGCTAAGACAGTTCTTGTGGAATTGGCAAAGTGATATTTGGAAGCCCATAGAGGGCTATGGTGAAAAAGGAAATATCCTCAGATGAAATCTGGAAAGAAGCTTTCTGAGAAACTGCTTAGTGTTCTGTGAATTCATCTCACAGAGTTACATCTGTATTTCGTGGATCTCTTTGCTAGCCTTATTTCTGTGGAATCTGAGAACAGATATTTCGGA
The DNA here is from genome assembly GCF_043159975.1 of Macaca nemestrina. Taxonomy (NCBI): domain Eukaryota; kingdom Metazoa; phylum Chordata; class Mammalia; order Primates; family Cercopithecidae; genus Macaca; species Macaca nemestrina. Next base: position 92,014,330 of record NC_092125.1, read on the forward strand.
TCCCTTTGAAGACTATAGGGCCAAAGGAAATATCCTCCGATAACAAAGAGAAAGAAGCTTTCTCAGAAACTTCTTTCTGTTCTGTGAAATCATCTCACAGAGTTACAGCTTTCCCCTCAAGAAGCCTTTCGCTAAGACAGTTCTTGTGGAATTGGCAAAGTGATATTTGGAAGCCCATAGAGGGCTATGGTGAAAAAGGAAATCTCCTCACATGAAATCTGGAAAGAAGCTTTCTGAGAAACTGCTTAGTGTTCTGTGAATTCATCTCACAGAGTTATATCTGTATTTCGTGGATCTCTTTGCTAGCCTTATTTCTGTGTAATCTGAGAACAGATATTTCGGATCCCTTTGAAGACTATAGGGCCAAAGGAAATATCCTCCGATAACAAAGAGAAAGAAGCTTTCTGAGAAACTTCTTTCTGTTCTGTGAAATCATCTCACAGAGTTACAGCTTTCCCCTCAAGAAGCCTTTCGCTACGACAGTTCTTGTGTAATTGGCAAAGAGATATTTGGAAGCCCATAGAGGGCTATGGTGAAAAAGGAAATATCCTCAGATGAAATCTGGAAAGAAGCTTTCTGAGAAACTACTTAGTGTTCTGTGAATTCATCTCACAGAGTTACATCTGTATTTCGTGAATCTCTTTGCTAGCCTTATTTCTGTGGAATCTGAGAACAGATATTTCGGATCCCTTTGAAGACTATAGGGCCAAGGGAAATATCCTCCGTTAACAAAGAGAAAGAAGCTTTCTGAGAAACTTCTTTCTGTTCTGTGAAATCACCTCACAGAGTTACAGCTTTCCCCTGAAGAAGCCTTTCGCTAAGACAGTTCTTGTGGAATTGGCAAAGTGATATTTGGAAGCCCATAGAGGGCTATGGTGAAAAAGGAAATATCCTCAGATGAAATCTGGAAAGAAGCTTTCTGAGAAACTGCTTAGTGTTCTGTGAATTCATCTCACAGAGTTACATGTGTATTTCGTGGATCTCTTTGCTAGCCTTATTTCTGTGGAATCTGAGAAAAGATATTTCGCATCCCTATGAAGACTATAGGGCCGAAGGAAATATCCTCCGATAACAAAGAGAAAGAAGCTTTCTGAGAAACTTCTTTGTGTTCTGTGAAATCATCTCACAGAGTTACAGCTTTCCCCTCAAGAAGCCTTTCGCTAAGACAGTTCTTGTGGAATTGGCAAAGAGATATTTGGAAGCCCCTAGAGGGCTATGGTGAAAAAGGAAATATCCTCAGATGAAATCTGGAAAGAAGCTTTCTGAGAAACTGCTTAGTGTTCTGTGAAATCATCTCACAGAGTTACAGCTTTCCCCTCAAGAAGCCTTTCGCTAAGACAGTTCTTGTGGAATTGGCAAAGTGATATTTGGAAGCCCATAGAGGGCTATGGTGAAAAAGGAAATATCCTCAGATGAAATCTGGAAAGAAGCTTTCTGAGAAACTGCTTAGTGTTCTGTGAATTCATCTCACAGCGTTACATCTGTATTTCGTGGATCTCTTTGCTAGCCTTATTTCTGTGGAGTCTGAGAACAGATATTTCGGATCCCTTTGAAGACTATAGGGCCAAAGGAAATATCCTCCGATAACAAAGAGAAAGAAGCTTTCTGAGAAACTTCTTTGTGTTCTGTGAAATCATCTCACAGAGTTACAGCTTTCCCCTCAAGAAGCCTTTCGCTAAGACAGTTCTTGTGGAATTGGCAAAGTGATATTTGGAAGCCCATAGAGGGCTATGGTGAAAAAGGAAATATCCTCAGATGAAATCTGGAAAGAAGCTTTCTGAGAAACTGCTTAGTGTTCTGTGAATTCATCTCACAGAGTTACATCTGTATTTCGTGGATCTCTTTGCTAGCCTTATTTCTGTGGAATCTGAGAACAGATATTTCGGATCCCTTTGAAGACTATAGGGCCAAAGGAAATATCCTCCGATAACAAAGAGAAAGAAGCTTTCTCAGAAACTTCTTTCTGTTCTGTGAAATCATCTCACAGAGTTACAGCTTTCCCCTCAAGAAGCCTTTCGCTAAGACAGTTCTTGTGGAATTGGCAAAGTGATATTTGGAAGCCCATAGAGGGCTATGGTGAAAAAGGAAATCTCCTCACATGAAATCTGGAAAGAAGCTTTCTGAGAAACTGCTTAGTGTTCTGTGAATTCATCTCACAGAGTTATATCTGTATTTCGTGGATCTCTTTGCTAGCCTTATTTCTGTGTAATCTGAGAACAGATATTTCGGATCCCTTTGAAGACTATAGGGCCAAAGGAAATATCCTCCGATAACAAAGAGAAAGAAGCTTTCTGAGAAACTTCTTTCTGTTCTGTGAAATCATCTCACAGAGTTACAGCTTTCCCCTCAAGAAGCCTTTCGCTACGACAGTTCTTGTGTAATTGGCAAAGAGATATTTGGAAGCCCATAGAGGGCTATGGTGAAAAAGGAAATATCCTCAGATGAAATCTGGAAAGAAGCTTTCTGAGAAACTGCTTAGTGTTCTGTGAATTCATCTCACAGAGTTACATCTGTATTTCGTGAATCTCTGTGCTAGCCTTATTTCTGTGTAATCTGAGAACAGATATTTCGTATCCCTTTGAAGACTATAGGGCCAAAGGAAATATCCTGCGATAACAAAGAGAAAGAAGCTTTCTGAGAAACTTCTTTGTGTTCTGTGAAATCATCTCATAGAGTTACAGCTTTCCCCTCAAGAAGCCTTTCGCTAGGACAGTTCTTGTGTAATTGGCAAAGAGATATTTGGAAGCCCATAGAGGGCTATGGTGAAAAAGGAAATATCCTCAGATGAAATCTGGAAAGAAGCTTTCTGAGAAACTGCTTAGTGTTCTGTGAATTCATCTCACAGAGTTACATCTGTATTTCGTGAATCTCTTTGCTAGCCTTATTTTTGTGTAATCTGAGAACAGATATTTCGGATCCCTTTGAAGACTATAGGGCCAAAGGAAATATCCTCCGATAACAAAGAGAAAGAAGCTTTCTGAGAAACTTCTTTGTGTTCTGTGAAATCATCTCACAGAGTTACAGCTTTCCCCTCAAGAAGCCTTTCGCTAAGACAGTTCTTGTGGAATTGGCAAAGTGATATTTGGAAGCCCATAGAGGGCTATGGTGAAAAAGGAAATATCCTCAGATGAAATCTGGAAAGAAGCTTTCTGAGAAACTGCTTAGTGTTCTGTGAATTCATCTCACAGCGTTACATCTGTATTTCGTGGATCTCTTTGCTAGCCTTATTTCTGTGGAGTCTGAGAACAGATATTTCGGATCCCTTTGAAGACTATAGGGCCAAAGGAAATATCCTCCGATAACATAGAGAAAGAAGCTTTCTGAGAAACTTCTTTGTGTTCTGTGAAATCATCTCACAGAGTTACAGCTTTCCCCTCAAGAAGCCTTTCACTAAGACAGTTCTTGTGGAATTGGCAAAGTGATATTTGGAAGCCCTTAGAGGGCTATGGTGAAAAAGGAAATATCCTCAGATGAAATCTGGAAAGAAGCTTTCTGAGAAACTGCTTAGTGTTCTGTGAATTCATCTCACAGAGTTACATCTGTATTTCGTGGATGTCTTTGCTAGCCTTATTTCTGTGGAATCTGAGAACAGATATTTCGGATCCCTTTGAAGACTATAGGGCCAAAGGAAATATCCTGCGATAACAAAGAGAAAGAAGCTTTCTGAGAAACTTCTTTCTGTTCTGTGAAATCATCTCACAGAGTTACAGCTTTCCCCTCAAGAAGCCTTTCGCTAAGACAGTTCTTGTGGAATTGGCAAAGTGATATTTGGAAGCCCATAGAGGGCTATGGTGAAAAATGAAATCTCCTCACATGAAATCTGGAAAGAAGCTTTCTGAGAAACTGCTTAGTGTTCTGTGCATTCATCTCACAGAGTTACATGTGTATTTCGTGGATCTCTTTGCTAGCCTTATTTCTGTGTAATCTGAGAACAGATATTTCGGATCCCTTTGAAGACTATAGGGCCAAAGGAAATATCCTCCGATAACAAAGAGAAAGAAGCTTTCTGAGAAACTTCTTTGTGTTCTGTGAAATCATCTCACAGAGTTTCAGCTTTCCCCTCAAGAAGCCTTTCGCTACGACAGTTCTTGTGTAATTGGCAAAGATATTTGGAAGCCCAAAGAGGGCTATGGTGAAAAAGGAAATATCCTCAGATGAAATCTGGAAAGAAGCTTTCTGAGAAACTGCTTAGTGTTCTGTGAATTCATCTCACAGCGTTACATCTGTATTTCGTGGATCTCTTTGCTAGCCTTATTTCTGTGTAATCTGAGAACAGGTATTTCGGATCCCTTTGAAGACTATAGGGCCAAAGGAAATATCCTCCGTTAACAAAGAGAAAGAAGCATTCTGAGAAACTTCTTTCTGTTCTGTGAAATCATCTCACAGAGTTACAGCTTTCCCCTCAAGAAGCCTTTCGCTAAGACAGTTCTTGTGGAATTGGCAAAGAGATATTTGGAAGCCCATAGAGGGCTATGGTGAAAAAGGAAATATCCTCAGATGAAATCTGGAAAGAAGCTTTCTGAGAAACTGCTTAGTTTTCTGTGAAATCATCTCACAGTGTTACAGCTTTCCCCTCAAGAAGCCTTTCGCTAAGACAGTTCTTGTGGAATTGGCAAAGTGATATTTGGAAGCCCATAGAGGGCTATGGTGAAAAACGAAATATCCTCAGATGAAATCTGCAAAGAAGCTTTCTGAGAAACTGCTTAGTGTTCTGTGAATTCATCTCACAGAGTTACATCTGTATTTCGTGAATCTCTGTGCTAGCCTTATTTCTGTGTAATCTGAGAACAGATATTTCGGATCCCTTTGAAGACTATAGAGCCAAAGGAAATATCCTGCGATAACAAAGAGAAAGAAGCTTTCTGAGAAACTTCTTTGTGTTCTGTGAAATCATCTCATAGAGTTACAGCTTTCCCCTCAAGAAGCCTTTCGCTAGGACAGTTCTTGTGTAATTGGCAAAGAGATATTTGGAAGCCCATAGAGGGCTATGGTGAAAAAGGAAATATCCTCAGATGAAATCTGGAAAGATGCTTTCTGAGAAACTACTTAGTGTTCTGTGAATTCATCTCACAGAGTTACATCTGTATTTCGTGAATCTCTTTGCTAGCCTTATTTCTGTGGAATCTGAGAACAGATATTTCGGATCCCTTTGAAGACTATAGGGCCAAGGGAAATATCCTCCGTTAACAAAGAGAAAGAAGCTTTCTGAGAAACTTCTTTCTGTTCTGTGAAATCACCTCACAGAGTTACAGCTTTCCCCTCAAGAAGCCTTTCGCTAAGACAGTTCTTGTGGAATTGGCAAAGTGATATTTGGAAGCCCATAGAGGGCTATGGTGAAAAAGGAAATATCCTCAGATGAAATCTGGAAAGAAGCTTTCTGAGAAACTGCTTAGTGTTCTGTGAATTCATCTCACAGAGTTACATGTGTATTTCGTGGATCTCTTTGCTAGCCTTATTTCTGTGGAATCTGAGAAAAGATATTTCGCATCCCTATGAAGACTATAGGGCCGAAGGAAATATCCTCCGATAACAAAGAGAAAGAAGCTTTCTGAGAAACTTCTTTGTGTTCTGTGAAATCATCTCACAGAATTACAGCTTTCCCCTCAAGAAGCCTTTCGCTAAGACAGTTCTTGTGGAATTGGCAAAGAGATATTTGGAAGCCCCTAGAGGGCTATGGTGAAAAAGGAAATATCCTCAGATGAAATCTGGAAAGAAGCTTTCTGAGAAACTGCTTAGTGTTCTGTGAAATCATCTCACAGAGTTACAGCTTTCCCCTCAAGAAGCCTTTCGCTAAGACAGTTCTTGTGGAATTGGCAAAGTGATATTTGGAAGCCCATAGAGGGCTATGGTGAAAAAGGAAATATCCTCAGATGAAATCTGGAAAGAAGCTTTCTGAGAAACTGCTTAGTGTTCTGTGAATTCATCTCAAAGCGTTACATCTGTATTTCGTGGATCTCTTTGCTAGCCTTATTTCTGTGGAGTCTGAGAACAGATATTTCGGATCCCTTTGAAGACTATAGGGCCAAAGGAAATATCCTCCGATAACAAAGAGAAAGAAGCTTTCTGAGAAACTTCTTTGTGTTCTGTGAAATCATCTCACAGAGTTACAGCTTTCCCCTCAAGAAGCCTTTCGCTAAGACAGTTCTTGTGGAATTGGCAAAGTGATATTTGGAAGCCCATAGAGGGCTATGGTGAAAAAGGAAATATCCTCAGATGAAATCTGGAAAGAAGCTTTCTGAGAAACTGCTTAGTGTTCTGTGAATTCATCTCACAGAGTTACATCTGTATTTCGTGGATCTCTTTGCTAGCCTTATTTCTGTGGAATCTGAGAACAGATATTTCGGATCCCTTTGAAGACTATAGGGCCAAAGGAAATATCCTCCGATAACAAAGAGAAAGAAGCTTTCTCAGAAACTTCTTTCTGTTCTGTGAAATCATCTCACAGAGTTACAGCTTTCCCCTCAAGAAGCCTTTCGCTAAGACAGTTCTTGTGGAATTGGCAAAGTGATATTTGGAAGCCCATAGAGGGCTATGGTGAAAAAGGAAATCTCCTCACATGAAATCTGGAAAGAAGCTTTCTGAGAAACTGCTTAGTGTTCTGTGAATTCATCTCACAGAGTTATATCTGTATTTCATGGATCTCTTTGCTAGCCTTATTTCTGTGTAATCTGAGAACAGATATTTCGGATCCCTTTGAAGACTATAGGGCCAAAGGAAATATCCTCCGATAACAAAGAGAAAGAAGCTTTCGGAGAAACTTCTTTCTGTTCTGTGAAATCATCTCACAGAGTTACAGCTTTCCCCTCAAGAAGCCTTTCGCTACGACAGTTCTTGTGTAATTGGCAAAGAGATATTTGGAAGCCCATAGAGGGCTATGGTGAAAAAGGAAGTATCCTCAGATGAAATCTGGAAAGAAGCTTTCTGAGAAACTGCTTAGTGTTCTGTGAATTCATCTCACAGAGTTACATCTGTATTTCGTGAATCTCTGTGCTAGCCTTATTTCTGTGTAATCTGAGAACAGATATTTCGTATCCCTTTGAAGACTATAGGGCCAAAGGAAATATCCTGCGATAACAAAGAGAAAGAAGCTTTCTGAGAAACTTCTTTGTGTTCTGTGAAATCATCTCATAGAGTTACAGCTTTCCCCTCAAGAAGCCTTTCGCTAGGACAGTTCTTGTGTAATTGGCAAAGAGATATTTGGAAGCCCATAGAGGGCTATGGTGAAAAAGGAAATATCCTCAGATGAAATCTGGAAAGAAGCTTTCTGAGAAACTGCTTAGTGTTCTGTGAATTCATCTCACAGAGTTACATCTGTATTTCGTGAATCTCTTTGCTAGCCTTATTTTTGTGTAATCTGAGAACAGATATTTCGGATCCCTTTGAAGACTATAGGGCCAAAGGAAATATCCTCCGATAACAAAGAGAAAGAAGCTTTCTGAGAAACTTCTTTGTGTTCTGTGAAATCATCTCACAGAGTTACAGCTTTCCCCTCAAGAAGCCTTTCGCTAAGACAGTTCTTGTGGAATTGGCAAAGTGATATTTGGAAGCCCATAGAGGGCTATGGTGAAAAAGGAAATATCCTCAGATGAAATCTGGAAAGAAGCTTTCTGAGAAACTGCTTAGTGTTCTGTGAATTCATCTCACAGCGTTACATCTGTATTTCGTGGATCTCTTTGCTAGCCTTATTTCTGTGGAGTCTGAGAACAGACATTTCGGATCCCTTTGAAGACTATAGGGCCAAAGGAAATATCCTCCGATAACATAGAGAAAGAAGCTTTCTGAGAAACTTCTTTGTGTTCTGTGAAATCATCTCACAGAGTTACAGCTTTCCCCTCAAGAAGCCTTTCACTAAGACAGTTCTTGTGGAATTGGCAAAGTGATATTTGGAAGCCCTTAGAGGGCTATGGTGAAAAAGGAAATATCCTCAGATGAAATCTGGAAAGAAGCTTTCTGAGAAACTGCTTAGTGTTCTGTGAATTCATCTCACAGAGTTACATCTGTATTTCGTGGATGTCTTTGCTAGCCTTATTTCTGTGGAATCTGAGAACAGATATTTCGGATCCCTTTGAAGACTATAGGGCCAAAGGAAATATCCTACGATAACAAAGAGAAAGAAGCTTTCTGAGAAACTTCTTTCTGTTCTGTGAAATCATCTCACAGAGTTACAGCTTTCCCCTCAAGAAGCCTTTCGCTAAGACAGTTCTTGTGGAATTGGCAAAGTGATATTTGGAAGCCCATAGAGGGCTATGGTGAAAAATGAAATCTCCTCACATGAAATCTGGAAAGAAGCTTTCTGAGAAACTGCTTAGTGTTCTGTGCATTCATCTCACAGAGTTACATGTGTATTTCGTGGATCTCTTTGCTAGCCTTATTTCTGTGTAATCTGAGAACAGATATTTCGGATCCCTTTGAAGACTATAGGGCCAAAGGAAATATCCTCCGATAACAAAGAGAAAGAAGCTTTCTGAGAAACCTCTTTGTGTTCTGTGAAATCATCTCACAGAGTTACAGCTTTCCCCTCAAGAAGCCTTTCGCTACGACAGTTCTTGTGTAATTGGCAAAGATATTTGGAAGCCCAAAGAGGGCTATGGTGAAAAAGGAAACATCCTCAGATGAAATCTGGAAAGAAGCTTTCTGAGAAACTGCTTAGTGTTCTGTGAATTCATCTCACAGCGTTACATCTGTATTTCGTGGATCTCTTTGCTAGCCTTATTTCTGTGTAATCTGAGAACAGGTATTTCGGATCCCTTTGAAGACTATAGGGCCAAAGGAAATATCCTCCGTTAACAAAGAGAAAGAAGCATTCTGAGAAACTTCTTTCTGTTCTGTGAAATCATCTCACAGAGTTACAGCTTTCCCCTCAAGAAGCCTTTCGCTAAGACAGTTCTTGTGGAATTGGCAAAGAGATATTTGGAAGCCCATAGAGGGCTATGGTGAAAAAGGAAATATCCTCAGATGAAATCTGGAAAGAAGCTTTCTGAGAAACTGCTTAGTTTTCTGTGAAATCATCTCACAGAGTTACAGCTTTCCCCTCAAGAAGCCTTTCGCTAAGACAGTTCTTGTGGAATTGGCAAAGTGATATTTGGAAGCCCATAGAGGGCTATGGTGAAAAAGGAAATATCCTCAGATGAAATCTGGAAAGAAGCTTTCTGAGAAACTGCTTAGTGTTCTGTGAATTCATCTCACAGAGTTACATCTGTATTTCGTGGATCTCTGTGCTAGCCTTATTTCTGTGTAATCTGAGAACAGATATTTCGGATCCCTTTGAAGACTATAGAGCCAAAGGAAATATCCTGCGATAACAAAGAGAAAGAAGCTTTCTGAGAAACTTCTTTGTGTTCTGTGAAATCATCTCATAGAGTTAGAGCTTTCCCCTCAAGAAGCCTTTCGCTAGGACAGTTCTTGTGTAATTGGCAAAGAGATATTTGGAAGCCCATAGAGGGCTATGGTGAAAAAGGAAATATCCTCAGATGAAATCTGGAAAGAAGCTTTCTGAGAAACTACTTAGTGTTCTGTGAATTCATCTCACAGAGTTACATCTGTATTTCGTGAATCTCTTTGCTAGCCTTATTTCTGTGGAATCTGAGAACAGATATTTCGGATCCCTTTGAAGACTATAGGGCCAAGGGAAATATCCTCCGTTAACAAAGAGAAAGAAGCTTTCTGAGAAACTTCTTTCTGTTCTGTGAAATCACCTCACAGAGTTACAGCTTTCCCCTCAAGAAGCCTTTCGCTAAGACAGTTCTTGTGGAATTGGCAAAGTGATATTTGGAAGCCCATAGAGGGCTATGGTGAAAAAGGAAATATCCTCAGATGAAATCTGGAAAGAAGCTTTCTGAGAAACTGCTTAGTGTTCTGTGAATTCATCTCACAGAGTTACATGTGTATTTCGTGGATCTCTTTGCTAGCCTTATTTCTGTGGAATCTGAGAAAAGATATTTCGCATCCCTATGAAGACTATAGGGCCGAAGGAAATATCCTCCGATAACAAAGAGAAAGAAGCTTTCTGAGAAACTTCTTTGTGTTCTGTGAAATCATCTCACAGAGTTACAGCTTTCCCCTCAAGAAGCCTTTCGCTAAGACAGTTCTTGTGGAATTGGCAAAGAGATATTTGGAAGCCCCTAGAGGGCTATGGTGAAAAAGGAAATATCCTCAGATGAAATCTGGAAAGAAGCTTTCTGAGAAACTGCTTAGTGTTCTGTGAAATCATCTCACAGAGTTACAGCTTTCCCCTCAAGAAGCCTTTCGCTAAGACAGTTCTTGTGGAATTGGCAAAGTGATATTTGGAAGCCCATAGAGGGCTATGGTGAAAAAGGAAATATCCTCAGATGAAATCTGGAAAGAAGCTTTCTGAGAAACTGCTTAGTGTTCTGTGAATTCATCTCACAGCGTTACATCTGTATTTCGTGGATCTCTTTGCTAGCCTTATTTCTGTGGAATCTGAGAACAGATATTTCGGATCCCTTTGAAGACTATAGGGCCAAAGGAAATATCCTCCGATAACAAAGAGAAAGAAGCTTTCTGAGAAACTTCTTTCTGTTCTGTGAAATCATCTCACAGAGTTACAGCTTTCCCCTCAAGAAGCCTTTCGCTAAGACAGTTCTTGTGGAATTGGCAAAGTGATATTTGGAAGCCCATAGAGGGCTATGGTGAAAAAGGAAATATCCTCAGATGAAATCTGGAAAGAAGCTTTCTGAGAAACTGCTTAGTGTTCTGTGAATTCATCTCACAGAGTTACATCTGTATTTCGTGGATCTCTTTGCTAGCCTTATTTCTGTGGAATCTGAGAACAGATATTTCGGATCCCTTTGAAGACTATAGGGCCAAAGGAAATATCCTCCGATAACAAAGAGAAAGAAGCTTTCTCAGAAACTTCTTTCTGTTCTGTGAAATCATCTCACAGAGTTACAGCTTTCCCCTCAAGAAGCCTTTCGCTAAGACAGTTCTTGTGGAATTGGAAAAGTGATATTTGGAAGCCCATAGAGGGCTATGGTGAAAAAGGAAATCTCCTCACATGAAATCTGGAAAGAAGCTTTCTGAGAAACTGCTTAGTGTTCTGTGAATTCATCTCACAGAGTTATATCTGTATTTCGTGGATCTCTTTGCTAGCCTTATTTCTGTGTAATCTGAGAACAGATATTTCGGATCCCTTTGAAGACTATAGGGCCAAAGGAAATATCCTCCGATAACAAAGAGAAAGAAGCTTTCTGAGAAACTTCTTTCTGTTCTGTGAAATCATCTCACAGAGTTACAGCTTTCCCCTCAAGAAGCCTTTCGCTACGACAGTTCTTGTGTAATTGGCAAAGAGATATTTGGAAGCCCATAGAGGGCTATGGTGAAAAAGGAAATATCCTCAGATGAAATCTGGAAAGAAGCTTTCTGAGAAACTGCTTAGTGTTCTGTGAATTCATCTCACAGAGTTACATCTGTATTTCGTGAATCTCTGTGCTAGCCTTATTTCTGTGTAATCTGAGAACAGATATTTCGTATCCCTTTGAAGACTATAGGGCCAAAGGAAATATCCTGCGATAACAAAGAGAAAGAAGCTTTCTCAGAAACTTCTTTGTGTTCTGTGAAATCATCTCATAGAGTTACAGCTTTCCCCTCAAGAAGCCTTTCGCTAGGACAGTTCTTGTGTAATTGGCAAAGAGATATTCAGAATCCCATAGAGGGCTATGGTGAAAAAGGAAATATCCTCAGATGAAATCTGGAAAGAAGCTTTCTGAGAAACTGCTTAGTGTTCTGTGAATTCATCTCACAGAGTTACATCTGTATTTCGTGAATCTCTTTGCTAGCCTTATTTTTGTGTAATCTGAGAACAGATATTTCGGATCCCTTTGAAGACTATAGGGCCAAAGGAAATATCCTCCGATAACAAAGAGAAAGAAGCTTTCTGAGAAACTTCTTTGTGTTCTGTGAAATCATCTCACAGAGTTACAGCTTTCCCCTCAAGAAGCCTTTCGCTAAGACAGTTCTTGTGGAATTGGCAAAGTGATATTTGGAAGCCCATAGAGGGCTATGGTGAAAAAGGAAATATCCTCAGATGAAATCTGGAAAGAAGCTTTCTGAGAAACTGCTTAGTGTTCTGTGAATTCATCTCACAGAGTTACATGTGTATTTCGTGGATCTCTTTGCTAGCCTTATTTCTGTGGAATCTGAGAAAAGATATTTCGCATCCCTATGAAGACTATAGGGCCAAAGGAAATATCCTCCGATAACAAAGAGAAAGAAGCTTTCTGAGAAACTTCTTTGTGTTCTGTGAAATCATCTCACAGAGTTACAGCTTTCCCCTCAAGAAGCCTTTCGCTAAGACAGTTCTTGTGGAATTGGCAAAGAGATATTTGGAAGCCCATAGAGGGCTATGGTGAAAAAGGAAATATCCTCAGATGAAATCTGGAAAGAAGCTTTCTGAGAAACTGCTTAGTGTTCTGTGAAATCATCTCACAGAGTTACAGCTTTCCCCTCAAGAAGCCTTTCGCTAAGACAGTTCTTGTGGAATTGGCAAAGTGATATTTGGAAGCCCATAGAGGGCTATGGTGAAAAAGGAAATATCCTCAGATGAAATCTGGAAAGAAGCTTTCTGAGAAACTGCTTAGTGTTCTGTGAATTCATCTCACAGCGTTACATCTGTATTTCGTGGATCTCTTTGCTAGCCTTATTTCTGTGGAGTCTGAGGACAGATATTTCGGATCCATTTGAAGACTATAGGGCCAAAGGAAATATCCTCCGATAACATAGAGAAAGAAGCTTTCTGAGAAACTTCTTTGTGTTCTGTGAAATCATCTCACAGAGTTACAGCTTTCCCCTCAAGAAGCCTTTCACTAAGATAGTTCTTGTGGAATTGGCAAAGTGATATTTGGAAGCCCTTAGAGGGCTATGGTGAAAAAGGAAATATCCTCAGATGAAATCTGGAAAGAAGCTTTCTGAGAAACTGCTTAGTGTTCTGTGAATTCATCTCACAGAGTTACATCTGTATTTCGTGGATGTCTTTGCTAGCCTTATTTCTGTGGAATCTGAGAACAGATATTTCGGATCCCTTTGAAGACTATAGGGCCAAAGGAAATATCCTGCGATAACAAAGAGAAAGAAGCTTTCTGAGAAACTTCTTTCTGTTCTGTGAAATCATCTCACAGAGTTACAGCTTTCCCCTCAAGAAGCCTTTCGCTACGACAGTTCTTGTGTAATTGGCAAAGATATTTGGAAGCCCAAAGAGGGCTATGGTGAAAAAGGAAATATCCTCAGATGAAATCTGGAAAGAAGCTTTCTGAGAAACTACTTAGTGTTCTGTGAATTCATCTCACAGCGTTACATCTGTATTTCGTGGATCTCTTTGCTAGCCTTATTTCTGTGTAATCTGAGAACAGGTATTTCGGATCCCTTTGAAGACTATAGGGCCAAAGGAAATATCCTCCGTTAACAAAGAGAAAGAAGCATTCTGAGAAACTTCTTTCTGTTCTGTGAAATCATCTCACAGAGTTACAGCTTTCCCCTCAAGAAGCCTTTCGCTAAGACAGTTCTTGTGGAATTGGCAAAGAGATATTTGGAAGCCCATAGAGGGCTATGGTGAAAAAGGAAATATCCTCAGACGAAATCTGGAAAGAAGCTTTCTGAGAAACTGCTTAGTTTTCTGTGAAATCATCTCACAGAGTTACAGCTTTCCCCTCAAGAAGCCTTTCGCTAAGACAGTTCTTGTGGAATTGGCAAAGTGATATTTGGAAGCCCATAGAGGGCTATGGTGAAAAAGGAAATATCCTCAGATGAAATCTGGAAAGAAGCTTTCTGAGAAACTGCTTAGTGTTCTGTGAATTCATCTCACAGCGTTACATCTGTATTTCGTGGATCTCTTTGCTAGCCTTATTTCTGTGGAATCTGAGAACAGATATTTCGGATCCCTTTGAAGACTATAGGGCCAAAGGAAATATCCTCCGATAACAAAGAGAAAGAAGCTTTCTCAGAAACTTCTTTCTGTTCTGTGAAATCATCTCACAGAGTTACAGCTTTCCCCTCAAGAAGCCTTTCGCTAAGACAGTTCTTGTGGAATTGGAAAAGTGATATTTGGAAGCCCATAGAGGGCTATGGTGAAAAAGGAAATCTCCTCACATGAAATCTGGAAAGAAGCTTTCTGAGAAACTGCTTAGTGTTCTGTGAATTCATCTCACAGATTTATATCTGTATTTCGTGGATCTCTTTGCTAGCCTTATTTCTGTGTAATCTGAGAACAGATATTTCGGATCCCTTTGAAGACTATAGGGCCAAAGGAAATATCCTCCGATAACAAAGAGAAAGAAGCTTTCTGAGAAACTTCTTTCTGTTCTGTGAAATCATCTCACAGAGTTACAGCTTTCCCCTCAAGAAGCCTTTCGCTAAGACAGTTCTTGTGGAATTGGCAAAGTGATATTTGGAAGCCCATAGAGGGCTATGGTGAAAAAGGAAATATCCTCAGATGAAATCTGGAAAGAAGCTTTCTGAGAAACTGCTTAGTGTTCTGTGAATTCATCTCACAGAGTTACATCTGTATTTCGTGGATCTCTTTGCTAGCCTTATTTCTGTGGAATCTGAGAACAGATATTTCGGATCCCTTTGAAGACTATAGGGCCAAAGGAAATATCCTCCGATAACAAAGAGAAAGAAGCTTTCTCAGAAACTTCTTTCTGTTCTGTGAAATCATCTCACAGAGTTACAGCTTTCCCCTCAAGAAGCCTTTCGCTAAGACAGTTCTTGTGGAATTGGCAAAGTGATATTTGGAAGCCCTTAGAGGGCTATGGTGAAAAAGGAAATCTCCTCACATGAAATCTGGAAAGAAGCTTTCTGAGAAACTGCTTAGTGTTCTGTGAATTCATCTCACAGAGTTATATCTGTATTTCGTGGATCTCTTTGCTAGCCTTATTTCTGTGTAATCTGAGAACAGATATTTCGGATCCCTTTGAAGACTATAGGGCCAAAGGAAATATCCTCCGATAACAAAGAGAAAGAAGCTTTCTGAGAAACTTCTTTCTGTTCTGTGAAATCATCTCACAGAGTTACAGCTTTCCCCTCAAGAAGCCTTTCGCTACGACAGTTCTTGTGTAATTGGCAAAGAGATATTTGGAAGCCCATAGAGGGCTATGGTGAAAAAGGAAATATCCTCAGATGAAATCTGGAAAGAAGCTTTCTGAGAAACTGCTTAGTGTTCTGTGAATTCATCTCACAGAGTTACATCTGTATTTCGTGAATCTCTGTGCTAGCCTTA
Source organism: Macaca nemestrina (assembly GCF_043159975.1). Classification (NCBI taxonomy): domain Eukaryota; kingdom Metazoa; phylum Chordata; class Mammalia; order Primates; family Cercopithecidae; genus Macaca; species Macaca nemestrina. The sequence continues at coordinate 92,029,559 of NC_092125.1, forward strand.
TTTCTGTGTAATCTGAGAACAGATATTTCGTATCCCTTTGAAGACTATAGGGCCAAAGGAAAAATCCTGCGATAACAAAGAGAAAGAAGCTTTCTGAGAAACTTCTTTGTGTTCTGTGAAATCATCTCATAGAGTTACAGCTTTCCCCTCAAGAAGCCTTTCGCTAGGACAGTTCTTGTGTAATTGGCAAAGAGATATTCGGAAGCCCATAGAGGGCTATGGTGAAAAAGGAAATATCCTCAGATGAAATCTGGAAAGAAGCTTTCTGAGAAACTGCTTAGTGTTCTGTGAATTCATCTCACAGAGTTACATCTGTATTTCGTGAATCTCTTTGCTAGCCTTATTTTTGTGTAATCTGAGAACAGATATTTCGGATCCCTTTGAAGACTATAGGGCCAAAGGAAATATCCTCCGATAACAAAGAGAAAGAAGCTTTCTGAGAAACTTCTTTGTGTTCTGTGAAATCATCTCACAGAGTTACAGCTTTCCCCTCAAGAAGCCTTTCGCTAAGACAGTTCTTGTGGAATTGGCAAAGTGATATTTGGAAGCCCATAGAGGGCTATGGTGAAAAAGGAAATATCCTCAGATGAAATCTGGAAAGAAGCTTTCTGAGAAACTGCTTATTGTTCTGTGAATTCATCTCACAGAGTTACATGTGTATTTCGTGGATCTCTTTGCTAGCCTTATTTCTGTGGAATCTGAGAAAAGATATTTCGCATCCCTATGAAGACTATAGGGCCAAAGGAAATATCCTCCGATAACAAAGAGAAAGAAGCTTTCTGAGAAACTTCTTTGTGTTCTGTGAAATCATCTCACAGAGTTACAGCTTTCCCCTCAAGAAGCCTTTCGCTAAGACAGTTCTTGTGGAATTGGCAAAGAGATATTTGGAAGCCCATAGAGGGCTATGGTGAAAAAGGAAATATCCTCAGATGAAATCTGGAAAGAAGCTTTCTGAGAAACTGCTTAGTGTTCTGTGAAATCATCTCACAGAGTTACAGCTTTCCCCTCAAGAAGCCTTTCGCTAAGACAGTTCTTGTGGAATTGGCAAAGTGATATTTGGAAGCCCATAGAGGGCTATGGTGAAAAAGGAAATATCCTCAGATGAAATCTGGAAAGAAGCTTTCTGAGAAACTGCTTAGTGTTCTGTGAATTCATCTCACAGCGTTACATCTGTATTTCGTGGATCTCTTTGCTAGCCTTATTTCTGTGGAGTCTGAGAACAGATATTTCGGATCCATTTGAAGACTATAGGGCCAAAGGAAATATCCTCCGATAACATAGAGAAAGAAGCTTTCTGAGAAACTTCTTTGTGTTCTGTGAAATCATCTCACAGAGTTACAGCTTTCCCCTCAAGAAGCCTTTCACTAAGACAGTTCTTGTGGAATTGGCAAAGTGATATTTGGAAGCCCTTAGAGGGCTATGGTGAAAAAGGAAATATCCTCAGATGAAATCTGGAAAGAAGCTTTCTGAGAAACTGCTTAGTGTTCTGTGAATTCATCTCACAGAGTTACATCTGTATTTCGTGGATGTCTTTGCTAGCCTTATTTCTGTGGAATCTGAGAACAGATATTTCGGATCCCTTTGAAGACTATAGGGCCAAAGGAAATATCCTGCGATAACAAAGAGAAAGAAGCTTTCTGAGAAACTTCTTTCTGTTCTGTGAAATCATCTCACAGAGTTACAGCTTTCCCCTCAAGAAGCCTTTCGCTACGACAGTTCTTGTGTAATTGGCAAAGATATTTGGAAGCCCAAAGAGGGCTATGGTGAAAAAGGAAATATCCTCAGATGAAATCTGGAAAGAAGCTTTCTGAGAAACTGCTTAGTGTTCTGTGAATTCATCTCACAGCGTTACATCTGTATTTCGTGGATCTCTTTGCTAGCCTTATTTCTGTGTAATCTGAGAACAGGTATTTCGGATCCCTTTGAAGACTATAGGGCCAAAGGAAATATCCTCCGTTAACAAAGAGAAAGAAGCATTCTGAGAAACTTCTTTCTGTTCTGTGAAATCATCTCACAGAGTTACAGCTTTCCCCTCAAGAAGCCTTTCGCTAAGACAGTTCTTGTGGAATTGGCAAAGAGATATTTGGAAGCCCATAGAGGGCTATGGTGAAAAAGGAAATATCCTCAGATGAAATCTGGAAAGAAGCTTTCTGAGAAACTGCTTAGTGTTCTGTGAAATCATCTCACAGAGTTACAGCTTTCCCCTCAAGAAGCCTTTCGCTAAGACAGTTCTTGTGGAATTGGCAAAGTGATATTTGGAAGCCCATAGAGGGCTATGGTGAAAAAGGAAATATCCTCAGATGAAATCTGGAAAGAAGCTTTCTGAGAAACTGCTTAGTGTTCTGTGAATTCATCTCACAGCGTTACATCTGTATTTCGTGGATCTCTTTGCTAGCCTTATTTCTGTGGAGTCTGAGAACACATATTTCGGATCCCTTTGAAGACTATAGGGCCAAAGGAAATATCCTCTGATAACATAGAGAAAGAAGCTTTCTGAGAAACTTCTTTGTGTTCTGTGAAATCATCTCACAGAGTTACAGCTTTCTCCTCAAGAAGCCTTTCGCTAAGAGAGTTCTTGTGGAATTGGCAAAGAGATATTTGGAAGCCCATAGAGGGCTATGGTGAAAAAGGAAATATCCTCAGATGAAATCTGGAAAGACGCTTTCTGAGAAACTGCTTAGTGTTCTGTGAATTCATCTCACAGAGTTACAACTGTATTTCGTGGATCTCTTTGCTAGCCTTATTTCTGTGGAATCTGAGAACAGATATTTCGGATCCCTTTGAAGACTATAGGGCCAAAGGAAATATCCTCCGATAACAAAGAGAAAGAAGCTTTCTCAGAAACTTCTTTCTGTTCTGTGAAATCATCTCACAGAGTTACAGCTTTCCCCTCGAGAAGCCTTTCGCTACGACAGTTCTTGTGTAATTGGCAAAGAGATATTTGGAAGCCCATAGAGGGCTATGGTGAAAAAGGAAATATCCTCAGATGAAATCTGGAAAGAAGCTTTCTGAGAAACTGCTTAGTGTTCTGTGAATTCATCTCACAGAGTTACATCTGTATTTCGTGAATCTCTGTGCTAGCCTTATTTCTGTGTAATCTGAGAACAGATATTTCGGATCCCTTTGAAGACTATAGAGCCAAAGGAAATATCCTGCGATAACAAAGAGAAAGAAGCTTTCTGAGAAACTTCTTTGTGTTCTGTGAAATCATCCCATAGAGTTACAGCTTTCCCCTCAAGAAGCCTTTCGCTAGGACAGTTCTTGTGTAATTGGCAAAGAGATATTTGGAAGCCCATAGAGGGCTATGGTGAAAAAGGAAATATCCTCAGATGAAATCTGGAAAGAAGCTTTCTGAGAAACTACTTAGTGTTCTGTGAATTCATCTCACAGAGTTACATCTGTATTTCGTGAATCTCTTTGCTAGCCTTATTTCTGTGGAATCTGAGAACAGATATTTCGGATCCCTTTGAAGACTATAGGGCCAAAGGAAATATCCTCCGTTAACAAAGAGAAAGAAGCTTTCTGAGAAACTTCTTTCTGTTCTGTGAAATCACCTCACAGAGTTACAGCTTTCCCCTCAAGAAGCCTTTCGCTAAGACAGTTCTTGTGGAATTGGCAAAGTGATATTTGGAAGCCCATAGAGGGCTATGGTGAAAAAGGAAATATCCTCAGATGAAATCTGGAAAGAAGCTTTCTGAGAAACTGCTTAGTGTTCTGTGAATTCATCTCACAGAGTTACATGTGTATTTCGTGGATCTCTTTGCTAGCCTTATTTCTGTGGAATCTGAGAAAAGATATTTCGCATCCCTATGAAGACTATAGGGCCGAAGGAAATATCCTCCGATAACAAAGAGAAAGAAGCTTTCTGAGAAACTTCTTTGTGTTCTGTGAAATCATCTCACAGAGTTACAGCTTTCCCCTCAAGAAGCCTTTCGCTAAGACAGTTCTTGTGGAATTGGCAAAGAGATATTTGGAAGCCCCTAGAGGGCTATGGTGAAAAAGGAAATATCCTCAGATGAAATCTGGAAAGAAGCTTTCTGAGAAACTGCTTAGTGTTCTGTGAAATCATCTCACAGAGTTACAGCTTTCCCCTCAAGAAGCCTTTCGCTAAGACAGTTCTTGTGGAATTGGCAAAGTGATATTTGGAAGCCCATAGAGGGCTATGGTGAAAAAGGAAATATCCTCAGATGAAATCTGGAAAGAAGCTTTCTGAGAAACTGCTTAGTGTTCTGTGAATTCATCTCACAGCGTTACATCTGTATTTCGTGGATCTCTTTGCTAGCCTTATTTCTGTGGAGTCTGAGAACAGATATTTCGGATCCCTTTGATGACTATAGGGCCAAAGGAAATATCCTCCGATAACAAAGAGAAAGAAGCTTTCTGAGAAACTTCTTTGTGTTCTGTGAAATCATCTCACAGAGTTACAGCTTTCCCCTCAAGAAGCCTTTCGCTAAGACAGTTCTTGTGGAATTGGCAAAGTGATATTTGGAAGCCCATAGAGGGCTATGGTGAAAAAGGAAATCTCCTCACATGAAATCTGGAAAGAAGCTTTCTGAGAAACTGCTTAGTGTTCTGTGAATTCATCTCACAGAGTTACATCTGTATTTCGTGGATCTCTTTGCTAGCCTTATTTCTGTGTAATCTGAGAACAGATATTTCGGATCCCTTTGAAGAGTATAGGGCCAAAGGAAATATCCTCCGATAACAAAGAGAAAGAAGCTTTCTGAGAAACTTCTTTGTGTTCTGTGAAATCATCTCACAGAGTTACAGCTTTCCCCTCAAGAAGCCTTTCGCTACGACAGTTCTTGTGTAATTGGCAAAGAGATATTTGGAAGCCCATAGAGGGCTATGGTGAAAAAGGAAATATCCTCAGATGAAATCTGGAAAGAAGCTTTCTGAGAAACTGCTTAGTGTTCTGTGAATTCATCTCACAGAGTTACATCTGTATTTCGTGAATCTCTGTGCTAGCCTTATTTCTGTGTAATCTGAGAACAGATATTTCGGATCCCTTTGAAGACTATAGGGCCAAAGGAAATATCCTGCGATAACAAAGAGAAAGAAGCTTTCTGAGAAATTTCTTTGTGTTCTGTGAAATCATCTCATAGAGTTACAGCTTTCCCCTCAAGAAGCCTTTCGCTAGGACAGTTCTTGTGTAATTGGCAAAGAGATATTTGGAAGCCCATAGAGGGCTATGGTGAAAAAGGAAATATCCTCAGATGAAATCTGGAAAGAAGCTTTCTGAGAAACTGCTTAGTGTTCTGTGAATTCATCTCACAGAGTTACATCTGTATTTCGTGAATCTCTTTGCTAGCCTTATTTTTGTGTAATCTGAGAACAGATATTTCGGATCCCTTTGAAGACTATAGGGCCAAAGGAAATATCCTCCGATAACAAAGAGAAAGAAGCTTTCTGAGAAACTTCTTTGTGTTCTGTGAAATCATCTCACCGAGTTACAGCTTTCCCCTCAAGAAGCCTTTCGCTAAGACAGTTCTTGTGGAATTGGCAACGTGATATTTGGAAGCCCATAGAGGGCTATGGTGAAAAAGGAAATATCCTCAGATGAAATCTGGAAAGAAGCTTTCTGAGAAACTGCTTAGTGTTCTGTGAATTCATCTCACAGTGTTATATCTGTATATCGTGAATCTCTTTGCTAGCCTTATTTCTGTGTAATCTGAGAACAGATATTTCGGATCCCTATGAAGACTATAGGGCCAAAGGAAATATCCTCCGATAACAAAGAGAAAGAAGCATTCTGAGAAACTTCTTTCTGTTCTGTGAAATCATCTCACAGAGTTACAGCTTTCCCCTCAAGAAGCCTTTCGCTAAGACAGTTCTTGTGGAATTGGCAACGTGATATTTGGAAGTCCATACAGGGCTATGGTGAAAAAGGAAATATTCTCAGATGAAATCTGGAAAGAAGCTTTCTGAGAAACTGCTTAGTGTTCTGTGAAATCATCTCACAGAGTTACAGCTTTCCCCTCAAGAAGCCTTTCGCTAAGACAGTTCTTGTGGAATTGGCAAAGTGATATTTGGAAGCCCATAGAGGGCTATGGTGAAAAAGGAAATATCCTCAGATGAAATCTGGAAAGAAGCTTTCTGAGAAACTGCTTAGTGTTCTGTGAATTCATCTCACAGAGTTACATCTGTATTTCGTGGATCTCTTTGATAGCCTTATTTCTGTGGAGTCTGAGAACAGATATTTCGGATCCCTTTGAAGACTATAGGGCCAAAGGAAATATCCTACGATAACATAGAGAAAGAAGCTTTCTGAGAAACTTCTTTGTGTTCTGTGAAATCATCTCACAGAGTTACAGCTTTCCCCTCAAGAAGCCTTTCACTAAGACAGTTCTTGTGGAATTGGCAAAGTGATATTTGGAAGCCCTTAGAGGGCTATGGTGAAAAAGGAAATATCCTCAGATGAAATCTGGAAAGAAGCTTTCTGAGAAACTGCTTAGTGTTCTGTGAATTCATCTCACAGAGTTACATCTGTATTTCGTGGATGTCTTTGCTAGCCTTATTTCTGTGGAATCTGAGAACAGATATTTCGGATCCCTTTGAAGACTATAGGGCCAAAGGAAATATCCTGCGATAACAAAGAGAAAGAAGCTTTCTGAGAAACTTCTTTCTGTTCTGTGAAATCATCTCACAGAGTTACAGCTTTCCCCTCAAGAAGCCTTTCGCTAAGACAGTTCTTGTGGAATTGGCAAAGTGATATTTGGAAGCCCATAGAGGGCTATGGTGAAAAAGGAAATCTCCTCACATGAAATCTGGAAAGAAGCTTTCTGAGAAACTGCTTAGTGTTCTGTGCATTCATCTCACAGAGTTACATCTGTATTTCGTGGATCTCTTTGCTAGCCTTATTTCTGTGTAATCTGAGAACAGATATTTCGGATCCCTTTGAAGACTATAGGGCCAAAGGAAATATCCTCCGATAACAAAGAGAAAGAAGCTTTCTGAGAAACTTCTCTGTGTTCTGTGAAATCATCTCACAGAGTTACAGCTTTCCCCTCAAGAAGCCTTTCGCTACGACAGTTCTTGTGTAATTGGCAAAGATATTTGGAAGCCCAAAGAGGGCTATGGTGAAAAAGGAAATATCCTCAGATGAAATCTGGAAAGAAGCTTTCTGAGAAACTGCTTAGTGTTCTGTGAATTCATCTCACAGCGTTACATCTGTATTTCGTGGATCTCTTTGCTAGCCTTATTTCTGTGTAATCTGAGAACAGGTATTTCGGATCCCTTTGAAGATTATAGGGCCAAAGGAAATATCCTCCGTTAACAAAGAGAAAGAAGCATTCTGAGAAACTTCTTTCTGTTCTGTGAAAACATCTCACAGAGATACAGCTTTCCCCTCAAGAAGCCTTTCGCTAAGACAGTTCTTGTGGAATTGGCAAAGAGATATTTGGAAGCCCATAGAGGGCTATGGTGAAAAAGGAAATATCCTCAGATGAAATCTGGAAAGAAGCTTTCTGAGAAACTGCTTAGTTTTCTGTGAAATCATCTCACAGAGTTACAGCTTTCCCCTCAAGAAGCCTTTCGCTAAGACAGTTCTTGTGGAATTGGCAAAGTGATATTTGGAAGCCCCTAGAGGGCTATGGTGAAAAAGGAAATATCCTCAGATGAAATCTGGAAAGAAGCTTTCTGAGAAACTGCTTAGTGTTCTGTGAATTCATCTCACAGCGTTACATCTGTATTTCGTCGATCTCTTTGCTAGCCTTATTTCTGTGGAGTCTGAGAACACATATTTCGGATCCCTTTGAAGACTATAGGGCCAAAGGAAATATCCTCTGATAACATAGAGAAAGAAGCTTTCTGAGAAACTTCTTTGTGTTCTGTGAAATCATCTCACAGAGTTACAGCTTTCCCCTCAAGAAGCCTTTCGCTAAGACAGTTCTTGTGGAATTGGCAAAGTGATATTTGGAAGCCCATAGAGGGCTATGGTGAAAAAGGAAATATCCTCAGATGAAATCTGGAAAGACGCTTTCTGAGAAACTGCTTAGTGTTCTGTGAATTCATCTCACAGAGTTACATCTGTATTTCGTGGATCTCTTTGCTAGCCTTATTTCTGTGGAATCTGAGAACAGATATTTCGGATCCCTTTGAAGACTATAGGGCCAAAGGAAATATCCTCCGATAACAAAGAGAAAGAAGCTTTCTCAGAAACTTCTTTCTGTTCTGTGAAATCATCTCACAGAGTTACAGCTTTCCCCTCGAGAAGCCTTTCGCTACGACAGTTCTTGTGTAATTGGCAAAGAGATATTTGGAAGCCCATAGAGGGCTATGGTGAAAAAGGAAATATCCTCAGATGAAATCTGGAAAGAAGCTTTCTGAGAAACTGCTTAGTGTTCTGTGAATTCATCTCACAGAGTTACATCTGTATTTCGTGAATCTCTGTGCTAGCCTTATTTCTGTGTAATCTGAGAACAGATATTTCGGATCCCTTTGAAGACTATAGAGCCAAAGGAAATATCCTGCGATAACAAAGAGAAAGAAGCTTTCTGAGAAACTTCTTTGTGTTCTGTGAAATCATCTCATAGAGTTACAGCTATCCCCTCAAGAAGCCTTTCGCTAGGACAGTTCTTGTGTAATTGGCAAAGAGATATTTGGAACCCCTAGAGGGCTATGGTGAAAAAGGAAATATCCTCAGATGAAATCTGGAAAGAAGCTTTCTGAGAAACTACTTAGTGTTCTGTGAATTCATCTCACAGAGTTACATCTGTATTTCGTGAATCTCTTTGCTAGCCTTATTTCTGTGGAATCTGAGAACAGATATTTCGGATCCCTTTGAAGACTATAGGGCCAAAGGAAATATCCTCCGTTAACAAAGAGAAAGAAGCTTTCTGAGAAACTTCTTTCTGTTCTGTGAAATCACCTCACAGAGTTACAGCTTTCCCCTCAAGAAGCCTTTCGCTAAGACAGTTCTTGTGGAATTGGCAAAGTGATATTTGGAAGCCCATAGAGGGCTATGGTGAAAAAGGAAATATCCTCAGATGAAATCTGGAAAGAAGCTTTCTGAGAAACTGCTTAGTGTTCTGTGAATTCATCTCACAGAGTTACATGTGTATTTCGTGGATCTCTTTGCTAGCCTTATTTCTGTGGAATCTGAGAAAAGATATTTCGCATCCCTATGAAGACTATAGGGCCGAAGGAAATATCCTCCGATAACAAAGAGAAAGAAGCTTTCTGAGAAACTTCTTTGTGTTCTGTGAAATCATCTCACAGAGTTACAGCTTTCCCCTCAAGAAGCCTTTCGCTAAGACAGTTCTTGTGGAATTGGCAAAGAGATATTTGGAAGCCCCTAGAGGGCTATGGTGAAAAAGGAAATATCCTCAGATGAAATCTGGAAAGAAGCTTTCTGAGAAACTGCTTAGTGTTCTGTGAAATCATCTCACAGAGTTACAGCTTTCCCCTCAAGAAGCCTTTCGCTAAGACAGTTCTTGTGGAATTGGCAAAGTGATATTTGGAAGCCCATAGAGGGCTATGGTGAAAAAGGAAATATCCTCAGATGAAATCTGGAAAGAAGCTTTCTGAGAAACTGCTTAGTGTTCTGTGAATTCATCTCACAGCGTTACATCTGTATTTCGTGGATCTCTTTGCTAGCCTTATTTCTGTGGAGTCTGAGAACAGATATTTCGGATCCCTTTGAAGACTATAGGGCCAAAGGAAATATCCTCCTATAACAAAGAGAAAGAAGCTTTCTGAGAAACTTCTTTGTGTTCTGTGAAATCATCTCACAGAGTTACAGCTTTCCCCTCAAGAAGCCTTTCGCTAAGAGAGTTCTTGTGGAATTGGCAAAGTGATATTTGGAAGCCCATAGAGGGCTATGGTGAAAAAGGAAATATCCTCAGATGAAATCTGGAAAGAAGCTTTCTGAGAAACTGCTTAGTGTTCTGTGAATTCATCTCACAGAGTTACATCTGTATTTCGTGGATCTCTTTGCTAGCCTTATTTCTGTTGAATCTGAGAACAGATATTTCGGATACCTTTGAAGACTATAGGGCCAAAGGAAATATCCTCCGATAACAAAGAGAAAGAAGCTTTCTGAGAAACTTCTTTCTGTTCTGTGAAATCATCTCACAGAGTTACAGCTTTCCCCTCAAGAAGCCTTTCGCTACGACAGTTCTTGTGGAATTGGCAAAGTGATATTTGGAAGCCCATAGAGGGCTATGGTGAAAAAGGAAATATCCTCAGATGAAATCTGGAAAGAAGCTTTCTGAGAAACTGCTTAGTGTTCTGTGAATTCATCTCACAGAGTTACATCTGTATTTCGTGGATCTCTTTGCTAGCCTTATTTCTGTGTAATCTGAGAACAGATATTTCGGATCCCTTTGAAGACTATAGGGCCAAAGGAAATATCCTCCGATAACAAAGAGAAAGAAGCTTTCTGAGAAACTTCTTTGTGTTCTGTGAAATCATCTCACAGAGTTACAGCTTTCCCCTCAAGAAGCCTTTCGCTACGACAGTTCTTGTGTAATTGGCAAAGAGATATTTGGAAGCCCATAGAGGGCTATGGTGAAAAAGGAAATATCCTCAGATGAAATCTGGAAAGAAGCTTTCTGAGAAACTGCTTAGTGTTCTGTGAATTCATCTCACAGAGTTACATCTGTATTTCGTGAATCTCTGTGCTAGCCTTATTTCTGTGTAATCTGAGAACAGATATTTCGGATCCCTTTGAAGACTATAGGGCCAAAGCAAATATCCTGCGATAACAAAGAGAAAGAAGCTTTCTGAGAAACTTCTTTGTGTTCTGTGAAATCATCTCATAGAGTTACAGCTTTCCTCTCAAGAAGCCTTTCGCTAGGACAGTTCTTGTGTAATTGGCAAAGAGATATTTGGAAGCCCATAGAGGGCTATGGTGAAAAAGGAAATATCCTCAGATGAAATCTGGAAAGAAGCTTTCTGAGAAACTGCTTAGTGTTCTGTGAATTCATCTCACAGAGTTACATCTGTACTTCGTGAATCTCTTTGCTAGCCTTATTTTTGTGTAATCTGAGAACAGAGATTTCGGATCCCTTTGAAGACTATAGGGCCAAAGGAAATATCCTTCGATAACAAAGAGAAAGATGCTTTCTGAGAAACTTCTTTGTGTTCTGTGAAATCATCTCACCGAGTTACAGCTTTCCCCTCAAGAAGCCTTTCGCTAAGACAGTTCTTGTGGAATTGGCAAAGAGATATTTGGAAGCCCATAGAGGGCTATGGTGAAAAAGGAAATATCCTCAGATGAAATCTGGAAAGAAGCTTTCTGAGAAACTGCATAGTGTTCTGTGAAATCATCTCACAGAGTTACATCTGTATTTCGTGGATCTCTTTGCTAGCCTTATTTCTGTGGAGTCTGAGAACAGATATTTCGGATCCCTTTGAAGACTATAGGGCCAAAGGAAATATCCTCCGATAACAAAGAGAAAGAAGCTTTCTGAGAAACTTCTTTCTGTTCTGTGAAATCTTCTCACAGAGTTACAGTTTTCCCCTCCAGAAGCCTTTCGCTAAGACAGTTCTTGTGGAATTGGCAAAGTGATATTTGGAAGCCCTTAGAGGGCTATGGTGAAAAAGGAAATATCCTCAGATGAAATCTGGAAAGAAGCTTTCTGAGAAACTGCTTAGTGTTCTGTGAATTCATCTCACAGAGTTACATGTGTATTTCGTGGATCTCTTTGCTAGCCTTATTTCTGTGGAATCTGAGAACAGATATTTCGGATCCCTTTGAAGACTATAGGGCCAAAGGAAATATCCTCCGATAACAAAGAGAAAGAAGCTTTCTGAGAAACTTCTTTCTGTTCTGTGAAATCATCTCACAGAGTTACAGCTTTCCCCTCAAGAACCCTTTCGCTAAGACAGTTCTTGTGGAATTGGCAAAGTGATATTTGGAAGCCCATAGAGGGCTATGGTGAAAAAGGAAATATCCTCAGATGAAATCTGGAAAGAAGCTTTCTGAGAAACTGCTTAGTGTTCTGTGAATTCATCTCACAGAGTTACATCTGTATTTCGTGGATCTCTTTGCTAGCCTTATTTCTGTGTAATCTGAGAACAGATATTTCGGATCCCTTTGAAGACTATAGGGCCAAAGGAAATATCCTCCGATAAGAAAGAGAAAGAAGCTTTCTGAGAAACTTCTTTGTGTTCTGTGAAATCATCTCACAGAGTTACAGCTTTCCCCTCAAGAAGCCTTTCGCTACGACAGTTCTTGTGTAATTGGCAAAGAGATATTTGGAAGCCCATAGAGGGCTATGGTGAAAAAGGAAATATCCTCAGATGAAATCTGGAAAGAAGCTTTTTGAGAAACTGCTTAGTGTTCTGTGAATTCATCTCACAGAGTTACATCTGTATTTCGTGAATCTCTTTGCTAGCCTTATTTCTGTGTAATCTGAGAACAGATATTTCGGATCCCTTTGAAGACTATAGGGCCAAAGGAAATATCCTCCGATAATAAAGAGAAAGAAGCTTTCTGAGAAACTTCTTTGTGTTCTGTGAAATCATCTCACAGAGTTACAGCTTTCCCCTCAAGAAGGCTTTCGCTAGGACAGTTCTTGTGTATTTGGCAAAGAGATATTTGGAAGCCCATAGAGGGCTATGGTGAAAAAGGAAAAATCCTCAGATGAAATCTGGAAAGAAGCTTTCTGAGAAACTGCTTAGTGTTCTGTGAATTCATCTCACAGAGTTACATCTGTATTTCCTGAATCTCTTTGCTAGCCTTATTTCTGTGGAATGTGAGAACAGATATTTCGGATCTCTTAGAAGACTATAGGGCCAAAGGAAATATCCTCCGATAACAAAGATAAAGAAGCTTTCTGAGAAACTTCTTTGTGTTCTGTGAAATCATCTCACAGAGTTACAGCTTTCCCCTCAAGAAGCCTTTCGCTAGGACAGTTCTTGTGTATTTGGCAAAGAGATATTTGGAAGCCCATAGAGGGCTATGGTGAAAAAGGAAAAATCCTCAGATGAAATCTGGAAAGAAGCTTTCTGAGAAACTGCTTAGTGTTCTGTGAATTCATCTCACAGAGTTACATCTGTATTTCGTGAATCTCTTTGCTAGCCTTATTTCTGTGTAATCTGAGAACAGATATTTCGGATCCCTTAGAAGACTATAGGGCCAAAGGAAATATCCTCCTATAACAAAGATAAAGAAGCTTTCTGAGAAACTTCTTTGTGTTCTGTGAAATCATCTCACAGAGTTACAGCTTTCCCCTCAAGAAGCCTTTTGCTAAGACAGTTCTTGTGGAATTGGCAACGTGATATTTGGAAGCCCCTAGAGGGCTATGGTGAAAAAGGAAATATCCTCAGATGAAATCTGGAAAGAAGCTTTCTGAGAAACTGCTTAGTGTTCTGTGAATTCATCTCACAGAGTTACATCTGTATTTCGTGAATCTCTTTGCTAGCCTTATTTCTGTGTAATCTGAGAACAGATATTTCGGATCCCTTTGAAGACTATAGGGCCAAAGGAAATATCCTCCGATAACAAAGAGAAAGAAGCTTTCTGAGAAACTTCTTTGTGTTCTGTGACATCATCTCACAGAGTTACAGCTTTCCCCTCAAGAAGCCTTTCGCTAAGACAGTTCTTGTGGAATTGGCAAAGTGATATTTGGAAGCCCATAGAGGGCTATGGTGAAAAAGGAAATATCCTCAGATGAAATCTGGAAAGAAGCTTTCTGAGAAACTGCTTAGTGTTCTGTGAATTCATCTCACAGAGTTACATCTGTATTTCGTGGATCTCTTTGCTAGCCTTATTTCTGAGGAATCTGAGAACAGATATTTCGGATCCCTTTGAAGACTATAGGGCCAAAGGAAATATCCTCCGATAACAAAGAGAAAGAAGCTTTCTCAGAAACTTCTTTCTGTTCTGTGAAATCATCTCACAGAGTTACAGCTTTCCCCTCAAGAAGCCTTTCGCTAAGACAGTTCTTGTGGAATTGGCAAAGTGATATTTGGAAGCCCATAGAGGGCTATGGTGAAAAAGGAAATATCCTCAGATGAAATCTGGAAAGAAGCTTTCTGAGAAACTGCATAGTGTTCTGTGAATTCATCTCACAGCGTTACATCTGTATTTCGTGGATCTCTTTGCTAGCCTTATTTCTGTGGAGTCTGAGAACAGATATTTCGGATCCCTTTGAAGACTATAGGGCCAAAGGAAATATCCTCCGATAACATAGAGAAAGAAGCTTTCTGAGAAACTTCTTTGTGTTCTGTGAAATCATCTCACAGAGTTACAGCTTTCCCCTCAAGAAGCCTTTCGCTAGGACAGTTCTTGTGTATTTGGCAAAGAGATATTTGGAAGCCCATAGAGGGCTATGGTGAAAAAGGAAAAATCCTCAGATGAAATCTGGAAAGAAGCTTTCTGAGAAACTGCTTAGTGTTCTGTGAATTCATCTCACAGAGTTACATCTGTATTTCGTGAATCTCTTTGCTAGCCTTATTTCTGTGTAATCTGAGAACAGATATTTCGGATCCCTTAGGAGACTATAGGGCCAAAGGAAATATCCTCCTATAACAAAGATAAAGAAGCTTTCTGAGAAACTTCTTTGTGTTCTGTGAAATCATCTCACAGAGTTACAGCTTTCCCCTCAAGAAGCCTTTTGCTAAGACAGTTCTTGTGGAATTGGCAACGTGATATTTGGAAGCCCCTAGAGGGCTATGGTGAAAAAGGAAATATCCTCAGATGAAATCTGGAAAGAAGCTTTCTGAGAAACTGCTTAGTGTTCTGTGAATTCATCTCACAGAGTTACATCTGTATTTCGTGAATCTCTTTGCTAGCCTTATTTCTGTGTAATCTGAGAACAGATATTTCGGATCCCTTTGAAGACTATAGGGCCAAAGGAAATATCCTCCGATAACAAAGAGAAAGAAGCTTTCTGAGAAACTTCTTTGTGTTCTGTGACATCATCTCACAGAGTTACAGCTTTCCCCTCAAGAAGCCTTTCGCTAAGACAGTTCTTGTGGAATTGGCAAAGTGATATTTGGAAGCCCATAGAGGGCTATGGTGAAAAAGGAAATATCCTCAGATGAAATCTGGAAAGAAGCTTTCTGAGAAACTGCTTAGTGTTCTGTGAATTCATCTCACAGAGTTACATCTGTATTTCGTGGATCTCTTTGCTAGCCTTATTTCTGAGGAATCTGAGAACAGATATTTCGGATCCCTTTGAAGACTATAGGGCCAAAGGAAATATCCTCCGATAACAAAGAGAAAGAAGCTTTCTCAGAAACTTCTTTCTGTTCTGTGAAATCATCTCACAGAGTTACAGCTTTCCCCTCAAGAAGCCTTTCGCTAAGACAGTTCTTGTGGAATTGGCAAAGTGATATTTGGAAGCCCATAGAGGGCTATGGTGAAAAAGGAAATATCCTCAGATGAAATCTGGAAAGAAGCTTTCTGAGAAACTGCATAGTGTTCTGTGAATTCATCTCACAGCGTTACATCTGTATTTCGTGGATCTCTTTGCTAGCCTTATTTCTGTGGAGTCTGAGAACAGATATTTCGGATCCCTTTGAAGACTATAGGGCCAAAGGAAATATCCTCCGATAACATAGAGAAAGAAGCTTTCTGAGAAACTTCTTTGTGTTCTGTGAAATCATCTCACAGAGTTACAGCTTTCCCCTCAAGAAGCCTTTCGCTAAGACAGTTCTTGTGGAATTTGCAAAGTAATATTTGGAAGCCCATAGAGGCCTATGGTGAAAAAGGAAATATCCTCAGATGAAATCTGGAAAGAAGCTTTCTGAGAAACTGCTTAGTGTTCTGTGAATTCATCTCACAGAGTTACATCTGTATTTCGTGGATCTCTTTGCTAGCCTTATTTCTGTGGAATCTGAGAACAGATATTTCGGATCCCTTTGAAGACTATAGGGCGAAAGGAAATATCCTCCGATAACAAAGAGAAAGAAGCTTTCTGAGAAACTTCTTTCTGTTCTGTGAAATCTTCTCACAGAGTTACAGTTTTCCCCTCCAGAAGCCTTTCGCTAAGACAGTTCTTGTGGAATTGGCAAAGTGATATTTGGAAGCCCTTAGAGGGCTATGGTGAAAAAGGAAATATCCTCAGATGAAATCTGGAAAGAAGCTTTCTGAGAAACTGCTTAGTGTTCTGTGAATTCATCTCACAGAGTTACATGTGTATTTCGTGGATCTCTTTGCTAGCCTTATTTCTGTGGAATCTGAGAACAGATATTTCGGATCCCTTTGAAGACTATAGGGCCAAAGGAAATATCCTCCGATAACAAAGAGAAAGAAGCTTTCTGAGAAACTTCTTTCTGTTCTGTGAAATCATCTCACAGAGTTACAGCTTTCCCCTCAAGAACCCTTTCGCTAAGACAGTTCTTGTGGAATTGGCAAAGTGATATTTGGAAGCCCATAGAGGGCTATGGTGAAAAAGGAAATATCCTCAGATGAAATCTGGAAAGAAGCTTTCTGAGAAACTGCTTAGTGTTCTGTGAATTCATCTCACAGAGTTACATCTGTATTTCGTGGATCTCTTTACTAGCCTTATTTCTGTGGAATCTGAGAACAGATATTTCGGATCCCTTTGAAGACCATAGGGCCAAAGGAAATATCCTGCGATAACAAAGAGAAAGAAGCTTTCTGAGAAACTTCTTTGTGTTCTGTGAAATCATCTCACAGAGTTACAGCTTTCCCCTCAAGAAGCCTTTCGCTAAGACAGTTCTTGTGGAATTGGCAAAGTGATATTTGGAAGCCCGTAGAGGGCTACGGTGAAAAACGAAATATCCTCAGATGAAATCTGGAAAGAAGCTTTCTGAGAAACTGCTTAGTGTTCTGTGAATTCATCTTACAGAGTTACATCTGTATTTCGTGGATCTCTTTGCTAGCCTTATTTCTGTGTAATCTGAGAACAGATATTTCGGATCCCTTTGAAGACTATAGGGCCAAAGGAAATATCCTCCGATAAGAAAGAGAAAGAAGCTTTCTGAGAAACTTCTTTGTGTTCTGTGAAATCATCTCACAGAGTTACAGCTTTCCCCTCAAGAAGCCTTTCGCTACGACAGTTCTTGTGTATTTGGCAAAGAGATATTTGGAAGCCCATAGAGGGCTATGGTGAAAAAGGAAAAATCCTCAGATGAAATCTGGAAAGAAGCTTTCTGAGAAACTGCTTAGTGTTCTGTGAATTCATCTCACAGAGTTACATCTGTATTTCGTGAATCTCTTTGCTAGCCTTATTTCTGTGGAATGTGAGAACAGATATTTCGGATCTCTTAGAAGACTATAGGGCCAAAGGAAATATCCTCCGATAACAAAGATAAAGAAGCTTTCTGAGAAACTTCTTTGTGTTCTGTGAAATCATCTCACAGAGTTACAGCTTTCCCCTCAAGAAGCCTTTCGCTAGGACAGTTCTTGTGTATTTGGCAAAGAGATATTTGGAAGCCCATAGAGGGCTATGGTGAAAAAGGAAAAATCCTCAGATGAAATCTGGAAAGAAGCTTTCTGAGAAACTGCTTAGTGTTCTGTGAATTCATCTCACAGAGTTACATCTGTATTTCGTGAATCTCTTTGCTAGCCTTATTTCTGTGTAATCTGAGAACAGATATTTCGGATCCCTTAGAAGACTATAGGGCCAAAGGAAATATCCTCCTATAACAAAGATAAAGAAGCTTTCTGAGAAACTTCTTTGTGTTCTGTGAAATCATCTCACAGAGTTACAGCTTTCCCCTCAAGAAGCCTTTCGCTAAGACAGTTCTTGTGGAATTGGCAACGTGATATTTGGAAGCCCCTAGAGGGCTATGGTGAAAAAGGAAATATCCTCAGATGAAATCTGGAAAGAAGCTTTCTGAGAAACTGCTTAGTGTTCTGTGAATTCATCTCACAGAGTTACATCTGTATTTCGTGAATCTCTTTGCTAGCCTTATTTCTGTGTAATCTGAGAACAGATATTTCGGATCCCTTTGAAGACTATAGGGCCAAAGGAAATATCCTCCGATAACAAAGAGAAAGAAGCTTTCTGAGAAACTTCTTTGTGTTCTGTGACATCATCTCACAGAGTTACAGCTTTCCCCTCAAGAAGCCTTTCGCTAAGACAGTTCTTGTGGAATTGGCAAAGTGATATTTGGAAGCCCATAGAGGGCTATGGTGAAAAAGGAAATATCCTCAGATGAAATCTGGAAAGAAGCTTTCTGAGAAACTGCTTAGTGTTCTGTGAATTCATCTCACAGAGTTACATCTGTATTTCGTGGATCTCTTTGCTAGCCTTATTTCTGAGGAATCTGAGAACAGATATTTCGGATCCCTTTGAAGACTATAGGGCCAAAGGAAATATCCTCCGATAACAAAGAGAAAGAAGCTTTCTCAGAAACTTCTTTCTGTTCTGTGAAATCATCTCACAGAGTTACAGCTTTCCCCTCAAGAAGCCTTTCGCTAAGACAGTTCTTGTGGAATTGGCAAAGTGATATTTGGAAGCCCATAGAGGGCTATGGTGAAAAAGGAAATCTCCTCACCTGAAATCTGGAAAGAAGCTTTCTGAGAAACTGCTTAGTGTTCAGTGAATTCATCTCACAGAGTTACATCTGTATTTCGTGGATCTCTTTGCTAGCCTTATTTCTGTGTAATCTGAGAACAGATATTTCGGATCCCTTTGAAGACTATAGGGCCAAAGGAAATATCCTCCGATAACAAAGAGAAAGAAGCTTTCTGAGAAACTTCTTTGTGTTCTGTGAAATCATCTCACAGAGTTACAGCTTTCCCCTCAAGAAGCCTTTCGCTACGACAGTTCTTGTGTAATTGGCAAAGAGATATTTGGAAGCCCATAGAGGGCTATGGTGAAAAAGGAAATATCCTCAGATGAAATCTGGAAAGAAGCTTTCTGAGAAACTGCTTAGTGTTCTGTGAATTCATCTCACAGAGTTACATCTGTATTTCGTGAATCTCTTTGCTAGCCTTATTTCTGTGTAATCTGAGAACAGATATTTCGGATCCCTTTGAAGACTATAGGGCCAAAGGAAATATCCTGCGATAACAAAGAGAAAGAAGCTTTCTGAGAAACTTCTTTGTGTTCTGTGAAATCATCTCATAGAGTTACAGCTTTCCCCTCAAGAAGCCTTTCGCTAGGACAGTTCTTGTGTAATTGGCAAAGAGATATTTGGAAGCCCATAGAGGGCTATGGTGAAAAAGGAAATATCCTCAGATGAAATCTGGAAAGAAGCTTTCTGAGAAACTGCTTAGTGTTCTGTGAATTCATCTCACAGAGTTACATCTGTATTTCGTGAATCTCTTTGCTAGCCTTATTTTTGTGTAATCTGAGAACAGATATTTCGGATCCCTTTGAAGACTATAGGGCCAAAGGAAATATCCTCCGATAACAAAGAGAAAGAAGCTTTCTGAGAAACTTCTTTGTGTTCTGTGAAATCATCTCACCGAGTTACAGCTTTCCCCTCAAGAAGCCTTTCGCTAAGACAGTTCTTGTGGAATTGGCAACGTGATATTTGGAAGCCCATAGAGGGCTATGGTGAAAAAGGAAATATCCTCAGATGAAATCTGGAAAGAAGCTTTCTGAGAAACTGCTTAGTGTTCTGTGAATTCATCTCACAGAGTTTTATCTGTATATCGTGAATCTCTTTGCTAGCCTTATTTCTGTGTTATCTGAGAACAGATATTTCGGATCCCTTTGAAGACTATAGGGCCAAAGGAAATATCCTCCGATAACAAAGAGAAAGACGCATTCTGAGAAACTTCTTTCTGTTCTGTGAAATCATCTCACAGAGTTACAGCTTTCCCCTCAAGAAGCCTTTCGCTAAGACAGTTCTTGTGGAATTGGCAACGTGATATTTGGAAGTCCATACAGGGCTATGGTGAAAAAGGAAATACACTCAGATGAAATCTGGAAAGAAGCTTTCTGAGAAACTGCTTAGTGTTCTGTGAATTCATCTCACAGAGTTACATGTGTATTTCGTGGATCTCTTTGCTAGCCTTATTTCTGTGGTATCTGAGAAAAGATATTTCGCATCCCTATGTAGACTATAGGGCCAAAGGAAATATCCTCCGATATCAAAGAGAAAGAAGCTTTCTGAGAAACTTCTTTGTGTTCTGTGAAATCATCTCACAGAGTTACAGCTTTCCCCTCAAGAAGCCTTTCGCTAAGACAGTTGTTGTGGAATTGGCAAAGAGATATTTGGAAGCCCATAGAGGGCTATGGTGAAAAAGGAAATATCCTCAGATGAAATCTGGAAAGAAGCTTTCTGAGAAACTGCTTAGTGTTCTGTGAAATCATCTCACAGAGTTACAGCTTTCCCCTCAAGAAGCCTTTCGCTGAGACAGTTCTTGTGGAATTGGCAAAGTGATATTTGGAAGCCCATAGAGGGCTATGGTGAAAAAGGAAATATCCTCAGATGAAATCTGGAAAGAAGCTTTCTGAGAAACTGCATAGTGTTCTGTGAATTCATCTCACAGCGTTACATCTGTATTTCGTGGATCTCTTTGCTAGCCTTATTTCTGTGGAGTCTGAGAACAGATATTTCGGATCCCTTTGAAGACTATAGGGCGAAAGGAAATATCCTCCGATAACAAAGAGAAAGAAGCTTTCTGAGAAACTTCTTTCTGTTCAGTGAAATCTTCTCACAGAGTTACAGTTTTCCCCTCAAGAAGCCTTTCGCTAAGACAGTTCTTGTGGAATTGGCAAAGTGATATTTGGAAGCCCATAGAGGGCTATGGTGAAAAAGGAAATCTCCTCACATGAAATCTGGAAAGAAGCTTTCTGAGAAACTGCTTAGTGTTCTGTGAATTCATCTCACAGAGTTACATGTGTATTTCGTGGATCTCTTTGCTAGCCTTATTTCTGTGGAATCTGAGAACAGATATTTCGGATCCCTTTGAAGACTATAGGGCCAAAGGAAATATCCTCCGATAACAAAGAGAAAGAAGCTTTCTGAGAAACTTCTTTCTGTTCTGTGAAATCATCTCACAGAGTTACAGCTTTCCCCTCAAGAAGCCTTTCGCTAAGACAGTTCTTGTGGAATTGGCAAAGTGATATTTGGAAGCCCATAGAGGGCTATGGTGAAAAAGGAAATATTCTCAGATGAAATCTGGAAAGAAGCTTTCTGAGAAACTGCTTAGTGTTCTGTGAATTCATCTCACAGAGTTACATCTGTATTTCGTGGATCTCTTTACTAGCCTTATTTCTGTGGAATCTGAGAACAGATATTTCGGATCCCTTTGAAGACCATAGGGCCAAAGGAAATATCCTGCGATAACAAAGAGAAAGAAGCTTTCTGAGAAACTTCTTTGTGTTCTGTGAAATCATCTCACAGAGTTACAGCTTTCCCCTCAAGAAGCCTTTCGCTAAGACAGTTCTTGTGGAATTGGCAAAGTGATATTTGGAAGCCCATAGAGGGCTACGGTGAAAAAGGAAATATCCTCAGATGAAATCTGGAAAGAAGCTTTCTGAGAAACTGCTTAGTGTTCTCTGAATTCATCTCACAGAGTTACATCTGTATTTCGTGGATCTCTTTGCTAGCCTTATTTCTGTGTAATCTGAGAACAGATATTTCGGATCCCTTTGAAGACTATAGGGCCAAAGGAAATATCCTCCGATAACAAAGAGAAAGAAGCTTTCTGAGAAACTTCTTTGTGTTCTGTGAAATCATCTCACAGAGTTACAGCTTTCCCCTCAAGAAGCCTTTCGCTACGACAGTTCTTGTGTAATTGGCAAAGAGATATTTGGAAGCCCATAGAGGGCTATGGTGAAAAAGGAAATATCCTCAGATGAAATCTGGAAAGAAGCTTTTTGAGAAACTGCTTAGTGTTCTGTGAATTCATCTCACAGAGTTACATCTGTATTTCGTGAATCTCTTTGCTAGCCTTATTTCTGTGTAATCTGAGAACAGATATTTCGGATCCCTTTGAAGACTATAGGGCCAAAGGAAATATCCTCCGATAACAAAGAGAAAGAAGCTTTCTGAGAAACTTCTTTGTGTTCTGTGACATCATCTCACAGAGTTACAGCTTTCCCCTCAAGAAGCCTTTCGCTAAGACAGTTCTTGTGGAATTGGCAAAGTGATATTTGGAAGCCCATAGAGGGCTATGGTGAAAAAGGAAATATCCTCAGATGAAATCTGGAAAGAAGCTTTCTGAGAAACTGCTTAGTGTTCTGTGAATTCATCTCACAGAGTTACATCTGTATTTCGTGGATCTCTTTGCTAGCCTTATTTCTGAGGAATCTGAGAACAGATATTTCGGATCCCTTTGAAGACTATAGGGCCAAAGGAAATATCCTCCGATAACAAAGAGAAAGAAGCTTTCTCAGAAACTTCTTTCTGTTCTGTGAAATCATCTCACAGAGTTACAGCTTTCCCCTCAAGAAGCCTTTCGCTAAGACAGTTCTTGTGGAATTGGCAAAGTGATATTTGGAAGTCCATAGAGGGCTATGGTGAAAAAGGAAATCTCCTCACATGAAATCTGGAAAGAAGCTTTCTGAGAAACTGCTTAGTGTTCAGTGAATTCATCTCACAGAGTTACATCTGTATTTCGTGGATCTCTTTGCTAGCCTTATTTCTGTGTAATCTGAGAACAGATATTTCGGATCCCTTTGAAGACTATAGGGCCAAAGGAAATATCCTCCGATAACAAAGAGAAAGAAGCTTTCTGAGAAACTTCTTTGTGTTCTGTGAAATCATCTCACAGAGTTACAGCTTTCCCCTCAAGAAGCCTTTCGCTACGACAGTTCTTGTGTAATTGGCAAAGAGATATTTAGAAGCCCATAGAGGGCTATGGTGAAAAAGGAAATATCCTCAGATGAAATCTGGAAAGAAGCTTTCTGAGAAACTGCTTAGTGTTCTGTGAATTCATCTCACAGAGTTACATCTGTATTTCGTGAATCTCTGTGCTAGCCTTATTTCTGTGTAATCTGAGAACAGATATTTCGGATCCCTTTGAAGACTATAGGGCCAAAGGAAATATCCTGCGATAACAAAGAGAAAGAAGCTTTCTGAGAAACTTCTTTGTGTTCTGTGAAATCATCTCATAGAGTTACAGCTTTCCCCTCAAGAAGCCTTTCGCTAGGACAGTTCTTGTGTAATTGGCAAAGAGATATTTGGAAGCCCATAGAGGGCTATGGTGAAAAAGGAAATATCCTCAGATGAAATCTGGAAAGAAGCTTTCTGAGAAACTGCTTAGTGTTCTGTGAATTCATCTCACAGAGTTACATCTGTATTTCGTGAATCTCTTTGCTCGCCTTATTTTTGTGTAATCTGAGAACAGATATTTCGGATCCCTTTGAAGGCTATAGGGCCAAAGGAAATATCCTCCGATAACAAAGAGAAAGAAGCTTTCTGAGAAACTTCTTTGTGTTCTGTGAAATCATCTCACCGAGTTACAGCTTTCCCCTCAAGAAGCCTTTCGCTAAGACAGTTCTTGTGGAATTGGCAACGTGATATTTGGAAGCCCATAGAGGGCTATGGTGAAAAAGGAAATATCCTCAGATGAAATCTGGAAAGAAGCTTTCTGAGAAACTGCTTAGTGTTCTGTGAATTCATCTCACAGAGTTATATCTGTATATCGTGAATCTCTGTGCTAGCCTTATTTCTGTGTTATCTGAGAACAGATATTTCGGATCCCTTTGAAGACTATAGGGCCAAAGGAAATATCCTCCGATAACAAAGAGAAAGAAGCATTCTGAGAAACTTCTTTCTGTTCTGTGAAATCATCTCACAGAGTTACAGCTTTCCCCTCAAGAAGCCTTTCGCTAAGACAGTTCTTGTGGAATTGGCAACGTGATATTTGGAAGTCCATACAGGGCTATGGTGAAAAAGGAAATATCCTCAGATGAAATCTGGAAAGAAGCTTTCTGAGAAACTGCTTAGTGTTCTGTGAATTCATCTCACAGAGTTACATGTGTATTTCGTGGATCTCTTTGCTAGCCTTATTTCTGTGGTATCTGAGAAAAGATATTTCGCATCCCTATGTAGACTATAGGGCCAAAGGAAATATCCTCCGATATCAAAGAGAAAGAAGCTTTCTGAGAAACTTCTTTGTCTTCTGTGAAATCATCTCACAGAGTTACAGCTTTCCCCTCAAGAAGCCTTTCGCTAAGACAGTTGTTGTGGAATTGGCAAAGAGATATTTGGAAGCCCATAGAGGGCTATGGTGAAAAAGGAAATACCCTCAGATGAAATCTGGAAAGAAGCTTTCTGAGAAACTGCTTAGTGTTCTGTGAAATCATCTCACAGAGTTACAGCTTTCCCCTCAAGAAGCCTTTCGCTGAGACAGTTCTTGTGGAATTGGCAAAGTGATATTTGGAAGCCCATAGAGGGCTATGGTGAAAAAGGAAATATCCTCAGATGAAATATGGAAAGAAGCTTTCTGAGAAACTGCATAGTGTTCTGTGATTTCATCTCACAGCGTTACATCTGTATTTCGTGGATCTCTTTGCTAGCCTTATTTCTGTGGAGTCTGAGAACAGATATTTCGGATCACTTTGAAGACTATAGGGCGAAAGGAAATATCCTCCGATAACAAAGAGAAAGAAGCTTTCTGAGAAACTTCTTTCTGTTCAGTGAAATCTTCTCACAGAGTTACAGTTTTCCCCTCCAGAAGCCTTTCGCTAAGACAGTTCTTGTGGAATTGGCAAAGTGATATTTGGAAGCCCATAGAGGGCTATGGTGAAAAAGGAAATCTCCTCACATGAAATCTGGAAAGAAGCTTTCTGAGAAACTGCTTAGTGTTCTGTGAATTCATCTCACAGAGTTACATGTGTATTTCGTGGATCTCTTTGCTAGCCTTATTTCTGTGGAATCTGAGAACAGATATTTCGGATCCTTTGAAGACTATAGGGCCAAAGGAAATATCCTCCGATAACAAAGAGAAAGAAGCTTTCTGAGAAACTTCTTTCTGTTCTGTGAAATCATCTCACAGAGTTACAGCTTTCCCCTCAAGAAGCCTTTCGCTAAGACAGTTCTTGTGGAATTGGCAAAGTGATATTTGGAAGCCCATAGAGGGCTATGGTGAAAAAGGAAATATCCTCAGATGAAATCTGGAAAGAAGCTTTCTGAGAAACTGCTTAGTGTTCTGTGAATTCATCTCACAGAGTTACATCTGTATTTCGTGGATCTCTTTACTAGCCTTATTTCTGTGGAATCTGAGAACAGATATTTCGGATCCCTTTGAAGACCATAGGGCCAAAGGAAATATCCTGCGATAACAAAGAGAAAGAAGCTTTCTGAGAAACTTCTTTGTGTTCTGTGAAATCATCTCACAGAGTTACAGCTTTCCCCTCAAGAAGCCTTTCGCTAAGACAGTTCTTGTGGAATTGGCAAAGTGATATTTGGAAGCCCATAGAGGGCTACGGTGAAAAAGGAAATATCCTCAGATGAAATCTGGAAAGAAGCTTTCTGAGAAACTGCTTAGTGTTCTCTGAATTCATCTCACAGAGTTACATCTGTATTTCGTGGATCTCTTTGCTAGCCTTATTTCTGTGTAATCTGAGAACAGATATTTCGGATCCCTTTGAAGACTATAGGGCCAAAGGAAATATCCTCCGATAACAAAGAGAAAGAAGCTTTCTGAGAAACTTCTTTGTGTTCTGTGAAATCATCTCACAGAGTTACAGCTTTCCCCTCAAGAAGCCTTTCGCTACGACAGTTCTTGTGTAATTGGCAAAGAGATATTTGGAAGCCCATAGAGGGCTATGGTGAAAAAGGAAATATCCTCAGATGAAATCTGGAAAGAAGCTTTTTGAGAAACTGCTTAGTGTTCTGTGAATTCATCTCACAGAGTTACATCTGTATTTCGTGAATCTCTTTGCTAGCCTTATTTCTGTGTAATCTGAGAACAGATATTTCGGATCCCTTTGAAGACTATAGGGCCAAAGGAAATATCCTCCGATAATAAAGAGAAAGAAGCTTTCTGAGAAACTTCTTTGTGTTCTGTGAAATCATCTCACAGAGTTACAGCTTTCCCCTCAAGAAGCCTTTCGCTAGGACAGTTCTTGTGTATTTGGCAAAGAGATATTTGGAAGCCCATAGAGGGCTATGGTGAAAAAGGAAAAATCCTCAGATGAAATCTGGAAAGAAGCTTTCTGAGAAACTGCTTAGTGTTCTGTGAATTCATCTCACAGAGTTACATCTGTATTTCGTGAATCTCTTTGCTAGCCTTATTTCTGTGGAATCTGAGAACAGATATTTCGGATCTCTTAGAAGACTATAGGGTCAAAGGAAATATCCTCCGATAACAAAGATAAAGAAGCTTTCTGAGAAACTTCTTTGTGTTCTGTGAAATCATCTCACAGAGTTACAGCTTTCCCCTCAAGAAGCCTTTCGCTAGGACAGTTCTTCTGTATTTGACAAAGAGATATTTGGAAGCCCTTAGAGGGCTATGGTGAAAAAGGAAAAATCCTCAGATGAAATCTGGAAAGAAGCTTTCTGAGAAACTGCTTAGTGTTCTGTGAATTCATCTCAGAGAGTTACATCTGTATTTCGTGAATCTCTTTGCTAGCCTTATTTCTGTGTAATCTGAGAACAGATATTTCGGATCCCTTTGAAGACTATAGGGCCAAAGGAAATATCCTCCGATAACAAAGAGAAAGAAGCTTTCTGAGAAACTTCTTTGTGTTCTGTGAAATCATCTCACAGAGTTACAGCTTTCCCCTCAAGAAGCCTTTCGCTACGACAGTTCTTGTGTAATTGGCAAAGAGATATTTGGAAGCCCATAGAGGGCTATGGTGAAAAAGGAAATATCCTCAGATCAAATCTTTAAAGAAGCTTTTTGAGAAACTGCTTAGTGTTCTGTGAATTCATCTCACAGAGTTACATCTGTATTTCGTGGATCTCTTTGCTAGCCTTATTTCTGTGTAATCTGAGAACAGATATTTCGGATCCCTTTGAAGACTATAGGGCCAAAGGAAATATCCTCCGATAACAAAGAGAAAGAAGCTTTCTGAGAAACTTCTTTGTGTTCTGTGAAATCATCTCACAGAGTTACAGCTTTCCCCTCAAGAAGCCTTTCGCTAGGACAGTTCTTGTGTATTTGGCAAAGAGATATTTGGAAGCCCATAGAGGGCTATGGTGAAAAAGGAAATATCCTCAGATGAAATCTGGAAAGAAGCTTTCTGAGAAACTGCTTAGTGTTCTGTGAATTCATCTCACAGAGTTACATCTGTATTTCGTGGATCTCTTTGCTAGCCTTATTTCTGTGGAATCTGAGAACAGATATTTCGGATCCCTTTGAAGACTATAGGGCCAAAGGAAATATCCTCCGATAACAAAGAGAAAGAAGCTTTCTGAGAAACTTCTTTCTGTTCTGTGAAATCATCTCACAGAGTTACAGCTTTCCCCTCAAGAAGCCTTTCGCTAAGACAGTTCTTGTGGAATTGGCAAAGTGATATTTGGAAGCCCATAGAGGGCTATGGTGAAAAAGGAAATATCCGAAGATGAAATCTGGAAAGAAGCTTTCTGAGAAACTGCTTAGTGTTCTATGAATTCATCTCACAGCGTTACATCTGTATTTCGTGGATCTCTTTGCTAGACTTATTTCTGTGGAGTCTGAGAACAGATATTTCGGATCCCTATGAAGACTATAGGGCCAAAGGAAATATCCTCCGATAACAAAGAGAAAGAAGCTTTCTGAGAAACTTCTTTGTGTTCTGTGAAATCATCTCACAGAGTTACAGCTTTCCCTCAAGAAGCCTTTCGCTAAGACAGTTCTTGTGGAATTGGCAAAGTGATATTTGGAAGCCCTTAGAGGGCGATGGTGAAAAAGGAAATATCCTCAGATGAAATCTGGAAAGAATCTTTCTGAGAAACTGCTTAGTGTTCTGTGAATTCATCTCACAGAGTTACATCTGCATTTCGTGGATCTCTTTGCTAGCCTTATTTCTGTGGAATCTGAGAAAAGATATTTCGCATCCCTATGAAGACTATAGGGCCAAAGGAAATATCCTCCGATATCAAAGAGAAAGAAGCTTTCTGAGAAACTTCTTTGTGTTCTGTGAAATCATCTCACAGAGTTACAGCTTTCCCCTCAAGAAGCCTTTCGCTAAGACAGTTCTTGTGGAATTGGCAAAGAGATATTTGGAAGCCCATAGAGGGCTATGGTGAAAAAGGAAATATCCTCAGATGAAATCTGGAAAGAAGCTTTCTGAGAAACTGCTTAGTGTTCTGTGAAATCATCTCACAGAGTTACAGCTTTCCCCTCAAGAAGCCTTTCGCTAAGACAGTTCTTGTGGAATTGGAAAAGTGATATTTGGAAGCCCATAGAGGGCTATGGTGAAAAAGGAAATATCCTCAGATGAAATGTGGAAAGAAGCTTTCTGAGAAACTGCATAGTGTTCTGTGAATTCATCTCACAGCGTTACATCTGTATTTCGTGGATCTCTTTGCTAGCCTTATTTCTGTGGAGTCTGAGAACAGATATTTCGGATCCCTTTGAAGACTATAGGGCCAAAGGAAATATCCTCCGATAACATAGAGAAAGAAGCTTTCTGAGAAACTTCTTTGTGTTCTGTGAAATCATCTCACAGAGTTACAGCTTTCCCCTCAAGAAGCCTTTCGCTAAGACAGTTCTTGTGGAATTGGCAAAGTAATATTTGGAAGCCCATAGAGGCCTATGGTGAAAAAGGAAATATCCTCAGATGAAATCTGGAAAGAAGATTTCTGAGAAACTGCTTAGTGTTCTGTGAATTCATCTCACAGAGTTACATCTGTATTTCGTGGATCTCTTTGCTAGCCTTATTTCTGTGGAATCTGAGAAAAGATATTTCGCATCCCTATGAAGACTATAGGGCCAAAGGAAATATCCTCCGATAACAAGGAGAAAGAAGCTTTCTGAGAAACTTCTTTGTGTTCTCTGAAATCATCTCACAGAGTTACAGCTTTCCCCTCAAGAAGCCTTTCGCTAAGAAAGTTCTTGTGGAATTGGCAAAGAGATATTTGGAAGCCCATAGAGGGCTATGGTGAAAAAGGAAATATCCTCAGATGAAATCTGGAAAGAAGCTTTCTGAGAAACTGCTTAGTGTTCTGTGAAATCATCTCACAGAGTTACAGCTTTCCCCTCAAGAAGCCTTTCGCTAAGACAGTTCTTGTGGAATTGGCAAAGTGATATTTGGAAGCCCATAGAGGGCTATGTTGAAAAAGGAAATATCCTCAGATGAAATCTGGAAAGAAGCTTTCTGAGAAACTGCTTAGTGTTCTGTGAATTCATCTCACAGCGTTACATCTGCATTTCGTGGATCTCTTTGCTAGCCTTATTTCTGTGGAGTCTGAGAACAGATATTTCGGATCCCTTTGAAGACTATAGGGCCAAAGGAAATATCCTCCGATAACAAAGAGAAAGAAGCTTTCTGAGAAACTTCTTTGTGTTCTGTGAAATCATCTCACAGAGTTACAGCTTTCCCCTCAAGAAGCCTTTCGCTAAGACAGTTCTTGTGGAATTGGCAAAGTGATATTTGGAAGCCCATAGAGGGCTAAGGTGAAAAAGGAAATCTCCTCACATGAAATCTGGAAAGAAGCTTTCTGAGAAACTGCTTAGTGTTCTGTGAATTCATCTCACAGAGTTACATCTGTATTTCGTGGATCTCTTTGCTAGCCTTATTTCTGTGGAATCTGAGAACAGATATTTCGGATCCCTTTGAAGACTATAGGGCCAAAGGAAATATCCTCCGATAACAAAGAGAAAGAAGCTTTCTGAGAAACTGCTTAGTGTTCTGTGAAATCATCTCACAGAGTTACAGCTTTCCCCTCAAGAAGCCTTTCGCTAAGACAGTTCTTGTGGAATTGGCAAAGTGATATTTGGAAGCCCATAGAGGGCTATGGTGAAAAAGGAAATATCCTCAGATGAAATCTGGAAAGAAGCTTTCTGAGAAACTGCATAGTGTTCTGTGAATTCATCTCACAGCGTTACATCTGTATTTCGTGGATCTCTTTGCTAGCCTTATTTCTGTGGAGTCTGAGAACAGATATTTCGGATCCCTTTGAAGACTATAGGGCCAAAGAAAATATCCTCCGATAACATAGAGAAAGAAGCTTTCTGAGAAACTTCTTTGTGTTCTGTGAAATCATCTCACAGAGTTACAGCTTTCCCCTCAAGAAGCCTTTCGCTAAGACAGTTCTTGTGGAATTGGCAAAGTAATATTTGGAAGCCCATAGAGGCCTATGGTGAAAAAGGAAATATCCTCAGATGAAATCTGGAAAGAAGCTTTCTGAGAAACTGCTTAGTGTTCTGTGAATTCATCTCACAGAGTTACATCTGTATTTCGTGGATCTCTTTGCTAGCCTTATTTCTGTGGAATCTGAGAAAAGATATTTCGCATCCCTATGAAGACTATAGGGCCAAAGGAAATATCCTCCGATAACAAGGAGAAAGAAGCTTTCTGAGAAACTTCTTTGTGTTCTCTGAAATCATCTCACAGAGTTACAGCTTTCCCCTCAAGAAGCCTTTCGCTAAGACAGTTCTTGTGGAATTGGCAAAGAGATATTTGGAAGCCCATAGAGGGCTAGGGTGAAAAAGGAAATATCCTCAGATGAAATCTGGAAAGAAGCTTTCTGAGAAACTGCTTAGTATTCTGTGAAATCATCTCACAGAGTTACAGCTTTCCCCTCAAGAAGCCTTTCGCTAAGACAGTTCTTGTGGAATTGGCAAAGTGATATTTGGAAGCCCATAGAGGGCTATGTTGAAAAAGGAAATATCCTCAGATGAAATCTGGAAAGAAGCTTTCTGAGAAACTGCTTAGTGTTCTGTGAATTCATCTCACAGCGTTACATCTGTATTTCGTGAATCTCTGTGCTAGCCTTATTTCTGTGTAATCTGAGAACAGATATTTCGGATCCCTTTGAAGACTATAGGGCCAAAGGAAATATCCTGCGATAACAAAGAGAAAGAAGCTTTCTGAGAAACTTCTTTGTGTTCTGTGAAATCATCTCATAGAGTTACAGCTTTCCCCTCAAGAAGCGTTTCGCTAGGACAGTTCTTGTGTAATTGGCAAAGAGATATTTGGAAGCCCATAGAGGGCTATGGTGAAAAAGGAAATATCCTCAGATGAAATCTGGAAAGAAGCTTTCTGAGAAACTGCTTAGTGTTCTGTGAATTCATCTCACAGAGTTACATCTGTATTTCGTGAATCTCTTTGCTAGCCTTATTTTTGTGTAATCTGAGAACAGATATTTCGGATCCCTTTGAAGACTATAGGGCCAAAGGAAATATCCTCCGATAACAAAGAGAAAGAAGCTTTCTGAGAAACTTCTTTGTGTTCTGTGAAATCATCTCACAGAGTTACAGCGTTCCCCTCAAGAAGCCTTTCGCTAAGACAGTTCTTGTGGAATTGGCAACGTGATATTTGGAAGCCCATAGAGGGCTATGGTGAAAAAGGAAATATCCTCAGATGAAATCTGGAAAGAAGCTTTCTGAGAAACTGCTTAGTGTTCTGTGAATTCATCTCACAGAGTTATATCTGTATATCGTGAATCTCTTTGCTAGCCTTATTTCTGTGTAATCTGAGAACAGATATTTCGGATCCCTTTGAAGACTATAGGGCCAAAGGAAATATCCTCCGATAACAAAGAGAAAGAAGCTTTCTGAGAAACTTCTTTGTGTTCTGTGAAATCATCTCACAGAGTTACAGCTTTCCCCTCAAGAAGCCTTTCGCTAAGACAGTTCCTGTGGAATTGGCAAAGTGATATTTGGAAGCCCATAGAGGGCTATGGTGAAAAAGGAAATATCCTCAGATGAAATCTGGAAAGAATCTTTCTGAGAAACTGCTTAGTGTTCTGTGAATTCATCTCACAGAGTTACATCTGTATTTGGTTGATCTCTTTGCTAGCCTTATTTCTGTGGAATCTGAGAACAGATATTTCGGATCCCTTTGAAGACTATAGGGACAAAGGAAATATCCTCCGTTAACAAAGAGAAAGAAGCATTCTGAGAAACTTCTTTCTGTTCTGTGAAATCATCTCACAGAGTTACAGCTTTCCCCTCAAGAAGCCTTTCGCTAAGACAGTTCTTGTGGAATTGGCAACGTGATATTTGGAAGTCCATACAGGGCTATGGTGAAAAAGGAAATATCCTCAGATGAAATCTGGAAAGAAGCTTTCTGAGAAACTGCTTAGTGTTCTGTGAATTCATCTCACAGAGTTATATGTGCATTTCGTGGATCTCTTTGCTAGCCTTATTTCTGTGGAATCTGAGAAAAGATATTTCGCATCCCTATGAAGACTATAGGGCCAAAGGAAATATCCTCCGATATCAAAGAGAAAGAAGCTTTCTGAGAAACTTCTTTGTGTTCTGTGAAATCATCTCACAGAGTTACAGCTTTCCCCTCAAGAAGCCTTTCGCTAAGACAGTTCTTGTGGAATTGGCAAAGAGATATTTGGAAGCCCATAGAGGGCTATGGTGAAAAAGGAAATATCCTCAGATGAAATCTGGAAAGAAGCTTTCTGAGAAACTGCTTAGTGTTCTGTGAAATCATCTCACAGAGTTACAGCTTTCCCCTCAAGAAGCCTTTCGCTAAGACAGTTCTTGTGGAATTGGCAAAGTGATATTTGGAAGCCCATAGAGGGCTATGGTGAAAAAGGAAATATCCTCAGATGAAATCTGGAAAGAAGCTTTCTGAGAAACTGCATAGTGTTCTGTGAATTCATCTCAGAGCGTTACATCTGTATTTCGTGGATCTCTTTGCTAGCCTTATTTCTGTGGAGTCTGAGAACAGATATTTCGGATCCCTTTGAAGACTATAGGGCCAAAGGAAATATCCTACGATAACATAGAGAAAGAAGCTTTCTGAGAAACTTCTTTGTGTTCTGTGAAATCATCTCACAGAGTTACAGCTTTCCCCTCAAGAAGCCTTTCGCTAAGACAGTTCTTGTGGAATTGGCAAAGTAATATTTGGAAGCCCATAGAGGCCTATGGTGAAAAAGGAAATATCCTCAGATGAAATCTGGAAAGAAGCTTTCTGAGAAACTGCTTAGTGTTCTGTGAATTCATCTCACAGAGTTACATCTGTATTTCGTGGATCTCTTCGCTAGCCTTATTTCTGTGGAATCTGAGAAAAGATATTTCGCATCCCTATGAAGACTATAGGGCCAAAGGAAATATCCTCCGATAACAAGGAGAAAGAAGCTTTCTGAGAAACTTCTTTGTGTTCTCTGAAATCATCTCACAGAGTTACAGCTTTCCCCTCAAGAAGCCTTTCGCTAAGACAGTTCTTGTGGAATGGGCAAAGAGATATTTGGAAGCCCATAGAGGGCTAGGGTGAAAAAGGAAATATCCTCAGATGAAATCTGGAAAGAAGCTTTCTGAGAAACTGCTTAGTGTTCTGTGAATTCATCTCACAGCGTTACATCTGTATTTCGTGGATCTCTTTGCTAGCCTTATTTCTGTGGAGTCTGAGAACAGATATTTCGGATCCCTTTGAAGACTATAGGGCCAAAGGAAATATCCTCCGATAACAAAGAGAAAGAAGCTTTCTGAGAAACTTCTTTGTGTTCTGTGAAATCATCTCACAGAGTTACAGCTTTCCCCTCAAGAAGCCTTTCGCTAAGACAGTTCTTGTGGAATTGGCAAAGTGATATTTGGAAGCCCATAGAGGGCTATGGTGAAAAAGGAAATCTCCTCACATGAAATCTGGAAAGAAGCTTTCTGAGAAACTGCTTAGTGTTCTGTGAATTCATCTCACAGAGTTACATCTGTATTTCGTGGATCTCTTTGCTAGCCTTATTTCTGTGGAATCTGAGAACAGATATTTCGGATCCCTTTGAAGACTATAGGGCCAAAGGAAATATCCTCCGATAACAAAGAGAAAGAAGCTTTCTGAGAAACTTCTTTCTGTTCTGTGAAATCATCTCACAGAGTTACAGCTTTCCCCTCAAGAAGCCTTTCGCTAAGACAGTTCTTGTGGAATTGGCAAAGTGATATTTGGAAGCCCATAGAGGGCTATGGTGAAAAAGGAAATATCCGAAGATGAAATCTGGAAAGAAGCTTTCTGAGAAACTGCTTAGTGTTCTATGAATTCATCTCACAGCGTTACATCTGTATTTCGTGGATCTCTTTGCTAGACTTATTTCTGTGGAGTCTGAGAACAGATATTTCGGATCCCTATGAAGACTATAGGGCCAAAGGAAATATCCTCCGATAACAAAGAGAAAGAAGCTTTCTGAGAAACTTCTTTGTGTTCTGTGAAATCATCTCACAGAGTTACAGCTTTCCCTCAAGAAGCCTTTCGCTAAGACAGTTCTTGTGGAATTGGCAAAGTGATATTTGGAAGCCCTTAGAGGGCGATGGTGAAAAAGGAAATATCCTCAGATGAAATCTGGAAAGAATCTTTCTGAGAAACTGCTTAGTGTTCTGTGAATTCATCTCACAGAGTTACATCTGCATTTCGTGGATCTCTTTGCTAGCCTTATTTCTGTGGAATCTGAGAAAAGATATTTCGCATCCCTATGAAGACTATAGGGCCAAAGGAAATATCCTCCGATATCAAAGAGAAAGAAGCTTTCTGAGAAACTTCTTTGTGTTCTGTGAAATCATCTCACAGAGTTACAGCTTTCCCCTCAAGAAGCCTTTCGCTAAGACAGTTCTTGTGGAATTGGCAAAGAGATATTTGGAAGCCCATAGAGGGCTATGGTGAAAAAGGAAATATCCTCAGATGAAATCTGGAAAGAAGCTTTCTGAGAAACTGCTTAGTGTTCTGTGAAATCATCTCACAGAGTTACAGCTTTCCCCTCAAGAAGCCTTTCGCTAAGACAGTTCTTGTGGAATTGGAAAAGTGATATTTGGAAGCCCATAGAGGG
Source organism: Macaca nemestrina (assembly GCF_043159975.1). Taxonomy (NCBI): domain Eukaryota; kingdom Metazoa; phylum Chordata; class Mammalia; order Primates; family Cercopithecidae; genus Macaca; species Macaca nemestrina. The sequence continues at coordinate 92,064,245 of NC_092125.1, forward strand.
CTATGGTGAAAAAGGAAATATCCTCAGATGAAATGTGGAAAGAAGCTTTCTGAGAAACTGCATAGTGTTCTGTGAATTCATCTCACAGCGTTACATCTGTATTTCGTGGATCTCTTTGCTAGCCTTATTTCTGTGGAGTCTGAGAACAGATATTTCGGATCCCTTTGAAGACTATAGGGCCAAAGGAAATATCCTCCGATAACATAGAGAAAGAAGCTTTCTGAGAAACTTCTTTGTGTTCTGTGAAATCATCTCACAGAGTTACAGCTTTCCCCTCAAGAAGCCTTTCGCTAAGACAGTTCTTGTGGAATTGGCAAAGTAATATTTGGAAGCCCATAGAGGCCTATGGTGAAAAAGGAAATATCCTCAGATGAAATCTGGAAAGAAGATTTCTGAGAAACTGCTTAGTGTTCTGTGAATTCATCTCACAGAGTTACATCTGTATTTCGTGGATCTCTTTGCTAGCCTTATTTCTGTGGAATCTGAGAAAAGATATTTCGCATCCCTATGAAGACTATAGGGCCAAAGGAAATATCCTCCGATAACAAGGAGAAAGAAGCTTTCTGAGAAACTTCTTTGTGTTCTCTGAAATCATCTCACAGAGTTACAGCTTTCCCCTCAAGAAGCCTTTCGCTAAGAAAGTTCTTGTGGAATTGGCAAAGAGATATTTGGAAGCCCATAGAGGGCTATGGTGAAAAAGGAAATATCCTCAGATGAAATCTGGAAAGAAGCTTTCTGAGAAACTGCTTAGTGTTCTGTGAAATCATCTCACAGAGTTACAGCTTTCCCCTCAAGAAGCCTTTCGCTAAGACAGTTCTTGTGGAATTGGCAAAGTGATATTTGGAAGCCCATAGAGGGCTATGTTGAAAAAGGAAATATCCTCAGATGAAATCTGGAAAGAAGCTTTCTGAGAAACTGCTTAGTGTTCTGTGAATTCATCTCACAGCGTTACATCTGCATTTCGTGGATCTCTTTGCTAGCCTTATTTCTGTGGAGTCTGAGAACAGATATTTCGGATCCCTTTGAAGACTATAGGGCCAAAGGAAATATCCTCCGATAACAAAGAGAAAGAAGCTTTCTGAGAAACTTCTTTGTGTTCTGTGAAATCATCTCACAGAGTTACAGCGTTCCCCTCAAGAAGCCTTTCGCTAAGACAGTTCTTGTGGAATTGGCAACGTGATATTTGGAAGCCCATAGAGGGCTATGGTGAAAAAGGAAATATCCTCAGATGAAATCTGGAAAGAAGCTTTCTGAGAAACTGCTTAGTGTTCTGTGAATTCATCTCACAGAGTTATATCTGTATATCGTGAATCTCTTTGCTAGCCTTATTTCTGTGTAATCTGAGAACAGATATTTCGGATCCCTTTGAAGACTATAGGGCCAAAGGAAATATCCTCCGATAACAAAGAGAAAGAAGCTTTCTGAGAAACTTCTTTGTGTTCTGTGAAATCATCTCACAGAGTTACAGCTTTCCCCTCAAGAAGCCTTTCGCTAAGACAGTTCCTGTGGAATTGGCAAAGTGATATTTGGAAGCCCATAGAGGGCTATGGTGAAAAAGGAAATATCCTCAGATGAAATCTGGAAAGAATCTTTCTGAGAAACTGCTTAGTGTTCTGTGAATTCATCTCACAGAGTTACATCTGTATTTGGTTGATCTCTTTGCTAGCCTTATTTCTGTGGAATCTGAGAACAGATATTTCGGATCCCTTTGAAGACTATAGGGACAAAGGAAATATCCTCCGTTAACAAAGAGAAAGAAGCATTCTGAGAAACTTCTTTCTGTTCTGTGAAATCATCTCACAGAGTTACAGCTTTCCCCTCAAGAAGCCTTTCGCTAAGACAGTTCTTGTGGAATTGGCAACGTGATATTTGGAAGTCCATACAGGGCTATGGTGAAAAAGGAAATATCCTCAGATGAAATCTGGAAAGAAGCTTTCTGAGAAACTGCTTAGTGTTCTGTGAATTCATCTCACAGAGTTATATGTGCATTTCGTGGATCTCTTTGCTAGCCTTATTTCTGTGGAATCTGAGAAAAGATATTTCGCATCCCTATGAAGACTATAGGGCCAAAGGAAATATCCTCCGATATCAAAGAGAAAGAAGCTTTCTGAGAAACTTCTTTGTGTTCTCTGAAATCATCTCACAGAGTTACAGCTTTCCCCTCAAGAAGCCTTTCGCTAAGACAGTTCTTGTGGAATTGGCAAAGAGATATTTGGAAGCCCATAGAGGGCTATGGTGAAAAAGGAAATATCCTCAGATGAAATCTGGAAAGAAGCTTTCTGAGAAACTGCTTAGTGTTCTGTGAAATCATCTCACAGAGTTACAGCTTTCCCCTCAAGAAGCCTTTCGCTAAGACAGTTCTTGTGGAATTGGCAAAGTGATATTTGGAAGCCCATAGAGGGCTATGGTGAAAAAGGAAATATCCTCAGATGAAATCTGGAAAGAAGCTTTCTGAGAAACTGCATAGTGTTCTGTGAATTCATCTCAGAGCGTTACATCTGTATTTCGTGGATCTCTTTGCTAGCCTTATTTCTGTGGAGTCTGAGAACAGATATTTCGGATCCCTTTGAAGACTATAGGGCCAAAGGAAATATCCTACGATAACATAGAGAAAGAAGCTTTCTGAGAAACTTCTTTGTGTTCTGTGAAATCATCTCACAGAGTTACAGCTTTCCCCTCAAGAAGCCTTTCGCTAAGACAGTTCTTGTGGAATTGGCAAAGTAATATTTGGAAGCCCATAGAGGCCTATGGTGAAAAAGGAAATATCCTCAGATGAAATCTGGAAAGAAGCTTTCTGAGAAACTGCTTAGTGTTCTGTGAATTCATCTCACAGAGTTACATCTGTATTTCGTGGATCTCTTCGCTAGCCTTATTTCTGTGGAATCTGAGAAAAGATATTTCGCATCCCTATGAAGACTATAGGGCCAAAGGAAATATCCTCCGATAACAAGGAGAAAGAAGCTTTCTGAGAAACTTCTTTGTGTTCTCTGAAATCATCTCACAGAGTTACAGCTTTCCCCTCAAGAAGCCTTTCGCTAAGACAGTTCTTGTGGAATTGGCAAAGAGATATTTGGAAGCCCATAGAGGGCTAGGGTGAAAAAGGAAATATCCTCAGATGAAATCTGGAAAGAAGCTTTCTGAGAAACTGCTTAGTGTTCTGTGAATTCATCTCACAGCGTTACATCTGTATTTCGTGGATCTCTTTGCTAGCCTTATTTCTGTGGAGTCTGAGAACAGATATTTCGGATCCCTTTGAAGACTATAGGGCCAAAGGAAATATCCTCCGATAACAAAGAGAAAGAAGCTTTCTGAGAAACTTCTTTGTGTTCTGTGAAATCATCTCACAGAGTTACAGCTTTCCCCTCAAGAAGCCTTTCGCTAAGACAGTTCTTGTGGAATTGGCAAAGTGATATTTGGAAGCCCATAGAGGGCTATGGTGAAAAAGGAAATCTCCTCACATGAAATCTGGAAAGAAGCTTTCTGAGAAACTGCTTAGTGTTCTGTGAATTCATCTCACAGAGTTACATCTGTATTTCGTGGATCTCTTTGCTAGCCTTATTTCTGTGGAATCTGAGAACAGATATTTCGGATCCCTTTGAAGACTATAGGGCCAAAGGAAATATCCTCCGATAACAAAGAGAAAGAAGCTTTCTGAGAAACTTCTTTCTGTTCTGTGAAATCATCTCACAGAGTTACAGCTTTCCCCTCAAGAAGCCTTTCGCTAAGACAGTTCTTGTGGAATTGGCAAAGTGATATTTGGAAGCCCATAGAGGGCTATGGTGAAAAAGGAAATATCCGAAGATGAAATCTGGAAAGAAGCTTTCTGAGAAACTGCTTAGTGTTCTGTGAATTCATCTCACAGCGTTACATCTGTATTTCGTGGATCTCTTTGCTAGACTTATTTCTGTGGAGTCTGAGAACAGATATTTCGGATCCCTATGAAGACTATAGGGCCAAAGGAAATATCCTCCGATAACAAAGAGAAAGAAGCTTTCTGAGAAACTTCTTTGTGTTCTGTGAAATCATCTCACAGAGTTACAGCTTTCCCCTCAAGAAGCCTTTCGCTAAGACAGTTCTTGTGGAATTGGCAAAGTGATATTTGGAAGCCCTTAGAGGGCTATGGTGAAAAAGGAAATATCCTCAGATGAAATCTGGAAAGAATCTTTCTGAGAAACTGCTTAGTGTTCTGTGAATTCATCTCACAGAGTTACATCTGCATTTCGTGGATCTCTTTGCTAGCCTTATTTCTGTGGAATCTGAGAACCGATATTTCGGATCCCTTTGAAGACTATAGGGCCAAAGGAAATATCCTCCGATAACAAAGAGAAAGAAGCTTTCTGAGAAACTTCTTTGTGTTCTGTGAAATCATCTCACAGAGTTACAGCTTTCCCCTCAAGAAGCCTTTCGCTAAGACAGTTCTTGTGGAATTGGCAAAGTGATATTTGGAAGCCCATAGAGGGCTACGGTGAAAAAGGAAATATCCTCAGATGAAATCTGGAAAGAATCTTTCTGAGAAACTGCTTAGTGTTCTGTGAATTCATCTCACAGAGTTACATCTGTATTTCGTGGATCTCTTTGCTAGCCTTATTTCTGTGGAATCTGAGAACAGATATTTCGGATCCCTTTGAAGACTATAGGGCCAAAGGAAATATCCTGCGATAACAAAGAGAAAGAAGCTTTCTGAGAAACTTCTTTCTGTTCTGTGAAATCATCTCACAGAGTTACAGCTTTCCCCTCAAGAAGCCTTTCGCTAAGACAGTTCTTGTGGAATTGGCAAAGTGATATTTGGAAGCCCTTAGAGGGCTATGGTGAAAAAGGAAATATCCTCAGATGAAATCTGGAAAGAAGCTTTCTGAGAAACTGCTTAGTGTTCTGTGAATTCATCTCACAGAGTTACATCTGTATTTCGTGGATCTCTTTGCTAGCCTTATTTCTGTGGAATCTGAGAACAGATATTTCGGATCCCTTTGAAGACTATAGGGCCAAAGGAAATATCCTCAGATAACAAAGAGAAAGAAGCTTTCTCAGAAACTTCTTTCTGTTCTGTGAAATCATCTCACAGAGTTACAGCTTTCCCCTCAAGAAGCCTTTCGCTAAGACAGTTCTTGTGGAATTGGCAAAGTGATATTTGGAAGCCCATAGAGGGCTATGGTGAAAAAGGAAATCTCCTCACATGAAATCTGGAAAGAAGCTTTCTGAGAAACTGCTTAGTGTTCTGTGAATTCATCTCACAGAGTTACATCTGTATTTCGTGGATCTCTTTGCTAGCCTTATTTCTGTGTAATCTGAGAACAGATATTTCGGATCCCTTTGAAGACTATAGGGCCAAAGGAAATATCCTCCGATAACAAAGAGAAAGAAGCTTTCTGAGAAACTTCTTTGTGTTCTGTGAAATCATCTCACAGAGTTACAGCTTTCCCCTCAAGAAGCCTTTCGCTACGACAGTTCTTGTGTAATTGGCAAAGAGATATTTGGAAGCCCATAGAGGGCTATGGTGAAAAAGGAAATATCCTCAGATGAAATCTGGAAAGAAGCTTTCTGAGAAACTGCTTAGTGTTCTGTGAATTCATCTCACAGAGTTACATCTGTATTTCGTGAATGTCTGTGCTAGCCTTATTTCTGTGTAATCTGAGAACAGATATTTCGGATCCCTTTGAAGACTATAGGGCCAAAGGAAATATCCTGCGATAACAAAGAGAAAGAAGCTTTCTGAGAAACTTCTTTGTGTTCTGTGAAATCATCTCATAGAGTTACAGCTTTCCCCTCAAGAAGCCTTTCGCTAGGACAGTTCTTGTGTAATTGGCAAAGAGATATTTGGAAGCCCATAGAGGGCTATGGTGAAAAAGGAAATATCCTCAGATGAAATCTGGAAAGAAGCTTTCTGAGAAACTGCTTAGTGTTCTGTGAATTCATCTCACAGAGTTACATCTGTATTTCGTGAATCTCTTTGCTAGCCTTATTTTTGTGTAATCTGAGAACAGATATTTCGGATCCCTTTGAAGACTATAGGGCCAAAGGAAATATCCTCCGATAACAAAGAGAAAGAAGCTTTCTGAGAAACTTCTTTGTGTTCTGTGAAATCATCTCACAGAGTTACAGCGTTCCCCTCAAGAAGCCTTTCGCTAAGACAGTTCTTGTGGAATTGGCAACGTGATATTTGGAAGCCCACAGAGGGCTATGGTGAAAAAGGAAATATCCTCAGATGAAATCTGGAAAGAAGCTTTCTGAGAAACTGCTTAGTGTTCTGTGAATTCATCTCACAGAGTTATATCTGTATATCGTGAATCTCTTTGCTAGCCTTATTTCTGTGTAATCTGAGAACAGATAATTCGGATCCCTTTGAAGACTATAGGGCCAAAGGAAATATCCTCCGATAACAAAGAGAAAGAAGCTTTCTGAGAAACTTCTTTGTGTTCTGTGAAATCATCTCACAGAGTTACAGCTTTCCCCTCAAGAAGCCTTTAGCTAAGACAGTTCCTGTGGAATTGGCAAAGTGATATTTGGAAGCCCATAGAGGGCTATGGTGAAAAAGGAAATATCCTCACATGAAATCTGGAAAGAATCTTTCTGAGAAACTGCTTAGTGTTCTGTGAATTCATCTCACAGAGTTACATCTGTATTTCGTTGATCTCTTTGCTAGCCTTATTTCTGTGGAATCTGAGAACAGATATTTCGGATCCCTTTGAAGACTATAGGGCCAAAGGAACTATCCTCCGTTAACAAAGAGAAAGAAGCATTCTGAGAAACTTCTTTCTGTTCTGTGAAATCATCTCACAGAGTTACAGCTTTCCCCTCAAGAAGCCTTTCGCTAAGACAGTTCTTGTGGAATTGGCAACGTGATATTTGGAAGTCCATACAGGGCTATGGTGAAAAAGGAAATATCCTCAGATGAAATCTGGAAAGAAGCTTTCTGAGAAACTGCTTAGTGTTCTGTGAATTCATCTCACAGAGTTACATGTGTATTTCGTGGATCTCTTTGCTAGCCTTATTTCTGTGGAATCTGAGAAAAGATATTTCGCATCCCTATGAAGACTATAGGGCCAAAGGAAATATCCTCCGATATCAAAGAGAAAGAAGCTTTCTGAGAAACTTCTTTGTGTTCTGTGAAATCATCTCACAGAGTTACAGCTTTCCCCTCAAGAAGCCTTTCGCTAAGACAGTTCTTGTGGAATTGGCAAAGAGATATTTGGAAGCCCATAGAGGGCTATGGTGAAAAAGGAAATATCCTCAGATGAAATCTGGAAAGAAGCTTTCTGAGAAACTGCTTAGTGTTCTGTGAAATCATCTCACAGAGTTACAGCTTTCCCCTCAAGAAGCCTTTCGCTAGGACAGTTCTTGTGTAATTGGCAAAGAGATATTTGGAAGCCCATAGAGGGCTATGGTGAAAAAGGAAATATCCTCGGATGAAATCTGGAAAGAAGCTTTCTGAGAAACTGCTTAGTGTTCTGTGAATTCATCTCACAGAGTTACATCTGTATTTCGTGAATCTCTTTGCTAGCCTTATTTTTGTGTAATCTGAGAACAGATATTTCGGATCCCTTTGAAGACTATAGGGCCAAAGGAAATATCCTCCGATAACAAAGAGAAAGAAGCTTTCTGAGAAACTTCTTTGTGTTCTGTGAAATCATCTCACAGAGTTACAGCGTTCCCCTCAAGAAGCCTTTCGCTAAGACAGTTCTTGTGGAATTGGCAACGTGATATTTGGAAGCCCATAGAGGGCTATGGTGAAAAAGGAAATATCCTCAGATGAAATCTGGAAAGAAGCTTTCTGAGAAACTGCTTAGTGTTCTGTGAATTCATCTCACAGAGTTATATCTGTATATCGTGAATCTCTTTGCTAGCCTTATTTCTGTGTAATCTGAGAACAGATAATTCGGATCCCTTTGAAGACTATAGGGCCAAAGGAAATATCCTCCGATAACAAAGAGAAAGAAGCTTTCTGAGAAACTTCTTTGTGTTCTGTGAAATCATCTCACAGAGTTACAGCTTTCCCCTCAAGAAGCCTTTAGCTAAGACAGTTCCTGTGGAATTGGCAAAGTGATATTTGGAAGCCCATAGAGGGCTATGGTGAAAAAGGAAATATCCTCAGATGAAATCTGGAAAGAATCTTTCTGAGAAACTGCTTAGTGTTCTGTGAATTCATCTCACAGAGTTACATCTGTATTTCGTTGATCTCTTTGCTAGCCTTATTTCTGTGGAATCTGAGAACAGATATTTCGGATCCCTTTGAAGACTATAGGGCCAAAGGAACTATCCTCCGTTAACAAAGAGAAAGAAGCATTCTGAGAAACTTCTTTCTGTTCTGTGAAATCATCTCACAGAGTTACAGCTTTCCCCTCAAGAAGCCTTTCGCTAAGACAGTTCTTGTGGAATTGGCAACGTGATATTTGGAAGTCCATACAGGGCTATGGTGAAAAAGGAAATATCCTCAGATGAAATCTGGAAAGAAGCTTTCTGAGAAACTGCTTAGTGTTCTGTGAATTCATCTCACAGAGTTACATGTGTATTTCGTGGATCTCTTTGCTAGCCTTATTTCTGTGGAATCTGAAAAAAGATATTTCGCATCCCTATGAAGACTATAGGGCCAAAGGAAATATCCTCCGATATCAAAGAGAAAGAAGCTTTCTGAGAAACTTCTTTGTGTTCTGTGAAATCATCTCACAGAGTTACAGCTTTCCCCTCAAGAAGCCTTTCGCTAAGACAGTTCTTGTGGAATTGGCAAAGAGATATTTGGAAGCCCATAGAGGGCTATGGTGAAAAAGGAAATATCCTCAGATGAAATCTGGAAAGAAGCTTTCTGAGAAACTGCTTAGTGTTCTGTGAAATCATCTCACAGAGTTACAGCTTTCCCCTCAAGAAGCCTTTCGCTAGGACAGTTCTTGTGTAATTGGCAAAGAGATATTTGGAAGCCCATAGAGGGCTATGGTGAAAAAGGAAATATCCTCGGATGAAATCTGGAAAGAAGCTTTCTGAGAAACTGCTTAGTGTTCTGTGAATTCATCTCACAGAGTTACATCTGTATTTCGTGAATCTCTTTGCTAGCCTTATTTTTGTGTAATCTGAGAACAGATATTTCGGATCCCTTTGAAGACTATAGGGCCAAAGGAAATATCCTCCGATAACAAAGAGAAAGAAGCTTTCTGAGAAACTTCTTTGTGTTCTGTGAAATCATCTCACAGAGTTACAGCGTTCCCCTCAAGAAGCCTTTCGCTAAGACAGTTCTTGTGGAATTGGCAACGTGATATTTGGAAGCCCATAGAGGGCTATGGTGAAAAAGGAAATATCCTCAGATGAAATCTGGAAAGAAGCTTTCTGAGAAACTGCTTAGTGTTCTGTGAATTCATCTCACAGAGTTATATCTGTATATCGTTAATCTCTTTGCTAGCCTTATTTCTGTGTAATCTGAGAACAGATATTTCGGATCCCTTTGAAGACTATAGGGCCAAAGGAAATATCCTCCGATAACAAAGAGAAAGAAGCTTTCTGAGAAACTTCTTTGTGTTCTGTGAAATCATCTCACAGAGTTACAGCTTTCCCCTCAAGAAGCCTTTCGCTAAGACAGTTCCTGTGGAATTGGCAAAGTGATATTTGGAAGCCCATAGAGGGCTATGGTGAAAAAGGAAATATCCTCAGATGAAATCTGGAAAGAATCTTTCTGAGAAACTGCTTAGTGTTCTGTGAATTCATCTCACAGAGTTACATCTGTATTTGGTTGATCTCTTTGCTAGCCTTATTTCTGTGGAATCTGAGAACAGATATTTCGGATCCCTTTGAAGACTATAGGGACAAAGGAACTATCCTCCGTTAACAAAGAGAAAGAAGCATTCTGAGAAACTTCTTTCTGTTCTGTGAAATCATCTCACAGAGTTACAGCTTTCCCCTCAAGAAGCCTTTCGCTAAGACAGTTCTTGTGGAATTGGCAACGTGATATTTGGAAGTCCATACAGGGCTATGGTGAAAAAGGAAATATCCTCAGATGAAATCTGGAAAGAAGCTTTCTGAGAAACTGCTTAGTGTTCTGTGAATTCATCTCACAGAGTTATATGTGCATTTCGTGGATCTCTTTGCTAGCCTTATTTCTGTGGAATCTGAGAAAAGATATTTCGCATCCCTATGAAGACTATAGGGCCAAAGGAAATATCCTCCGATATCAAAGAGAAAGAAGCTTTCTGAGAAACTTCTTTGTGTTCTGTGAAATCATCTCACAGAGTTACAGCTTTCCCCTCAAGAAGCCTTTCGCTAAGACAGTTCTTGTGGAATTGGCAAAGAGATATTTGGAAGCCCATAGAGGGCTATGGTGAAAAAGGAAATATCCTCAGATGAAATCTGGAAAGAAGCTTTCTGAGAAACTGCTTAGTGTTCTGTGAAATCATCTCACAGAGTTACAGCTTTCCCCTCAAGAAGCCTTTCGCTAAGACAGTTCTTGTGGAATTGGCAAAGTGATATTTGGAAGCCCATAGAGGGCTATGGTGAAAAAGGAAATATCCTCAGATGAAATCTGGAAAGAAGCTTTCTGAGAAACTGCATAGTGTTCTGTGAATTCATCTCAGAGCGTTACATCTGTATTTCGTGGATCTCTTTGCTAGCCTTATTTCTGTGGAGTCTGAGAACAGATATTTCGGATCCCTTTGAAGACTATAGGGCCAAAGGAAATATCCTACGATAACATAGAGAAAGAAGCTTTCTGAGAAACTTCTTTGTGTTCTGTGAAATCATCTCACAGAGTTACAGCTTTCCCCTCAAGAAGCCTTTCGCTAAGACAGTTCTTGTGGAATTGGCAAAGTAATATTTGGAAGCCCATAGAGGCCTATGGTGAAAAAGGAAATATCCTCAGATGAAATCTGGAAAGAAGCTTTCTGAGAAACTGCTTAGTGTTCTGTGAATTCATCTCACAGAGTTACATCTGTATTTCGTGGATCTCTTCGCTAGCCTTATTTCTGTGGAATCTGAGAAAAGATATTTCGCATCCCTATGAAGACTATAGGGCCAAAGGAAATATCCTCCGATAACAAGGAGAAAGAAGCTTTCTGAGAAACTTCTTTGTGTTCTCTGAAATCATCTCACAGAGTTACAGCTTTCCCCTCAAGAAGCCTTTCGCTAAGACAGTTCTTGTGGAATTGGCAAAGAGATATTTGGAAGCCCATAGAGGGCTAGGGTGAAAAAGGAAATATCCTCAGATGAAATCTGGAAAGAAGCTTTCTGAGAAACTGCTTAGTGTTCTGTGAATTCATCTCACAGCGTTACATCTGTATTTCGTGGATCTCTTTGCTAGCCTTATTTCTGTGGAGTCTGAGAACAGATATTTCGGATCCCTTTGAAGACTATAGGGCCAAAGGAAATATCCTCCGATAACAAAGAGAAAGAAGCTTTCTGAGAAACTTCTTTGTGTTCTGTGAAATCATCTCACAGAGTTACAGCTTTCCCCTCAAGAAGCCTTTCGCTAAGACAGTTCTTGTGGAATTGGCAAAGTGATATTTGGAAGCCCATAGAGGGCTATGGTGAAAAAGGAAATCTCCTCACATGAAATCTGGAAAGAAGCTTTCTGAGAAACTGCTTAGTGTTCTGTGAATTCATCTCACAGAGTTACATCTGTATTTCGTAGATCTCTTTGCTAGCCTTATTTCTGTGGAATCTGAGAACAGATATTTCGGATCCCTTTGAAGACTATAGGGCCAAAGGAAATATCCTCCGATAACAAAGAGAAAGAAGCTTTCTGAGAAACTTCTTTCTGTTCTGTGAAATCATCTCACAGAGTTACAGCTTTCCCCTCAAGAAGCCTTTCGCTAAGACAGTTCTTGTGGAATTGGCAAAGTGATATTTGGAAGCCCATAGAGGGCTATGGTGAAAAAGGAAATATCCGAAGATGAAATCTGGAAAGAAGCTTTCTGAGAAACTGCTTAGTGTTCTATGAATTCATCTCACAGCGTTACATCTGTATTTCGTGGATCTCTTTGCTAGACTTATTTCTGTGGAGTCTGAGAACAGATATTTCGGATCCCTATGAAGACTATAGGGCCAAAGGAAATATCCTCCGATAACAAAGAGAAAGAAGCTTTCTGAGAAACTTCTTTGTGTTCTGTGAAATCATCTCACAGAGTTACAGCTTTCCCTCAAGAAGCCTTTCGCTAAGACAGTTCTTGTGGAATTGGCAAAGTGATATTTGGAAGCCCTTAGAGGGCGATGGTGAAAAAGGAAATATCCTCAGATGAAATCTGGAAAGAATCTTTCTGAGAAACTGCTTAGTGTTCTGTGAATTCATCTCACAGAGTTACATCTGCATTTCGTGGATCTCTTTGCTAGCCTTATTTCTGTGGAATCTGAGAAAAGATATTTCGCATCCCTATGAAGACTATAGGGCCAAAGGAAATATCCTCCGATATCAAAGAGAAAGAAGCTTTCTGAGAAACTTCTTTGTGTTCTGTGAAATCATCTCACAGAGTTACAGCTTTCCCCTCAAGAAGCCTTTCGCTAAGACAGTTCTTGTGGAATTGGCAAAGAGATATTTGGAAGCCCATAGAGGGCTATGGTGAAAAAGGAAATATCCTCAGATGAAATCTGGAAAGAAGCTTTCTGAGAAACTGCTTAGTGTTCTGTGAAATCATCTCACAGAGTTACAGCTTTCCCCTCAAGAAGCCTTTCGCTAAGACAGTTCTTGTGGAATTGGAAAAGTGATATTTGGAAGCCCATAGAGGGCTATGGTGAAAAAGGAAATATCCTCAGATGAAATGTGGAAAGAAGCTTTCTGAGAAACTGCATAGTGTTCTGTGAATTCATCTCACAGCGTTACATCTGTATTTCGTGGATCTCTTTGCTAGCCTTATTTCTGTGGAGTCTGAGAACAGATATTTCGGATCCCTTTGAAGACTATAGGGCCAAAGGAAATATCCTCCGATAACATAGAGAAAGAAGCTTTCTGAGAAACTTCTTTGTGTTCTGTGAAATCATCTCACAGAGTTACAGCTTTCCCCTCAAGAAGCCTTTCGCTAAGACAGTTCTTGTGGAATTGGCAAAGTAATATTTGGAAGCCCATAGAGGCCTATGGTGAAAAAGGAAATATCCTCAGATGAAATCTGGAAAGAAGATTTCTGAGAAACTGCTTAGTGTTCTGTGAATTCATCTCACAGAGTTACATCTGTATTTCGTGGATCTCTTTGCTAGCCTTATTTCTGTGGAATCTGAGAAAAGATATTTCGCATCCCTATGAAGACTATAGGGCCAAAGGAAATATCCTCCGATAACAAGGAGAAAGAAGCTTTCTGAGAAACTTCTTTGTGTTCTCTGAAATCATCTCACAGAGTTACAGCTTTCCCCTCAAGAAGCCTTTCGCTAAGAAAGTTCTTGTGGAATTGGCAAAGAGATATTTGGAAGCCCATAGAGGGCTATGGTGAAAAAGGAAATATCCTCAGATGAAATCTGGAAAGAAGCTTTCTGAGAAACTGCTTAGTGTTCTGTGAAATCATCTCACAGAGTTACAGCTTTCCCCTCAAGAAGCCTTTCGCTAAGACAGTTCTTGTGGAATTGGCAAAGTGATATTTGGAAGCCCATAGAGGGCTATGTTGAAAAAGGAAATATCCTCAGATGAAATCTGGAAAGAAGCTTTCTGAGAAACTGCTTAGTGTTCTGTGAATTCATCTCACAGCGTTACATCTGCATTTCGTGGATCTCTTTGCTAGCCTTATTTCTGTGGAGTCTGAGAACAGATATTTCGGATCCCTTTGAAGACTATAGGGCCAAAGGAAATATCCTCCGATAACAAAGAGAAAGAAGCTTTCTGAGAAACTTCTTTGTGTTCTGTGAAATCATCTCACAGAGTTACAGCGTTCCCCTCAAGAAGCCTTTCGCTAAGACAGTTCTTGTGGAATTGGCAACGTGATATTTGGAAGCCCATAGAGGGCTATGGTGAAAAAGGAAATATCCTCAGATGAAATCTGGAAAGAAGCTTTCTGAGAAACTGCTTAGTGTTCTGTGAATTCATCTCACAGAGTTATATCTGTATATCGTGAATCTCTTTGCTAGCCTTATTTCTGTGTAATCTGAGAACAGATATTTCGGATCCCTTTGAAGACTATAGGGCCAAAGGAAATATCCTCCGATAACAAAGAGAAAGAAGCTTTCTGAGAAACTTCTTTGTGTTCTGTGAAATCATCTCACAGAGTTACAGCTTTCCCCTCAAGAAGCCTTTCGCTAAGACAGTTCCTGTGGAATTGGCAAAGTGATATTTGGAAGCCCATAGAGGGCTATGGTGAAAAAGGAAATATCCTCAGATGAAATCTGGAAAGAATCTTTCTGAGAAACTGCTTAGTGTTCTGTGAATTCATCTCACAGAGTTACATCTGTATTTGGTTGATCTCTTTGCTAGCCTTATTTCTGTGGAATCTGAGAACAGATATTTCGGATCCCTTTGAAGACTATAGGGACAAAGGAAATATCCTCCGTTAACAAAGAGAAAGAAGCATTCTGAGAAACTTCTTTCTGTTCTGTGAAATCATCTCACAGAGTTACAGCTTTCCCCTCAAGAAGCCTTTCACTAAGACAGTTCTTGTGGAATTGGCAACGTGATATTTGGAAGTCCATACAGGGCTATGGTGAAAAAGGAAATATCCTCAGATGAAATCTGGAAAGAAGCTTTCTGAGAAACTGCTTAGTGTTCTGTGAATTCATCTCACAGAGTTATATGTGCATTTCGTGGATCTCTTTGCTAGCCTTATTTCTGTGGAATCTGAGAAAAGATATTTCGCATCCCTATGAAGACTATAGGGCCAAAGGAAATATCCTCCGATATCAAAGAGAAAGAAGCTTTCTGAGAAACTTCTTTGTGTTCTGTGAAATCATCTCACAGAGTTACAGCTTTCCCCTCAAGAAGCCTTTCGCTAAGACAGTTCTTGTGGAATTGGCAAAGAGATATTTGGAAGCCCATAGAGGGCTATGGTGAAAAAGGAAATATCCTCAGATGAAATCTGGAAAGAAGCTTTCTGAGAAACTGCTTAGTGTTCTGTGAAATCATCTCACAGAGTTACAGCTTTCCCCTCAAGAAGCCTTTCGCTAAGACAGTTCTTGTGGAATTGGCAAAGTGATATTTGGAAGCCCATAGAGGGCTATGGTGAAAAAGGAAATATCCTCAGATGAAATCTGGAAAGAAGCTTTCTGAGAAACTGCATAGTGTTCTGTGAATTCATCTCAGAGCGTTACATCTGTATTTCGTGGATCTCTTTGCTAGCCTTATTTCTGTGGAGTCTGAGAACAGATATTTCGGATCCCTTTGAAGACTATAGGGCCAAAGGAAATATCCTACGATAACATAGAGAAAGAAGCTTTCTGAGAAACTTCTTTGTGTTCTGTGAAATCATCTCACAGAGTTACAGCTTTCCCCTCAAGAAGCCTTTCGCTAAGACAGTTCTTGTGGAATTGGCAAAGTAATATTTGGAAGCCCATAGAGGCCTATGGTGAAAAAGGAAATATCCTCAGATGAAATCTGGAAAGAAGCTTTCTGAGAAACTGCTTAGTGTTCTGTGAATTCATCTCACAGAGTTACATCTGTATTTCGTGGATCTCTTCGCTAGCCTTATTTCTGTGGAATCTGAGAAAAGATATTTCGCATCCCTATGAAGACTATAGGGCCAAAGGAAATATCCTCCGATAACAAGGAGAAAGAAGCTTTCTGAGAAACTTCTTTGTGTTCTCTGAAATCATCTCACAGAGTTACAGCTTTCCCCTCAAGAAGCCTTTCGCTAAGACAGTTCTTGTGGAATTGGCAAAGAGATATTTGGAAGCCCATAGAGGGCTAGGGTGAAAAAGGAAATATCCTCAGATGAAATCTGGAAAGAAGCTTTCTGAGAAACTGCTTAGTGTTCTGTGAATTCATCTCACAGCGTTACATCTGTATTTCGTGGATCTCTTTGCTAGCCTTATTTCTGTGGAGTCTGAGAACAGATATTTCGGATCCCTTTGAAGACTATAGGGCCAAAGGAAATATCCTCCGATAACAAAGAGAAAGAAGCTTTCTGAGAAACTTCTTTGTGTTCTGTGAAATCATCTCACAGAGTTACAGCTTTCCCCTCAAGAAGCCTTTCGCTAAGACAGTTCTTGTGGAATTGGCAAAGTGATATTTGGAAGCCCATAGAGGGCTATGGTGAAAAAGGAAATCTCCTCACATGAAATCTGGAAAGAAGCTTTCTGAGAAACTGCTTAGTGTTCTGTGAATTCATCTCACAGAGTTACATCTGTATTTCGTGGATCTCTTTGCTAGCCTTATTTCTGTGGAATCTGAGAACAGATATTTCGGATCCCTTTGAAGACTATAGGGCCAAAGGAAATATCCTCCGATAACAAAGAGAAAGAAGCTTTCTGAGAAACTTCTTTCTGTTCTGTGAAATCATCTCACAGAGTTACAGCTTTCCCCTCAAGAAGCCTTTCGCTAAGACAGTTCTTGTGGAATTGGCAAAGTGATATTTGGAAGCCCATAGAGGGCTATGGTGAAAAAGGAAATATCCGAAGATGAAATCTGGAAAGAAGCTTTCTGAGAAACTGCTTAGTGTTCTATGAATTCATCTCACAGCGTTACATCTGTATTTCGTGGATCTCTTTGCTAGACTTATTTCTGTGGAGTCTGAGAACAGATATTTCGGATCCCTATGAAGACTATAGGGCCAAAGGAAATATCCTCCGATAACAAAGAGAAAGAAGCTTTCTGAGAAACTTCTTTGTGTTCTGTGAAATCATCTCACAGAGTTACAGCTTTCCCTCAAGAAGCCTTTCGCTAAGACAGTTCTTGTGGAATTGGCAAAGTGATATTTGGAAGCCCTTAGAGGGCGATGGTGAAAAAGGAAATATCCTCAGATGAAATCTGGAAAGAATCTTTCTGAGAAACTGCTTAGTGTTCTGTGAATTCATCTCACAGAGTTACATCTGCATTTCGTGGATCTCTTTGCTAGCCTTATTTCTGTGGAATCTGAGAAAAGATATTTCGCATCCCTATGAAGACTATAGGGCCAAAGGAAATATCCTCCGATATCAAAGAGAAAGAAGCTTTCTGAGAAACTTCTTTGTGTTCTGTGAAATCATCTCACAGAGTTACAGCTTTCCCCTCAAGAAGCCTTTCGCTAAGACAGTTCTTGTGGAATTGGCAAAGAGATATTTGGAAGCCCATAGAGGGCTATGGTGAAAAAGGAAATATCCTCAGATGAAATCTGGAAAGAAGCTTTCTGAGAAACTGCTTAGTGTTCTGTGAATTCATCTCACAGAGTTACATCTGTATTTCGTTGATCTCTTTGCTAGCCTTATTTCTGTGTAATCTGAGAACAGATATTTCGGATCCCTTTGAAGACTATAGGGCCAAAGGAACTATCCTCCGTTAACAAAGAGAAAGAAGCATTCTGAGAAACTTCTTTCTGTTCTGTGAAATCATCTCACAGAGTTACAGCTTTCCCCTCAAGAAGCCTTTCGCTAAGACAGTTCTTGTGGAATTGGCAACGTGATATTTGGAAGTCCATACAGGGCTATGGTGAAAAAGGAAATATCCTCAGATGAAATCTGGAAAGAAGCTTTCTGAGAAACTGCTTAGTGTTCTGTGAATTCATCTCACAGAGTTACATGTGTATTTCGTGGATCTCTTTGCTAGCCTTATTTCTGTGGAATCTGAGAAAAGATATTTCGCATCCCTATGAAGACTATAGGGCCAAAGGAAATATCCTCCGATATCAAAGAGAAAGAAGCTTTCTGAGAAACTTCTTTGTGTTCTGTGAAATCATCTCACAGAGTTACAGCTTTTCCCTCAAGAAGCCTTTCGCTAAGACAGTTCTTGTGGAATTGGCAAAGAGATATTTGGAAGCCCATAGAGGGCTATGGTGAAAAAGGAAATATCCTCAAATGAAATCTGGAAAGAAGCTTTCTGAGAAACTGCTTAGTGTTCTGTGAAATCATCTCACAGAGTTACAGCTTTCCCCTCAAGAAGCCTTTCGCTAAGACAGTTCTTGTGGAATTGGCAAAGTGATAATTGGAAGCCCATAGAGGGCTATGGTGAAAAAGGAAATATCCTCAGATGAAATCTGGAAAGAAGCTTTCTGAGAAACTGCATAGTGTTCTGTGAATTCATCTCACAGCGTTACATCTGTATTTCGTGGATCTCTTTGCTAGCATTATTTCTGTGGAGTCTGAGAACAGATATTTCGGATCCCTTTGAAGACTATAGGGCCAAAGGAAATATCCTCCGATAACATAGAGAAAGAAGCTTTCTGAGAAACTTCTTTGTGTTCTGTGAAATCATCTCACAGAGTTACAGCTTTGCCCTCAAGAAGCCTTTCGTTAAGACAGTTCTTGTGGAATTGGCAAAGTAATATTTGGAAGCCCATAGAGGCCTATGGTGAAAAAGGAAATATCCTCAGATGAAATCTGGAAAGTAGCTTTCTGAGAAACTGCTTAGTGTTCTGTGAATTCATCTCACAGAGTTACATCTGTATTTCGTGCATCTCTTTGCTAGCCTTATTTCTGTGGAATCTGAGAAAAGATATTTCGCATCCCTATGAAGACTATAGGGCCAAAGGAAATATCCTCCGATAACAAGGAGAAAGAAGCTTTCTGAGAAACTTCTTTGTGTTCTGTGAAATCATCTCACAGAGTTACAGCTTTCCCCTCAAGAAGCCTTTCGCTAAGAAAGTTCTTGTGGAATTGGCAAAGAGATATTTGGAAGCCCATAGAGGGCTATGGTGAAAAAGGAAATATCCTCAGATGAAATCTGGAAAGAAGCTTTCTGAGAAACTGCTTAGTGTTCTGTGAAATCATCTCACAGAGTTACAGCTTTCCCCTCAAGAAGCCTTTCGCTAAGACAGTTCTTGTGGAATTGGCAAAGTGATATTTGGAAGCCCATAGAGGGCTATGTTGAAAAAGGAAATATCCTCAGATGAAATCTGGAAAGAAGCTTTCTGAGAAACTGCTTAGTGTTCTGTGAATTCATCTCACAGCGTTACATCTGTATTTCGTGGATCTCTTTGCTAGCCTTATTTCTGTGGAGTCTGAGAACAGATATTTCGGATCCCTTTGAAGACTATAGGGCCTAAGGAAATATCCTCCGATAACAAAGAGAAAGAAGCTTTCTGAGAAACTTCTTTGTGTTCTGTGAAATCATCTCACAGAGTTACAGCTTTCCCCTCAAGAAGCCTTTCGCTAAGACAGTTCTTGTGGAATTGGCAAAGTGATATTTGGAAGCCCATAGAGGGCTATGGTGAAAAAGGAAATATCCTCAGATGAAATCTGGAAAGAAGCTTTCTGAGAAACTGCTTAGTGTTCTGTGAAATCATCTCACAGAGTTACAGCTTTCCCCTCAAGAAGCCTTTCGCTAAGACAGTTCTTGTGGAATTGGCAAAGTGATAATTGGAAGCCCATAGAGGGCTATGGTGAAAAAGGAAATATCCTCAGATGAAATCTGGAAAGAAGCTTTCTGAGAAACTGCATAGTGTTCTGTGAATTCATCTCACAGCGTTACATCTGTATTTCGTGGATCTCTTTGCTAGCCTTATTTCTGTGGAGTCTGAGAACAGATATTTCGGATCCCTTTGAAGACTATAGGGCCAAAGGAAATATCCTCCGATAACATAGAGAAAGAAGCTTTCTGAGAAACTTCTTTGTGTTCTCTGAAATCATCTCACAGAGTTACAGCTTTCCCCTCAAGAAGCCTTTCGCTAAGAAAGTTCTTGTGGAATTGGCAAAGAGATATTTGGAAGCCCATAGAGGGCTAGGGTGAAAAAGGAAATATCCTCAGATGAAATCTGGAAAGAAGCTTTCTGAGAAACTGCTTAGTGTTCTGTGAAATCATCTCACAGAGTTACAGCTTTCCCCTCAAGAAGCCTTTCGCTAAGACAGTTCTTGTGGAATTGGCAAAGTGATATTTGGAAGCCCATAGAGGGCTATGTTGAAAAAGGAAATATCCTCAGATGAAATCTGGAAAGAAGCTTTCTGAGAAACTGCTTAGTGTTCTGTGAATTCATCTCACAGCGTTACATCTGTATTTCGTGGATCTCTTTGCGAGCCTTATTTCTGTGGAGTCTGAGAACAGATATTTCGGATCCCTTTGAAGACTATAGGGCCAAAGGAAATATCCTCCGATAACAAAGAGAAAGAAGCTTTCTGAGAAACTTCTTTGTGTTCTGTGAAATCATCTCACAGAGTTACAGCTTTCCCCTCAAGAAGCCTTTCGCTAAGACAGTTCTTGTGGAATTGGCAAAGTGATATTTGGAAGCCCATAGAGGGCTAAGGTGAAAAAGGAAATCTCCTCACATGAAATCTGGAAAGAAGCTTTCTGAGAAACTGCTTATTGTTCTGTGAATTCATCTCACAGAGTTACATCTGTATTTCGTGGATCTCTTTGCTAGCCTTATTTCTGTGGAATCTGAGAACAGATATTTCGGATCCCTTTGAAGACTATAGGGCCAAAGGAAATATCCTCCGATAACAAAGAGAAAGAAGCTTTCTGAGAAACTGCTTAGTGTTCTGTGAAATCATCTCACAGAGTTACAGCTTTCCCCTCAAGAAGCCTTTCGCTAAGACAGTTCTTGTGGAATTGGCAAAGTGATATTTGGAAGCCCATAGAGGGCTATGGTGAAAAAGGAAATATCCCCAGATGAAATCTGGAAAGAAGCTTTCTGAGAAACTGCATAGTGTTCTGTGAATTCATCTCACAGCGTTACATCTGTATTTCGTGGATCTCTTTGCTAGCCTTATTTCTGTGGAGTCTGAGAACAGATATTTCGGATCCCTTTGAAGACTATAGGGCCAAAGGAAATATCCTCCGATAACATAGAGAAAGAAGCTTTCTGAGAAACTTCTTTGTGTTCTGTGAAATCATCTCACAGAGTTACAGCTTTCCCCTCAAGAAGCCTTTCGCTAAGACAGTTCTTGTGGAATTGGCAAAGTAATATTTGGAAGCCCATAGAGGCCTATGGTGAAAAAGGAAATATGCTCAGATAAAATCTGGAAAGAAGCTTTCTGAGAAACTGCTTAGTGTTCTGTGAATTCATCTCACAGAGTTACATCTGTATTTCGTGGATCTCTTTGCTAGCCTTATTTCTGTGGAATCTGAGAAAAGATATTTCGCATCCCTATGAAGACTATAGGGCCAAAGGAAATATCCTCCGATAACAAGGAGAAAGAAGCTTTCTGAGAAACTTCTTTGTGTTCTCTGAAATCATCTCACAGAGTTACAGCTTTCCCCTCAAGAAGCCTTTCGCTAAGACAGTTCTTGTGGAATTGGCAAAGAGATATTTCGAAGCCCATAGAGGGCTATGGTGAAAAAGGAAATATCCTCAGATGAAATCTGGAAAGAAGCTTTCTGAGAAACTGCTTAGTGTTCTGTGAAATCATCTCACAGAGTTACAGCTTTCCCCTCAAGAAGCCTTTCGCTAAGAGAGTTCTTGTGGAATTGGCAAAGTGATATTTGGAAGCCCATAGAGGGCTATGGTGAAAAAGGAAATATCCTCAGATGAAATCTGGAAAGAAGCTTTCTGAGAAACTGCTTAGTGTTCTGTGAATTCATCTCACAGCGTTACATCTGTATTTCGTGGATCTCTTTGCTAGCCTTATTTCTGTGGAGTCTGAGAACAGATATTTCGGATCCCTTTGAAGACTATAGGGCCAAAGGAAATATCCTCCGATAACAAAGAGAAAGAAGCTTTCTGAGAAACTTCTTTGTGTTCTGTGAAATCATCTCACAGAGTTACAGCTTTCCCCTCAAGAAGCCTTTCGCTAAGACAGTTCTTGTGGAATTGGCAAAGTGATATTTGGAAGCCCATAGAGGGCTAAGGTGAAAAAGGAAATCTCCTCACATGAAATCTGGAAAGAAGCTTTCTGAGAAACTGCTTAGTGTTCTGTGAATTCATCTCACAGAGTTACATCTGTATTTCGTGGATCTCTTTGCTAGCCTTATTTCTGTGGAATCTGAGAACAGATATTTCGGATCCCTTTGAAGACTATAGGGCCAAAGGAAATATCCTCCGATAACAAAGAGAAAGAAGCTTTCTGAGAAACTTCTTTCTGTTCTGTGAAATCATCTCACAGAGTTACAGCTTTCCCCTCAAGAAGCCTTTTGCTAAGACAGTTCTTGTGGAATTGGCAAAGTGATATTTGGAAGCCCATAGAGGGCTATGGTGAAAAAGGAAATATCCGAAGATGAAATCTGGAAAGAAGCTTTCTGAGAAACTGCTTAGTGTTCTGTGAATTCATCTCACAGCGTTACATCTGTATTTCGTGGATCTCTTTGCTAGCCTTATTTCTGTGGAGTCTGAGAACAGATATTTCGGATCCCTATGAAGACTATAGGGCCAAAGGAAATATCCTCCGATAACAAAGAGAAAGAAGCTTTCTGAGAAACTTCTTTGTGTTCTGTGAAATCATCTCACAGAGTTACAGCTTTCCCCTCAAGAAGCCTTTCGCTAAGACAGTTCTTGTGGAATTGGCAAAGTGATATTTGGAAGCCCTTAGAGGGCTATGGTGAAAAAGGAAATATCCTCAGATGAAATCTGGAAAGAATCTTTCTGAGAAACTGCTTAGTGTTCTGTGAATTCATCTCACAGAGTTACATCTGTATTTCGTGGATCTCTTTGCTAGCCTTATTTCTGTGGAATCTGAGAACAGATATTTCGGATCCCTTTGAAGACTATAGGGCCAAAGGAAATATCCTCCGATAACAAAGAGAAAGAAGCTTTCTGAGAAACTTCTTTCTGTTCTGTGAAATCATCTCACAGAGTTACAGCTTTCCCCTCAAGAAGCCTTTCGCTAAGACAGTTCTTGTGGAATTGGCAAAGTGATATTTGGAAGCCCATAGAGGGCTATGGTGAAAAAGGAAATATCCTCAGATGAAATCTGGAAAGAATCTTTCTGAGAAACTGCTTAGTGTTCTGTGAATTCATCTCACAGCGTTA
This sequence comes from Macaca nemestrina, assembly GCF_043159975.1. NCBI lineage: Eukaryota > Metazoa > Chordata > Mammalia > Primates > Cercopithecidae > Macaca > Macaca nemestrina. The sequence goes on from NC_092125.1 coordinate 92,087,152, forward strand.
CATCTGTATTTCGTGGATCTCTCTGCTAGCCTTATTTCTGTGGAATCTGAGAACAGATATTTCGGATCCCTTTGAAGACTATAGGGCCAAAGGAAATATCCTCCGATAACAAAGAGAAAGAAGCTTTCTGAGAAACTTCTTTCTGTTCTGTGAAATCATCTCACAGAGTTACAGCTTTCCCCTCAAGAAGCCTTTCGCTAAGACAGTTCTTGTGGAATTGGCAAAGTGATATTTGGAAGCCCTTAGAGGGCTATGGTGAAAAAGGAAATATCCTCAGATGAAATCTGGAAAGAAGCTTTCTGAGAAACTGCTTAGTGTTCTGTGAATTCATCTCACAGAGTTACATCTGTATTTCGTGGATCTCTTTGCTAGCCTTATTTCTGTGGAATCTGAGAACAGATATTTCGGATCCCTTTGAAGACTATAGGGCCAAAGGAAATATCCTCCGATAACAAAGAGAAAGAAGGTTTCTGGGAAACTTCTTTGTGTTCTGTGAAATCATCTCACAGAGTTACAGCTTTCCCCTCAAGAAGCCTTTCGCTTCGACAGTTCTTGTGTAATTGGCAAAGTGATATTTGGAAGCCCATAGAGGGCTATGGTGAAAAAGGAAATATCCTCAGATGAAATCTGGAAAGAAGCTTTCTGAGAAACTGCTTAGTGTTCTGTGAATTCATCTCACAGAGTTACATGTGTATTTCGTGGATCACTTTGCTAGCCTTATTTCTGTGGAATCTGAGAACAGATATTTCGGATCCCTTTGAAGACTATAGGGCCAAAGGAAATATCCTCCGTTAACAAAGAGAAAGAAGCATTCTGAGAAACTTCTTTCTGTTCTGTGAAATCATCTCACAGAGTTACAGCTTTCCCCTCAAGAAGCCTTTCGCTAAGACAGTTCTTGTAGAATTGGCAACGTGATATTTGGAAGTCCATACAGGGCTATGGTGAAAAAGGAAATATCCTCAGATGAAATCTGGAAAGAAGCTTTCTGAGAAACTGCTTAGTGTTCTGTGAATTCATCTCACAGAGTTACATGTGTATTTCGTGCATCTCTTTGCTAGCCTTATTTCTGTGGAATCTGAGAAAAGATATTTCGCATCCCTATGAAGACTATAGGGACAAAGGAAATATCCTCCGATATCAAAGAGAAAGAAGCTTTCTGAGAAACTTCTTTGTGTTCTGTGAAATCATCTCACAGAGTTACAGCTTTCCCCTAAAGAAGCCTTTCGCTAAGACAGTTCTTGTGGAATTGGCAAAGAGATATTAGGAAGCCCATAGAGGGCTATGGTGAAAAAGGAAATATCCTCAGATGAAATCTGGAAAGAAGCTTTCTGAGAAACTGCTTAGTGTTCTGTGAAATCATCTCACAGAGTTACAGCTTTCCCCTCAAGAAGCCTTTCGCTAAGACAGTTCTTGTGGAATTGGCAAAGTGATATTTGGAAGCCCATAGAGGGCTATGGTGAAAAAGGAAATATCCTCAGATGAAATCTGGAAAGAAGCTTTCTGAGAAACTGCATAGTGTTCTGTGAATTCATCTCACAGCGTTACATGTGTATTTCGTGGATCTCTTTGCTAGCCTTATTTCTGTGGAGTCTGAGAACAGATATTTCGGATCCCTTTGAAGACTATAGGGCCAAAGGAAATATCCTCCGATAACATAGAGAAAGAAGCTTTCTGAGAAACTTCTTTGTGTTCTGTGAAATCATCTCACAGAGTTACAGCTTTCTCCTCAAGAAGCCTTTCGCTAAGACAGTTCTTGTGGAATTGGCAAAGTAATATTTGGAAGCCCATAGAGGTCTATGGTGAAAAAGGAAATATCCTCAGATGAAATCTGGAAAGAAGCTTTCTGAGAAACTGCTTAGTGTTCTGTGAATTCATCTCACAGAGTTACATCTGTATTTCGTGGATCTCTTTGCTAGCCTTATTTATGTGCAATCTGAGAACAGATATTTCGGATCCCTTTGAAGACTATAGGGCGAAAGGAAATATCCTCCGATAACAAAGAGAAAGAAGCTTTCTGAGAAACTTCTTTCTGCTCTGTGAAATCTTCTCACAGAGTTACAGTTTTCCCCTCCAGAAGCCTTTCGCTAAGACAGTTCTTGTGGAATTGGCAAAGTGATATTTGGAAGCCCACAGAGGGCTATGGTGAAAAAGGAAATCTCCTCACATGAAATCTGGAAAGAAGCTTTCTGAGAAACTGCTTAGTGTTCTGTGAATTCATTTCACAGAGTTACATGTGTATTTCGTGGATCTCTTTGCTAGCCTTATTTCTGTGAAATCTGAGAACAGATATTTCGGATCCCTTTGAAGACTATAGGGCCAAAGGAAATATCCTCCGATAACAAAGAGAAAGAAGCTTTCTGAGAAACTTCTTTCTGTTCTGTGAAATCATCTCACAGAGTTACAGCTTTCCCCTCAAGAAGCCTTTCGCTAAGACAGTTCTTGTGGAATTGGCAAAGTGATATTTGGAAGCCCTTAGAGGGCTATGTTGAAAAAGGAAATATCCTCAGATGAAATCTGGAAAGAAGCTTTCTGAGAAACTGCTTAGTGTTCTGTGAATTCATCTCACAGAGTTACATCTGTATTTCGTGGATCTCTTTAGTAGCCTTATTTCTGTGGAATCTGAGAACAGATATTTCGGATCCCTTTGAAGACTATAGGGCCAAAGGAAATATCCTGCGATAACAAGGAGAAAGAAGCTTTCTGAGAAACTTCATTGTGTTCTGTGAAATCATCTCACAGAGTTACAGCTTTCCCCTCAAGAAGCCTTTCGCTAAGACAGTTCTTGTGGAATTGGCAAAGTGATATTTGGAAGCCCATAGAGGGCTACGGTGAAAAAGGAAATATCCTCAGATGAAATCTGCAAAGAAGCTTTCTGAGAAACTGCTTAGTGTTCTGTGAATTCATCTCACAGAGTGACATCTGTATTTCGTGGATCTCTTTGCTAGCCTTATTTCTGTGTAATCTGATAACAGATAATTCGGATCCCTTTGAAGACTATAGGGCCAAAGGAAATATCCTCCGATAACAAAGAGAAAGAAGCTTTCTGAGAAACTTCTTTGTGTTTTGTGAAATCATCTCACAGAGTTACAGCTTTCCCCTCAAGAAGCCTTTCGCTAAGACAGTTCTTGTGGAATTGGCAAAGTGATATTTGGAAGCCCATAGAGGGCTATGGTGAAAAAGGAAATCTCCTCACATGAAATCTGGAAAGAAGCTTTCTGAGAAACTGCTTAGTGTTCTGTGAATTCATCTCACAGAGTTACATCTCTATTTCGTGGATCTCTTTGCTAGCCTTATTTCTGTGGAATCTGAGAACAGATATTTCGGATCCCTTTGAAGACTATAGGGCCAAAGGAAATATCCTCCGATAACAAAGAGAAAGAAGCTTTCTGAGAAACTTCTTTCTGTTCTGTGAAATCATCTCACAGAGTTACAGCTTTCCCCTCCAGAAGCCTTTCGCTAAGACAGTTCTTGTGGAATTGGCAAAGTGATATTTGGAAGCCCATAGAGGGCTATGGTGAGAAAGGAAATCTCCTCACATGAAATCTGGAAAGAAGCTTTCTGAGAAACTGCTTAGTGTTCTGTGAATTCATCTCACAGCGTTACATCTGTATTTCGTGGATCTCTTTGCTAGCCTTATTTCTGTGGAATCTGAGAACAGATATTTCGGATCCCTTTGAAGACTATAGGGCCAAAGGAAATATCCTCCGATAACAAAGAGAAAGAAGCTTTCTGAGAAACTTCTTTCTGTTCTGTGAAATCATCTCACAGAGTTACAGCTTTCCCCTCCAGAAGCCTTTCGCTAAGACAGTTCTTGTGGAATTGGCAAAGTGATATTTGGAAGCCCATAGAGGGCTATGGTGAAAAAGGAAATATCCGAAGATGAAATCTGGAAAGAAGCTTTCTGAGAAACTGCTTAGTGTTCTGTGAATTCATCTCACAGCGTTACATCTGTATTTCGTGGATCTCTTTGCTAGCCTTATTTCTGTGGAGTCTGAGAACAGATATTTCGGATCCCTATGAAGACTATAGGGCCAAAGGAAATATCCTCCGATAACAAAGAGAAAGAAGCTTTCTGAGAAACTTCTTTGTGTACTGTGAAATCATCTCACAGAGTTACAGCTTTCCCCTCAAGAAGCCTTTCGCTAAGACAGTTCTTGTGGAATTGGCAAAGTGATATTTGGAAGCCCTTAGAGGGCTATGGTGAAAAAGGAAATATCCTCAGATGAAATCTGGAAAGAATCTTTCTGAGAAACTGCTTAGTGTTCTGTGAATTCATCTCACAGAGTTACATCTGTATTTCGTGGATGTCTTTGCTAGCCTTATTTCTGTGGAATCTGAGAACAGATATTTCGGATCCCTTTGAAGACTATAGGGCCAAAGGAAATATCCTCCGATAACAAAGAGAAAGAAGCTTTCTGAGAAACTTCTTTCTGTTCTGTGAAATCATCTCACAGAGTTACACCTTCTCCTCAAGAAGCCTTTCACTAAGACAGTTCTTGTGGAATTGGCAAAGTGATATTTGGAAGCCCATAGAGGGCTATGGTGAAAAAGGAAATATCCTCAGATGAAATCTGGAAAGAAGCTTTCTGAGAAACTGCTTAGTGTTCTGTGAATTCATCTCACAGAGTTACATCTGTATTTCGTGGATCTCTTTGCTAGCCTTATTTCTGTGTAATCTGAGAACAGATATTTCGGATCCCTTTGAAGACTATAGGGCCAAAGGAAATATCCTGCGATAACAAAGAGAAAGAAGCTTTCTGAGAAACTTCTTTGTGTTCTGTGAAATCATCTCACAGAGTTACAGCTTTCCCCTCAAGAAGCCTTTCGCTAAGACAGTTCTTGTGGAATTGGCAAAGTGATATTTGGAAGCCCATAGAGGGCTATGGTGAAAAAGGAAATATCCTCAGATGAAAACTGGAAAGAAGCTTTCTGAGAAACTGCTTAGTATTCTGTGAATTCATCTCACAGAGTTACATCTGTATTTCGTGGATCTCTTTGCTAGCCTTATTTCTGTGTAATCTGATAACAGATATTTCGGATCCCTTTGAAGACTATAGGGCCAAAGGAAATATCCTCCGATAACAAAGATAAAGAAGCTTTCTGAGAAACTTCTTTGTGTTCTGTGAAATCATCTCACAGAGTTACAGCTTTCCCCTCAAGAAGCCTTTCGCTACGACAGTTCTTGTGTAATTGGCAAAGAGATATTTGGAAGCCCATAGAGGGCTATGATGAAAAAGGAAATATCCTCAGATCAAATCTTTAAAGAAGCTTTTTGAGAAACTGCTTAGTGTTCTGTGAATTCATCTCACAGAGTTACATCTGTATTTCGTGGATCTCTTTGCTAGCCTTATTTCTGTGTAATCTGAGAACAGATATTTCGGATCCCTTTGAAGACTATAGGGCCAAAGGAAATATCCTCCGATAACAAAGAGAAAGAAGCTTTCTGAGAAACTTCTTTGTGTTCTGTGAAATCATCTCACAGAGTTACAGCTTTCCCCTCAAGAAGCCTTTCGCTAGGACAGTTCTTGTGTATTTGGAAAAGAGATATTTGGAAGCCCATAGAGGGCTATGGTGAAAAAGGAAATATCCTCAGATGAAATCTGGAAAGAAGCTTTCTGAGAAACTGCTTAGTGTTCTGTGAATTCATCTCACAGCGTTACATCTGTATTTCGTGAATCTCTTTGCTAGCCTTATTTCTGTGGAATCTGAGAACAGATATTTCGGATCCCTTAGAAGACTATAGGGCCAAAGGAAATATCCTCCGATAACAAAGATAAAGAAGCTTTCTGAGAAACTTCTTTGTGTTCTGTGAAATCATCTCACAGAGTTACAGCTTTCCCCTCAAGAAGCCTTTCGCTAAGACAGTTCTTGTGGAATTGGCAACGTGATATTTGGAAGCCCCTAGAGGGCTATGGTGAAAAAGGAAATATCCTCAGATGAAATCTGGAAAGAAGCTTTCTGAGAAACTGCTTAGTGTTCTGTGAATTCATCTCACAGAGTTACATCTGTATTTCGTGAATCTCTTTGCTAGCCTTATTTCTGTGTAATCTGAGAACAGATATTTCGGATCCCTTTGAAGACTATAGGGCCAAAGGAAATATCCTCCGATAACAAAGAGAAAGAAGCTTTCTGAGAAACTTCTTTGTGTTCTGTGAAATCATCTCACGGAGTTACAGCTTTCCCCTCAAGAAGTCTTTCGCTAAGACAGTTCTTGTGGAATTGGCAAAGTGATATTTGGAAGCCCATAGAGGGCTATGGTGAAAAAGGAAATATCCTCAGATGAAATCTGGAAAGAATCTTTCTGAGAAACTGCTTAGTGTTCTGTGAATTCATCTCACAGAGTTACATCTGTATTTCGTGGATCTCTTTGCTAGCCTTATTTCTGTGGAATCTGAGAACAGATATTTCGGATCCCTTTGAAGACTATAGGGCCAAAGGAAATATCCTCCGATAACAAAGAGAAAGAAGCTTTCTGAGAAACTTCTTTCTGTTCTGTGAAATCATCTCACAGAGTTACAGCTTTCCCCTCAAGAAGCCTTTCGCTAAGACAGTTCTTGTGGAATTGGAAAAGTGATATTTGGAAGCCCATAGAGGGCTATGGTGAAAAAGGAAATATCCTCAGATGAAATCTGGAAAGAAGCTTTCTGAGAAACTGCTTAGTGTTCTGTGAATTCATCTCACAGAGTTACATCTGTATTTCGTGGATCTCTTTGCTAGCCTTATTTCTGTGGAATCTGAGAAAAGATATTTCGCATCCCTATGAAGACTATAGGGCCAAAGGAAATATCCTCCGATAACAAAGTGAAAGAAGCTTTCTGAGAAACTTCTTTGTGTTCTCTGAAATCATCTCACAGAGTTACAGCTTTCCCCTCAAGAAGCCTTTCGCTAAGACAGTTCTTGTGGAATTGGCAAAGAGATATTTGGAAGCCCATAGAGGGCTATGGTGAAAAAGGAAATATCCTCAGATGAAATCTGGAAAGAAGCTTTCTGAGAAACTGCTTAGTATTCTGTGAAATCATCTCACAGAGTTACAGCTTTCCCCTCAAGAAGCCTTTCGCTAAGACAGTTCTTGTGGAATTGGCAAAGTGATATTTGGAAGCCCATAGAGGGCTATGGTGAAAAAGGAAATATCCTCAGATGAAATCTGGAAAGAAGCTTTCTGAGAAACTGCTTAGTGTTCTGTGAATTCATCTCACAGCGTTACATCTGTATTTCGTGGATCTCTTTGCTAGCCTTATTTCTGTGGAGTCTGAGAACAGATATTTCGGATCCCTTTGAAGACTATAGGGCCAAAGGAAATATCCTCCGATAACAAAGAGAAAGAAGCTTTCTGAGAAACTTCTTTGTGTTCTGTGAAATCATCTCACAGAGTTACAGCTTTCCCCTCAAGAAGCCTTTCGCTAAGACAGTTCTTGTGGAATTGGCAAAGTGATATTTGGAAGCCCATAGAGGGCTATGGTGAAAAAGGAAATCTCCTCACATGAAATCTGGAAAGAAGCTTTCTGAGAAACTGCTTAGTGTTCTGTGAATTCATCTCACAGAGTTACATCTCTATTTCGTGGATCTCTTTGCTAGCCTTATTTCTGTGGAATCTGAGAACAGATATTTCGGATCCCTTTGAAGACTATAGGGCCAAAGGAAATATCCTCCGATAACAAAGAGAAAGAAGCTTTCTGAGAAACTTCTTTCTGTTCTGTGAAATCATCTCACAGAGTTACAGCTTTCCCCTCCAGAAGCCTTTCGCTAAGACAGTTCTTGTGGAATTGGCAAAGTGATATTTGGAAGCCCATAGAGGGCTATGGTGAAAAAGGAAATATCCGAAGATGAAATCTGGAAAGAAGCTTTCTGAGAAACTGCTTAGTGTTCTGTGAATTCATCTCACAGCGTTACATCTGTATTTCGTGGATCTCTTTGCTAGCCTTATTTCTGTGGAATCTGAGAACAGATATTTCGGATCCCTTTGAAGACTATAGGGCCAAAGGAAATATCCTCCGATAACAAAGAGAAAGAAGCTTTCTGAGAAACTTCTTTGTGTTCTGTGAAATCATCTCACAGAGTTACAGCTTTCCCCTCAAGAAGCCTTTCGCTAAGACAGTTCTTGTGGAATTGGCAAAGTGATATTTGGAAGCCCATAGAGGGCTATGGTGAAAAAGGAAATATCCTCACATGAAATCTGGAAAGAAGCTTTCTGAGAAACTGCTTAGTGTTCTGTGAATTCATCTCACAGAGTTACATCTGTATTTCGTGGATCTCTTTGCTAGCCTTATTTCTGTGTAATCTGAGAACAGATATTTCGGATCCCTTTGAAGACTATAGGGCCAAAGGAAATATCGTCCGATAACAAAGAGAAAGAAGCTTTCTGAGAAACTTCTTTGTGTTCTGTGAAATCATCTCACAGAGTTACAGCTTTCCCCTCAAGAAGCCTTTCGCTACGACAGTTCTTGTGGAATTGGCAAAGAGATATTTGGAAGCCCATAGAGGGCTATGGTGAAAAAGGAAATATCCTCAGATGAAATCTGGAAAGAAGCTTTCTGAGAAACTGCTTAATGTTCTGTGAAATCATCTCACAGAGTTACATCTGTATTTCGTGAATCTCTGTGCTAGCCTTATTTCTGTGTAATCTGAGAACAGATATTTCGGATCCCTTTGAAGACTGTAGGGCCAAAGGAAATATCCTGCGATAACAAAGAGAAAGAAGCTTTCTGAGAAACTTCTTTGTGTTCTGTGAAATCATCTCATAGAGTTACAGCTTTCCCCTCAAGAAGCCTTTCGCTAGGACAGTTCTTGTGTAATTGGCAAAGAGATATTTGGAAGTCCATAGAGGGCTATGGTGAAAAAGGAAATATCCTCAGATGAAATCTGGAAAGAAGCTTTCTGAGAAACTGCTTAGTGTTCTGTGAATTCATCTCACAGAGTTACATCTGTATTTCGTGAATCTCTTTGCTAGCCTTATTTCTGTGGAATCTGAGAACAGATATTTCGGATCCCTTAGAAGACTATAGGGCCAAAGGAAATATCCTCCGATAACAAAGATAAAGAAGCTTTCTGAGAAACTTCTTTGTGTTCTGTGAAATCATCTCACAGAGTTACAGCTTTCCCCTCAAGAAGCCTTTCGCTAAGACAGTTCTTGTGGAATTGGCAACGTGATATTTGGAAGCCCCTAGAGGGCTATGGTGAAAAAGGAAATATCCTCAGATGAAATCTGGAAAGAAGCTTTCTGAGAAAGTGCTTAGTGTTCTGTGAATTCATCTCACAGAGTTACATCTGTATTTCGTGAATCTCTTTGCTAGCCTTATTTCTGTGTAATCTGAGAACAGATATTTCGGATCCCTTTGAAGACTATAGGGCCAAAGGAAATATCCTCCGATAACAAAGAGAAAGAAGCTTTCTGAGAAACTTCTTTGTGTTCTGTGAAATCATCTCACAGAGTTACAGCTTTCCCCTCAAGAAGCCTTTCGCTAAGACAGTTCTTGTGGAATTGGCAAAGTGATATTTGGAAGCCCATAGAGGGCTATGGTGAAAAAGGAAATATCCTCAGATGAAAACTGGAAAGAAGCTTTCTGAGAAACTGCTTAGTATTCTGTGAATTCATCTCACAGAGTTACAACTGTATTTCGTGTATCTCTTTGCTAGCCTTATTTCTGTGTAATCTGATAACAGATATTTCGGATCCCTTTGAAGACTATAGGGCCAAAGGAAATATCCTCCGATAACAAAGAGAAAGAAGCTTTCTGAGAAACTTCTTTGTGTTCTGTGAAATCATCTCACAGAGTTACAGCTTTCCCCTCAAGAAGTCTTTCGCTAAGACAGTTCTTGTGGAATTGGCAAAGTGATATTTGGAAGCCCATAGAGGGCTATGGTGAAAAAGGAAATATCCTCAGATGAAATCTGGAAAGAAGCTTTCTGAGAAACTGCTTAGTGTTCTGTGAATTCATCTCACAGAGTTACATCTGTATTTCGTGGATCTCTTTGCTAGCCTTATTTCTGTGGAATCTGAGAACAGATATTTCGGATCCCTTTGAAGACTATAGGGCCAAAGGAAATATCCTCCGATAACAAAGAGAAAGAAGCTTTCTGAGAAACTTCTTTCTGTTCTGTGAAATCATCTCACAGAGTTACAGCTTTCCCCTCAAGAAGCCTTTCGCTAAGACAGTTCTTGTGGAATTGGCAAAGTGATATTTGGAAGCCCATAGAGGGCTATGGTGAAAAAGGAAATATCCTCAGATGAAATCGGGAAAGAAGCTTTCTGAGAAACTGCTTAGTGTTCTGTGAATTCATCTCACAGAGTTACATCTGTATTTCGTGGGTCTCTTTGCTAGCCTTATTTCTGTGGAATCTGAGAAAAGATATTTCGCATCCCTAGGAAGACTATAGGGCCAAAGGAAATATCCTCCGATAACAAAGTGAAAGAAGCTTTCTGAGAAACTTCTTTGTGTTCTCTGAAATCATCTCACAGAGTTACAGCTTTCCCCTCAAGAAGCCTTTCGCTAAGACAGTTCTTGTGGAATTGGCAAAGAGATATTTGGAAGCCCATAGAGGGCTATGGTGAAAAAGGAAATATCCTCAGATGAAATCTGGAAAGAAGCTTTCTGAGAAACTGCTTAGTATTCTGTGAAATCATCTCACAGAGTTACAGCTTTCCCCTCAAGAAGCCTTTCGCTAAGACAGTTCTTGTGGAATTGGCAAAGTGATATTTGGAAGCCCATAGAGGGCTATGTTGAAAAAGGAAATATCCTCAGATGAAATCTGGAAAGAAGCTTTCTGAGAAACTGCTTAGTGTTCTGTGAATTCATCTCACAGAGTTACATCTGTATTTCGTGGATCTCTTTGCTAGCCTTATTTCTGTGGAGTCTGAGAACAGATATTTCGGATCCCTTTGAAGACTATAGGGCCAAAGGAAATATCCTCCGATAACAAAGAGAAAGAAGCTTTCTGAGAAACTTCTTTGTGTTCTGTGAAATCATCTCACAGAGTTACAGCTTTCCCCTCAAGAAGCCTTTCGCTAAGACAGTTCTTGTGGAATTGGCAAAGTGATATTTGGAAGCCCATAGAGGGCTATGGTGAAAAAGGAAATCTCCTCACATGAAATCTGGAAAGAAGCTTTCTGAGAAACTGCTTAGTGTTCTGTGAATTCATCTCACAGAGTTACATCTGTATTTCGTGGATCTCTTTGCTAGCCTTATTTCTGTGGAATCTGAGAACAGATATTTCGGATCCCTTTGAAGACTATAGGGCCAAAGGAAATATCCTCCGATAACAAAGAGAAAGAAGCTTTCTGAGAAACTTCTTTCTGTTCTGTGAAATCATCTCACAGAGTTACAGCTTTCCCCTCCAGAAGCCTTTCGCTAAGACAGTTCTTGTGGAATTGGTAAAGTGATATTTGGAAGCCCATAGAGGGCTATGGTGAAAAAGGAAATATCCTCAGATGAAATCTGGAAAGAAGCTTTCTGAGAAACTGCTTAGTGTTCTGTGAATTCATCTCACAGAGTTACATCTGTATTTCGTGGATCTCTTTGCTAGCCTTATTTCTGTGGAATCTGAGAAAAGATATTTCGCATCCCTATGAAGACTATAGGGCCAAAGGAAATATCCTCCGATAACAAAGTGAAAGAAGCTTTCTGAGAAACTTCTTTGTGTTCTCTGAAATCATCTCACAGAGTTACAGCTTTCCCCTCAAGAAGCCTTTCGCTAAGACAGTTCTTGTGGAATTGGCAAAGAGATATTTGGAAGCCCATAGAGGGCTATGGTGAAAAAGGAAATCTCCTCACATGAAATCTGGAAAGAAGCTTTCTGAGAAACTGCTTAGTGTTCTGTGAATTCATCTCACAGAGTTACATCTGTATTTCGTGGATCTCTTTGCTAGCCTTATTTCTGTGGAGTCTGAGAACAGATATTTCGGATCCCTTTGAAGACTATAGGGCCAAAGGAAATATCCTCCGATAACAAAGAGAAAGAAGCTTTCTGAGAAACTTCTTTGTGTTCTGTGAAATCATCTCACAGAGTTACAGCTTTCCCCTAAAGAAGCCTTTCGCTAAGACAGTTCTTGTGGAATTGGCAAAGTGATATTTGGAAGCCCATAGAGGGCTATGGTGAAAAAGGAAATCTCCTCACATGAAATCTGGAAAGAAGCTTTCTGAGAAACTGCTTAGTGTTCTGTGAATTCATCTCACAGAGTTACATCTGTATTTCCTGGATCTCTTTGCTAGCCTTATTTCTGTGGAATCTGAGAACAGATATTTCGGATCCCTTTGAAGACTATAGGGCCAAAGGAAATATCCTCCGATAACAAAGAGAAAGAAGCTTTCTGAGAAACTTCTTTCTGTTCTGTGAAATCATCTCACAGAGTTACAGCTTTCCCCTCCAGAAGCCTTTCGCTAAGACAGTTCTTGTGGAATTGGTAAAGTGATATTTGGAAGCCCATAGAGGGCTATGGTGAAAAAGGAAATATCCGAAGATGAAATCTGGAAAGAAGCTTTCTGAGAAACTGCTTAGTGTTCTGTGAATTCATCTCACAGCGTTACATCTGTATTTCGTGGATCTCTTTGCTAGCCTTATTTCTGTGGAGTCTGAGAACAGATATTTCGGATCCCTATGAAGACTATAGGGCCAAAGGAAATATCCTCCGATAACAAAGAGAAAGAAGCTTTCTGAGAAACTTCTTTGTGTACTGTGAAATCATCTCACAGAGTTTCAGCTTTCCCCTTAAGAAGCCTTTCGCTAAGACAATTCTTGTGGAATTGGCAAAGTGATATTTGGAAGCCCTTAGAGGGCTATGGTGAAAAAGGAAATATCCTCAGATGAAATCTGGAAAGAATCTTTCTGAGAAACTGCTTAGTGTTCTGTGAATTCATCTCACAGAGTTACATCTGTATTTCGTGGATGTCTTTGCTAGCCTTATTTCTGTGGAATCTGAGAACAGATATTTCGGAACCCTTTGAAGACTATAGGGCCAAAGGAAATATCCTCCGATAACAAAGAGAAAGAAGCTTTCTGAGAAACTTCTTTCTGTTCTGTGAAATCATCTCACAGAGTTACACCTTCCCCTCAAGAAGCCTTTCGCTAAGACAGTTCTTGTGGAATTGGCAAAGTGATATTTGGAAGCCCATAGAGGGCCCTGGTGAAAAAGGAAATATCCTCAGATGAAATCTGGAAAGAATCATTCTGAGAAACTGCTTAGTGTTCTGTGAATTCATCTCACAGAGTTACATCTGTATTTCGTGGATCTCTTTGCTAGCCTTATTTCTGTGTAATCTGAGAACAGATATTTCGGATCCCTTTGAAGACTATAGGGCCAAAGGAAATATCCTGCGATAACAAAGAGAAAGAAGCTTTCTGAGAAACTTCTTTCTGTTCTGTGAAATCATCTCACAGAGATACAGCTTTCCCCTCAAGAAGCCTTTCTTAAGACAGTTCTTGTGGAATTGGCAAAGTGATATTTGGAAGCCCTTAGAGGGCTATGGCGAAAAAGGAAATATCCTCAGATGAAATCTGGAAAGAAGCTTTCTGAGAAACTGCTTAGTGTTCTGTGAATTCATCTCACAGAGTTACATCTGTATTTCGTGGATCTCTTTGCTAGCCTTATTTCTGTGGAATCTGAGAACAGATATTTCGGATCCCTTTGAAGACTATAGGGCCAAAGGAAATATCCTCCGATAACAAAGAGAAAGAAGCTTTCTGAGAAACTTCTTTCTGTTCTGTGAAATCATCTCACAGAGTTACAGCTTTCCCCTCAAGAAGCCTTTCGCTAAGACAGTTCTTGTGGAATTGGCAAAGTGATATTTGGAAGCCCATAGAGGGCTATGGTGAAAAAGGAAATCTCCTCACATGAAATCTGGAAAGAAGCTTTCTGAGAAACTGCTTAGTGTTCTGTGAATTCATCTCACAGCGTTACATCTGTATTTCGTGAATCTCTTTGCTAGCCTTATTTCTGTGGAATCTGAGAAAAGATATTTCGCATCCCTAGGAAGACTATAGGGCCAAAGGAAATATCCTCCGATAACAAAGTGAAAGAAGCTTTCTGAGAAACTTCTTTGTGTTCTCTGAAATCATCTCACAGAGTTACAGCTTTCCCCTCAAGAAGCCTTTCGCTAAGACAGTTCTTGTGGAATTGGCAAAGAGATATTTGGAAGCCCATAGAGGGCTATGGTGAAAAAGGAAATATCCTCAGATGAAATCTGGAAAGAAGCTTTCTGAGAAACTGCTTAGTATTCTGTGAAATCATCTCACAGAGTTACAGCTTTCCCCTCAAGAAGCCTTTCGCTAAGACAGTTCTTGTGGAATTGGCAAAGTGATATTTGGAAGCCCATAGAGGGCTATGTTGAAAAAGGAAATATCCTCAGATGAAATCTGGAAAGAAGCTTTCTGAGAAACTGCTTAGTGTTCTGTGAATTCATCTCACAGAGTTACATCTGTATTTCGTGGATCTCTTTGCTAGCCTTATTTCTGTGGAGTCTGAGAACAGATATTTCGGATCCCTTTGAAGACTATAGGGCCAAAGGAAATATCCTCCGATAACAAAGAGAAAGAAGCTTTCTGAGAAACTTCTTTGTGTTCTGTGAAATCATCTCACAGAGTTACAGCTTTCCCCTCAAGAAGCCTTTCGCTAAGACAGTTCTTGTGGAATTGGCAAAGTGATATTTGGAAGCCCATAGAGGGCTATGGTGAAAAAGGAAATCTCCTCACATGAAATCTGGAAAGAAGCTTTCTGAGAAACTGCTTAGTGTTCTGTGAATTCATCTCACAGAGTTACATCTGTATTTCGTGGATCTCTTTGCTAGCCTTATTTCTGTGGAATCTGAGAACAGATATTTCGGATCCCTTTGAAGACTATAGGGCCAAAGGAAATATCCTCCGATAACAAAGAGAAAGAAGCTTTCTGAGAAACTTCTTTCTGTTCTGTGAAATCATCTCACAGAGTTACAGCTTTCCCCTCCAGAAGCCTTTCGCTAAGACAGTTCTTGTGGAATTGGTAAAGTGATATTTGGAAGCCCATAGAGGGCTATGGTGAAAAAGGAAATATCCGAAGATGAAATCTGGAAAGAAGCTTTCTGAGAAACTGCTTAGTGTTCTGTGAATTCATCTCACAGCGTTACATCTGTATTTCGTGGATCTCTTTGCTAGCCTTATTTCTGTGGAGTCTGAGAACAGATATTTCGGATCCCTATGAAGACTATAGGGCCAAAGGAAATATCCTCCGATAACAAAGAGAAAGAAGCTTTCTGAGAAACTTCTTTGTGTACTGTGAAATCATCTCACAGAGTTTCAGCTTTCCCCTTAAGAAGCCTTTCGCTAAGACAGTTCTTGTGGAATTGGCAAAGTGATATTTGGAAGCCCTTAGAGGGCTATGGTGAAAAAGGAAATATCCTCAGATGAAATCTGGAAAGAATCTTTCTGAGAAACTGCTTAGTGTTCTGTGAATTCATCTCACAGAGTTACATCTGTATTTCGTGGATGTCTTTGCTAGCCTTATTTCTGTGGAATCTGAGAACAGATATTTCGGAACCCTTTGAAGACTATAGGGCCAAAGGAAATATCCTCCGATAACAAAGAGAGAGAAGCTTTCTGAGAAACTTCTTTCTGTTCTGTGAAATCATCTCACAGAGTTACACCTTCCCCTCAAGAAGTCTTTCGCTAAGACAGTTCTTGTGGAATTGGCAAAGTGATATTTGGAAGCCCATAGAGGGCCCTGGTGAAAAAGGAAATATCCTCAGATGAAATCTGGAAAGAATCATTCTGAGAAACTGCTTAGTGTTCTGTGAATTCATCTCACAGAGTTACATCTGTATTTCGTGGATCTCTTTGCTAGCCTTATTTCTGTGTAATCTGAGAACAGATATTTCGGATCCCTTTGAAGACTATAGGGTCAAAGGAAATATCCTGCGATAACAAAGAGAAAGAAGCTTTCTGAGAAACTTCTTTCTGTTCTGTGAAATCATCTCACAGAGATACAGCTTTCCCCTCAAGAAGCCTTTCTTAAGACAGTTCTTGTGGAATTGGCAAAGTGATATTTGGAAGCCCTTAGAGGGCTATGGCGAAAAAGGAAATATCCTCAGATGAAATCTGGAAAGAAGCTTTCTGAGAAACAGCTTAGTGTTCTGTGAATTCATCTCACAGAGTTACATCTGTATTTCGTGGATCTCTTTGCTAGCCTTATTTCTGTGGAATCTGAGAACAGATATTTCGGATCCCTTTGAAGACTATAGGGCCAAAGGAAATATCCTCCGATAACAAAGAGAAAGAAGCTTTCTCAGAAACTTCTTTCTGTTCTGTGAAATCATCTCACAGAGTTACAGCTTTCCCCTCAAGAAGCCTTTCGCTAAGACAGTTCTTGTGGAATTGGCAAAGTGATATTTGGAAGCCCATAGAGGGCTATGGTGAAAAAGGAAATCTCCTCACATGAAATCTGGAAAGAAGCTTTCTGAGAAACTGCTTAGTGTTCTGTGAATTCATCTCACAGCGTTACATCTGTATTTCGTGAATCTCTTTGCTAGCCTTATTTCTGTGGAATCTGAGAAAAGATATTTCGCATCCCTAGGAAGACTATAGGGCCAAAGGAAATATCCTCCGATAACAAAGTGAAAGAAGCTTTCTGAGAAACTTCTTTGTGTTCTCTGAAATCATCTCACAGAGTTACAGCTTTCCCCTCAAGAAGCCTTTCGCTAAGACAGTTCTTGTGGAATTGGCAAGGAGATATTTGGAAGCCCATAGAGGGCTATGGTGAAAAAGGAAATATCCTCAGATGAAATCTGGAAAGAAGCTTTCTGAGAAACTGCTTAGTATTCTGTGAAATCATCTCACAGAGTTACAGCTTTCCCCTCAAGAAGCCTTTCGCTAAGACAGTTCTTGTGGAATTGGCAAAGTGATATTTGGAAGCCCATAGAGGGCTATGTTGAAAAAGGAAATATCCTCAGATGAAATCTGGAAAGAAGTTTTCTGAGAAACTGCTTAGTGTTCTCTGAATTCATCTCACAGCGTTACATCTGTATTTCGTGGATCTCTTTGCTAGCCTTATTTCTGTGGAGTCTGAGAACAGATATTTCGGATCCCTTTGAAATCTATAGGGCCAAAGGAAATATCCTCCGATAACAAAGAGAAAGAAGCTTTCTGAGAAACTTCTTTGTGTTCTGCGAAATCATCTCACAGAGTTACAGCTTTCCCCTCAAGAAGCCTTTCGCTAAGACAGTTCTTGTGGAATGGGAAAGTGATATTTGGAAGCCCATAGAGGGCTATGGTGAAAAAGGAAATCTCCTCACATGAAATCTGGAAAGAAGCTTTCTGAGAAACTGCTTAGTGTTCTGTGAATTCATCTCACAGAGTTACATCTGTATTTCGTGGATCTCTTTGCTAGCCTTATTTCTGTGGAATCTGGGAACAGATATTTCGGATCCCTTTGAAGACTATAGGGCCAAAGGAAATATCCTCCGATAACAAAGAGAAAGAAGCTTTCTGAGAAACTTCTTTGTGTTCTGTGAAATCATCTCACAGAGTTACAGCTTTCCCCTCAAGAAGCCTTTCGCTAAGACAGTTCTTGTGGAATTGGCAAAGTGATATTTGGAAGCCCATAGAGGGCTATGGTGAAAAAGGAAATCTCCTCACATGAAATCTGGAAAGAAGCTTTCTGAGAAACTGCTTAGTGTTCTGTGAATTCATCTCACAGAGTTACATCTGTATTTCGTGGATCTCTTTGCTAGCCTTATTTCTGTGGAATCTGAGAACAGATATTTCGGATCCCTTTGAAGACTATAGGGACAAAGGAAATATCCTCCGATAACAAAGAGAAAGAAGCTTTCTGAGAAACTTCTTTCTGTTCTGTGAAATCATCTCACAGAGTTACAGCTTTCCCCTCCAGAAGCCTTTCGCTAAGACAGTTCTTGTGGAATTGGTAAAGTGATATTTGGAAGCCCATAGAGGGCTATGGTGAAAAAGGAAATATCCGAAGATGAAATCTGGAAAGAAGCTTTCTGAGAAACTGCTTAGTGTTCTGTGAATTCATCTCACAGCGTTACATCTGTATTTCGTGGATCTCTTTGCTAGCCTTATTTCTGTGGAGTCTGAGAACAGATATTTCGGATCCTTATGAAGACTATAGGGCCAAAGGAAATATCCTCCGATAACAAAGAGAAAGAAGCTTTCTGAGAAACCTCTTTGTGTACTGTGAAATCATCTCACAGAGTTTCAGCTTTCCCCTTAAGAAGCCTTTCGCTAAGACAGTTCTTGTGGAATTGGCAAAGTGATATTTGGAAGCCCTTAGAGGGCTATGGTGAAAAAGGAAATATCCTCAGATGAAATCTGGAAAGAATCTTTCTGAGAAACTGCTTAGTGTTCTGTGAATTCATCTCACAGAGTTACATCTGTATTTCGTGGATGTCTTTGCTAGCCTTATTTCTGTGGAATTTGAGAACAGATATTTCGGAACCCTTTGAAGACTATAGGGCCAAAGGAAATATCCTCCGATAACAAAGAGAAAGAAGCTTTCTGAGAAACTTCTTTCTGTTCTGTGAAATCATCTCACAGAGTTACACCTTCCCCTCAAGAAGCCTTTCGCTAAGACAGTTCTTGTGGAATTGGCAAAGTGATATTTGGAAGCCCATAGAGGGCCCTGGTGAAAAAGGAAATATCCTCAGATGAAATCTGGAAAGAATCATTCTGAGAAACTGCTTAGTGTTCTGTGAATTCATCTCACAGAGTTACATCTGTATTTCGTGGATCTCTTTGCTAGCCTTATTTCTGTGTAATCTGAGAACAGATATTTCGGATCCCTTTGAAGACTATAGGGCCAAAGGAAATATCCTGCGATAACAAAGAGAAAGAAGCTTTCTGAGAAACTTCTTTCTGTTCTGTGAAATCATCTCACAGAGATACAGCTTTCCCCTCAAGAAGCCTTTCTTAAGACAGTTCTTGTGGAATTGGCAAAGTGATATTTGGAAGCCCTTAGAGGGCTATGGTGAAAAAGGAAATATCCTCAGATGAAATCTGGAAAGAAGCTTTCTGAGAAACTGCTTAGTGTTCTGTGAATTCATCTCACAGAGTTACATCTGTATTTCGTGGATCTCTTTGCTAGCCTTATGTCTGTGGAATCTGAGAACAGATATTTCGGATCCCTTTGAAGACTATAGGGCCAAAGGAAATATCCTCCGATAACAAAGAGAAAGAAGCTTTCTCAGAAACTTCTTTCTGTTCTGTGAAATCATCTCACAGAGTTACAGCTTTCCCCTCAAGAAGCCTTTCGCTAAGACAGTTCTTGTGGAATTGGCAAAGTGATATTTGGAAGCCCATAGAGGGCTATGGTGAAAAAGGAAATCTCCTCACATGAAATCTGGAAAGAAGCTTTCTGAGAAACTGCTTAGTGTTCTGTGAATTCATCTCACAGCGTTACATCTGTATTTCGTGAATCTCTTTGCTAGCCTTATTTCTGTGGAATCTGAGAACAGATATTTCGGATCCCATAGAAGACTATAGGGCCAAAGGAAATATCCTCCGATAACAAAGATAAAGAAGCTTTCTGAGAAACTTCTTTGTGTTCTGTGAAATCATCTCACAGAGTTACAGCTTTCCCCTCAAGAAGCCTTTCGCTAAGACAGTTCTTGTGGAATTGGCAACGTGATATTTGGAAGCCCCTAGAGGGCTATGGTGAAAAAGGAAATATCCTCAGATGAAATCTGGAAAGAAGCTTTCTGAGAAACTGCTTAGTGTTCTGTGAATTCATCTCACAGAGTTACATCTGTATTTCGTGAATCTCTTTGCTAGCCTTATTTCTGTGTAATCTGAGAACAGATATTTCGGATCCCTTTGAAGACTATAGGGCCAAAGGAAATACACTCCGATAACAAAGAGAAAGAAGCTTTCTGAGAAACTTCTTTGTGTTCTGTGAAATCATCTCACGGAGTTACAGCTTTCCCCTCAAGAAGTCTTTCGCTAAGACAGTTCTTGTGGAATTGGCAAAGTGATATTTGGAAGCCCATAGAGGGCTATGGTGAAAAAGGAAATATCCTCAGATGAAATCTGGAAAGAATCTTTCTGAGAAACTGCTTAGTGTTCTGTGAATTCATCTCACAGAGTTACATCTGTATTTCGTGGATCTCTTTGCTAGCCTTATTTCTGTGGAATCTGAGAACAGATATTTCGGATCCCTTTGAAGACTATAGGGCCAAAGGAAATATCCTCCGATAACAAAGAGAAAGAAGCTTTCTGAGAAACTTCTTTCTGTTCTGTGAAATCATCTCACAGAGTTACAGCTTTCCCCTCAAGAAGCCTTTCGCTAAGACAGTTCTTGTGGAATTGGCAAAGAGATATTTGGAAGCCCATAGAGGGCTATGGTGAAAAAGGAAATATCCTCAGATGAAATCTGGAAAGAAGCTTTCTGAGAAACTGCTTAGTGTTCTGTGAATTCATCTCACAGAGTTACATCTGTATTTCGTGGATCTCTTTGCTAGCCTTATTTCTGTGGAATCTGAGAAAAGATATTTCGCATCCCTATGAAGACTATAGGGCCAAAGGAAATATCCTCCGATACAAAGTGAAAGAAGCTTTCTGAGAAACTTCTTTGTGTTCTCTGAAATCATCTCACAGAGTTACAGCTTTCCCCTCAAGAAGCCTTTCGCTAAGACAGTTCTTGTGGAATTGGCAAAGAGATATTTGGAAGCCCATAGAGGGCTATGGTGAAAAAGGAAATATCCTCAGATGAAATCTGGAAAGAAGCTTTCTGAGAAACTGCTTAGTATTCTGTGAAATCATCTCACAGAGTTACAGCTTTCCCCTCAAGAAGCCTTTCGCTAAGACAGTTCTTGTGGAATTGGCAAAGTGATATTTGGAAGCCCATAGTGGGCTATGTTGAAAAAGGAAATATCCTCAGATGAAATCTGGAAAGAAGTTTTCTGAGAAACTGCTTAGTGTTCTCTGAATTCATCTCACAGCGTTACATCTGTATTTCGTGGATCTCTTTGCTAGCCTTATTTCTGTGGAGTCTGAGAACAGATATTTCGGATCCCTTTGAAATCTATAGGGCCAAAGGAAATATCCTCCGATAACAAAGAGAAAGAAGCTTTCTGAGAAACTTCTTTGTGTTCTGTGAAATCATCTCACAGAGTTACAGCTTTCCCCTCAAGAAGCCTTTCGCTAAGACAGTTCTTGTGGAATTGGCAAAGTGATATTTGGAAGCCCATAGAGGGCTATGGTGAAAAAGGAAATCTCCTCACATGAAATCTGGAAAGAAGCTTTCTGAGAAACTGCTTAGTGTTCTGTGAATTCATCTCACAGAGTTACATCTGTATTTCGTGGATCTCTTTGCTAGCCTTATTTCTGTGGAATCTGGGAACAGATATTTCGGATCCCTTTGAAGACTATAGGGCCAAAGGAAATATCCTCCGATAACAAAGAGAAAGAAGCTTTCTGAGAAACTTCTTTCTGTTCTGTGAAATCATCTCACAGAATTACAGCTTTCCCCTCCAGAAGCCTTTCGCTAAGACAGTTCTTGTGGAATTGGCAAAGTGATATTTGGAAGCCCATAGAGGGCTATGGTGAAAAAGGAAATATCCGAAGATGAAATCTGGAAAGAAGCTTTCTGAGAAACTGCTTAGTGTTCTGTGAATTCATCTCACAGCGTTACATCTGTATTTCGTGGATCTCTTTGCTAGCCTTATTTCTGTGGAGTCTGAGAACAGATATTTCGGATCCCTATGAAGACTATAGGGCCAAAGGAAATATCCTCCGATAACAAAGAGAAAGAAGCTTTCTGAGAAACTTCTTTGTGTACTGTGAAATCATCTCACAGAGTTTCAGCTTTCCCCTTAAGAAGCCTTTCGCTAAGACAGTTCTTGTGGAATTGGCAAAGTGATATTTGGAAGCCCTTAGAGGGCTATGGTGAAAAAGGAAATATCCTCAGATGAAATCTGGAAAGAATCTTTCTGAGAAACTGCTTAGTGTTCTGTGAATTCATCTCACAGAGTTACATCTGTATTTCGTGAATCTCTGTGCTAGCCTTATTTCTGTGGAATCTGAGAACAGATAATTCGGATCCCTTTGAAGACTGTAGGGCCAAAGGAAATATCCTGCGATAACAAAGAGAAAGAAGCTTTCTGAGAAACTTCTTTGTGTTCTGTGAAATCATCTCATAGAGTTACAGCTTTCCCCTCAAGAAGCCTTTCGCTAGGACAGTTCTTGTGTAATTGGCAAAGAGATATTTGGAAGCCCTTAGAGGGCTATGGTGAAAAAGGAAATATCCTCAGATGAAATCTGGAAAGAAGCTTTCTGAGAAACTGCTTAGTGTTCTGTGAATTCATCTCACAGAGTTACATCTGTATTTCGTGAATCTCTTTGCTAGCCTTATTTCTGTGTAATCTGAGAACAGATATTTCGGATCCCTTTGAAGACTATAGGGCCAAAGGAAATATCCTCCGATAACAAAGAGAAAGAAGCTTTCTGAGAAACTTCTTTGTGTTCTGTGAAATCATCTCACAGAGTTACAGCTTTCCCCTCAAGAAGCCTTTCGCTAAGACAGTTCTTGTGGAATTGGCAAAGTGATATTTGGAAGCCCATAGAGGGCTATGGTGAAAAAGGAAATATCCTCAGATGAAAACTGGAAAGAAGCTTTCTGAGAAACTGCTTAGTGTTCTGTGAATTCATCTCACAGAGTTACATCTGTATTTCGTGGATCTCTTTGCTAGCCTTATTTCTGTGTAATCTGAGAACAGATATTTCGGATCCCTTTGAAGACTATAGGGCCAAAGGAAATATCCTCCGATAACAAAGAGAAAGAAGCTTTCTGAGAAACTTCTTTGTGTTCTGTGAAATCATCTCACAGAGTTACAGCTTTCCCCTCAAGAAGCCTTTCGCTAAGACAGTTCTTGTGGAATTGGCAAATAGATATTTGGAAGCCCATAGAGGGCTATGGTGAAAAAGGAAATATCCTCAGATGAAATCTGGAAAGAAGCTTTCTGAGAAACTGCTTAGTGTTCTGTGAAATCATCTCACAGAGTTACAGCTTTCCCCTCAAGAAGCCTTTCGCTAAGACAGTTCTTGTGGAATTGGCAAAGTGATATTTGGAAGCCCATAGAGGGCTATGGTGAAAAAGGAAATATCCTCAGATGAAATCTGGAAAGAAGCTTTCTGAGAAACTGCATAGTGTTCTGTGAATTCATCTCACAGCGTTACATCTGTATTTCGTGGATCTCTTTGCTAGCCTTATTTCTGTGGAGTCTGAGAACAGATATTTCGGATCCCTTTGAAGACTATAGGGCCAAAGGAAATATCCTCCGATAACATAGAGAAAGAAGCTTTCTGAGAAACTTCTTTGTGTTCTGTGAAATCATCTCACAGAGTTACAGCTTTCCCCTCAAGAAGCCTTTCGCTAAGACAGTTCTTGTGGAATTGGCAAAGTAATATTTGGAAGCCCATAGAGGCCTATGGTGAAAAAGGAAATATCCTCAGATGAAATCTGGAAAGAAGCTTTCTGAGAAACTGCTTAGTGTTCTGTGAATTCATCTCACAGAGTTACATCTGTATTTCGTGGATCTCTTTGCTAGCCTTATTTATGTGGAATCTGAGAACAGATATTTCGGATCCCTTTGAAGACTATAGGGCGAAAGGAAATATCCTCCGATAACAAAGAGAAAGAAGCTTTCTGAGAAACTTCTTTCTGTTCTGTGAAATCTTCTCACAGAGTTACAGTTTTCCCCTCCAGAAGCCTTTCGCTAAGACAGTTCTTGTGGAATTGGCAAAGTGATATTTGGAAACCCATAGAGGGCTATGGTGAAAAAGGAAATCTCCTCACATGAAATCTGGAAAGAAGCTTTCTGAGAAACTGCTTAGTGTTCTGTGAATTCATCTCACAGAGTTACATGTGTATTTCGTGGATCTCTTTGCTAGCCTTATTACTGTGGAATCTGAGAACAGATATTTCGGATCCCTTTGAAGACTATAGGGCCAAAGGAAATATCCTCCGATAACAAAGAGAAATAAGCTTTCTGAGAAACTTCTTTCTGTTCTGTGAAATCATCTCACAGAGTTACAGCTTTCCCCTCAAGAACCCTTTCGCTAAGACAGTTCTTGTGGAATTGGCAAAGTGATATTTGGAAGCCCATAGAGGGCTATGGTGAAAAAGGAAATATCCTCAGATGAAATCTGGAAGGAAGCTTTCTGAGAAACTGCTTAGTGTTCTGTGAATTCATCTCACAGAGTTACATCTGTATTTCGTGGATCTCTTTACTAGCCTTATTTCTGTGGAATCTGAGAACAGATATTTCGGATCCCTTTGAAGACCATAGGGCCAAAGGAAATATCCTGCGATAACAAAGAGAAAGAAGCTTTCTGAGAAACTTCTTTGTGTTCTGTGAAATCATCTCACAGAGTTACAGCTTTCCCCTCAAGAAGCCTTTCGCTAAGACAGTTCTTGTGGAATTGGCAAAGTGATATTTGGAAGCCCATAGAGGGCTACGGTGAAAAAGGAAATATCCTCAGATGAAATCTGGAAAGAAGCTTTCTGAGAAACTGCTTAGTGTTCTGTGAATTCATCTCACAGAGTGACATCTGTATTTCGTGGATCTCTTTACTAGCCTTATTTCTGTGGAATCTGAGAACAGATATTTCGGATCCCTTTGAAGACCATAGGGCCAAAGGAAATATCCTGCGATAACAAAGAGAAAGAAGCTTTCTGAGAAACTTCTTTGTGTTCTGTGAAATCATCTCACAGAGTTACAGCTTTCCCCTCAAGAAGCCTTTCGCTAAGACAGTTCTTGTGGAATTGGCAAGGAGATATTTGGAAGCCCATAGAGGGCTATGGTGAAAAAGGAAATATCCTCAGATGAAATCTGGAAAGAAGCTTTCTGAGAAACTGCTTAGTATTCTGTGAAATCATCTCACAGAGTTACAGCTTTCCCCTCAAGAAGCCTTTCGCTAAGACAGTTCTTGTGGAATTGGCAAAGTGATATTTGGAAGCCCATAGAGGGCTATGTTGAAAAAGGAAATATCCTCAGATGAAATCTGGAAAGAAGTTTTCTGAGAAACTGCTTAGTGTTCTCTGAATTCATCTCACAGCGTTACATCTGTATTTCGTGGATCTCTTTGCTAGCCTTATTTCTGTGGAGTCTGAGAACAGATATTTCGGATCCCTTTGAAATCTATAGGGCCAAAGGAAATATCCTCCGATAACAAAGAGAAAGAAGCTTTCTGAGAAACTTCTTTGTGTTCTGCGAAATCATCTCACAGAGTTACAGCTTTCCCCTCAAGAAGCCTTTCGCTAAGACAGTTCTTGTGGAATGGGAAAGTGATATTTGGAAGCCCATAGAGGGCTATGGTGAAAAAGGAAATCTCCTCACATGAAATCTGGAAAGAAGCTTTCTGAGAAACTGCTTAGTGTTCTGTGAATTCATCTCACAGAGTTACATCTGTATTTCGTGGATCTCTTTGCTAGCCTTATTTCTGTGGAATCTGGGAACAGATATTTCGGATCCCTTTGAAGACTATAGGGCCAAAGGAAATATCCTCCGATAACAAAGAGAAAGAAGCTTTCTGAGAAACTTCTTTGTGTTCTGTGAAATCATCTCACAGAGTTACAGCTTTCCCCTCAAGAAGCCTTTCGCTAAGACAGTTCTTGTGGAATTGGCAAAGTGATATTTGGAAGCCCATAGAGGGCTATGGTGAAAAAGGAAATCTCCTCACATGAAATCTGGAAAGAAGCTTTCTGAGAAACTGCTTAGTGTTCTGTGAATTCATCTCACAGAGTTACATCTGTATTTCGTGGATCTCTTTGCTAGCCTTATTTCTGTGGAATCTGAGAACAGATATTTCGGATCCCTTTGAAGACTATAGGGACAAAGGAAATATCCTCCGATAACAAAGAGAAAGAAGCTTTCTGAGAAACTTCTTTCTGTTCTGTGAAATCATCTCACAGAGTTACAGCTTTCCCCTCCAGAAGCCTTTCGCTAAGACAGTTCTTGTGGAATTGGTAAAGTGATATTTGGAAGCCCATAGAGGGCTATGGTGAAAAAGGAAATATCCGAAGATGAAATCTGGAAAGAAGCTTTCTGAGAAACTGCTTAGTGTTCTGTGAATTCATCTCACAGCGTTACATCTGTATTTCGTGGATCTCTTTGCTAGCCTTATTTCTGTGGAGTCTGAGAACAGATATTTCGGATCCTTATGAAGACTATAGGGCCAAAGGAAATATCCTCCGATAACAAAGAGAAAGAAGCTTTCTGAGAAACCTCTTTGTGTACTGTGAAATCATCTCACAGAGTTTCAGCTTTCCCCTTAAGAAGCCTTTCGCTAAGACAGTTCTTGTGGAATTGGCAAAGTGATATTTGGAAGCCCTTAGAGGGCTATGGTGAAAAAGGAAATATCCTCAGATGAAATCTGGAAAGAATCTTTCTGAGAAACTGCTTAGTGTTCTGTGAATTCATCTCACAGAGTTACATCTGTATTTCGTGGATGTCTTTGCTAGCCTTATTTCTGTGGAATTTGAGAACAGATATTTCGGAACCCTTTGAAGACTATAGGGCCAAAGGAAATATCCTCCGATAACAAAGAGAAAGAAGCTTTCTGAGAAACTTCTTTCTGTTCTGTGAAATCATCTCACAGAGTTACACCTTCCCCTCAAGAAGCCTTTCGCTAAGACAGTTCTTGTGGAATTGGCAAAGTGATATTTGGAAGCCCATAGAGGGCCCTGGTGAAAAAGGAAATATCCTCAGATGAAATCTGGAAAGAATCATTCTGAGAAACTGCTTAGTGTTCTGTGAATTCATCTCACAGAGTTACATCTGTATTTCGTGGATCTCTTTGCTAGCCTTATTTCTGTGTAATCTGAGAACAGATATTTCGGATCCCTTTGAAGACTATAGGGCCAAAGGAAATATCCTGCGATAACAAAGAGAAAGAAGCTTTCTGAGAAACTTCTTTCTGTTCTGTGAAATCATCTCACAGAGATACAGCTTTCCCCTCAAGAAGCCTTTCTTAAGACAGTTCTTGTGGAATTGGCAAAGTGATATTTGGAAGCCCTTAGAGGGCTATGGTGAAAAAGGAAATATCCTCAGATGAAATCTGGAAAGAAGCTTTCTGAGAAACTGCTTAGTGTTCTGTGAATTCATCTCACAGAGTTACATCTGTATTTCGTGGATCTCTTTGCTAGCCTTATGTCTGTGGAATCTGAGAACAGATATTTCGGATCCCTTTGAAGACTATAGGGCCAAAGGAAATATCCTCCGATAACAAAGAGAAAGAAGCTTTCTCAGAAACTTCTTTCTGTTCTGTGAAATCATCTCACAGAGTTACAGCTTTCCCCTCAAGAAGCCTTTCGCTAAGACAGTTCTTGTGGAATTGGCAAAGTGATATTTGGAAGCCCATAGAGGGCTATGGTGAAAAAGGAAATCTCCTCACATGAAATCTGGAAAGAAGCTTTCTGAGAAACTGCTTAGTGTTCTGTGAATTCATCTCACAGCGTTACATCTGTATTTCGTGAATCTCTTTGCTAGCCTTATTTCTGTGGAATCTGAGAACAGATATTTCGGATCCCATAGAAGACTATAGGGCCAAAGGAAATATCCTCCGATAACAAAGATAAAGAAGCTTTCTGAGAAACTTCTTTGTGTTCTGTGAAATCATCTCACAGAGTTACAGCTTTCCCCTCAAGAAGCCTTTCGCTAAGACAGTTCTTGTGGAATTGGCAACGTGATATTTGGAAGCCCCTAGAGGGCTATGGTGAAAAAGGAAATATCCTCAGATGAAATCTGGAAAGAAGCTTTCTGAGAAACTGCTTAGTGTTCTGTGAATTCATCTCACAGAGTTACATCTGTATTTCGTGAATCTCTTTGCTAGCCTTATTTCTGTGTAATCTGAGAACAGATATTTCGGATCCCTTTGAAGACTATAGGGCCAAAGGAAATACACTCCGATAACAAAGAGAAAGAAGCTTTCTGAGAAACTTCTTTGTGTTCTGTGAAATCATCTCACGGAGTTACAGCTTTCCCCTCAAGAAGTCTTTCGCTAAGACAGTTCTTGTGGAATTGGCAAAGTGATATTTGGAAGCCCATAGAGGGCTATGGTGAAAAAGGAAATATCCTCAGATGAAATCTGGAAAGAATCTTT
This sequence comes from Macaca nemestrina, assembly GCF_043159975.1. NCBI lineage: Eukaryota > Metazoa > Chordata > Mammalia > Primates > Cercopithecidae > Macaca > Macaca nemestrina. The sequence goes on from NC_092125.1 coordinate 92,115,226, forward strand.
CTGAGAAACTGCTTAGTGTTCTGTGAATTCATCTCACAGAGTTACATCTGTATTTCGTGGATCTCTTTGCTAGCCTTATTTCTGTGGAATCTGAGAACAGATATTTCGGATCCCTTTGAAGACTATAGGGCCAAAGGAAATATCCTCCGATAACAAAGAGAAAGAAGCTTTCTGAGAAACTTCTTTCTGTTCTGTGAAATCATCTCACAGAGTTACAGCTTTCCCCTCAAGAAGCCTTTCGCTAAGACAGTTCTTGTGGAATTGGCAAAGAGATATTTGGAAGCCCATAGAGGGCTATGGTGAAAAAGGAAATATCCTCAGATGAAATCTGGAAAGAAGCTTTCTGAGAAACTGCTTAGTGTTCTGTGAATTCATCTCACAGAGTTACATCTGTATTTCGTGGATCTCTTTGCTAGCCTTATTTCTGTGGAATCTGAGAAAAGATATTTCGCATCCCTATGAAGACTATAGGGCCAAAGGAAATATCCTCCGATACAAAGTGAAAGAAGCTTTCTGAGAAACTTCTTTGTGTTCTCTGAAATCATCTCACAGAGTTACAGCTTTCCCCTCAAGAAGCCTTTCGCTAAGACAGTTCTTGTGGAATTGGCAAAGAGATATTTGGAAGCCCATAGAGGGCTATGGTGAAAAAGGAAATATCCTCAGATGAAATCTGGAAAGAAGCTTTCTGAGAAACTGCTTAGTATTCTGTGAAATCATCTCACAGAGTTACAGCTTTCCCCTCAAGAAGCCTTTCGCTAAGACAGTTCTTGTGGAATTGGCAAAGTGATATTTGGAAGCCCATAGTGGGCTATGTTGAAAAAGGAAATATCCTCAGATGAAATCTGGAAAGAAGTTTTCTGAGAAACTGCTTAGTGTTCTCTGAATTCATCTCACAGCGTTACATCTGTATTTCGTGGATCTCTTTGCTAGCCTTATTTCTGTGGAGTCTGAGAACAGATATTTCGGATCCCTTTGAAATCTATAGGGCCAAAGGAAATATCCTCCGATAACAAAGAGAAAGAAGCTTTCTGAGAAACTTCTTTGTGTTCTGTGAAATCATCTCACAGAGTTACAGCTTTCCCCTCAAGAAGCCTTTCGCTAAGACAGTTCTTGTGGAATTGGCAAAGTGATATTTGGAAGCCCATAGAGGGCTATGGTGAAAAAGGAAATCTCCTCACATGAAATCTGGAAAGAAGCTTTCTGAGAAACTGCTTAGTGTTCTGTGAATTCATCTCACAGAGTTACATCTGTATTTCGTGGATCTCTTTGCTAGCCTTATTTCTGTGGAATCTGGGAACAGATATTTCGGATCCCTTTGAAGACTATAGGGCCAAAGGAAATATCCTCCGATAACAAAGAGAAAGAAGCTTTCTGAGAAACTTCTTTCTGTTCTGTGAAATCATCTCACAGAATTACAGCTTTCCCCTCCAGAAGCCTTTCGCTAAGACAGTTCTTGTGGAATTGGCAAAGTGATATTTGGAAGCCCATAGAGGGCTATGGTGAAAAAGGAAATATCCGAAGATGAAATCTGGAAAGAAGCTTTCTGAGAAACTGCTTAGTGTTCTGTGAATTCATCTCACAGCGTTACATCTGTATTTCGTGGATCTCTTTGCTAGCCTTATTTCTGTGGAGTCTGAGAACAGATATTTCGGATCCCTATGAAGACTATAGGGCCAAAGGAAATATCCTCCGATAACAAAGAGAAAGAAGCTTTCTGAGAAACTTCTTTGTGTACTGTGAAATCATCTCACAGAGTTTCAGCTTTCCCCTTAAGAAGCCTTTCGCTAAGACAGTTCTTGTGGAATTGGCAAAGTGATATTTGGAAGCCCTTAGAGGGCTATGGTGAAAAAGGAAATATCCTCAGATGAAATCTGGAAAGAATCTTTCTGAGAAACTGCTTAGTGTTCTGTGAATTCATCTCACAGAGTTACATCTGTATTTCGTGAATCTCTGTGCTAGCCTTATTTCTGTGGAATCTGAGAACAGATAATTCGGATCCCTTTGAAGACTGTAGGGCCAAAGGAAATATCCTGCGATAACAAAGAGAAAGAAGCTTTCTGAGAAACTTCTTTGTGTTCTGTGAAATCATCTCATAGAGTTACAGCTTTCCCCTCAAGAAGCCTTTCGCTAGGACAGTTCTTGTGTAATTGGCAAAGAGATATTTGGAAGCCCTTAGAGGGCTATGGTGAAAAAGGAAATATCCTCAGATGAAATCTGGAAAGAAGCTTTCTGAGAAACTGCTTAGTGTTCTGTGAATTCATCTCACAGAGTTACATCTGTATTTCGTGAATCTCTTTGCTAGCCTTATTTCTGTGTAATCTGAGAACAGATATTTCGGATCCCTTTGAAGACTATAGGGCCAAAGGAAATATCCTCCGATAACAAAGAGAAAGAAGCTTTCTGAGAAACTTCTTTGTGTTCTGTGAAATCATCTCACAGAGTTACAGCTTTCCCCTCAAGAAGCCTTTCGCTAAGACAGTTCTTGTGGAATTGGCAAAGTGATATTTGGAAGCCCATAGAGGGCTATGGTGAAAAAGGAAATATCCTCAGATGAAAACTGGAAAGAAGCTTTCTGAGAAACTGCTTAGTGTTCTGTGAATTCATCTCACAGAGTTACATCTGTATTTCGTGGATCTCTTTGCTAGCCTTATTTCTGTGTAATCTGAGAACAGATATTTCGGATCCCTTTGAAGACTATAGGGCCAAAGGAAATATCCTCCGATAACAAAGAGAAAGAAGCTTTCTGAGAAACTTCTTTGTGTTCTGTGAAATCATCTCACAGAGTTACAGCTTTCCCCTCAAGAAGCCTTTCGCTAAGACAGTTCTTGTGGAATTGGCAAATAGATATTTGGAAGCCCATAGAGGGCTATGGTGAAAAAGGAAATATCCTCAGATGAAATCTGGAAAGAAGCTTTCTGAGAAACTGCTTAGTGTTCTGTGAAATCATCTCACAGAGTTACAGCTTTCCCCTCAAGAAGCCTTTCGCTAAGACAGTTCTTGTGGAATTGGCAAAGTGATATTTGGAAGCCCATAGAGGGCTATGGTGAAAAAGGAAATATCCTCAGATGAAATCTGGAAAGAAGCTTTCTGAGAAACTGCATAGTGTTCTGTGAATTCATCTCACAGCGTTACATCTGTATTTCGTGGATCTCTTTGCTAGCCTTATTTCTGTGGAGTCTGAGAACAGATATTTCGGATCCCTTTGAAGACTATAGGGCCAAAGGAAATATCCTCCGATAACATAGAGAAAGAAGCTTTCTGAGAAACTTCTTTGTGTTCTGTGAAATCATCTCACAGAGTTACAGCTTTCCCCTCAAGAAGCCTTTCGCTAAGACAGTTCTTGTGGAATTGGCAAAGTAATATTTGGAAGCCCATAGAGGCCTATGGTGAAAAAGGAAATATCCTCAGATGAAATCTGGAAAGAAGCTTTCTGAGAAACTGCTTAGTGTTCTGTGAATTCATCTCACAGAGTTACATCTGTATTTCGTGGATCTCTTTGCTAGCCTTATTTATGTGGAATCTGAGAACAGATATTTCGGATCCCTTTGAAGACTATAGGGCGAAAGGAAATATCCTCCGATAACAAAGAGAAAGAAGCTTTCTGAGAAACTTCTTTCTGTTCTGTGAAATCTTCTCACAGAGTTACAGTTTTCCCCTCCAGAAGCCTTTCGCTAAGACAGTTCTTGTGGAATTGGCAAAGTGATATTTGGAAACCCATAGAGGGCTATGGTGAAAAAGGAAATCTCCTCACATGAAATCTGGAAAGAAGCTTTCTGAGAAACTGCTTAGTGTTCTGTGAATTCATCTCACAGAGTTACATGTGTATTTCGTGGATCTCTTTGCTAGCCTTATTACTGTGGAATCTGAGAACAGATATTTCGGATCCCTTTGAAGACTATAGGGCCAAAGGAAATATCCTCCGATAACAAAGAGAAATAAGCTTTCTGAGAAACTTCTTTCTGTTCTGTGAAATCATCTCACAGAGTTACAGCTTTCCCCTCAAGAACCCTTTCGCTAAGACAGTTCTTGTGGAATTGGCAAAGTGATATTTGGAAGCCCATAGAGGGCTATGGTGAAAAAGGAAATATCCTCAGATGAAATCTGGAAGGAAGCTTTCTGAGAAACTGCTTAGTGTTCTGTGAATTCATCTCACAGAGTTACATCTGTATTTCGTGGATCTCTTTACTAGCCTTATTTCTGTGGAATCTGAGAACAGATATTTCGGATCCCTTTGAAGACCATAGGGCCAAAGGAAATATCCTGCGATAACAAAGAGAAAGAAGCTTTCTGAGAAACTTCTTTGTGTTCTGTGAAATCATCTCACAGAGTTACAGCTTTCCCCTCAAGAAGCCTTTCGCTAAGACAGTTCTTGTGGAATTGGCAAAGTGATATTTGGAAGCCCATAGAGGGCTACGGTGAAAAAGGAAATATCCTCAGATGAAATCTGGAAAGAAGCTTTCTGAGAAACTGCTTAGTGTTCTGTGAATTCATCTCACAGAGTGACATCTGTATTTCGTGGATCTCTTTGCTAGCCTTATTTCTGTGTAATCTGAGAACAGATATTTCGGATCCCTTTGAAGACTATAGGGCCAAAGGAAATATCCTGCGATAACAAAGAGAAAGAAGCTTTCTGAGAAACTTCTTTGTGTTCTGTGAAATCATCTCACAGAGTTACAGCTTTCCCCTCAAGAAGCCTTTCGCTAGGACAGTTCTTGTGTATTTGGCAAAGAGATATTTGGAAGCCCATAGAGGGCTATGGTGAAAAAGGAAATCTCCTCACATGAAATCTGGAAAGAAGCTTTCTGAGAAACTGCTTAGTGTTCTGTGAATTCATCTCACAGAGTTACATCTGTATTTCGTGGATCTCTTTGCTAGCCTTATTTCTGTGGAATCTGGGAACAGATATTTCGGATCCCTTTGAAGACTATAGGGCCAAAGGAAATATCCTCCGATAACAAAGAGAAAGAAGCTTTCTGAGAAACTTCTTTCTGTTCTGTGAAATCATCTCACAGAATTACAGCTTTCCCCTCCAGAAGCCTTTCGCTAAGACAGTTCTTGTGGAATTGGCAAAGTGATATTTGGAAGCCCATAGAGGGCTATGGTGAAAAAGGAAATATCCGAAGATGAAATCTGGAAAGAAGCTTTCTGAGAAACTGCTTAGTGTTCTGTGAATTCATCTCACAGCGTTACATCTGTATTTCGTGGATCTCTTTGCTAGCCTTATTTCTGTGGAGTCTGAGAACAGATATTTCGGATCCCTATGAAGACTATAGGGCCAAAGGAAATATCCTCCGATAACAAAGAGAAAGAAGCTTTCTGAGAAACTTCTTTGTGTACTGTGAAATCATCTCACAGAGTTTCAGCTTTCCCCTTAAGAAGCCTTTCGCTAAGACAGTTCTTGTGGAATTGGCAAAGTGATATTTGGAAGCCCTTAGAGGGCTATGGTGAAAAAGGAAATATCCTCAGATGAAATCTGGAAAGAATCTTTCTGAGAAACTGCTTAGTGTTCTGTGAATTCATCTCACAGAGTTACATCTGTATTTCGTGAATCTCTGTGCTAGCCTTATTTCTGTGGAATCTGAGAACAGATAATTCGGATCCCTTTGAAGACTGTAGGGCCAAAGGAAATATCCTGCGATAACAAAGAGAAAGAAGCTTTCTGAGAAACTTCTTTGTGTTCTGTGAAATCATCTCATAGAGTTACAGCTTTCCCCTCAAGAAGCCTTTCGCTAGGACAGTTCTTGTGTAATTGGCAAAGAGATATTTGGAAGCCCTTAGAGGGCTATGGTGAAAAAGGAAATATCCTCAGATGAAATCTGGAAAGAAGCTTTCTGAGAAACTGCTTAGTGTTCTGTGAATTCATCTCACAGAGTTACATCTGTATTTCGTGAATCTCTTTGCTAGCCTTATTTCTGTGTAATCTGAGAACAGATATTTCGGATCCCTTTGAAGACTATAGGGCCAAAGGAAATATCCTCCGATAACAAAGAGAAAGAAGCTTTCTGAGAAACTTCTTTGTGTTCTGTGAAATCATCTCACAGAGTTACAGCTTTCCCCTCAAGAAGCCTTTCGCTAAGACAGTTCTTGTGGAATTGGCAAAGTGATATTTGGAAGCCCATAGAGGGCTATGGTGAAAAAGGAAATATCCTCAGATGAAAACTGGAAAGAAGCTTTCTGAGAAACTGCTTAGTGTTCTGTGAATTCATCTCACAGAGTTACATCTGTATTTCGTGGATCTCTTTGCTAGCCTTATTTCTGTGTAATCTGAGAACAGATATTTCGGATCCCTTTGAAGACTATAGGGCCAAAGGAAATATCCTCCGATAACAAAGAGAAAGAAGCTTTCTGAGAAACTTCTTTGTGTTCTGTGAAATCATCTCACAGAGTTACAGCTTTCCCCTCAAGAAGCCTTTCGCTAAGACAGTTCTTGTGGAATTGGCAAATAGATATTTGGAAGCCCATAGAGGGCTATGGTGAAAAAGGAAATATCCTCAGATGAAATCTGGAAAGAAGCTTTCTGAGAAACTGCTTAGTGTTCTGTGAAATCATCTCACAGAGTTACAGCTTTCCCCTCAAGAAGCCTTTCGCTAAGACAGTTCTTGTGGAATTGGCAAAGTGATATTTGGAAGCCCATAGAGGGCTATGGTGAAAAAGGAAATATCCTCAGATGAAATCTGGAAAGAAGCTTTCTGAGAAACTGCATAGTGTTCTGTGAATTCATCTCACAGCGTTACATCTGTATTTCGTGGATCTCTTTGCTAGCCTTATTTCTGTGGAGTCTGAGAACAGATATTTCGGATCCCTTTGAAGACTATAGGGCCAAAGGAAATATCCTCCGATAACATAGAGAAAGAAGCTTTCTGAGAAACTTCTTTGTGTTCTGTGAAATCATCTCACAGAGTTACAGCTTTCCCCTCAAGAAGCCTTTCGCTAAGACAGTTCTTGTGGAATTGGCAAAGTAATATTTGGAAGCCCATAGAGGCCTATGGTGAAAAAGGAAATATCCTCAGATGAAATCTGGAAAGAAGCTTTCTGAGAAACTGCTTAGTGTTCTGTGAATTCATCTCACAGAGTTACATCTGTATTTCGTGGATCTCTTTGCTAGCCTTATTTATGTGGAATCTGAGAACAGATATTTCGGATCCCTTTGAAGACTATAGGGCGAAAGGAAATATCCTCCGATAACAAAGAGAAAGAAGCTTTCTGAGAAACTTCTTTCTGTTCTGTGAAATCTTCTCACAGAGTTACAGTTTTCCCCTCCAGAAGCCTTTCGCTAAGACAGTTCTTGTGGAATTGGCAAAGTGATATTTGGAAACCCATAGAGGGCTATGGTGAAAAAGGAAATCTCCTCACATGAAATCTGGAAAGAAGCTTTCTGAGAAACTGCTTAGTGTTCTGTGAATTCATCTCACAGAGTTACATGTGTATTTCGTGGATCTCTTTGCTAGCCTTATTACTGTGGAATCTGAGAACAGATATTTCGGATCCCTTTGAAGACTATAGGGCCAAAGGAAATATCCTCCGATAACAAAGAGAAATAAGCTTTCTGAGAAACTTCTTTCTGTTCTGTGAAATCATCTCACAGAGTTACAGCTTTCCCCTCAAGAACCCTTTCGCTAAGACAGTTCTTGTGGAATTGGCAAAGTGATATTTGGAAGCCCATAGAGGGCTATGGTGAAAAAGGAAATATCCTCAGATGAAATCTGGAAGGAAGCTTTCTGAGAAACTGCTTAGTGTTCTGTGAATTCATCTCACAGAGTTACATCTGTATTTCGTGGATCTCTTTACTAGCCTTATTTCTGTGGAATCTGAGAACAGATATTTCGGATCCCTTTGAAGACCATAGGGCCAAAGGAAATATCCTGCGATAACAAAGAGAAAGAAGCTTTCTGAGAAACTTCTTTGTGTTCTGTGAAATCATCTCACAGAGTTACAGCTTTCCCCTCAAGAAGCCTTTCGCTAAGACAGTTCTTGTGGAATTGGCAAAGTGATATTTGGAAGCCCATAGAGGGCTACGGTGAAAAAGGAAATATCCTCAGATGAAATCTGGAAAGAAGCTTTCTGAGAAACTGCTTAGTGTTCTGTGAATTCATCTCACAGAGTGACATCTGTATTTCGTGGATCTCTTTGCTAGCCTTATTTCTGTGTAATCTGAGAACAGATATTTCGGATCCCTTTGAAGACTATAGGGCCAAAGGAAATATCCTGCGATAACAAAGAGAAAGAAGCTTTCTGAGAAACTTCTTTGTGTTCTGTGAAATCATCTCACAGAGTTACAGCTTTCCCCTCAAGAAGCCTTTCGCTAGGACAGTTCTTGTGTATTTGGCAAAGAGATATTTGGAAGCCCATAGAGGGCTATGGTGAAAAAGGAAAAATCCTCAGATCAAATCTGGAAAGAAGCTTTCTGAGAAACTGCTTAGTGTTCTGTGAATTCATCTCACAGAGTTACATCTGTATTTCGTGAATCTCTTTGCTAGCCTTATTTCTGTGGAATCTGAGAACAGATATTTCGGATCCCTTAGAAGACTATAGGGCCAAAGGAAATATCCTCCGATAACAAAGATAAAGAAGCTTTCTGAGAAACTTCTTTGTGTTCTGTGAAATCATCTCACAGAGTTACAGCTTTCCCATCAAGAAGCCTTTCGCTAAGACAGTTCTTGTGGAATTGGCAACGTGATATTTGGAAGCCCCTAGAGGGCTATGGTGAAAAAGGAAATATCCTCAGATGAAATCTGGAAAGAAGCTTTCTGAGAAACTGCTTAGTGTTCTGTGAATTCATCTCACAGAGTTACATCTGTATTTCGTGAATCTCTTTGCTAGCCTTATTTCTGTGTAATCTGAGAACAGATATTTCGGATCCCTTTGAAGACTATAGGGCCAAAGGAAATATCCTCCGATAACAAAGAGAAAGAAGCTTTCTGAGAAACTTCTTTGTGTTCTGTGAAATCATCTCACAGAGTTACAGCTTTCCCCTCAAGAAGCCTTTCGCTAAGACAGTTCTTGTGGAATTGGCAAAGTGATATTTGGAAGCCCATAGAGGGCTATGGTGAAAAAGGAAATATCCTCAGATGAAATCTGGAAAGAAGCTTTCTGAGAAACTGCTTAGTGTTCTGTGAATTCATCTCACAGAGTTACATCTGTATTTCGTGGCTCTCTTTGCTAGCCTTATTTCTGTGGAATCTGAGAACAGATATTTCGGATCCCTTTGAAGACTATAGGGCCAAAGGAAATATCCTGCGATAACAAAGAGAAAGAAGCTTTCTGAGAAACTTCTTTCTGTTCTGTGAAATCATCTCACAGAGTTACAGCTTTCCCCTCAAGAAGCCTTTCGCTAAGACAGTTCTTGTGGAATTGGCAACGTGATATTTGGAAGCCCCTAGAGGGCTATGGTGAAAAAGGAAATATCCTCAGATGAAATCTGGAAAGAAGCTTTCTGAGAAACTGCTTAGTGTTCTGTGAATTCATCTCACAGAGTTACATCTGTATTTCGTGAATCTCTTTGCTAGCCTTATTTCTGTGTAATCTGAGAACAGATATTGCGGATCCCTTTGAAGACTATAGGGCCAAAGGAAATATCCTCCGATAACAAAGAGAAAGAAGCTTTCTGAGAAACTTCTTTCTGTTCTGTGAAATCATCTCACAGAGTTACAGCTTTCCCCTCAAGAAGCCTTTCGCTAAGACAGTTCTTGTGGAATTGGCAAAGTGATATTTGGAAGCCCATAGAGGGCTATGGTGAAAAAGGAAATCTCCTCACATGAAATCTGGAAAGAAGCTTTCTGAGAAACTGCTTAGTGTTCTGTGAATTCATCTCACAGAGTTACATCTGTATTTCGTGGATCTCTTTGCTAGCCTTATTTCTGTGGAATCTGAGAACAGATATTTCGGATCCCTTTGAAGACTATAGGGCCAAAGGAAATATCGTCCGAAAACAAAGAGAAAGAAGCTTTCTGAGAAACTTCTTTGTGTTCTGTGAAATCATCTCACAGAGTTACAGCTTTCCCCTCAAGAAGCCTTTCGCTACGACAGTTCTTGTGGAATTGGCAAAGAGATATTTGGAAGCCCATAGAGGGCTATGGTGAAAAAGGAAATATACTCAGATGAAATCTGGAAAGAAGCTTTCTGAGAAACTGCTTAGTGTTCTGTCAATTCATCTCACAGAGTTACATCTGTATTTCGTGAATCTCTGTGCTAGCCTTATTTCTGTGTAATCTGAGAACAGATATTTCGGATCCCTTTGAAGACTGTAGGGCCAAAGGAAATATCCTGCGATAACAAAGAGAAAGAAGCTTTCTGAGAAACTTCTTTGTGTTCTGTGAAATCATCTCATAGAGTTACAGCTTTCCCCTCAAGAAGCCTTTCGCTAGGACAGTTCTTGTGTAATTGGCAAAGAGATATTTGGAAGCCCATAGAGGGCTATGGTGAAAAAGGAAATATCCTCAGATGAAATCTGGAAAGAAGCTTTCTGAGAAACTGCTTAGTGTTCTGTGAATTCATCTCACAGAGTTACATCTGTATTTCGTGAATCTCTTTGCTAGCCTTATTTCTGTGGAATCTGAGAACAGATATTTCGGATCCCTTAGAAGACTATAGGGCCAAAGGAAATAACCTCCGATAACAAAGAGAAAGAAGCTTTCTGAGAAACTTCTTTGTGTTCTGTGAAATCATCTCACAGAGTTACAGCTTTCCCCTCAAGAAGCCATTCGCTAAGACAGTTCTTGTGGAATTGGCAAAGTGATATTTGGAAGCCCATAGAGGGCTCTGGTGAAAAAGGAAATATCCTCAGATGAAAACTGGAAAGAAGTTTTCTGAGAAACTGCTTAGTGTTCTGTGAATTCATCTCACAGAGTTACATCTGTATTTCGTGGATCTCTTTGCTAGCCTTATTTCTGTGTAATCTGATAACAGATATTTCGGATCCCTTTGAAGACTATAGGGCCAAAGGAAATATCCTCCGATAACAAAGAGAAAGAAGCTTTCTGAGAAACTTCTTTGTGTTCTGTGAAATCATCTCACAGAGTTACAGCTTTCCCCTCAAGAAGCCTTTCGCTACGACAGTTCTTGTGTAATTGGCAAAGAGATATTTGGAAGCCCATAGAGGGCTATGGTGAAAAAGGAAATATCCTCAGATCAAATCTTTAAAGAAGCTTTTTGAGAAACTGCTTAATGTTCTGTGAATTCATCTCACAGAGTTACATCTGTATTTCGTGGATCTCTTTGCTAGCCTTATTTCTGTGTAATCTGAGAACAGATATTTCGGATCCCTTTGAAGACTATAGGGCCAAAGGAAATATCCTCCGATAACAAAGAGAAAGAAGCTTTCTGAGAAACTTCTTTGTGTTCTGTGAAATCATCTCACAGAGTTACAGCTTTCCCCTCAAGAAGCCTTTCGCTAGGACAGTTCTTGTGTATTTGGCAAAGAGATATTTGGAAGCCCATAGAGGGCTATGGTGAAAAAGGAAATATCCTCAGATGAAATCTGGAAAGAAGCTTTCTGAGAAACTGCTTAGTGTTCTGTGAATTCATCTCACAGAATTACATCTGTATTTCGTGAATCTCTTTGCTAGCCTTATTTCTGTGGAATCTGAGAACAGATATTTCGGATCCCTTAGAAGACTATAGGGTCAAAGGAAATATCCTCCGATAACAAAGATAAAGAAGCTTTCTGAGAAACTTCTTTGTGTTCTCTGAAATCATCTCACAGAGTTACAGCTTTCCCCTCAAGAAGCCTTTCGCTAAGCCAGTTCTTGTGGAATTGGCAAAGAGATATTTGGAAGCCCATAGAGGGCTATGGTGAAAAAGGAAATATCCTCAGATGAACTCTGGAAAGAAGCTTTCTGAGAAACTGCTTAGTATTCTGTGAAATCATCTCACAGAGTTACAGCTTTCCTCTCAAGAAGCCTTACGCTAAGACAGTTCTTGTGGAATTGGCAAAGTGATATTTGGAAGCCCATAGAGGGCTATGTTGAAAAAGGAAATATCCTCAGATGAAATCTGGAAAGAAGCTTTCTGAGAAACTGCTTAGTGTTCTGTGAATTCATCTCACAGCGTTACATCTGTATTTCGTGGATCTCTTTGCTAGCCTTATTTCTGTGGAGTCTGAGAACAGATATTTCGGATCCCTTTGAAGACTATAGGGCCAAAGGAAATATCCTCCGATAACAAAGAGAAAGAAGCTTTCTGAGATACTTCTTTGTGTTCTGTGAAATCATCTCACAGAGTTACAGCTTTCCCCTCAAGAAGCCTTTCGCTAAGACAGTTCTTGTGGAATTGGCAAAGTGATATTTGGAAGCCCATAGAGGGCTATGGTGAAAAAGGAAATCTCCTCACATGAAATCTGGAAAGAAGCTTTCTGAGAAACTGCTTAGTGTTCTGTGAATTCATCTCACAGAGTTACATCTGTATTTCGTGGATCTCTTTGCTAGCCTTATTTCTGTGGAATCTGAGAACAGATATTTCGGATCCCTTTGAAGACTATAGGGCCAAAGGAAATATCCTCCGATAACAAAGAGAAAGAAGCTTTCTGAGAAACTTCTTTCTGTTCTGTGAAATCATCTCACAGAGTTACAGCTTTCCCCTCAAGAAGCCTTTCGCTAAGACAGTTCTTGTGGAATTGGCAAAGTGATATTTGGAAGCCCATAGAGGGCTATGGTGAAAAAGGAAATATTTGAAGATGAAATCTGGAAAGAAGCTTTCTGAGAAACTGCTTAGTGTTCTGTGAATTCATCTCACAGCGTTACATCTGTATTTCGTGGATCTCTTTGCTAGCCTTATTTCTGTGGAGTCTGAGAACAGATATTTCGGATCCCTTTGAAGACTATAGGGCCAAAGGAAATATCCTCCGATAACATAGAGAAAGAAGCTTTCTGAGAAACTTCTTTGTGTTCTGTGAAATCATCTCACAGAGTTACAGCTTTCCCCTCAAGAAGCCTTTCGCTAAGACAGTTCTTGTGGAATTGGCAAAGTAATATTTGGAAGCCCATAGAGGCCTATGGTGAAAAAGGAAATATCCTCAGATGAAATCTGGAAAGAAGCTTTCTGAGAAACTGCTTAGTGTTCTGTGAATTCATCTCACAGAGTTACATCTGTATTTCGTGGATCTCTTTGCTAGCCTTATTTATGTGGAATCTGAGAACAGATATTTCGGATCCCTTTGAAGACTATAGGGCGAAAGGAAATATCCTCCGATAACAAAGAGAAAGAAGCTTTCTGAGAAACTTCTTTCTGTTCTGTGAAATCTTCTCACAGAGTTACAGTTTTCCCCTCCAGAAGCCTTTCGCTAAGACAGTTCTTGTGGAATTGGCAAAGTGATATTTGGAAACCCATAGAGGGCTATGGTGAAAAAGGAAATCTCCTCACATGAAATCTGGAAAGAAGCTTTCTGAGAAACTGCTTAGTGTTCTGTGAATTCATCTCACAGAGTTACATGTGTATTTCGTGGATCTCTTTGCTAGCCTTATTACTGTGGAATCTGAGAACAGATATTTCGGATCCCTTTGAAGACTATAGGGCCAAAGGAAATATCCTCCGATAACAAAGAGAAATAAGCTTTCTGAGAAACTTCTTTCTGTTCTGTGAAATCATCTCACAGAGTTACAGCTTTCCCCTCAAGAACCCTTTCGCTAAGACAGTTCTTGTGGAATTGGCAAAGTGATATTTGGAAGCCCATAGAGGGCTATGGTGAAAAAGGAAATATCCTCAGATGAAATCTGGAAGGAAGCTTTCTGAGAAACTGCTTAGTGTTCTGTGAATTCATCTCACAGAGTGACATCTGTATTTCGTGGATCTCTTTGCTAGCCTTATTTCTGTGTAATCTGATAACAGATATTTCGGATCCCTTTGAAGACTATAGGGCCAAAGGAAATATCCTCCGATAACAAAGAGAAAGAAGCTTTCTGAGAAACTTCTTTGTGTTCTGTGAAATCATCTCACAGAGTTACAGCTTTCCCCTCAAGAAGCGTTTCGCTACGACAGTTCTTGTGTAATTGGCAAAGAGATATTTGGAAGCCCATAGAGGGCTACGGTGAAAAAGGAAATATCCTCAGATCAAATCTGGAAAGAAGCTTTTTGAGAAACTGCTTAGTGTTCTGTGAATTCATCTCACAGAGTTACATCTGTATTTCGTGGATCTCTTTGCTAGCCTTATTTCTGTGTAATCTGAGAACAGATATTTCGGATCCCTTTGAAGACTATAGGGCCAAAGGAAATATCCTGCGATAACAAAGAGAAAGAAGCTTTCTGAGAAACTTCTTTGTGTTCTGTGAAATCATCTCACAGAGTTACAGCTTTCCCCTCAAGAAGCCTTTCGCTAGGACAGTTCTTGTGTATTTGCCAAAGAGATATTTGGAAGCCCATAGAGGGCTATGGTGAAAAAGGAAATATCCTCAGATGAAATCTGGAAAGAAGCTTTCTGAGAAACTGCTTAGTGTTCTGTGAATTCATCTCACAGAGTTACATCTGTATTTCGTGAATCTCTTTGCTAGCCTTATTTCTGTGTAATCTGAGAACAGATATTTCGGATCCCTTTGAAGACTATAGGGCCAAAGGAAATATCCTCCGATAACAAAGAGAAAGAAGCTTTCTAGAAACTTCTTTGTGTTCTGTGAAATCATCTCACAGAGTTACAGCTTTCCCCTCAAGAAGCCTTTCGCTAAGACAGTTCTTGTGGAATTGGCAAAGTGATATTTGGAAGCCCATAGAGGGCTATGGTGAAAAAGGAAATATCCTCAGATGAAATCTGGAAAGAAGCTTTCTGAGAAACTGCTTAGTGTTCTGTGAATTCATCTCACAGAGTTACATCTGTATTTCGTGGCTCTCTTTGCTAGCCTTATTTCTGTGGAATCTGAGAACAGATATTTCGGATCCCTTTGAAGACTATAGGGCCAAAGGAAATATCCTGCGATAACAAAGAGAAAGAAGCTTTCTGAGAAACTTCTTTCTGTTCTGTGAAATCATCTCACAGAGTTACAGCTTTCCCCTCAAGAAGCCTTTCGCTAAGACAGTTCTTGTGGAATTGGCAAAGTGATATTTGGAAGCCCATAGAGGGCTATGGTGAAAAAGGAAATATCCTCAGATGAAATCTGGAAAGAATCTTTCTGAGAAACTGCTTAGTGTTCTGTGAATTCATCTCACAGAGTTACATCTGTATTTCGGGGATCTCTTTGCTAGCCTTATTTCTGTGGAATCTGAGAAAAGATATTTCGCATCCCTATGAAGACTATAGGGCCAAAGGAAATATCCTCCGATAACAAAGAGAAAGAAGCTTTCTCAGAAACTTCTTTGTGTTCTGTGAAATCATCTCACAGACTTACAGCTTTCCCCTCAAGAAGCCTTTCGCTAAGACAGTTCTTGTGGAATTGGCAAAGAGATATTTGGAACCCCTAGAGGGCTATGGTGAAAAAGGAAATATCCTCAGATGAAATCTGGAAAGAAGCTTTCAGAGAAACTGCTTAGTGTTCTGTGAAATCATCTCACAGAGTTACAGCTTTCCCCTCAAGAAGCCTTTCGCTAAGACAGTTCTTGTGGAATTGGCAAAGTGATATTTGGAAGCCCATAGATGGCTATGGTGAAAAAGGAAATATCCTCAGATGAAATCTGGAAAGAAGGTTTCTGAGAAACTGCTTAGTGTTCTGTGAATTCATCTCACAGCGTTACATCTGTATTTCGTGTATCTCTTTGATAGCCTTATTTCTGTGGAGTCTGAGAACAGATATTTCGGATCCCTTTGAAGACTATAGGGCCAAAGGAAATATCCTCCGATAACAAAGAGAAAGAAGCTTTCTGAGAAACTTCTTTCTGTTCTGTGAAATCATCTCACAGAGTTACAGCTTTCCCCTCAAGAAGCCTTTCGCTAAGACAGTTCTTGTGGAATTGGCAAAGTGATATTTGGAAGCCCATAGAGGGCTATGGTGAAAAAGGAAATATCCGAAGATGAAATCTGGAAAGAAGCTTTCTGAGAAACTGCTTAGTGTTCTGTGAATTCATCTCACAGCGTTACATCTGTATTTCGTGGATCTCTTTGCTAGCCTTATTTCTGTGGAGTCTGAGAACAGATATTTCGGATCCCTATGAAGACTATAGGGCCAAAGGAAATATCCTCCGATAACAAAGAGAAAGAAGCTTTCTGAGAAACTTCTTTGTGTTCTGTGAAATCATCTCACAGAGTTACAGCTTTCCCCTCAAGAAGCCTTTCGCTAAGACAGTTCTTGTGGAATTGGCAAAGTGATATTTGGAAGCCCTTAGAGGGCTATGGTGAAAAAGGAAATATCCTCAGATGAAATCTGGAAAGAATCTTTCTGAGAAACTGCTTAGTGTTCTGTGAATTCATCTCACAGAGTTACATCTGTATTTCGTGGATCTCTTTGCTAGCCTTATTTCTGTGGAATCTGAGAACAGATATTTCGGATCCCTTTGAAGACTATAGGGCCAAAGGAAATATCCTCCGATAACAAAGAGAAAGAAGCTTTCTGAGAAACTTCTTTCTGTTCTGTGAAATCATCTCACAGAGTTACAGCTTTCCCCTCAAGAAGCCTTTCGCTAAGACAGTTCTTGTGGAATTGGCAAAGTGATATTTGGAAGCCCATAGAGGGCTATGGTGAAAAAGGAAATATCCTCAGATGAAATCTGGAAAGAATCTTTCTGAGAAACTGCTTAGTGTTCTGTGAATTCATCTCACAGAGTTACATCTGTATTTCGTGGATCTCTTTGCTAGCCTTATTTCTGTGGAATCTGAGAACAGATATTTCGGATCCCTTTGAAGACTATAGGGCCAAAGGAAATATCCTGCGATAACAAAGAGAAAGAAGATTTCTGAGAAACTACTTTCTGTTCTGTGAAATCATCTCACAGTTACAGCTTTCCCCTCAAGAAGCCTTTCGCTAAGACAGTTCTTGTGGAATTGGCAAAGTGATATTTGGAAGCCCTTAGAGGGCTATGGTGAAAAAGGAAATATCCTCACATGAAATCTGGAAAGAAGCTTTCTGAGAAACTGCTTAGTGTTCTGTGAATTCATCTCACAGAGTTACATGTGTATTTCGTGGATCTCTTTGCTAGCCTTATTTCTGTGGAATCTGAGAAAAGATATTCCGCATCCCTATGAAGACTATAGGGCCAAAGGAAATATCCTCCGATAACAAAGAGAAAGAAGATTTCTGAGAAACTTCTTTGTGTTCTGTGAAATCATCTCACAGACTTACAGCTTTCCCCTCAAGAAGCCTTTCGCTAAGACAGTTCTTGTGGAATTGGCAAAGAGATATTTGGAACCCCTAGAGGGCTATGGTGAAAAAGGAAATATCCTCAGATGAAATCTGGAAAGAAGCTTTCAGAGAAACTGCTTAGTGTTCTGTGAAATCATCTCACAGAGTTACAGCTTTCCCCTCAAGAAGCCTTTCGCTAAGACAGTTCTTGTGGAATTGGCAAAGTGATATTTGGAAGCCCATAGAGGGCTATGGTGAAAAAGGAAATAACCTCAGATGAAATCTGGAAAGAAGGTTTCTGAGAAACTGCTTAGTGTTCTGTGAATTCATCTCACAGCGTTACATCTGTATTTCGTGGATCTCTTTGCTAGCCTTATTTCTGTGGAGTCTGAGAACAGATATTTCGGATCCCTTTGAAGACTATAGGGCCAAAGGAAATATCCTCCGATAACAAAGAGAAAGAAGCTTTCTAAGAAACTTCTTTGTGTTCTGTGAAATCATCTCACAGAGTTACAGCTTTCCCCTCAAGAAGCCTTTCGCAAAGACAGTTCTTGTGGAATTGGCGAAGTGATATTTGGAAGCCCATAGAGGGCTATGGTGAAAAAGGAAATATCCTCAGATGAAATCTGGAAAGAAGCTTTCTGAGAAATTGCTTAGTGTTCTGTGAATTCATCTCACAGAGTTACATCTGTATTTCGTGGATCTCTTTGCTAGCCTTATTTCTGTGGAATCTGAGAACAGATATTTCGGATCCCTTTGAAGACTATAGGGCCAAAGGAAATATCCTCCGATAACAAAGAGAAAGAAGCTTTCTGAGAAACTTCTTTCTGTTCTGTGAAATCATCTCACAGAGTTACAGCTTTCCCCTCAAGAAGCCTTTCGCTAAGACAGTTCTTGTGGAATTGGCAAAGTGATATTTGGAAGCCCATAGAGGGCTATGGTGAAAAAGGAAATATCCTCAGATGAAATCTGGAAAGAAGCTTTCTGAGAAACTGCTTAGTGTTCTGTGAATTCATCTCACAGCGTTACATCTGTATTTCGTGGATCTCTTTGCTAGCCTTATTTCTGTGGAGTCTGAGAACAGATATTTCGGATCCCTATGAAGACTATAGGGCCAAAGGAAATATCCTCCGATAACAAAGAGAAAGAAGCTTTCTGAGAAACTTCTTTGTGTTCTGTGAAATCATCTCACAGAGTTACAGCTTTCCCCTCAAGAAGCCTTTCGCTAAGACAGTTCTTGTGGAATTGGCAAAGTGATATTTGGAAGCCCTTAGAGGGCTATGGTGAAAAAGGAAATATCCTCAGATGAAATCTGGAAAGAATCTTTCTGAGAAACTGCTTAGTGTTCTGTGAATTCATCTCACAGAGTTACATCTGTATTTCGTGGATCTCTTTGCTAGCCTTATTTCTGTGGAGTCTGAGAACAGATATTTCGGATCCCTTTGAAGACTATAGGGCCAAAGGAAATATCCTCCGATAACAAAGAGAAGGAAGCTTTCTGAGAAACTTCTTTCTGTTCTGTGAAATCATCTCACAGAGCTACAGCTTTCCCTTCAAGAAGCCTTTCGCTAAGACAGTTCTTGTGGAATTGGCAAAGTGATATTTGGAAGCCCATAGAGGGCTATGGTGAAAAAGGAAATATCCTCAGATGAAATCTGGAAAGAAGCTTTCTGAGAAACTGCTTAGTGTTCTGTGAATTCATCTCACAGAGTTACATCTGTATTTCGTGGATCTCTTTGCTAGCCTTATTTCTGTGGAATCTGAGAAAAGATATTTCGCATCCCTATGAAGACTATAGGGCCAAAGGAAATATCCTCCGATAACAAAGAGAAAGAAGATTTCTGAGAAACTCCTTTCTGTTCTGTGAAATCATCTCACAGACTTACAGCTTTCCCCTCAAGAAGCCTTTCGCTAAGACAGTTCTTGTGGAATTGGCAAAGAGATATTTGGAACCCCTAGAGGGCTATGGTGAAAAAGGAAATATCCTCAGATGAAATCTGGAAGGAAGCTTTCTGAGAAACTGCTTAGTGTTCTGTGAAATCATCTCACAGAGTTACAGCTTTCCCCTCAAGAAGCCTTTCGCTAAGACAGTTCTTGTGGAATTGGCAAAGTGATATTTGGAAGCCCATAGAGGGATATGGTGAAAAAGGAAATATCCTCAGATGAAATCTGGAAAGAAGCTTTCTGAGAAACTGCTTAGTGTTCTGTGAATTCATCTCACAGAGTTACATCTGTATTTCGTGAATCTCTTTGCTAGCCTTATTTCTCTGTAATCTGAGAACAGATATTTCGGATCCCTTTGAAGACTATAGGGCCAAAGGAAATATCCTCTGATAACAAAGAGAAAGAAGCTTTCTGAGAAACTTCTTTGTGTTCTGTGAAATCATCTCACAGAGTTACAGCTTTCCCCTCAAGAAGCCTTTCGCTAAGACAGTTCTTGTGTAATTGGCAACGTGATATTTGGAAGCCCTTAGAGGGCTATGGTGAAAAAGGAAATATCCTCAGATGAAATCTGGAAAGAAGCTTTCTGAGAAACTGCTTAGTGTTCTGTGAATTCATCTCACAGAGTTATATCTGTATTTCGTGAATCTCTTTGCTAGCCTTATTTCTGTGTAATCTGAGAACAGATATTTCGGATCCCTTTGAAGACTATAGGGCCAAAGGAAATATCCTCCGATAACAAAGAGAAAGAAGCTTTCTGAGAAAATTCTTTGTGTTCTGTGAAATCATCTCACAGAGTTACAGCTTTCCCCTCAAGAAGCCTTTCGCTAAGACACTTCCTGTGGAATTGCAAAGTGATATTTGGAAGCCCATAGAGGGCTTTGGTGAAAAAGGAAATATCCTCAGATGAAATCTGGAAAGAATCTTTCTGAGAAACTGCTTAGTGTTCTGTGAATTCATCTCACAGAGTTACATCTGTATTTCGTGGATCTCTTTGCTAGCCTTATTTCTGTGGAATCTGAGAAAAGATATTTCGGATCCCTTAGAAGACTATAGGGCCAAAGGAAATATCCTCCGTTAAAAAAGAGAAAGAAGCATTCTGAGAAACTTCTTCCTGTTCTGTGAAATCATCTCACAGAGTTACAGCTTTCCCCTCAAGAAGCCTTTCGCTAAGACAGTTCTTGTGGAATTGGCAACGTGATATTTGGAAGCCCATAGAGGGCTATGGTGAAAAAGGAAATATCCTCAGATGAAATCTGGAAAGAAGCTTTCTGAGAAACTGCTTAGTGTTCTGTGAATTCATCTCACAGAGTTACATCTGTATTTCGTGGATCTCTTTGCTAGCCTTATTTCTGTGGAATCTGAGAAAAGATATTTCGCAGCCCTATGAAGACTATAGGGCCAAAGGAAATATCCTCCGATATCAAAGAGAAAGAAGCTTTCTGAGAAATTTCTTTGTGTTCTGTGAAATCATCTCACAGAGTTACAGCTTTCCCCTCAAGAAGCCTTTCGCTAAGACAGTTCTTGTGGAATTGGCAAAGAGATATTTGGAAGCCCATAGAGGGCTATGGTGAAAAAGGAAATATCCTCAGATGAAATCTGGAAAGAAACTTTCTGAGAAACTGCTTAGTGTTCTGTGAAATCATCTCACAGAGTTACAGCTTTCCCCTCAAGAAGCCTTTCGCTAAGACAGTTCTTGTGGAATTGGCAAAGTGATATTTGGAAGCCCATAGAGGGCTATGGTGAAAAAGGAAATATCCTCAGATGAAATCTGGAAAGAAGCTTTCTGAGAAAGTGCTTAGTGTTCTGTTAATTCATCTCACAGCGTTACATCTGTATTTCGTGGAACTCTTTGCTAGCCTTATTTCTGTGGAGTCTGAGAACAGATATTTCGGATCCCTTTGAAGACTATAGGGCCAAAGGAAATATCCTCCGATAACATAGAGAAAGAAGCTTTCTGAGAAACTTCTTTGTGTTCTGTGAAATCATCTCACAGAGTTACAGCTTTCCCCTCAAGAAGCCTTTCGCTAAGACAGTTCTTGTGGAATTGGCAACGTGATATTTGGAAGTCCATAGAGGGCTATGGTGAAAAAGGAAATATCCTCAGATGAAATCTGGAAAGAAACTTTCTGAGAAACTGCTTAGTGTTCTATGAATTCATCTCACAGAGTTACATGTGTATTTCGTGGATCTCTTTGCTAGCCTTATTTCTGTGGAATCTGAGATAAGATATTTCGCAGCCCTATGAAGACTATAGGGCCAAAGGAAATATCCTCCGATATCAAAGAGAAAGAAGCTTTCTGAGAAACTTCTTTGTGTTCTGTGAAATCATCTCACAGAGTTACAGCTTTCCCCTCAAGAAGCCTTTCGCTAAGACAGTTCTTTTGGAATTGGCAAAGAGATATTTGGAAGCCCATAGAGGGCTATGGTGAAAAAGGAAATATCCTCAGATGAAATCTGGAAAGAAACTTTCTGAGAAACTGCTTAGTGTTCTGTGAAATCATCTCACAGAGTTACAGCTTTCCCCTCAAGAAGCCTTTCGCTAAGACAGTTCTTGTGGAATTGGCAAAGTGATATTTGGAAGCCCATAGAGGGCTATGGTGAAAAAGGAAATATCCTCAGATGAAATCTGGAAAGAAGCTTTCTGAGAAAGTGCTTAGTGTTCTGTGAATTCATCTCACAGCGTTACATCTGTATTTCGTGGATCTCTTTGCTAGCCTTATTTCTGTGGAGTCTGAGAACAGATATTTCGGATCCCTTTGAAGACTATAGGGCCAAAGGAAATATCCTCCGATAACATAGAGAAAGAAGCTTTCTGAGAAAGTTCTTTGTGTTCTGTGAAATCATCTCACAGAGTTACAGCTTTCCCCTCAAGAAGCCTTTCGCTAAGACAGTTCTTGTGTAATTGGCAAAGTGATATTTGGAAGCCCATAGAGGGCTATGGTGAAAAAGGAAATATCCTCAGATGAAATCTGGAAAGAAGCTTTCTGAGAAACTGCTTAGTGTTCTGTGAATTCATCTCACAGAGTTACATCTGTATTTCGTGGATCTCTTTGCTAGCCTTATTTCTGTGGAATCTGAGAACAGATATTTCGGATCCCTTTGAAGACTATAGGGCCAAAGGAAATATCCTCCGTTAACAAAGAGAAAGAAGCATTCTGAGAAACTTCTTTCTGTTCTGTGAAATCATCTCACAGAGTTACAGCTTTCCCCTCAAGAAGCCTTTCGCTAAGACAGTTCTTGTGGAATTGGCAACGTGATATTTGGAAGTCCATACAGGGCTATGGTGAAAAAGGAAATATCCTCAGATGAAATCTGGAAAGAAGCTTTCTGAGAAACTGCTTAGTGTTCTGTGAATTCATCTCACAGAGTTACATGTGTATTTCGTGGATCTCTTTGCTAGCCTTATTTCTATGGAATCTGAGAAAAGATATTTCGCATCCCTATGAAGACTATAGGGCCAAAGGAAATATCCTCCGATATCAAAGAGAAAGAAGCTTTCTGAGAAACTTCTTTGTGTTCTGTGAAATCATCTCACAGAGTTACAGCTTTCCCCTCAAGAAGCCTTTCGCAAAGACAGTTCTTGTGGAATTGGCAAAGAGATATTTGGAAGCCCATAGAGGGCTAGGGTGAAAAAGGAAATATCCTCAGATGAAATCTGGAAAGAAGCTTTCTGAGAAACTGCTTAGTGTTCTGTGAAATCATCTCACAGAGTTACAGCTTTCCCCTCAAGAAGCCTTTCGCTAAGACAGTTCTTGTGGAATTGGCAAAGTGATATTTGGAAGCCCATAGAGGGCTATGGTGAAAAAGGAAATATCCTCAGATGAAATCTGGAAAGAAGCTTTCTGAGAAACTGCTTAGTGTTCTGTGAATTCATCTCACAGCGTTACATCTGTATTTCGTGGATCTCTTTGCTAGCCTTATTTCTGTGGAGTCTGAGAACAGATATTTCGGATCCCTTTGAAGACTATAGGGCCAAAGGAAATATCCTACGATAACATAGAGAAAGAAGCTTTCTGAGAAACTTCTTTGTGTTCTGTGAAATCATCTCACAGAGTTACAGCTTTCCCCTCAAGAAGCCTTTCGCTAAGACAGTTCTTGTGGAATTGGCAAAGTGATATTTGGAAGCCCATAGAGGCCTATGGTGAAAAAGGAAATATCCTCAGATGAAATCTGGAAAGAAGCTTTCTGAGAAACTGCTTAGTGTTCTGTGAATTCATCTCACAGAGTTACATCTGTATTTCGTGGATCTCTTTGCTAGCCTTATTTCTGTGGAATCTGAGAACAGATATTTCGGATCCCTTTGAAGACTATAGGGCCAAAGGAAATATCCTCCGATAACAAAGAGAAAGAAGCTTTCTGAGAAACTTCTTTGTGTTCTGTGAAATCATCTCACAGAGTTACAGCTTTCCCCTCAAGAAGCCTTTCGCTAAGACAGTTGTTGTGGAATTGGCAACGTGATATTTGGAAGCCCATAGAGGGCTATGGTGAAAAAGGAAATATCCTCAGATGAAATCTGGAAAGAAGCTTTCTGAGAAACTGCTTAGTGTTCTGTGAATTCATCTCACAGAGTTATATCTGTATATCGTGAATCTCTTTGCTAGCCTTATTTCTGTGTAATCTGAGAACAGATATTTCGGATCCCTTTGAAGACTATAGGGCCAAAAGAAATATCCTCCGATAACAAAGAGAAAGAAGCTTTCTGAGAAACTTCTTTGTGTTCTGTGAAATCATCTCACAGAGTTACAGCTTTCCCCTCAAGAAGCCTTTCGCAAAGACAGTTCCTGTGGAATTGGCAAAGTGATATTTGGAAGCCCATAGAGGGCTATGGTGAAAAAGGAAATATCCTCAGATGAAATCTGGAAAGAATCTTTCTGAGAAACTGCTTAGTGTTCTGTGAATTCATCTCACAGAGTTACCTCTGTATTTCGTGGATCTCTTTGCTAGCCTTATTTCTGTGGAATCTGAGAACAGATATTTCGGATCCCTTTGAAGACTATAGGGCCAAAGGAAATATCCTCCGTTAACAAAGAGAAAGAAGCATTCTGAGAAACTTCTTTCTGTTCTGTGAAATCATCTCACAGAGTTACAGCTTTCCCCTCAAGAAGCCTTTCGCTAAGACAGTTCTTGTGGAATTGGCAACGTGATATTTGGAAGTCCATACAGGGCTATGGTGAAAAAGGAAATATCCTCAGATGAAATCTGTAAAGAAGCTTTCTGAGAAACTGCTTAGTGTTCTGTGAATTCATCTCACAGAGTTACATGTGTATTTCGTGGATCTCTTTGCTAGCCTTATTTCTATGGAATCTGAGAAAAGATATTTCGCATCCCTATGAAGACTATAGGGCCAAAGGAGATATCCTCCGATATCAAAGAGAAAGAAGCTTTCTGAGAAACTTCTTTGTGTTCTCTGAAATCATCTCACAGAGTTACAGCTTTCCCCTCAAGAAGCCTTTCGCTAAGACAGTTCTTGTGGAATTGGCAAAGTGATATTTGGAAGCCCTTAGAGGGCTAGGGTGAAAAAGGAAATATCCTCAGATGAAATCTGGAAAGAAGCTTTCTGAGAAACTGCTTAGTGTTCTGTGAAATCATCTCACAGAGTTACAGCTTTCCCCTCAAGAAGCCTTTCGCTAAGACAGTTCTTGTGGAATTGGCAAAGTGATATTTGGAAGCCCATAGAGGGCTATGGTGAAAAAGGAAATATCCTCAGATGAAATCTGGAAAGAAGCTTTCTGAGAAACTGCTTAGTGTTCTGTGAATTCATCTCACAGCGTTACATCTGTATTTCGTGGATCTCTTTGCTAGCCTTATGTCTGTGGAGTCTGAGAACAGATATTTCGGATCCCTATGAAGACTATAGGGCCAAAGGAAATATCCTCCGATAACAAAGAGAAAGAAGCTTTCTGAGAAACTTCTTTGTGTTCTGTGAAATCATCTCACAGAGTTACAGCTTTCCCCTTAAGAAGCCTTTCGCTAAGACAGTTCTTGTGGAATTGGCAAAGTGATATTTGGAAGCCCATAGAGGGCTATGGTGAAAAAGAAAATATCCTCAGATGAAATCTGGAAAGAATCTTTCTGAGAAACTGCTTAGTGTTCTGTGAATTCATCTCACAGAGTTACATCTGTATTTCGTGGATCTCTTTGCTAGCCTTATTTCTGTGGAATCTGAGAACAGATATTTCGGATCCCTTTGAAGACTATAGGGCCAAAGGAAATATCCTCCGATAACAAAGAGAAAGAAGCTTTCTGAGAAACTTCTTTGTGTTCTGTGAAATCATCTCACAGAGTTACAGCTTTCCCCTCAAGAAGCCTTTCGCTAAGACAGTTCTTGTGGAATTGGCAAAGTGATATTTGGAAGCCCATAGAGGGCTATGGTGAAAAAGGAAATATCCTCAGATGAAATCTGGAAAGAAGCTTTCTGAGAAACTGCTTAGTGTTCTGTGAATTCATCTCACAGAGTTACATCTGTATTTCGTGGATCTCTTTGCTAGCCTTATTTCTGTGGAATCTGAGAACAGATATTTCGGATCCCTTTGAAGACTGTAGGGCCAAAGGAAATATCCAGCGATAACAAAGAGAAAGAAGCTTTGTGAGCAACTTCTTTGTGTTCTGTGAAATCATCTCACAGAGTTACAGCTTTCCCCTCAAGAAGCCTTTCGCTAGGACAGTTCTTGTGGAATTGGCAAAGTGATATTTGGAAGCCCATAGAGGGCTATGGTGAAAAAGGAAATATCCTCAGATGAAATCTGGAAAGAAGCTTTCTGAGAAACTGCTTAGTGTTCTGTGAATTCATCTCACAGAGTTACATCTGTATTTCGTGGATCTCTTTGCTAGCCTTATTTCTGTGGAATCTGGGAACAGATATTTCGGATCCCTTTGAAGACTATAGGGCCAAAGGAAATATCCTCCGATAACAAAGAGAAAGAAGCTTTCTGAGAAACTTCTTTGTGTTCTGTGAAATCATCTCACAGAGTTACAGCTTTCCCCTCAAGAAGCCTTTTGCTAAGACAGTTCTTGTGGAATTGGCAAAGTGATATTTGGAAGCCCATAGAGGGCTATGGTGAAAAAGGAAATATCCTCAGATGAAATCTGGAAAGAATCTTTCTTGGAAACTGCTTAGTGTTCTGTGAATTCATCTCACAGATTTACATCTGTATTTCGTGGATCTCTTTGCTAGCCTTATTTCGGTGGATCTGAGAACAGATATTTCGGATCCCTTTGAAGACTATAGGGTCAAAGGAAATATCCTCCGATAACAAAGAGAAAGAAGCTTTCTGAGAAACTTCTTTGTGTTCTGTGAAATCATCTCACAGAGTTACAGCTTTCCCCTCAAGAAGCCTTTCGCTCAGACAGTTCTTGTGGAATTGGCAAAGTGATATTTGGAAGCCCATAGAGGGCTATGGTGAAAAAGGAAATATCCTCCTTTGAAATCTGGAAAGAAGCTTTCTGAGAAACTGCTTAGTGTTCTGTTAATTCATCTCACAGAGTTACATGAGTATTTCCTGGATCACTTTGCTAGCCTTATTTCTGTGTAATCTGAGAAAAGATATTTCGCATCCCTATGAAGACTATAGGGCCAAAGGAAATATCCTCCGATAACAAAGAGAAAGAAGCTTTCTGAGAAACTTCTTTGTGTTCTGTGAAATCATCTCACAGAGTTACAGCTTTCCCCTCAAGAAGCCTTTCGCTAAGACAGTTCTTGTGGAATTGGCAAAGTGATATTTGGAAGCCCATAGAGGGCTATGGTGAAAAAGGAAATATCCTCAGATGAAATCTGGAAAGAAGCTTTCTGAGAAACTGCTTAGTGTTCTGTGAATTCATCTCACAGAGTTACATGTGTATTTCGTGGATCTCTTTGCTAGCCTTATTTCTGTGGAATCTGAGAAAAGATATTTCGCATCCCTATGAAGACTATAGGGCCAAAGGAGATATCCTCCGATATCAAAGAGAAAGAAGCTTTCTGAGAAACTTCTTTGTGTTCTCTGAAATCATCTCACAGAGTTACAGCTTTCCCCTCAAGAAGCCTTTCGCTAAGACAGTTCTTGTGGAATTGGCAAAGTGATATTTGGAAGCCCTTAGAGGGCTAGGGTGAAAAAGGAAATATCCTCAGATGAAATCTGGAAAGAAGCTTTCTGAGAAACTGCTTAGTGTTCTGTGAAATCATCTCACAGAGTTACAGCTTTCCCCTCAAGAAGCCTTTCGCTAAGACAGTTCTTGTGGAATTGGCAAAGTGATATTTGGAAGCCCATAGAGGGCTATGGTGAAAAAGGAAATATCCTCAGATGAAATCTGGAAAGAAGCTTTCTGAGAAACTGCTTAGTGTTCTGTGAATTCATCTCACAGCGTTACATCTGTATTTCGTGGATCTCTTTGCTAGCCTTATGTCTGTGGAGTCTGAGAACAGATATTTCGGATCCCTATGAAGACTATAGGGCCAAAGGAAATATCCTCCGATAACAAAGAGAAAGAAGCTTTCTGAGAAACTTCTTTGTGTTCTGTGAAATCATCTCACAGAGTTACAGCTTTCCCCTTAAGAAGCCTTTCGCTAAGACAGTTCTTGTGGAATTGGCAAAGTGATATTTGGAAGCCCATAGAGGGCTATGGTGAAAAAGAAAATATCCTCAGATGAAATCTGGAAAGAATCTTTCTGAGAAACTGCTTAGTGTTCTGTGAATTCATCTCACAGAGTTACATCTGTATTTCGTGGATCTCTTTGCTAGCCTTATTTCTGTGGAATCTGAGAACAGATATTTCGGATCCCTTTGAAGACTATAGGGCCAAAGGAAATATCCTCCGATAACAAAGAGAAAGAAGCTTTCTGAGAAACTTCTTTGTGTTCTGTGAAATCATCTCACAGAGTTACAGCTTTCCCCTCAAGAAGCCTTTCGCTAAGACAGTTCTTGTGGAATTGGCAAAGTGATATTTGGAAGCCCATAGAGGGCTATGGTGAAAAAGGAAATATCCTCAGATGAAATCTGGAAAGAAGCTTTCTGAGAAACTGCTTAGTGTTCTGTGAATTCATCTCACAGAGTTACATCTGTATTTCGTGGATCTCTTTGCTAGCCTTATTTCTGTGGAATCTGAGAACAGATATTTCGGATCCCTTTGAAGACTGTAGGGCCAAAGGAAATATCCAGCGATAACAAAGAGAAAGAAGCTTTCAGAGCAACTTCTTTGTGTTCTGTGAAATCATCTCACAGAGTTACAGCTTTCCCCTCAAGAAGCCTTTCGCTAGGACAGTTCTTGTGGAATTGGCAAAGTGATATTTGGAAGCCCATAGAGGGCTATGGTGAAAAAGGAAATATCCTCAGATGAAATCTGGAAAGAAGCTTTCTGAGAAACTGCTTAGTGTTCTGTGAATTCATCTCACAAAGTTACATCTGTATTTCGTGGATCTCTTTGCTAGCCTTATTTCTGTGGAATCTGGGAACAGATATTTCGGATCCCTTTGAAGACTATAGGGCCAAAGGAAATATCCTCCGATAACAAAGAGAAAGAAGCTTTCTGAGAAACTTCTTTGTGTTCTGTGAAATCATCTCACAGAGTTACAGCTTTCCCCTCAAGAAGCCTTTTGCTAAGACAGTTCTTGTGGAATTGGCAAAGTGATATTTGGAAGCCCATAGAGGGCTATGGTGAAAAAGGAAATATCCTCAGATGAAATCTGGAAAGAATCTTTCTGAGAAACTGCTTAGTGTTCTGTGAATTCATCTCACAGATTTACATCTGTATTTCGTGGATCTCTTTGCTAGCCTTATTTCGGTGGATCTGAGAACAGATATTTCGGATCCCTTTGAAGACTATAGGGTCAAAGGAAATATCCTCCGATAACAAAGAGAAAGAAGCTTTCTGAGAAACTTCTTTGTGTTCTGTGAAATCATCTCACAGAGTTACAGCTTTCCCCTCAAGAAGCCTTTCGCTCAGACAGTTCTTGTGGAATTGGCAAAGTGATATTTGGAAGCCCATAGAGGGCTATGGTGAAAAAGGAAATATCCTCCTTTGAAATCTGGAAAGAAGCTTTCTGAGAAACTGCTTAGTGTTCTGTTAATTCATCTCACAGAGTTACATGAGTATTTCCTGGATCACTTTGCTAGCCTTATTTCTGTGGAATCTGAGAAAAGATATTTCGCATCCCTATGAAGACTATAGGGCCAAAGGAAATATCCTCCGATAACAAAGAGAAAGAAGCTTTCTGAGAAACTTCTTTGTGTTCTGTGAAATCATCTCACAGAGTTACAGCTTTCCCCTCAAGAAGCCTTTCGCTAAGACAGTTCTTGTGGAATTGGCAAAGTGATATTTGGAAGCCCATAGAGGGCTATGGTGAAAAAGGAAATATCCTCAGATGAAATCTGGAAAGAAGCTTTCTGAGAAACTGCTTAGTGTTCTGTGAATTCATCTCACAGAGTTACATGTGTATTTCGTGGATCTCTTTGCTAGCCTTATTTCTGTGGAATCTGAGAAAAGATATTTCGCATCCCTATGAAGACTATAGGGCCAAAGGAAATATCCTCCGATAACAAAGAGAAAGAAGCTTTCTGAGAAACTTCTTTGTGTTCTGTGAAATCATCTCACAGAGTTACAGCTTTCCCCTCAAGAAGTCTTTCGCTAAGACAGTTCTTGTGGAATTGGCAAAGAGATATTTGGAATCCCTAGAGGGCTATGGTGAAAAAGGAAATATCCTCAGATGAAATCTGGAAAGAAGCTTTCTGAGAAACTGCTTAGTGTTCTGTGAAATCATCTCACAGAGTTACAGCTTTCCCCTCAAGAAGCCTTTCGCTAAGACAGTTCTTGTGGAATTGGCAAAGTGATATTTGGAAGCCCATAGAGGGCTATGGTGAAAAAGGAAATATCCTCAGATGAAATCTGGAAAGAAGCTTTCTGAGAGACTGCTTAGTGTTCTGTGAATTCATCTCACAGCGTTACATCTGTATTTCGTGGATCTCTTTGCTAGCCTTATTTCTGTGGAGTCTGAGAACAGATATTTCGGATCCCTTTGAAGACTATAGGGCCAAAGGAAATATCCTCCGATAAAAAAGAGAAAGAAGCTTTCTGAGAAACTTCTTTGTGTTCTGTGAAATCATCTCACAGAGTTACAGCTTTCCCCTCAAGAAGCCTTTCGCTAAGACAGTTCTTGTGGAATTGGCAACGTGATATTTGGAAGCCCATAGAGGGCTATGGTGAAAAAGGAAATATCCTCAGATGAAATCTGGAAAGAAGCTTTCTGGGAAACTGCTTAGTGTTCTGTGAATTCATCTCACAGAGTTACATCTGTATTTCGTGAATCTCTTTGCTAGCCTTATTTCTGTGGAATCTGAGAACAGATATTTCGGATCCCTTTGAAGACTATAGGGCCAAAGGAAATATCCTCCGATAACAAAGAGAAAGAAGGTTTCTGAGAAACTTCTTTGTGTGCTGTGAAATCATCTCACAGAGTTACAGCTTTCCCCTCAAGAAGCCTTTCGCTAAGACAGTTGTTGTGGAATTGGCAACGTGATATTTGGAAGCCCATAGAGGGCTATGGTGAAAAAGGAAATATCCTCAGATGAAATCTGGAAAGAATCTTTCTGAGAAACTGCTTAGTGTTCTGTGAATTCATCTCACAGAATTACATCTGTGTTTCGTGGATCTCTTTGCTAGCCTTATTTCTGTGGAATCTGAGAACAGATATTTCGGATCCCTTTGAAGACTATAGGGCCAAAGGAAGTATCCTGCGATAACAAAGAGAAAGAAGCTTTCTGAGAAACTTCTTTGTGTTCTGTGAAATCATCTCACAGAGTTACAGCTTTCCTCTCAAGAAGCCTTTCACTAAGACAGTTCTTGTGGAATTGGCAAAGTGATATTTGGAAGCCCATAGAGGGCTATGGTGAAAAAGGAAATATCCTCAGATGAAATCGGGAAAGAAGCTTTCTGAGAAACTGCTTAGTGTTCTGTGAATTCATCTCACAGAGTTACATCTGTATTTCGTGGATCTCTTTGCTAGCCTTATTTCTGTGGAATCTGAGAAAATATATTTCGCATCCCTATGAAGACTATAGGGCCAAAGGAAATATCCTCCGATAACAAGGAGAAAGAAGCTTTCTGAGAAACTTCTTTGTGTTCTCTGAAATCATCTCACAGAGTTACAGCTTTCCCCTCAAGAAGCCTTTCGCTAAGACAGTTCTTGTGGAATTGGCAAAGAGATATTTGGAAGCCCATAGAGGGCTAGGGTGAAAAAGGAAATATCCTCAGATGAAATCTGGAAAGAAGCTTTCTGAGAAACTGCTTAGTGTTCTGTGAAATCATCTCACAGAGTTACAGCTTTCCCCTCAAGAAGCCTTTCGCTAAGACAGTTCTTGTGGAATTGGCAAAGTGATATTTGGAAGCCCATAGAGGGCTATGGTGAAAAAGGAAATATCCGAAGATGAAATCTGGAAAGAAGCTTTCTGAGAAACTGCTTAGTGTTCTGTGAATTCATCTCACAGCGTTACATCTGTATTTCGTGGATCTCTTTGCTAGCCTTATTTCTGTGGAGTCTGAGAACAGATATTTCGGATCCCTATGAAGACTATAGGGCCAAAGGAAATATCCTCCGATAACAAAGAGAAAGAAGCTTTCTGAGAAACTTCTTTGTGTTCTGTGAAATCATCTCACAGAGTTACAGCTTTCCCCTTAAGAAGCCTTTCGCTAAGACAGTTCTTGTGGAATTGGCAAAGTGATATTTGGAAGCCCATAGAGGGCTATGGTGAAAAAGGAAATATCCTCAGATGAAATCTGGAAAGAATCTTTCTGAGAAACTGCTTAGTGTTCTGTGAATTCATCTCACAGAGTTACATCTGTATTTCGTGGATCTCTTTGCTAGCCTTATTTCTGTGGAATCTGAGAACAGATATTTCGGATCCCTTTGAAGACTATAGGGCCAAAGGAAATATCCTCCGATAACAAAGAGAAAGAAGCTTTCTGAGAAACTTCTTTCTGTTCTGTGAAATCATCTCACAGAGTTACAGCTTTCCCCTCAAGAAGCCTTTCGCTAAGACAGTTCTTGTGGAATTGGCAAAGTGATATTTGGAAGCCCATAGAGGGCTATGGTGAAAAAGGAAATATCCTCAGATGAAATCTGGAAAGAAGCTTTCTGAGAAACTGCTTAGTGTTCTGTGAATTCATCTCACAGAGTTACATCTGTATTTCGTGGATCTCTTTGCTAGCCTTATTTCTTTGGAATCTGAGAAAAGATATTTCGCATCCCTATGAAGACTATAGGGCCAAAGGAAATATCCTCCGATAACAAAGAGAAAGAAGATTTCTGAGAAACTTCTTTGTGTTCTGTGAAATCATCTCACAGAGTTACAGCTTTCCCCTCAAGAAGCCTTTCGCTAAGACAGTTCTTGTGGAATTGGCAAAGAGATATTTGGAACCCCTAGAGGGCTATGGTGAAAAAGGAAATATCCTCAGATGAAATCTGGAAAGAAGCTTTCAGAGAAACTGCTTAGTGTTCTGTGAAATCATCTCACAGAGTTACAGCTTTCCCCTCAAGAAGCCTTTCGCTAAGACAGTTCTTGTGGAATTGGCAAAGTGATATTTGGAAGCCCATAGAGGGCTATGGTGAAAAAGGAAATATCCTCAGATGAAATCTGGAAAGAAGCTTTCTGAGAAACTGCTTAGTGTTCTGTGAATTCATCTCACAGAGTTACATGTGTATTTCGTGGATCTCTTTGCTAGCCTTATTTCTGTGGAATCTGAGAAAAGATATTTCGCATCCCTATGAAGACTATAGGGCCAAAGGAAATATCCTCCGATAACAAAGAGAAAGAAGCTTTCTGAGAAACTTCTTTGTGTTCTGTGAAATCATCTCACAGAGTTACAGCTTTCCCCTCAAGAAGCCTTTCGCTAAGACAGTTCTTGTGGAATTGGCAAAGAGATATTTGGAACCACTAGATGGCTATGGTGAAAAAGGAAATATCCTCAGATGAAATCTGGAAAGAAGCTTTCTGAGAAACTGCTTAGTGTTCTGTGAAATCATCTCACAGAGTTACATCTTTTTTTCGTGGATCTCTTTGCTAGCCTTATTTCTGTGGAATCTGAGAACAGATAGTTCGGATCCCTTTGAAGACTATAGGGCCAAAGGAAATATCCTCCGATAACAAAGAGAAAGAAGCTTTCTGAGAAACTTCTTTGTGTTCTGTGAAATCATCTCACAGAGTTACAGCTTTCCCCTCAAGAAGCCTTTCGCTAAGACAGTTCTTGTGGAATTGGCAAAGTGATATTTGGAAGCCCATAGGGGGCTATGGTGAAAAAGGAAATATCCTCAGAAGAAATCTGGAAAGAAGCTTTCTGAGAAACTGCTTAGTGTTCTGTGAATTCATCTCACAGAGTTACATCTGTATTTCGTGGATCTCTTTGCTAGCCTTTTTTCTGTGGAATCTGAGAACAGATATTTCGGATCCCTTTGAAGACTATTGGGCCAAAGGAAATATCCTGCGGTAACAAAGAGAAAGAAGCTTTCTGAGCAACTTCTTTGTGTTCTGTGAAATCATCTCACAGAGTTACAGCTTTCCCCTCAAGAAGCCTTTCGCTCAGACAGTTCTTGTGGAATTGGCAAAGAGATATTTGGAATCCCATAGAGGGCTATGGTGAAAAAGGAAATATCCTCAGATGAAATCTGGACAGAAGCTTTCTGAGAAACTGCTTAGTGTTCTGTGATTTCATCTCACAGAGTTACATGTATATTTCGTGGATCTCTTTGCTAGCCTTATTTCTGTGGAATCTGAGAACAGATAGTTCGGATCCCTTTGAAGACTATAGGGCCAAAGGAAATATCCTCCGATAACAAAGAGAAAGAAGCTTTCTGAGAAACTTCTTTGTGTTCTGTGAAATCATCTCACAGAGTTACAGCTTTCCCCTCAAGAAGCCTTTCGCTAAGACAGTTCTTGTGGAATTGGCTAAGTGATATTTGGAAGCCCATAGGGGGCTATGGTGAAAAAGGAAATATCCTCAGATGAAATCTGGAAAGAAGCTTTCTGAGAAACAGCTTAGTGTTCTGTGAATTCATCTCACAGAGTTACATGTGTATTTCGTGGATCTCTTTGCTAGCCTTATTTCTGTGGAATCTGAGAAAAGATATTTCGCATCCCTATGAAGACTATAGGGCCAAAGGAAATATCCTCCGATAACAAAGAGAAAGAAGCTTTCTGAGAAACTTCTTTGTGTTCTGTGAAATCATCTCACAGAGTTACAGCTTTCCCCTCAAGAAGCCTTTCGCTAAGACAGTTCTTGTGGAATTGGCAAAGAGATATTTGGAAGCCCATAGAGGGCTATGGTGAAAAAGGAAATATCCTCAGATGAAATCTGGAAAAAAACTTTCTGAGAAACTGCTTAGTGTTCTGTGAAATCATCTCACAGAGTTACAGCTTTCCCCTCAAGAAGCCTTTCGCTAAGACAGTTCTTGTGGAATTGGCAAAGTGATATTTGGAAGCCCATAGAGGGCTATGGTGAAAAAGGAAATATCCTCAGATGAAATCTGGAAAGAAGCTTTCTGAGAAAGTGCTTAGTGTTCTGTGAATTCATCTCACAGCGTTACATCTGTATTTCGTGGATCTCTTTGCTAGCCTTATTTCTGTGGAGTCTGAGAACAGATATTTCGGATCCCTTTGAAGACTCTAGGGCCAAAGGAAATATCCTCCGATAACAAAGAGAAAGAAGCTTTCTGAGAAACTTCTTTGTGTTCTGTGAAATCATCTCACAGAGTTACAGCTTTCCCCTCAAGAAGCCTTTCGCTAAGACAGTTCTTGTGGAATTGGCAAAGTGATATTTGGAAGCACATAGGGGGCTATGGGGAAAAAGGAAATATCCTCAGATGAAATCTGGAAAGAAGCTTTCTGAGAAACTGCTTAGTGTTCTGTGAATTCATCTCACAGAGTTACATGTGTATTTCGTGGATCTCTTTGCTAGCCTTATTTCTGTGGAATCTGAGAAAAGATATTTCGCATCCCTATGAAGACTATAGGGCCAAAGGAAATATCCTCCGATAACAAAGAGAAAGAAGCTTTCTGAGAAACTTCTTTGTGTTCTCTGAAATCATCTCACAGAGTTACAGCTTTCCCCTCAAGAAGCCTTTCGCTAAGACAGTTCTTGTGGAATTGGCAAAGAGATATTTGGAAGCCCATAGAGGGCTATGGTGAAAAAGGAAATATCCTCAGATGAAATCTGGAAAGAAGCTTTCTGAGAAACTGCTTAGTGTTCTGTGAAATCATCTCACAGAGTTACAGCTTTCCCCTCAAGAAGCCTTTCGCTAAGACAGTTCTTGTGGAATTGGCAAAGTGATATTTGGAAGCCCATAGAGGGCTATGTTGAAAAAGGAAATATCCTCAGATGAAATCTGGAAAGAAGCTTTCTGAGAAACTGCTTAGTGTTCTGTGAATTCATCTCACAGCGTTACATCTGTATTTCGTGGATCTCTTTGCTAGCCTTATTTCTGTGGAGTCTGAGAACAGATATTTCGGATCCCTTTGAAGACTATAGGGCCAAAGGAAATATCCTCCGATAACAAAGAGAAAGAAGCTTTCTGAGAAACTTCTTTGTGTTCTGTGAAATCATCTCACAGAGTTACAGCTTTCCCCTCAAGAAGCCTTTCGCTAAGACAGTTCTTGTGGAATTGGCAAAGAGATATTTGGAAGCCCATAGAGGGCTATGGTGAAAAAGGAAATATCCTCAGATGAAATCTGGAAAGAAGCTTTCTGAGAAACTGCTTAGTGTTCTGTGAAATCATCTCACAGAGTTACAGCTTTCCCCTCAAGAAGCCTTTCGCTAAGACAATTCTTGTGGAATTGGCAAAGTGATATTTGGAAGCCCATAGAGGGCTATGTTGAAAAAGGAAATATCCTCAGATGAAATCTGGAAAGAAGCTTTCTGAGAAACTGCTTAGTGTTCTGTGAATTCATCTCACAGCGTTACATCTGTATTTCGTGGATCTCTTTGCTAGCCTTATTTCTATGGAGTCTGAGAACAGATATTTCGGATCCCTTTGAAGACTATAGGGCCAAAGGAAATATCCTCCGATAACAAAGAGAAAGAAGCTTTCTGAGAAACTTCTTTGTGTTCTGTGAAATCATCTCACAGAGTTACAGCTTTCCCCTCAAGAAGCCTTTCGCTAAGACAGTTCTTGTGGAATTGGCAAAGTGATATTTGGAAGCCCATAGGGGGCTATGGTGAAAAAGGAAATATCCTCAGAATAAATCTGGAAAGAAGCTTTCTGAGAAACTGCTTAGTGTTCTGTGAATTCATCTCACAGAGTTACATCTGTATTTCGTGGATCTCTTTGCTTGCCTTATTTCTGTGGAATCTGAGAACAGATATTTCGGATCCCTTTGAAGACTATAGGGCCAAAGGAAATATCCTGCGGTAACAAAGAGAAAGAAGCTTTCTCTAGCAACTTCTTTGTGTTCTGTGAAATCATCTCACAGAGTTACAGCTTTCCCCTCAAGAAGCCTTTCGCTAAGACAGTTCTTGTGGAATTGGCAAAATGATATTTGGAAGCCCATAGGGGGCTATGGTGAAAAAGGAAATATCCTCAGAAGAAATCTGGAAAGAAGCTTTCTGAGAAACTGCTTAGTGTTCTGTGAATTCATCTCACAGAGTTACATGTGTATTTCGTGGATCTCTTTGCTAGCCTTATTTCTGTGGAATCTGAGGAAAGATATTTCGCATTCCTATGAAGACTATAGGGCCAAAGGAAATATCCTCCGATAACAAAGAGAAAGAAGCTTTCTGAGAAACTTCTTTGTGTTCTCTGAAATCATCTCACAGAGTTACAGCTTTCCCCTCAAGAAGCCTTTCGCTAAGACAGTTCTTGTGGAATTAGCAAAGAGATATTTGGAAGCCCATAGAGGGCTATGGTGAAAAAGGAAATATCCTCAGATGAAATCCGGAAAGAAGCTTTCTGAGAAACTGCTTAGTGTTCTGTAAAATCATCTCACAGAGTTACAGCTTTCCCCTCAAGAAGCCTTTCGCTAAGACAGTTCTTGTGGAATTGGCAAAGTGATATTTGGAAGCCCATAGAGGGCTATGTTGAAAAAGGAAATATCCTCAGATGAAATCGGGAAAGAAGCTTTCTGAGAAACTGCTTAGTGTTCTGTGAATTCATCTCACAGAATTACATCTGTATTTCGTGTATCTCTTTGCTAGCCTTATTTCTGTGGAATCTGAGAACAGATATTTCGGATCCCTTTGAAGACTAAAGGGCCAAAGGAAATATCCTCCGATAACAAAGAGAAAGAAGGTTTCTGAGAAACTTCTTTCTGTTCTGTGAAATCATCTCACAGAGTTACAGCTTTCCCCTCAAGAAGCCTTTCGCTCAGACAGTTCTTGTGGAATTGGAAAAGTGATATTTTGAAGCCCATAGGGGGCTATGGTGAAAAAGGAAATATCCTCCGAAGAAATCTGGAAAGAAGCTTTCTGAGAAACTGCTTAGTGTTCTGTGAATTCATCTCACAGAGTTACATCTGTTTTTCGTGGATCTCTTTGCTAGCCTTATTTCTGTGGAATCTGAGAACAGATAGTTCGGATCCCTTTGAAGACTATAGGGCCAAAGGAAATATCCTCCGATAACAAAGAGAAAGAAGCTTTCTGAGAAACTTCTTTGTGTTCTGTGAAATCATCTCACAGAGTTACAGCTTTCCCCTCAAGAAGCCTTTCGCTAAGACAGTTCTTGTGGAATTGGCAAAGTGATATTTGGAAGCCCATAGGGGGCTATGGTGAAAAAGGAAATATCCTCAGAAGAAATCTGGAAAGAAGCTTTCTGAGAAACTGCTTAGTGTTCTGTGAATTCATCTCACAGAGTTACATCTGTATTTCGTGGATCTCTTTGCTTGCCTTATTTCTGTGGAATCTGAGAACAGATATTTCGGATCCCTTTGAAGACTATAGGGCCAAAGGAAATATCCTCCGATAACAAAGAGAAAGAAGCTTTCTGAGAAACTTCTTTGTGTTCTGTGAAATCATCTCACAGAGTTACAGCTTTCCCCTCAAGAAGCCTTTCGCTCAGACAGTTCTTGTGGAATTGGCAAAGAGATATTTGGAAGCCCATAGAGGGCTATGGTGAAAAAGGAAATATCCTCAGATGAAATCTGGAAGGAAGCTTTCTGAGAAACTGCTTTGTGTTCTGTGAATTCATCTCACAGTGTTACATGTGTATTTCGTGGATCTCTTTGCTAGCCTTATTTCTGTGGAATCTGAGAAAAGATATTTCGGATCCCTATGAAGACTATAGGGCCAAAGGAAATATCCTCCGATAACAAAGAGAAAGAAGCTTTCTGAGAAACTTCTTTTGTTCTGTGAAATCATCTCACAGAGTTACAGCTTTCCCCTCAAGAAGCCTTTCGCTAAGACAGTTCTTGTGGAATTGGCAAAGTGATATTTGGAAGCCCATAGAGGGCTATGGTGAAAAAGGAAATATCCTCAGATGAAATCGGGAAAGAAGCCTTCTGAGAAACTGCTTAGTGTTCTGTGAATTCATCTCACAGGGTTACATCTGTATTTCGTGGATCTCTTTGCTAGCCTTATTTCTGTGTAAACTGAGAACAGATATTTCGGATCCCTTTGAAGACTATAGGGCCAAAGGAAATATCCTCCGATAACAAAGAGAAAGAAGCTTTCTGAGAAACTTCTTTGTGTTCTGTGAAATCATCTCACAGAGTTACAGCTTTCCCCTCAAGAAGCCTTTCGCTAAGACAGTTCTTGTGGAATTGGCAAAGTGATATTTGGAAGCCCATAGAGGGCTATGGTGAAAAAGGAAATATCCTCAGATGAAATCTGGAAAGAAGCTTTCTGAGAAACTGCTTAGTGTTCTGTGAATTCATCTCACAGAGTTACATCTGTATTTCGTGGATCTCTTTGCTAGCCTTATTTCTGTGGAATCTGAGAACAGATATTTCGGATCCCTTTGAAGACTCTAGGGCCAAAGGAAATATCCTCCGATAACAAAGAGAAAGAAGGTTTCTGAGAAACTTCTTTGTGTTCTGTGAAATCATCTCACAGAGTTACAGCTTTCCCCTCAAGAAGCCTTTCGCTCAGACAGTTCTTGTGGAATTGGCAAAGAGATATTTGGAAGCCCAAAGAGGGCTATGGTGAAAAAGGAAATATCCTCAGATGAAATCTGGAAAGAAGGTTTCTGAGAAACTGCTTAGTGTTCTGTGAATTCATCTCACAGAGTTACATGTGTATTTCGTGGATCTCTTTGCTAGCCTTATTTCTGTGGAATCTGAGAACAGATATTTCGGATCCCTTTGAAGACTATAGGGTCAAAGTAAATATCCTGCGATAACAAAGAGAAAGAAGCTTTCTGCGAAACTTCTTTGTGTTCTGTGAAATCATCTCACAGAGTTACAGCTTTCCCCTCAAGAAGCCTTTCGCTAAGACAGTTCTTGTGGAATTGGCAAAGTGATATTTGGAAGCCCATAGAGGGCTATGGCGAAAAAGGAAATATCCTCAGATGAAATCTGGAAAGAAGGTTTCTGAGAAACGGCTTAGTGTTCTGTGAATTCATCTCACAGAGTTACATCTGTATTTCGTGGATCTCTTTGCTAGCCTTATTTCTGTGGAATCTGAGAACAGAGATTTCGGATCCTTTTGAAGACTATAGGGCCAAAGGAAATATCCTCCGATAACAAAGAGAAAGAAGCTTTCTGAGAAACTTCTTTGTGTTCTGTGAAATCATCTCACAGAGTTACAGCTTTCCCCTCAAGAAGCCTTTCGCTAAGACAGTTCTTGTGGAATTGGCAAAGTGATATTTGGAAGCCCATAGAGGGCTATGGTGAAAAAGGAAATATCCTCAGATGAAATCTGGAAAGAAGCTTTCTGAGAAACTGCTTAGTGTTCTGTGAATTCATCTCACAGAGTTACATCTGTATTTCGTGGATCTCTTTGCTAGCCTTATTTCTCTGGAATCTGAGAAAAGATATTTCGGATCCCTATAAAGACTATAGGGCCAAAGGAAATATCCTCCGATAACAAAGAGAAAGAAGCTTTCTGAGAAACTTCTTTCTGTTCTGTGAAATCATCTCACAGAGTTACAGCTTTCCCCTCAAGAAGCCTTTCGCTAAGACAGTTCTTGTGGAATTGGCAAAGTGATATTTGGAAGCCCATAGAGGGCTATGGTGAAAAAGGAAATATCCTCAGATGAACTCTGGAAAGAAGCTTTCTGAGAAACTGCTTAGTGTTCTGTGAATTCATCTCACAGAGTTACATCTGTATTTCGTGGATCTCTTTGCTAGCCTTATTTCTGTGGAATCTGAGAAAAGATATTTCGGATCCCTTTGAAGACTCTAGGGCCAAAGGAAATATCCTGCGATAACAAAGAGAAAGAAGCTTTCTGAGAAACTTCTTTGTGTTCTGTGAAATCATCTCACAGAGTTACAGCTTTCCCCTCAAGAAGCCTTTCGCTAAGACAGTTCTTGTGGAATTGGCAAAGTGATATTTGGAAGCCCATAGAGGGCTACGGTGAAAAAGGAAATATCCTCAGATGAACTCTGGAAAGAAGCTTTCTGAGAAACTGCTTAGTGTTCTGTGAATTCATCTCACAGAGTTACAACTATAATTCGTGGATCTCTTTGCTAGCCTTATTTCTGTGTAATCTGGGAACAGAGATTTCGGATCCCTTTGAAGACTATAGGGCCAAAGGAAATATCCTCCGATAACAAAGA
Organism: Macaca nemestrina; assembly: GCF_043159975.1. NCBI lineage: Eukaryota > Metazoa > Chordata > Mammalia > Primates > Cercopithecidae > Macaca > Macaca nemestrina. Next base: position 92,156,027 of record NC_092125.1, read on the forward strand.
GAAAGAAGGTTTCTGAGAAACTTCTTTGTGTTTTGTGAAATCATCTCACAGAGTTACAGCTTTCCCCTCAAGAAGCCTTTCGCTAAGACAGTTCTTGTGGAATTGGCAAAGTGATATTTGGAAGCCCATAGAGGGCTATGGTGAAAAAGGAAATATCCTCAGATGAAATCTGGAAAGAAGCTTTCTGAGAAACTGCTTAGTGTTCTGTGAATTCATCTCACAGAGTTACATCTGTATTTCGTGGATCTCTTTGCTAGCCTTATTTCTGTGGAATCTGAGAACAGATATTTCGGATCCCTTTGAAGACTATAGGGCCAAAGGAAATATCCTCCGATAACAAAGAGAAAGAAGCTTTCTGAGAAACTTCTTTGTGTTCTGTGAAATCATCTCACAGAGTTACAGCTTTCCCCTCAAGAAGCCTTTCGCTCAGACAGTTCTTGTGGAATTGGCAAAGTGATATTTGGAAGCCCATAGAGGGCTATGGTGAAAAAGGAAATATCCTCAGATGAAATCTGGAAAGAAGCTTTCTGAGAAACTGCTTAGTGTTCTGTGAATTCATCTCACAGAGTTACATCTGTATTTCGTGGATCTCTTTGCCAGCCTTATTTCTGTGGAATCTGAGAACAGATATTTCGGATCCCTATGAAGACTATAGGGCCAAAGGAAATATCCTCCGATAACAAAGAGAAAGAAGGTTTCTGAGAAACTTCTTTGTGTTCTGTGAAATCATCTCACAGAGTTACAGCTTTCCCCTCAAGAAGCCTTTCGCTAAGTCAGTTCTTGTGGAATTGGCAAAGTGATATTTGGAAGCCCATAGAGGGCTATGGTTAAAAAGGAAATATCCTCAGATGAAATCTGGAAAGAAGCTTTCTGAGAAACTGCTTAGTGTTCTGTGAATTCATCTCACAGAGTTACATCTGTATTTCGTGGATCTCTTTGCTAGCCTTATTTCTGTGGAATCTGAGAACAGATATTTCGGATCCCTTTGAAGACTATAGGGCCAAAGGAAATATCCTCCGATAACAAAGAGAAAGAAGATTTCTGAGAAACTTCTTTGTGTTCTGTGAAATCATCTCACAGAGTTACAGCTTTCCCCTCAAGAAGCCTTTCGCTCAGACAGTTCTTGTGGAATTGGCAAAGTGATATTTGGAAGCCCATAGAGGGCTATGGTGAAAAAGGAAATCTCCTCAGATGAAATCTGGAAAGAAGCTCTCTGAGAAACTGCTTAGTGTTCTGTGAATTCATCTCACAGAGTTACATCTGTATTTCGTGGATCTCTTTGCTAGCCTTATTTCTGTGGAATCTGAGAACAGATATTTCGGATCCCTTTGAAGACTATAGGGCCAAAGGAAATATCCTGCGATAACAAAGAGAAAGAAGCTTTCTGAGAAACTTCTTTGTGTTCTGTGAAATCATCTCACAGAGTTACAGCTTTCCCCTCAAGAAGCCTTTCGCTAAGACAGTTCTTGTGGAATTGGCAAAGTGATATTTGGAAGCCCATAGAGGGCTATGGTGAAAAAGGAAATATCCTCAGATGAAATCTGGAAAGAAGGTTTCTGAGAAACTGCTTAGTGTTCTGTGAATTCATCTCACAGAGTTACATCTGTATTTCGTGGATCTCTTTGCTACCCTTATTTCTGTGGAATCTGAGAACAGATATTTCGGATCCCTTTGAAGACTATAGGGCCAAAGGAAATATCCTCCGATAACAAAGAGAAAGAAGCTTTCTGAGAAACTTCTTTGTGTTCTGTGAAATCATCTCACAGAGTTACAGCTTTCCCCTCAAGAAGCCTTTCGCTAAGACAGTTCTTGTGGAATTGGCAAAGTGATATTTGGAAGCCCCTAGAGGTCTACGGTGAAAAAGGAAATATCCTCAGATGAAATCTGGAAAGAAGGTTTCTGAGAAACTGCTTAGTGTTCTGTTAATTCATCTCACAGAGTTACATCTGTATTTCGTGGATCTCTTTGCTAGCCTTATTTCTGTGGAATCTGAGAACAGATATTTCGGATCCCTTTGAAGACTATAGGGCCAAAGGAAATATCCTCCGATAACAAAGAGCAAGAAGGTTTCTGAGAAACTTCTTTGTGTTCTGTGAAATCAACTCACAGCGTTACAGCTTTCTCCTCAAGAAGCCTTTCGCTAAGACAGTTCTTGTGGAATTGGCAAAGTGATATTTAAAGACCATATAGGGCTATGGTGAAAAAGGAAATATCCTCAGATGAAATCTGGAAAGAAGCTTTCTGAGAAACTGCTTAGTGTTCTGTGAATTCATCTCACAGAGTTACATCTGTATTTCGTGGATCTCTTTGCCAGCCTTATTTCTGTGGAATCTGAGAACAGATATTTCGGATCCCTATGAAGACTATAGGGCCAAAGGAAATATCCTGCGATAACAAAGAGAAAGAAGCTTTCTGAGAAACTTCTTTGTGTTCTGTGAAATCATCTCACAGAGTTACAGCTTTCCCCTCAAGAATCCTTTCGCTAAGACAGTTCTTGTGGAATTGGCAAAGTGATATTTGGAAGCCCATAGAGGGCTATGGTGAAAAAGGAAATATCCTCAGATGAAATCTGGAAAGAAGCTTTCTGAGAAACTGCTTAGTGTTCTGTTAATTCATCTCACAGAGTTACATCTGTAATTCGTCGATCTCTTTGATCGCCTTATTTCTGTGGAATCTGAGAACAGATATTACGGATCCCTTTGAAGACTATAGGGCCAAAGGAAATATCCTCCGATAACAAAGAGAAAGAAGCTTTCTGAGAATCTTTTTTGTGTTCTGTGAAATCATCTCACAGAGTTACAGCTTTCCCCTCAAGAAGCCTTTCGCTAAGACAGTTCTTGTGGAATTGGCAAAGAGATATTTGGAAGCCCATAGAGGGCTATGGTGAAAAAGGAAATATCCTCAGATGAACTCTGGAAAGAAGCTTTCTGAGAAACTGCTTAGTGTTCTGTGAATTCATCTCACAGAGTTACATCTGTATTTCGTGGATCTCTTTGCTGGCCTTATTTCTGTGGAATCTGAGAAAAGATATTTCGGATCCCTTTGAAGACTATAGGGCCAAAGGAAATATCCTGCGATAACAAAGAGAAAGAAGCTTTCTGAGAAACTTCTTTGTGTTCTTTGAAATCATCTCACAGAGTTACAGCTTTCCCCTCAAGAAGCCTTTCGCTAAGACAGTTCTTGTGGAATTGGCAAAGTGATATTTGGAAGCCCATAGAGGGCTACGGTGAAAAAGGAAATATCCTCAGATGAACTCTGGAAAGAAGCTTTCTGAGAAACTGCTTAGTGTTCTGTGAATTCATCTCACAGAGTTACAACTATAATTCGTGGATCTCTTTGCTAGCCTTATTTCTGTGTAATCTGGGAACAGAGATTTCGGATCCCTTTGAAGACTATAGGGCCAAAGGAAATATCCTCCGATAACAAAGAGAAAGAAGGTTTCTGAGAAACTTCTTTGTGTTTTGTGAAATCATCTCACAGAGTTACAGCTTTCCCCTCAAGAAGCCTTTCGCTAAGACAGTTCTTGTGGAATTGGCAAAGTGATATTTGGAAGCCCATAGAGGGCTATGGTGAAAAAGGAAATATCCTCAGATGAAATCTGGAAAGAAGCTTTCTGAGAAACTGCTTAGTGTTCTGTGAATTCATCTCACAGAGTTACATCTGTATTTCGTGGATCTCTTTGCTAGCCTTATTTCTGTGGAATCTGAGAACAGATATTTCGGATCCCTTTGAAGACTATAGGGCCAAAGGAAATATCCTCCGATAACAAAGAGAAAGAAGCTTTCTGAGAAACTTCTTTGTGTTCTGTGAAATCATCTCACAGAGTTACAGCTTTCCCCTCAAGAAGCCTTTAGCTCAGACAGTTCTTGTGGAATTGGCAAAGTGATATTTGGAAGCCCATAGAGGGCTATGGTGAAAAAGGAAATATCCTCAGATGAAATCTGGAAAGAAGCTTTCTGAGAAACTGCTTAGTGTTCTGTGAATTCATCTCACAGAGTTACATCTGTATTTCGTGGATCTCTTTGCCAGCCTTATTTCTGTGGAATCTGAGAACAGATATTTCGGATCCCTATGAAGACTATAGGGCCAAAGGAAATATCCTCCGATAACAAAGAGAAAGAAGGTTTCTGAGAAACTTCTTTGTGTTCTGTGAAATCATCTCACAGAGTTACAGCTTTCCCCTCAAGAAGCCTTTCGCTAAGTCAGTTCTTGTGGAATTGGCAAAGTGATATTTGGAAGCCCATAGAGGGCTATGGTTAAAAAGGAAATATCCTCAGATGAAATCTGGAAAGAAGCTTTCTGAGAAACTGCTTAGTGTTCTGTGAATTCATCTCACAGAGTTACATCTGTATTTCGTGGATCTCTTTGCTAGCCTTATTTCTGTGGAATCTGAGAACAGATATTTCGGATCCCTTTGAAGACTATAGGGCCAAAGGAAATATCCTCCGATAACAAAGAGAAAGAAGATTTCTGAGAAACTTCTTTGTGTTCTGTGAAATCATCTCACAGAGTTACAGCTTTCCCCTCAAGAAGCCTTTCGCTCAGACAGTTCTTGTGGAATTGGCAAAGTGATATTTGGAAGCCCATAGAGGGCTATGGTGAAAAAGGAAATCTCCTCAGATGAAATCTGGAAAGAAGCTCTCTGAGAAACTGCTTAGTGTTCTGTGAATTCATCTCACAGAGTTACATCTGTATTTCGTGGATCTCTTTGCTAGCCTTATTTCTGTGGAATCTGAGAACAGATATTTCGGATCCCTTTGAAGACTATAGGGCCAAAGGAAATATCCTGCGATAACAAAGAGAAAGAAGCTTTCTGAGAAACTTCTTTGTGTTCTGTGAAATCATCTCACAGAGTTACAGCTTTCCCCTCAAGAAGCCTTTCGCTAAGACAGTTCTTGTGGAATTGGCAAAGTGATATTTGGAAGCCCATAGAGGGCTATGGTGAAAAAGGAAATATCCTCAGATGAAATCTGGAAAGAAGGTTTCTGAGAAACTGCTTAGTGTTCTGTGAATTCATCTCACAGAGTTACATCTGTATTTCGTGGATCTCTTTGCTACCCTTATTTCTGTGGAATCTGAGAACAGATATTTCGGATCCCTTTGAAGACTATAGGGCCAAAGGAAATATCCTCCGATAACAAAGAGAAAGAAGCTTTCTGAGAAACTTCTTTGTGTTCTGTGAAATCATCTCACAGAGTTACAGCTTTCCCCTCAAGAAGCCTTTCGCTAAGACAGTTCTTGTGGAATTGGCAAAGTGATATTTGGAAGCCCCTAGAGGTCTACGGTGAAAAAGGAAATATCCTCAGATGAAATCTGGAAAGAAGGTTTCTGAGAAACTGCTTAGTGTTCTGTTAATTCATCTCACAGAGTTACATCTGTATTTCGTGGATCTCTTTGCTAGCCTTATTTCTGTGGAATCTGAGAACAGATATTTCGGATCCCTTTGAAGACTATAGGGCCAAAGGAAATATCCTCCGATAACAAAGAGCAAGAAGGTTTCTGAGAAACTTCTTTGTGTTCTGTGAAATCAACTCACAGCGTTACAGCTTTCTCCTCAAGAAGCCTTTCGCTAAGACAGTTCTTGTGGAATTGGCAAAGTGATATTTAAAGACCATATAGGGCTATGGTGAAAAAGGAAATATCCTCAGATGAAATCTGGAAAGAAGCTTTCTGAGAAACTGCTTAGTGTTCTGTGAATTCATCTCACAGAGTTACATCTGTATTTCGTGGATCTCTTTGCCAGCCTTATTTCTGTGGAATCTGAGAACAGATATTTCGGATCCCTATGAAGACTATAGGGCCAAAGGAAATATCCTGCGATAACAAAGAGAAAGAAGCTTTCTGAGAAACTTCTTTGTGTTCTGTGAAATCATCTCACAGAGTTACAGCTTTCCCCTCAAGAATCCTTTCGCTAAGACAGTTCTTGTGGAATTGGCAAAGTGATATTTGGAAGCCCATAGAGGGCTATGGTGAAAAAGGAAATATCCTCAGATGAAATCTGGAAAGAAGGTTTCTGAGAAACTGCTTAGTGTTCTGTGAATTCATCTCACAGAGTTACATCTGTATTTCGTGGATCTCTTTGCTACCCTTATTTCTGTGGAATCTGAGAACAGATATTTCGGATCCCTTTGAAGACTATAGGGCCAAAGGAAATATCCTCCGAAAACAAAGAGAAAGAAGCCTTCTGAGAAACTTCTTTGTGTTCTGTGAAATCATCCCACAGTGTTACAGCTTTCCCCTCAAGAAGCCTTTCGCTAAGACAGTTCTTGTGGAATTGGCAAAGTGATATTTGGAAGCCCATAGAGGGCTATGGTGAAAAAGGAAATATCCTCAGATGAAATCTGGAAAGAAGCTTTCTGAGAAACTGCTTAGTGTTCTGTTAATTCATCTCACAGAGTTACATCTGTAATTCGTCGATCTCTTTGCTCGCCTTATTTCTGTGGAATCTGAGAACAGATATTACGGATCCCTTTGAAGACTATAGGGCCAAAGGAAATATCCTCCGATAACAAAGAGAAAGAAGCTTTCTGAGAATCTTTTTTGTGTTCTGTGAAATCATCTCACAGAGTTACAGCTTTCCCCTCAAGAAGCCTTTCACTAAGACAGTTCTTGTGGAATTGGCAAAGTGATATTTGGAAGCCCATAGGGGGCTATGGTGAAAAAGGAAATATCCTCAGAAGAAATCTGGAAAGAAGCTTTCTGAGAAACTGCTTAGTGTTCTGTGAATTCATCTCACAGAGTTACATCTGTATTTCGTGGATCTCTTTGCTTGCCTTATTTCTGTGGAATCTGAGAACAGATATTTCGGATCCCTTTGAAGACTATAGGGCCAAAGGAAATATCCTCCGATAACAAAGAGAAAGAAGCTTTCTGAGAAACTTCTTTGTGTTCTGTGAAATCATCTCACAGAGTTACAGCTTTCCCCTCAAGAAGCCTTTCGCTCAGACAGTTCTTGTGGAATTGGCAAAGAGATATTTGGAAGCCCATAGAGGGCTATGGTGAAAAAGGAAATATCCTCAGATGAAATCTGGAAGGAAGCTTTCTGAGAAACTGCTTTGTGTTCTGTGAATTCATCTCACAGTGTTACATGTGTATTTCGTGGATCTCTTTGCTAGCCTTATTTCTGTGGAATCTGAGAAAAGATATTTCGGATCCCTATGAAGACTATAGGGCCAAAGGAAATATCCTCCGATAACAAAGAGAAAGAAGCTTTCTGAGAAACTTCTTTTGTTCTGTGAAATCATCTCACAGAGTTACAGCTTTCCCCTCAAGAAGCCTTTCGCTAAGACAGTTCTTGTGGAATTGGCAAAGTGATATTTGGAAGCCCATAGAGGGCTATGGTGAAAAAGGAAATATCCTCAGATGAAATCGGGAAAGAAGCCTTCTGAGAAACTGCTTAGTGTTCTGTGAATTCATCTCACAGGGTTACATCTGTATTTCGTGGATCTCTTTGCTAGCCTTATTTCTGTGTAAACTGAGAACAGATATTTCGGATCCCTTTGAAGACTATAGGGCCAAAGGAAATATCCTCCGATAACAAAGAGAAAGAAGCTTTCTGAGAAACTTCTTTGTGTTCTGTGAAATCATCTCACAGAGTTACAGCTTTCCCCTCAAGAAGCCTTTCGCTAAGACAGTTCTTGTGGAATTGGCAAAGTGATATTTGGAAGCCCATAGAGGGCTATGGTGAAAAAGGAAATATCCTCAGATGAAATCTGGAAAGAAGCTTTCTGAGAAACTGCTTAGTGTTCTGTGAATTCATCTCACAGAGTTACATCTGTATTTCGTGGATCTCTTTGCTAGCCTTATTTCTGTGGAATCTGAGAACAGATATTTCGGATCCCTTTGAAGACTCTAGGGCCAAAGGAAATATCCTCCGATAACAAAGAGAAAGAAGGTTTCTGAGAAACTTCTTTGTGTTCTGTGAAATCATCTCACAGAGTTACAGCTTTCCCCTCAAGAAGCCTTTCGCTCAGACAGTTCTTGTGGAATTGGCAAAGAGATATTTGGGAGCCCAAAGAGGGCTATGGTGAAAAAGGAAATATCCTCAGATGAAATCTGGAAAGAAGGTTTCTGAGAAACTGCTTAGTGTTCTGTGAATTCATCACACAGAGTTACATGTGTATTTCGTGGATCTCTTTGCTAGCCTTATTTCTGTGGAATCTGAGAACAGATATTTCGGATCCCTTTGAAGACTATAGGGTCAAAGTAAATATCCTGCGATAACAAAGAGAAAGAAGCTTTCTGAGAAACTTCTTTGTGTTCTGTGAAATCATCTCACAGAGTTACAGCTTTCCCCTCAAGAAGCCTTTCGCTAAGACAGTTCTTGTGGAATTGGCAAAGTTATATTTGGAAGCCCATAGAGGGCTATGGCGAAAAAGGAAATATCCTCAGATGAAATCTGGAAAGAAGGTTTCTGAGAAACGGCTTAGTGTTCTGTGAATTCATCTCACAGAGTTACATCTGTATTTCGTGGATCTCTTTGCTAGCCTTATTTCTGTGGAATCTGAGAACAGAGATTTCGGATCCTTTTGAAGACTATAGGGCCAAAGGAAATATCCTCCGATAACAAAGAGAAAGAAGCTTTCTGAGAAACTTCTTTGTGTTCTGTGAAATCATCTCACAGAGTTACAGCTTTCCCCTCAAGAAGCCTTTCGCTAAGACAGTTCTTGTGGAATTGGCAAAGTGATATTTGGAAGCCCATAGAGGGCTATGGTGAAAAAGGAAATATCCTCAGATGAAATCTGGAAAGAAGCTTTCTGAGAAACTGCTTAGTGTTCTGTGAATTCATCTCACAGAGTTACATCTGTATTTCGTGGATCTCTTTGCTAGCCTTATTTCTCTGGAATCTGAGAAAAGATATTTCGGATCCCTATAAAGACTATAGGGCCAAAGGAAATATCCTCCGATAACAAAGAGAAAGAAGCTTTGTGAGAAACTTCTTTCTGTTCTGTGAAATCATCTCACAGAGTTACAGCTTTCCCCTCAAGAAGCCTTTCGCTAAGACAGTTCTTGTGGAATTGGCAAAGTGATATTTGGAAGCCCATAGAGGGCTATGGTGAAAAAGGAAATATCCTCAGATGAACTCTGGAAAGAAGCTTTCTGAGAAACTGCTTAGTGTTCTGTGAATTCATCTCACAGAGTTACATCTGTATTTCGTGGATCTCTTTGCTAGCCTTATTTCTGTGGAATCTGAGAAAAGATATTTCGGATCCCTTTGAAGACTATAGGGCCAAAGGAAATATCCTGCGATAACAAAGAGAAAGAAGCTTTCTGAGAAACTTCTTTGTGTTCTGTGAAATCATCTCACAGAGTTACAGCTTTCCCCTCAAGAAGCCTTTCGCTAAGACAGTTCTTGTGGAATTGGCAAAGTGATATTTGGAAGCCCATAGAGGGCTACGGTGAAAAAGGAAATATCCTCAGATGAACTCTGGAAAGAAGCTTTCTGAGAAACTGCTTAGTGTTCTGTGAATTCATCTCACAGAGTTACAACTATAATTCGTGGATCTCTTTGCTAGCCTTATTTCTGTGTAATCTGGGAACAGAGATTTCGGATCCCTTTGAAGACTATAGGGCCAAAGGAAATATCCTCCGATAACAAAGAGAAAGAAGGTTTCTGAGAAACTTCTTTGTGTTTTGTGAAATCATCTCACAGAGTTACAGCTTTCCCCTCAAGAAGCCTTTCGCTAAGACAGTTCTTGTGGAATTGGCAAAGTGATATTTGGAAGCCCATAGAGGGCTATGGTGAAAAAGGAAATATCCTCAGATGAAATCTGGAAAGAAGCTTTCTGAGAAACTGCTTAGTGTTCTGTGAATTCATCTCACAGAGTTACATCTGTATTTCGTGGATCTCTTTGCTAGCCTTATTTCTGTGGAATCTGAGAACAGATATTTCGGATCCCTTTGAAGACTATAGGGCCAAAGGAAATATCCTCCGATAACAAAGAGAAAGAAGCTTTCTGAGAAACTTCTTTGTGTTCTGTGAAATCATCTCACAGAGTTACAGCTTTCCCCTCAAGAAGCCTTTCGCTCAGACAGTTCTTGTGGAATTGGCAAAGTGATATTTGGAAGCCCATAGAGGGCTATGGTGAAAAAGGAAATATCCTCAGATGAAATCTGGAAAGAAGCTTTCTGAGAAACTGCTTAGTGTTCTGTGAATTCATCTCACAGAGTTACATCTGTATTTCGTGGATCTCTTTGCCAGCCTTATTTCTGTGGAATCTGAGAACAGATATTTCGGATCCCTATGAAGACTATAGGGCCAAAGGAAATATCCTGCGATAACAAAGAGAAAGAAGCTTTCTGAGAAACTTCTTTGTGTTCTGTGAAATCATCTCACAGAGTTACAGCTTTCCCCTCAAGAAGCCTTTCGCTAAGACAGTTCTTGTGGAATTGGCAAAGTGATATTTGGAAGCCCATAGAGGGCTATGGTGAAAAAGGAAATATCCTCAGATGAAATCTGGAAAGAAGGTTTCTGAGAAACTGCTTAGTGTTCTGTGAATTCATCTCACAGAGTTACATCTGTATTTCGTGGATCTCTTTGCTACCCTTATTTCTGTGGAATCTGAGAACAGATATTTCGGATCCCTTTGAAGACTATAGGGCCAAACGAAATATCCTCCGAAAACAAAGAGAAAGAAGCCTTCTGAGAAACTTCTTTGTGTTCTGTGAAATCATCTCACAGAGTTACAGCTTTCCCCTCAAGAAGCCTTTCGCTAAGACAGTTCTTGTGGAATTGGCAAAGTGATATTTGGAAGCCCATAGAGGGCTATGGTGAAAAAGGAAATATCCTCAGATGAAATCTGGAAAGAAGCTTTCTGAGAAACTGCTTAGTGTTCTGTGAATTCATCTCACAGAGTTACATGTGTATTTCGTGGATCTCTTTGCTAGCCTTATTTCTGTGGAATCTGAGAAAAGATATTTCGGATCCCTATGAAGACTATAGGGCCAAAGGAAATATCCTCCGATAACAAAGAGAAAGAAGCTTTCTGAGAAACTTCTTTGTGTTCTGTGAAATCATCTCACAGAGTTACAGCTTTCCCCTCAAGAAGCCTTTCGTTAAGACAGTTCTTGTGGAATTGGCAAAGTGATATTTGGAAGCCCATAGAGGGCTATGTTGAAAAAGGAAATATCCTCAGATGAAATCGGGAAAGAAGCCTTCTGAGAAACTGCTTAGTGTTCTGTGAATTCATCTCACAGAGTTACATCTGTATTTCGTGGATCTCTTTGCTAGCCTTATTTCTGTGGAATCTGAGAACAGATATTTCGGATCCCTTTGAAGACTATAGGGCCAAAGGAAATATCCTCCGATAACAAAGAGAAAGAAGGTTTCTGAGAAACTTCTTTGTGTTCTGTGAAATCATCTCACAGAGTTACAGCTTTCCCCTCAAGAAGCCTTTCGCTAAGTCAGTTCTTGTGGAATTGGCAAAGTGATATTTGGAAGCCCATAGAGGGCTATGGTTAAAAAGGAAATATCCTCAGATGAAATCTGGAAAGAAGCTTTCTGAGAAACTGCTTAGTGTTCTGTGAATTCATCTCACAGAGTTACATCTGTATTTCGTGGATCTCTTTGCTAGCCTTATTTCTGTGGAATCTGAGAACAGATATTTCGGATCCCTTTGAAGACTATAGGGCCAAAGGAAATATCCTCCGATAACAAAGAGAAAGAAGATTTCTGAGAAACTTCTTTGTGTTCTGTGAAATCATCTCACAGAGTTACAGCTTTCCCCTCAAGAAGCCTTTCGCTCAGACAGTTCTTGTGGAATTGGCAAAGTGATATTTGGAAGCCCATAGAGGGCTATGGTGAAAAAGGAAATCTCCTCAGATGAAATCTGGAAAGAAGCTCTCTGAGAAACTGCTTAGTGTTCTGTGAATTCATCTCACAGAGTTACATCTGTATTTCGTGGATCTCTTTGCTAGCCTTATTTCTGTGGAATCTGAGAACAGATATTTCGGATCCCTTTGAAGACTACAGGGCCAAAGGAAATATCCTGCGATAACAAAGAGAAAGAAGCTTTCTGAGAAACTTCTTTGTGTTCTGTGAAATCATCTCACAGAGTTACAGCTTTCCCCTCCAGAAGCCTTTCGCTAAGACAGTTCTTGTGGAATTGGCAAAGTGATATTTGGAAGCCCATAGAGGGCTATGGTGAAAAAGGAAATATCCTCAGATGAAATCTGGAAAGAAGGTTTCTGAGAAACTGCTTAGTGTTCTGTGAATTCATCTCACAGAGTTACATCTGTATTTCGTGGATCTCTTTGCTACCCTTATTTCTGTGGAATCTGAGAACAGATATTTCGGATCCCTTTGAAGACTATAGGGCCAAAGGAAATATCCTCCGATAACAAAGAGAAAGAAGCTTTCTGAGAAACTTCTTTGTGTTCTGTGAAATCATCTCACAGAGTTACAGCTTTCCCCTCAAGAAGCCTTTCGCTAAGACAGTTCTTGTGGAATTGGCAAAGTGATATTTGGAAGCCCCTAGAGGTCTACGGTGAAAAAGGAAATATCCTCAGATGAAATCTGGAAAGAAGGTTTCTGAGAAACTGCTTAGTGTTCTGTTAATTCATCTCACAGAGTTACATCTGTATTTCGTGGATCTCTTTGCTAGCCTTATTTCTGTGGAATCTGAGAACAGATATTTCGGATCCCTTTGAAGACTATAGGGCCAAAGGAAATATCCTCCGATAACAAAGAGCAAGAAGGTTTCTGAGAAACTTCTTTGTGTTCTGTGAAATCAACTCACAGCGTTACAGCTTTCTCCTCAAGAAGCCTTTCGCTAAGACAGTTCTTGTGGAATTGGCAAAGTGATATTTAAAGACCATATAGGGCTATGGTGAAAAAGGAAATATCCTCAGATGAAATCTGGAAAGAAGCTTTCTGAGAAACTGCTTAGTGTTCTGTGAATTCATCTCACAGAGTTACATCTGTATTTCGTGGATCTCTTTGCCAGCCTTATTTCTGTGGAATCTGAGAACAGATATTTCGGATCCCTATGAAGACTATAGGGCCAAAGGAAATATCCTGCGATAACAAAGAGAAAGAAGCTTTCTGAGAAACTTCTTTGTGTTCTGTGAAATCATCTCACAGAGTTACAGCTTTCCCCTCAAGAAGCCTTTCGCTAAGACAGTTCTTGTGGAATTGGCAAAGTGATATTTGGAAGCCCATAGAGGGCTATGGTGAAAAAGGAAATATCCTCAGATGAAATCTGGAAAGAAGGTTTCTGAGAAACTGCTTAGTGTTCTGTGAATTCATCTCACAGAGTTACATCTGTATTTCGTGGATCTCTTTGCTACCCTTATTTCTGTGGAATCTGAGAACAGATATTTCGGATCCCTTTGAAGACTATAGGGCCAAAGGAAATATCCTCCGAAAACAAAGAGAAAGAAGCCTTCTGAGAAACTTCTTTGTGTTCTGTGAAATCATCCCACAGAGTTACAGCTTTCCCCTCAAGAAGCCTTTCGCTAAGACAGTTCTTGTGGAATTGGCAAAGTGATATTTGGAAGCCCATAGAGGGCTATGGTGAAAAAGGAAATATCCTCAGATGAAATCTGGAAAGAAGCTTTCTGAGAAACTGCTTAGTGTTCTGTTAATTCATCTCACAGAGTTACATCTGTAATTCGTCGATCTCTTTGCTCGCCTTATTTCTGTGGAATCTGAGAACAGATATTACGGATCCCTTTGAAGACTATAGGGCCAAAGGAAATATCCTCCGATAACAAAGAGAAAGAAGCTTTCTGAGAATCTTTTTTGTGTTCTGTGAAATCATCTCACAGAGTTACAGCTTTCCCCTCAAGAAGCCTTTCGCTAAGACAGTTCTTGTGGAATTGGCAAAGTGATATTTGGAAGCCCATAGAGGGCTACGGTGAAAAAGGAAATATCCTCAGATGAAATCTGGAAAGAAGGTTTCTGAGAAACTGCTTAGTGTTCTGTTAATTCATCTCACAGAGTTACATCTGTATTTCGTGGATCTCTTTGCTAGCCTTATTTCTGTGGAATCTGAGAACAGATATTTCGGATCTCTTTGAAGACTATAGGGCCAAAGGAAATATCCTCCGATAACAAAGAGCAAGAAGCTTTCTGAGAAACTTCTTTGTGTTCTGTGAAATCAACTCACAGCGTTACAGCTTTCTCCTCAAGAAGCCTTTCGCTAAGACAGTTCTTGTGGAATTGGCAATGTGATATTTAAAGACCATAGAGGGCTATGGTGAAAAAGGAAATATCCTCAGATGAAATCTGGAAAGAAGCTTTCTGAGAAACTGCTTAGTGTTCTGTGAATTCATCTCACAGAGTTACATGTGTATTTCGTGGATCTCTTTGCTAGCCTTATTTCTGTGGAATCTGAGAAAAGATATTTCGGATCCCTATGAAGACTATAGGGCCAAAGGAAATATCCTCCGATAACAAAGAGAAAGAAGCTTTCTGAGAAACTTCTTTGTGTTCTGTGAAATCATCTCACAGAGTTACAGCTTTCCCCTCAAGAAGCCTTTCGTTAAGACAGTTCTTGTGGAATTGGCAAAGTGATATTTGGAAGCCCATAGAGGGCTATGGTGAAAAAGGAAATATCCTCAGATGAAATCGGGAAAGAAGCCTTCTGAGAAACTGCTTAGTGTTCTGTGAATTCATCTCACAGAGTTACATCTGTATTTCGTGGATCTCTTTGCTAGCCTTATTTCTGTGGAATCTGAGAACAGATATTTCGGATCCCTTTGAAGACTATAGGGCCAAAGGAAATATCCTCCGATAACAAAGAGAAAGAAGGTTTCTGAGAAACTTCTTTGTGTTCTGTGAAATCATCTCACAGAGTTACAGCTTTCCCCTCAAGAAGCCTTTCGCTAAGACAGTTCTTGTGGAATTGGCAAAGTGATATTTGGAAGCCCATAGAGGGCTATGGTTAAAAAGGAAATATCCTCAGATGAAATCTGGAAAGAAGCTTTCTGAGAAACTGCTTAGTGTTCTGTGAATTCATCTCACAGAGTTACATCTGTATTTCGTGGATCTCTTTGCTAGCCTTATTTCTGTGGAATCTGAGAACAAATATTTCGGATCCCTTTGAAGACTATAGGGCCAAAGGAAATATCCTCCGATAACAAAGAGAAAGAAGATTTCTGAGAAACTTCTTTGTGTTCTGTGAAATCATCTCACAGAGTTACAGCTTTCCCCTCAAGAAGCCTTTCGCTCAGACAGTTCTTGTGGAATTGGCAAAGTGATATTTGGAAGCCCATAGAGGGCTATGGTGAAAAAGGAAATCTCCTCAGATGAAATCTGGAAAGAAGCTCTCTGAGAAACTGCTTAGTGTTCTGTGAATTCATCTCACAGAGTTACATCTGTATTTCGTGGATCTCTTTGCTAGCCTTATTTCTGTGGAATCTGAGAACAGATATTTCGGATCCCTTTGAAGACTATAGGGCCAAAGGAAATATCCTCCGATAACAAAGAGAAAGAAGCTTTCTGAGAAACTTCTTTGTGTTCTGTGAAATCATCTCACAGAGTTACAGCTTTCCCCTCAAGAAGCCTTTCGCTAAGACAGTTCTTGTGGAATTGGCAAAGTGATATTTGGAAGCCCATAGAGGGCTATGGTGAAAAAGGAAATATCCTCAGATGAAATCTGGAAAGAAGCTTTCTGAGAAAGTGCTTAGTGTTCTGTGAATTCATCTCACAGCGTTACATCTGTATTTCGTGGATCTCTTTGCTAGCCTTATTTCTGTGGAGTCTGAGAACAGATATTTCGGATCCCTTTGAAGACTCTAGGGCCAAAGGAAATATCCTCCGATAACAAAGAGAAAGAAGCTTTCTGAGAAACTTCTTTGTGTTCTGTGAAATCATCTCACAGAGTTACAGCTTTCCCCTCCAGAAGCCTTTCGCTAAGACAGTTCTTGTGGAATTGGCAAAGTGATATTTGGAAGCACATAGGGGGCTATGGGGAAAAAGGAAATATCCTCAGATGAAATCTGGAAAGAAGCTTTCTGAGAAACTGCTTAGTGTTCTGTGAATTCATCTCACAGAGTTACATGTGTATTTCGTGGATCTCTTTGCTAGCCTTATTTCTGTGGAATCTGAGAAAAGATATTTCGCATCCCTATGAAGACTATAGGGCCAAAGGAAATATCCTCCGATAACAAAGAGAAAGAAGCTTTCTGAGAAACTTCTTTGTGTTCTCTGAAATCATCTCACAGAGTTACAGCTTTCCCCTCAAGAAGCCTTTCGCTAAGACAGTTCTTGTGGAATTGGCAAAGAGATATTTGGAAGCCCATAGAGGGCTATGGTGAAAAAGGAAATATCCTCAGATGAAATCTGGAAAGAAGCTTTCTGAGAAACTGCTTAGTGTTCTGTGAAATCATCTCACAGAGTTACAGCTTTCCCCTCAAGAAGCCTTTCGCTAAGACAGTTCTTGTGGAATTGGCAAAGTGATATTTGGAAGCCCATAGAGGGCTATGTTGAAAAAGGAAATATCCTCAGATGAAATCTGGAAAGAAGCTTTCTGAGAAACTGCTTAGTGTTCTGTGAATTCATCTCACAGCGTTACATCTGTATTTCGTGGATCTCTTTGCTAGCCATATTTCTGTGGAGTCTGAGAACAGATATTTCGGATCCCTTTGAAGACTATAGGGCCAAAGGAAATATCCTCCGATAACAAAGAGAAAGAAGCTTTCTGAGAAACTTCTTTGTGTTCTGTGAAATCATCTCACAGAGTTACAGCTTTCCCCTCAAGAAGCCTTTCGCTAAGACAGTTCTTGTGGAATTGGCAAAGAGATATTTGGAAGCCCATAGAGGGCTATGGTGAAAAAGGAAATATCCTCAGATGAAATCTGGAAAGAAGCTTTCTGAGAAACTGCTTAGTGTTCTGTGAAATCATCTCACAGAGTTACAGCTTTCCCCTCAAGAAGCCTTTCGCTAAGACAATTCTTGTGGAATTGGCAAAGTGATATTTGGAAGCCCATAGAGGGCTATGTTGAAAAAGGAAATATCCTCAGATGAAATCTGGAAAGAAGCTTTCTGAGAAACTGCTTAGTGTTCTGTTAATTCATCTCACAGAGTTACATCTGTATTTCGTGGATCTCTTTGCTAGCCTTATTTCTGTGGAATCTGAGAACAGATATTTCGGATCTCTTTGAAGACTATAGGGCCAAAGGAAATATCCTCCGATAACAAAGAGCAAGAAGCTTTCTGAGAAACTTCTTTGTGTTCTGTGAAATCAACTCACAGCGTTACAGCTTTCTCCTCAAGAAGCCTTTCGCTAAGACAGTTCTTGTGGAATTGGCAATGTGATATTTAAAGACCATAGAGGGCTATGGTGAAAAAGGAAATATCCTCAGATGAAATCTGGAAAGAAGCTTTCTGAGAAACTGCTTAGTGTTCTGTGAATTCATCTCACAGAGTTACATGTGTATTTCGTGGATCTCTTTGCTAGCCTTATTTCTGTGGAATCTGAGAAAAGATATTTCGGATCCCTATGAAGACTATAGGGCCAAAGGAAATATCCTCCGATAACAAAGAGAAAGAAGCTTTCTGAGAAACTTCTTTGTGTTCTGTGAAATCATCTCACAGAGTTACAGCTTTCCCCTCAAGAAGCCTTTCGTTAAGACAGTTCTTGTGGAATTGGCAAAGTGATATTTGGAAGCCCATAGAGGGCTATGGTGAAAAAGGAAATATCCTCAGATGAAATCGGGAAAGAAGCCTTCTGAGAAACTGCTTAGTGTTCTGTGAATTCATCTCACAGAGTTACATCTGTATTTCGTGGATCTCTTTGCTAGCCTTATTTCTGTGGAATCTGAGAACAGATATTTCGGATCCCTTTGAAGACTATAGGGCCAAAGGAAATATCCTCCGATAACAAAGAGAAAGAAGGTTTCTGAGAAACTTCTTTGTGTTCTGTGAAATCATCTCACAGAGTTACAGCTTTCCCCTCAAGAAGCCTTTCGCTAAGACAGTTCTTGTGGAATTGGCAAAGTGATATTTGGAAGCCCATAGAGGGCTATGGTTAAAAAGGAAATATCCTCAGATGAAATCTGGAAAGAAGCTTTCTGAGAAACTGCTTAGTGTTCTGTGAATTCATCTCACAGAGTTACATCTGTATTTCGTGGATCTCTTTGCTAGCCTTATTTCTGTGGAATCTGAGAACAAATATTTCGGATCCCTTTGAAGACTATAGGGCCAAAGGAAATATCCTCCGATAACAAAGAGAAAGAAGATTTCTGAGAAACTTCTTTGTGTTCTGTGAAATCATCTCACAGAGTTACAGCTTTCCCCTCAAGAAGCCTTTCGCTCAGACAGTTCTTGTGGAATTGGCAAAGTGATATTTGGAAGCCCATAGAGGGCTATGGTGAAAAAGGAAATCTCCTCAGATGAAATCTGGAAAGAAGCTCTCTGAGAAACTGCTTAGTGTTCTGTGAATTCATCTCACAGAGTTACATCTGTATTTCGTGGATCTCTTTGCTAGCCTTATTTCTGTGGAATCTGAGAACAGATATTTCGGATCCCTTTGAAGACTATAGGGCCAAAGGAAATATCCTGCGATAACAAAGAGAAAGAAGATTTCTGAGAAACTTCTTTGTGTTCTGTGAAATCATCTCACAGAGTTACAGCTTTCCCCTCAAGAAGCCTTTCGCTAAGACAGTTCTTGTGGAATTGGCAAAGTGATATTTGGAAGCCCATAGAGGGCTATGGTGAAAAAGGAAATATCCTCAGATGAAATCTGGAAAGAAGGTTTCTGAGAAACTGCTTAGTGTTCTGTGAATTCATCTCACAGAGTTACATCTGTATTTCGTGGATCTCTTTGCTAGCCTTATTTCTGTGGAATCTGAGAACAGATATTTCGGATCCCTTTGAAGACTATAGGGCCAAAGGAAATATCCTCCGATAACAAAGAGAAAGAAGCTTTCTGAGAAACTTCTTTGTGTTCTGTGAAATCATCTCACAGAGTTACAGCTTTCCCCTCAAGAAGCCTTTCGCTAAGACAGTTCTTGTGGAATTGGCAAAGTGATATTTGGAAGCCCATAGAGGGCTATGGTGAAAAAGGAAATATCCTCAGATGAAATCTGGAAAGAAGCTTTCTGAGAAAGTGCTTAGTGTTCTGTGAATTCATCTCACAGCGTTACATCTGTATTTCGTGGATCTCTTTGCTAGCCTTATTTCTGTGGAGTCTGAGAACAGATATTTCGGATCCCTTTGAAGACTCTAGGGCCAAAGGAAATATCCTCCGATAACAAAGAGAAAGAAGCTTTCTGAGAAACTTCTTTGTGTTCTGTGAAATCATCTCACAGAGTTACAGCTTTCCCCTCCAGAAGCCTTTCGCTAAGACAGTTCTTGTGGAATTGGCAAAGTGATATTTGGAAGCACATAGGGGGCTATGGGGAAAAAGGAAATATCCTCAGATGAAATCTGGAAAGAAGCTTTCTGAGAAACTGCTTAGTGTTCTGTGAATTCATCTCACAGAGTTACATGTGTATTTCGTGGATCTCTTTGCTAGCCTTATTTCTGTGGAATCTGAGAAAAGATATTTCGCATCCCTATGAAGACTATAGGGCCAAAGGAAATATCCTCCGATAACAAAGAGAAAGAAGCTTTCTGAGAAACTTCTTTGTGTTCTCTGAAATCATCTCACAGAGTTACAGCTTTCCCCTCAAGAAGCCTTTCGCTAAGACAGTTCTTGTGGAATTGGCAAAGAGATATTTGGAAGCCCATAGAGGGCTATGGTGAAAAAGGAAATATCCTCAGATGAAATCTGGAAAGAAGCTTTCTGAGAAACTGCTTAGTGTTCTGTGAAATCATCTCACAGAGTTACAGCTTTCCCCTCAAGAAGCCTTTCGCTAAGACAGTTCTTGTGGAATTGGCAAAGTGATATTTGGAAGCCCATAGAGGGCTATGTTGAAAAAGGAAATATCCTCAGATGAAATCTGGAAAGAAGCTTTCTGAGAAACTGCTTAGTGTTCTGTGAATTCATCTCACAGCGTTACATCTGTATTTCGTGGATCTCTTTGCTAGCCTTATTTCTGTGGAGTCTGAGAACAGATATTTCGGATCCCTTTGAAGACTATAGGGCCAAAGGAAATATCCTCCGATAACAAAGAGAAAGAAGCTTTCTGAGAAACTTCTTTGTGTTCTGTGAAATCATCTCACAGAGTTACAGCTTTCCCCTCAAGAAGCCTTTCGCTAAGACAGTTCTTGTGGAATTGGCAAAGAGATATTTGGAAGCCCATAGAGGGCTATGGTGAAAAAGGAAATATCCTCAGATGAAATCTGGAAAGAAGCTTTCTGAGAAACTGCTTAGTGTTCTGTGAAATCATCTCACAGAGTTACAGCTTTCCCCTCAAGAAGCCTTTCGCTAAGACAATTCTTGTGGAATTGGCAAAGTGATATTTGGAAGCCCATAGAGGGCTATGTTGAAAAAGGAAATATCCTCAGATGAAATCTGGAAAGAAGCTTTCTGAGAAACTGCTTAGTGTTCTGTGAATTCATCTCACAGCGTTACATCTGTATTTCGTGGATCTCTTTGCTAGCCTTATTTCTATGGAGTCTGAGAACAGATATTTCGGATCCCTTTGAAGACTATAGGGCCAAAGGAAATATCCTCCGATAACAAAGAGAAAGAAGCTTTCTGAGAAACTTCTTTGTGTTCTGTGAAATCATCTCACAGAGTTACAGCTTTCCCCTCAAGAAGCCTTTCGCTAAGACAGTTCTTGTGGAATTGGCAAAGTGATATTTGGAAGCCCATAGGGGGCTATGGTGAAAAAGGAAATATCCTCAGAATAAATCTGGAAAGAAGCTTTCTGAGAAACTGCTTAGTGTTCTGTGAATTCATCTCACAGAGTTACATCTGTATTTCGTGGATCTCTTTGCTTGCCTTATTTCTGTGGAATCTGAGAACAGATATTTCGGATCCCTTTGAAGACTATAGGGCCAAAGGAAATATCCTGCGGTAACAAAGAGAAAGAAGCTTTCTCTAGCAACTTCTTTGTGTTCTGTGAAATCATCTCACAGAGTTACAGCTTTCCCCTCAAGAAGCCTTTCGCTAAGACAGTTCTTGTGGAATTGGCAAAATGATATTTGGAAGCCCATAGGGGGCTATGGTGAAAAAGGAAATATCCTCAGAAGAAATCTGGAAAGAAGCTTTCTGAGAAACTGCTTAGTGTTCTGTGAATTCATCTCACAGAGTTACATGTGTATTTCGTGGATCTCTTTGCTAGCCTTATTTCTGTGGAATCTGAGGAAAGATATTTCGCATTCCTATGAAGACTATAGGGCCAAAGGAAATATCCTCCGATAACAAAGAGAAAGAAGCTTTCTGAGAAACTTCTTTGTGTTCTCTGAAATCATCTCACAGAGTTACAGCTTTCCCCTCAAGAAGCCTTTCGCTAAGACAGTTCTTGTGGAATTAGCAAAGAGATATTTGGAAGCCCATAGAGGGCTATGGTGAAAAAGGAAATATCCTCAGATGAAATCCGGAAAGAAGCTTTCTGAGAAACTGCTTAGTGTTCTGTAAAATCATCTCACAGAGTTACAGCTTTCCCCTCAAGAAGCCTTTCGCTAAGACAGTTCTTGTGGAATTGGCAAAGTGATATTTGGAAGCCCATAGAGGGCTATGTTGAAAAAGGAAATATCCTCAGATGAAATCGGGAAAGAAGCTTTCTGAGAAACTGCTTAGTGTTCTGTGAATTCATCTCACAGAATTACATCTGTATTTCGTGTATCTCTTTGCTAGCCTTATTTCTGTGGAATCTGAGAACAGATATTTCGGATCCCTTTGAAGACTAAAGGGCCAAAGGAAATATCCTCCGATAACAAAGAGAAAGAAGGTTTCTGAGAAACTTCTTTCTGTTCTGTGAAATCATCTCACAGAGTTACAGCTTTCCCCTCAAGAAGCCTTTCGCTCAGACAGTTCTTGTGGAATTGGAAAAGTGATATTTTGAAGCCCATAGGGGGCTATGGTGAAAAAGGAAATATCCTCCGAAGAAATCTGGAAAGAAGCTTTCTGAGAAACTGCTTAGTGTTCTGTGAATTCATCTCACAGAGTTACATCTGTTTTTCGTGGATCTCTTTGCTAGCCTTATTTCTGTGGAATCTGAGAACAGATAGTTCGGATCCCTTTGAAGACTATAGGGCCAAAGGAAATATCCTCCGATAACAAAGAGAAAGAAGCTTTCTGAGAAACTTCTTTGTGTTCTGTGAAATCATCTCACAGAGTTACAGCTTTCCCCTCAAGAAGCCTTTCGCTAAGACAGTTCTTGTGGAATTGGCAAAGTGATATTTGGAAGCCCATAGGGGGCTATGGTGAAAAAGGAAATATCCTCAGAAGAAATCTGGAAAGAAGCTTTCTGAGAAACTGCTTAGTGTTCTGTGAATTCATCTCACAGAGTTACATCTGTATTTCGTGGATCTCTTTGCTTGCCTTATTTCTGTGGAATCTGAGAACAGATATTTCGGATCCCTTTGAAGACTATAGGGCCAAAGGAAATATCCTCCGATAACAAAGAGAAAGAAGCTTTCTGAGAAACTTCTTTGTGTTCTGTGAAATCATCTCACAGAGTTACAGCTTTCCCCTCAAGAAGCCTTTCGCTCAGACAGTTCTTGTGGAATTGGCAAAGAGATATTTGGAAGCCCATAGAGGGCTATGGTGAAAAAGGAAATATCCTCAGATGAAATCTGGAAGGAAGCTTTCTGAGAAACTGCTTTGTGTTCTGTGAATTCATCTCACAGTGTTACATGTGTATTTCGTGGATCTCTTTGCTAGCCTTATTTCTGTGGAATCTGAGAAAAGATATTTCGGATCCCTATGAAGACTATAGGGCCAAAGGAAATATCCTCCGATAACAAAGAGAAAGAAGCTTTCTGAGAAACTTCTTTTGTTCTGTGAAATCATCTCACAGAGTTACAGCTTTCCCCTCAAGAAGCCTTTCGCTAAGACAGTTCTTGTGGAATTGGCAAAGTGATATTTGGAAGCCCATAGAGGGCTATGGTGAAAAAGGAAATATCCTCAGATGAAATCGGGAAAGAAGCCTTCTGAGAAACTGCTTAGTGTTCTGTGAATTCATCTCACAGGGTTACATCTGTATTTCGTGGATCTCTTTGCTAGCCTTATTTCTGTGTAAACTGAGAACAGATATTTCGGATCCCTTTGAAGACTATAGGGCCAAAGGAAATATCCTCCGATAACAAAGAGAAAGAAGCTTTCTGAGAAACTTCTTTGTGTTCTGTGAAATCATCTCACAGAGTTACAGCTTTCCCCTCAAGAAGCCTTTCGCTAAGACAGTTCTTGTGGAATTGGCAAAGTGATATTTGGAAGCCCATAGAGGGCTATGGTGAAAAAGGAAATATCCTCAGATGAAATCTGGAAAGAAGCTTTCTGAGAAACTGCTTAGTGTTCTGTGAATTCATCTCACAGAGTTACATCTGTATTTCGTGGATCTCTTTGCTAGCCTTATTTCTGTGGAATCTGAGAACAGATATTTCGGATCCCTTTGAAGACTCTAGGGCCAAAGGAAATATCCTCCGATAACAAAGAGAAAGAAGGTTTCTGAGAAACTTCTTTGTGTTCTGTGAAATCATCTCACAGAGTTACAGCTTTCCCCTCAAGAAGCCTTTCGCTCAGACAGTTCTTGTGGAATTGGCAAAGAGATATTTGGAAGCCCAAAGAGGGCTATGGTGAAAAAGGAAATATCCTCAGATGAAATCTGGAAAGAAGGTTTCTGAGAAACTGCTTAGTGTTCTGTGAATTCATCTCACAGAGTTACATGTGTATTTCGTGGATCTCTTTGCTAGCCTTATTTCTGTGGAATCTGAGAACAGATATTTCGGATCCCTTTGAAGACTATAGGGTCAAAGTAAATATCCTGCGATAACAAAGAGAAAGAAGCTTTCTGAGAAACTTCTTTGTGTTCTGTGAAATCATCTCACAGAGTTACAGCTTTCCCCTCAAGAAGCCTTTCGCTAAGACAGTTCTTGTGGAATTGGCAAAGTGATATTTGGAAGCCCATAGAGGGCTATGGCGAAAAAGGAAATATCCTCAGATGAAATCTGGAAAGAAGGTTTCTGAGAAACGGCTTAGTGTTCTGTGAATTCATCTCACAGAGTTACATCTGTATTTCGTGGATCTCTTTGCTAGCCTTATTTCTGTGGAATCTGAGAACAGAGATTTCGGATCCTTTTGAAGACTATAGGGCCAAAGGAAATATCCTCCGATAACAAAGAGAAAGAAGCTTTCTGAGAAACTTCTTTGTGTTCTGTGAAATCATCTCACAGAGTTACAGCTTTCCCCTCAAGAAGCCTTTCGCTAAGACAGTTCTTGTGGAATTGGCAAAGTGATATTTGGAAGCCCATAGAGGGCTATGGTGAAAAAGGAAATATCCTCAGATGAAATCTGGAAAGAAGCTTTCTGAGAAACTGCTTAGTGTTCTGTGAATTCATCTCACAGAGTTACATCTGTATTTCGTGGATCTCTTTGCTAGCCTTATTTCTCTGGAATCTGAGAAAAGATATTTCGGATCCCTATAAAGACTATAGGGCCAAAGGAAATATCCTCCGATAACAAAGAGAAAGAAGCTTTCTGAGAAACTTCTTTCTGTTCTGTGAAATCATCTCACAGAGTTACAGCTTTCCCCTCAAGAAGCCTTTCGCTAAGACAGTTCTTGTGGAATTGGCAAAGTGATATTTGGAAGCCCATAGAGGGCTATGGTGAAAAAGGAAATATCCTCAGATGAACTCTGGAAAGAAGCTTTCTGAGAAACTGCTTAGTGTTCTGTGAATTCATCTCACAGAGTTACATCTGTATTTCGTGGATCTCTTTGCTAGCCTTATTTCTGTGGAATCTGAGAAAAGATATTTCGGATCCCTTTGAAGACTATAGGGCCAAAGGAAATATCCTGCGATAACAAAGAGAAAGAAGCTTTCTGAGAAACTTCTTTGTGTTCTGTGAAATCATCTCACAGAGTTACAGCTTTCCCCTCAAGAAGCCTTTCGCTAAGACAGTTCTTGTGGAATTGGCAAAGTGATATTTGGAAGCCCATAGAGGGCTACGGTGAAAAAGGAAATATCCTCAGATGAACTCTGGAAAGAAGCTTTCTGAGAAACTGCTTAGTGTTCTGTGAATTCATCTCACAGAGTTACAACTATAATTCGTGGATCTCTTTGCTAGCCTTATTTCTGTGTAATCTGGGAACAGAGATTTCGGATCCCTTTGAAGACTATAGGGCCAAAGGAAATATCCTCCGATAACAAAGAGAAAGAAGGTTTCTGAGAAACTTCTTTGTGTTTTGTGAAATCATCTCACAGAGTTACAGCTTTCCCCTCAAGAAGCCTTTCGCTAAGACAGTTCTTGTGGAATTGGCAAAGTGATATTTGGAAGCCCATAGAGGGCTATGGTGAAAAAGGAAATATCCTCAGATGAAATCTGGAAAGAAGCTTTCTGAGAAACTGCTTAGTGTTCTGTGAATTCATCTCACAGAGTTACATCTGTATTTCGTGGATCTCTTTGCTAGCCTTATTTCTGTGGAATCTGAGAACAGATATTTCGGATCCCTTTGAAGACTATAGGGCCAAAGGAAATATCCTCCGATAACAAAGAGAAAGAAGCTTTCTGAGAAACTTCTTTGTGTTCTGTGAAATCATCTCACAGAGTTACAGCTTTCCCCTCAAGAAGCCTTTCGCTCAGACAGTTCTTGTGGAATTGGCAAAGTGATATTTGGAAACCCATAGAGGGCTATGGTGAAAAAGGAAATATCCTCAGATGAAATCTGGAAAGAAGCTTTCTGAGAAACTGCTTAGTGTTCTGTGAATTCATCTCACAGAGTTACATCTGTATTTCGTGGATCTCTTTGCCAGCCTTATTTCTGTGGAATCTGAGAACAGATATTTCGGATCCCTATGAAGACTATAGGGCCAAAGGAAATATCCTCCGATAACAAAGAGAAAGAAGGTTTCTGAGAAACTTCTTTGTGTTCTGTGAAATCATCTCACAGAGTTACAGCTTTCCCCTCAAGAAGCCTTTCGCTAAGTCAGTTCTTGTGGAATTGGCAAAGTGATATTTGGAAGCCCATAGAGGGCTATGGTTAAAAAGGAAATATCCTCAGATGAAATCTGGAAAGAAGCTTTCTGAGAAACTGCTTAGTGTTCTGTGAATTCATCTCACAGAGTTACATCTGTATTTCGTGGATCTCTTTGCTAGCCTTATTTCTGTGGAATCTGAGAACAGATATTTCGGATCCCTTTGAAGACTATAGGGCCAAAGGAAATATCCTCCGATAACAAAGAGAAAGAAGATTTCTGAGAAACTTCTTTGTGTTCTGTGAAATCATCTCACAGAGTTACAGCTTTCCCCTCAAGAAGCCTTTCGCTAAGACAGTTCTTGTGGAATTGGCAAAGTGATATTTGGAAGCCCATAGAGGGCTATGGTGAAAAAGGAAATATCCTCAGATGAACTCTGGAAAGAAGCTTTCTGAGAAACTGCTTAGTGTTCTGTGAATTCATCTCACAGAGTTACATCTGTATTTCGTGGATCTCTTTGCTAGCCTTATTTCTGTGGAATCTGAGAAAAGATATTTCGGATCCCTTTGAAGACTATAGGGCCAAAGGAAATATCCTGCGATAACAAAGAGAAAGAAGCTTTCTGAGAAACTTCTTTGTGTTCTGTGAAATCATCTCACAGAGTTACAGCTTTCCCCTCAAGAAGCCTTTCGCTAAGACAGTTCTTGTGGAATTGGCAAAGTGATATTTGGAAGCCCATAGAGGGCTACGGTGAAAAAGGAAATATCCTCAGATGAACTCTGGAAAGAAGCTTTCTGAGAAACTGCTTAGTGTTCTGTGAATTCATCTCACAGAGTTACAACTATAATTCGTGGATCTCTTTGCTAGCCTTATTTCTGTGTAATCTGGGAACAGAGATTTCGGATCCCTTTGAAGACTATAGGGCCAAAGGAAATATCCTCCGATAACAAAGAGAAAGAAGGTTTCTGAGAAACTTCTTTGTGTTTTGTGAAATCATCTCACAGAGTTACAGCTTTCCCCTCAAGAAGCCTTTCGCTAAGACAGTTCTTGTGGAATTGGCAAAGTGATATTTGGAAGCCCATAGAGGGCTATGGTGAAAAAGGAAATATCCTCAGATGAAATCTGGAAAGAAGCTTTCTGAGAAACTGCTTAGTGTTCTGTGAATTCATCTCACAGAGTTACATCTGTATTTCGTGGATCTCTTTGCTAGCCTTATTTCTGTGGAATCTGAGAACAGATATTTCGGATCCCTTTGAAGACTATAGGGCCAAAGGAAATATCCTCCGATAACAAAGAGAAAGAAGCTTTCTGAGAAACTTCTTTGTGTTCTGTGAAATCATCTCACAGAGTTACAGCTTTCCCCTCAAGAAGCCTTTCGCTCAGACAGTTCTTGTGGAATTGGCAAAGTGATATTTGGAAGCCCATAGAGGGCTATGGTGAAAAAGGAAATATCCTCAGATGAAATCTGGAAAGAAGCTTTCTGAGAAACTGCTTAGTGTTCTGTGAATTCATCTCACAGAGTTACATCTGTATTTCGTGGATCTCTTTGCCAGCCTTATTTCTGTGGAATCTGAGAACAGATATTTCGGATCCCTATGAAGACTATAGGGCCAAAGGAAATATCCTGCGATAACAAAGAGAAAGAAGCTTTCTGAGAAACTTCTTTGTGTTCTGTGAAATCATCTCACAGAGTTACAGCTTTCCCCTCAAGAAGCCTTTCGCTAAGACAGTTCTTGTGGAATTGGCAAAGTGATATTTGGAAGCCCATAGAGGGCTATGGTGAAAAAGGAAATATCCTCAGATGAAATCTGGAAAGAAGGTTTCTGAGAAACTGCTTAGTGTTCTGTGAATTCATCTCACAGAGTTACATCTGTATTTCGTGGATCTCTTTGCTACCCTTATTTCTGTGGAATCTGAGAACAGATATTTCGGATCCCTTTGAAGACTATAGGGCCAAAGGAAATATCCTCCGAAAACAAAGAGAAAGAAGCCTTCTGAGAAACTTCTTTGTGTTCTGTGAAATCATCTCACAGAGTTACAGCTTTCCCCTCAAGAAGCCTTTCGCTAAGACAGTTCTTGTGGAATTGGCAAAGTGATATTTGGAAGCCCATAGAGGGCTATGGTGAAAAAGGAAATATCCTCAGATGAAATCTGGAAAGAAGCTTTCTGAGAAACTGCTTAGTGTTCTGTGAATTCATCTCACAGAGTTACATGTGTATTTCGTGGATCTCTTTGCTAGCCTTATTTCTGTGGAATCTGAGAAAAGATATTTCGGATCCCTATGAAGACTATAGGGCCAAAGGAAATATCCTCCGATAACAAAGAGAAAGAAGCTTTCTGAGAAACTTCTTTGTGTTCTGTGAAATCATCTCACAGAGTTACAGCTTTCCCCTCAAGAAGCCTTTCGTTAAGACAGTTCTTGTGGAATTGGCAAAGTGATATTTGGAAGCCCATAGAGGGCTATGTTGAAAAAGGAAATATCCTCAGATGAAATCGGGAAAGAAGCCTTCTGAGAAACTGCTTAGTGTTCTGTGAATTCATCTCACAGAGTTACATCTGTATTTCGTGGATCTCTTTGCTAGCCTTATTTCTGTGGAATCTGAGAACAGATATTTCGGATCCCTTTGAAGACTATAGGGCCAAAGGAAATATCCTCCGATAACAAAGAGAAAGAAGGTTTCTGAGAAACTTCTTTGTGTTCTGTGAAATCATCTCACAGAGTTACAGCTTTCCCCTCAAGAAGCCTTTCGCTAAGTCAGTTCTTGTGGAATTGGCAAAGTGATATTTGGAAGCCCATAGAGGGCTATGGTTAAAAAGGAAATATCCTCAGATGAAATCTGGAAAGAAGCTTTCTGAGAAACTGCTTAGTGTTCTGTGAATTCATCTCACAGAGTTACATCTGTATTTCGTGGATCTCTTTGCTAGCCTTATTTCTGTGGAATCTGAGAACAGATATTTCGGATCCCTTTGAAGACTATAGGGCCAAAGGAAATATCCTCCGATAACAAAGAGAAAGAAGATTTCTGAGAAACTTCTTTGTGTTCTGTGAAATCATCTCACAGAGTTACAGCTTTCCCCTCAAGAAGCCTTTCGCTCAGACAGTTCTTGTGGAATTGGCAAAGTGATATTTGGAAGCCCATAGAGGGCTATGGTGAAAAAGGAAATCTCCTCAGATGAAATCTGGAAAGAAGCTCTCTGAGAAACTGCTTAGTGTTCTGTGAATTCATCTCACAGAGTTACATCTGTATTTCGTGGATCTCTTTGCTAGCCTTATTTCTGTGGAATCTGAGAACAGATATTTCGGATCCCTTTGAAGACTATAGGGCCAAAGGAAATATCCTGCGATAACAAAGAGAAAGAAGCTTTCTGAGAAACTTCTTTGTGTTCTGTGAAATCATCTCACAGAGTTACAGCTTTCCCCTCAAGAAGCCTTTCGCTAAGACAGTTCTTGTGGAATTGGCAAAGTGATATTTGGAAGCCCATAGAGGGCTATGGTGAAAAAGGAAATATCCTCAGATGAAATCTGGAAAGAAGGTTTCTGAGAAACTGCTTAGTGTTCTGTGAATTCATCTCACAGAGTTACATCTGTATTTCGTGGATCTCTTTGCTACCCTTATTTCTGTGGAATCTGAGAACAGATATTTCGGATCCCTTTGAAGACTATAGGGCCAAAGGAAATATCCTCCGATAACAAAGAGAAAGAAGCTTTCTGAGAAACTTCTTTGTGTTCTGTGAAATCATCTCACAGAGTTACAGCTTTCCCCTCAAGAAGCCTTTCGCTAAGACAGTTCTTGTGGAATTGGCAAAGTGATATTTGGAAGCCCCTAGAGGTCTACGGTGAAAAAGGAAATATCCTCAGATGAAATCTGGAAAGAAGGTTTCTGAGAAACTGCTTAGTGTTCTGTTAATTCATCTCACAGAGTTACATCTGTATTTCGTGGATCTCTTTGCTAGCCTTATTTCTGTGGAATCTGAGAACAGATATTTCGGATCCCTTTGAAGACTATAGGGCCAAAGGAAATATCCTCCGATAACAAAGAGCAAGAAGGTTTCTGAGAAACTTCTTTGTGTTCTGTGAAATCAACTCACAGCGTTACAGCTTTCTCCTCAAGAAGCCTTTCGCTAAGACAGTTCTTGTGGAATTGGCAAAGTGATATTTAAAGACCATATAGGGCTATGGTGAAAAAGGAAATATCCTCAGATGAAATCTGGAAAGAAGCTTTCTGAGAAACTGCTTAGTGTTCTGTGAATTCATCTCACAGAGTTACATCTGTATTTCGTGGATCTCTTTGCCAGCCTTATTTCTGTGGAATCTGAGAACAGATATTTCGGATCCCTATGAAGACTATAGGGCCAAAGGAAATATCCTGCGATAACAAAGAGAAAGAAGCTTTCTGAGAAACTTCTTTGTGTTCTGTGAAATCATCTCACAGAGTTACAGCTTTCCCCTCAAGAAGCCTTTCGCTAAGACAGTTCTTGTGGAATTGGCAAAGTGATATTTGGAAGCCCATAGAGGGCTATGGTGAAAAAGGAAATATCCTCAGATGAAATCTGGAAAGAAGGTTTCTGAGAAACTGCTTAGTGTTCTGTGAATTCATCTCACAGAGTTACATCTGTATTTCGTGGATCTCTTTGCTACCCTTATTTCTGTGGAATCTGAGAACAGATATTTCGGATCCCTTTGAAGACTATAGGGCCAAAGGAAATATCCTCCGAAAACAAAGAGAAAGAAGCCTTCTGAGAAACTTCTTTGTGTTCTGTGAAATCATCCCACAGAGTTACAGCTTTCCCCTCAAGAAGCCTTTCGCTAAGACAGTTCTTGTGGAATTGGCAAAGTGATATTTGGAAGCCCATAGAGGGCTATGGTGAAAAAGGAAATATCCTCAGATGAAATCTGGAAAGAAGCTTTCTGAGAAACTGCTTAGTGTTCTGTTAATTCATCTCACAGAGTTACATCTGTAATTCGTCGATCTCTTTGCTCGCCTTATTTCTGTGGAATCTGAGAACAGATATTACGGATCCCTTTGAAGACTATAGGGCCAAAGGAAATATCCTCCGATAACAAAGAGAAAGAAGCTTTCTGAGAATCTTTTTTGTGTTCTGTGAAATCATCTCACAGAGTTACAGCTTTCCCCTCAAGAAGCCTTTCGCTAAGACAGTTCTTGTGGAATTGGCAAAGTGATATTTGGAAGCCCATAGAGGGCTACGGTGAAAAAGGAAATATCCTCAGATGAAATCTGGAAAGAAGGTTTCTGAGAAACTGCTTAGTGTTCTGTTAATTCATCTCACAGAGTTACATCTGTATTTCGTGGATCTCTTTGCTAGCCTTATTTCTGTGGAATCTGAGAACAGATATTTCGGATCTCTTTGAAGACTATAGGGCCAAAGGAAATATCCTCCGATAACAAAGAGCAAGAAGCTTTCTGAGAAACTTCTTTGTGTTCTGTGAAATGAACTCACAGCGTTACAGCTTTCTCCTCAAGAAGCCTTTCGCTAAGACAGTTCTTGTGGAATTGGCAATGTGATATTTAAAGACCATAGAGGGCTATGGTGAAAAAGGAAATATCCTCAGATGAAATCTGGAAAGAAGCTTTCTGAGAAACTGCTTAGTGTTCTGTGAATTCATCTCACAGAGTTACATGTGTATTTCGTGGATCTCTTTGCTAGCCTTATTTCTGTGGAATCTGAGAAAAGATATTTCGGATCCCTATGAAGACTATAGGGCCAAAGGAAATATCCTCCGATAACAAAGAGAAAGAAGCTTTCTGAGAAACTTCTTTGTGTTCTGTGAAATCATCTCACAGAGTTACAGCTTTCCCCTCAAGAAGCCTTTCGTTAAGACAGTTCTTGTGGAATTGGCAAAGTGATATTTGGAAGCCCATAGAGGGCTATGGTGAAAAAGGAAATATCCTCAGATGAAATCGGGAAAGAAGCCTTCTGAGAAACTGCTTAGTGTTCTGTGAATTCATCTCACAGAGTTACATCTGTATTTCGTGGATCTCTTTGCTAGCCTTATTTCTGTGGAATCTGAGAACAGATATTTCGGATCCCTTTGAAGACTATAGGGCCAAAGGAAATATCCTCCGATAACAAAGAGAAAGAAGGTTTCTGAGAAACTTCTTTGTGTTCTGTGAAATCATCTCACAGAGTTACAGCTTTCCCCTCAAGAAGCCTTTCGCTAAGACAGTTCTTGTGGAATTGGCAAAGTGATATTTGGAAGCCCATAGAGGGCTATGGTTAAAAAGGAAATATCCTCAGATGAAATCTGGAAAGAAGCTTTCTGAGAAACTGCTTAGTGTTCTGTGAATTCATCTCACAGAGTTACATCTGTATTTCGTGGATCTCTTTGCTAGCCTTATTTCTGTGGAATCTGAGAACAAATATTTCGGATCCCTTTGAAGACTATAGGGCCAAAGGAAATATCCTCCGATAACAAAGAGAAAGAAGATTTCTGAGAAACTTCTTTGTGTTCTGTGAAATCATCTCACAGAGTTACAGCTTTCCCCTCAAGAAGCCTTTCGCTCAGACAGTTCTTGTGGAATTGGCAAAGTGATATTTGGAAGCCCATAGAGGGCTATGGTGAAAAAGGAAATCTCCTCAGATGAAATCTGGAAAGAAGCTCTCTGAGAAACTGCTTAGTGTTCTGTGAATTCATCTCACAGAGTTACATCTGTATTTCGTGGATCTCTTTGCTAGCCTTATTTCTGTGGAATCTGAGAACAGATATTTCGGATCCCTTTGAAGACTATAGGGCCAAAGGAAATATCCTGCGATAACAAAGAGAAAGAAGATTTCTGAGAAACTTCTTTGTGTTCTGTGAAATCATCTCACAGAGTTACAGCTTTCCCCTCAAGAAGCCTTTCGCTAAGACAGTTCTTGTGGAATTGGCAAAGTGATATTTGGAAGCCCATAGAGGGCTATGGTGAAAAAGGAAATATCCTCAGATGAAATCTGGAAAGAAGGTTTCTGAGAAACTGCTTAGTGTTCTGTGAATTCATCTCACAGAGTTACATCTGTATTTCGTGGATCTCTTTGCTAGCCTTATTTCTGTGGAATCTGAGAACAGATATTTCGGATCCCTTTGAAGACTATAGGGCCAAAGGAAATATCCTCCGATAACAAAGAGAAAGAAGCTTTCTGAGAAACTTCTTTGTGTTCTGTGAAATCATCTCACAGAGTTACAGCTTTCCCCTCAAGAAGCCTTTCGCTAAGACAGTTCTTGTGGAATTGGCAAAGTGATATTTGGAAGCCCCTAGAGGGCTACGGTGAAAAAGGAAATATCCTCAGATGAAATCTGGAAAGAAGGTTTCTGAGAAACTGCTTAGTGTTCTGTGAATTCATCTCACAGAGTTACATCTGTATTTCGTGGATCTCTTTGCTAGCCTTATTTCTGTGGAATCTGAGAACAGATATTTCGGATCCCTTTGAAGACTATAGGGCCAAAGGAAATATCCTCCGAAAACAAAGAGCAAGAAGGTTTCTGAGAAACTTCTTTGTGTTCTGTGAAATCAACTCACAGCGTTACAGCTTTCTCCTCAAGAAGCCTTTCGCTAAGACAGTTCTTGTGGAATTGGCAAAGTGATATTTAAAGACCATATAGGGCTATGGTGAAAAAGGAAATATCCTCAGATGAAATCTGGAAAGAAGCTTTCTGAGAAACTGCTTAGTGTTCTGTGAATTCATCTCACAGAGTTACATGTGTATTTCGTGGATCTCTTTGCTAGCCTTATTTCTGTGGAATCTGAGAAAAGATATTTCGGATCCCTATGAAGACTATAGGGCCAAAGGAAATATCCTCCGATAACAAAGAGAAAGAAGCTTTCTGAGAAACTTCTTTGTGTTCTGTGAAATCATCTCACAGAGTTACAGCTTTCCCCTCAAGAAGCCTTTCGCTAAGACAGTTCTTGTGGAATTGGCAAAGTGATATTTAAAGACCATATAGGGCTATGGTGAAAAAGGAAATATCCTCAGATGAAATCTGGAAAGAAGCTTTCTGAGAAACTGCTTAGTGTTCTGTGAATTCATCTCACAGAGTTACATCTGTATTTCGTGGATCTCTTTGCCAGCCTTATTTCTGTGGAATCTGAGAACAGATATTTCGGATCCCTATGAAGACTATAGGGCCAAAGGAAATATCCTGCGATAACAAAGAGAAAGAAGCTTTCTGAAAAACTTCTTTGTGTTCTGTGAAATCATCTCACAGAGTTACAGCTTTCCCCTCAAGAAGCCTTTCGCTAAGACAGTTCTTGTGGAATTGGCAAAGTGATATTTGGAAGCCCATAGAGGGCTATGGTGAAAAAGGAAATATCCTCAGATGAAATCTGGAAAGAAGGTTTCTGAGAAACTGCTTAGTGTTCTGTGAATTCATCTCACAGAGTTACATCTGTATTTCGGGGTTCTCTTTGCTCCCCTTATTTCTGTGGAATCTGAGAACAGATATTTCGGATCCCTTTGAAGACTATAGGGCCAAAGGAAATATCCTCCGAAAACAAAGAGAAAGAAGCCTTCTGAGAAACTTCTTTGTGTTCTGTGAAATCATCCCACAGAGTTACAGCTTTCCCCTCAAGAAGCCTTTCGCTAAGACAGTTCTTGTGGAATTGGCAAAGTGATATTTGGAAGCCCATAGAGGGCTATGGTGAAAAAGGAAATATCCTCAGATGAAATCTGGAAAGAAGCTTTCTGAGAAACTGCTTAGTGTTCTGTTAATTCATCTCACAGAGTTACATCTGTAATTCGAAGATCTCTTTGCTCGCCTTATTTCTGTGGAATCTGAGAACAGATATTACGGATCCCTTTGAAGACTATAGGGCCAAAGGAAATATCCTCCGATAACAAAGAGAAAGAAGCTTTCTGAGAATCTTTTTTGTGTTCTGTGAAATCATCTCACAGAGTTACAGCTTTCCCCTCAAGAAGCCTTTCGCTAAGACAGTTCTTGTGGAATTGGCAAAGTGATATTTGGAAGCCCATAGAGGGCTACGGTGAAAAAGGAAATATCCTCAGATGAAATCTGGAAAGAAGGTTTCTGAGAAACTGCTTAGTGTTCTGTTAATTCATCTCACAGAGTTACATCTGTATTTCGTGGATCTCTTTGCTAGCCTTATTTCTGTGGAATCTGAGAACAGATATTTCGGATCTCTTTGAAGACTATAGGGCCAAAGGAAATATCCTCCGATAACAAAGAGCAAGAAGCTTTCTGGGAAACTTCTTTGTGTTCTGTGAAATCAACTCACAGCGTTACAGCTTTCCCCTCAAGAAGCCTTTCGCTAAGACAGTTCTTGTGGAATTGGCAATGTGATATTTAAAGACCATAGAGGGCTATGGTGAAAAAGGAAATATCCTCAGATGAAATCTGGAAAGAAGCTTTCTGAGAAACTGCTTAGTGTTCTGTGAATTCATCTCACAGAGTTACATGTGTATTTCGTGGATCTCTTTGCTAGCCTTATTTCTGTGGAATCTGAGAAAAGATATTTCGGATCCCTATGAAGACTATAGGGCCAAAGGAAATATCCTCCGATAACAAAGAGAAAGAAGCTTTCTGAGAAACTTCTTTGTGTTCTGTGAAATCATCTCACAGAGTTACAGCTTTCCCCTCAAGAAGCCTTTCGTTAAGACAGTTCTTGTGGAATTGGCAAAGTGATATTTGGAAGCCCATAGAGGGCTATGGTGAAAAAGGAAATATCCTCAGATGAAATCGGGAAAGAAGCCTTCTGAGAAACTGCTTAGTGTTCTGTGAATTCATCTCACAGAGTTACATCTGTATTTCGTGGATCTCTTTGCTAGCCTTATTTCTGTGGAATCTGAGAACAGATATTTCGGATCCCTTTGAAGACTATAGGGCCAAAGGAAATATCCTCCGATAACAAAGAGAAAGAAGGTTTCTGAGAAACTTCTTTGTGTTCTGTGAAATCATCTCACAGAGTTACAGCTTTCCCCTCAAGAAGCCTTTCGCTAAGACAGTTCTTGTGGAATTGGCAAAGTGATATTTGGAAGCCCATAGAGGGCTATGGTGAAAAAGGAAATATCCTCAGATGAAATCTGGAAAGAAGCTTTCTGAGAAACTGCTTAGTGTTCTGTGAATTCATCTCACAGAGTTACATGTGTATTTCGTGGATCTCTTTGCTAGCCTTATTTCTGAGGAATCTGAGAACAGATATTTCGGATCCCTTTGAAGACTATAGGGCCAAAGGAAATATCCTCCGATAACAAAGAGAAAGAAGATTTCTGAGAAACTTCTTTGTGTTCTGTGAAATCATCTCACAGAGTTACAGCTTTCCCCTCAAGAAGCCTTTCGCTCAGACAGTTCTTGTGGAATTGGCAAAGTGATATTTGGAAGCCCATAGAGGGCTATGGTGAAAAAGGAAATCTCCTCAGATGAAATCTGGAAAGAAGCTCTCTGAGAAACTGCTTAGTGTTCTGTGAATTCATCTCACAGAGTTACATCTGTATTTCGTGGATCTCTTTGCTAGCCTTATTTCTGTGGAATCTGAGAACAGATATTTCGGATCCCTTTGAAGACTATAGGGCCAAAGGAAATATCCTCCGATAACAAAGAGAAAGAAGGTTTCTGAGAAACTTCTTTGTGTTCTGTGAAATCATCTCACAGAGTTACAGCTTTCCCCTCAAGAAGCCTTTCGCTAAGTCAGTTCTTGTGGAATTGGCAAAGTGATATTTGGAAGCCCATAGAGGGCTATGGTGAAAAAGGAAATATCCTCAGATGAAATCTGGAAAGAAGCTTTCTGAGAAACTGCTTAGTGTTCTGTGAATTCATCTCACAGAGTTACATCTGTATTTCGTGGATCTCTTTGCTAGCCTTATTTCTGTGGAATCTGAGAACAGATATTTCGGATCCCTTTGAAGACTATAGGGCCAAAGGAAATATCCTCCGATAACAAAGAGAAAGAAGATTTCTGAGAAACTTCTTTGTGTTCTGTGAAATCATCTCACAGAGTTACAGCTTTCCCCTCAAGAAGCCTTTCGCTCAGACAGTTCTTGTGGAATTGGCAAAGTGATATTTGGAAGCCCATAGAGGGCTATGGTGAAAAAGGAAATCTCCTCAGATGAAATCTGGAAAGAAGCTCTCTGAGAAACTGCTTAGTGTTCTGTGAATTCATCTCACAGAGTTACATCTGTATTTCGTGGATCTCTTTGCTAGCCTTATTTCTGTGGAATCTGAGAACAGATATTTCGGATCCCTTTGAAGACTATAGGGCCAAAGGAAATATCCTGCGATAACAAAGAGAAAGAAGCTTTCTGAGAAACTTCTTTGTGTTCTGTGAAATCATCTCACAGAGTTACAGCTTTCCCCTCAAGAAGCCTTTCGCTAAGACAGTTCTTGTGGAATTGGCAAAGTGATATTTGGAAGCCCATAGAGGGCTATGGTGAAAAAGGAAATATCCTCAGATGAAATCTGGAAAGAAGGTTTCTGAGAAACTGCTTAGTGTTCTGTGAATTCATCTCACAGAGTTACATCTGTATTTCGTGGATCTCTTTGCTACCCTTATTTCTGTGGAATCTGAGAACAGATATTTCGGATCCCTTTGAAGACTATAGGGCCAAAGGAAATATCCTCCGATAACAAAGAGAAAGAAGCTTTCTGAGAAACTTCTTTGTGTTCTGTGAAATCATCTCACAGAGTTACAGCTTTCTCCTCAAGAAGCCTTTCGCTAAGACAGTTCTTGTGGAATTGGCAAAGTGATATTTGGAAGCCCCTAGAGGTCTACGGTGAAAAAGGAAATATCCTCAGATGAAATCTGGAAAGAAGGTTTCTGAGAAACTGCTTAGTGTTCTGTGAATTCATCTCACAGAGTTACATCTGTATTTCGTGGTTCTCTTTGCTACCCTTATTTCTGTGGAATCTGAGAACAGATATTTCGGATCCCTTTGAAGACTATAGGGCCAAAGGAAATATCCTCCGAAAACAAAGAGAAAGAAGCCTTCTGAGAAACTTCTTTGTGTTCTGTGAAATCATCCCACAGAGTTACAGCTTTCCCCTCAAGAAGCCTTTCGCTAAGACAGTTCTTGTGGAATTGGCAAAGTGATATTTGGAAGCCCATAGAGGGCTATGGTGAAAAAGGAAATATCCTCAGATGAAATCTGGAAAGAAGCTTTCTGAGAAACTGCTTAGTGTTCTGTTAATTCATCTCACAGAGTTACATCTGTAATTCGAAGATCTCTTTGCTCGCCTTATTTCTGTGGAATCTGAGAACAGATATTACGGATCCCTTTGAAGACTATAGGGCCAAAGGAAATATCCTCCGATAACAAAGAGAAAGAAGCTTTCTGAGAATCTTTTTTGTGTTCTGTGAAATCATCTCACAGAGTTACAGCTTTCCCCTCAAGAAGCCTTTCGCTAAGACAGTTCTTGTGGAATTGGCAAAGTGATATTTGGAAGCCCATAGAGGGCTACGGTGAAAAAGGAAATATCCTCAGATGAAATCTGGAAAGAAGGTTTCTGAGAAACTGCTTAGTGTTCTGTTAATTCATCTCACAGAGTTACATCTGTATTTCGTGGATCTCTTTGCTAGCCTTATTTCTGTGGAATCTGAGAACAGATATTTCGGATCTCTTTGAAGACTATAGGGCCAAAGGAAATATCCTCCGATAACAAAGAGCAAGAAGCTTTCTGGGAAACTTCTTTGTGTTCTGTGAAATCAACTCACAGCGTTACAGCTTTCCCCTCAAGAAGCCTTTCGCTAAGACAGTTCTTGTGGAATTGGCAATGTGATATTTAAAGACCATAGAGGGCTATGGTGAAAAAGGAAATATCCTCAGATGAAATCTGGAAAGAAGCTTTCTGAGAAACTGCTTAGTGTTCTGTGAATTCATCTCACAGAGTTACATGTGTATTTCGTGGATCTCTTTGCTAGCCTTATTTCTGTGGAATCTGAGAAAAGATATTTCGGATCCCTATGAAGACTATAGGGCCAAAGGAAATATCCTCCGATAACAAAGAGAAAGAAGCTTTCTGAGAAACTTCTTTGTGTTCTGTGAAATCAT
Organism: Macaca nemestrina; assembly: GCF_043159975.1. NCBI lineage: Eukaryota > Metazoa > Chordata > Mammalia > Primates > Cercopithecidae > Macaca > Macaca nemestrina. The sequence continues at coordinate 92,194,992 of NC_092125.1, forward strand.
CTCACAGAGTTACAGCTTTCCCCTCAAGAAGCCTTTCGTTAAGACAGTTCTTGTGGAATTGGCAAAGTGATATTTGGAAGCCCATAGAGGGCTATGGTGAAAAAGGAAATATCCTCAGATGAAATCGGGAAAGAAGCCTTCTGAGAAACTGCTTAGTGTTCTGTGAATTCATCTCACAGAGTTACATCTGTATTTCGTGGATCTCTTTGCTAGCCTTATTTCTGTGGAATTTGAGAACAGATATTTCGGATCCCTTTGAAGACTATAGGGCCAAAGGAAATATCCTCCGATAACAAAGAGAAAGAAGGTTTCTGAGAAACTTCTTTGTGTTCTGTGAAATCATCTCACAGAGTTACAGCTTTCCCCTCAAGAAGCCTTTCGCTAAGACAGTTCTTGTGGAATTGGCAAAGTGATATTTGGAAGCCCATAGAGGGCTATGGTGAAAAAGGAAATATCCTCAGATGAAATCTGGAAAGAAGCTTTCTGAGAAACTGCTTAGTGTTCTGTGAATTCATCTCACAGAGTTACATGTGTATTTCGTGGATCTCTTTGCTAGCCTTATTTCTGAGGAATCTGAGAACAGATATTTCGGATCCCTTTGAAGACTATAGGGCCAAAGGAAATATCCTCCGATAACAAAGAGAAAGAAGATTTCTGAGAAACTTCTTTGTGTTCTGTGAAATCATCTCACAGAGTTACAGCTTTCCCCTCAAGAAGCCTTTCGCTCAGACAGTTCTTGTGGAATTGGCAAAGTGATATTTGGAAGCCCATAGAGGGCTATGGTGAAAAAGGAAATCTCCTCAGATGAAATCTGGAAAGAAGCTCTCTGAGAAACTGCTTAGTGTTCTGTGAATTCATCTCACAGAGTTACATCTGTATTTCGTGGATCTCTTTGCTAGCCTTATTTCTGTGGAATCTGAGAACAGATATTTCGGATCCCTTTGAAGACTATAGGGCCAAAGGAAATATCCTCCGATAACAAAGAGAAAGAAGGTTTCTGAGAAACTTCTTTGTGTTCTGTGAAATCATCTCACAGAGTTACAGCTTTCCCCTCAAGAAGCCTTTCGCTAAGTCAGTTCTTGTGGAATTGGCAAAGTGATATTTGGAAGCCCATAGAGGGCTATGGTTAAAAAGGAAATATCCTCAGATGAAATCTGGAAAGAAGCTTTCTGAGAAACTGCTTAGTGTTCTGTGAATTCATCTCACAGAGTTACATCTGTATTTCGTGGATCTCTTTGCTAGCCTTATTTCTGTGGAATCTGAGAACAGATATTTCGGATCCCTTTGAAGACTATAGGGCCAAAGGAAATATCCTCCGATAACAAAGAGAAAGAAGATTTCTGAGAAACTTCTTTGTGTTCTGTGAAATCATCTCACAGAGTTACAGCTTTCCCCTCAAGAAGCCTTTCGCTCAGACAGTTCTTGTGGAATTGGCAAAGTGATATTTGGAAGCCCATAGAGGGCTATGGTGAAAAAGGAAATCTCCTCAGATGAAATCTGGAAAGAAGCTCTCTGAGAAACTGCTTAGTGTTCTGTGAATTCATCTCACAGAGTTACATCTGTATTTCGTGGATCTCTTTGCTAGCCTTATTTCTGTGGAATCTGAGAACAGATATTTCGGATCCCTTTGAAGACTATAGGGCCAAAGGAAATATCCTGCGATAACAAAGAGAAAGAAGCTTTCTGAGAAACTTCTTTGTGTTCTGTGAAATCATCTCACAGAGTTACAGCTTTCCCCTCAAGAAGCCTTTCGCTAAGACAGTTCTTGTGGAATTGGCAAAGTGATATTTGGAAGCCCATAGAGGGCTATGGTGAAAAAGGAAATATCCTCAGATGAAATCTGGAAAGAAGCTTTCTGAGAAACTGCTTAGTGTTCTGTGAATTCATCTCACAGAGTTACATCTGTATTTCGTGGATCTCTTTGCTACCCTTATTTCTGTGGAATCTGAGAACAGATATTTCGGATCCCTTTGAAGACTATAGGGCCAAAGGAAATATCCTCCGATAACAAAGAGAAAGAAGCTTTCTGAGAAACTTCTTTGTGTTCTGTGAAATCATCTCACAGAGTTACAGCTTTCCCCTCAAGAAGCCTTTCGCTAAGACAGTTCTTGTGGAATTGGCAAAGTGATATTTGGAAGCCCCTAGAGGTCTACGGTGAAAAAGGAAATATCCTCAGATGAAATCTGGAAAGAAGGTTTCTGAGAAACTGCTTAGTGTTCTGTTAATTCATCTCACAGAGTTACATCTGTATTTCGTGGATCTCTTTGCTAGCCTTATTTCTGTGGAATCTGAGAACAGATATTTCGGATCCCTTTGAAGACTATAGGGCCAAAGGAAATATCCTCCGATAACAAAGAGCAAGAAGGTTTCTGAGAAACTTCTTTGTGTTCTGTGAAATCAACTCACAGCGTTACAGCTTTCTCCTCAAGAAGCCTTTCGCTAAGACAGTTCTTGTGGAATTGGCAAAGTGATATTTAAAGACCATATAGGGCTATGGTGAAAAAGGAAATATCCTCAGATGAAATCTGGAAAGAAGCTTTCTGAGAAACTGCTTAGTGTTCTGTGAATTCATCTCACAGAGTTACATCTGTATTTCGTGGATCTCTTTGCCAGCCTTATTTCTGTGGAATCTGAGAACAGATATTTCGGATCCCTATGAAGACTATAGGGCCAAAGGAAATATCCTGCGATAACAAAGAGAAAGAAGCTTTCTGAGAAACTTCTTTGTGTTCTGTGAAATCATCTCACAGAGTTACAGCTTTCCCCTCAAGAAGCCTTTCGCTAAGACAGTTCTTGTGGAATTGGCAAAGTGATATTTGGAAGCCCATAGAGGGCTATGGTGAAAAAGGAAATATCCTCAGATGAAATCTGGAAAGAAGGTTTCTGAGAAACTGCTTAGTGTTCTGTGAATTCATCTCACAGAGTTACATCTGTATTTCGTGGATCTCTTTGCTACCCTTATTTCTGTGGAATCTGAGAACAGATATTTCGGATCCCTTTGAAGACTATAGGGCCAAAGGAAATATCCTCCGAAAACAAAGAGAAAGAAGCCTTCTGAGAAACTTCTTTGTGTTCTGTGAAATCATCCCACAGAGTTACAGCTTTCCCCTCAAGAAGCCTTTCGCTAAGACAGTTCTTGTGGAATTGGCAAAGTGATATTTGGAAGCCCATAGAGGGCTATGGTGAAAAAGGAAATATCCTCAGATGAAATCTGGAAAGAAGCTTTCTGAGAAACTGCTTAGTGTTCTGTTAATTCATCTCACAGAGTTACATCTGTAATTCGTCGATCTCTTTGCTCGCCTTATTTCTGTGGAATCTGAGAACAGATATTACGGATCCCTTTGAAGACTATAGGGCCAAAGGAAATATCCTCCGATAACAAAGAGAAAGAAGCTTTCTGAGAATCTTTTTTGTGTTCTGTGAAATCATCTCACAGAGTTACAGCTTTCCCCTCAAGAAGCCTTTCGCTAAGACAGTTCTTGTGGAATTGGCAAAGTGATATTTGGAAGCCCATAGAGGGCTACGGTGAAAAAGGAAATATCCTCAGATGAAATCTGGAAAGAAGGTTTCTGAGAAACTGTTTAGTGTTCTGTTAATTCATCTCACAGAGTTACATCTGTATTTCGTGGATCTCTTTGCTAGCCTTATTTCTGTGGAATCTGAGAACAGATATTTCGGATCTCTTTGAAGACTATAGGGCCAAAGGAAATATCCTCCGATAACAAAGAGCAAGAAGCTTTCTGAGAAACTTCTTTGTGTTCTGTGAAATCAACTCACAGCGTTACAGCTTTCTCCTCAAGAAGCCTTTCGCTAAGACAGTTCTTGTGGAATTGGCAATGTGATATTTAAAGACCATAGAGGGCTATGGTGAAAAAGGAAATATCCTCAGATGAAATCTGGAAAGAAGCTTTCTGAGAAACTGCTTAGTGTTCTGTGAATTCATCTCACAGAGTTACATGTGTATTTCGTGGATCTCTTTGCTAGCCTTATTTCTGTGGAATCTGAGAAAAGATATTTCGGATCCCTATGAAGACTATAGGGCCAAAGGAAATATCCTCCGATAACAAAGAGAAAGAAGCTTTCTGAGAAACTTCTTTGTGTTCTGTGAAATCATCTCACAGAGTTACAGCTTTCCCCTCAAGAAGCCTTTCGTTAAGACAGTTCTTGTGGAATTGGCAAAGTGATATTTGGAAGCCCATAGAGGGCTATGGTGAAAAAGGAAATATCCTCAGATGAAATCGGGAAAGAAGCCTTCTGAGAAACTGCTTAGTGTTCTGTGAATTCATCTCACAGAGTTACATCTGTATTTCGTGGATCTCTTTGCTAGCCTTATTTCTGTGGAATCTGAGAACAGATATTTCGGATCCCTTTGAAGACTATAGGGCCAAAGGAAATATCCTCCGATAACAAAGAGAAAGAAGGTTTCTGAGAAACTTCTTTGTGTTCTGTGAAATCATCTCACAGAGTTACAGCTTTCCCCTCAAGAAGCCTTTCGCTAAGACAGTTCTTGTGGAATTGGCAAAGTGATATTTGGAAGCCCATAGAGGGCTATGGTTAAAAAGGAAATATCCTCAGATGAAATCTGGAAAGAAGCTTTCTGAGAAACTGCTTAGTGTTCTGTGAATTCATCTCACAGAGTTACATCTGTATTTCGTGGATCTCTTTGCTAGCCTTATTTCTGTGGAATCTGAGAACAGATATTTCGGATCCCTTTGAAGACTATAGGGCCAAAGGAAATATCCTCCGATAACAAAGAGAAAGAAGATTTCTGAGAAACTTCTTTGTGTTCTGTGAAATCATCTCACAGAGTTACAGCTTTCCCCTCAAGAAGCCTTTCGCTCAGACAGTTCTTGTGGAATTGGCAAAGTGATATTTGGAAGCCCATAGAGGGCTATGGTGAAAAAGGAAATCTCCTCAGATGAAATCTGGAAAGAAGCTCTCTGAGAAACTGCTTAGTGTTCTGTGAATTCATCTCACAGAGTTACATCTGTATTTCGTGGATCTCTTTGCTAGCCTTATTTCTGTGGAATCTGAGAACAGATATTTTGGATCCCTTTGAAGACTATAGGGCCAAAGGAAATATCCTCCGATAACAAAGAGAAAGAAGCTTTCTGAGAAACTTCTTTGTGTTCTGTGAAATCATCTCACAGAGTTACAGCTTTCCCCTCAAGAAGCCTTTCGCTAAGACAGTTCTTGTGGAATTGGCAAAGTGATATTTGGAAGCCCCTAGAGGGCTACGGTGAAAAAGGAAATATCCTCAGATGAAATCTGGAAAGAAGGTTTCTGAGAAACTGCTTAGTGTTCTGTTAATTCATCTCAGAGAGTTACATCTGTATTTCGTGGATCTCTTTGCTAGCCTTATTTCTGTGGAATCTGAGAACAGATATTTCGGATCCCTTTGAAGACTATAGGGCCAAAGGAAATATCCTCCGAAAACAAAGAGCAAGAAGGTTTCTGAGAAACTTCTTTGTGTTCTGTGAAATCAACTCACAGCGTTACAGCTTTCTCCTCAAGAAGCCTTTCGCTAAGACAGTTCTTGTGGAATTGGCAAAGTGATATTTAAAGACCATATAGGGCTATGGTGAAAAAGGAAATATCCTCAGATGAAATCTGGAAAGAAGCTTTCTGAGAAACTGCTTAGTGTTCTGTGAATTCATCTCACAGAGTTACATGTGTATTTCGTGGATCTCTTTGCTAGCCTTATTTCTGTGGAATCTGAGAAAAGATATTTCGGATCCCTATGAAGACTATAGGGCCAAAGGAAATATCCTCCGATAACAAAGAGAAAGAAGCTTTCTGAGAAACTTCTTTGTGTTCTGTGAAATCATCTCACAGAGTTACAGCTTTCCCCTCAAGAAGCCTTTCGCTAAGACAGTTCTTGTGGAATTGGCAAAGTGATATTTAAAGACCATATAGGGCTATGGTGAAAAAGGAAATATCCTCAGATGAAATCTGGAAAGAAGCTTTCTGAGAAACTGCTTAGTGTTCTGTGAATTCATCTCACAGAGTTACATCTGTATTTCGTGGATCTCTTTGCCAGCCTTATTTCTGTGGAATCTGAGAACAGATATTTCGGATCCCTATGAAGACTATAGGGCCAAAGGAAATATCCTGCGATAACAAAGAGAAAGAAGCTTTCTGAGAAACTTCTTTGTGTTCTGTGAAATCATCTCACAGAGTTACAGCTTTCCCCTCAAGAAGCCTTTCGCTAAGACAGTTCTTGTGGAATTGGCAAAGTGATATTTGGAAGCCCATAGAGGGCTATGGTGAAAAAGGAAATATCCTCAGATGAAATCTGGAAAGAAGGTTTCTGAGAAACTGCTTAGTGTTCTGTGAATTCATCTCACAGAGTTACATCTGTATTTCATGGTTCTCTTTGCTACCCTTATTTCTGTGGAATCTGAGAACAGATATTTCGGATCCCTTTGAAGACTATAGGGCCAAAGGAAATATCCTCCGAAAACAAAGAGAAAGAAGCCTTCTGAGAAACTTCTTTGTGTTCTGTGAAATCATCCCACAGAGTTACAGCTTTCCCCTCAAGAAGCCTTTCGCTAAGACAGTTCTTGTGGAATTGGCAAAGTGATATTTGGAAGCCCATAGAGGGCTATGGTGAAAAAGGAAATATCCTCAGATGAAATCTGGAAGGAAGCTTTCTGAGAAACTGCTTAGTGTTCTGTTAATTCATCTCACAGAGTTACATCTGTAATTCGAAGATCTCTTTGCTCGCCTTATTTCTGTGGAATCTGAGAACAGATATTACGGATCCCTTTGAAGACTATAGGGCCAAAGGAAATATCCTCCGATAACAAAGAGAAAGAAGCTTTCTGAGAATCTTTTTTGTGTTCTGTGAAATCATCTCACAGAGTTACAGCTTTCCCCTCAAGAAGCCTTTCGCTAAGACAGTTCTTGTGGAATTGGCAAAGTGATATTTGGAAGCCCATAGAGGGCTATGGTGAAAAAGGAAATATCCTCAGATGAAATCTGGAAAGAAGGTTTCTGAGAAACTGCTTAGTGTTCTGTTAATTCATCTCACAGAGTTACATCTGTATTTCGTGGATCTCTTTGCTAGCCTTATTTCTGTGGAATCTGAGAACAGATATTTCGGATCTCTTTGAAGACTATAGGGCCAAAGGAAATATCCTCCGATAACAAAGAGCAAGAAGCTTTCTGGGAAACTTCTTTGTGTTCTGTGAAATCAACTCACAGCGTTACAGCTTTCCCCTCAAGAAGCCTTTCGCTAAGACAGTTCTTGTGGAATTGGCAATGTGATATTTAAAGACCATAGAGGGCTATGGTGAAAAAGGAAATATCCTCAGATGAAATCTGGAAAGAAGCTTTCTGAGAAACTGCTTAGTGTTCTGTGAATTCATCTCACAGAGTTACATGTGTATTTCATGGATCTCTTTGCTAGCCTTATTTCTGTGGAATCTGAGAAAAGATATTTCGGATCCCTATGAAGACTATAGGGCCAAAGGAAATATCCTCCGATAACAAAGAGAAAGAAGCTTTCTGAGAAACTTCTTTGTGTTCTGTGAAATCATCTCACAGAGTTACAGCTTTCCCCTCAAGAAGCCTTTCGTTAAGACAGTTCTTGTGGAATTGGCAAAGTGATATTTGGAAGCCCATAGAGGGCTATGGTGAAAAAGGAAATATCCTCAGATGAAATCGGGAAAGAAGCCTTCTGAGAAACTGCTTAGTGTTCTGTGAATTCATCTCACAGAGTTACATCTGTATTTCGTGGATCTCTTTGCTAGCCTTATTTCTGTGGAATCTGAGAACAGATATTTCGGATCCCTTTGAAGACTATAGGGCCAAAGGAAATATCCTCCGATAACAAAGAGAAAGAAGGTTTCTGAGAAACTTCTTTGTGTTCTGTGAAATCATCTCACAGAGTTACAGCTTTCCCCTCAAGAAGCCTTTCGCTAAGACAGTTCTTGTGGAATTGGCAAAGTGATATTTGGAAGCCCATAGAGGGCTATGGTGAAAAAGGAAATATCCTCAGATGAAATCTGGAAAGAAGCTTTCTGAGAAACTGCTTAGTGTTCTGTGAATTCATCTCACAGAGTTACATCTGTATTTCGTGGATCTCTTTGCTAGCCTTATTTCTGTGGAATCTGAGAACAGATATTTCGGATCCCTTTGAAGACTATAGGGCCAAAGGAAATATCCTCCGATAACAAAGAGAAAGAAGATTTCTGAGAAACTTCTTTGTGTTCTGTGAAATCATCTCACAGAGTTACAGCTTTCCCCTCAAGAAGCCTTTCGCTCAGACAGTTCTTGTGGAATTGGCAAAGTGATATTTGGAAGCCCATAGAGGGCTATGGTGAAAAAGGAAATCTCCTCAGATGAAATCTGGAAAGAAGCTCTCTGAGAAACTGCTTAGTGTTCTGTGAATTCATCTCACAGAGTTACATCTGTATTTCGTGGATCTCTTTGCTAGCCTTATTTCTGTGGAATCTGAGAACAGATATTTCGGATCCCTTTGAAGACTATAGGGCCAAAGGAAATATCCTGCGATAACAAAGAGAAAGAAGCTTTCTGAGAAACTTCTTTGTGTTCTGTGAAATCATCTCACAGAGTTACAGCTTTCCCCTCAAGAAGCCTTTCGCTAAGACAGTTCTTGTGGAATTGGCAAAGTGATATTTGGAAGCCCATAGAGGGCTATGGTGAAAAAGGAAATATCCTCAGATGAAATCTGGAAAGAAGGTTTCTGAGAAACTGCTTAGTGTTCTGTGAATTCATCTCACAGAGTTACATCTGTATTTCGTGGATCTCTTTGCTACCCTTATTTCTGTGGAATCTGAGAACAGATATTTCGGATCCCTTTGAAGACTATAGGGCCAAAGGAAATATCCTCCGATAACAAAGAGAAAGAAGCTTTCTGAGAAACTTCTTTGTGTTCTGTGAAATCATCTCACAGAGTTACAGCTTTCCCCTCAGGAAGCCTTTCGCTAAGAGAGTTCTTGTGGAATTGGCAAAGTGATATTTGGAAGCCCCTAGAGGGCTACGGTGAAAAAGGAAATATCCTCAGATGAAATCTGGAAAGAAGGTTTCTGAGAAACTGCTTAGTGTTCTGTTAATTCATCTCACAGAGTTACATCTGTATTTCGTGGATCTCTTTGCTAGCCTTATTTCTGTGGAATCTGAGAACAGATATTTCGGATCCCTTTGAAGTCTATAGGGCCAAAGGAAATATCCTCCGATAACAAAGAGCAAGAAGGTTTCTGAGAAACTTCTTTGTGTTCTGTGAAATCAACTCACAGCGTTACAGCTTTCTCCTCAAGAAGCCTTTCGCTAAGACAGTTCTTGGGGAATTGGCAAAGTGATATTTAAAGACCATATAGGGCTACGGTGAAAAAGGAAATATCCTCAGATGAAATCTGGAAAGAAGCTTTCTGAGAAACTGCTTAGTGTTCTGTGAATTCATCTCACAGAGTTACATGTGTATTTCGTGGATCTCTTTGCTAGCCTTATTTCTGTGGAATCTGAGAAAAGATATTTCGGATCCCTATGAAGACTATAGGGCCAAAGGAAATATCCTCCGATAACAAAGAGAAAGAAGCTTTCTGAGAAACTTCTTTGTGTTCTGTGAAATCATCTCACAGAGTTACAGCTTTCCCCTCAAGAAGCCTTTCGCTAAGACAGTTCTTGTGGAATTGGCAAAGTGATATTTGGAAGCACATAGAGGGCTATGGTGAAAAAGGAAATATCCTCAGATGAAATCGGGAAAGAAGCCTTCTGAGAAACTGCTTAGTGTTCTGTGAATTCATCTCACAGAGTTACATCTGTATTTCGTGGATCTCTTTGCTAGCCTTATTTCTGTGGAATCTGAGAACAGATATTTCGGATCCCTTTGAAGACTATAGGGCCAAAGGAAATATCCTCCGATAACAAAGAGAAAGAAGCTTTCTGAGAAACTTCTTTGTGTTCTTTGAAATCATCTCACAGAGTTACAGCTTTCCCCTCAAGAAGCCTTTCGCTAAGACAGTTCTTGTGGAATTGGCAAAGTGATATTTGGAAGCCCATAGGGGGCTATGGTGAAAAAGGAAATATCCTCAGATGAAATCTGGAAAGAAGCTTTCTGAGAAACTGCTTAGTGTTCTGTGAATTCATCTCACAGAGTTACATCTGTATTTCGTGGATCTCTTTGCTAGCCTTATTTCTGTAATCTGAGAACAGATATTTCGAATCCCTTTGAAGACTATAGGGCCAAAGGAAATATCCTCCGATAACAAAGAGCAAGAAGCTTTCTGAGAAAATTCTTTGTGTTCTGCGAAATCAACTCACAGCGTTACAGCTTTCTCGTCAAGAAGACTTTCGCTAAGACAGTTCTTGTGGAATTGGCAAAGTGATATTTAAAGACCATAGAGGGCTATGGTGAAAAAGGAAATATCCTCAGATGAAATCTGGAAAGAAGCTTTCTGAGAAACTGCTTAGTGTTCTGTGAATTCATCTCACAGAGTTACATGTGTATTTCGTGGATCTCTTTGCTAGCCTTATTTCTGTGGAATCTGAGAAAAGATATTTCGGATCCCTATGAAGACTATAGGGCCAAAGGAAATATCCTCCGATAACAAAGAGAAAGAAGCTTTCTGAGAAACTTCTTTGTGTTCTGTGAAATCATCTCACAGAGTTACAGCTTTCCCCTCAAGAAGCCTTTCGCTCAGACAGTTCTTGTGGAATTGGCAAAGTGATATTTGGAAGCCCATAGAGGGCTATGGTGAAAAAGGAAATATCCTCAGATGAAATCGGGAAAGAAGCCTTCTGAGAAACTGCTTAGTGTTCTGTGAATTCATCTCACAGAGTTACATCTGTATTTCGTGGATCTCTTTGCTAGCCTTATTTCTGTGGAATCTGAGAACAGATATTTCGGATCCCTTTGAAGACTATAGGGCCAAAGGAAATATCCTCCGATAACAAAGAGAAAGAAGGTTTCTGAGAAACTTCTTTGTGTTCTGTGAAATCATCTCACAGAGTTACAGCTTTCCCCTCAAGAAGCCTTTCGCTATGACAGTTCTTGTGGAATTGCCAAAGTGATATTTGGAAGCCCATAGGGGGCTATGGTGAAAAAGGAAATATCCTCAGATGAAATCTGGAAAGAAGCTTTCTTAGAAACTGCTTAGTGTTCTGTGAATTCATCTCACAGAGTTACATCTGTATTTCGTGGATCTCTTTGCTAGCCTTATTTCTGTGGAATCTGAGAACAGATATTTCGGATCCCTTTGAAGACTATAGGGCCAAAGGAAATATCCTCCGATAACAAAGAGAAAGAAGATTTCTGAGAAACTTCTTTGTGTTCTGTGAAATCATCTCACAGAGTTACAGCTTTCCCCTCAAGAAGCCTTTCGCTCAGACAGTTCTTTTGGAATTGGCAAAGTGATATTTGGAAGCCCATAGAGGGCTATGGTGAAAAAGGAAATCTCCTCAGATGAAATCTGGAAAGAAGCTTTCTGAGAAACTGCTTAGTGTTCTGTGAATTTATCTCACAGAGTTACATCTGTATTTCGTGGATCTCTTTGCTAGCCTTATTTCTGTGGAATCTGAGAACAGATATTTCGGATCCCTTTGAAGACTATAGGGCCAAAGGAAATATCCTGCGATAACAAAGAGAAAGAAGCTTTCTGAGAAACTTCTTTGTGTTCTGTGAAATCATCTCACAGAGTTACAGCTTTCCCCTCAAGAAGCCTTTCGCTAAGACAGTTCTTGTGGAATTGGCAAAGTGATATTTGGAAGCCCATAGAGGGCTATGCTGAAAAAGGAAATATCCTCAGATGAAATCTGGAAAGAAGGTTTCTGAGAAACTGCTTAGTGTTCTGTGAATTCATCTCACAGAGTTACATCTGTATTTCGTGGATCTCTTTGCTACCCTTATTTCTGTGGAATCTGAGAACAGATATTTCGGATCCCTTTGAAGACTATAGGGCCAAAGGAAATATCCTCCGATAACAAAGAGAAAGAAGCTTTCTGAGAAACTTCTTTGTGTTCTGTGAAATCATCTCACAGAGTTACAGCTTTCCCCTCAAGAAGCCTTTCGCTAAGACAGTTCTTGTGGAATTGGCAAAGTGATATTTGGAAGCCCCTAGAGGGCTACGGTGAAAAAGGAAATATCCTCAGATGAAATCTGGAAAGAAGGTTTCTGAGAAACTGCTTAGTGTTCTGTTAATTCATCTCACAGAGTTACATGTGTATTTCGTGGATCTCTTTGCTAGCCTTATTTCTGTGGAATCTGAGAACAGATATTTCGGATCCCTTTGAAGACTATAGGGCCAAAGGAAATATCCTCCGATAACAAAGAGCAAGAAGGTTTCTGAGAAACTTCTTTGTGTTCTGTGAAATCAACTCACAGCGTTACAGCTTTCTCATCAAGAAGCCTTTCGCTAAGACAGTTCTTGTGGAATTGGCAAAGTGATATTTAAAGACCATATAGGGCTATGGTGAAAAAGGAAATATCCTCAGATGAAATGTGGAAAGAAGCTTTCTGAGAAACTGCTTAGTGTTCTGTGAATTCATCTCGCAGAGTTACATGTGTATTTCGTGGATCTCTTTGCTAGCCTTATTTCTGTGGAATCTGAGAAAAGATATTTCGGATCCCTATGAAGACTATAGGGCCAAAGGAAATATCCTCCGATAACAAAGAGAATGAAGCTTTCTGAGAAACTTCTTTGTGTTCTGTGAAATCATCTCACAGAGTTACAGCTTTCCCCTCAAGAAGCCTTTCGCTAAGACAGTTCTTGTGGAATTGGCAAAGTGATATTTGGAAGCCCATAGAGGGCTATGGTGAAAAAGGAAATATCCTCAGATGAAATCAGGAGAGAAGCCTTCTGAGAAACTGCTTAGTGTTCTGTGAATTCATCTCACAGAGTTACATCTGTATTTCGTGGATCTCTTTGCTAGCCTCATTTCTGTGGAATCTGAGAACAGATATTTCGGATCCCTTTGAAGACTATAGGGCCAAAGGAAATATCCTCCGATAACAAAGAGAAAGAAGCTTTCTGAGAAACTTCTTTGTGTTCTTTGAAATCATCTCACAGAGTTACAGCTTTCCCCTCAAGAAGCCTTTCGCTAAGACAGTTCTTGAGGAATTGGCAAAGTGATATTTGGAAGCCCATAGGGGGCTATGGTGAAAAAGGAAATATCCTCAGATGAAATCTGGAAAGAAGCTTTCTGAGAAACTGCTTAGTGTTCTGTGAATTCATCTCACAGAGTTACATCTGTATTTCGTGGATCTCTTTGCTAGCCTTATTTCTGTAATCTGAGAACAGATATTTCGGATCCCTTTGAAGACTATAGGGCCAAAGGAAATATCCTCCGATAACAAAGAGCAAGAAGCTTTCTGAGAAAATTCTTTGTGTTCTGTGAAATCAACTCACAGCGTTACAGCTTTCTCGTCAAGAAGCCTTTCGCTAAGACAGTTCTTGTGGAATTGGCAAAGTGATATTTAAAGACCATAGAGGGCTATGGTGAAAAAGGAAATATCCTCAGATGAAATCTGGAAAGAAGCTTTCTGAGAAACTGCTTAGTGTTCTGTGAATTCATCTCACAGAGTTACATGTGTATTTCGTGGATCTCTTTGCTAGCCTTATTTCTGTGGAATCTGAGAAAAGATATTTCGGATCCCTATGAAGACTATAGGGCCAAAGGAAATATCCTCCGATAACAAAGAGAAAGAAGCTTTCTGAGAAACTTCTTTGTGTTCTGTGAAATCATCTCACAGAGTTACAGCTTTCCCCTCAAGAAGCCTTTCGCTAAGACAGTTCTTGTGGAATTGGCAAAGTGATATTTGGAAGCCCATAGAGGGCAATGGTGAAAAAGGAAATATCCTCAGATGAAATCGGGAAAGAAGCCTTCTGAGAAACTGCTAAGTGTTCTGTGAATTCATCTCACAGAGTTACATCTGTATTTCGTGGATCTCTTTGCTAGCCTTATTTCTGTGGAATCTGAGAACAGATATTTCGGATCCCTTTGAAGACTATAGGGCCAAAGGAAATATCCTCCGATAACAAAGAGAAAGAAGCTTTCTGAGAAACTTCTTTGTGTTCTGTGAAATCATCTCACAGAGTTACAGCTTTCCCCTCAAGAAGCCTTTCGCTAAGACAGTTCTTGTGGAATTGGCAAAGTGATATTTGGAAGCCCATAGGGGGCTATGGTGAAAAAGGAAATATCCTCAGATGAAATCTGGAAAGAAGCTTTCTGAGAAACTGCTTAGTGTTCTGTGAATTCATCTCACAGAGTTACATCTGTATTTCGTGGATCTCTTTGCTAGCCTTATTTCTGTGGAATCTGAGAACAGATATTTCGGATCTCTTTGAAGACTATAGGGCCAAAGGAAATATCCTCCGATAACAAAGAGAAAGAAGGTTTCTGAGAAACTTCTTTGTGTTCTGTGAAATCATCTCACAGAGTTACAGCTTTCCCCTCAAGAAGCCTTTCGTTAAGACAGTTCTTGTGGAATTGGCAAAGTGATATTTGGAAGCCCATAGAGGGCTATGGTGAAAAAGGAAATATCCTCAGATGAAATCGGGAAAGAAGCTTTCTGAGAAACTGCTTAGTGTTCTGTGAATTCATCTCACAGAGTTACATCTGTATTTCGTGGATCTCTTTGCTAGCCTTATTTCTGTGGAATCTGAGAAAAGATATTTCGGATCCCTTTGAAGACTATAGGGCCAAAGGAAATATCCTCCGATAACAAAGAGAAAGAAGGTTTCTGAGAAACTTCTTTGTGTTCTGTGAAATCATCTCACAGAGTTACAGCTTTCCCCTCAAGAAGCCTTTCGCTAAGACAGTTCTTGTGGAATTGGCAAAGTGATATTTGGAAGCCCATAGAGGGCTATGCTGAAAAAGGAAATATCCTCAGATGAAATCTGGAAAGAAGCTTTCTGAGAAACTGCTTAGTGTTCTGTGAATTCATCTCACAGAGTTACATCTGTATTTCGTGGATCTCTTTGCTAGCCTTATTTCTGTGGAATCTGAGAACAGATATTTCGGATCCCTTTGAAGACTATAGGGCCAAAGTAAATATCCTCCGATAACAAAGAGAAAGAAGATTTCTGAGAAACTTCTTTGTGTTCTGTGAAATCATCTCACAGAATTACAGCTTTCCCCTCAAGAAGCCTTTCGCTCAGACAGTTCTTGTGGAATTGGCAAAGTGATATTTGGAAGCCCATAGAGGGCTATGGTGAAAAAGGAAATCTCCTCAGATGAAATCTGGAAAGAAGCTCTCTGAGAAACTGCTTAGTGTTCTGTGAATTCATCTCACAGAGTTACATCTGTATTTCGTGGATCTCTTTGCTAGCCTTATTTCTGTGGAATCTGAGAACAGATATTTCGGATCCCTTTGAAGACTATAGGGCCAAAGGAAATATCCTGCGATAACAAAGAGAAAGAAGCTTTCTGAGAAACTTCTTTGTGTTCTGTGAAATCATCTCACAGAGTTACAGCTTTCCCCTCAAGAAGCCTTTCGCTAAGACAGTTCTTGTGGAATTGGCAAAGTGATATTTGGAAGCCCATAGAGGGCTATGGTGAAAAAGGAAATATCCTCAGATGAAATCTGGAAAGAAGGTTTCTGAGAAACTGCTTAGTGTTCTGTGAATTCATCTCACAGAGTTACATCTGTATTTCGTGGATCTCTTTGCTACCCTTATTTCTGTGGAATCTGAGAACAGATATTACGGATCCCTTTGAAGACTATAGGGCCAAAGGAAATATCCTCCGATAACAAAGAGAAAGAAGCTTTCTGAGAAACTTCTTTGTGTTCTGTGAAATCATCTCACAGAGTTACAGCTTTCCCCTCAAGAAGCCTTTCGCTAAGACAGTTCTTGTGGAATTGGCAAAGTGATATTTGGAAGCCCCTAGAGGGCTACGGTGAAAAAGGAAATATCCTCAGATGAAATCTGGAAAGAAGGTTTCTGAGAAACTGCTTAGTGTTCTGTTAATTCATCTCACAGAGTTACATCTGTATTTCGTGGATCTCTTTGCTAGCCTTATTTCTGTGGAATCTGAGAACAGATATTTCGGATCCCTTTGAAGACTATAGGGCCAAAGGAAATATCCTCCGATAACAAAGAGCAAGAAGGTTTCTGAGAAACTTCTTTGTGTTCTGTGAAATCAACTCACAGCGTTACAGCTTTCTCCTCAAGAAGCCTTTCGCTAAGACAGTTCTTGTGGAATTGGCAAAGTGATATTTAAAGACCATATAGGGCTATGGTGAAAAAGGAAATATCCTCAGATGAAATCTGGAAAGAAGCTTTCTGAGAAACTGCTTAGTGTTCTGTGAATTCATCTCACAGAGTTACATGTGTATTTCGTGGATCTCTTTGCTAGCCTTATTTCTGTGGAATCTGAGAAAAGATATTTCGGATCCCTATGAAGACTATAGGGCCAAAGGAAATATCCTCCGATAACAAAGAGAAAGAAGCTTTCTGAGAAACTTCTTTGTGTTCTGTGAAATCATCTCACAGAGTTACAGCTTTCCCTTCAAGAAGCCTTTCGCTAAGACAGTTCTTGTGGAATTGGCAAAGTGATATTTGGAAGCCCATAGAGGGCTATGGTGTAAAAGGAAATATCCTCAGATGAAATCGGGAAAGAAGCCTTCTGAGAAACTGCTTAGTGTTCTGTGAATTCATCTCACAGAGTTACATCTGTATTTCGTGGATCTCTTTGCTAGCCTTATTTCTGTGGAATCTGATAACAGATATTTCGGATCCCTTTGAAGACTATAGGGCCAAAGGAAATATCCTCCGATAACAAAGAGAAAGAAGCTTTCTGAGAAACTTCTTTGTGTTCTTTGAAATCATCTCACAGAGTTACAGCTTTCCCCTCAAGAAGCCTTTCGCTAAGACAGTTCTTGTGGAATTGGCAAAGTGATATTTGGAAGCCCATAGGGGGCTATGGTGAAAAAGGAAATATCCTCAGATGAAATCTGGAAAGAAGCTTTCTGAGAAACTGCTTAGTGTTCTGTGAATTCATCTCACAGAGTTACATCTGTATTTCGTGGATCTCTTTGCTAGCCTTATTTCTGTAATCTGAGAACAGATATTTCGGATCCCTTTGAAGACTATAGGGCCAAAGGAAATATCCTCCGATAACAAAGAGCAAGAAGCTTTCTGAGAAAATTCTTTGTGTTCTGTGAAATCAACTCACAGCGTTACAGCTTTCTCGTCAAGAAGCCTTTCGCTAAGACAGTTCTTGTGGAATTGGCAAAGTGATATTTAAAGACCATAGAGGGCTATGGTGAAAAAGGAAATCTCCTCAGATGAAATCTGGAAAGAAGCTTTCTGAGAAACTGCTTAGTGTTCTGTGAATTCATCTCACAGAGTTACATGTGTATTTCGTGGATCTCTTTGCTAGCCTTATTTCTGTGGAATCTGAGAAAAGATATTTCGGATCCCTATGAAGACTATAGGGCCAAAGGAAATATCCTCCGATAACAAAGAGAAAGAAGCTTTCTGAGAAACTTCTTTGTGTTCTGTGAAATCATCTCACAGAGTTACAGCTTTCCCCTCAAGAAGCCTTTCGCTAAGACAGTTCTTGTGGAATTGGCAAAGTGATATTTGGAAGCCCATAGAGGGCTATGGTGAAAAAGGAAATATCCTCAGATGAAATCGGGAAAGAAGCCTTCTGAGAAACTGCTTAGTGTTCTGTGAATTCATCTCACAGAGTTACATCTGTATTTCGTGGATCTCTTTGCTAGCCTTATTTCTGTGGAATCTGAGAACAGATATTTCGGATCCCTTTGAAGACTATAGGGCCAAAGGAAATATCCTCCGATAACAAAGAGAAAGAAGCTTTCTGAGAAACTTCTTTGTGTTCTGTGAAATCATCTCACAGAGTTACAGCTTTCCCCTCAAGAAGCCTTTCGCTAAGACAGTTCTTGTGGAATTGGCAAAGTGATATTTGGAAGCCCATAGGGGGCTATGGTGAAAAAGGAAGTATCCTCAGATGAAATCTGGAAAGAAGCTTTCTGAGAAACTGCTTAGTGTTCTGTGAATTCATCTCACAGAGTTACATCTGTATTTCGTGGATCTCTTTGCTAGCCTTATTTCTGTGGAATCTGAGAACAGATATTTCGGATCTCTTTGAAGACTATAGGGCCAAAGGAAATATCCTCCGATAACAAAGAGAAAGAAGGTTTCTGAGAAACTTCTTTGTGTTCTGTGAAATCATCTCACAGAGTTACAGCTTTCCCCTCAAGAAGCCTTTCGCTCAGATAGTTCTTGTGGAATTGGCAAAGAGATATTTGGAAGCCCATAGAGGGCTATGGTGAAAAAGGAAATATCCTCAGATGAAATCTGGAAAGAAGCTTTCTGAGAAACTGCTTAGTGTTCTGTGAATTCATCTCACAGAGTTACAGGTGTATTTCGTGGATCTCTTTGCTAGCCTTATTTCTGTGGAATCTGAGAAAAGATATTTCGGATCCCTATGAAGACTATAGGGCCAAAGGAAATATCCTCCGATAACAAAGAGAAAGAAGCTTTCTGAGAAACTTCTTTGTGTTCTGTGAAATCATCTCACAGAGTTACAGCTTTCTCCTCAAGAAGCCTTTCGCTAAGACAGTTCTTGTGGAATTGGCAATGTGATATTTAAAGACCATAGAGGGCTATGGTGAAAAAGGAAATATCCTCAGATGAAATCTGGAAAGAAGCTTTCTGAGAAACTGCTTAGTGTTCTGTGAATTCATCTCACAGAGTTACATGTGTATTTCGTGGATCTCTTTGCTAGCCTTATTTCTGTGGAATCTGAGAAAAGATATTTCGGATCCCTATGAAGACTATAGGGCCAAAGGAAATATCCTCCGATAACAAAGAGAAAGAAGCTTTCTGAGAAACTTCTTTGTGTTCTGTGAAATCATCTCACAGAGTTACAGCTTTCCCCTCAAGAAGCCTTTCGTTAAGACAGTTCTTGTGGAATTGGCAAAGTGATATTTGGAAGCCCATAGAGGGCTATGGTGAAAAAGGAAATATCCTCAGATGAAATCGGGAAAGAAGCCTTCTGAGAAACTGCTTAGTGTTCTGTGAATTCATCTCACAGAGTTACATCTGTATTTCGTGGATCTCTTTGCTAGCCTTATTTCTGTGGAATCTGAGAACAGATATTTCGGATCCCTTTGAAGACTATAGGGCCAAAGGAAATATCCTCCGATAACAAAGAGAAAGAAGGTTTCTGAGAAACTTCTTTGTGTTCTGTGAAATCATCTCACAGAGTTACAGCTTTCCCCTCAAGAAGCCTTTCGCTAAGACAGTTCTTGTGGAATTGGCAAAGTGATATTTGGAAGCCCATAGAGGGCTATGGTGAAAAAGGAAATATCCTCAGATGAAATCTGGAAAGAAGCTTTCTGAGAAACTGCTTAGTGTTCTGTGAATTCATCTCACAGAGTTACATCTGTATTTCGTGGATCTCCTTGCTAGCCTTATTTCTGTGGAATCTGAGAACAGATATTTCGGATCCCTTTGAAGACTATAGGGCCAAAGGAAATATCCTCCGATAACAAAGAGAAAGAAGCTTTCTGAGAAACTTCTTTGTGTTCTGTGAAATCATCTCACAGAGTTACAGCTTTCCCCTCAAGAAGCCTTTCGCTCAGACAGTTCTTGTGGAATTGGCAAAGTGATATTTGGAAGCCCATAGAGGGCTATGGTGAAAAAGGAAATCTCCTCAGATGAAATCTGGAAAGAAGCTCTCTGAGAAACTGCTTAGTGTTCTGTGAATTCATCTCACAGAGTTACATCTGTATTTCGTGGATCTCTTTGCTAGCCTTATTTCTGTGGAATCTGAGAACAGATATTTCGGATCCCTTTGAAGACTATAGGGCCAAAGGAAATATCCTGCGATAACAAAGAGAAAGAAGCTTTCTGAGAAACTTCTTTGTGTTCTGTGAAATCATCTCACAGAGTTACAGCTTTCCCCTCAAGAAGCCTTTCGCTAAGACAGTTCTTGTGGAATTGGCAAAGTGATATTTGGAAGCCCATAGAGGGCTATGGTGAAAAAGGAAATATCCTCAGATGAAATCTGGAAAGAAGGTTTCTGAGAAACTGCTTAGTGTTCTGTGAATTCATCTCACAGAGTTACATCTGTATTTCGTGGATCTCTTTGCTAGCCTTATTTCTGTGGAATCTGAGAACAGATATTTCGGATCCCTTTGAAGACTATAGGGCCAAAGGAAATATCCTCCGATAACAAAGAGAAAGAAGCTTTCTGAGAAACTTCTTTGTGTTCTGTGAAATCATCTCACAGAGTTACAGCTTTCCCCTCAAGAAGCCTTTCGCTAAGACAGTTCTTGTGGAATTGGCAAAGTGATATTTGGAAGCCCCTAGAGGGCTACTGTGAAAAAGGAAATATCCTCAGATGAAATCTGGAAAGAAGGTTTCTGAGAAACTGCTTAGTGTTCTGTTAATTCATCTCACAGAGTTACATCTGTATTTCGTGGATCTCTTTGCTAGCCTTATTTCTGTGGAATCTGAGAACAGATATTTCGGATCCCTTTGAAGACTATAGGGCCAAAGGAAATATCCTCCGATAACAAAGAGCAAGAAGGTTTCTGAGAAACTTCTTTGTGTTCTGTGAAATCAACTCACAGCGTTACAGCTTTCTCCTCAAGAAGCCTTTCGCTAAGACAGTTCTTGTGGAATTGGCAAAGTGATATTTAAAGACCATATAGGGCTATGGTGAAAAAGGAAATATCCTCAGATGAAATCTGGAAAGAAGCTTTCTGAGAAACTGCTTCGTGTTCTGTGAATTCATCTCACAGAGTTACATGTGTATTTTGTGGATCTCTTTGCTAGCCTTATTTCTGTGGAATCTGAGAAAAGATATTTCGGATCCCTATGAAGACTATAGGGCCAAAGGAAATATCCTCCGATAACAAAGAGAAAGAAGCTTTCTGAGAAACTTCTTTGTGTTCTGTGAAATCATCTCACAGAGTTACAGCTTTCCCCTCAAGAAGCCTTTCGCTAAGACAGTTCTTGTGGAATTGGCAAAGTGATATTTGGAAGCCCATAGAGGGCTATGGTGTAAAAGGAAATATCCTCAGATGAAATCGGGAAAGAAGCCTTCTGAGAAACTGCTTAGTGTTCTGTGAATTCATCTCACAGAGTTACATCTGTATTTCGTGGATCTCTTTGCTAGCCTTATTTCTGTGGAACCTGAGAACAGATATTTCGGATCCCTTTGAAGACTATAGGGCCAAAGGAAATATCCTCCGATAACAAAGAGAAAGAAGCTTTCTGAGAAACTTCTTTGTGTTCTTTGAAATCATCTCACAGAGTTACAGCTTTCCCCTCAAGAAGCCTTTCGCTAAGACAGTTCTTGTGGAATTGGCAAAGTGATATTTGGAAGCCCATAGGGGGCTATGGTGAAAAAGGAAATATCCTCAGATGAAATCTGGAAAGAAGCTTTCTGAGAAACTGCTTAGTGTTCTGTGAATTCATCTCACAGAGTTACATCTGTATTTCGTGGATCTCTTTGCTAGCCTTATTTCTGTAATCTGAGAACAGATATTTCGGATCCCTTTGAAGACTATAGGGCCAAAGGAAATATCCTCCGATAACAAAGAGCAAGAAGCTTTCTGAGAAAATTCTTTGTGTTCTGTGAAATCAACTCACAGCGTTACAGCTTTCTCGTCAAGAAGCCTTTCGCTAAGACAGTTCTTGTGGAATTGGCAAAGTGATATTTAAAGACCATAGAGGGCTATGGTGAAAAAGGAAATATCCTCAGATGAAATCTGGAAAGAAGCTTTCTGAGAAACTGCTTAGTGTTCTGTGAATTCATCTCACAGAGTTACATCTGTATTTCGTGGATCTCTTTGCTAGCCTTATTTCTGTGGAATCTGAGAAAAGATATTTCGGATCCCTATGAAGACTATAGGGCCAAAGGAAATATCCTCCGATAACAAAGAGAAAGAAGCTTTCTGAGAAACTTCTTTGTGTTCTGTGAAATCATCTCACAGAGTTACAGCTTTCCCCTCAAGAAGCCTTTCGCTAAGACAGTTCTTGTGGAATTGGCAAAGTGATATTTGGAAGCCCATAGAGGGCTATGGTGAAAAAGGAAATATCCTCAGATGAAATCGGGAAAGAAGCCTTCTGAGAAACTGCTTAGTGTTCTGTGAATTCATCTCACAGAGTTACATCTGTATTTCGTGGATCTCTTTGCTAGCCTTATTTCTGTGGAATCTGAGAACAGATATTTCGTATCCCTTTGAAGACTATAGGGCCAAAGGAAATATCCTCCGATAACAAAGAGAAAGAAGCTTTCTGAGAAACTTCTTTGTGTTCTGTGAAATCATCTCACAGAGTTACAGCTTTCCCCTCAAGAAGCCTTTCGCTAAGACAGTTCTTGTGAAATTGGCAAAGTGATATTTGGAAGCCCATAGGGGGCTATGGTGAAAAAGGAAATATCCTCAGATGAAATCTGGAAAGAAGCTTTCTGAGAAACTGCTTAGTGTTCTGTGAATTCATCTCACAGAGTTACATGTGTATTTCGTGGATCTCTTTGCTAGCCTTATTTCTGTGGAATCTGAGAACAGATATTTCGGATCCCTTTGAAGACTATAGGGCCAAAGGAAATATCCTCCGATAACAAAGAGAAAGAAGATTTCTGAGAAACTTCTTTGTGTTCTGTGAAATCATCTCAAAGAGTTACAGCTTTCCCCTCAAGAAGCCTTTCGCTCAGACAGTTCTTGTGGAATTGGCAAAGTGATATTTGGAAGCCCATAGAGGGCTATGGTGAAAAAGGAAATCTCCTCAGATGAAATCTGGAAAGAAGCTTTCTGAGAAACTGCTTAGTGTTCTGTGAATTCATCTCACAGAGTTACATCTGTATTTCGTGGATCTCTTTGCTAGCCTTATTTCTGTGGAATCTGAGAACAGATATTTCGGATCCCTTTGAAGACTATAGGGCCAAAGGAAATATCCTGCGATAACAAAGAGAAAGAAGCTTTCTGAGAAACTTCTTTGTGTTCTGTGAAATCATCTCACAGAGTTACAGCTTTCCCCTCAAGAAGCCTTTCGCTAAGACAGTTCTTGTGGAATTGGCAAAGTGATATTTGGAAGCCCATAGAGGGCTATGGTGAAAAAGGAAATATCCTCAGATGAAATCTGGAAAGAAGGTTTCTGAGAAACTGCTGAGTGTTCTGTTAATTCATCTCACACAGTTATATCTGTATTTCGTGGATCTCTTTGCTAGCCTTATTTCTGTGGAATCTGAGAACAGATATTTCGGATCCCTTTGAAGACTATAGGGCCAAAGGAAATATCCTCCGATAACAAAGAGAAAGAAGCTTTCTGAGAAACTTCTTTGTGTTCTGTGAAATCATCTCACAGAGTTACAGCTTTCCCCTCAAGAAGCCTTTCGCTAAGACAGTTCTTGTGGAATTGGCAAAGTGATATTTGGAAGCCCCTAGAGGGCTACGGTGAAAAAGGAAATATCCTCAGATGAAATCTGGAAAGAAGGTTTCTGAGAAACTGCTTAGTGTTCTGTTAATTCATCTCACAGAGTTACATCTGTATTTCGTGGATCTCTTTGCTAGCCTTTTTTCTGTGGAATCTGAGAACAGATATTTCGGATCCCTTTGAAGACTATAGGGCCAAAGGAAATATCCTCCGAAAACAAAGAGCAAGAAGGTTTCTGAGAAACTTCTTTGTGTTCTGTGAAATCAACTCACAGCGTTACAGCTTTCTCCTCAAGAAGCCTTTCGCTAAGACAGTTCTTGTGGAATTGGCAAAGTGATATTTAAAGACCATATAGGGCTATGGTGAAAAAGGAAATATCCTCAGATGAAATCTGGAAAGAAGCTTTCTGAGAAACTGCTTAGTGTTCTGTGAATTCATCTCACAGAGTTACATGTGTATTTCGTGGATCTCTTTGCTAGCCTTATTTCTGTGGAATCTGAGAAAAGATATTTCGGATCCCTATGAACACTATAGGGCCAAAGGAAATATCCTCCGATAACAAAGAGAAAGAAGCTTTCTGAGAAACTTCTTTGTGTTCTGTGAAATCATCTCACAGAGTTACAGCTTTCCCCTCAAGAAGCCTTTCGCTAAGACAGTTCTTGTGGAATTGGCAAAGTGATATTTGGAAGCCCATAGAGGGCTATGGTGAAAAAGGAAATATCCTTGGATGAAATCGGGAAAGAAGCCTTCTGAGAAACTGCTTAGTGTTCTGTGAATTCATCTCACAGAGTTACATCTGTATTTCGTGGATCTCTTTGCTAGCCTTATTTCTGTGGAATCTGAGAACAGATATTTCGGATCCCTTTGAAGACTATAGGGCCAAAGGAAATATCCTCCGATAACAAAGAGAAAGAAGCTTTCTGAGAAACTTCTTTGTGTTCTTTGAAATCATCTCACAGAGTTACAGCTTTCCCCTCAAGAAGCCTTTCGCTAAGACAGTTCTTGTGGAATTGGCAAAGTGATATTTGGAAGCCCATAGGGGGCTATGGTGAAAAAGGAAATATCCTCAGATGAAATCTGGAAAGAAGCTTTCTGAGAAACTGCTTAGTGTTCTGTGAATTCATCTCACAGAGTTACATCTGTATTTCGTGGATCTCTTTGCTAGCCTTATTTCTGTAATCTGAGAACAGATATTTCGGATCCCTTTGAAGACTATAGGGCCAAAGGAAATATCCTCCGATAACAAAGAGCAAGAAGCTTTCTGAGAAAATTCTTTGTGTTCTGTGAAATCAACTCACAGCGTTACAGCTTTCTCGTCAAGAAGCCTTTCGCTAAGACAGTTCTTGTGGAATTGGCAAAGTGATATTTAAAGACCATAGAGGGCTATGGTGAAAAAGGAAATATCCTCAGATGAAATCTGGAAAGAAGCTTTCTGAGAAACTGCTTAGTGTTCTGTGAATTCATCTCACAGAGTTACATGTGTATTTCGTGGATCTCTTTGCTAGCCTTATTTCTGTGGAATCTGAGAAAAGATATTTCGGATCCCTATGAAGACTATAGGGCCAAAGGAAATATCCTCCGATAACAAAGAGAAAGAAGCTTTCTGAGAAACTTCTTTGTGTTCTGTGAAATCATCTCACAGAGTTACAGCTTTCCCCTCAAGAAGCCTTTCGCTAAGACAGTTCTTGTGGAATTGGCAAAGTGATATTTGGAAGCCCATAGAGGGCTATGGTGAAAAAGGAAATATCCTCAGATGAAATCGGGAAAGAAGCCTTCTGAGAAACTGCTTAGTGTTCTGTGAATTCATCTCACAGAGTTACATCTGTATTTCGTGGATCTCTTTGCTAGCCTTATTTCTGTGGAATCTGAGAACAGACATTTCGGATCCCTTTGAAGACTATAGGATCAAAGGAAATATCCTCCGATAACAAAGAGAAAGAAGCTTTCTGAGAAACTTCTTTGTGTTCTGTGAAATCATCTCACAGAGTTACAGCTTTCCCCTCAAGAAGCCTTTCGCTAAGACAGTTCTTGTGGAATTGGCAAAGTGATATTTGGAAGCCCATAGGGGGCTATGGTGAAAAAGGAAATATCCTCAGATGAAATCTGGAAAGAAGCTTTCTGAGAAACTGCTTAGTGTTCTGTGAATTCATCTCACAGAGTTACATCTGTATTTCGTGGATCTCTTTGCTAGCCTTATTTCTGTGGAATCTGAGAACAGATATTTCGGATCTCTTTGAAGACTATAGGGCCAAAGGAAATATCCTCCGATAACAAAGAGAAAGAAGGTTTCTGAGAAACTTCTTTGTGTTCTGTGAAATCATCTCACAGAGTTACAGCTTTCCCCTCAAGAAGCCTTTCGCTCAGACAGTTCTTGAGGAATTGGCAAAGAGATATTTGGAAGCCCATAGAGGGCTATGGTGAAAAAGGAAATATCCTCAGATGAAATCTGGAAAGAAGCTTTCTGAGAAACTGCTTAGTGTTCTGTGAATTCATCTGACAGAGTTACAGGTGTATTTCGTGGATCTCTTTGCTAGCCTTATTTCTGTGGAATCTGAGAAAAGATATTTCGGATCCCTATGAAGACTATAGGGCCAAAGGAAATATCCTCCGATAACAAAGAGAAAGAAGCTTTCTGAGAAACTTCTTTGTGTTCTGTGAAATCATCTCACAGAGTTACAGCTTTCCCCTCAAGAAGCCTTTCGCTAAGACAGTTCTTGTGGAATTGGCAAAGTGATATTTGGAAGCCCATAGAGGGCTATGGTGAAAAAGGAAATATCCTCAGATGAAATCGGGAAAGAAGCCTTCTGAGAAACTGCTTAGTGTTCTGTGAATTCATCTCACAGAGTTACATCTGTATTTCGTGGATCTCTTTGCTAGCCTTATTTCTGTGGAATCTGAGAACAGATATTTCGGATCCCTTTGAAGACTATAGGGCCAAAGGAAATATCCTCCGATAACAAAGAGAAAGAAGCTTTCTGAGAAACTTCTTTGTGTTCTTTGAAATCATCTCACAGAGTTACAGCTTTCCCCTCAAGAAGCCTTTCGCTAAGACAGTTCTTGTGGAATTTGCAAAGTGATATTTGGAAGCCCATAGGGGGCTATGGTGAAAAAGGAAATATCCTCAGATGAAATCTGGAAAGAAGCTTTCTGAGAAACTGCTTACTGTTCTGTGAATTCATCTCACAGAGTTACATCTGTATTTCGTGGATCTCTTTGCTAGCCTTATTTCTGTGTAATCTGAGAACAGATATTTCGGATCCCTTTGAAGACTATAGGGCCAAAGGAAATATCCTCCGATAACAAAGAGCAAGAAGCTTTCTGAGAAACTTCTTTGTGTTCTGTGAAATCAACTCACAGCGTTACAGCTTTCCCCTCAAGAAGCCTTTCGCTAAGACAGTTCTTGTGGAATTGGCAAAGTGATATTTAAAGACCATAGAGGGCTATGGTGAAAAAGGAAAT
This sequence comes from Macaca nemestrina, assembly GCF_043159975.1. Classification (NCBI taxonomy): domain Eukaryota; kingdom Metazoa; phylum Chordata; class Mammalia; order Primates; family Cercopithecidae; genus Macaca; species Macaca nemestrina. Next base: position 92,221,829 of record NC_092125.1, read on the forward strand.
ATCCTCAGATGAAATCTGGAAAGAAGCTTTCTGAGAAACTGCTTAGTGTTCTGTGAATTCATCTCACAGAGTTACATGTGTATTTCGTGGATCTCTTTGCTAGCCTTATTTCTGTGGAATCTGAGAAAAGATATTTCGGATCCCTATGAAGACTATAGGGCCAAAGGAAATATCCTCCGATAACAAAGAGAAAGAAGCTTTCTGAGAAACTTCTTTGTGTTCTGTGAAATCATCTCACAGAGTTACAGCTTTCCCCTCAAGAAGCCTTTCGCTAAGACAGTTCTTGTGGAATTGGCAAAGTGATAATTGGAAGCCCATAGGGGGCTATGGTGAAAAAGGAAATATCCTCAGATGAAATCTGGAAAGAAGCTTTCTGAGAAACTGCTTAGTGTTCTGTGAATTCATCTCACAGAGTTACATCTGTATTTCGTGGATCTCTTTGCTAGCCTTATTTCTGTGGAATCTGAGAACAGATATTTCGGATCTCTTTGAAGACTATAGGGCCAAAGGAAATATCCTCCGATAACAAAGAGAAAGAAGCTTTCTGAGAAACTTCTTTGTGTTCTGTGAAATCATCTCACAGAGTTACAGCTTTCCCCTCAAGAAGCCTTTCGCTCAGACAGTTCTTGTGGAATTGGCAAAGAGATATTTGGAAGCCCATAGAGGGCTATGGTGAAAAAGGAAATATCCTCAGATGAAATCTGGAAAGAAGCTTTCTGAGAAACTGCTTAGTGTTCTGTGAATTCATCTCACAGAGTTACAGGTGTATTTCGTGGATCTCTTTGCTAGCCTTATTTCTGTGGAATCTGAAAAAAGATATTTCGGATCCCTATGAAGACTATAGGGCCAAAGGAAATATCCTCCGATAACAAAGAGAAAGAAGCTTTCTGAGAAACTTTTTTGTGTTCTGTGAAATCATCTCACAGAGTTACAGCTTTCCCCTCAAGAAGCCTTTCGCTAAGACAGTTCTTGTGGAATTGGCAAAGTGATATTTGGAAGCCCATAGAGGGCTATGGTGAAAAAGGAAATATCCTCAGATGAAATCGGGAAAGAAGCCTTCTGAGAAACTGCTTAGTGTTCTGTGAATTCATCTCACAGAGTTACATCTGTATTTCGTGGATCTCTTTGCTAGCCTTATTTCTGTGGAATCTGAGAACAGATATTTCGGATCCCTTTGAAGACTATAGGGCCAAAGGAAATATCCTCCGATAACAAAGAGAAAGAAGCTTTCTGAGAAACTTCTTTGTGTTCTTTGAAATCATCTCACAGAGTTACAGCTTTCCCCTCAAGAAGCCTTTCGCTAAGACAGTTCTTGTGGAATTGGCAAAGTGATATTTGGAAGCCCATAGGGGGCTATGGTGAAAAAGGAAATATCCTCAGATGAAATCTGGAAAGAAGGTTTCTGAGAAACTGCTTAGTGTTCTGTGAATTCATCTCACAGAGTTACATCTGTATTTCGTGGATCTCTTTGCTAGCCTTATTTCTGTGTAATCTGAGAACAGATATTTCGGATCCCTTTGAAGACTATAGGGCCAAAGGAAATATCCTCCGATAACAAAGAGCAAGAAGCTTTCTGAGAAACTTCTTTGTGTTCTGTGAAATCAACTCACAGCGTTACAGCTTTCTCCTCAAGAAGCCTTTCGCTAAGACAGTTCTTGTGGAATTGGCAAAGTGATATTTAAAGACCATAGAGGGCTATGGTGAAAAAGGAAATATCCTCAGATGAAATCTGGAAAGAAGCTTTCTGAGAAACTGCTTAGTGTTCTGTGAATTCATCTCACAGAGTTACATGTGTATTTCGTGGATCTCTTTGCTAGCCTTATTTCTGTGGAATCTGAGAAAAGATATTTCGGATCCCTATGAAGACTATAGGGCCAAAGGAAATATCCTCCGATAACAAAGAGAAAGAAGCTTTCTGAGAAACTTCTTTGTGTTCTGTGAAATCATCTCACAGAGTTACAGCTTTCCCCTCAAGAAGCCTTTCGCTCAGACAGTTCTTGTGGAATTGGCAAAGAGATATTTGGAAGCCCATAGAGGGCTATGGTGAAAAAGGAAATATCCTCAGATGATATCTGGAAAGAAGCTTTCTGAGAAACTGCTTAGTGTTCTGTGAATTCATCTCACAGAGTTACAGGTGTATTTCGTGGATCTCTTTGCTAGCCTTATTTCTGTGGAATCTGAGAAAAGATATTTCGGATCCCTATGAAGACTATAGGGCCAAAGGAAATATCCTCCGATAACAAAGAGAAAGAAGCTTTCTGAGAAACTTCTTTGTGTTCTGTGAAATCATCTCACAGAGGTACAGCTTTCCCCTCAAGAAGCCTTTCGCTAAGACAGTTCTTGTGGAATTGGCAAAGTGATATTTGGAAGCCCATAGAGGGCTATGGTGAAAAAGGAAATATCCTCAGATGAAATCGGGAAAGAAGCCTTCTGAGAAACTGCTTAGTGTTCTGTGAATTCATCTCACAGAGTTACATCTGTATTTCGTGGATCTCTTTGCTAGCCTTATTTCTGTGGAATCTGAGAACAGATATTTCGGATCCCTTTGAAGACTATAGGGCCAAAGGAAATATCCTCCGATAACAAAGAGAAAGAAGCTTTCTGAGAAACTTCTTTGTGTTCTTTGAAATCATCTCACAGAGGTACAGCTTTCCCCTCAAGAAGCCTTTCGCTAAGACAGTTTTTGTGGAATTGGCAAAGTGATATTTGGAAGCCCATAGGGGGCTATGGTGAAAAAGGAAATATCCTCAGATGAAATCTGTAAAGAAGCTTTCTGAGAAACTGCTTAGTGTTCTGTGAATTCATCTCACCGAGTTACATCTGTATTTCGTGGATCTCTTTGCTAGCCTTATTTCTGTGGAATCTGAGAACAGATATTTCGGATCCCTTTGAAGACTATAGGGCCAAAGGAAATATCCTCGGATAACAAAGAGCAAGAAGCTTTCTGAGAAACTTCTTTGTGTTCTGTGAAATCAACTCACAGCGTTACAGCTTTCTCCTCAAGAAGCCTTTCGCTAAGACAGTTCTTGTGGAATTGGCAAAGTGATATTTAAAGACCATAGAGGGCTATGGTGAAAAAGGAAATATCCTCAGATGAAATCTGGAAAGAAGCTTTCTGAGAAACTGCTTAGTGTTCTGTGAATTCATCTCACAGAGTTACATGTGTATTTCGTGGATCTCTTTGCTAGCCTTATTTCTGTGGAATCTGAGAAAAGATATTTCGGATCCCTATGAAGACTATAGGGCCAAAGGAAATATCCTCCGATAACAAAGAGAAAGAAGCTTTCTGAGAAACTTCTTTGTGTTCTGTGAAATCATCTCACAGAGTTACAGCTTTCCCCTCAAGAAGCCTTTCGCTAAGACAGTTCTTGTGGAATTGGCAAAGTGATATTTGGAAGCCCATAGAGGGCTATGGTGAAAAAGGAAATATCCTCAGATGAAATCGGGAAAGAAGCCTTCTGAGAAACTGCTTAGTGTTCTGTGAATTCATCTCACAGAGTTACATCTGTATTTCGTGGATCTCTTTGCTAGCCTTATTTCTGTGGAATCTGAGAACAGATATTTCGGATCCCTTTGAAGACTATAGGGCCAAAGGAAATATCCTCCGATAACAAAGAGAAAGAAGCTTTCTGAGAAACTTCTTTGTGTTCTGTGAAATCATCTCACAGAGTTACAGCTTTCCCCTCAAGAAGCCTTTCGCTAAGACAGTTCTTGTGGAATTGGCAAAGTGATATTTGGAAGCCCATAGGGGGCTATGATGAAAAAGGAAATATCCTCAGATGAAATCTGGAAAGAAGCTTTCTGAGAAACTGCTTAGTGTTCTGTGAATTCATCTCACAGAGTTACATCTGTATTTCGTGGATCTCTTTGCTAGCCTTATTTCTGTGTAATCTGAGAACAGATATTTCGGATCCCTTTGAAGACTATAGGGCCAAAGGAAATATCCTCCGATAACAAAGAGAAAGAAGGTTTCTGAGAAACTTCTTTGTGTTCTGTGAAATCATCTCACAGAGTTACAGCTTTCCCCTCAAGAAGCCTTTCGCTCAGACAGTTCTTGTGGAATTGGCAAAGAGATATTTGGAAGCCCATAGAGGGCTATGGTGAAAAAGGAAATATCCTCAGATGAAATCTGGAAAGAAGCTTTCTGAGAAACTGCTTAGTGTTCTGTGAATTCATCTCACAGAGTTACATGTGTATTTCGTGGATCTCTTTGCTAGCCTTATTTCTGTGGAATCTGAGAAAAGATATTTCGGATCCCTATGAAGACTATAGGGCCAAAGGAAATATCCTGCGATAACAAAGAGAAAGAAGCTTTCTGAGAAACTTCTTTGTGTTCTGTGAAATCACCTCACAGAGTTACAGCTTTCCCCTCAAGAAGCCTTTCGCTAAGACAGTTCTTGTGGAATTGGCAAAGTGATATTTGGAAGCCCATAGAGGGCTATGGTGAAAAAGGAAATATCCTCAGATGAAATCGGGAAAGAAGCCTTCTGAGAAACTGCTTAGTGTTCTGTGAATTCATCTCACAGAGTTACATCTGTTTTTCGTGGATCTCTTTGCTAGCCTTATTTCTGTGGAATCTGAGAACAGATAGTTCGGATCCCTTTGAAGACTATAGGGCCAAAGGAAATATCCTCCGATAACAAAGAGAAAGAAGCTTTCTGAGAAACTTCTTTGTGTTCTGTGAAATCATCTCACAGAGTTACAGCTTTCCCCTCAAGAAGCCTTTCGCTAAGACAGTTCTTGTGGAATTGGCAAAGTGATATTTGGAAGCCCATAGGGGGCTATGGTGAAAAAGGAAATATCCTCAGAAGAAATCTGGAAAGAAGCTTTCTGAGAAACTGCTTAGTGTTCTGTGAATTCATCTCACAGAGTTACATCTGTATTTCGTGGATCTCTTTGCTTGCCTTATTTCTGTGGAATCTGAGAACAGATATTTCGGATCCCTTTGAAGACTATAGGGCCAAAGGAAATATCCTGCGGTAACAAAGAGAAAGAAGCTTTCTCTAGCAACTTCTTTGTGTTCTGTGAAATCATCTCACAGAGTTACATCTTTCCCCTCAAGAAGCCTTTCGCTAAGACAGTTCTTGTGGAATTGGCAAAGTGATATTTGGAAGCCCATAGAGGGCTATGGTGAAGAAGGAAATATCCTCAGATGAAATCTGGAAAGAAGGTTTCTGAGAAACTGCTTAGTGTTCTGTGAATTCATCTCACAGAGTTACATCTGTATTTCGTGGATCTCTTTGCTACCCTTATTTCTGTGGAATCTGAGAACAGAGATTTCGGATCCATTTGAAGACTATAGGGCCAAAGGAAATATCCTCTGATAACAAAGAGAAAGAAGCTTTCTGAGAAACTTCTTTCTGTTCTGTGAAATCATCTCACAGAGTTACAGCTTTCCCCTCAAGAAGCCTTTCGCTAAGACAGTTCTTGTGGAATTGGCAAAGTGATATTTGGAAGCCCATAGAGGGCTATGGTGAAAAAGGAAATATCCTCAGATGAAATCTGGAAAGAAGCTTTCTGAGAAACTGCTTAGTGTTCTGTGAATTCATCTCACAGAGTTACATCTGTATTTCGTGGATCTCTTTGCTAGCCTTATTTCTCTGGAATCTGAGAAAAGATATTTCGGATCCCTATAAAGACTATAGGGCCAAAGGAAATATCCTCCGATAACAAAGAGAAAGAAGCTTTCTGAGAAACTTCTTTCTGTTCTGTGAAATCATCTCACAGAGTTACAGCTTTCCCCTCAAGAAGCCTTTCGCTAAGACAGTTCTTGTGGAATTGGCAAAGTGATATTTGGAAGCCCATAGAGGGCTATGGTGAAAAAGGAAATATCCTCAGATGAACTCTGGAAAGAAGCTTTCTGAGAAACTGCTTAGTGTTCTGTGAATTCATCTCACAGAGTTACATCTGTATTTCGTGGATCTCTTTGCTAGCCTTATTTCTGTGGAATCTGAGAAAAGATATTTCAGATCCCTTTGAAGACTATAGGGCCAAAGGAAATATCCTGCGATAACAAAGAGAAAGAAGCTTTCTGAGAAACTTCTTTGTGTTCTGTGAAATCATCTCACAGAGTTACAGCTTTCCCCTCAAGAAGCCTTTCGCTAAGACAGTTCTTGTGGAATTGGCAAAGTGATATTTGGAAGCCCATAGAGGGCTACGGTGAAAAAGGAAATATCCTCAGATGAAATCTGGAAAGAAGCTTTCTGAGAAACTGCTTAGTGTTCTGTGAATTCATCTCACAGAGTTACATCTATATTTCGTGGATCTCTTTGCTAGCCTTATTTCTGTGTAATCTGGGAACAGAGATTTCGGATCCGTTTGAAGATTATAGGGCCAAAGGAAATATCCTCCGATAATAAAGAGAAAGAAGCTTTCTGAGAAACTTCTTTGTGTTTTGTGAAATCATCTCACAGAGTTACAGCTTTCCCCTCAAGAAGCCTTTCGCTAAGACAGTTCTTGTGGAATTGGCAAAGTGATATTTGGAAGCCCATAGAGGGCTATGGTGAAAAAGGAAATATCCTCAGATGAAATCTGGAAAGAAGCTTTCTGAGAAACTGCTTAGTGTTCTGTTAATTCATCTCACAGAGTTACATCTGTAATTCGTCGATCTCTTTGCTCGCCTTATTTCTGTGGAATCTGAGAACAGATATTACGGATCCCTTTGAAGACTATAGGGCCAAAGGAAATATCCTCCGATAACAAAGAGAAAGAAGCTTTCTGAGAAACTTCTTTGTGTTCTGTGAAATCATCTCACAGAGTTACAGCTTTCCCCTCAAGAAGCCTTTCGCTAAGACAGTTCTTGTGGAATTGGCAAAGTGATATTTGGAAGCCCCTAGAGGGCTACGGTGAAAAAGGAAATATCCTCAGATGAAATCTGGAAAGAAGGTTTCTGAGAAACTGCTTAGTGTTCTGTTAATTTATCTCACAGAGTTACATGTGTATTTCGTGGATCTCTTTGCTAGCCTTATTTCTGTGGAATCTGAGAACAGATATTTCGGATCCCTTTGAAGACTATAGGGCCAAAGGAAATATCCTCCGATAACAAAGAGCAAGAAGCTTTCTGAGAAACTTCTTTGTGTTCTGTGAAATCAACTCACAGCGTTACAGCTTTCTCCTCAAGAAGCCTTTCGCTAAGACAGTTCTTGTGTAATTGGCAAAGTGATATTTAAAGACCATAGAGGGCTATGGTGAAAAAGGAAATATCCTCAGATGAAATCTGGAAAGAAGCTTTCTGAGAAACTGCTTAGTGTTCTGTGAATTCATCTCACAGAGTTACATGTGTATTTCGTGGATCTCTTTGCTAGCCTTATTTCTGTGGAATCTGAGAAAAGATATTTCGGATCCCTATGAAGACTATAGGGCCAAAGGAAATATCCTCCGATAACAAAGAGAAAGAAGCTTTCTGAGAAACTTCTTTGTGTTCTGTGAAATCATCTCACAGAGTTACAGCTTTCCCCTCAAGAAGCCTTTCGCTAAGACAGTTCTTGTGGAATTGGCAAAGTGATATTTGGAAGCCCATAGAGGGCTATGGTGAAAAAGGAAATATCCTCAGATGAAATCGGGAAAGAAGCCTTCTGAGAAACTGCTTAGTGTTCTGTGAATTCATCTCACAGAGTTACATCTGTATTTCGTGGATCTTTTTGCTAGCCTTATTTCTGTGGAATCTGAGAACAGATATTTCGGATCCCTTTGAAGACTATAGGGCCAAAGGAAATATCCTCCGATAACAAAGAGAAAGAAGCTTTCTGAGAAACTTCTTTGTGTTCTGTGAAATCATCTCACAGAGTTACAGCTTTCCCCTCAAGAAGCCTTTCGCTAAGACAGTTCTTGTGGAATTGGCAAAGTGATATTTGGAAGCCCATAGGGGGCTATGGTGAAAAAGGAAATATCCTCAGATGAAATCTGGAAAGAAGCTTTCTGAGAAACTGCTTAGTGTTCTGTGAATTCATCTCACAGAGTTACATCTGTATTTCGTGGATCTCTTTGCTAGCCTTATTTCTGTGTAATCTGAGAACAGATATTTCGGATCCCTTTGAAGACTATAGGGCCAAAGTTAATATCCTCCGATAACAAAGAGAAAGAAGGTTTCTGAGAAACTTCTTTGTGTTCTGTGAAATCATCTCACAGAGTTACAGCTTTCCCCTCAAGAAGCCTTTCGCTCAGACAGTTCTTGTGGAATTGGCAAAGAGATATTTGGAAGCCCATAGAGGGCTATGGTGAAAAAGGAAATATCCTCAGATGAAATCTGGAAAGAAGCTTTCTGAGAAACTGCTTAGTGTTCTGTGAATTCATCTCACAGAGTTACATGTGTATTTCGTGGATCTCTTTGCTAGCCTTATTTCTGTGGAATCTGAGAACAGATAGTTCGGATCCCTTTGAAGACTATAGGGTCAAAGGAAATATCCTCCGATAACAAAGAGAAAGAAGCTTTCTGAGAAACTTCTTTGTGTTCTGTGAAATCGTCTCACAGAGTTACAGCTTTCCCCTCAAGAAGCCTTTCGCTAAGACAGTTCTTGTGGAATTGGCAAAGTGATATTTGGAAGCCCATAGGGGGCTATGGTGAAAAAGGAAATATCCTCAGAAGAAATCTGGAAAGAAGCTTTCTGAGAAACTGCTTAGTGTTCTGTGAATTCATCTCACAGAGTTACATCTGTATTTCGTGGATCTCTTTGCTTGCCTTATTTCTGTGGAATCTGAGAACAGATATTTCGGATCCCTTTGAAGACTATAGGGCCAAAGGAAATATCCTGCGGTAACAAAGAGAAAGAAGCTTTCTCTAGCAACTTCTTTGTGTTCTGTGAAATCATCTCACAGAGTTACAGCTTTCCCCTCAAGAAGCCTTTCGCTAAGACAGTTCTTGTGGAATTGGCAAAGTGATATTTGGAAGCCCCTAGAGGGCTACGGTGAAAAAGGAAATATCCTCAGATGAAATCTGGAAAGAAGGTTTCTGAGAAACTGCTTAGTGTTCTGTGAATTCATCTCACAGAGTTACATCTGTATTTCGTGGATCTCTTTGCTACCCTTATTTCTGTGGAATCTGAGAACAGAGATTTCGGATCCATTTGAAGACTATAGGGCCAAAGGAAATATCCTCCGATAACAAAGAGAAAGAAGCTTTCTGAGAAACTTCTTTCTGTTCTGTGAAATCATCTCACAGAGATACAGCTTTCCCCTCAAGAAGCCTTTCGCTAAGACAGTTCTTGTGGAATTGGCAAAGTGATATTTGGAAGCCCATAGAGGGCTATGGTGAAAAAGGAAATATCCTCAGATGAAATCTGGAAAGAAGCTTTCTGAGAAACTGCTTAGTGTTCTGTGAATTCATCTCACAGAGTTACATCTGTATTCCGTGGATCTCTTTGCTAGCCTTATTTCTCTGGAATCTGAGAAAAGATATTTCGGATCCCTATAAAGACTATAGGGCCAAAGGAAATATCCTCCGATAACATAGAGGAAGAAGCTTTCTGAGAAACTTCTTTCTGTTCTGTGAAATCATCTCACAGAGTTACAGCTTTCCCCTCAAGAAGCCTTTCGCTAAGACAGTTCTTGTGGAATTGGCAAAGTGATATTTGGAAGCCCATAGAGGGCTATGGTGAAAAAGGAAATATCCTCAGATGAACTCTGGAAAGAAGCTTTCTGAGAAACTGCTTAGTGTTCTGTGAATTCATCTCACAGAGTTACATCTGTATTTCGTGGATCTCTTTGCTAGCCTTATTTCTGTGGAATCTGAGAAAAGATATTTCAGATCCCTTTGAAGACTATAGGGCCAAAGTAAATATCCTGCGATAACAAAGAGAAAGAAGCTTTCTGAGAAACTTCTTTGTGTTCTGTGAAATCATCTCACAGAGTTACAGCTTTCCCCTCAAGAAGCCTTTCGCTAAGACAGTTCTTGTGGAATTGGCAAAGTGATATTTGGAAGCCCATAGAGGGCTATGGTGAAAAAGGAAATATCCTCAGATGAAATCTGGAAAGAAGCTTTCTGAGAAACTGCTTAGTGTTCTGTGAATTCATCTCACAGAGTTACATCTGTATTCCGTGGATCTCTTTGCTAGCCTTATTTCTCTGGAATCTGAGAAAAGATATTTCGGATCCCTATAAAGACTATAGGGCCAAAGGAAATATCCTCCGATAACAAAGAGAAAGAAGCTTTCTGAGAAACTTCTTTCTGTTCTGTGAAATCATCTCACAGAGTTACAGCTTTCCCCTCAAGAAGCCTTTCGCTAAGACAGTTCTTGTGGAATTGGCAAAGTGATATTTGGAAGCCCATAGAGGGCTATGGTGAAAAAGGAAATATCCTCAGATGAACTCTGGAAAGAAGCTTTCTGAGAAACTGCTTAGTGTTCTGTGAATTCATCTCACAGAGTTACATCTGTATTTCGTGGATCTCTTTGCTAGCCTTATTTCTGTGGAATCTGAGAAAAGATATTTCAGATCCCTTTGAAGACTATAGGGCCAAAGTAAATATCCTGCGATAACAAAGAGAAAGAAGCTTTCTGAGAAACTTCTTTGTGTTCTGTGAAATCATCTCACAGAGTTACAGCTTTCCCCTCAAGAAGCCTTTCGCTAAGACAGTTCTTGTGGAATTGGCAAAGTGATATTTGGAAGCCCATAGAGGGCTACGATGAAAAAGGAAATATCCTCAGATGAAATCTGGAAAGAAGCTTTCTGAGAAATTGCTTAGTGTTCTGTGAATTCATCTCACAGAGTTACATCTATATTTCGTGGATCTCTTTGCTAGCCTTATTTCTGTGTAATCTGGGAACAGAGATTTCGGATCCCTTTGAAGACTATAGGGCCAAAGGAAATACCCTCCGATAACAAAGAGAAAGAAGCTTTCTGAGAAACTTCTTTGTGTTTTGTGAAATCATCTCACAGAGTTACAGCTTTCCCCTCAAGAAGCCTTTCGCTAAGACAGTTCTTGTGGAATTGGCAAAGTGATATTTGGAAGCCCATAGAGGGCTATGGTGAAAAAGGAAATATCCTCAGATGAAATCTGGAAAGAAGCTTTCTGAGAAACTGCTTAGTGTTCTGTGAATTCATCTCACAGAGTTACATCTGTATTTCGTGGATCTCTTTGCTAGCCTTATTTCTGTGGAATCTGAGAACAGATATTTCGGATCCCTTTGAAGACTATAGGGCCAAAGGAAATATCCTCCGATAACAAAGAGAAAGAAGCTTTCTGAGAAACTTCTTTGTGTTCTGTGAAATCATCTCACAGAGTTACAGCTTTCCCCTCAAGAAGCCTTTCGCTCAGACAGTTCTTGTGGAATTGGCAAAGTGATATTTGGAAGCCCATAGAGGGCTATGGTGAAAAAGGAAATATCCTCAGATGAAATCTGGAAAGAAGCTTTCTGAGAAACTGCTTAGTGTTCTGTGAATTCATCTCACAGAGTTACATCTGTATTTCGTGGATCTCTTTGCTAGCCTTATTTCTGTGGAATCTGAGAACAGATATTTCGAATCCCTTTGAAGACTATAGGGCCAAAGGAAATATCCTGCGATAACAAAGAGAAAGAAGCTTTCTGAGAAACTTCTTTGTGTTCTGTGAAATCATCTCACAGAGTTACAGCTTTCCCCTCAAGAAGCCTTTCGCTAAGACAGTTCTTGTGGAATTGGCAAAGTGATATTTGGAAGCCCATAGAGGGCTATGGTGAAAAAGAAAATATCCTCAGATGAAATCTGGAAAGAAGGTTTCAGAGAAACTGCTGAGTGTTCTGTTAATTCATCTCACACAGTTACATCTGTATTTCGTGGATCTCTTTGCTACCCTTATTTCTGTGGAATCTGAGAACAGATATTTCGGATCCCTTTGAAGACTATAGGGCCAAAGGAAATATCCTGCGGTAACAAAGAGAAAGAAGCTTTCTCTAGCAACTTCTTTGTGTTCTGTGAAATCATCTCACAGAGTTACAGCTTTCCCCTCAAGAAGCCTTTCGCTAAGACAGTTCTTGTGGAATTGGCAAAGTGATATTTGGAAGCCCCTAGAGGGCTACGGTGAAAAAGGAAATATCCTCAGATGAAATCTGGAAAGAAGGTTTCTGAGAAACTGCTTAGTGTTCTGTGAATTCATCTCACAGAGTTACATCTGTATTTCGTGGATCTCTTTGCTACCCTTATTTCTGTGGAATCTGAGAACAGAGATTTCGGATCCATTTGAAGACTATAGGGCCAAAGGAAATATCCTCCGATAACAAAGAGAAAGAAGCTTTCTGAGAAACTTCTTTCTGTTCTGTGAAATCATCTCACAGAGATACAGCTTTCCCCTCAAGAAGCCTTTCGCTAAGACAGTTCTTGTGGAATTGGCAAAGTGATATTTGGAAGCCCATAGAGGGCTATGGTGAAAAAGGAAATATCCTCAGATGAAATCTGGAAAGAAGCTGTCTGAGAAACTGCTTAGTGTTCTGTGAATTCATCTCACAGAGTTACATCTGTATTCCGTGGATCTCTTTGCTAGCCTTATTTCTCTGGAATCTGAGAAAAGATATTTCGGATCCCTATAAAGACTATAGGGCCAAAGGAAATATCCTCCGATAACATAGAGGAAGAAGCTTTCTGAGAAACTTCTTTCTGTTCTGTGAAATCATCTCACAGAGTTACAGCTTTCCCCTCAAGAAGCCTTTCGCTAAGACAGTTCTTGTGGAATTGGCAAAGTGATATTTGGAAGCCCATAGAGGGCTATGGTGAAAAAGGAAATATCCTCAGATGAACTCTGGAAAGAAGCTTTCTGAGAAACTGCTTAGTGTTCTGTGAATTCATCTCACAGAGTTACATCTGTATTTCGTGGATCTCTTTGCTAGCCTTATTTCTGTGGAATCTGAGAAAAGATATTTCAGATCCCTTTGAAGACTATAGGGCCAAAGTAAATATCCTGCGATAACAAAGAGAAAGAAGCTTTCTGAGAAACTTCTTTGTGTTCTGTGAAATCATCTCACAGAGTTACAGCTTTCCCCTCAAGAAGCCTTTCGCTAAGACAGTTCTTGTGGAATTGGCAAAGTGATATTTGGAAGCCCATAGAGGGCTATGGTGAAAAAGGAAATATCCTCAGATGAAATCTGGAAAGAAGCTTTCTGAGAAACTGCTTAGTGTTCTGTGAATTCATCTCACAGAGTTACATCTGTATTCCGTGGATCTCTTTGCTAGCCTTATTTCTCTGGAATCTGAGAAAAGATATTTCGGATCCCTATAAAGACTATAGGGCCAAAGGAAATATCCTCCGATAACAAAGAGAAAGAAGCTTTCTGAGAAACTTCTTTCTGTTCTGTGAAATCATCTCACAGAGTTACAGCTTTCCCCTCAAGAAGCCTTTCGCTAAGACAGTTCTTGTGGAATTGGCAAAGTGATATTTGGAAGCCCATAGAGGGCTATGGTGAAAAAGGAAATATCCTCAGATGAACTCTGGAAAGAAGCTTTCTGAGAAACTGCTTAGTGTTCTGTGAATTCATCTCACAGAGTTACATCTGTATTTCGTGGATCTCTTTGCTAGCCTTATTTCTGTGGAATCTGAGAAAAGATATTTCAGATCCCTTTGAAGACTATAGGGCCAAAGTAAATATCCTGCGATAACAAAGAGAAAGAAGCTTTCTGAGAAACTTCTTTGTGTTCTGTGAAATCATCTCACAGAGTTACAGCTTTCCCCTCAAGAAGCCTTTCGCTAAGACAGTTCTTGTGGAATTGGCAAAGTGATATTTGGAAGCCCATAGAGGGCTACGGTGAAAAAGGAAATATCCTCAGATGAAATCTGGAAAGAAGCTTTCTGAGAAACTGCTTAGTGTTCTGTGAATTCATCTCACAGAGTTACATCTATATTTCGTGGATCTCTTTGCTAGCCTTATTTCTGTGTAATCTGGGAACAGAGATTTCGGATCCCTTTGAAGACTATAGGGCCAAAGGAAATACCCTCCGATAACAAAGAGAAAGAAGCTTTCTGAGAAACTTCTTTGTGTTTTGTGAAATCATCTCACAGAGTTACAGCTTTCCCCTCAAGAAGCCTTTCGCTAAGACAGTTCTTGTGGAATTGGCAAAGTGATATTTGGAAGCCCATAGAGGGCTATGGTGAAAAAGGAAATATCCTCAGATGAAATCTGGAAAGAAGCTTTCTGAGAAACTGCTTAGTGTTCTGTGAATTCATCTCACAGAGTTACATCTGTATTTCGTGGATCTCTTTGCTAGCCTTATTTCTGTGGAATCTGAGAACAGATATTTCGGATCCCTTTGAAGACTATAGGGCCAAAGGAAATATCCTCCGATAACAAAGAGAAAGAAGCTTTCTGAGAAACTTCTTTGTGTTCTGTGAAATCATCTCACAGAGTTACAGCTTTCCCCTCAAGAAGCCTTTCGCTCAGACAGTTCTTGTGGAATTGGCAAAGTGATATTTGGAAGCCCATAGAGGGCTATGGTGAAAAAGGAAATATCCTCAGATGAAATCTGGAAAGAAGCTTTCTGAGAAACTGCTTAGTGTTCTGTGAATTCATCTCACAGAGTTACATCTGTATTTCGTGGATCTCTTTGCTAGCCTTATTTCTGTGGAATCTGAGAACAGATATTTCGAATCCCTTTGAAGACTATAGGGCCAAAGGAAATATCCTGCGATAACAAAGAGAAAGAAGCTTTCTGAGAAACTTCTTTGTGTTCTGTGAATCATCTCACAGAGTTACAGCTTTCCCCTCAAGAAGCCTTTCGCTAAGACAGTTCTTGTGGAATTGGCAAAGTGATATTTGGAAGCCCATAGAGGGCTATGGTGAAAAAGGAAATATCCTCAGATGAAATCTGGAAAGAACGTTTCAGAGAAACTGCTGAGTGTTCTGTTAATTCATCTCACACAGTTACATCTGTATTTCGTGGATCTCTTTGCTACCCTTATTTCTGTGGAATCTGAGAACAGATATTTCGGATCCCTTTGAAGACTATAGGGCCAAAGGAAATATCCTCCGATAACAAAGAGAAAGAAGCTTTCTGAGAAACTTCTTTGTGTTCTGTGAAATCATCTCACAGAGTTACAGCTTTCCCCTCAAGAAGCCTTTCGCTAAGACAGTTCTTGTGGAATTGGCAAAGTGATATTTGGAAGCCCATAGAGGGCTACGGTGAAAAAGGAAATATCCTCAGATGAAATCTGGAAAGAAGCTTTCTGAGAAACTGCTTAGTGTTCTGTGAATTCATCTCACAGAGTTACATCTATATTTCGTGGATCTCTTTGCTAGCCTTATTTCTGTGTAATCTGGGAACAGAGATTTCGGATCCCTTTGAAGACTATAGGGCCAAAGGAAATACCCTCCGATAACAAAGAGAAAGAAGCTTTCTGAGAAACTTCTTTGTGTTTTGTGAAATCATCTCACAGAGTTACAGCTTTCCCCTCAAGAAGCCTTTCGCTAAGACAGTTCTTGTGGAATTGGCAAAGTGATATTTGGAAGCCCATAGAGGGCTATGGTGAAAAAGGAAATATCCTCAGATGAAATCTGGAAAGAAGCTTTCTGAGAAACTGCTTAGTGTTCTGGTAATTCATCTCACAGAGTTACATCTGTATTTCGTGGATCTCTTTGCTAGCCTTATTTCTGTGGAATCTGAGAACAGATATTTCGGATCCCTTTGAAGACTATAGGGCCAAAGGAAATATCCTCCGATAACAAAGAGAAAGAAGCTTTCTGAGAAACTTCTTTGTGTTCTGTGAAATCATCTCACAGAGTTACAGCTTTCCCCTCAAGAAGCCTTTCGCTAAGACAGTTCTTGTGGAATTGGCAAAGTGATATTTGGAAGCCCATAGAGGGCTATGGTGAAAAAGGAAATATCCTCAGATGAACTCTGGAAAGAAGCTTTCTGAGAAACTGCTTAGTGTTCTGTGAATTCATCTCACAGAGTTACATCTGTATTTCGTGGATCTCTTTGCTAGCCTTATTTCTGTGGAATCTGAGAACAGATATTTCGAATCCCTTTGAAGACTATAGGGCCAAAGGAAATATCCTGCGATAACAAAGAGAAAGAAGCTTTCTGAGAAACTTCTTTGTGTTCTGTGAAATCATCTCACAGAGTTACAGCTTTCCCCTCAAGAAGCCTTTCGCTAAGACAGTTCTTGTGGAATTGGCAAAGTGATATTTGGAAGCCCATAGAGGGCTATGGTGAAAAAGGAAATATCCTCAGATGAAATCTGGAAAGAAGGTTTCAGAGAAACTGCTGAGTGTTCTGTTAATTCATCTCACACAGTTACATCTGTATTTCGTGGATCTCTTTGCTACCCTTATTTCTGTGGAATCTGAGAACAGATATTTCGGATCCCTTTGAAGACTATAGGGCCAAAGGAAATATCCTCCGATAACAAAGAGAAAGAAGCTTTCTGAGAAACTTCTTTGTGTTCTGTGAAATCATCTCACAGAGTTACAGCTTTCCCCTCAAGAAGCCTTTCGCTAAGACAGTTCTTGTGGAATTGGCAAAGTGATATTTGGAAGCCCATAGAGGGCTATGGTGAAAAAGGAAATATCCTCAGATGAAATCTGAAAAGAAGCTTTCTGAGAAACTGCTTAGTGTTCTGTTAATTCATCTCACAGAGTTACATCTGTAATTCGTCGATCTCTTTGCTCGCCTTATTTCTGTGGAATCTGAGAACAGATATTACGGATCCCTTTGAAGACTATAGGGCCAAAGGAAATATCCTCCGATAACAAAGAGAAAGAAGCTTTCTGAGAAACTTCTTTGTGTTCTGTGAAATCATCTCACAGAGTTACAGCTTTCCCCTCAAGAAGCCTTTCGCTAAGACAGTTCTTGTGGAATTGGCAAAGTGATATTTGGAAGCCCCTAGAGGGCTACGGTGAAAAAGGAAATATCCTCAGATGAAATCTGGAAAGAAGGTTTCTGAGAAACTGCTTAGTGTTCTGTTAATTCATCTCACAGAGTTACATCTGTATTTCGTGGATCTCTTTGCTAGCCTTATTTCTGTGGAATCTGAGAACAGATATTTCGGATCCCTTTGAAGACTATAGGGCCAAAGGAAATATCCTCCGATAACAAAGAGCAAGAAGCTTTCTGAGAAACTTCTTTGTGTTCTGTGAAATCAACTCACAGCGTTACAGCTTTCTCCTCAAGAAGCCTTTCGCTAAGACAGTTCTTGTGGAATTGGCAAAGTGATATTTAAAGACCATAGAGGGCTATGGTGAAAAAGGAAATATCCTCAGATGAAATCTGGAAAGAAGCTTTCTGAGAAACTGCTTAGTGTTCTGTGAATTCATCTCACAGAGTTACATGTGTATTTCGTGGATCTCTTTGCTAGCCTTATTTCTGTGGAATCTGAGAACAGATATTTCGGATCCCTTTGAAGAGTATAGGGCCAAAGGAAATATCCTCCGATATCAAAGAGCAAGAAGCTTTCTGAGAAACTTCTTTGTGTTCTGTGAAATCAACTCACAGCGTTACAGCTTTCTCCTCATGAAGCCTTTCGCTAAGACAGTTCTTGTGGAATTGGCAAAGTGATATTTGAAGACCATAGAGGGCTATGGTGAAAAAGGAAATATCCTCAGATGAAATCTGGAAAGAAGCTTTCTGAGAAACTGCTTAGTGTTCTGTTAATTCATCTCACAGAGTTACATCTGTATTTCGTGGATCTCTTTGCTAGCCTTATTTCTGTGGAATCTGAGAACAGATATTTCGGATCCCTTTGAAGACTATAGGGCCAAAGGAAATATCCTCCGATAACAAAGAGAAAGAAGCTTTCTGAGAAACTTCTTTGTGTTCGGTGAAATCATCTCACAGAGTTACAGCTTTCCCCTCAAGAAGCCTTTCGCTAAGACAGTTCTTGTGGAATTGGCAAAGTGATATTTGGAAGCCCATAGAGGGCTATGGTGAAAAAGGAAATATCCTCAGATGAAATCTGGAAAGAAGCTTTCTGAGAAACTGCTTAGTTTTCTGTGAATTCATCTCACAGAGTTACATCTGTATTTCGTGGATCTCTTTGCTAGCCTTATTTCTGTGGAATCTGAGAACAGATATTTCGGATCCCTTTGAAGACTATAGGGCCAAAGGAAATATCCTCCGATAACAAAGAGAAAGAAGCTTTCTGAGAAACTTCTTTGTGTTCTGTGAAATCATCTCACAGAGTTACAGCTTTCCCCTCAAGAAGCCTTTCGCTAAGACAGTTCTTGTGGAATTGGCAAAGTGATATTTGGAAGCCCATAGAGGGCTATGGTGAAAAAGGAAATATCCTCAGATGAAATCTGAAAAGAAGCTTTCTGAGAAACTGCTTAGTGTTCTGTTAATTCATCTCACAGAGTTACATCTGTAATTCGTCGATCTCTTTGCTCGCCTTATTTCTGTGGAATCTGAGAACAGATATTACGGATCCCTTTGAAGACTATAGGGCCAAAGGAAATATCCTCCGATAACAAAGAGAAAGAAGCTTTCTGAGAAACTTCTTTGTGTTCTGTGAAATCATCTCACAGAGTTACAGCTTTCCCCTCAAGAAGCCTTTCGCTAAGACAGTTCTTGTGGAATTGGCAAAGTGATATTTGGAAGCCCCTAGAGGGCTACGGTGAAAAAGGAAATATCCTCAGATGAAATCTGGAAAGAAGGTTTCTGAGAAACTGCTTAGTGTTCTGTTAATTCATCTCACAGAGTTACATCTGTATTTCGTGGATCTCTTTGCTAGCCTTATTTCTGTGGAATCTGAGAACAGATATTTCGGATCCCTTTGAAGACTATAGGGCCAAAGGAAATATCCTCCGATAACAAAGAGCAAGAAGCTTTCTGAGAAACTTCTTTGTGTTCTGTGAAATCAACTCACAGCGTTACAGCTTTCTCCTCAAGAAGCCTTTCGCTAAGACAGTTCTTGTGGAATTGGCAAAGTGATATTTAAAGACCATAGAGGGCTATGGTGAAAAAGGAAATATCCTCAGATGAAATCTGGAAAGAAGCTTTCTGAGAAACTGCTTAGTGTTCTGTGAATTCATCTCACAGAGTTACATGTGTATTTCGTGGATCTCTTTGCTAGCCTTATTTCTGTGGAATCTGAGAACAGATATTTCGGATCCCTTTGAAGAGTATAGGGCCAAAGGAAATATCCTCCGATATCAAAGAGCAAGAAGCTTTCTGAGAAACTTCTTTGTGTTCTGTGAAATCAACTCACAGCGTTACAGCTTTCTCCTCATGAAGCCTTTCGCTAAGACAGTTCTTGTGGAATTGGCAAAGTGATATTTGAAGACCATAGAGGGCTATGGTGAAAAAGGAAATATCCTCAGATGAAATCTGGAAAGAAGCTTTCTGAGAAACTGCTTAGTGTTCTGTTAATTCATCTCACAGAGTTACATCTGTATTTCGTGGATCTCTTTGCTAGCCTTATTTCTGTGGAATCTGAGAACAGATATTTCGGATCCCTTTGAAGACTATAGGGCCAAAGGAAATATCCTCCGATAACAAAGAGAAAGAAGCTTTCTGAGAAACTTCTTTGTGTTCGGTGAAATCATCTCACAGAGTTACAGCTTTCCCCTCAAGAAGCCTTTCGCTAAGACAGTTCTTGTGGAATTGGCAAAGTGATATTTGGAAGCCCATAGAGGGCTATGGTGAAAAAGGAAATATCCTCAGATGAAATCTGGAAAGAAGCTTTCTGAGAAACTGCTTAGTTTTCTGTGAATTCATCTCACAGAGTTACATCTGTATTTCGTGGATCTCTTTGCTAGCCTTATTTCTGTGGAATCTGAGAACAGATATTTCGGATCCCTTTGAAGACTATAGGGCCAAAGGAAATATCCTCCGATAACAAAGAGAAAGAAGCTTTCTGAGAAACTTCTTTCTGTTCTGTGAAATCATCTCACAGAGTTACAGCTTTCCCCTCAAGAAGCCTTTCGCTAAGACAGTTCTTGTGGAATTGGCAAAGTGATATTTGGAAGCCCATAGAGGGCTATGGTGAAAAAGGAAATATCCTCAGATGAAATCTGGAAAGAAGCTTTCTGAGAAACTGCTTAGTGTTCTGTGAATTCATCTCACAGAGTTACATCTGTATTTCGTGGATCTCTTTGCTAGCCTTATTTCTGTGGAATCTGAGAACAGATATTTCAGATCCCTTTGAAGACTATAGGGCCAAAGGAAATATCCTCCGATAACAAAGAGAAAGAAGCTTTCTGAGAAACTTCTTTGTGTTCTGTGAAATCATCTCACAGAGTTACAGCTTTCCCCTCAAGAAGCCTTTCGCTAAGACAGTTCTTGTGGAATTGGCAAAGTGATATTTGGAAGCCCATAGAGGGCTATGGTGAAAAAGGAAATATCCTCAGATGAAATCTGGAAAGAAGCTTTCTGAGAAACTGCTCTGTGATGTGTGACTTCCACTCACAGAGTTACATCTGTATTTCGTGGATCTCTTTGCTAACATTATTTCTGTGTAATCTGAGAACAGATATTTCGGATCCCTTTGAAGGCTATAGGACCAAAGGAAATATCCTCCGATAACAAAGAGAAAGAAGCTTTCTGAGAAACTTCTTTGTGTTCTGTGAAATCATCTCACAGAGTTACAGCTTTCCCCTCAAGAAGCCTTTCGCTAAGAGAGTTCTTGTGGAATTGGCAAAGTGATATTTGGAAGCCGATAGAGGGCTATGGTGAAAACGGAAATATCCTCAGATGAAATCTGGAAAGAAGCTTTCTGAGGAACTGCTTAGTGTTCTGTTAATTCATCTCACAGAGTTAAATCGGTATTTCGTGGATCTCTTTCCTAGCCTTATTTCCTTGGAATTTCTGAACAGATATTTCGGATCCCTTTGAATACTATAGGGGCAAAGAAATATCCTCCGATAACAAAGAGAAAGAAGCTTTCTGAGAAACTTCTTTGTGTTCCGTGAAATCATCTCACAGAGTTACAGCTTTCCCCTCAAGTAGCCTTTCGCTAGGACAGTTCTTGTGGAATTGGAAAAGTGTTATTTGGAAGCCCATTTAGGGCTATGGTGAAAAAGGAAATATTCTCAGATGAAATCTGGAAAGAAGCTTTCTGAGAAACTGCTTAGTGTTCTGTGAAATCATCTCACAGAGTTACAGCTTTCCCCTCAAGAAGCCTTTCGCTAAGACAGTTCTTGTGGAATTGGCAAAGTAATATTTGGAAGCCCATAGAGGTCTATGGTGAAAAAGGAAATATCCTCAGATGAAATCGGGAAAGAAGCCTTCTGAGAAACTGCTTAGTGTTCTGTGAATTCATCTCACAGAGTTACATCTGTATTTCGTGGATCTCTTTGCTAGCCTTATTTCTTTGGAATCTGAGAACAGATATTTCAGATCCCTTTGAAGACTATAGGGTCAAAGGAAATATCCTCCGATAACAAAGAGAAAGAAGCTTTCTGAGAAACTTCTTTGTGTTCTGTGAAATCATCTCACAGAGTTACAGCTTTCCCCTCAAGAAGCCTTTCGCTAACACAGTTCTTGTGGAATTGGCAAAGTGATATTTGGAAGCCCATAGAGGGCTATGGTTAAAAAGGAAATATCCTCAGATGAAATCGGGAAAGAAGCTTTCTGAGAAACTGCTTAGTGTTCTGTGAATTCATCTCACAGAGTTACATCTGTATTTCGTGGATCTCTTTGCTAGCCTTATTTCTGTGGAATCTGAGAACAGATATTTCGGATCCCTTTGAAGACTATAGGGCCAAAGGAAATATCCTCCGATAACAAAGAGAAAGAAGCTTTCTGAGAAACTTCTTTGTGTTCTGTGAAATCATCTCACAGAGTTACAGCTTTCCCCTCAAGAAGCCTTTCGCTAAGACAGTTCTTGTGGAATTGGCAAAGTGATATTTGGAAGCCCATAGGGGGCTATGGTGAAAAAGGAAATATCCTCAGATGAAATCTGGAAAGAAGCTTTCTGAGAAACTGCTTAGTGTTCTGTGAATTCATCTCACAGAGTTACATCTGTATTTCGTGGATCTCTTTGCTAGCCTTATTTCTGTGTAATCTGAGAACAGATATTTCGGATCCCTTTGAAGACTATAGGGCCAAAGGAAATATCCTCTGATAACAAAGAGAAAGAAGGTTTCTGAGAAACTTCTTTGTGTTCTGTGAAATCATCTCACAGAGTTACAGCTTTCCCCTCCAGAAGACTTTCGCTCAGACAGTTCTTGTAAAATTGGCAAAGAGATATTTGGAAGCCCATAGAGGGCTATGGTGAAAAAGGAAATATCCTCAGATGAAATCTGGAAAGAAGCTTTCTGAGAAACTGCTTAGTGTTCTGTGAATTCATCTCACAGAGTTACATGTGTATTTCGTGGATGTCTTTGCTAGCCTTATTTCTGTGGAATCTGAGAAAAGATATTTCGGATCCCTATGAAGACTATAGGGCCAAAGGAAATATCCTGCGATAACAAAGACAAAGAAGCTTTCTGAGAAACATCTTTGTGTTCTGTGAAATCATCTCACAGAGTTACAGCTTTCCCCTCAAGAAGCCTTTCGCTAAGACAGTTCTTGTGGAATTGGCAAAGTTATATTTGGAAGCCCATAGAGGGCTATGGTGAAAAAGGAAATATCCTCAGATGAAATCGGGAAAGAAGCCTTCTGAGAAACTGCTTAGTGTTCTGTGAATTCATCTCACAGAGTTACATCTGTTTTTCGTGGATCTCTTTGCTAGCCTTATTTCTGTGGAATCTGAGAACAGATAGTTCGGATCCCTTTGAAGACTATAGGGCCAAAGGAAATATCCTCCGATAACAAAGAGAAAGAAGCTTTCTGAGAAACTTCTTTGTGTTCTGTGAAATCATCTCACAGAGTTACAGCTTTCCCCTCAAGAAGCCTTTCGCTAAGACAGTTCTTGTGGAATTGGCAAAGTGATATTTGGAAGCCCATAGGGGGCTATGGTGAAAAAGGAAATATCCTCAGATGAAATCTGGAAAGAAGCTTTCTGAGAAACTGCTTAGTGTTCTGTGAATTCATCTCACAGAGTTACATCTGTATTTCGTCTATCTCTTTGCTTGCCTTATTTCTGTGGAATCTGAGAACAGATATTTCGGATCCCTTTGAAGACTATAGGGCCAAAGGAAATATCCTGCGGTAACAAAGAGAAAGAAGCTTTCTCTAGCAACTTCTTTGTGTTCTGTGAAATCATCTCACAGAGTTACAGCTTTCCCCTCAAGAAGCCTTTCGCTAAGACAGTTCTTGTGGAATTGGCAAAGTGATATTTGGAAGCCCATAGAGGGCTATGGTGAAAAAGGAAATATCCTCAGATGAAATCTGGAAAGAAGGTTTCTGAGAAACTGCTTAGTGTTCTGTGAATTCATCTCACAGAGTTACATCTGTATTTCGTGGATCTCTTTCCTACCCTTATTTCTGTGGAATCTGAGAACAGATATTTCGGATCCCTTTGAAGACTATAGGGCCAAAGGAAATATCCTCGGATAACAAAGAGAAAGAAGCTTTCTGAGAAACTTCTTTCTGTTCTGTGAAATCATCTCACAGAGTTACAGCTTTCTCCTCAAGAAGCCTTTCACTAAGACAGTTCTTGTGGAATTGGCAAAGTGATATTTGGAAGCCCATAGAGGGCTATGGTGAAAAAGGAAATATCCTCAGATGAAATCCGGAAAGAAGGTTTCTGAGAAACTGCTTAGTGTTCTGTGAATTCATCTCACAGAGTTACATCTGTATTTCGTGGATCTCTTTGCTTCCCTTATTTCTGTGGAATCTGAGAACAGATATTTCGGATCCCTTTGAAGACTATAGGGCCAAAGGAAATACCCTCGGATAACAAAGAGAAAGAAGCTTTCTGAGAAACTTCTTTGTGTTCTGTGAAATCATCTCACAGAGTTACAGCTTTCCCCTCAAGAAGCCTTTCGCTAAGACAGTTCTTGTGGAATTGGCAAACTGATATTTGGAAGCCCATAGAGGGCTATGGTGAAAAAGGAAATATCCTCAGATGAAATCTGGAAAGAAGCTTTCTGAGAAACTGCTTAGTGTTCTGTTAATTCATCTCACAGAGTTACATCTGTAATTCGTCGATCTCTTTGCTAGCCTTATTTCTGTGGAATCTGAGAACAGATATTACGGATCCCTTTGAAGACTATAGGGCCAAAGGAAATATCCTCCGATAACAAAGAGAAAGAAGCTTTCTGAGAAACTTCTTTGTGTTCTGTGAAATCATCTCACAGAGTTACAGCTTTCCCCTCAAGAAGCCTTTCGCTAAGACAGTTCTTGTGGAATTGGCAAAGTGATATTTGGAAGCCCCGAGAGGGCTACGGTGAAAAAGGAAATATCCTCAGATGAAATCTGGAAAGAAGCTTTCTGAGAAACTGCTTAGTGTTCTGTGAATTCATCTCACAGAGTTACATGTGTATTTCGTGGATCTCTTTGCTAGCCTTATTTCTGTGGAATCTGAGAACAGATATTTCGGATCCCTTTGAAGACTATAGGGCCAAAGGAAATATCCTCCGATATCAAAGAGCAAGAAGCTTTCTGAGAAACTTCTTTGTGTTCTGTGAAATCAACTCACAGCGTTACAGCTTTCTCCTCAAGAAGCCTTTCGCTAAGACAGTTCTTGTGGAATTGGCAAAGTGATATTTGAAGACCATAGAGGGCTATGGTGAAAAAGGGAATATCCTCAGATGAAATCTGGAAAGAAGCTTTCTGAGAAACTGCTTAGTGTTCTGTTAATTCATCTCACAGAGTTACATCTGTATTTCGTGGATCTCTTTGCTAGCCTTATTTCTGTGGAATCTGAGAACAGATATTTCGGATCCCTTTGAAGACTATAGGGCCAAAGGAAATATCCTCCGATAACAAAGAGAAAGAAGCTTTCTGAGAAACTTCTTTGTGTTCGGTGAAATCATCTCACAGAGTTACAGCTTTCCCCTCAAGAAGCCTTTCGCTAAGACAGTTCTTGTGGAATTGGCAAAGTGATATTTGGAAGCCCATAGAGGGCTATGGTAAAAAAGGAAATATCCTCAGATGAAATCTGGAAAGAAGCTTTCTGAGAAACTGCTTAGTGTTCTGTGAATTCATCTCACAGAGTTACATCTGTATTTCGTGGATCTCTTTGCTAGCCTTATTTCTGTGGAATCTGAGAACAGATATTTCGGATCCCTTTGAAGACTATAGGGCCAAAGGAAATATCCTCCGATAACAAAGAGAAAGAAGCTTTCTGAGAAACTTCTTTCTGTTCTGTGAAATCATCTCACAGAGTTACAGCTTTCCCCTCAAGAAGCCTTTCGCGAAGACAGTTCTTGTGGAATTGGCAAAGTGATATTTGGAAGCCCATAGAGGGCTATGGTGAAAAAGGATATATCCTCAGATGAAATCTGGAAAGAAGCTTTCTGAGAAACTGCTTAGTGTTCTGTTAATTCATCTCACAGAGTTACATCTGTATTTCGTGGATCTCTTTGCTAGCCTTATTTCTGTGGAATCTGAGAACAGATATTTCAGATCCCTTTGAAGACTATAGGGCCAAAGGAAATATCCTCCGATAACAAAGAGAAAGAAGCTTTCTGAGAAACTTCTTTGTGTTCTGTGAAATCATCTCACAGAGTTACAGCTTTCCCCTCAAGAAGCCTTTCGCTAAGACAGTTCTTGTGGAATTGGCAAAGTGATATTTGGAAGCCCATAGAGGGCTATGGTGGAAAAGGAAATATCCTGTGATGAAATCTGGAAAGAAGCTTTCTGAGAAACTGCTTAGTGTTCTGTTAATTCGTCTCACAGAGTTACATCTGTATTTCGTGGATCTCTTTGCTAGCCTTATTTCTGTGGAATCTGAGAACAGATATTTCGGATCCCTTTGAAAACTATAGGGCCAAAGGAAATATCCTCCGATAACAAAGAGAAAGAAGCTTTCTGAGAAACTTCTTTGTGTTCTGTGAAATCATCTCTCCGAGTTACAGCTTTCCCCTCAAGAAGCCTTTCGCTAAGACAGTTCTTGTGGAATTGGCAAAGTGATATTTGGAAGCCCATAGAGGGCTATGGTGAAAAAGGAAATATCCTCAGATGAAATCTGGAAAGAAGCTTTCTGAGAAACTGCTCTGTGATGTGTGACTTCCACTCACAGAGTTACATGTGTATTTCGTGGATCTCTTTGCTAACATTATTTCTGTGTAATCTGAGAACAGATATTTCGGATCCCTATGAAGACTATAGGGCCAAAGGAAATATCCTCCGATAACAAAGAGAAGGAAGCTTCCTGAGAAACTTCTTTGTGTTCTGTGAAATCATCTCACAGAGTTACTGCTTTCCCCTCAAGAAGCCTTTCGCTAAGACAGTTCTTGTGGAATTGGCAAAGTGATATTTGGAAGCCCATAGAGGGCTATGGTGAAAAAGGAAATATCCTCAGATGAAATCGGGAAAGAAGCCTTCTGAGAAACTGCTTAGTGTTCTGTGAATTCATGTCACAGCGTTACATCTGCATTTCGAGGAACTCTTTGCTAGCCTTATTTCTGTGGAATCTGAGAACGGATATTTCGGATCCCTTTGAAGACTATAGGGCCAAAGGAAATATCCTCCGATAACAAAGAGAAAGAAGCTTTCTGAGAAACTTCTTTGTGTTCTGTGAAATCATCTCACAGAGTTACAGCTTTCCCCTCAAGTAGCCTTTCGCTTGGACAGTTCTTGTGGAATTGGAAAAGTGTTATTTGGAAGCCCATTTAGGGCTATTGTGAAAAAGGAAATATCCTCAGATGAAATCTGGAAAGAAGCTTTCTGAGAAACTGCTTAGTGTTCTGTGAAATCATCTCACAGAGTTACAGCTTTCCCCTCAAGAAGCCTTTCGCTAAGACAGTTCTTGTGGAATTGGCAAAGTAATATTTGGAAGCCCATAGAGGGCTATGGTGAACAAGGAAATATCCTCAGATGAAATCGGGAAAGAAGCCTTCTGAGAAACTGCTTAGTGTTCTGTGAATTCATCTCACAGCGTTACATCTGTATTTCGAGGATCTCTTTGCTAGCCTTATTTCTGTGGAATCTGAGAACGGATATTTCGGATCCCTTTGAAGACTATAGGGCCAAAGGAAATATCCTCCGATAACAAAGAGAAAGAAGCTTTCTGAGAAACTTCTTTGTGTTCTGTGAAATCATCTCACAGAGTTACAGCTTTCCCCTCAAGGAGCCTTTCACTAGGACAGTTCTTGTGGAATTGGAAAAGTGTTATTTGAAAGCCCATTTAGGGCTATTGTGAAAAAGGAAATATCCTCAGATGAAATCTGGAAGGAAGCTTTCTGAGAAACTGCTTAGTGTTCTGTGAAATCATCTCACAGAGTTACAGCTTTCCCCTCAAGAAGCCTTTCGCTAAGACAGTTCTTGTGGAATTGGCAAAGTAATATTTGGAAGCCCATAGAGGGCTATGGTGAAAAAAGAAATATCCTCAGATGAAATCGGGAAAGAAGCCTTCTGAGAAACTGCTTAGTGTTCTGTGAATTCATCTCACAGAGTTACATCTGTATTTCGTGGAACTCTTTGCTAGCCTTATTTCTGTGGAATCTGAGAACGGATATTTCGGATCCCTTTGAAGAATATAGGGCCAAAGGAAATATCCTCCGATAACAAAGAGAAAGAAGCTTTCTGAGAAACTTCTTTTGTTCTGTGAAATCATCTCACAGAGTTACAGCTTTCCCCTCAAGAAGCCTTTCGCTCAGACAGTTCTTGTGGAATTGGCAAAGTGATATTTGGAAGCCCCTAGAGGGATATGGTGAAAAAGGAAATATCCTGAGATGAAATCTGGAAAGAAGCTTTCTGAGAAACTGCTTAGTGTTCTGCGAATTCATCTCACAGAGTTACATCTGTATTTCGTGGATCTCTTTGCTAGCCTTATTTCTGTGGAATCTGAGAACAGATATTTCGGATCCCTTTAAAGACTATAGGGCCAAAGGAAATATCCTGCGGTAACAAAGAGAAAGAAGCTTTCTGAGCAACTTCTTTGTGTTCTGTGAAATCATCTCACAGAGTTACAGCTTTCCCCTCAAGAAGCCTTTCGCTAAGACAGTTCTTGTGGAATTGGCAAAGTGATATTTGGAAGCCCATAGAGGGCTATGGTGAAAAAGGAAATATCCACAGATGAAATCTGGAAAGAAGCTTTCTGAGAAACTGCTTAGTGGTCTGTGAATTCATCTCACAGAGTTATATGTGTATTTCGTGGATCTCTTTGCTAGCCTTATTTCTGTGGAATCTGAGAAAAGATATTTCGGATCCCTATGAAGACTATAGGGCCAAAGGAAATATCCTCCGATAACAAAGAGAAAGAAGCTTTCTGAGAAACTTCTTTGTGTTCTGTGAAATCATCTCACAGAGTTACAGCTTTCCCCTCAAGAAGCCTTTCGCTAAAACAGTTCTTGTGGAATTGGCAAAGTGATATTTGGAAGCCCATAGAGGGCTATGGTGAAAAAGGAAATATCCTCAGATGAAATCGGGAAAGAAGCTTTCTGAGAAACTGCTTAGTGTTCTGTGAATTCATCTCACAGCGTTACATCTGTATTTCGTGGATCTCTTTGCTTGCCTTATTTCTGTGTTATCTGAGAACAGATATTTCGGATCCCTTTGAAGACTATAGGGCCAAAGGAAATATCCTCCGATAACAAAGAGAAGGAAGCTTTCTGAGAAACTTCTTTGTGTTCTGTGAAATCATCTCACAGAGTTACAGCTTTCCCCTCAAGAAGCCTTTCGTTAAGACAGTTCTTGTGGAATTGGAAAAGTGATATTTGGAAGCCCATAGAGGGCTATGGTGAAAAAGGAAATATCCTCAGATGAAATCTGGAAAGAAGCTTTCTGAGAAACTGCTTAGTGTTCTGTGAATTCATCTCACAGAGTTACATCTGTATTTCGTGGATCTCTTTGCTAGCCTTATTTCTGTGGAATCTGAGAACAGATATTTCGGATCCCTTTGAAGACTATAGGGCCAAAGGAAATATCCTCCGATAACAAAGAGAAAGAAGCTTTCTGAGAAACTTCTTTGTGTTCTGTGAAATCATCTCACAGAGTTACAGCTTTCCCCTCAAGAAGCCTTTCGCTAAGACAGTTCTTGTGGAATTGGAAAAGTGATATTTGGAAGCCCATAGAGGGCTATGGTGAAAAAGGAAATATCCTCAGATGAAATCTGGAAAGAAGCTTTCTGAGAAACTGCTTAGTGTTCTGTGAATTCATCTCACAGAGTTACATCTGTATTTCGTGGATCTCTTTGCTAGCCTTATTTCTGTGGAATCTGAGAACAGATATTTCGGATCCCTTTGAAGACTATAGGGCCAAAGGAAATATCCTGCGATAACAAAGAGAAAGAAGCTTTCTGAGAAACTTCTTTGTGTTCTGTGAAATCATCTCACAGAGTTACAGCTTTCCCCTCAAGAACCCTTTCGCTAAGACAGTTCTTTTGGAATTGGCAAAGTGATATTTGGAAGCCCATAGAGGGCTATGGTGAAAAAGGAAATATCCTCAGATGAAATCTGGAAAGAAGCTTTCTGAGAAACTGCTTAGTGTTCTGTGAATTCATCTCACAGAGTTATATGTGTATTTCGTGGATCTCTTTGATAGCCTTATTTCTGTGGAATCTGAGAAAAGATATTTCGGATCCCTATGAAGACTATAGGGCCAAAGGAAATATCCTCCGATAACAAAGAGAAAGAAGCTTTCTGAGAAACTTCTTTGTGTTCTGTGAAATCATCTCACAGAGTTACAGCTTTCCCCTCAAGAAGCCTTTCGCTAAAACAGTTCTTGTGGAATTGGCAAAGTGATATTTGGAAGCCCATAGAGGGCTATGGTGAAAAAGGAAATATCCTCAGGTGAAATCGGGAAAGAAGCTTTCTGAGAAACTGCTTAGTGTTCTGTGAATTCATCTCACAGCGTTACATCTGTATTTCGTGGATCTCTTTGCTAGCCTTATTTCTGTGGAGTCTGAGAACAGATATTTCGGATCCCTTTGAAGACTATAGGGCCAAAGGAAATATCCTCCGATAACAAAGAGAAGGAAGCTTTCTGAGAAACTTCTTTGTGTTCTGTGAAATCATCTCACAGAGTTACAGCTTTCCCCTCAAAAGCCTTTCGTTAAGACAGTTCTTGTGGAATTGGCAAAGTGATATTTGGAAGCCCATAGAGGGCTATGGTGAAAAAGGAAATATCCTCAGATGAAATCTGGAAAGAAGCTTTCTGAGAAACTGCTTAGTGTTCTGTGAATTCATCTCACAGAGTTGCATCTGTATTTCGTGGATCTCTTTGCTAGCCTTATTTCTGTGGAATCTGAGAACAGATATTTCGGATCCCTTTGAAGACTATAGGGCCAAAGGAAATATCCTCCGATAACAAAGAGAAAGAAGCTTTCTGAGAAACTTCTTTGTGTTCTGTGAAATCATCTCACAGAGTTACAGCTTTCCCCTCAAGAAGCCTTTCGCTAAGACAGTTCTTGTGGAATTGGAAAAGTGATATTTGGAAGCCCATAGAGGGCTATGGTGAAAAAGGAAATATCCTCAGATGAAATCTGGAAAGAAGCTTTCTGAGAAACTGCTTAGTGTTCTGTGAATTCATCTCACAGAGTTACATCTGTATTTCGTGGATCTCTTTGCTAGCCTTATTTCTGTGGAATCTGAGAACAGATATTTCGGATCCCTTTGAAGACTATAGGGCCAAAGGAAATATCCTGCGATAACAAAGAGAAAGAAGCTTTCTGAGAAACTTCTTTGTGTTCTGTGAAATCATCTCACAGAGTTACAGCTTTCCCCTCAAGAACCCTTTCGCTAAGACAGTTCTTTTGGAATTGGCAAAGTGATATTTGGAAGCCCATAGAGGGCTATGGTGAAAAAGGAAATATCCTCAGATGAAATCTGGAAAGAAGCTTTCTGAGAAACTGCTTAGTGTTCTGTGAATTCATCTCACAGAGTTACATCTGTATTTCGTGGATCTCTTTGCTAGCCTTATTTCTCTGGAATCTGAGAAAAGATATTTCGGATCCCTATGAAGACTATAGGGCCAAAGGAAATATCCTCCGATAACAAAGAGAAAGAAGCTTTCTGAGAAACTTCTTTCTGTTCTGTGAAATCATCTCACAGAGTTACAGCTTTCCCCTCAAGAAGCCTTTCGCTAAGACAGTTCTTGTGGAATTGGCAAAGTGATATTTGGAAGCCCATAGAGGGCTATGGTGAAAAAGGAAATATCCTCAGATGAACTCTGGAAAGAAGATTTCTGAGAAACTGCTTAGTGTTCTCTGAATTCATCTCACAGAGTTACATCTGTATTTCGTGGATCTCTTTGCTAGCCTTATTTCTGTGGAATCTGAGAACAGATATTTCGGATCCCTTTGAAGACTATAGGGCCAAAGGAAATATCCTGCGATAACAAAGAGAAAGAAGCCTTCTGAGAAACTTCTTTGTGTTCTGTGAAATCATCTCACAGAGTTACAGCTTTCCCCTCAAGAAGCCTTTCGCTAAGACAGTTCTTGTGGAATTGGCAAAGTGATATTTGGAAGCCCATAGAGGGCTATGGTGAAAAAGGAAATATCCTCAGATGAAATCTGGAAAGAAGCTTTCTGAGAAACTGCTTAGTGTTCTGTTAATTCATCTCACAGAGTTACATCTGTATTTCGTGGATCTCTTTGCTAGCCTTATTTCTGTGGAATCTGAGAACAGATATTTCGGATCCCTATGAAGACTATAGGGGTAAGGGAAATATCCTCCGATAACAAAGAGAAAGAAGCTTTCTGAGAAACTTCTTTGTGTTCTGTGAAATCATCTCACAGAGATACAGCTATACCCTCAAGAAGCCTTTCGCTACGACAGTTCTTGTGTAATTGGCAAAGAGATATTTGGAAGCCCATAGAGGGCTATGGTGAAAAAGGAAATATCCTCAGATGAAATCTGGAAAGAAGCTTTCTGAGAAACTGCTTAGTGTTCTGTGAATTCATCTCACAGAGTTACATCTGTATTTCGTGAATCTCTTTGCTAGCCTTATTTCTGTGTAATCTGAGAACAGATATTTCGGATCCCTTTGATGACTATAGGGCCAAAGGAAATATCCTCCGATAACAAAGAGAAAGAAGCTTTCTGAGAAACTTCTTTGTGTTCTGTGAAATCATCTCACAGAGTTACAGCTTTCCCCTCAAGAAGCCTTTCGCTAAGACAGTTCTTGTGGAATTGGCAAAGTGATATTTGGAAGCCCATAGAGGACGATGGTGAAAAAGGAAATATCCTCAGATGAAATCTGGAAAGAAGCTTTCTGAGAAACTGCTTAGTGTTCTGTGAATTCATCTCACAGAGTTACATGTGTATTTCGTGGATCTCTTTGCTAGCCTTATTTCTGTGGAATCTGAGAAAAGATATTTCGCATCCCTATGAAGACTATTGGGCCAAAGGAAATATCCTCCGATAACAAAGAGAAAGAAGCTTTCTGAGAAACTTCTTTGTGTTCTGTGAAATCATCTCACAGAGTTACAGCTTTCCCCTCAAGAAGCCTTTCGCTAAGACAGTACTTGTGGAATTGGCAAAGAGATATTTGGAAGCCCATAGAGGGCTATGGTGAAAAAGGAAATATCCTCAGATGAAAACTGGAA
The DNA here is from genome assembly GCF_043159975.1 of Macaca nemestrina. NCBI lineage: Eukaryota > Metazoa > Chordata > Mammalia > Primates > Cercopithecidae > Macaca > Macaca nemestrina. Next base: position 92,254,257 of record NC_092125.1, read on the forward strand.
AGAAGCTTTCTCAGAAACTGCTTAGTGTTCTGTGAAATCGTCTCACATAATTACAGCTTTCCCCTCAAGAAGCCTTTCGCTAAGACAGTTCTTGTGGAATTGGCAAAGTGATATTTGGAAGCCCATAGAGGGCTATGGTGAAAAAGGAAATATCCTCAGATGAAATCTGGAAAGAAGCTTTCTGAGAAACTGCTTAGTATTCTGTTAATTCATCTCACAGCGTTACATCTGTATTTCGTGGATCTCTTTGCTAGCCTTATTTCTGTGGAGTCTGAGAACAGATATTGCGGATCCCTTTGAAGACTATTGGGCCAAAGGAAATATCCTCCGATAACAAAGAGAAGGAAGCTTTCTGAGAAACTTCTTTGTGTTCTGTGAAATCATCTCACAGAGTTACAGCTTTCCCCTCAAGAAGCCTTTCGCAAAGACAGTCCTTGTGGAATTGGCAAAGTGATATTTGGAAGCCCATAGAGGGCTATGGTGAAAAAGGAAATATCCTCAGATGAAATCTGGAAAGAAGCTTTCTGAGAAACTGCTTAGTGTTCTGTGAATTCATCTCACAGAGTTACATCTGTATTTCGTGGATGTCTTTGCTAGCCTTATTTCTTTGGAATCTGAGAACAGATATTTCGGATCCCTTTGAAGACTATAGGGCCAAAGGAAATATCCTCCGATAACAAAGAGAAAGAAGCTTTCTGAGAAACTTCTTTGTGTTCTGTGAAATCATCTCACAGAGTTACAGCTTTCCCCTCAAAAGCCTTTCGCTAAGACAGTTCTTGTGGAATTGGCAAAGTGATATTTGGAAGCCCATAGAGGGCTATGGTTAAAAAGGAAATATCCTCAGATGAAATCTGGAAAGAAGCTTTCTGAGAAACTGCTTAGTGTTCTGTGAATTCATCTCACAGAGTTACATGTGTATTTCGTGGATCTCTTTGCTAGCCTTATTTCTGTGGAATCTGAGAACAGATATTTCGGATCCCTCTGAAGACTATAGGGCCAAAGGAAATATCCTGCGATAACAAAGAGAAAGAAGCTTTCTGAGAAACTTCTTTCTGTTCTGTGAAATCATCTCACAGAGTTACAGCTTTCCCCTCAAGAACCCTTTCGCTAAGACAGTTCTTTTGGAATTGGCAAAGTGATATTTGGAAGCCCATAGAGGGCTATGGTGAAAAAGGAAATATCCTCAGATGAAATCTGGAAAGAAGCTTTCTGAGAAACTGCTTAGTGTTCTGTGAATTCATCTCACAGAGTTACATCTGTATTTCGTGGATCTCTTTGCTAGCCTTATTTCTGTGGAATCTGAGAAGAGAGATTTCGGATCCCTTTGAAGACTATAGGGCCAAAGGAAATATCCTCCGATAACAAAGAGAAAGAAGCTTTCTGAGAAACATCTTTGTGTTCTGTGAAATCATCTCACAGAGTTACAGCTTTCTCCTCAAGAAGCCTTTCGCTCAGACAGTTCTTGTGGAATTGGCAAAGTGATATTTGGAAGACCATTGAGGGCTATAGTGAATAACGAAATATCCTCAGATGAAATCTGGAAAGAAGCTTTCTGAGAAACTGCTTAGTGTTCTGTGAATTCATCTCACAGAGTTACATCTGTATTTCGTGGATCTCTTTTCTAGCCTTATTTCTGTGGAATCTGAGAACAGATATTTCGGATCCCTTTGAAGACTATAGGGCCAAAGGAAATATCCTGCGATAACAAAGAGAAAGAAGCTTTCTGAGAAACTTCTTTGTGTTCTGTGAAATCATCTCACAGAGTTACAGCTTTCCCCTCAAGAAGCCTTTCGCTAAGACAGTTCTTGTGTAATTGGCAAAGAGATATTTGGAAGCCCATAGAGGGCTATGGTGAAAAAGGAAATATCCTCAGATGAAATCTGGAAAGAAGCTTTCTGAGAAACTGCTTAGTGTTCTGTGAATTCATCTCACAGAGTTACATCTGTATTTCGTGGATCTCTTTGCTAGCCTTATTTCTGTGGAATCTGAGAAGAGAGATTTCGGATCCCTTTGAAGACTATAGGGCCAAAGGAAATATCCTCCGATAACAAAGAGAAAGAAGCTTTCTGAGAAACTTCTTTCTGTTCTGTGAAATCATCTCACAGAGTTACAGCTTCCCCTCAAGAAGCCTTTCGCTAAGACAGTTCTTGTGGAATTGGCAAAGTGATATTTGGAAGCCCATAGAGGGCTATGGTGAAAAAGGAAATATCCTCAGATGAAATCTGGAAAGAAGCTTTCTGAGAAACTGCTTAGTGTTCTGTGAATTCATCTCACAGAGTTACATCTGTATTTCGTGGATCTCTTTGCTAGCCTTATTTCTGTGGAATCTGAGAACAGATATTTCAGATCCCTTTGAAGACTATAGGGCCAAAGGAAATATCCTGCGATAACAAAGAGAAAGAAGCTTTCTGAGAAACTTCTTTGTGTTCTGTGAAATCATCTCACAGAGTTACAGCTTTCCCCTCAAGAAGCCTTTCGCTAAGACAGTTCTTGTGGAATTGGCAAAGTGATATTTGGAAGCCCATAGAGGGCTATGGTGAAAAAGGAAATATCCCCAGATGAAATCTGGAAAGAAGCTTTCTGAGAAACTGCTCTGTGATGTGTGACTTCCACTCACAGAGTTACATCTGTATTTCGTGGATCTCTTTGCTAACATTATTTCTGTGTAATCTGAGAACAGATATTTCGGATCCCTTTGAAGGCTATAGGACCAAAGGAAATATCCTCCGATAACAAAGAGAAAGAAGCTTTCTGAGAAACTTCTTTGTGTTCTGTGAAATCATCTCACAGAGTTACAGCTTTCCCCTCAAGAAGCCTTTCGCTAAGAGAGTTCTCGAGGAATTGGCAAAGTGATATTTGGAAGCCGATAGAGGGCTATGGTGAAAACGGAAATATCCTCAGATGAAATCTGGAAAAAGCTTTCTGAGGAACTGCTTAGTGTTCTGTTAATTCATCTCACAGAGTTAAATCGGTATTTCGCGGATCTCTTTCCTAGCCTTATTTCCTTGGAATTTCTGAACAGATATTTCGGATCCCTTTGAATACTATAGGGGCAAAGAAATATCCTCCGATAACAAAGAGAAAGAAGCTTTCTGAGAAACTTCTTTGTGTTCCGGGAAATCATCTCACAGAGTTACAGCTTTCCCCTCAAGTAGCCTTTCGCTAGGACAGTTCTTGTGGAATTGGAAAAGTGTTATTTGGAAGCCCATTTAGGGCTATGGTGAAAAAGGAAATATTCTCAGATGAAATCTGGAAAGAAGCTTTCTGAGAAACTGCTTAGTGTTCTGTGAAATCATCTCACAGAGTTACATCTGTATTTCGTGGATCTCTTTGCTAGCCTTATTTCTGTGGAATCTGAGAACAGATATTTCGGATCCCTTTGAAGACTATAGGGCCAAAGGAAATATCCTCCGATAACAAAGAGAAAGAAGCTTTCTGAGAAACTTCTTTGTATTCTGTGAAATCATCTCACAGAGTTACAGCTTTCCCCTCAAGAAGCCTTTCGCTAAGACAGTTCTTGTGGAATTGGCAAAGTGATATTTGGAAGCCCATAGGGGGCTATGGTGAAAAAGGAAATATCCTCAGATGAAATCTGGAAAGAAGCTTTCTGAGAAACTGCTTAGTGTTCTGTGAATTCATCTCACAGAGTTACATCTGTATTTCGTGGATCTCTTTGCTAGCCTTATTTCTGTGTAATCTGAGAACAGATATTTCGGATCCCTTTGAAGACTATAGGGCCAAAGGAAATATCCTCTGATAACAAAGAGAAAGAAGGTTTCTGAGAAACTTCTTTGTGTTCTGTGAAATCATCTCACAGAGTTACAGCTTTCCCCTCCAGAAGACTTTCGCTCAGACAGTTCTTGTAAAATTGGCAAAGAGATATTTGGAAGCCCATAGAGGGCTATGGTGAAAAAGGAAATATCCTCAGATGAAATCTGGAAAGAAGCTTTCTGAGAAACTGCTTAGTGTTCTGTGAATTCATCTCACAGAGTTACATGTGTATTTCGTGGATCTCTTTGCTAGCCTTATTTCTGTGGAATCTGAGAAAAGATATTTCGGATCCCTATGAAGACTATAGGGCCAAAGGAAATATCCTGCGATAACAAAGACAAAGAAGCTTTCTGAGAAACATATTTGTGTTCTGTGAAATCATCTCACAGAGTTACAGCTTTCCCCTCAAGAAGCCTTTCGCTAAGACAGTTCTTGTGGAATTGGCAAAGTTATATTTGGAAGCCCATAGAGGGCTATGGTGAAAAAGGAAATATCCTCAGATGAAATCGGGAAAGAAGCCTTCTGAGAAACTGCTTAGTGTTCTGTGAATTCATCTCACAGAGTTACATCTGTTTTTCGTGGATCTCTTTGCTAGCCTTATTTCTGTGGAATCTGAGAACAGATAGTTCGGATCCCTTTGAAGACTATAGGGCCAAAGGAAATATCCTCCGATAACAAAGAGAAAGAAGCTTTCTGAGCAACTTCTTTGTGTTCTGTGAAATCATCTCACAGAGTTACAGCTTTCCCCTCAAGAAGCCTTTCGCTAAGACAGTTCTTGTGGAATTGGCAAAGTGATATTTGGAAGCCCATAGGGGGCTATGGTGAAAAAGGAAATATCCTCAGATGAAATCTGGAAGGAAGCTTTCTGAGAAACTGCTTAGTGTTCTGTGAATTCATCTCACAGAGTTACATCTGTATTTCGTCTATCTCTTTGCTTGCCTTATTTCTTTGGAATCTGAGAACAGATATTTCGGATCCCTTTGAAGACTATAGGGCCAAAGGAAATATCCTGCGGTAACAAAGAGAAAGAAGCTTTCTCTAGCAACTTCTTTGTGTTCTGTGAAGTCATCTCACAGAGTTACAGCTTTCCCCTCAAGAAGCCTTTCGCTAAGACAGTTCTTGTGGAATTGGCAAAGTGATATTTGGAAGCCCCGAGAGGGCTACGGTGAAAAAGGAAATATCCTCAGATGAAATCTGGAAAGAAGCTTTCTGAGAAACTGCTTAGTGTTCTGTGAATTCATCTCACAGAGTTACATGTGTATTTCGTGGATCTCTTTGCTAGCCTTATTTCTGTGGAATCTGAGAACAGATATTTCGGATCCCTTTGAAGACTATAGGGCCAAAGGAAATATCCTCCGATATCAAAGAGCAAGAAGCTTTCTGAGAAACTTCTTTGTGTTCTGTGAAATCAACTCACAGCGTTACAGCTTTCTCCTCAAGAAGCCTTTCGCTAAGACAGTTCTTGTGGAATTGGCAAAGTGATATTTGAAGACCATAGAGGGCTATGGTGAAAAAGGGAATATCCTCAGATGAAATCTGGAAAGAAGCTTTCTGAGAAACTGCTTAGTGTTCTGTTAATTCATCTCACAGAGTTACATCTGTATTTCGTGGATCTCTTTGCTAGCCTTATTTCTGTGGAATCTGAGAACAGATATTTCGGATCCCTTTGAAGACTATAGGGCCAAAGGAAATATCCTCCGATAACAAAGAGAAAGAAGCTTTCTGAGAAACTTCTTTGTGTTCGGTGAAATCATCTCACAGAGTTACAGCTTTCCCCTCAAGAAGCCTTTCGCTAAGACAGTTCTTGTGGAATTGGCAAAGTGATATTTGGAAGCCCATAGAGGGCTATGGTGAAAAAGGAAATATCCTCAGATGAAATCTGGAAAGAAGCTTTCTGAGAAACTGCTTAGTGTTCTGTGAATTCATCTCACAGAGTTACATCTGTATTTCGTGGATCTCTTTGCTAGCCTTATTTCTGTGGAATCTGAGAACAGATATTTCGGATCCCTTTGAAGACTATAGGGCCAAAGGAAATATCCTCCGATAACAAAGAGAAAGAAGCTTTCTGAGAAACTTCTTTGTGTTCTGTGAAATCATCTCACAGAGTTACAGCTTTCCCCTCAAGAAGCCTTTCGCTAAGACAGTTCTTGTGGAATTGGCAAAGTGATATTTGGAAGCCCATAGAGGGCTATGGTGGAAAAGGAAATATCCTGTGATGAAATCTGGAAAGAAGCTTTCTGAGAAACTGCTTAGTGTTCTGTTAATTCGTCTCACAGAGTTACATCTGTATTTCGTGGATCTCTTTGCTAGCCTTATTTCTGTGGAATCTGAGAACAGATATTTCGGATCCCTTTGAAAACTATAGGGCCAAAGGAAATATCCTCCGATAACAAAGAGAAAGAAGCTTTCTGAGAAACTTCTTTGTGTTCTGTGAAATCATCTCTCCGAGTTACAGCTTTCCCCTCAAGAAGCCTTTCGCTAAGACAGTTCTTGTGGAATTGGCAAAGTGATATTTGGAAGCCCATAGAGGGCTATGGTGAAAAAGGAAATATCCTCAGATGAAATCTGGAAAGAAGCTTTCTGAGAAACTGCTCTGTGATGTGTGACTTCCACTCACAGAGTTACATGTGTATTTCGTGGATCTCTTTGCTAACATTATTTCTGTGTAATCTGAGAACAGATATTTCGGATCCCTATGAAGACTATAGGGCCAAAGGAAATATCCTCCGATAACAAAGAGAAGGAAGCTTCCTGAGAAACTTCTTTGTGTTCTGTGAAATCATCTCACAGAGTTACTGCTTTCCCCTCAAGAAGCCTTTCGCTAAGACAGTTCTTGTGGAATTGGCAAAGTGATATTTGGAAGCCCATAGAGGGCTATGGTGAAAAAGGAAATATCCTCAGATGAAATCGGGAAAGAAGCCTTCTGAGAAACTGCTTAGTGTTCTGTGAATTCATCTCACAGCGTTACATCTGCATTTCGAGGATCTCTTTGCTAGCCTTATTTCTGTGGAATCTGAGAACGGATATTTCGGATCCCTTTGAAGACTATAGGGCCAAAGGAAATAACCTCCGATAACAAAGAGAAAGAAGCTTTCTGAGAAACTTCTTTGTGTTCTGTGAAATCATCTCACAGAGTTACAGCTTTCCCCTCAAGTAGCCTTTCGCTTGGACAGTTCTTGTGGAATTGGAAAAGTGTTATTTGGAAGCCCATTTAGGGCTATTGTGAAAAAGGAAATATCCTCAGATGAAATCTGGAAAGAAGCTTTCTGAGAAACTGCTTAGTGTTCTGTGAAATCATCTCACAGAGTTACAGCTTTCCCCTCAAGAAGCCTTTCGCTAAGACAGTTCTTGTGGAATTGGCAAAGTAATATTTGGAAGCCCATAGAGGGCTATGGTGAAAAAGGAAATATCCTCAGATGAAATCGGGAAAGAAGCCTTCTGAGAAACTGCTTAGTGTTCTGTGAATTCATCTCACAGCGTTACATCTGTATTTCGAGGATCTCTTTGCTAGCCTTATTTCTGTGGAATCTGAGAACGGATATTTCGGATCCCTTTGAAGACTATAGGGCCAAAGGAAATATCCTCCGATAACAAAGAGAAAGAAGCTTTCTGAGAAACTTCTTTGTGTTCTGTGAAATCATCTCACAGAGTTACAGCTTTCCCCTCAAGTAGCCTTTCACTAGGACAGTTCTTGTGGAATTGGAAAAGTGTTATTTGAAAGCCCATTTAGGGCTATTGTGAAAAAGGAAATATCCTCAGATGAAATCTGGAAAGAAGCTTTCTGAGAAACTGCTTAGTGTTCTGTGAAATCATCTCACAGAGTTACAGCTTTCCCCTCAAGAAGCCTTTCGCTAAGACAGTTCTTGTGGAATTGGCAAAGTAATATTTGGAAGCCCATAGATGGCTATGGTGAAAAAAGAAATATCCTCAGATGAAATCGGGAAAGAAGCCTTCTGAGAAACTGCTTAGTGTTCTGTGAATTCATCTCACAGAGTTACATCTGTATTTCGTGGAACTCTTTGCTAGCCTTATTTCTGTGGAATCTGAGAACGGATATTTCGGATCCCTTTGAAGACTATAGGGCCAAAGGAAATATCCTCCGATAACAAAGAGAAAGAAGCTTTCTGAGAAACTTCTTTTGTTCTGTGAAATCATCTCACAGAGTTACAGCTTTCCCCTCAAGAAGCCTTTCGCTCAGACAGTTCTTGTGGAATTGGCAAAGTGATATTTGGAAGCCCCTAGAGGGATATGGTGAAAAAGGAAATATCCTGAGATGAAATCTGGAAAGAAGCTTTCTGAGAAACTGCTTAGTGTTCTGCGAATTCACCTCACAGAGTTACATCTGTATTTCGTGGATCTCTTTGCTAGCCTTATTTCTGTGGAATCTGAGAACAGATATTTCGGATCCCTTTAAAGACTATAGGGCCAAAGGAAATATCCTGCGGTAACAAAGAGAAAGAAGCTTTCTGAGCAACTTCTTTGTGTTCTGTGAAATCATCTCACAGAGTTACAGCTTTCCCCTCAAGAAGCCTTTCGCTAAGACAGTTCTTGTGGAATTGGCAAAGTGATATTTGGAAGCCCATAGAGGGCTATGGTGAAAAAGGAAATATCCACAGATGAAATCTGGAAAGAAGCTTTCTGAGAAACTGCTTAGTGGTCTGTGAATTCATCTCACAGAGCTATATGTGTATTTCGTGGATCTCTTTGCTAGCCTTATTTCTGTGGAATCTGAGAAAAGATATTTCGGATCCCTATGAAGACTATAGGGCCAAAGGAAATATCCTCCGATAACAAAGAGAAAGAAGCTTTCTGAGAAACTTCTTTGTGTTCTGTGAAATCATCTCACAGAGTTACAGCTTTCCCCTCAAGAAGCCTTTCGCTAAAACAGTTCTTGTGGAATTGGCAAAGTGATATTTGGAAGCCCATAGAGGGCTACGGTGAAAAAGGAAATATCCTCAGATGAAATCGGGAAAGAAGCTTTCTGAGAAACTGCTTAGTGTTCTGTGAATTCATCTCACAGCGTTACATCTGTATTTCGTGGATCTCTTTGCTTGCCTTATTTCTGTGGAGTCTGAGAACAGATATTTCGGATCCCTTTGAAGAATATAGGGCCAAAGGAAATATCCTCCGATAACAAAGAGAAGGAAGCTTTCTGAGAAACTTCTTTGTGTTCTGTGAAATCATCTCACAGAGTTACAGCTTTCCCCTCAAGAAGCCTTTCGTTAAGACAGTTCTTGTGGAATTGGCAAAGTGATATTTGGAAGCCCATAGAGGGCTATGGTGAAAAAGGAAATATCCTCAGATGAAATCTGGAAAGAAGCTTTCTGAGAAACTGCTTAGTGTTCTGTGAATTCATCTCACAGAGTTACATCTGTATTTCGTGGATCTCTTTGCTAGCCTTATTTCTGTGGAATCTGAGAACAGATATTTCGGATCCCTTTGAAGACTATAGGGCCAAAGGAAATATCCTCCGATAACAAAGAGAAAGAAGCTTTCTGAGAAACTTCTTTGTGTTCTGTGAAATCATCTCACAGAGTTACAGCTTTCCCCTCAAGAAGCCTTTCGCTAAGACAGTTCTTGTGGAATTGGAAAAGTGATATTTGGAAGCCCATAGAGGGCTATGGTGAAAAAGGAAATATCCTCAGATGAAATCTGGAAAGAAGCTTTCTGAGAAACTGCTTAGTGTTCTGTGAATTCATCTCACAGAGTTACATCTGTATTTCGTGGATCTCTTTGCTAGCCTTATTTCTGTGGAATCTGAGAACAGATATTTCGGATCCCTTTGAAGACTATAGGGCCAAAGGAAATATCCTGCGATAACAAAGAGAAAGAAGCTTTCTGAGAAACTTCTTTGTGTTCTGTGAAATCATCTCACAGAGTTACAGCTTTCCCCTCAAGAACCCTTTCGCTAAGACAGTTCTTGTGGAATTGGCAAAGTGATATTTGGAAGCCCATAGAGGGCTATGGTGAAAAAGGAAATATCCTCAGATGAAATCTGGAAAGAAGCTTTCTGAGAAACTGCTTAGTGTTCTGTGAATTCATCTCACAGAGTTATATGTGTATTTCGTGGATCTCTTTGCTAGCCTTATTTCTGTGGAATCTGAGAAAAGATATTTCGGATCCCTATGAAGACTATAGGGCCAAAGGAAATATCCTCCGATAACAAAGAGAAAGAAGCTTTCTGAGAAACTTCTTTGTGTTCTGTGAAATCATCTCACAGAGTTACAGCTTTCCCCTCAAGAAGCCTTTCGCTAAAACAGTTCTTGTGGAATTGGCAAAGTGATATTTGGAAGCCCATAGAGGGCTATGGTGAAAAAGGAAATATCCTCAGATGAAATCGGGAAAGAAGCTTTCTGAGAAACTGCTTAGTGTTCTGTGAATTCATCTCACAGCGTTACATCTGTATTTCGTGGATCTCTTTGCTAGCCTTATTTCTGTGGAGTCTGAGAACAGATATTTCGGATCATTTTGAAGACTATAGGGCCAAAGGAAATATCCTCCGATAACAAAGAGAAGGAAGCTTTCTGAGAAACTTCTTTGTGTTCTGTGAAATCATCTCACAGAGTTACAGCTTTCCCCTCAAAAGCCTTTCGTTAAGACAGTTCTTGTGGAATTGGCAAAGTGATATTTGGAAGCCCATAGAGGGCTATGGTGAAAAAGGAAATATCCTCAGATGAAATCTGGAAAGAATCTTTCTGAGAAACTGCTTAGTGTTCTGTGAATTCATCTCACAGAGTTACATCTGTATTTCGTGGATCTCTTTGCTAGCCTTATTTCTGTGGAATCTGAGAACAGATATTTCGGATCCCTTTGAAGACTATAGGGCCAAAGGAAATATCCTCCGATAACAAAGAGAAAGAAGCTTTCTGAGAAACTTCTTTGTGTTCTGTGAAATCATCTCACAGAGTTACAGCTTTCCCCTCAAGAAGCCTTTCGCTAAGACAGTTCTTGTGGAATTGGAAAAGTGATATTTGGAAGCCCATAGAGGGCTATGGTGAAAAAGGAAATATCCTCAGATGAAATCTGGAAAGAAGCTTTCTGAGAAACTGCTTAGTGTTCTGTGAATTCATCTCACAGAGTTACATCTGTATTTCGTGGATCTCTTTGCTAGCCTTATTTCTGTGGAATCTGAGAACAGATATTTCGGATCCCTTTGAAGACTATAGGGCCAAAGGAAATATCCTGCGATAACAAAGAGAAAGAAGCTTTCTGAGAAACTTCTTTGTGTTCTGTGAAATCATCTCACAGAGTTACAGCTTTCCCCTCAAGAAGCCTTTCGCTAAGACAGTTCTTTTGGAATTGGCAAAGTGATATTTGGAAGCCCATAGAGGGCTATGGTGAAAAAGGAAATATCCTCAGATGAAATCTGGAAAGAAGCTTTCTGAGAAACTGCTTAGTGTTCTGTGAATTCATCTCACAGAGTTACATCTGTATTTCGTGGATCTCTTTGCTAGCCTTATTTCTCTGGAATCTGAGAAAAGATATTTCGGATCCCTTTGAAGACTATAGGGCCAAAGGAAATATCCTCCGATAACAAAGAGAAAGAAGCTTTCTGAGAAACTTCTTTGTGTTCTGTGAAATCATCTCACAGAGTTACAGCTTTCCCCTCAAGAAGCCTTTCGCTAGACAGTACTTGTGGAATTGGCAAAGAGATATTTGGAAGCCCATAGAGGGCTATGGTGAAAAAGGAAATATCCTCAGATGAAAACTGGAAAGAAGCTTTCTCAGAAACTGCTTAGTGTTCTGTGAAATCGTCTCACATAATTACAGCTTTCCCCTCAAGAAGCCTTTTGCTAAGACAGTTCTTGTGGAATTGGCAAAGTGATATTTGGAAGCCCATAGAGGGCTATGGTGAAAAAGGAAATATCCTCAGATGAAATCTGGAAAGAAGCTTTCTGAGAAACTGCTTAGTATTCTGTTAATTCATCTCACAGCGTTACATCTGTATTTCGTGGATCTCTTTGCTAGCCTTATTTCTGTGGAGTCTGAGAACAGATATTGCGGATCCCTTTGAAGACTATAGGGCCAAAGGAAATATCCTCCGATAACAAAGAGAAGGAAGCTTTCTGAGAAACTTCTTTGTGTTCTGTGAAATCATCTCACAGAGTTACAGCTTTCCCCTCAAGAAGCCTTTCGCAAAGACAGTCCTTGTGGAATTGGCAAAGAGATATTTGGAAGCCCATAGAGGGCTATGGTGAAAAAGGAAATATCCTCAGATGAAATCTGGAAAGAAGCTTTCTGAGAAACTGCTTAGTGTTCTGTGAATTCATCTCACAGAGTTACATCTGTATTTCGTGGATCTCTTTGCTAGCCTTATTTCTTTGGAATCTGAGAACAGATATTTCGGATCCCTTTGAAGACTATAGGGCCAAAGGAAATATCCTCCGATAACAAAGAGAAAGAAGCTTTCTGAGAAAATTCTTTGTGTTCTGTGAAATCATCTCACAGAGTTACAGCTTTCCCCTCAAAAGCCTTTCGCTAAGACAGTTCTTGTGGAATTGGCAAAGTGATATTTGGAAGCCCATAGAGGGCTATGGTTAAAAAGGAAATATCCTCAGATGAAATCGGGAAAGAAGCTTTCTGAGAAACTGCTTAGTGTTCTGTGAATTCATCTCACAGAGTTACATGTGTATTTCGTGGATCTCTTTGCTAGCCTTATTTCTGTGGAATCTGAGAACAGATATTTCGGATCCCTCTGAAGACTATAGGGCCAAAGGAAATATCCTGCGATAACAAAGAGAAAGAAGCTGTCTGAGAAACTTCTTTCTGTTCTGTGAAATCATCTCACAGAGTTACAGCTTTCCCCTCAAGAACCCTTTCGCTAAGACAGTTCTTTTGGAATTGGCAAAGTGATATTTGGAAGCCCATAGAGGGCTATGGTGAAAAAGGAAATATCCTCAGATGAAATCTGGAAAGAAGCTTTCTGAGAAACTGCTTAGTGTTCTGTGAATTCATCTCACAGAGTTACATCTGTATTTCGTGGATCTCTTTGCTAGCCTTATTTCTCTGGAATCTGAGAAAAGATATTTCGGATCCCTATGAAGACTATAGGGCCAAAGGAAATATCCTCCGATAACAAAGAGAAAGAAGCTTTCTGAGAAACATCTTTGTGTTCTGTGAAATCATCTCACAGAGTTACAGCTTTCTCCTCAAGAAGCCTTTCGCTCAGACAGTTCTTGTGGAATTGGCAAAGTGATATTTGGAAGCCCATTGAGGGCTATAGTGAATAACGAAATATCCTCAGATGAAATCTGGAAAGAAGCTTTCTGAGAAACTGCTTAGTGTTCTGTGAATTCATCTCACAGAGTTACATCTGTATTTCGTGGATCTCTTTTCTAGCCTTATTTCTGTGGAATCTGAGAACAGATATTTCGGATCCCTTTGAAGACTATAGGGCCAAAGGAAATATCCTGCGATAACAAAGAGAAAGAAGCTTTCTGAGAAACTTCTTTGTGTTCTGTGAAATCATCTCACAGAGTTACAGCTTTCCCCTCAAGAAGCCTTTCGCTAAGACAGTTCTTGTGGAATTGGGAAAGTGATATTTTGAAGCCCATAGAGTGCTATGGTGAAAAAGGAAATATCCTCAGATGAAATCTGGAAAGAAGCTTTCTGAGAAACTGCTTAGTGTTCTGTTAATTCATCTCACAGAGTTACATCTGTATTTCGTGGATCTCTTTGCTAGCCTTATTTCTGTGGAATCTGAGAACAGATATTTCGGATCCCTTTGAAGACTATAGGGCCAAAGGAAATATCCTCCGATAACAAAGAGAAAGAAGCTTTCTGAGAAACTTCTTTGTGTTCTGTGAAATCATCTCACAGAGTTACAGCTTTACCCTCAAGAAGCCTTTCGCTACGACAGTTCTTGTGTAATTGGCAAAGAGATATTTGGAAGCCCATAGAGGGCTATCGTGAAAAAGGATATATCCTCAGATGAAATCTGGAAAGAAGCTTTCTGAGAAACTGCTTAGTGTTCTGTGAATTCATCTCACAGAGTTACATCTGTATTTCGTGAATCTCTTTGCTAGCCTTATTTCTGTGGAATCTGAGAACAGATATTTCGGATCCCTTTGAAGACTATAGGGCCAAAGGAAATATCCCCCGATAACAAAGAGAAAGAAGCTTTCTGAGAAACTTCTTTGTGTTCTGTGAAATCATCTCACAGAATTACAGCTTTCCCCTCAAGAAGCCTTTCGCTAGGACAGTTCTTGTGTAATTGGCAAAGAGATATTTGGAAGCCCATAGAGGGCTATGGTGAAAAAGGAAATATCCTCAGATGAAATCTGGAAAGAAGCTTTCTGAGAAACTGCTTAGTGTTCTGTGAATTCATCTCACAGAGTTATATGTGTATTTCGTGGATCTCTTTGCTAGCCTTATTTCTGTGGAATCTGAGAAAAGATATTTCGGATCCCTATGAAGACTATAGGGCCAAAGGAAATATCCTCCGATAACAAAGAGAAAGAAGCTTTCTGAGAAACTTCTTTGTGTTCTGTGAAATCATCTCACAGAGTTACAGCTTTCCCCTCAAGAAGCCTTTCGCTAAAACAGTTCTTGTGGAATTGGCAAAGTGATATTTGGAAGCCCATAGAGGGCTATGGTGAAAAAGGAAATATCCTCAGATGAAATCGGGAAAGAAGCTTTCTGAGAAACTGCTTAGTGTTCTGTGAATTCATCTCACAGCGTTACATCTGTATTTCGTGGATCTCTTTGCTAGCCTTATTTCTGTGGAGTCTGAGAACAGATATTTCGGATCATTTTGAAGACTATAGGGCCAAAGGAAATATCCTCCGATAACAAAGAGAAGGAAGCTTTCTGAGAAACTTCTTTGTGTTCTGTGAAATCATCTCACAGAGTTACAGCTTTCCCCTCAAAAGCCTTTCGTTAAGACAGTTCTTGTGGAATTGGCAAAGTGATATTTGGAAGCCCATAGAGGGCTATGGTGAAAAAGGAAATATCCTCAGATGAAATCTGGAAAGAATCTTTCTGAGAAACTGCTTAGTGTTCTGTGAATTCATCTCACAGAGTTACATCTGTATTTCGTGGATCTCTTTGCTAGCCTTATTTCTGTGGAATCTGAGAACAGATATTTCGGATCCCTTTGAAGACTATAGGGCCAAAGGAAATATCCTCCGATAACAAAGAGAAAGAAGCTTTCTGAGAAACTTCTTTGTGTTCTGTGAAATCATCTCACAGAGTTACAGCTTTCCCCTCAAGAAGCCTTTCGCTAAGACAGTTCTTGTGGAATTGGAAAAGTGATATTTGGAAGCCCATAGAGGGCTATGGTGAAAAAGGAAATATCCTCAGATGAAATCTGGAAAGAAGCTTTCTGAGAAACTGCTTAGTGTTCTGTGAATTCATCTCACAGAGTTACATCTGTATTTCGTGGATCTCTTTGCTAGCCTTATTTCTGTGGAATCTGAGAACAGATATTTCGGATCCCTTTGAAGACTATAGGGCCAAAGGAAATATCCTGCGATAACAAAGAGAAAGAAGCTTTCTGAGAAACTTCTTTGTGTTCTGTGAAATCATCTCACAGAGTTACAGCTTTCCCCTCAAGAACCCTTTCGCTAAGACAGTTCTTTTGGAATTGGCAAAGTGATATTTGGAAGCCCATAGAGGGCTATGGTGAAAAAGGAAATATCCTCAGATGAAATCTGGAAAGAAGCTTTCTGAGAAACTGCTTAGTGTTCTGTGAATTCATCTCACAGAGTTACATCTGTATTTCGTGGATCTCTTTGCTAGCCTTATTTCTCTGGAATCTGAGAAAAGATATTTCGGATCCCTTTGAAGACTATAGGGCCAAAGGAAATATCCTCCGATAACAAAGAGAAAGAAGCTTTCTGAGAAACTTCTTTGTGTTCTGTGAAATCATCTCACAGAGTTACAGCTTTCCCCTCAAGAAGCCTTTCGCTAGACAGTACTTGTGGAATTGGCAAAGAGATATTTGGAAGCCCATAGAGGGCTATGGTGAAAAAGGAAATATCCTCAGATGAAAACTGGAAAGAAGCTTTCTCAGAAACTGCTTAGTGTTCTGTGAAATCGTCTCACATAATTACAGCTTTCCCCTCAAGAAGCCTTTTGCTAAGACAGTTCTTGTGGAATTGGCAAAGTGATATTTGGAAGCCCATAGAGGGCTATGGTGAAAAAGGAAATATCCTCAGATGAAATCTGGAAAGAAGCTTTCTGAGAAACTGCTTAGTATTCTGTTAATTCATCTCACAGCGTTACATCTGTATTTCGTGGATCTCTTTGCTAGCCTTATTTCTGTGGAGTCTGAGAACAGATATTGCGGATCCCTTTGAAGACTATAGGGCCAAAGGAAATATCCTCCGATAACAAAGAGAAGGAAGCTTTCTGAGAAACTTCTTTGTGTTCTGTGAAATCATCTCACAGAGTTACAGCTTTCCCCTCAAGAAGCCTTTCGCAAAGACAGTCCTTGTGGAATTGGCAAAGAGATATTTGGAAGCCCATAGAGGGCTATGGTGAAAAAGGAAATATCCTCAGATGAAATCTGGAAAGAAGCTTTCTGAGAAACTGCTTAGTGTTCTGTGAATTCATCTCACAGAGTTACATCTGTATTTCGTGGATCTCTTTGCTAGCCTTATTTCTTTGGAATCTGAGAACAGATATTTCGGATCCCTTTGAAGACTATAGGGCCAAAGGAAATATCCTCCGATAACAAAGAGAAAGAAGCTTTCTGAGAAACTTCTTTGTGTTCTGTGAAATCATCTCACAGAGTTACAGCTTTCCCCTCAAAAGCCTTTCGCTAAGACAGTTCTTGTGGAATTGGCAAAGTGATATTTGGAAGCCCATAGAGGGCTATGGTTAAAAAGGAAATATCCTCAGATGAAATCGGGAAAGAAGCTTTCTGAGAAACTGCTTAGTGTTCTGTGAATTCATCTCACAGAGTTACATGTGTATTTCGTGGATCTCTTTGCTAGCCTTATTTCTGTGGAATCTGAGAACAGATATTTCGGATCCCTCTGAAGACTATAGGGCCAAAGGAAATATCCTGCGATAACAAAGAGAAAGAAGCTGTCTGAGAAACTTCTTTCTGTTCTGTGAAATCATCTCACAGAGTTACAGCTTTCCCCTCAAGAACCCTTTCGCTAAGACAGTTCTTTTGGAATTGGCAAAGTGATATTTGGAAGCCCATAGAGGGCTATGGTGAAAAAGGAAATATCCTCAGATGAAATCTGGAAAGAAGCTTTCTGAGAAACTGCTTAGTGTTCTGTGAATTCATCTCACAGAGTTACATCTGTATTTCGTGGATCTCTTTGCTAGCCTTATTTCTCTGGAATCTGAGAAAAGATATTTCGGATCCCTATGAAGACTATAGGGCCAAAGGAAATATCCTCCGATAACAAAGAGAAAGAAGCTTTCTGAGAAACATCTTTGTTTTCTGTGAAATCATCTCACAGAGTTACAGCTTTCTCCTCAAGAAGCCTTTCGCTCAGACAGTTCTTGTGGAATTGGCAAAGTGATATTTGGAAGCCCATTGAGGGCTATAGTGAATAACGAAATATCCTCAGATGAAATCTGGAAAGAAGCTTTCTGAGAAACTGCTTAGTGTTCTGTGAATTCATCTCACAGAGTTACATCTGTATTTCGTGGATCTCTTTTCTAGCCTTATTTCTGTGGAATCTGAGAACAGATATTTCGGATCCCTTTGAAGACTATAGGGCCAAAGGAAATATCCTGCGATAACAAAGAGAAAGAAGCTTTCTGAGAAACTTCTTTGTGTTCTGTGAAATCATCTCACAGAGTTACAGCTTTCCCCTCAAGAAGCCTTTCGCTAAGACAGTTCTTGTGGAATTGGGAAAGTGATATTTTGAAGCCCATAGAGTGCTATGGTGAAAAAGGAAATATCCTCAGATGAAATCTGGAAAGAAGCTTTCTGAGAAACTGCTTAGTGTTCTGTTAATTCATCTCACAGAGTTACATCTGTATTTCGTGGATCTCTTTGCTAGCCTTATTTCTGTGGAATCTGAGAACAGATATTTCGGATCCCTTTGAAGACTATAGGGCCAAAGGAAATATCCTCCGATAACAAAGAGAAAGAAGCTTTCTGAGAAACTTCTTTGTGTTCTGTGAAATCATCTCACAGAGTTACAGCTTTACCCTCAAGAAGCCTTTCGCTACGACAGTTCTTGTGTAATTGGCAAAGAGATATTTGGAAGCCCATAGAGGGCTATCGTGAAAAAGGATATATCCTCAGATGAAATCTGGAAAGAAGCTTTCTGAGAAACTGCTTAGTGTTCTGTGAATTCATCTCACAGAGTTACATCTGTATTTCGTGAATCTCTTTGCTAGCCTTATTTCTGTGGAATCTGAGAACAGATATTTCGGATCCCTTTGAAGACTATAGGGCCAAAGGAAATATCCCCCGATAACAAAGAGAAAGAAGCTTTCTGAGAAACTTCTTTGTGTTCTGTGAAATCATCTCACAGAATTACAGCTTTCCCCTCAAGAAGCCTTTCGCTAGGACAGTTCTTGTGTAATTGGCAAAGAGATATTTGGAAGCCCATAGAGGGCTATGGTGAAAAAGGAAATATCCTCAGATGAAATCTGGAAAGAAGCTTTCTGAGAAACTGCTTAGTGTTCTGTGAATTCATCTCACAGAGTTACATCTGTATTTCGTGGATCTCTTTGCTAGCCTTATTTCTGTGGAATCTGAGAAGAGAGATTTCGGATCCCTTTGAAGACTATAGGGCCAAAGGAAATATCCTCCGATAACAAAGAGAAAGAAGCTTTCTGAGAAACTTCTTTGTGTTCTGTGAAATCATCTCTCCGAGTTACAGCTTTCCCCTCAAGAAGCCTTTCGCTAAGACAGTTCTTGTGGAATTGGCAAAGTGATATTTGGAAGCCCATAGAGGGCTATGGTTAAAAAGGAAATATCCTCAGATGAAATCGGGAAAGAAGCTTTCTGAGAAACTGCTTAGTGTTCTGTGAATTCATCTCACAGAGTTACATCTGTATTTCGTGGATCTCTTTGCTAGCCTTATTTCTGTGGAATCTGAGAACAGATATTTCGGATCCCTTTGAAGACTATAGGGCCAAAGGAAATATCCTCCGATAACAAAGAGAAAGAAGCTTTCTGAGAAACTTCTTTGTGTTCTGTGAAATCATCTCACAGAGTTACAGCTTTCCCCTCAAAAGCCTTTCGCTAAGACAGTTCTTGTGGAATTGGCAAAGTGATATTTGGAAGCCCATAGAGGGCTATGGTTAAAAAGGAAATATCCTCAGATGAAATCGGGAAAGAAGCTTTCTGAGAAACTGCTTAGTGTTCTGTGAATTCATCTCACAGAGTTACATGTGTATTTCGTGGATCTCTTTGCTAGCCTTATTTCTGTGGAATCTGAGAACAGATATTTCGGATCCCTCTGAAGACTATAGGGCCAAAGGAAATATCCTGCGATAACAAAGAGAAAGAAGCTTTCTGAGAAACTTCTTTCTGTTCTGTGAAATCATCTCACAGAGTTACAGCTTTCCCCTCAAGAACCCTTTCGCTAAGACAGTTCTTTTGGAATTGGCAAAGTGATATTTGGAAGCCCATAGAGGGCTATGGTGAAAAAGGAAATATCCTCAGATGAAATCTGGAAAGAAGCTTTCTGAGAAACTGCTTAGTGTTCTGTGAATTCATCTCACAGAGTTACATCTGTATTTCGTGGATCTCTTTGCTAGCCTTATTTCTCTGGAATCTGAGAAAAGATATTTCGGATCCCTATGAAGACTATAGGGCCAAAGGAAATATCCTCCGATAACAAAGAGAAAGAAGCTTTCTGAGAAACATCTTTGTGTTCTGTGAAATCATCTCACAGAGTTACAGCTTTCTCCTCAAGAAGCCTTTCGCTCAGACAGTTCTTGTGGAATTGGCAAAGTGATATTTGGAAGCCCATTGAGGGCTATAGTGAATAACGAAATATCCTCAGATGAAATCTGGAAAGAAGCTTTCTGAGAAACTGCTTAGTGTTCTGTGAATTCATCTCACAGAGTTACATCTGTATTTCGTGGATCTCTTTTCTAGCCTTATTTCTGTGGAATCTGAGAACAGATATTTCGGATCCCTTTGAAGACTATAGGGCCAAAGGAAATATCCTGCGATAACAAAGAGAAAGAAGCTTTCTGAGAAACTTCTTTGTGTTCTGTGAAATCATCTCACAGAGTTACAGCTTTCCCCTCAAGAAGCCTTTCGCTAAGACAGTTCTTGTGGAATTGGGAAAGTGATATTTTGAAGCCCATAGAGTGCTATGGTGAAAAAGGAAATATCCTCAGATGAAATCT
Source organism: Macaca nemestrina (assembly GCF_043159975.1). Taxonomy (NCBI): domain Eukaryota; kingdom Metazoa; phylum Chordata; class Mammalia; order Primates; family Cercopithecidae; genus Macaca; species Macaca nemestrina. The sequence goes on from NC_092125.1 coordinate 92,274,309, forward strand.
GGAAAGAAGCTTTCTGAGAAACTGCTTAGTGTTCTGTTAATTCATCTCACAGAGTTACATCTGAATTTCGTGGATCTCTTTGCTAGCCTTATTTCTGTGGAATCTGAGAACAGATATTTCGGATCCCTTTGAAGACTATAGGGCCAAAGGAAATATCCTCCGATAACAAAGAGAAAGAAGCTTTCTGAGAAACTTCTTTGTGTTCTGTGAAATCATCTCACAGAGTTACAGCTTTACCCTCAAGAAGCCTTTCGCTACGACAGTTCTTGTGTAATTGGCAAAGAGATATTTGGAAGCCCATAGAGGGCTATCGTGAAAAAGGATATATCCTCAGATGAAATCTGGAAAGAAGCTTTCTGAGAAACTGCTTAGTGTTCTGTGAATTCATCTCACAGAGTTACATCTGTATTTCGTGAATCTCTTTGCTAGCCTTATTTCTGTGTAATCTGAGAACAGATATTTCGGATCCCTTTGAAGACTATAGGGCCAAAGGAAATATCCCCCGATAACAAAGAGAAAGAATCTTTCTGAGAAACTTCTTTGTGTTCTGTGAAATCATCTCACAGAATTACAGCTTTCCCCTCAAGAAGCCTTTCGCTAGGACAGTTCTTGTGTAATTGGCAAAGAGATATTTGGAAGCCCATAGAGGGCTATGGTGAAAAAGGAAATATCCTCAGATGAAATCTGGAAAGAAGCTTTCTGAGAAACTGCTTAGTGTTCTGTGAATTCATCTCACAGAGTTACATCTGTATTTCGTGGATCTCTTTGCTAGCCTTATTTCTGTGGAATCTGAGAAGAGAGATTTCGGATCCCTTTGAAGACTATAGGGCCAAAGGAAATATCCTCCGATAACAAAGAGAAAGAAGCTTTCTGAGAAACTTCTTTGTGTTCTGTGAAATCATCTCACAGAGTTACAGCTTTCCCCTCAAGAAGCCTTTCGCTAAGACAGTTCTTGTGGAATTGGCAAAGTGATATTTGGAAGCCCATAGAGGGCTATGGTTAAAAAGGAAATATCCTCAGATGAAATCGGGAAAGAAGCTTTCTGAGAAACTGCTTAGTGTTCTGTGAATTCATCTCACAGAGTTACATCTGTATTTCGTGGATCTCTTTGCTAGCCTTATTTCTGTGGAATCTGAGAACAGATATTTCGGATCCCTTTGAAGACTATAGGGCCAAAGGAAATATCCTGCGATAACAAAGAGAAAGAAGCTTTCTGAGAAACTTCTTTGTGTTCTGTGAAATCATCTCACAGAGTTACAGCTTTCCCCTCAAGAAGCCTTTCGCTAAGACAGTTCTTTTGGAATTGGCAAAGTGATATTTGGAAGCCCATAGAGGGCTATGGTGAAAAAGGAAATATCCTCAGATGAAATCTGGAAAGAAGCTTTCTGAGAAACTGCTTAGTGTTCTGTGAATTCATCTCACAGAGTTACATCTGTATTTCGTGTATCTCTTTGCTAGCCTTATTTCTCTGGAATCTGAGAAAAGATATTTCGGATCCCTATGAAGACTATAGGGCCAAAGGAAATATCCTCCGATAACAAAGAGAAAGAAGCTTTCTGAGAAACATCTTTGTGTTCTGTGAAATCATCTCACAGAGTTACAGCTTTCTACTCAAGAAGCCTTTCGCTCAGACAGTTCTTGTGGAATTGGCAAAGTGATACTTGGAAGCCCATTGAGGGCTATAGTGAATAACGAAATATCCTCAGATGAAATCTGGAAAGAAGCTTTCTGAGAAACTGCTTAGTGTTCTGTGAATTCATCTCACAGAGTTACATCTGTATTTCGTGGATCTCTTTTCTAGCCTTATTTCTGTGGAATCTGAGAACAGATATTTCGGATCCCTTTGAGACTATAGGGCCAAAGGAAATATCCTGCGATAACAAAGAGAAAGAAGCTTTCTGAGAAACTTCTTTGTGTTCTGTGAAATCATCTCACAGAGTTACAGCTTTCCCCTCAAGAAGCCTTTCGCTAAGACAGTTCTTGTGGAATTGGGAAAGTGATATTTTGAAGCCCATAGAGTGCTATGGTGAAAAAGGAAATATCCTCAGATGAAATCTGGAAAGAAGCTTTCTGAGAAACTGCTTAGTGTTCTGTTAATTCATCTCACAGAGTTACATCTGTATTTCGTGGATCTCTTTGCTAGCCTTATTTCTGTGGAATCTGAGAACAGATATTTCGGATCCCTTTGAAGACTATAGGGCCAAAGGAAATATCCTCCGATAACAAAGAGAAAGAAGCTTTCTGAGAAACTTCTTTGTGTTCTGTGAAATCATCTCACAAAGTTACAGCTTTACCCTCAAGAAGCCTTTCGCTACGACAGTTCTTGTGTAATTGGCAAAGAGATATTTGGAAGCCCATAGAGGGCTATCGTGAAAAAGGATATATCCTCAGATGAAATCTGGAAAGAAGCTTTCTGAGAAACTGCTTAGTGTTCTGTGAATTCATCTCACAGAGTTACATCTGTATTTCGTGAATCTCTTTGCTAGCCTTATTTCTGTGTAATCTGAGAACAGATATTTCGGATCCCTTTGAAGACTATAGGGCCAAAGGAAATATCCCCCGATAACAAAGAGAAAGAAGCTTTCTGAGAAACTTCTTTGTGTTCTGTGAAATCATCTCACAGAATTACAGCTTTCCCCTCAAGAAGCCTTTCGCTAGGACAGTTCTTGTGTAATTGGCAAAGAGATATTTGGAAGCCCATAGAGGGCTATGGTGAAAAAGGAAATATCCTCAGATGAAATCTGGAAAGAAGCTTTCTGAGAAACTGCTTAGTGTTCTGTGAATTCATCTCACAGAGTTACATCTGTATTTCGTGGATCTCTTTGCTAGCCTTATTTCTGTGGAATCTGAGAAGAGAGATTTCGGATCCCTTTGAAGACTATAGGGCCAAAGGAAATATCCTCCGATAACAAAGAGAAAGAAGCTTTCTGAGAAACTTCTTTGTGTTCTGTGAAATCATCTCACAGAGTTACAGCTTTCCCCTCAAGAAGCCTTTCGCTCAGACAGTTCTTGTGGAATTGGCAAAGAAATATTTGGAAGCCCATAGAGGGCTATGGTGAAAAAGGAAATATCCTCAGATGAAATCTGGAAAGAAGCTTTCTGAGAAACTGCTTAGTGTTCTGTGAATTCATCTCACAGAGTTACATGTGTATTTCGTGGATCTCTTTGCTAGCCTTATTTCTGTGGAATCTGAGAAAAGATATTTCGGATCCCGATGAAGACTATATGGCCAAAGGAAATATCCTCCGATAACAAAGAGAAAGAAGCTTTCTGAGAAACTTCTTTGTGTTCTGTGAAATCATCTCACAGAGTTACAGCTTTCCCCTCAAGAAGCCTTTCGCTAAGACAGTTCTTGTGGAATAGGCAAAGTGATATTTGGAAGCCCAAGGAGGGCTATGGTGAAAAAGGAAATATCCTCAGATGAAATCTGGAAAGAAGCTTTCTGAGAAACTGCTTAGTGTTCTGTGAATTCATCTCACAGAGTTACATGTGTATTTCGTGGATCTCTTTGCTAGCCTTATTTCTGTGGAATCTGAGAAGAGATATTTCGCATCCCTATGAAGACTATTGGGCCAAAGGAAATATCCTCCGATAACAAAGAGAAAGAAGCTTTTTGAGAAACTTCTTTGTGTTCTGTGAAATCATCTCACAGAGTTACAGCTTTCCCCTCAAGAAGCCTTTCGCTAAGACAGTTCTTGTGGAATTGGCAAAGTGATATTTGGAAGCCCATAGAGGACGATGGTGAAAAAGGAAATATCCTCAGATGAAATCTGGAAAGAAGCTTTCTGAGAAACTGCTTAGTGTTCTGTGAATTCATCTCACAGAGTTACATGTGTATTTCGTGGATCTCTTTGCTAGCCTTATTTCTGTGGAATCTGAGAAAAGATATTTCGCATCCCTATGAAGACTATTGGGCCAAAGGAAATATCCTCCGATAACAAAGAGAAAGAAGCTTTCTGAGAAACTTCTTTGTGTTCTGTGAAATCATCTCACAGAGTTACAGCTTTCCCCTCCAGAAGCCTTTCGCTAAGACAGTACTTGTGGAATTGGCAAAGAGATATTTGGAAGCCCATAGAGGGCTATGGTGAAAAAGGAAATATCCTCAGATGAAATCTGGAAAGAAGCTTTCTGAGAAACTGCTTAGTGTTCTGTGAAATCGTCTCACATAATTACAGCTTTCCCCTCAAGAAGCCTTTCGCTAAGACAGTTCTTGTGGAATTGGCAAAGTGATATTTGGAAGCCCATAGAGGGCTATGGTGAAAAAGGAAATATCCTCAGATGAAATCTGGAAAGAAGCTTTCTGAGAAACTGCTTAGTATTCTGTTAATTCATCTCACAGCGTTACATCTGTATTTCGTGGATCTCTTTGCTAGCCTTATTTCTGTGGAGTCTGAGAACAGATATTGCGGATCCCTTTGAAGACTATAGGGCCAAAGGAAATATCCTCCGATAACAAAGAGAAGGAAGCTTTCTGAGAAACTTCTTTGTGTTCTGTGAAATCATCTCACAGAGTTACAGCTTTCCCCTCAAGAAGCCTTTCGCAAAGACAGTCCTTGTGTAATTGGCAAAGTGATATTTGGAAGCCCATAGAGGGCTATGGTGAAAAAGGAAATATCCTCAGATGAAATCTGGAAAGAAGCTTTCTGAGAAACTGCTTAGTGTTCTGTGAATTCATCTCACAGAGTTACATCTGTATTTCGTGGATCTCTTTGCTAGCCTTATTTCTTTGGAATCTGAGAACAGATATTTCGGATCCCTTTGAAGACTATAGGGCCAAAGGAAATATCCTCCGATAACAAAGAGAAAGAAGCTTTCTGAGAAACTTCTTTGTGTTCTGTGAAATCATCTCACAGAGTTACAGCTTTCCCCTCAAAAGCCTTTCGCTAAGACAGTTCTTGTGGAATTGGCAAAGTGATATTTGGAAGCCCGTAGAGGGCTATGGTTAAAAAGGAAATATCCTCAGATGAAATCGGGAAAGAAGCTTTCTGAGAAACTGCTTAGTGTTCTGTGAATTCATCTCACAGAGTTACATCTGTATTTCGTGGATCTCTTTGCTAGCCTTATTTCTGTGGAATCTGAGAACAGATATTTCGGATCCCTTTGAAGACTATAGGGCCAAAGGAAATATCCTGCGATAACAAAGAGAAAGAAGCTTTCTGAGAAACTTCTTTCTGTTCTGTGAAATCATCTCACAGAGTTACAGCTTTCCCCTCAAGAACCCTTTCGCTAAGACAGTACTTTTGGAATTGGCAAAGTGATATTTGGAAGCCCATAGAGGGCTATGGTGAAAAAGGAAATATCATCAGATGAAATCTGGAAAGAAGCTTTCTGAGAAACTGCTTAGTGTTCTGTGAATTCATCTCACAGAGTTACATCTGTATTTCGTGGATCTCTTTGCTAGCCTTATTTCTCTGGAATCTGAGAAAAGATATTTCGGATCCCTATGAAGACTATAGGGAGAAAGGAAATATCCTCCGATAACAAAGAGAAAGAAGCTTTCTGAGAAACATCTTTGTGTTCTGTGAAATCATCTCACAGAGTTACAGCTTTCTCCTCAAGAAGCCTTTCGCTCAGACAGTTCTTGTGGAATTGACAAAGTGATATTTGGAAGCCCATTGAGGGCTATAGTGAATAACGAAATATCCTCAGATGAAATCTGGAAAGAAGCTTTCTGAGAAACTGCTTAGTGTTCTGTGAATTCATCTCACAGAGTTACATCTGTATTTCGTGGATCTCTTTGCTAGCCTTATTTCTGTGGAATCTGAGAACAGATATTTCGGTTCCCTTTGAAGACTATAGGGCCAAAGGAAATATCCTGCGATAACAAAGAGAAAGAAGCTTTCTGAGAAACTTCTTTGTGTTCTGTGAAATCATCTCACAGAGTTACAGCTTTACCCTCAAGAAGCCTTTCGCTACGACAGTTCTTGTGTAATTGGCAAAGAGATATTTGGAAGCCCATAGAGGGCTATGGTGAAAAAGGAAATATCCTCAGATGAAATCTGGAAAGAAGCTTTCTGAGAAACTGCTTAGTGTTCTGTGAATTCATCTCACAGAGTTACATCTGTATTTCGTGAATCTCTTTGCTAGCCTTATTTCTGTGTAATCTGAGAACAGATATTTCGGATCCCTTTGAAGACTATAGGGCCAAAGGAAATATCCCCCGATAACAAAGAGAAAGAAGCTTTCTGAGAAACTTCTTTGTGTTCTGTGAAATCATCTCACAGAATTACAGCTTTCCCCTCAAGAAGCCTTTCGCTAGGACAGTTCTTGTGTAATTGGCAAAGAGATATTTGGAAGCCCATAGAGGGCTATGGTGAAAAAGGAAATATCCTCAGATGAAATCTGGAAAGAAGCTTTCTGAGAAACTGCTTAGTGTTCTGTGAATTCATCTCACAGAGTTACATCTGTATTTCGTGGATCTCTTTGCTAGCCTTATTTCTGTGGAATCTGAGAAGAGAGATTTCGGATCCCTTTGAAGACTATAGGGCCAAAGGAAATATCCTCCGATAACAAAGAGAAAGAAGCTTTCTGAGAAACTTCTTTGTGTTCTGTGAAATCATCTCACAGAGTTACAGCTTTCCCCTTAAGAAGCCTTTCGCTAAGACAGTTCTTGTGGAATTGGCAAAGTGATATTTGGAAGCCCATAGAGGGCTATGGTGAAAAAGGAAATATCCTCAGATGAAATCTGGAAAGAAGCTTTCTGAGAAACTGCTTAGTGTTCTGTGAATTCATCTCACAGAGTTACATGTGTATTTCGTGGATCTCTTTGCTAGCCTTATTTCTGTGGAATCTGAGAACAGATATTTCGGATCCCTATGAAGACTATAGGGCCAAAGGAAATATCCTCCGATAACAAAGAGAAGGAAGCTTTCTGAGAAACTTCTTTGTGTTCTGTGAAATCATCTCACAGAATTACAGCTTTCCCCTCAAGAAGCCTTTCGCTAAGACAGTTCTTGTGGAATTGGCAAAGTGATATTTGGAAGCCCATAGAGGGCTATGGTGAAAAAGGAAATATCCTCAGATGAAATCGGGAAAGAAGCCTTCTGAGAAACTGCTTAGTGTTCTGTGAATTCATCTCACAGAGTTACATCTGTATTTCGTGGATCTCTTTGCTAGCCTTATTTCTGTGGAATCTGAGAAGAGAGATTTCGGATCCCTTTGAAGACTATAGGGCCAAAGGAAATATCCTCCGATAACAAAGAGAAAGAAGCTTTCTGAGAAACTTCTTTGTGTTCTGTTAAATCATCTCACAGAGTTACAGCTTTCCCCTCAAGAAGCCTTTCGCTAAGACAGTTCTTGTGGAATTGGCAAAGTGATATTTGGAAGCCCATAGAGGGCTATGGTGAAAAAGGAAATATCCTCAGATGAAATCTGGAAAGAAGCTTTCTGAGAAACTGCTTAGTGTTCTATGAATTCATCTCACAGAGTTACATGTGTATTTCGTGGATCTCTTTGCTAGCCTTATTTCTGTGGAATCTGAGAACAGATATTTCGGATCCCTATGAAGACTATAGGGCCAAAGGAAATATCCTCCGATAACAAAGAGAAGGAAGCTTTCTGAGAAACTTCTTTGTGTTCTGTGAAATCATCTCACAGAGTTACTGCTTTACCCTCAAGAAGCCTTTCGCTAAGACAGTTCTTGTGGAATTGGCAAAGTGATATTTGGAAGCCCATAGAGGGCTATGGTGAAAAAGGAAATATCCTCAGATGAAATCGGGAAAGAAGCCTTCTGAGAAACTGCTTAGTGTTCTGTGAATTCATCTCACAGCGTTACATCTGTATTTCGAGGATCTCTTTGCTAGCCTTATTTCTGTGGAATCTGAGAACAGATATTTCGGATCCCTTTGAAGACTATAGGTCCAAAGGAAATATCCTCCGATAACAAAGAGAAAGAAGCTTTCTGAGAAACTTCTTTGTGTTCTGTGAAATCATCTCACAGAGTTACAGCTTTTCCCTCAAGAAGCCTTTCGCTAAGACAGTTCTTGTGGAATTGGCAAAGTGATATTTGGAAGCCCATAGGGGGCTATGGTGAAAAAGGAAATATCCTCAGATGAAATCTGGAAAGAAGCTTTCTGAGAAACTGCTTAGTGTTCTGTGAATTCATCTCACAGAGTTACATCTGTATTTCGTGGATCTCTTTGCTAGCCTTATTTCTGTGGAATCTGAGAACAGATATTTCGGATCCTTTTAAAGACTATAGGGCCAAAGGAAATATCCTGCGGTAACAAAGAGAAAGAAGCTTTCTGAGCAACTTCTTTGTGTTCTGTGAAATCATCTCACAGAGTTACAGCTTTCCCCTCAAGAAGCCTTTCGCTAAGACAGTTCTTGTGGAATTGGCAAAGTGATATTTGGAAGCCCATAGAGGGCTATGGTGAAAAAGGAAATATCCTCAGATGAAATCTGGAAAGAAGCTTTCTGAGAAACTGCTTAGTGTTCTGTGAATTCATCTCACAGAGTTACATCTGTATTTCGTGGATCTCTTTGCTAGCCTTATTTCTGTGGAATCTGAGAACAGATATTTCGAATCCCTTTGAAGACTATAGGGCCAAAGGAAATATCCTGCGATAACAAAGAGAAAGAAGCTTTCTGAGAAACTTCTTTGTGTTCTGTGAAATCATCACACAGAGTTACAGCTTTCCCCTCAAGAAGCCTTTCGCTAAGACAGTTCTTGTGGAATTGGCAAAGTGATATTTGGAAGCCCATAGAGGGCTATGGTGAAAAAGGAAATATCCTCAGATGAAATCTGCAAAGAATCTTTCTGAGAAACTGCTTAGTGTTCTGTGAATTCATCTCACAGAGTTACATCTGTATTTCGTGGATCTCTTTGCTAGCCTTATTTCTGTGGAATCTGAGAACAGAGATTTCGGATCCATTTGAAGACTATAGGGCCAAAGGAAATATCCTCCGATAACAAAGAGAAAGAAGCTTTCTGAGAAACTTCTTTCTGTTCTGTGAAATCATCTCACAGAGTTACAGCTTTCCCCTCAAGAAGCCTTTCGCTAAGACAGTTCTTGTGGAATTGGCAAAGTGATATTTGGAAGCCCTTAGAGGGCTATGGTGAAAAAGGAAATATCCTCAGATGAAATCTGGAAAGAATCTTTCTGAGAAACTGCTTAGTGTTCTGTGAATTCATCTCACAGAGTTACATCTGTATTTCGTGGATCTCTTTGCTAGCCTTATTTCTGTGGAATCTGAGAACAGAGATTTCGGATCCATTTGAAGACTATAGGGCCAAAGGAAATATCCTCCGATAACAAAGAGAAAGAAGCTTTCTGAGAAACTTCTTTGTGTTCTGTGAAATCATCTCACAGAGTTACAACTTTCCCCTCAAGAAGCCTTTCGCTAGGACAGTTCTTGTGTAATTGGCAAAGAGATATTTGGAAGCCCTTAGAGGGCTATGGTGAAAGGGGAAATATCCTCAGATGAAATCTGGAAAGAAGCTTTCTGAGAAACTGCTTAGTGTTCTGTGAATTCATCTCACAGAGTTACATCTGTATTTCGTGGATCTCTTTGCTAGCCTTATTTCTGTGGAATCTGAGAACAGAGATTTCGGATCCCGTTGAAGACTATAGGGCCAATGGAAATATCCTCCGTTAACAAAGAGAAAGAAGCTTTCTGAGAAACTTCTTTGTGTTCTGTGAAATCATCTCACAGAGTTACAGCTTTCCCCTCAAGAAGCCTTTCGCTCAGACAGTTCTTGTGGAATTGGCAAAGAAATATTTGGAAGCCCATAGAGGGCTATGGTGAAAAAGGAAATATCCTCAGATGAAATCTGGAAAGAAGCTTTCTGAGAAACTGCTTAGTGTTCTGTGAATTCATCTCACAGAGTTACATGTGTATTTCGTGGATCTCTTTGCTAGACTTATTTCTGTGGAATCTGAGAAAAGATATTTCGGATCCCGATGAAGACTATATGGCCAAAGGAAATATCCTCCGATAACAAAGAGAAAGAAGCTTTCTGAGAAACTTCTTTGTGTTCTGTGAAATCATCTCACAGAGTTACAGCTTTCCCCTCAAGAAGCCTTTCGCTAAGACAGTTCTTGTGGAATAGGCAAAGTGATATTTGGAAGCCCATAGAGGGCTATGGTGAAAAAGGAAATATCCTCAGATGAAATCTGGAAAGAAGCTTTCTGAGAAACTGCTTAGTGTTCTGTGAATTCATCTCACAGAGTTACATGTGTATTTCGTGGATCTCTTTGCTAGCCTTATTTCTGTGGAATCTGAGAAGAGATATTTCGCATCCCTATGAAGACTATTGGGCCAAAGGAAATATCCTCCGATAACAAAGAGAAAGAAGCTTTTTGAGAAACTTCTTTGTGTTCTGTGAAATCATCTCACAGAGTTACAGCTTTCCCCTCAAGAAGCCTTTCGCTAAGACAGTTCTTGTGGAATTGGCAAAGTGATATTTGGAAGCCCATAGAGGACGATGGTGAAAAAGGAAATATCCTCAGATGAAATCTGGAAAGAAGCTTTCTGAGAAACTGCTTAGTGTTCTGTGAATTCATCTCACAGAGTTACATGTGTATTTCGTGGATCTCTTTGCTAGCCTTATTTCTGTGGAATCTGAGAACAGAGATTTCGGATCCATTTGAAGACTATAGGGCCAAAGGAAATATCCTCCGATAACAAAGAGAAAGAAGCTTTCTGAGAAACTTCTTTGTGTTCTGTGAAATCATCTCACAGAGTTACAACTTTCCCCTCAAGAAGCCTTTCGCTAGGACAGTTCTTGTGTAATTGGCAAAGAGATATTTGGAAGCCCTTAGAGGGCTATGGTGAAAGGGGAAATATCCTCAGATGAAATCTGGAAAGAAGCTTTCTGAGAAACTGCTTAGTGTTCTGTGAATTCATCTCACAGAGTTACATCTGTATTTCGTGGATCTCTTTGCTAGCCTTATTTCTGTGGAATCTGAGAACAGAGATTTCGGATCCCGTTGAAGACTATAGGGCCAATGGAAATATCCTCCGTTAACAAAGAGAAAGAAGCTTTCTGAGAAACTTCTTTGTGTTCTGTGAAATCATCTCACAGAGTTACAGCTTTCCCCTCAAGAAGCCTTTCGCTCAGACAGTTCTTGTGGAATTGGCAAAGAAATATTTGGAAGCCCATAGAGGGCTATGGTGAAAAAGGAAATATCCTCAGATGAAATCTGGAAAGAAGCTTTCTGAGAAACTGCTTAGTGTTCTGTGAATTCATCTCACAGAGTTACATGTGTATTTCGTGGATCTCTTTGCTAGACTTATTTCTGTGGAATCTGAGAAAAGATATTTCGGATCCCGATGAAGACTATATGGCCAAAGGAAATATCCTCCGATAACAAAGAGAAAGAAGCTTTCTGAGAAACTTCTTTGTGTTCTGTGAAATCATCTCACAGAGTTACAGCTTTCCCCTCAAGAAGCCTTTCGCTAAGACAGTTCTTGTGGAATAGGCAAAGTGATATTTGGAAGCCCATAGAGGGCTATGGTGAAAAAGGAAATATCCTCAGATGAAATCTGGAAAGAAGCTTTCTGAGAAACTGCTTAGTGTTCTGTGAATTCATCTCACAGAGTTACATGTGTATTTCGTGGATCTCTTTGCTAGCCTTATTTCTGTGGAATCTGAGAAGAGATATTTCGCATCCCTATGAAGACTATTGGGCCAAAGGAAATATCCTCCGATAACAAAGAGAAAGAAGCTTTTTGAGAAACTTCTTTGTGTTCTGTGAAATCATCTCACAGAGTTACAGCTTTCCCCTCAAGAAGCCTTTCGCTAAGACAGTTCTTGTGGAATTGGCAAAGTGATATTTGGAAGCCCATAGAGGACGATGGTGAAAAAGGAAATATCCTCAGATGAAATCTGGAAAGAAGCTTTCTGAGAAACTGCTTAGTGTTCTGTGAATTCATCTCACAGAGTTACATGTGTATTTCGTGGATCTCTTTGCTAGCCTTATTTCTGTGGAATCTGAGAAAAAATATTTCGCATCCCTATGAAGACTATTGGGCCAAAGGAAATATCCTCCGATAACAAAGAGAAAGAAGCTTTCTGAGAAACTTCTTTGTGTTCTGTGAAATCATCTCACAGAGTTACAGCTTTCCCCTCCAGAAGCCTTTCGCTAAGACAGTACTTGTGGAATTGGCAAAGAGATATTTGGAAGCCCATAGAGGGCTATGGTGAAAAAGGAAATATCCTCAGATGAAATCTGGAAAGAAGCTTTCTGAGAAACTGCTTAGTGTTCTGTGAAATCGTCTCACATAAATACAGCTTTCCCCTCAAGAAGCCTTTCGCTAAGACAGTTCTTGTGGAATTGGCAAAGTGATATTTGGAAGCCCATAGAGGGCTATGGTGAAAAAGGAAATATCCTCAGATGAAATCTGGAAAGAAGCTTTCTGAGAAACTGCTTAGTATTCTGTTAATTCATCTCACAGCGTTACATCTGTATTTCGTGGATCTCTTTGCTAGCCTTATTTCTGTGGAGTCTGAGAACAGATATTGCGGATCCCTTTGAAGACTATAGGGCCAAAGGAAATATCCTCCGATAACAAAGAGAAGGAAGCTTTCTGAGAAACTTCTTTGTGTTCTGTGAAATCATCTCACAGAGTTACAGCTTTCCCCTCAAGAAGCCTTTCGCAAAGACAGTCCTTGTGGAATTGGCAAAGTGATATTTGGAAGCCCATAGAGGGCTATGGTGAAAAAGGAAATATCCTCAGATGAAATCTGGAAAGAAGCTTTCTGAGAAACTGCTTAGTGTTCTGTGAATTCATCTCACAGAGTTACATCTGTATTTCGTGGATCTCTTTGCTAGCCTTATTTCTTTGGAATCTGAGAACAGATATTTCGGATCCCTTTGAAGACTATAGGGCCAAAGGAAATATCCTGCGATAACAAAGAGAAAGAAGCTTTCTGAGAAACTTCTTTGTGTTCTGTGAAATCATCTCACAGAGTTACAGCTTTCCCCTCAAAAGCCTTTCGCTAAGACAGTTCTTGTGGAATTGGCAAAGTGATATTTGGAAGCCCATAGAGGGCTATGGTTAAAAAGGAAATATCCTCAGATGAAATCGGGAAAGAAGCTTTCTGAGAAACTGCTTAGTGTTCTGTGAATTCATCTCACAGAGTTACATCTGTATTTCGTGGATCTCTTTGCTAGCCTTATTTCTGTGGAATCTGAGAACAGATATTTCGGATCCCTTTGAAGACTATAGGGCCAAAGGAAATATCCTGCGATAACAAAGAGAAAGAAGCTTTCTGAGAAACTTCTTTCTGTTCTGTGAAATCATCTCACAGAGTTACAGCTTTCCCCTCAAGAACCCTTTCGCTAAGACAGTTCTTTTGGAATTGGCAAAGTGATATTTGGAAGCCCATAGAGGGCTATGGTGAAAAAGGAAATATCATCAGATGAAATCTGGAAAGAAGCTTTCTGAGAAACTGCTTAGTGTTCTGTGAATTCATCTCACAGAGTTACATCTGTATTTCGTGGATCTCTTTGCTAGCCTTATTTCTCTGGAATCTGAGAAAAGATATTTCGGATCCCTATGAAGACTATAGGGACAAAGGAAATATCCTCCGATAACAAAGAGAAAGAAGCTTTCTGAGAAACATCTTTGTGTTCTGTGAAATCATCTCACAGAGTTACAGCTTTCTCCTCAAGAAGCCTTTCGCTCAGACAGTTCTTGTGGAATTGGCAAAGTGATATTTGGAAGCCCATTGAGGGCTATAGTGAATAACGAAATATCCTCAGATGAAATCTGGAAAGAAGCTTTCTGAGAAACTGCTTAGTGTTCTGTGAATTCATCTCACAGAGTTACATCTGTATTTCGTGGATCTCTTTGCTAGCCTTATTTCTGTGGAATCTAAGAACAGATATTTCGGATCCCTTTGAAGACTATAGGGCCAAAGGAAATATCCTGCGATAACAAAGAGAAAGAAGCTTTCTGAGAAACTTCTTTGTGTTCTGTGAAATCATCTCACAGAGTTACAGCTTTACCCTCAAGAAGCCTTTCGCTACGACAGTTCTTGTGTAATTGGCAAAGAGATATTTGGAAGCCCATAGAGGGCTATCGTGAAAAAGGATATATCCTCAGATGAAATCTGGAAAGAAGCTTTCTGAGAAACTGCTTAGTGTTCTGTGAATTCATCTCACAGAGTTACATCTGTATTTCGTGAATCTCTTTGCTAGCCTTATTTCTGTGTAATCTGAGAACAGATATTTCGGATCCCTTTGAAGACTATAGGGCCAAAGGAAATATTCCCCGATAACAAAGAGAAAGAAGCTTTCTGAGAAACTTCTTTGTGTTCTGTGAAATCATCTCACAGAATTACAGCTTTCCCCTCAAGAAGCCTTTCGCTAGGACAGTTCTTGTGTAATTGGCAAAGAGATATTTGGAAGCCCATAGAGGGCTATGGTGAAAAAGGAAATATCCTCAGATGAAATCTGGAAAGAAGCTTTCTGAGAAACTGCTTAGTGTTCTGTGAATTCATCTCACAGAGTTACATCTGTATTTCGTGGATCTCTTTGCTAGCCTTATTTCTGTGGAATCTGAGAAGAGAGATTTCGGATCCCTTTGAAGACTATAGGGCCACAGGAAATATCCTCCGATAACAAAGAGAAAGAAGCTTTCTGAGAAACTTCTTTGTGTTCTGTGAAATCATCTCACAGAGTTACAGCTTTCCCCTCAAGAAGCCTTTCGCTAAGACAGTTCTTGTGGAATTGGCAAAGTGATATTTGGAAGCCCATAGAGGGCTATGGTGAAAAAGGAAATATCCTCAGATGAAATCTGGAAAGAAGCTTTCTGAGAAACTGCTTAGTGTTCTGTGAATTCATCTCACAGAGTTACATGTGTATTTCGTGGATCTCTTTGCTAGCCTTATTTCTGTGGAATCTGAGAACAGATATTTCGGATCCCTATGAAGACTATAGGGCCAAAGGAAATATCCTCCGATAACAAAGAGAAGGAAGCTTTCTGAGAAACTTCTTTGTGTTCTGTGAAATCATCTCACAGAGTTACTGCTTTACCCTCAAGAAGCCTTTCGCTAAGACAGTTCTTGTGGAATTGGCAAAGTGATATTTGGAAGCCCATAGAGGGCTATGGTGAAAAAGGAAATATCCTCAGATGAAATCGGGAAAGAAGCCTTCTGAGAAACTGCTTAGTGTTCTGTGAATTCATCTCACAGCGTTACATCTGTATTTCGAGGATCTCTTTGCTAGCCTTATTTCTGTGGAATCTGAGAACAGATATTTCGGATCCCTTTGAAGACTATAGGTCCAAAGGAAATATCCTCCGATAACAAAGAGAAAGAAGCTTTCTGAGAAACTTCTTTGTGTTCTGTGAAATCATCTCACAGAGTTACAGCTTTTCCCTCAAGAAGCCTTTCGCTAAGACAGTTCTTGTGGAATTGGCAAAGTGATATTTGGAAGCCCATAGGGGGCTATGGTGAAAAAGGAAATATCCTCAGATGAAATCTGGAAAGAAGCTTTCTGAGAAACTGCTTAGTGTTCTGTGAATTCATCTAACAGAGTTACATCTGTATTTCGTGGATCTCTTTGCTAGCCTTATTTCTGTGGAATCTGAGAACAGATATTTCGGATCCTTTTAAAGACTATAGGGCCAAAGGAAATATCCTGCGGTAACAAAGAGAAAGAAGCTTTCTGAGCAACTTCTTTGTGTTCTGTGAAATCATCTCACAGAGTTACAGCTTTCCCCTCAAGAAGCCTTTCGCTAAGACAGTTCTTGTGGAATTGGCAAAGTGATATTTGGAAGCCCATAGAGGGCTATGGTGAAAAAGGAAATATCCTCAGATGAAATCTGGAAAGAATCTTTCCGAGAAACTGCTTAGTGTTCTGTGAATTCATCTCACAGAGTTACATCTGTATTTCGTGGATCTCTTTGCTAGCCTTATTTCTGTGGAATCTGAGAACAGAGATTTCGGATCCATTTGAAGACTATAGGGCCAAAGGAAATATCCTCCGATAACAAAGAGAAAGAAGCTTTCTGAGAAACTTCTTTGTGTTCTGTGAAATCATCTCACCGAGTTACAACTTTCCCCTCAAGAAGCCTTTCGCTAGGACAGTTCTTGTGTAATTGGCAAAGAGATATTTGGAAGCCCTTAGAGGGCTATGGCGAAAGGGGAAATATCCTCAGATGAAATCTGGAAAGAAGCTTTCTGAGAAACTGCTTAGTGTTCTGTGAATTCATCTCACAGAGTTACATCTGTATTTCGTGGATCTCTTTGCTAGCCTTATTTCTGTGGAATCTGAGAACAGAGATTTCGGATCCCTTTGAAGACTATAGGGCCAATGGAAATATCCTCCGTTAACAAAGAGAAAGAAGCTTTCTGAGAAACTTCTTTGTGTTCTGTGAAATCATCTCACAGAGTTACAGCTTTCCCCTCAAGAAGCCTTTCGCTCAGACAGTTCTTGTGTAATTGGCAAAGAAATATTTGGAAGCCCATAGAGGGCTATGGTGAAAAAGGAAATATCCTCAGATGAAATCTGGAAAGAAGCTTTCTGAGAAACTGCTTAGTGTTCTGTGAATTCATCTCACAGAGTTACATGTGTATTTCGTGGATCTCTTTGCTAGCCTTATTTCTGTGGAATCTGAGAAAAGATATTTCGGATCCCTATGAAGACTATATGGCCAAAGGAAATATCCTCCGATAACAAAGAGAAAGAAGCTTTCTGAGAAACTTCTTTGTGTTCTGTGAAATCATCTCACAGAGTTACAGCTTTCCCCTCAAGAAGCCTTTCGCTAAGACAGTTCTTGTGGAATTGGCAAAGTGATATTTGGAAGCCCATAGAGGACTATGGTGAAAAAGGAAATATCCTCAGATGAAATCGGGAAAGAAGCTTTCTGAGAAACTGCTTAGTGTTCTGTGAATTCATCTCACAGAGTTACATGTGTATTTCGTGGATCTCTTTGCTAGCCTTATTTCTGTGGAATCTGAGAAAAGATATTTCGCATCCCTATGAAGACTATAGGGCCAAAGGAAATATCCTCCGATAACAAAGAGAAAGAAGCTTTCTGAGCAACTTCTTTGTGTTCTGTGAAATCATCTCACAGAGTTACAGCTTTCCCCTCAAGAAGCCTTTCGCTAAGACAGTTCTTGTGGAATTGGCAAAGAGATATATGGAAGCCCATAGAGGGCTATGGTGAAAAAGGAAATATCCTAAGATGAAATCTGGAAAGAAGCTTTCTGAGAAACTGCTTAGTGTTCTGTGAAATCATCTCACAGAGTTACAGCTTTCCCCTCAAGAAGCCTTTCGCTAAGACAGTTCTTGTGGAATTGGCAAAGAGATATTTGGAAGCCCATAGAGGGCTATGGTGAAAAAGGAAATATCCTAAGATGAAATCTGGAAAGAAGCTTTCTGAGAAACTGCTTAGTGTTCTGTGAATTCATCTCACAGAGTTACATCTGTATATCGTGGATCTCTTTGCTAGCCTTATTTCTGTGGAATCTGAGAACAGATATTTCGGATCCCTTTGAAGACTATAGGGCCAAAGGAAATATCCTCCGATAACAAAGAGAAAGAAGCTTTCTGAGCAACTTCTTTCTGTTCTGTGAAATCATCTCACAGAGTTACAGCTTTCCCCTCAAGAAGCCTTTCACTAAGACAGTTCTTGTGGAATTGGCAAAGTGATATTTGGAAGCCCTTAGAGGGCTATGGTGAAAAAGGAAATATCCTCAGATGAAATCTGGAAAGAAGCTTTCTGAGAAACTGCTTAGTGTTCTGTGAATTCATCTCACAGAGTTACATCTGTATTTCGTGGATCTCTTTGCTAGCCTTATTTCTGTGGAATCTGAGAACAGATATTTCGGATCTCTTTGAAGACTATAGGGCCAAAGGAAATATCCTCCGATAACAAAGAGAAAGAAGCTTTCTGAAAACTTCTTTCTGTTCTGTGAAATCATCTCACAGAGTTACAGCTTTCCCTTCAAGAAGCCTTTCTCTAAGACAGTTCCTGTGGAATTGGCAAAGTGATATTTGGAAGCCCATAGAGGGCTATGGTGAAAAAGGAAATATCCTCAGATGAAATCTGGAAAGAAGCTTTCTGAGAAACTGCTTAGTGTTCTGTGAATTCATCTCACAGAGTTACATCTGTATTTCGTGGATCTCTTTGCTAGCCTTATTTCTGTGGAATCTGAGAAAAGATATTTCGGATCCCTATGAAGACTATAGGGCCAAAGGAAATATCCTCCGATAACAAAGAGAAGGAAGCTTTCTGAGAAACTTCTTTGTGTTCTGTGAAATCATCTCACAGAGTTACAGCTTTCCCCTCAAGAAGCCTTTCGCTAAGTCAGTTCCTGTGGAATTGGCAAAGTGGTATTTTGAAGCCCATAGAGGGCTATGGTGAAAAAGGAAATATCCTCAGATGAAATCGGGAAAGAAGCCTTCTGAGAAACTGCTTAGTGTTCTGTGAATTCATCTCACAGAGTTACATCTGTATTTCGTGGATCTCTTTGCTAGCCTTATTTCTGTGGAATCTGAGAAGAGAGATTTCGGATCCCTTTGAAGACTATAGGGCCAAAGGAAATATCCTCCGATAACAAAGAGAAAGAAGCTTTCTGAGAAACTTCTTTGTGTTCTGTGAAATCATCTCACAGAGTTACAGCTTTCCCCTCAAGAAGCCTTTCGCTAAGACAGTTCTTGTGGAATTGGCAAAGTGATATTTGGAAGCCCATAGAGGGCTATGGTTAAAAAGGAAATATCCTCAGATGAAATCGGGAAAGAAGCCTTCTGAGAAACTGCTTAGTGTTCTGTGAATTCATCTCACAGCGTTACATCTGTATTTCGAGGATCTCTTTGCTAGCCTTATTTCTGTGGAATCTGAGAACAGATATTTCGGATCCCTTTGAAGACTATAGGTCCAAAGGAAATATCCTCCGATAACAAAGAGAAAGAAGCTTTCTGAGAAACTTCTTTGTGTTCTGTGAAATCATCTCACAGAGTTACAGCTTTTCCCTCAAGAAGCCTTTCGCTAAGACAGTTCTTGTGGAATTGGCAAAGTGATATTTGGAAGCCCATAGGGGGCTATGGTGAAAAAGGAAATATCCTCAGATGAAATCTGGAAAGAAGCTTTCTGAGAAACTGCTTAGTGTTCTGTGAATTCATCTCACAGAGTTACATCTGTATTTCGTGGATCTCTTTGCTAGCCTTATTTCTGTGGAATCTGAGAACAGATATTTCGGATCCTTTTAAAGACTATAGGGCCAAAGGAAATATCCTGCGGTAACAAAGAGAAAGAAGCTTTCTGAGCAACTTCTTTGTGTTCTGTGAAATCATCTCACAGAGTTACAGCTTTCCCCTCAAGAAGCCTTTCGCTAAGACAGTTCTTGTTGGATTGGCAAAGTGATATTTGGAAGCCCATAGAGGGCTATGGTGAAAAAGGAAATATCCTCAGATGAAATCTGGAAAGAAGCTTTCTGAGAAACTGCTTAGTGTTCTGTGAATTCATCTCACAGAGTTACATCTGTATTTCGTGGATCTCTTTGCTAGCCTTATTTCTGTGGAATCTGAGAACAGATATTTCGAATCCCTTTGAAGACTATAGGGCCAAAGGAAATATCCTGCGATAACAAAGAGAAAGAAGCTTTCTGAGAAACTTCTTTGTGTTCTGTGAAATCATCTCACAGAGTTACAGCTTTCCCCTCAAGAAGCCTTTCGCTAAGACAGTTCTTGTTGAATTTGCAAAGTGATATTTGGAAGCCCATAGAGGGCTATGGTGAAAAAGGAAATATCCTCAGATGAAATCTGGAAAGAATCTTTCTGAGAAACTGCTTAGTGTTCTGTGAATTCATCTCACAGAGTTACATCTGTATTTCGTGGATCTCTTTGCTAGCCTTATTTCTGTGGAATCTGAGAACAGAGATTTCGGATCCATTTGAAGACTATAGGGCCAAAGGAAATATCCTCCGATAACAAAGAGAAAGAAGCTTTCTGAGAAACTTCTTTGTGTTCTGTGAAATCATCTCACAGAGTTACAACTTTCCCCTCAAGAAGCCTTTCGCTAGGACAGTTCTTGTGTAATTGGCAAAGAGATATTTGGAAGCCCTTAGAGGGCTATGGCGAAAGGGGAAATATCCTCAGATGAAATCTGGAAAGAAGCTTTCTGAGAAACTGCTTAGTGTTCTGTGAATTCATCTCACAGAGTTACATCTGTATTTCGTGGATCTCTTTGCTAGCCTTATTTCTGTGGAATCTGAGAACAGAGATTTCGGATCCCTTTGAAGACTATAGGGCCAATGGAAATATCCTCCGTTAACAAAGAGAAAGAAGCTTTCTGAGAAACTTCTTTGTGTTCTGTGAAATCATCTCACAGAGTTACAGCTTTCCCCTCAAGAAGCCTTTCGCTCAGACAGTTCTTGTGTAATTGGCAAAGAAATATTTGGAAGCCCATAGAGGGCTATGGTGAAAAAGGAAATATCCTCAGATGAAATCTGGAAAGAAGCTTTCTGAGAAACTGCTTAGTGTTCTG
Organism: Macaca nemestrina; assembly: GCF_043159975.1. Classification (NCBI taxonomy): domain Eukaryota; kingdom Metazoa; phylum Chordata; class Mammalia; order Primates; family Cercopithecidae; genus Macaca; species Macaca nemestrina. The sequence continues at coordinate 92,294,751 of NC_092125.1, forward strand.
TGAATTCATCTCACAGAGTTACATCTGTATTTCGTGGATCTCTTTGCTAGCCTTATTTCTGTGGAATCTGAGAAAAGATATTTCGGATCCCTATGAAGACTATATGGCCAAAGGAAATATCCTCCGATAACAAAGAGAAAGAAGCTTTCTGAGAAACTTCTTTGTGTTCTGTGAAATCATCTCACAGAGTTACAGCTTTCCCCTCAAGAAGCCTTTCGCTAAGACAGTTCTTGTGGAATTGGCAAAGTGATATTTGGAAGCCCATAGAGGACTATGGTGAAAAAGGAAATATCCTCAGATGAAATCGGGAAAGAAGCTTTCTGAGAAACTGCTTAGTGTTCTGTGAATTCATCTCACAGAGTTACATGTGTATTTCGTGGATCTCTTTGCTAGCCTTATTTCTGTGGAATCTGAGAAAAGATATTTCGCATCCCTATGAAGACTATAGGGCCAAAGGAAATATCCTCCGATAACAAAGAGAAAGAAGCTTTCTGAGCAACTTCTTTGTGTTCTGTGAAATCATCTCACAGAGTTACAGCTTTCCCCTCAAGAAGCCTTTCGCTAAGACAGTTCTTGTGGAATTGGCAAAGAGATATATGGAAGCCCATAGAGGGCTATGGTGAAAAAGGAAATATCCTAAGATGAAATCTGGAAAGAAGCTTTCTGAGAAACTGCTTAGTGTTCTGTGAAATCATCTCACAGAGTTACAGCTTTCCCCTCAAGAAGCCTTTCGCTAAGACAGTTCTTGTGGAATTGGCAAAGAGATATTTGGAAGCCCATAGAGGGCTATGGTGAAAAAGGAAATATCCTAAGATGAAATCTGGAAAGAAGCTTTCTGAGAAACTGCTTAGTGTTCTGTGAATTCATCTCACAGAGTTACATCTGTATATCGTGGATCTCTTTGCTAGCCTTATTTCTGTGGAATCTGAGAACAGATATTTCGGATCCCTTTGAAGACTATAGGGCCAAAGGAAATATCCTCCGATAACAAAGAGAAAGAAGCTTTCTGAGCAACTTCTTTCTGTTCTGTGAAATCATCTCACAGAGTTACAGCTTTCCCCTCAAGAAGCCTTTCACTAAGACAGTTCTTGTGGAATTGGCAAAGTGATATTTGGAAGCCCTTAGAGGGCTATGGTGAAAAAGGAAATATCCTCAGATGAAATCTGGAAAGAAGCTTTCTGAGAAACTGCTTAGTGTTCTGTGAATTCATCTCACAGAGTTACATCTGTATTTCGTGGATCTCTTTGCTAGCCTTATTTCTGTGGAATCTGAGAACAGATATTTCGGATCTCTTTGAAGACTATAGGGCCAAAGGAAATATCCTCCGATAACAAAGAGAAAGAAGCTTTCTGAAAACTTCTTTCTGTTCTGTGAAATCATCTCACAGAGTTACAGCTTTCCCTTCAAGAAGCCTTTCTCTAAGACAGTTCCTGTGGAATTGGCAAAGTGATATTTGGAAGCCCATAGAGGGCTATGGTGAAAAAGGAAATATCCTCAGATGAAATCTGGAAAGAAGCTTTCTGAGAAACTGCTTAGTGTTCTGTGAATTCATCTCACAGAGTTACATCTGTATTTCGTGGATCTCTTTGCTAGCCTTATTTCTGTGGAATCTGAGAAAAGATATTTCGGATCCCTATGAAGACTATAGGGCCAAAGGAAATATCCTCCGATAACAAAGAGAAGGAAGCTTTCTGAGAAACTTCTTTGTGTTCTGTGAAATCATCTCACAGAGTTACAGCTTTCCCCTCAAGAAGCCTTTCGCTAAGTCAGTTCCTGTGGAATTGGCAAAGTGATATTTTGAAGCCCATAGAGGGCTATGGTGAAAAAGGAAATATCCTCAGATGAAATCGGGAAAGAAGCCTTCTGAGAAACTGCTTAGTGTTCTGTGAATTCATCTCTCAGAGTTACATCTGTATTTCGTGGATCTCTTTGCTAGCCTTATTTCTGTGGAATCTGAGAAGAGAGATTTCGGATCCCTTTGAAGACAATAGGGCCAAAGGAAATATCCTCCGATAACAAAGAGAAAGAAGCTTTCTGAGAAACTTCTTTGTGTTCTGTGAAATCATCTCACAGAGTTACAGCTTTCCCCTCAAGAAGCCTTTCGCTAAGACAGTTCTTGTGGAATTGGCAAAGTGATATTTGGAAGCCCATAGAGGGCTATGGTGAAAAAGGAAATATCCTCAGATGAAATCTGGAAAGAAGCTTTCTGAGAAACTGCTTAGTGTTCTGTGAATTCATCTCACAGAGTTACATGTGTATTTCGTGGATCTCTTTGCTAGCCTTATTTCTGTGGAATCTGAGAACAGATATTTCGGATCCCTATGAAGACTATAGGGCCAAAGGAAATATCCTCCGATAACAAAGAGAAGGAAGCTTTCTGAGAAACTTCTTTGTGTTCTGTGAAATCATCTCACAGAGTTACTGCTTTCCCCTCAAGAAGCCTTTCGCTAAGACAGTTCTTGTGGAATTGGCAAAGTGATATTTGGAAGGCCATAGAGGGCTATGGTGAAAAAGGAAATATCCTCAGATGAAATCGGGAAAGAAGCCTTCTGAGAAACTGCTTAGTGTTCTGTGAATTCATCTCACAGCGTTACATCTGTATTTCGAGGATCTCTTTGCTAGCCTTATTTCTGTGGAATCTGAGAACAGATATTTCGGATCCCTTTGAAGACTATAGGTCCAAAGGAAATATCCTCCGATAACAAAGAGAAAGAAGCTTTCTGAGAAACTTCTTTGTGTTCTGTGAAATCATCTCACAGAGTTACAGCTTTTCCCTCAAGAAGCCTTTCGCTAAGACAGTTCTTGTGGAATTGGCAAAGTGATATTTGGAAGCCCATAGGGGGCTATGGTGAAAAAGGAAATATCCTCAGATGAAATCTGGAAAGAAGCTTTCTGAGAAACTGCTTAGTGTTCTGTGAATTCATCTCACAGAGTTACATCTGTATTTCGTGGATCTCTTTGCTAGCCTTATTTCTGTGGAATCTGAGAACAGATATTTCGGATCCTTTTAAAGACTATAGGGCCAAAGGAAATATCCTGCGGTAACAAAGAGAAAGAAGCTTTCTGAGCAACTTCTTTGTGTTCTGTGAAATCATCTCACAGAGTTACAGCTTTCCCCTCAAGAAGCCTTTCGCTAAGACAGTTCTTGTGGAATTGGCAAAGTGATATTTGGAAGCCCATAGAGGGCTATGGTGAAAAAGGAAATATCCTCAGATGAAATCTGGAAAGAAGCTTTCTGAGAAACTGCTTAGTGTTCTGTGAATTCATCTCACAGAGTTACATCTGTATTTCGTGGATCTCTTTGCTAGCCTTATTTCTGTGGAATCTGAGAACAGATATTTCGAATCCCTTTGAAGACTATAGGGCCAAAGGAAATATCCTGCGATAACAAAGAGAAAGAAGCTTTCTGAGAAACTTCTTTGTGTTCTGTGAAATCATCTCACAGAGTTACAGCTTTCCCCTCAAGAAGCCTTTCGCTAAGACAGTTCTTGTGGAATTGGCAAAGTGATATTTGGAAGCCCATAGAGGGCTATGGTGAAAAAGGAAATATCCTCAGATGAAATCGGGAAAGAAGCTTTCTGAGAAACTGCTTAGTGTTCTGTGAATTCATCTCACAGAGTTACATGTGTATTTCGTGGATCTCTTTGCTAGCCTTATTTCTGTGGAATCTGAGAAAAGATATTTCGCATCCCTATGAAGACTATAGGGCCAAAGGAAATATCCTCCGATAACAAAGAGAAAGAAGCTTTCTGAGCAACTTCTTTGTGTTCTGTGAAATCATCTCACAGAGTTACAGCTTTCCCCTCAAGAAGCCTTTCGCTAAGACAGTTCTTGTGGAATTGGCAAAGAGATATATGGAAGCCCATAGAGGGCTATGGTGAAAAAGGAAATATCCTAAGATGAAATCTGGAAAGAAGCTTTCTGAGAAACTGCTTAGTGTTCTGTGAAATCATCTCACAGAGTTACAGCTTTCCCCTCAAGAAGCCTTTCGCTAAGACAGTTCTTGTGGAATTGGCAAAGAGATATTTGGAAGCCCATAGAGGGCTATGGTGAAAAAGGAAATATCCTAAGATGAAATCTGGAAAGAAGCTTTCTGAGAAACTGCTTAGTGTTCTGTGAATTCATCTCACAGAGTTACATCTGTATATCGTGGATCTCTTTGCTAGCCTTATTTCTGTGGAATCTGAGAACAGATATTTCGGATCCCTTTGAAGACTATAGGGCTAAAGGAAATATCCTCCGATAACAAAGAGAAAGAAGCTTTCTGAGCAACTTCTTTCTGTTCTGTGAAATCATCTCACAGAGTTACAGCTTTCCCCTCAAGAAGCCTTTCACTAAGACAGTTCTTGTGGAATTGGCAAAGTGATATTTGGAAGCCCTTAGAGGGCTATGGTGAAAAAGGAAATATCCTCAGATGAAATCTGGAAAGAAGCTTTCTGAGAAACTGCTTAGTGTTCTGTGAATTCATCTCACAGAGTTACATCTGTATTTCGTGGATCTCTTTGCTAGCCTTATTTCTGTGGAATCTGAGAACAGATATTTCGGATCTCTTTGAAGACTATAGGGCCAAAGGAAATATCCTCCGATAACAAAGAGAAAGAAGCTTTCTGAAAACTTCTTTCTGTTCTGTGAAATCATCTCACAGAGTTACAGCTTTCCCTTCAAGAAGCCTTTCTCTAAGACAGTTCCTGTGGAATTGGCAAAGTGATATTTGGAAGCCCATAGAGGGCTATGGTGAAAAGGGAAATATCCTCAGATGAAATCTGGAAAGAAGCTTTCTGAGAAACTGCTTAGTGTTCTGTGAATTCATCTCACAGAGTTACATCTGTATTTCGTGGATCTCTTTGCTAGCCTTATTTCTGTGGAATCTGAGAAAAGATATTTCGGATCCCTATGAAGACTATAGGGCCAAAGGAAATATCCTCCGATAACAAAGAGAAGGAAGCTTTCTGAGAAACTTCTTTGTGTTCTGTGAAATCATCTCACAGAGTTACAGCTTTCCCCTCAAGAAGCCTTTCGCTAAGTCAGTTCCTGTGGAATTGGCAAAGTGATATTTTGAAGCCCATAGAGGGCTATGGTGAAAAAGGAAATATCCTCAGATGAAATCGGGAAAGAAGCCTTCTGAGAAACTGCTTAGTGTTCTGTGAATTCATCTCACAGAGTTACATCTGTATTTCGTGGATCTCTTTGCTAGCCTTATTTCTGTGGAATCTGAGAACAGATATTTCGGATCCCTTTGAAGACTATAGGGCCAAAGGAAATATCCTCCGATAACAAAGAGAAAGAAGCTTTCTGAGCAACTTCTTTCTGTTCTGTGAAATCATCTCACAGAGTTACAGCTTTCCCCTCAAGAAGCCTTTCGCTAACACAGTTCTTGTGGAATTGGCAAAGTGATATTTGGAAGCCCATAGAGGGCTATGGTGAAAAAGGAAATATCCTCAGATGAAATCTGGAAAGAAGCTTTCTGAGAAACTGCTTAGTGTTCTGTGAATTCATCTCACAGCGTTACATCTGTATTTCGAGGATCTCTTTGCTAGCCTTATTTCTGTGGAATCTGAGAACAGATATTTCGGATCCCTTTGAAGACTATAGGGCCAAAGGAAATATCCTGCGATAACAAAGAGAAAGAAGCTTTCTGAGAAACTTCTTTGTGTTCTGTGAAATCATCTCACAGAGTTACAGCTTTCCCCTCAAGAAGCCTTTCGCTAAGACAGTTCTTGTGGAATTGGCAAAGTGATATTTGGAAGCCCATAGGGGGCTATGGTGAAAAAGGAAATATCCTCAGATGAAATCTGGAAAGAAGCTTTCTGAGAAACTGCTTAGTGTTCTGTGAATTCATCTCACAGAGTTACATCTGTATTTCGTGGATCTCTTTGCTAGCCTTATTTCTGTGGAATCTGAGAACAGATATTTCGAATCCCTTTGAAGACTATAGGGCCAAAGGAAATATCCTGCGATAACAAAGAGAAAGAAGCTTTCTGAGAAACTTCTTTCTGTTCTGTGAAATCATCTCACAGAGTTACAGCTTTCCCCTCAAGAAGCCTTTCGCTAAGACAGTTCTTGTGGAATTGGCAAAGTGATATTTGGAAGCCCATAGAGGGCTATGGTGAAAAAGGAAATATCCTCAGATGAAATCTGGAAAGAATCTTTCTGAGAAACTGCTTAGTGTTCTGTGAATTCATCTCACAGAGTTACATCTGTATTTCGTGGATCTCTTTGCTAGCCTTATTTCTCTGGAATCTGAGAACAGAGATTTCGGATCCATTTGAAGACTATAGGGCCAAAGGAAATATCCTCCGATAACAAAGAGAAAGAAGCTTTCTGAGAAACTTCTTTGTGTTCTGTGAAATCATCTCACAGAGTTACAACTTTCCCCTCAAGAAGCCTTTCGCTAGGACAGTTCTTGTGTAATTGGCAAAGAGATATTTGGAAGCCCTTAGAGGGCTGTGGTGAAAAAGGAAATATCCTCAGATGAAATCTGGAAAGAAGCTTTCTGAGAAACTGCTTAGTGTTCTGTGAATTCATCTCACAGAGTTACATCTGTATTTCGTGGATCTCTTTGCTAGCCTTATTTCTGTGGAATCTGAGAACAGAGATTTCGGATCCCTTTGAAGACTATAGGGCCAATGGAAATATCCTCCGTTAACAAAGACAAAGAAGCTTTCTGAGAAACTTCTTTGTGTTCTGTGAAATCATCTCACAGAGTTACAGCTTTCCCCTCAAGAAGCCTTTCGCTCAGACAGTTCTTGTGGAATTGGCAAAGAGATATTTGGAAGCCCATAGAGGGCTACGGTGAAAAAGGAAATATCCTAAGATGAAATCTGGAAAGAAGCTTTCTGAGAAACTGCTTAGTGTTCTGTGAAATCATCTCACAGAGTTACAGCTTTCCCCTCAAGAAGCCTTTCGCTAAGTCAGTTCTTGTGGAATTGGCAAAGTGATATTTTGAAGCCCATAGAGGGCTATGGTGAAAAAGGAAATATCCTCAGATGAAATCGGGAAAGAAGCCTTCTGAGAAACTGCTTAGTGTTCTGTGAATTCATCTCACAGAGTTACATCTCTATTTCGTGGATCTCTTTGCTAGCCTTATTTCTGTGGAATCTGAGAACAGATATTTCGGATCCCTTTGAAGACTATAGGGCCAAAGGAAATATCCTCCGATAACAAAGAGAAAGAAGCTTTCTGAGAAACTTCTTTGTGTTCTGTGAAATCATCTCACAGAGTTACAGCTTTCCCCTCAAGAAGCCTTTCGCTAAGACAGTTCTTGTGGAATTGGCAAAGTGATATTTGGAAGCCCATAGAGGGCTATGGTGAAAAAGGAAATATCCTCAGATGAAATCTGGAAAGAAGCTTTCTGAGAAACTGCTTAGTGTTCTGTGAATTCATCTCACAGCGTTACGTCTGTATTTCGAGGATCTCTTTGCTAGCCTTATTTCTGTGGAATCTGAGAACAGATATTTCGGATCCCTTTGAAGACTATAGGGCCAAAGGAAATATCCTGCGATAACAAAGAGAAAGAAGCTTTCTGAGAAACTTCTTTGTGTTCTGTGAAATCATCTCACAGAGTTACAGCTTTCCCCTCAAGAAGCCTTTCGCTAAGACAGTTCTTGTGGAATTGGCAAAGTGATATTTGGAAGCCCATAGGGGGCTATGGTGAAAAAGGAAATATCCTCAGATGAAATCTGGAAAGAAGCTTTCTGAGAAACTGCTTAGTGTTCTGTGAATTCATCTCACAGAGTTACATCTGTATTTCGTGGATCTCTTTGCTAGCCTTATTTCTGTGGAATCTGAGAACAGATATTTCGAATCCCTTTGAAGACTATAGGGCCAAAGGAAATATCCTGCGATAACAAAGAGAAAGAAGCTTTCTGAGAAACTTCTTTGTGTTCTGTGAAATCATCTCACAGAGTTACAGCTTTCCCCTCAAGAAGCCTTTCGCTAAGACAGTTCTTGTGGAATTGGCAAAGTGATATTTGGAAGCCCATAGAGGGCTATGGTGAAAAAGGAAATATCCTCAGATGAAATCTGGAAAGAAGCTTTCTGAGAAACTGCTTAGTGTTCTGTGAATTCATCTCACAGAGTTACATCTGTATTTCGTGGATCTCTTTGCTAGCCTTATTCCTGTGGAATCTGACAACAGAGATTTCGGATCCCTTTGAAGACTATGGGGCCAAAGGAAATATCCTGCGATAACAAAGAGAAAGAAGCTTTCTGAGAAACTTCTTTGTGTTCTGTGAAATCATCTCACAGAGTTACAGCTTTCCCCTCAAAAAGCCTTTCGCTAGGACAGTTCTTGTGTAATTGGCAAAGAGATATTTGGAAGCCCTTAGAGGGCTATGGTGAAAAAGGAAATATCCTCAGATGAAATCTGGAAAGAAGCTTTCTGAGAAACTGCTTAGTGTTCTGTGAATTCATCTCACAGAGTTACATCTGTATTTCGTGGATCTCTTTGTTAGCCTTATTTCTGTGGAATCTGAGAACAGAGATTTCGGATCCCTTTGAAGACTATAGGGCCAAAGGAAATATCCTCCGTTAACAAAGAGAAAGAAGCTTTCTGAGAAACTTCTTTGTGTTCTGTGAAATCATCTCACAGAGTTACAGCTTTCCCCTCAAGAAGCCTTTCGCTCAGATAGTTCTTGTGGAATTGGCAAAGAGATATTTGGAAGCCCACAGAGGGCTATGGTGAAAAAGGAAATATCCTCAGATGAAATCTGGAAAGAAGCTTTCTGAGAAACTGCTTAGTGTTCTGTGAATTCATCTCACAGAGTTACATGTGTATTTCGTGGATCTCTTTGCTAGCCTTATTTCTGTGGAATATGAGAAAAGATATTTCGGATCCCTATGAAGACTATATGGCCAAAGGAAATATCCTCCGATAACAAAGAGAAAGAAGCTTTCTGAGAAACTTCTTTGTGTTCTGTGAAATCATCTCACAGAGTTACAGCTTTCCCCTCAAGAAGCCTTTCGCTAAGACAGTTCTTGTGGAATTGGCAAAGTGATATTTGGAAGCCCATAGAGGGCTATGGTGAAAAAGGAAATATCCTCAGATGAAATCGGGAAAGAAGCTTTCTGAGAAACTGCTTAGTGTTCTGTGAATTCATCTCACAGAGTTACATGTGTATTTCGTGGATCTCTTTGCTAGCCTTATTTCTGTGGAATCTGAGAAAAGATATTTCGCATCCCTATGAAGACTATAGGGCCAAAGGAAATATCCTCCGATAACAAAGAGAAAGAAGCTTTCTGAGAAACTTCTTTGTGTTCTGTGAAATCATCTCACAGAGTTACAGCTTTCCCCTCAAGAAGCCTTTCGCTAAGACAGTTCTTGTGGAATTGGCAAAGAGATATTTGGAAGCCCATAGAGGGCTATGGTGAAAAAGGAAATATCCTAAGATGAAATCTGGAAAGAAGCTTTCTGAGAAACTGCTTAGTGTTCTGTGAAATCATCTCACAGAGTTACAGCTTTCCCCTCAAGAAGCCTTTCGCTAAGACAGTTCTTGTGGAATTGGCAAAGTGATATTTGGAAGCCCATAGAGGGCTATGGTGAAAAAGGAAATATCCTCAGATGAAATCTGGAAAGAAGCTTTCTGAGAAACTGCTTAGTGTTCTGTGAATTCATCTCACAGAGTTACATCTGTATTTCGAGGATCTCTTTGCTAGCCTTATTTCTGTGGAATCTGAGAACAGATATTTCGGATCCCTTTGAAGACTATAGGGCCAAAGGAAATATCCTGCGATAACAAAGAGAAAGAAGCTTTCTGAGAAACTTCTTTGTGTTCTGTGAAATCATCTCACAGAGTTACAGCTTTCCCCTCAAGAAGCCTTTCGCTAAGACAGTTCTTGTGGAATTGGCAAAGTGATATTTGGAAGCCCATAGGGGGCTATGGTGAAAAAGGAAATATCCTCAGATGAAATCTGGAAAGAAGCTTTCTGAGAAACTGCTTAGTGTTCTGTGAATTCATCTCACAGAGTTACATCTGTATTTCGTGGATCTCTTTGCTAGCCTTATTTCTGTGGAATCTGAGAACAGATATTTCGAATCCCTTTGAAGACTATAGGGCCAAAGGAAATATCCTGCGATAACAAAGAGAAAGAAGCTTTCTGAGAAACTTCTTTCTGTTCTGTGAAATCATCTCACAGAGTTACAGCTTTCCCCTCAAGAAGCCTTTCGCTAAGACAGTTCTTGTGGAATTGGCAAAGTGATATTTGGAAGCCCATAGAGGGCTATGGTGAAAAAGGAAATATCCTCAGATGAAATCTGGAAAGAATCTTTCTGAGAAACTGCTTAGTGTTCTGTGAATTCATCTCACAGAGTTACATCTGTATTTCGTGGATCTCTTTGCTAGCCTTATTTCTCTGGAATCTGAGAACAGAGATTTCGGATCCATTTGAAGACTATAGGGCCAAAGGAAATATCCTCCGATAACAAAGAGAAAGAAGCTTTCTGAGAAACTTCTTTGTGTTCTGTGAAATCATCTCACAGAGTTACAACTTTCCCCTCAAGAAGCCTTTCGCTAGGACAGTTCTTGTGTAATTGGCAAAGAGATATTTGGAAGCCCTTAGAGGGCTGTGGTGAAAAAGGAAATATCCTCAGATGAAATCTGGAAAGAAGCTTTCTGAGAAACTGCTTAGTGTTCTGTGAATTCATCTCACAGAGTTACATCTGTATTTCGTGGATCTCTTTGCTAGCCTTATTTCTGTGGAATCTGAGAACAGAGATTTCGGATCCCTTTGAAGACTATAGGGCCAATGGAAATATCCTCCGTTAACAAAGACAAAGAAGCTTTCTGAGAAACTTCTTTGTGTTCTGTGAAATCATCTCACAGAGTTACAGCTTTCCCCTCAAGAAGCCTTTCGCTCAGACAGTTCTTGTGGAATTGGCAAAGAGATATTTGGAAGCCCATAGAGGGCTACGGTGAAAAAGGAAATATCCTAAGATGAAATCTGGAAAGAAGCTTTCTGAGAAACTGCTTAGTGTTCTGTGAAATCATCTCACAGAGTTACAGCTTTCCCCTCAAGAAGCCTTTCGCTAAGTCAGTTCTTGTGGAATTGGCAAAGTGATATTTTGAAGCCCATAGAGGGCTATGGTGAAAAAGGAAATATCCTCAGATGAAATCGGGAAAGAAGCCTTCTGAGAAACTGCTTAGTGTTCTGTGAATTCATCTCACAGAGTTACATCTCTATTTCGTGGATATCTTTGCTAGCCTTATTTCTGTGGAATCTGAGAACAGATATTTCGGATCCCTTTGAAGACTATAGGGCCAAAGGAAATATCCTCCGATAACAAAGAGAAAGAAGCTTTCTGAGAAACTTCTTTGTGTTCTGTGAAATCATCTCACAGAGTTACAGCTTTCCCCTCAAGAAGCCTTTCGCTAAGACAGTTCTTGTGGAATTGGCAAAGTGATATTTGGAAGCCCATAGAGGGCTATGGTGAAAAAGGAAATATCCTCAGATGAAATCTGGAAAGAAGCTTTCTGAGAAACTGCTTAGTGTTCTGTGAATTCATCTCACAGCGTTACGTCTGTATTTCGAGGATCTCTTTGCTAGCCTTATTTCTGTGGAATCTGAGAACAGGTATTTCGGATCCCTTTGAAGACTATAGGGCCAAAGGAAATATCCTGCGATAACAAAGAGAAAGAAGCTTTCTGAGAAACTTCTTTGTGTTCTGTGAAATCATCTCACAGAGTTACAGCTTTCCCCTCAAGAAGCCTTTCGCTAAGACAGTTCTTGTGGAATTGGCAAAGTGATATTTGGAAGCCCATAGGGGGCTATGGTGAAAAAGGAAATATCCTCAGATGAAATCTGGAAAGAAGCTTTCTGAGAAACTGCTTAGTGTTCTGTGAATTCATCTCACAGAGTTACATCTGTATTTCGTGGATCTCTTTGCTAGCCTTATTTCTGTGGAATCTGAGAACAGATATTTCGAATCCCTTTGAAGACTATAGGGCCAAAGGAAATATCCTGCGATAACAAAGAGAAAGAAGCTTTCTGAGAAACTTCTTTGTGTTCTGTGAAATCATCTCACAGAGTTACAGCTTTCCCCTCAAGAAGCCTTTCGCTAAGACAGTTCTTGTGGAATTGGCAAAGTGATATTTGGAAGCCCATAGAGGGCTATGGTGAAAAAGGAAATATCCTCAGATGAAATCTGGAAAGAAGCTTTCTGAGAAACTGCTTAGTGTTCTGTGAATTCATCTCACAGAGTTACATCTGTATTTCGTGGATCTCTTTGCTAGCCTTATTCCTGTGGAATCTGACAACAGAGATTTCGGATCCCTTTGAAGACTATGGGGCCAAAGGAAATATCCTGCGATAACAAAGAGAAAGAAGCTTTCTGAGAAACTTCTTTGTGTTCTGTGAAATCATCTCACAGAGTTACAGCTTTCCCCTCAAAAAGCCTTTCGCTAGGACAGTTCTTGTGTAATTGGCAAAGAGATATTTGGAAGCCCTTAGAGGGCTATGGTGAAAAAGGAAATATCCTCAGATGAAATCTGGAAAGAAGCTTTCTGAGAAACTGCTTAGTGTTCTGTGAATTCATCTCACAGAGTTACATCTGTATTTCGTGGATCTCTTTGTTAGCCTTATTTCTGTGGAATCTGAGAACAGAGATTTCGGATCCCTTTGAAGACTATAGGGCCAAAGGAAATATCCTCCGTTAACAAAGAGAAAGAAGCTTTCTGAGAAACTTCTTTGTGTTCTGTGAAATCATCTCACAGAGTTACAGCTTTCCCCTCAAGAAGCCTTTCGCTCAGATAGTTCTTGTGGAATTGGCAAAGAGATATTTGGAAGCCCACAGAGGGCTATGGTGAAAAAGGAAATATCCTCAGATGAAATCTGGAAAGAAGCTTTCTGAGAAACTGCTTAGTGTTCTGTGAATTCATCTCACAGAGTTACATGTGTATTTCGTGGATCTCTTTGCTAGCCTTATTTCTGTGGAATATGAGAAAAGATATTTCGGATCCCTATGAAGACTATATGGCCAAAGGAAATATCCTCCGATAACAAAGAGAAAGAAGCTTTCTGAGAAACTTCTTTGTGTTCTGTGAAATCATCTCACAGAGTTACAGCTTTCCCCTCAAGAAGCCTTTCGCTAAGACAGTTCTTGTGGAATTGGCAAAGTGATATTTGGAAGCCCATAGAGGGCTATGGTGAAAAAGGAAATATCCTCAGATGAAATCGGGAAAGAAGCTTTCTGAGAAACTGCTTAGTGTTCTGTGAATTCATCTCACAGAGTTACATGTGTATTTCGTGGATCTCTTTGCTAGCCTTATTTCTGTGGAATCTGAGAAAAGATATTTCGCATCCCTATGAAGACTATAGGGCCAAAGGAAATATCCTCCGATAACAAAGAGAAAGAAGCTTTCTGAGAAACTTCTTTGTGTTCTGTGAAATCATCTCACAGAGTTACAGCTTTCCCCTCAAGAAGCCTTTCGCTAAGACAGTTCTTGTGGAATTGGCAAAGAGATATTTGGAAGCCCATAGAGGGCTATGGTGAAAAAGGAAATATCCTAAGATGAAATCTGGAAAGAAGCTTTCTGAGAAACTGCTTAGTGTTCTGTGAAATCATCTCACAGAGTTACAGCTTTCCCCTCAAGAAGCCTTTCGCTAAGACAGTTCTTGTGGAATTGGCAAAGTGATATTTGGAAGCCCATAGAGGGCTATGGTGAAAAAGGAAATATCCTCAGATGAAATCTGGAAAGAAGCTTTCTGAGAAACTGCTTAGTGTTCTGTGAATTCATCTCACAGAGTTACATCTGTATATCGTGGATCTCTTTGCTAGCCTTATTTCTGTGGAATCTGAGAACAGATATTTCGGATCCCTTTGAAGACTATAGGGCCAAAGGAAATATCCTCCGATAACAAAGAGAAAGAAGCTTTCTGAGCAACTTCTTTCTGTTCTGTGAAATCATCTCACAGAGTTACAGCTTTCCCCTCAAGAAGCCTTTCGCTAAGACAGTTCTTGTGGAATTGGCAAAGTGATATTTTGAAGCCCTTAGAGGGCTATGGTGAAAAAGGAAATATCCTCAGATGAAATCTGGAAAGAAGCTTTCTGAGAAACTGCTTAGTGTTCTGTGAATTCATCTCACAGAGTTACATCTGTATTTCGTGGATCTCTTTGCTAGCCTTATTTCTGTGGAATCTGAGAACAGATATTTCGGATCTCTTTGAAGACTATAGGGCCAAAGGAAATATCCTCCGATAACAAAGAGAAAGAAGCTTTCTGAAAACTTCTTTCTGTTCTGTGAAATCATCTCACAGAGTTACAGCTTTCCCCTCAAGAAGCCTTTCGCTAAGACAGTTCCTGTGGAATTGGCAAAGTGATATTTGGAAGCCCATAGAGGGCTATGGTGAAAAAGGAAATATCCTCAGATGAAATCTGGAAAGAAGCTTTCTGAGAAACTGCTTAGTGTTCTGTGAATTCATCTCACAGAGTTACATCTGTATTTCGTGGATCTCTTTGCTAGCCTTATTTCTGTGGAATCTGAGAAAAGATATTTCGGATCCCTTTGAAGACTATAGGGCCAAAGGAAATATCCTCCGATAACAAAGAGAAGGAAGCTTTCTGAGAAACTTCTTTGTGTTCTGTGAAATCATCTCACAGAGTTACAGCTTTCCCCTCAAGAAGCCTTTCGCTAAGACAGTTCTTGTGGAATTGGCAAAGTGATATTTTGAAGCCCATAGAGGGCTATGGTGAAAAAGGAAATATCCTCAGATGAAATCGGGAAAGAAGCCTTCTGAGAAACTGCTTAGTGTTCTGTGAATTCATCTCACAGAGTTACATCTGTATTTCGTGGATCTCTTTGCTAGCCTTATTTCTGTGGAATCTGAGAACAGAGATTTCGGATCCCTTTGAAGACTATAGGGCCAAAGGAAATATCCTCCGATAACAAAGAGAAAGAAGCTTTCTGAGAAACTTCTTTGTGTTCTGTGAAATCATCTCACAGAGTTACAGCTTTCCCCTCAAGAAGCCTTTCGCTCAGACAGTTCTTGTGGAATTGGCAAAGTGATATTTGGAAGCCCATAGAGGGCTATGGTGAAAAAGGAAATATCCTCAGATGAAATCTGGAAAGAAGCTTTCTGAGAAACTGCTTAGTGTTCTGTGAATTCATCTCACAGAGTTACATGTGTATTTCGTGGATCTCTTTGCTAGCCTTATTTCTGTGGAATCTGAGAAAAGATATTTCGGATCCCTATGAAGACTATAGGGCCAAAGGAAATATCCTCCGATAACAAAGAGAAAGAAGCTTTCTGAGAAACTTCTTTGTGTTCTGTGAAATCATCTCACAGAGTTACAGCTTTCCCGTCAAGAAGCCTTTCGCTAAGACAGTTCTTGTGGAATTGGCAAAGAGATATTTGGAAGCCCATAGAGGGCTATGGTGAAAAAGGAAATATCCTCAGATGAAATGTGGAAAGAAGCTTTCTGAGAAACTGCTTAGTGTTCTGTGAATTCATCTCACAGAGTTACATCTGTATATCGTGGATCTCTTTGCTAGCCTTATTTCTGTGGAATCTGAGAACAGATATTTCGGATCCCTTTGAAGACTATAGGGCCAAAGGAAATATCCTCCGATAACAAAGAGAAAGAAGCTTTCTGAGCAACTTCTTTCTGTTCTGTGAAATCATCTCACAGAGTTACAGCTTTCCCCTCAAGAAGCCTTTCGCTAAGACAGTTCTTGTGGAATTGGCAAAGTGATATTTTGAAGCCCTTAGAGGGCTATGGTGAAAAAGGAAATATCCTCAGATGAAATCTGGAAAGAAGCTTTCTGAGAAACTGCTTAGTGTTCTGTGAATTCATCTCACAGAGTTACATCTGTATTTCGTGGATCTCTTTGCTAGCCTTATTTCTGTGGAATCTGAGAACAGATATTTCGGATCTCTTTGAAGACTATAGGGCCAAAGGAAATATCCTCCGATAACAAAGAGAAAGAAGCTTTCTGAAAACTTCTTTCTGTTCTGTGAAATCATCTCACAGAGTTACAGCTTTCCCCTCAAGAAGCCTTTCGCTAAGACAGTTCCTGTGGAATTGGCAAAGTGATATTTGGAAGCCCATAGAGGGCTATGGTGAAAAAGGAAATATCCTCAGATGAAATCTGGAAAGAAGCTTTCTGAGAAACTGCTTAGTGTTCTGTGAATTCATCTCACAGAGTTACATCTGTATTTCGTGGATCTCTTTGCTAGCCTTATTTCTGTGGAATCTGAGAACAGAGATTTCGGATCCCTTTGAAGACTATAGGGCCAAAGGAAATATCCTCCGATAACAAAGAGAAAGAAGCTTTCTGAGAAACTTCTTTGTGTTCTGTGAAATCATCTCACAGAGTTACAGCTTTCCCCTCAAGAAGCCTTTCGCTCAGACAGTTCTTGTGGAATTGGCAAAGTGATATTTGGAAGCCCATAGAGGGCTATGGTGAAAAAGGAAATATCCTCAGATGAAATCTGGAAAGAAGCTTTCTGAGAAACTGCTTAGTGTTCTGTGAATTCATCTCACAGAGTTACATGTGTATTTCGTGGATCTCTTTGCTAGCCTTATTTCTGTGGAATCTGAGAAAAGATATTTCGGATCCCTATGAAGACTATAGGGCCAAAGGAAATATCCTCCGATAACAAAGAGAAAGAAGCTTTCTGAGAAACTTCTTTGTGTTCTGTGAAATCATCTCACAGAGTTACAGCTTTCCCGTCAAGAAGCCTTTCGCTAAGACAGTTCTTGTGGAATTGGCAAAGAGATATTTGGAAGCCCATAGAGGGCTATGGTGAAAAAGGAAATATCCTCAGATGAAATCTGGAAAGAAGCTTTCTGAGAAACTGCTTAGTGTTCTGTGAATTCATCTCACAGAGTTACATCTGTATTTCGTGGATCTCTTTGCTAGCCTTATTTCTGTGGAATCTGAGAACAGAGATTTCGGATCCCTTTGAAGACTATAGGGCCAATGGAAATATCCTCCGTTAACAAAGAGAAAGAAGCTTTCTGAGAAACTTCTTTGTGTTCTGTGGAATCATCTCACAGAGTTACAGCTTTCCCCTCAAGAAGCCTTTCGCTCAGACAGTTCTTGTGGAATTGGCAAAGAGATATTTGGAAGCCCATAGAGGGCTATGGTGAAAAAGGAAATATCCTCAGATGAAATCTGGAAAGAAGCTTTCTGAGAAACTGCTTAGTGTTCTGTGAATTCATCTCACAGAGTTACATGTGTATTTCGTGGATCTCTTTGCTAGCCTTATTTCTGTGGAATCTGAGAAAAGATATTTCGGATCCCTATGAAGACTATATGGCCAAAGGAAATATCCTCCGATAACAAAGAGAAAGAAGCTTTCTGAGAATCTTCTTTGTGTTCTGTGAAATCATCTCACAGAGTTACAGCTTTCCCCTCAAGAAGCCTTTCGCTAAGACAGTTCTTGTGGAATTGGCAAAGTGATATTTGGAAGCCCATAGAGGGCTATGGTGAAAAAGGAAATATCCTCAGATGAAATCGGGAAAGAAGCTTTCTGAGAAACTGCTTAGTGTTCTGTGAATTCATCTCACAGAGTTACATGTGTATTTCGTGGATCTCTTTGCTAGCCTTATTTCTGTGGAATCTGAGAAAAGATATTTCGCATCCCTATGAAGACTATAGGGCCAAAGGAAATATCCTCCGATAACAAAGAGAAAGAAGCTTTCTGAGAAACTTCTTTGTGTTCTGTGAAATCATCTCACAGAGTTACAGCTTTCCCCTCAAGAAGCCTTTCGCTAAGACAGTTCTTGTGGAATTGGCAAAGAGATATTTGGAAGCCCATAGAGGGCTATGGTGAAAAAGGAAATATCCTAAGATGAAATCTGGAAAGAAGCTTTCTGAGAAACTGCTTAGTGTTCTGTGAATTCATCTCACAGAGTTACAGCTTTCCCCTCAAGAAGCCTTTCGCTAAGACAGTTCTTGTGGAATTGGCAAAGTGATATTTGGAAGCCCATAGAGGGCTATGGTGAAAAAGGAAATATCCTCAGATGAAATCTGGAAAGAAGCTTTCTGAGAAACTGCTTAGTGTTCTGTGAATTCATCTCACAGAGTTACATCTGTATATCGTGGATCTCTTTGCTAGCCTTATTTCTGTGGAATCTGAGAACAGATATTTCGGATCCCTTTGAAGACTATAGGGCCAAAGGAAATATCCTCCGATAACAAAGAGAAAGAAGCTTTCTGAGCAACTTCTTTCTGTTCTGTGAAATCATCTCACAGAGTTACAGCTTTCCCCTCAAGAAGCCTTTCGCTAAGACAGTTCTTGTGGAATTGGCAAAGTGATATTTGGAAGCCCATAGAGGGCTATGGTGCAAAAGGAAATATCCTCAGATGAAATCGGGAAAGAAGCCTTCTGAGAAACTGCTTAGTGTTCTGTGAATTCATCTCACAGAGTTACATCTGTATTTCGTGGATCTCTTTGCGAGCCTTATTTCTGTGGAATCTGAGAACAGATATTTCGGATCCCTTTGAAGACTATAGGGCCAAAGGAAATATCCTCCGATAACAAAGAGAAAGAAGCTTTCTGAGAAACTTCTTTGTGTTCTGTGAAATCATCTCACAGAGTTACAGCTTTCCCCTCAAGAAGCCTTTCGCTAAGACAGTTCTTGTGGAATTGGCAAAGTGATATTTGGAAGCCCATAGAGGGCTATGGTGAAAAAGGAAATATCCTCAGATGAAATCTGGAAAGAAGCTTTCTGAGAAACTGCTTAGTGTTCTGTGAATTCATCTCACAGGGTTACATCTGTATTTCGAGGATCTCTTTGCTAGCCTTATTTCTGTGGAATCTGAGAACAGATATTTCGGATCCCTTTGAAGACTATAGGGCCAAAGGAAATATCCTGCGATAACAAAGAGAAAGAAGCTTTCTGAGAAACTTCTTTGTGTTCTGTGAAATCATCTCACAGAGTTACAGCTTTCCCCTCAAGAAGCCTTTCGCTAAGACAGTTCTTGTGGAATTGGCAAAGTGATATTTGGAAGCCCATAGGGGGCTATGGTGAAAAAGGAAATATCCTCAGATGAAATCTGGAAAGAAGCTTTCTGAGAAACTGCTTAGTGTTCTGTGAATTCATCTCACAGAGTTACATCTGTATTTCGTGGATCTCTTTGCTAGCCTTATTTCTGTGGAATCTGAGAACAGATATTTCGAATCCCTTTGAAGACTATAGGGCCAAAGGAAATATCCTGCGATAACAAAGAGAAAGAAGCTTTCTTAGAAACTTCTTTCTGTTCTGTGAAATCATCTCACAGAGTTACAGCTTTCCCCTCAAGAAGCCTTTCGCTAAGACAGTTCTTGTGGAATTGGCAAAGTGATATTTGGAAGCCCATAGAGGGCTATGGTGAAAAAGGAAATATCCTCAGATGAAATCTGGAAAGAAGCTTTCTGAGAAACTGCTTAGTGTTCTGTGAATTCATCTCACAGAGTTACATCTGTATTTCGTGGATCTCTTTGCTAGCCTTATTTCTGGGGAATCTGAGAACAGAGATTTCGGATCCCTTTGAAGACTATGGGGCCAAAGGAAATATCCTGCGATAACAAAGAGAAAGAAGCTTTCTGAGAAACTTCTTTGTGTTCTGTGAAATCATCTCACAGAGTTACAGCTTTCCCCTCAAGAAGCCTTTCGCTAGGACAGTTCTTGTGTAATTGGCAAAGAGATATTTGGAAGCCCTTAGAGGGCTATGGTGAAAAAGGAAATATCCTCAGATGAAATCTGGAAAGAAGCTTTCTGAGAAACTGCTTAGTGTTCTGTGAATTCATCTCACAGAGTTACATCTGTATTTCGTGGATCTCTTTGCTAGCCTTATTTCTGTGGAATCTGAGAAGAGAGATTTCGGATCCCTTTGAAGACTATAGGGCCAAAGGAAATATCCTCCGATAACAAAGAGAAAGAAGCTTTCTGAGAAACTTCTTTGTGTTCTGTGAAATCATCTCACAGAGTTACAGCTTTCCCCTCAAGAAGCCTTTCGCTCAGACAGTTCTTGTGGAATTGGCAAAGAGATATTTGGAAGCCCATAGAGGGCTATGGTGAAAAAGGAAATATGCTCAGATGAAATCTGGAAAGAAGCTTTCTGAGAAACTGCTTAGTGTTCTGTGAATTCATCTCACAGAGTTACATGTGTATTTCGTGGATCTCTTTGCTAGCCTTATTTCTGTGGTATCTGAGAAAAGATATTTCGGATCCCTATGAAGACTATAGGGCCAAAGGAAATATCCTCCGATATCAAAGAGAAAGAAGCTTTCTGAGAAACTTCTTTGTGTTCTGTGAAATCATCTCACAGAGTTACAGCTTTCCCGTCAAGAAGCCTTTCGCTAAGACAGTTCTTGTGGAATTGGCAAAGAGATATTTGGAAGCCTATAGAGGGCTATGGTGAAAAAGGAAATATCCTCAGATGAAATCTGGAAAGAAGCTTTCTGAGAAACTGCTTAGTGTTCTGTGAAATCATCTCACAGAGTTACAGCTTTCCCCTCAAGAAGCCTTTCGCTAAGACAGTTCTTGTGGAATTGGCAAAGTGATATTTGGAAGCCCATAGAGGGCTATGGTGAAAAAGGAAATATCCTCAGATGAAATCGGGAAAGAAGCCTTCTGAGAAACTGCTTAGTGTTCTGTGAATTCATCTCACAGCGTTACATCTGTATTTCGAGGATCTCTTTGCTAGCCTTATTTCTGTGGAATCTGAGAACAGATATTTCGGATCCCTTTGAAGACTATAGGTCCAAAGGAAATATCCTCCGATAACAAAGAGAAAGAAGCTTTCTGAGAAACTTCTTTGTGTTCTGTGAAATCATCTCACAGAGTTACAGCTTTTCCCTCAAGAAGCCTTTCGCTAAGACAGTTCTTGTGGAATTGGCAAAGTGATATTTGGAAGCCCATAGGGGGCTATGGTGAAAAAGGATATATCCTCAGATGAAATCTGGAAAGAAGCTTTCTGAGAAACTGCTTAGTGTTCTGTGAATTCATCTCACAGAGTTACATCTGTATTTCGTGGATCTCTTTGCTAGCCTTATTTCTGTGGAATCTGAGAACAGATATTTCGGATCCTTTTAAAGACTATAGGGCCAAAGGAAATATCCTGCGGTAACAAAGAGAAAGAAGCTTTCTGAGCAACTTCTTTGTGTTCTGTGAAATCATCTCACAGAGTTACAGCTTTCCCCTCAAGAAGCCTTTCGCTAAGACAGTTCTTGTGGAATTGGCAAAGTGATATTTGGAAGCCCATAGAGGGCTATGGTGAAAAAGGAAATATCCTCAGATGAAATCTGGAAAGAAGCTTTCTGAGAAACTGCTTAGTGTTCTGTGAATTCATCTCACAGAGTTACATCTGTATTTCGTGGATCTCTTTGCTAGCCTTATTTCTGTGGAATCTGAGAACAGATATTTCGAATCCCTTTGAAGACTATAGGGCCAAAGGAAATATCCTGCGATAAAAAAGAGAAAGAAGCTTTCTGAGAAACTTCTTTGTGTTCTGTGAAATCATCTCACAGAGTTACAGCTTTCCCCTCAAGAAGCCTTTCGCTAAGACAGTTCTTGTGGAATTGGCAAAGTGATATTTGGAAGCCCATAGAGGGCTATGGTGAAAAAGGAAATATCCTCAGATGAAATCTGGAAAGAATCTTTCTGAGAAACTGCTTAGTGTTCTGTGAATTCATCTCACAGAGTTACATCTGTATTTCGTGGATCTCTTTGCTAGCCTTATTTCTGTGGAATCTGAGAACAGAGATTTCGGATCCATTTGAAGACTATAGGGCCAAAGGAAATATCCTCCGATAACAAAGAGAAAGAAGCTTTCTGAGAAACTTCTTTGTGTTCTGTGAAATCATCTCACAGAGTTACAGCTTTCCCCTCAAGAAGCCTTTCGCTAAGACAGTTCTTGTGGAATTGGCAAAGTGATATTTGGAAGCCCTTAGAGGGCTATGGTGAAAAAGGAAATATCCTCAGATGAAATCTGGAAAGAATCTTTCTGAGAAACTGCTTAGTGTTCTGTGAATTCATCTCACAGAGTTACATGTGTATTTCGTGGATCTCTTTGCTAGCCTTATTTCTGTGGAATCTGAGAACAGAGATTTCGGATGCATTTGAAGACTATAGGGCCAAAGGAAATATCCTCCGATAACAAAGAGAAAGAAGCTTTCTGAGAAACTTCTTTGTGTTCTGTGAAATCATCTCACAGAATTACAACTTTCCCCTCAAGAAGCCTTTCGCTAGGACAGTTCTTGTGTAATTGGCAAAGAGATATTTGGAAGCCCTTAGAGGGCTATGGTGAAAGGGGAAATATCCTCAGATGAAATCTGGAAAGAAGCTTTCTGAGAAACTGCTTAGTGTTCTGTGAATTCATCTCACAGAGTTACATCTGTATTTCGTGGATCTCTTTGCTAGCCTTATTTCTGTGGAATCTGAGAACAGAGATTTCGGATCCCGTTGAAGACTATAGGGCCAATGGAAATATCCTCCGTTAACAAAGAGAAAGAAGCTTTCTGAGAAACTTCTTTGTGTTCTGTGAAATCATCTCACAGAGTTACAGCTTTCCCCTCAAGAAGCCTTTCGCTCAGACAGTTCTTGTGGAATTGGCAAAGAAATATTTGGAAGCCCATAGAGGGCTATGGTGAAAAAGGAAATATCCTCAGATGAAATCTGGAAAGAAGCTTTCTGAGAAACTGCTTAGTGTTCTGTGAATTCATCTCACAGAGTTACATGTGTATTTCGTGGATCTCTTTGCTAGCCTTATTTCTGTGGAATCTGAGAAAAGATATTTCGGATCCCGATGAAGACTATATTGCCAAAGGAAATATCCTCCGATAACAAAGAGAAAGAAGCTTTCTGAGAAACTTCTTTGTGTTCTGTGAAATCATCTCACAGAGTTACAGCTTTCCCCTCAAGAAGCCTTTCGCTAAGACAGTTCTTGTGGAATAGGCAAAGTGATATTTGGAAGCCCATAGAGGGCTATGGTGAAAAAGGAAATATCCTCAGATGAAATCTGGAAAGAAGCTTTCTGAGAAACTGCTTAGTGTTCTGTGAATTCATCTCACAGAGTTACATGTGTATTTCGTGGATCTCTTTGCTAGCCTTATTTCTGTGGAATCTGAGAACAGATATTTCGCATCCCTATGAAGACTATTGGGCCAAAGGAAATATCCTCCGATAACAAAGAGAAAGAAGCTTTTTGAGAAACTTCTTTGTGTTCTGTGAAATCATCTCACAGAGTTACAGCTTTCCCCTCAAGAAGCCTTTCGCTAAGACAGTTCTTGTGGAATTGGCAAAGTGATATTTGGAAGCCCATAGAGGACGATGGCGAAAAAGGAAATATCCTCAGATGAAATCTGGAAAGAAGCTTTCTCAGAAACTGCTTAGTGTTCTGTGAATTCATCTCACAGAGTTACATGTGTATTTCGTGGATCTCTTTGCTAGCCTTATTTCTGTGGAATCTGAGAAAAGATATTTCGCATCCCTATGAAGACTATTGGGCCAAAGGAAATATCCTCCGATAACAAAGAGAAGGAAGCTTTCTGAGAAACTTCTTTGTGTTCTGTGAAATCATCTCACAGAGTTACATCTTTCCCCTCAAGAAGCCTTTCGCAAAGACAGTCCTTGTGGAATTGGCAAAGTGATATTTGGAAGCCCATAGAGGGCTATGGTGAAAAAGGAAATATCCTCAGATGAAATCTGGAAAGAAGCTTTCTGAGAAACTGCTTAGTGTTCTGTGAAATCGTCTCACATAATTACAGCTTTCCCCTCAAGAAGCCTTTCGCTAAGACAGTTCTTGTGGAATTGGCAAAGTGATATTTGGAAGCCCATAGAGGGCTATGGTGAAAAAGGAAATATCCTCAGATGAAATCTGGAAAGAAGCTTTCTGAGAAACTGCTTAGTATTCTGTTAATTCATCTCACAGCGTTACATCTGTATTTCGTGAATCTCTTTGCTAGCCTTATTTCTGTGGAGTCTGAGAACAGATATTGCGGATCCCTTTGAAGACTATAGGGCCAAAGGAAATATCCTCCGATAACAAAGAGAAGGAAGCTTTCTGAGAAACTTCTTTGTGTTCTGTGAAATCATCTCACAGAGTTACATCTTTCCCCTCAAGAAGCCTTTCGCAAAGACAGTCCTTGTGGAATTGGCAAAGTGATATTTGGAAGCCCATAGAGGGCTATGGTGAAAAAGGAAATATCCTCAGATGAAATCTGGAAAGAAGCTTTCTGAGAAACTGCTTAGTGTTCTGTGAATTCATCTCACAGAGTTACATCTGTATTTCGTGGATCTCTTTGCTAGCCTTATTTCTTTGGAATCTGAGAACAGATATTTCGGATCCCTTTGAAGACTATAGGGCCAAAGGAAATATCCTCCGATAACAAAGAGAAAGAAGCTTTCTGAGAAACTTCTTTGTGTTCTGTGAAATCATCTCACAGAGTTACAGCTTTCCCCTCAAAAGCCTTTCGCTAAGACAGTTCTTGTGGAATTGGCAAAGTGATATTTGGAAGCCCATAGAGGGCTATGGTTAAAAAGGAAATATCCTCAGATGAAATCGGGAAAGAAGCTTTCTGAGAAACTGCTTAGTGTTCTGTGAATTCATCTCACAGAGTTACATCTGTATTTCGTGGATCTCTTTGCTAGCCTTATTTCTGTGGAATCTGAGAACAGATATTTCGGATCCCTTTGAAGACTATAGGGCCAAAGGAAATATCCTGCGATAACAAAGAGAAAGAAGCTTTCTGAGAAACTACTTTCTGTTCTGTGAAATCATCTCACAGAGTTACAGCTTTCCCCTCAAGAACCCTTTCGCTAAGACAGTTCTTTTGGAATTGGCAAAGTGATATTTGGAAGCCCATAGAGGGCTATGGTGAAAAAGGAAATATCATCAGATGAAATCTGGAAAGAAGCTTTCTGAGAAACTGCTTAGTTTTCTGTGAATTCATCTCACAGAGTTACATCTGTATTTCGTGGATCTCTTTGCTAGCCTTATTTCTGTGGAATCTGAGAACAGATATTTCGGATCCCTTTGAAGACTATAGGGCCAAAGGAAATATCCTGCGATAACAAAGAGAAAGAAGCTTTCTGAGAAACTTCTTTGTGTTCTGTGAAATCATCTCACAGAGTTACAGCTTTACCCTCAAGAAGCCTTTCGCTACGACAGTTCTTGTGTAATTGGCAAAGAGATATTTGGAAGCCCATAGAGGGCTATCGTGAAAAAGGATATATCCTCAGATGAAATCTGGAAAGAAGCTTTCTGAGAAACTGCTTAGTGTTCTGTGAATTCATCTCACAGAGTTACATCTGTATTTCGTGAATCTCTTTGCTAGCCTTATTTCTGTGTAATCTGAGAACAGATATTTCGGATCCCTTTGAAGACTATAGGGCCAAAGGAAATATCCCCCGATAACAAAGAGAAAGAAGCTTTCTGAGAAACTTCTTTGTGTTCTGTGAAATCATCTCACAGAATTACAGCTTTCCCCTCAAGAAGCCTTTCGCTAGGACAGTTCTTGTGTAATTGGCAAAGAGATATTTGGAAGCCCATAGAGGGCTATGGTGAAAAAGGAAATATCCTCAGATGAAATCTGGAAAGAAGCTTTCTGAGAAACTGCTTAGTGTTCTGTGAATTCATCTCACAGAGTTACATCTGTATTTCGTGGATCTCTTTGCTAGCCTTATTTCTGTGGAATCTGAGAAGAGAGATTTCGGATCCCTTTGAAGACTATAGGGCCAAAGGAAATATCCTCCGATAACAAAGAGAAAGAAGCTTTCTGAGAAACTTCTTTGTGTTCTGTGAAATCATCTCACAGAGTTACAGCTTTCCCCTCAAGAAGCCTTTCGCTAAGACAGTTCTTGTGGAATTGGCAAAGTGATATTTGGAAGCCCATAGAGGGCTATGGTGAAAAAGGAAATATCCTCAGATGAAATCTGGAAAGAAGCTTTCTGAGAAACTGCTTAGTGTTCTGTGAATTCATCTCACAGAGTTACATGTGTATTTCGTGGATCTCTTTGCTAGCCTTATTTCTGTGGAATCTGAGAACAGATATTTCGGATCCCTATGAAGGCTATAGGGCCAAAGGAAATATCCTCCGATAACAAAGAGAAGGAAGCTTTCTGAGAAACTTCTTTGTGTTCTGTGAAATCATCTCACAGAGTTACTGCTTTCCCCTCAAGAAGCCTTTCGCTAAGACAGTTCT
Source organism: Macaca nemestrina (assembly GCF_043159975.1). Lineage (NCBI taxonomy): Eukaryota > Metazoa > Chordata > Mammalia > Primates > Cercopithecidae > Macaca > Macaca nemestrina. The sequence continues at coordinate 92,320,878 of NC_092125.1, forward strand.
TGTGGAATTGGCAAAGTGATATTTGGAAGCCCATAGAGGGCTATGGTGAAAAAGGAAATATCCTCAGATGAAATCGGGAAAGAAGCCTTCTGAGAAACTGCTTAGTGTTCTGTGAATTCATCTCACAGCGTTACATCTGTATTTCGAGGATCTCTTTGCTAGCCTTATTTCTGTGGAATCTGAGAACAGATATTTCGGATCCCTTTGAAGACTATAGGTCCAAAGGAAATATCCTCCGATAACAAAGAGAAAGAAGCTTTCTGAGAAACTTCTTTGTGTTCTGTGAAATCATCTCACAGAGTTACAGCTTTTCCCTCAAGAAGCCTTTCGCTAAGACAGTTCTTGTGGAATTGGCAAAGTGATATTTGGAAGCCCATAGGGGGCTATGGTGAAAAAGGAAATATCCTCAGATGAAATCTGGAAAGAAGCTTTCTGAGAAACTGCTTAGTGTTCTGTGAATTCATCTCACAGATTTACATCTGTATTTCGTGGATCTCTTTGCTAGCCTTATTTCTGTGGAATCTGAGAACAGATATTTCGGATCCTTTTAAAGACTATAGGGCCAAAGGAAATATCCTGCGGTAACAAAGAGAAAGAAGCTTTCTGAGCAACTTCTTTGTGTTCTGTGAAATCATCTCACAGAGTTACAGCTTTCCCCTCAAGAAGCCTTTCGCTCAGACAGTTCTTGTGGAATTGGCAAAGTGATATTTGGAAGCCCATAGAGGGCTATGGTGAAAAAGGAAATATCCTCAGATGAAATCTGGAAAGAAGCTTTCTGAGAAACTGCTTAGTGTTCTGTGAATTCATCTCACAGAGTTACATCTGTATTTCGTGGATCTCTTTGCTAGCCTTATTTCTGTGGAATCTGAGAACAGATATTTCGAATCCCTTTGAAGACTATAGGGCCAAAGGAAATATCCTGCGATAACAAAGAGAAAGAAGCTTTCTGAGAAACTTCTTTGTGTTCTGTGAAATCATCTCACAGAGTTACAGCTTTCCCCTCAAGAAGCCTTTCGCTAAGACAGTTCTTGTGGAATTGGCAAAGTGATATTTGGAAGCCCATAGAGGGCTATGGTGAAAAAGGAAATATCCTCAGATGAAATCTGGAAAGAATCTTTCTGAGAAACTGCTTAGTGTTCTGTGAATTCATCTCACAGAGTTACATCTGTATTTCGTGGATCTCTTTGCTAGCCTTATTTCTGTGGAATCTGAGAACAGAGATTTCGGATCCATTTGAAGACTATAGGGCCAAAGGAAATATCCTCCGATAACAAAGAGAAAGAAGCTTTCTGAGAAACTTCTTTGTGTTCTGTGAAATCATCTCACAGAGTTACAACTTTCCCCTCAAGAAGCCTTTCGCTAGGACAGTTCTTGTGTAATTGGCAAAGAGATATTTGGAAGCCCTTAGAGGGCTATGGTCAAAAAGGAAATATCCTCAGATGAAATCTTGAAAGAAGCTTTCTGAGAAACTGCTTAGTGTTCTGTGAATTCATCTCACAGAGTTACATGTGTATTTCGTGGATCTCTTTGCTAGCCTTATTTCTGTGGAATCTGAGAAAAGATATTTCGGATCCCTATGAAGACTATATGGCCAAAGGAAATATCCTCCGATAACAAAGAGAAAGAAGCTTTCTGAGAAACTTCTTTGTGTTCTGTGAAATCATCTCACAGAGTTACAGCTTTCCCCTCAAGAAGCCTTTCGCTAAGACAGTTCTTGTGGAATTGGCAAAGTGATATTTGGAAGCCCATAGAGGGCTATGGTGAAAAAGGAAATATCCTCAGATGAAATCGGGAAAGAAGCTTTCTGAGAAACTGCTTAGTGTTCTGTGAATTCATCTCACAGAGTTACATGTGTATTTCGTGGATCTCTTTGCTAGCCTTATTTCTGTGGAATCTGAGAAAAGATATTTCGCATCCCTATGAAGACTATAGGGCCAAAGGAAATATCCTCCGATAACAAAGAGAAAGAAGCTTTCTGAGCAACTTCTTTGTGTTCTGTGAAATCATCTCACAGAGTTACAGCTTTCCCCTCAAGAAGCCTTTCGCTAAGACAGTTCTTGTGGAATTGGCAAAGAGATATATGGAAGCCCATAGAGGGCTATGGTGAAAAAGGAAATATCCTAAGATGAAATCTGGAAAGAAGCTTTCTGAGAAACTGCTTAGTGTTCTGTGAAATCATCTCACAGAGTTACAGCTTTCCCCTCAAGAAGCCTTTCGCTAAGACAGTTCTTGTGGAATTGGCAAAGAGATATTTGGAAGCCCATAGAGGGCTATGGTGAAAAAGGAAATATCCTAAGATGAAATCTGGAAAGAAGCTTTCTGAGAAACTGCTTAGTGTTCTGTGAATTCATCTCACAGAGTTACATCTGTATATCGTGGATCTCTTTGCTAGCCTTATTTCTGTGGAATCTGAGAACAGATATTTCGGATCCCTTTGAAGACTATAGGGCCAAAGGAAATATCCTCCGATAACAAAGAGAAAGAAGCTTTCTGAGCAACTTCTTTCTGTTCTGTGAAATCATCTCACAGAGTTACAGCTTTCCCCTCAAGAAGCCTTTCACTAAGACAGTTCTTGTGGAATTGGCAAAGTGATATTTGGAAGCCCTTAGAGGGCTATGGTGAAAAAGGAAATATCCTCAGATGAAATCTGGAAAGAAGCTTTCTGAGAAACTGCTTAGTGTTCTGTGAATTCATCTCACAGAGTTACATCTGTATTTCTTGGATCTCTTTGCTAGCCTTATTTCTGTGGAATCTGAGAACAGATATTTCGGATCTCTTTGAAGACTATAGGGCCAAAGGAAATATCCTCCGATAACAAAGAGAAAGAAGCTTTCTGAAAACTTCTTTGTGTTCTGTGAAATCATCTCACAGAGTTACAGCTTTCCCTTCAAGAAGCCTTTCTCTAAGACAGTTCCTGTGGAATTGGCAAAGTGATATTTGGAAGCCCATAGAGGGCTATGGTGAAAAAGGAAATATCCTCAGATGAAATCTGGAAAGAAGCTTTCTGAGAAACTGCTTAGTGTTCTGTGAATTCATCTCACAGAGTTACATCTGTATTTCGTGGATCTCTTTGCTAGCCTTATTTCTGTGGAATCTGAGAAAAGATATTTCGGATCCCTATGAAGACTATAGGGCCAAAGGAAATATCCTCCGATAACAAAGAGAAGGAAGCTTTCTGAGAAACTTCTTTGTGTTCTGTGAAATCATCTCACAGAGTTACAGCTTTCCCCTCAAGAAGCCTTTCGCTAAGTCAGTTCTTGTGGAATTGGCAAAGTGATATTTTGAAGCCCATAGAGGGCTATGGTGAAAAAGGAAATATCCTCAGATGAAATCGGGAAAGAAGCCTTCTGAGAAACTGCTTAGTGTTCTGTGAATTCATCTCACAGAGTTACATCTGTATTTCGTGGATCTCTTTGCTAGCCTTATTTCTGTGGAATCTGAGAACAGATATTTCGGATCCCTTTGAAGACTATAGGGCCAAAGGAAATATCCTCCGATAACAAAGAGAAAGAAGCTTTCTGAGAAACTTCTTTGTGTTCTGTGAAATCATCTCACAGAGTTACAGCTTTCCCCTCAAGAAGCCTTTCGCTAAGACAGTTCTTGTGGAATTGGCAAAGTGATATTTGGAAGCCCATAGAGGGCTATGGTGAAAAAGGAAATATCCTCAGATGAAATCTGGAAAGAAGCTTTCTGAGAAACTGCTTAGTGTTCTGTGAATTCATCTCACAGCGTTACATCTGTATTTCCAGGATCTCTTTGCTAGCCTTATTTCTGTGGAATCTGAGAACAGATATTTCGGATCCCTTTGAAGACTATAGGGCCAAAGGAAATATCCTGCGATAACAAAGAGAAAGAAGCTTTCTGAGAAACTTCTTTGTGTTCTGTGAAATCATCTCACAGAGTTACAGCTTTCCCCTCAAGAAGCCTTTCGCTAAGACAGTTCTTGTGGAATTGGCAAAGTGATATTTGGAAGCCCATAGGGGGCTATGGTGAAAAAGGAAATATCCTCAGATGAAATCTGGAAAGAAGCTTTCTGAGAAACTGCTTAGTGTTCTGTGAATTCATCTCACAGAGTTACATCTGTATTTCGTGGATCTCTTTGCTAGCCTTATTTCTGTGGAATCTGAGAACAGATATTTCGAATCCCTTTGAAGACTATAGGGCCAAAGGAAATATCCTGCGATAACAAAGAGAAAGAAGCTTTCTGAGAAACTTCTTTGTGTTCTGTGAAATCATCTCACAGAGTTACAGCTTTCCCCTCAAGAAGCCTTTCGCTAAGACAGTTCTTGTGGAATTGGCAAAGTGATATTTGGAAGCCCATAGAGGGCTATGGTGAAAAAGGAAATATCCTCAGATGAAATCTGGAAAGAAGCTTTCTGAGAAACTGCTTAGTGTTCTGTGAATTCATCTCACAGAGTTACATCTGTATTTCGTGGATCTCTTTGCTAGCCTTATTCCTGTGGAATCTGACAACAGAGATTTCGGATCCCTTTGAAGACTATGGGGCCAAAGGAAATATCCTGCGATAACAAAGAGAAAGAAGCTTTCTGAGAAACTTCTTTGTGTTCTGTGAAATCATCTCACAGAGTTACAGCTTTCCCCTCAAGAAGCCTTTCGCTAGGACAGTTCTTGTGTAATTGGCAAAGAGATATTTGGAAGCCCTTAGAGGGCTATGGTGAAAAAGGAAATATCCTCAGATGAAATCTGGAAAGAAGCTTTCTGAGAAACTGCTTAGTGTTCTGTGAATTCATCTCACAGAGTTACATCTGTATTTCGTGGATCTCTTTGTTAGCCTTATTTCTGTGGAATCTGAGAACAGAGATTTCGGATCCCTTTGAAGACTATAGGGCCAATGGAAATATCCTCCGTTAACAAAGAGAAAGAAGCTTTCTGAGCAACTTCTTTGTGTTCTGTGAAATCATCTCACAGAGTTACAGCTTTCCCCTCAAGAAGCCTTTCGCTAAGACAGTTCTTGTGGAATTGGCAAAGAGATATATGGAAGCCCATAGAGGGCTATGGTGAAAAAGGAAATATCCTAAGATGAAATCTGGAAAGAAGCTTTCTGAGAAACTGCTTAGTGTTCTGTGAAATCATCTCACAGAGTTACAGCTTTCCCCTCAAGAAGCCTTTCGCTAAGACAGTTCTTGTGGAATTGGCAAAGAGATATTTGGAAGCCCATAGAGGGCTATGGTGAAAAAGGAAATATCCTAAGATGAAATCTGGAAAGAAGCTTTCTGAGAAACTGCTTAGTGTTCTGTGAATTCATCTCACAGAGTTACATCTGTATATCGTGGATCTCTTTGCTAGCCTTATTTCTGTGGAATCTGAGAACAGATATTTCGGATCCCTTTGAAGACTATAGGGCCAAAGGAAATATCCTCCGATAACAAAGAGAAAGAAGCTTTCTGAGCAACTTCTTTCTGTTCTGTGAAATCATCTCACAGAGTTACAGCTTTCCCCTCAAGAAGCCTTTCGCTAAGACAGTTCTTGTGGAATTGGCAAAGTGATATTTGGAAGCCCTTAGAGGGCTATGGTGAAAAAGGAAATATCCTCAGATGAAATCTGGAAAGAAGCTTTCTGAGAAACTGCTTAGTGTTCTGTGAATTCATCTCACAGAGTTACATCTGTATTTCTTGGATCTCTTTGCTAGCCTTATTTCTGTGGAATCTGAGAACAGATATTTCGGATCTCTTTGAAGACTATAGGGCCAAAGGAAATATCCTCCGATAACAAAGAGAAAGAAGCTTTCTGAAAACTTCTTTGTGTTCTGTGAAATCATCTCACAGAGTTACAGCTTTCCCTTCAAGAAGCCTTTCTCTAAGACAGTTCCTGTGGAATTGGCAAAGTGATATTTGGAAGCCCATAGAGGGCTATGGTGAAAAAGGAAATATCCTCAGATGAAATCTTGAAAGAAGCTTTCTGAGAAACTGCTTAGTGTTCTGTGAATTCATCTCACAGAGTTACATCTGTATTTCGTGGATCTCTTTGCTAGCCTTATTTCTGTGGAATCTGAGAAAAGATATTTCGGATCCCTATGAAGACTATAGGGCCAAAGGAAATATCCTCCGATAACAAAGAGAAGGAAGCTTTCTGAGAAACTTCTTTGTGTTCTGTGAAATCATCTCACAGAGTTACAGCTTTCCCCTCAAGAAGCCTTTCGCTAAGTCAGTTCTTGTGGAATTGGCAAAGTGATATTTTGAAGCCCATAGAGGGCTATGGTGAAAAAGGAAATATCCTCAGATGAAATCGGGAAAGAAGCCTTCTGAGAAACTGCTTAGTGTTCTGTGAATTCATCTCACAGAGTTACATCTGTATTTCGTGGATCTCTTTGCTAGCCTTATTTCTGTGGAATCTGAGAAAAGATATTTCGCATCCCTTTGAAGACTATAGGGCCAAAGGAAATATCCTCCGATAACAAAGAGAAAGAAGCTTTCTGAGAAACTTCTTTGTGTTCTGTGAAATCATCTCACAGAGTTACAGCTTTCCCCTCAAGAAGCCTTTCGCTAAGACAGTTCTTGTGGAATTGGCAAAGTGATATTTGGAAGCCCATAGAGGGCTATGGTGAAAAAGGAAATATCCTCAGATGAAATCTGGAAAGAAGCTTTCTGAGAAACTGCTTAGTGTTCTGTGAATTCATCTCACAGCGTTACATCTGTATTTCGAGGATCTCTTTGCTAGCCTTATTTCTGTGGAATCTGAGAACAGATATTTCGGATCCCTTTGAAGACTATAGGGCCAAAGGAAATATCCTGCGATAACAAAGAGAAAGAAGCTTTCTGAGAAACTTCTTTGTGTTCTGTGAAATCATCTCACAGAGTTACAGCTTTCCCCTCAAGAGGCCTTTCGCTAAGACAGTTCTTGTGGAATTGGCAAAGTGATATTTGGAAGCCCATAGGGGGCTATGGTGAAAAAGGAAATATCCTCAGATGAAATCTGGAAAGAAGCTTTCTGAGAAACTGCTTAGTGTTCTGTGAATTCATCTCACAGAGTTACATCTGTATTTCGTGGATCTCTTTGCTAGCCTTATTTCTGTGGAATCTGAGAACAGATATTTCGAATCCCTTTGAAGACTATAGGGCCAAAGGAAATATCCTGCGATAACAAAGAGAAAGAAGCTTTCTGAGAAACTTCTTTGTGTTCTGTGAAATCATCTCACAGAGTTACAGCTTTCCCCTCAAGAAGCCTTTCGCTAAGACAGTTCTTGTGGAATTGGCAAAGTGATATTTGGAAGCCCATAGAGGGCTATGGTGAAAAAGGAAATATCCTCAGATGAAATCTGGAAAGAAGCTTTCTGAGAAACTGCTTAGTGTTCTGTGAATTCATCTCACAGAGTTACATCTGTATTTCGTGGATCTCTTTGCTAGCCTTATTCCTGTGGAATCTGACAACAGAGATTTCGGATCCCTTTGAAGACTATGGGGCCAAAGGAAATATCCTGCGATAACAAAGAGAAAGAAGCTTTCTGAGAAACTTCTTTGTGTTCTGTGAAATCATCTCACAGAGTTACAGCTTTCCCCTCAAGAAGCCTTTCGCTAGGACAGTTCTTGTGTAATTGGCAAAGAGATATTTGGAAGCCCTTAGAGGGCTATGGTGAAAAAGGAAATATCCTCAGATGAAATCTGGAAAGAAGCTTTCTGAGAAACTGCTTAGTGTTCTGTGAATTCATCTCACAGAGTTACATGTGTATTTCGTGGATCTCTTTGCTAGCCTTATTTCTGTGGAATCTGAGAAAAGATATTTCGGATCCCTATGAAGACTATATGGCCAAAGGAAATATCCTCCGATAACAAAGAGAAAGAAGCTTTCTGAGAAACTTCTTTGTGTTCTGTGAAATCATCTCACAGAGTTACAGCTTTCCCCTCAAGAAGCCTTTCGCTAAGACAGTTCTTGTGGAATTGGCAAAGTGATATTTGGAAGCCCATAGAGGGCTATGGTGAAAAAGGAAATATCCTCAGATGAAATCGGGAAAGAAGCTTTCTGAGAAACTGCTTAGTGTTCTGTGAATTCATCTCACAGAGTTACATGTGTATTTCGTGGATCTCTTTGCTAGCCTTATTTCTGTGGAATCTGAGAAAAGATATTTCGCATCCCTATGAAGACTATAGGGCCAAAGGAAATATCCTCCGATAACAAAGAGAAAGAAGCTTTCTGAGAAACTTCTTTGTGTTCTGTGAAATCATCTCACAGAGTTACAGCTTTCCCCTCAAGAAGCCTTTCGCTAAGACAGTTCTTGTGGAATTGGCAAAGAGATATTTGGAAGCCCATAGAGGGCTATGGTGAAAAAGGAAATATCCTAAGATGAAATCTGGAAAGAAGCTTTCTGAGAAACTGCTTAGTGTTCTGTGAAATCATCTCACAGAGTTACAGCTTTCCCCTCAAGAAGCCTTTCGCTAAGACAGTTCTTGTGGAATTGGCAAAGTGATATTTGGAAGCCCATAGAGGGCTATGGTGAAAAAGGAAATATCCTCAGATGAAATCTGGAAAGAAGCTTTCTGAGAAACTGCTTAGTGTTCTGTGAATTCATCTCACAGAGTTACATCTGTATATCGTGGATCTCTTTGCTAGCCTTATTTCTGTGGAATCTTAGAACAGATATTTCGGATCCCTTTGAAGACTATAGGGCCAAAGGAAATATCCTCCGATAACAAAGAGAAAGAAGCTTTCTGAGCAACTTCTTTCTGTTCTGTGAAATCATCTCACAGAGTTACAGCTTTCCCCTCAAGAAGCCTTTCGCTAAGACAGTTCTTGTGGAATTGGCAAAGTGATATTTGGAAGCCCATAGAGGGCTATGGTGAAAAAGGAAATATCCTCAGATGAAATCTGGAAAGAAGCTTTCTGAGAAACTGCTTAGTGTTCTGTGAATTCATCTCACAGACTTACATCTGTATTTCGTGGATCTCTTTGCTAGCCTTATTTCTGTGGAATCTGAGAACAGATATTTCGGATCTCTTTGAAGAGTATAGGGCCAAAGGAAATATCCTCCGATAACAAAGAGAAAGAAGCTTTCTGAAAACTTCTTTCTGTTCTGTGAAATCATCTCACAGAGTTACAGCTTTCCCCTCAAGAAGCCTTTCTCTAAGACAGTTCCTGTGGAATTGGCAAAGTGATATTTGGAAGCCCATAGAGGGCTATGGTGAAAAAGGAAATATCCTCAGATGAAATCTGGAAAGAAGCTTTCTGAGAAACTGCTTAGTGTTCTGTGAATTCATCTCACAGAGTTACATCTGTATTTCGTGGATCTCTTTGCTAGCCTTATTTCTGTGGAATCTGAGAAAAGATATTTCGGATCCCTATGAAGACTATAGGGCCAAAGGAAATATCCTCCGATAACAAAGAGAAGGAAGCTTTCTGAGAAACTTCTTTGTGTTCTGTGAAATCATCTCACAGAGTTACAGCTTTCCCCTCAAGAAGCCTTTCGCTACGACAGTTCTTGTGGAATTGGCAAAGTGATATTTTGAAGCCCATAGAGGGCTATGGTGAAAAAGGAAATATCCTCAGATGAAATCGGGAAAGAAGCCTTCTGAGAAACTGCTTAGTGTTCTGTGAATTCATCTCACAGAGTTACATCTGTATTTCGTGGATCCCTTTGCTAGCCTTATTTCTGTGGAATCTGAGAACAGAGATTTCGGATCCCTTTGAAGACTATAGGGCCAAAGGAAATATCCTCCGATAACAAAGAGAAAGAATCTTTCTGAGAAACTTCTTTGTGTTCTGTGAAATCATCTCACAGAGTTACAGCTTTCCCCTCAAGAAGCCTTTCGCTCAGACAGTTCTTGTGGAATTGGCAAAGTGATATTTGGAAGCCCATAGAGGGCTATGGTGAAAAAGGAAATATCCTCAGATGAAATCTGGAAAGAAGCTTTCTGAGAAACTGCTTAGTGTTCTGTGAATTCATCTCACAGAGTTACATCTGTATTTCGTGGATCTCTTTGCTAGCCTTATTTCTGTGGAATCTGAGAAAAGATATTTCGGATCCCTATGAAGACTATAGGGCCAAAGGAAATATCCTCCGATAACAAAGAGAAAGAAGCTTTCTGAGAAACTTCTTTGTGTTCTGTGAAATCATCTCACAGATTTACAGCTTTCCCGTCAAGAAGCCTTTCGCTAAGACAGTTCTTGTGGAATTGGCAAAGAGATATTTGGAAGCCCATAGAGGGCTATGGTGAAAAAGGAAATATCCTCAGATGAAATCTGGAAAGAAGCTTTCTGAGAAACTGCTTAGTGTTCTGTGAATTCATCTCACAGAGTTACATCTGTATTTCGTGGATCTCTTTGCTAGCCTTATTTCTGTGGAATCTGAGAACAGTGATTTCGGATCCCTTTGAACACTATAGGGCCAATGGAAATATCCTCCGTTAACAAAGAGAAAGAAGCTTTCTGAGAAACTTCTTTGTGTTCTGTGAAATCATCTCACAGAGTTACAGCTTTCCCCTCAAGAAGCCTTTCGCTAAGACACTTCTTGTGGAATTGGCAAAGAGATATTTGGAAGCCCATAGAGGGCTATGGTGAAAAAGGAAATATCCTCAGATGAAATCTGGAAAGAATCTTTCTGAGAAACTGCTTAGTGTTCTGTGAATTCATCTCACAGAGTTACATGTGTATTTCGTGGATCTCTTTGCTAGCCTTATTTCTGTGGAATCTGAGAAAAGATATTTCGCATCCCTATGAAGACTATAGGGCCAAAGGAAATATCCTCCGATAACAAAGAGAAAGAAGCTTTCTGAGAAACTTCTTTGTGTTCTGTGAAATCATCTCACAGAGTTACAGCTTTCCCCTCAAGAAGCCTTTCGCTAAGACAGTTCTTGTGGAATTGGCAAAGAGATATTTGGAAGCCCATAGAGGGCTATGGTGAAAAAGGAAATATCCTAAGATGAAATCTGGAAAGAAGCTTTCTGAGAAACTGCTTAGTGTTCTGTGAAATCATCTCACAGAGTTACAGCTTTCCCCTCAAGAAGCCTTTCGCTAAGACAGTTCTTGTGGAATTGGCAAAGTGATATTTGGAAGCCCATAGAGGGCTATGGTGAAAAAGGAAATATCCTCAGATGAAATCTGGAAAGAAGCTTTCTGAGAAACTGCTTAGTGTTCTGTGAATTCATCTCACAGAGTTACATCTGTATATCGTGGATCTCTTTGCTAGCCTTATTTCTGTGGAATCTTAGAACAGATATTTCGGATCCCTTTGAAGACTATAGGGCCAAAGGAAATATCCTCCGATAACAAAGAGAAAGAAGCTTTCTGAGCAACTTCTTTCTGTTCTGTGAAATCATCTCACAGAGTTACAGCTTTCCCCTCAAGAAGCCTTTCGCTCAGACAGTTCTTGTGGAATTGGCAAAGTGATATTTGGAAGCCCATAGAGGGCTATGGTGAAAAAGGAAATATCCTCAGATGAAATCTGGAAAGAAGCTTTCTGAGAAACTGCTTAGTGTTCTGTGAATTCATCTCACAGACTTACATCTGTATTTCGTGGATCTCTTTGCTAGCCTTATTTCTGTGGAATCTGAGAACAGATATTTCGGATCTCTTTGAAGAGTATAGGGCCAAAGGAAATATCCTCCGATAACAAAGAGAAAGAAGCTTTCTGAAAACTTCTTTCTGTTCTGTGAAATCATCTCACAGAGTTACAGCTTTCCCCTCAAGAAGCCTTTCTCTAAGACAGTTCCTGTGGAATTGGCAAAGTGATATTTGGAAGCCCATAGAGGGCTATGGTGAAAAAGGAAATATCCTCAGATGAAATCTGGAAAGAAGCTTTCTGAGAAACTGCTTAGTGTTCTGTGAATTCATCTCACAGAGTTACATCTGTATTTCGTGGATCTCTTTGCTAGCCTTATTTCTGTGGAATCTGAGAAAAGATATTTCGGATCCCTATGAAGACTATAGGGCCAAAGGAAATATCCTCCGATAACAAAGAGAAGGAAGCTTTCTGAGAAACTTCTTTGTGTTCTGTGAAATCATCTCACAGAGTTACAGCTTTCCCCTCAAGAAGCCTTTCGCTAAGACAGTTCTTGTGGAATTGGCAAAGTGATATTTTGAAGCCCATAGAGGGCTATGGTGAAAAAGGAAATATCCTCAGATGAAATCGGGAAAGAAGCCTTCTGAGAAACTGCTTAGTGTTCTGTGAATTCATCTCACAGAGTTACATCTGTATTTCGTGGATCTCTTTGCTAGCCTTATTTCTGTGGAATCTGAGAACAGAGATTTCGGATCCCTTTGAAGACTATAGGGCCAAAGGAAATATCCTCCGATAACAAAGAGAAAGAATCTTTCTGAGAAACTTCTTTGTGTTCTGTGAAATCATCTCACAGAGTTACAGCTTTCCCCTCAAGAAGCCTTTCGCTCAGACAGTTCTTGTGGAATTGGCAAGGTGATATTTGGAAGCCCATAGAGGGCTATGGTGAAAAAGGAAATATCCTCAGATGAAATCTGGAAAGAAGCTTTCTGAGAAACTGCTTAGTGTTCTGTGAATTCATCTCACAGAGTTACATCTGTATTTCGTGGATCTCTTTGCTAGCCTTATTTCTGTGGAATCTGAGAAAAGATATTTCGGATCCCTATGAAGACTATAGGGCCAAAGGAAATATCCTCCGATAACAAAGAGAAAGAAGCTTTCTGAGAAACTTCTTTGTGTTCTGTGAAATCATCTCACAGAGTTACAGCTTTCCCGTCAAGAAGCCTTTCGCTAAGACAGTTCTTGTGGAATTGGCAAAGAGATATTTGGAAGCCCATAGAGGGCTATGGTGAAAAAGGAAATATCCTCAGATGAAATCTGGAAAGAAGCTTTCTGAGAAACTGCTTAGTGTTCTGTGAATTCATCTCACAGAGTTACATCTGTATTTCGTGGATCTCTTTGCTAGCCTTATTTCTGTGGAATCTGAGAACAGAGATTTCGGATCCCTTTGAACACTATAGGGCCAATGGAAATATCCTCCGTTAACAAAGAGAAAGAAGCTTTCTGAGAAACTTCTTTGTGTTCTGTGAAATCATCTCACAGAGTTACAGCTTTCCCCTCAAGAAGCCTTTCGCTAAGACACTTCTTGTGGAATTGGCAAAGAGATATTTGGAAGCCCATAGAGGGCTATGGTGAAAAAGGAAATATCCTCAGATGAAATCTGGAAAGAAGCTTTCTGAGAAACTGCTTAGTGTTCTGTGAATTCATCTCACAGAGTTACATGTGTATTTCGTAGATTTCTTTGCTAGCCTTATTTCTGTGGAATCTGAGAAAAGATATTTCGGATCCCTATGAAGACTATATGGCCAAAGGAAATATCCTCCGATAACAAAGAGAAAGAAGCTTTCTGAGAATCTTCTTTGTGTTCTGTGAAATCATCTCACAGAGTTACAGCTTTCCCCTCAAGAAGCCTTTCGCTAAGACAGTTCTTGTGGAATTGGCAAAGTGATATTTGGAAGCCCATAGAGGGCTATGGTGAAAAAGGAAATATCCTCAGATGAAATCGGGAAAGAAGCTTTCTGAGAAACTGCTTAGTGTTCTGTGAATTCATCTCACAGAGTTACATGTGTATTTCGTGGATCTCTTTGCTAGCCTTATTTCTGTGGAATCTGAGAAAAGATATTTCGCATCCCTATGAAGACTATAGGGCCAAAGGAAATATCCTCCGATAACAAAGAGAAAGAAGCTTTCTGAGAAACTTCTTTGTGTTCTGTGAAATCATCTCACAGAGTTACAGCTTTCCCCTCAAGAAGCCTTTCGCTAGGACAGTTCTTGTGTAATTGGCAAAGAGATATTTGGAAGCCCTTAGAGGGCTATGGTGAAAAAGGAAATATCCTCAGATGAAATCTGGAAAGAAGCTTTCTGAGAAACTGCTTAGTGTTCTGTGAATTCACCTCACAGAGTTACATCTGTATTTCGTGGATCTCTTTGCTAGCCTTATTTCTGTGGAATCTGAGAACAGATATTTCGGATCCCTTTGAAGACTATAGGGCCAAAGGAAATATCCTCCGATAACAAAGAGAAAGAAGCTTTCTGAGAAACTTCTTTGTGTTCTGTGAAATCATCTCACAGAGTTACAGCTTTCCCCTCAAGAAGCCTTTCGCTCAGACAGTTCTTGTGGAATTGGCAAAGAGATATTTGGAAGCCCATAGAGGGCTATGGTGAAAAAGGAAATATGCTCAGATGAAATCTGGAAAGAAGCTTTCTGAGAAACTGCTTAGTGTTCTGTGAATTCATCTCACAGAGTTACATGTGTATTTCGTGGATCTCTTTGCTAGCCTTATTTCTGTGGAATCTGAGAAAAGATATTTCGGATCCCTATGAAGACTATAGGGCCAAAGGAAATATCCTCCGATAACAAAGAGAAAGAAGCTTTCTGAGAAACTTCTTTGTGTTCTGTGAAATCATCTCACAGAGTTACAGCTTTCCCGTCAAGAAGCCTTTCGCTAAGACAGTTCTTGTGGAATTGGCAAAGTGATATTTGGAAGCCCATAGAGGGCTATGGTGAAAAAGGAAATATCCTCAGATGAAATCTGGAAAGAAGCTTTCTGAGAAACTGCTTAGTGTTCTGTGAAATCATCTCACAGAGTTACAGCTTTCCCCTCAAGAAGCCTTTCGCTAAGACAGTTCTTGTGGAATTGGCAAAGTGATATTTGGAAGCCCATAGAGGGCTATGGTGAAAAAGGAAATATCCTCAGATGAAATCTAGAAAAAAGCTTTCTGAGAAACAGCTTAGTGTTCTGTTAATTCATCTCACAGCGTTACATCTGTATTTCGTGAATCTCTTTGCTAGCCTTATTTCTGTGGAGTCTGAGAACAGATATTTCGGATCCTTTTGAAGACTATAGGGCCAAAAGAAATATCCTCCGATAACAAAGAGAAGGAAGCTTTCTGAGAAACTTCTTTGTGTTCTGTGAAATCATCTCACAGAGTTACAGCTTTCCCCTCAAGAAGCCTTTCGCTAAGACAGTTCTTGTGTAATTGGCAAAGTGATATTTGGAAGCCCATAGAGGGCTATATTGAAAAAGGAAATATCCTCAGATGAAATCTGGAAAGAAGCTTTCTGAGAAACTGCTTAGTGTTCTGTGAATTCATCTCACAGAGTTACATGTGTATTTCGTGGATCTCTTTGCTAGCCTTATTTCTGTGGAATCTGAGAAAAGATATTTCGCATCCCTATGAAGACTATAGGGCCAAAGGAAATATCCTCCGATAACAAAGAGAAAGAAGCTTTCTGAGAAACTTCTTTGTGTTCTGTGAAATCATCTCACAGAGTTACAGCTTTCCCGTCAAGAAGCCTTTCGCTAAGACAGTTCTTGTGGAATTGGCAAAGTGATATTTGGAAGCCCATAGAGGGCTATGGTGAAAAAGGAAATATCCTCAGATGAAATCTGGAAAGAAGCTTTCTGAGAAACTGCTTAGTGTTCTGTGAAATCATCTCACAGAGTTACAGCTTTCCCCTCAAGAAGCCTTTCGCTAAGACAGTTCTTGTGGAATTGGCAAAGTGATATTTGGAAGCCCATAGAGGGCTATGGTGAAAAAGGAAATATCCTCAGATGAAATCTAGAAAAAAGCTTTCTGAGAAACAGCTTAGTGTTCTGTTAATTCATCTCAAAGCGTTACATCTGTATTTCGTGAATCTCTTTGCTAGCCTTATTTCTGTGGAGTCTGAGAACAGATATTTCGGATCCTTTTGAAGACTATAGGGCCAAAAGAAATATCCTCCGATAACAAAGAGAAGGAAGCTTTCTGAGAAACTTCTTTGTGTTCTGTGAAATCATCTCACAGAGTTACAGCTTTCCCCTCAAGAAGCCTTTCGCTAAGACAGTTCTTGTGTAATTGGCAAAGTGATATTTGGAAGCCCATAGAAGGCTATATTGAAAAAGGAAATATCCTCAGATGAAATCTGGAAAGAAGCTTTCTGAGAAACTGCTTAGTGTTCTGTGAATTCATCTCACAGAGTTACATGTGTATTTCGTGGATCTCTTTGCTAGCCTTATTTCTGTGGAATCTGAGAAAAGATATTTCGCATCCCTATGAAGACTATAGGGCCAAAGGAAATATCCTCCGATAACAAAGAGAAAGAAGCTTTCTGAGAAACTTCTTTGTGTTCTGTGAAATCATCTCACAGAGTTACAGCTTTCCTCTCAAGAAGCCTTTCGCTAAGACAGTTCTTGTGGAATTGGCAAAGAGATATTTGGAAGCCCATAGAGGGCTATGGTGAAAAAGGAAATATCCTAAGATGAAATCTGGAAAGAAGCTTTCTGAGAAACTGCTTAGTGTTCTGTGAAATCATCTCACGGAGTTACAGCTTTCCCCTCAAGAAGCCTTTCGCTAAGACAGTTCTTGTGGAATTGGCAAAGTGATATTTGGAAGCCCATAGAGGGCTATGGTGAAAAAGGAAATATCCTCAGATGAAATCTGGAAAGAAGCTTTCTGAGAAACTGCTTAGTGTTCTGTGAATTCATCTCACAGAGTTACATCTGTATATCGTGGATCTCTTTGCTAGCCTTATTTCTGTGGAATCTTAGAACAGATATTTCGGATCCCTTTGAAGACTATAGGGCCAAAGGAAATATCCTCCGATAACAAAGAGAAAGAAGCTTTCTGAGCAACTTCTTTCTGTTCTGTGAAATCATCTCACAGAGTTACAGCTTTCCCCTCAAGAAGCCTTTCGCTAAGACAGTTCTTGTGGAATTGGCAAAGTGATATTTGGAAGCCCATAGAGGGCTATGGTGAAAAAGGAAATATCCTCAGATGAAATCTGGAAAGAAGCTTTCTGAGAAACTGCTTAGTGTTCTGTGAATTCATCTCACAGACTTACATCTGTATTTCGTGGATCTCTTTGCTAGCCTTATTTCTGTGGAATCTGAGAACAGATATTTCGGATCTCTTTGAAGACTATAGGGCCAAAGGAAATATCCTCCGATAACAAAGAGAAAGAAGCTTTCTGAAAACTTCTTTCTGTTCTGTGAAATCATCTCACAGAGTTACAGCTTTCCCCTCAAGAAGCCTTTCTCTAAGACAGTTCCTGTGGAATTGGCAAAGTGATATTTGGAAGCCCATAGAGGGCTATGGTGAAAAAGGAAATATCCTCAGATGAAATCTGGAAAGAAGCTTTCTGAGAAACTGCTTAGTGTTCTGTGAATTCATCTCACAGAGTTACATCTGTATTTCGTGGATCTCTTTGCTAGCCTTATTTCTGTGGAATCTGAGAAAAGATATTTCGGATCCCTATGAAGACTATAGGGCCAAAGGAAATATCCTCCGATAACAAAGAGAAGGAAGCTTTCTGAGAAACTTCTTTGTGTTCTGTGAAATCATCTCACAGAGTTACAGCTTTCCCCTCAAGAAGCCTTTCGCTCAGATAGTTCTTGTGGAATTGGCAAAGAGATATTTGGAAGCCCATAGAGGGCTATGGTGAAAAAGGAAATATCCTCAGATGAAATCTGGAAAGAAGCTTTCTGAGAAACTGCTTAGTGTTCTGTGAATTCATCTCACAGAGTTACATGTGTATTTCGTGGATCTCTTTGCTAGCCTTATTTCTGTGGAATCTGAGAAAAGATATTTCGCATCCCTATGAAGACTATAGGGCCAAAGGAAATATCCTCCGATAACAAAGAGAAAGAAGCTTTCTGAGAAACTTCTTTGTGTTCTGTGAAATCATCTCACAGAGTTACAGCTTTCCCCTCAAGAAGCCTTTCGCTAAGACAGTTCTTGTGGAATTGGCAAAGAGATATTTGGAAGCCCATAGAGGGCTATGGTGAAAAAGGAAATATCCTAAGATGAAATCTGGAAAGAAGCTTTCTGAGAAACTGCTTAGTGTTCTGTGAAATCATCTCACAGAGTTACAGCTTTCCCCTCAAGAAGCCTTTCGCTAAGACAGTTCTTGTGGAATTGGCAAAGTGATATTTGGAAGCCCATAGAGGGCTATGGTGAAAAAGGAAATATCCTCAGATGAAATCTGGAAAGAAGCTTTCTGAGAAACTGCTTAGTGTTCTGTGAATTCATCTCACAGAGTTACATCTGTATATCGTGGATCTCTTTGCTAGCCTTATTTCTGTGGAATCTTAGAACAGATATTTCGGATCCCTTTGAAGACTATAGGGCCAAAGGAAATATCCTCCGATAACAAAGAGAAAGAAGCTTTCTGAGCAACTTCTTTCTGTTCTGTGAAATCATCTCACAGAGTTACAGCTTTCCCCTCAAGAAGCCTTTCGCTAAGACAGTTCTTGTGGAATTGGCAAAGTGATATTTGGAAGCCCATAGAGGGCTATGGTGAAAAAGGAAATATCCTCAGATGAAATCTGGAAAGAAGCTTTCTGAGAAACTGCTTAGTGTTCTGTGAATTCATCTCACAGACTTACATCTGTATTTCGTGGATCTCTTTGCTAGCCTTATTTCTGTGGAATCTGAGAACAGATATTTCGGATCTCTTTGAAGAGTATAGGGCCAAAGGAAATATCCTCCGATAACAAAGAGAAAGAAGCTTTCTGAAAACTTCTTTCTGTTCTGTGAAATCATCTCACAGAGTTACAGCTTTCCCCTCAAGAAGCCTTTCTCTAAGACAGTTCCTGTGGAATTGGCAAAGTGATATTTGGAAGCCCATAGAGGGCTATGGTGAAAAAGGAAATATCCTCAGATGAAATCTGGAAAGAAGCTTTCTGAGAAACTGCTTAGTGTTCTGTGAATTCATCTCACAGAGTTACATCTGTATTTCGTGGATCTCTTTGCTAGCCTTATTTCTGTGGAATCTGAGAAAAGATATTTCGGATCCCTATGAAGACTATAGGGCCAAAGGAAATATCCTCCGATAACAAAGAGAAGGAAGCTTTCTGAGAAACTTCTTTGTGTTCTGTGAAATCATCTCACAGAGTTACAGCTTTCCCCTCAAGAAGCCTTTCGCTAAGACAGTTCTTGTGGAATTGGCAAAGTGATATTTTGAAGCCCATAGAGGGCTATGGTGAAAAAGGAAATATCCTCAGATGAAATCGGGAAAGAAGCCTTCTGAGAAACTGCTTAGTGTTCTGTGAATTCATCTCACAGAGTTACATCTGTATTTCGTGGATCTCTTTGCTAGCCTTATTTCTGTGGAATCTGAGAACAGAGATTTCGGATCCCTTTGAAGACTATAGGGCCAAAGGAAATATCCTCCGATAACAAAGAGAAAGAATCTTTCTGAGAAACTTCTTTGTGTTCTGTGAAATCATCTCACAGAGTTACAGCTTTCCCCTCAAGAAGCCTTTCGCTCAGACAGTTCTTGTGGAATTGGCAAAGTGATATTTGGAAGCCCATAGAGGGCTATGGTGAAAAAGGAAATATCCTCAGATGAAATCTGGAAAGAAGCTTTCTGAGAAACTGCTTAGTGTTCTGTGAATTCATCTCACAGAGTTACATGTGTATTTCGTGGATCTCTTTGCTAGCCTTATTTCTGTGGAATCTGAGAAAAGATATTTCGCATCCCTATGAAGACTATAGGGCCAAAGGAAATATCCTCCGATAACAAAGAGAAAGAAGCTTTCTGAGAAACTTCTTTGTGTTCTGTGAAATCATCTCACAGAGTTACAGCTTTCCCGTCAAGAAGCCTTTCGCTAAGACAGTTCTTGTGGAATTGGCAAAGAGATATTTGGAAGCCCATAGAGGGCTATGGTGAAAAAGGAAATATCCTCAGATGAAATCTGGAAAGAAGCTTTCTGAGAAACTGCTTAGTGTTCTGTGAATTCATCTCACAGAGTTACATCTGTATTTCGTGGATCTCTTTGCTAGCCTTATTTCTGTGGAGTCTGAGAACAGAGATTTCGGATCCCTTTGAACACTATAGGGCCAATGGAAATATCCTCCGTTAACAAAGAGAAAGAAGCTTTCTGAGAAACTTCTTTGTGTTCTGTGAAATCATCTCACAGAGTTACAGCTTTCCCCTCAAGAAGCCTTTCGCTAAGACACTTCTTGTGGAATTGGCAAAGAGATATTTGGAAGCCCATAGAGGGCTATGGTGAAAGAGGAAATATCCTCAGATGAAATCTGGAAAGAAGCTTTCTGAGAAACTGCTTAGTGTTCTGTGAATTCATCTCACAGAGTTACATGTGTATTTCGTGGATTTCTTTGCTAGCCTTATTTCTGTGGAATCTGAGAAAAGATATTTCGGATCCCTATGAAGACTATATGGCCAAAGGAAATATCCTCCGATAACAAAGAGAAAGAAGCTTTCTGAGAATCTTCTTTGTGTTCTGTGAAATCATCTCACAGAGTTACAGCTTTCCCCTCAAGAAGCCTTTCGCTAAGACAGTTCTTGTGGAATTGGCAAAGTGATATTTGGAAGCCCATAGAGGGCTATGGTGAAAAAGGAAATATCCTCAGATGAAATAGGGAAAGAAGCTTTCTGAGAAACTGCTTAGTGTTCTGTGAATTCATCTCACAGAGTTACATGTGTATTTCGTGGATCTCTTTGCTAGCCTTATTTCTGTGGAATCTGAGAAAAGATATTTCGCATCCCTATGAAGACTATAGGGCCAAAGGAAATATCCTCCGATAACAAAGAGAAAGAAGCTTTCTGAGAAACTTCTTTGTGTTCTGTGAAATCATCTCACAGAGTTACAGCTTTCCCCTCAAGAAGCCTTTCGCTAGAACAGTTCTTGTGTAATTGGCAAAGAGATATTTGGAAGCCCTTAGAGGGCTATGGTGAAAAAGGAAATATCCTCAGATGAAATCTGGAAAGAAGCTTTCTGAGAAACTGCTTAGTGTTCTGTGAATTCACCTCACAGAGTTACATCTGTATTTCGTGGATCTCTTTGCTAGCCTTATTTCTGTGGAATCTGAGAACAGATATTTCGGATCCCTTTGAAGACTATAGGGCCAAAGGAAATATCCTCCGATAACAAAGAGAAAGAAGCTTTCTGAGAAACTTCTTTGTGTTCTGTGAAATCATCTCACAGAGTTACAGCTTTCCCCTCAAGAAGCCTTTCGCTCAGACAGTTCTTGTGGAATTGGCAAAGAGATATTTGGAAGCCCATAGAGGGCTATGGTGAAAAAGGAAATATGCTCAGATGAAATCTGGAAAGAAGCTTTCTGAGAAACTGCTTAGTGTTCTGTGAATTCATCTCACAGAGTTACATGTGTATTTCGTGGATCTCTTTGCTAGCCTTATTTCTGTGGAATCTGAGAAAAGATATTTCGGATCCCTATGAAGACTATAGGGAAAAAGGAAATATCCTCCGATAACAAAGAGAAAGAAGCTTTCTGAGAAACTTCTTTGTGTTCTGTGAAATCATCTCACAGAGTTACAGCTTTCCCGTCAAGAAGCCTTTCGCTAAGACAGTTCTTGTGGAATTGGCAAAGTGATATTTGGAAGCCCCTAGAGGGCTATGGTGAAAAAGGAAATATCCTCAGATGAAATCTGGAAAGAAGCTTTCTGAGAAACTGCTTAGTGTTCTGTGAAATCATCTCACAGAGTTACAGCTTTCCCCTCAAGAAGCCTTTCGCTAAGACAGTTCTTGTGGAATTGGCAAAGTGATATTTGGAAGCCCATAGAGGGCTATGGTGAAAAAGGAAATATCCTCAGATGAAATCTAGAAAAAAGCTTTCTGAGAAACAGCTTAGTGTTCTGTTAATTCATCTCACAGCGTTACATCTGTATTTCGTGGATCTCTTTGCTAGCCTTATTTCTGTGGAGTCTGAGAACAGATATTTCGGATCCTTTTGAAGACTATAGGGCCAAAAGAAATATCCTCCGATAACAAAGAGAAGGAAGCTTTCTGAGAAACTTCTTTGTGTTCTGTGAAATCATCTCACAGAGTTACAGCTTTCCCCTCAAGAAGCCTTTCGCTAAGACAGTTCTTGTGTAATTGGCAAAGTGATATTTGGAAGCCCATAGAGGGCTATATTGAAAAAGGAAATATCCTCAGATGAAATCTGGAAAGAAGCTTTCTGAGAAACTGCTTAGTGTTCTGTGAATTCATCTCACAGAGTTACATGTGTATTTCGTGGATCTCTTTGCTAGCCTTATTTCTGTGGAATCTGAGAAAAGATATTTCGCATCCCTATGAAGACTATAGGGCCAAAGGAAATATCCTCCGATAACAAAGAGAAAGAAGCTTTCTGAGAAACTTCTTTGTGTTCTGTGAAATCATCTCACAGAGTTACAGCTTTCCCCTCAAGAAGCCTTTCGCTAAGACAGTTCTTGTGGAATTGGCAAAGAGATATTTGGAAGCCCATAGAGGGCTATGGTGAAAAAGGAAATATCCTCAGATGAAATCTGGAAAGAAGCTTTCTGAGAAACTGCTTAGTGTTCTGTGAAATCATCTCACAGAGTTACAGCTTTCCCCTCAAGAAGCCTTTCGCTAAGACAGTTCTTGTGGAATTGGCAAAGTGATATTTGGAAGCCCATAGAGGGCTATGGTGAAAAAGGAAATATCCTCAGATGAAATCTGGAAAGAAGCTTTCTGAGAAACTGCTTAGTGTTCTGTGAATTCATCTCACAGAGTTACATCTGTATATCGTGGATCTCTTTGCTAGCCTTATTTCTGTGGAATTTGCGAACAGATATTTCGGATCCCTTTGAAGACTATAGGGCCAAAGGAAATATCCTCCGATAACAAAGAGAAAGAAGCTTTCTGAGCAACTTCTTTCTGTTCTGTGAAATCATCTCACAGAGTTACAGCTTTCCCCTCAAGAAGCCTTTCGCTAAGACAGTTCTTGTGGAATTGGCAAAGTGATATTTGGAAGCCCATAGAGGGCTATGGTGAAAAAGGAAATATCCTCAGATGAAATCTGGAAAGAAGCTTTCTGAGAAACTGCTTAGTGTTCTGTGAATTCATCTCACAGACTTACATCTGTATTTCGTGGATCTCTTTGCTAGCCTTATTTCTGTGGAGTCTGAGAACAGAGATTTCGGATCCCTTTGAACACTATAGGGCCAATGGAAATATCCTCCGTTAACAAAGAGAAAGAAGCTTTCTGAGAAACTTCTTTGTGTTCTGTGAAATCATCTCACAGAGTTACAGCTTTCCCCTCAAGAAGCCTTTCGCTAAGACACTTCTTGTGGAATTGGCAAAGAGATATTTGGAAGCCCATAGAGGGCTATGGTGAAAGAGGAAATATCCTCAGATGAAATCTGGAAAGAATCTTTCTGAGAAACTGCTTAGTGTTCTGTGAATTCATCTCACAGAGTTACATGTGTATTTCGTGGATTTCTTTGCTAGCCTTATTTCTGTGGAATCTGAGAAAAGATATTTCGGATCCCTATGAAGACTATATGGCCAAAGGAAATATCCTCCGATAACAAAGAGAAAGAAGCTTTCTGAGAATCTTCTTTGTGTTCTGTGAAATCATCTCACAGAGTTACAGCTTTCCCCTCAAGAAGCCTTTCGCTAAGACAGTTCTTGTGGAATTGGCAAAGTGATATTTGGAAGCCCATAGAGGGCTATGGTGAAAAAGGAAATATCCTCAGATGAAATAGGGAAAGAAGCTTTCTGAGAAACTGCTTAGTGTTCTGTGAATTCATCTCACAGAGTTACATGTGTATTTCGTGGATCTCTTTGCTAGCCTTATTTCTGTGGAATCTGAGAAAAGATATTTCGCATCCCTATGAAGACTATAGGGCCAAAGGAAATATCCTCCGATAACAAAGAGAAAGAAGCTTTCTGAGAAACTTCTTTGTGTTCTGTGAAATCATCTCACAGAGTTACAGCTTTCCCCTCAAGAAGCCTTTCGCTAGAACAGTTCTTGTGTAATTGGCAAAGAGATATTTGGAAGCCCTTAGAGGGCTATGGTGAAAAAGGAAATATCCTCAGATGAAATCTGGAAAGAAGCTTTCTGAGAAACTGCTTAGTGTTCTGTGAATTCACCTCACAGAGTTACATCTGTATTTCGTGGATCTCTTTGCTAGCCTTATTTCTGTGGAATCTGAGAACAGATATTTCGGATCCCTTTGAAGACTATAGGGCCAAAGGAAATATCCTCCGATAACAAAGAGAAAGAAGCTTTCTGAGAAACTTCTTTGTGTTCTGTGAAATCATCTCACAGAGTTACAGCTTTCCCCTCAAGAAGCCTTTCGCTCAGACAGTTCTTGTGGAATTGGCAAAGAGATATTTGGAAGCCCATAGAGGGCTATGGTGAAAAAGGAAATATGCTCAGATGAAATCTGGAAAGAAGCTTTCTGAGAAACTGCTTAGTGTTCTGTGAATTCATCTCACAGAGTTACATGTGTATTTCGTGGATCTCTTTGCTAGCCTTATTTCTGTGGAATCTGAGAAAAGATATTTCGGATCCCTATGAAGACTATAGGGAAAAAGGAAATATCCTCCGATAACAAAGAGAAAGAAGCTTTCTGAGAAACTTCTTTGTGTTCTGTGAAATCATCTCACAGAGTTACAGCTTTCCCGTCAAGAAGCCTTTCGCTAAGACAGTTCTTGTGGAATTGGCAAAGTGATATTTGGAAGCCCATAGAGGGCTATGGTGAAAAAGGAAATATCCTCAGATGAAATCTGGAAAGAAGCTTTCTGAGAAACTGCTTAGTGTTCTGTGAAATCATCTCACAGAGTTACAGCTTTCCCCTCAAGAAGCCTTTCGCTAAGACAGTTCTTGTGGAATTGGCAAAGTGATATTTGGAAGCCCATAGAGGGCTATGGTGAAAAAGGAAATATCCTCAGATGAAATCTAGAAAAAAGCTTTCTGAGAAACAGCTTAGTGTTCTGTTAATTCATCTCACAGCGTTACATCTGTATTTCGTGGATCTCTTTGCTAGCCTTATTTCTGTGGAGTCTGAGAACAGATATTTCGGATCCTTTTGAAGACTATAGGGCCAAAAGAAATATCCTCCGATAACAAAGAGAAGGAAGCTTTCTGAGAAACTTCTTTGTGTTCTGTGAAATCATCTCACAGAGTTACAGCTTTCCCCTCAAGAAGCCTTTCGCTAAGACAGTTCTTGTGTAATTGGCAAAGTGATATTTGGAAGCCCATAGAGGGCTATATTGAAAAAGGAAATATCCTCAGATGAAATCTGGAAAGAAGCTTTCTGAGAAACTGCTTAGTGTTCTGTGAATTCATCTCACAGAGTTACATGTGTATTTCGTGGATCTCTTTGCTAGCCTTATTTCTGTGGAATCTGAGAAAAGATATTTCGCATCCCTATGAAGACTATAGGGCCAAAGGAAATATCCTCCGATAACAAAGAGAAAGAAGCTTTCTGAGAAACTTCTTTGTGTTCTGTGAAATCATCTCACAGAGTTACAGCTTTCCCCTCAAGAAGCCTTTCGCTAAGACAGTTCTTGTGGAATTGGCAAAGAGATATTTGGAAGCCCATAGAGGGCTATGGTGAAAAAGGAAATATCCTAAGATGAAATCTGGAAAGAAGCTTTCTGAGAAACTGCTTAGTATTCTGTGAAATCATCTCACAGAGTTACAGCTTTCCCCTCAAGAAGCCTTTCGCTAAGACAGTTCTTGTGGAATTGGCAAAGTGATATTTGGAAGCCCATAGAGGGCTATGGTGAAAAAGGAAATATCCTCAGATGAAATCTGGAAAGAAGCTTTCTGAGAAACTGCTTAGTGTTCTGTGAATTCATCTCACAGAGTTACATCTGTATATCGTGGATCTCTTTGCTAGCCTTATTTCTGTGGAATTTGCGAACAGATATTTCGGATCCCTTTGAAGACTATAGGGCCAAAGGAAATATCCTCCGATAACAAAGAGAAAGAAGCTTTCTGAGCAACTTCTTTCTGTTCTGTGAAATCATCTCACAGAGTTACAGCTTTCCCCTCAAGAAGCCTTTCGCTAAGACAGTTGTTGTGGAATTGGCAAAGTGATATTTGGAAGCCCATAGAGGGCTATGGTGAAAAAGGAAATATCCTCAGATGAAATCTGGAAAGAAGCTTTCTGAGAAACTGCTTAGTGTTCTGTGAATTCATCTCACAGACTTACATCTGTATTTCGTGGATCTCTTTGCTAGCCTTATTTCTGTGGAATCTGAGAACAGATATTTCGGATCTCTTTGAAGACTATAGGGCCAAAGGAAATATCCTCCGATAACAAAGAGAAAGAAGCTTTCTGAAAACTTCTTTCTGTTCTGTGAAATCATCTCACAGAGTTACAGCTTTCCCCTCAAGAAGCCTTTCTCTAAGACAGTTCCTGTGGAATTGGCAAAGTGATATTTGGAAGCCCATAGAGGGCTATGGTGAAAAAGGAAATATCCTCAGATGAACTCTGGAAAGAAGCTTTCTGAGAAACTGCTTAGTGTTCTGTGAATTCATCTCACAGAGTTACATCTGTATTTCGTGGATCTCTTTGCTAGCCTTATTTCTGTGGAATCTGAGAAAAGATATTTCGGATCCCTATGAAGACTATAGGGCCAAAGGAAATATCCTCCGATAACAAAGAGAAGGAAGCTTTCTGAGAAACTTCTTTGTGTTCTGTGAAATCATCTCACAGAGTTACAGCTTTCCCCTCAAGAAGCCTTTCGCTAAGACAGTTCTTGTGGAATTGGCAAAGTGATATTTTGAAGCCCATAGAGGGCTATGGTGAAAAAGGAAATATCCTCAGATGAAATCGGGAAAGAAGCCTTCTGAGAAACTGCTTAGTGTTCTGTGAATTCATCTCACAGAGTTACATCTGTATTTCGTGGATCTCTTTGCTAGCCTTATTTCTGTGGAATCTGAGAACAGAGATTTCGGATCCCTTTGAAGACTATAGGGCCAAAGGAAATATCCTCCGATAACAAAGAGAAAGAATCTTTCTGAGAAACTTCTTTGTGTTCTGTGAAATCATCTCACAGAGTTACAGCTTTCCCCTCAAGAAGCCTTTCGCTCAGACAGTTCTTGTGGAATTGGCAAAGTGATATTTGGAAGCCCATAGAGGGCTATGGTGAAAAAGGAAATATCCTCAGATGAAATCGGGAAAGAAGCTTTCTGAGAAACTGCTTAGTGTTCTGTGAATTCATCTCACAGAGTTACATCTGTATTTCGTGGATCTCTTTGCTAGCCTTATTTCTGTGGAATCTGAGAAAAGATATTTCGGATCCCTATGAAGACTATAGGGCAAAAGGAAATATCCTCCGATAACAAAGAGAAAGAAGCTTTCTGAGAAACTTCTTTGTGTTCTGTGAAATCATCTCACAGAGTTACAGCTTTCCCGTCAAGAAGCCTTTCGCTAAGACAGTTCTTGTGGAATTGGCAAAGAGATATTTGGAAGCCCATAGAGGGCTATGGTGAAAAAGGAAATATCCTCAGATGAAATCTGGAAAGAAGCTTTCTGAGAAACTGCTTAGTGTTCTGTGAATTCATCTCACAGAGTTACATCTGTATTTCGTGGATCTCTTTGCTAGCCTTATTTCTGTGGAATCTGAGAACAGAGATTTCGGATCCCTTTGAAGACTATAGGGCCAATGGAAATATCCTCCGTTAACAAAGAGAAAGAAGCTTTCTGAGAAACTTCTTTGTGTTCTGTGAAATCATCTCACAGAGTTACAGCTTTCCCCTCAAGAAGCCTTTCGCTAAGACACTTCTTGTGGAATTGGCAAAGAGATATTTGGAAGCCCATAGAGGGCTATGGTGAAAAAGGAAATATCCTCAGATGAAATCTGGAAAGAAGCTTTCTGAGAAACTGCTTAGTGTTCTGTGAATTCATCTCACAGAGTTACATGTGTATTTCGTGGATCTCTTTGCTAGCCTTATTTCTGTGGAATCTGAGAAAA
This sequence comes from Macaca nemestrina, assembly GCF_043159975.1. Classification (NCBI taxonomy): domain Eukaryota; kingdom Metazoa; phylum Chordata; class Mammalia; order Primates; family Cercopithecidae; genus Macaca; species Macaca nemestrina. The sequence goes on from NC_092125.1 coordinate 92,348,505, forward strand.
GATATTTCGGATCCCTATGAAGACTATATGGCCAAAGGAAATATCCTCCGATAACAAAGAGAAAGAAGCTTTCTGAGAATCTTCTTTGTGTTCTGTGAAATCATCTCACAGAGTTACAGCTTTCCCCTCAAGAAGCCTTTCGCTAAGACAGTTCTTGTGGAATTGGCAAAGTGATATTTGGAAGCCCATAGAGGGCTATGGTGAAAAAGGAAATATCCTCAGATGAAATCGGGAAAGAAGCTTTCTGAGAAACTGCTTAGTGTTCTGTGAATTCATCTCACAGAGTTACATGTGTATTTCGTGGATCTCTTTGCTAGCCTTATTTCTGTGGAATCTGAGAAAAGATATTTCGCATCCCTATGAAGACTATAGGGCCAAAGGAAATATCCTCCGATAACAAAGAGAAAGAAGCTTTCTGAGAAACTTCTTTGTGTTCTGTGAAATCATCTCACAGAGTTACAGCTTTCCCCTCAAGAAGCCTTTCGCTAGGACAGTTCTTGTGTAATTGGCAAAGAGATATTTGGAAGCCCTTAGAGGGCTATGGTGAAAAAGGAAATATCCTCAGATGAAATCTGGAAAGAAGCTTTCTGAGAAACTGCTTAGTGTTCTGTGAATTCACCTCACAGAGTTACATCTGTATTTCGTGGATCTCTTTGCTAGCCTTATTTCTGTGGAATCTGAGAACAGATATTTCGGATCCCTTTGAAGACTATAGGGCCAAAGGAAATATCCTCCGATAACAAAGAGAAAGAAGCTTTCTGAGAAACTTCTTTGTGTTCTGTGAAATCATCTCACAGAGTTACAGCTTTCCCCTCAAGAAGCCTTTCGCTCAGACAGTTCTTGTGGAATTGGCAAAGAGATATTTGGAAGCCCATAGAGGGCTATGGTGAAAAAGGAAATATGCTCAGATGAAATCTGGAAAGAAGCTTTCTGAGAAACTGCTTAGTGTTCTGTGAATTCATCTCACAGAGTTACATGTGTATTTCGTGGATCTCTTTGCTAGCCTTATTTCTGTGGAATCTGAGAAAAGATATTTCGGATCCCTATGAAGACTATAGGGCCAAAGGAAATATCCTCCGATAACAAAGAGAAAGAAGCTTTCTGAGAAACTTCTTTGTGTTCTGTGAAATCATCTCACAGAGTTACAGCTTTCCCGTCAAGAAGCCTTTCGCTAAGACAGTTCTTGTGGAATTGGCAAAGTGATATTTGGAAGCCCATAGAGGGCTATGGTGAAAAAGGAAATATCCTCAGATGAAATCTGGAAAGAAGCTTTCTGAGAAACTGCTTAGTGTTCTGTGAAATCATCTCACAGAGTTACAGCTTTCCCCTCAAGAAGCCTTTCGCTAAGACAGTTCTTGTGGAATTGGCAAAGTGATATTTGGAAGCCCATAGAGGGCTATGGTGAAAAAGGAAATATCCTCAGATGAAATCTAGAAAAAAGCTTTCTGAGAAACAGCTTAGTGTTCTGTTAATTCATCTCACAGCGTTACATCTGTATTTCGTGGATCTCTTTGCTAGCCTTATTTCTGTGGAGTCTGAGAACAGATATTTCGGATCCTTTTGAAGACTATAGGGCCAAAAGAAATATCCTCCGATAACAAAGAGAAGGAAGCTTTCTGAGAAACTTCTTTGTGTTCTGTGAAATCATCTCACAGAGTTACAGCTTTCCCCTCAAGAAGCCTTTCGCTAAGACAGTTCTTGTGTAATTGGCAAAGTGATATTTGGAAGCCCATAGAGGGCTATGGTGAAAAAGGAAATATCCTCAGATGAAATCGGGAAAGAAGCTTTCTGAGAAACTGCTTAGTGTTCTGTGAATTCATCTCACAGAGTTACATGTGTATTTCGTGGATCTCTTTGCTAGCCTTATTTCTGTGGAATCTGAGAAAAGATATTTCGCATCCCTATGAAGACTATTGGGCCAAAGGAAATATCCTCCGATAACAAAGAGAAAGAAGATTTCTGAGAAACTTCTTTGTGTTCTGTGAAATCATCTCACAGAGTTACAGCTTTCCCCAGAAGAAGCCTTTCGCTAAGACAGTTCTTGTGGAATTGGCAAAGAGATATTTGGAAGCCCATAGAGGGCTATGGTGAAAAAGGAAATATCCTCAGATGAAATCTGGAAAGAAGCTTTCTGAGAAACTGCTTAGTGTTCTGTGAATTCATCTCACAGAGTTACATCTGTATTTCGTGGATCTCTTTGCTAGCCTTATTTCTCTGGAATCTGAGAACAGATATTTCGGATCCCTTTGAAGACTATAGGGCCAAAGGAAATATCCTCCGATAACAAAGAGAAAGAAGCTTTCTGAGAAACTTCTTTCTGTTCTGTGAAATCATCTCACAGAGTTACAGCTTTCCCCTCAAGAAGCATTTCGCTAAGACAGTTCTTTTGGAATTGGCAAAGAGATATTTGGAAGCCCATAGAGGGCTATGGTGAAAAAGGAAATATCCTCAGATGAAATCAGGAAAGAAGCTTTCTGAGAAACTGCTTAGTGTTCTGTTAATTCATCTCACAGAGTTACATCTGTATTTCGTGGATCTCTTTGCTAGCCTTATTTCTGTGGAATCTGAGAACAGATATTTCGGATCCCTTTGAAGACTATAGGGCCAAAGGAAATATCCTGCGATAACAAAGAGAAAGAAGCTTTCTGAGAAACTTCTTTGTGTTCTGTGAAATCATCTCACAGATTTACAGCTTTCCCCTCAAGAAACCTTTCGCTAAGACAGTTCTTGTGGAATTGGCAAAGTGATATTTGGAAGCCCATAGAGGGCTATGGTGAAAAAGGAAATATCCTCAGATGAAATCTGGAAAGAAGCTTTCTGAGAAACTGCTTAGTGTTCTGTGAATTCATCTCACAGATTTACATCTGTATTTCGTGGATCTCTTTGCTAGCCTTATTTCTGTGGAATCTGAGAACAGATATTTCGGACCCCTTTGAAGACTATAGGGCCAAAGGAAATATCCTCCGATAACAAAGAGAAAGAAGCTTTCTGAGAAACTTCTTCCTGTTCTGTGAAATCATCTCACAGAGTTACAGCTTTCCCCTCAAGAAGCCTTTCGCTAAGACAGTTCTTGTGGAATTGGCAAAGTGATATTTGGAAGCCCATAGAGGGCTATGGTGAAAAAGGAAATATCCTCAGATGAAATCTGGAAAGAAGCTTTCTGAGAAACTGCTTAGTGTTCTGTGAATTCATCTCACAGATTTACATCTGTATTTCGTGGATCTCTTTGCTAGCCTTATTTCTGTGGAATCTGAGAACAGATATTTCGGACCCCTTTGAAGACTATAGGGCCAAAGGAAATATCCTCCGATAACAAAGAGAAAGAAGCTTTCTGAGAAACTTCTTCCTGTTCTGTGAAATCATCTCACAGATTTACAGCTTTCCCCTCAAGAACCCTTTCGCTAAGACAGTTCTTGTGGAATTGGCAAAGTGATATTTGGAAGCCCATAGAGGTCTATGGTGAAAAAGGAAATATCCTCAGATGAAATCTGGAAAGAAGCTTTCTGAGAAACTGCTTAGTGTTCTGTGAATTCATCTCACAGAGTTACATCTGTATTTCGTGGATCTCTTTGCTAGCCTTATTTCTGTGGAATCTGAGAAAAGATATTTCGGATCCCTATGAAGACAATAGGGCCAAAGGAAATATCCTGCGATAACAAAGAGAAAGAAGCTTTCTGAGAAACTTCTTTGTGTTCTGTGAAATCATCTCTCAGAGTTACAGCTTTCCCCTCAAGAAGCCTTTCGCTAAGACAGTTCTTGTGGAATTGGCAAAGTGATATTTGGAAGCCCATAGAGGGCTATGGTGAAAAAGGAAATATCCTCAGATGAACTCTGGAAAGAAGCTTTCTGAGAAACTGCTTAGTGTTCTGTGAATTCATCTCACAGAGTTACATCTGTATTTCGTGGATCTCTTTGCTAGCCTTATTTCTGTGGAATCTGAGAACAGATACTTCGGATCCCTTTGAAGACTATAGGGCCAAAGGAAATATTCTGCGATAACAAAGAGAAAGAAGCTTTCTGAGAAACTTCTTCCTGTTCTGTGAAATCATCTCACAGATTTACAGCTTTCCCCTCAAGAACCCTTTCGCTAAGAGAGTTCTTGTGGAATTGGCAAAGTGATATTTGTAAGTCCATAGAGGGCTATGGTGAAAAAGGAAATATCATCAGATGAAATCTGGAAAGAAGCTTTCTGAGAAACTGCTTAGTGTTCTGTGAATTCATCTCACAGAGTTACATCTGTATTTCGTGGATCTCTTTGCTAGCCTTATTTCTGTGGAATCTGAGAACAGATATTTCGGATCCCTTTGAAGACTATAGGGCCAAAGGAAATATCCTCCGATAACAAAGAGAAAGAAGCTTTCTGAGAAACTTCTTTGTGTTCTGCGAAATCATCTCACAGAGTTACAGCTTTACCCTCAAGAAGCCTTTCGCTACGACTGTTCTTGTGTAATTGGCAAAGAGATATTTGGAAGCCCATAGAGGGCTATGGTGAAAAAGGAAATATCCTCAGATGAAATCTGGAAAGAAGCTTTCTGAGAAACTGCTTAGTGTTCTGTGAATTCATCTCATAGAGTTACATCTATATTTCGTGAATCTCTTTGCTAGCCTTATTTCTGTGGAATCTGAGAACAGATATTTCGGATCCCTTTGAAGACTATAGGGCCAAAGGAAATATCCTCCGATAACAAAGAGAAAGAAGCTTTCTGAGAAACTTCTTTGTGTTCTGTGAAATCATCTCACAGAGTTACAGCTTTCCCCTCAAGAAGCCTTTCGGTCAGACAGTTCTTGTGGAATTGGCAAAGAGATATTTGGAAGCCCATAGAGGGCTATGGTGAAAAAGGAAATATCCTCAGATGAAATCTGGAAAGAAGCTTTCTGAGAAACTGCTAAGTGTTCTGTGAATTCATCTCACAGAGTTACATGTGTATTTCGTGGATCTCTTTGCTAGCCTTATTTCTGTGGAATCTGAGAAAAGATATTTCGGATCCCTATGAAGAATATAGGGCCAAAGGAAATATCCTCCGATAACAAAGAGAAAGAAGCTTTCTGAGAAACTTCTTTGTGTTCTGTGAAATCATCTCACAGAGTTACAGCTTTCCCCTCAAGAAGCCTTTCGCTAAGACAGTTCTTGTGGAATTGGCAAAGAGATATTTGGAAGCCCATAGAGGGCTATGGTGAAAAAGGAAATATCCTCAGATGAAATCTGGAAAGAAGCTTTCTGAGAAACTGCTTAGTGTTCTGTGAATTCATCTCACAGAGTTACATCTGTATTTCTTGGATCTCTTTGCTAGCCTTATTTCTCTGGAATCTGAGACCAGATATTTCGGATCCCTTTGAAGACTATAGGGCCAAAGGAAATATCCTCCGATAACAAAGAGAAAGAAGCTTTCTGAGAAACTTCTTTCTGTTCTGTGAAATCATCTCACAGAGTTACAGCTTTCCCCTCAAGAAGCATTTCGCTAAGACAGTTCTTTTGGAATTGGCAAAGAGATATTTGGAAGCCCATAGAGGGCTATGGTGAAAAAGGAAATATCCTCAGATGAAATCAGGAAAGAAGCTTTCTGAGAAACTGCTTAGTGTTCTGTTAATTCATCTCACAGAGTTACATGTGTATTTCGTGGATCTCTTTGCTAGCCTTATTTCTGTGGAATCTGAGAACAGATATTTCGGATCCCTTTGAAGACTATAGGGCCAAAGGAAATATCCTGCGATAACAAAGAGAAAGAAGCTTTCTGAGAAACTTCTTTGTGTTCTGTGAAATCATCTCACAGATTTACAGCTTTCCCCTCAAGAACCCTTTCGCTAAGACAGTTCTTGTGGAATTGGCAAAGTGATATTTGGAAGCCCATAGGGGGCTATGGTGAAAAAGGAAATATCCTCAGATGAAATCTGGAAAGAAGCTTTCTGAGAAACTGCTTAGTGTTCTGTGAATTCATCTCACAGCGTTACATCTGTATTTCGTGGATCTCTTTGCTAGCCTTATTTCTGTGGAATCTGAAAACAGATATTTCGGATCCCTTTGAAGACTATAGGGCCAAAGGAAATATCCTGCGATAACAAAGAGAAAGAAGCTTTCTGAGAAACTTCTTCCTGTTCTGTGAAATCATCTCACAGATTTACAGCTTTCCCCTCAAGAAGCCTTTCGCTAAGACAGTTCTTGTGGAATTGGCAAAGTGATATTTGGAAGCCCATAGAGTGCTATGGTGAAAAAGGAAATATCCTCAGACGAAATCTGGAAAGAAGCTTTCTGAGAAACTGCTTAGTGTTCTGTTAATTCATCTCACAGAGTTACATCTGTATTTCGTGGATCTCTTTGCTAGCCTTATTTCTGTGGAATCTGAGAACAGATATTTTGGATCCCTTTGAAGACTATAGGGCCAAAGGAAATATCCTCCGATAACAAAGAGAAAGGAGCTTTCTGAGAAATTTCTTTGTGTTCTGTGAAATCATCTCACAGAGTTACAGCTTTACCCTCAAGAAGCCTTTCGCTACGACTGTTCTTGTGTAATTGGCAAAGAGATATTTGTAAGCCCATAGAGGGCTATGGTGAAAAAGGAAATATCCTCAGATGAAATCTGGAAAGAAGCTTTCTGAGAAACTGCTTAGTGTTCTGTGAATTCATCTCACAGAGTTACATCTATATTTCGTGAATCTCTTTGCTAGCCTTATTTCTGTGTAATCTGAGAACAGATATTTCGGATCCCTTTGAAGACTATAGGGCCAAAGGAAATATCCTCCGATAACAAAGAGAAAGAAGCTTTCTGAGAAACTTCTTTGTGTTCTGTGAAATCATCTCACAGAGTTACAGCTTTCCCCTCAAGAAGCCTTTCGCTAGGACAGTTCTTGTGTAATTGGCAAAGAGATATTTGGAAGCCCATAGAGGGCTATGGTGAAAAAGGAAATATCCTCAGATGAAATCTGGAAAGAAGCTTTCTGAGAAACTGCTTAGTGTTCTGTGAATTCATCTCACAGAGTTACATCTGTATTTCGTGGATCTCTTTGCTAGCCTTATGTCTGTGGAATCTGAGAACAGAGATTTCGGATCCCTTTGAAGACTATAGGGCCAAAGGAAATATCCTCCGATAACAAAGAGAAAGAAGCTTTCTGAGAAACTTCTTTGTGTTCTGTGAAATCATCTCACAGAGTTACAGCTTTCCCCTCAAGAAGCCTTTCGCTAAGACAGTTCTTGTGGAATTGGCAAAGTGATATTTGGAAGCCCATAGAGGGCTATGGTGAAAAAGGAAATATCCTCAGATGAAATCTGGAAGGAAGCTTCCTGAGAAACTGCTTAGTGTTCTGTGAATTCATCTCACAGAGTTACATCTGTATTTCGTGGATCTCTTTGATAGCCTTATTTCTGTGGAATCTGAGAACAGATATTTCGAATCCCTTTGAAGACTATAGGGCCAAAGGAAATATCCTGCGATAACAAATAGAAAGAAGCTTTCTGAGAAACTTCTTTGTGTTCTGTGAAATCATCTCACAGAGTTACAGCTTTCCCCTCAAGAAGTCTTTCGCTAAGACAGTTCTTGTGGAATTGGCAAAATGATATTTGGAAGCCCATAGAGGGCTATGGTGAAAAAGGAAATATCCTCAGATGAAATCTGGAAAGAAGCTTTCTGAGAAACTGCTTAGTGTTCTGTGAATTCATCTCACAGAGTTACATCTGTATTTCGTGTATCTCTTTACTAGCCTTATTTCTGTGGAATCTGAGAACAGAGATTTCGGATCCCTTTGAAGACTATAGGGCCAAAGGAAATATCCTCCGATAACAAAGAGAAAGAAGCTTTCTGAGAAACTTCTTTGTGTTCTGTGAAATCATCTCACAGAGTTACAGCTTTACCCTCAAGAAGCCTTTCGCTACGACAGTTCTTGTGGAATTGGCAAAGAGATATTTGGAAGCCCATAGAGGGCTATGGTGAAAAAGGAAATATCCTCAGATGAAATCTGGAAAGAAGCTTTCTGAGAAACTGCTTAGTGTTCGGTGAATTCATCTCACAGAGTTATATCTGTATTTCGTGAATCTCTTTGCTAGCCTTATTTCTGTGTAATCTGAGAACAGAGAATTCGGATCCCTTTGAAGACTATAGGGCCAAAGGAAATATCCTCCGATAACAAAGAGAAAGAAGCTTTCTGAGAAACTTCTTTGTGTTCTGTGAAATCATCTCACAGAGTTACAGCTTTCCCCTCAAGAAGCCTTTCGCTAAGACAGTTCTTGTGGAATTGGCAAAGTTATATTTGGAAGCCCATAGAGGGCGATGGTGAAAAAGGAAATATCCTCAGATGAAATCGGGAAAGAAGCTTTCTGAGAAACTGCTTAGTGTTCTGTGAATTCATCTCACAGAGTTACATGTGTATTTCGTGGATCTCTTTGCTAGGATTATTTCTGTGGAATCTGAGAAAACATACTTCGCATCCTTATGAAGACTACTGGGCCAAAGGAAATATCCTCCGATAACAAAGAGAAAGAAGCTTTCTGAGAAACTTCTTTGTGTTCTGTGAAATCATCTCACAGAGTTACAGCTTTCCCCTCAAGAAGCCTTTCGCTCAGACAGTTCTTGTGGAATTGGCAAAGAGATATTTTGAAGCCCTTAGAGGGCTATGGTGAAAAAGGAAATATCCTCAGATGAAATCTGGAAAGAAGCTTTCTGAGAAACTGCTTAGTGTTCTGTGAATTCATCTCACAGCGTTACATCTGTATTTCGTGGATCTCTTTGCTAGCCTTATTTCTGTGGAATCTGAAAACAGATATTTCGGATCCCTTTGAAGACTATAGGGCCAAAGGAAATATCCTGCGATAACAAAGAGAAAGAAGCTTTCTGAGAAACTTCTTCCTGTTCTGTGAAATCATCTCACAGATTTACAGCTTTCCCCTCAAGAAGCCTTTCGCTAAGACAGTTCTTGTGGAATTGGCAAAGTGATATTTGGAAGCCCATAGAGTGCTATGGTGAAAAAGGAAATATCCTCAGACGAAATATGGAAAGAAGCTTTCTGAGAAACTGCTTAGTGTTCTGTTAATTCATCTCACAGAGTTACATCTGTATTTCGTGGATCTCTTTGCTAGCCTTATTTCTGTGGAATCTGAGAACAGATATTTTGGATCCCTTTGAAGACTATAGGGCCAAAGGAAATATCCTCTGATAACAAAGAGAAAGGAGCTTTCTGAGAAATTTCTTTGTGTTCTGTGAAATCATCTCACAGAGTTACAGCTTTACCCTCAAGAAGCCTTTCGCTACGACTGTTCTTGTGTAATTGGCAAAGAGATATTTGTAAGCCCATAGAGGGCTATGGTGAAAAAGGAAATATCCTCAGATGAAATCTGGAAAGAAGCTTTCTGAGAAACTGCTTAGTGTTCTGTGAATTCATCTCACAGAGTTACATCTATATTTCGTGAATCTCTTTGCTAGCCTTATTTCTGTGTAATCTGAGAACAGATATTTCGGATCCCTTTGAAGACTATAGGGCCAAAGGAAATATCCTCCGATAACAAAGAGAAAGAAGCTTTCTGAGAAACTTCTTTGTGTTCTGTGAAATCATCTCACAGAGTTACAGCTTTCCCCTCAAGAAGCCTTTCGCTAGGACAGTTCTTGTGTAATTGGCAAAGAGATATTTGGAAGCCCATAGAGGGCTATGGTGAAAAAGGAAATATCCTCAGATGAAATCTGGAAAGAAGCTTTCTGAGAAACTGCTTAGTGTTCTGTGAATTCATCTCACAGAGTTACATCTGTATTTCGTGGATCTCTTTGCTAGCCTTATGTCTGTGGAATCTGAGAACAGAGATTTCGGATCCCTTTGAAGACTATAGGGCCAAAGGAAATATCCTCCGATAACAAAGAGAAAGAAGCTTTCTGAGAAACTTCTTTGTGTTCTGTGAAATCATCTCACAGAGTTACAGCTTTCCCCTCAAGAAGCCTTTCGCTAAGACAGTTCTTGTGGAATTGGCAAAGTGATATTTGGAAGCCCATAGAGGGCTATGGTGAAAAAGGAAATATCCTCAGATGAAATCTGGAAGGAAGCTTCCTGAGAAACTGCTTAGTGTTCTGTGAATTCATCTCACAGAGTTACATCTGTATTTCGTGGATCTCTTTGATAGCCTTATTTCTGTGGAATCTGAGAACAGATATTTCGAATCCCTTTGAAGACTATAGGGCCAAAGGAAATATCCTGCGATAACAAATAGAAAGAAGCTTTCTGAGAAACTTCTTTGTGTTCTGTGAAATCATCTCACAGAGTTACAGCTTTCCCCTCAAGAAGTCTTTCGCTAAGACAGTTCTTGTGGAATTGGCAAAATGATATTTGGAAGCCCATAGAGGGCTATGGTGAAAAAGGAAATATCCTCAGATGAAATCTGGAAAGAAGCTTTCTGAGAAACTGCTTAGTGTTCTGTGAATTCATCTCACAGAGTTACATCTGTATTTCGTGTATCTCTTTACTAGCCTTATTTCTGTGGAATCTGAGAACAGAGATTTCGGATCCCTTTGAAGACTATAGGGCCAAAGGAAATATCCTCCGATAACAAAGAGAAAGAAGCTTTCTGAGAAACTTCTTTGTGTTCTGTGAAATCATCTCACAGAGTTACAGCTTTACCCTCAAGAAGCCTTTCGCTACGACAGTTCTTGTGGAATTGGCAAAGAGATATTTGGAAGCCCATAGAGGGCTATGGTGAAAAAGGAAATATCCTCAGATGAAATCTGGAAAGAAGCTTTCTGAGAAACTGCTTAGTGTTCGGTGAATTCATCTCACAGAGTTATATCTGTATTTCGTGAATCTCTTTGCTAGCCTTATTTCTGTGTAATCTGAGAACAGAGAATTCGGATCCCTTTGAAGACTATAGGGCCAAAGGAAATATCCTCCGATAACAAAGAGAAAGAAGCTTTCTGAGAAACTTCTTTGTGTTCTGTGAAATCATCTCACAGAGTTACAGCTTTCCCCTCAAGAAGCCTTTCGCTAAGACAGTTCTTGTGGAATTGGCAAAGTTATATTTGGAAGCCCATAGAGGGCGATGGTGAAAAAGGAAATATCCTCAGATGAAATCGGGAAAGAAGCTTTCTGAGAAACTGCTTAGTGTTCTGTGAATTCATCTCACAGAGTTACATGTGTATTTCGTGGATCTCTTTGCTAGGATTATTTCTGTGGAATCTGAGAAAACATACTTCGCATCCTTATGAAGACTACTGGGCCAAAGGAAATATCCTCCGATAACAAAGAGAAAGAAGCTTTCTGAGAAACTTCTTTGTGTTCTGTGAAATCATCTCACAGAGTTACAGCTTTCCCCTCAAGAAGCCTTTCGCTCAGACAGTTCTTGTGGAATTGGCAAAGAGATATTTTGAAGCCCTTAGAGGGCTATGGTGAAAAAGGAAATATCCTCAGATGAAATCTGGAAAGAAGCTTTCTGAGAAACTGCTTAGTGTTCGGTGAATTCATCTCACAGAGTTATATCTGTATTTCGTGAATCTCTTTGCTAGCCTTATTTCTGTGTAATCTGAGAACAGAGATTTCGGATCCCTTTGAAGACTATAGGGCCAAAGGAAATATCCTCCGATAACAAAGAGAAAGAAGCTTTCTGAGTAACTTCTTTGTGTTCTGTGAAATCATCTCACAGAGTTACAGCTTTCCCCTCAAGAAGCCTTTCGCTAAGACAGTTCTTGTGGAATTGGCAAAGTGATATTTGGAAGCCCATAGAGGGCTATGGTGAAAAAGGAAATATCCTCAGATGAAATCGGGAAAGAAGCTTTCTGAGAAACTGCTTAGTGTTCTGTGAATTCATCTCACAGAGTTACATGTGTATTTCGTGGATCTCTTTGCTAGCCTTATTTCTGTGGAATCTGAGAAAACATATTTCGCATCCCTATGAAGACTACTGGGCCAAAGGAAATATCCTCCGATAACAAAGAGAAAGAAGCTTTCTGAGAAACTTGTTTGTGTTCTGTGAAATCATCTCACAGAGTTACAGCTTTCCCCTCAAGAAGCCTTTCACTCAGACAGTTCTTGTGGAATTGGCAAAGAGATATTTTGAAGCCCTTAGAGGGCTATGGTGAAAAAGGAAATATCCTCAGATGAAACCTGGAAAGAAGCTTTCTGAGAAACTGCTTAGTGTTCTGTGAAATCATCTCACAGAATTACAGCTTTCCCCTCAAGAAGCCTTTCGCTAAGACAGTTCTTGTGGAAATGGCAACGTGATATTTGGAAGCCCATAGAGGGCTATGGTGAAAAAGGAAATATCCTCAGATGAAATCTGGAAAGAAGCTTTCTGAGAAACTGCTTAGTGTTCTGTTAATTCATCTCACAGAGTTACATTTGTATTTCGTGGATCTCTTTGCGAGCCTTATTTCTGTGTAATCTGAGAGCAGATATTTCGGATCCCTTTGAAGACTATAGGGCCAAAGGAAATATCCTCCGATAACAAAGAAAAAGAAGCTTTCTGAGAAACTTTTTTGTGTTCCGTGAAATCATCTCACAGAGTTACAGCTTTCCCCTCAAGAAGCCTTTCGCTAAGACAGTTCTTGTGGAATTGGCAAAGTGATATTTGGAAGCCCATAGAGGGCTATGGTGAAAAAGGAAATATCCTCAGATGAAATCTGGAAAGAAGCTTTCTGAGAAACTGCTTAGTGTTCTGTGAATTCATCTCACAGAGTTACATCTGTATTTCGTGGATCTCTTTGCTAGCCTTATTTCTCTGGAATCTGAGACCAGATATTTCGGATCCCTTTGAAGACTATAGGGCCAAAGGAAATATCCTCCGATAACAAAGAGAAAGAAGCTTTCTGAGAAACTTCTTTCTGTTCTGTGAAATCATCTCACAGAGTTACAGCTTTCCCCTCAAGAAGCATTTCGCTAAGACAGTTCTTTTGGAATTGGCAAAGAGATATTTGGAAGCCCATAGAGGGCTATGGTGAAAAAGGAAATATCCTCAGATGAAATCAGGAAAGAAGCTTTCTGAGAAACTGCTTAGTGTTCTGTTAATTCATCTCACAGAGTTACATGTGTATTTCGTGGATCTCTTTGCTAGCCTTATTTCTGTGGAATCTGAGAACAGATATTTCGGATCCCTTTGAAGACTATAGGGCCAAAGGAAATATCCTGCGATAACAAAGAGAAAGAAGCTTTCTGAGAAACTTCTTTGTGTTCTGTGAAATCATCTCACAGATTTACAGCTTTCCCCTCAAGAACCCTTTCGATAAGACAGTTCTTGTGGAATTGGCAAAGTGATATTTGGAAGCCCATAGGGGGCTATGGTGAAAAAGGAAATATCCTCAGATGAAATCTGGAAAGAAGCTTTCTGAGAAACTGCTTAGTGTTCTGTGAATTCATCTCACAGAGTTACATCTGTATTTCGTGGATCTCTTTGCTAGCCTTATTTCTGTGGAATCTGAAAACAGATATTTCGGATCCCTTTGAAGACTATAGGGCCAAAGGAAATATCCTGCGATAACAAAGAGAAAGAAGCTTTCTGAGAAACTTCTTCCTGTTCTGTGAAATCATCTCACAGATTTACAGCTTTCCCCTCAAGAAGCCTTTCGCTAAGACAGTTCTTGTGGAATTGGCAAAGTGATATTTGGAAGCCCATAGAGTGCTATGGTGAAAAAGGAAATATCCTCAGACGAAATCTGGAAAGAAGCTTTCTGAGAAACTGCTTAGTGTTCTGTTAATTCATCTCACAGAGTTACATCTGTATTTCGTGGATCTCTTTGCTAGCCTTATTTCTGTGGAATCTGAGAACAGATATTTCGGATCCCTTTGAAGACTATAGGGCCAAAGGAAATATCCTCCGATAACAAAGAGAAAGGAGCTTTCTGAGAAATTTCTTTGTGTTCTGTGAAATCATCTCACAGAGTTACAGCTTTACCCTCAAGAAGCCTTTCGCTACGACTGTTCTTGTGTAATTGGCAAAGAGATATTTGTAAGCCCATAGAGGGCTATGGTGAAAAAGGAAATATCCTCAGATGAAATCTGGAAAGAAGCTTTCTGAGAAACTGCTTAGTGTTCTGTGAATTCATCTCACAGAGTTACATCTATATTTCGTGAATCTCTTTGCTAGCCTTATTTCTGTGTAATCTGAGAACAGATATTTCGGATCCCTTTGAAGACTATAGGGCCAAAGGAAATATCCTCCGATAACAAAGAGAAAGAAGCTTTCTGAGAAACTTCTTTGTGTTCTGTGAAATCATCTCACAGAGTTACAGCTTTCCCCTCAAGAAGCCTTTCGCTAGGACAGTTCTTGTGTAATTGGCAAAGAGATATTTGGAAGCCCATAGAGGGCTATGGTGAAAAAGGAAATATCCTCAGATGAAATCTGGAAAGAAGCTTTCTGAGAAACTGCTTAGTGTTCTGTGAATTTATCTCACAGAGTTACATCTGTATTTCGTGGATCTCTTTGCTAGCCTTATGTCTGTGGAATCTGAGAACAGAGATTTCGGATCCCTTTGAAGACTATAGGGCCAAAGGAAATATCCTCCGATAACAAAGAGAAAGAAGCTTTCTGAGAAACTTCTTTGTGTTCTGTGAAATCATCTCACAGAGTTACAGCTTTCCCCTCAAGAAGCCTTTCGCTAAGACAGTTCTTGTGGAATTGGCAAAGTGATATTTGGAAGCCCATAGAGGGCTATGGTGAAAAAGGAAATATCCTCAGATGAAATCTGGAAGGAAGCTTCCTGAGAAACTGCTTAGTGTTCTGTGAATTCATCTCACAGAGTTACATCTGTATTTCGTGGATCTCTTTGATAGCCTTATTTCTGTGTAATCTGAGAACAGAGATTTCGGATCCCTTTGAAGACTATAGGGCCAAAGGAAATATCCTCCGATAACAAAGAGAAAGAAGCTTTCTGAGAAACTTCTTTGTGTTCTGTGAAATCATCTGACAGAGTTACAGCTTTCCCCTCAAGAAGCCTTTCGCTAAGACAGTTCTTGTGGAATTGGCAAAGTTATATTTGGAAGCCCATAGAGGGCGATGGTGAAAAAGGAAATATCCTCAGATGAAATCGGGAAAGAAGCTTTCTGAGAAACTGCTTAGTGTTCTGTGAATTCATCTCACAGAGTTACATGTGTATTTCGTGGATCTCTTTGCTAGGATTATTTCTGTGGAATCTGAGAAAACATACTTCGCATCCTTATGAAGACTACTGGGCCAAAGGAAATATCCTCCGATAACAAAGAGAAAGAAGCTTTCTGAGAAACTTCTTTGTGTTCTGTGAAATCATCTCACAGAGTTACAGCTTTCCCCTCAAGAAGCCTTTCGCTCAGACAGTTCTTGTGGAATTGGCAAAGAGATATTTTGAAGCCCTTAGAGGGCTATGGTGAAAAAGGAAATATCCTCAGATGAAATCTGGAAAGAAGCTTTCTGAGAAACTGCTTAGTGTTCGGTGAATTCATCTCACAGAGTTATATCTGTATTTCGTGAATCTCTTTGCTAGCCTTATTTCTGTGTAATCTGAGAACAGAGATTTCGGATCCCTTTGAAGACTATAGGGCCAAAGGAAATATCCTCCGATAACAAAGAGAAAGAAGCTTTCTGAGTAACTTCTTTGTGTTCTGTGAAATCATCTCACAGAGTTACAGCTTTCCCCTCAAGAAGCCTTTCGCTAAGACAGTTCTTGTGGAATTGGCAAAGTGATATTTGGAAGCCCATAGAGGGCTATGGTGAAAAAGGAAATATCCTCAGATGAAATCGGGAAAGAAGCTTTCTGAGAAACTGCTTAGTGTTCTGTGAATTCATCTCACAGAGTTACATGTGTATTTCGTGGATCTCTTTGCTAGCCTTATTTCTGTGGAATCTGAGAAAACATATTTCGCATCCCTATGAAGACTACTGGGCCAAAGGAAATATCCTCCGATAACAAAGAGAAAGAAGCTTTCTGAGAAACTTGTTTGTGTTCTGTGAAATCATCTCACAGAGTTACAGCTTTCCCCTCAAGAAGCCTTTCACTCAGACAGTTCTTGTGGAATTGGCAAAGAGATATTTTGAAGCCCTTAGAGGGCTATGGTGAAAAAGGAAATATCCTCAGATGAAATCTGGAAAGAAGCTTTCTGAGAAACTGCTTAGTGTTCGGTGAATTCATCTCACAGAGTTATATCTGTATTTCGTGAATCTCTTTGCTAGCCTTATTTCTGTGTAATCTGAGAACAGAGATTTCGGATCCCTTTGAAGACTATAGGGCCAAAGGAAATATCCTCCGATAACAAAGAGAAAGAAGCTTTCTGAGTAACTTCTTTGTGTTCTGTGAAATCATCTCACAGAGTTACAGCTTTCCCCTCAAGAAGCCTTTCGCTAAGACAGTTCTTGTGGAATTGGCAAAGTGATATTTGGAAGCCCATAGAGGGCTATGGTGAAAAAGGAAATATCCTCAGATGAAATCGGGAAAGAAGCTTTCTGAGAAACTGCTTAGTGTTCTGTGAATTCATCTCACAGAGTTACATGTGTATTTCGTGGATCTCTTTGCTAGCCTTATTTCTGTGGAATCTGAGAAAACATATTTCGCATCCCTATGAAGACTACTGGGCCAAAGGAAATATCCTCCGATAACAAAGAGAAAGAAGCTTTCTGAGAAACTTGTTTGTGTTCTGTGAAATCATCTCACAGAGTTACAGCTTTCCCCTCAAGAAGCCTTTCACTCAGACAGTTCTTGTGGAATTGGCAAAGAGATATTTTGAAGCCCTTAGAGGGCTATGGTGAAAAAGGAAATATCCTCAGATGAAACCTGGAAAGAAGCTTTCTGAGAAACTGCTTAGTGTTCTGTGAAATCATCTCACAGAATTACAGCTTTCCCCTCAAGAAGCCTTTCGCTAAGACAGTTCTTGTGGAAATGGCAACGTGATATTTGGAAGCCCATAGAGGGCTATGGTGAAAAAGGAAATATCCTCAGATGAAATCTGGAAAGAAGCTTTCTGAGAAACTGCTTAGTGTTCTGTTAATTCATCTCACAGAGTTACATTTGTATTTCGTGGATCTCTTTGCGAGCCTTATTTCTGTGTAATCTGAGAGCAGATATTTCGGATCCCTTTGAAGACTATAGGGCCAAAGGAAATATCCTCCGATAACAAAGAAAAAGAAGCTTTCTGAGAAACTTCTTTGTGTTCCGTGAAATCATCTCACAGAGTTACAGCTTTCCCCTCAAGAAGCCTTTCGCTAAGACAGTTCTTGTGGAATTGGCAAAGTGATATTTGGAAGCCCATAGAGGGCTATGGTGAAAAAGGAAATATCCTCAGATGAAATCTGGAAAGAAGCTTTCTGAGAAACTGCTTAGTGTTCTGTGAATTCATCTCACAGAGTTACATCTGTATTTCGTGGATCTCTTTGCTAGCCTTATTTCTGTGGAATCTGAGAACAGAGATTTCGGATCCCTTTGAAGACTATGGGGCCAAAGGAAATATCCTGCGATAACAAAGAGAAAGAAGCTTTCTGAGAAACTTCTTTGTGTTCTGTGAAATCATCTCACAGAGTTACAGCTTTCCCCTCAAGAAGCCTTTCGCTAGGACAGTTCTTGTGTAATTGGCAAAGAGATATTTGGAAGCCCTTAGAGGGCTATGGTGAAAAAGGAAATATCCTCAGATGAAATCTGGAAAGAAGCTTTCTGAGAAACTGCTTAGTGTTCTGTGAATTCATCTCACAGAGTTACATCTGTATTTCGTGGATCTCTTTGCTAGCCTTATTTCTGTGGAATCTGAGAACAGAGATTTCGGATCCCTTTGAAGACTATAGGGCCAAAGGAAATATCCTCCGATAACAAAGAGAAAGAAGCTTTCTGAGAAACTTCTTTGTGTTCTGTGAAATCATCTCACAGAGTTACAGCTTTCCCCTCAAGAAGCCTTTCGCTCAGACAGTTCTTGTGGAATTGGCAAAGAGATATTTGGAAGCCCATAGAGGGCTATGGTGAAAAAGGAAATATCCTCAGATGAAATCTGGAAAGAAGCTTTCTGAGAAACTGCTTAGTGTTCTGTGAATTCATCTCACAGAGTTACATGTGTATTTCGTGGATCTCTTTGCTAGCCTTATTTCTGTGGAATCTGAGAAAAGATATTTCGGATCCCTATGAAGACTATAGGGCCAAAGGAAATATCCTCCGATAACAAAGAGAAAGAAGCTTTCTGAGAAACTTCTTTGTGTTCCGTGAAATCATCTCACAGAGTTACAGCTTTACCCTCAAGAAGCCTTTCGCTACGATAGTTCTTGTGTAATTGGCAAAGAGATATTTGGAAGCCCATAGAGGGCTATGGTGAAAAAGGAAATATCCTCAGATGAAATCTGGAAAGAAGCTTTCTGAGAAACTGCTTAGTGTTCTGTGAAATCATCTCACAGAGTTACAGCTTTCCCCTCAAGAAGCCTTTCGCTCAGACAGTTCTTGTGGAATTGGCAAAGAGATATTTGGAAGCCCATAGAGGGCTATGGTGAAAAAGGAAATATCCTCAGATGAAATCTGGAAAGAAGCTTTCTGAGAAACTGCTTAGTGTTCTGTGAAATCATCTCACAGAGTTACAGCTTTCCCCTCAAGAAGCCTTTCGCTAAGAGAGTTCTTGTGGAATTGGCAAAGTGATATTTGGAAGCCCATAGAGGGCTATGGTGAAAAAGAAAATATCCTCAGATGAACTCTGGAAAGAAGCTTTCTGAGAAACTGCTTAGTGTTCTGTGAATTCATCTCACAGAGTTACATCTGTATTTCGTGGATCTCTTTGCTAGCCTTATTTCTGTGGAATCTGAGAACAGAGATTTCGGATCCCTTTGAAGACTATAGGGCCAAAGGAAATATCCTCCGATAACAAAGAGAAAGAAGCTTTCTGAGAAACTTCTTTGTGTTCTGTGAAATCATCTCACAGAGTTACAGCTTTACCCTCAAGAAGCCTTTCGCTACGACAGTTCTTGTGGAATTGGCAAAGAGATATTTGGAAGCCCATAGAGGGCTATGGTGAAAAAGGAAATATCCTCAGATGAAATCTGGAAAGAAGCTTTCTGAGAAACTGCTTAGTGTTCGGTGAATTCATCTCACAGAGTTATATCTGTATTTCGTGAATCTCTTTGCTAGCCTTATTTCTGTGTAATCTGAGAACAGAGATTTCGGATCCCTTTGAAGACTATAGGGCCAAAGGAAATATCCTCCGATAACAAAGAGAAAGAAGCTTTCTGAGAAACTTCTTTGTGTTCTGTGAAATCATCTCACAGAGTTACAGCTTTCCCCTCAAGAAGCCTTTCGCTAAGACAGTTCTTGTGGAATTGGCAAAGTTATATTTGGAAGCCCATAGAGGGCGATGGTGAAAAAGGAAATATCCTCAGATGAAATCGGGAAAGAAGCTTTCTGAGAAACTGCTTAGTGTTCTGTGAATTCATCTCACAGAGTTACATCTGTATTTCGTGGATCTCTTTGCTAGGATTATTTCTGTGGAATCTGAGAAAAGATATTTCGGATCCCTATGAAGACTATAGGGCCAAAGGAAATATCCTCAGATAACAAAGAGAAAGAAGCTTTCTGAGAAACTTCTTTGTGTTCTGTGAAATCATCTCACAGAGTTACAGCTTTCCCCTCAAGAAGCCTTTCGCTCAGACAGTTCTTGTGGAATTGGCAAAGAGATATTTGGAAGCCCATAGAGGGCTATGGTGAAAAAGGAAATATCCTCAGATGAAAT
The DNA here is from genome assembly GCF_043159975.1 of Macaca nemestrina. Lineage (NCBI taxonomy): Eukaryota > Metazoa > Chordata > Mammalia > Primates > Cercopithecidae > Macaca > Macaca nemestrina. The sequence continues at coordinate 92,368,116 of NC_092125.1, forward strand.
CTGGAAAGAAGCTTTCTGAGAAACTGCTTAGTGTTCTGTGAATTCATCTCACAGCGTTACATCTGTATTTCGTGGATCTCTTTGCTAGCCTTATTTCTGTGGAATCTGAGAACAGATATTCCGAATCCCTTTGAATACTATAGGGCCAAAGGAAATATCCTGCGATAACAAAGAGAAAGAAGCTTTCTGAGAAACTTCTTTGTGTTCTGTGAAATCATCTCAAAGAGTTACAGCTTTAACCTCAAGAAGCCTTTCGCTCAGACAGTTCTTGTGGAATTGGCATAGAGATATTTGGAAGCCCATAGAGGGCTATGGTGAAAAAGGAAATATCCTCAGATGAAATCTGGAAAGAAGCTTTCTGAGAAACTGCTTAGTGTTCTGTGAATTCATCTCACAGAGTTACATGTGTATTTCGTGGATCTCTTTGCTAGCCTTATTTCTGTGGAATCTGAGAAAAGACATTTCGGATCCCTATGAAGACTATAGGGCCAAAGCAAATATCCTCCGATAACAAAGAGAAGGCAGCCTTCTGACAAACTTCTTTGTGTTCTGTGAAATCATCTCACAGAGATACAGCTTTCCCCTCAAGAAGCCTTTCGCTCAGACAGTTCTTGTGGAATTGGCAAAGTGATATTTGGAAGCCCATAGAGGGCCATGGTGAAAAAGGAAATATCCTCAGATGAAATCGGGAAAGAAGCCTTCTGAGAAACTGCTTAGTGTTCTGTTAATTCATCTCAGAGGGTTACATGTGTATTTCGTGGATCTCTTTGCTAGCCTTATTTCTGTGGAATCTGAGAAAAGATATTTCGCATCCCTATGAAGACTATTGGGCCAAAGGAAATATCCTCCGATAAAAAAGAGAAAGAAGCTTTCTGTGAAACTTCTTTGTGTTCTGTGAAATCATCACACAGAGTTACAGCTTGCCCCTCAAGAAGCCTTTCGCTAAGACAGTTCTTGTGGAATTGGCAAAGAGATATTTGGAAGCCCATAGAGGGCTATGGTGAAAAAGGAAATATCCTCAGATGAAATCTGGAAAGAAGCTTTCTGAGAAACTGCTTAGTGTTCTGTGAAATCATCTCAAAGAATTACAGCTTTCCCCTCAAGAAGACTTTCGCTAAGACAGTTCTTGTGGAATTGGCAAAGTGATATTTGGAAGCCCATAGAGGGCTATGGTGAAAAAGGAAATATCCTCAGATGAAATCTGGAAAGAAGCTTTCTGAGAAACTGCTTAGTGTTCTGTTAATTCATCTCACAGCGTTACATCTGTATTTCGTGGATCTCTTTGCTAGCCTTATTTCTGTGGAGTCTGAGAACAGATATTTCGGATCCCTTTGAAGATTATAGGGCCAAAGGAAATATCCTCCGATAACAAAGAGAAGGAAGCTTTCTGAGAAACTTCTTTGTGTTCTGTGAAATCATCTCACAGAGTTACAGCTTTCCCCTCAAGAAGCCTTTCGCTAAGACAGTTCTTGTGTAATTGGCAAAGTGATATTTGGAAGCCCATAGAGGGCTATGGTGAAAAAGGAAATATCCTCAGATGAAATCTGGAAAGAAGCTTTCTGAGAAACTGCTTAGTGTTCTGTGAATTCATCTCACAGAGTTACATCTGTATTTCGTGGATCTCTTTGCTAGCCTTATTTCTGTGGAATCTGAGAACAGATATTTCGGATCCCTTTCAAGACTATAGGGCCAAAGGAAATATCCTCCGATGACAAAGAGAAAGAAGCTTTCTGAGAAACTTCTTTGTGTTCTGTGAAATCATCTCACAGAGTTACAGCTTTCCCCTCAAGAAGCCTTTCGCTAAGACAGTTCTTGTGGAATTGGCAAAGTGATATTTGGAAGCCCATAGAGGGCTATGGTGAAAAAGGAAATATCCTCAGATGAAATCTGGAAAGAAGCTTTCTGAGAAACTGCTTAGTGTTCTGTGAATTCATCTCACAGAGTTACATGTGTATTTCGTGGATCTCTTTGCTAGCCTTATTTCTGTGGAATCTGAGAAAAGTTATTTCGGATCCCTATGAAGTCTATAGGGCCAAAGGAAATATCCTCCGATAACAAAGAGAAGGAAGCTTTCTGAGAAACTTCTTTGTGTTCTGTGAAATCATCTCACAGAGTTACAGCTTTCCCCTCAAGAAGCCTTTCGCTCAGACAGTTCTTGTGGTATTGGCAAAGTGATATTTGGAAGCCCATAGAGGGCTATGGTGAAAAAGGAAATATCCTCAGATGAAATCGGGAAAGAAGCCTTCTGAGACACTGCTTAGTGTTCTGTTAATTCATCTCACAGAGTTACATGTGTATTTCGTGGATCTCTTTGCTAGCCTTATTTCTGTGGAATCTGAGAAAAGATATTTCGCATCCCTATGAAGACTATTGGGCCAAAGGAAATATCCTCCGATAACAAAGAGAAAGAAGCTTTCTGAGAAACTTCTTTGTGTTCTGTGAAATCATCTCACAGAGTTACAGCTTTCCCCTCAAGAAGCCTTTCGCTAAGACAGTTCTTGTGGAATTGGCAAAGAGATATTTGGAAGCCCATATAGGGCTATGGTGAAAAAGGAAATATCCTCAGATGAAATCTGGAAAGAAGCTTTCTGAGAAACTGCTTAGTGTTCTGTGAATTCATCTCACAGAGTTACATCTGTATTTCGTGGATCTCTTTGCTAGCCTTATTTCTGTGGAATCTGAGAACAGATATTTCGGATCCTTTTAAAGACTACAGGGCCAAAGGAAATATCCTGCGGTAACAAAGAGAAAGAAGCTTTCTGAGCAACTTCTTTGTGTTCTGTGAAATCATCTCACAGAGTTACAGCTTTCCCCTCAAGAAGCCTTTCGCTAAGACAGTTCTTGTGGAATTGGCAAAGTGATATTTGGAAGCCCATAGAGGGCTATGGTGAAAAAGGAAATATCCTCAGATGAAATCTGGAAAGAAGCTTTCTGAGAAACTGCTTAGTGTTCTGTGAATTCATCTCACAGAGTTACATCTGTATTTCGTGGATCTCTTTGCTAGCCTTATTTCTGTGGAATCTGAGAACAGATATTTCGAATCCCTTTGAAGACTATAGGGCCAAAGGAAATATCCTGCGATAACAAAGAGAAAGAAGCTTTCTGAGAAACTTCTTTCTGTTCTGTGAAATCATCTCACAGAGTTACAGCTTTCCCCTCAAGAAGCCTTTCGCAAAGACAGTTCTTGTGGAATTGGCAAAGTGATATTTGGAAGCCTATAGAGGGCTATGATGAAAAAGGAAATATCCTCAGATGAAATCTGGAAAGAAACTTTCTGAGAAACTGCTTAGTGTTCTGTGAATTCATCTCACAGAGTTACATCTGTATTTCGTGGATCTCTTTGCTAGCCTTATTTCTGTGGAATCTGAGAACAGATATTTCGGATCCCGTTGAAAACTATAGGGCCAAAGGAAATATCCTCCGATAACAAAGAGAAAGAAGCTTTCTGAGAAACTTCTTTCTGTTCTGTGAAATCATCTCACAGAGTTAAAGCTTTCCCCTCAAGAAGCCTTTCGCTACGAAAGTTCTTGTGTAATTGGCAAAGAGATATTTGGAAGCCCATAGAGGGCTATGGTGAAAAAGGAAATATCCTCAGATGAAATCTGGAAAGAAGCTTTCTGAGAAACTGCTTAGTGTTCTGTGAATTCATCTCACAGAGTTACATCTGTATTTCGTGGATCTCTTTGCTAGCCTTATTTCTGTGGAATCTGAGAACAGATATTTCGGATCCCTTTGAAGACTATAGGGCCAAAGGAAATATCCTCCGATAACAAAGAGAAAGAAGCTTTCTGAGAAACTTCTTTGTGTTCTGTGAAATCATCTCACAAAGTTACAGCTTTCCCCTCAAGAAGCCTTTCGCTAAGACAGTTCTTGTGGAATTGGCAAAGTGATATTTGGAAGCCCATAGGGGGCTATGGTGAAAAAGGAAATATCCTCAGATGAAATCTGGAAAGAAGCTTTCTGAGAAACTGCTTAGTGTTCTGTGAATTCATCTCACAGAGTTACATCTGTATTTCGTGGATCTCTTTGCTAGCCTTATTTCTGTGGAATCTGAGAACAGATATTTCGGATCCCTTTGAAGACTATAGGGCCAAAGGAAATATCCTCCGATAACAAAGAGAAAGAAGCTTTCTGAGAAACTTCTTTGTGTTCTGTGAAATCATCTCACAGAGTTACAGCTTTCCCCTCAAGAAGCCTTTCGCTCAGACAGTTCTTGTGGAATTAGCAAAGTGATATTTGGAAGCCCATAGAGGGCTATGGTGAAAAAGGAAATATCCTCAGATGAAATCTGGAAAGAAGCTTTCTGAGAAACTGCTTAGTGTTCTGTGAATTCATCTCACAGCGTTACATCTGTATTTCGTGGATCTCTTTGCTAGCCTTATTTCTGTGGAATCTGAGAACAGATATTTCGAATCCCTTTGAAGACTATAGGGCCAAAGGAAATATCCTGCGATAACAAAGAGAAAGAAGCTTTCTGAGAAACTTCTTTGTGTTCTGTGAAATCATCTCACAGAGTTACAGCTTTACCCTCAAGAAGCCTTTCGCTCAGACAGTTCTTGTGGAATTGGCATAGAGATATTTGGAAGCCCATAGAGGGCTATGGTGAAAAAGGAAATATCCTCAGATGAAATCTGGAAAGAAGCTTTCTGAGAAACTGCTTAGTGTTCTGTGAATTCATCTCACAGAGTTACATGTGTATTTCGTGGATCTCTTTGCTAGCCTTATTTCTGTGGAATCTGAGAAAAGACATTTCGGATCCCTATGAAGACTATAGGGCCAAAGCAAATATCCTCCGATAACAAAGAGAAGGCAGCTTTCTGACAAACTTCTTTGTGTTCTGTGAAATCATCTCACAGAGTTACAGCTTTCCCCTCAAGAAGCCTTTCGCTCAGACAGTTCTTGTGGAATTGGCAAAGTGATATTTGGAAGCCCATAGAGGGCTATGGTGAAAAAGGAAATATCCTCAGAGGAAATCGGGAAAGAAGCCTTCTGAGAAACTAGTTAGTGTTCTGTTAATACATCTCACAGAGTTACATGTGTATTTCGTGGATCTATTTGCTAGCCTTATTTCTGTGAAATCTGAGAAAAGATATTTCGCATCCCTATGAAGACTATTGGGCCAAAGGAAATATCCTCCGATAACAAAGAGAAAGAAGCTTTCTGAGAAACTTCTTTGTGTTCTGTGAAATCATCTCACAGAGTTACAGCTTTCCCCTCAAGAAGCCTTTCGCTAAGACAGTTCTTGTGGAATTAGCAAAGAGATATTTGGAAGCCCATAGAGGGCTATGGTGAAAAAGGAAATATCCTCAGATGAAATCTGGAAAGAAGCTTTCTGAGAAACTGCTTAGTGTTCTGTGAAATCATCTCACAGAATTACAGCTTTCCCCTCAAGAAGCCTTTCGCTAAGACAGTTCTTGTGGAATTGGCAAAGTGATATTTGGAACCCCTAGAGGGCTATGGTGAAAAAGGAAATATCCTCAGATGAAATCTGGAAAGAAGCTTTCTGAGAAACTGCTTAGTGTTTTGTTAATTCATCTCACAGCGTTACATCTGTATTTCGTGGATCTCTTTGCTAGCCTTATTTCTGTGGAGTCTGAGAACAGATATTTCGAATCCCTTTGAAGACTATAGGGCCAAAGGAAATATCCTCCGATAACAAAGAGAAGGAAGCTTTCTGAGAAACTTCTTTGTGTTCTGTGAAATCATCTCACAGAGTTACAGCTTTCCCCTCAAGAAGCCTTTCGCTAAGACAGTTCTTGTGGAATTGGCAAAGTGATATTTGGAAGCCCATAGAGGGCTATGGTGAAAAAGGAAATATCCTCAGATGAAATCTGGAAAGAAGCTTTCTGAGAAACTGCTTAGTGTTCTGTGAATTCATCTCACAGAGTTACATCTGTATTTCGTGGATCTCTTTGCTAGCCTTATTTCTGTGGAATCTGAGAACAGATATTTCGGATCCTTTTAAAGACTATAGGGCCAAAGGAAATATCCTGCGGTAACAAAGAGAAAGAAGCTTTCTGAGCAACTTCTTTGTGTTCTGTGAAATCATCTCACAGAGTTACAGCTTTCCCCTCAAGAAGCCTTTCGCTAAGACAGTTCTTGTGGAATTGGCAAAGTGATATTTGGAAGCCCATAGAGGGCTATGGTGAAAAGGGAAATATCCTCAGATGAAATCTGGAAAGAAGCTTTCTGAGAAACTGCTTAGTGTTCTGTGAATTCATCTCACAGAGTTACATCTGTATTTCGTGGATCTCTTTGCTAGCCTTATTTCTGTGGAATCTGAGAACAGATATTTCGAATCCCTTTGAAGACTATAGGGCCAAAGGAAATATCCTGCGATAACAAAGAGAAAGAAGCTTTCTGAGAAACTTCTTTCTGTTCTGTGAAATCATCTCACAGAGTTACAGCTTTCCCCTCAAGAAGCCTTTCGCAAAGACAGTTCTTGTGGAATTGGCAAAGTGATATTTGGAAGCCTATAGAGGGCTAGGATGAAAAAGGAAACATCCTCAGATGAAATCTGGAAAGAAGCTTTCTGAGAAACTGCTTAGTGTTCTGTGAATTCATCTCACAGAGTTACATCTGTATTTCGTGGATCTCTTTGCTAGCCTTATTTCTGTGGAATCTGAGAACAGATATTTCGGATCCCTTTGAAAACTATAGGGCCAAAGGAAATATCCTCCGATAACAAAGAGAAAGAAGCTTTCTGAGAAACTTCTTTGTGTTCTGTGAAATCATCTCACAAAGTTACAGCTTTCCCCTCAAGAAGCCTTTCGCTAAGACAGTTCTTGTGGAATTGGCAAAGTGATATTTGGAAGCCCATAGAGGGCTATGGTGAAAAAGGAAATATCCTCAGATGAAATCTGGAAAGAAGCTTTCTGAGAAACTGCTTAGTGTTCTGTGAATTCATCTCACAGAGTTACATCTGTATTTCGTGGATCTCTTTGCTAGCCTTATTTCTGTGGAATCTGAGAACAGATATTTCGGATCCTTTTAAACACTATAGGGCCAAAGGAAATATCCTGCGGTAACAAAGAGAAAGAAGCTTTCTGAGCAACTTCTTTGTGTTCTGTGAAATCATCTCACAGAGTTACAGCTTTCCCCTCAAGAAGCCTTTCGCTAAGACATTTCTTGTGGAATTGGCAAAGTGATATTTGGAAGCCGATAGAGGGCTATGGTGAAAAAGGAAATATCCTCAGATGAAATCTGGAAAGAAGCTTTCTGAGAAACTGCTTAGTGTTCTGTGAATTCATCTCACAGAGTTACATCTGTATTTCGTGGATCTCTTTGCTAACCTTATTTCTGTGGAATCTGAGAACAGATATTTCGAATCCCTTTGAAGACTATAGGGCCAAAGGAAATATCCTGCGATAACAAAGAGAAAGAAGCTGTCTGAGAAACTTCTTTGTGTTCTGTGAAATCATCTCACAGAGTTACAGCTTTCCCCTCAAGAAGCCTTTCGCTAAGACAGTTCTTGTGGAATTGGCAAAGTGATATTTGGAAGCCCATGGAGGGCTATGGTGAAAAAGGAAATATCCTCAGATGAAATCTGGAAAGAAGCTTTCTGAGAAACTGGTTAGTGTTCTGTGAATTCATCTCACAGAGTTCCATCTGTATTTCGTGGATCTCTTTGCTAGCCTTATTTCTGTGGAATCTGAGAACAGATATTTCGGATCCCGTTGAAGACTATAGGGCCAAAGGAAATATCCTCCGATAACAAAGAGAAAGAAGCTTTCTGAGAAACTTCTTTGTGTTCTGTGAAATCATCTCACAGAGTTACAGCTTTCCCCTCAAGAAGCCTTTCGCTCAGACAGCTCTTGTGGAATTGGCAAAGTGATATTTGGAAGCCCATAGAGGGCTATGGTGAAAAAGGAAATATCCTCAGATGAAATCTGGAAAGAAGCTTTCTGAGAAACTGCTTAGTGTTCTGTGAATTCATCTCACAGCGTTACATCTGTATTTCGTGGATCTCTTTGCTAGCCTTATTTCTGTGGAATCTGAGAACAGATATTTCGAATCCCTTTGAAGACTATAGGGCCAAAGGAAATATCCTGCGATAACAAAGAGAAAGAAGCTTTCTGAGAAACTTCTTTCTGTTCTGTGAAATCATCTCACAGAGTTACAGCTTTCCTCTCAAGAAGCCTTTCGCTCAGACAGTTCTTGTGGAATTGGCAAAGAGATATTTGGAAGCCCATAGAGGGCTATGGTGAAAAAGGAAATATCCTCAGATGAAATCTGGAAAGAAGCTTTCTGAGAAACTGCTTAGTGTTCTGTGAATTCATCTCACAGAGTTACATGTGTATTTCGTGGATCTCTTTGCTAGCCTTATTTCTGTGGAATCTGAGAAAAGATATTTCGGATCCCTATGAAGACTATAGGGCCAAAGGAAATATCCTCCGATAACAAAGAGAAGGAAGCTTTCTGAGAAACTTCTTTGTGTTCTGTGAAATCATCTCACAGAGTTACAGCTTTCCCCTCAAGAATCCTTTCTCTCAGACAGTTCTTGTGGAATTGGCAAAGTGACATTTGGAAGCCCATAGGGGGCTATGGTGAAAAAGGAAATATCCTCAGATGAAATCTGGAAAGAAGCTTTCTGAGAAACTGCTTAGTGTTCTGTGAATTCATCTCACAGAGTTACATCTGTATTTCGTGGATCTCTTTGCTAGCCTTATTTCTGTGGAATCTGAGAACAGATATTTCGGATCCTTTTAAAGAGTATAGGGCCAAAGGAAATATCCTGCGGTAACAAAGAGAAAGAAGCTTTCTGAGCAACTTCTTTGTGTTCTGTGAAATCATCTCACAGAGTTACAGCTTTCCCCTCAAGAAGCCTTTCGCTAAGACAGTTCTTGTGGAATTGGCAAAGTGATATTTGGAAGCCCATAGAGGGCTATGGTGAAAAAGGAAATATCCTCAGATGAAATCTGGAAAGAAGCTTTCTGAGAAACTGCTTAGTGTTCTGTGAATTCATCTCACAGAGTTACATCTCTATTTCATGGATCTCTTTGCTAGCCTTATTTCTGTGGAATCTGAGAACAGATATTTCGGATCCCTTTGAAAACTATAGGGCCAAAGGAAATATCCTGCGGTAACAAAGAGAAAGAAGCTTTCTGAGCAACTTCTTTGTGTTCTGTGAAATCATCTCACAGAGTTACAGCTTTCCCCTCAAGAAGCCTTTCGCTAAGACAGTTCTTGTGGAATTGGCAAAGTGATATTTGGAAGCCCATAGAGGGCTATGGTGAAAAAGGAAATATCCTCAGATGAAATCTGGAAAGAAGCTTTCTGAGAAACTGCTTAGTGTTCTGTGAATTCATCTCACAGAGTTACATCTCTATTTCGTGGATCTCTTTGCTAGCCTTATTTCTGTGGAATCTGAGAACAGATATTTCGAATCCCTTTGAAGACTATAGGGCCAAAGGAAATATCCTGCGATAACAAAGAGAAAGAAGCTTTCTGAGAAACTTCTTTCTGTTCTGTGAAATCATCTCACAGAGTTACAGCTTTCCCCTCAAGAAGCCTTTCGCAAAGACAGTTCTTGTGGAATTGGCAAAGTGATATTTGGAAGCCTATAGAGGGCTAGGATGAAAAAGGAAATATCCTCAGATGAAATCTGGAAAGAAGCTTTCTGAGAAACTGCTTAGTGTTCTGTGAATTCATCTCACAGAGTTACATCTGTATTTCGTGGATCTCTTTGCTAGCCTTATTTCTGTGGAATCTGAGAACAGATATTTCGGATCCCTTTGAAAACTATAGGGCCAAAGGAAATATCCTGCGGTAACAAAGAGAAAGAAGCTTTCTGAACAACTTCTTTGTGTTCTGTGAAATCATCTCACAGAGTTACAGCTTTCCCCTCAAGAAGCCTTTCGCTCAGACAGTTCTTGTGGAATTGGCAAAGTGATATTCGTAAGCCCATAGAGGGCTATGGTGAAAAAGGAAATATCCTCAGATGAAATCTGGAAAGAAGCTTTCTGAGAAACTGCTTAGTGTTCTGTTAATTCATCTCACAGAGTTACATCTGTATTTCGTGGATCTCTTTGCTAGCCTTATTTTTGTGTAATCTGAGAACAGATATTTCGGATCCCTTTGAAGACTATAGGGCCAAAGGAAATATCCTCCGATAACAAAGAGAAAGAAGCTTTCTGAGAAACTTCTTTGTGTTCTGTGAAATCATCTCACAGAGTTACAGCTTTCCCCTCAAGAAGCCTTTCGCTACGACAGTTCTTGTGTAATTGGCAAAGAGATATTTGGAAGCCCATAGAGGGCTATGGTGAAAAAGGAAATATCCTCAGATGAAATCTGGAAAGAAGCTTTCTGAGAAACTGCTTAGTGTTCTGTGAATTCATCTCACAGAGTTACATGTGTATTTCGTGGATCTCTTTGCTAGCCTTATTTCTGTGGAATCTGAGAACAGATATTTCGGATCCCTTTGAAGACTATAGGGCCAAAGGAAATATCCTCCGATAACAAAGAGAAAGAAGCTTTCTGAGAAACTTCTTTGTGTTCTGTGAAATCATGTCACAGAGTTACAGCTTTCCCCTCAAGAACCCTTTCGCTAAGACAGTTCTTGTGGAATTGGCAAAGTGATATTTGGAAGCCCATAGGGGGCTATGGTGAAAAAGGAAATATCCTCAGATGAAATCTGGAAAGAAGCTTTCTGAGAAACTGCTTAGTGTTCTGTTAATTCATCTCACAGAGTTACATCTGTATTTCGTGGATCTCTTTGCTAGCCTTATTTCTGTGGAATCTGAGAACAGATATTTCGGATCCCTTTGAAGACTATAGGGCCAAAGGAAATATCCTCCGATAACAAAGAGAAAGAAGCTTTCTGAGAAACTTCTTTGTGTTCTGTGAAATCATCTCACAGAGTTACAGCTTTCCCCTCAAGAAGCCTTTCGCTCAGACAGTTCTTGTGGAATTAGCAAAGTGATATTTGGAAGCCCATAGAGGGCTATGGTGAAAAAGGAAATATCCTCAGATGAAATCTGGAAAGAAGCTTTCTGAGAAACTGCTTAGTGTTCTGTGAATTCATCTCACAGCGTTACATCTGTATTTCGTGGATCTCTTTGCTAGCCTTATTTCTGTGGAATCTGAGAACAGATATTTCGAATCCCTTTGAAGACTATAGGGCCAAAGGAAATATCCTGCGATAACAAAGAGAAAGAAGCTTTCTGAGAAACTTCTTTGTGTTCTGTGAAATCATCTCACAGAGTTACAGCTTTACCCTCAAGAAGCCTTTCGCTCAGACAGTTCTTGTGGAATTGGCATAGAGATATTTGGAAGCCCATAGAGGGCTATGGTGAAAAAGGAAATATCCTCAGATGAAATCTGGAAAGAAGCTTTCTGAGAAACTGCTTAGTGTTCTGTGAATTCATCTCACAGAGTTACATGTGTATTTCGTGGATCTCTTTGCTAGCCTTATTTCTGTGGAATCTGAGAAAAGACATTTCGGATCCCTATGAAGACTATAGGGCCAAAGCAAATATCCTCCGATAACAAAGAGAAGGCAGCTTTCTGACAAACTTCTTTGTGTTCTGTGAAATCATCTCACAGAGTTACAGCTTTCCCCTCAAGAAGCCTTTCGCTCAGACAGTTCTTGTGGAATTGGCAAAGTGATATTTGGAAGCCCATAGAGGGCTATGGTGAAAAAGGAAATATCCTCAGAGGAAATCGGGAAAGAAGCCTTCTGAGAAACTAGTTAGTGTTCTGTTAATACATCTCACAGAGTTACATGTGTATTTCGTGGATCTATTTGCTAGCCTTATTTCTGTGAAATCTGAGAAAAGATATTTCGCATCCCTATGAAGACTATTGGGCCAAAGGAAATATCCTCCGATAACAAAGAGAAAGAAGCTTTCTGAGAAACTTCTTTGTGTTCTGTGAAATCATCTCACAGAGTTACAGCTTTCCCCTCAAGAAGCCTTTCGCTAAGACAGTTCTTGTGGAATTAGCAAAGAGATATTTGGAAGCCCATAGAGGGCTATGGTGAAAAAGGAAATATCCTCAGATGAAATCTGGAAAGAAGCTTTCTGAGAAACTGCTTAGTGTTCTGTGAAATCATCTCACAGAATTACAGCTTTCCCCTCAAGAAGCCTTTCGCTAAGACAGTTCTTGTGGAATTGGCAAAGTGATATTTGGAACCCCTAGAGGGCTATGGTGAAAAAGGAAATATCCTCAGATGAAATCTGGAAAGAAGCTTTCTGAGAAACTGCTTAGTGTTTTGTTAATTCATCTCACAGCGTTACATCTGTATTTCGTGGATCTCTTTGCTAGCCTTATTTCTGTGGAGTCTGAGAACAGATATTTCGAATCCCTTTGAAGACTATAGGGCCAAAGGAAATATCCTCCGATAACAAAGAGAAGGAAGCTTTCTGAGAAACTTCTTTGTGTTCTGTGAAATCATCTCACAGAGTTACAGCTTTCCCCTCAAGAAGCCTTTCGCTAAGACAGTTCTTGTGGAATTGGCAAAGTGATATTTGGAAGCCCATAGAGGGCTATGGTGAAAAAGGAAATATCCTCAGATGAAATCTGGAAAGAAGCTTTCTGAGAAACTGCTTAGTGTTCTGTGAATTCATCTCACAGAGTTACATCTGTATTTCGTGGATCTCTTTGCTAGCCTTATTTCTGTGGAATCTGAGAACAGATATTTCGGATCCCTATGAAGACTATAGGGCCAAAGGAAATATCCTGCGATAACAAAGAGAAAGAAGCTTTCTGAGAAACTTCTTTGTGTTCTGTGAAATCATCTCACAGAGTTACAGCTTTCCCCTCAAGAAGCCTTTCGCTAAGACAGTTCTTGTGGAATTGGCAAAGTGATATTTGGAAGCCCATAGAGGGCTATGGTGAAAAAGGAAATATCCTCAGATGAACTCTGGAAAGAAGCTTTCTGAGAAACTGCTTAGTGTTCTCTGAATTCATCTCACAGAATTACATCTGTATTTCGTGGATCTCTTTGCTAGCCTTATTTCTGTGTAATCTGAGAACAGATATTTCGGATCCCTTTGAAGACTATAGGGCCAAAGGAAATATCCTCCGATAACAAAGAGGAAGAAGCTTTCTGAGAAACTTCTTTGTGTTCTGTGAAATCATCTCACAGAGTTACAGCTTTACCCTCAAGAAGCCTTTCGCTACGACAGTTCTTGTGTAATTGGCAAAGAGATATTTGGAAGCCCATAGAGGGCTATGGTGAAAAAGGAAATATCCTCAGATGAAATCTGGAAAGAAGCTTTCTGAGAAACTGCTTAGTGTTCTGTTAATTCATCTCACAGAGTTACATCTGTATTTCGTGGATCTCTTTGCTAGCCTTATTTCTGTGGAATCTGAGAACAGATATTTCGGATCCCATTGAAGACTATAGGGCCAAAGGAAATATCCTCCGATAACAAAGAGAAAGAAGCTTTCTGAGAAACTTCTTTGTGTTCTGTGAAATCATCTCACAGAGTTACAGCTTTCCCCTAAAGAAGCCTTTCGCTAAGACAGTTCTTGTGGAATTGGCAAAGTGATATTTGGAAGCCCATAGGGGGCTATGGTGAAAAAGGAAATATCCTCAGATGAAATCTGGAAAGAAGCTTTCTGAGAAACTGCTTAGTGTTCTGTGAATTCATCTCACAGAGTTACATGTGTATTTCGTGGATCTCTTTGCTAGCCTTATTTCTGTGGAATCTGAGAACAGATATTTCGGATCCCTTTGAAGACTGTAGGGCCAAAGGAAATATCCTCCGATAACAAAGAGAAAGAAGGTTTCTGAGAAACTTCTTTGTGTTCTGTGAAATCATCTCACAGAGTTACAGCTTTCCCCTCAAGAAGCCTTTCGCTCAGACAGTTCTTGTGGAATTGGCAAAGAGATATTTGGAAGCCCATAGAGGGCTATGGTGAAAAAGGAAATATCCTCAGATGAAATCTGGAAAGAAGCTTTCTGAGAAACTGCTTAGTGTTCTGTGAATTCATCTCACAGAGTTACATGTGTATTTCGTGGATCTCTTTGCTAGCCTTATTTCTGTGGAATCTGAGAAAAGATATTTCGGATCCCTATGAAGACTATAGGGCCAAAGGAAATATCCTCCGATAACAAAGAGAAGGAAGCTTTCTGAGAAACTTCTTTGTGTTCTGTGAAATCATCTCACAGAGTTACAGCTTTCCCCTCAAGAATCCTTTCTCTCAGACAGTTCTTGTGGAATTGGCAAAGTGACATTTGGAAGCCCATAGGGGGCTATGGTGAAAAAGGAAATATCCTCAGATGAAATCTGGAAAGAAGCTTTCTGAGAAACTGCTTAGTGTTCTGTGAATTCATCTCACAGAGTTACATCTGTATTTCGTGGATCTCTTTGCTAGCCTTATTTTTGTGGAATCTGAGAACAGATATTTCGGATCCTTTTAAAGACTATAGGGCCAAAGGAAATATCCTGCGGTAACAAAGAGAAAGAAGCTTTCTGAGCAACTTCTTTGTGTTCTGTGAAATCATCTCACAGAGTTACAGCTTTCCCCTCAAGAAGCCTTTCGCTAAGACAGTTCTTGTGGAATTGGCAAAGTGATATTTGGAAGCCCATAGAGGGCTATGGTGAAAAGGGAAATATCCTCAGATGAAATCTGGAAAGAAGCTTTCTGAGAAACTGCTTAGTGTTCTGTGAATTCATCTCACAGAGTTACATCTGTATTTCGTGGATCTCTTTGCTAGCCTTATTTCTGTGGAATCTGAGAACAGATATTTCGAATCCCTTTGAAGACTATAGGGCCAAAGGAAATATCCTGCGATAACAAAGAGAAAGAAGCTTTCTGAGAAACTTCTTTCTGTTCTGTGAAATCATCTCACAGAGTTACAGCTTTCCCCTCAAGAAGCCTTTCGCAAAGACAGTTCTTGTGGAATTGGCAAAGTGATATTTGGAAGCCTATAGAGGGCTAGGATGAAAAAGGAAACATCCTCAGATGAAATCTGGAAAGAAGCTTTCTGAGAAACTGCTTAGTGTTCTGTGAATTCATCTCACAGAGTTACATCTGTATTTCGTGGATCTCTTTGCTAGCCTTATTTCTGTGGAATCTGAGAACAGATATTTCGGATCCCTTTGAAAACTATAGGGCCAAAGGAAATATCCTCCGATAACAAAGAGAAAGAAGCTTTCTGAGAAACTTCTTTGTGTTCTGTGAAATCATCTCACAAAGTTACAGCTTTCCCCTCAAGAAGCCTTTCGCTAAGACAGTTCTTGTGGAATTGGCAAAGTGATATTTGGAAGCCCATAGAGGGCTATGGTGAAAAAGGAAATATCCTCAGATGAAATCTGGAAAGAAGCTTTCTGAGAAACTGCTTAGTGTTCTGTGAATTCATCTCACAGAGTTACATCTGTATTTCGTGGATCTCTTTGCTAGCCTTATTTCTGTGGAATCTGAGAACAGATATTTCGGATCCTTTTAAACACTATAGGGCCAAAGGAAATATCCTGCGGTAACAAAGAGAAAGAAGCTTTCTGAGCAACTTCTTTGTGTTCTGTGAAATCATCTCACAGAGTTACAGCTTTCCCCTCAAGAAGCCTTTCGCTAAGACATTTCTTGTGGAATTGGCAAAGTGATATTTGGAAGCCGATAGAGGGCTATGGTGAAAAAGGAAATATCCTCAGATGAAATCTGGAAAGAAGCTTTCTGAGAAACTGCTTAGTGTTCTGTGAATTCATCTCACAGAGTTACATCTGTATTTCGTGGATCTCTTTGCTAACCTTATTTCTGTGGAATCTGAGAACAGATATTTCGAATCCCTTTGAAGACTATAGGGCCAAAGGAAATATCCTGCGATAACAAAGAGAAAGAAGCTGTCTGAGAAACTTCTTTGTGTTCTGTGAAATCATCTCACAGAGTTACAGCTTTACCCTCAAGAAGCCTTTCGCTAAGACAGTTCTTGTGGAATTGGCAAAGTGATATTTGGAAGCCCATGGAGGGCTATGGTGAAAAAGGAAATATCCTCAGATGAAATCTGGAAAGAAGCTTTCTGAGAAACTGGTTAGTGTTCTGTGAATTCATCTCACAGAGTTCCATCTGTATTTCGTGGATCTCTTTGCTAGCCTTATTTCTGTGGAATCTGAGAACAGATATTTCGGATCCCGTTGAAGACTATAGGGCCAAAGGAAATATCCTCCGATAACAAAGAGAAAGAAGCTTTCTGAGAAACTTCTTTGTGTTCTGTGAAATCATCTCACAGAGTTACAGCTTTCCCCTCAAGAAGCCTTTCGCTCAGACAGCTCTTGTGGAATTGGCAAAGTGATATTTGGAAGCCCATAGAGGGCTATGGTGAAAAAGGAAATATCCTCAGATGAAATCTGGAAAGAAGCTTTCTGAGAAACTGCTTAGTGTTCTGTGAATTCATCTCACAGCGTTACATCTGTATTTCGTGGATCTCTTTGCTAGCCTTATTTCTGTGGAATCTGAGAACAGATATTTCGAATCCCTTTGAAGACTATAGGGCCAAAGGAAATATCCTGCGATAACAAAGAGAAAGAAGCTTTCTGAGAAACTTCTTTCTGTTCTGTGAAATCATCTCACAGAGTTACAGCTTTCCCCTCAAGAAGCCTTTCGCTAAGACAGTTCTTGTGGAATTGGCAAAGTGATATTTGGAAGCCCATAGAGGGCTATGGTGAAAAAGGAAATATCCTCAGATGAAATCTGGAAAGAAGCTTTCTGAGAAACTGCTTAGTGTTCTGTGAATTCATCTCACAGAGTTACATCTGTATTTCGTGGATCTCTTTGCTAGCCTTATTTCTGTGGAATCTGAGAACAGATATTTCGGATCCCTTTGAAGACTATAGGGCCAAAGGAAATATCCTCCGATAACAAAGAGAAAGAAGCTTTCTGAGAAACTTCTTTGTGTTCTGTGAAATCATCTCACAGAGTTACAGCTTTCCCCTAAAGAAGCCTTTCGCTAAGACAGTTCTTGTGGAATTGGCAAAGTGATATTTGGAAGCCCATAGGGGGCTATGGTGAAAAAGGAAATATCCTCAGATGAAATCTGGAAAGAAGCTTTCTGAGAAACTGCTTAGTGTTCTGTGAATTCATCTCACAGAGTTACATGTGTATTTCGTGGATCTCTTTGCTAGCCTTATTTCTGTGGAATCTGAGAACAGATATTTCGGATCCCTTTGAAGACTGTAGGGCCAAAGGAAATATCCTCCGATAACAAAGAGAAAGAAGGTTTCTGAGAAACTTCTTTGTGTTCTGTGAAATCATCTCACAGAGTTACAGCTTTCCCCTCAAGAAGCCTTTCGCTCAGACAGTTCTTGTGGAATTGGCAAAGAGATATTTGGAAGCCCATAGAGGGCTATGGTGAAAAAGGAAATATCCTCAGATGAAATCTGGAAAGAAGCTTTCTGAGAAACTGCTTAGTGTTCTGTGAATTCATCTCACAGAGTTACATGTGTATTTCGTGGATCTCTTTGCTAGCCTTATTTCTGTGGAATCTGAGAAAAGATATTTCGGATCCCTATGAAGACTATAGGGCCAAAGGAAATATCCTCCGATAACAAAGAGAAGGAAGCTTTCTGAGAAACTTCTTTGTGTTCTGTGAAATCATCTCACAGAGTTACAGCTTTCCCCTCAAGAATCCTTTCTCTCAGACAGTTCTTGTGGAATTGGCAAAGTGACATTTGGAAGCCCATAGGGGGCTATGGTGAAAAAGGAAATATCCTCAGATGAAATCTGGAAAGAAGCTTTCTGAGAAACTGCTTAGTGTTCTGTGAATTCATCTCACAGAGTTACATCTGTATTTCGTGGATCTCTTTGCTAGCCTTATTTCTGTGGAATCTGAGAACAGATATTTCGGATCCTTTTAAAGAGTATAGGGCCAAAGGAAATATCCTGCGGTAACAAAGAGAAAGAAGCTTTCTGAGCAACTTCTTTGTGTTCTGTGAAATCATCTCACAGAGTTACAGCTTTCCCCTCAAGAAGCCTTTCGCTAAGACAGTTCTTGTGGAATTGGCAAAGTGATATTTGGAAGCCCATAGAGGGCTATGGTGAAAAAGGAAATATCCTCAGATGAAATCTGGAAAGAAGCTTTCTGAGAAACTGCTTAGTGTTCTGTGAATTCATCTCACAGAGTTACATCTCTATTTCATGGATCTCTTTGCTAGCCTTATTTCTGTGGAATCTGAGAACAGATATTTCGGATCCCTTTGAAAACTATAGGGCCAAAGGAAATATCCTGCGGTAACAAAGAGAAAGAAGCTTTCTGAGCAACTTCTTTGTGTTCTGTGAAATCATCTCACAGAGTTACAGCTTTCCCCTCAAGAAGCCTTTCGCTAAGACAGTTCTTGTGGAATTGGCAAAGTGATATTTGGAAGCCCATAGAGGGCTATGGTGAAAAAGGAAATATCCTCAGATGAAATCTGGAAAGAAGCTTTCTGAGAAACTGCTTAGTGTTCTGTGAATTCATCTCACAGAGTTACATCTCTATTTCGTGGATCTCTTTGCTAGCCTTATTTCTGTGGAATCTGAGAACAGATATTTCGAATCCCTTTGAAGACTATAGGGCCAAAGGAAATATCCTGCGATAACAAAGAGAAAGAAGCTTTCTGAGAAACTTCTTTCTGTTCTGTGAAATCATCTCACAGAGTTACAGCTTTCCCCTCAAGAAGCCTTTCGCAAAGACAGTTCTTGTGGAATTGGCAAAGTGATATTTGGAAGCCTATAGAGGGCTAGGATGAAAAAGGAAATATCCTCAGATGAAATCTGGAAAGAAGCTTTCTGAGAAACTGCTTAGTGTTCTGTGAATTCATCTCACAGAGTTACATCTGTATTTCGTGGATCTCTTTGCTAGCCTTATTTCTGTGGAATCTGAGAACAGATATTTCGGATCCCTTTGAAAACTATAGGGCCAAAGGAAATATCCTGCGGTAACAAAGAGAAAGAAGCTTTCTGAACAACTTCTTTGTGTTCTGTGAAATCATCTCACAGAGTTACAGCTTTCCCCTCAAGAAGCCTTTCGCTCAGACAGTTCTTGTGGAATTGGCAAAGTGATATTCGTAAGCCCATAGAGGGCTATGGTGAAAAAGGAAATATCCTCAGATGAAATCTGGAAAGAAGCTTTCTGAGAAACTGCTTAGTGTTCTGTTAATTCATCTCACAGAGTTACATCTGTATTTCGTGGATCTCTTTGCTAGCCTTATTTTTGTGTAATCTGAGAACAGATATTTCGGATCCCTTTGAAGACTATAGGGCCAAAGGAAATATCCTCCGATAACAAAGAGAAAGAAGCTTTCTGAGAAACTTCTTTGTGTTCTGTGAAATCATCTCACAGAGTTACAGCTTTCCCCTCAAGAAGCCTTTCGCTACGACAGTTCTTGTGTAATTGGCAAAGAGATATTTGGAAGCCCATAGAGGGCTATGGTGAAAAAGGAAATATCCTCAGATGAAATCTGGAAAGAAGCTTTCTGAGAAACTGCTTAGTGTTCTGTGAATTCATCTCACAGAGTTACATGTGTATTTCGTGGATCTCTTTGCTAGCCTTATTTCTGTGGAATCTGAGAACAGATATTTCGGATCCCTTTGAAGACTATAGGGCCAAAGGAAATATCCTCCGATAACAAAGAGAAAGAAGCTTTCTGAGAAACTTCTTTGTGTTCTGTGAAATCATGTCACAGAGTTACAGCTTTCCCCTCAAGAACCCTTTCGCTAAGACAGTTCTTGTGGAATTGGCAAAGTGATATTTGGAAGCCCATAGGGGGCTATGGTGAAAAAGGAAATATCCTCAGATGAAATCTGGAAAGAAGCTTTCTGAGAAACTGCTTAGTGTTCTGTTAATTCATCTCACAGAGTTACATCTGTATTTCGTGGATCTCTTTGCTAGCCTTATTTCTGTGGAATCTGAGAATAGATATTTCGGATCCTTTTAAAGACTATAGGGCCAAAGGAAATATCCTCCAATAACAAAGAGAAAGAAGCTTTCTGAGAAACTTCTTTGTGTTCTGTGAAATCATCTCACAGAGTTACAGCTTTCCCCTCAAGAAGCCTTTCGCTAAGACAGTTCTTGTGGAATTGGCAAAGTGATATTTGGAAGCCTGTAGAGGGCTATGGTGAAAAAGGAAATATCCTCAGATGAAATCTGGAAAGAAGCTTTCTGAGAAACTGCTTAGTGTTCTGTGAATTCATCTCACAGAGTTACATCTGTATTTCGTGGATCTCTTTGCTAGCCTTATTTCTGTGGAATCTGAGAACAGAGATTTCGGATCCCTTTGAAGACTATAGGGCCAAAGGAAATATCCTCCGATAACAAAGAGAAAGAAGGTTTCTGAGAAACTTCTTTGTGTTCTGTGAAATCATCTCACAGAGTTACAGCTTTCCCCTCAAGAAGCCTTTCGCTCAGACAGTTCTTGTGGAATTGGCAAAGTGATATTTGGAAGCCCATAGAGGGCTATGGTGAAAAAGGAAATATCCTCAGATGAAATCGGGAAAGAGGCCTTCTGAGAAACTGCTTAGTGTTCTGTGAATTCATCTCACAGAGTTACATCTGTATTTCGTGGATCTCTTTGCTAGCCTTATTTCTGTGGAATCTGAGAACAGATATTTCGGATCCCTTTCAAGACTATAGGGCCAAAGGAAATATCCTCCGATAACAAAGAGAAAGAAGCTTTCTGAGAAACTTCTTTGTGTTCTGTGAAATCATCTCACAGAGTTACAGCTTTCCCCTTAAGATGCCTTTCGCTAAGACAGTTCTTGTGGAATTGGCAAAGTGATATTTGGAAGCCCATAGGGGGCTATGGTGAAAAAGGAAATATCCTCAGATGAAATCTGGAAAGAAGCTTTCTGAGAAACTGCTTAGTGTTCTGTGAATTCGTCTCACAGAGTTACATCTGTATTTCGTTGATCTCTTTGCTAGCCTTACTTCTGTGGAATCTGAGAACAGATATTTCGGATCCCTTTGAAGACTATAGGGCCAAAGGAAATATGCTCCGATAACAAAGAGAAAGAAGCTTTCTGAGAAACTTCTTTCTGTTCTGTGAAATCATCTCACAGAGTTACAGCTTTCCCCTCAAGAAGCCTTTCGCTACGAAAGTTCTTGTGTAATTGGCAAAGTGATATTTGGAAGCCCATAGAGGGCTATGGTGAAAAAGGAAATATCCTCAGATGAAATCTGGAAAGAAGCTTTCTGAGAAACTGCTTAGTGTTCTGTGAATTCATCTCACAGAGTTACATCTGTATTTCGTGGATCTCTTTGCTAGCCTTATTTCTGTGGAATCTGAGAACAGATATTTCGGATCCCTTTCAAGACTATAGGGCCAAAGGAAATATCCTCCGATAACAAAGAGAAAGAAGCTTTCTGAGAAACTTCTTTGTGTTCTGTGAAATCATCTCACAGAGTTACAGCTTTCCCCTTAAGATGCCTTTCGCTAAGACAGTTCTTGTGGAATTGGCAAAGTGATATTTGGAAGCCCATAGGGGGCTATGGTGAAAAAGGAAATATCCTCAGATGAAATCTGGAAAGAAGCTTTCTGAGAAACTGCTTAGTGTTCTGTGAATTCGTCTCACAGAGTTACATCTGTATTTCGTTGATCTCTTTGCTAGCCTTACTTCTGTGGAATCTGAGAACAGATATTTCGGATCCCTTTGAAGACTATAGGGCCAAAGGAAATATGCTCCGATAACAAAGAGAAAGAAGCTTTCTGAGAAACTTCTTTCTGTTCTGTGAAATCATCTCACAGAGTTACAGCTTTCCCCTCAAGAAGCCTTTCGCTACGAAAGTTCTTGTGTAATTGGCAAAGTGATATTTGGAAGCCCATAGAGGGCTATGGTGAAAAAGGAAATATCCTCAGATGAAATCTGGAAAGAAGCTTTCTGAGAAACTGCTTAGTGTTCTGTGAATTCATCTCACAGAGTTACATCTGTATTTCGTGGATCTCTTTGCTAGCCTTATTTCTGTGGAATCTGAGAACAGAGATTTCGGATCCCTTTGAAGACTATAGGGCCAAAGGAAATATCCTCCGATAACAAAGAGAAAGAAGGTTTCTGAGAAACTTCTTTGTGTTCTGTGAAATCATCTCACAGAGTTACAGCTTTACCCTCAAGAAGCCTTTCGCTCAGACAGTTCTTGTGGAATTGGCATAGAGATATTTGGCAGCCCATAGAGGGCTATGGTGAAAAAGGAAATATCCTCAGATGAAATCTGGAAAGAAGCTTTCTGAGAAACTGCTTAGTGTTCTGTGAATTCATCTCACAGAGTTACATGTGTATTTCGTGGATCTCTTTGCTAGCCTTATTTCTGTGGAATCTGAGAAAAGACATTTCGGATCCCTATGAAGACTATAGGGCCAAAGGAAATATCCTCCGATAACAAAGAGAAGGCAGCTTTCTGACAAACTTCTTTGTGTTCTGTGAAATCATCTCACAGAGTTACAGCTTTCCCCTCAAGAAGCCTTTCGCTCAGACATTTCTTGTAGAATTGGCAAAGTGATATTTGGAAGCCCATAGAGGGCTATGGTGAAAAAGGAAATATCCTCAGAGGAAATCGGGAAAGAAGCCTTCTGAGAAACTGCTTAGTGTTCTGTTAATTCATCTCACAGAGTTACATGTGTATTTCGTGGATCTCTTTGCTAGCCTTATTTCTGTGGAATCTGAGAAAAGATATTTCGCATCCCTATGAAGACTATTGGGCCAAAGGAAATATCCTCCGATAACAAAGAGAAAGAAGCTTTCTGAGATACTTCTTTGTGTTCTGTGAAATCATCTCACAGAGTTACAGCTTTCCCCTCAAGAAGCCTTTCGCTAAGACAGTTCTTGTGGAATTGGCAAAGAGATATTTGGAAGCCCATAGAGGGCTATGGTGAAAAAGGAAATATCCTCAGATGAAATCTGGAAAGAAGCTTTCTGAGAAACTGCTTAGTGTTCTGTGAATTCATCTCACAGAGTTACATCTGTATTTCGTGGATCTCTTTGCTAGCCTTATTTCTGTGGAATCTGAGAACAGATATTTCGGATCCCTTTGAAGACTATAGGGCCAAAGGAAATATCCTCCGATAACAAAGAGAAAGAAGCTTTCTGAGAAACTTCTTTGTGTTCTGTGAAATCATCTCACAGAGTTACAGCTTACCCCTCAAGAAGCCTTTCGCTAAGACAGTTCTTGTGGAATTGGCAAAGTGATATTTGGTAGCCCATAGGGGTCTATGGTGAAAAAGGAAATATCCTCAGATGAAATCTGGAAAGAAGCTTTCTGAGAAACTGCTTAGTGTTCTGTGAATTCATCTCACAGAGTTACATCTGTATTTCGTGGATCTCTTTGCTAGCCTTATTTCTGTGGAATCTGAGAACAGATATTTCGGATCCCTATGAAGACTATAGGGCGAAAGGAAATATCCTCCGATAACAAAGAGAAGGAAGCTTTCTGAGAAACTTCTTTGTGTTCTGTGAAATCATCTCACAGAGTTACAGCTTTCCCCTCAAGAAGCCTTTCGCTCAGACAGTTCTTGTGGAATTGGCAAAGTGATATTCGTAAGCCCATAGAGGGCTATGGTGAAAAAGGAAATATCCTTAGATGAAATCTGGAAAGAAGCTTTCTGAGAAACTGCTTAGTGTTCTGTTAATTCATCTCACAGAGTTACATCTGTATTTCGTGGATCTCTTTGCTAGCCTTGTTTTTGTGTAATCTGAGAACAGATATTTCGGATCCCTTTGAAGACTATAGGGACAAAGGAAATATCCTCCGATAACAAAGAGAAAGAAGCTTTCTGAGAAACTTCTTTGTGTTCTGTGAAATCATCTCACAAAGTTACAGCTTTCCCCTCAAGAAGCCTTTCGCTACGACAGTTCTTGTGTAATTGGCAAAGAGATATTTGGAAGCCCATAGAGGGCTATGGTGAAAAAGGAAATATCCTCAGATGAAATCTGGAAAGAAGCTTTCTGAGAAACTGCTTAGTGTTCTGTGAATTCATCTCACAGAGTTACATGTGTATTTCGTGGATCTCTTTGCTAGCCTTATTTCTGTGGAATCTGAGAACAGATATTTCGGATCCCTTTGAAGACTATAGGGCCAAAGGAAATATCCTCCGATAACAAAGAGAAAGAAGCTTTCTGAGAAACTTCTTTGTGTTCTGTGAAATCATCTCACAGAGTTACAGCTTTCCCCTCAAGAATCCTTTCTCTCAGACAGTTCTTGTGGAATTGGCAAAGTGACATTTGGAAGCCCATAGGGGGCTATGGTGAAAAAGGAAATATCCTCAGATGAAATCTGGAAAGAAGCTTTCTGAGAAACTGCTTAGTGTTCTGTGAATTCATCTCACAGAGTTACATCTGTATTTCGTGGATCTCTTTGCTAGCCTTATTTCTGTGGAATCTGAGAACAGATATTTCGGATCCTTTTAAAGACTATAGGGCCAAAGGAAATATCCTGCGGTAACAAAGAGAAAGAAGCTTTCTGAGCAACTTCTTTGTGTTCTGTGAAATCATCTCACAGAGTTACAGCTTTCCCCTCAAGAAGCCTTTCGCTAAGACAGTTCTTGTGGAATTGGCAAAGTGATATTTGGAAGCCCATAGAGGGCTATGGTGAAAAAGGAAATATCCTCAGATGAAATCTGGAAAGAAGCTTTCTGAGAAACTGCTTAGTGTTCTGTGAATTCATCTCACAGAGTTACATGTGTATTTCGTGGATCTCTTTGCTAGCCTTATTTCTGTGGAATCTGAGAATAGATATTTCGAATCCCTTTGAAGAGTATACGGCCAAAGGAAATATCCTGCGATAACAAAGAGAAAGAAGCTTTCTGAGAAACTTCTTTCTGTTCTGTGAAATCATCTCACAGAGTTACAGCTTTCCCCTCAAGAAGCCTTTCGCAAAGACAGTTCTTGTGGAATTGGCAAAGTGATATTTGGAAGCCTATAGAGGGCTAGGATGAAAAAGGAAATATCCTCAGATGAAATCTGGAAAGAAGCTTTCTGAGAAACTGCTTAGTGTTCTGTGAATTCATCTCACAGAGTTACATCTGTATTTCGTGGATCTCTTTGCTAGCCTTATTTCTGTGGAATCTGAGAACAGATATTTCGGATCCCTTTGAAAACTATAGGGCCAAAGGAAATATCCTGCGGTAACAAAGAGAAAGAAGCTTTCTGAGCAACTTCTTTGTGTTCTGTGAAATCATCTCACAGAGTTACAGCTTTCCCCTCAAGAAGCCTTTCGCTAAGACATTTCTTATGGAATTGGCAAAGTGATATATGGAAGCCCATAGAGGGCTATGGTGAAAAAGGAAATATCCTCAGATGAAATCTGGAAAGAAGCTTTCTGAGAAACTGCTTAGTGTTCTGTGAATTCATCTCACAGAGTTACATCTGTATTTCGTGGATCTCTTTGCTAACCTTATTTCTGTGGAATCTGAGAACAGATATTTCGAATCCCTTTGAAGACTATTGGGCCAAAGGAAATATCCTGCGATAACAAAGAGAAAGAAGCTTTCTGAGAAACTTCTTTGTGTTCTGTGAAATCATCTCACAGAGTTACAGCTTTCCCCTCAAGAAGCCTTTCGCTAAGACAGTTCTTGTGGAATTGGCAAAGTGATATTTGGAAGCCCATGGAGGGCTATGGTGAAAAAGGAAATATCCTCAGATGAAATCGGGAAAGAAGCTTTCTGAGAAACTGGTTAGTGTTCTGTGAATTCATCTCACAGAGTTACATCTGTATTTCGTGGATCTCTTTGCTAGCCTTATTTCTGTGTAATCTGAGAACAGATATTTCGGATCCCGTTGAAGACTATAGGGCCAAAGGAAATATCCTCCGATAACAAAGAGAAAGAAGCTTTCTGAGAAACTTCCTTGTGTTCTGTGAAATCATCTCACAGAGTTACAGCTTTCCCCTCAAGAAGCCTTTCGCTCAGACAGTTCTTGTGGAATTGGCAAAGTGATATTTGGAAGCCCATAGAGGGCTATGGTGAAAAAGGAAATATCCTCAGATGAAATCTGGAAAGAAGCTTTCTGAGAAACTGCTTAGTGTTCTGTGAATTCATCTCACAGCGTTACATCTGTATTTCGTGGATCTCTTTGCTAGCCTTTTTTCTGTGGAATCTGAGAACAGATATTTCGAATCCCTTTGAAGACTATAGGGCCAAAGGAAATATCCTGCGATAACAAAGAGAAAGAAGCTTTCTGAGAAACTTCTTTCTGTTCTGTGAAATCATCTCACAGAGTTACAGCTTTCCCCTCAAGAAGCCTTTCGCTAAGACAGTTCTTGTGGAATTGGCAAAGTGATATTTGGAAGCCCATAGAGGGCTATGGTGAAAAAGGAAATATCCTCAGATGAAATCTGGAAAGAAGCTTTCTGAGAAACTGCTTAGTGTTCTGTGAATTCATCTCACAGAGTTACATCTGTATTTCGTGGATCTCTTTGCTAGCCTTATTTCTGTGGAATCTGAGAACAGAGATTTCGGATCCCTTTGAAGACTATAGGGCCAAAGGAAATATCCTCCGATAACAAAGAGAAAGAAGGTTTCTGAGAAACTTCTTTGTGTTCTGTGAAATCATCTCACAGAGTTACAGCTTTACCCTCAAGAAGCCTTTCGCTCAGACAGTTCTTGTGGAATTGGCATAGAGATATTTGGCAGCCCATAGAGGGCTATGGTGAAAAAGGAAATATCCTCAGATGAAATCTGGAAAGAAGCTTTCTGAGAAACTGCTTAGTGTTCTGTGAATTCATCTCACAGAGTTACATGTGTATTTCGTGGATCTCTTTGCTAGCCTTATTTCTGTGGAATCTGAGAAAAGACATTTCGGATCCCTATGAAGACTATAGGGCCAAAGGAAATATCCTCCGATAACAAAGAGAAGGCAGCTTTCTGACAAACTTCTTTGTGTTCTGTGAAATCATCTCACAGAGTTACAGCTTTCCCCTCAAGAAGCCTTTCGCTCAGACAGTTCTTGTAGAATTGGCAAAGTGATATTTGGAAGCCCATAGAGGGCTATGGTGAAAAAGGAAATATCCTCAGAGGAAATCGGGAAAGAAGCCTTCTGAGAAACTGCTTAGTGTTCTGTTAATTCATCTCACAGAGTTACATGTGTATTTCGTGGATCTCTTTGCTAGCCTTATTTCTGTGGAATCTGAGAAAAGATATTTCGCATCCCTATGAAGACTATTGGGCCAAAGGAAATATCCTCCGATAACAAAGAGAAAGAAGCTTTCTGAGAAACTTCTTTGTGTTCTGTGAAATCATCTCACAGAGTTACAGCTTTCCCCTCAAGAAGCCTTTCGCTAAGACAGTTCTTGTGGAATTGGCAAAGAGATATTTGCAAGCCCATAGAGGGCTATGGTGAAAAAGGAAATATCCTCAGATGAAATCTGGAAAGAAGCTTTCTGAGAAACTGCTTAGTGTTCTGTTAATTCATCTCACAGAGTTACATCTGTATTTCGTGGATCTCTTTGCTAGCCTTATTTCTGTGGAATCTGAGAACAGATATTTCGGATCCCTTTGAAGACTATAGGGCCAAAGGAAATATCCTCCGATAACAAAGAGAAAGAAGCTTTCTGAGAAACTTCTTTGTGTTCTGTGAAATCATCGCACAGAGTTACAGCTTACCCCTCAAGAAGCCTTTCGCTAAGACAGTTCTTGTGGAATTGGCAAAGTGATATTTGGTAGCCCATAGGGGTCTATGGTGAAAAAGGAAATATCCTCAGATGAAATCTGGAAAGAAGCTTTCTGAGAAACTGCTTAGTGTTCTGTGAATTCATCTCACAGAGTTACATCTGTATTTCGTGGATCTCTTTGCTAGCCTTATTTCTGTGGAATCTGAGAACAGATATTTCGGATCCCTATGAAGACTATAGGGCCAAAGGAAATATCCTCCGATAACAAAGAGAAGGAAGCTTTCTGAGAAACTTCTTTGTGTTCTGTGAAATCATCTCACAGAGTTACAGCTTTCCCCTCAAGAAGCCTTTCGCTCAGACAGTTCTTGTGGAATTGGCAAAGTGATATTCGTAAGCCCATAGAGGGCTATGGTGAAAAAGGAAATATCCTCAGATGAAATCTGGAAAGAAGCTCTCTGAGAAACTGCTTAGTGTTCTGTTAATTCATCTCACAGAGTTACATCTGTATTTCGTGGATCTCTTTGCTAGCCTTATTTTTGTGTAATCTGAGAACAGATATTTCGGATCCCTTTGAAGACTATAGGGCCAAAGGAAATATCCTCCGATAACAAAGAGAAAGAAGCTTTCTGAGAAACTTCTTTGTGTTCTGTGAAATCATCTCACAGAGTTACAGCTTTCCCCTCAAGAAGCCTTTCGCTACGACAGTTCTTGTGTAATTGGCAAAGAGATATTTGGAAGCCCATAGAGGGCTATGGTGAAAAAGGAAATATCCTCAGATGAAATCTGGAAAGAAGCTTTCTGAGAAACTGCTTAGTGTTCTGTGAATTCATCTCACAGAGTTACATGTGTATTTCGTGGATCTCTTTGCTAGCCTTATTTCTGTGGAATCTGAGAACAGATATTTCGGATCCCTTTGAAGACTATAGGGCCAAAGGAAATATCCTCCGATAACAAAGAGAAAGAAGCTTTCTGAGAAACTTCTTTGTGTTCTGTGAAATCATGTCACAGAGTTACAGCTTTCCCCTCAAGAACCCTTTCGCTAAGACAGTTCTTGTGGAATTGGCAAAGTGATATTTGGAAGCCCATAGGGGGCTATGGTGAAAAAGGAAATATCCTCAGATGAAATCTGGAAAGAAGCTTTCTGAGAAACTGCTTAGTGTTCTGTTAATTCATCTCACAGAGTTACATCTGTATTTCGTGGATCTCTTTGCTAGCCTTATTTCTGTGGAATCTGAGAACAGATATTTCGGATCCTTTTAAAGACTATAGGGCCAAAGGAAATATCCTGCGGTAACAAAGAGAAAGAAGCTTTCTGAGCAACTTCTTTGTGTTCTGTGAAATCATCTCACAGAGTTACAGCTTTCCCCTCAAGAAGCCTTTCGCTAAGACAGTTCTTGTGGAATTGGCAAAGTGATATTTGGAAGCCCATAGAGGGCTATGGTGAAAAAGGAAATATCCTCAGATGAAATCTGGAAAGAAGCTTTCTGAGAAACTGCTTAGTGTTCTGTGAATTCATCTCACAGAGTTACATCTGTATTTCGTGGATCTCTTTGCTAGCCTTATTTCTGTGGAATCTGAGAACAGATATTTCGAATCCCTTTGAAGACTATAGGGCCAAAGGAAATATCCTGCGATAACAAAGAGAAAGAAGCTTTCTAAGAAACTTCTTTCTGTTCTGTGAAATCATCTCACAGAGTTACAGCTTTACCCTCAAGAAGCCTTTCGCTAAGACAGTTCTTGTGGAATTGGCAAAGTGATATTTGGAAGCCTGTAGAGGGCTATGGTGAAAAAGGAAATATCCTCAGATGAAATCTGGAAAGAAGCTTTCTGAGAAACTGCTTAGTGTTCTGTGAATTCATCTCACAGAGTTACATCTGTATTTCGTGGATCTCTTTGCTAGCCTTATTTCTGTGGAATCTGAGAACAGAGATTTCGGATCCCTTTGAAGACTATAGGGCCAAAGGAAATATCCTCCGATAACAAAGAGAAAGAAGGTTTCTGAGAAACTTCTTTGTGTTCTGTGAAATCATCTCACAGAGTTACAGCTTTCCCCTCAAGAAGCCTTTCGCTCAGACAGTTCTTGTGGAATTGGCAAAGTGATATTTGGAAGCCCATAGAGGGCTATGGTGAAAAAGGAAATATCCTCAGATGAAATCGGGAAAGAGGCCTTCTGAGAAACTGCTTAGTGTTCTGTGAATTCATCTCACAGAGTTACATCTGTATTTCGTGGATCTCTTTGCTAGCCTTATTTCTGTGGAATCTGAGAACAGATATTTCGGATCCCTTTCAAGACTATAGGGCCAAAGGAAATACCCTCCGATAACAAAGAGAAAGAAGCTTTCTGAGAAACTTCTTTGTGTTCTGTGAAATCATCTCACAGAGTTACAGCTTTCCCCTTAAGATGCCTTTCGCTAAGACAGTTCTTGTGGAATTGGCAAAGTGATATTTGGAAGCCCATAGGGGGCTATGGTGAAAAAGGAAATATCCTCAGATGAAATCTGGAAAGAAGCTTTCTGAGAAACTGCTTAGTGTTCTGTGAATTCGTCTCACAGAGTTACATCTGTATTTCGTTGATCTCTTTGCTAGCCTTACTTCTGTGGAATCTGAGAAAAGATATTTCGGATCCCTTTGAAGACTATAGGGCCAAAGGAAATATGCTCCGATAACAAAGAGAAAGAAGCTTTCTGAGAAACTTCTTTCTGTTCTGTGAAATCATCTCACAGAGTTACAGCTTTCCCCTCAAGAAGCCTTTCGCTACGAAAGTTCTTGTGTAATTGGCAAAGAGATATTTGGAAGCCCATAGAGGGCTATGATGAAAAAGGAAATATCCTCAGATGAAATATGGAAAGAAGCTTTCTGAGAAACTGCTTAGTGTTCTGTGAATTCATCTCACAGAGTTACATCTGTATTTCGTGGATCTCTTTGCTAGCCTTATTTCTGTGGAATCTGAGAACAGATATTTCGGATCCCTTTGAAGACTATAGGGCCAAAGGAAATATCCTCCAATAACAAAGAGAAAGAAGCTTTCTGAGAAACTTCTTTGTGTTCTGTGAAATCATCTCACAGAGTTACAGCTTTCCCCTCAAGAAGCCTTTCGCTAAGACAGTTCTTGTGGAATTGGCAAAGTGATATTTGGAAGCCCATAGAGGGCTATGGTGAAAAAGGAAATATCCTCAGATGAAATCTGGAAAGAAGCTTTCTGAGAAACTGCTTAGTGTTCTGTGAATTCATCTCACAGAGTTACATCTGTATTTCGTGGATCTCTTTGCTAGCCTTATTTCTGTGGAATCTGAGAACTGATATTTCGAATCCCTTTGAAGACTATAGGGCCAAAGGAAATATCCTGCGATCACAAAGAGAAAGAAGCTTTCTGAGAAACTTCTTTGTGTTCTGTGAAATCATCTCACAGAGTTACAGCTTTCCCCTCAAGAAGCCTTTCGCTAAGACAGTTCTTGTGGAATTGGCAAAGTGATATTTGGAAGCCCATAGAGGGCTATGGTGAAAAAGGAAATATCCTCAGATGAAATCTGGAAAGAAGCTTTCTGAGAAACTGCTTAGTGTTCTGTGAATTCATCTCACAGAGTTACATCTGTATTTCGTGGATCTCTTTGCTAGCCTTATTTCTGTGTAATCTGAGAACAGATATTTCGGATCCCTTTGAAGACTATAGGGCCAAAGGAAATATCCTCCGATAACAAAGAGAAAGAAGCTTTCTGAGAAACTTCTTTGTGTTCTGTGAAATCACCTCACAGAGTTACAGCTTTACCCTCAAGAAGCCTTTCGCTCAGACAGTTCTTGTGTAATCGGCAAAGAGATATTTGGAAGCCCATAGAGGGCTATGGTGAAAAAGGAAATATCCTCAGATGAAATCTGGAAAGAAGCTTTCTGAGAAACTGCTTAGTGTTCTGTTAATTCATCTCACAGAGTTACATCTGTATTTCGTGGATCTCTTTGCTAGCCTTATTTCTGTGGAATCTGAGAACAGATATTTCGGATCCCTTTGAAGACTATAGGGCCAAAGGAAATATCCTCCGATAACAAAGAGAAAGAAGCTTTGTGAGAAACTCCTTTGTGTTCTGTGAAATCATCTCACAGAGTTACAGCTTTCCCCTCAAGAAGCCTTTCGCTAAGACAGTTCTTGTGGAATTGGCAAAGTGATATTTGGAAGCCCATAGGGGGCTATGGTGAAAAAGGAAATATCCTCAGATGAAATCGGGAAAGAAGCTTTCTGAGAAACTGCTTAGTGTTCTGTGAATTCATCTCACAGAGTTACATGTGTATTTCGTGGATCTCTTTGCTAGCCTTATTTCTGTGGAATCTGAGAAAAGATATTTCGGATCCCTATGAAGACTATAGGGCCAAAGGAAATATCCTCCGATAACAAAGAGAAGGAAGCTTTCTGAAAAACTTCTTTGTGTTCTGTGAAATCATCTCACAGAGTTACAGCTTTCCCCTCAATAAGCCTTTCGCTCAGACAGTTCTTGTGGAATTGGCAAAGTGATATTTGGAAGCCCATAGAGGGCTATGGTGAAAAAGGAAATATCCTCAGATGAAATCGGGAAAGAAGCCTTCTGAGAAACTGCTTAGTGTTCTGTTAATTCATCTCACAGAGTTACATGTGTATTTCGTGGATCTCTTTGCTAGCCTTATTTCTGTGGAATCTGAGAAAAGATATTTCGCATCCCTATGAAGACTATTGGGCCTAAGGAAATATCCTCCGATAACAAAGAGAAAGAAGCTTTCTGAGAAACTTCTTTGTGTTCTGTGAAATCATCACACAGAGTTACAGCTTGCCCCTCAAGAAGCCTTTCGCTAAGACAGTTCTTGTGGAATTGGCAAAGAGATATTTGGAACCCCTTAGAGGGCTATGGTGAAAAAGGAAATATCCTCAGATGAAATCTGGAAAGAAGCTTTCTGAGAAACTGCTTAGTGTTCTGTGAAATCATCTCACAGAATTACAGCTTTCCCCTCAAGAAGCCTTTCGCTAAGACAGTTCTTGTGGAATTGGCAAAGTGATATTTGGAAGCCCATAGAGGGCTATGGTGAAAAAGGAAATATCCTCAGATGAAATCTGGAAAGAAGCTTTCTGAGAAACTGCTTAGTGTTCTGTTAATTCATCTCACAGCGTTACATCTGTATTTCGTGGATCTCTTTGCTAGCCTTATTTCTGTGGAGTCTGAGAACAGATATTTCGGATCCCTTTGAAGACTATAGGGCCAAAGGAAATATCCTCCGATAACAAAGAGAAGGAAGCTTTCTGAGAAACTTCTTTGTGTTCTGTGAAATCATCTCACAGAGTTACAGCTTTCCCCTCAAAAGCCTTTCGCTAAGACAGTTCTTGTGGAATTGGCAAAGTGATATTTGGAAGCCCATAGAGAGCTATGGTGAAAAAGGAAATATCCTCAGATGAAATCTGGAAAGAAGCTTTCTGAGAAACTGCTTAGTGTTCTGTGAATTCATCTCACAGAGTTACATCTGTATTTCGTGGATCTCTTTGCTAGCCTTATTTCTGTGGAATCTGAGAACAGATATTTCGGATCCCTTTCAAGACTATAGGGCCAAAGGAAATATCCTCCGATGACAAAGAGAAAGAAGCTTTCTGAGAAACTTCTTTGTGTTCTGTGAAATCATCTCACAGAGTTACAGCTTTACCCTCAAGAAGCCTTTCGCTAAGACAGTTCTTGTGGAATTGGCAAAGTGATATTTGGAAGTCCATAGAGGGCTATGGTGAAAAAGGAAATATCCTCAGATGAAATCTGGAAAGAAGCTTTCTGAGAAACTGCTTAGTGTTCTGTTAATTCATCTCACAGAGTTACATCTGTATTTCGTGGATCTCTTTGCTAGCCTTATTTCTGTGGAATCTGAGAACAGATATTTCGGATCCCTTTGATGACTATAGGGCCAAAGGAAATATCCTGCGATAACAAAGAGAGAGAAGCTTTCTGAGAAACTTCTTTCTGTTCTGTGAAATCATGTCACAGAGTTACAGCTTTCCCCTCATGAACCCTTTCGCTAAGACAGTTCTTGTGGAATTGGCAAAGTGATATTTGGAAGCCCATAGAGGGCTATGGTGAAAAAGGAAATATCCTCAGATGAAATCTGAAAAGAATCTTTCTAAGAAACTGCTTAGTGTTCTGTGAATTCATCTCACAGAGTTACATGTGTATTTCGTGGATCTCTTTGCTAGCCTTATTTCTCTGGAATCTGAGAAAAGATATTTCGGATCCCTATGAAGACTATAGGGCAAAAGGAAATATCCTGCGATAACAAAGAGAAAGAAGCTTTCTGAGAAACTTCTTTCTGTTCTGTGAAATCGTCTCACAGAGTTACAGCTTTCCCGTCAAGAAGCCTTTCGCTAAGACAGTTCTTGTGGAATTGGCAAAGTGATATTTGGAAGCCCATAGAGGGCTATGGTGAAAAAGGAAATATCCTCAGATGAACTCTGGAAAGAAGCTTTCTGAGAAACTGCTTAGTGTTCTGTGAATTCATCTCACAGAATTAAATCTGTATTTCGTGGATCTCTTTGCTAGCCTTATTTCTGTGTAATCTGAGAACAGATATTTCGGATCCCTTTGAAGACTATAGGGCCAAAGGAAATATCCTCCGATAACAAAGAGAAAGAAGCTTTCTGAGAAACTTCTTTGTGTTCTGTGAAATCATCTC
Organism: Macaca nemestrina; assembly: GCF_043159975.1. Lineage (NCBI taxonomy): Eukaryota > Metazoa > Chordata > Mammalia > Primates > Cercopithecidae > Macaca > Macaca nemestrina. The sequence continues at coordinate 92,402,293 of NC_092125.1, forward strand.
ACAGAGTTACAGCTTTACCCTCAAGAAGCCTTTCGCTACGACAGTTCTTGTGTAATTGGCAAAGAGATATTTGGAAGCCCTTAGAGGGCTATGGTGAAAAAGGAAATATCCTCAGATGAAATCTGGAAAGAAGCTTTCTGAGAAACTGCTTAGTGTTCTGTGAATTCATCTCACAGAGTTACATCTGTATTTCGTGGATCTCTTTGCTAGCCTTATTTCTGTGGAATCTGAGAACAGATATTTCGGATCCCTTTGAAGACTATAGGGCCAAAGGAAATATCCTCCGATAACAAAGAGAAAGAAGCTTTCTGAGAAACTTCTTTGTGTTCTGTGAAATCATCTCACAGAGTTACAGCTTTCCCCTCAAGAAGCCTTTCGCTAAGACAGTTCTTGTGGAATTGGCAAAGTGATATTTGGAAGCCCATAGGGGGCTATGGTGAAAAAGGAAATATCCTCAGATGAAATCTGGAAAGAAGCTTTCTGAGAAACTGCTTAGTGTTCTGTGAATTCATCTCACAGAGTTACATCTGTATTTCGTGGATCTCTTTGCTAGCCTTATTTCTGTGGAATCTGAGAACAGAGATTTCGGATCCCTTTGAAGACTATAGGGCCAAAGGAAATATCCTCCGATAACAAAGAGAAAGAAGCTTTCTGAGAAACTTCCTTGTGTTCTGTGAAATCATCTCACAGAGTTACAGCTTTCCCCTCAAGAAGCCTTTCGCTCAGACAGTTCTTGTGGAATTGGCAAAGAGATATTTGCAAGCCCATAGAGGGCTACGGTGAAAAAGGAAATATCCTCAGATGAAATCTGGAAAGAAGCTTTCTGAGAAACTGCTTAGTGTTCTGTGAATTCATCTCACAGAGTTACATGTGTATTTCGTGGATCTCTTTGCTAGCCTTATTTCTGTGGAATCTGAGAAAAGATATTTCGGATCCCTATGAAGACTATAGGGCCAAAGGAAATATCCTCCGATAACAAAGAGAAGGAAGCTTTCTGAGAAACTTCTTTGTGTTCTGTGAAATCATCTCACAGAGTTACAGCTTTCCCCTCAAGAAGCCTTTCGCTCAGACAGTTCTTGTGGAATTGGCAAAGTGATATTTGGAAGCCCATAGAGGGCTATGGTGAAAAAGGAAATATCCTCAGATGAAATCGGGAAAGAAGCCTTCTGAGAAACTGCTTAGTGTTCTGTTAATTCATCTCACAGAGTTACATGTGTATTTCGTGGATCTCTTTGCTAGCCTTATTTCCGTGGAATCTGAGAAAAGATATTTCGGATCCCTATGAAGACTATAGGGCCAAAGGAAATATCCTCCGATAACAAAGAGAAGGAAGCTTTCTGAGAAACTTCTTTGTGTTCTGTGAAATCATCTCACAGAGTTACAGCTTTCCCCTCAAGAAGCCTTTCGCTAAGACAGTTCTTGTGGAATTGGCAAAGAGATATTTGGAAGCCCATAGAGGGCTATGGTGAAAAAGGAAATATCCTCAGATGAAATCTGGAAAGAAGTTTTCTGAGAAACTGCTTAGTGTTCTGTGAAATCGTCTCACAGAATTACAGCTTTCCCCTCAAGAAGACTTTCGCTAAGACAGTTCTTGTGGAATTGGCAAAGTGATATTTGGAAGCCCATAGAGGGCTATGGTGAAAAAGGAAATATCCTCAGATGAAATCTGGAAAGAAGCTTTCTGAGAAACTGCTTAGTATTCTGTTAATTCATCTCACAGCGTTACATCTGTATTTCTTGGATCTCTTTGCTAGCCTTATTTCTGTGGAGTCTGAGAACAGATATTTCGGATCCCTTTGAAGACTATAGGGCCAAAGGAAATATCCTCCGATAACAAAGAGAAGGAAGCTTTCTGAGAAACTTCTTTGTGTTCTGTGAAATCATCTCACAGAGTTACAGCTTTCCCCTCAAGAAGCCTTTCGCTAAGACAGTTCTTGTGGAATTGGCAAAGTGATATTTGGAAGCCCATAGAGGGCTATGGTGAAAAAGGAAATATCCTCAGATGAAATCGGGAAAGAAGCTTTCTGAGAAACTGCTTAGTGTTCTGTGAATTCATCTCACAGAGTTACATCTGTATTTCGTGGATCTCTTTGCTAGCCTTATTTCTGTGGAATCTGAGAACAGAGATTTCGGATCCCTTTGAAGACTATAGGGCCAAAGGAAATATCCTCCGATAACAAAGAGAAAGAAGGTTTCTGAGAAACTTCCTTGTGTTCTGTGAAATCATCTCACAGAGTTACAGCTTTCCCCTCAAGAAGCCTTTCGCTCAGACAGTTCTTGTGGAATTGGCAAAGAGATATTTGGAAGCCCATAGAGGGCTATGGTGAAAAAGGAAATCTCCTCAGATGAAATCTGGAAAGAAGCTTTCTGAGAAACTGCTTAGTGTTCTGTGAATTCATCTCACAGAGTTACATGTGTATTTCGTGGATCTCTTTGCTAGCCTTATTTCTGTGGAGTCTGAGAAAAGATATTTCGGATCCCTATGAAGACTATAGGGCCAAAGGAAATATCCTCCGATAACAAAGAGAAGGAAGCTTTCTGAGAAACTTCTTTGTGTTCTTTGAAATCATCTCACAGAGTTACAGCTTTCCCCTCAAGAAGCCTTTCGCTCAGACAGTTCTTGTGGAATTGGCAAAGTGATATTTGGAAGCCCATAGAGGGCTATGGTGAAAAAGGAAATATCCTCAGATGAAATCGGGAAAGAAGCCTTCTGAGAAACTGCTTAGTGTTCTGTTAATTCATCTCACAGAGTTACATGTGTATTTCGTGGATCTCTTTGCTAGCCTTATTTCTGTGGAATCTGAGAAAAGATATTTCGCATCCCTATGAAGACTATTGGGCCAAAGGAAATATCCTCCGATAACAAAGAGAAAGAAGCTTTCTGAGAAACTTCTTTGTGTTCTGTGAAATCATCACACAGAGTTACAGCTTGCCCCTCAAGAAGCCTTTCGCTAAGACAGTTCTTGTGGAATTGGCAAAGAGATATTTGGAAGCCCATAGAGGGCTATGGTGAAAAAGGAAATATCCTCAGATGAAATCTGGAAAGAAGCTTTCTGAGAAACTGCTTAGTGTTCTGTGAAATCATCTCACAGAATTACAGCTTTCCCCTCAAGAAGCCTTTCGCTAAGACAGTTCTTGTGGAATTGGCAAAGTGATATTTGGAAGCCCATAGAGGGCTATGGTGAAAAAGGAAATATCCTCAGATGAAATCTGGAAAGAAGCTTTCTGAGAAACTGCTTAGTGTTCTGTTAATTCATCTCACAGCGTTACATCTGTATTTCGTGGATCTCTTTGCTAGCCTTATTTCTGTGGAGTCTGAGAACAGATATTTCGGATCCCTTTGAAGACTATAGGGCCAAAGGAAATATCCTCCGATAACAAAGAGAAGGAAGCTTTCTGAGAAACTTCTTTGTGTTCTGTGAAATCATCTCACAGAGTTACAGCTTTCCCCTCAAGAACCCTTTCGCTAAGACAGTTCTTGCGGAATTGGCAAAGTGATATTTGGAAGCCCATAGAGGGCTATGGTGAAAAAGGAAATATCCTCAGATGAAATCTGGAAAGAAGCTTTCTGAGAAACTGCTTAGTGTTCTGTGAATTCATCTCACAGAGTTCCATCTGTATTTCGTGGATCTCTTTGCTAGCCTTATTTCTGTGGAATCTGAGAACAGATATTTCGGATCCCTTTCAAGACTATAGGGCCAAAGGAAATATCCTCCGATGACAAAGAGAAAGAAGCTTTCTGAGAAACTTCTTTGTGTTCTGTGAAATCATCTCACAGAGTTACAGCTTTACCCTCAAGAAGCCTTTCGCTAAGACAGTTCTTGTGGAATTGGCAAAGTGATATTTGGAAGCCCATAGAGGGCTATGGTGAAAAAGGAAATATCCTCAGATGAAATCTGGAAAGAAGCTTTCTGAGAAACTGCTTAGTGTTCTGTGAATTCATCTCACAGAGTTACATCTGTATTTCGTGGATCTCTTTGCTAGCCTTATTTCTGTGGAATCTGAGAACAGATATTTCGGATCCCTTTGATGACTATAGGGCCAAAGGAAATATCCTGCGATAACAAAGAGAGAGAAGCTTTCTGAGAAACTTCTTTCTGTTCTGTGAAATCATGTCACAGAGTTACAGCTTTCCCCTCAAGAACCCTTTCGCTAAGACAGTTCTTTTGGAATTGGCAAAGTGATATTTGGAAGCCCATAGAGGGCTACGGTGAAAAAGGAAATATCCTCAGATGAAATCTGGAAAGAATCTTTCTAAGAAACTGCTTAGTGTTCTGTGAATTCATCTCACAGAGTTACATGTGTATTTCGTGGATCTCTTTGCTAGCCTTATTTCTCTGGAATCTGAGAAAAGATATTTCGGATCCCTATGAAGACTATAGGGCAAAAGGAAATATCCTGCGATAACAAAGAGAAAGAAGCTTTCTGAGAAACTTCTTTCTGTTCTGTGAAATCGTCTCACAGAGTTACAGCTTTCCCCTCAAGAAGCCTTTCGCTAAGACAGTTCTTGTGGAATTGGCAAAGTGATATTTGGAAGCCCATAGAGGGCTATGGTGAAAAAGGAAATATCCTCAGATGAACTCTGGAAAGAAGCTTTCTGAGAAACTGCTTAGTGTTCTGTGAATTCATCTCACAGAATTAAATCTGTATTTCGTGGATCTCTTTGCTAGCCTTATTTCTGTGGAATCTGAGAACAGATATTTCGGATCCCTTTGAAGACTATAGGGCCAAAGGAAATATCCTCCGATAACAAAGAGAAAGAAGCTTTCTGAGAAACTTCTTTGTGTTCTGTGAAATCATCTCACAGAGTTACAGCTTTACCCTCAAGAAGCCTTTCGCTACGACAGTTCTTGTGTAATTGGCAAAGAGATATTTGGAAGCCCATAGAGGGCTATGGTGAAAAAGGAAATATCCTCAGATGAAATCTGGAAAGAAGCTTTCTGAGAAACTGCTTAGTGTTCTGTTAATTCATCTCACAGAGTTACATCTGTATTTCGTGGATCGCTTTGCTAGCCTTATTTCTGTGGATCTGAGAACAGATATTTCGGATCCCTTTGAAGACTATAGGGCCAAAGGAAATATCCTCCGATAACAAAGAGAAAGAAGCTTTCTGAGAAACTTCTTTGTGTTCTGTGAAATCATCTCACAGAGTTACAGCTTTCCCCTCAAGAAGCCTTTCGCTAAGAGAGTTCTTGTGGAATTGGCAAAGTGATATTTGGAAGCCCATAGGGGGCTATGGTGAAAAAGGAAATATCCTCAGATGAAATCTGGAAAGAAGCTTTCTGAGAAACTGCTTAGTGTTCTGTGAATTCATCTCACAGAGTTACATGTGTATTTCGTGGATCTCTTTGCTAGCCTTATTTCTGTGGAATCTGAGAAAAGATATTTCGGATCCCTATGAAGTCTATAGGGCCAAAGGAAATATCCTCCGATAACAAAGAGAAGGAAACTTTCTGAGAAACTTCTTTGTGTTCTGTGAAATCATCTCACAGAGTTACAGCTTTCCCCTCAAGAAGCCTTTCGCTCAGACAGTTCTTGTGGAATTGGCAAAGTGATATTTGGAAGCCCATAGAGGGCTATGGTGAAAAAGGAAATATCCTCAGATGAAATCGGGAAAGAAGCCTTCTGAGAAACTGCTTAGTGTTCTGTTAATTCATCTCACAGAGTTACATGTGTATTTCGTGGATCTCTTTGCTAGCCTTATTTCTGTGGAATCTGAGAAAAGATATTTCGCATCCCTATGAAGACTATAGGGCCAAAGGAAATATCCTCCGATAACAAAGAGAAAGAAGCTTTCTGAGAAACTTCTTTGTGTTCTGTGAAATCATCTCACAGAGTTACAGCTTTCCCCTCAAGAAGCCTTTCGCTAAGACAGTTCTTGTGGAATTGGCAAAGAGATATTTGGAAGCCCATATAGGGCTATGGTGAAAAAGGAAATATCCTCAGATGAAATCTGGAAAGAAGCTTTCTGAGAAACTGCTTAGTGTTCTGTGAAATCATCTCACAGAATTACAGCTTTCCCCTCAAGAAGCCTTTCGCTAAGACAGTTCTTGTGGAATTGGCAAAGTGATATTTGGACGCCCATAGAGGGCTATGGTGAAAAAGGAAATATCCTCAGATGAAATCTGGAAAGAAGCTTTCTGAGAAACTGCTTAGTGTTCTGTTAATTCATCTCACAGCGTTACATCTGTATTTCGTGGATCTCTTTGCTAGCCTTATTTCTGTGGAGTCTGAGAACAGATATTTCGGATCCCTTTGAAGACTATAGGGCCAAAGGAAATATCCTCCGATAACAAAGGGAAGGAAGCTTTCTGAGAAACTTCTTTGTGTTCTGTGAAATCATCTCACAGAGTTACAGCTTTCCCCTCAAGAAGCCTTTCGCTAAGACAGTTCTTGTGGAATTGGCAAAGTGATATTTGGAAGCCCATAGAGGGCTATGGTGAAAAAGGAAATATCCTCAGATGAAATCTGGAAAGAAGCTTTCTGAGAAACTGCTTAGTATTCTGTGAATTCATCTCATAGAGTTACATCTGTATTTCGTGGATCTCTTTGCTAGCCTTATTTCTGTGGAATCTGAGAACAGATATTTCGGATCCCTTTCAAGACTATAGGGCCAAAGGAAATATCCTCCGATGACAAAGAGAAAGAAGCTTTCTGAGAAACTTCTTTGTGTTCTGTGAAATCATCTCACAGAGTTACAGCTTTACCCTCAAGAAGCCTTTCGCTAAGACATTTCTTGTGGAATTGGCAAAGTGATATTTGGAAGCCCATAGAGGGCTATGGTGAAAAAGGAAATATCCTCAGATGAAATCTGGAAAGAAGCTTTCTGAGAAACTGCTTAGTGTTCTGTGAATTCATCTCACAGAGTTACATCTGTATTTCGTGGATCTCTTTGCTAGCCTTATTTCTGTGGAATCTGAGAACAGATATTTCGGATCCCTTTGAAGACTATAGGGCCAAAGGAAATATCCTGCGATAACAAAGAGAAAGAAGCTTTCTGAGAAACTTCTTTCTGTTCTGTGAAATCATCTCACAGAGTTACAGCTTTCCCCTCAAGAACCCTTTCGCTAAGACAGTTCTTTTGGAATTGGCAAAGTGATATTTGGAAGCCCATAGAGGGCTATGGTGAAAAAGGAAATATCCTCAGATGAAATCTGGAAAAAATCTTTTTAAGAAACTGCTTAGTGTTCTGTGAATTCATCTCATAGAGTTACATCTGTATTTCGTGGATCTCTTTGCTAGCCTTATTTCTCTGGAATCTGAGAAAAGATATTTCGGATCCCTATGAAGACTATAGGGCAAAAGGAAATATCCTGCGATAACAAAGAGGAAGAAGCTTTCTGAGAAACTTCTTTGTGTTCTGTGAAATCATCTCACAGAGTTACAGCTTTCCCCTCAAGAAGCCTTTCGCTAAGACAGTTCTTGTGGAATTGGCAAAGTGATATTTGGAAGCCCATAGAGGGCTATGGTGAAAAAGAAAATATCTTCAGATGAACTCTGGAAAGAAGCTTTCTGAGAAACTGCTTAGTGTTCTGTGAATTCATCTCACAGAATTACATCTGTATTTCGTGGATCTCTTTGCTAGCCTTATTTCTGTGTAATCTGAGAACAGATATTTCGGATCCCTTTGAAGACAATAGGGCCAAAGGAAATATCCTCCGATAACAAAGAGAAAGAAGCTTTCTGAGAAACTTCTTTGTGTTCTGTGAAATCATCTCACAGAGTTACAGCTTTACCCTCAAGAAGCCTTTCGCTACGACAGTTCTTGTGTAATTGGCAAAGAGATATTTGGAAGCCCATAGAGGGCTATGGTGAAAAAGGAAATATCCTCAGATGAAATCTGGAAAGAAGCTTTCTGAGAAACTGCTTAGTGTTCTGTGAATTCATCTCACAGAGTTACATCTGTATTTCGTGGATCTCTTTGCTAGCCTTATTTCTGTGGAATCTGAGAACAGATATTTCGGATCCCTTTGAAGACTATAGAGCCAAAGGAAATATCCTCCGATAACAAAGAGAAAGAAGCTTTCTGAGAAACTTCTTTGTGTTCTGTGAAATCATCTCACAGAGTTACAGCTTTCTCTTCAAGAAGCCTTTCGCTAAGACAGTTCTTGTGGAATTGACAAAGTGATATTTGGAAGCCCATAGGGGGCTATGGTGAAAAAGGAAATATCCTCAGATGAAATCTGGAAAGAAGCTTTCTGAGAAACTGCTTAGTGTTCTGTGAATTCATCTCACAGAGTTACATCTGTATTTCGTGGATCTCTTTGCTAGCCTTATTTCTGTGGAATCTGAGAACAGAGATTTCGGATCCCTTTGAGGACTATAGGGCCAAAGGAAATATCCTCCGATAACAAAGAGAAAGAAGGTTTCTGAGAAACTTCTTTGTGTTCTGTGAAATCATCTCACAGAGTTACAGCTTTCCCCTCAAGAAGCCTTTCGCTCAGACAGTTCTTGTGGAATTGGCAAAGTGATATTTGGAAGCCCATAGAGGGCTATGGTGAAAAAGGAAATATCCTCAGATGAAATCGGGAAAGAAGCCTTCTGAGAAACTGCTTAGTGTTCTGTTAATTCATCTCACAGAGTTACATGTGTATTTCGTGGATCTCTTTGCTAGCCTTATTTCTGTGGAATCTGAGAAAAGATATTTCGCATCCCTATGAAGACTATTGGGCCAAAGGAAATATCCTCCGATAACAAAGAGAAAGAAGCTTTCTGAGAAACTTCTTTGTGTTCTGTGAAATCATCACACAGAGTTACAGCTTGCCCCTCAAGAAGCCTTTCGCTAAGACAGTTCTTGTGGAATTGGCAAAGAGATATTTGGAAGCCCATAGAGGGCTATGGTGAAAAAGGAAATATCCTCAGATGAAAAATGTAAAGAAGCTTTCTGAGAAACTGCTTAGTGTTCTGTGAAATCATCTCACAGAATTACAGCTTTCCCCTCAAGAAGCCTTTCGCTAAGACAGTTCTTGTGGAATTGGCAAAGTGATATTTGGAAGCCCATAGAGGGTTATGGTGAAAAAGGAAATATCCTCAGATGAAATCTGGAAAGAAGCTTTCTGAGAAACTGCTTAGTGTTCTGTTAATTCATCTCACAGCGTTACATCTGTATTTCGTGGATCTCTTTGCTAGCCTTATTTCTGTGGAGTCTGAGAACAGATATTTCGGATCCCTTTGAAGACTATAGGGCCAAAGGAAATATCCTCCGATAACAAAGAGAAGGAAGCTTTCTGAGAAACTTCTTTGTGTTCTGTGAAATCATCTCACAAAGTTACAGCTTTCCCCTCAAGAAGCCTTTCGCTAAGACAGTTCTTGTGGAATTGGCAAAGTGATATTTGGAAGCCCATAGAGGGCTATGGTGAAAAAGGAAATATCCTCAGATGAAATCTGGAAAGAAGCTTTCTGAGAAACTGCTTAGTGTTCTGTGAATTCATCTCACAGAGTTACATCCGTATTTCGTGGATCTCTTTGCTAGCCTTATTTCTGTGGAATCTGAGAACAGATATTTCGGATCCATTTCAAGACTATAGGGCCAAAGGAAATATCCTCCGATGACAAAGAGAAAGAAGCTTTCTGAGAAACTTCTTTGTGTTCTGTGAAATCATCTCACAGAGTTACAGCTTTACCCTCAAGAAGCCTTTCGATAAGACAGTTCTTGTGGAATTGGCAAAGTGATATTTGGAAGCCCATAGAGGGCTATGGTGAAAAAGGAAATATCCTCAGATGAAATCTGGAAAGAAGCTTTCTGAGAAACTGCTTAGTGTTCTGTGAATTCATCTCACAGAGTTACATCTGTATTTCGTGGATCTCTTTGCTAGCCTTATTTCTGTGGAATCTGAGAACAGATATTTCGGATCCCTTTGATGACTATAGGGCCAAAGGAAATATCCTGCGATAACAAAGAGAGAGAAGCTTTCTGAGAAACTTCTTTCTGTTCTGTGAAATCATCTCACAGAGTTACAGCTTTCCCCTCAAGAACCCTTTCGCTAAGACAGTTCTTTTGGAATTGGCAAAGTGATATTTGGAAGCCCATAGAGGGCTATGGTGAAAAAGGAAATATCCTCAGATGAAATCTGGAAAGAATCTTTCTAAGAAACTGCTTAGTGTTCTGTGAATTCATCTCACAGAGTTACATGTGTATTTCGTGGATCTCTTTGCTAGCCTTATTTCTCTGGAATCTGAGAAAAGATATTTCGGATCCCTATGAAGACTATAGGGCAAAAGGAAATATCCTGCGATAACAAAGAGAAAGAAGCTTTCTGAGAAACTTCTTTGTCTTCTGTGAAATCGTCTCACAGAGTTACAGCTTTCCCCTCAAGAAGCCTTTCGCTAAGACAGTTCTTGTGGAATTGGCAAAGTGATATTTGGAAGCCCATAGAGGGCTATGGTGAAAAAGGAAATATCCTCAGATGAACTCTGGAAAGAAGCTTTCTGAGAAACTGCTTAGTGTTCTGTGAATTCATCTCACAGAATTACATCTGTATTTCGTGGATCTCTTTGCTAGCCTTATTTCTGTGTAATCTGAGAACAGATATTTCGGATCCCTTTGAAGACTATAGGGCCAAAGGAAATATCCTCCGATAACAAAGAGAAAGAAGCTTTGTGAGAAACTCCTTTGTGTTCTGTGAAATCATCTCACAGAGTTACAGCTTTCCCCTCAAGAAGCCTTTCGCTAAGACAGTTCTTGTGGAATTGGCAAAGTGATATTTGGAAGCCCATAGGGGGCTATGGTGAAAAAGGAAATATCCTCAGATGAAATCGGGAAAGAAGCTTTCTGAGAAACTGCTTAGTGTTCTGTGAATTCATCTCACAGAGTTACATGTGTATTTCGTGGATCTCTTTGCTAGCCTTATTTCTGTGGAATCTGAGAAAAGATATTTCGGATCCCTATGAAGACTATAGGGCCAAAGGAAATATCCTCCGATAACAAAGAGAAGGAAGCTTTCTGAAAAACTTCTTTGTGTTCTGTGAAATCATCTCACAGAGTTACAGCTTTCCCCTCAATAAGCCTTTCGCTCAGACAGTTCTTGTGGAATTGGCAAAGTGATATTTGGAAGCCCATAGAGGGCTATGGTGAAAAAGGAAATATCCTCAGATGAAATCGGGAAAGAAGCCTTCTGAGAAACTGCTTAGTGTTCTGTTAATTCATCTCACAGAGTTACATGTGTATTTCGTGGATCTCTTTGCTAGCCTTATTTCTGTGGAATCTGAGAAAAGATATTTCGCATCCCTATGAAGACTATTGGGCCTAAGGAAATATCCTCCGATAACAAAGAGAAAGAAGCTTTCTGAGAAACTTCTTTGTGTTCTGTGAAATCATCACACAGAGTTACAGCTTGCCCCTCAAGAAGCCTTTCGCTAAGACAGTTCTTGTGGAATTGGCAAAGAGATATTTGGAACCCCTTAGAGGGCTATGGTGAAAAAGGAAATATCCTCAGATGAAATCTGGAAAGAAGCTTTCTGAGAAACTGCTTAGTGTTCTGTGAAATCATCTCACAGAATTACAGCTTTCCCCTCAAGAAGCCTTTCGCTAAGACAGTTCTTGTGGAATTGGCAAAGTGATATTTGGAAGCCCATAGAGGGCTATGGTGAAAAAGGAAATATCCTCAGATGAAATCTGGAAAGAAGCTTTCTGAGAAACTGCTTAGTGTTCTGTTAATTCATCTCACAGCGTTACATCTGTATTTCGTGGATCTCTTTGCTAGCCTTATTTCTGTGGAGTCTGAGAACAGATATTTCGGATCCCTTTGAAGACTATAGGGCCAAAGGAAATATCCTCCGATAACAAAGAGAAGGAAGCTTTCTGAGAAACTTCTTTGTGTTCTGTGAAATCATCTCACAGAGTTACAGCTTTCCCCTCAAAAGCCTTTCGCTAAGACAGTTCTTGTGTAATTGGCAAAGAGATATTTGGAAGCCCTTAGAGGGCTATGGTGAAAAAGGAAATATCCTCAGATGAAATCTGGAAAGAAGCTTTCTGAGAAACTGCTTAGTGTTCTGTGAATTCATCTCACAGAGTTCCATCTGTATTTCGTGGATCTCTTTGCTAGCCTTATTTCTGTGGAATCTGAGAACAGATATTTCGGATCCCTTTGAAGACTATAGGGCCAAAGGAAATATCCTCCGACAACAAAGAGAAAGAAGCTTTCTGAGAAACTTCTTTGTGTTCTGTGAAATCATCTCACAGAGTTACAGCTTTCCCCTCAAGAAGCCTTTCGCTAAGACAGTTCTTGTGGAATTGGCAAAGTGATATTTGGAAGCCCATAGGGGGCTATGGTGAAAAAGGAAATATCCTCAGATGAAATCTGGAAAGAAGCTTTCTGAGAAACTGCTTAGTGTTCTGTGAATTCATCTCACAGAGTTACATCTGTATTTCGTGGATCTCTTTGCTAGCCTTATTTCTGTGGAATCTGAGAACAGAGATTTCGGATCCCTTTGAAGACTATAGGGCCAAAGGAAATATCCTCCGATAACAAAGAGAAAGAAGCTTTCTGAGAAACTTCCTTGTGTTCTGTGAAATCATCTCACAGAGTTACAGCTTTCCCCTCAAGAAGCCTTTCGCTCAGACAGTTCTTGTGGAATTGGCAAAGAGATATTTGCAAGCCCATAGAGGGCTACGGTGAAAAAGGAAATATCCTCAGATGAAATCTGGAAAGAAGCTTTCTGAGAAACTGCTTAGTGTTCTGTGAATTCATCTCACAGAGTTACATGTGTATTTCGTGGATCTCTTTGCTAGCCTTATTTCTGTGGAATCTGAGAAAAGATATTTCGGATCCCTATGAAGACTATAGGGCCAAAGGAAATATCCTCCGATAACAAAGAGAAGGAAGCTTTCTGAGAAACTTCTTTGTGTTCTGTGAAATCATCTCACAGAGTTACAGCTTTCCCCTCAAGAAGCCTTTCGCTCAGACAGTTCTTGTGGAATTGGCAAAGTGATATTTGGAAGCCCATAGAGGGCTATGGTGAAAAAGGAAATATCCTCAGATGAAATCGGGAAAGAAGCCTTCTGAGAAACTGCTTAGTGTTCTGTTAATTCATCTCACAGAGTTACATGTGTATTTCGTGGATCTCTTTGCTAGCCTTATTTCCGTGGAATCTGAGAAAAGATATTTCGGATCCCTATGAAGACTATAGGGCCAAAGGAAATATCCTCCGATAACAAAGAGAAGGAAGCTTTCTGAGAAACTTCTTTGTGTTCTGTGAAATCATCTCACAGAGTTACAGCTTTCCCCTCAAGAAGCCTTTCGCTAAGACAGTTCTTGTGGAATTGGCAAAGAGATATTTGGAAGCCCATAGAGGGCTATGGTGAAAAAGGAAATATCCTCAGATGAAATCTGGAAAGAAGTTTTCTGAGAAACTGCTTAGTGTTCTGTGAAATCGTCTCACAGAATTACAGCTTTCCCCTCAAGAAGACTTTCGCTAAGACAGTTCTTGTGGAATTGGCAAAGTGATATTTGGAAGCCCATAGAGGGCTATGGTGAAAAAGGAAATATCCTCAGATGAAATCTGGAAAGAAGCTTTCTGAGAAACTGCTTAGTATTCTGTTAATTCATCTCACAGCGTTACATCTGTATTTCTTGGATCTCTTTGCTAGCCTTATTTCTGTGGAGTCTGAGAACAGATATTTCGGATCCCTTTGAAGACTATAGGGCCAAAGGAAATATCCTCCGATAACAAAGAGAAGGAAGCTTTCTGAGAAACTTCTTTGTGTTCTGTGAAATCATCTCACAGAGTTACAGCTTTCCCCTCAAGAAGCCTTTCGCTAAGACAGTTCTTGTGGAATTGGCAAAGTGATATTTGGAAGCCCATAGGGGGCTATGGTGAAAAAGGAAATATCCTCAGATGAAATCGGGAAAGAAGCTTTCTGAGAAACTGCTTAGTGTTCTGTGAATTCATCTCACAGAGTTACATCTGTATTTCGTGGATCTCTTTGCTAGCTTTATTTCTGTGGAATCTGAGAACAGAGATTTCGGATCCCTTTGAAGACTATAGGGCCAAAGGAAATATCCTCCGATAACAAAGAGAAAGAAGGTTTCTGAGAAACTTCCTTGTGTTCTGTGAAATCATCTCACAGAGTTACAGCTTTCCCCTCAAGAAGCCTTTCGCTCAGACAGTTCTTGTGGAATTGGCAAAGAGATATTTGGAAGCCCATAGAGGGCTATGGTGAAAAAGAAATCTCCTCAGATGAAATCTGGAAAGAAGCTTTCTGAGAAACTGCTTAGTGTTCTGTGAATTCATCTCACAGAGTTACATGTGTATTTCGTGGATCTCTTTGCTAGCCTTATTTCTGTGGAGTCTGAGAAAAGATATTTCGGATCCCTATGAAGACTATAGGGCCAAAGGAAATATCCTCCGATAACAAAGAGAAGGAAGCTTTCTGAGAAACTTCTTTGTGTTCTGTGAAATCATCTCACAGAGTTACAGCTTTCCCCTCAAGAAGCCTTTCGCTCAGACAGTTCTTGTGGAATTGGCAAAGTGATATTTGGAAGCCCATAGAGGGCTATGGTGAAAAAGGAAATATCCTCAGATGAAATCGGGAAAGAAGCCTTCTGAGAAACTGCTTAGTGTTCTGTTAATTCATCTCACAGAGTTACATGTGTATTTCGTGGATCTCTTTGCTAGCCTTATTTCTGTGGAATCTGAGAAAAGATATTTCGCATCCCTATGAAGACTATTGGGCCAAAGGAAATATCCTCCGATAACAAAGAGAAAGAAGCTTTCTGAGAAACTTCTTTGTGTTCTGTGAAATCATCACACAGAGTTACAGCTTGCCCCTCAAGAAGCCTTTCGCTAAGACAGTTCTTGTGGAATTGGCAAAGAGATATTTGGAAGCCCATAGAGGGCTATGGTGAAAAAGGAAATATCCTCAGATGAAATCTGAAAAGAAGCTTTCTGAGAAACTGCTTAGTGTTCTGTGAAATCATCTCACAGAATTACAGCTTTCCCCTCAAGAAGCCTTTCGCTAAGACAGTTCTTGTGGAATTGGCAAAGTGATATTTGGAAGCCCATAGAGGGCTATGGTGAAAAAGGAAATATCCTCAGATGAAATCTGGAAAGAAGCTTTCTGAGAAACTGCTTAGTGTTCTGTTAATTCATCTCACAGCGTTACATCTGTATTTCGTGGATCTCTTTGCTAGCCTTATTTCTGTGGAGTCTGAGAACAGATATTTCGGATCCCTTTGAAGACTATAGGGCCAAAGGAAATATCCTCCGATAACAAAGAGAAGGAAGCTTTCTGAGAAACTTCTTTGTGTTCTGTGAAATCATCTCACAGAGTTACAGCTTTCCCCTCAAGAAGCCTTTTGCTAAGACAGTTCTTGCGGAATTGGCAAAGTGATATTTGGAAGCCCATAGAGGGCTATGGTGAAAAAGGAAATATCCTCAGATGAAATCTGGAAAGAAGCTTTCTGAGAAACTGCTTAGTGTTCTGTGAATTCATCTCACAGAGTTCCATCTGTATTTCGTGGATCTCTTTGCTAGCCTTATTTCTGTGGAATCTGAGAACAGATATTTCGGATCCCTTTCAAGACTATAGGGCCAAAGGAAATATCCTCCGATGACAAAGAGAAAGAAGCTTTCTGAGAAACTTCTTTGTGTTCTGTGAAATCATCTCACAGAGTTACAGCTTTACCCTCAAGAAGCCTTTCGCTAAGACAGTTCTTGTGGAATTGGCAAAGTGATATTTGGAAGCCCATAGAGGGCTATGGTGAAAAAGGAAATATCCTCAGATGAAATCTGGAAAGAAGCTTTCTGAGAAACTGCTTAGTGTTCTGTGAATTCATCTCACAGAGTTACATCTGTATTTCGTGGATCTCTTTGCTAGCCTTATTTCTGTGGAATCTGAGAACAGATATTTCGGATCCCTTTGATGACTATAGGGCCAAAGGAAATATCCTGCGATAACAAAGAGAGAGAAGCTTTCTGAGAAACTTCTTTCTGTTCTGTGAAATCATGTCACAGAGTTACAGCTTTCCCCTCAAGAACCCTTTCGCTAAGACAGTTCTTTTGGAATTGGCAAAGTGATATTTGGAAGCCCATAGAGGGCTACGGTGAAAAAGGAAATATCCTCAGATGAAATCTGGAAAGAATCTTTCTAAGAAACTGCTTAGTGTTCTGTGAATTCATCTCACAGAGTTACATGTGTATTTCGTGGATCTCTTTGCTAGCCTTATTTCTCTGGAATCTGAGAAAAGATATTTCGGATCCCTATGAAGACTATAGGGCAAAAGGAAATATCCTGCGATAACAAAGAGAAAGAAGCTTTCTGAGAAACTTCTTTCTGTTCTGTGAAATCGTCTCACAGAGTTACAGCTTTCCCCTCAAGAAGCCTTTCGCTAAGACAGTTCTTGTGGAATTGGCAAAGTGATATTTGGAAGCCCATAGAGGGCTATGGTGAAAAAGGAAATATCCTCAGATGAACTCTGGAAAGAAGCTTTCTGAGAAACTGCTTAGTGTTCTGTGAATTCATCTCACAGAATTAAATCTGTATTTCGTGGATCTCTTTGCTAGCCTTATTTCTGTGTAATCTGAGAACAGATATTTCGGATCCCTTTGAAGACTATAGGGCCAAAGGAAATATCCTCCGATAACAAAGAGAAAGAAGCTTTCTGAGAAACTTCTTTGTGTTCTGTGAAATCATCTCACAGAGTTACAGCTTTACCCTCAAGAAGCCTTTCGCTACGACAGTTCTTGTGTAATTGGCAAAGAGATATTTGGAAGCCCATAGAGGGCTATGGTGAAAAAGGAAATATCCTCAGATGAAATCTGGAAAGAAGCTTTCTGAGAAACTGCTTAGTGTTCTGTTAATTCATCTCACAGAGTTACATCTGTATTTCGTGGATCTCTTTGCTAGCCTTATTTCTGTGGATCTGAGAACAGATATTTCGGATCCCTTTGAAGACTATAGGGCCAAAGGAAATATCCTCCGATAACAAAGAGAAAGAAGCTTTCTGAGAAACTTCTTTGTGTTCTGTGAAATCATCTCACAGAGTTACAGCTTTCCCCTCAAGAAGCCTTTCGCTAAGAGAGTTCTTGTGGAATTGGCAAAGTGATATTTGGAAGCCCATAGGGGGCTATGGTGAAAAAGGAAATATCCTCAGATGAAATCTGGAAAGAAGCTTTCTGAGAAACTGCTTAGTGTTCTGTGAATTCATCTCACAGAGTTACATGTGTATTTCGTGGATCTCTTTGCTAGCCTTATTTCTGTGGAATCTGAGAAAAGATATTTCGGATCCCTATGAAGTCTATAGGGCCAAAGGAAATATCCTCCGATAACAAAGAGAAGGAAACTTTCTGAGAAACTTCTTTGTGTTCTGTGAAATCATCTCACAGAGTTACAGCTTTCCCCTCAAGAAGCCTTTCGCTCAGACAGTTCTTGTGGAATTGGCAAAGTGATATTTGGAAGCCCATAGAGGGCTATGGTGAAAAAGGAAATATCCTCAGATGAAATCGGGAAAGAAGCCTTCTGAGAAACTGCTTAGTGTTCTGTTAATTCATCTCACAGAGTTACATGTGTATTTCGTGGATCTCTTTGCTAGCCTTATTTCTGTGGAATCTGAGAAAAGATATTTCGCATCCCTATGAAGACTATAGGGCCAAAGGAAATATCCTCCGATAACAAAGAGAAAGAAGCTTTCTGAGAAACTTCTTTGTGTTCTGTGAAATCATCTCACAGAGTTACAGCTTTCCCCTCAAGAAGCCTTTCGCTAAGACAGTTCTTGTGGAATTGGCAAAGAGATATTTGGATGCCCATATAGGGCTATGGTGAAAAAGGAAATATCCTCAGATGAAATCTGGAAAGAAGCTTTCTGAGAAACTGCTTAGTGTTCTGTGAAATCATCTCACAGAATTACAGCTTTCCCCTCAAGAAGCCTTTCGCTTAGACAGTTCTTGTGGAATTGGCAAAGTGATATTTGGACGCCCATAGAAGGCTATGGTGAAAAAGGAAATATCCTCAGATGAAATCTGGAAAGAAGCTTTCTGAGAAACTGCTTAGTGTTCTGTTAATTCATCTCACAGCGTTACATCTGTATTTCGTGGATCTCTTTGCTAGCCTTATTTCTGTGGAGTCTGAGAACAGATATTTCGGATCCCTTTGAAGACTATAGGGCCAAAGGAAATATCCTCCGATAACAAAGGGAAGGAAGCTTTCTGAGAAACTTCTTTGTGTTCTGTGAAATCATCTCAGAGAGTTACAGCTTTCCCCTCAAGAAGCCTTTCGCTAAGACAGTTCTTGTGGAATTGGCAAAGTGATATTTGGAAGCCCATAGAGGGCTATGGTGAAAAAGGAAATATCCTCAGATGAAATCTGGAAAGAAGCTTTCTGAGAAACTGCTTAGTATTCTGTCAATTCATCTCATAGAGTTACATCTGTATTTCGTGGATCTCTTTGCTAGCCTTATTTCTGTGGAATCTGAGAACAGATATTTCTGATCCCTTTCAAGACTATAGGGCCAAAGGAAATATCCTCCGATGACAAAGAGAAAGAAGCTTTCTGAGAAACTTCTTTGTGTTCTGTGAAATCATCTCACAGAGTTACAGCTTTACCCTCAAGAAGCCTTTCGCTAAGACATTTCTTGTGGAATTGGCAAAGTGATATTTGGAAGCCCATAGAGGGCTATGGTGAAAAAGGAAATATCCTCAGATGAAATCTGGAAAGAAGCTTTCTGAGAAACTGCTTAGTGTTCTGTGAATTCATCTCACAGAGTTACATCTGTATTTCGTGGATCTCTTTGCTAGCCTTATTTCTGTGGAATCTGAGAACAGATATTTCGGATCCCTTTGAAGACTATAGGGCCAAAGGAAATATCCTGCGATAACAAAGAGAAAGAAGCTTTCTGAGAAACTTCTTTCTGTTCTGTGAAATCATCTCACAGAGTTACAGCTTTCCCCTCAAGAACCCTTTCGCTAAGACAGTTCTTTTGGAATTGGCAAAGTGATATTTGGAAGCCCATAGAGGGCTATGGTGAAAAAGGAAATATCCTCAGATGAAATCTGGAAAAAATCTTTTTAAGAAACTGCTTAGTGTTCTGTGAATTCATCTCATAGAGTTACATCTGTATTTCGTGGATCTCTTTGCTAGCCTTATTTCTCTGGAATCTGAGAAAAGATATTTCGGATCCCTATGAAGACTATAGGGCAAAAGGAAATATCCTGCGATAACAAAGAGGAAGAAGCTTTCTGAGAAACTTCTTTGTGTTCTGTGAAATCATCTCACAGAGTTACAGCTTTCCCCTCAAGAAGCCTTTCGCTAAGACAGTTCTTGTGGAATTGGCAAAGTGATATTTGGAAGCCCATAGAGGGCTATGGTGAAAAAGAAAATATCTTCAGATGAACTCTGGAAAGAAGCTTTCTGAGAAACTGCTTAGTGTTCTGTGAATTCATCTCACAGAATTACATCTGTATTTCGTGGATCTCTTTGCTAGCCTTATTTCTGTGTAATCTGAGAACAGATATTTCGGATCCCTTTGAAGACTATAGGGCCAAAGGAAATATCCTCCGATAACAAAGAGAAAGAAGCTTTCTGAGAAACTTCTTTGTGTTCTGTGAAATCATCTCACAGAGTTACAGCTTTACCCTCAAGAAGCCTTTCGATACGACAGTTCTTGTGTAATTGGCAAAGAGATATTTGGAAGCCCATAGAGGGCTATGGTGAAAAAGGAAATATCCTCAGATGAAATCTGGAAAGAAGCTTTCTGAGAAACTGCTTAGTGTTCTGTGAATTCATCTCACAGAGTTACATCTGTATTTCGTGGATCTCTTTGCTAGCCTTATTTCTGTGGAATCTGAGAACAGATATTTCGGATCCCTTTGAAGACTATAGAGCCAAAGGAAATATCCTCCGATAACAAAGAGAAAGAAGCTTTCTGAGAAACTTCTTTGTGTTCTGTGAAATCATCTCACAGAGTTACAGCTTTCCCTTCAAGAAGCCTTTCGCTAAGACAGTTCTTGTGGAATTGACAAAGTGATATTTGGAAGCCCATAGGGGGCTATGGTGAAAAAGGAAATATCCTCAGATGAAATCTGGAAAGAAGCTTTCTGAGAAACTGCTTAGTGTTCTGTGAATTCATCTCACAGAGTTACATCTGTATTTCGTGGATCTCTTTGCTAGCCTTATTTCTGTGGAATCTGAGAACAGAGATTTCGGATCCCTTTGAGGACTATAGGGCCAAAGGAAATATCCTCCGATAACAAAGAGAAAGAAGGTTTCTGAGAAACTTCTTTGTGTTCTGTGAAATCATCTCACAGAGTTACAGCTTTCCCCTCAAGAAGCCTTTCGCTCAGACAGTTCTTGTGGAATTGGCAAAGTGATATTTGGAAGCCCATAGAGGGCTATGGTGAAAAAGGAAATATCCTCAGATGAAATCGGGAAAGAAGCCTTCTGAGAAACTGCTTAGTGTTCTGTTAATTCATCTCACAGAGTTACATGTGTATTTCGTGGATCTCTTTGCTAGCCTTATTTCTGTGGAATCTGAGAAAAGATATTTCGCATCCCTATGAAGACTATTGGGCCAAAGGAAATATCCTCCGATAACAAAGAGAAAGAAGCTTTCTGAGAAACTTCTTTGTGTTCTGTGAAATCATCACACAGAGTTACAGCTTGCCCCTCAAGAAGCCTTTCGCTAAGACAGTTCTTGTGGAATTGGCAAAGAGATATTTGGAAGCCCATAGAGGGCTATGGTGAAAAAGGAAATATCCTCAGATGAAAAATGTAAAGAAGCTTTCTGAGAAACTGCTTAGTGTTCTGTGAAATCATCTCACAGAATTACAGCTTTCCCCTCAAGAAGCCTTTCGCTAAGACAGTTCTTGTGGAATTGGCAAAGTGATATTTGGAAGCCCATAGAGGGCTATGGTGAAAAAGGAAATATCCTCAGATGAAATCTGGAAAGAAGCTTTCTGAGAAACTGCTTAGTGTTCTGTTAATTCATCTCACAGCGTTACATCTGTATTTCGTGGATCTCTTTGCTAGCCTTATTTCTGTGGAGTCTGAGAACAGATATTTCGGATCCCTTTGAAGACTATAGGGCCAAAGGAAATATCCTCCGATAACAAAGAGAAGGAAGCTTTCTGAGAAACTTCTTTGTGTTCTGTGATATCATCTCACAAAGTTACAGCTTTCCCCTCAAGAAGCCTTTCGCTAAGACAGTTCTTGTGGAATTGGCAAAGTGATATTTGGAAGCCCATAGAGGGCTACGGTGAAAAAGGAAATATCCTCAGATGAAATCTGGAAAGAAGCTTTCTGAGAAACTGCATAGTGTTCTGTGAATTCATCTCACAGAGTTACATCCGTATTTCGTGGATCTCTTTGCTAGCCTTATTTCTGTGGAATCTGAGAACAGATATTTCGGATCCATTTCAAGACTATAGGGCCAAAGGAAATATCCTCCGATGACAAAGAGAAAGAAGCTTTCTGAGAAACTTCTTTGTGTTCTGTGAAATCATCTCACAGAGTTACAGCTTTACCCTCAAGAAGCCTTTCGATAAGACAGTTCTTGTGGAATTGGCAAAGTGATATTTGGAAGCCCATAGAGGGCTATGGTGAAAAAGGAAATATCCTCAGATGAAATCTGGAAAGAAGCTTTCTGAGAAACTGCTTAGTGTTCTGTGAATTCATCTCACAGAGTTACATCTGTATTTCGTGGATCTCTTTGCTAGCCTTATTTCTGTGGAATCTGAGAACAGATATTTCGGATCCCTTTGATGACTATAGGGCCAAAGGAAATATCCTGCGATAACAAAGAGAGAGAAGCTTTCTGAGAAACTTCTTTGTGTTCTGTGAAATCATCTCACAGAGTTACAGCTTTACCTTCAAGAAGCCTTTCGCTACGACAGTTCTTGTGTAATTGGCAAAGAGATATTTGGAAGCCCATAGAGGGCTATGGTGAAAAAGGAAATATCCTCAGATGAAATCTGGAAAGAAGCTTTCTGAGAAACTGCTTAGTGTTCTGTGAATTCATCTCACAGAGTTACATGTGTATTTCGTGGATCTCTTTGCTAGCCTTATTTCTGTGGAATCTGAGAAAAGATATTTCGCATCCCTATGAAGACTATTGGGCCAAAGGAAATATCCTCCGATAACAAAGAGAAAGAAGCTTTCTGAGAAACTTCTTTGTGTTCTGTGAAATCATCACACAGAGTTACAGCTTGCCCCTCAAGAAGCCTTTCGCTAAGACAGTTCTTGTGGAATTGGCAAAGAGATATTTGGAAGCCCATAGAGGGCTATGGTGAAAAAGGAAATATCCTCAGATGAAAAATGTAAAGAAGCTTTCTGAGAAACTGCTTAGTGTTCTGTGAAATCATCTCACAGAATTACAGCTTTCCCCTCAAGAAGCCTTTCGCTAAGACAGTTCTTGTGGAATTGGCAAAGTGATATTTGGAAGCCCATAGAGGGCTATGGTGAAAAAGGAAATATCCTCAGATGAAATCTGGAAAGAAGCTTTCTGAGAAACTGCTTAGTGTTCTGTTAATTCATCTCACAGCGTTACATCTGTATTTCGTGGATCTCTTTGCTAGCCTTATTTCTGTGGAGTCTGAGAACAGATATTTCGGATCCCTTTGAAGACTATAGGGCCAAAGGAAATATCCTCCGATAACAAAGAGAAGGAAGCTTTCTGAGAAACTTCTTTGTGTTCTGTGAAATCATCTCACAAAGTTACAGCTTTCCCCTCAAGAAGCCTTTCGCTAAGACAGTTCTTGTGGAATTGGCAAAGTGATATTTGGAAGCCCATAGAGGGCTACGGTGAAAAAGGAAATATCCTCAGATGAAATCTGGAAAGAAGCTTTCTGAGAAACTGCATAGTGTTCTGTGAATTCATCTCACAGAGTTACATCCGTATTTCGTGGATCTCTTTGCTAGCCTTATTTCTGTGGAATCTGAGAACAGATATTTCGGATCCATTTCAAGACTATAGGGCCAAAGGAAATATCCTCCGATGACAAAGAGAAAGAAGCTTTCTGAGAAACTTCTTTGTGTTCTGTGAAATCATCTCACAGAGTTACAGCTTTACCCTCAAGAAGCCTTTCGATAAGACAGTTCTTGTGGAATTGGCAAAGTGATATTTGGAAGCCCATAGAGGGCTATGGTGAAAAAGGAAATATCCTCAGATGAAATCTGGAAAGAAGCTTTCTGAGAAACTGCTTAGTGTTCTGTGAATTCATCTCACAGAGTTACATCTGTATTTCGTGGATCTCTTTGCTAGCCTTATTTCTGTGGAATCTGAGAACAGATATTTCGGATCCCTTTGATGACTATAGGGCCAAAGGAAATATCCTGCGATAACAAAGAGAGAGAAGCTTTCTGAGAAACTTCTTTCTGTTCTGTGAAATCATCTCACAGAGTTACAGCTTTCCCCTCAAGAACCCTTTCGCTAAGACAGTTCTTTTGGAATTGGCAAAGTGATATTTGGAAGCCCATAGAGGGCTATGGTGAAAAAGGAAATATCCTCAGATGAAATCTGGAAAGAATCTTTCTAAGAAACTGCTTAGTGTTCTGTGAATTCATCTCACAGAGTTACATGTGTATTTCGTGGATCTCTTTGCTAGCCTTATTTCTCTGGAATCTGAGAAAAGATATTTCGGATCCCTATGAAGACTATAGGGCAAAAGGAAATATCCTGCGATAACAAAGAGAAAGAAGCTTTCTGAGAAACTTCTTTGTCTTCTGTGAAATCGTCTCACAGAGTTACAGCTTTCCCCTCAAGAAGCCTTTCGCTAAGACAGTTCTTGTGGAATTGGCAAAGTGATATTTGGAAGCCCATAGAGGGCTATGGTGAAAAAGGAAATATCCTCAGATGAACTCTGGAAAGAAGCTTTCTGAGAAACTGCTTAGTGTTCTGTGAATTCATCTCACAGAATTACATCTGTATTTCGTGGATCTCTTTGCTAGCCTTATTTCTGTGTAATCTGAGAACAGATATTTCGGATCCCTTTGAAGACTATAGGGCCAAAGGAAATATCCTCCGATAACAAAGAGAAAGAAGCTTTCTGAGAAACTTCTTTGTGTTCTGTGAAATCATCTCACAGAGTTACAGCTTTACCTTCAAGAAGCCTTTCGCTACGACAGTTCTTGTGTAATTGGCAAAGAGATATTTGGAAGCCCATAGAGGGCTATGGTGAAAAAGGAAATATCCTCAGATGAAATCTGGAAAGAAGCTTTCTGAGAAACTGCTTAGTGTTCTGTTAATTCATCTCACAGAGTTACATCTGTATTTCGTGGATCTCTTTGCTAGCCTTATTTCTGTGGAATCTGAGAACAGATATTTCGGATCCCTTTGAAGACTATAGGGCCAAAGGAAATATCCTCCGATAACAAAGAGAAAGAAGCTTTCTGAGAAACTTCTTTGTGTTCTGTGAAATCATCTCACACAGTTACAGCTTTCCCCTCAAGAAGCCTTTCGCTAAGACAGTTCTTGTGGAATTGGCAAAGTGATATTTGGAAGCCCATAGGGGGCTATGGTGAAAAAGGAAATATCCTCAGATGAAATCTGGAAAGAAGCTTTCTGAGAAACTGCTTAGTGTTCTGTGAATTCATCTCACAGAGTTACATGTGTATTTCGTGGATCTCTTTGCTAGCCTTATTTCTGTGGAATCTGAGAAAAGATATTTCGGATCCCTATGAAGTCTATAGGGCCAAAGGAAATATCCTCCGATAACAAAGAGAAGGAAGCTTTCTGAGAAACTTCTTTGTGTTCTGTGAAATCATCTCACAGAGTTACAGCTTTCCCCTCAAGAAGCCTTTCGCTCAGACAGTTCTTGTGGAATTGGCAAAGTGATATTTGGAAGCCCATAGAGGGCTATGGTGAAAAAGGAAATATCCTCAGATGAAATCGGGAAAGAAGCCTTCTGAGAAACTGCTTAGTGTTCTGTTAATTCATCTCACAGAGTTACATGTGTATTTCGTGGATCTCTTTGCTAGCCTTATTTCTGTGGAATCTGAGAAAAGATATTTCGCATCCCTATGAAGACTATTGGGCCAAAGGAAATATCCTCCGATAACAAAGAGAAAGAAGCTTTCTGAGAAACTTCTTTGTGTTCTGTGAAATCATCTCACAGAGTTACAGCTTTCCCCTCAAGAAGCCTTTCGCTAAGACAGTTCTTGTGGAATTGGCAAAGAGATATTTGGAAGCCCATATAGGGCTATGGTGAAAAAGGAAATATCCTCAGATGAAATCTGGAAAGAAGCTTTCTGAGAAACTGCTTAGTGTTCTGTGAAATCATCTCACAGAATTACAGCTTTCCCCTCAAGAAGCCTTTCGCTAAGACAGTTCTTGTGGAATTGGCAAAGTGATATTTGGAAGCCCATAGAGGGCTATGGTGAAAAAGGAAATATCCTCAGATGAAATCTGGAAAGAAGCTTTCTGAGAAACTGCTAAGTGTTCTGTTAATTCATCTCACAGCGTTACATCTGTATTTCGTGGATCTCTTTGCTAGCCTTATTTCTGTGGAGTCTGAGAACAGATATTTCGGATCCCTTTGAAGACTATAGGGCCAAAGGAAATATCCTCCGATAACAAAGAGAAGGAAGTTTCTGAGAAACTTCTTTGTGTTCTGTGAAATCATCTCACAGAATTACAGCTTTCCCCTCAAGAAGCCTTTCGCTAAGACAGTTCTTGTGGAATTGGCAAAGTGATATTTGGAAGCCCATAGAGGGCTATGGTGAAAAAGGAAATATCCTCAGATGAAATCTGGAAAGAAGCTTTCTGAGAAACTGCTTAGTGTTCTGTTAATTCATCTCACAGAGTTATATCTGTATTTCGTGGATCTCTTTGCTAGCCTTATTTCTGTGGAATCTGAGAACAGATATTTCGGATCCCTTTCAAGACTATAGGGCCAAAGGAAATATCCTCCGATGACAAAGAGAAAGAAGCTTTCTGAGAAACTTCTTTGTGTTCTGTGAAATCATCTCACAGAGTTACAGCTTTCCCCTCAAGAAGCCTTTCGCTAAGACATTTCTTGTGGAATTGGCAAAGTGATATTTGGAAGCCCATAGAGGGCTATGGTGAAAAAGGAAATATCCTCAGATGAAATCTGGAAAGAAGCTTTCTGAGAAACTGCTTAGTGTTCTGTGAATTCATCTCACAGAGTTACATCTGTATTTCGTGGATCTCTTTGCTAGCCTTATTTCTGTGTAATCTGAGAACAGAGATTTCGGATCCCTTTGAAGACTATAGGGCCAAAGGAAATATCCTGCGATAACAAAGAGAAAGAAGCTTTCTGAGAAACTTCTTTCTGTTCTGTGAAATCATCTCACAGAGTTACAGCTTTCCCCTCAAGAACCCTTTCGCTAAGACAGTTCTTTTGGAATTGGCAAAGTGATATTTGGAAGCCCATAGAGGGCTATGGTGAAAAAGGAAATATCCTCAGATGAAATCTGGAAAAAATCTTTTTAAGAAACTGCTTAGTGTTCTGTGAATTCATCTCATAGAGTTACAACTGTATTTCGTGGATCTCTTTGCTAGCCTTATTTCTCTGGAATCTGAGAAAAGATATTTCGGATCCCTATGAAGACTATAGGGCAAAAGGAAATATCCTGCGATAACAAAGAGAAAGAAGCTTTCTGAGAAACTTCTTTGTGTTCTGTGAAATCATCTCACAGAGTTACAGCTATCCCCTCAAGAAGTCTTTCGCTAAGACAGTTCTTGTGGAATTGGCAAAGTGATATTTGGAAGCCCATAGAGGGCTATGGTGAAAAAGAAAATATCCTCAGATGAACTCTGGAAAGAAGCTTTCTGAGAAACTGCTTAGTGTTCTGTGAATTCATCTCACAGAGTTACATCTGTATTTCGTGGATCTCTTTGCTAGCCTTATTTCTGTGTAATCTGAGAAGAGATATTTCGGATCCCTTTGAAGACTATAGGGCCAAAGGAAATATCCTCTGATAACAAAGAGAAAGAAGCTTTCTGAGAAACTTCTTTGTGTTCTGTGAAATCATCTCACAGAGTTACAGCTTTACCCTCAAGAAGCCTTTCGCTACGACAGTTCTTGTGTAATTGGAAAAGAGATATTTGGAAGCCCATAGAGGGCTATGGTGAAAAAGGAAATATCCTCAGATGAAATCTGGAAAGAAGCTTTCTGAGAAACTGCTTAGTGTTCTGTTAATTCATCTCACAGAGTTACATCTGTATTTCGTGGATCTCTTTGCTAGCCTTATTTCTGTGGAATCTGAGAACAGATATTTCGGATCCCTTTGAAGACTATAGGGTCAAAGGAAATATCCTCCGATAACAAAGAGAAAGAAGCTTTCTGAGAAACTTCTTTGTGTTCTGTGAAATCATCTCACAGAGTTACAGCTTTCCCCTCAAGAAGCCTTTCGCTAAGACAGTTCTTGTGGAATTGGCAAAGTGATATTTGGAAGCCCATAGGGGGCTATGGTGAAAAAGAAAATATCCTCAGATGAAATCTGGAAAGAAGCTTTCTGAGAAACTGCTTAGTGTTCTGTGAATTCATCTCACAGAGTTACATCTGTATTTCGTGGATCTCTTTGCTAGCCTTATTTCTGTGGAATCTGAGAACAGAGATTTCGGATCCCTTTGAAGACTATAGGGCCAAAGGAAATATCCACCGATAACAAAGAGAAAGAAGGTTTCTGAGAAACTTCTTTGTGTTCTGTGAAATCATCTCACAGAGTTACAGCTTTCCCCTCAAGAAGCCTTTCGCTCAGACAGTTCTTGTGGAATTGGAAAAGAGATATTTGGAAGCCCATAGAGGGCTATGGTGAAAAAGGAAATATCCTCAGATGAAATCTGGAAAGAAGCTTTCTGAGAAACTGCTTAGTGTTCTGTGAATTCATCTCACAGAGTTACATGTGTATTTCGTGGATCTCTTTGCTAGCCTTATTTCTGTGGAATCTGAGAAAAGATATTTCGGATCCCTATGAAGACTATAGGGCCAAAGGAAATATCCTCCGATAACAAAGAGAAGGAAGCTTTCTGAGAAACTCCTTTGTGTTCTGTGAAATCATCTCACAGAGTTACAGCTTTCCCCTCAAGAAGCCTTTCGCTAAGACAGGTCTTGTGTAATTGGCAAAGAGATATTTGGAAGCCCATAGAGGGCTATGGTGAAAAAGGAAATAACCTCAGGTGAAATCTGGAAAGAAGCTTTCTGAGAAACTGCTTAGTGTTCTGTTAATTCATCTCACAGAGTTACATCTGTATTTCGTGGATCTCTTTGCTAGCCTTATTTCTGTGGAATCTGAGAACAGATATTTCGGATCCCTTTGAAGAATATAGGGCCAAAGGAAATATCCTCCGATAAAAAAGAGAAAGAAGCTTTCTGAGAAACTTCTTTGTGTTCTGTGAAATCATGTCATAGAGTTACAGCTTTCCCCTCAAGAACCCTTTCGCTAAGACAGTTCTTGTGGAATTGGCAAAGTGATATTTGGAAGCCCATAGGGGGCTATGGTGAAAAAGGAAATATCCTCAGATGAAATCTGGAAAGAAGCTTTCTGAGAAACTGCTTAGTGTTCTGTGAATTCATCTCACAGAGTTACATCTGTATTTCGTGGATCTCTTTGCTAGCCTTATTTCTGTGGAATCTGAGAACAGATATTTCGGATCCTTTTAAAGACTATAGGGCCAAAGGAAATATCCTGCGGTAACAAAGAGAAAGAAGCTTTCTGAGCAACTTCTTTGTGTTCTGTGAAATCATCTCACAGAGTTACAGCTTTCCCCTCAAGAAGCCTTTCGCTAAGACAGTTCTTGTGGAATTGGCAAAGTGATATTTGGAAGCCCATAGAGGGCTATGGTGAAAAAGGAAATATCCTCAGATGAAATCTGGAAAGAATCTTTCTAAGAAACTGCTTAGTGTTCTGTGAATTCATCTCACAGAGTTACATGTGTATTTCGTGGATCTCTTTGCTAGCCTTATTTCTCTGGAATCTGAGAAAAGATATATCGGATCCCTATGAAGACTATAGGGCAAAAGGAAATATCCTGCGATAACAAAGAGAAAGAAGCTTTCTGAGAAACTTCTTTCTGTTCTGTGAAATCGTCTCACAGAGTTACAGCTTTCCCCTCAAGAAGCCTTTCGCTAAGACAGTTCTTGTGGAATTGGCAAAGGGATATTTGGAAGCCCATAGAGGGCTATGGTGAAAAAGGAAATATCCTCAGATGAAATCTGGAAAGAAGCTTT
This sequence comes from Macaca nemestrina, assembly GCF_043159975.1. NCBI lineage: Eukaryota > Metazoa > Chordata > Mammalia > Primates > Cercopithecidae > Macaca > Macaca nemestrina. The sequence goes on from NC_092125.1 coordinate 92,431,414, forward strand.
CTGAGAAACTGCTTAGTGTTCTGTGAATTCATCTCACAGAATTAAATCTGTATTTCGTGGATCTCTTTGCTAGCCTTATTTCTGTGTAATATGAGAACAGATATTTCGGATCCCTTTGAAGACTATAGGGCCAAAGGAAATATCCTCCGATAACAAAGAGAAAGAAGCTTTCTGAGAAACTTCTTTGTGTTCTGTGAAATCATCTCACAGAGTTACAGCTTTACCCTCAAGAAGCCTTTCGCTACGACAGTTCTTGTGTAATTGTCAAAGAGATATTTGGAAGCCCATAGAGGGCTATGGTGAAAAAGGAAATATCCTCAGATGAAATCTGGAAAGAAGCTTTCTGAGAAACTGCTTAGTGTTCTGTGAATTCATCTCACAGAGTTACATCTGTATTTCGTGGATCTCTTTGCTAGCCTTATTTCTGTGGAATCTGAGAACAGATATTTCGAATCCCTTTGAAGACTATAGGGCCAAAGGAAATATCCTCCGATAACAAAGAGAAAGAAGCTTTCTGAGAAACTTCTTTGTGTTCTGTGAAATCATCTCACAGAGTTACAGCTTTCCCCTCAAGAAGCCTTTCGCTAAGACAGTTCTTGTGGAATTGGCAAAGTGATATTTGGAAGCCCATAGGGGGCTATGGTGAAAAAGGAAATATCCTCAGATGAAATCGGGAAAGAAGCTTTCTGAGAAACTGCTTAGTGTTCTGTGAATTCATCTCACAGAGTTTCATGTGTATTTCGTGGATCTCTTTGCTAGCCTTATTTCTGTGGAATCTGAGAACAGAGATTTCGGATCCCTATGAAGACTATAGGGCCAAAGGAAATATCCTCCGATAACAAAGAGAAGGAAGCTTTCTGAGAAACTTCTTTGTGTTCTGTGAAATCATCTGACAGAGTTACAGCTTTCCCCTCAAGAAGCCTTTCGCTCAGACAGTTCTTGTGGAATTGGCAAAGTGATATTTGGAAGCCCATAGAGGGCTATGGTGAAAAAGGAAATATCCTCAGATGAAATCGGGAAAGAAGCCTTCTGAGAAACTGCTTAGTGTTCTGTTAATTCATCTCACAGAGTTACATGTGTATTTCGTGGATCTCTTTGCTAGCCTTATTTCTGTGGAATCTGAGAAAAGATATTTCGCATCCCTATGAAGACTATAGGGCCAAAGGAAATATCCTCCGATAACAAAGAGAAAGAAGCTTTCTGAGATACTTCTTTGTGTTCTGTGAAATCATCTCACAGAGTTACAACTTTCCCCTCAAGAAGCCTTTCGCTAAGACAGTTCTTGTGGAATTGGCAAAGAGATATTTGGAAGCCCATATGGGGCTATGGTGAAAAAGGAAATATCCTCAGATGAAATCTGGAAAGAAGCTTTCTGAGAAACTGCTTAGTGTTCTGTGAAATCATCTCACAGAATTACAGCTTTCCCCTCAAGAAGCCTTTCGCTAAGACAGTTCTTGTGGAATTGGCAAAGTGATATTTGGAAGCCCATAGAGGGCTATGGTGAAAAAGGAAATATCCTCAGATGAAATCTGGAAAGAAGCTTTCTGAGAAACTGCTTAGTGTTCTGTTAATTCATCTCACAGCGTTACATCTGTATTTCGTGGATCTCTTTGCTAGCCTTATTTCTGTGGAGTCTGAGAACAGATATTTCGGATCCCTTTGAAGACTATAGGGCCAAAGGAAATATCCTCCGATAACAAAGAGAAGGAAGCTTTCTGAGAAACTTCTTTGTGTTCTGTGAAATCATCTCACAGAGTTACAGCTTTCCTCTCAAGAAGCCTTTCGCTAAGACAGTTCTTGTGGAATTGGCAAAGTGATATTTGGAAGCCCATAGAGGGCTATGGTGAAAAAGGAAATATCCTCAGATGAAATCTGGAAAGAAGCTTTCTGAGAAACTGCTTAGTGTTCTGTGAATTCATCTCATAGAGTTACATCTGTATTTCGTGGATCTCTTTGCTAGCCTTATTTCTGTGGAATCTGAGAACAGATATTTCGGATCCCTTTCAAGACTATAGGGCCAAAGGAAATATCCTCCGATGACAAAGAGAAAGAAGCTTTCTGAGAAACTTCTTTGTGTTCTGTGAAATCATCTCACAGAGTTACAGCTTTACCCTCAAGAAGCCTTTCGCTAAGACATTTCTTGTGGAATTGGCAAAGTGATATTTGGAAGCCCATAGAGGGCTATGGTGAAAAAGGAAATATCCTCAGATGAAATCTGGAAAGAAGCTTTCTGAGAAACTGCTTAGTGTTCTGTGAATTCATCTCACAGAGTTACATCTGTATTTCGTGGATCTCTTTGCTAGCCTTATTTCTGTGGAATCTGAGAACAGATATTTCGGATCCCTTTGAAGACTATAGGGCCAAAGGAAATATCCTGCGATAACAAAGAGAAAGAAGCTTTCTGAGAAACTTCTTTCTGTTCTGTGAAATCATCTCACAGAGTTACTGCTTTCCCCTCAAGAACCCTTTCGCTAAGACAGTTCTTTTGGAATTGGCAAAGTGATATTTGGAAGCCCATTGAGGGCTATGATGAAAAAGGAAATATCCTCAGATGAAATCTGGAAAAAATCTTTTTAAGAAACTGCTTAGTGTTCTGTGAATTCATCTCATAGAGTTACATCTGTATTTCGTGGATCTCTTTGCTAGCCTTATTTCTCTGGAATCTGAGAAAAGATATTTCGGATCCCTATGAAGACTATAGGGCAAAAGGAAATATCCTGCGATAAAAAAGAGGAAGAAGCTTTCTGAGAAACTTCTTTGTGTTCTGTGAAATCATCTCACAGAGTTACAGCTTTCCCCTCAAGAAGCCTTTCGCTAAGACAGTTCTTGTGGAATTGGCAAAGTGATATTTGGAAGCCCATAGAGGGCTATGGTGAAAAAGAAAATATCCTCAGATGAACTCTGTAAAGAAGCTTTCTGAGAAACTGCTTAGTGTTCTGTGAATTCATCTCACAGAATTACGTCTGTATTTCGTGGATGTCTTTGCTAGCCTTATTTCTGTGTAATCTGAGAACAGATATTTCGGATCCCTTTGAAGACTATAGGGCCAAAGGAAATATCCTCCGATAACAAAGAGAAAGAAGCTTTCTGAGAAACTTCTTTGTGTTCTTTGAAATCATCTCACAGAGTTACAGCTTTCCCCTCAAGAAGCCTTTCGCTAAGACAGTTCTTGTGGAATTGGCAAAGTGATATTTGGAAGCCCATAGGGGGCTATGGTGAAAAAGGAAATATCCTCAGATGAAATCTGGAAAGAAGCTTTCTGAGAAACTGCTTAGTGTTCTGTGAATTCATCTCACAGAGTTACATCTGTATTTCGTGGATCTCTTTGCTAGCCTTATTTCTGTGGAATCTGAGAACAGAGATTTCGGATCCCTTTGAAGACTATAGGGCCAAAGGAAATATCCTCCGATAACAAAGAGAAAGAAGCTTTCTGAGAAACTTCTTTGTGTTCTGTGAAATCATCTCACAGAGTTACAGCTTTCCCCTCAAGAAGCCTTTCGCTCAGACAGTTCTTGTGGAATTGGCAAAGTGATATTTGGAAGCCCATAGAGGGCTATGGTGAAAAAGGAAATATCCTCAGATGAAATCGGGAAAGAAGCCTTCTGAGAAACTGCTTAGTGTTCTGTTAATTCATCTCACAGAGTTTCATGTGTATTTCGTGGATCTCTTTGCTAGCCTTATTTCTGTGGAATCTGAGAACAGAGATTTCGGATCCCTATGAAGACTATAGGGCCAAAGGAAATATCCTCCGATAACAAAGAGAAGGAAGCTTTCTGAGAAACTTCTTTGTGTTCTGTGAAATCATCTGACAGAGTTACAGCTTTCCCCTCAAGAAGCCTTTCGCTCAGACAGTTCTTGTGGAATTGGCAAAGTGATATTTGGAAGCCCATAGAGGGCTATGGTGAAAAAGGAAATATCCTCAGATGAAATCGGGAAAGAAGCCTTCTGAGAAACTGCTTAGTGTTCTGTTAATTCATCTCACAGAGTTACATGTGTATTTCGTGGATCTCTTTGCTAGCCTTATTTCTGTGGAATCTGAGAAAAGATATTTCGCATCCCTATGAAGACTATAGGGCCAAAGGAAATATCCTCCGATAACAAAGAGAAAGAAGCTTTCTGAGATACTTCTTTGTGTTCTGTGAAATCATCTCACAGAGTTACAACTTTCCCCTCAAGAAGCCTTTCGCTAAGACAGTTCTTGTGGAATTGGCAAAGAGATATTTGGAAGCCCATATGGGGCTATGGTGAAAAAGGAAATATCCTCAGATGAAATCTGGAAAGAAGCTTTCTGAGAAACTGCTTAGTGTTCTGTGAAATCATCTCACAGAATTACAGCTTTCCCCTCAAGAAGCCTTTCGCTAAGACAGTTCTTGTGGAATTGGCAAAGTGATATTTGGAAGCCCATAGAGGGCTATGGTGAAAAAGGAAATATCCTCAGATGAAATCTGGAAAGAAGCTTTCTGAGAAACTGCTTAGTGTTCTGTTAATTCATCTCACAGCGTTACATCTGTATTTCGTGGATCTCTTTGCTAGCCTTATTTCTGTGGAGTCTGAGAACAGATATTTCGGATCCCTTTGAAGACTATAGGGCCAAAGGAAATATCCTCCGATAACAAAGAGAAGGAAGCTTTCTGAGAAACTTCTTTGTGTTCTGTGAAATCATCTCACAGAGTTACAGCTTTCCCCTCAAGAAGCCTTTCGCTAAGACAGTTCTTGTGGAATTGGCAAAGTGATATTTGGAAGCCCATAGAGGGCTATGGTGAAAAAGGAAATATCCTCAGATGAAATCTGGAAAGAAGCTTTCTGAGAAACTGCTTAGTGTTCTGTGAATTCATCTCATAGAGTTACATCTGTATTTCGTGGATCTCTTTGCTAGCCTTATTTCTGTGGAATCTGAGAACAGATATTTCGGATCCCTTTCAAGACTATAGGGCCAAAGGAAATATCCTCCGATGACAAAGAGAAAGAAGCTTTCTGAGAAACTTCTTTGTGTTCTGTGAAATCATCTCACAGAGTTACAGCTTTACCCTCAAGAAGCCTTTCGCTAAGACATTTCTTGTGGAATTGGCAAAGTGATATTTGGAAGCCCATAGAGGGCTATGGTGAAAAAGGAAATATCCTCAGATGAAATCTGGAAAGAAGCTTTCTGAGAAACTGCTTAGTGTTCTGTGAATTCATCTCACAGAGTTACATCTGTATTTCGTGGATCTCTTTGCTAGCCTTATTTCTGTGGAATCTGAGAACAGATATTTCGGATCCCTTTGAAGACTATAGGGCCAAAGGAAATATCCTGCGATAACAAAGAGAAAGAAGCTTTCTGAGAAACTTCTTTCTGTTCTGTGAAATCATCTCACAGAGTTACTGCTTTCCCCTCAAGAACCCTTTCGCTAAGACAGTTCTTTTGGAATTGGCAAAGTGATATTTGGAAGCCCATAGAGGGCTATGATGAAAAAGGAAATATCCTCAGATGAAATCTGGAAAAAATCTTTTTAAGAAACTGCTTAGTGTTCTGTGAATTCATCTCATAGAGTTACATCTGTATTTCGTGGATCTCTTTGCTAGCCTTATTTCTCTGGAATCTGAGAAAAGATATTTCGGATCCCTATGAAGACTATAGGGCAAAAGGAAATATAACTGCGATAAAAAAGAGGAAGAAGCTTTCTGAGAAACTTCTTTGTGTTCTGTGAAATCATCTCACAGAGTTACAGCTTTCCCCTCAAGAAGCCTTTCGCTAAGACAGTTCTTGTGGAATTGGCAAAGTGATATTTGGAAGCCCATAGAGGGCTATGGTGAAAAAGAAAATATCCTCAGATGAACTCTGGAAAGAAGCTTTCTGAGAAACTGCTTAGTGTTCTGTGAATTCATCTCACAGAATTACGTCTGTATTTCGTGGATGTCTTTGCTAGCCTTATTTCTGTGTAATCTGAGAACAGATATTTCGGATCCCTTTGAAGACTATAGGGCCAAAGGAAATATCCTCCGATAACAAAGAGAAAGAAGCTTTCTGAGAAACTTCTTTGTGTTCTGTGAAATCATCTCACAGAGTTACAGCTTTCCCCTCAAGAAGCCTTTCGCTACGACAGTTCTTGTGTAATTGGCAAAGAGATATTTGGAAGCCCATAGAGGGCTATGGTGAAAAAGGAAATATCCTCAGATGAAATCTGGAAAGAAGCTTTCTGAGAAACTGCTTAGTGTTCTGTGAATTCATCTCACAGAGTTACATCTGTATTTCGTGGATCTCTTTGCTAGCCTTATTTCTGTGGAATCTGAGAACAGATATTTCGGATCCCTTTGAAGACTATAGGGCCAAAGGAAATATCCTCCGATAACAAAGAGAAAGAAGCTTTCTGAGAAACTTCTTTGTGTTCTTTGAAATCATCTCACAGAGTTACAGCTTTCCCCTCAAGAAGCCTTTCGCTAAGACAGTTCTTGTGGAATGGGCAAAGTGATATTTGGAAGCCCATAGGGGGCTATGGTGAAAAAGGAAATATCCTCAGATGAAATCTGGAAAGAAGCTTTCTGAGAAACTGCTTAGTGTTCTGTGAATTCATCTCACAGAGTTACATCTGTATTTCGTGGATCTCTTTGCTAGCCTTATTTCTGTGGAATCTGAGAACAGAGATTTCGGATCCCTTTGAAGACTATAGGGCCAAAGGAAATATCCTCCGATAACAAAGAGAAAGAAGCTTTCTGAGAAACTTCTTTGTGTTCTGTGAAATCATCTCACAGAGTTACAGCTTTCCCCTCAAGAAGCCTTTCGCTCAGACAGTTCTTGTGGAATTGGCAAAGTGATATTTGGAAGCCCATAGAGGGCTATGGTGAAAAAGGAAATATCCTCAGATGAAATCGGGAAAGAAGCCTTCTGAGAAACTGCTTAGTGTTCTGTTAATTCATCTCACAGAGTTACATGTGTATTTCGTGGATCTCTTTGCTAGCCTTATTTCTGTGGAATCTGAGAAAAGATATTTCGCATCCCTATGAAGACTATTGGGCCAAAGGAAATATCCTCCGATAAAAAAGAGAAAGAATCTTTCTGAGAAACTTCTTTGTGTTCTGTGAAATCATCTCACAGAGTTACAGCTTTCCCCTCAAGAAGCCTTTCGCTAAGACAGTTCTTGTGGAATTGGCAAAGAGATATTTGGAAGCCCATATAGGGCTATGGTGAAAAAGGAAATATCCTCAGATGAAATCTGGAAAGAAGCTTTCTGAGAAACTGCTTAGTGTTCTGTGAAATCATCTCACAGAATTACAGCTTTCCCCTCAAGAAGCCTTTCGCTAAGACAGTTCTTGTGGAATTGGCAAAGTGATATTTGGAAGCCCATAGAGGGCTATGGTGAAAAAGGAAATATCCTCAGATGAAATCTGGAAAGAAGCTTTCTGAGAAACTGCTTAGTGTTCTGTTAATTCATCTCACAGCGTTACATCTGTATTTCGTGGATCTCTTTGCTAGCCTTATTTCTGTGGAGTCTGAGAACAGATATTTCGGATCCCTTTGATGACTATAGGGCCAAAGGAAATATCCTCCGATAACAAAGAGAAGGAAGCTTTCTGAGAAACTTCTTTGTGTTCTGTGAAATCATCTCACAGAGTTACAGCTTTCCCCTCAAGAAGCCTTTCGCAAAGACAGTTCTTGTGGAATTGGCAAAGTGATATTTGGAAGCCCATAGAGGGCTATGGTGAAAAAGGAAATATCCTCAGATGAAATCTGGAAAGAAGCTTTCTGAGAAACTGCTTAGTGTTCTGTGAATTCATCTCACAGAGTTACATCTGTATTTCGTGGATCTCTTTGCGAGCCTTATTTCTGTGGAATCTGAGAACAGATATTTCGGATCCCTTTCAAGACTATAGGGCCAAAGGAAATATCCTAGGATGACAAAGAGAAAGAAGCTTTCTGAGAAACTTCTTTGTGTTCTGTGAAATCATCTCACAGAGTTACAGCTTTCCCCTCAAGAAGCCTTTCGCTAAGACAGTTCTTGTGGAATTGGCAAAGTGATATTTGGAAGCCGATAGAGGGCTATGGTGAAAAAGAAAATATCCTCAGATGAACTCTGGAAAGAAGCTTTCTGAGAAACTGCTTAGTGTTCTGTGAATTCATCTCACAGAATTACATCTGTATTTCGTGGATCTCTTTGCTAGCCTTATTTCTGTGTAATCTGAGAACAGATATTTCGGATCCCTTTGAAGACTATAGGGCCAAAGGAAATATCCTCCGATAACAAAGAGAAAGAAGCTTTCTGAGAAACTTCTTTGTGTTCTGTGAAATCATCTCACAGAGTTACAGCTTTACCCTCAAGAAGCCTTTCGCTACGACAGTTCTTGTGTAATTGGCAAAGAGATATTTGGAAGCCCATAGAGGGCTATGGTGAAAAAGGAAATATCCTCAGATGAAATCTGGAAAGAAGCTTTCTGAGAAACTGCTTAGTGTTCTGTTAATTCTTCTCACAGAGTTACATCTGTATTTCGTGGATCTCTTTGCTAGCCTTATTTCTGTGTAATCTGAGAACAGATATTTCGGATCCCTTTGAAGACTATAGGGCCAAAGGAAATATCCTCCGATAACAAAGAGAAAGAAGCTTTCTGAGAAACTTCTTTGTGTTCTGTGAAATCATCTCACAGAGTTACAGCTTTCCCCTCAAGAAGCCTTTCGCTAAGACAGTTCTTGTGGAATTGGCAAAGTGATATTTGGAAGCCCATAGGGGGCTATGGTGAAAAAGGAAATATCCTCAGATGAAATCTGGAAGGAAGCTTTCTGAGAAACTGCTTAGTGTTCTGTGAATTCATCTCACAGAGTTACATCTGTATTTCGTGGATCTCTTTGCTAGCCTTATTTCTGTGGAATCTGAGAACAGAGATTTCGGATCCCTTTGAAGACTATAGGGCCAAAGGAAATATCCTCCGATAACAAAGAGAAAGAAGGTTTCTGAGAAACTTCTTTGTGTTCTGTGAAATCATCTCACAGAGTTACAGCTTTCCCCTCAAGAAGCCTTTCGCTCAGACAGTTCTTGTGGAATTGGCAAAGAGATATTTGGAAGCCCATAGAGGGCTATGGTGAAAAAGGAAATATCCTCAGATGAAATCTGGAAAGAATCTTTCTGAGAAACTGCTTAGTGTTCTGTGAATTCATCTCACAGAGTTACATGTGTATTTCGTGGATCTCTTTGCTAGCCTTATTTCTCTGGAATCTGAGAAAAGATATTTCGGATCCCTATGAAGACTATAGGGCAAAAGGAAATATCCTGCGATAACAAAGAGAAAGAAGCTTTCTGAGAAACTTCTTTGTCTTCTGTGAAATCGTCTCACAGAGTTACAGCTTTCCCCTCAAGAAGCCTTTCGCTAAGACAGTTCTTGTGGAATTGGCAAAGTGATATTTGGAAGCCCTTAGAGGGCTATGGTGAAAAAGGAAATATCCTCAGATGAACTCTGGAAAGAAGCTTTCTGAGAAACTGCTTAGTGTTCTGTGAATTCATCTCACAGAGTTACATCTGTATTTCGTGGATCTCTTTGCTAGCCTTATTTCTGTGGAATCTGAGAACAGATATTTCGGATCCCTTTGAAGAATATAGGGCCAAAGGAAATATCCTCCGATAACAAAGAGAAAGAAGGTTTCTGAGAAACTTCTTTGTGTTCTGTGAAATCATGTCATAGAGTTACAGCTTTCCCCTCAAGAACCCTTTCGTTAAGACAGTTCTTGTGGAATTGGCAAAGTGATATTTGGAAGCCCATAGGGGGCTATGGTGAAAAAGGAAATATCCTCAGATGAAATCTGGAAAGAAGCTTTCTGAGAAACTGCTTAGTGTTCTGTGAATTCATCTCACAGAGTTACATCTGTATTTCGTGGATCTCTTTGCTAGCCTTATTTCTGTGGAATCTGAGAACAGATATTTCGGATCCTTTTAAAGACTATAGGGCCAAAGGAAATATCCTGCGGTAACAAAGAGAAAGAAGCTTTCTGAGAAACTTCTTTGTGTTCTGTGAAATCATCTCACAGAGTTACAGCTTTCCCCTCAAGAAGCCTTTCGCTAAGACAGTTCTTGTGGAATTGGCAAAGTGATATTTGGAAGCCCATAGAGGGCTATGGTGAAAAAGGAAATATCCTCAGATGAAATCTGGAAAGAAGCATTCTGAGAAACTGCTAAGTGTTCTGTGAATTCATCTCACAGAGTTACATCTGTATTTCGTGGATCTCTTTGCTAGCCTTATTTCTGTGGAATCTGAGAACAGATATTTGGAATCCCTTTGAAGACTATAGGGCCAAAGGAAATATCCTGCGATAACAAAGAGAAAGAAGCTTTCTGAGAAACTTCTTTCTGTTCTGTGAAATCATCTCACAGAGTTACAGCTTTCCCCTCAAGAAGCCTTTCGCTAAGACAGTTCTTGTGGAATTGGCAAAGTGATATTTGGAAGCCTATAGAGGGCTATGGTGAAAAAGGAAATATCCTCAGATGAAATCTGGAAAGAAGCTTTCTGAGAAACTGCTTAGTGTTCTGTGAATTCATCTCACAGAGTTACATCGGTATTTCGTGGATCTCTTTGCTAGCCTTATTTCTGTGGAATCTGAGAACAGAGATTTCGGATCCCTTTGAAGACTATAGGGCCAAAGGAAATATCCTCTGATAACAAAGAGAAAGAAGGTTTCTGAGAAACTTCTTTGTGTTCTGTGAAATCATCTCACAGAGTTACACCTTTCCCCTCAAGAAGCCTTTCGCTCAGACAGTTCTTGTGGAATTGGCAAAGTGATATTTGGAAGCCCATAGAGGGCTATGGTGAAAAAGGAAATATCCTCAGATGAAATCGGGAAAGAGGCCTTCTGAGAAACTGCTTAGTGTTCTGTTAATTCATCTCACAGAGTTACATGTGTATTTCGTGGATCTCTTTGCTAGCCTTATTTCTGTGGAATCTGAGAACAGATATTTCGGATCCCTTTGAAGACTATAGGGCCAAAGGAAATATCCTCCGATAACAAAGAGAAAGAAGCTTTCTGAGAAACTTCTTTGTGTTCTGTGAAATCATCTCACAGAGTTACAGCTTTCCCCTCAAGAAGCCTTTCGCTAAGACAGTTCTTGTGGAATTGGCAAAGTGATATTTGGAAGCCCATAGAGGGCTATGGTGAAAAAGGAAATATCCTCAGATGAAATCTGGAAAGAAGCTTTCTGAGAAACTGCTTAGTGTTCTGTGAATTCATCTCACAGCGTTACATCTGTATTTCGTGGATCCCTTTGCTAGCCTTATTTCTGTGGAATCTGAGAACAGATATTTCGGATCCCTTTGAAGACTATAGGGCCAAAGGAAATATCCTCTGATAACAAAGAGAAAGAAGCTTTCTGAGAAACTTCTTTGTGTTCTGTGAAATCATCTCACAGAGTTACAGCTTTCCCCTCAAGAAGCCTTTCGCTAAGACAGTTCTTGTGGAATTGGCAAAGTGATATTTGGAAGCCCATAGGGGGCTATGGTGAAAAAGGAAATATCCTCAGATGAAATCTGGAAAGAAGATTTCTGAGAAACTGCTTAGTGTTCTGTGAATTCATCTCACAGAGTTACATCTGTATTTCGTGGATCTCTTTGCTAGCCTTATTTCTGTGGAATCTGAGAACAGATATTTCGGATCCCTTTGAAGACTACAGGGCCAAAGGAAATATGCTCCGATAACAAAGAGAAAGAAGCTTTCTGAGAAACTTCTTTCTGTTCTGTGAAATCATCTCACAGAGTTACAGCTTTCCCCTCAAGAAGCCTTTCGCTAAGACAGTTCTTGTGGAATTGGCAAAGTGATATTTGGAAGCCTATAGAGGGCTATGGTGAAAAAGGAAATATCCTCAGATGAAATCTGGAAAGAAGCTTTCTGAGAAACTGCTTAGTGTTCTGTGAATTTATCTCACAGAGTTACATCGGTATTTCATGGATCTCTTTGCTAGCCTTATTTCTGTGGAATCTGAGAACAGAGATTTCGGATCCCTTTGAAGACTATAGGGCCAAAGGAAATATCCTCTGATAACAAAGAGAAAGAAGGTTTCTGAGAAACTTCTTTGTGTTCTGTGAAATCATCTCACAGAGTTACACCTTTCCCCTCAAGAAGCCTTTCGCTCAGACAGTTCTTGTGGAATTGGCAAAGTGATATTTGGAAGCCCATAGAGGGCTATGGTGAAAAAGGAAATATCCTCAGATGAAATCGGGAAAGAGGCCTTCTGAGAAACTGCTTAGTGTTCTGTTAATTCATCTCACAGAGTTACATGTGTATTTCGTGGATCTCTTTGCTAGCCTTATTTCTGTGGAATCTGAGAACAGATATTTCGGATCCCTTTGAAGACTATAGGGCCAAAGGAAATATCCTCCGATAACAAAGAGAAAGAAGCTTTCTGAGAAACTTCTTTGTGTTCTGTGAAATCATCTCACAGAGTTACAGCTTTCCCCTCAAGAAGCCTTTCGCTAAGACAGTTCTTGTGGAATTGGCAAAGTGATATTTGGAAGCCCATAGAGGGCTATGGTGAAAAAGGAAATATCCTCAGATGAAATCTGGAAAGAAGCTTTCTGAGAAACTGCTTAGTGTTCTGTGAATTCATCTCACAGCGTTATATCTGTATTTCGTGGATCCCTTTGCTAGCCTTATTTCTGTGGAATCTGAGAACAGATATTTCGGATCCCTTTGAAGACTATAGGGCCAAAGGAAATATCCTCTGATAACAAAGAGAAAGAAGCTTTCTGAGAAACTTCTTTGTGTTCTGTGAAATCATCTCACAGAGTTACAGCTTTCCCCTCAAGAAGCCTTTCGCTAAGACAGTTCTTGTGGAATTGGCAAAGTGATATTTGGAAGCCCATAGGGGGCTATGGTGAAAAAGGAAATATCCTCAGATGAAATCTGGAAAGAAGATTTCTGAGAAACTGCTTAGTGTTCTGTGAATTCATCTCACAGAGTTACATCTGTATTTCGTGGATCTCTTTGCTAGCCTTATTTCTGTGGAATCTGAGAACAGATATTTCGGATCCCTTTGAAGACTACAGGGCCAAAGGAAATATGCTCCGATAACAAAGAGAAAGAAGCTTTCTGAGAAACTTCTTTCTGTTCTGTGAAATCATCTCACAGACTTACAGCTTTCCCTCCAAGAAGCCTTTCGCTAAGACAGTTCTTGTGGAATTGGCAAAGTGATATTTGGAAGCCCATAGAGGGCTATGGTGAAAAAGGAAATATCCTCAGATGAAATCTGGAAAGAAGCTTTCTGAGAAACTGCTTAGTGTTCTGTTAATTCATCTCACAGAGTTACATCTGTATTTCGTGGATCTCTTTGCTAGCCTTATTTCTGTGGAATCTGAGAACAGATATTTCGGATCCCTTTGAAGACTATAGGGCCAAAGGAAATATCCTCCGATAACAAAGAGAAAGAAGCTTTCTGAGAAACTTCTTTGTGTTCTGGGAAATCATCTCACAGAGTTACAGCTTTCCCCTAAAGAAGCCTTTCGCTAAGACAGTTCTTGTGGAATTGGCAAAGTGATATTTGGAAGCCCATAGGGGGCTATGGTGAAAAGGGAAATATCCTCAGATGAAATCTGGAAAGAAGCTTTCTGAGAAACTGCTTAGTGTTCTGTGAATTCATCTCACAGAGTTACATCTGTATTTCGTGGATCTCTTTGCTAGCCTTATTTCTGTGGAATCTGACAACAGATATTTCGGATCCTTTTAAAGACTATAGGGCCAAAGGAAATATCCTGCGGTAAAAAAGAGAAAGAAGCTTTCTGAGCTACTTCTTTGTGTTCTGTGAAATCATCTCACAGAGTTACAGCTTTCCCCTCAAGAAGCCTTTCGCTAAGACAGTTCTCGTGGAATTGGCAAAGTGATATTTGGAAGCCCATAGAGGGCTATGGTGAAAAAGGAAATATCCTCAGATGAAATCTGGAAAGAAGCTTTCTGAGAAACTGCTTAGTGTTCTGTGAATTCATCTCACAGAGTTACATGTGTATTTCTTGGATCTCTTTGCTGCCTTATTTCTGTGGAATCTGAGAAAAGATATTTCGGATCCCTATGAAGACTATAGGGCCAAAGGAAATATCCTCCGATAACAAAGAGAAGGAAGCTTTCTGAGAAACTTCTTTGTGTTCTGTGAAATCATCTCACAGAGTAACAGCTTTCCGCTTAAGAAGCCTTTCGCTCAGACAGTTCTTGTGGAATTGGCAAAGTGATATTTGGAAGCCCATAGAGGGCTATGATGAAAAAGGAAATATCCTCAGATGAAATCTGGAAAGAAGCTTTCTGAGAAACTGCTTAGTGTTCTGTGAATTCATCTCACAGAGTTACATCTGTATTTCGTGGATCTCTTTGCTAGCCTTATTTTTGTGTAATCTGAGAACAGATATTTCGGATCCCTTTGAAGACTATAGGGCCAAAGGAAATATCCTCCGATAACAAAGAGAAAGAAGCTTTCTGAGAAACTTCTTTGTGTTCTGTGAAATCATCTCACAGAGTTACAGCTTTCCCCTCAAGAAGCCTTTCGCTACGACAGTTCTTGTGTAATTGGCAAAGAGATATTTGGAAGCCCATAGAGGGCTATGGTGAAAAAGGAAATATCCTCAGATGAAATCTGGAAAGAAGCTTTCTGAGAAACTGCTTAGTGTTCTGTGAATTCATCTCACAGAGTTACATCTGTATTTCGTGGATCTCTTTGCTAGCCTTATTTCTGTGGAATCTGAGAACAGATATTTCGGATCCCTTTGAAGACTATAGGGCCAAAGGAAATATCCTCCGATAACAAAGAGAAAGAAGCTTTCTGAGAAACTTCTTTGTGTTCTGTGAAATCATCTCACAGAGTTACAGCTTTCCCCTCAAGAAGCCTTTCGCTAAGACAGTTCTTGTGGAATTGGCAAAGTGATATTTGGAAGCCCATAGGGGGCTATGGTGAAAAAGGAAATATCCTCAGATGAAATCTGGAAAGAAGCTTTCTGAGAAACTGCTTAGTGTTCTGTGAATTCATCTCACAGAGTTACATGTGTATTTCGTGGATCTCTTTGCTAGCCTTATTTCTGTGGAATCTGAGAAAAGATATTTCGGATCCCTATGAAGTCTATAAGGCCAAAGGAAATATCCTCCGATAACAAAGAGAAGGAAGCTTTCTGAGAAACTTCTTTGTGTTCTGTGAAATCATCTCACAGAGTTACAGCTTTCCCCTCAAGAAGCCTTTCGCTCAGACAGTTCTTGTTGAATTGGCAAAGTGATATTTGGAAGCCCATAGAGGGCTATGGTGAAAAAGGAAATATCCTCAGATGAAATCGGGAAAGAAGCCTTCTGAGAAACTGCTTAGTGTTCTGTTAATTCATCTCACAGAGTTACATGTGTATTTCGTGGATCTCTTTGCTAGCCTTATTTCTGTGGAATCTGAGAAAAGATATTTCGCATCCCTTTGAAGACTATTGGGCCAAAGGAAATATCCTCCGATAACAAAGAGAAAGAAGCTTTCTGAGAAACTTCTTTGTGTTCTGTGAAATCATCTCACAGAGTTACAGCTTTCCCCTCAAGAAGCCTTTCGCTAAGACAGTTCTTGTGGAATTGGCAAAGAGATATTTGGAAGCCCATATAGGGCTATGGTGAAAAAGGAAATATCCTCAGATGAAATCTGGAAAGAAGCTTTCTGAGAAACTGCTTAGTGTTCTGTGAATTCATCTCACAGAGTTACATGTGTATTTCGTGGATCTCTTTGCTAGCCTTATTTCTGTGGAATCTGAGAAAAGATATTTCGGATCCCTATGAAGACTATAGGGCCAAAGGAAATATCCTCCGATAACAAAGAGAAGTCAGCTTTCTGACAAACTTCTTTGTGTTCTGTGAAATCATCTCACAGAGTTACAGCTTTCCCCTCAAGAATCCTTTCGCTGAGACAGTTCTTGTGGAATTGGCAA
Source organism: Macaca nemestrina (assembly GCF_043159975.1). NCBI lineage: Eukaryota > Metazoa > Chordata > Mammalia > Primates > Cercopithecidae > Macaca > Macaca nemestrina. The sequence continues at coordinate 92,447,290 of NC_092125.1, forward strand.
AGTGATATTTGGAAGCCCATAGAGGGCTATGGTGAAAAAGGAAATATCCTCAGATGAAATCGGGAAAGAAGCCTTCTGAGAAACTGCTTAGTGTTCTGTTAATTCATCTCACAGAGTTACATGTGTATTTCGTGGATCTCTTTGCTAGCCTTATTTCTGTGGAATCTGAGAACAGATATTTCGGATCCCTTTCAAGACTATAGGGCCAAAGGAAATATCCTCCGATAACAAAGAGAAAGAAGCTTTCTGAGAAACTTCTTTGTGTTCTGTGAAATCATCTCACAGAGTTACAGCTTTCCCCTCAAGAAGCCTTTCGCTAAGACAGTTCTTGTGGAATTGGCAAAGTGATATTTGGAAGCCCATAGAGGGCTATGGTGAAAAAGGAAATATCCTCAGATGAAATCTGGAAAGAAGCTTTCTGAGAAACTGCTTAGTGTTCTGTGAATTCATCTCACAGCGTTACATCTGTATTTCGTGGATCTCTTTGCTAGCCTTATTTCTGTGGAATCTGAGAACAGATATTTCGGATCCTTTTAAAGACTATAGGGCCAAAGGAAATATCCTGCGGTAACAAAGAGAAAGAAGCTTTCTGAGCAACTTCTTTGTGTTCTGTGAAATCATCTCACAGAGTTACAGCTTTCCCCTCAAGAAGCCTTTCGCTAAGACAGTTCTTGTGGAATTGGCAAAGTGATATTTGGAAGCCCATAGAGGGCTATGGTGAAAAAGGAAATATCCTCAGATGAAATCAGGAAAGAAGCTTTCTGAGCAACTTCTTTGTGTTCTGTAAAATCATCTCACAGAGTTACAGCTTTCCCCTCAAGAAGCCTTTCGCTAAGACAGTTCTTGTGGAATTGGCAAAGTGATATTTGGAAGCCCATAGAGGGCTATGGTGAAAAAGGAAATATCCTCAGATGAAATCTGGAAAGAAGCTTTCTGAGAAACTGCTTAGTGTTCTGTGAATTCATCTCACAGAGTTACATCTGTATTTCGTGGATCTCTTTGCTAGCCTTATTTCTGTGGAATCTGAGAACAGATATTTCGAATCCCTTTGAAGACTATACGGCCAAAGGAAATATCCTGCGATAACAAAGAGAAAGAATCTTTCTGAGAAACTTCTTTCTGTTCTGTGAAATCATCTCACAGAGTTACAGCTTTCCCCTCAAGAAGCCTTTCGCTAAGACAGTTCTTGTGGAATTGGCAAAGTGATATTTGGAAGCCCATAGAGGGCTATGGTGAAAAAGGAAATATCCTCAGATGAAATCTGGAAAGAAGCTTTCTGAGAAACTGCTTAGTGTTCTGTGAATTCATCTCCCAGAGTTACATCTGTATTTCGTGGATCTCTTTGCTAGCCTTATTTCTGTGGAATCTGACAACAGATATTTCGGATCCCTTTGAAGACTATAGGGCCAAAGGAAATATCCTCCGATAACAAAGAGAAAGAAGGTTTCTGAGAAACTTCTTTGGGTTCTGTGAAATCATCTCACAGAGTTACAGCTTTCCCCTCAAGAAGCCTTTCGCTCAGACAGTTCTTGTGGAATTGGCATAGAGATATTTGGAAGCCCATAGAGGGCTATGGTGAAAAAGGAAATATCCTCAGATGAAATCTGGAAAGAAGCTTTCTGAGAAACTGCTTAGTGTTCTGTGAATTCATCTCACAGAGTTACATGTGTATTTTGTGGATCTCTTTGCTGGCCTTATTTCTGTGGAATCTCAGAAAAGATATTTCGGATCCCAATGAAGACTATAGGGCCAAAGGAAATATCCTCCGATAACAAAGAGAAAGAAGCTTTCTGAGAAACTTCTTTGTGTTCTGTGAAATCATCTCACAGAGTTACAGCTTTCCCCTCAAGAAGCCTTTCGCTAAGACAGTTCTTGTGGAATTGGCAAAGTGATATTTGGAAGCCCATAGAGGGCTATGGTGAAAAAGGAAATATCCTCAGATGAACTCTGGAAAGAAGCTTTCTGAGAAACTGCTTCGTGTTCTGTGAATTCATCTCACAGACTTACATCTGTATTTCGTGGATCTCTTTGCTAGCCTTATTTCTGTGTAATCTGAGAACAGATATTTCAGATCCCTTTGAAGACTATAGGGCCAAAGGAAATATCCTGCGATAACAAAGAGAAAGAAGCTTTCTGAGAAACTTCTTTGTGTTCTGAGGAATCATCTCACAGAGTTACAGCTTTCCCCTCAAGAAGCCTTTCGCTAAGACATTTCTTGTGGAATTGGCAAAGTGATATTTGGAAGCCCATAGAATGCTATGGTGAAAAAGGAAATATCCTCAGATGAAATCTGGAAAGAAGCTTTCTGAGAAACTGCTTAGTGTTCTGTTAATTCATCTCACAGAGTTACATCTGTATTTCGTGGATCTCTTTGCTAGCCTTATTTCTGTGGAATCTGAGAACAGATATTTCGGATCCCTTTGAAGACTATAGGGCTAAAGGAAGTATCCTCCGATAACAAAGAGAAAGAAGCTTTCTGAGAAACTTCTTTGTGTTCTGTGAAATCATCTGACAGAGTTACAGCTTTCCCCTCAAGAAGCCTTTCGCTACGACAGTTCTTGTGTAATTGGCAAAGAGATATTTGGAAGCCCATAGAGGGCTATGGTGAAAAAGGAAATATCCTCAGATGAAATCTGGAAAGAAGCTTTCTGAGAAATTGCATAGTGTTCTGTGAATTCATCTCACAGAGTTACATCTGTATTTCGTGGATCTCTTTGCTAGCCTTATTTCTGTGGAATCTGAGAACAGATATTTCGGATCCCTTTGAAGACTATAGGGCCAAAGGAAATATCCTCCGATAACAAAGAGAAAGAAGCTTTTTGAGAAACTTCTTTGTGTTCTGTGAAATCATGTCACAGAGTTACAGCTTTCCCCTCAAGAAGCCTTTCGCTAAGACAGTTCTTGTGGAATTGGCAAAGTGATATTTGGAAGCCCATAGAGGGCTATGGTGAAAAAGGAAATATCCTCAGATGAAATCTGGAAAGAAGCTTTCTGAGAAACTGCTTAGTGTTCTGTGAATTCATCTCACAGCGTTACATCGGTATTTCGTGGATCCCTTTGCTAGCCTTATTTCTGTGGAATCTGAGAACAGATATTTCGGATCCCTTTGAAGACTATAGGGCCAAAGGAAATATCCTCTGATAACAAAGAGAAAGAAGCTTTCTGAGAAACTTCTTTGTGTTCTGTGAAATCATCTCACAGAGTTACAGCTTTCCCCTCAAGAAGCCTTTCGCTAAGACAGTTCTTGTGGAATTGGCAAAGTGATATTTGGAAGCCCATAGGGGGCTATGGTGAAAAAGGAAATATCCTCAGATGAAATCTGGAAAGAAGCTTTCTGAGAAACTGCTTAGTGTTCTGTGAATTCATCTCACAGAGTTACATCTGTATTTCGTGGATCTCTTTGCTAGCCTTATTTCTGTGGAATCTGAGAACAGATATTTCGGATCCCTTTGAAGACTATAGGGCCAAAGGAAATATCCTCCGATAACAAAGAGAAAGAAGCATTCTGAGAAACTTCTTTCTGTTCTGTGAAATCATCTCACAGAGTTACTGCTTTCCCCTCAAGAAGCCTTTCGCTACGAAAGCTCTTGTGTAATTGGCAAAGAGATATTTGGAAGCCCATACAGGGCTATGGTGAAAAAGGAAATATCCTCAGTTGAAATCTGGAAAGAAGCTTTCTGAGAAACTGCTTAGTGTTCTGTGAATTCATCTCACAGAGTTACATCTGTATTTCGTGGATCTCTTTGCTAGCCTTATTTCTGTGTAATCTGAGATCTGATATTTCGGATCCCTTTGAAGACTATAGGGCCAAAGGAAATATCCTCCGATAACAAAGAGAAAGAAGCTTTCTGAGAAACTTCTTTGTGTTCTGTGAAATCATCTCACAGAGTTACAGCTTTCCCCTCAAGAAGCCTTTCGCTAAGACAGTTCTTGTGGAATTGGCAAAGTGATATTTGGAAGCCCATAGGGGGCTACGGTGAAAAAGGAAATATCCTCAGATGAAATCTGGAAAGAAGCTTTCTGAGAAACTGCTTAGTGTTCTGTGAATTCATCTCCCAGAGTTACATCTGTATTTCGTGGATCTCTTTGCTAGCCTTATTTCTTTGGAATCTGAGAACAGATATTTCGAATCCCTTTGAAGACTATAGGGCCAAAGGAAATATCCTGCGATAACAAAGAGAAAGAAGCTTTCTGAGAAACTTCTTTGTGTTCTGTGAAATCATCTGACAGATTTACAGCTTTCCCCTCAAGAAGCCTTTCGCTACGACAGTTCTTGTGTAATTGGCAAAGAGATATTTGGAAGGCCATAGAGGGCTATGGTGAAAAAGGAAATATCCTCAGATGAAATCTGGAAAGAAGCTTTCTGAGAAATTGCTTAGTGTTCTGATAATTCATCTCACAGAGTTACATCTGTATTTCGTGGATATCTTTGCTAGCCTTATTTCTGTGGAATCTGAGAACAGATATTTCGGATCCCTTTGAAGACTATAGGGCCAAAGGAAATATCCTCCGATAACAAAGAGAAAGAAGCTTTTTGAGAAACTTCTTTGTGTTCTGTGAAATCATCTCACAGAGTTACAGCTTTCCCCTCAAGAACCCTTTCGCTAAGACAGTTCTTGTGGAATTGGCAAAGTGATATTTGGAAGTCCTTAGAGGGCTATGGTGAAAAAGGAAATATCCTCAGATGAAATCTGGAAAGAAGCTTTCTGAGAAACTGCTTAGTGTTCTGTGAATTCATCTCACAGCGTTACATCGGTATTTCGTGGATCCCTTTGCTAGCCTTATTTCTGTGGAATCTGAGAACAGATATTTCGGATCCCTTTGAAGACTATAGGGCCAAAGGAAATATCCTCTGATAACAAAGAGAAAGAAGCTTTCTGAGAAACTTCTTTGTGTTCTGTGAAATCATCTCACAGAGTTACAACTTTCCCCTCAAGAAGCCTTTCGCTAAGACAGTTCTTGTGGAATTGGCAAAGTGATATTTGGAAGCCCATAAGGGGCTATGGTGAAAAAGGAAATATCCTCAGATGAAATCTGGAAAGAAGCTTTCTGAGAAACTGCTTAGTGTTCTGTGAATTCATCTCACAGAGTTACATCTGTATTTCGTGGATCTCTTTGCTAGCCTTATTTCTGTGGAATCTGAGAACAGATATTTCGGATCCCTTTGAAGACTATAGGGCCAAAGGAAATATCCTCCGATAACAAAGAGAAAGAAGCATTCTGAGAAACTTCTTTCTGTTCTGTGAAATCATCTCACAGAGTTACAGCTTTCCCCTCAAGAAGCCTTTCGCTACGAAAGTTCTTGTGTAATTGGCAAAGAGATATTTGGAAGCCCATAGAGGGCTATGGTGAAAAAGGAAATATCCTCAGATGAAATCTGGAAAGAAGCTTTCTGAGAAACTGCTTAGTGTTCTGTGAATTCATCTCACAGAGTTACATCTGTATTTCGTGGATCTCTTTGCTAGCCTTATTTCTGTGGAATCTGAGAACAGATATTTCGGATCCCTTTGAAGACTATAGGGCCAAAGGAAATATCCTCCGATAACAAAGAGAAAGAAGCTTTCTGAGAAACTTCTTTGTGTTCTGTGAAATCATCTCACAGAGTTACAGCTTTCCCCTCAAGAAGCCTTTCGCTAAGACAGTTCTTGTGGAATTGGCAAAGTGATATTTGGAAGCCCATAGGGGGCTATGGTGAAAAAGGAAATATCCTCAGATGAAATCTGGAAAGAAGCTTTCTGAGAAACTGCTTAGTGTTCTGTGAATTCATCTCCCAGAGTTACATCTGTATTTCGTGGATCTCTTTGCTAGCCTTATTTCTGTGTAATCTGAGAACAGATATTTCGGATCCCTTTGAAGACTATAGGGCCAAAGGAAATATCCTCCGATAACAAAGAGAAAGAAGCTTTCTGAGAAACTTCTTTGTGTTCTGTGAAATCATCTCACAGAGTTACACCTTTACCCTCAAGAAGCCTTTCGCTACGACAGTTCTTGTGTAATTGGCAAAGAGATATTTGGAAGCCCATAGAGGGCTATGGTGAAAAAGGAAATATCCTCAGATGAAATCTGGAAAGAAGCTTTCTGAGAAACTGCTTAGTGTTCTGTTAATTCATCTCACAGAGTTACATCTGTATTTCGTGGATCTCTTTGCTAGCCTTATTTCTGTGGAATCTGAGAACAGATATTTCGGATCCCTTTGAAGACTATAGGGCCAAAGGAAATATCCTCCGATAACAAAGAGAAAGAAGCTTTTTGAGAAACTTCTTTGTGTTCTGTGAAATCATGTCACAGAGTTACAGCTTTCCCCTCAAGAAGACTTTCGCTAAGACATTTCTTGTGGAATTGGCAAAGTGATATTTGGAAGCCCATAGAGGGCTATGGTGAAAAAGGAAATATCCTCAGATGAAATCTGGAAAGAAGCTTTCTGAGAAACTGCTTAGTGTTCTGTGAATTCATCTCACAGCGTTACATCTGTATTTCATGGATCCCTTTGCTAGCCTTATTTCTGTGGAATCTCAGAACAGATATTTCGGATCCCTTTGAAGACTATAGGGCCAAAGGAAATATCCTCTGATAACAAAGAGAAAGAAGCTTTCTGAGAAACTTCTTTGTGTTCTGTGAAATCATCTCACAGAGTTACAGCTTTCCCCTCAAGAAGCCTTTCGCTAAGACAGTTCTTGTGGAATTGGCAAAGTGATATTTGGAAGCCCATAGGGGGCTCTGGTGAAAAAGGAAATATCCTCAGATGAAATCTGGAAAGAAGCTTTCTGAGAAACTGCTTAGTGTTCTGTGAATTCATCTCACAGAGTTACATCTGTATTTCGTGGATCTCTTTGCTAGCCTTATTTCTGTGGAATCTGAGAACAGATATTTCGGATCCCTTTGAAGACTATAGGGCCAAAGGAAATATCCTCCGATAACAAAGAGAAAGAAGCTTTCTGAGAAACTTCTTTCTGTTCTGTGAAATCATCTCACAGAGTTACAGCTTTCCCCTCAAGAAGCCTTTCGCTACGAAAGTTCTTGTGTAATTGGCAAAGAGATATTTGGAAGCCCATAGAGGGCTATGGTGAAAAAGGAAATATCCTCAGATGAAATCTGGAAAGAAGCTTTCTGAGAAACTGCTTAGTGTTCTGTGAATTCATCTCACAGAGTTACATCTGTATTTCGTGGATCTCTTTGCTAGCCTTATTTCTGTGGAATCTGAGAACAGATATTTCGGATCCCTTTGAAGACTATAGGGCCAAAGGAAATATCCTCCGATAACAAAGAGAAAGAAGCTTTCTGAGAAACTTCTTTGTGTTCTGTGAAATCATCTCACAGAGTTACAGCTTTCCCCTCAAGAAGCCTTTCGCTAAGACAGTTCTTGTGGAATTGGCAAAGTGATATTTGGAAGCCCATAGGGGGCTATGGTGAAAAAGGAAATATCCTCAGATGAAATCTGGAAAGAAGCTTTCTGAGAAACTGCTTAGTGTTCTGTGAATTCATCTCACAGAGTTACATCTGTATTTCGTGGATCTCTTTGCTAGCCTTATTTCTGTGGAATCTGAGAACAGATATTTCGGATCCTTTTAAAGACTATAGGGCCAAAGGAAATATCCTGCGGTAACAAAGAGAAAGAAGCTTTCTGAGCAACTTCTTTGTTTTCTGTGAAATCATCTCACAGTGTTACAGCTTTTCCCTCAAGAAGCCTTTCGCTAAGACATTTCTTGTGGAATTGGCAAAGTGATATTTGGAAGCCCATAGAGGGCTATGGTGAAAAAGGAAATATCCTCAGATGAAATCTGGAAAGAAGCTTTCTGAGAAACTGCTTAGTGTTCTGGGAATTCATCTCCCAGAGTTACATCTGTATTTCGTGGATCTCTTTGCTAGCCTTATTTCTGTGGAATCTGAAAACAGAGATTTCGGATCCCTTTGAAGACTATAGGGACAAAGGAAATATCCTCCGATAACAAAGAGAAAGAAGCTTTCTGAGAAACTTCTTTGTGTTCTGTGAAATCATCTCACAGAGTTACAGCTTTCCCCTCAAGAACCCTTTCGCTCAGACAGTTCTTGTGGAATTGGCAAAGAGATATTTGGAAGCCCATAGAGGGCTATGGTGGAAAAGGAAATATCCTCAGATGAAATCTGGAAAGAAGCTTTCTGAGAAACTGCTTAGTGTTCTGTGAATTCATCTCACAGAGTTACATGTGTATTTCGTGGATCTCTTTGCTAGCCTTATTCTGTGGAATCTGAGAAAAGATATTTCGGATCCCTATGAAGACTATAGGGCCAAAGGAAATATCCTCCGATAACAAAGAGAAGGAAGCTTTCTGAGAAACTTCTTTGTGTTCTGTGAAATCATCTCACAGAGATACAGCTTTCCCCTCAAGAAGCCTTTCGCTAAGACAGTTCTTGTGGAATTGGCAAAGTGATATTTGGAAGCCCATAGAGGGCTATGGTGAAAAAGGAAATATCCTCAGATGAAATCTGGAAAGAAGCTTTCTGAGAAACTGCTTAGTGTTCTGTTAATTCATCTCCCAGAGTTACATCTGTATTTCGTGGATCTCTTTGCTAGCCTTATTTCTGTGTAATCTGAGAACAGATATTTCGGATCCCTTTGAAGGCTATAGGGCCAAAGGAAATATCCTCCGATAACAAAGAGAAAGAAGCTTTCTGAGCAACTTCTTTGTGTTCTGTGAAATCATCTCACAGTGTTACAGCTTTCCCCTCAAGAAGCCTTTCGCTAAGACAGTTCTTGTGTAATGGGCAAAGAGATATTTGGAAGCCCATAGAGGGCTATGGTGAAAAAGGAAATATCCTCAGATGAAATCTGGAAAGAAGCTTTCTGAGAAACTGCTTAGTGTTCTGTGACTTCATCTCACAGAATTACATCTGTATTTCGTGGATCTCTTTGCTAGCCTTATTTCTGTGGAATTTGAGAACAGATATTTCGGATCCCTTTGAAGACTATAGGGCCAAAGGAAATATCCTGCGATAACAAAGTGAAAGAAGCTTTCTGAGAAACTTCTTTGTGTTCTGTGAAATCATCTCACAGAGTTACAGCTTTCCCCTCAAGAAGCCTTTCGCTAAGACAGTTCTTGTGGAATTGGCAAAGTGATATTTGGAAGCCCATAGAGGGCTATGGTGAAAAAGGAAATATCCTCAGATGAAATCTGGAAAGAAGCTTTCTGAGCAACTTCTTTGTGTTCTGTAAAATCATCTCACAGAGCTACAGCTTTCCCCTCAAGAAGCCTTTCGCTAAGACAGTTCTTGTGGAATTGGCAAAGTGATATTTGGAAGCCCATAGAGGGCTATGGTGAAAAAGAAAATATCCTCAGATGAAATCTGGAAAGAAGCTTTCTGAGAAACTGCTTAGTGTTCTGTGAATTCATCTCACAGAGTTACATCTGTATTTCGTGGATCTCTTTGCTAGACTTATTTCTGTGGAATCTGAGAACAGATATTTCGAATCCCTTTGAAGACTATACGGCCAAAGGAAATATCCTGCGATAACAAAGAGAAAGAAGCTTTCTGAGAAACTTCTTTGTGTTCTGTGAAATCATCTCACAGAGTTACAGCTTTCCCCTCAAGAAGCCTTTCGCTAAGACAGTTCTCGTGGAATTGGCAAGGTGATATTTGGAAGCCCATAGAGGGCTATGGTGAAAAAGGAAATATCCTCAGATGAAATCTGGAAAGAAGCTTTCTGAGAAACTGCTTAGTGTTCTGTGAATTCATCTCACAGAGTTACATCTGTATTTCGTGGATCTCTTTGCTAGCCTTATTTCTGTGGAATCTGAGAACAGAGATTTCGGATCCCTTTGAAGACTATAGGGCCAAAGGAAATATCCTCCGATAACAAAGAGAAAGAAGGTTTCTGAGAAACTTCTTTGTGTTCTGTGAAATCATCTCACAGAGTTACAGCTTTCCCCTCAAGAAACCTTTCGCTCAGACAGTTCTTGTGGAATTGGCATAGAGATATTTGGAAGCCCATAGAGGGCTATGGTGAAAAAGGAAATATCCTCAGATGAAATCTGGAAAGAAGCTTTCTGAGAAACTGCTTAGTGTTCTGTGAATTCATCTCACAGAGTTACATGTGTATTTCGTGGATCTCTTTGCTAGCCTTATTTCTGTGGAATCTGAGAAAAGATATTTCGCATCCCTATGAAGACTATAGGGCCAAAGGAAATATCCTCCGATAACAAAGAGAAAGAAGCTTTCTGAGAAACTTCTTTGTGTTCTGTGAAATCATCTCACAGAGTTACAGCTTTCCCCTCAAGAAGCCTTTCGCTAAGACAGTTCTTGTGGAATTGGCAAAGTGATATTTGGAAGCCCATAGAGGGCTATGGTGAAAAAGGAAATATCCTCAGATGAAATCTGGAAAGAAGCTTTCTGAGAAACTGCTTAGTGTTCTGTAAATTCATCTCACAGAGTTACATCTGTATTTCGTGGATCTCTTTGCTAGCCTTATTTCTGTGGAATCTGAGAACAGATGTTTCGGATCCCTTTGAAGACTATAGGGCCAAAGGAAATATCCTCCGATAACAAAGAGAAAGAAGATTTCTGAGAAACTTCTTTCTGTTCTGTGAAATCATCTCACAGAGTTACAGCTTTCCCCTCAAGAAGCCTTTCGCTAAGACAGTTCTTGTGGAATTGGCAAAGTGATATTTGGAAGCCCATAGAATGCTATGGTGAAAAAGGAAATATCCTCAGATGAAATCTGGAAAGAAGCTTTCTGAGAAACTGCTTAGTGTTCTGTTAATTCATCTCACAAAGTTACATCTGTATTTCGTGGATCTCTTTGCTAGCCTTATTTCTGTGGAATCTGAGAACAGATATTTCGGATCCCTTTGAAGACTATAGGGCCAAAGGAAATATCCTCCGATAACAAAGAGAAAGAAGCTTTTTGAGAAACTTCTTTGTGTTCTGTGAAATCATCTCACAGAGTTACAGCTTTCCCCTCAAGAAGCCTTTCGCTAAGACATTTCTTGTGGAATTGGCAAAGTGATATTTGGAAGCCCATAGAGGGCTATGGTGAAAAAGGAAATATCCTCAGATGAAATCTGGAAAGAAGCTTTCTGAGAAACTGCTTAGTGTTCTGTGAATTCATCTCACAGAGTTACATCTGTATTTCGTGGATCTCTTTGCTAGCCTTATTTCTGTGGAATCTGAGAACAGATATTTCGAATCCCTTTGAAGACTATAGGGCCAAAGGAAATATCCTGCGATAACAATGAGAAAGAAGCTTTCTGAGAAACTTCTTTCTGTTCTGTGAAATCATCTCACAGAGTTACAGCTTTCCCCTCAAGAAGCCTTTCACTAAGACAGTTCTTGTGGAATTGGCAAAGTGATATTTGGAAGCCCATAGAGGGCTATGGTGAAAAAGGAAATATCCTCAGATGAAATCTGGAAAGAAGCTTTCTGAGAAACTGCTTAGTGTTCTGTGAATTCATCTCACAGAGTTACATCTGTATTTCGTGGATCTCTTTGCTAGCCTTATTTCTGTGGAATCTGAGAACAGAGATTTCGGATCCCTTTGAAGACTATAGGGCCAAAGGAAATATCCTCCGATAACAAAGAGAAAGAAGCTTTCTGAGAAACTTCTTTGTGTTCTGTGAAATCATCTCACAGAGTTACAGCTTTCCCCTCAAGAAGCCTTTCGCTCAGACAGTTCTTGTGGAATTGGCAAAGTGATATTTGGAAGCCCATAGAGGGCTATGGTGAAAAAAGAAATATCCTCAGATGAAATCTGGAAAGAAGCTTTCTGAGAAACTGCTTAGTGTTCTGTGAATTCATCTCACAGCGTTACATCTGTATTTCGTGGATCCCTTTGCTAGCCTTTTTTCTGTGGAATCTGAGAACAGATATTTCGGATCCCTTTGAAGACTATAGGGCCAAAGGAATTATCCTCTGATAACAAAGAGAAAGAAGCTTTCTGAGAAACTTCTTTGTGTTCTGTGAAATCATCTCACAGAGTTACAGCTTTCCCCTCAAGAAGCCTTTCGCTAAGACAGTTCTTGTGGAATTGGCAAAGTGATATTTGGAAGCCCATAGAGGGCTATGGTGAAAAAGAAAATATCCTCAGATGAAATCTGGAAAGAAGCTTTCTGAGAAACTGCTTAGTGTTCTGTGAATTCATCTCACAGAGTTACATCTGTATTTCGTGGATCTCTTTGCTAGACTTATTTCTGTGGAATCTGAGAACAGATATTTCGAATCCCTTTGAAGACTATACGGCCAAAGGAAATATCCTGCGATAACAAAGAGAAAGAAGCTTTCTGAGAAACTTCTTTGTGTTCTGTGAAATCATCTCACAGAGTTACAGCTTTCCCCTCAAGAAGCCTTTCGCTAAGACAGTTCTTGTGGAATTGGCAAGGTGATATTTGGAAGCCCATAGAGGGCTATGGTGAAAAAGGAAATATCCTCAGATGAAATCTGGAAAGAAGCTTTCTGAGAAACTGCTTAGTGTTCTGTGAATTCATCTCACAGAGTTACATCTGTATTTCGTGGATCTCTTTGCTAGCCTTATTTCTGTGGAATCTGAGAACAGAGATTTCGGATCCCTTTGAAGACTATAGGGCCAAAGGAAATATCCTCCGATAACAAAGAGAAAGAAGGTTTCTGAGAAACTTCTTTGTGTTCTGTGAAATCATCTCACAGAGTTACAGCTTTCCCCTCAAGAAACTTTCGCTCAGACAGTTCTTGTGGAATTGGCATAGAGATATTTGGAAGCCCATAGAGGGCTATGGTGAAAAAGGAAATATCCTCAGATGAAATCTGGAAAGAAGCTTTCTGAGAAACTGCTTAGTGTTCTGTGAATTCATCTCACAGAGTTACATGTGTATTTCGTGGATCTCTTTGCTAGCCTTATTTCTGTGGAATCTGAGAAAAGATATTTCGCATCCCTATGAAGACTACAGGGCCAAAGGAAATATCCTCCGATAACAAAGAGAAAGAAGCTTTCTGAGAAACTTCTTTGTGTTCTGTGAAATCATCTCACAGAGTTACAGCTTTCCCCTCAAGAAGCCTTTCGCTAAGACAGGTCTTGTGGAATTGGCAAAGTGATATTTGGAAGCCCATAGAGGGCTATGGTGAAAAAGGAAATATCCTCAGATGAAATCTGGAAAGAAGCTTTCTGAGAAACTGCTTAGTGTTCTGTGAATTCATCTCACAGAGTTACATCTGTATTTCGTGGATCTCTTTGCTAGCCTTATTTCTGTGGAATCTGAGAACAGATATTTCGGATCCCTTTGAAGACTATAGGGCCAAAGGAAATATCCTCCGATAACAAAGAGAAAGAAGATTTCTGAGAAACTTCTTTCTGTTCTGTGAAATCATCTCACAGAGTTACAGCTTTCCCCTCAAGAAGCCTTTCGCTAAGACAGTTCTTGTGGAATTGGCAAAGTGATATTTGGAAGCCCATAGAATGCTATGGTGAAAAAGGAAATATCCTCAGATGAAATCTGGAAAGAAGCTTTCTGAGAAACTGCTTAGTGTTCTCTTAATTCATCTCACAGAGTTACATCTGTATTTCGTGGATCTCTTTGCTAGCCTTATTTCTGTGGAATCTGAGAACAGATATTTCGGATCCCTTTGAAGACTATAGGGCCAAAGGAAATATCCTCCGATAACAAAGAGAAAGAAGCTTTTTGAGAAACTTCTTTGTGTTCTGTGAAATCATGTCACAGAGTTACAGCTTTCCCCTCAAGAAGCCTTTCGCTAAGACATTTCTTGTGGAATTGGCAAAGTGATATTTGGAAGCCCATAGAGGGCTATGGTGAAAAAGGAAATATCCTCAGATGAAATCTGGAAAGAAGCTTTCTGAGAAACTGCTTAGTGTTCTGTGAATTCATCTCACAGAGTTACATCTGTATTTCGTGGATCTCTTTGCTAGCCTTATTTCTGTGGAATCTGAGAACAGATATTTCGAATCCCTTTGAAGACTATAGGGCCAAAGGAAATATCCTGCGATAACAATGAGAAAGAAGCTTTCTGAGAAACTTCTTTCTGTTCTGTGAAATCATCTCACAGAGTTACAGCTTTCCCCTCAAGAAGCCTTTCACTAAGACAGTTCTTGTGGAATTGGCAAAGTGATATTTGGAAGCCCATAGAGGGCTATGGTGAAAAAGGAAATATCCTCAGATGAAATCTGGAAAGAAGCTTTCTGAGAAACTGCTTAGTGTTCTGTGAATTCATCTCACAGAGTTACATCTGTATTTCGTGGATCTCTTTGCTAGCCTTATTTCTGTGGAATCTGAGAACAGAGATTTCGGATCCCTTTGAAGACTATAGGGCCAAAGGAAATATCCTCCGATAACAAAGAGAAAGAAGCTTTCTGAGAAACTTCTTTGTGTTCTGTGAAATCATCTCACAGAGTTACAGCTTTCCCCTCAAGAAGCCTTTCGCTCAGACAGTTCTTGTGGAATTGGCAAAGTGATATTTGGAAGCCCATAGAGGGCTATGGTGAAAAAAGAAATATCCTCAGATGAAATCTGGAAAGAAGCTTTCTGAGAAACTGCTTAGTGTTCTGTGAATTCATCTCACAGCGTTACATCTGTATTTCGTGGATCCCTTTGCTAGCCTTTTTTCTGTGGAATCTGAGAACAGATATTTCGGATCCCTTTGAAGACTATAGGGCCAAAGGAAATATCCTCTGATAACAAAGAGAAAGAAGCTTTCTGAGAAACTTCTTTGTGTTCTGTGAAATCATCTCACAGAGTTACAGCTTTCCCCTCAAGAAGCCTTTCGCTAAGACAGTTCTTGTGGAATTGGCAAAGTGATATTTGGAAGCCCATAGGGGGCTATGGTGAAAAAGGAAATATCCTCAGATGAAATCTGGAAAGAAGCTTTATGAGAAACTGCTTAGTGTTCTGTGAATTCATCTTACAGAGTTACATCTGTATTTCGTGGATCTCTTTGCTCGCCTTATTTCTGTGGAATCTGAGAACAGATATTTCGGATCCTTTTAAAGACTATAGGGCCAAAGGAAATATCCTGCGGTAACAAAGAGAAAGAAGCTTTCTGAGCTACTTCTTTGTGTTCTGTGAAATCATCTCACAGTGTTACAGCTTTCCCCTCAAGAAGCCTTTCGCTAAGACATTTCTTGTGGAATTGGCAAAGTGATATTTGGAAGCCCATAGAGGGCTATGGTGAAAAAGGAAATATCCTCAGATGAAATCTGGAAAGAAGCTTTCTGAGAAACTGCTTAGTGTTCTGTGAATTCATCTCCCAGAATTACATCTGCATTTCGTGGATCTCTTTGCTAGCCTTATTTCTGTGGAATCTGAGAACAGATATTTCGGATCCCTTTGAAGACTATAGGGCCAAAGGAAATATCCTCCGATAACAAAGAGAAAGAAGCTTTCTGAGAAACTTCTTTGTGTTCTGTGAAATCATCTCACAGAGTTACAGCTTTCCCCTCAAGAAGCCTTTCGCTAAGACATTTCTTGTGGAATTGGCAAAGTGATATTTGGAAGCCCATAGGGGGCTATGGTGAAAAAGGAAATATCCTCAGATGAAATCTGGAAAGAAGCTTTCTGAGAAACTGCTTAGTGTTCTGTGAATTCATCTCACAGAGTTACATCTGTATTTCGTGGATCTCTTTGCTAGCCTTATTTCTGTGGAATCTGAGAACAGATATTTCGGATCCCTTTGAAGACTATAGGGCCAAAGGAAATATCCTCCGATAACAAAGAGAAAGAAGATTTCTGAGAAACTTCTTTCTGTTCTGTGAAATCATCTCACAGAGTTACAGCTTTCCCCTCAAGAAGCCTTTCGCTAAGACAGTTCTTGTGGAATTGGCAAAGTGATATTTGGAAGCCCATAGAATGCTATGGTGAAAAAGGAAATATCCTCAGATGAAATCTGGAAAGAAGCTTTCTGAGAAACTGCTTAGTGTTCTGTGAATTCATCTCACAGAGTTACATCTGTATTTCGTGGATCTCTTTGCTAGCCTTATTTCTGTGGAATCTGAGAACAGATATTTCGGATCCCTTTGAAGACTATAGGGCCAAAGGAAATATCCTCCGATAACAAAGAGAAAGAAGCTTTTTGAGAAACTTCTTTGTGTTCTGTGAAATCATCTCACAGAGTTACAGCTTTCCCCTCAAGAAGCCTTTCGCTAAGACATTTCTTGTGGAATTGGCAAAGTGATATTTGGAAGCCCATAGAGGGCTATGGTGAAAAAGGAAATATCCTCAGATGAAATCTGGAAAGAAGCTTTCTGAGAAACTGCTTAGTGTTCTGTGAATTCATCTCACAGAGTTACATCTGTATTTCGTGGATCTCTTTGCTAGCCTTATTTCTGTGGAATCTGAGAACAGATATTTCGAATCCCTTTGAAGACTATAGGGCCAAAGGAAATATCCTGCGATAACAATGAGAAAGAAGCTTTCTGAGAAACTTCTTTCTGTTCTGTGAAATCATCTCACAGAGTTACAGCTTTCCCCTCAAGAAGCCTTTCACTAAGACAGTTCTTGTGGAATTGGCAAAGTGATATTTGGAAGCCCATAGAGGGCTATGGTGAAAAAGGAAATATCCTCAGATGAAATCTGGAAAGAAGCTTTCTGAGAAACTGCTTAGTGTTCTGTGAATTCATCTCACAGAGTTACATCTGTATTTCGTGGATCTCTTTGCTAGCCTTATTTCTGTGGAATCTGAGAACAGAGATTTCGGATCCCTTTGAAGACTATAGGGCCAAAGGAAATATCCTCCGATAACAAAGAGAAAGAAGCTTTCTGAGAAACTTCTTTGTGTTCTGTGAAATCATCTCACAGAGTTACAGCTTTCCCCTCAAGAAGCCTTTCGCTCAGACAGTTCTTGTGGAATTGGCAAAGTGATATTTGGAAGCCCATAGAGGGCTATGGTGAAAAAAGAAATATCCTCAGATGAAATCTGGAAAGAAGCTTTCTGAGAAACTGCTTAGTGTTCTGTGAATTCATCTCACAGCGTTACATCTGTATTTCGTGGATCCCTTTGCTAGCCTTTTTTCTGTGGAATCTGAGAACAGATATTTCGGATCCCTTTGAAGACTATAGGGCCAAAGGAAATATCCTCTGATAACAAAGAGAAAGAAGCTTTCTGAGAAACTTCTTTGTGTTCTGTGAAATCATCTCACAGAGTTACAGCTTTCCCCTCAAGAAGCCTTTCGCTAAGACAGTTCTTGTGGAATTGGCAAAGTGATATTTGGAAGCCCATAGGGGGCTATGGTGAAAAAGGAAATATCCTCAGATGAAATCTGGAAAGAAGCTTTATGAGAAACTGCTTAGTGTTCTGTGAATTCATCTTACAGAGTTACATCTGTATTTCGTGGATCTCTTTGCTCGCCTTATTTCTGTGGAATCTGAGAACAGATATTTCGGATCCTTTTAAAGACTATAGGGCCAAAGGAAATATCCTGCGGTAACAAAGAGAAAGAAGCTTTCTGAGCTACTTCTTTGTGTTCTGTGAAATCATCTCACAGTGTTACAGCTTTCCCCTCAAGAAGCCTTTCGCTAAGACATTTCTTGTGGAATTGGCAAAGTGATATTTGGAAGCCCATAGAGGGCTATGGTGAAAAAGGAAATATCCTCAGATGAAATCTGGAAAGAAGCTTTCTGAGAAACTGCTTAGTGTTCTGTGAATTCATCTCCCAGAATTACATCTGTATTTCGTGGATCTCTTTGCTAGCCTTATTTCTGTGGAATCTGAGAACAGATATTTCGGATCCCTTTGAAGACTATAGGGCCAAAGGAAATATCCTCCGATAACAAAGAGAAAGAAGCTTTCTGAGAAACTTCTTTGTGTTCTGTGAAATCATCTCACAGAGTTACAGCTTTCCCCTCAAGAAGCCTTTCGCTAAGACAGTTCTTGTGGAATTGGCAAAGTGATATTTGGAAGCCCATAGGGGGCTATGGTGAAAAAGGAAATATCCTCAGATGAAATCTGGAAAGAAGCTTTCTGAGAAACTGCTTAGTGTTCTGTGAATTCATCTCCCAGAGTTACATCTGTATTTCGTGGATCTCTTTGCTAGCCTTATTTCTGTGGAATCTGAGAACAGATATTTCGGATCCCTTTGAAGACTATAGGGCCAAAGGAAATATCCTCCGATAACAAAGAGAAGGAAGCTTTCTGAGAAACTTCTTTGTGTTCTGTGAAATCATCTCACAGAGTTACACCTTTACCCTCAAGAAGCCTTTCGCTACGATAGTTCTTGTGTAATTGGCAAAGAGATATTTGGAAGCCCATAGAGGGCTATGGTGAAAAAGGAAATATCCTCAGATGAAATCTGGAAAGAAGCTTTCTGAGAAACTGCTTAGTGTTCTGTTAATTCATCTCACAGAGTTACATCTGTATTTCGTGGATCTCTTTGCTAGCCTTATTTCTGTGGAATCTGAGAACAGATATTTCGGATCCCTTTGAAGACTATAGGGCCAAAGGAAATATCCTCCGATAACAAAGAGAAAGAAGTTTTTGAGAAACTTCTTTGTGTTCTGTGAAATCATGTCACAGAGTTACAGCTTTCCCCTCAAGAAGCCTTTCGCTAAGACATTTCTTGTGGAATTGGCAAAGTGATATTTGGAAGCCCATAGAGGGCTATGGTGAAAAAGGAAATATCCTCAGATGAAATCTGGAAAGAAGCTTTCTGAGAAACTGCTTAGTGTTCTGTGAATTCATCTCACAGCGTTACATCTGTATTTCATGGATCCCTTTGCTAGCCTTATTTCTGTGGAATCTGAGAACAGATATTTCGGATCCCTTTGAAGACTATAGGGCCAAAGGAAATATCCTCTGATAACAAAGAGAAAGAAGCTTTCTGAGAAACTTCTTTGTGTTCTGTGAAATCATCTCACAGAGTTACAGCTTTCCCCTCAAGAAGCCTTTCGCTAAGACAGTTCTTGTGGAATTGGCAAAGTGATATTTGGAAGCCCATAGGGGGCTCTGGTGAAAAAGGAAATATCCTCAGATGAAATCTGGAAAGAAGCTTTCTGAGAAACTGCTTAGTGTTCTGTGAATTCATCTCACAGAGTTACATCTGTATTTCGTGGATCTCTTTGCTAGCCTTATTTCTGTGGAATCTGAGAACAGATATTTCGGATCCCTTTGAAGACTATAGGGCCAAAGGAAATATCCTCCGATAACAAAGAGAAAGAAGCTTTCTGAGAAACTTCTTTCTGTTCTGTGAAATCATCTCACAGAGTTACAGCTTTCCCCTCAAGAAGCCTTTCGCTAAGACAGTTCTTGTGTAATTGGCAAAGAGATATTTGGAAGCCCATAGAGGGCTATGGTGAAAAAGGAAATATCCTCAGATGAAATCTGGAAAGAAGCTTTCTGAGAAACTGCTTAGTGTTCTTTGAATTCATCTCACAGAGTTACATCTGTATTTCGTGGATCTCTTTGCTAGCCTTATTTCTGTGGAATCTGAGAACAGATATTTCGGATCCCTTTGAAGACTATAGGGCCAAAGGAAATATCCTCCGATAACAAAGAGAAAGAAGCTTTCTGAGAAACTTCTTTGTGTTCTGTGAAATCATCTCACAGAGTTACAGCTTTCCCCTCAAGAAACCTTTCGCTAAGACAGTTCTTGTGGAATTGGCAAAGTGATATTTGGAAGCCCATAGGGGGCTATGGTGAAAAAGGAAATATCCTGAGATGAAATCTGGAAAGAAGCTTTCTGAGAAACTGCTTAGTGTTCTGTGAATTCATCTCACAGAGTTACATCTGTATTTCGTGGATCTCTTTGCTAGCCTTATTTCTGTGGAATCTGAGAACAGATATTTCGGATCCTTTTAAAGACTATAGGGCCAAAGGAAGTATCCTGCGGTAACAAAGAGAAAGAAGCTTTCTGAGCAACTTCTTTGTTTTCTGTGAAATCATCTCACAGTGTTACAGCTTTTCCCTCAAGAAGCCTTTCGCTAAGACAGTCCTTGTGGAATTGGCAAAGAGATATTTGGAAGCCCATAGAGGGCTATGGTGAAAAAGGAAATATCCTCAGATGAAATCTGGAAAGAAGCTTTCTGAGAAACTGCTTAGTGTTCTGTGAATTCATCTCCCAGAGTTACATCTGTATTTCGTGGATCTCTTTGCTAGCCTTATTTCTGTGGAATCTGAAAACAGAGATTTCGGATCCCTTTGAAGACTATAGGGACAAAGGAAATATCCTCCGATAACAAAGAGAAAGAAGCTTTCTGAGAAACTTCTTTGTGTTCTGTGAAATCATCTCACAGAGTTACAGCTTTCCCCTCAAGAACCCTTTCGCTCAGACAGTTCTTGTGGAATTGGCAAAGAGATATTTGGAAGCCCATAGAGGGCTATGGTGAAAAAGGAAATATCCTCAGATGAAATCTGGAAAGAAGCTTTCTGAGAAACTGCTTAGTGTTCTGTGAATTCATCTCACAGAGTTACATGTGTATTTCGTGGATCTCTTTGCTAGCCTTATTTCTGTGGAATCTGAGAAAAGATATTTCGGATCCCTATGAAGACTATAGGGCCAAAGGAAATATCCTCCGATAACAAAGAGAAGGAAGCTTTCTGAGAAACTTCTTTGTGTTCTGTGAAATCATCTCACAGAGATACAGCTTTCCCCTCAAGAAGCCTTTCGCTAAGACAGTTCTTGTGGAATTGGCAAAGTGATATTTGGAAGCCCATAGAGGGCTATGGTGAAAAAGGAAATATCCTCAGATGAAATCTGGAAAGAAGCTTTCTGAGAAACTGCTTAGTGTTCTGTTAATTCATCTCCCAGAGTTACATCTGTATTTCGTGGATCTCTTTGCTAGCCTTATTTCTGTGTAATCTGAGAACAGATATTTCGGATCCCTTTGAAGGCTATAGGGCCAAAGGAAATATCCTCCGATAACAAAGAGAAAGAAGCTTTCTGAGCAACTTCTTTGTGTTCTGTGAAATCATCTCACAGTGTTACAGCTTTCCCCTCAAGAAGCCTTTCGCTAAGACAGTTCTTGTGTAATGGGCAAAGAGATATTTGGAAGCCCATAGAGGGCTATGGTGAAAAAGGAAATATCCTCAGATGAAATCTGGAAAGAAGCTTTCTGAGAAACTGCTTAGTGTTCTGTGACTTCATCTCACAGAATTACATCTGTATTTCATGGATCTCTTTGCTAGCCTTATTTCTGTGGAATTTGAGAACAGATATTTCGGATCCATTTGAAGACTATAGGGCCAAAGGAAATATCCTGCGATAACAAAGTGAAAGAAGCTTTCTGAGAAACTTCTTTGTGTTCTGTGAAATCATCTCACAGAGTTACAGCTTTCCCCTCAAGAAGCCTTTCGCTAAGACAGTTCTTGTGGAATTGGCAAAGTGATATTTGGAAGCCCATAGAGGGCTATGGTGAAAAAGGAAATATCCTCAGATGAAATCTGGAAAGAAGCTTTCTGAGCAACTTCTTTGTGTTCTGTAAAATCATCTCACAGAGCTACAGCTTTCCCCTCAAGAAGCCTTTCGCTAAGACAGTTCTTGTGGAATTGGCAAAGTGATATTTGGAAGCCCATAGAGGTCTATGGTGAAAAAGAAAATATCCTCAGATGAAATCTGGAAAGAAGCTTTCTGAGAAACTGCTTAGTGTTCTGTGAATTCATCTCACAGAGTTACATCTGTATTTCGTGGATCTCTTTGCTAGACTTATTTCTGTGGAATCTGAGAACAGATATTTCGAATCCCTTTGAAGACTATACGGCCAAAGGAAATATCCTGCGATAACAAAGAGAAAGAAGCTTTCTGAGAAACTTCTTTGTGTTCTGTGAAATCATCTCACAGAGTTACAGCTTTCCCCTCAAGAAGCCTTTCGCTAAGACAGTTCTTGTGGAATTGGCAGGGTGATATTTGGAAGCCCATAGAGGGCTATGGTGAAAAAGGAAATATCCTCAGATGAAATCTGGAAAGAAGCTTTCTGAGAAACTGCTTAGTGTTCTGTGAATTCATCTCACAGAGTTACATCTGTATTTCGTGGATCTCTTTGCTAGCCTTATTTCTGTGGAATCTGAGAACAGAGATTTCGGATCCCTTTGAAGACTATAGGGCCAAAGGAAATATCCTCCGATAACAAAGAGAAAGAAGGTTTCTGAGAAACTTCTTTGTGTTCTGTGAAATCATCTCACAGAGTTACAGCTTTCCCCTCAAGAAACCTTTCGCTCAGACAGTTCTTGTGGAATTGGCAAAGTGATATTTGGAAGCCCATAGAATGCTATGGTGAAAAAGGAAATATCCTCAGATGAAATCTGGAAAGAAGCTTTCTGAGAAACTGCTTAGTGTTCTGTGACTTCATCTCACAGAGTTACATCTGTATTTCGTGGATCTCTTTGCTAGCCTTATTTCTGTGGAATCTGAGAACAGATATTTCGGATCCCTTTGAAGACTATAGGGCCAAAGGAAATATCCTCCGATAACAAAGAGAAAGAAGCTTTTTGAGAAACTTCTTTGTGTTCTGTGAAATCATCTCACAGAGTTACAGCTTTCCCCTCAAGAAGCCTTTCGCTAAGACATTTCTTGTGGAATTGGCAAAGTGATATTTGGAAGCCCATAGAGGGCTATGGTGAAAAAGGAAATATCCTCAGATGAAATCTGGAAAGAAGCTTTCTGAGAAACTGCTTAGTGTTCTGTGAATTCATCTCACAGAGTTACATCTGTATTTCGTGGATCTCTTTGCTAGCCTTATTTCTGTGGAATCTGAGAACAGATATTTCGAATCCCTTTGAAGACTATAGGGCCAAAGGAAATATCCTGCGATAACAATGAGAAAGAAGCTTTCTGAGAAACTTCTTTCTGTTCTGTGAAATCATCTCACAGAGTTACAGCTTTCCCCTCAAGAAGCCTTTCGCTAAGACAGTTCTTGTGGAATTGGCAAAGTGATATTTGGAAGCCCATAGAGGGCTATGGTGAAAAAGGAAATATCCTCAGATGAAATCTGGAAAGAAGCTTTCTGAGAAACTGCTTAGTGTTCTGTGAATTCATCTCACAGAGTTACATCTGTATTTCGTGGATCTCTTTGCTAGCCTTATTTCTGTGGAATCTGAGAACAGAGATTTCGGATCCCTTTGAAGACTATAGGGCCAAAGGAAATATCCTCCGATAACAAAGAGAAAGAAGCTTTCTGAGAAACTTCTTTGTGTTTTGTGAAATCATCTCACAGAGTTACAGCTTTCCCCTCAAGAAGCCTTTCGCTCAGACAGTTCTTGTGGAATTGGCAAAGTGATATTTGGAAGCCCATAGAGGGCTATGGTGAAAAAAGAAATATTCTCAGATGAAATCTGGAAAGAAGCTTTCTGAGAAACTGCTTAGTGTTCTGTGAATTCATCTCACAGCGTTACATCTGTATTTCGTGGATCCCTTTGCTAGCCTTTTTTCTGTGGAATCTGAGAACAGATATTTCGGATCCCTTTGAAGACTATAGGGCCAAAGGAAATATCCTCTGATAACAAAGAGAAAGAAGCTTTCTGAGAAACTTCTTTGTGTTCTGTGAAATCATCTCACAGAGTTACAGCTTTCCCCTCAAGAAGCCTTTCGCTAAGACAGTTCTTGTGGAATTGGCAAAGTGATATTTGGAAGCCCATAGGGGGCTATGGTGAAAAAGGAAATATCCTCAGATGAAATCTGGAAAGAAGCATTATGAGAAACTGCTTAGTGTTCTGTGAATTCATCTCACAGAGTTACATCTGTATTTCGTGGATCTCTTTGCTCGCCTTATTTCTGTGGAATCTGAGAACAGATATTTCGGATCCTTTTAAAGACTATAGGGCCAAAGGAAATATCCTGCGGTAACAAAGAGAAAGAAGCTTTCTGAGCTACTTCTTTGTGTTCTGTGAAATCATCTCACAGTGTTACAGCTTTCCCCTCAAGAAGCCTTTCGCTAAGACATTTCTTGTGGAATTGGCAAAGTGATATTTGGAAGCCCATAGAGGGCTATGGTGAAAAAGGATATATCCTCAGATGAAATCTGGAAAGAAGCTTTCTGAGAAACTGCTTAGTGTTCTGTGAATTCATCTCCCAGAATTACATCTGTATTTCGTGGATCTCTTTGCTAGCCTTATTTCTGTGGAATCTGAGAACAGATATTTCGAATCCCTTTGAAGACTATAGGGCCAAAGGAAATATCCTCCGATAACAAAGAGAAAGAAGCTTTCTGAGAAACTTCTTTGTGTTCTGTGAAATCATCTCACAGAGTTACAGCTTTCCCCTCAAGAAGCCTTTCGCTAAGACAGTTCTTGTGGAATTGGCAAAGTGATATTTGGTAGCCCATAGAGGGCTATGGTGAAAAAGGAAATATCCTCAGATGAAATCTGGAAAGAAGCTTTCTGAGAAACTACTTAGTGTTCTGTGAATTCATCTCACAGAATTACATCTGTATTTCGTGGATCTCTTTGCTAGCCTTATTTCTGTGGAATCTGAGAACAGAGATTTCGGATCCCTTTGAAGACTATAGGGCCAAAGGAAATATCCTCCGATAACAAAGAGAAAGAAGCTTTCTGAGAAACTTCTTTGTGTTCTGTGAAATCATCTCACAGAGTTACAGCTTTCCCCTCAAGAAGCCTTTCGCTCAGACAGTTCTTGTGGAATTGGCAAAGTGATATTTGGAAGCCCATAGAGGGCTATGGTGAAAAAGGAAATATCCTCAGATGAAATCTGGAAAGAAGCTTTCTGAGAAACTGCTTAGTGTTCTGTGAATTCATCTCACAGCGTTACATCTGTATTTCTTGGATCCCTTTGCTAGCCTTATTTCTGTGGAATCTGAGAACAGATATTTCGGATCCCTTTGAAGACTATAGGGCCAAAGGAAATATCCTCTGATAACAAAGAGAAAGAAGCTTTCTGAGAAACTTCTTTGTGTTCTGTGAAATCATCTCACAGAGTTACAGCTTTCCCCTCAAGAAGCCTTTCGCTAAGA
Source organism: Macaca nemestrina (assembly GCF_043159975.1). Classification (NCBI taxonomy): domain Eukaryota; kingdom Metazoa; phylum Chordata; class Mammalia; order Primates; family Cercopithecidae; genus Macaca; species Macaca nemestrina. The sequence goes on from NC_092125.1 coordinate 92,472,135, forward strand.
CAGGTCTTGTGGAATTGGCAAAGTGATATTTGGAAGCCCATAGGGGGCTATGGTGAAAAAGGAAATATCCTCAGATGAAATCTGGAAAGAAGCTTTCTGAGAAACTGCTTAGTGTTCTGTGAATTCATCTCACAGAGTTACATCTGTATTTCGTGGATCTCTTTGCTAGCCTTATTCCTGTGTAATCTGAGAACAGATATTTCGGATCCCTTTGAAGACTATAGGGCCAAAGGAAATATCCTGCGATAACAAAGAGAAAGAAGCTTTCTGAAAAACTGCTTAGTGTTCTGTGAATTCATCTCACAGAGTTACATGTGTATTTCGTGGATCTCTTTGCTAGCCTTATTTCTGTGGAATCTCAGAAAAGATATTTCGGATCCCTATGAAGACTATAGGGCCAAAGGAAATATCCTCCGATAACAAAGAGAAAGAATCTTTCTGAGAAACTTCTTTGTGTTGTTTGATATCATCTCACAGAGTTACAGCTTTCCCCTCAAGAAGCCTTTCGCTAAGACAGTTCTTGTGGAATTGGCAAAGTGATATTTGGAAGCCCATAGAGGGCTATGGTGAAAAAGGAAATATCCTCAGATGAAATCTGGAAAGAAGCTTTCTGAGAAACTGCTTAGTGTTCTGTGAATTCATCTCACAGAATTACATCTGTATTTCGTGGATCTCTTTGCTAGCCTTATTTCTGTGTAATCTGAGAACAGATATTTCGGATCCCTTTGAAGACTATAGGGCCAAAGGAAATATCCTGCGATAACAAAGAGAAAGAAGCTTTCTGAGAAACTTCTTTGTGTTCTAAGAAATCATCTCACAGAGTTACAGCTTTCCCCTCAAGAAGCCTTTCGCTAAGACATTTCTTGTGGAATTGGCAAAGTGATATTTGGAAGCCCATAGAATGCTATGGTGAAAAAGGAAATATCCTCAGATGAAATCTGGAAAGAAGCTTTCTGAGAAACTGCTTAGTGTTCTGTTAATTCATCTCACAGAGTTATATCTGTATTTCGTGGATCTCTTTGCTAGCCTTATTTCTGTGTAATCTGAGAACAGATATTTCGGATCCCTTTGAAGACTATAGGGCCAAAGGAAATATCCTCCGATAACAAAGAGAAAGAAGCTTTCTGAGAAACTTCTTTGTGTTCTGTGAAATCATCTGACAGAGTTACACCTTTACCCTCAAGAAGCCTTTCGCTACGACAGTTCTTGTGTAATTGGCAAAGAGATATTTGGAAGCCCATAGAGGGCTATGGTGAAAAAGGAAATATCCTCAGATGAAATCTGGAAAGAAGCTTTCTGAGAAACTGCTTAGTGTTCTGTGAATTCATCTCACAGAGTTACATCTGTATTTCGTGGATCTCTTTGCTAGCCTTATTTCTGTGGAATCTGAGAACAGATATTTCGGATCCCTTTGAAGACTATAGGGCCAAAGGAAATATCCTCCGATAACAAAGAGAAAGAAGCTTTTTGAGAAACTTCTTTGTGTTCTGTGAAATCATGTCACAGAGTTACAGCTTTCCCTTCAAGAAGCCTTTCGCTAAGACATTTCTTGTGGAATTGGCAAAGTGATATTTGGAAGCCCATGGAGGGCTATGGTGAAAAAGGAAATATCCTCAGATGAAATCTGGAAAGAAGCTTTCTGAGAAACTGCTTAGTGTTCTGTGAATTCATCTCACAGAGTTACATCTGCATTTCGTGGATCTCTTTGCTAGCCTTATTTCTGTGGAATCTGAGAACAGATATTTCGAATCCCTTTGAAGACTATAGGGCCAAAGGAAATATCCTGCGATAACAATGAGAAAGAAGCTTTCTGAGAAACTTCTTTCTGTTCTGTGAAATCATCTCACAGAGTTACAGCTTTCCCCTCAAGAAGCCTTTCGCTAAGACAGTTCTTGTGAAATTGGCAAAGTGATATTTGGAAGCCCATAGAGGGCTATGGTGAAAAAGGCAATATCCTCAGATGAAATCTGGAAAGAAGCTTTCTGAGAAACTGCTTAGTGTTCTGTGAATTCATCTCACAGAGTTACATCTGTATTTCGTGGATCTCTTTGCTAGCCTTATTTCTGTGGAATCTGAGAACAGAGATTTCGGATCCCTTTGAAGACTATAGGGCCAAAGGAAATATCCTCCGATAACAAAGAGAAAGAAGCTTTCTGAGAAACTTCTTTGTGTTGTGTGAAATCATCTCACAGAGTTACAGCTTTCCCCTCAAGAAGCCTTTCGCTCAGACAGTTCTTGTGGAATTGGCAAAGTGATATTTGGAAGCCCATAGAGGGCTATGGTGAAAAAGGAAATATCCTCAGATGAAATCTGGAAAGAAGCTTTCTGAGAAACTGCTTAGTGTTCTGTGAATTCATCTCACAGCGTTACATCTGTATTTCTTGGATCCCTTTGCTAGCCTTATTTCTGTGGAATCTGAGAACAGATATTTCGGATCCCTTTGAAGACTATAGGGCCAAAGGAAATATCCTCTGATAACAAAGAGAAAGAAGCTTTCTGAGAAACTTCTTTGTGTTCTGTGAAATCATCTCACAGAGTTACAGCTTTCTCCTCAAGAAGCCTTTCGCTAAGACAGTACTTGTGGAATTGGCAAAGTGATATTTGGAAGCCCATAGGGGGCTATGGTGAAAAAGGAAATATCCTCAGATGAAATCTGGAAAGAAGCTTTCTGAGAAACTGCTTAGTGTTCTGTGAATTCATCTCACAGAGTTACATCTGTATTTCGTGGATCTCTTTGCTAGCCTTATTTCTGTGTAATCTGAGAACAGATATTTCGGATCCCTTTGAAGACTATAGGGCCAAAGGAAATATCCTGCGATAACAAAGAGAAAGAAGCTTTCTGAGAAACTGCTTAGTGTTCTGTGAATTCATCTCACAGAGTTACATGTGTATTTCGTGGATCTCTTTGCTAGCCTTATTTCTGTGGAATCTCAGAAAAGATATTTCGGATCCCTATGAAGACTATAGGGCCAAAGGAAATATCCTCCGATAACAAAGAGAAAGAAGCTTTCTGAGAAACTTCTTTGTGTTGTTTGATATCATCTCACAGAGTTACAGCTTTCCCCTCAAGAAGCCTTTCGCTAAGACAGTTCTTGTGGAATTGGCAAAGTGATATTTGGAAGCCCATAGAGGGCTATGGTGAAAAAGGAAATATCCTCAGATGAACTCTTTAAAGAAGCTTTCTGAGAAACTGCTTAGTGTTCTGTGAATTCATCTCACAGAATTACATCTGTATTTCTTGGATCTCTTTGCTAGCCTTATTTCTGTGTAATCTGAGAACAGATATTTCGGATCCCTTTGAAGACTATAGGGCCAAAGGAAATATCCTGCGATAACAAAGACAAAGAAGCTTTCTGAGAAACTTCTTTGTGTTCTGAGAAATCATCTCACAGAGTTACAGCTTTCCCCTCAAGAAGCCTTTCGCTAAGACATTTCTTGTGGAATTGGCAAAGTGATATTTGGAAGCCCATAGAATGCTATGGTGAAAAAGGAAATATCCTCAGATGAAATCTGGAAAGAAGCTTTCTGAGAAACTGCTTAGTGTTCTGTTAATTCATCTCACAGAGTTACATCTGTATTTCGTGGATCTCTTTGCTAGCCTTATTTCTGTGTAATCTGAGAACAGATATTTCGGATCCCTTTGAAGACTATAGGGCCAAAGGAAATATCCTCCGATAAAAAAGAGAAAGAAGCTTTCTGAGAAACTTCTTTGTGTTCTGTGAAATCATCTGACAGAGTTACACCTTTACCCTCAAGAAGCCTTTCGCTACGACAGTTCTTGTGTAATTGGCAAAGAGATATTTGGAAGCCCATAGAGGTCTACGGTGAAAAAGGAAATATCCTCAGATGAAATCTGGAAAGAAGCTTTCTGAGAAACTGCTTAGTGTTCTGTTAATTCATCTCACAGAGTTACATCTGTATTTCGTGGATCTCTTTGCTAGCCTTATTTCAGGGAATCTGAGAACAGATATTTCGGATCCCTTTGAAGACTATAGGGCCAAAGGAAATATCCTCCGATAACAAAGAGAAAGAAGCTTTTTGAGAAACTTCTTTGTGTTCTGTGAAATCATCTCACAGAGTTACAGCTTTCCCCTCAAGAAGACTTTCGCTAAGACATTTCTTGTGGAATTGGCAAAGTGATATTTGGAAGCCCATAGAGGGCTATGGTGAAAAAGGAAATATCCTCAGATGAAATCTGGAAAGAAGCTTTCTGAGAAACTGCTTAGTGTTCTGTGAATTCATCTCACAGAGTTACATCTGTATTTCGTGGATCTCTTTGCTAGCCTTATTTCTGTGGAATCTGAGAACAGAGATTTCGGATCCCTTTGAAGACTATAGGGCCAAAGGAAATATCCTCCGATAACAAAGAGAAAGAAGCTTTCTGAGAAACTTCTTTGTGTTCTGTGAAATCATCTCACAGAGTTACAGCTTTCCCCTCAAGAAGCCTTTCGCTAAGACAGTTCTCGTGGAATTGGCAAAGTGATATTTGGAAGCCCATAGAGGGCTATGGTGAAAAAGGAAATATCCTCAGATGAAATCTGGAAAGAAGCTTTCTGAGAAACTGCTTAGTGTTCTGTGAATTCATCTCACAGAGTTACATCTGTATTTCGTGGATCTCTTTGCTAGCCTTATTTCTGTGGAATCTGAGAACAGAGATTTCGGATCCCTTTGAAGACTATAGGGACAAAGGAAATATCCTCCGATAACAAAGAGAAAGAAGCTTTCTGAGAAACTTCTTTGTGTTCTGTGAAATCATCTCACAGAGTTACAGCTTTCCCCTCAAGAACCCTTTCGCTTAGACAGTTCTTGTGGAATTGGCAAAGAGATATTTGGAAGCCCATAGAGGGCTATGGTGAAAAAGGAAATATCCTCAGATGAAATCTGGAAAGAAGCTTTCTGAGAAACTGCTTAGTGTTCTGTGAATTCATCTCACAGAGTTACATGTGTATTTCGTGGATCTCTTTGCTAGCCTTATTTCTGTGGAATCTGAGAACAGAGATTTCGGATCCCTATGAAGACTATAGGGCCAAAGGAAATATCCTCCGATAACAAAGAGAAGGAAGCTTTCTGAGAAACTTCTTTGTGTTCTGTGAAATCATCTCACAGAGATACAGCTTTCCCCTCAAGAAGCCTTTCGCTAAGACAGTTCTTGTGGAATTGGCAAAGTGATATTTGGAAGCCCATAGAGGGCTATGGTGAAAAAGGAAATATCCTCAGATGAAATCTGGAAAGAAGCTTTCTGAGAAACTGCTTAGTGTTCTGTTAATTCATCTCACAGAGTTACATCTGTATTTCGTGGATCTCTTTGCTAGCCTTATTTCTGTGTAATCTGAGAACAGATATTTCGGATCCCTTTGAAGGCTATAGGGCCAAAGGAAATATCCTCCGATAACAAAGAGAAAGAAGCTTTCTGAGCAACTTCTTTGTGTTCTGTGAAATCATATCACAGTGTTACAGCTTTCCCCTCAAGAAGCCTTTCGCTAAGACAGTTCTTGTGTAATTGGCAAAGAGATATTTGGAAGCCCATAGAGGGCTATGGTGAAAAAGGAAATATCCTCAGATGAAATCTGGAAAGAAGCTTTCTGAGAAACTGCTTAGTGTTCTGTGACTTCATCTCACAGAATTACATCTGTATTTCGTGGATCTCTTTGCTAGCCTTATTTCTGTGGAATTTGAGAACAGATATTTCGGATCCCTTTGAAGACTATAGGGCCAAAGGAAATATCCTGCGATAACAAAGTGAAAGAAGCTTTCTGAGAAACTTCTTTGTGTTCTGTGAAATCATCTCACAGAGTTACAGCTTTCCCCTCAAGAAGCCTTTCGCTAAGACAGTTCTTGTGGAATTGGCAAAGTGATATTTGGAAGCCCATAGAGGGCTATGGTGAAAAAGGAAATATCCTCAGATGAAATCTTGAAAGAAGCTTTCTGAGCAACTTCTTTGTGTTCTGTAAAATCATCTCACAGAGCTACAGCTTTCCCCTCAAGAAGCCTTTCGCTAAGACAGTTCTTGTGGAATTGGCAAAGTGATATTTGGAAGCCCATAGAGGGCTATGGTGAAAAAGAAAATATCCTCAGATGAAATCTGGAAAGAAGCTTTCTGAGAAACTGCTTAGTGTTCTGTGAATTCATCTCACAGAGTTACATCTGTATTTCGTGGATCTCTTTGCTAGCCTTATTTCTGTGGAATCTGAGAACAGATAATTCGAATCCCTTTGAAGACTATACGGCCAAAGGAAATATCCTGCGATAACAAAGAGAAAGAAGCTTTCTGAGAAACTTCTTTCTGTTCTGTGAAATCATCTCACAGAGTTACAGCTTTCCCCTCAAGAAGCCTTTCGCTAAGACAGTTCTTGTGGAATTGGCAAGGTGATATTTGGAAGCCCATAGAGGGCTATGGTGAAAAAGGAAATATCCTCAGATGAAATCTGGAAAGAAGCTTTCTGAGAAACTGCTTAGTGTTCTGTGAATTCATCTCACAGAGTTACATCTGTATTTCGTGGATCTCTTTGCTAGCCTTATTTCTGTGGAATCTGAGAACAGAGATTTCGGATCCCTTTGAAGACTATAGGGCCAAAGGAAATATCCTCCGATAACAAAGAGAAAGAAGGTTTCTGAGAAACTTCTTTGTGTTCTGTGAAATCATCTCACAGAGTTACAGCTTTCCCCTCAAGAAGCCTTTCGCTCAGACAGTTCTTGTGGAATTGGCATAGAGATATTTGGAAGCCCATAGAGGGCTATGGTGAAAAAGGAAATATCCTCAGATGAAATCTGGAAAGAAGCTTTCTGAGAAACTGCTTAGTGTTCTGTGAATTCATCTCACAGAGTTACATGTGTATTTCGTGGATCTCTTTGCTAGCCTTATTTCTGTGGAATCTGAGAAAAGATATTTCGCATCCCTATGAAGACTATAGGGCCAAAGGAAATATCCTCCGATAACAAAGAGAAAGAAGCTTTCTGAGAAACTTCTTTGTGTTCTGTGAAATCATCTCACAGAGTTACAGCTTTCCCCTCAAGAAGCCTTTCGCTAAGACAGTTCTTGTGGAATTGGCAAAGTGATATTTGGAAGCCCATAGAGGGCTATGGTGAAAAAGGAAATATCCTCAGATGAAATCTGGAAAGAAGCTTTCTGAGAAACTGCTTAGTGTTCTGTGAATTCATCTCACAGAGTTACATCTGTATTTCGTGGATCTCTTTGCTAGCCTTATTTCTGTGGAATCTGAGAACAGATATTTCGGATCCCTTTGAAGACTATAGGGCCAAAGGAAATATCCTCCGATAACAAAGACAAAGAAGCTTTCTGAGAAACTTCTTTCTGTTCTGTGAAATCATCTCACAGAGTTACAGCTTTCCCCTCAAGAAGCCTTTCGCTAAGACAGTTCTTGTGGAATTGGCAAAGTGATATTTGGAAGCCCATTGAATGCTATGGTGAAAAAGGAAGTATCCTCAGATGAAATCTGGAAAGAAGCTTTCTGAGAAACTGCTTAGTGTTCTGTTAATTCATCTCACAGAGTTACATCTGTATTTCGTGGATCTCTTTGCTAGCCTTATTTCTGTGGAATCTGAGAACAGATATTTCGGATCCCTTTGAAGACTATAGGGCCAAAGGAAATATCCTCCGATAACAAAGAGAAAGAAGCTTTCTGAGAAACTTCTTTGTGTTCTGTGAAATCATCTGACAGAGTTACACCTTTACCCTCAAGAAGCCTTTCGCTACGACAGTTCTTGTGTAATTGGCAAAGAGATATTTGGAAGCCCATAGAGGGCTATGGTGAAAAAGGAAATATCCTCAGATGAAATCTGGAAAGAAGCTTTCTGAGAAACTGCTTAGTGTTCTGTTAATTCATCTCACAGAGTTACATCTGTATTTCGTGGATCTCTTTGCTAGCCTTATTTCTGTGGAATCTGAGAACAGATATTTCGGATCCCTTTGAAGACTATAGGGCCAAAGGAAATATCCTCCGATAACAAAGAGAAAGAAGCTTTTTGAGAAACTTCTTTGTGTTCTGTGAAATCATCTCACAGAGTTACAGCTTTCCCCTCAAGAAGCCTTTCGCTAAGACATTTCTTGTGGAATTGGCAAAGTGATATTTGGAAGCCCATAGAGGGCTATGGTGAAAAAGGAAATATCCTCAGATGAAATCTGGAAAGAAGCTTTCTGAGAAACTGCTTAGTGTTCTGTGAATTCATCTCACAGAGTTACATCTGTATTTCGTGGATCTCTTTGCTAGCCTTATTTCTGTGGAATCTGAGAACAGATATTTCGAATCCCTTTGAAGACTATAGGGCCAAAGGAAATATCCTGCGATAACAATGAGAAAGAAGCTTTCTGAGAAACTTCTTTCTGTTCTGTGAAATCATCTCACAGAGTTACAGCTTTCCCCTCAAGAAGCCTTTCGCTAAGACAGTTCTTGTGGAATTGGCAAAGTGATATTTGGAAGCCCATAGAGGGCTATGGTGAAAAAGGAAATATCCTCAGATGAAATCTGGAAAGAAGCTTTCTGAGAAACTGCTTAGTGTTCTGTGAATTCATCTCACAGAGTTACATCTGTATTTCGTGGATCTCTTTGCTAGCCTTATTTCTGTGGAATCTGAGGATAGAGATTTCGGATCCCTTTGAAGACTATAGGGCCAAAGGAAATATCCTCCGATAACAAAGAGAAAGAAGCTTTCTGAGAAACTTCTTTGTGTTCTGTGAAATCATCTCACAGAGTTACAGCTTTCCCCTCAAGAAGCCTTTCGCTCAGACAGTTCTTGTGGGATTGGCAAAGTGATATTTGGAAGCCCATAGAGGGCTATGGTGAAAAAGGAAATATCCTCAGATGAAATCTGGAAAGAAGCTTTCTGAGAAACTGCTTAGTGTTCTGTGAATTCATCTCACAGCGTTACATCTGTATTTCGTGGATCCCTTTGCTAGCCTTATTTCTGTGGAATCTGAGAACAGATATTTCGGATCCCTTTGAAGACTATAGGGCCAAAGGAAATATCCTCTGATAACAAAGAGAAAGAAGCTTTCTGAGAAACTTCTTTGTGTTCTGTGAAATCATCTCACAGAGTTACAGCTTTCCCCTCAAGAAGCCTTTCGCTAAGACAGTTCTTGTGGAATTGGCAAAGTGATATTTGGAAGCACATAGGGGGCTATGGTGAAAAAGGAAATATCCTCAGATGAAATCTGTAAAGAAGCTCTCTGAGAAACTGCTTAGTGTTCTGTGAATTCATCTCACAGAGTTACATCTGTATTTCGTGGATCTCTTTGCTAGCCTTATTTCTGTGGAATCTGAGAACAGATATTTCGGATCCTTTTAAAGACTATAGGGCCAAAGGAAATATCCTGCGGTAACAAAGAGAAAGAAGCTTTCTGAGCTACTTCTTTGTGTTCTGTGAAATCATCTCACAGTGTTACAGCTTTCCCCTCAAGAAGCCTTTCGCTAAGACATTTCTTGTGGAATTGGCAAAGTGATATTTGGAAGCCCATAGAGGGCTATGGTGAAAAAGGAAATATCCTCAGATGAAATCTGGAAAGAAGCTTTCTGAGAAACTGCTTAGTGTTCTGTGAATTCATCTCCCAGAATTACATCTGTATTTCGTGGATCTCTTTGCTAGCCTTATTTCTGTGGAATCTGAGAACAGATATTTCGAATCCCTTTGAAGACTATAGGGCCAAAGGAAATATCCTGCGATAACAAAGAGAAAGAAGCTTTCTGAGAAACTTCTTTGTGTTCTGTGAAATCATCTCACAGAGTTACAGCTTTCCCCTCAAGAAGCCTTTCGCTAAGACAGTTCTTGTGGAATTGGCAAAGTGATATTTGGAAGCCCATAGAGGGCTATGGTGAAAAAGGAAATATCCTCAGATGAAATCTGGAAAGAAGCTTTCTGAGAAACTGCTTAGTGTTCTGTGAATTCATCTCCCAGAATTACATCTGTATTTCGTGGATCTCTTTGCTAGCCTTATTTCTGTGGAATCTGAGAACAGAGATTTCGGATCCCTTTGAAGACTATAGGGCCAAAGGAAATATCCTCCGATAACAAAGAGAAAGAAGCTTTCTGAGAAACTTCTTTGTGTTCTGTGAAATCATCTCACAGAGTTACAGCTTTCCCCTCAAGAAGCCTTTCGCTCAGACAGTTCTTGTGGAATTGGCAAAGTGATATTTGGAAGCCCATAGAGGGCTATGGTGAAAAAGGAAATATCCTCAGATGAAATCTGGAAAGAAGCTTTCTGAGAAACTGCTTAGTGTTCTGTGAATTCATCTCACAGCGTTACATCTGTATTTCTTGGATCCCTTTGCTAGCCTTATTTCTGTGGAATCTGAGAACAGATATTTCGGATCCCTTTGAAGACTATAGGGCCAAAGGAAATATCCTCTGATAACAAAGAGAAAGAAGCTTTCTGAGAAACTTCTTTGTGTTCTGTGAAATCATCTCACAGAGTTACAGCTTTCCCCTCAAGAAGCCTTTCGCTAAGACAGGTCTTGTGGAATTGGCAAAGTGATATTTGGAAGCCCATAGGGGGCTATGGTGAAAAAGGAAATATCCTCAGATGAAATCTGGAAAGAAGCTTTCTGAGAAACTGCTTAGTGTTCTGTGAATTCATCTCACAGAGTTACATCTGTATTTCGTGGATCTCTTTGCTAGCCTTATTTCTGTGTAATCTGAGAACAGATATTTCGGATCCCTTTGAAGACTATAGGGCCAAAGGAAATATCCTGCGATAACAAAGAGAAAGAAGCTTTCTGAGAAACTGCTTAGTGTTCTGTGAATTCATCTCACAGAGTTACATGTGTATTTCGTGGATCTCTTTGCTAGCCTTATTTCTGTGGAATCTCAGAAAAGATATTTCGGATCCCTATGAAGACTATAGGGCCAAAGGAAATATCCTCCGATAACAAAGAGAAAGAAGCTTTCTGAGAAACTTCTTTGTGTTGTTTGATATCATCTCACAGAGTTACAGCTTTCCCCTCAAGAAGCCTTTCGCTAAGACAGTTCTTGTGGAATTGGCAAAGTGATATTTGGAAGCCCATAGAGGGCTATGGTGAAAAAGGAAATATCCTCAGATGAACTCTTTAAGAAGCTTTCTGAGAAACTGCTTAGTGTTCTGTGAATTCATCTCACAGAATTACATCTGTATTTCGTGGATCTCTTTGCTAGCCTTATTTCTGTGTAATCTGAGAACAGATATTTCGGATCCCTTTGAAGACTATAGGGCCAAAGGTAATATCCTGCGATAACAAAGAGAAAGAAGCTTTCTGAGAAACTTCTTTGTGTTCTAAGAAATCATCTCACAGAGTTACAGCTTTCCCCTCAAGAAGCCTTTCGCTAAGACATTTCTTGTGGAATTGGCAAAGTGATATTTGGAAGCCCATAGAATGCTATGGTGAAAAAGGAAATATCCTCAGATGAAATCTGGAAAGAAGCTTTCTGAGAAACTGCTTAGTGTTCTGTTAATTCATCTCACAGAGTTACATCTGTATTTCGTGGATCTCTTTGCTAGCCTTATTTCTGTGTAATCTGAGAACAGATATTTCGGATCCCTTTGAAGACTATAGGGCCAAAGGAAATATCCTCCGATAACAAAGAGAAAGAAGCTTTCTGAGAAACTTCTTTGTGTTCTGTGAAATCATCTCACAGAGTTACACCTTTACCCCAAGAAGCCTTTCGCTACGACAGTTCTTGTGTAATTGGCAAAGAGATATTTGGAAGCCCATAGAGGGCTATGGTGAAAAAGGAAATATCCTCAGATGAAATCTGGAAAGAAGCTTTCTGAGAAACTGCTTAGTGTTCTGTTAATTCATCTCACAGAGTTACATCTGTATTTCGTGGATCTCTTTGCTAGCCTTATTTGTGTGGAATCTGAGAACAGATATTTCGGATCCCTTTGAAGACTATAGGGCCAAAGGAAATATCCTCCGATAACAAAGAGAAAGAAGCTTTTTGAGAAACTTCTTTGTGTTCTGTGAAATCATGTCACAGAGTTACAGCTTTCCCCTCAAGAAGCCTTTCGCTAAGACATTTCTTGTGGAATTGGCAAAGTGATATTTGGAAGCCCATGGAGGGCTATGGTGAAAAAGGAAATATCCTCAGATGAAATCTGGAAAGAAGCTTTCTGAGAAACTGCTTAGTGTTCTGTGAATTCATCTCACAGAGTTACATCTGTATTTCGTGGATCTCTTTGCTAGCCTTATTTCTGTGGAATCTGAGAATAGATATTTCGAATCCCTTTGAAGACTATAGGGCCAAAGGAAATATCCTGCGATAACAATGAGAAAGAAGCTTTCTGAGAAACTTCTTTCTGTTCTGTGAAATCATCTCACAGAGTTACAGCTTTCCCCTCAAGAAGCCTTTCGCTAAGACAGTTCTTGTGGAATTGGCAAAGTGATATTTGGAAGCCCATAGAGGGCTATGGTGAAAAAGGCAATATCCTCAGATGAAATCTGGAAAGAAGCTTTCTGAGAAACTGCTTAGTGTTCTGTGAATTCATCTCACAGAGTTATATCTGTATTTCGTGGATCTCTTTGCTAGCCTTATTTCTGTGGAATCTGAGAACAGAGATTTCGGATCCCTTTGAAGACTATAGGGCCAAAGGAAATATCCTCCGATAACAAAGAGAAAGAAGCTTTCTGAGAAACTTCTTTGTGTTCTGTGAAATCATCTCACAGAGTTACAGCTTTCCCCTCAAGAAGCCTTTCGCTCAGACAGTTCTTGTGGAATTGGCAAAGTGATATTTGGAAGCCCATAGAGGGCTATGGTGAAAAAGGAAATATCCTCAGATGAAATCTGGAAAGAAACTTTCTGAGAAACTGCTTAGTGTTCTGTGAATTCATCTCACAGCGTTACATCTGTATTTCTTGGATCCCTTTGCTAGCCTTATTTCTGTGGAATCTGAGAACAGATATTTCGGATCCCTTTGAAGACTATAGGGCCAAAGGAAATATCCTCTGATAACAAAGAGAAAGAAGCTTTCTGAGAAACTTCTTTGTGTTCTGTGAAATCATCTCACAGAGTTACAGCTTTCCCCTCAAGAAGCCTTTCGCCAAGACAGGTCTTGTGGAATTGGCAAAGTGATATTTGGAAGCCCATAGGGGGCTATGGTGAAAAAGGAAATATCCTCAGATGAAATCTGGAAAGAAGCTTTCTGAGAAACTGCTTAGTGTTCTGTGAATTCATCTCACAGAGTTACATCTGTATTTCGTGGATCTCTTTGCTAGCCTTATTTCTGTGTAATCTGAGAACAGATATTTCGGATCCCTTTGAAGACTATAGGGCCAAAGGAAATATCCTGCGATAACAAAGAGAAAGAAGCTTTCTGAGAAACTGCTTAGTGTTCTGTGAATTCATCTCACAGAGTTACATGTGTATTTCTTGGATCTCTTTGCTAGCCTTATTTCTGTGGAATCTCAGAAAAGATATTTCGGATCCCTATGAAGACTATAGGGCCAAAGGAAATATCCTCCGATAACAAAGAGAAAGAAGCTTTCTGAGAAACTTCTTTGTGTTGTTTGATATCATCTCACAGAGTTACAGCTTTCCCCTCAAGAAGCCTTTCGCTAAGACAGTTCTTGTGGAATTGGCAAAGTGATATTTGGAAGCCCATAGAGGGCTATGGTGAAAAAGGAAATATCCTCAGATGAACTCTTTAAAGAAGCTTTCTGAGAAACTGCTTAGTGTTCTGTGAATTCATCTCACAGAATTACATCTGTATTTCGTGGATCTCTTTGCTAGCCTTATTTCTGTGTAATCTGAGAACAGATATTTCGGATCCCTTTGAAGACTATAGGGCCAAAGGAAATATCCTCCGATAACAAAGAGAAAGAAGCTTTCTGAGAAACTTCTTTGTGTTCTGTGAAATCATCTGACAGAGTTACACCTTTACCCTCAAGAAGCCTTTCGCTACGACAGTTCTTGTGTAATTGGCAAAGAGATATTTGGAAGCCCATAGAGGGCTATGGTGAAAAAGGAAATATCCTCAGATGAAATCTGGAAAGAAGCTTTCTGAGAAACTGCTTAGTGTTCTGTTAATTCATCTCACAGAGTTACATCTGTATTTCGTGGATCTCTTTGCTAGCCTTATTTCTGTGGAATCTGAGAACAGATATTTTGGATCCCTTTGAAGACTATAGGGCCAAAGGAAATATCCTCCGATAACAAAGAGAAAGAAGCTTTTTGAGAAACTTCTTTGTGTTCTGTGAAATCATGTCACAGAGTTACAGCTTTCCCCTCAAGAAGCCTTTCGCTAAGACATTTCTTGTGGAATTGGCAAAGTGATATTTGGAAGCCCATAGAGGGCTATGGTGAAAAAGGAAATATCCTCAGATGAAATCTGGAAAGAAGCTTTCTGAGAAACTGCTTAGTGTTCTGTGAATTCATCTCACAGAGTTACATCTGTATTTCGTGGATCTCTTTGCTAGCCTTATTTCTGTGGAATCTGAGAACAGATATTTCGAATCCCTTTGAAGACTATAGGGCCAAAGGAAATGTCCTGCGATAACAATGAGAAAGAAGCTTTCTGAGAAACTTCTTTCTGTTCTGTGAAATCATCTCACAGAGTTACAGCTTTCCCCTCAAGAAGCCTTTCGCTAAGACAGTTCTTGTGGAATTGGCAAAGTGATATTTGGAAGCCCATAGAGGGCTATGGTGAAAAAGGAAATATCCTCAGATGAAATCTGGAAAGAAGCTTTCTGAGAAACTGCTTAGTGTTCTGTGAATTCATCTCACAGAGTTACATCTGTATTTCGTGGATCTCTTTGCTAGCCTTATTTCTGTGGAATCTGAGAACAGAGATTTCGGATCCCTTTGAAGACTATAGGGCCAAAGGAAATATCCTCCGATAACAAAGAGAAAGAAGCTTTCTGAGAAACTTCTTTGTGTTCTGTGAAATCATCTCACAGAGTTACAGCTTTCCCCTCAAGAAGCCTTTCGCTAAGACAGTTCTTGTGGAATTGGCAAAGTGATATTTGGAAGCCCATAGAGGGCTATGGTGAAAAAGGAAATATCCTCAGATGAAATCTGGAAAGAAGCTTTCTGAGAAACTGCTTAGTGTTCTGTGAATTCATCTCACAGCGTTACATCTGTATTTCTTGGATCCCTTTGCTAGCCTTATTTCTGTGGAATCTGAGAACAGATATTTCGGATCCCTTTGAAGACTATAGGGCCAAAGGAAATATCCTCTGATAACAAAGAGAAAGAAGCTTTCTGAGAAACTTCTTTGTGTTCTGTGAAATCATCTCACAGAGTTACAGCTTTCCCCTCAAGAAGCCTTTCGCTAAGATCGTACTTGTGGAATTGGCAAAGTGATATTTGGAAGCCCATAGAGGGCTATGGTGAAAAAGGAAATATCCTCAGATGAAATCTGGAAAGAAGCTTTCTGAGAAACTGCTTAGTGTTCTGTGAATTCATCTCACAGAGTTACATCTGTATTTCGTGGATCTCTTTGCTAGCCTTATTTCTGTGTAATCTGAGAACAGATATTTCGGATCCCTTTGAAGACTATAGGGCCAAAGGAAATATCCTGCGATAACAAAGAGAAAGAAGCTTTCTGAGAAACTGCTTAGTGTTCTGTGAATTCATCTCACAGAGTTACATGTGTATTTCGTGGATCTCTTTGCTAGCCTTATTTCTGTGGAATCTCAGAAAAGATATTTCGGATCCCTATGAAGACTATAGGGCCAAAGGAAATATCCTCCGATAACAAAGAGCAAGAAGCTTTCTGAGAAACTTCTTTGTGTTGTTTGATATCATCTCACAGAGTTACAGCTTTCCCCTCAAGAAGCCTTTCGCTAAGACATTTCTTGTGGAATTGGCAAAGTGATATTTGGAAGCCCATAGAATGATATGGTGAAAAAGGAAATATCCTCAGATGAAATCTGGAAAGAAGCTTTCTGAGAAACTGCTTAGCGTTCTGTTAATTCATCTCACAGAGTTACATCTGTATTTCGTGGATCTCTTTGCTAGCCTTATTTCTGTGTAATCTGAGAACAGATATTTCGGATCCCTTTGAAGACTATAGGGCCAAAGGAAATATCCTCCGATAACAAAGAGAAAGAAGCTTTCTGAGAAACTTCTTTGTGTTCTGTGAAATCATCTGACAGAGTTACATCTGTATTTCGTGGATCTCTTTGCTAGCCTTATTTCTGTGGAATCTGAGAACAGAGATTTCGGATCCCTTTGAAGACTATAGGGCCAAAGGAAATATCCTCCGATAACAAAGAGAAAGAAGCTTTCTGAGAAACTTCTTTGTGTTCTGTGAAATCATCTCACAGAGTTACAGCTTTCCCCTCAAGAAGCCTTTCGCTAAGACAGTTCTTGTGGAATTGGCAAAGTGATATTTGGAAGCCCATAGAGGGCTATGGTGAAAAAGGAAATATCCTCAGATGAAATCTGGAAAGAAGCTTTCTGAGAAACTGCTTAGTGTTCTGTGAATTCATCTCACAGCGTTACATCTGTATTTCTTGGATCCCTTTGCTAGCCTTATTTCTGTGGAATCTGAGAACAGATATTTCGGATCCCTTTGAAGACTATAGGGCCAAAGGAAATATCCTCTGATAACAAAGAGAAAGAAGCTTTCTGAGAAACTTCTTTGTGTTCTGTGAAATCATCTCACAGAGTTACAGCTTTCCCCTCAAGAAGCCTTTCGCTAAGATCGTACTTGTGGAATTGGCAAAGTGATATTTGGAAGCCCATAGAGGGCTATGGTGAAAAAGGAAATATCCTCAGATGAAATCTGGAAAGAAGCTTTCTGAGAAACTGCTTAGTGTTCTGTGAATTCATCTCACAGAGTTACATCTGTATTTCGTGGATCTCTTTGCTAGCCTTATTTCTGTGTAATCTGAGAACAGATATTTCGGATCCCTTTGAAGACTATAGGGCCAAAGGAAATATCCTGCGATAACAAAGAGAAAGAAGCTTTCTGAGAAACTGCTTAGTGTTCTGTGAATTCATCTCACAGAGTTACATGTGTATTTCGTGGATCTCTTTGCTAGCCTTATTTCTGTGGAATCTCAGAAAAGATATTTCGGATCCCTATGAAGACTATAGGGCCAAAGGAAATATCCTCCGATAACAAAGAGCAAGAAGCTTTCTGAGAAACTTCTTTGTGTTGTTTGATATCATCTCACAGAGTTACAGCTTTCCCCTCAAGAAGCCTTTCGCTAAGACAGTTCTTGTGGAATTGGCAAAGTGATATTTGGAAGCCCATAGAGGGCTATGGTGAAAAAGGAAATATCCTCAGATGAACTCTTTAAAGAAGCTTTCTGAGAAACTGCTTAGTGTTCTGTGAATTCATCTCACAGAATTACATCTGTATTTCGTGGATCTCTTTGCTAGCCTTATTTCTGTGTAATCTGAGAACAGATATTTCGGATCCCTTTGAAGACTATAGGGCCAAAGGAAATATCCTGCGATAACAAAGAGAAAGAAGCTTTCTGAGAAACTTCTTTGTGTTCTGAGAAATCATCTCACAGAGTTACAGCTTTCCCCTCAAGAAGCCTTTCGCTACGACAGTTCTTGTGTAATTGGCAAAGAGATATTTGGAAGCCCATAGAGGGCTATGGTGAAAAAGGAAATATCCTCAGATGAAATCTGGAAAGAAGCTTTCTGAGAAACTGCTTAGTGTTCTGTGAATTCATCTCACAGAGTTACATCTGTATTTCGTGGATCTCTTTGCTAGCCTTATTTCTGTGGAATCTGAGAACAGATATTTCGGATCCCTTTGAAGACTATAGGGCCAAAGGAAATATCCTCCGATAACAAAGAGAAAGAAGCTTTTTGAGAAACTTCTTTGTGTTCTGTGAAATCATCTCACAGAGTTACAGCTTTCCCCTCAAGAAGCCTTTCGCTAAGACATTTCTTGTGGAATTGGCAAAGTGATATTTGGAAGCCCATAGAGGGCTATGGTGAAAAAGGAAATATCCTCAGATGAAATCTGGAAAGAAGCTTTCTGAGAAACTGCTTAGTGTTCTGTGAATTCATCTCACAGAGTTACATCTGTATTTCGTGGATCTCTTTGCTAGCCTTATTTCTGTGGAATCTGAGAACAGAGATTTCGGATCCCTTTGAAGACTATAGGGCCAAAGGAAATATCCTCCGATAACAAAGAGAAAGAAGCTTTCTGAGAAACTTCTTTGTGTTCTGTGAAATCATCTCACAGAGTTACAGCTTTCCCCTCAAGAAGCCTTTCGCTCAGACAGTTCTTGTGGAATTGGCAAAGTGATATTTGGAAGCCCATAGAGGGCTATGGTGAAAAAGGAAATATCCTCAGATGAAATCTGGAAAGAAGCTTTCTGAGAAACTGCTTAGTGTTCTGTGAATTCATCTCACAGCGTTACATCTGTATTTCGTGGATCCCTTTGCTAGCCTTATTTCTGTGGAATCTGAGAACAGATATTTCGGATCCCTTTGAAGACTATAGGGCCAAAGGAAATATCCTCTGATAACAAAGAGAAAGAAGCTTTCTGAGAAACTTCTTTGTGTTCTGTGAAATCATCTCACAGAGTTACAGCTTTCCCCTCAAGAAGCCTTTCGCTAAGACAGTTCTTGTGGAATTGGCAAAGTGATATTTGGAAGCCCATAGGGGGCTATGGTGAAAAAGGAAATATCCTCAGATGAAATCTGGAAAGAAGCTTTCTGAGAAACTGCTTAGTGTTCTGTGAATTCATCTCACAGAGTTACATCTGTATTTCGTGGATCTCTTTGCTAGCCTTATTTCTGTGGAATCTGAGAACAGATATTTCGGATCCTTTTAAAGACTATAGGGCCAAAGGAAATATCCTGCGATAACAAAGAGAAAGAAGCTTTCTGAGAAACTGCTTAGTGTTCTGTGAATTCATCTCACAGAGTTACATGTGTATTTCGTGGATCTCTTTGCTAGCCTTATTTCTGTGGAATCTCAGAAAAGATATTTCGGATCCCTATGAAGACTATAGGGCCAAAGGAAATATCCTCCGATAACAAAGAGAAAGAAGCTTTCTGAGAAACTTCTTTGTGTTGTTTGATATCATCTCACAGAGTTACAGCTTTCCCCTCAAGAAGCCTTTCGCTAAGACAGTTCTTGTGGAATTGGCAAAGTGATATTTGGAAGCCCATAGAGGGCTATGGTGAAAAAGGAAATATCCTCAGATGAACTCTTTAAAGAAGCTTTCTGAGAAACTGCTTAGTGTTCTGTGAATTCATCTCACAGAATTACATCTGTATTTCGTGGATCTCTTTGCTAGCCTTATTTCTGTGTAATCTGAGAACAGATATTTCGGATCCCTTTGAAGACTATAGGGCCAAAGGAAATATCCTGCGATAACAAAGAGAAAGAAGCTTTCTGAGAAACTTCTTTGTGTTCTAAGAAATCATCTCACAGAGTTACAGCTTTCCCCTCAAGAAGCCTTTCGCTAAGACATTTCTTGTGGAATTGGCAAAGTGATATTTGGAAGCCCATAGAGGGCTATGGTGAAAAAGGAAATATCCTCAGATGAAATCTGGAAAGAAGCTTTCTGAGAAACTGCTTAGTGTTCTGTTAATTCATCTCACAGAGTTACATCTGTATTTCGTGGATCTCTTTGCTAGCCTTATTTCTGTGTAATCTGAGAACAGATATTTCGGATCCCTTTGAAGACTATAGGGCCAAAGGAAATATCCTCCGATAACAAAGAGAAAGAAGCTTTCTTAGAAACTTCTTTGTGTTCTGTGAAATCATCTGACAGAGTTACACCTTTACCCTCAAGAAGCCTTTCGCTACGACAGTTCTTGTGTAATTGGCAAAGAGATATTTGGAAGCCCATAGAGGGCTATGGTGAAAAAGGAAATATCCTCAGATGAAATCTGGAAAGAAGCTGTCTGAGAAACTGCTTAGTGTTCTGTTAATTCATCTCACAGAGTTACATCTGTATTTCGTGGATCTCTTTGCTAGCCTTATTTCTGTGGAATCTGAGAACAGATATTTCGGATCCCTTTGAAGACTATAGGGCCAAGGGAAATATCCTCCGATAACAAAGAGAAAGAAGCTTTTTGAGAAACTTCTTTGTGTTCTGTGAAATCATCTCACAGAGTTACAGCTTTCCCCTCAAGAAGCCTTTCGCTAAGACATTTCTTGTGGAATTGGCAAAGTGATATTTGGAAGCCCATAGAGGGCTATGGTGAAAAAGGAAATATCCTCAGATGAAATCTGGAAAGAAGCTTTCTGAGAAACTGCTTAGTGTTCTGTGAATTCATCTCACAGAATTACATCTGTATTTCGTGGATCTCTTTGCTAGCCTTATTTCTGTGGAATCTGAGAACAGAGATTTCGGATCCCTTTGAAGACTATAGGGCCAAAGGAAATATCCTCCGATAACAAAGAGAAAGAAGCTTTCTGAGAAACTTCTTTGTGTTCTGTGAAATCATCTCACAGAGTTACAGCTTTCCCCTCAAGAAGCCTTTCGCTCAGACAGTTCTTGTGGAATTGGCAAAGTGATATTTGGAAGCCCATAGAGGGCTATGATGAAAAAGGAAATATCCTCAGATGAAATCTGGAAAGAAGCTTTCTGAGAAACTGCTTAGTGTTCTGTGAATTCATCTCACAGCGTTACATCTGTATTTCTTGGATCCCTTTGCTGGCCTTATTTCTGTGGAATCTGAGAACAGATATTTCGGATCCCTTTGAAGACTATAGGGCCAAAGGAAATATCCTCTGATAACAAAGAGAAAGAAGCTTTCTGAGAAACTTCTTTCTGTTCTGTGAAATCATCTCACAGAGTTACAGCTTTCCCCTCAAGAAGCCTTTCGCTAAGACAGGTCTTGTGGAATTGGCAAAGTGATATTTGGAAGCCCATAGGGGGCTATGGTGAAAAAGGAAATATCCTCAGATGAAATCTGGAAAGAAGCTTTCTGAGAAACTGCTTAGTGTTCTGTGAATTCATCTCACAGAGTTACATCTGTATTTCGTGGATCTCTTTGCTAGCCTTATTTCTGTGTAATCTGAGAACAGATATTTCGGATCCCTTTGAAGACTATAGGGCCAAAGGAAATATCCTGCGATAACAAAGAGAAAGAAGCTTTCTGAGAAACTGCTTAGTGTTCTGTGAATTCATCTCACAGAGTTACATGTGTATTTCGTGGATCTCTTTGCTAGCCTTATTTCTGTGGAATCTCAGAAAAGATATTTCGGATCCCTATGAAGACTATAGGGCCAAAGGAAATATCCTCCGATAACAAAGAGAAAGAAGCTTTCTGAGAAACTTCTTTGTGTTGTTTGATATCATCTCACAGAGTTACAGCTTTCCCCTCAAGAAGCCTTTCGCTAAGACAGTTCTTGTGGAATTGGCAAAGTGATATTTGGAAGCCCATAGAGGGCTATGGTGAAAAAGGAAATATCCTCAGATGAACTCTTTAAAGAAGCTTTCTGAGAAACTGCTTAGTGTTCTGTGAATTCATCTCACAGAGTTACATCTGTATTTCGTGGATCTCTTTGCTAGCCTTATTTCTGTGGAATCTGAGAACAGATATTTCGGATCCTTTTAAAGACTATAGGGCCAAAGGAAATATCCTGCGGTAACAAAGAGAAAGAAGCTTTCTGAGCTACTTCTTTGTGTTCTGTGAAATCATCTCACAGTGTTACAGCTTTCCCCTCAAGAAGCCTTTCGCTAAGACATTTCTTGTGGAATTGGCAAAGTGATATTTGGAAGCCCATAGAGGGCTATGGTGAAAAAGGAAATATCCTCAGATGAAATCTGGAAAGAAGCTTTCTGAGAAACTGCTTAGTGTTCTGTGAATTCATCTCCCAGAATTACATCTGTATTTCGTGGATCTCTTTGCTAGCCTTATTTCTGTGGAATCTGAGAACAGATATTTCGAATCCCTTCGAAGACTATAGGGCCAAAGGAAATATCCTGCGATAACAAAGAGAAAGAAGCTTTCTGAGAAACTTCTTTGTGTTCTGTGAAATCATCTCACAGAGTTACAGCTTTCCCCTCAAGAAGCCTTTCGCTAAGATCGTACTTGTGGAATTGGCAAAGTGATATTTGGAAGCCCATAGAGGGCTATGGTGAAAAAGGAAATATCCTCAGATGAAATCTGGAAAGAAGCTTTCTGAGAAACTGCTTAGTGTTCTGTGAATTCATCTCACAGAGTTACATCTGTATTTCGTGGATCTCTTTGCTAGCCTTATTTCTGTGTAATCTGAGAACAGATATTTCGGATCCCTTTGAAGACTATAGGGCCAAAGGAAATATCCTGCGATAACAAAGAGAAAGAAGCTTTCTGAGAAACTGCTTAGTGTTCTGTGAATTCATCTCACAGAGTTACATGTGTATTTCGTGGATCTCTTTGCTAGCCTTATTTCTGTGGAATCTCAGAAAAGATATTTCGGATCCCTATGAAGACTATAGGGCCAAAGGAAATATCCTCCGATAACAAAGAGAAAGAAGCTTTCTGAGAAACTTCTTTGTGTTGTTTGATATCATCTCACAGAGTTACAGCTTTCCCCTCAAGAAGCCTTTCGCTAAGACAGTTCTTGTGGAATTGGCAAAGTGATATTTGGAAGCCCATAGAGGGCTATGGTGAAAAAGGAAATATCCTCAGATGAACTCTTTAAAGAAGCTTTCTGAGAAACTGCTTAGTGTTCTGTGAATTCATCTCACAGAATTACATCTGTATTTCGTGGATCTCTTTGCTAGCCTTATTTCTGTGTAATCTGAGAACAGATATTTCGGATCCCTTTGAAGACTATAGGGCCAAAGGAAATATCCTGCGATAACAAAGAGAAAGAAGCTTTCTGAGAAACTTCTTTGTGTTCTGAGAAATCATCTCACAGAGTTACAGCTTTCCCCTCAAGAAGCCTTTCGCTACGACAGTTCTTGTGTAATTGGCAAAGAGATATTTGGAAGCCCATAGAGGGCTATGGTGAAAAAGGAAATATCCTCAGATGAAATCTGGAAAGAAGCTTTCTGAGAAACTGCTTAGTGTTCTGTTAATTCATCTCACAGAGTTACATCTGTATTTCGTGGATCTCTTTGCTAGCCTTATTTCTGTGTAATCTGAGAACAGATATTTCGGATCCCTTTGAAGACTATAGGGCCAAAGGAAATATCCTGCGATAACAAAGAGAAAGAAGCTTTCTGAGAAACTGCTTAGTGTTCTGTGAATTCATCTCACAGAGTTACATGTGTATTTCGTGGATCTCTTTGCTAGCCTTATTTCTGTGGAATCTCAGAAAAGATATTTCGGATCCCTATGAAGACTATAGGGCCAAAGGAAATATCCTCCGATAACAAAGAGAAAGAAGCTTTCTGAGAAACTTCTTTGTGTTGTTTGATATCATCTCACAGAGTTACAGCTTTCCCCTCAAGAAGCCTTTCGCTAAGACAGTTCTTGTGGAATTGGCAAAGTGATATTTGGAAGCCCATAGAGGGCTATGGTGAAAAAGGAAATATCCTCAGATGAACTCTTTAAAGAAGCTTTCTGAGAAACTGCTTAGTGTTCTGTGAATTCATCTCACAGAATTACATCTGTATTTCGTGGATCTCTTTGCTAGTCTTATTTCTGTGTAATCTGAGAACAGATATTTCGGATCCCTTTGAAGACTATAGGGCCAAAGGAAATATCCTGCGACAACAAAGAGAAAGAAGCTTTCTGAGAAACTTCTTTCTGTTCTGTGAAATCATCTCACAGAGTTACAGCTTTCCCCTCAAGAAGCCTTTCGCTAAGACATTTCTTGTGGAATTGGCAAAGTGATATTTGGAAGCCCATAGAATGATATGGTGAAAAAGGAAATATCCTCAGATGAAATCTGGAAAGAAGCTTTCTGAGAAACTGCTTAGCGTTCTGTTAATTCATCTCACAGAGTTACATCTGTATTTCGTGGATCTCTTTGCTAGCCTTATTTCTGTGTAATCTGAGAACAGATATTTCGGATCCCTTTGAAGACTATAGGGCCAAAGGAAATATCCTCCGATAACAAAGAGAAAGAAGCTTTCTGAGAAACTTCTTTGTGTTCTGTGAAATCATCTGACAGAGTTACACCTTTACCCTCAAGAAGCCTTTCGCTACGACAGTTCTTGTGTAATTGGCAAAGAGATATTTGGAAGCCCATAGAGGGCTATGGTGAAAAAGGAAATATCCTCAGATGAAATCTGGAAAGAAGCTTTCTGAGAAACTGCTTAGTGTTCTGTTAATTCATCTCACAGAGTTACATCTGTATTTCGTGGATCTCTTTGCTAGCCTTATTTCTGTGGAATCTGAGAACAGATATTTTGGATCCCTTTGAAGACTATAGGGCCAAAGGAAATATCCTCCGATAACAAAGAGAAAGAAGCTTTTTGAGAAACTTCTTTGTGTTCTGTGAAATCATGTCACAGAGTTACAGCTTTCCCCTCAAGAAGCCTTTCGCTAAGACATTTCTTGTGGAATTGGCAAAGTGATATTTGGAAGCCCATAGAGGGCTATGGTGAAAAAGGAAATATCCTCAGATGAAATCTGGAAAGAAGCTTTCTGAGAAACTGCTTAGTGTTCTGTGAATTCATCTCACAGAGTTACATCTGTATTTCGTGGATCTCTTTGCTAGCCTTATTTCTGTGGAATCTGAGAACAGATATTTCGAATCCCTTTGAAGACTATAGGGCCAAAGGAAATGTCCTGCGATAACAATGAGAAAGAAGCTTTCTGAGAAACTTCTTTCTGTTCTGTGAAATCATCTCACAGAGTTACAGCTTTCCCCTCAAGAAGCCTTTCGCTAAGACAGTTCTTGTGGAATTGGCAAAGTGATATTTGGAAGCCCATAGAGGGCTATGGTGAAAAAGGAAATATCCTCAGATGAAATCTGGAAAGAAGCTTTCTGAGAAACTGCTTAGTGTTCTGTGAATTCATCTCACAGAGTTACATCTGTATTTCGTGGATCTCTTTGCTAGCCTTATTTCTGTGGAATCTGAGAACAGAGATTTCGGATCCCTTTGAAGACTATAGGGCCAAAGGAAATATCCTCCGATAACAAAGAGAAAGAAGCTTTCTGAGAAACTTCTTTGTGTTCTGTGAAATCATCTCACAGAGTTACAGCTTTCCCCTCAAGAAGCCTTTCGCTAAGACAGTTCTTGTGGAATTGGCAAAGTGATATTTGGAAGCCCATAGAGGGCTATGGTGAAAAAGGAAATATCCTCAGATGAAATCTGGAAAGAAGCTTTCTGAGAAACTGCTTAGTGTTCTGTGAATTCATCTCACAGCGTTACATCTGTATTTCTTGGATCCCTTTGCTAGCCTTATTTCTGTGGAATCTGAGAACAGATATTTCGGATCCCTTTGAAGACTATAGGGCCAAAGGAAATATCCTCTGATAACAAAGAGAAAGAAGCTTTCTGAGAAACTTCTTTGTGTTCTGTGAAATCATCTCACAGAGTTACAGCTTTCCCCTCAAGAAGCCTTTCGCTAAGATCGTACTTGTGGAATTGGCAAAGTGATATTTGGAAGCCCATAGAGGGCTATGGTGAAAAAGGAAATATCCTCAGATGAAATCTGGAAAGAAGCTTTCTGAGAAACTGCTTAGTGTTCTGTGAATTCATCTCACAGAGTTACATCTGTATTTCGTGGATCTCTTTGCTAGCCTTATTTCTGTGTAATCTGAGAACAGATATTTCGGATCCCTTTGAAGACTATAGGGCCAAAGGAAATATCCTGCGATAACAAAGAGAAAGAAGCTTTCTGAGAAACTGCTTAGTGTTCTGTGAATTCATCTCACAGAGTTACATGTGTATTTCGTGGATCTCTTTGCTAGCCTTATTTCTGTGGAATCTCAGAAAAGATATTTCGGATCCCTATGAAGACTATAGGGCCAAAGGAAATATCCTCCGATAACAAAGAGCAAGAAGCTTTCTGAGAAACTTCTTTGTGTTGTTTGATATCATCTCAAAGAGTTACAGCTTTCCCCTCAAGAAGCCTTTCGCTAAGACAGTTCTTGTGGAATTGGCAAAGTGATATTTGGAAGCCCATAGAGGGCTATGGTGAAAAAGGAAATATCCTCAGATGAACTCTTTAAAGAAGCTTTCTGAGAAACTGCTTAGTGTTCTGTGAATTCATCTCACAGAATTACATCTGTATTTCGTGGATCTCTTTGCTAGCCTTATTTCTGTGTAATCTGAGAACAGATATTTCGGATCCCTTTGAAGACTATAGGGCCAAAGGAAATATCCTGCGATAACAAAGAGAAAGAAGCTTTCTGAGAAACTTCTTTGTGTTCTGAGAAATCATCTCACAGAGTTACAGCTTTCCCCTCAAGAAGCCTTTCGCTACGACAGTTTTTGTGTAATTGGCAAAGAGATATTTGGAAGCCCATAGAGGGCTATGGTGAAAAAGGAAATATCCTCAGATGAAATCTGGAAAGAAGCTTTCTGAGAAACTGCTTAGTGTTCTGTGAATTCATCTCACAGAGTTACATCTGTATTTCGTGGATCTCTTTGCTAGCCTTATTTCTGTGGAATCTGAGAACAGATATTTCGGATCCCTTTGAAGACTATAGGGCCAAAGGAAATATCCTCCGATAACAAAGAGAAAGAAGCTTTTTGAGAAACTTCTTTGTGTTCTGTGAAATCATCTCACAGAGTTACAGCTTTCCCCTCAAGAAGCCTTTCGCTAAGACATTTCTTGTGGAATTGGCAAAGTGATATTTGGAAGCCCATAGAGGGCTATGGTGAAAAAGGAAATATCCTCAGATGAAATCTGGAAAGAAGCTTTCTGAGAAACTGCTTAGTGTTCTGTGAATTCATCTCACAGAGTTACATCTGTATTTCGTGGATCTCTTTGCTAGCCTTATTTCTGTGGAATCTGAGAACAGAGATTTCGGATCCCTTTGAAGACTATAGGGCCAAAGGAAATATCCTCCGATAACAAAGAGAAAGAAGCTTTCTGAGAAACTTCTTTGTGTTCTGTGAAATCATCTCACAGAGTTACAGCTTTCCCCTCAAGAAGCCTTTCGCTCAGACAGTTCTTGTGGAATTGGCAAAGTGATATTTGGAAGCCCATAGAGGGCTATGGTGAAAAAGGAAATATCCTCAGATGAAATCTGGAAAGAAGCTTTCTGAGAAACTGCTTAGTGTTCTGTGAATTCATCTCACAGCGTTACATCTGTATTTCGTGGATCCCTTTGCTAGCCTTATTTCTGTGGAATCTGAGAACAGATATTTCGGATCCCTTTGAAGACTATAGGGCCAAAGGAAATATCCTCTGATAACAAAGAGAAAGAAGCTTTCTGAGAAACTTCTTTGTGTTCTGTGAAATCATCTCACAGAGTTACAGCTTTCCCCTCAAGAAGCCTTTCGCTAAGACAGTTCTTGTGGAATTGGCAAAGTGATATTTGGAAGCCCATAGGGGGCTATGGTGAAAAAGGAAATATCCTCAGATGAAATCTGGAAAGAAGCTTTCTGAGAAACTGCTTAGTGTTCTGTGAATTCATCTCACAGAGTTACATCTGTATTTCGTGGATCTCTTTGCTAGCCTTATTTCTGTGGAATCTGAGAACAGATATTTCGGATCCTTTTAAAGACTATAGGGCCAAAGGAAATATCCTGCGATAACAAAGAGAAAGAAGCTTTCTGAGAAACTGCTTAGTGTTCTGTGAATTCATCTCACAGAGTTACATGTGTATTTCGTGGATCTCTTTGCTAGCCTTATTTCTGTGGAATCTCAGAAAAGATATTTCGGATCCCTATGAAGACTATAGGGCCAAAGGAAATATCCTCCGATAACAAAGAGAAAGAAGCTTTCTGAGAAACTTCTTTGTGTTGTTTGATATCATCTCACAGAGTTACAGCTTTCCCCTCAAGAAGCCTTTCGCTAAGACAGTTCTTGTGGAATTGGCAAAGTGATATTTGGAAGCCCATAGAGGGCTATGGTGAAAAAGGAAATATCCTCAGATGAACTCTTTAAAGAAGCTTTCTGAGAAACTGCTTAGTGTTCTGTGAATTCATCTCACAGAATTACATCTGTATTTCGTGGATCTCTTTGCTAGCCTTATTTCTGTGTAATCTGAGAACAGATATTTCGGATCCCTTTGAAGACTATAGGGCCAAAGGAAATATCCTGCGATAACAAAGAGAAAGAAGCTTTCTGAGAAACTTCTTTGTGTTCTAAGAAATCATCTCACAGAGTTACAGCTTTCCCCTCAAGAAGCCTTTCGCTAAGACATTTCTTGTGGAATTGGCAAAGTGATATTTGGAAGCCCATAGAGGGCTATGGTGAAAAAGGAAATATCCTCAGATGAAATCTGGAAAGAAGCTTTCTGAGAAACTGCTTAGTGTTCTGTTAATTCATCTCACAGAGTTACATCTGTATTTCGTGGATCTCTTTGCTAGCCTTATTTCTGTGTAATCTGAGAACAGATATTTCGGATCCCTTTGAAGACTATAGGGCCAAAGGAAATATCCTCCGATAACAAAGAGAAAGAAGCTTTCTTAGAAACTTCTTTGTGTTCTGTGAAATCATCTGACAGAGTTACACCTTTACCCTCAAGAAGCCTTTCGCTACGACAGTTCTTGTGTAATTGGCAAAGAGATATTTGGAAGCCCATAGAGGGCTATGGTGAAAAAGGAAATATCCTCAGATGAAATCTGGAAAGAAGCTGTCTGAGAAACTGCTTAGTGTTCTGTTAATTCATCTCACAGAGTTACATCTGTATTTCGTGGATCTCTTTGCTAGCCTTATTTCTGTGGAATCTGAGAACAGATATTTCGGATCCCTTTGAAGACTATAGGGCCAAGGGAAATATCCTCCGATAACAAAGAGAAAGAAGCTTTTTGAGAAACTTCTTTGTGTTCTGTGAAATCATCTCACAGAGTTACAGCTTTCCCCTCAAGAAGCCTTTCGCTAAGACATTTCTTGTGGAATTGGCAAAGTGATATTTGGAAGCCCATAGAGGGCTATGGTGAAAAAGGAAATATCCTCAGATGAAATCTGGAAAGAAGCTTTCTGAGAAACTGCTTAGTGTTCTGTGAATTCATCTCACAGAATTACATCTGTATTTCGTGGATCTCTTTGCTAGCCTTATTTCTGTGGAATCTGAGAACAGAGATTTCGGATCCCTTTGAAGACTATAGGGCCAAAGGAAATATCCTCCGATAACAAAGAGAAAGAAGCTTTCTGAGAAACTTCTTTGTGTTCTGTGAAATCATCTCACAGAGTTACAGCTTTCCCCTCAAGAAGCCTTTCGCTCAGACAGTTCTTGTGGAATTGGCAAAGTGATATTTGGAAGCCCATAGAGGGCTATGATGAAAAAGGAAATATCCTCAGATGAAATCTGGAAAGAAGCTTTCTGAGAAACTGCTTAGTGTTCTGTGAATTCATCTCACAGCGTTACATCTGTATTTCTTGGATCCCTTTGCTGGCCTTATTTCTGTGGAATCTGAGAACAGATATTTCGGATCCCTTTGAAGACTATAGGGCCAAAGGAAATATCCTCTGATAACAAAGAGAAAGAAGCTTTCTGAGAAACTTCTTTCTGTTCTGTGAAATCATCTCACAGAGTTACAGCTTTCCCCTCAAGAAGCCTTTCGCTAAGACAGGTCTTGTGGAATTGGCAAAGTGATATTTGGAAGCCCATAGGGGGCTATGGTGAAAAAGGAAATATCCTCAGATGAAATCTGGAAAGAAGCTTTCTGAGAAACTGCTTAGTGTTCTGTGAATTCATCTCACAGAGTTACATCTGTATTTCGTGGATCTCTTTGCTAGCCTTATTTCTGTGTAATCTGAGAACAGATATTTCGGATCCCTTTGAAGACTATAGGGCCAAAGGAAATATCCTGCGATAACAAAGAGAAAGAAGCTTTCTGAGAAACTGCTTAGTGTTCTGTGAATTCATCTCACAGAGTTACATGTGTATTTCGTGGATCTCTTTGCTAGCCTTATTTCTGTGGAATCTCAGAAAAGATATTTCGGATCCCTATGAAGACTATAGGGCCAAAGGAAATATCCTCCGATAACAAAGAGAAAGAAGCTTTCTGAGAAACTTCTTTGTGTTGTTTGATATCATCTCACAGAGTTACAGCTTTCCCCTCAAGAAGCCTTTCGCTAAGACAGTTCTTGTGGAATTGGCAAAGTGATATTTGGAAGCCCATAGAGGGCTATGGTGAAAAAGGAAATATCCTCAGATGAACTCTTTAAAGAAGCTTTCTGAGAAACTGCTTAGTGTTCTGTGAATTCATCTCACAGAGTTACATCTGTATTTCGTGGATCTCTTTGCTAGCCTTATTTCTGTGGAATCTGAGAACAGATATTTCGGATCCTTTTAAAGACTATAGGGCCAAAGGAAATATCCTGCGGTAACAAAGAGAAAGAAGCTTTCTGAGCTACTTCTTTGTGTTCTGTGAAATCATCTCACAGTGTTACAGCTTTACCCTCAAGAAGCCTTTCGCTAAGACATTTCTTGTGGAATTGGCAAAGTGATATTTGGAAGCCCATAGAGGGCTATGGTGAAAAAGGAAATATCCTCAGATGAAATCTGGAAAGAAGCTGTCTGAGAAACTGCTTAGTGTTCTGTTAATTCATCTCACAGAGTTACATCTCTATTTCGTGGATCTCTTTGCTAGCCTTATTTCTGTGGAATCTGAGAACAGATATTTCGGATCCCTTTGAAGACTATAGGGCCAAGGGAAATATCCTCCGATAACAAAGAGAAAGAAGCTTTTTGAGAAACTTCTTTGTGTTCTGTGAAATCATCTCACAGAGTTACAGCTTTCCCCTCAAGAAGCCTTTCGCTAAGACATTTCTTGTGGAATTGGCAAAGTGATATTTGGAAGCCCATAGAGGGCTATGGTGAAAAAGGAAATATCCTCAGATGAAATCTGGAAAGAAGCTTTCTGAGAAACTGCTTAGTGTTCTGTGAATTCATCTCACAGAATTACATCTGTATTTCCTGGATCTCTTTGCTAGCCTTATTTCTGTGGAATCTGAGAACAGAGATTTCGGATCCCTTTGAAGACTATAGGGCCAAAGGAAATATCCTCCGATAACAAAGAGAAAGAAGCTTTCTGAGAAACTTCTTTGTGTTCTGTGAAATCATCTCACAGAGTTACAGCTTTCCCCTCAAGAAGCCTTTCGCTCAGACAGTTCTTGTGGAATTGGCAAAGTGATATTTGGAAGCCCATAGAGGGCTATGATGAAAAAGGAAATATCCTCAGATGAAATCTGGAAAGAAGCTTTCTGAGAAACTGCTTAGTGTTCTGTGAATTCATCTCACAGCGTTACATCTGTATTTCTTGGATCCCTTTGCTGGCCTTATTTCTGTGGAATCTGAGAACAGATATTTCGGATCCCTTTGAAGACTATAGGGCCAAAGGAAATATCCTCTGATAACAAAGAGAAAGAAGCTTTCTGAGAAACTTCTTTCTGTTCTGTGAAATCATCTCACAGAGTTACAGCTTTCCCCTCAAGAAGCCTTTCGCTAAGACAGGTCTTGTGGAATTGGCAAAGTGATATTTGGAAGCCCATAGGGGGCTATGGTGAAAAAGGAAATATCCTCAGATGAAATCTGGAAAGAAGCTTTCTGAGAAACTGCTTAGTGTTCTGTGAATTCATCTCACAGAGTTACATCTGTATTTCGTGGATCTCTTTGCTAGCCTTATTTCTGTGTAATCTGAGAACAGATATTTCGGATCCCTTTGAAGACTATAGGGCCAAAGGAAATATCCTGCGATAACAAAGAGAAAGAAGCTTTCTGAGAAACTGCTTAGTGTTCTGTGAATTCATCTCACAGAGTTACATGTGTATTTCGTGGATCTCTTTGCTAGCCTTATTTCTGTGGAATCTCAGAAAAGATATTTCGGATCCCTATGAAGACTATAGGGCCAAAGGAAATATCCTCCGATAACAAAGAGAAAGAAGCTTTCTGAGAAACTTCTTTGTGTTGTTTGATATCATCTCACAGAGTTACAGCTTTCCCCTCAAGAAGCCTTTCGCTAAGACAGTTCTTGTGGAATTGGCAAAGTGATATTTGGAAGCCCATAGAGGGCTATGGTGAAAAAGGAAATATCCTCAGATGAACTCTTTAAAGAAGCTTTCTGAGAAACTGCTTAGTGTTCTGTGAATTCATCTCACAGAGTTACATCTGTATTTCGTGGATCTCTTTGCTAGCCTTATTTCTGTGGAATCTGAGAACAGATATTTCGGATCCTTTTAAAGACTATAGGGCCAAAGGAAATATCCTGCGGTAACAAAGAGAAAGAAGCTTTCTGAGCTACTTCTTTGTGTTCTGTGAAATCATCTCACAGTGTTACAGCTTTCCCCTCAAGAAGCCTTTCGCTAAGACATTTCTTGTGGAATTGGCAAAGTGATATTTGGAAGCCCATAGAGGGCTATGGTGAAAAAGGAAATATCCTCAGATGAAATCTGGAAAGAAGCTTTCTGAGAAACTGCTTAGTGTTCTGTGAATTCATCTCCCAGAATTACATCTGTATTTCGTGGATCTCTTTGCTAGCCTTATTTCTGTGGAATCTGAGAACAGATATTTCGAATCCCTTCGAAGACTATAGGGCCAAAGGAAATATCCTGCGATAACAAAGAGAAAGAAGCTTTCTGAGAAACTTCTTTGTGTTCTGTGAAATCATCTCACAGAGTTACAGCTTTCCCCTCAAGAAGCCTTTCGCTAAGACAGTTCTTGTGGAATTGGCAAAGTGATATTTGGAAGCCCATAGAGGGCTATGGTGAAAAAGGAAATATCCTCAGATGAAATCTGGAAAGAAGCTTTCTGAGAAACTGCTTAGTGTTCTGTGAATTCATCTCACAGAATTACATCTGTATTTCGTGGATCTCTTTGCTAGCCTTATTTCTGTGGAATCTGAGAACAGAGATTTCGGACCCTTTGAAGACTATAGGGCCAAAGGAAATATCCTCCGATAACAAAGAGAAAGAAGCTTTCTGAGAAACTTCTTTCTGTTCTGTGAAATCATCTCACAGAGTTTCAGCTTTCCCCTCAAGAAGCCTTTCGCTCAGACAGTTCTTGTGGAATTCGCAAAGTGATATTTGGAAGCCCATAGAGGGCTATGGTGAAAAAGGAAATATCCTCAGATGAAATCTGGAAAGAAGCTTTCTGAGAAACTGCTTAGTGTTCTGTGAATTCATCTCACAGCGTTACATCTGTATTTCTTGGATCCCTTTGCTAGCCTTATTTCTGTGGAATCTGAGAACAGATATTTCGGATCCCTTTGAAGACTATAGGGCCAAAGGAAATATCCTCTGATAACAAAGAGAAAGAAGCTTTCTGAGAAACTTCTTTGTGTTCTTTGAAATCATCTCACAGAGTTACAGCTTTCCCCTCAAGAAGCCTTTCGCTAAGACAGGTCTTGTGGAATTGGCAAAGTGATATTTGGAAGCCCGTAGGGGGCTATGGTGAAAAAGGAAATATCCTCAGATGAAATCTGGAAAGAAGCTTTCTGAGAAACTGCTTAGTGTTCTGTGAATTCATCTCACAGAGTTACATCTGTATTTCGTGGATCTCTTTGCTAGCCTTATTTCTGTGTAATCTGAGAACAGATATTTCGGATCCCTTTGAAGACTATAGGGCCAAAGGAAATATCCTGCGATAACAAAGAGAAAGAAGCTTTCTGAGAAACTGCTTAGTGTTCTGTGAATTCATCTCACAGAGTTACATGTGTATTTTGTGGATCTCTTTGCTAGCCTTATTTCTGTGGAATCTCAGAAAAGATATTACGGATCCCTATGAAGACTATAGGGCCAAAGGAAATATCCTCCGATAACAAAGAGAAAGAAGCTTTCTGAGAAACTTCTTTGTGTTGTTTGATATCATCTCACAGAGTTACAGCTTTCCCCTCAAGAAGCCTTTCGCTAAGACAGTTCTTGTGGAATTGGCAAAGTGATATTTGGAAGCCCATAGAGGGCTATGGTGAAAAAGGAAATATCCTCAGATGAACTCTTTAAAGAAGCTTTCTGATAAACTGCTTAGTGTTCTGTGAATTCATCTCACAGAGTTACATCTGTATTTCGTGGATCTCTTTGCTAGCCTTATTTCTGTGGAATCTGAGAACAGATATTTCGGATCCTTTTAAAGACTATAGGGCCAAAGGAAATATCCTGCGGTAACAAAGAGAAAGAAGCTTTCTGAGCTACTTCTTTGTGTTCTGTGAAATCATCTCACAGTGTTACAGCTTTCCCCTCAAGAAGCCTTTCGCTAAGACATTTCTTGTGGAATTGGCAAAGTGATATTTGGAAGCCCATAGAGGGCTATGGTGAAAAAGGAAATATCCTCAGATGAAATCTGGAAAGAAGCTTTCTGAGAAACTGCTTAGTGTTCTGTGAATTCATCTCACAGAATTACATCTGTATTTCGTGGATCTCTTTGCTAGCCTTATTTCTGTGGAATCTGAGAACAGATATTTCGAATCCCTTTGAAGACTATAGGGCCAAAGGAAATATCCTGCGATAACAAAGAGAAAGAAGCTTTCTGAGAAACTTCTTTGTGTTCTGTGAAATCATCTCACAGAGTTACAGCTTTCCCCTCAAGAAGCCTTTCGCTAAGACAGTTCTTGTGGAATTGGCAAAGTGATATTTGGAAGCCCATAGAGGTCTATGGTGAAAAAGGAAATATCCTCAGATGAAATCTGGAAAGAAGCTTTCTGAGAAACTGCTTAGTGTTCTGTGAATTCATCTCACAGAATTACATCTGTATTTCGTGGATCTCTTTGCTAGCCTTATTTCTGTGGAATCTGAGAACAGAGATTTCGGACCCTTTGAAGACTATAGGGCCAAAGGAAATATCCTCCGATAACAAAGAGAAAGAAGCTTTCTGAGAAACTTCTTTGTGTTCTGTGAAATCATCTCACAGAGTTTCAGCTTTCCCCTCAAGAAGCCTTTCGCTCAGACAGTTCTTGTGGAATTCGCAAAGTGATATTTGGAAGCCCATAGAGGGCTATGGTGAAAAAGGAAATATCCTCAGATGAAATCTGGAAAGAAGCTTTCTGAGAAACTGCTTAGTGTTCTGTGAATTCATCTCACAGCGTTACATCTGTATTTCTTGGATCCCTTTGCTAGCCTTATTTCTGTGGAATCTGAGAACAGATATTTCGGATCCCTTTGAAGACTATAGGGCCAAAGGAAATATCCTCTGATAACAAAGAGAAAGAAGCTTTCTGAGAAACTTCTTTGTGTTCTTTGAAATCATCTCACAGAGTTACAGCTTTCCCCTCAAGAAGCCTTTCGCTAAGACAGGTCTTGTGGAATTGGCAAAGTGATATTTGGAAGCCCGTAGGGGGCTATGGTGAAAAAGGAAATATCCTCAGATGAAATCTGGAAAGAAGCTTTCTGAGAAACTGCTTAGTGTTCTGTGAATTCATCTCACAGAGTTACATCTGTATTTCGTGGATCTCTTTGCTAGCCTTATTTCTGTGTAATCTGAGAACAGATATTTCGGATCCCTTTGAAGACTATAGGGCCAAAGGAAATATCCTGCGATAACAAAGAGAAAGAAGCTTTCTGAGAAACTGCTTAGTGTTCTGTGAATTCATCTCACAGAGTTACATGTGTATTTTGTGGATCTCTTTGCTAGCCTTATTTCTGTGGAATCTCAGAAAAGATATTACGGATCCCTATGAAGACTATAGGGCCAAAGGAAATATCCTCCGATAACAAAGAGAAAGAAGCTTTCTGAGAAACTTCTTTGTGTTGTTTGATATCACCTCACAGAGTTACAGCTTTCCCCTCAAGAAGCCTTTCGCTAAGACAGTTCTTGTGGAATTGGCAAAGTGATATTTGGAAGCCCATAGAGGGCTATGGTGAAAAAGGAAATATCCTCAGATGAACTCTTTAAAGAAGCTTTCTGAGAAACTGCTTAGTGTTCTGTGAATTCATCTCACAGAGTTACATCTGTATTTCGTGGATCTCTTTGCTAGCCTTATTTCTGTGGAATCTGAGAACAGATATTTCGGATCCTTTTAAAGACTATAGGGCCAAAGGAAATATCCTGCGGTAACAAAGAGAAAGAAGCTTTCTGAGCTACTTCTTTGTGTTCTGTGAAATCATCTCACAGTGTTACAGCTTTCCCCTCAAGAAGCCTTTCGCTAAGACATTTCTTGTGGAATTGGCAAAGTGATATTTGGAAGCCCATAGAGGGCTATGGTGAAAAAGGAAATATCCTCAGATGAAATCTGGAAAGAAGCTTTCTGAGAAACTGCTTAGTGTTCTGTGAATTCATCTCCCAGAATTACATCTTTATTTCGTGGATCTCTTTGCTAGCCTTATTTCTGTGGAATCTGAGAACAGATATTTCGAATCCCTTTGAAGACTATAGGGCCAAAGGAAATATCCTCCGATAACAAAGAGAAAGAAGCTTTCTGAGAAACTTCTTTGTGTTCTGTGAAATCATCTCACAGAGTTACAGCTTTCCCCTCAAGAAGCCTTTCGCTAAGACAGTTCTTGTGGAATTGGCAAAGTGATATTTGGAAGCCCATAGAGGGCTATGTTGAAAAAGGAAATATCCTCAGATGAAATCTGGAAAGAAGCTTTCTGAGAAACTGCTTAGTGTTCTGTGAATTCATCTCACAGAATTACATCTGTATTTCGTGGATCTCTTTGCTAGCCTTATTTCTGTGGAATCTGAGAACAGAGATTTCGGACCCTTTGAAGACTATAGGGCCAAAGGAAATATCCTCCGATAACAAAGAGAAAGAAGCTTTCTGAGAAACTTCTTTGTGTTCTGTGAAATCATCTCACAGAGTTTCAGCTTTCCCCTCAAGAAGCCTTTCGCTCAGACAGTTCTTGTGGAATTCGCAAAGTGATATTTGGAAGCCCATAGAGGGCTATGGTGAAAAAGGAAATATCCTCAGATGAAATCTGGAAAGAAGCTTTCTGAGAAACTGCTTAGTGTTCTGTGAATTCATCTCACAGCGTTACATCTGTATTTCTTGGATCCCTTTGCTAGCCTTATTTCTGTGGAATCTGAGAACAGATATTTCGGATCCCTTTGAAGACTATAGGGCCAAAGGAAATATCCTCTGATAACAAAGAGAAAGAAGCTTTCTGAGAAACTTCTTTGTGTTCTTTGAAATCATCTCACAGAGTTACAGCTTTCCCCTCAAGAAGCCTTTCGCTAAGACAGGTCTTGTGGAATTGGCAAAGTGATATTTGGAAGCCCGTAGGGGGCTATGGTGAAAAAGGAAATATCCTCAGATGAAATCTGGAAAGAAGCTTTCTGAGAAACTGCTTAGTGTTCTGTGAATTCATCTCACAGAGTTACATCTGTATTTCGTGGATCTCTTTGCTAGCCTTATTTCTGTGTAATCTGAGAACAGATATTTCGGATCCCTTTGAAGACTATAGGGCCAAAGGAAATATCCTGCGATAACAAAGAGAAAGAAGCTTTCTGAGAAACTGCTTAGTGTTCTGTGAATTCATCTCACAGAGTTACATGTGTATTTTGTGGATCTCTTTGCTAGCCTTATTTCTGTGGAATCTCAGAAAAGATATTACGGATCCCTATGAAGACTATAGGGCCAAAGGAAATATCCTCCGATAACAAAGAGAAAGAAGCTTTCTGAGAAACTTCTTTGTGTTGTTTGATATCACCTCACAGAGTTACAGCTTTCCCCTCAAGAAGCCTTTCGCTAAGACAGTTCTTGTGGAATTGGCAAAGTGATATTTGGAAGCCCATAGAGGGCTATGGTGAAAAAGGAAATATCCTCAGATGAACTCTTTAAAGAAGCTTTCTGAGAAACTGCTTAGTGTTCTGTGAATTCATCTCACAGAGTTACATCTGTATTTCGTGGATCTCTTTGCTAGCCTTATTTCTGTGGAATCTGAGAACAGATATTTCGGATCCTTTTAAAGACTATAGGGCCAAAGGAAATATCCTGCGGTAACAAAGAGAAAGAAGCTTTCTGAGCTACTTCTTTGTGTTCTGTGAAATCATCTCACAGTGTTACAGCTTTCCCCTCAAGAAGCCTTTCGCTAAGACATTTCTTGTGGAATTGGCAAAGTGATATTTGGAAGCCCATAGAGGGCTATGGTGAAAAAGGAAATATCCTCAGATGAAATCTGGAAAGAAGCTTTCTGAGAAACTGCTTAGTGTTCTGTGAATTCATCTCCCAGAATTACATCTGTATTTCGTGGATCTCTTTGCTAGCCTTATTTCTGTGGAATCTGAGAACAGATATTTCGAATCCCTTTGAAGACTATAGGGCCAAAGGAAATATCCTGCGATAACAAAGAGAAAGAAGCTTTCTGAGAAACTTCTTTGTGTTCTGTGAAATAATCTCACAGAGTTACAGCTTTCCCCTCAAGAAGCCTTTCGCTAAGACAGTTCTTGTGGAATTGGCAAAGTGATATTTGGAAGCCCATAGAGGGCTATGGTGAAAAAGGAAATATCCTCAGATGAAATCTGGAAAGAAGCTTTCTGAGAAACTGCTTAGTGTTCTGTGAATTCATCTCACAGAATTACATCTGTATTTCGTGGATCTCTTTGCTAGCCTTATTTCTGTGGAATCTGAGAACAGAGATTTCGGACCCTTTGAATACTATAGGGCCAAAGGAAATATCCTCCGATAACAAAGAGAAAGAAGCTTTCTGAGAAACTTCTTTGTGTTCTGTGAAATCATCTCACAGAGTTTCAGCTTTCCCCTCAAGAAGCCTTTCGCTCAGACAGTTCTTGTGGAATTCGCAAAGTGATATTTGGAAGCCCATAGAGGGCTATGGTGAAAAAGGAAATATCCTCAGATGAAATCTGGAAAGAAGCTTTCTGAGAAACTGCTTAGTGTTCTGTGAATTCATCTCACAGCGTTACATCTGTATTTCTTGGATCCCTTTGCTAGCCTTATTTCTGTGGAATCTGAGAACAGATATTTCGGATCCCTTTGAAGACTATAGGGCCAAAGGAAATATCCTCTGATAACAAAGAGAAAGAAGCTTTCTGAGAAACTTCTTTGTGTTCTTTGAAATCATCTCACAGAGTTACAGCTTTCCCCTCAAGAAGCCTTTCGCTAAGACAGGTCTTGTGGAATTGGCAAAGTGATATTTGGAAGCCCGTAGGGGGCTATGGTGAAAAAGGAAATATCCTCAGATGAAATCTGGAAAGAAGCTTTCTGAGAAACTGCTTAGTGTTCTGTGAATTCATCTCACAGAGTTACATCTGTATTTCGTGGATCTCTTTGCTAGCCTTATTTCTGTGTAATCTGAGAACAGATATTTCGGATCCCTTTGAAGACTATAGGGCCAAAGGAAATATCCTGCGATAACAAAGAGAAAGAAGCTTTCTGAGAAACTGCTTAGTGTTCTGTGAATTCATCTCACAGAGTTACATGTGTATTTTGTGGATCTCTTTGCTAGCCTTATTTCTGTGGAATCTCAGAAAAGATATTACGGATCCCTATGAAGACTATAGGGCCAAAGGAAATATCCTCCGATAACAAAGAGAAAGAAGCTTTCTGAGAAACTTCTTTGTGTTGTTTGATATCATCTCACAGAGTTACAGCTTTCCCCTCAAGAAGCCTTTCGCTAAGACAGTTCTTGTGGAATTGGCAAAGTGATATTTGGAAGCCCATAGAGGGCTATGGTGAAAAAGGAAATATCCTCAGATGAACTCTTTAAAGAAGCTTTCTGAGAAACTGCTTAGTGTTCTGTGAATTCATCTCACAGAGTTACATCTGTATTTCGTGGATCTCTTTGCTAGCCTTATTTCTGTGGAATCTGAGAACAGATATTTCGGATCCTTTTAAAG
This sequence comes from Macaca nemestrina, assembly GCF_043159975.1. Taxonomy (NCBI): domain Eukaryota; kingdom Metazoa; phylum Chordata; class Mammalia; order Primates; family Cercopithecidae; genus Macaca; species Macaca nemestrina. Next base: position 92,511,781 of record NC_092125.1, read on the forward strand.
ACTATAGGGCCAAAGGAAATATCCTGCGGTAACAAAGAGAAAGAAGCTTTCTGAGCTACTTCTTTGTGTTCTGTGAAATCATCTCACAGTGTTACAGCTTTCCCCTCAAGAAGCCTTTCGCTAAGACATTTCTTGTGGAATTGGCAAAGTGATATTTGGAAGCCCATAGAGGGCTATGGTGAAAAAGGAAATATCCTCAGATGAAATCTGGAAAGAAGCTTTCTGAGAAACTGCTTAGTGTTCTGTGAATTCATCTCCCAGAATTACATCTGTATTTCGTGGATCTCTTTGCTAGCCTTATTTCTGTGGAATCTGAGAACAGATATTTCGAATCCCTTTGAAGACTATAGGGCCAAAGGAAATATCCTGCGATAACAAAGAGAAAGAAGCTTTCTGAGAAACTTCTTTGTGTTCTGTGAAATCATCTCACAGAGTTACAGCTTTCCCCTCAAGAAGCCTTTCGCTAAGACAGTTCTTGTGGAATTGGCAAAGTGATATTTGGAAGCCCATAGAGGGCTATGGTGAAAAAGGAAATATCCTCAGATGAAATCTGGAAAGAAGCTTTCTGAGAAACTGCTTAGTGTTCTGTGAATTCATCTCACAGAATTACATCTGTATTTCGTGGATCTCTTTGCTAGCCTTATTTCTGTGGAATCTGAGAACAGAGATTTCGGACCCTTTGAAGACTATAGGGCCAAAGGAAATATCCTCCGATAACAAAGAGAAAGAAGCTTTCTGAGAAACTTCTTTGTGTTCTGTGAAATCATCTCACAGAGTTTCAGCTTTCCCCTCAAGAAGCCTTTCGCTCAGACAGTTCTTGTGGAATTCGCAAAGTGATATTTGGAAGCCCATAGAGGGCTATGGTGAAAAAGGAAATATCCTCAGATGAAATCTGGAAAGAAGCTTTCTGAGAAACTGCTTAGTGTTCTGTGAATTCATCTCACAGCGTTACATCTGTATTTCTTGGATCCCTTTGCTAGCCTTATTTCTGTGGAATCTGAGAACAGATATTTCGGATCCCTTTGAAGACTATAGGGCCAAAGGAAATATCCTCTGATAACAAAGAGAAAGAAGCTTTCTGAGAAACTTCTTTGTGTTCTTTGAAATCATCTCACAGAGTTACAGCTTTCCCCTCAAGAAGCCTTTCGCTAAGACAGGTCTTGTGGAATTGGCAAAGTGATATTTGGAAGCCCGTAGGGGGCTATGGTGAAAAAGGAAATATCCTCAGATGAAATCTGGAAAGAAGCTTTCTGAGAAACTGCTTAGTGTTCTGTGAATTCATCTCACAGAGTTACATCTGTATTTCGTGGATCTCTTTGCTAGCCTTATTTCTGTGTAATCTGAGAACAGATATTTCGGATCCCTTTGAAGACTATAGGGCCAAAGGAAATATCCTGCGATAACAAAGAGAAAGAAGCTTTCTGAGAAACTGCTTAGTGTTCTGTGAATTCATCTCACAGAGTTACATGTGTATTTTGTGGATCTCTTTGCTAGCCTTATTTCTGTGGAATCTCAGAAAAGATATTACGGATCCCTATGAAGACTATAGGGCCAAAGGAAATATCCTCCGATAACAAAGAGAAAGAAGCTTTCTGAGAAACTTCTTTGTGTTGTTTGATATCATCTCACAGAGTTACAGCTTTCCCCTCAAGAAGCCTTTCGCTGAGACAGTTCTTGTGGAATTGGCAAAGTGATATTTGGAAGCCCATAGAGGGCTATGGTGAAAAAGGAAATATCCTCAGATGAACTCTTTAAAGAAGCTTTCTGAGAAACTGCTTAGTGTTCTGTGAATTCATCTCACAGAGTTACATCTGTATTTCGTGGATCTCTTTGCTAGCCTTATTTCTGTGGAATCTGAGAACAGATATTTCGGATCCTTTTAAAGACTATAGGGCCAAAGGAAATATCCTGCGGTAACAAAGAGAAAGAAGCTTTCTGAGCTACTTCTTTGTGTTCTGTGAAATCATCTCACAGTGTTACAGCTTTCCCCTCAAGAAGCCTTTCGCTAAGACATTTCTTGTGGAATTGGCAAAGTGATATTTGGAAGCCCATAGAGGGCTATGGTGAAAAAGGAAATATCCTCAGATGAAATCTGGAAAGAAGCTTTCTGAGAAACTGCTTAGTGTTCTGTGAATTCATCTCCCAGAATTACATCTGTATTTCGTGGATCTCTTTGCTAGCCTTATTTCTGTGGAATCTGAGAACAGATATTTCGAATCCCTTTGAAGACTATAGGGCCAAAGGAAATATCCTGCGATAACAAAGAGAAAGAAGCTTTCTGAGAAACTTCTTTGTGTTCTGTGAAATAATCTCACAGAGTTACAGCTTTCCCCTCAAGAAGCCTTTCGCTAAGACAGTTCTTGTGGAATTGGCAAAGTGATATTTGGAAGCCCATAGAGGGCTATGGTGAAAAAGGAAATATCCTCAGATGAAATCTGGAAAGAAGCTTTCTGAGAAACTGCTTAGTGTTCTGTGAATTCATCTCACAGAATTACATCTGTATTTCGTGGATCTCTTTGCTAGCCTTATTTCTGTGGAATCTGAGAACAGAGATTTCGGACCCTTTGAATACTATAGGGCCAAAGGAAATATCCTCCGATAACAAAGAGAAAGAAGCTTTCTGAGAAACTTCTTTGTGTTCTGTGAAATCATCTCACAGAGTTTCAGCTTTCCCCTCAAGAAGCCTTTCGCTCAGACAGTTCTTGTGGAATTCGCAAAGTGATATTTGGAAGCCCATAGAGGGCTATGGTGAAAAAGGAAATATCCTCAGATGAAATCTGGAAAGAAGCTTTCTGAGAAACTGCTTAGTGTTCTGTGAATTCATCTCACAGCGTTACATCTGTATTTCTTGGATCCCTTTGCTAGCCTTATTTCTGTGGAATCTGAGAACAGATATTTCGGATCCCTTTGAAGACTATAGGGCCAAAGGAAATATCCTCTGATAACAAAGAGAAAGAAGCTTTCTGAGAAACTTCTTTGTGTTCTTTGAAATCATCTCACAGAGTTACAGCTTTCCCCTCAAGAAGCCTTTCGCTAAGACAGGTCTTGTGGAATTGGCAAAGTGATATTTGGAAGCCCGTAGGGGGCTATGGTGAAAAAGGAAATATCCTCAGATGAAATCTGGAAAGAAGCTTTCTGAGAAACTGCTTAGTGTTCTGTGAATTCATCTCACAGAGTTACATCTGTATTTCGTGGATCTCTTTGCTAGCCTTATTTCTGTGTAATCTGAGAACAGATATTTCGGATCCCTTTGAAGACTATAGGGCCAAAGGAAATATCCTGCGATAACAAAGAGAAAGAAGCTTTCTGAGAAACTGCTTAGTGTTCTGTGAATTCATCTCACAGAGTTACATGTGTATTTTGTGGATCTCTTTGCTAGCCTTATTTCTGTGGAATCTCAGAAAAGATATTACGGATCCCTATGAAGACTATAGGGCCAAAGGAAATATCCTCCGATAACAAAGAGAAAGAAGCTTTCTGAGAAACTTCTTTGTGTTGTTTGATATCATCTCACAGAGTTACAGCTTTCCCCTCAAGAAGCCTTTCGCTAAGACAGTTCTTGTGGAATTGGCAAAGTGATATTTGGAAGCCCATAGAGGGCTATGGTGAAAAAGGAAATATCCTCAGATGAACTCTTTAAAGAAGCTTTCTGAGAAACTGCTTAGTGTTCTGTGAATTCATCTCACAGAATTACGTCTGTATTTCGTGGATCTCTTTGCTAGCCTTATTTCTGTGTAATCTGAGAACAGATATTTCGGATCCCTTTGAAGACTATAGGGCCAAAGGAAGTATCCTGCGATAACAAAGAGAAAGAAGCTTTCTGAGAAACTTCTTTGTGTTCTGAGAAATCATCTCACAGAGTTACAGCTTTCCCCTCAAGAAGTCTTTCGCTAAGACATTTCTTGTGGAATTGGCAAAGTGATATTTGGAAGCCCATAGAATGCTATGGTGAAAAAGGAAATATCCTCAGATGAAATCTGGAAAGAAGCTTTCTGAGAAACTGCTTAGTGTTCTGTTAATTCATCTCACAGAGTTACATCTGTATTTCGTGGATCTCTTTGCTAGCCTTATTTCTGTGTAATCTGAGAACAGATATTTCGGATCCCTTTGAAGACTATAGGGCCAAAGGAAATATCCTCCGATAACAAAGAGAAAGAAGCTTTCTGGGAAACTTCTTTGTGTTCTGTGAAATCATCTGACAGAGTTACACCTTTACCCTCAAGAAGCCTTTCGCTACGACAGTTCTTGTGTAATTGGCAAAGAGATATTTGGAAGCCCATAGAGGGCTATGGTGAAAAAGGAAATATCCTCAGATGAAATCTGGAAAGAAGCTTTCTGAGAAACTGCTTAGTGTTCTGTGAATTCATCTCACAGAGTTACATCTGTATTTCGTGGATCTCTTTGCTAGCCTTATTTCTGTGGAATCTGAGAACAGAGATTTCGGATCCCTTTGAAGACTATAGGGCCAAAGGAAATATCCTCCGATAACAAAGAGAAAGAAGGTTTCTGAGAAACTTCTTTGTGTTCTGTGAAATCATCTCACAGAGTTACAGCTTTCCCCTCAAGAAGCCTTTCGCTAAGACAGTTCTTGTGGAATTGGCAAAGTGATATTTGGAAGCCCATAGAGGGCTATGTTGAAAAAGGAAATATCCTCAGATGAAATCTGGAAAGAAGCTTTCTGAGAAACTGCTTAGTGTTCTGTGAATTCATCTCACAGCGTTACATCTGTATTTCGTGGATCCCTTTGCTAGCCTTATTTCTGTGGAATCTGAGAACAGATATTTCGGATCCCTTTGAAGTCTATAGGGCCAAAGGAAATATCCTCTGATAACAAAGAGAAAGAAGCTTTCTGAGAAACTTCTTTGTGTTCTGTGAAATCATCTCACAGAGTTACAGCTTTCCCCTCAAGAAGCCTTTCGCTAAGACAGTTCTTGTGGAATTGGCAAAGTGATATTTGGAAGCCCATAGGGGGCTATGGTGAAAAAGGAAATATCCTCAGATGAAATCTGGAAAGAAGCTTTCTGAGAAACTGCTTAGTGTTCTGTGAATTCATCTCACAGAGTTACATCTGTATTTCGTGGATCTCTTTGCTAGCCTTATTTCTGTGGAATCTGAGAACAGATATTTCGGATCCCTTTGAAGACTATAGGGCCAAAGGAAATATCCTCCGATAACAAAGAGAAAGAAGCTTTCTGAGAAACTTCTTTCTGTTCTGTGAAATCATCTCACAGAGTTACAGCTTTCCCCTCAAGAAGCCTTTCGCTACGAAAGTTATTGTGTAATTGGCAAAGAGATATTTGGAAGCCCATAGAGGACTATGGTGAAAAAGGAAATATCCTCAGATGAAATCTGGAAAGAAGCTTTCTGAGAAACTGCTTAGTGTTCTGTGAATTCATCTCACAGAGTTACATCTGTATTTCGTGGATCTCTTTGCTAGCCTCATTTCTGTGGAATCTGAGAACAGATATTTCGAATCCCTTTGAAGACTATAGGGCCAAAGGAAATATCCTGCGATAACAAAGAGAAAGAAGCTTTCTGAGAAACTTCTTTGTGTTCTGTGAAATCATCTCACAGAGTTACAGCTTTCCCCTCAAGAAGCCTTTCGCTAAGACACTTCTTGTGGAATTGGCAAAGTGATATTTGGAAGCCCATAGAGGGCTATGGTGAAAAAGGAAATATCCTCAGATGAAATCTGGAAAGAAGCTTTCTGAGAAACTGCTTAGTGTTCTGTGAATTCATCTCACAGAATTACATCTGTATTTCGTGGATCTCTTTGCTAGCCTTATTTCTGTGGAATCTGAGAACAGAGATTTCGGATCCCTTTGAAGAATATAGGGCCAAAGGAAATATCCTCCGATAACAAAGAGAAAGAAGGTTTCTGAGAAACTTCTTTGTGTTCTGTGAAATCATCTCACAGAGTTACAGCTTTCCCCTCAAGAAGCCTTTCGCTCAGACAGTTCTTGTGGAATTGGCAAAGAGATATTTGGAAGCCCATAGAGGGCTATGGTGAAAAAGGAAATATCCTCAGATGAAATCTGGAAAGAAGCTTTCTGAGAAACTGCTTAGTGTTCTGTGAATTCATCTCACAGAGTTACATGTGTATTTCGTGGATCTCTTTGCTAGCCTTATTTCTGTGGAATCTGAGAAAAGATATTTCGGATCCCTATGAAGACTATAGGGCCAAAGGAAATATCCTCCGATAACAAAGAGAAGGAAGCTTTCTGAGAAACTTCTTTGTGTTCTGTGAAATCATCTCACAGAGATACAGCTTTCCCCTCAAGAAGCCTTTCGCTAAGACAGTTCTTGTGGAATTGGCAAAGTGATATTTGGAAGCCCATAGAGGGCTATGGTGAAAAAGGAAATATCCTCAGATGAAATCTGGAAAGAAGCTTTTTGAGAAACTGCTTAGTGTTCTGTTAATTCATCTCACAGAGTTACATCTGTATTTCGTGGATCTCTTTGCTAGCCTTATTTCTGTGTAATCTGAGAACAGATATTTCGGATCCCTTTGAAGGCTATAGGCCAAAGGAAATATCCTCTGATAACAAAGAGAAAGAAGCTTTCTGAGAAACTTCTTTGTGTTCTGTGAAATCATCTCACAGAGTTACAGCTTTCCCCTCAAGAAGCCTTTCGCTAAGACAGTTCTTGTGTAATTGGCAAAGAGATATTTGGAAGCCCATAGAGGGCTATGGTGAAAAAGGAAATATCCTCAGATGAAATCTGGAAAGAAGCTTTCTGAGAAACTGCTTAGTGTTCTGTGAATTCATCTCACAGAATTACATCTGTATTTCGTGGATCTCTTTGCTAGCCTTATTTCTGTGGAATTTGAGAACAGATATTTCGGATCCCTTTGAAGACTATAGGGCCAAAGGAAATATCCTGCGATAACAAAGTGAAAGAAGCTTTCTGAGAAACTTCTTTCTGTTCTGTGAAATCATCTCACAGAGTTACAGCTTTCCCCTCAAGAAGCCTTTCGCTAAGACAGTTCTTGTGGAATTGGCAAAGTGATATTTGGAAGCCCATAGAGGGCTATGGTGAAAAAGGAAATATCCTCAGATGAAATCTGGAAAGAAGCTTTCTGAGAAACTGCTTAGTGTTCTGTGAATTCATCTCACAGAGTTACATCTGTATTTCGTGGATCTCTTTGCTAGCCTTATTTCTGTGGAATCTGAGAACAGAGATTTCGGATCCCTTTGAAGACTATAGGGCCAAAGGAAATATCCTCCGATAACAAAGAGAAAGAAGCTTTCTGAGAAACTTCTTTGTGTTCTGTGAAATCATCTCACAGAGTTACAGCTTTCCCCTCAAGAAGCCTTTCGCTAAGACAGTTCTTGTGGAATTGGCAAAGTGATATTTGGAAGCCCATAGAGGGCTATGGTGAAAAAGGAAATATCCTCAAATGAACTCTGGAAAGAAGCTTTCTGAGAAACTGCTTAGTGTTCTGTGAATTCATCTCATAGAATTACATCTGTATTTCGTGGCTCTCTTTGCTAGCCTTATTTCTGTGGAATCTGAGAACAGATATTTCGGATCCCTTTGAAGACTATAGGGCCAAAGGAAATATCCTGCGATAACAAAGAGAAAGAAGCTTTCTGAGAAACTTCTTTGTGTTCTGTGAAATCATCTCACAGAGTTACAGCTTTCCCCTCAAGAAGCCTTTCGCTAAGACAGTTCTTGTGGAATTGGCAAAGTGATATTTGGAAGCCCATAGAGGGCTATGGTGAAAAAGGAAATATCCTCAGATGAAATCTGGAAAGAAGCTTTCTGAGAAACTGCTTAGTGTTCTGTTAATTCATCTCACAGCGTTACATCTGTATTTCGTGGATCTCTTCGCTAGCCTTATTACTGTGGAATCTGAGAACAGATATTTCGGATCCCTTTGAAGACTATAGGGCCAAAGGAAATATCCTCCGATAACAAAGAGAAAGAAGCTTTCTGAGAAACTTCGTGTTCTGTGAAATCATCTGACAGAGTTACACCTTTACCCTCAAGAAGCCTTTCGCTACGACAGTTCTTGTGTAATTGGCAAAGAGATATTTGAAGCCCATAGAGGGCTATGGTGAAAAAGGAAATATCCTCAGATGAAATCTGGAAAGAAGCTTTCTGAGAAACTGCTTAGTGTTCTGTGAATTCATCTCACAGAGTTACATCTGTATTTCGTGGATCTCTTTGCTAGCCTTATTTCTGTGGAATCTGAGAACAGATATTTCGGATCCCTTTGAAGACTATAGGGCCAAAGGAAATATCCTGCGATAACAATGAGAAAGAAGCTTTCTGAGAAACTTCTTTCTGTTCTGTGAAATCATCTCACAGAGTTACAGCTTTCCCCTCAAGAAGCCTTTCGCTAAGACAGTTCTTGTGGAATTGGCAAAGTGATATTTGGAAGCCCATAGAGGGCTATGGTGAAAAAGGAAATATCCTCAGATGAAATCTGGAAAGAAGCTTTTTGAGAAACTGCTTAGTGTTCTGTTAATTCATCTCACAGAGTTACATCTGTATTTCGTGGATCTCTTTGCTAGCCTTATTTCTGTGTAATCTGAGAACAGATATTTCGGATCCCTTTGAAGGCTATAGGCCAAAGGAAATATCCTCTGATAACAAAGAGAAAGAAGCTTTCTGAGAAACTTCTTTGTGTTCTGTGAAATCATCTCACAGAGTTACAGCTTTCCCCTCAAGAAGCCTTTCGCTAAGACAGTTCTTGTGTAATTGGCAAAGAGATATTTGGAAGCCCATAGAGGGCTATGGTGAAAAAGGAAATATCCTCAGATGAAATCTGGAAAGAAGCTTTCTGAGAAACTGCTTAGTGTTCTGTGAATTCATCTCACAGAATTACATCTGTATTTCGTGGATCTCTTTGCTAGCCTTATTTCTGTGGAATTTGAGAACAGATATTTCGGATCCCTTTGAAGACTATAGGGCCAAAGGAAATATCCTGCGATAACAAAGTGAAAGAAGCTTTCTGAGAAACTTCTTTCTGTTCTGTGAAATCATCTCACAGAGTTACAGCTTTCCCCTCAAGAAGCCTTTCGCTAAGACAGTTCTTGTGGAATTGGCAAAGTGATATTTGGAAGCCCATAGAGGGCTATGGTGAAAAAGGAAATATCCTCAGATGAAATCTGGAAAGAAGCTTTCTGAGAAACTGCTTAGTGTTCTGTGAATTCATCTCACAGAGTTACATCTGTATTTCGTGGATCTCTTTGCTAGCCTTATTTCTGTGGAATCTGAGAACAGAGATTTCGGATCCCTTTGAAGACTATAGGGCCAAAGGAAATATCCTCCGATAACAAAGAGAAAGAAGCTTTCTGAGAAACTTCTTTGTGTTCTGTGAAATCATCTCACAGAGTTACAGCTTTCCCCTCAAGAAGCCTTTCGCTAAGACAGTTCTTGTGGAATTGGCAAAGTGATATTTGGAAGCCCATAGAGGGCTATGGTGAAAAAGGAAATATCCTCAAATGAACTCTGGAAAGAAGCTTTCTGAGAAACTGCTTAGTGTTCTGTGAATTCATCTCATAGAATTACATCTGTATTTCGTGGCTCTCTTTGCTAGCCTTATTTCTGTGGAATCTGAGAACAGATATTTCGGATCCCTTTGAAGACTATAGGGCCAAAGGAAATATCCTGCGATAACAAAGAGAAAGAAGCTTTCTGAGAAACTTCTTTGTGTTCTGTGAAATCATCTCACAGAGTTACAGCTTTCCCCTCAAGAAGCCTTTCGCTAAGACAGTTCTTGTGGAATTGGCAAAGTGATATTTGGAAGCCCATAGAGGGCTATGGTGAAAAAGGAAATATCCTCAGATGAAATCTGGAAAGAAGCTTTCTGAGAAACTGCTTAGTGTTCTGTTAATTCATCTCACAGCGTTACATCTGTATTTCGTGGATCTCTTCGCTAGCCTTATTACTGTGGAATCTGAGAACAGATATTTCGGATCCCTTTGAAGACTATAGGGCCAAAGGAAATATCCTCCGATAACAAAGAGAAAGAAGCTTTCTGAGAAACTTCGTGTTCTGTGAAATCATCTGACAGAGTTACACCTTTACCCTCAAGAAGCCTTTCGCTACGACAGTTCTTGTGTAATTGGCAAAGAGATATTTGAAGCCCATAGAGGGCTATGGTGAAAAAGGAAATATCCTCAGATGAAATCTGGAAAGAAGCTTTCTGAGAAACTGCTTAGTGTTCTGTGAATTCATCTCACAGAGTTACATCTGTATTTCGTGGATCTCTTTGCTAGCCTTATTTCTGTGGAATCTGAGAACAGATATTTCGGATCCCTTTGAAGACTATAGGGCCAAAGGAAATATCCTGCGATAACAATGAGAAAGAAGCTTTCTGAGAAACTTCTTTGTGTTCTGTGAAATCATCTCACAGAGTTACAGCTTTCCCCTCAAGAAGCCTGTCGCTAAGACATTTCTTGTGGAATTGGCAAAGTGATATTTGGAAGCCCATAGAGGGCTATGGTGAAAAAGGAAATATCCTCAGATGAAATCTGGAAAGAAGCTTTCTGAGAAACTGCTTAGTGTTCTGTGAATTCATCTCACAGAGTTACATCTGTATTTCGTGGATCTCTTTGCTAGCCTTATTTCTGTGGAATCTGAGAACAGAGATTTCGGATCCCTTTGAAGACTATAGGGCCAAAGGAAATATCCGCCGATAACAAAGAGAAAGAAGGTTTCTGAGAAACTTCTTTGTGTTCTGTGAAATCATCTCACAGAGTTACAGCTTTCCCCTCAAGAAGCCTTTCGCTCAGAGAGTTCTTGTGGAATTGGCATAGAGATATTTGGAAGCCCATAGAGGGCTATGGTGAAAAATGAAATATCCTCAGATGAAATCTGGAAAGAAGCTTTCTGAGAAACTGCTTAGTGTTCTGTGAATTCATCTCACAGAGTTACATGTGTATTTCGTGGATCTCTTTGCTAGCCTTATTTCTGTGTAATCTGAGAACAGATATTTCGGATCCCTATGAAGACTATAGGGCCAAAGGAAATATCCTCCGATAACAAAGAGAAAGAAGCTTTCTGAGAAACTTCTTTGTGTTCTGTGAAATCATCTCACAGAGTTACAGCTTTCCCCTCAAGAAGCCTTTAGCTAAGACAGTTCTTGTGGAATTGGCAAAGTGATATTTGGAAGCCCATAGAGGGCTATGGTGAAAAAGGAAATATCCTCAGATGAACTCTGGAAAGAAGCTTTCTGAGAAACTGCTTAGTGTTCTGTGAATTCATCTCATAGAATTACATCTGTATTTCGTGGCTCTCTTTGCTAGCCTTATTTCTGTGTAATCTGAGAACAGATATTTCGGATCCCTTTGAAGACTATAGGGCCAAAGGAAATATCCTGCGATAACAAAGAGAAAGAAGCTTTCTGAGAAACTTCTTTGTGTTCTGTGAAATCATCTCACAGAGTTACAGCTTTCCCCTCAAGAAGCCTTTCGCTAAGACAGTTCTTGTGGAATTGGCAAAGTGATATTTGGAAGCCCATAGAGGGCTATGGTGAAAAAGGAAATATCCTCAGATGAAATCTGGCAAGAAGCTTTCTGAGAAACTGCTTAGTGTTCTGTTAATTCATCTCACAGCGTTACATCTGTATTTCGTGGATCTCTTTGCTAGCCTTATTTCTGTGGAATCTGAGAACAGATATTTCGGATCCCTTTGAAGACTATAGGGCCAAAGGAAATATCCTCCGATAACAAAGAGAAAGAAGCTTTCTGAGAAACTTCGTGTTCTGTGAAATCATCTGACAGAGTTACACCTTTACCCTCAAGAAGCCTTTCGCTACGACAGTTCTTGTGTAATTGGCAAAGTGATATTTGGAAGCCCATAGAGGGCTATGGTGAAAAAGGAAATATCCTCAGATGAAATCTGGAAAGAAGCTTTCTGAGAAACTGCTTAGTGTTCTGTGAATTCATCTCACAGAGTTACATCTGTATTTCGTGGATCTCTTTGCTAGCCTTATTTCTGTGGAATCTGAGAACAGATATTTCGAATCCCTTTGAAGACTATAGGGCCAAAGGAAATATCCTGCGATAACAATGAGAAAGAAGCTTTCTGAGAAACTTCTTTCTGTTCTGTGAAATCATCTCACAGAGTTACAGCTTTCCCCTCAAGAAGCCTTTCGCTAAGACATTTCTTGTGGAATTGGCAAAGTGATATTTGGAAGCCCATAGAGGGCTATGGTGAAAAAGGAAATATCCTCAGATGAAATCTGGAAAGAAGCTTTCTGAGAAACTGCTTTGTGTTCTGTTAATTCATCTCACAGAGTTACATCTGTATTTCGTGGATCTCTTTGCTAGCCTTATTTCTGTGGAATCTGAGAACAGAGATTTCGGATCCCTTTGAAGACTATAGGGCCAAAGGAAATATCCTGCGGTAACGAAGAGAAAGAAGGTTTCTGAGAAACTTCTTTGTGTTCTGTGAAATCATCTCACAGAGTTACAGCTTTCCCCTCAAGAAGCCTTTCGCTCAGACAGTTCTTGTGGAATTGGCATAGAGATATTTGGAAGCCCGTAGAGGGCTATGGTGAAAAAGGAAATATCCTCAGATGAAATCTGGAAAGAAGCTTTCTGAGAAACTGCTTAGTGTTCTGTGAATTCATCTCACAGAGTTACATGTGTATTTCGTGGATCTCTTTGCTAGCCTTATTTCTGTGTAATCTGAGAAAAGATATTTCGGATCCCTATGAAGACTATAGGGCCAAAGGAAATATCCTCCGATAACAAAGAGAAAGAAGCTTTCTGAGAAACTACTTTGTGTTCTGTGAAATCATCTCACAGAGTTACAGCTTTCCCCTCAAGAAGCCTTTCGCTAAGACAGTTCTTGTGGAATTGGCAAAGTGATATTTGGAAGCCCATAGAGGGCTATGGTGAAAAAGGAAATATCCTCAGATGAACTCTGGAAAGAAGCTTTCTGAGAAACTGCTTAGTGTTCTGTGAATTCATCTCACAGAATTACATCTGTGTTTCGTGGATCTCTTTGCTAGCCTTATTTCTGTGGAATCTGAGAACAGATATTTCGGATCCCTTTGAAGACTATAGGGCCAAAGGAAATATCCTGCGATAACAAAGAGAAAGAAGCTTTCTGAGAAACTTCTTTGTGTTCTGTGAAATCATCTCACAGAGTTACAGCTTTCCCCTCAAGAAGCCTTTCGCTCAGACAGTTCTTGTGGAATTGGCAAAGTGATATTTGGAAGCCCATAGAGGGCTATGGTGAAAAAGGAAATATCCTCAGATGAAATCTGGAAAGAAGCTTTCTGAGAAACTGCTTAGTGTTCTGTGAATTCATCTCACAGCGTTACATCTGTATTTCGTGGATCCCTTTGCTAGCCTTATTTCTGTGGAATCTGAGAACAGATATTTCGGATCCCTTTGAAGACTATAGGGCCAAAGGAAATATCCTGCGATAACAAAGAGAAAGAAGCTTTCTGAGAAACTTCTTTGTGTTCTGTGAAATCATCTCACAGAGTTACAGCTTTCCCCTCAAGAAGCCTTTCGCTCAGACAGTTCTTGTGGAATTGGCAAAGTGATATTTGGAAGCCCATAGAGGGCTATGGTGAAAAAGGAAATATCCTCAGATGAAATCTGGAAAGAAGCTTTCTGAGAAACTGCTTAGTGTTCTGTGAATTCATCTCACAGCGTTACATCTGTATTTCGTGGATCCCTTTGCTAGCCTTATTTCTGTGGAATCTGAGAACAGATATTTCGGATCCCTTTGAAGACTATAGGGCCAAAGGAAATATCCTCTGATAACAAAGAGAAAGAAGCTTTCTGAGAAACTTCTTTGTGTTCTGTGAAATCATCTCACAGAGTTACAGCTTTCCCCTCAAGAAGCCTTTCGCTAAGACAGTTCTTGTGGAATTGGCAAAGTGATATTTGGAAGCCCATAGGGGGCTATGGTGAAAAAGGAAATATCCTCAGATGAAATCTGGAAAGAAGCTTTCTGAGAAACTGCTTAGTGTTCTGTGAATTCATCTCACAGAGTTACATCTGTATTTCGTGGATCTCTTTGCTAGCCTTATTTCTGTGGAATCTGAGAACAGATATTTCGAATCCCTTTGAAGACTATAGGGCCAAAGGAAATATCCTCCGATATCAAAGAGAAAGAAGCTTTCTGAGAAACTTCTTTCTGTTCTGTGAAATTATCTCACAGAGTTACAGCTGTCCCCTCAAGAAGCCTTTCGCTACGAAAGTTCTTGTGTAATTGGCAAAGAGATATTTGGAAGCCCATAGAGGGCTATGGTGAAAAAGGAAATATCCTCAGATGAAATCTGGAAAGAAGCTTTCTGAGAAACTGCTTAGTGTTCTGTGAATTCATCTCACAGAGTTACATCTGTATTTCGTGGATCTCTTTACTAGCCTTATTTCTGTGTAATCTGAGAACAGATATTTCGGATCCCTTTGAAGACTATAGGGCCAAAGGAAATATCCTCCGATAACAAAGAGAAAGAAGCTTTCTGAGAAACTTCTTTGTGTTCTGTGAAATCATCTCACAGAGTTACAGCTTTCCCCTCAAGAAGCCTTTCGCTAAGACAGTTCTTGTGGAATTGGCAAAGTGATATTTGGAAGCCCATAGAGGGCTATGGTGAAAAAGGAAATATCCTCAGATGAAATCTGGAAAGAAGCTTTCTGAGAAACTGCTTAGTGTTCTGTTAATTCATCTCACAGAGTTACATCTGTATTTCGTGGATCTCTTTGCTAGCCTTATTTCTGTGGAATCTGAGAACAGATATTTCGGATCCTTTTAAAGACTATAGGGCCAAAGGAAATATCCTGCGGTAACAAAGAGAAAGAAGCTTTCTGAGCAACTTCTTTGTGTTCTGTGAAATCATCTCACAGTGTTACAGCTTTCCCCTCAAGAAGCCTTTCGCTAAGACAGTTCTTGTGGAATTGGCAAAGTGATATTTGGAAGCCCATAGAGTGCTATGGTGAAAAAGGAAATATCCTCAGATGAAATCTGGAAAGAAGCTTTCTGAGAAACTGCTTAGTGTTCTTTTAATTCATCTCACAGCGTTACATCTGTATTTCCTGGATCTCTTTGCTAGCCTTATTTCTGTGTAATCTGAGAACAGATATTTGGGATCCCTTTGAAGACTATAGGGCCAAAGGAAATATCCTCCGATAACAAAGAGAAAGAAGCTTTCTGAGAAACTTCTTTGTGTTCTGTGAAATCATCTCACAGAGTTACAGCTTTCCCCTCAAGAAGCCTTTCGCTAAGACAGTTCTTGTGGAATTGGCAAAGTGATATTTGGAAGCCCAAAGGGGGCTATGGTGAAAAAGGAAATATCCTCAGATGAAATCTGGAAAGAAGCTTTCTGAGAAACTGCTTAGTGTTCTGTGAATTCATCTCACAGAGTTACATCTGTATTTCGTGGATCTCTTTGCTAGCATTATTTCTGTGGAATCTGAGAACAGATATATCGAATCCCTTTGAAGACTATAGGGCCAAAGGAAATATCCTGCGATAACAATGAGAAAGACGCTTTCTGAGAAACTTCTTTCTGTTCTGTGAAATCATCTCACAGAGTTACAGCTTTCCCCTCAAGAAGCCTTTCGCTAAGACAGTTCTTGTGGAATTGGCAAAGTGATATTTGGAAGCCCATAGAGGGCTATGGTGAAAAAGGAAATATCCTCAGATGAAATCTGGAAAGAAGCTTTCTGAGAAACTGCTTAGTGTTCTGTGAATTCATCTCACAGAGTTACATCTGTATTTCGTGGATCTCTTTGCTAGCCTTATTTCTGTGGAATCTGAGAACAGAGATTTCGGATCCCTTTGAAGACTATAGGGCCAAAGGAAATATCCTCCGATAACAAAGAGAAAGAAGCTTTCTGAGAAACTTCTTTGTGTTCTGTGAAATCATCTCACAGAGTTACAGCTTTCCCCTCAAGAAGCCTTTCGCTCAGACAGTTCTTGTGGAACTGGCAAAGTGATATTTGGAAGCCCATAGAGGGCTATGGTGAAAAAGGAAATATCCTCAGATGAAATCTGGAAAGAAGCTTTCTGAGAAACTGCTTAGTGTTCTGTGAATTCATCTCACAGAGTTACATCTGTATTTCGTGGATCTCTTTGCTAGCCTTATTTCTGTGGAATCTGAGAACAGAGATTTCGGATCCCTTTGAAGACTATAGGGCCAAAGGAAATATCCTCCGATAACAAAGAGAAAGAAGCTTTCTGAGAAACTTCTTTGTGTTCTGTGAAATCATCTCACAGAGTTACAGCTTTCCCCTCAAGAAGCCTTTCGCTCAGACAGTTCTTGTGGAACTGGCAAAGTGATATTTGGAAGCCCATAGAGGGCTATGGTGAAAAAGGAAATATCCTCAGATGAAATCTGGAAAGAAGCTTTCTGAGAAACTGCTTAGTGTTCTGTGAATTCATCTCACAGCGTTACATCTGTATTTCGTGGATCCCTTTGCTAGCCTTATTTCTGTGGAATCTGAGAACAGATATTTCGGATCCCTTTGAAGACTATAGGGCCAAAGGAAATATCCTCCGATAACAAAGAGAAAGAAGATTTCTGAGAAACTTCTTTCTGTTCTGTGAAATCATCTCACAGAGTTACAGCTGTCCCCTCAAGAAGCCTTTCGCTACGAAAGTTCTTGTGTAATTGGCAAAGAGATATTTGGAAGCCCATAGAGGGCTATGGTGAAAAAGGAAATATCCTCAGATGAAATCTGGAAAGAAGCTTTCTGAGAAACTGCTTAGTGTTCTGTGAATTCATCTCACAGAGTTACATCTGTATTTCGTGGATCTCTTTGCTAGCCTTATTTCTGTGTAATCTGAGAACAGATATTTCGGATCCCTTTGAAGACTATAGGGCCAAAGGAAATATCCTCCGATAACAAAGAGAAAGAAGCTTTCTGAGAAACTTCTTTGTGTTCTGTGAAATCATCTCACAGAGTTACAGCTTTCCCCTCAAGAAGCCTTTCGCTAAGACAGTTCTTGTGGAATTGGCAAAGTGATATTTGGAAGCCCATAGGGGGCTATGGTGAAAAAGGAAATATCCTCAGATGAAATCTGGAAAGAAGCTTTCTGAGAAACTGCTTAGTGTTCTGTGAATTCATCTCACAGAGTTACATCTGTATTTCGTGGATCTCTTTGCTAGCCTTATTTCTGTGGAATCTGAGAACAGATATTTCGGATCCTTTTAAAGACTATAGGGTCAAAGGAAATATCCTGCGGTAACAAAGAGAAAGAAGCTTTCTGAGCAACTTCTTTGTGTTCTGTGAAATCATCTCACAGTGTTACAGCATTCCCCTCAAGAAGCCTTTCGCTAAGACATTTCTTGTGGAATTGGCAAAGTGATATTTGGAAGCCCATAGAGGGCTATGGTGAAAAAGGAAATATCCTCAGATGAAATCTGGAAAGAAGCTTTCTGAGAAACTGCTTAGTGTTCTGTGAATTCATCTCCCAGAATTACATCTGTATTTCGTGGATCTCTTTGCTAGCCTTATTTCTGTGGAATCTGAGAACAGATATTTCGAATCCCTTTGAAGACTATAGGGCCAAAGGAAATATCCTGCGATAACAAAGAGAAAGAAGCTTTCTGAGAAACTTCTTTGTGTTCTGTGAAATAATCTCACAGAGTTACAGCTTTCCCCTCAAGAAGCCTTTCGCTAAGACAGTTCTTGTGGAATTGGCAAAGTGATATTTGGAAGCCCATAGAGGGCTATGGTGAAAAAGGAAATATCCTCAGATGAAATCTGGAAAGAAGCTTTCTGAGAAACTGCTTAGTGTTCTGTGAATTCATCTCACAGAATTACATCTGTATTTCCTGGATCTCTTTGCTAGCCTTATTTCTGTGGAATCTGAGAACAGATATTTCGGATCCCTTTGAAGACTATAGGGCCAAAGGAAATATCCTCCGATAACAAAGAGAAAGAAGCTTTCTGAGAAACTTCTTTGTGTTCTGTGAAATCATCTCACAGAGTTACAGCTTTCCCCTCAAGAAGCCTTTCGCTAAGACAGTTCTTGTGGAATTGGCAAAGTGATATTTGGAAGCCCATAGAGGGCTATGGTGAAAAAGGAAATATCCTCAGATGAAATCTGGAAAGAAGCTTTCTGAGAAACTGCTTAGTGTTCTGTGAATTCATCTCACAGAGTTACATGTGTATTTCGTGGATCTCTTTGCTAGCCTTATTTCTGTGGAATCTGAGAACAGATATTTCGAATCCCTTTGAAGACTATAGGGCCAAAGGAAATATCCTCCGATAACAAAGAGAAAAAAGCTTTCTGAGAAACTTCTTTGTGTTCTGTGAAATCATCTCACAGAGTTACAGCTTTCCCCTCAAGAATCCTTTCGCTCAGACAGTTCTTGTGGAATTGGCAAAGTGATATTTGGAAGCCCATAGAGGGCTATGGTGAAAAAGGAAATATCCTCAGATGAAATCTGGAAAGAAGCTTTCTGAGAAACTGCTTAGTGTTCTGTGAATTCATCTCACAGCGTTACATCTGTATTTCGTGGATCCTTTGCTAGCCTTATTTCTGTGGAATCTGAGAACAGATATTTCGGATCCCTTTGAAGACTATAGGGCCAAAGGAAATATCCTCTGATAACAAAGAGAAAGAAGCTTTCTGAGAAACTTCTTTGTGTTCTGTGAAATCATCTCACAGAGTTACAGCTTTCCCCTCAAGAAGCCTTCGCTAAGACAGTTCTTGTGGAATTGGCAAAGTGATATTTGGAAGCCCATAGGGGGCTATGGTGAAAAAGGAAATATCCTCAGATGAAATCTGGAAAGAAGCTTTCTGAGAAACTGCTTAGTGTTCTGTGAATTCATCTCACAGAGTTACATCTGTATTTCGTGGATCTCTTTACTAGCCTTATTTCTGTGTAATCTGAGAACAGATATTTCGGATCCCTTTGAAGACTATAGGGCCAAAGGAAATATCCTCCGATAACAAAGAGAAAGAAGCTTTCTGAGAAACTTCTTTGTGTTCTGTGAAATCATCTCACAGAGTTACAGCTTTCCCCTCAAGAAGCCTTTCGCTAAGACAGTTCTTGTGGAATTGGCAAAGTGATATTTGGAAGCCCATAGAGGGCTATGGAGAAAAAGGAAATATCCTCAGATGAAATCTGGAAAGAAGCTTTCTGAGAAACTGCTTAGTGTTCTGTGAATTCATCTCACAGAGTTACATCTGTATTTCGTGGATCTCTTTGCTAGCCTTATTTCTGTGGAATCTGAGAACAGATATTTCGGATCCTTTTAAAGACTATAGGGCCAAAGGAAATATCCTGCGGTAACAAAGAGAAAGAAGCTTTCTGAGCAACTTCTTTGTGTTCTGTGAAATCATCTCACAGTGTTACAGCTTTCCCCTCAAGAAGCCTTTCGCTAAGACAGTTCTTGTGGAATTGGCAAAGTGATATTTGGAAGCCCATAGAGTGCTATGGTGAAAAAGGAAATATCCTCAGATGAAATCTGGAAAGAAGCTTTCTGAGAAACTGCTTAGTGTTCTGTTAATTCATCTCACAGCGTTACATCTGTATTTCCTGGATCTCTTTGCTAGCCTTATTTCTGTGTAATCTGAGAACAGATATTTCGGATCCCTTTGAAGACTCTAGGGCCAAAGGAAATATCCTCCGATAACAAAGAGAAAGAAGCTTTCTGAGAAACTTCTTTGTGTTCTGTGAAATCATCTCACAGAGTTACAGCTTTCCCCTCAAGAAGCCTTTCGCTAAGACAGTTCTTGTGGAATTGGCAAAGTGATATTTGGAAGCCCAAAGGGGGCTATGGTGAAAAAGGAAATATCCTCAGATGAAATCTGGAAAGAAGCTTTCTGAGAAACTGCTTAGTGTTCTGTGAATTCATCTCACAGAGTTACATCTGTATTTCGTGGATCTCTTTGCTAGCATTATTTCTGTGGAATCTGAGAACAGATATTTCGGATCCTTTTAAAGACTATAGGGCCAAAGGAAATATCCTGCGGTAACAAAGAGAAAGAAGCTTTCTGAGCAACTTCTTTGTGTTCTGTGAAATCATCTCACAGAGTTACAGCTTTCCCCTCAAGAAGCCTTTCGCTAAGACAGTTCTTGTGGAATTGGCAAAGTGATATTTGGAAGCCCATAGAGTGCTATGGTGAAAAAGGAAATATCCTCAGATGAAATCTGGAAAGAAGCTTTCTGAGAAACTGCTTAGTGTTCTGTTAATTCATCTCACAGCGTTACATCTGTATTTCCTGGATCTCTTTGCTAGCCTTATTTCTGTGTAATCTGAGAACAGATATTTCGGATCCCTTTGAAGACTATAGGGCCAAAGGAAATATCCTCCGATAACAAAGAGAAAGAAGCTTTCTGAGAAACTTCTTTGTGTTCTGTGAAATCATCTGACAGAGTTACACCTTTACCCTCAAGAAGCCTTTCGCTACGACAGTTCTTGTGTAATTGGCAAAGAGATATTTGGAATCCCATAGAGGGCTATGGTGAAAAAGGAAATATCCTCAGATGAAATCTGGAAAGAAGCTTTCTGAGAAACTGCTTAGTGTTCTGTGAATTCATCTCACAGAGTTACATCTGTATTTCGTGGATCTCTTTGCTGGCCTTATTTCTGTGGAATCTGAGAACAGATATTTCGGATCCCTTTGAAGACTATAGGGCCAAAGGAAATATCCTCCGATAACAAAGAGAAAGAAGCTTTCTGAAAAACTTCTTTGTGTTCTGTGAAATCATCTCACAGAGTTACAGCTTTCCCCTCAAGAAGCCTTTCGCTAAGACATTTCTTGTGGAATTGGCAAAGTGATATTTGGAAGCCCATAGAGGGCTATGGTGAAAAAGGAAATATCCTCAGATGAAATCTGGAAAGAAGCTTTCTGAGAAACTGCTTAGTGTTCTGTGAATTCATCTCACAGAGTTACATGTGTATTTCGTGGATCTCTTTGCTAGCCTTATTTCTGTGGAATCTGAGAACAGATATATCGAATCCCTTTGAAGACTATAGGGCCAAAGGAAATATCCTGCGATAACAATGAGAAAGACGCTTTCTGAGAAACTTCTTTCTGTTCTGTGAAATCATCTCACAGAGTTACAGCTTTCCCCTCAAGAAGCCTTTCGCTAAGACAGTTCTTGTGGAATTGGCAAAGTGATATTTGGAAGCCCATAGAGGGCTATGGTGAAAAAGGAAATATCCTCAGATGAAATCTGGAAAGAAGCTTTCTGAGAAACTGCTTAGTGTTCTGTGAATTCATCTCACAGAGTTACATCTGTATTTCGTGGATCTCTTTGCTAGCCTTATTTCTGTGGAATCTGAGAACAGAGATTTCGGATCCCTTTGAAGACTATAGGGCCAAAGGAAATATCCTCCGATAACAAAGAGAAAGAAGCTTTCTGACAAACTTCTTTGTGTTCTGTGAAATCATCTCACAGAGTTACAGCTTTCCCCTCAAGAAGCCTTTCGCTCAGACAGTTCTTGTGGAACTGGCAAAGTGATATTTGGAAGCCCATAGAGGGCTATGGTGAAAAAGGAAATATCCTCATATGAAATCTGGAAAGAAGCTTTCTGAGAAACTGCTTAGTGTTCTGTGAATTCATCTCACAGCGTTACATCTGTATTTCGTGGATCCCTTTGCTAGCCTTATTTCTGTGGAATCTGAGAACAGATATTTCGGATCCCTTTGAAGACTATAGGGCCAAAGGAAATATCCTCCGATAACAAAGAGAAAGAAGATTTCTGAGAAACTTCTTTCTGTTCTGTGAAATCATCTCACAGAGTTACAGCTGTCCCCTCAAGAAGCCTTTCGCTACGAAAGTTCTTGTGTAATTGGCAAAGAGATATTTGGAAGCCCATAGAGGGCTATGGTGAAAAAGGAAATATCCTCAGATGAAATCTGGAAAGAAGCTTTCTGAGAAACTGCTTAGTGTTCTGTGAATTCATCTCACAGAGTTACATCTGTATTTCGTGGATCTCTTTGCTAGCCTTATTTCTGTGGAATCTGAGAACAGAGATTTCGGATCCCTTTGAAGACTATAGGGCCAAAGGAAATATCCTCCGATAACAAAGAGAAAGAAGCTTTCTGAGAAACTTCTTTGTGTTCTGTGAAATCATCTCACAGAGTTACAGCTTTCCCCTCAAGAAGCCTTTCGCTAAGACAGTTCTTGTGGAATTGGCAAAGTGATATTTGGAAGCCCATAGGGGGCTATGGTGAAAAAGGAAATATCCTCAGATGAAATCTGGAAAGAAGCTTTCTGAGAAACTGCTTAGTGTTCTGTGAATTCATCTCACAGAGTTACATCTGTATTTCGTGGATCTCTTTGCTAGCCTTATTTCTGTGGAATCTGAGAACAGATATTTCGGATCCTTTTAAAGACTATAGGGCCAAAGGAAATATCCTGCGGTAACAAAGAGAAAGAAGCTTTCTGAGCAACTTCTTTTTTTTTTTTTTTTTTTTTTTTTTTTTTTTTTTTTTTTTTTTTTTGAGGCGGAGTCTCGCTCTGTCGCCCAGGCTGGAGTGCAGTGGCGCGATCTCGGCTCACTGCAAGCTCCGCCTCCCGGGTTCCCGCCATTCTCCTGCCTCAGCCTCCCGAGTAGCTGGGACTACAGGCGCCGCCACCACGCCCGGCTAATTTTTTTGTATTTTTAGTGGAGACGGGGTTTCATTGTGTTAGCCAGGATGGTCTCGATCTCCTGACCTCGTGACCCGCCCGCCTCGGGCTCCCAAAGTGCTGGGATTACAGGCTTGAGCCACCGCGCCCGGCCCTGAGCAACTTCTTTGTGTTCTGTGAAATCATCTCACAGTATTATAGCATTCCCCTCAAGAAGCCTTTCGCTAAGACATTTCTTGTGGAATTGGCAAAGTGATATTTGGAAGCCCATAGAGGGCTATGGTGAAAAAGGAAATATCCTCAGATGAAATCTGGAAAGAAGCTTTCTGAGAAACTGCTTAGTGTTCTGTGAATTCATCTCCCAGAATTACATCTGTATTTCGTGGATCTCTTTGCTAGCCTTATTTCTGTGGAATCTGAGAACAGATATTTCGAATCCCTTTGAAGACTATAGGGCCAAAGGAAATATCCTGCGATAACAAAGAGAAAGAAGCTTTCTGAGAAACTTCTTTGTGTTCTGTGAAATAATCTCACAGAGTTACAGCTTTCCCCTCAAGAAGCCTTTCGCTAAGACAGTTCTTGTGGAATTGGCAAAGTGATATTTGGAAGCCCATAGAGGGCTATGGTGAAAAAGGAAATATCCTCAGATGAAATCTGGAAAGAAGCTTTCTGAGAAACTGCTTAGTGTTCTGTGAATTCATCTCACGGAATTACATCTGTATTTCCTGGATCTCTTTGCTAGCCTTATTTCTGTGGAATCTGAGAACAGAGATTTCGGATCCCTTTGAAGACTATAGGGCCAAAGGAAATATCCTCCGATAACAAAGAGAAAGAAGCTTTCTGAGAAACTTCTTTGTGTTCTGTGAAATCATCTCACAGAGTTACAGCTTTCCCCTCAAGAAGCCTTTCGCTCAGACAGTTCTTGTGTAATTGGCAAAGAGATATTTGGAAGCCCATAGAGGGCTATGGTGAAAAAGGAAATATCCTCAGATGAAATCTGGAAAGAAGCTTTCTGAGAAACTGCTTAGTGTTCTGTGAATTCATCTCACAGAATTACATCTGTATTTCGTGGATCTCTTTGCTAGCCTTATTTCTGTGGAATTTGAGAACAGATATTTCGGTTCCCTTTGAAGACTATAGGGCCAAAGGAAATATCCTGCGATAACAAAGTGAAAGAAGCTTTCTGAGAAATTTCTTTCTGTTCTGTGAAATCATCTCACAGAGTTACAGCTTTCCCCTCAAGAAGCCTTTCGCTAAGACAGTTCTTGTGGAATTGGCAAAGTGATATTTGGAAGCCCATAGAGGGCTATGGTGAAAAAGGAAATATCCTCAGATGAAATCTGGAAAGAAGCTTTCTGAGCAACTTCTTTGTGTTCTGTAAAATCATCTCACAGAGTTACAGCTTTCCCCTCAAGAAGCCTTTCGCTAAGACAGTTCTTGTGGAATTGGCAAAGTGATATTTGGAAGCCCATAGAGGGCTATGGTGAAAAAGGAAATATCCTCAGATGAAATCTGGAAAGAAGCTTTCTGAGAAACTGCTTAGTGTTCTGTGAATTCATCTCACAGAGTTACATCTGTATTTCGTGGATCTCTTTGCTAGCCTTATTTCTGTGGAATCTGAGAACAGAGATTTCGGATCCCTTTAAAGACTATAGGGCCAAAGGAAATATCCTCCGATAACAAAGAGAAAGAAGGTTTCTGAGAAACTTCTTTGTGTTCTGTGAAATCATCTCACAGAGTTACAGCTTTCCCCTCAAGAAGCCTTTCGCTCAGACAGTTCTTGTGGAATTGGCATAGAGATATTTGGAAGCCCATAGAGGGCTATGGTGAAAAAGGAAATATCCTCAGATGAAATCTGGAAAGAAGCTTTCTGAGAAACTGCTTAGTGTTCTGTGAATTCATCTCACAGTGTTACATCTGTATTTCGTGGATCCCTTTGCTAGCCTTATTTCTGTGGAATCTGAGAACAGATATTTCGGATCCCTTTGAAGACTATAGGGCCAAAGGAAATATCCTCTGATAACAAAGAGAAAGAAGCTTTCTGAGAAACTTCTTTGTGTTCTGTGAAATCATCTCACAGAGTTACAGCTTTCCCCTCAAGAAGCCTTTCGCTAAGACAGTTCTTGTGGAATTGGCAAAGTGATATTTGGAAGCCCATAGGGGGCTATGGTGAAAAAGGAAATATCCTCAGATGAAATCTGGAAAGAAGCTTTCTGAGAAACTGCTTAGTGTTCTGTGAATTCATCTCACAGAGTTACATCTGTATTTCGTGGATCTCTTTGCTAGCCTCATTTCTGTGGAATCTGAGAACAGATATTTCGGATCCCTTTGAAGACTATAGGGCCAAAGGAATTATCCTCCGATAACAAAGAGAAAGAAGCTTTCTGAGAAACTTCTTTCTGTTCTGTGAAATCATCTCACAGAGTTACAGCTGTTCCCTCAAGAAGCCTTTCGCTACGAAAGTTTTTGTGTAATTGGCAAAGAGATATTTGGAAGCCCATAGAGGGCTATGGTGAAAAAGGAAATATCCTCAGATGAAATCAGGAAAGAAGCTTTCTGAGAAACTGCTTAGTGTTCTGTGAATTCATCTCACAGAGTTACATCTGTATTTCGTGGATCTCTTTGCTAGCCTTATTTCTGTGGAATCTGAGAAAAGATATTTCGGATCCCTATGAAGACTATAGGGCCAAAGGAAATATCCTCCGATAACAAAGAGAAGGAAGCTTTCTGAGAAACTTCTTTGTGTTCTGTGAAATCATCTCACAGAGATACAGCTTTCCCCTCAAGAATCCTTTCGCTAAGACAGTTCTTGTGGAATTGGCAAAGAGATATTTGGAAGCCCATAGAGGGCTATGGTGAAAAAGGAAATATCCTCAGATGAAATCTGGAAAGAAGCTTTCTGAGAAACTGCTTAGTGTTCTGTTAATTCATCTCACAGAGTTACATCTGTATTTCGTGGATCTCTTTGCTAGCCTTATTTCTGTGTAATCTGAGAACAGATATTTCGGATCCCTTTGAAGGCTATAGGGCCAAAGGAAATATCCTCCGATAACAAAGAGAAAGAAGCTTTCTGAGAAACTTCTTTGTGTTCTGTGAAATCATCTCACAGAGTTACAGCTTTCCCCTCAAGAAGCCTTTCGCTAAGACAGTTCTTGTGTAATTGGCAAAGAGATATTTGGAAGCCCATAGAGGGCTATGGTGAAAAAGGAAATATCCTCAGATGAAATCTGGAAAGAAGCTTTCTGAGAAACTGCTTAGTGCTCTGTGAATTCATCTCACAGAATTACATCTGTATTTCGTGGATCTCTTTGCTAGCCTTATTTCTGTGGAATTTGCGAACAGATATTTCGGATCCCTTTGAAGACTATAGGGCCAAAGGAAATATCCTGCGATAACAAAGTGAAAGAAGCTTTCTGAGAAACTTCTTTGTGTTCTGTGAAATCATCTCACAGAGTTACAGCTTTCCCCTCAAGAAGCCTTTCGCTAAGACAGTTCTTGTGGAATTGGCAATGTGATTTTTGGAAGCCCATAGAGGGCTATGGTGAAAAAGGAAATATCCTCAGATGAAATCTGGAAAGAAGCTTTTTGAGCAACTTCTTTGTGTTCTGTAAAATCATCTCACAGAGTTACAGCTTTCCCCTCAAGAAGCCTTTCGCTAAGACAGTTCTTGTGGAATTGGCAAAGTGATATTTGGAAGCCCATAGAGGGCTATGGTGAAAAAGGAAATATCCTCAATGAAATCTGGAAAGAAGCTTTCTGAGAAACTGCTTAGTGTTCTGTGAATTCATCTCACAGAGTTACATCTGTATTTCGTGGATCTCTTTGCTAGCCTTATTTCTGTGGAATCTGAGAACAGATATTTCGAATCCCTTTGAAGGCTATACGGCCAAAGGAAATATCCTGCGATAACAAAGAGAAAGAAGCTTTCTGAGAAACTTCTTTCTGTTCTGTGAAATCATCTCACAGAGTTACAGCTTTCCCCTCAAGAAGCCTTTCGCTCAGAGAGTTCTTGTGGAATTGGCAAAGAGATATTTGGAAGCCCATAGAGGGCTATGGTGAAAAAGGAAATATCCTCAGATGAAATCTGGAAAGAAGCTTTCTGAGAAACTGCTTAGTGTTCTGTGAATTCATCTCACAGAGTTACATGTGTATTTCGTGGATCTCTTTGCTAGCCTTATTTCTGTGTAATCTGAGAACAGATATTTCGGATCCCTATGAAGACTATAGGGCCAAAGGAAATATCCTCCGATAACAAAGAGAAAGAAGCTTTCTGAGAAACCTCTTTGTGTTCTGTGAAATCATCTCACAGAGTTACAGCTTTCCCCTCAAGAAGCCTTTCGCTAAGACAGTTCTTGTGGAATTGGCAAAGTGATATTTGGAAGCCCATAGAGGGCTATGGTGAAAAAGGAAATATCCTCAGATGAACTCTGGAAAGAAGCTTTCTGAGAAACTGCTTAGTGTTCTGTGAATTCATCTCATAGAATTACATCTGTATTTCGTGGCTCTCTTTGCTAGCCTTATTTCTGTGTAATCTGAGAACAGATATTTCGGATCCCTTTGAAGACTATAGGGCCAAAGGAAATATCCTGCGATAACAAAGAGAAAGAAGCTTTCTGAGAAACTTCTTTGTGTTCTGTGAAATCATCTCACAGAGTTACAGCTTTCCCCTCAAGAAGCCTTTCGCTAAGACAGTTCTTGTGGAATTGGCAAAGTGATATTTGGAAGCCCATAGAGGGCTATGGTGAAAAAGGAAATATCCTCAGATGAAATCTGGAAAGAAGCTTTCTGAGAAACTGCTTAGTGTTCTGTTAATTCATCTCACAGCGTTACATCTGTATTTCGTGGATCTCTTTGCTAGCCTTATTTCTGTGGAATCTGAGAACAGATATTTCGGATCCCTGTGAAGACTATAGGGCCAAAGGAAATATCCTCCGATAACAAAGAGAAAGAAGCTTTCTGAGAAACTTCGTGTTCTGTGAAATCATCTGACAGAGTTACACCTTTACCCTCAAGAAGCCTTTCGCTACGACAGTTCTTGTGTAATTGGCAAAGAGATATTTGGAAGCCCATAGAGGGCTATGGTGAAAAAGGAAATATCCTCAGATGAAATCTGGAAAGAAGCTTTCTGAGAAACTGCTTAGTGTTCTGGGAATTCATCTCACAGAGTTACATCTGTATTTCGTGGATCTCTTTGCTAGCCTTATTTCTGTGGAATCTGAGAACAGATATTTCGAATCCCTTTGAAGACTATAGGGCCAAAGGAAATATCCCGCGATAACAATGAGAAAGAAGCTTTCTGAGAAACTTCTTTCTGTTCTGTGAAATCATCTCACAGAGTTACAGCTTTCCCCTCAAGAAGCCTTTCGCTAAGACATTTCTTGTGGAATTGGCAAAGTGATATTTGGAAGCCCATAGAGGGCTATGGTGAAAAAGGAAATATCCTCAGATGAAATCTGGAAAGAAGCTTTCTGAGAAACTGCTTAGTGTTCTGTGAATTCATCTCACAGAGTTACATCTGTATTTCGTGGATCTCTTTGCTAGCCTTATTTCTGTGGAATCTGAGAACAGAGATTTCGGATCCCTTTGAAGACTATAGGGCCAAAGGAAATATCCTCCGATAACAAAGAGAAAGAAGGTTTCTGAGAAACTTCTTTGTGTTCTGTGAAATCATCTCACAGTGTTACAGCTTTCCCCTCAAGAAGCCTTTCGCTCAGACAGTTCTTGTGGAATTGGCATAGAGATATTTGGAAGCCCGTAGAGGGCTATGGTGAAAAAGTAAATATCCTCAGATGAAATCTGGAAAGAAGCTTTCTGAGAAACTGCTTAGTGTTCTGTGAATTCATCTCACAGAGTTACATGTGTATTTCGTGGATCTCTTTGCTAGCCTTATTTCTGTGTAATCTGAGAAAAGATATTTCGGATCCC
This sequence comes from Macaca nemestrina, assembly GCF_043159975.1. Lineage (NCBI taxonomy): Eukaryota > Metazoa > Chordata > Mammalia > Primates > Cercopithecidae > Macaca > Macaca nemestrina. Next base: position 92,540,219 of record NC_092125.1, read on the forward strand.
TATGAAGACTATAGGACCAAAGGAAATATCCTCCGATAACAAAGAGAAAGAAGCTTTCTGAGAAACTTCTTTGTGTTCTGTGAAATCAACTCACAGAGTTACAGCTTTCCCCTCAAGAAGCCTTTCGCTAAGACAGTTCTTGTGGAATTGGCAAAGTGATATTTGGAAGCCCATAGAGGGCTATGGTGAAAAAGGAAATATCCTCAGATGAACTCTGGAAAGAAGCATTCTGAGAAACTGCTTAGTGTTCTGTGAATTCATCTCACAGAATTACATCTGTATTTCGTGGATCTCTTTGCTAGCCTTATTTCTGTGGAATCTGAGAACAGATATTTCGGATCCCTTTGAAGACTATAGGTCCAAAGGAAATATCCTGCGATAACAAAGAGAAAGAAGCTTTCTGAGAAACTTCTTTGTGTTCTGTGAAATCATCTCACAGAGTTACAGCTTTCCCCTCAAGAAGCCTTTCGCTAAGACAGTTCTTGTGGAATTGGCAAAGTGATATTTGGAAGCTCATAGAGTGCTATGGTGAAAAAGGAAATATCCTCAGATGAAATCTGGAAAGAAGCTTTCTGAGAAACTGCTTACTGTTCTGTTAATTCATCTCACAGCGTTACATCTGTATTTCCTGGATCTCTTTGCTAGCCTTATTTCTGTGTAATCTGAGAACAGATATTTCGGATCCCTTTGAAGACTATAGGGCCAAAGGAAATATCCTTCGATAACAAAGAGAAAGAAGCTTTCTGAGAAACTTCTTTGTGTTTTGTGAAATCATCTGACAGAGTTACAGCTTTCCCCTCAAGAAGCCTTTCGCTACGACAGTTCTTGTGTAATTGGCAAAGAGATATTTGGAAGCCCATAGAGGGCTATGGGGAAAAGGAAATATCCTCAGATGAAATCTGGAAAGAAGCTTTCTGAGAAACTGCTTAGTGTTCTGTGAATTCATCTCACAGAGTTACATCTGTATTTCGTGGATCTCTTTTCTATCCTTATTTCTGTGGAATCTGAGAACAGATATTTCGGATCCCTTTGAAGACTATAGGGCCAAAGGAAATATCCTCCGATAACAAAGAGAAAGAAGCTTTCTGAGAAACTTCTTTGTGTTCTGTGAAATCATCTCACAGAGTTACAGCTTTCCCCTCAAGAAGCCTTTCGCTAAGACATTTCTTGTGGAATTGGCAAAGTGATATTTGGAAGCCCATAGAGGGCTATGGTGAAAAAGGAAATATCCTCAGATGAAATCTGGAAAGAAGCTTTCTGAGAAACTGCTTAGTGTTCTGTGAATTCATCTCACAGAGTTACATGTGTATTTCGTGGATCTCTTTGCTAGCCTTATTTCTGTGGAATCTGAGAACAGATATTTCGAATCCCTTTGAAGACTATAGGGCCAAAGGAAATATCCTGCGATAACAATGAGAAAGAAGCTTTCTGAGAAACTTCTTTCTGTTCTGTGAAATCATCTCACAGAGTTACAGCTTTCCCCTCAAGAAGCCTTTCGCTAAGACAGTTCTTGTGGAATTGGCAAAGTGATATTTGGAAGCCCTTAGAGGGCTATGGTGAAAAAGGAAATATTCTCAGATGAAATCTGGAAAGAAGGTTTCTGAGAAACTGCTTAGTGTTCTGTGAATTCATCTCACAGAGTTACATCTGTATTTCGTGGATCTCTTTGCTAGCCTTATTTCTGTGGAATCTGAGAACAGAGATTTCGGATCCCTTTGAAGACTATAGGGCCAAAGGAAATATCCTCCGATAACAAAGAGAAAGAAGCTTTCTGAGAAACTTCTTTGTGTTCTGTGAAATCATCTCACAGAGTTACAGCTTTCCCCTCAAGAAGCCTTTCGCTCAGACAGTTCTTGTGGAATTGGCAAAGTGATATTTGGAAGCCCATAGAGGGCTATGGTGAAAAAGGAAATATCCTCAGATGAAATCTGGAAAGAAGCTTTCTGAGAAACTGCTTAGTGTTCTGTGAATTCATCTCACAGCGTTACATCTGTATTTCGTGGATCCCTTTGCTAGCCTTATTTCTGTGGAATCTGAGAACAGATATTTCGGATCCCTTTGAAGACTATAGGGCCAAAGGAAATATCCTGCGATAACAAAGAGAAAGAAGCTTTCTGAGAAACTTCTTTGTGTTCTGTGAAATCATCTCACAGAGTTACAGCTTTCCCCTCAAGAAGCCTTTCGCTAAGACAGTTCTTGTGGAATTGGCAAAGTGATATTTGGAAGCCCATAGGGGGCTATGGTGAAAAAGGAAATATCCTCAGATGAAATCTGGAAAGAAGCTTTCTGAGAAACTGCTTAGTGTTTTGTTAATTCATCTCACAGCGTTACATCTGTATTTCGTGGATCCCTTTGCTAGCCTTATTTCTGTGGAATCTGAGAACAGATATTTCGAATCCCTTTGAAGACTATAGGGCCAAAGGAAATATCCTCCGATATCAAAGAGAAAGAAGCTTTCTGAGTAACTTCTTTCTGTTCTGTGAAATCATCTCACAGAGTTACAGCTGTCCCCTCAAGAAGCCTTTCGCTACGAAAGTTCTTGTGTAATTGGCAAAGAGATATTTGGAAGCCCATAGAGGGCTATGGTGAAAAAGGAAATATCCTCAGATGAAATCTGGAAAGAAGCTTTCTGAGAAACTGCTTAGTGTTCTGTGAATTCATCTCACAGAGTTCTATCTGTATTTCGTGGATCTCTTTGCTAGCCTTATTTCTGTGGAATCTGAGAACAGAGATTTCGGATCCCTTTGAAGACTATAGGGCCAAAGGAAATATCCTCCGATAACAAAGAGAAAGAAGCTTTCTGAGAAACTTCTTTGTGTTCTGTGAAATCATCTCACAGAGTTACAGCTTTCCCCTCAAGAAGCCTTTCGCTAAGACAGTTCTTGTGGAATTGGCAAAGTGATATTTGGAAGCCCATAGGGGGCTATGGTGAAAAAGGAAATATCCTCAGATGAAATCTGGAAAGAAGCTTTCTGAGAAACTGCTTAGTGTTCTGTGAATTCATCTCACAGAGTTACATCTGTATTTCGTGGATCTCTTTGCAAGCCTTATTTCTGTGGAATCTGAGAACAGATATTTCGGATCCTTTTAAAGACTATAGGGCCAAAGGAAATATCCTGCGGTAACAAAGAGAAAGAAGCTTTCTGAGCAACTTCTTTGTGTTCTGTGAAATCATCACACAGTGTTACAGCTTTCCCCTCAAGAAGCCTTTCGCTAAGACAGTTCTTGTGGAATTGGCAAAGTGATATTTGGAAGCCCATAGAGTGCTATGGTGAAAAAGGAAATATCCTCAGATGAAATCTGGAAAGAAGCTTTCTGAGAAACTGCTTAGTGTTCTGTTAATTCATCTCACAGCGTTACATCTGTATTTCCTGGATCTCTTTGCTAGCCTTATTTCTGTGTAATCTGAGAACTGATATTTCGTTTCCCTTTGAAGACTATAGGGCCAAAGGAAATATCCTCCGATAACAAAGAGAAAGAAGCTTTCTGAGAAACTTCTTTGTGTTCTGTGAAATCATCTCACAGAGTTACAGCTTTCCCCTCAAGAAGCCTTTCGCTAAGACAGTTCTTGTGGAATTGGCAAAGTGATATTTGGAAGCCCAAAGGGGGCTATGGTGAAAAAGGAAATGTCCTCAGATGAAATCTGGAAAGAAGCTTTCTGAGAAACTGCTTAGTGTTCTGTGAATTCATCTCACAGAGTTACATCTGTATTTCGTGGATCTCTTTGCTAGCATTATTTCTGTGGAATCTGAGAACAGATATTTAGGATCCTTTTAAAGACTACAGGGCCAAAGGAAATATCCTGCGGTAACAAAGAGAAAGAAGCTTTCTGAGCAACTTCTTTGTGTTCTGTGAAATCATCTCACAGAGTTACAGCTTTCCCCTCAAGAAGCCTTTCGCTAAGACAGTTCTTGTGGAATTGGCAAAGTGATATTTGGAAGCCCATAGAGTGCTATGGTGAAAAAGGAAATATCCTCAGATGAAATCTGGAAAGAAGCTCTCTGAGAAACTGCTTAGTGTTCTGTTAATTCATCTCACAGCGTTACATCTGTATTTCCTGGATCTCTTTGCTAGCCTTATTTCTGTGTAATCTGAGAACAGATATTTCGGATCCCTTTGAAGACTATAGGGCCAAAGGAAATATCCTCCGATAACAAAGAGAAAGAAGCTTTCTGAGAAACTTCTTTGTGTTCTGTGAAATCATCTGACAGAGTTACACCTTTACCCTCAAGAAGCCTTTCGCTACGACAGTTCTTGTGTAATTGGCAAAGAGATATTTTGAAGCCCATAGAGGGCTATGGTGAAAAAGGAAATATCCTCAGATGAAATCTGGAAAGAAGCTTTCTGAGAAACTGCTTAGTGTTCTGTGAATTCATCTCACAGAGTTACATCTGTATTTCGTGGATCTCTTTGCTAGCCTTATTTCTGTGGAATCTGAGAACAGATATTTCGGATCCCTTTGAAGAATATAGGGCCAAAGGAAATATCCTCCGATAACAAAGAGAAAGAAGCTTTCTGAGAAACTTCTTTGTGTTCTGTGAAATCATCTAACAGAGTTACAGCTTTCCCCTCAAGAAGCCTTTCGCTAAGACATTTCTTGTGGAATTGGCAAAGTGATATTTGGAAGCCCATAGAGGGCTACGGTGAAAAAGGAAATATCCTCAGATGAAATCTGGAAAGAAGCTTTCTGAGAAACTGCTTAGTGTTCTGTGAATTCATCTCACAGAGTTACATGTGTATTTCGTGGATCTCTTTGCTAGCCTTATTTCTGTGGAATCTGAGAACAGATATATCGAATCCCTTTGAAGACAATAGGGCCAAAGGAAATATCCTGCGATAACAATGAGAAAGAAGCTTTCTGAGAAACTTCTTTCTGTTCTGTGAAATCATCTCACAGAGTTACAGCTTTCCCCTCAAGAAGCCTTTCGCTAAGACAGTTCTTGTGGAATTGGCAAAGTGATATTTGGAAGCCCATAGAGGGCTATGGTGAAAAAGGAAATATCCTCAGATGAAATCTGGAAAGAAGCTTTCTGAGAAACTGCTTAGTGTTCTGTGAATTCAACTCACAGAGTTACATCTGTATTTCGTGGATCTCTTTGCTAGCCTTATTTCTGTGGAATCTGAGAACAGAGATTTCGGATCCCTTTGAAGACTATAGGGCCAAAGGAAATATCCTCCGATAACAAAGAGAAAGAAGCTTTCTGAGAAACTTCTTTGTGTTCTGTGAAATCATCTCACAGAGTTACAGCTTTCCCCTCAAGAAGCCTTTCGCTCAGACAGTTCTTGTGGAATTGGCAAAGTGATATTTGGAAGCCCATAGAGGGCTATGGTGAAAAAGGAAATATCCTCAGATGAAATCTGGAAAGAAGCTTTCTGAGAAACTGCTTAGTGTTCTGTGAATTCATCTCACAGCGTTACATCTGTATTTCGTGGATCCCTTTGCTAGCCTTATTTCTGTGGAATCTGAGAACAGATATTTCGGATCCCTTTGAAGACTATAGGGCCAAAGGAAATATCCTCCGATAACAAAGAGAAAGAAGCTTTCTGAGAAACTTCTTTCTGTTCTGTGAAATCATCTCACAGAGTTACAGCTGTCCCCTCAAGAAACCTTTCGCTAAGACAGTTCTTGTGGAATTGGCAAAGTGATATTTGGAAGCCCATAGAGGGCTATGGTGAAAAAGGAAATATCCTCAGATGAAATCTGGAAAGAAGCTTTCTGAGAAACTGCTTAGTGTTCTGTGAATTCATCTCACAGAGTTACATCTGTATTTCGTGGATCTCTTTGCTAGCCTTATTTCTGTGGAATCTGAGAACAGATATTTCGAATCCCTTTGAAGACTATACGGCCAAAGGAAATATCCTGCGATAACAAAGAGAAAGAAGCTTTCTGAGAAACTTCTTTCTGTTCTGTGAAATCATCTCACAGAGTTACAGCTTTCCCCTCAAGAAGCCTTTCGCTCAGACAGTTCTTGTGGAATTGGCATAGAGATATTTGGAAGCCCATAGAGGGCTATGGTGAAAAAGGAAATATCCTCAGATGAAATCTGGAAAGAAGCTTTCTGAGAAACTGCTTAGTGTTCTGTGAATTCATCTCACAGCGTTACATCTGTATTTCGTGGATCCCTTTGCTAGCCTTATTTCTGTGGAATCTGAGAACAGATATTTCGGATCCCTTTGAAGACTATAGGGCCAAAGGAAATATCCTGCGATAACAAAGAGAAAGAAGCTTTCTGAGAAACTTCTTTCTGTTCTGTGAAATCATCTCACAGAGTTACAGCTTTCCCCTCAAGAAACCTTACGCTAAGACAGTTCTTGTGGAATTGGCAAAGTGATATTTGGAAGCCCATAGAGGGCTATGGTGAAAAAGGAAATATCCTCAGATGAAATCTGGAAAGAAGCTTTCTGAGAAACTGCTTAGTGTTCTGTGAATTCATCTCACAGAGTTACATCTGTATTTCGTGGATCTCTTTGCTAGCCTTATTTCTGTGGAATCTGAGAACAGATATTTCGGATCCCTTTGAAGACTATAGGGCCAAAGGAAATATCCTCCGATAACAAAGAGAAAGAAGGTTTCTGAGAAACTTCTTTGTGTTCTGTGAAATCATCTCACAGAGTTACAGCTTTCCCCTCAAGAAGCCTTTCGCTCAGACAGTTCTTGTGGAATTGGCATAGAGATATTTGGAAGCCCATAGAGGGCTATGGTGAAAAAGGAAATATCCTCAGATGAAATCTAGAAAGAAGCTTTCTGAGCAACTTCTTTGTGTTCTGTAAAATCATCTCACAGAGTTACAGCTTTCCCCTCAAGAAGCCTTTCGCTAAGACAGTTCTTGTGGAATTGGCAAAGTGATATTTGGAAGCCCATAGAGGGCTATGGTGAAAAAGGAAATATCCTCAGATGAAATCTGGAAAGAAGCTTTCTGAGAAACTGCTTAGTGTTCTGTGAATTCATCTCACAGAGTTACATCTGTATTTCGTGGATCTCTTTGCTAGCCTTATTTCTGTGGAATCTGAGAACAGAGATTTCGGATCCCTTTAAAGACTATAGGGCCAAAGGAAATATCCTCCGATAACAAAGAGAAAGAAGGTTTCTGAGAAACTTCTTTGTGTTCTGTGAAATCATCTCACAGAGTTACAGCTTTCCCCTCAAGAAGCCTTTCGCTCAGACAGTTCTTGTGGAATTGGCATAGAGATATTTGGAAGCCCATAGAGGGCTATGGTGAAAAAGGAAATATCCTCAGATGAAATCTGGAAAGAAGCTTTCTGAGAAACTGCTTAGTGTTCTGTGAATTCATCTCACAGCGTTACATCTGTATTTCGTGGATCCCTTTGCTAGCCTTATTTCTGTGGAATCTGAGAACAGATATTTCGGATCCCTTTGAAGACTATAGGGCCAAAGGAAATATCCTCTGATAACAAAGAGAAAGAAGCTTTCTGAGAAACTTCTTTGTGTTCTGTGAAATCATCTCACAGAGTTACAGCTTTCCCCTCAAGAAGCCTTTCGCTAAGACAGTTCTTGTGGAATTGGCAAAGTGATATTTGGAAGCCCATAGGGGGCTATGGTGAAAAAGGAAATATCCTCAGATGAAATCTGGAAAGAAGCTTTCTGAGAAACTGCTTAGTGTTCTGTGAATTCATCTCACAGAGTTACATCTGTATTTCGTGGATCTCTTTGCTAGCCTCATTTCTGTGGAATCTGAGAACAGATATTTCGGATCCCTTTGAAGACTATAGGGCCAAAGGAAATATCCTCCGATAACAAAGAGAAAGAAGCTTTCTGAGAAACTTCTTTCTGTTCTGTGAAATCATCTCACAGAGTTACAGCTGTTCCCTCAAGAAGCCTTTCGCTACGAAAGTTTTTGTGTAATTGGCAAAGAGATATTTGGAAGCCCATAGAGGGCTATGGTGAAAAAGGAAATATCCTCAGATGAAATCAGGAAAGAAGCTTTCTGAGAAACTGCTTAGTGTTCTGTGAATTCATCTCACAGAGTTACATCTGTATTTCGTGGATCTCTTTGCTAGCCTTATTTCTGTGTAATCTGAGAACAGATATTTCGGATCCCTTTGAAGACTATAGGGCCAAAGGAAATATCCTCCGATAACAAAGAGAAAGAAGCTTTCTGAGAAACTTCTTTGTGTTCTGTGAAATCATCTCACAGAGTTACAGCGTTCCCCTCAAGAAGCCTTTCGCTAAGACAGTTCTTGTGGAATTGGCAAAGTGATATTTGGAAGCCCATAGGGGGCTATGGTGAAAAAGGAAATATCCTCAGATGAAATCTGGAAAGAAGCTTTCTGAGAAACTGCTTAGTGTTCTGTGAATTCATCTCACAGAGTTACATCTGTATTTCGTGGATCTCTTTGCTAGCCTTATTTTTGTGGAATCTGAGAACAGATATTTCGGATCCTTTTAAAGACTATAGGGCCAAAGGAAATATCCTGCGGTAACAAAGAGAAAGAAGCTTTCTGAGCAACTTCTTTGTGTTCTGTGAAATCATCTCACAGTGTTACAGCTTTCCCCTCAAGAAGCCTTTCGCTAAGACATTTCTTGTGGAATTGGCAAAGTGATATTTGGAAGCCCATAGAGGGCTATGGTGAAAAAGGAAATATCCTCAGATGAAATCTGGAAAGAAGCTTTCTGAGAAACTGCTTAGTGTTCTGTGAATTCATCTCCCAGAATTACATCTGTATTTCGTGGATCTCTTTGCTAGCCTTATTTCTGTGGAATCTGAGAACAGATATTTCGAATCCCTTTGAAGACTATAGGGCCAAAGGAAATATCCTGCGATAACAAAGAGAAAGAAGCTTTCTGAGAAACTTCTTTGTGTTCTGTGAAATCATCTCACAGAGTTACAGCTTTCCCCTCAAGAAGCCTTTCGCTAAGACAGTTCTTGTGGAATTGGCAAAGTGATATTTGGAAGCCCATAGAGGGCTATGGTGAAAAAGGAAATATCCTCAGATGAAATCTGGAAAGAAGCTTTCTGAGAAACTGCTTAGTGTTCTGTGAATTCATCTCACAGAATTACATCTGTATTTCGTGGATCTCTTTGCTAGCCTTATTTCTGTGGAATCTGAGAACAGAGATTTCGGATCCCTTTGAAGACTATAGGGCCAAAGGAAATATCATCCGATAACAAAGAGAAAGAAGCTTTCTGAGAAACTTCTTTGTGTTCTGTGAAATCATCTCACAGAGTTACAGCTTTCCCCTCAAGAAGCCTTTCGCTCAGACAGTTCTTGTGGAATTGGCAAAGAGATATTTGGAAGCCCATAGAGGGCTATGGTGAAAAAGGAAATATCCTCAGATGAAATCTGGAAAGAAGCTTTATGAGAAACTGCTTAGTGTTCTGTGAATTCATCTCACAGAGTTACATGTGTATTTCGTGGATCTCTTTGCTAGCCTTATTTCTGTGGAATCTGAGAAAAGATATTTCGGATCCCTCTGAAGACTATAGGGCCAAAGGAAATATCCTCCGATAACAAAGAGAAGGAAGCTTTCTGAGAAACTTCTTTGTGTTCTGTGAAATCATCTCACAGAGATACAGCTTTCCCCTCAAGAATCCTTTCGCTAAGACAGTTCTTGTGGAATTGGCAAAGAGATATTTGGAAGCCCATAGAGGGCTATGGTGAAAAAGGAAATATCCTCAGATGAAATCTGGAAAGAAGCTTTCCGAGAAACTGCTTAGTGTTCTGTTAATTCATCTCACAGAGTTACATCTGTATTTCGTGGATCTCTTTGCTAGCCTTATTTCTGTGTAATCTGAGAACAGATATTTCGGATCCCTTTGAAGGCTATAGGGCCAAAGGAAATATCCTCCGATAACAAAGAGAAAGAAGCTTTCTGAGAAACTTCTTTGTGTTCTGTGAAATCATCTCACAGAGTTACAGCTTTCCCCTCAAGAAGCCTTTCGCTAAGACAGTTCTTGTGTAATTGGCAAAGAGATATTTGGAAGCCCATAGAGGGCTATGGTGAAAAAGGAAATATCCTCAGATGAAATCTGGAAAGAAGCTTTCTGAGAAACTGCTTAGTGCTCTGTGAATTCATCTCACAGAATTACATCTGTATTTCGTGGATCTCTTTGCTAGCCTTATTTCTGTGGAATTTGCGAACAGATATTTCGGATCCCTTTGAAGACTATAGGGCCAAAGGAAATATCCTGCGATAACAAAGTGAAAGAAGCTTTCTGAGAAACTTCTTTGTGTTCTGTGAAATCATCTCACAGAGTTACAGCTTTCCCCTCAAGAAGCCTTTCGCTAAGACAGTTCTTGTGGAATTGGCAAAGTGATATTTGGAAGCCCATAGAGGGCTATGGTGAAAAAGGAAATATCCTCAGATGAAATCTGGAAAGAAGCTTTTTGAGCAACTTCTTTGTGTTCTGTAAAATCATCTCACAGAGTTACAGCTTTCCCCTCAAGAAGCCTTTCGCTAAGACAGTTCTTGTGGAATTGGCAAAGTGATATTTGGAAGCCCATAGAGGGCTATGGTGAAAAAGGAAATATCCTCAATGAAATCTGGAAAGAAGCTTTCTGAGAAACTGCTTAGTGTTCTGTGAATTCATCTCACAGAGTTACATCTGTATTTCGTGGATCTCTTTGCTAGCCTTATTTCTGTGGAATCTGAGAACAGATATTTCGAATCCCTTTGAAGGCTATACGGCCAAAGGAAATATCCTGCGATAACAAAGAGAAAGAAGCTTTCTGAGAAACTTCTTTCTGTTCTGTGAAATCATCTCACAGAGTTACAGCTTTCCCCTCAAGAAGCCTTTCGCTCAGAGAGTTCTTGTGGAATTGGCATAGAGATATTTGGAAGCCCTTAGAGGGCTATGGTGAAAAAGGAAATATCCTCAGATGAAATCTGGAAAGAAGCTTTCTGAGAAACTGCTTAGTGTTCTGTGAATTCATCTCACAGAGTTACATGTGTATTTCGTGGATCTCTTTGCTAGCCTTATTTCTGTGTAATCTGAGAACAGATATTTCGGATCCCTATGAAGACTATAGGGCCAAAGGAAATATCCTCCGATAACAAAGAGAAAGAAGCTTTCTGAGAAACTTCTTTGTGTTCTGTGAAATCATCTCACAGAGTTACAGCTTTCCCCTCAAGAAGCCTTTCGCTAAGACAGTTCTTGTGGAATTTGCAAAGTGATATTTGGAAGCCCATAGATGGCTATGGTGAAAAAGGAAATATCCTCAGATGAACTCTGGAAAGAAGCTTTCTGAGAAACTGCTTAGTGTTCTGTGAATTCATCTCATAGAATTACATCTGTATTTCGTGGCTCTCTTTGCTAGCCTTATTTCTGTGTAATCTGAGAACAGATATTTCGGATCCCTTTGAAGACTATAGGGCCAAAGGAAATATCCTGCGATAACAAAGAGAAAGAAGCTTTCTGAGAAACTTCTTTGTGTTCTGTGAAATCATCTCACAGAGTTACAGCTTTCCCCTCAAGAAGCCTTTCGCTAAGACAGTTCTTGTGGAATTGGCAAAGTGATATTTGGAAGCCCATAGAGGGCTATGGTGAAAAAGGAAATATCCTCAGATGAAATCTGGAAAGAAGCTTTCTGAGAAACTGCTTAGTGTTCTGTTAATTCATCTCACAGCGTTACATCTGTATTTCGTGGATCTCTTTGCTAGCCTTATTTCTGTGGAATCTGAGAACAGATATTTCGGATCCCTTTGAAGACTATAGGGCCAAAGGAAATATCCTCCGATAACAAAGAGAAAGAAGCTTTCTGAGAAACTTCGTGTTCTGTGAAATCATCTGACAGAGTTACACCTTTACCCTCAAGAAGCCTTTCGCTACGACAGTTCTTGTGTAATTGGCAAAGAGATATTTGGAAGCCCATAGAGGGCTATGGTGAAAAAGGAAATATCCTCAGATGAAATCTGGAAAGAAGCTTTCTGAGAAACTGCTTAGTGTTCTGTGAATTCATCTCACAGAGTTACATCTGTATTTCGTGGATCTCTTTTCTAGCCTTATTTCTGTGGAATCTGAGAACAGATATTTCGGATCCCTTTGAAGACTATAGGGCCAAAGGAAATATCCTGCGATAACAATGAGAAAGAAGCTTTCTGAGAAACTTCTTTCTGTTCTGTGAAATCATCTCACAGAGTTACAGCTTTCCCCTCAAGAAGCCTTTCGCTAAGACAGTTCTTGTGGAATTGGCAAAGTGATATTTGGAAGCCCATAGAGGGCTATGGTGAAAAAGGAAATATTCTCAGATGAAATCTGGAAAGAAGCTTTCTGAGAAACTGCTTAGTGTTCTGTGAATTCATCTCACAGAGTTACATCTGTATTTCGTGGATCTCTTTGCTAGCCTTATTTCTGTGGAATCTGAGAACAGAGATTTCGGATCCCTTTGAAGACTATAGGGCCAAAGGAAATATCCTCCGATAACAAAGAGAAAGAAGCTTTCTGAGAAACTTCTTTGTGTTCTGTGAAATCATCTCACAGAGTTACAGCTTTCCCCTCAAGAAGCCTTTCGCTCAGACAGTTCTTGTGGAATTGGCAAAGTGATATTTGGAAGCCCATAGAGGGCTATGGTGAAAAAGGAAATATCCTCAGATGAAATCTGGAAAGAAGCTTTCTGAGAAACTGCTTAGTGTTCTGTGAATTCATCTCACAGCGTTACATCTGTATTTCGTGGATCCCTTTGCTAGCCTTATTTCTGTGGAATCTGAGAACAGATATTTCGGATCCCTTTGAAGACTATAGGGCCAAAGGAAATATCCTGCGATAACAAAGAGAAAGAAGCTTTCTGAGAAACTTCTTTGTGTTCTGTGAAATCATCTCACAGAGTTACAGCTTTCCCCTCAAGAAGCCTTTCGCTAAGACAGTTCTTGTGGAATTGGCAAAGTGATATTTGGAAGCCCATAGGGGGCTATGGTGAAAAAGGAAATATCCTCAGATGAAATCTGGAAAGAAGCTTTCTGAGAAACTGCTTAGTGTTTTGTTAATTCATCTCACAGCGTTACATCTGTATTTCGTGGATCCCTTTGCTAGCCTTATTTCTGTGGAATCTGAGAACAGATATTTCGAATCCCTTTGAAGACTATAGGGCCAAAGGAAATATCCTCCGATATCAAAGAGAAAGAAGCTTTCTGAGAAACTTCTTTCTGTTCTGTGAAATCATCTCACAGAGTTACAGCTGTCCCCTCAAGAAGCCTTTCGCTACGAAAGTTCTTGTGTAATTGGCAAAGAGATATTTGGAAGCCCATAGAGGGCTATGGTGAAAAAGGAAATATCCTCAGATGAAATCTGGAAAGAAGCTTTCTGAGAAACTGCTTAGTGTTCTGTGAATTCATCTCACAGAGTTATATCTGTATTTCGTGGATCTCTTTGCTAGCCTTATTTCTGTGGAATCTGAGAACAGAGATTTCGGATCCCTTTGAAGACTATAGGGTCAAAGGAAATATCCTCCGATAACAAAGAGAAAGAAGCTTTCTGAGAAACTTCTTTGTGTTCTGTGAAATCATCTCACAGAGTTACAGCTTTCCCCTCAAGAAGCCTTTCGCTAAGACAGTTCTTGTGGAATTGGCAAAGTGATATTTGGAAGCCCATAGAGGGCTATGGTGAAAAAGGAAATATCCTCAGATGAAATCTGGAAAGAAGCTTTTTGAGCAACTTCTTTGTGTTCTGTAAAATCATCTCACAGAGTTACAGCTTTCCCCTCAAGAAGCCTTTCGCTAAGACAGTTCTTGTGGAATTGGCAAAGTGATATTTGGAAGCCCATAGAGGGCTATGGTGAAAAAGGAAATATCCTCAATGAAATCTGGAAAGAAGCTTTCTGAGAAACTGCTTAGTGTTCTGTGAATTCATCTCACAGAGTTACATCTGTATTTCGTGGATCTCTTTGCTAGCCTTATTTCTGTGGAATCTGAGAACAGATATTTCGAATCCCTTTGAAGGCTATACGGCCAAAGGAAATATCCTGCGATAACAAAGAGAAAGAAGCTTTCTGAGAAACTTCTTTCTGTTCTGTGAAATCATCTCACAGAGTTACAGCTTTCCCCTCAAGAAGCCTTTCGCTCAGAGAGTTCTTGTGGAATTGGCATAGAGATATTTGGAAGCCCATAGAGGGCTATGGTGAAAAAGGAAATATCCTCAGATGAAATCTGGAAAGAAGCTTTCTGAGAAACTGCTTAGTGTTCTGTGAATTCATCTCACAGAGTTACATGTGTATTTCGTGGATCTCTTTGCTAGCCTTATTTCTGTGTAATCTGAGAACAGATATTTCGGATCCCTATGAAGACTATAGGGCCAAAGGAAATATCCTCCGATAACAAAGAGAAAGAAGCTTTCTGAGAAACTTCTTTGTGTTCTGTGAAATCATCTCACAGAGTTACAGCTTTCCCCTCAAGAAGCCTTTCGCTAAGACAGTTCTTGTGGAATTTGCAAAGTGATATTTGGAAGCCCATAGATGGCTATGGTGAAAAAGGAAATATCCTCAGATGAACTCTGGAAAGAAGCTTTCTGAGAAACTGCTTAGTGTTCTGTGAATTCATCTCATAGAATTACATCTGTATTTCGTGGCTCTCTTTGCTAGCCTTATTTCTGTGTAATCTGAGAACAGATATTTCGGATCCCTTTGAAGACTATAGGGCCAAAGGAAATATCCTGCGATAACAAAGAGAAAGAAGCTTTCTGAGAAACTTCTTTGTGTTCTGTGAAATCATCTCACAGAGTTACAGCTTTCCCCTCAAGAAGCCTTTCGCTAAGACAGTTCTTGTGGAATTGGCAAAGTGATATTTGGAAGCCCATAGAGGGCTATGGTGAAAAAGGAAATATCCTCAGATGAAATCTGGAAAGAAGCTTTCTGAGAAACTGCTTAGTGTTCTGTTAATTCATCTCACAGCGTTACATCTGTATTTCGTGGATCTCTTTGCTAGCCTTATTTCTGTGGAATCTGAGAACAGATATTTCGGATCCCTTTGAAGACTATAGGGCCAAAGGAAATATCCTCCGATAACAAAGAGAAAGAAGCTTTCTGAGAAACTTCGTGTTCTGTGAAATCATCTGACAGAGTTACACCTTTACCCTCAAGAAGCCTTTCGCTACGACAGTTCTTGTGTAATTGGCAAAGAGATATTTGGAAGCCCATAGAGGGCTATGGTGAAAAAGGAAATATCCTCAGATGAAATCTGGAAAGAAGCTTTCTGAGAAACTGCTTAGTGTTCTGTGAATTCATCTCACAGAGTTACATCTGTATTTCGTGGATCTCTTTTCTAGCCTTATTTCTGTGGAATCTGAGAACAGATATTTCGGATCCCTTTGAAGACTATAGGGCCAAAGGAAATATCCTGCGATAACAATGAGAAAGAAGCTTTCTGAGAAACTTCTTTCTGTTCTGTGAAATCATCTCACAGAGTTACAGCTTTCCCCTCAAGAAGCCTTTCGCTAAGACAGTTCTTGTGGAATTGGCAAAGTGATATTTGGAAGCCCATAGAGGGCTATGGTGAAAAAGGAAATATTCTCAGATGAAATCTGGAAAGAAGCTTTCTGAGAAACTGCTTAGTGTTCTGTGAATTCATCTCACAGAGTTACATCTGTATTTCGTGGATCTCTTTGCTAGCCTTATTTCTGTGGAATCTGAGAACAGAGATTTCGGATCCCTTTGAAGACTATAGGGCCAAAGGAAATATCCTGGGATAACAAAGAGAAAGAAGCTTTCTGAGAAACTTCTTTGTGTTCTGTGAAATCATCTCACAGAGTTACAGCTTTCCCCTCAAGAAGCCTTTCGCTCAGACAGTTCTTGTGGAATTGGCAAAGTGATATTTGGAAGCCCATAGAGGGCTATGGTGAAAAAGGAAATATCCTCAGATGAAATCTGGAAAGAAGCTTTCTGAGAAACTGCTTAGTGTTCTGTGAATTCATCTCACAGCGTTACATCTGTATTTCGTGGATCCCTTTTACTAGCCTTATTTCTGTGGAATCTGAGAACAGATATTTCGGATCCCTTTGAAGACTATAGGGCCAAAGGAAATATCCTGCGATAACAAAGAGAAAGAAGCTTTCTGAGAAACTTCTTTGTGTTCTGTGAAATCATCTCACAGAGTTACAGCTTTCCCCTCAAGAAGCCTTTCGCTAAGACAGTTCTTGTGGAATTGGCAAAGTGATATTTGGAAGCCCATAGGGGGCTATGGTGAAAAAGGAAATATCCTCAGATGAAATCTGGAAAGAAGCTTTCTGAGAAACTGCTTAGTGTTTTGTTAATTCATCTCACAGCGTTACATCTGTATTTCGTGGATCCCTTTGCTAGCCTTATTTCTGTGGAATCTGAGAACAGATATTTCGAATCCCTTTGAAGACTATAGGGCCAAAGGAAATATCCTCCGATATCAAAGAGAAAGAAGCTTTCTGAGAAACTTCTTTCTGTTCTGTGAAATCATCTCACAGAGTTACAGCTGTCCCCTCAAGAAGCCTTTCGCTACGAAAGTTCTTGTGTAATTGGCAAAGAGATATTTGGAAGCCCATAGAGGGCTATGGTGAAAAAGGAAATATCCTCAGATGAAATCTGGAAAGAAGCTTTCTGAGAAACTGCTTAGTGTTCTGTGAATTCATCTCACAGAGTTATATCTGTATTTCGTGGATCTCTTTGCTAGCCTTATTTCTGTGGAATCTGAGAACAGAGATTTCGGATCCCTTTGAAGACTATAGGGTCAAAGGAAATATCCTCCGATAACAAAGAGAAAGAAGCTTTCTGAGAAACTTCTTTGTGTTCTGTGAAATCATCTCACAGAGTTACAGCTTTCCCCTCAAGAAGCCTTTCGCTAAGACAGTTCTTGTGGAATTGGCAAAGTGATATTTGGAAGCCCATAGAGTGCTATGGTGAAAAAGGAAATATCCTCAGATGAAATCTGGAAAGAAGCTTTCTGAGAAACTGCTTAGTGTTCTGTTAATTCATCTCACAGCGTTACATCTGTATTTCCTGGATCTCTTTGCTAGCCTTATTTCTGTGTAATCTGAGAACAGATATTTCGGATCCCTTTGAAGACTATAGGGCCAAAGGAAATATCCTCCGATAACAAAGAGAAAGAAGCTTTCTGAGAAACTTCTTTGTGTTCTGTGAAATCATCTGACAGAGTTACACCTTTACCCTCAAGAAGCCTTTCGCTACGACAGTTCTTGTGTAATTGGCAAAGAGATATTTGGAAGCCCATAGAGGGCTATGGTGAAAAAGGAAATATCCTCAGATGAAATCTGGAAAGAAGCTTTCTGAGAAACTGCTTAGTGTTCTGTGAATTCATCTCATAGAGTTACATCTGTATTTCGTGGATCTCTTTGCTAGCCTTATTTCTGTGGAATCTGAGAACAGATATTTCGGATCCCTTTGAAGACTATAGGGCCAAAGGAAATATCCTCCGATAACAAAGAGAAAGAAGCTTTCTGAGAAACTTCTTTGTGTTCTGTGAAATCATCTCACAGAGTTACAGCTTTCCCCTCAAGAAGCCTTTCGCTAAGACATTTCTTGTGGAATTGGCAAAGTGATATTTGGAAGCCCATAGAGGGCTATGGTGAAAAAGGAAATATCCTCAGATGAAATCTGGAAAGAAGCTTTCTGAGAAACTGCTTAGTGTTCTGTGAATTCATCTCACAGAGTTACATGTGTATTTCGTGGATCTCTTTGCTAGCCTTATTTCTGTGGAATCTGAGAACAGATATATCGAATCTCTTTGAAGACAATAGGGCCAAAGGAAATATCCTGCGATAACAATGAGAAAGAAGCTTTCTGAGAAACTTCTTTGTGTTCTGTGAAATCATCTCACAGAGTTACAGCTTTCCCCTCAAGAAGCCTTTCGCTAAGACAGTTCTTGTGGAATTGGCAAAGTGATATTTGGAAGCCCATAGAGGGCTATGGTGAAAAAGGAAATATCCTCAGATGAAATCTGGAAAGAAGCTTTCTGAGAAACTGCTTAGTGTTCTGTGAATTCAACTCACAGAGTTACATCTGTATTTCGTGGATCTCTTTGCTAGCCTTATTTCTGTGGAATCTGAGAACAGAGATTTCGGATCCCTTTGAAGACTATAGGGCCATGGGAAATATCCTCCGATAACAAAGAGAAAGAAGCTTTCTGAGAAACTTCTTTGTGTTCTGTGAAATCATCTCACAGAGTTACAGCTTTCCCCTCAAGAAGCCTTTCGCTCAGACAGTTCTTGTGGAATTGGCAAAGTGATATTTGGAAGCCCATAGAGGGCTATGGTGAAAAAGGAAATATCCTCAGATGAAATCTGGAAAGAAGCTTTCTGAGAAACTGCTTAGTGTTCTGTGAATTCATCTCACAGCGTTACATCTGTATTTCGTGGATCCCTTTGCTAGCCTTATTTCTGTGGAATCTGAGAACAGATATTTCGGATCCCTTTGAAGACTATAGGGCCAAAGGAAATATCCTCCGATAACAAAGAGAAAGAAGCTTTCTGAGAAACTTCTTTCTGTTCTGTGAAATCATCTCACAGAGTTACAGCTGTCCCCTCAAGAAGCCTTTCGCTAAGACAGTTCTTGTGGAATTGGCAAAGTGATATTTGGAAGCCCATAGAGGGCTATGGTGAAAAAGGAAATATCCTCAGATGAAATCTGGAAAGAAGCTTTCTGAGAAACTGCTTAGTGTTCTGTGAATTCATCTCACAGAGTTACATCTGTATTTCGTGGATCTCTTTGCTAGCCTTATTTCTGTGGAATCTGAGAACAGATATTTCGAATCCCTTTGAAGACTATACGGCCAAAGGAAATATCCTGCGATAACAAAGAGAAAGAAGCTTTCTGAGAAACTTCTTTCTGTTCTGTGAAATCATCTCACAGAGTTACAGCTTTCCCCTCAAGAAGCCTTTCGCTCAGACAGTTCTTGTGGAATTGGCATAGAGATATTTGGAAGCCCATAGAGGGCTATGGTGAAAAAGGAAATATCCTCAGATGAAATCTGGAAAGAAGCTTTCTGAGAAACTGCTTAGTGTTCTGTGAATTCATCTCACAGCGTTACATCTGTATTTCGTGGATCCCTTTGCTAGCCTTATTTCTGTGGAATCTGAGAACAGATATTTCGGATCCCTTTGAAGACTATAGGGCCAAAGGAAATATCCTGGGATAACAAAGAGAAAGAAGCTTTCTGAGAAACTTCTTTCTGTTCTGTGAAATCATCTCACAGAGTTACAGCTTTCCCCTCAAGAAACCTTTCGCTAAGACAGTTCTTGTGGAATTGGCAAAGTGATATTTGGAAGCCCATAGAGGGCTATGGTGAAAAAGGAAATATCCTCAGATGAAATCTGGAAAGAAGCTTTCTGAGAAACTGCTTAGTGTTCTGTGAATTCATCTCACAGAGTTACATCTGTATTTCGTGGATCTCTTTGCTAGCCTTATTTCTGTGGAATCTGAGAACAGAGATTTCGGATCCCTTTGAAGACTATAGGGCCAAAGGAAATATCCTCCGATAACAAAGAGAAAGAAGGTTTCTGAGAAACTTCTTTGTGTTCTGTGAAATCATCTCACAGAGTTACAGCTTTCTCCTCAAGAAGCCTTTCGCTCAGACAGTTCTTGTGGAATTGGCATAGAGATATTTGGAAGCCCATAGAGGGCTATGGTGAAAAAGGAAATATCCTCAGATGAAATCTGGAAAGAAGCTTTCTGAGAAACTGCTTAGTGTTCTGTGAATTCATCTCACAGAGTTACATGTGTATTTCGTGGATCTCTTTGCTAGCCTTATTTCTGTGTAATCTGAGAACAGATATTTCGGATCCCTATGAAGACTATAGGGCCAAAGGAAATATCCTCCGATAACAAAGAGAAAGAAGCTTTCTGAGAAACTTCTTTGTGTTCTGTGAAATCATCTCACAGAGTTACAGCTTTCCCCTCAAGAAGCCTTTCGCTAAGACAGTTCTTGTGGAATTGGCAAAGTGATATTTGGAAGCCCATAGAGGGCTATGGTGAAAAAGGAAATATCCTCAGATGAACTCTGGAAAGAAGCTTTCTGAGAAACTGCTTAGTGTTCTGTGAATTCATCTCATAGAATTACATCTGTATTTCGTGGATCTCTTTGCTAGCCTTATTTCTGTGTAATCTGAGAACAGATATTTCGGATCCCTTTGAAGGCTATAGGGCCAAAGGAAATATTCTCCGATAACAAAGAGAAAGAAGCTTTCGGAGAAACTTCTTTGTGTTCTGTGAAATCATCTCACAGAGTTACAGCTTTCCCCTCAAGAAGCCTTTCGCTAAGACAGTTCTTGTGTAATTGGCAAAGAGATTTTTGGAAGCCCATAGAGGGCTATGGTGAAAAAGGAAATATCCTCAGATGAAATCTGGAAAGAAGCTTTCTGAGAAACTGCTTAGTGTTCTATGAATTCATCTCACAGAATTACATCTGTATTTCGTGGATCTCTTTGCTAGCCTTATTTCTGTGGAATTTGAGAACAGATATTTCGGATCCCTTTGAAGACTATAGGGCCAAAGGAAATATCCTGCGATAACAAAGTGAAAGAAGCTTTCTGAGAAACTTCTTTCTGTTCTGTGAAATCATCACACAGAGTTACAGCTTTCCCCTCAAGAAGCCTTTCGCTAAGACAGTTCTTGTGGAATTGGCAAAGTGATATTTGGAAGCCCATAGAGGGCTATGGTGAAAAAGGAAATATCCTCAGATGAAATCTGGAAAGAAGCTTTCTGAGCAACTTCTTTGTGTTCTGTAAAATCATCTCACAGAGTTACAGCTTTCCCCTCAAGAAGCCTTTCGCTAAGACAGTTCTTGTGGAATTGGCAAAGTGATATTTGGAAGCCCATAGAGGGCTATGGTGAAAAAGGAAATATCCTCAGATGAACTCTGGAAAGAAGCTTTCTGAGAAACTGCTTAGTGTTCTGTGAATTCATCTCATAGAATTACATCTGTATTTCGTGGATTTCTTTGCTAGCCTTATTTCTGTGTAATCTGAGAACAGATATTTCGGATCCCTTTGAAGGCTATAGGGCCAAAGGAAATATTCTCCGATAACAAAGAGAAAGAAGCTTTCGGAGAAACTTCTTTGTGTTCTGTGAAATCATCTCACAGAGTTACAGCTTTCCCCTCAAGAAGCCTTTCGCTAAGACAGTTCTTGTGTAATTGGCAAAGAGATTTTTGGAAGCCCATAGAGGGCTATGGTGAAAAAGGAAATATCCTCAGATGAAATCTGGAAAGAAGCTTTCTGAGAAACTGCTTAGTGTTCTATGAATTCATCTCACAGAATTACATCTGTATTTCGTGGATCTCTTTGCTAGCCTTATTTCTGTGGAATTTGAGAACAGATATTTCGGATCCCTTTGAAGACTATAGGGCCAAAGGAAATATCCTGCGATAACAAAGTGAAAGAAGCTTTCTGAGAAACTTCTTTCTGTTCTGTGAAATCATCTCACAGAGTTACAGCTTTCCCCTCAAGAAGCCTTTCGCTCAGACAGTTCTTGTGGAATTGGCAAAGTGATATTTGGAAGCCCATAGAGGGCTATGGTGAAAAAGGAAATATCCTCAGATGAAATCTGGAAAGAAGCTTTCTGAGCAACTTCTTTGTGTTCTGTAAAATCATCTCACAGAGTTACAGCTTTCCCCTCAAGAAGCCTTTCGCTAAGACAGTTCTTGTGGAATTGGCAAAGTGATATTTGGAAGCCCATAGAGGGCTATGGTGAAAAAGGAAATATCCTCAGATGAAATCTGGAAAGAAGCTTTCTGAGAAACTGCTAAGTGTTCTGTGAATTCATCTCACAGAGTTACATCTGTATTTCGTGGATCTCTTTGCTAGCCTTATTTCTGTGGAATCTGAGAACAGATATTTCGAATCCCTTTGAAGACTATACGGCCAAAGGAAATATCCTGCGATAACAAAGAGAAAGAAGCTTTCTGAGAAACTTCTTTCTGTTCTGTGAAATCATCTCACAGAGTTACAGCTTTCCCCTCAAGAAGCCTTTCGCTAAGACTGTTCTTGTGGAATTGGCAAAGTGATATTTGGAAGCCCATAGAGGGCTATGGTGAAAAAGGAAATATCCTCAGATGAAATCTGGAAAGAAGCTTTCTGAGAAACTGCTTAGTGTTCTGTGAATTCATCTCACAGAGTTACATCTGTATTTCGTGGATCTCTTTGCTAGCCTTATTTCTGTGGAATCTGAGAACAGAGATTTCGGATCCCTTTGAAGACTATAGGGCCAAAGGAAATATCCTCCGATAACAAAGAGAAAGAAGGTTTCTGAGAAACTTCTTTGTGTTCTGTGAAATCATCTCACAGAGTTACAGCTTTCTCCTCAAGAAGCCTTTCGCTCAGACAGTTCTTGTGGAATTGGCATAGAGATATTTGGAAGCCCATAGAGGGCTATGGTGAAAAAGGAAATATCCTCAGATGAAATCTGGAAAGAAGCTTTCTGAGAAACTGCTTAGTGTTCTGTGAATTCATCTCACAGAGTTACATGTGTATTTCGTGGATCTCTTTGCTAGCCTTATTTCTGTGTAATCTGAGAAAAGATATTTCGGATCCCTATGAAGACTATAGGGCCAAAGGAAATATCCTCCGATAACAAAGAGAAAGAAAGTTTCTGAGAAACTTCTTTGTGTTCTGTGAAATCATCTCACAGAGTTACAGCTTTCCCCTCAAGAAGCCTTTCGCTCAGACAGTTCTTGTGGAATTGGCATAGAGATATTTGGAAGCCCATAGAGGGCTATGGTGAAAAAGGAAATATCCTCAGATGAAATCTGGAAAGAAGCTTTCTGAGAAACTGCTTAGTGTTCTGTGAATTCATCTCACAGAGTTACATGTGTATTTCGTGGATCTCTTTGCTAGCCTTATTTCTGTGTAATCTGAGAAAAGATATTTCGGATCCCTATGAAGACTATGGGGCCAAAGGAAATATCCTCCGATAACAAAGAGAAAGAAGCTTTCTGAGAAACTTCTTTGTGTTCTGTGAAATCATCTCACAGAGTTACAGCTTTCCCCTCATGAAGCCTTTCGCTAAGACAGTTCTTGTGGAATTGGCAAAGTGATATTTGGAAGCCCATAGAGGGCTATGGTGAAAAAGGAAATATCCTCAGATGAACTCTGGAAAGAAGCTTTCTGAGAAACTGCTTAGTGTTCTGTGAATTCATCTCACAGAATTACATCTGTATTTCGTGGATCTCTTTGCTAGCCTTATTTCTGTGTAATCTGAGAACAGATATTTCGGATCCCTTTGAAGACTATAGGGCCAAAGGAAATATCCTGCGATAACAAAGAGAAAGAAGCTTTCTGAGAAACTTCTTTGTGTTCTGTGAAATCATCTCACAGAGTTACAGCTTTCCCCTCAAGAAGCCTTTCGCTAAGACAGTTCTTGTGGAATTGGCAAAGTGATATTTGGAAGCCCATAGAGTGCTATGGTGAAAAAGGAAATATCCTCAGATGAAATCTGGAAAGAAGCTTTCTGAGAAACTGCTTAGTGTTCTGTTAATTCATCTCACAGCGTTACATCTGTATTTCGTGGATCTCTTTGCTAGCCTTATTTCTGTGTAATCTGAGAACAGATATTTCGGATCCCTTTGAAGACTATAGGGCCAAAGGAAATATCCTCCGATAACAAAGAGAAAGAAGCTTTCTGAGAAACTTCTTTGTGTTCTGTGAAATCATCTGACAGAGTTACACCTTTACCCTCAAGAAGCCTTTCGCTACGACAGTTCTTGTGTAATTGGCAAAGAGATATTTGGAAGCCCATAGAGGGCTATGGTGAAAAAGGAAATATCCTCAGATGAAATCTGGAAAGAAGCTTTCTGAGAAACTGCTTAGTGTTCTGTGAATTCATCTCACAGAGTTACATCTGTATTTCGTGGATCTCTTTGCTAGCCTTATTTCTGTGGAATCTGAGAACAGATATTTCGGATCCCTTTGAAGACTATAGGGCCAAAGGAAATATCCTCCGATAACAAAGAGAAAGAAGCTTTCTGAGAAACTTCTTTGTGTTCTGTGAAATCATCTCACAGAGCTACAGCTTTCCCCTCAAGAAGCCTTTCGCTAAGACATTTCTTGTGGAATTGGCAAAGTGATATTTGGAAGCCCATAGAGGGCTATGGTGAAAAAGGAAATATCCTCAGATGAAATCTGGAAAGAAGCTTTCTGAGAAACTGCTTAGTGTTCTGTGAATTCATCTCACAGAGTTACATGTGTATTTCGTGGATCTCTTTGCTAGCCTTATTTCTGTGGAATCTGAGAACAGATATATCGAATCCCTTTGAAGACTATAGGGCCAAAGGAAATATCCTGCGATAACAATGAGAAAGAAGCTTTCTGAGAAACTTCTTTCTGTTCTGTGAAATCATCTCACAGAGTTACAGCTTTCCCCTCAAGAAGCCTTTCGCTAAGACAGTTCTTGTGGAATTGGCAAAGTGATATTTGGAAGCCCATAGAGGGCTATGGTGAAAAAGGAAATATCCTCAGATGAAATCTGGAAAGAAGCTTTCTGAGAAACTGCTTAGTGTTCTGTGAATTCATCTCACAGAGTTACATCTGTATTTCGTGGATCTCTTTGCTAGCCTTATTTCTGTGGAATCTGAGAACAGAGATTTCGGATCCCTTTGAAGACTATAGGGCCAAAGGAAATATCCTCCGATAACAAAGAGAAAGAAGCTTTCTGAGAAACTTCTTTGTGTTCTGTGAAATCATCTCACAGAGTTACAGCTTTCCCCTCAAGAAGCCTTTCGCTCAGACAGTTCTTGTGGAATTGGCAAAGTGATATTTGGAAGCCCATAGAGGGCTATGGTGAAAAAGGAAATATCCTCAGATGAAATCTGGAAAGAAGCTTTCTGAGAAACTGCTTAGTGTTCTGTGAATTCATCTCACAGCGTTACATCTGTATTTCGTGGATCCATTTGCTAGCCTTATTTCTGTGGAATCTGAGAACAGATATTTCGGATCCCTTTGAAGACTATAGGGCCAAAGGAAATATCCTCCGATAACAAAGAGAAAGAAGCTTTCTGAGAAACTTCTTTGTGTTCTGTGAAATCATCTCACAGAGTTACAGCTGTCCCCTCAAGAAGCCTTTCGCTACGAAAGTTCTTGTGTAATTGGCAAAGAGATATTTGGAAGCCCATAGAGGGCTACGGTGAAAAAGGAAATATCCTCAGATGAAATCTGGAAAGAAGCTTTCTGAGAAACTGCTTAGTGTTCTGTGAATTCATCTCACAGAGTTACATCTGTATTTCGTGGATCTCTTTGCTAGCCTTATTTCTGTGTAATCTGAGAACAGATATTTCGGATCCCTTTGAAGACTATAGGGCCAAAGGAAATATCCTCCGATAACAAAGAGAAAGAAGCTTTCTGAGAATCTTCTTTGTGTTCTGTGAAATCATCTCACAGAGTTACAGCTTTCCCCTCAAGAAGCCTTTCGCTAAGACAGTTCTTGTGGAATTGGCAAAGTGATATTTGGAAGCCCATAGGGGGCTATGGTGAAAAAGGAAATATCCTCAGATGAAATCTGGAAAGAAGCTTTCTGAGAAACTGCTTAGTGTTCTGTGAATTCATCTCACAGAGTTACATCTGTATTTCGTGGATCTCTTTGCTAGCCTTATTTCTGTGGAATCTGAGAACAGATATTTCGGATCCTTTTAAAGACTATAGGGCCAAAGGAAATATCCTGCGGTAACAAAGAGAAAGAAGCTTTCTGAGCAACTTCTTTGTGTTCTGTGAAATCATCTCACAGTGTTACAGCATTCCCCTCAAGAAGCCTTTCGCTAAGACATTTCTTGTGGAATTGGCAAAGTGATATTTGGAAGCCCATAGAGGGCTATGGTGAAAAAGGAAATATCCTCAGATGAAATCTGGAAAGAAGCTTTCTGAGAAACTGCTTAGTGTTCTGTGAATTCATCTCCCAGAATTACATCTGTATTTCGTGGATCTCTTTGCTAGCCTTATTTCTGTGGAATCTGAGAACAGATATTTCGAATCCCTTTGAAGACTATAGGGCCAAAGGAAATATCGTGCGATAACAAAGAGAAAGAAGCTTTCTGAGAAACTTCTTTGTGTTCTGTGAAATAATCTCACAGAGTTACAGCTTTCCCCTCAAGAAGCCTTTCGCTAAGACAGTTCTTGTGGAATTGGCAAAGTGATATTTGGAAGCCCATAGAGGGCTATGGTGAAAAAGGAAATATCCTCAGATGAAATCTGGAAAGAAGCTTTCTGAGAAACTGCTTAGTGTTCTGTGAATTCATCTCACAGAATTACATCTGTATTTCGTGGATCTCTTTGCTAGCCTTATTTCTGTGGAATCTGAGAACAGAGATTTCGGATCCCATTGAAGACTATAGGGCCATAGAAATATTCTCCGATAACAAAGAGAAAGAAGCTTTCTGAGAAACTTCTTTGTGTTCTGTGAAATCATCTCACAGAGTTACAGCTTTCCCCTCAAGAAGCCTTTCGCTCAGACAGTTCTTGTGGAATTGGCAAAGAGATATTTGGAAGCCCATAGAGGGCTATGGTGAAAAAGGAAATATCCTCAGATGAAATCTGGAAAGAAGCTTTCTGAGAAACTGCTTAGTGTTCTGTGAATTCATCTCACAGAGTTACATGTGTATTTCGTGGATCTCTTTGCTAGCCTTATTTCTGTGGAATCTGAGAAAAGATATTTCGGATCCCTATGAAGACTATAGGGCCAAAGGAAATATCCTCCGATAACAAAGAGAAGGAAGCTTTCTGAGAAACTTCTTTGTGTTCTGTGAAATCATCTCACAGAGATACAGCTTTCCCCTCAAGAAGTCTTTCGCTAAGACAGTTCTTGTGGAATTGGCAAAGTGATATTTGGAAGCCCATAGAGGGCTATGGTGAAAAAGGAAATATCCTCAGATGAAATCTGGAAAGAAGCTTTCTGAGAAACTGCTTAGTGTTCTGTTAATTCATCTCACAGAGTTACATCTGTATTTCGTGGATCTCTTTGCTAGCCTTATTTCTGTGGAATCTGAGAACAGATATTTCGGATCCCTTTGAAGGCTATAGGGCCAAAGGAAATATCCTCCGATAACAAAGAGAAAGAAGCTTTCTGAGAAACTTCTTTGTGTTCTGTGAAATCATCTCACAGAGTTACAGCTTTCCCCTCAAGAAGCCTTTCGCTAAGACAGTTCTTGTGTAATTGGCAAAGAGATATTTGGAAGCCCATAGAGGGCTATGGTGAAAAAGGAAATATCCTCAGATGAAATCTGGAAAGAAGCTTTCTGAGAAACTGCTTAGTGTTCTGTGAATTCATCTCACAGAATTACATCTGTATTTCGTGGATCTCTTTGCTAGCCTTATTTCTGTGGAATTTGCGAACAGATATTTCGGATCCCTTTGAAGACTATAGGGCCAAAGGAAATATCCTGCGATAACAAAGTGAAAGAAGTTTTCTGAGAAACTTCTTTCTGTTCTGTGAAATCATCTCACAGAGTTACAGCTTTCCCCTCAAGAAGCCTTTCGCTAAGACAGTTCTTGTGGAATTGGCAAAGTGATATTTGGAAGCCCATAGAGGGCTATGGTGAAAAAGGAAATATCCTCAGATGAAATCTGGAAAGAAGCTTTCTGAGAAACTTCTTTGTGTTCTGTAAAATCATCTCACAGAGTTACAGCTTTCCCCTCAAGAAGCCTTTCGCTAAGACAGTTCTTGTGGAATTGGCAAAGTGATATTTGGAAGCCCATAGAGGGCTATGGTGAAAAAGGAAATATCCTCAGATGAAATCTTGAAAGAAGCTTTCTGAGAAACTGCTTAGTGTTCTGTGAATTCATCTCACAGAGTTACATCTGTATTTCGTGGATCTCTTTGCTAGCCTTATTTCTGTGGAATCTGAGAACAGATATTTCGAATCCCTTTGAAGACTATACGGCCAAAGGAAATATCCTGCGATAACAAAGAGAAAGAAGCTTTCTGAGAAACTTCTTTCTGTTCTGTGAAATCATCTCACAGAGTTACAGCTTTCCCCTCAAGAAGCCTTTCGCTAAGACAGTTCTTGTGGAATTGGCAAAGTGATATTTGGAAGCCCATAGAGGGCTATGGTGAAAAAGGAAATATCCTCAGATGAAATCTGGAAAGAAGCTTTCTGAGAAACTGCTTAGTGTTCTGTGAATTCATCTCACAGAGTTACATCTGTATTTCGTGGATCTCTTTGCTAGCCTTATTTCTGTGGAATCTGAGAACAGAGATTTCGGATCCCTTTGAAGACTATAGGGCCAAAGGAAATATCCTCCGATAACAAAGAGAAAGAAGGTTTCTGAGAAACTTCTTTGTGTTCTGTGAAATCATCTCACAGATTTACAGCTTTCCCCTCAAGAAGCCTTTCGCTCAGACAGTTCTTGTGGAATTGGCATAGAGATATTTGGAAGCCCATAGAGGGCTATGGTGAAAAAGGAAATATCCTCAGATGAAATCTGGAAAGAAGCTTTCTGAGAAACTGCTTAGTGTTCTGTGAATTCATCTCACAGTGTTACATCTGTATTTCGTGGATCCCTTTGCGAGCCTTATTTCTGTGGAATCTGAGAACAGATATTTCGGATCCCTTTGAAGACTATAGGGCCAAAGGAAATATCCTCCGATAACAAAGAGAAAGAAGCTTTCTGAGAAACTTCTTTGTGTTCTGTGAAATCATCTCACAGAGTTACAGCTTTCCCCTCAAGAAGCCTTTCGCTAAGACAGTTCTTGTGGAATTGGCAAAGTGATATTTGGTAGCCCATAGAGGGCTATGGTGAAAAAGGAAATATCCTCATATGAAATCTGGAAAGAAGCTTTCTGAGAAACTGCTTAGTGTTCTGTTAATTCATCTCACAGCGTTACATCTGTATTTCGTGGATCTCTTTGCTAGCCTTATTTCTGTGGAATCTGAGAACAGATATTTCGGATCCCTTTGAAGACTATAGGGCCAAAGGAAATATCCTCCGATAACAAAGAGAAAGAAGCTTTCTGAGAAACTTCGTGTTCTGTGAAATCATCTGACAGAGTTACACCTTTACCCTCAAGAAGCCTTTCGCTACGACACTTCTTTTGTAATTGGCAAAGAGATATTTGGAAGCCCATAGAGGGCTATGGTGAAAAAGGAAATATCCTCAGATGAAATCTGGAAAGAAGCTTTCTGAGAAACTGCTTAGTGTTCTGTGAATTCATCTCACAGAGTTACATCTGTATTTCGTGGATCTCTTTGCTAGCCTTATTTCTGTGGAATCTGAGAACAGATATTTCGGATCCCTTTGAAGACTATAGGGCCGAAGGAAATATCCTCCGATAACAAAGAGAAAGAAGGTTTCTGAGAAACTTCTTTGTGTTCTGTGAAATCATCTCACAGAGTTACAGCTTTCCCCTCAAGAAGCCTTTCGCTCAGACAGTTCTTGTGGAATTGGCATAGAGATATTTGGAAGCCCATAGAGGGCTATGGTGAAAAAGGAAATATCCTCAGATGAAATCTGGAAAGAAGCTTTCTGAGAAACTGCTTAGTGTTCTGTGAATTCATCTCACAGCGTTACATCTGTATTTCGTGGATCCCTTTGCGAGCCTTATTTCTGTGGAATCTGAGAACAGATATTTCGGATCCCTTTGAAGACTATAGGGCCAAAGGAAATATCCTCTGATAACAAAGAGAAAGAAGCTTTCTGAGAAACTTCTTTGTGTTCTGTGAAATCATCTCACAGAGTTACAGCTTTCCCCTCAAGAAGCCTTTCGCTAAGACAGTTCTTGTGGAATTGGCAAAGTGATATTTGGAAGCCCATAGGGGGCTATGGTGAAAAAGGAAATATCCTCAGATGAAATCTGGAAAGAAGCTTTCTGAGAAACTGCTTAGTGTTCTGTGAATTCATCTCACAGAGTTACATCTGTATTTCGTGGATCTCTTTGCTAGCCTTATTTCTGTGGAATCTGAGAACAGATATTTCGGATCCCTTTGAAGACTATAGGGCCAAAGTAAATATCCTGCGATAACAATGAGAAAGAAGCTTTCTTAGAAACTTCTTTCTGTTCTGTGAAATCATCTCACAGAGTTACAGCTTTCCCCTCAAGAAGCCTTTCGCTAAGACATTTCTTGTGGAATTGGCAAAGTGATATTTGGAAGCCCATAGAGGGCTATGGTGAAAAAGGAAATATCCTCAGATGAAATCTGGAAAGAAGCTTTCTGAGAAACTGCTTAGTGTTCTGTGAATTCATCTCACAGAGTTACATCTGTATTTCGTGGATCTCTTTGCTAGCCTTATTTCTGTGGAATCTGAGAACAGAGATTTCGGATCCCTTTGAAGACTATAGGGCCAAAGGAAATATCCTCCGATAACAAAGAGAAAGAAGGTTTCTGAGAAACTTCTTTGTGTTCTGTGAAATCATCTCACAGAGTTACAGCTTTCCCCTCAAGAAGCCTTTCGCTCAGAGAGTTCTTGTGGAATTGGCATAGAGATATTTGGAAGCCCATAGAGGGCTATGGTGAAAAAGGAAATATCCTCAGATGAAATCTGGAAAGAAGCTTTCTGAGAAACTGCTTAGTGTTCTGTGAATTCATCTCACAGAGTTACATGTGTATTTCGTGGATCTCTTTGCTAGCCTTATTTCTGTGTAATCTGAGAACAGATATTTCGGATCCCTATGAAGACTATAGGGCCAAAGGAAATATCCTCCGATAACAAAGAGAAAGAAGCTTTCTGAGAAACTTCTTTGTGTTCTGTGAAATCATCTCACAGAGTTACAGCTTTCCCCTCAAGAAGCCTTTCGCTAAGACAGTTCTTGTGGAATTGGCAAAGTGATATTTGGAAGCCCATAGAGGGCTATGGTGAAAAAGGAAATATCCTCAGATGAACTCTGGAAAGAAGCTTTCTGAGAAACTGCTTAGTGTTCTGTGAATTCATCTCATAGAATTACATCTGTATTTCCTGGCTCTCTTTGCTAGCCTTATTTCTGTGTAATCTGAGAACAGATATTTCGGATCCCTTTGAAGACTATAGGGCCAAAGGAAATATCCTGCGATAACAAAGAGAAAGAAGCTTTCTGAGAAACTTCTTTGTGTTCTGTGAAATCATCTCACAGAGTTACAGCTTTCCCCTCAAGAAGCCTTTCGCTAAGACAGTTCTTGTGGAATTGGCAAAGTGATATTTGGTAGCCCATAGAGGGCTATGGTGAAAAAGGAAATATCCTCAGATGAAATCTGGAAAGAAGCTTTCTGAGAAACTGCTTAGTGTTCTGTTAATTCATCTCACAGCGTTACATCTGTATTTCGTGGATCTCTTTGCTAGCCTTATTTCTGTGGAATCTGAGAACAGATACTTCGGATCCCTTTGAAGACTATAGGGCCAAAGGAAATATCCTCCGATAACAAAGAGAAAGAAGCTTTCTGAGAAACTTCGTGTTCTGTGAAATCATCTGACAGAGTTACACCTTTACCCTCAAGAAGCCTTTCGCTACGACAGTTCTTGTGTAATTGGCAAAGAGATATTTGGAAGCCCATAGAGGGCTATGGTGAAAAAGGAAATATCCTCAGATGAAATCTGGAAAGAAGCTTTCTGAGAAACTGCTTAGTGTTCTGTGAATTCATCTCACAGCGTTACATCTGTATTTCGTGGATCCCTTTGCGAGCCTTATTTCTGTGGAATCTGAGAACAGATATTTCGGATCCCTTTGAAGACTATAGGGCCAAAGGAAATATCCTCTGATAACAAAGAGAAAGAAGCTTTCTGAGAAACTTCTTTGTGTTCTGTGAAATCATCTCACAGAGTTACAGCTTTCCCCTCAAGAAGCCTTTCGCTAAGACAGTTCTTGTGGAATTGGCAAAGTGATATTTGGAAGCCCATAGGGGGCTATGGTGAAAAAGGAAATATCCTCAGATGAAATCTGGAAAGAAGCTTTCTGAGAAACTGCTTAGTGTTCTGTGAATTCATCTCACAGAGTTACATCTGTATTTCGTGGATCTCTTTGCTAGCCTTATTTCTGTGGAATCTGAGAACAGATATTTCGGATCCCTTTGAAGACTATAGGGCCAAAGTAAATATCCTGCGATAACAATGAGAAAGAAGCTTTCTGAGAAACTTCTTTCTGTTCTGTGAAATCATCTCACAGAGTTACAGCTTTCCCCTCAAGAAGCCTTTCGCTAAGACATTTCTTGTGGAATTGGCAAAGTGATATTTGGAAGCCCATAGAGGGCTATGGTGAAAAAGGAAATATCCTCAGATGAAATCTGGAAAGAAGCTTTCTGAGAAACTGCTTAGTGTTCTGTGAATTCATCTCACAGAGTTACATCTGTATTTCGTGGATCTCTTTGCTAGCCTTATTTCTGTGGAATCTGAGAACAGAGATTTCGGATCCCTTTGAAGACTATAGGGCCAAAGGAAATATCCTCCGATAACAAAGAGAAAGAAGGTTTCTGAGAAACTTCTTTGTGTTCTGTGAAATCATCTCACAGAGTTACAGCTTTCCCCTCAAGAAGCCTTTCGCTCAGAGAGTTCTTGTGGAATTGGCATAGAGATATTTGGAAGCCCATAGAGGGCTATGGTGAAAAAGGAAATATCCTCAGATGAAATCTGGAAAGAAGCTTTCTGAGAAACTGCTTAGTGTTCTGTGAATTCATCTCACAGAGTTACATGTGTATTTCGTGGATCTCTTTGCTAGCCTTATTTCTGTGTAATCTGAGAACAGATATTTCGGATCCCTATGAAGACTATAGGGCCAAAGGAAATATCCTCCGATAACAAAGAGAAAGAAGCTTTCTGAGAAACTTCTTTGTGTTCTGTGAAATCATCTCACAGAGTTACAGCTTTCCCCTCAAGAAGCCTTTCGCTAAGACAGTTCTTGTGGAATTGGCAAAGTGATATTTGGAAGCCCATAGAGGGCTATGGTGAAAAAGGAAATATCCTCAGATGAACTCTGGAAAGAAGCTTTCTGAGAAACTGCTTAGTGTTCTGTGAATTCATCTCATAGAATTACATCTGTATTTCCTGGCTCTCTTTGCTAGCCTTATTTCTGTGTAATCTGAGAACAGATATTTCGGATCCCTTTGAAGACTATAGGGCCAAAGGAAATATCCTGCGATAACAAAGAGAAAGAAGCTTTCTGAGAAACTTCTTTGTGTTCTGTGAAATCATCTCACAGAGTTACAGCTTTCCCCTCAAGAAGCCTTTCGCTAAGACAGTTCTTGTGGAATTGGCAAAGTGATATTTGGTAGCCCATAGAGGGCTATGGTGAAAAAGGAAATATCCTCAGATGAAATCTGGAAAGAAGCTTTCTGAGAAACTGCTTAGTGTTCTGTTAATTCATCTCACAGCGTTACATCTGTATTTCGTGGATCTCTTTGCTAGCCTTATTTCTGTGGAATCTGAGAACAGATACTTCGGATCCCTTTGAAGACTATAGGGCCAAAGGAAATATCCTCCGATAACAAAGAGAAAGAAGCTTTCTGAGAAACTTCGTGTTCTGTGAAATCATCTGACAGAGTTACACCTTTACCCTCAAGAAGCCTTTCGCTACGACAGTTCTTGTGTAATTGGCAAAGAGATATTTGGAAGCCCATAGAGGGCTATGGTGAAAAAGGAAATATCCTCAGATGAAATCTGGAAAGAAGCTTTCTGAGAAACTGCTTAGTGTTCTGTGAATTCATCTCACAGAGTTACATCTGTATTTCGTGGATCTCTTTGCTAGCCTTATTTCTGTGGAATCTGAGAACAGATATTTCGAATCCCTTTGAAGACTATAGTGCCAAAGGAAATATCCCGCGATAACAATGAGAAAGAAGCTTTCTGAGAAACTTCTTTCTGTTCTGTGAAATCATCTCACAGAGTTACAGCTTTCCCCTCAAGAAGCCTTTCGCTAAGACATTTCTTGTGGAATAGGCAAAGTGATATTTGGAAGCCCATAGAGGGCTATGGTGAAAAAGGAAATATCCTCAGATGAAATCTGGAAAGAAGCTTTCTGAGAAACTGCTTAGTGTTCTGTGAATTCATCTCACAGAGTTACATCTGTATTTCGTGGATCTCTTTGCTAGCCTTATTTCTGTGGAATCTGAGAACAGAGATTTCGGATCCCTTTGAAGACTATAGGGCCAAAGGAAATATCCTCCGATAACAAAGAGAAAGAAGGTTTCTGAGAAACTTCTTTGTGTTCTGTGAAATCATCTCACAGAGTTACAGCTTTCCCCTCAAGAAGCCTTTCGCTCAGACAGTTCTTGTGGAATTGGCATAGAGATATTTGGAAGCCCGTAGAGGGCTATGGTGAAAAAGGAAATATCCTCAGATGAAATCTGGAAAGAAGCTTTCTGAGAAACTGCTTAGTGTTCTGTGAATTCATCTCACAGAGTTACATCTGTATTTCGTGGATCTCTTTGCTAGCCTTATTTCTGTGGAATCTGAGAAAAGATATTTCGGATCCCTATGAAGACTATAGGGCCAAAGGAAATATCCTCCGATAACAAAGAGAAAGAAGCTTTCTGAGAAACTTCTTTGTGTTCTGTGAAATCATCTCACAGAGTTACAGCTTTCCCCTCAAGAAGCCTTTCGCTAAGACAGTTCTTGTGGAATTGGAAAAGTGATATTTGGAAGCCCATAGAGGGCTATGGTGAAAAAGGAAATATCCTCAGATGAACTCTGGAAAGAAGCTTTCTGAGAAACTGCTTAGTGTTCTGTGAATTCAACTCACAGAATTACATCTGTATTTCGTGGATCTCTTTGCTAGCCTTATTTCTGTGGAATCTGAGAACAGATATTTCGGATCCCTTTGAAGACTATAGGGCCAAAGGAAATATCCTGCGATAACAAAGAGAAAGAAGCTTTCTGAGAAACTTCTTTGTGTTCTGTGAAATCATCTCACAGAGTTACAGCTTTCCCCTCAAGAAGCCTTTCGCTAAGACAGTTCTTGTGGAATTGGCAAAGTGATATTTGGAAGCCCATAGAGTGCTATGGTGAAAAAGGAAATATCCTCAGATGAAATCTGGAAAGAAGCTTTCTGAGAAACTGCTTAGTGTTCTGTTAATTCATCTCATAGCGTTACATCTGTATTTCCTGGATCTCTTTGCTAGCCTTATTTCTGTGTAATCTGAGAACAGATATTTCGGATCCCTTTGAAGACTATAGGGCCAAAGGAAATATCCTTCGATAACAAAGAGAAAGAAGCTTTCTGAGAAACTTCTTTGTGTTCTGTGAAATCATCTGACAGAGTTACAGCTTTCCCCTCAAGAAGCCTTTCGCTACGACAGTTCTTGTGTAATTGGCAAAGAGATATTTGGAAGCCCATAGAGGGCTATGGTGAAAAAGGAAATATCCTCAGATGAAATCTGGAAAGAAGCTTTCTGAGAAACTGCTTAGTGTTCTGTGAATTCATCTCACAGAGTTACATCTGTATTTCGTGGATCTCTTTGCTAGCCTTATTTCTGTGGAATCTGAGAACAGATATTTCGGATCCCTTTGAAGACTATAGGGCCAAAGGAAATATCCTCCGATAACAAAGAGAAAGAAGCTTTCTGAGAAACTTCTTTGTGTTCTGTGAAATCATCTCACAGAGTTACAGCTTTCCCCTCAAGAAGCCTTTCGCTAAGACATTTCTTGTGGAATTGGCATAGAGATATTTGGAAGCCCATAGAGGGCTATGGTGAAAAAGGAAATATCCTCAGATGAAATCTGGAAAGAAGCTTTCTGAGAAACTGCTTAGTGTTCTGTGAATTCATCTCACAGAGTTACATGTGTATTTCGTGGATCTCTTTGCTAGCCTTATTTCTGTGTAATCTGAGAAAAGATATTTCGGATCCCTATGAAGACTATAGGGCCAAAGGAAATATCCTCCGATAACAAAGAGAAAGAAGCTTTCTGAGAAACTTCTTTGTGTTCTGTGAAATCATCTCACAGAGTTACAGCTTTCCCCTCAAGAAGCCTTTCGCTAAGACAGTTCTTGTGGAATTGGCAAAGTGATATTTGGAAGCCCATAGAGGGCTATGGTGAAAAAGGAAATATCCTCAGATGAACTCTGGAAAGAAGCTTTCTGAGAAACTGCTTAGTGTTCTGTGAATTCATCTCATAGAATTACATCTGTATTTCCTGGCTCTCTTTGCTAGCCTTATTTCTGTGTAATCTGAGAACAGATATTTCGGATCCCTTTGAAGACTATAGGGCCAAAGGAAATATCCTGCGATAACAAAGAGAAAGAAGCTTTCTGAGAAACTTCTTTGTGTTCTGTGAAATCATCTCACAGAGTTACAGCTTTCCCCTCAAGAAGCCTTTCGCTAAGACAGTTCTTGTGGAATTGGCAAAGTGATATTTGGTAGCCCATAGAGGGCTATGGTGAAAAAGGAAATATCCTCAGATGAAATCTGGAAAGAAGCTTTCTGAGAAACTGCTTAGTGTTCTGTTAATTCATCTCACAGCGTTACATCTGTATTTCGTGGATCTCTTTGCTAGCCTTATTTCTGTGGAATCTGAGAACAGATACTTCGGATCCCTTTGAAGACTATAGGGCCAAAGGAAATATCCTCCGATAACAAAGAGAAAGAAGCTTTCT
Source organism: Macaca nemestrina (assembly GCF_043159975.1). Classification (NCBI taxonomy): domain Eukaryota; kingdom Metazoa; phylum Chordata; class Mammalia; order Primates; family Cercopithecidae; genus Macaca; species Macaca nemestrina. Next base: position 92,576,621 of record NC_092125.1, read on the forward strand.
GAGAAACTTCGTGTTCTGTGAAATCATCTGACAGAGTTACACCTTTACCCTCAAGAAGCCTTTCGCTACGACAGTTCTTGTGTAATTGGCAAAGAGATATTTGGAAGCCCATAGAGGGCTATGGTGAAAAAGGAAATATCCTCAGATGAAATCTGGAAAGAAGCTTTCTGAGAAACTGCTTAGTGTTCTGTGAATTCATCTCACAGAGTTACATCTGTATTTCGTGGATCTCTTTGCTAGCCTTATTTCTGTGGAATCTGAGAACAGATATTTCGAATCCCTTTGAAGACTATAGTGCCAAAGGAAATATACCGCGATAACAATGAGAAAGAAGCTTTCTGAGAAACTTCTTTGTGTTCTGTGAAATCATCTCACAGAGTTACAGCTTTCCTCTCAAGAAGCCTTTCGCTAAGACATTTCTTGTGGAATAGGCAAAGTGATATTTGGAAGCCCATAGAGGGCTATGGTGAAAAAGGAAATATCCTCAGATGAAATCTGGAAAGAAGCTTTCTGAGAAACTGCTTAGTGTTCTGTGAATTCATCTCACAGAGTTACATCTGTATTTCGTGGATCTCTTTGCTAGCCTTATTTCTGTGGAATCTGAGAACAGAGATTTCGGATCCCTTTGAAGACTATAGGGCCAAAGGAAATATCCTCCGATAACAAAGAGAAAGAAGGTTTCTGAGAAACTTCTTTGTGTTCTGTGAAATCATCTCACAGAGTTACAGCTTTCCCCTCAAGAAGCCTTTCGCTCAGACAGTTCTTGTGGAATTGGCATAGAGATATTTGGAAGCCCGTAGAGGGCTATGGTGAAAAAGGAAATATCCTCAGATGAAATCTGGAAAGAAGCTTTCTGAGAAACTGCTTAGTGTTCTGTGAATTCATCTCACAGAGTTACATCTGTATTTCGTGGATCTCTTTGCTAGCCTTATTTCTGTGGAATCTGAGAAAAGATATTTCGGATCCCTATGAAGACTATAGGGCCAAAGGAAATATCCTCCGATAACAAAGAGAAAGAAGCTTTCTGAGAAACTTCTTTGTGTTCTGTGAAATCATCTCACAGAGTTACAGCTTTCCCCTCAAGAAGCCTTTCGCTAAGACAGTTCTTGTGGAATTGGAAAAGTGATATTTGGAAGCCCATAGAGGGCTATGGTGAAAAAGGAAATATCCTCAGATGAACTCTGGAAAGAAGCTTTCTGAGAAACTGCTTAGTGTTCTGTGAATTCAACTCACAGAATTACATCTGTATTTCGTGGATCTCTTTGCTAGCCTTATTTCTGTGGAATCTGAGAACAGATATTTCGGATCCCTTTGAAGACTATAGGGCCAAAGGAAATATCCTGCGATAACAAAGAGAAAGAAGCTTTCTGAGAAACTTCTTTGTGTTCTGTGAAATCATCTCACAGAGTTACAGCTTTCCCCTCAAGAAGCCTTTCGCTAAGACAGTTCTTGTGGAATTGGCAAAGTGATATTTGGAAGCCCATAGAGTGCTATGGTGAAAAAGGAAATATCCTCAGATGAAATCTGGAAAGAAGCTTTCTGAGAAACTGCTTAGTGTTCTGTTAATTCATCTCACAGCGTTACATCTGTATTTCCTGGATCTCTTTGCTAGCCTTATTTCTGTGTAATCTGAGAACAGATATTTCGGATCCCTTTGAAGACTATAGGGCCAAAGGAAATATCCTTCGATAACAAAGAGAAAGAAGCTTTCTGAGAAACTTCTTTGTGTTCTGTGAAATCATCTGACAGAGTTACAGCTTTCCCCTCAAGAAGCCTTTCGCTACGACAGTTCTTGTGTAATTGGCAAAGAGATATTTGGAAGCCCATAGAGGGCTATGGTGAAAAAGGAAATATCCTCAGATGAAATCTGGAAAGAAGCTTTCTGAGAAACTGCTTAGTGTTCTGTGAATTCATCTCACAGAGTTACATCTGTATTTCGTGGATCTCTTTGCTAGCCTTATTTCTGTGGAATCTGAGAACAGATATTTCGGATCCCTTTGAAGACTATAGGGCCAAAGGAAATATCCTCCGATAACAAAGAGAAAGAAGCTTTCTGAGAAACTTCTTTGTGTTCTGTGAAATCATCTCACAGAGTTACAGCTTTCCCCTCAAGAAGCCTTTCGCTAAGACATTTCTTGTGGAATTGGCAAAGTGATATTTGGAAGCCCATAGAGGGCTATGGTGAAAAAGGAAATATCCTCAGATGAAATCTGGAAAGAAGCTTTCTGAGAAACTGCTTAGTGTTCTGTGAATTCATCTCACAGAGTTACATGTGTATTTCGTGGATCTCTTTGCTAGCCTTATTTCTGTGGAATCTGAGAACAGATATTTCGAATCCCTTTGAAGACTATAGGGCCAAAGGAAATATCCTGCGATAACAACGAGAAAGAAGCTTTCTGAGAAACTTCTTTCTGTTCTGTGAAATCATCTCACAGAGTTACAGCTGTCCCCTCAAGAAGCCTTTCGCTAAGACAGTTCTTGTGGAATTGGCAAAGTGATATTTGGAAGCCCATAGAGGGCTATGGTGAAAAAGAAAATATTCTCAGATGAAATCTGGAAAGAAGCTTTCTGAGAAACTGCTTATTGTTCTGTGAATTCATCTCACAGAGTTACATCTGTATTTCGTGGATGTCTTTGCTAGCCTTATTTCTGTGGAATCTGAGAACAGAGATTTCGGATCCCTTTGAAGACTATAGGGCCAAAGGAAATATCCTCCGATAACAAAGAGAAAGAAGCTTTCTGAGAAACTTCTTTGTGTTCTGTGAAATCATCTCACAGAGTTACAGCTTTCCCCTCAAGAAGCCTTTCGCTCAGACAGTTCTTGTGGAATTGGCAAAGAGATATTTGGAAGCCCATAGAGGGCTATGGTGAAAAAGGAAATATCCTCAGATGAAATCTGGAAAGAAGCTTTCTGAGAAACTGCTTAGTGTTCTGTGAATTCATCTCACAGAGTTACATCTGTATTTCGTGGATCCCTTTGCTAGCCTTATTTCTGTGGAATCTGAGAACAGAGATTTCGGATCCCTTTGAAGACTATAGGGCCAAAGGAAATATCCTCCGATAACAAAGAGAAAGAAGCTTTCTGAGAAACTTCTTTGTGTTCTGTGAAATCATCTCACAGAGTTACAGCTTTCCCCTCAAGAAGCCTTTCGCTAAGACAGTTCTTGTAGAATTGGCAAAGTCATATTTGGAAGCCCATAGAGGGCTACGGTGAAAAAGGAAATATCCTCAGATGAAATCTGGAAAGAAGCTTTCTGAGAAACTGCTTAGTGTTCTGTGAATTCATCTCACAGAGTTACATCAGTATTTCGTGGATCTCTTTGCTAGCCTTATTTCTGTGGAATCTGAGAACAGATATTTCGGATCCTTTTAAAGACTATAGGGCCAAAGGAAATATCCTGGGGTAACAAAGAGAAAGAAGCTTTCTGAGCAACTTCTTTGTGTTCTGTGAAATCATCTCACAGTGTTACAGCTTTCCCCTCAAGAAGCCTTTCGCTACGACAGTTCTTGTGGAATTGGCAAAGTGATATTTGGAAGCCCATAGAGTGCTATGGTGAAAAAGGAAATATCCTCAGATGAAATCTGGAAAGAAGCTTTCTGAGAAACTGCTTAGTGTTCTGTTAATTCATCTCACAGCGTTACATCTGTATTTCCTGGATCTCTTTGCTAGCCTTATTTCTGTGTAATCTGAGAACAGATATTTCGGATCCCTTTGAAGACTATAGGGCCAAAGGAAATATCCTCCGAAAACAAAGAGAAAGAAGCTTTCTGAGAAACTTCTTTGTGTTCTGTGAAATCATCTCACAGAGTTACAGCTTTCCCCTCAAGAAGCCTTTCGCTAAGACAGTTCTTGTGGAATTGACAAAGTGATATTTGGAAGCCCAAAGGGGGCTATGGTGAAAAAGGAAATATCCTCAGATGAAATCTGGAAAGAATCTTTTTGAGAAACTGCTTAGTGTTCTGTTAATTCATCTCACAGAGTTACATCTGTATTTCGTGGATCTCTTTGCTAGCCTTATTTCTGTGTAATCTGAGAACAGATATTTCGGATCCCTTTGAAGGCTATAGGGCCAAAGGAAATATCCTCCGATAACAAAGAGAAAGAAGCTTTCTGAGAAACTTCTTTGTGTTCTGTGAAATCATCTCACAGAGTTACAGCTTTCCTCTCAAGAAGCCTTTCGCTAAGACAGTTCTTGTGTAATTGGCAAAGAGATATTTGGAAGCCCATAGAGGGCTATGGTGAAAAAGGAAATATCCTCAGATGAAATCTGGAAAGAAGCTTTCTGAGAAACTGCTTAGTGTTCTGTGAATTCATCTCACAGAATTACATCTGTATTTCGTGGATCTCTTTGCTAGCCTTATTTCTGTGGAATTTGAGAACAGATATTTCGGATCCCTTTGAAGACTATAGGGCCAAAGGAAATATCCTGCGATAACAAAGTGAAAGAAGCTTTCTGTGAAACTTCTTTGTGTTCTGTGAAATCATCTCACAGAGTTACAGCTTTCCCCTCAAGAAGCCTTTCGCTAAGACAGTTCTTGTGGAATTGGCAAAGTGATATTTGGAAGCCCATAGAGGGCTATGGTGAAAAAGGAAATATCCTCAGATGAAATCTGGAAAGAAGCTTTCTGAGCAACTTCTTTGTGTTCTGTAAAATCATCTCACAGAGTTACAGCTTTCCCCTCAAGAAGCCTTTCGCTAAGACAGTTCTTGTGGAATTGGCAAAGTGATATTTGGAAGCCCATAGAGGGCTATGGTGAAAAAGGAAATATCCTCAGATGAAATCTGGAAAGAAGCTTTCTGAGAAACTGCTTAGTGTTCTGTGAATTCATCTCACAGCGTTACATCTGTATTTCGTGGATCCCTTTGCTAGCCTTATTTCTGTGGAATCTGAGAACAGATATTTCGGATCCCTTTGAAGACTATAGGGCCAAAGGAAATATCCTCCGATAACAAAGAGAAAGAAGCTTTCTGAGAAACTTCTTTCTGTTCTGTGAAATCATCTCACAGAGTTACAGCTGTCCCCTCAAGAAGCCTTTCGCTACGAAAGTTCTTGTGTAATTGGCAAAGAGATATTTGGAAGCCCATAGAGGGCTATGGTGAAAAAGGAAATATCCTCAGATGAAATCTGGAAAGAAGCTTTCTGAGAAACTGCTTAGTGTTCTGTGAATTCATCTCACAGAGTTACATCTGTATTTCGTGGATCTCTTTGCTAGCCTTATTTCTGTGGAATCTGAGAACAGATATTTCGGATCCCTCTGAAGACTATAGGGCCAAAGGAAATATCCTCCGATAACAAAGAGAAAGAAGCTTTCTGAGAAACTTCTTTGTGTTCTGTGAAATCATCTCACAGAGTTACAGCTTTCCCCTCAAGAAGCCTTTCGCTAAGACAGTTCTTGTGGAATTGGCAAAGTGATATTTGGAAGCCCATAGGGGGCTATGTTGAAAAAGGAAATATCCTCAGATGAAATCTGGAAAGAAGCTTTCTGAGAAACTGCTTAGTGTTCTGTGAATTCATCTCACAGAGTTACATCTGTATTTCGTGGATCTCTTTGCTAGCCTTATTTCTGTGGAATCTGAGAACAGAGATTTCGGATCCCTTTGAAGACTACAGGGCCAATGGAAATATCCTCCGATAACAAAGAGAAAGAAGCTTTCTGAGAAACTTCTTTGTGTTCTGTGAAATCATCTCACAGAGTTACAGCTTTCCCCTCAAGAAGCCTTTCGCTCAGACAGTTCTTGTGGAATTGGCAAAGAGATATTTGGAAGCCCATAGAGGGCTATGGTGAAAAAGGAAATATCCTCAGATGAAATCTGGAAAGAAGCTTTCTGAGAAACTGCTTAGTTTTCTGTGAATTCATCTCACAGAGTTACATGTGTATTTCGTGGATCTCTTTGCTAGCCTTATTTCTGTGGAATCTGAGAAAAGATATTTCGGATCCCTCTGAAGACTATAGGGCCAAAGGAAATATCCTCCGATAACAAAGAGAAGGAAGCTTTCTGAGAAACTTCTTTGTGTTCTGTGAAATCATCTCACAGAGATACAGCTTTCCCCTCAAGAAGCCTTTCGCTAAGACAGTTCTTGTGGAATTGGCAAAGTGATATTTGGAAGCCCATAGAGGGCTATGGTGAAAAAGGAAATATCCTCAGATGAAATCTGGAAAGAAGCTTTCTGAGAAACTGCTTAGTGTTCTGTTAATTCATCTCACAGAGTTACATCTGTATTTCGTGGATCTCTTTGCTAGCCTTATTTCTGTGTAATCTGAGAACAGATATTTCGGATCCCTTTGAAGGCTATAGGGCCAAAGGAAATATCCTCCGATAACAAAGAGAAAGAAGCTTTCTGAGAAACTTCTTTGTGTTCTGTGAAATCATCTCACAGAGTTACAGCTTTCCCCTCAAGAAGCCTTTCGCTAAGACAGTTCTTGTGTAATTGGCAAAGAGATATTTGGAAGCCCATAGAGGGCTATGGTGAAAAAGGAAATATCCTCAGATGAAATCTGGAAAGAAGCTTTCTGAGAAACTGCTTAGTGTTCTGTGAATTCATCTCACAGAATTACATCTGTATTTCGTGGATCTCTTTGCTAGCCTTATTTCTGTGGAATTTGCGAACAGATATTTCGGATCCCTTTGAAGACTATAGGGCCAAAGGAAATATCCTGCGATAACAAAGTGAAAGAAGCTTTCTGAGAAACTTCTTTGTGTTCTGTGAAATCATCTCACAGAGTTACAGCTTTCCCCTCAAGAAGCCTTTCGCTAAGACACTTCTTGTGGAATTGGCAAAGTGATATTTGGAAGCCCATAGAGGGCTATGGTGAAAAAGGAAATATCCTCAGATGAAATCTGGAAAGAAGCTTTCTGAGCAACTTCTTTGTGTTCTGTAAAATCATCTCACAGAGTTACAGCTTTCCCCTCAAGAAGCCTTTCGCTAAGACAGTTCTTGTGGAATTGGCAAAGTGATATTTGGAAGCCCATAGAGGGCTATGGTGAAAAAGGAAATATCCTCTGATGAAATCTGGAAAGAAGCTTTCTGAGAAACTGCTAAGTGTTCTGTGAATTCATCTCACAGAGTTACATCTGTATTTCGTGGATCTCTTTGCTAGCCTTATTTCTGTGGAATCTGAGAACAGATATTTCGAATCCCTTTGAAGACTATACGGCCAAAGGAAATATCCTGCGATAACAAAGAGAAAGAAGCTTTCTGAGAAACTTCTTTCTGTTCTGTGAAATCATCTCACAGAGTTACAGCTTTCCCCTCAAGAAACCTTTCGCTAAGACAGTTCTTGTGGAATTGGCAAAGTGATATTTGGAAGCCCATAGAGGGCTATGGTGAAAAAGGAAATATCCTCAGATGAAATCTGGAAAGAAGCTTTCTGAGAAACTGCTTAGTGTTCTGTGAATTCATCTCACAGAGTTACATCTGTATTTCGTGGATCTATTTGCTAGCCTTATTTCTGTGGAATCTGAGAACAGAGATTTCGGATCCCTTTGAAGACTATAGGGCCAAAGGAAATATCCTCCGATAACAAAGAGAAAGAAGGTTTCTGAGAAACTTCTTTGTGTTCTGTGAAATCATCTCACAGAGTTACAGCTTTCTCCTCAAGAAGCCTTTCGCTCAGACAGTTCTTGTGGAATTGGCATAGAGATATTTGGAAGCCCATAGAGGGCTATGGTGAAAAAGGAAATATCCTCAGATGAAATCTGGAAAGAAGCTTTCTGAGAAACTGCTTAGTGTTCTGTGAATTCATCTCACAGAGTTACATCTGTATTTCGTGGATCTCTTTGCTAGCCTTATTTCTGTGTAATCTGAGAACAGATATTTCGGATCCCTTTGAAGGCTATAGGGCCAAAGGAAATATCCTCCGATAACAAAGAGAAAGAAGCTTTCTGAGAAACTTCTTTGTGTTCTGTGAAATCATCTCACAGAGTTACAGCTTTCCCCTCAAGAAGCCTTTCGCTAAGACAGTTCTTGTGTAATTGGCAAAGAGATATTTGGAAGCCCATAGAGGGCTATGGTGAAAAAGGAAATATCCTCAGATGAAATCTGGAAAGAAGCTTTCTGAGAAACTGCTTAGTGTTCTGTGAATTCATCTCACAGAATTACATCTGTATTTCGTGGATCTCTTTGCTAGCCTTATTTCTGTGGAATTTGCGAACAGATATTTCGGATCCCTTTGAAGACTATAGGGCCAAAGGAAATATCCTGCGATAACAAAGTGAAAGAAGCTTTCTGAGAAACTTCTTTGTGTTCTGTGAAATCATCTCACAGAGTTACAGCTTTCCCCTCAAGAAGCCTTTCGCTAAGACACTTCTTGTGGAATTGGCAAAGTGATATTTGGAAGCCCATAGAGGGCTATGGTGAAAAAGGAAATATCCTCAGATGAAATCTGGAAAGAAGCTTTCTGAGCAACTTCTTTGTGTTCTGTAAAATCATCTCACAGAGTTACAGCTTTCCCCTCAAGAAGCCTTTCGCTAAGACAGTTCTTGTGGAATTGGCAAAGTGATATTTGGAAGCCCATAGAGGGCTATGGTGAAAAAGGAAATATCCTCTGATGAAATCTGGAAAGAAGCTTTCTGAGAAACTGCTAAGTGTTCTGTGAATTCATCTCACAGAGTTACATCTGTATTTCGTGGATCTCTTTGCTAGCCTTATTTCTGTGGAATCTGAGAACAGATATTTCGAATCCCTTTGAAGACTATAGGGCCAAAGGAAATATCCTGCGATAACAAAGAGAAAGAAGCTTTCTGAGAAACTTCTTTCTGTTCTGTGAAATCATCTCACAGAGTTACAGCTTTCCCCTCAAGAAACCTTTCGCTAAGACAGTTCTTGTGGAATTGGCAAAGTGATATTTGGAAGCCCATAGAGGGCTATGGTGAAAAAGGAAATATCCTCAGATGAAATCTGGAAAGAAGCTTTCTGAGAAACTGCTTAGTGTTCTGTGAATTCATCTCACAGAGTTACATCTGTATTTCGTGGATCTCTTTGCTAGCCTTATTTCTGTGGAATCTGAGAACAGAGATTTCGGATCCCTTTGAAGACTATAGGGCCAAAGGAAATATCCTCCGATAACAAAGAGAAAGAAGGTTTCTGAGAAACTTCTTTGTGTTCTGTGAAATCATCTCACAGAGTTACAGCTTTCTCCTCAAGAAGCCTTTCGCTCAGACAGTTCTTGTGGAATTGGCATAGAGATATTTGGAAGCCCATAGAGGGCTATGGTGAAAAAGGAAATATCCTCAGATGAAATCTGGAAAGAAGCTTTCTGAGAAACTGCTTAGTGTTCTGTGAATTCATCTCACAGAGTTACATGTGTATTTCGTGGATCTCTTTGCTAGCCTTATTTCTGTGTAATCTGAGAAAAGATATTTCGGATCCCTATGAAGACTATAGGGCCAAAGGAAATATCCTCCGATAACAAAGAGAAAGAAGCTTTCTGAGAAACTTCTTTGTGTTCTGTGAAATCATCTCACAGAGTTACAGCTTTCCCCTTAAGAAGCCTTTCGCTAAGACAGTTCTTGTGGAATTGGCAAAGTGATATTTGGAAGCCCATAGAGGGCTATGGTGAAAAAGGAAATATCCTCAGATGAACTCTGGAAAGAAGCTTTCTGAGAAACTGCTTTGTGTTCTGTGAATTCATCTCATAGAATTACATCTGTATTTCGTGGATCTCTTTGCTAGCCTTATTTCTGTGTAATCTGAGAACAGATATTTCGGATCCCTTTGAAGACTATAGGGCAAAAGGGAATATCCTGCGATAACAAAGAGAAAGAAGCTTTCTGAGAAACTTCTTTGTGTTCTGTGAAATCATCTCACAGAGTTACAGCTTTCCCCTCAAGAAGCCTTTCGCTAAGACAGTTCTTGTGGAATTGGCAAAGTGATATTTGGAAGCCCATAGAGGTCTATGGTGAAAAAGGAAATATCCTCAGATGAAATCTGGAAAGAAGCTTTCTGAGAAACTGCTTAGTGTTCTGTGAATTCATCTCACAGCGTTACATCTGTATTTCGTGGATCTCTTTGCTAGCCTTATTTCTGTGGAATCTGAGAACAGAGATTTCGGATCCCTTTGAAGACTATAGGGCCAAAGGAAATATCCTCCGATAACAAAGAGAAAGAAGCTTTCTGAGAAACTTCTTTGTGTTCTGTGAAATCATCTCACAGAGTTACAGCTTTCCCCTCAAGAAGCCTTTCGCTCAGACAGTTCTTGTGGAATTGGCAAAGAGATATTTGGAACCCCATAGAGGGCTATGGTGAAAAAGGAAATATCCTCAGATGAAATCTGGAAAGAAGCTTTCTGAGAAACTGCTTAGTGTTCTGTGAATTCATCTCACAGCGTTACATCTGTATTTCGTGGATCTCTTTGCTAGCCTTATTTCTGTGGAATCTGAGAACAGAGATTTCGGATCCCTTTGAAGACTATAGGGCCAAAGGAAATATCCTCCGATAACAAAGAGAAAGAAGCTTTCTGAGAAACTTCTTTGTGTTCTGTGAAATCATCTCACAGAGTTACAGCTTTCCCCTCAAGAAGCCTTTCGCTCAGACAGTTCTTGTGGAATTGGCAAAGAGATATTTGGAACCCCATAGAGGGCTATGGTGAAAAAGGAAATATCCTCAGATGAAATCTGGAAAGAAGCTTTCTGAGAAACTGCTTAGTGTTCTGTGAATTCATCTCACAGCGTTACATCTGTATTTCGTGGATCTCTTTGCTAGCCTTATTTCTGTGGAATCTGAGAACAGAGATTTCGGATCCCTTTGAAGACTATAGGGCCAAAGGAAATATCCTCCGATAACAAAGAGAAAGAAGCTTTCTGAGAAACTTCTTTGTGTTCTGTGAAATCATCTCACAGAGTTACAGCTTTCCCCTCAAGAAGCCTTTCGCTCAGACAGTTCTTGTGGAATTGGCAAAGAGATATTTGGAACCCCATAGAGGGCTATGGTGAAAAAGGAAATATCCTCAGATGAAATCTGGAAAGAAGCTTTCTGAGAAACTGCTTAGTGTTCTGTGAATTCATCTCACAGAGTTACATGTGTATTTCGTGGATCTCTTTGCTAGCCTTATTTCTGTGGAATCTGAGAAAAGATATTTCGGATCCCTATGAAGACTATAGGGCCAAAGGAAATATCCTCCGATAACAAAGAGAAGGAAGCTTTCTGAGAAACTTCTTTGTGTTCTGTGAAATCATCTCACAGAGATACAGCTTTCCCCTCAAGAAGCCTTTCGCTAAGACAGTTCTTGTGGAATTGGCAAAGTGATATTTGGAAGCCCATAGAGGGCTATGGTGAAAAAGGAAATATCCTCAGATGAAATCTGGAAAGAAGCTTTCTGAGAAACTGCTTAGTGTTCTGTTAATTCATCTCACAGAGTTACATCTGTATTTCGTGGATCTCTTTGCTAGCCTTATTTCTGTGTAATCTGAGAACAGATATTTCGGATCCCTTTGAAGGCTATAGGGCCAAAGGAAATATTCTCCGATAACAAAGAGAAAGAAGCTTTCGGAGAAACTTCTTTGTGTTCTGTGAAATCATCTCACAGAGTTACAGCTTTCCCCTCAAGAAGCCTTTCGCTAAGACAGTTCTTGTGTAATTGGCAAAGAGATTTTTGGAAGCCCATAGAGGGCTATGGTGAAAAAGGAAATATCCTCAGATGTAATCTGGAAAGAAGCTTTCTGAGAAACTGCTAAGTGTTCTGTGAATTCATCTCACAGAGTTACATCTGTATTTCGTGGATCTCTTTGCTAGCCTTATTTCTGTGGAATCTGAGAACAGATATTTCGAATCCCTTTGAAGACTATACGGCCAAAGGAAATATCCTGCGATAACAAAGAGAAAGAAGCTTTCTGAGAAACTTCTTTCTGTTCTGTGAAATCATCTCACAGAGTTACAGCTTTCCCCTCAAGAAGCCTTTCGCTAAGACAGTTCTTGTGGAATTGGCAAAGTGATATTTGGAAGCCCATAGAGGGCTATGGTGAAAAAGGAAATATCCTCAGATGAAATCTGGAAAGAAGCTTTCTGAGAAACTGCTTAGTGTTCTGTGAATTCATCTAACAGAGTTACATCTGTATTTCGTGGATCTCTTTGCTAGCCTTATTTCTGTGGAATCTGAGAACAGAGATTTCGGATCCCTTTGAAGACTATAGGGCCAAAGGAAATATCCTCCGATAACAAAGAGAAAGAAGGTTTCTGAGAAACTTCTTTGTGTTCTGTGAAATCATCTCACAGAGTTACAGCTTTCTCCTCAAGGAGCCTTTCGCTCAGACAGTTCTTGTGGAATTGGCATAGAGATATTTGGAAGCCCATAGAGGGCTATGGTGAAAAAGGAAATATCCTCAGATGAAATCTGGAAAGAAGCTTTCTGAGAAACTGCTTAGTGTTCTGTGAATTCATCTCACAGAGTTACATGTGTATTTCGTGGATCTCTTTGCTAGCCTTATTTCTGTGTAATCTGAGAACAGATATTTCGGATCCCTATGAAGACTATAGGGCCAAAGGAAATATCCTCCGATAACAAAGAGAAAGAAGGTTTCTGAGAAACTTCTTTGTGTTCTGTGAAATCATCTCACAGAGTTACAGCTTTCCCCTCAAGAAGCCTTTCGCTCAGACAGTTCTTGTGGAATTGGCATAGAGATATTTGGAAGCCCATAGAGGGCTATGGTGAAAAAGGAAATATCCTCAGAAGAAATCTGGAAAGAAGCTTTCTGAGAAACTGCTTAGTGTTCTGTGAATTCATCTCACAGAGTTACATGTGTATTTCGTGGATCTCTTTGCTAGCCTTATTTCTGTGTAATCTGAGAAAAGATATTTCGGATCCCTATGAAGACTATAGGGCCAAAGGAAATATCCTCCGATAACAAAGAGAAAGAAGCTTTCTGAGAAACTTCTTTGTGTTCTGTGAAATCATCTCACAGAGTTACAGCTTTCCCCTCATGAAGCCTTTCGCTAAGACAGTTCTTGTGGAATTGGCAAAGTGATATTTGGAAGCCCATAGAGGGCTATGGTGAAAAAGGAAATATCCTCAGATGAACTCTGGAAAGAAGCTTTCTGAGAAACTGCTTAGTGTTCTGTGAATTCAACTCACAGAATTACATCTGTATTTCGTGGATCTCTTTGCTAGCCTTATTTCTGTGTAATCTGAGAACAGATATTTCGGATCCCTTTGAAGACTATAGGGCCAAAGGAAATATCCTGCGATAACAAAGAGAAAGAAGCTTTCTGAGAAACTTCTTTGTGTTCTGTGAAATCATCTCACAGAGTTACAGCTTTCCCCTCAAGAAGCCTTTCGCTATGACAGTTCTTGTGGAATTGGCAAAGTGATATTTGGAGGCCCATAGAGTGCTATGGTGAAAAAGGAAATATCCTCAGATGAAATCTGGAAAGAAGCTTTCTGAGAAACTGCTTAGTGTTCTGTTAATTCATCTCACAGCGTTACATCTGTATTTCGTGGATCTCTTTGCTAGCCTTATTTCTGTGTAATCTGAGAACAGATATTTCGGATCCCTTTGAAGACTATAGGGCCAAAGGAAATATCCTCCGAAAACAAAGAGAAAGAAGCTTTCTGAGAAACTTCTTTGTGTTCTGTGAAATCATCTGACAGAGTTACACCTTTACCCTCAAGAAGCCTTTCGCTACGACAGTTCTTGTGTAATTGGCAAAGAGATATTTGGAAGCCCATAGAGGGCTATGGTGAAAAAGGAAATATCCTCAGATGAAATCTGGAAAGAAGCTTTCTGAGAAACTGCTTAGTGTTCTGTGAATTCATCTCACAGAGTTACATCTGTATTTCGTGGATCTCTTTGCTAGCCTTATTTCTGTGTAATCTGAGAACAGATATTTCGGATCCCTTTGAAGACTATAGGGCCAAAGGAAATATCCTCCGATAACAAAGAGAAAGAAGCTTTCTGAGAAACTTCTTTGTGTTCTGTGAAATCATCTCACAGAGTTACAGCTTTCCCCTCAAGAAGCCTTTCGCTAAGACATTTCTTGTGGAATTGGCAAAGTGATATTTGGAAGCCCATAGAGGGCTATGGTGAAAAAGGAAATATCCTCAGATGAAATCTGGAAAGAAGCTTTCTGAGAAACTGCTTAGTGTTCTGTGAATTCATCTCACAGAGTTACATGTGTATTTCGTGGATCTCTTTGCTAGCCTTATTTCTGTGGAATCTGAGAACAGATATATCGAATCCCTTTGAAGACTATAGGGCCAAAGGAAATATCCTGCGATAACAATGAGAAAGAAGCTTTCTGAGAAACTTCTTTCTGTTCTGTGAAATCATCTCACAGAGTTACAGCTTTCCCCTCAAGAAGCCTTTCGCTAAGACAGTTCTTGTGGAATTGGCAAAGTGATATTTGGAAGCCCATAGAGGGCTATGGTGAAAAAGGAAATATCCTCAGATGAAATCTGGAAAGAAGCTTTCTGAGAAACTGCTTAGTGTTCTGTGAATTCATCTCACAGAGTTACATGTGTATTTCGTGGATCTCTTTGCTAGCCTTATTTCTGTGGAATCTGAGAACAGAGATTTCGGATCCCTTTGAAGACTATAGGGCCAAAGGAAATATCCTCCGATAACAAAGAGAAAGAAGCTTTCTGAGAAACTTCTTTGTGTTCTGTGAAATCATCTCACAGAGTTACAGCTTTCCCCTCAAGAAGCCTTTCGCTCAGACAGTTCTTGTGGAATTGGCAAAGTGATATTTGGAAGCCCATAGAGGGCTATGGTGAAAAAGGAAATATCCTCAGATGAAATCTGGAAAGAAGCTTTCTGAGAAACTGCTTAGTGTTCTGTGAATTCATCTCACAGCGTTACATCTGTATTTCGTGGATCCATTTGCTAGCCTTATTTCTGTGGAATCTGAGAACAGATATTTCGGATCCCTTTGAAGACTATAGGGCCAAAGGAAATATCCTCCGATAACAAAGAGAAAGAAGCTTTCTGAGAAACTTCTTTCTGTTCTGTGAAATCATCTCACAGAGTTACAGCTGTCCCCTCAAGAAGCCTTTCGCTACGAAAGTTCTTGTGTAATTGGCAAAGAGATATTTGGAAGCCCATAGAGGGCTATGGTGAAAAAGGAAATATCCTCAGATGAAATCTGGAAAGAAGCTTTCTGAGAAACTGCTTAGTGTTCTGTGAATTCATCTCACAGAGTTACATCTGTATTTCGTGGATCTCTTTGCTAGCCTTATTTCTGTGTAATCTGAGAACAGATATTTCGGATCCCTTTGAAGACTATAGGGCCAAAGGAAATATCCTCCGATAACAAAGAGAAAGAAGCTTTCTGAGAATCTTCTTTGTGTTCTGTGAAATCATCTCACAGAGTTACAGCTTTCCCCTCAAGAAGCCTTTCGCTAAGACAGTTCTTGTGGAATTGGCAAAGTGATATTTGGAAGCCCATAGGGGGCTATGGTGAAAAAGGAAATATCCTCAGATGAAATCTGGAAAGAAGCTTTCTGAGAAACTGCTTAGTGTTCTGTGAATTCATCTCACAGAGTTACATCTGTATTTCGTGGATCTCTTTGCTAGCCTTATTTCTGTGGAATCTGAGAACAGATATTTCGGAACCTTTTAAAGACTATAGGGCCAAAGGAAATATCCTGCGGTAACAAAGAGAAAGAAGCTTTCTGAGCAACTTCTTTGTGTTCTGTGAAATCATCTCACAGAGTTACAGCTTTCCCCTCAAGAAGCCTTTCGCTCAGACAGTTCTTATGGAAATGACAAAGAGATATTTGGAAGCCCATAGAGGGCTATGGTGAAAAAGGAAATATCCTCAGATGAAATCTGGAAAGAAGCTTTCTGAGAAACTGCTTAGTGTTCTGTGAATTCATCTCACAGAGTTACATGTGTATTTCGTGGATCTCTTTGCTAGCCTTATTTCTGTGGAATCTGAGAAAAGATATTTCGGATTCCTATGAAGACTATAGGGCCAAAGGAAATATCCTCCGATAACAAAGAGAAGGAAGCTTTCTGAGAAACTTCTTTGTGTTCTGTGAAATCACCTCACAGAGATACAGCTTTCCCCTCAAGAAGCCTTTCGCTAAGACAGTTCTTGTGGAATTGGCAAAGTGATATTTGGAAGCCCATAGAGGGCTATGGTGAAAAAGGAAATATCCTCAGATGAAATCTGGAAAGAAGCTTTCTGAGAAACTGCTTAGTGTTCTGTGAATTCATCTCACAGAGTTACATGTGTATTTCGTGGATCTCTTTGCTAGCCTTATTTCTGTGTAATCTGAGAACAGATATTTCGGATCCCTTTGAAGGCTATAGGGCCAAAGGAAATATCCTCCGATAACAAAGAGAAAGAAGCTTTCTGAGAAACTTCTTTGTGTTCTGTGAAATCATCTCACAGAGTTACAGCTTTCCCCTCAAGAAGCCTTTCGCTAAGACAGTTCTTGTGTAATTGGCAAAGAGATATTTGGAAGCCCATAGAGGGCTATGGTGAAAAAGGAAATATCCTCAGATGAAATCTGGAAAGAAGCTTTCTGAGAAACTGCTTAGTGTTCTGTGAATTCATCTCAGAGAATTACATCTGTATTTCGTGGATCTCTTTGCTAGCCTTATTTCTGTGGAATTTGAGAACAGATATTTTGGATCCCTTTGAAGACTATAGGGCCAATGGAAATATCCTCCGATAACAAAGAGAAAGAAGCTTTCTGAGAAACTTCTTTGTGTTCTGTGAAATCATCTCACAGAGTTACAGCTTTCCCCTCAAGAAGCCTTTCGCTACGACAGTTCTTGTGTAATTGGCAAAGAGATATTTGGAAGCCCATAGAGGGCTATGGTGAAAAAGGAAATATCCTCAGATGAAATCTGGAAAGAAGCTTTCTGAGAAACTGCTTAGTGTTCTGTGAATTCATCTCACAGCGTTACATCTGTATTTCGTGGATCTCTTTGCTAGCCTTATTTCTGTGGAATCTGAGAACAGATATTTCGAATCCCTTTGAAGGCTATAGGGCCAAAGGAAATATCCTGCGATAACAAAGTGAAAGAAGCTTTCTGAGAAACTTCTTTGTGTTCTGTGAAATCATCTCACAGAGTTACAGCTTTCCCCTCAAGAAGCCTTTCGCTAAGACAGTTCTTGTGGAATTGGCAAAGTGATATTTGGAAGCCCATAGAGGGCTATGGTGAAAAAGGAAATATCCTCAGATGAAATCTGGAAAGAAGCTTTCTGAGAAACTGCTTAGTGTTCTGTGAATTCATCTCACAGAGTTACATGTGTATTTCGTGGATCTCTTTGCTAGCCTTATTTCTGTGGAATCTGAGAAAAGATATTTCGGATCCCTATGAAGAATATAGGGCCAAAGGAAATATCCTCCGATAACAAAGAGAAGGAACCTTCTGAGAAACTTCTTTGTGTTCTGTGAAATCATCTCACAGAGATACAGCTTTCCCCTCAAGAAGCCTTTCGCTAAGACAGTTCTTGTGGAATTGGCAAAGTGATATTTGGAAGCCCATAGAGGGCTATGGTGAAAAAGGAAATATCCTCAGATGAAATCTGGAAAGAAGATTTCTGAGAAACTGCTTAGTGTTCTGTGAATTCATCACACAGAGTTACATCTGTATTTCGTGGATCTCTTTGCTAGCCTTATTTCTGTGGAATCTGAGAACAGATATTTCGGATCCTTTTAAAGACTATAGGGCCAAAGGAAATATCCTGCGGTAACAAAGAGAAAGAAGCTTTCTGAGAAACTTCTTTGTGTTCTGTGAAATCATCTCACAGAGTTACAGCTTTCCCCTCAAGAAGCCTTTCGCTAAGACAGTTCTTGTGGAATTGGCAAAGTGATATTTGGAAGCCCATAGAGGGCTATGGTGAAAAAGGAAATATCCTCAGATGAAATCTGGAAAGAAGCTTTCTGAGAAACTGCTTAGTGTTCTGTGAATTCATCTCACAGAGTTACATCTGTATTTCGTGGATCTCTTTGCTAGCCTTATTTCTGTGGAATCTGAGAACGGAGATTTCGGATCCCTTTGAAGACTATAGGGCCAAAGGAAATATCCTCCGATAACAAAGAGAAAGAAGCTTTCTGAGAAACTTCTTTGTGTTCTGTGAAATCATCTCACAGAGTTACAGCTTTCCCCTCAAGAAGCCTTTCGCTCAGACAGTTCTTGTGGAATTGGCAAAGAGATATTTGGAAGCCCATAGAGGGCTATGGTGAAAAAGGAAATATCCTCAGATGAAATCTGGAAAGAAGCTTTCTGAGAAACTGCTTAGTGTTCTGTGAATTCATCTCACAGAGTTACATCTGTATTTCGTGGATCTCTTTGCTAGCCTTATTTCTGTGTAATCTGAGAACAGATATTTCGGATCCCTTTGAAGACTATAGGGCCAAAGGAAATATCCTGCGATAACAAAGAGAAAGAAGCTTTCTGAGAAACTTCTTTGTGTTCTGTGAAATCATCTCACAGAGTTACAGCTTTCCCCTCAAGAAGCCTTTCGCTCAGACAGTTCTTGTGGAATTGGCAAAGAGATATTTGGAAGCCCATAGAGGGCTATGGTGAAAAAGGAAATATCCTCAGATGAAATCTGGAAAGAAGCTTTCTGAGAAACTGCTTAGTGTTCTGTGAATTCATCTCACAGAGTTACATGTGTATTTCGTGGATCTCTTTGCTAGCCTTATTTCTGTGGAATCTGAGAAAAGATATTTCGGATCCCTATGAAGACTATAGGGCCAAAGGAAATATCCTCCGATAACAAAGAGAAGGAAGGTTTCTGAGAAACTTCTTTGTGTTCTGTGAAATCATCTCACAGAGATACAGCTTTCCCCTCAAGAAGCCTTTCGCTAAGACAGTTCTTGTGGAATTGGCAAAGTGATATTTGGAAGCCCATAGAGGGCTATGGTGAAAAAGGAAATATCCTCAGATGAAATCTGGAAAGAAGCTTTCTGAGAAACTGCTTAGTGTTCTGTTAATTCATCTCACAGAGTTACATCTGTATTTCGTGGATCTCTTTGCTAGCCTTATTTCTGTGTAATCTGAGAACAGATATTTCGGATACGTTTGAAGGCTATAGGGCCAAAGGAAATATCCTCCGATAACAAAGAGAAAGAAGGTTTCTGAGAAACTTCTTTGTGTTCTGTGAAATCATCTCACAGAGTTACAGCTTTCCCCTCAAGAAGCCTTTCGCTCAGACAGTTCTTGTGGAATTGGCATAGAGATATTTGGAAGCCCATAGAGGGCTATGGTGAAAAAGGAAATATCCTGAGATGAAATCTGGAAAGAAGCTTTCTGAGAAACTGCTTAGTGTTCTGTTAATTCATCTCACAGCGTTACATCTGTATTTCGTGGATCTCTTTGCTAGCCTTATTTCTGTGGAATCTGAGAACAGATATTTCGGATCCCTTTGAAGACTATAGTGCCAAAGGAAATATCCTCCGATAACAAAGAGAAAGAAGCTTTCTGAGAAACTTCGTGTTCTGTGAAATCATCTGACAGAGTTACAGCTTTCCCCTCAAGAAACCTTTCGCTACGACAGTTCTTGTGTAATTGGCAAAGAGATATTTGGAAGCCCATAGAGGGCTATGGTGAAAAAGGAAATATCCTCAGATGAAATCTGGAAAGAAGCTTTCTGAGAAACTGCGTAGTGTTCTGTGAATTCATCTCACAGAGTTACATCTGTATTTCGTGGATCTCTTTGCTAGCCTTATTTCTGTGGAATCTGAGAACAGATATTTCGAATCCCTTTGAAGACTATAGGGCCAAAGGAAATATCCTGCGATAACAATGAGAAAGAAGCTTTCTGAGAAACTTCTTTCTGTTCTGTGAAATCATCTCACAGAGTTACAGCTTTCCCCTCAAGAAGCCTTTCGCTAAGACAGTTCTTGTGGAATTGGCAAAGTGATATTTGGAAGCCCATAGAGGGCTATGGTGAAAAAGGAAATATCCTCAGATGAAATCTGGAAAGAAGCTTTCTGAGAAACTGCTTAGTGTTCTGTGAATTCATCTCACAGAGTTACATCTGTATTTCGTGGATCTCTTTGCTAGCCTTATTTCTGTGGAATCTGAGAACAGAGATTTCGGATCCCTTTGAAGACTATAGGGCCAAAGGAAATATCCTCCGATAACAAAGAGAAAGAAGGTTTCTGAGAAACTTCTTTGTGTTCTGTGAAATCATCTCACAGAGTTACAGCTTTCCCCTCAAGAAGCCTTTCGCTCAGACAGTTCTTGTGGAATTGGCATAGAGATATTTGGAAGCCCATAGAGGACTATGGTGAAAAAGGAAATATCCTCAGATGAAATCTGGAAAGAAGCTTTCTGAGAAACTGCTTAGTGTTCTGTGAATTCATCTCACAGAGTTACATGTGTATTTCGTGGATCTCTTTGCTAGCCTTATTTCTGTGTAATCTGAGAAAAGATATTTCGGATCCCTATGAAGACTATAGGGCCAAAGGAAATATCCTCCGATAACAAAAAGAAAGAAGATTTCTGAGAAACTTCTTTGTGTTCTGTGAAATCATCTCACAGAGTTACAGCTTTCCCTTCAAGAAGCCTTTCGCTAAGACAGTTCTTGTGGAATTGGCAAAGTGATATTTGGAAGCCCATAGAGGGCTATGGTGAAAAAGGAAATATCCTCAGATGAAATCTGGAAAGAAGCTTTCTGAGAAACTGCTTAGTGTTCTGTGAATTCATCTCACAGAGTTACATCTGTATTTCGTGGATCTCTTTGCTAGCCTTATTTCTGTGTAATCTGAGAACAGATATTTCGAATCCCTTTGAAGACTATAGGGCCAAAGGAAATATCCTGCGATAACAATGAGAAAGAAGCTTTCTGAGAAACTTCTTTCTGTTCTGTGAAATCATCTCACAGAGTTACAGCTTTCCCCTCAAGAAGCCTTTCGCTAAGACAGTTCTTGTGGAATTGGCAAAGTGATATTTGGAAGCCCATAGAGGGCTATGGTGAAAAAGGAAATATCCTCAGATGAAATCTGGAAAGAAGCTTTCTGAGAAACTGCTTAGTGTTCTGTGAATTCATCTCACAGAGTTACATCTGTATTTCGTGGATCTCTTTGCTAGCCTTATTTCTGTGGAATCTGAGAACAGAGATTTCGGATCCCTTTGAAGACTATAGGGCCAAAGGAAATATCCTCCGATAACAAAGAGAAAGAAGCTTTCTGAGAAACTTCTTTGTGTTCTGTGAAATCATCTCACAGAGTTACAGCTTTCCCCTCAAGAAGCCTTTCGCTCAGACAGTTCTTGTGGAATTGGCAAAGAGATATTTGGAAGCCCATAGAGGGCTATGGTGAAAAAGGAAATATCCTCAGATGAAATCTGGAAAGAAGCTTTCTGAGAAACTGCTTAGTGTTCTGTGAATTCATCTCACAGAGTTACATCTGTATTTCGTGGATCTCTTTGCTAGCCTTATTTCTGTGGAATCTGAGAACAGATATTTCGGATCCCTTTGAAGACTATAGGGCCAAAGGAAATATCCTCCGATAACAAAGAGAAAGAAGCTTTCTGAAAAACTTCTTTGTGTTCTGTGAAATCATCTCACAGAGTTACAGCTTTCCCCTCAAGAAGCCTTTCGCTAAGACAGTTCTTGTGGAATTGGCAAAGTGATATTTGGAAGCCCATAGGGGGCTATGGTGAAAAAGGAAATATCCTCAGATGAAATCTGGAAAGAAGCTTTCTGAGAAACTGCTTAGTGTTCTGTGAATTCATCTCACAGAGTTACATCTGTATTTCGTGGATCTCTTTGCTAGCCTTATTTCTGTGGAATCTGAGAACAGATATTTCGGATCCCTTTGAAGACTATAGGGCCAAAGGAAATATCCTCCGATAACAAAGAGAAAGAAGCTTTCTGAGAAACTTCTTTGTGTTCTGTGAAATCATCTCACAGAGTTACAGCTTTCCCCTCAAGAAGCCTTTCGCTCAGACAGTTCTTATGGAATTGGCAGAGTGATATTTGGAAGCCCATAGGGGACTATGGTGAAAAAGGAAATATCCTCAGATGAAATCTGGAAAGAAGCTTTCTGAGAAACTGCTTAGTGTTCTGTGAATTCATCTCACAGAGTTACATCTGTATTTCGTGGATCTCTTTGCTAGCCTTATTTCTGTGGAATCTGAGAACAGATATTTCAGATCCTTTTAAAGACTATAGGGCCAAAGGAAATATCCTGCGGTAACAAAGAGAAAGAAGCTTTCTGAGCAACTTCTTTGTGTTCTGTGAAATCATTTCACAGAGTTACAGCTTTCCCCTCAAGAAGCCTTTCGCTAAGACAGTTCTTGTGGAATTGGCAAAGTGATATTTGGAAGCCCATAGAGGGCTATGGTGAAAAAGGAAATCTCCTCACATGAAATCTGGAAAGAAGCTTTCTGAGAAACTGCTTAGTGTTCTGTGAATTCATCTCACAGAGTTACATGTGTATTTCGTGGATCTCTTTGCTAGCCTTATTTCTGTGGAATCTGAGAACAGAGATTTCGGATCCCTTTGAAGACTATAGGGCCAAAGGAAATATCCTCCGATAACAAAGAGAAAGAAGCTTTCTGAGAAACTTCTTTGTGTTCTGTGAAATCATCTCACAGAGTTACAGCTTTCCCCTCAAGAAGCCTTTCGCTCAGACAGTTCTTGTGGAATTGGCAAAGTGATATTTGGAAGCCCATAGAGAGCTATGGTGAAAAAGGAAATATCCTCAGATGAAATCTGGAAAGAAGCTTTCTGAGAAACTGCTTAGTGTTCTCTGAATTCATGTCACAGAGTTACATGTGTATTTCGTGGATCTCTTTGCTAGCCTTATTTCTGTGGAATCTGAGAAAAGATATTTCGGATCCCTATGAAGACTATAGGGCCAAAGGAAATATCCTCCGATAACAAAGAGAAGGAACCTTCTGAGAAACTTCTTTGTGTTCTGTGAAATCATCTCACAGAGTTACAGCTTTCCCCTCAAGAAGCCTTTCGCTAAGATAGTTCTTGTGGAATTGGCAAAGAGATATTTGGAAGCCCTTAGAGGGCTAAGGTGAAAAAGGAAATATCCTCAGATGAAATCTGGAAAGAAGCTTTCTGAGAAACTGCTTAGTGTTCTGTGAATTCACCTTACAGAGTTACATCTGTATTTCGTGGATCTCTTTGCTAGCCTTATTTCTGTGGAATCTGAGAACAGATATTTCGGATCCCTTTGAACACTATAGGGCCAAAGGAAATATCCTCCGATAACAAAGAGAAAGAAGCTTTCTGAGAAACTTCTTTGTGTTCTGTGAAATCATCTCACAGAGTTACAGCTTTCCCCTCAAGAAGCCTTTCGCTAAGACAGTTCTTGTGGAATTGGCAAAGAGATATTTGGAAGCCCATAGGGGGCTATGGTGAAAAAGGAAATATCCTCAGATGAAATCTGGAAAGAAGCTTTCTGAGAAACTGCTTAGTGTTCTGTGAATTCATCTCACAGAGTTACATGTGTATTTCGTGGATCTCTTTGCTAGCCTTATTTCTGTGGAATCTGAGAACAGAGATTTCGGATCCCTTTGAAGACTATAGGGCCAAAGGAAATATCCTCCGATAACAAAGAGAAAGAAGCTTTCTGAGAAACTTCTTTGTGATCTGTGAAATCATCTCACAGAGTTACAGCTTTCCCCTCAAAAGCCTTTCGCTCAGACAGTTCTTGTGGAATTGGCAAAGAGATATTTGGAAGCCCATAGAGGGCTATGGTGAAAAAGGAAATATCCTCAGATGAAATCTGGAAAGAAGCTTTCTGAGAAACTGCTTAGTGTTCTGTGAATTCATCTCACAGAGTTACATGTGTATTTCGTGGATCTCTTTGCTAGCCTTATTTCTGTGGAATCTGAGAAAAGATATTTCGGATCCCTATGAAGAGTATAGGGCCAAAGGAAATATCCTCCGATAACAAAGAGAAGGAAGCTTTCTGAGAAACTTCTTTGTGTTCTGTGAAATCATCTCACAGAGATACAGCTTTCCCCTCAAGAAGCCTTTCGCTAAGACAGTTCTTGTGGAATTGGCAAAGTGATATTTGGAAGCCCATAGAGGGCTATGGTGAAAAAGGAAATATCCTCAGATGAAATCTGGAAAGAAGCTTTCTGAGAAACTGCTTAGTGTTCTGTTAATTCATCTCACAGAGTTACATCTGTATTTCGTGGATCTCTTTGCTAGCCTTATTTCTGTGTAATCTGAGAACAGATATTTCGGATCCCTTTGAAGGCTATAGGGCCAAAGGAAATATCCTCCGATAACAAAGAGAAAGAAGCTTTCTGAGAAACTTCTTTGTGTTCTGTGAAATCATCTCACAGAGTTACAGCTTTCCCCTCAAGAAGCCTTTCGCTAAGACAGTTCTTGTGTAATTGGCAAAGAGATATTTGGAAGCCCATAGAGGGCTATGGTGAAAAAGGAAATATCCTCAGATGAAATCTGGAAAGAAGCTTTCTGAGAAACTGCTTAGTGTTCTGTGAATTCATCTCACAGAATTACATCTGTATTTCGTGGATCTCTTTGCTAGCCTTATTTCTGTGGAATTTGAGAACAGATATTTCGGATCCCTTTGAAGACTATAGGGCCAAAGGAAATATCCTCCGATAACAAAGAGAAAGAAGCTTTCTGAGAAACTTCTTTGTGTTCTGTGAAATCATCTCACAGAGTTACAGCTTTCCCCTCAAGAAGCCTTTCGCTACGACAGTTCTTGTGTAATTGGCAAAGAGATATTTGGAAGCCCATAGAGGGCTATGGTGAAAAAGGAAATATCCTCAGATGAAATCTGGAAAGAAGCTTTCTGAGAAACTGCTTAGTGTTCTGTGAATTCATCTCACAGCGTTACATCTGTATTTCGTGGATATCTTTGCTAGCCTTATTTCTGTGGAATCTGAGAACAGATATTTCGAATCCCTTTGAAGACTATAGGGCCAAAGGAAATATCCTGCGATAACAAAGTGAAAGAAGCTTTCTGAGAAACTTCTTTCTGTTCTGTGAAATCATCTCACAGAGTTACAGCTTTCCCCTCAAGAAGCCTTTCGCTAAGACAGTTCTTGTGGAATTGGCAAAGTGATATTTGGAAGCCCATGGAGGGCTATGGTGAAAAAGGAAATATCCTCAGATGAAATCTGGAAAGAAGCTTTCTGAGAAACTGCTTAGTGTTCTCTGAATTCATCTCACAGAGTTACATGTGTATTTCGTGGATCTCTTTGCTAGCCTTATTTCTGTGGAATCTGAGAACAGATATTTCGAATCCCTTTGAAGACTATAGGGCCAAAGGAAATATCCTGCGATAACAATGAGAAAGAAGCTTTCTGAGAAACTTCTTTCTGTTCTGTGAAATCATCTCACAGAGTTACAGCTTTCCCCTCAAGAAGCCTTTCGCTAAGACAGTTCTTGTGGAATTGGCAAAGTGATATTTGGAAGCCCATAGAGGGCTATGGTGAAAAAGGAAATATCCTCAGATGAAATCTGGAAAGAAGCTTTCTGAGAAACTGCTTAGTGTTCTGTGAATTCATCTCACAGAGTTACATCTGTATTTCGTGGATCTCTTTGCTAGCCTTATTTCTGTGGAATCTGAGAACAGAGATTTCGGATCCCTTTGAAGACTATAGGGCCAAAGGAAATATCCTCCGATAACAAAGAGAAAGAAGGTTTCTGAGAAACTTCTTTGTGTTCTGTGAAATCATCTCACAGAGTTACAGCTTTCCCCTCAAGAAGCCTTTCGCTCAGACAGTTCTTGTGGAATTGGCATAGAGATATTTGGAAGCCCATAGAGGACTATGGTGAAAAAGGAAATATCCTCAGATGAAATCTGGAAAGAAGCTTTCTGAGAAACTGCTTAGTGTTCTGTGAATTCATCTCACAGAGTTACATGTGTATTTCGTGGATCTCTTTGCTAGCCTTATTTCTGTGTAATCTGAGAAAAGATATTTCGGATCCCTATGAAGACTATAGGGCCAAAGGAAATATCCTCCGATAACAAAAAGAAAGAAGCTTTCTGAGAAACTTCTTTGTGTTCTGTGAAATCATCTCACAGAGTTACAGCTTTCCCTTCAAGAAGCCTTTCGCTAAGACAGTTCTTGTGGAATTGGCAAAGTGATATTTGGAAGCCCATAGAGGGCTATGGTGAAAAAGGAAATATCCTCAGATGAAATCTGGAAAGAAGCTTTCTGAGAAACTGCTTAGTGTTCTGTGAATTCATCTCACAGAGTTACATCTGTATTTCGTGGATCTCTTTGCTAGCCTTATTTCTGTGTAATCTGAGAACAGATATTTCGAATCCCTTTGAAGACTATAGGGCCAAAGGAAATATCCTGCGATAACAATGAGAAAGAAGCTTTCTGAGAAACTTCTTTCTGTTCTGTGAAATCATCTCACAGAGTTACAGCTTTCCCCTCAAGAAGCCTTTCGCTAAGACAGTTCTTGTGGAATTGGCAAAGTGATATTTGGAAGCCCATAGAGGGCTATGGTGAAAAAGGAAATATCCTCAGATGAAATCTGGAAAGAAGCTTTCTGAGAAACTGCTTAGTGTTCTGTGAATTCATCTCACAGAGTTACATCTGTATTTCGTGGATCTCTTTGCTAGCCTTATTTCTGTGGAATCTGAGAACAGAGATTTCGGATCCCTTTGAAGACTATAGGGCCAAAGGAAATATCCTCCGATAACAAAGAGAAAGAAGCTTTCTGAGAAACTTCTTTGTGTTCTGTGAAATCATCTCACAGAGTTACAGCTTTCCCCTCAAGAAGCCTTTCGCTCAGACAGTTCTTGTGGAATTGGCAAAGAGATATTTGGAAGCCCATAGAGGGCTATGGTGAAAAAGGAAATATCCTCAGATGAAATCTGGAAAGAAGCTTTCTGAGAAACTGCTTAGTGTTCTGTGAATTCATCTCACAGAGTTACATCTGTATTTCGTGGATCTCTTTGCTAGCCTTATTTCTGTGGAATCTGAGAACAGATATTTCGGATCCCTTTGAAGACTATAGGGCCAAAGGAAATATCCTCCGATAACAAAGAGAAAGAAGCTTTCTGAAAAACTTCTTTGTGTTCTGTGAAATCATCTCACAGAGTTACAGCTTTCCCCTCAAGAAGCCTTTCGCTAAGACAGTTCTTGTGGAATTGGCAAAGTGATATTTGGAAGCCCATAGGGGGCTATGGTGAAAAAGGAAATATCCTCAGATGAAATCTGGAAAGAAGCTTTCTGAGAAACTGCTTAGTGTTCTGTGAATTCATCTCACAGAGTTACATCTGTATTTCGTGGATCTCTTTGCTAGCCTTATTTCTGTGGAATCTGAGAACAGATATTTCGGATCCCTTTGAAGACTATAGGGCCAAAGGAAATATCCTCCGATAACAAAGAGAAAGAAGCTTTCTGAGAAACTTCTTTGTGTTCTGTGAAATCATCTCACAGAGTTACAGCTTTCCCCTCAAGAAGCCTTTCGCTCAGACAGTTCTTATGGAATTGGCAGAGTGATATTTGGAAGCCCATAGGGGACTATGGTGAAAAAGGAAATATCCTCAGATGAAATCTGGAAAGAAGCTTTCTGAGAAACTGCTTAGTGTTCTGTGAATTCATCTCACAGAGTTACATCTGTATTTCGTGGATCTCTTTGCTAGCCTTATTTCTGTGGAATCTGAGAACAGATATTTCAGATCCTTTTAAAGACTATAGGGCCAAAGGAAATATCCTGCGGTAACAAAGAGAAAGAAGCTTTCTGAGCAACTTCTTTGTGTTCTGTGAAATCATTTCACAGAGTTACAGCTTTCCCCTCAAGAAGCCTTTCGCTAAGACAGTTCTTGTGGAATTGGCAAAGTGATATTTGGAAGCCCATAGAGGGCTATGGTGAAAAAGGAAATCTCCTCACATGAAATCTGGAAAGAAGCTTTCTGAGAAACTGCTTAGTGTTCTGTGAATTCATCTCACAGAGTTACATGTGTATTTCGTGGATCTCTTTGCTAGCCTTATTTCTGTGGAATCTGAGAACAGAGATTTCGGATCCCTTTGAAGACTATAGGGCCAAAGGAAATATCCTCCGATAACAAAGAGAAAGAAGCTTTCTGAGAAACTTCTTTGTGTTCTGTGAAATCATCTCACAGAGTTACAGCTTTCCCCTCAAGAAGCCTTTCGCTCAGACAGTTCTTGTGGAATTGGCAAAGTGATATTTGGAAGCCCATAGAGAGCTATGGTGAAAAAGGAAATATCCTCAGATGAAATCTGGAAAGAAGCTTTCTGAGAAACTGCTTAGTGTTCTCTGAATTCATGTCACAGAGTTACATGTGTATTTCGTGGATCTCTTTGCTAGCCTTATTTCTGTGGAATCTGAGAAAAGATATTTCGGATCCCTATGAAGACTATAGGGCCAAAGGAAATATCCTCCGATAACAAAGAGAAGGAACCTTCTGAGAAACTTCTTTGTGTTCTGTGAAATCATCTCACAGAGTTACAGCTTTCCCCTCAAGAAGCCTTTCGCTAAGATAGTTCTTGTGGAATTGGCAAAGAGATATTTGGAAGCCCTTAGAGGGCTAAGGTGAAAAAGGAAATATCCTCAGATGAAATCTGGAAAGAAGCTTTCTGAGAAACTGCTTAGTGTTCTGTGAATTCACCTTACAGAGTTACATCTGTATTTCGTGGATCTCTTTGCTAGCCTTATTTCTGTGGAATCTGAGAACAGATATTTCGGATCCCTTTGAACACTATAGGGCCAAAGGAAATATCCTCCGATAACAAAGAGAAAGAAGCTTTCTGAGAAACTTCTTTGTGTTCTGTGAAATCATCTCACAGAGTTACAGCTTTCCCCTCAAGAAGCCTTTCGCTAAGACAGTTCTTGTGGAATTGGCAAAGAGATATTTGGAAGCCCATAGGGGGCTATGGTGAAAAAGGAAATATCCTCAGATGAAATCTGGAAAGAAGCTTTCTGAGAAACTGCTTAGTGTTCTGTGAATTCATCTCACAGAGTTACATGTGTATTTCGTGGATCTCTTTGCTAGCCTTATTTCTGTGGAATCTGAGAACAGAGATTTCGGATCCCTTTGAAGACTATAGGGCCAAAGGAAATATCCTCCGATAACAAAGAGATAGAAGCTTTCTGAGAAACTTCTTTGTGATCTGTGAAATCATCTCACAGAGTTACAGCTTTCCCCTCAAAAGCCTTTCGCTCAGACAGTTCTTGTGGAATTGGCAAAGAGATATTTGGAAGCCCATAGAGGGCTATGGTGAAAAAGGAAATATCCTCAGATGAAATCTGGAAAGAAGCTTTCTGAGAAACTGCTTAGTGTTCTGTGAATTCATCTCACAGAGTTACATGTGTATTTCGTGGATCTCTTTGCTAGCCTTATTTCTGTGGAATCTGAGAAAAGATATTTCGGATCCCTATGAAGAGTATAGGGCCAAAGGAAATATCCTCCGATAACAAAGAGAAGGAAGCTTTCTGAGAAACTTCTTTGTGTTCTGTGAAATCATCTCACAGAGATACAGCTTTCCCCTCAAGAAGCCTTTCGCTAAGACAGTTCTTGTGGAATTGGCAAAGTGATATTTGGAAGCCCATAGAGGGCTATGGTGAAAAAGGAAATATCCTCAGATGAAATCTGGAAAGAAGCTTTCTGAGAAACTGCTTAGTGTTCTGTTAATTCATCTCACAGAGTTACATCTGTATTTCGTGGATCTCTTTGCTAGCCTTATTTCTGTGTAATCTGAGAACAGATATTTCGGATCCCTTTGAAGGCTATAGGGCCAAAGGAAATATCCTCCGATAACAAAGAGAAAGAAGCTTTCTGAGAAACTTCTTTGTGTTCTGTGAAATCATCTCACAGAGTTACAGCTTTCCCCTCAAGAAGCCTTTCGCTAAGACAGTTCTTGTGTAATTGGCAAAGAGATATTTGGAAGCCCATAGAGGGCTATGGTGAAAAAGGAAATATCCTCAGATGAAATCTGGAAAGAAGCTTTCTGAGAAACTGCTTAGTGTTCTGTGAATTCATCTCACAGAATTACATCTGTATTTCGTGGATCTCTTTGCTAGCCTTATTTCTGTGGAATTTGAGAACAGATATTTCGGATCCCTTTGAAGACTATAGGGCCAAAGGAAATATCCTCCGATAACAAAGAGAAAGAAGCTTTCTGAGAAACTTCTTTGTGTTCTGTGAAATCATCTCACAGAGTTACAGCTTTCCCCTCAAGAAGCCTTTCGCTACGACAGTTCTTGTGTAATTGGCAAAGAGATATTTGGAAGCCCATAGAGGGCTATGGTGAAAAAGGAAATATCCTCAGATGAAATCTGGAAAGAAGCTTTCTGAGAAACTGCTTAGTGTTCTGTGAATTCATCTCACAGCGTTACATCTGTATTTCGTGGATATCTTTGCTAGCCTTATTTCTGTGGAATCTGAGAACAGATATTTCGAATCCCTTTGAAGACTATAGGGCCAAAGGAAATATCCTGCGATAACAAAGTGAAAGAAGCTTTCTGAGAAACTTCTTTCTGTTCTGTGAAATCATCTCACAGAGTTACAGCTTTCCCCTCAAGAAGCCTTTCGCTAAGACAGTTCTTGTGGAATTGGCAAAGTGATATTTGGAAGCCCATGGAGGGCTATGGTGAAAAAGGAAATATCCTCAGATGAAATCTGGAAAGAAGCTTTCTGAGAAACTGCTTAGTGTTCTCTGAATTCATCTCACAGAGTTACATGTGTATTTCGTGGATCTCTTTGCTAGCCTTATTTCTGTGTAATCTGAGAACAGATATTTCGGATCCCTTTGAAGACTATAGGGCCAAAGGAAATATCCTCCGATAACAAAGAGAAAGAAGCTTTCTGAGAAACTTCTTTGTGTTCTGTGAAATCATCTCACAGAGTTACAGCTTTCCCCTCAAGAAGCCTTTCGCTAAGACAGTTCTTGTAGAATTGGCAAAGTGATATTTGGAAGCCCATAGGGGGCTATGGTGAAAAAGGAAATATCCTCAGATGAAATCTGGAAAGAAGCTTTCTGAGAAACTGCTTAGTGTTCTGTGAATTCATCTCACAGAGTTACATCTGTATTTCGTGGATCTCTTTGCTAGCCTTATTTCTGTGGAATCTGAGAACAGATATTTCGGATCCTTTTAAAGACTATAGGGCCAAAGGAAATATCCTGCGGTAACAAAGAGAAAGAAGCTTTCTGAGCAACTTCTTTGTGTTCTGTGAAATCATCTCACAGTGTTACAGCTTTCCCCTCAAGAAGCCTTTCGCTAAGACATTTCTTGTGGAATTGGCAAAGTGATATTTGGAAGCCCATAGAGGGCTATGGTGAAAAAGGAAATATCCTCAGATGAAATCTGGAAAGAAGCTTTCTGAGAAACTGCTTAGTGTTCTGTGAATTCATCTCACAGAGTTACATGTGTATTTCGTGGATCTCTTTGCTAGCCTTATTTCTGTGGAATCTGAGAACAGAGATTTCGGATCCCTTTGAAGACTATAGGGCCAAAGGAAATATCCTCCGTTAACAAAGAGAAAGAAGCTTTCTGAGAAACTTCTTTGTGTTCTGTGAAATCATCTCACAGAGTTACAGCTTTCCCCTCAAGAAGCCTTTCGCTCAGACAGTTCTTGTGGAATTGGCAAAGAGATATTTGGAAGCCCATAGAGGGCTATGGTGAAAAAGGAAATATCCTCAGATGAAATCTGGAAAGAAGCTTTCTGAGAAACTGCTTAGTGTTCTGTGAATTCATCTCACAGAGTTACATGTGTATTTCGTGGATCTCTTTGCTAGCCTTATTTCTGTGTAATCTGAGAACAGATATTTCGGATCCCTTTGAAGGCTATAGGGCCAAAGGAAATATCCTCCGATAACAAAGAGAAAGAAGCTTTCTGAGAAACTTCTTTGTGTTCTGTGAAATCATCTCACAGAGTTACAGCTTTCCCCTCAAGAAGCCGCTCGCTAAGACAGTTCTTGTGGAATTGGCAAAGAGATATTTGGAAGCCCATAGAGGGCTATGGTGAAAAAGGAAATATCCTCAGATGAAATCTGGAAAGAAGCTTTCTGAGAAACTGCTTAGTGTTCTGTGAATTCATCTTACAGAGTTACATCTGTATTTCGTGGATCTCTTTGCTAGCCTTATTTCTGTGGAATCTGAGAACAGATATTTCGGATCCCTTTGAACACTATAGGGCCAAAGGAAATATCCTCCGATAACAAAGAGAAAGAAGCTTTCTGAGAAACTTCTTTGTGTTCTGTGAAATCATCTCACAGAGTTACAGCTTTCCCCTCAAGAAGTGTTTCGCTAAGACAGTTCTTGTGGAATTGGCAAAGAGATATTTGGAAGCCCATAGGGGGCTATGGTGAAAAAGGAAATATCCTCAGATGAAATCTTGAAAGAAGCTTTCTGAGAAACTGCTTAGTGTTCTGTGAATTCATCTCACAGAGTTACATCTGTATTTCGTGGATCTCTTTGCTAGCCTTATTTCTGTGGAATCTGAGAACAGAGATTTCGGATCCCTTTGAAGACTACAGGACCAAAGGAAATATCCTCCGATAACAAAGAGAAAGAAGCTTTCTGAGAAACTTCTTTGTGTTCTGTGAAATCATCTCACAGAGTTACAGCTTTCCCCTCAAGAAGACTTTCGCTACGAAAGTTCTTCTGTAATTGGCAAAGAGATATTTGGAAGCCCATAGAGGGCTATGGTGAAAAAGGAAATATCCTCAGATGAAATCTGGAAAGAAGCTTTCTGAGAAACTGCTTAGTGTTCTGTGAATTCATCTCACAGAGTTACATGTGTATTTCGTGGATCTCTTTGCTAGCCTTATTTCTGTGTAATCTGAGAACAGATATTTCGGATCCCTTTGAAGACTATAGGGCCAAAGGAAATATCCTCCGATAACAAAGAGAAAGAAGCTTTCTGAGAAACTTCTTTGTGTTCTGTGAAATCATCTCACAGAGTTACAGCTTTCCCCTCAAGAAGCCTTTCGCTAAGACAGTTCTTGTAGAATTGGCAAAGTGATATTTGGAAGCCCATAGGGGGCTATGGTGAAAAAGGAAATATCCTCAGATGAAATCTGGAAAGAAGCTTTCTGACAAACTGCTTAGTGTTCTGTGAATTCATCTCACAGAGTTACATCTGTATTTCGTGGATCTCTTTGCTAGCCTTATTTCTGTGGAATCTGAGAACAGATATTTCGGATCCTTTTAAAGACTATAGGGCCAAAGGAAATATCCTGCGGTAACAAAGAGAAAGAAGCTTTCTGAGCAACTTCTTTGTGTTCTGTGAAATCATCTCACAGTGTTACAGCTTTCCCCTCAAGAAGCCTTTCGCTAAGACATTTCTTGTGGAATTGGCAAAGTGATATTTGGAAGCCCATAGAGGGCTATGGTGAAAAAGGAAATATCCTCAGATGAAATCTGGAAAGAAGCTTTCTGAGAAACTGCTTAGTGTTCTGTGAATTCATCTCACAGAGTTACATGTGTATTTCGTGGATCTCTTTGCTAGCCTTATTTCTGTGGAATCTGAGAACAGAGATTTCGGATCCCTTTGAAGACTATAGGGCCAAAGGAAATATCCTCCGATAACAAAGAGAAGGAACCTTCTGAGAAACTTCTTTGTGTTCTGTGAAATCATCTCACAGAGTTACAGCTTTCCCCTCAAGAAGCCTTTCGCTCAGACAGTTCTTGTGTAATTGGCAAAGAGATATTTGGAAGCCCATAGAGGGCTATGGTGAAAAAGGAAATATCCTCAGATGAAATCTGGAAAGAAGCTTTCTGAGGAACTGCTTAGTGTTCTGTGAATTCATCTCACAGAGTTACATGTGTATTTCGTGGATCTCTTTGCTAGCCTTATTTCTGTGGAATCTGAGAACAGATATTTCGGATCCCTTTGAAGACTATAGGGCCAAAGGAAATATCCTCCGATAACAAAGAGAAAGAAGCTTTCTGAGAAACTTCTTTGTGTTCTGTGAAATCATCTCACAGAGTTACAGCTTTCCCCTCAAGAAGCCTTTCGCTACGACAGTTCTTGTGTAACTGGGAAAGAGATATTTGGAAGCCCATAGAGGGCTATGGTGAAAAAGGAAATATCCTCAGATGAAATCTGGAAAGAAGCTTTCTGAGAAACTGCTTAGTGTTCTGTGAATTTATCTCACAGCGTTACATCTGTATTTCGTGGATCTCTTTGCTAGCCTTATTTCTGTGGAATCTGAGAACAGATATTTCGAATCCCTTTGAAGACTATAGGGCCAAAGGAAATATCCTGCGATAACAAAGTGAAAGAAGCTTTCTGAGAAACTTCTTTCTGTTCTGTGAAATCATCTCACAGAGTTACAGCTTTCCCCTCAAGAAGCCTTTCGCTAAGACAGTTCTTGTGGAATTGGCAAAGTGATATTTGGAAGCCCATGGAGGGCTATGGTGAAAAAGAAATATCCTCAGATGAAATCTGGAAAGAAGCTTTCTGAGAAACTGCTTAGTGTTCTGTGAATTCATCTCACAGAGTTACATCTGTATTTCGTGGATCTCTTTGCTAGCCTTATTTCTGTGGAATCTGAGAACAGAAATTTCGGATCCCTATGAGGACTCTAGGGCCAAGGAAATATCCTCCGATAACAAAGAGAAGGAAGCATTCTGAGAAACTTCTTTGTGTTCTGTGAAATCATCTCACAGAGTTACAGCTTTCCCCTCAAGAAGCCTTTCGCTAAGACAGTTCTTGTGGAATTGGCAAAGTGATATTTGGAAGCCCATAGGGGGCTATGGTGAAAAAGGAAATATCCTCAGATGAAATCTGGAAAGAAGCTTTCTGAGAAACTGCTTAGTGTTCTGTGAATTCATCTCACAGAGTTACATCTGTATTTCGTGGATCTCTTTGCTAGCCTTATTTCTGTGGAATCTGAAAACAGATACTTCGGATCCCTTTGAAGACTATAGGGCCAAAGGAAATATCCTCCGATAACAAAGAGAAAGAAGCTTTCTGAGAAACTTCTTTGTGTTCTGTGAAATCATCTCACAGAGTTACAGCTTTCTCCTCAAGAAGCCTTTCGCTCAGACAGTTCTTATGGAATTGGCAGAGTGATATTTGGAAGCCCTTAGGGGACTATGGTGAAAAAGGAAATATCCTCAGATGAAATCTGGAAAGAAGCTTTCTGAGAAACTGCTTAGTGTTCTGTGAATTCATCTCACAGAGTTACATCTGTATTTCGTGGATCTCTTTGCTAGCCTTATTTCTGTGGAATCTGAGAACAGATATTTCGGATCCTTTTAAAGACTATAGGGCCAAAGGAAATATCCTGCGGTAACAAAGAGAAAGAAGCTTTCTGAGCAACTTCTTTGTGTTCTGTGAAATCATCTCACAGAGTTACAGCTTTCCCCTCAAGAAGCCTTTCGCTAAGACAGTTCTTGTGGAATTGGCAAAGTGATATTTGGAAGCCCATAGAGGGCTATGGTGAAAAAGGAAATATCCTCAGATGAAATCTGGAAAGAAGCTTTCTGAGAAACTGCTTAGTGTTCTGTTAATTTATCTCACAGAGTTACATCTGTATTTCGTGGATCTCTTTGCTAGTCTTATTTCTGTGTAATCTGAGAACAGATATTTCGGATCCCTTTGAAGGCTATAGGGCGAAAGGAAATATCCTCCGATAACAAAGAGAAAGAAGCTTTCTGAGAAACTTCTTTGTGTTCTGTGAAATCATCTCACAGAGTTACAGCTTTCCCCTCAAGAAGCCTTTCGCTATGACAGTTCTTGTGTAATTGGCAAAGAAATATTTGGAAGCCCATAGAGGGCTATGGTGAAAAAGGAAATATCCTCAGATGAAATCTGGAAAGAAGCTTTCTGAGAAACTGCTTAGTGTTCTGTGAATTCATCTCACAGAATTACATCTGTATTTCGTGGATCTCTTTGCTAGCCTTATTTCTGTGGAATCTGAGAACAGATATTTCGGAACCCTTTGAAGACTATAGGGCCAAAGGAAATATCCTCCGATAACAAAGAGAAAGAAGCTTTCTGAGAAACTTCTTTGTGTTCTGTGAAATCATCTCACAGAGTTACAGCTTTCCCCTCAAGAAGCCTTTCGCTACGACAGTTCTTGTGTAATTGGCAAAGAGATATTTGGAAGCCCATAGAGGGCTATGGTGCAAAAGGAAATATCCTCAGATGAAATCTGGAAAGAAGCTTTCTGAGAAACTGCTTAGTGTTCTGTGAATTCATCTTACAGAGTTACATCTGTATTTCGTGGATCTCTTTGCTAGCCTTATTTCTGTGGAATCTGAGAACAGATATTTCGGATCCCTTTGAAGACTATAGGGCCAAAGGAAATATCCTCCGATAACAAAGAGAAAGAAGCTTTCTGAGAAACTTCTTTGTGTTCTGTGAAATCATCTCACAGAGTTACAGCTTTCCCCTCAAGAAGCGTTTCGCTAAGACAGTTCTTGTGGAATTGGCAAAGTGATATTTGGAAGCCCATAGGGGGCTATGGTGAAAAAGGAAATATCCTCAGATGAAATCTGGAAAGAAGCTTTCTGAGAAACTGCGTAGTGTTCTGTGAATTCATCTCACAGAGTTACATCTGTATTTCGTGGATCTCTTTGCTAGCCTTATTTCTGTGGAATGTGAGAACAGAGATTTCTGATCCCTTTGAAGACTATAGGGCCAAAGGAAATATCCTCCGATAACAAAGAGAAAGAAGCTTTCTGAGAAACTTCTTTGTGTTCTGTGAAATCATCTCACAGAGTTACAGCTTTCCCCTCAAGAAGCCTTTCGCTACGACAGTTCTTGTGTAACTGGGAAAGAGATATTTGGAAGCCCATAGAGGGCTATGGTGAAAAAGGAAATATCCTCAGATGAAATCTGGAAAGAAGCTTTCTGAGAAACTGCTTAGTGTTCTGTGAATTTATCTCACAGCGTTACATCTGTATTTCGTGGATCTCTTTGCTAGCCTTATTTCTGTGGAATCTGAGAACAGATATTTCGAATCCCTTTGAAGACTATAGGGCCAAAGGAAATATCCTGCGATAACAAAGTGAAAGAAGCTTTCTGAGAAACTTCTTTCTGTTCTGTGAAATCATCTCACAGAGTTACAGCTTTCCCCTCAAGAAGCCTTTCGCTAAGACAGTTCTTGTGGAATTGGCAAAGTGATATTTGGAAGCCCATGGAGGGCTATGGTGAAAAAGAAATATCCTCAGATGAAATCTGGAAAGAAGCTTTCTGAGAAACTGCTTAGTGTTCTGTGAATTCATCTCACAGAGTTACATCTGTATTTCGTGGATCTCTTTGCTAGCCTTATTTCTGTGGAATCTGAGAACAGAAATTTCGGATCCCTATGAGGACTCTAGGGCCAAGGAAATATCCTCCGATAACAAAGAGAAGGAAGCATTCTGAGAAACTTCTTTGTGTTCTGTGAAATCATCTCACAGAGTTACAGCTTTCCCCTCAAGAAGCCTTTCGCTAAGACAGTTCTTGTGGAATTGGCAAAGTGATATTTGGAAGCCCATAGGGGGCTATGGTGAAAAAGGAAATATCCTCAGATGAAATCTGGAAAGAAGCTTTCTGAGAAACTGCTTAGTGTTCTGTGAATTCATCTCACAGAGTTACATCTGTATTTCGTGGATCTCTTTGCTAGCCTTATTTCTGTGGAATCTGAAAACAGATACTTCGGATCCCTTTGAAGACTATAGGGCCAAAGGAAATATCCTCCGATAACAAAGAGAAAGAAGCTTTCTGAGAAACTTCTTTGTGTTCTGTGAAATCATCTCACAGAGTTACAGCTTTCTCCTCAAGAAGCCTTTCGCTCAGACAGTTCTTATGGAATTGGCAGAGTGATATTTGGAAGCCCTTAGGGGACTATGGTGAAAAAGGAAATATCCTCAGATGAAATCTGGAAAGAAGCTTTCTGAGAAACTGCTTAGTGTTCTGTGAATTCATCTCACAGAGTTACATCTGTATTTCGTGGATCTCTTTGCTAGCCTTATTTCTGTGGAATCTGAGAACAGATATTTCGGATCCTTTTAAAGACTATAGGGCCAAAGGAAATATCCTGCGGTAACAAAGAGAAAGAAGCTTTCTGAGCAACTTCTTTGTGTTCTGTGAAATCATCTCACAGAGTTACAGCTTTCCCCTCAAGAAGCCTTTCGCTAAGACAGTTCTTGTGGAATTGGCAAAGTGATATTTGGAAGCCCATAGAGGGCTATGGTGAAAAAGGAAATATCCTCAGATGAAATCTGGAAAGAAGCTTTCTGAGAAACTGCTTAGTGTTCTGTTAATTTATCTCACAGAGTTACATCTGTATTTCGTGGATCTCTTTGCTAGTCTTATTTCTGTGTAATCTGAGAACAGATATTTCGGATCCCTTTGAAGGCTATAGGGCGAAAGGAAATATCCTCCGATAACAAAGAGAAAGAAGCTTTCTGAGAAACTTCTTTGTGTTCTGTGAAATCATCTCACAGAGTTACAGCTTTCCCCTCAAGAAGCCTTTCGCTATGACAGTTCTTGTGTAATTGGCAAAGAAATATTTGGAAGCCCATAGAGGGCTATGGTGAAAAAGGAAATATCCTCAGATGAAATCTGGAAAGAAGCTTTCTGAGAAACTGCTTAGTGTTCTGTGAATTCATCTCACAGAATTACATCTGTATTTCGTGGATCTCTTTGCTAGCCTTATTTCTGTGGAATCTGAGAACAGATATTTCGGAACCCTTTGAAGACTATAGGGCCAAAGGAAATATCCTCCGATAACAAAGAGAAAGAAGCTTTCTGAGAAACTTCTTTGTGTTCTGTGAAATCATCTCACAGAGATACAGCTTTCCCCTCAAGAAGCCTTTCGCTACGACAGTTCTTGTGTAATTGGCAAAGAGATATTTGAAGCCCATAGAGGGCTATGGTGCAAAAGGAAATATCCTCAGATGAAATCTGGAAAGAAGCTTTCTGAGAAACTGCTTAGTGTTCTGTGAATTCATCTTACAGAGTTACATCTGTATTTCGTGGATCTCTTTGCTAGCCTTATTTCTGTGGAATCTGAGAACAGATATTTCGGATCCCTTTGAAGACTATAGGGCCAAAGGAAATATCCTCCGATAACAAAGAGAAAGAAGCTTTCTGAGAAACTTCTTTGTGTTCTGTGAAATCATCTCACAGAGTTACAGCTTTCCCCTCAAGAAGCGTTTCGCTAAGACAGTTCTTGTGGAATTGGCAAAGTGATATTTGGAAGCCCATAGGGGGCTATGGTGAAAAAGGAAATATCCTCAGATGAAATCTGGAAAGAAGCTTTCTGAGAAACTGCGTAGTGTTCTGTGAATTCATCTCACAGAGTTACATCTGTATTTCGTGGATCTCTTTGCTAGCCTTATTTCTGTGGAATGTGAGAACAGAGATTTCTGATCCCTTTGAAGATTACAGGGCCAAAGGAAATATCCTCCGATAACAAAGAGAAAGAAGCTTTCTGAGAAACTTCTTTGTGTTCTGTGAAATCATCTCACAGAGTTACAGCTTTCCCCTCAAGAAGCCTTTCGCTACGAAAGTTCTTGTGTAATTGGCAAAGAGATATTTGGAAGCCCATAGAGGGCTATGGTGAAAAAGGAAATATCCTCAGATGAAATCTGGAAAGAAGCTTTCTGAGAAACTGCTTAGTGTTCTGTGAAATCATCTCACAGAGTTACATCTGTATTTCGTGGATCTCTTTGCTAGCCTTATTTCTGTGTAATCTGAGAACAGATATTTCGGATCCCTTTGAAGACTATAGGGCCAAAGGAAATATCCTCCGATAACAAAGAGAAAGAAGCTTTCTGAGAAACTTCTTTGTGTTCTGTGAAATCATCTCACAGAGTTACAGCTTTCCCCTCAAGAAGCCTTTCGCTAAGACAGTTCTTGTGGAATTGGCAAAGTGATATTTGGAAGCCCATAGAGGGCTATGGTGAAAAAGGAAATATCCTCAGATGAAATCTGGAAAGAAGCTTTCTGAGAAACTGCTTAGTGTTCTGTGAATTCATCTCACAGAGTTACATCTGTATTTCGTGAATCTCTTTGCTAGCCTTATTTATGTGGAATCTGAGAACAGATATTTCCGATCCTTTTAAGACTATAGGGCCAAAGGAAATATCCTGCGGTAACAAAGAGAAAGAAGCTTTCTGAGCAACTTGTTTGTGTTCTGTGAAATCATCTCACAGTGTTACAGCTTTCCCCGCAAGAAGCCTTTCGCTAAGACATTTCTTGTGTAATTGGCAAAGTGATATTTGGAAGCCCATAGAGGGCTATGTTGAAAAAGGAAATATCCTCAGATGAAATCTGGAAAGAAGCTTTCTGAGAAACTGCTTAGTGTTCTGTGAATTCATCTCACAGAGTTACATCTGTATTTTGTGGATCTCTTTGCTAGCCTTATTTCTGTGAAATCTGAGAACAGATATTTCGGATCCTTTTAAGACTATAGGGCCAAAGGAAATATCCTGCGGTAACAAAGAGAAAGAAGCTTTCTGAGAAACTTCTTTGTGTTCTGTGAAATCATCTCACAGAGTTACATCTGTATTTCGTGGATCTCTTTGCTAGCCTTATTTCTGTGGAATTTGAGAACAGATATTTCGGATCCCTTTGAAGACTATAGGGCCAAAGGAAATATCCTCCGATAACAAAGAGAAGGAAGCTTTCTGAGAAACTTCTTTGTGTTCTGTGAAATCATCTCACAGAGTTACAGCTTTCCCCTCAAGAAGCCTTTCGCTCAGACAGTTCTTGTGGAATTGGCAAAGTGATATTTGGAAGCCCATAGAGGGCTATGGTGAAAAAGGAAATATCCTCATATGAAATCTGGAAAGAAGCTTTCTGAGAAACTGCTTAGTGTTCTGTTAATTCATCTCACAGAGTTACATCTGTATTTCGTGGATTCCTTTGCTAGCCTTATTTCTGTGGAATCTGAGAACAGATATTTCGGATCCCTTTGAAGACTATAGGGCCAAAGGAAATATCCTCCGATAACAAAGAGAAAGAAGCTTTCTGAGAAACTTCTTTGTGTTCTGTGAAATCATCTCACAGAGTTACAGCTTTCCCCTCAAGAAGCCTTTCGCTAAGACAGTTCTTGTGGAATTGGCAAAGTGATATTTGGAAGCCCATAGGGGGCTATGGTGAAAAAGGAAATATCCTCAGATGAAACCTGGAAAGAAGCTTTCTGAGAAACTGCTTAGTGTTCTGTGAATTCATCTCACAGAGTTACATCTGTATTTCGTGGATCTCTTTGCTAGCCTTATTTCTGTGGAATCTGAGAACAGAGATTTCGGATCCCTTTGAAGACTATAGGGCCAAAGGAAATATCCTCCGATAACAAAGAGAAAGAAGCTTTCTGAGAAACTTCTTTGTGTTCTGTGAAATCATCTCACAGAGTTACAGCTTTCCCCTCAAGAAGGCTTTCGCTCAGACAGTTGTTATGGAATTGGCAGAGTGATATTTGGAAGCCCATAGGGGACTATGGTGAAAAAGGAAATATCCTCAGATGAAATCTGGAAAGAAGCTTTCTGAGAAACTGCTTAGTGTTCTGTGAATTCATCTCACAGAGTTACATCTGTATTTCGTGGATCTCTTTGCTAGCCTTATTCTGTGGAATCTGAGAACAGATATTTCGGATCCTTTTAAAGACTATAGGGCCAAAGGAAATATCCTGCGGTAACAAAGAGAAAGAAGCTTTCTCAGCAACTTCTTTGTGTTCTGTGAAATCATCTCACAGAGTTACAGCTTTCCCCTCAAGAAGCCTTTCGCTAAGACAGTTCTTGTGGAATTGGCAAAGTGATATTTGGAAGCCCGTAGAGGGCTATGGTGAAAAAGGAAATATCCTCAGATGAAATCTGGAAAGAAGCTTTCTGAGAAACTGCTTAGTGTTCTGTGAATTCATCTCACAGAGTTACATGTGTATTTCGTGGATCTCTTTGCTAGCCTTATTTCTGTGGAATCTGAGAACAGAGATTTCGGATCCCTTTGAAGACTATAGGGCCAAAGGAAATATCCTCCGATAACAAAGAGAAAGAAACTTTCTGAGAAACTTCTTTGTGATCTGTGAAATCATCTCACAGAGTTACAGCTTTCCCCTCAAGAAGCCTTTCGCTCAGACAGTTCTTGTGGAATTGGCAAAGAGATATTTGGAAGCCCATAGAGGGCTATGGTGAAAAAGGAAATATCCTCAGATGAAATCTGGAAAGAAGCTTTCTGAGAAACTGCTTAGTGTTCTGTGAATTCATCTCACAGAGTTACATGTGTATTTCGTGGATCTCTTTGCTAGCCTTATTTCTGTGGAATCTGTGAAAAGATATTTCGGATCCCTATGAAGACTATAGGGCCAAAGGAAATATCCTCCGATAACAAAGAGAAGGAAGCTTTCTGAGAAACTTCTTTGTGTTCTGTGAAATCATCTAAAAGAGATACAGCTTTCCCCTCAAGAAGACTTTTGCTAAGACAGTTCTTGTGGAATTGGCAAAGTGATATTTGGAAGCCCATAGAGGGCTATGGTGAAAAAGGAAATATCCTCAGATGAAATCTGGAAAGAAGCTTTCTGAGAAACTGCTTAGTGTTCTGTTAATTCATCTCACAGAGTTACATCTATATATCGTGGATCTCTTTGCTAGCCTTATTTCTGTGTAATCTGAGAACAGATATTTCGGATCCCTTTGAAGGTTATAGGGCCAAAGGAAATATCCTCCGATAACAAAGAGAAAGAAGATTTCTGAGAAACTTCTTTGTGTTCTGTGAAATCATCTCACAGAGTTACAGCTTTCCCCTCAGGAAGCCTTTCGCTACGACAGTTCTTGTGTAATTGGCAAAGAGATATTTGGAAGCTCATAGAGGGCTATGGAGAAAAAGGAAATATCCTCAGATGAAATCTGGAAAGAAGCTTTCTGAGAAACTGCTTAGTGTTCTGTGAATTCATCTTACAGAGTTACATCTGTATTTCGTGGATCTCTTTGCTAGCCTTATTTCTGTGGAATCTGAGAACAGATATTTCGGATCCCTTTGAAGACTATAGGGCCAAAGGAAATATCCTCCGATAACAAAGAGAAAGAAGCTTTCTGAGAAACTTCTTTGTGTTCTGTGAAATCATCTCACAGAGTTACAGCTTTCCCCTCAAGAAGCGTTTCGCTAAGACAGTTCTTGTGGAATTGGCAAAGTGATATTTGGAAGCCCATAGGGGGCTATGGTGAAAAAGGAAATATCCTCAGATGAAATCTGGAAAGAAGCTTTCTGAGAAACTGCTTAGTGTTCTGTGAAATCATCTCACAGAGTTACATCTGTATTTCGTGGATCTCTTTGCTAGCCTTATTTCTGTGTAATCTGAGAACAGATATTTCGGATCCCTTTGAAGACGATAGGGCCAAAGGAAATATCCTCCGATAACAAAGAGAAAGAAGCTTTCTGAGAAACTTCTTTGTGTTCTGTGAAATCATCTCACAGAGTTACAGCTTTCCCCTCAAGAAGCCTTTCGCTAAGACAGTTCTTGTGGAATTGGCAAAGTGATATTTGGAAGCCCATAGAGGGCTATGGTGAAAAAGGAAATATCCTCAGATGAAATCTGGAAAGAAGCTTTCTGAGAAACTGCTTAGTGTTCTGTGAATTCATCTCACAGAGTTACATCTGTATTTCGTGAATCTCTTTGCTAGCCTTATTTCTGTGGAATCTGAGAACAGAGATTTCGGATCCCTTTGAAGACTATAGGGCCAAAGGAAATATCCTCCGATAACAAAGAGAAAGAAGCTTTCTGAGAAACTTCTTTGTGTTCTGTGAAATCATCTCACAGAGTTACAGCTTTCCCCTCAAGAAGCCTTTCGCTCAGACAGTTCTTGTGGAATTGGCAAAGTGATATTTGGAAGCCCATAGAGGGCTATGGTGAAAAAGGAAATATCCTCAGATGAAATCTGGAAAGAAGCTTTCTGAGAAACTGCTTAGTGTTCTGTGAATTCATCTCACAGAGTTACATCTGTATTTCGTGGATCTCTTTGCTAGCCTTATTTCTGTGGAATCTGAGAACAGATATTTCGGAACCCTTTGAAGACTATAGGGCCAAAGGAAATATCCTCCGATAACAAAGAGAAAGAAGCTTTCTGAGAAACTTCTTTGTGTTCTGTGAAATCATCTCACAGAGTTACAGCTTTCCCCTCAAGAAGCCTTTCGCTACGACAGTTCTTGTGTAATTGGCAAAGAGATATTTGGAAGCCCATAGAGGGCTATGGTGAAAAAGGAAATATCCTGAGATGAAATCTGGAAAGAAGCTTTCTGAGAAACTGCTTAGTGTTCTGTTAATTCATCTCACAGAGTTACATCTATATATCGTGGATCTCT
The DNA here is from genome assembly GCF_043159975.1 of Macaca nemestrina. NCBI lineage: Eukaryota > Metazoa > Chordata > Mammalia > Primates > Cercopithecidae > Macaca > Macaca nemestrina. The sequence continues at coordinate 92,620,742 of NC_092125.1, forward strand.
TTGCTAGCCTTATTTCTGTGTAATCTGAGAACAGATATTTCGGATCCTTTTAAAGACTATAGGGCCAAAGGAAATATCCTGCGGTAACAAAGAGAAAGAAGCTTTCTCAGCAACTTCTTTGTGTTCTGTGAAATCATCTCACAGAGTTACAGCTTTCCCCTCAAGAAGCCTTTCGCTAAGACAGTTCTTGTGGAATTGGCAAAGTGATATTTGGAAGCCCGTAGAGGGCTATGGTGAAAAAGGAAATATCCTCAGATGAAATCTGGAAAGAAGCTTTCTGAGAAACTGCTTAGTGTTCTGTGAATTCATCTCACAGAGTTACATGTGTATTTCGTGGATCTCTTTGCTAGCCTTATTTCTGTGGAATCTGAGAACAGAGATTTCGGATCCCTTTGAAGACTATAGGGCCAAAGGAAATATCCTCCGATAACAAAGAGAAAGAAGCTTTCTGAGAAACTTCTTTGTGTTCTGTGAAATCATCTCACAGAGTTACAGCTTTCCCCTCAAGAAGCCTTTCGCTCAGACAGTTCTTGTGGAATTGGCAAAGAGATATTTGGAAGCCCATAGAGGGCTATGGTGAAAAAGGAAATATCCTCAGATGAAATCTGGAAAGAAGCTTTCTGAGAAACTGCTTAGTGTTCTGTGAATTCATCTCACAGAGTTACATGTGTATTTCGTGGATCTCTTTGCTAGCCTTATTTCTGTGGAATCTGTGAAAAGATATTTCGGATCCCTATGAAGACTATAGGGCCAAAGGAAATATCCTCCGATAACAAAGAGAAGGAAGCTTTCTGAGAAACTTCTTTGTGTTCTGTGAAATCATCTCACAGAGATACAGCTTTCCCCTCAAGAAGCCTTTTGCTAAGACAGTTCTTGTGGAATTGGCAAAGTGATATTTGGAAGCCCATAGAGGGCTATGGTGAAAAAGGAAATATCCTCAGATGAAATCTGGAAAGAAGCTTTCTGAGAAACTGCTTAGTGTTCTGTGAATTCATCTCACAGAGTTACATCTGTATTTCGTGGATCTCTTTGCTAGCCTTATTTCTGTGGAATGTGAGAACAGAGATTTCTGATCCCTTTGAAGATTACAGGGCCAAAGGAAATATCCTCCGATAACAAAGAGAAAGAAGCTTTCTGAGAAACTTCTTTGTGTTCTGTGAAATCATCTCACAGAGTTACAGCTTTCCCCTCAAGAAGCGTTTCGCTAAGACAGTTCTTGTGGAATTGGCAAAGTGATATTTGGAAGCCCATAGGGGGCTATGGTGAAAAAGGAAATATCCTCAGATGAAATCTGGAAAGAAGCTTTCTGAGAAACTGCTTAGTGTTCTGTGAAATCATCTCACAGAGTTACATCTGTATTTCGTGGATCTCTTTGCTAGCCTTATTTCTGTGTAATCTGAGAACAGATATTTCGGATCCCTTTGAAGACGATAGGGCCAAAGGAAATATCCTCCGATAACAAAGAGAAAGAAGCTTTCTGAGAAACTTCTTTGTGTTCTGTGAAATCATCTCACAGAGTTACAGCTTTCCCCTCAAGAAGCCTTTCGCTAAGACAGTTCTTGTGGAATTGGCAAAGTGATATTTGGAAGCCCATAGAGGGCTATGGTGAAAAAGGAAATATCCTCAGATGAAATCTGGAAAGAAGCTTTCTGAGAAACTGCTTAGTGTTCTGTGAATTCATCTCACAGAGTTACATCTGTATTTCGTGAATCTCTTTGCTAGCCTTATTTCTGTGGAATCTGAGAACAGATATTTCGGATCCTTTTAAGACTATAGGGCCAAAGGAAATATCCTGCGGTAACAAAGAGAAAGAAGCTTTCTGAGCAACTTCTTTGTGTTCTGTGAAATCATCTCACAGTGTTACAGCTTTCCCCGCGAGAAGCCTTTCGCTAAGACATTTCTTGTGGAATTGGCAAAGTGATATTTGGAAGCCCATAGAGGGCTATGGTGAAAAAGGAAATATCCTCAGATGAAATCTGGAAAGAAGCTTTCTGAGAAACTGCTTAGTGTTCTGTGAATTCATCTCACAGAGTTACATCTGTATTTCGTGGATCTCTTTGCTAGCCTTATTTCTGTGAAATCTGAGAACAGATATTTCGGAACCCTTTGAAGACTATAGGGCCAAAGGAAATATCCTCCGATAACAAAGAGAAAGAAGCTTTCTGAGAAACTTCTTTGTGTTCTGTGAAATCATCTCACAGAGTTACAGCTTTCCCCTCAAGAAGCCTTTCGCTACGACAGTTCTTGTGTAATTGGCAAAGAGATATTTGGAAGCCCATAGAGGGCTATGGTGAAAAAGGAAATATCCTCAGATGAAATCTGGAAAGAAGCTTTCTGAGAAACTGCTTAGTGTTCTGTGAATTCATCTTACAGAGTTACATCTGTATTTCGTGGATCTCTTTGCTAGCCTTATTTCTGTGGAATCTGAGAACAGATATTTCGGATCCCTTTGAAGACTATAGGGCCAAAAGAAATATCCTCCGATAACAAAGAGAAAGAAGCTTTCTGAGAAACTTCTTTGTGTTCTTTGAAATCATCTCACAGAGTTACAGCTTTCCCCTCAAGAAGCGTTTCACTAAGACAGTTCTTGTGGAATTGGCAAAGTGATATTTGGAAGCCCATAGGGGGCTATGGTGAAAAAGGAAATATCCTCAGATGAAATCTGGAAAGAAGCTTTCTGAGAAACTGCTTAGTGTTCTGTGAATTCATCTCACAGAGTTACATCTGTATTTCGTGGATCTCTTTGCTAGCCTTATTTCTGTGGAATCTGAGAACAGAGATTTCGGATCCCTTTGAAGACTACAGGGCCAAAGGAAATATCCTCCGATAACAAAGAGAAAGAAGCTTTCTGAGAAACTTCTTTGTGTTCTGTGAAATCATCTCACAGAGTTACAGCTTTCCCCTCAAGAAACCTTTCGCTACGAAAGTTCTTGTGTAATTGGCAAAGAGATATTTGGAAGCCCATAGAGGGCTATGGTGAAAAAGGAAATATCCTCAGATGAAATCTGGAAAGAAGCTTTCTGAGAAACTGCTTAGTGTTCTGTGAAATCATCTCACAGAGTTACATCTGTATTTCGTGGATCTCTTTGCTAGCCTTATTTCTGTGTAATCTGAGAACAAATATTTCGGATCCCTTTGAACACTATAGGGCCAAAGGAAATATCCTCCGATAACAAAGAGAAAGAAGCTTTCTGAGAAACTTCTATGTGTTCAGTGAAATCATCTCACAGAGTTACAGCTTTCCCCTCAAGAAGCCTTTCGCTAAGACAGTTCTTGTGGAATTGGCAAAGTGATATTTGGAAGCCCATAGGGGGCTATGGTGAAAAAGGAAATATCCTCAGATGAAATCTGGAAAGAAGCTTTCTGAGAAACTGCTTAGTGTTCTGTGAATTCATCTCACAGAGTTACATCTGTATTTCGTGGATCTCTTTGCTAGCCTTATTTCTGTGAAATCTGAGAACAGATATTTCGGATCCTTTTAAGACTATAGGGCCAAAGGAAATATCCTGCGGTAACAAAGAGAAAGAAGCTTTCTGAGAAACTTCTTTGTGTTCTGTGAAATCATCTCACAGAGTTACATCTGTATTTCGTGGATCTCTTTGCTAGCCTTATTTCTGTGGAATTTGAGAACAGATATTTCGGATCCCTTTGAAGACTATAGGGCCAAAGGAAATATCCTCCGATAACAAAGAGAAGGAAGCTTTCTGAGAAACTTCTTTGTGTTCTGTGAAATCATCTCACAGAGTTACAGCTTTCCCCTCAAGAAGCCTTTCGCTCAGACAGTTCTTGTGGAATTGGCAAAGTGATATTTGGAAGCCCATAGAGGGCTATGGTGAAAAAGGAAATATCCTCATATGAAATCTGGAAAGAAGCTTTCTGAGAAACTGCTTAGTGTTCTGTTAATTCATCTCACAGAGTTACATCTGTATTTCGTGGATTCCTTTGCTAGCCTTATTTCTGTGGAATCTGAGAACAGATATTTCGGATCCCTTTGAAGACTATAGGGCCAAAGGAAATATCCTCCGATAACAAAGAGAAAGAAGCTTTCTGAGAAACTTCTTTGTGTTCTGTGAAATCATCTCACAGAGTTACAGCTTTCCCCTCAAGAAGCCTTTCGCTAAGACAGTTCTTGTGGAATTGGCAAAGTGATATTTGGAAGCCCATAGGGGGCTATGGTGAAAAAGGAAATATCCTCAGATGAAACCTGGAAAGAAGCTTTCTGAGAAACTGCTTAGTGTTCTGTGAATTCATCTCACAGAGTTACATCTGTATTTCGTGGATCTCTTTGCTAGCCTTATTTCTGTGGAATCTGAGAACAGATATTTCGGATCCCTTTGAAGACTATAGGGCCAAAGGAAATATCCTCCGATAACAAAGAGAAAGAAGCTTTTTGAGAAACTTCTTTGTGTTCTGTGAAATCATCTCACAGAGTTACAGCTTTCCCCTCAAGAAGGCTTTCGCTCAGACAGTTGTTATGGAATTGGCAGAGTGATATTTGGAAGCCCATAGGGGCTATGGTGAAAAAGGAAATATCCTCAGATGAAATCTGGAAAGAAGCTTTCTGAGAAACTGCTTAGTGTTCTGTGAATTCATCTCACAGAGTTACATCTGTATTTCGTGGATCTCTTTGCTAGCCTTATTCTGTGGAATCTGAGAACAGATATTTCGGATCCTTTTAAAGACTATAGGGCCAAAGGAAATATCCTGCGGTAACAAAGAGAAAGAAGCTTTCTGAGCAACTTCTTTGTGTTCTGTGAAATCATCTCACAGAGTTACAGCTTTCCCCTCAAGAAGCCTTTCGCTAAGACAGTTCTTGTGGAATTGGCAAAGTGATATTTGGAAGCCCGTAGAGGGCTATGGTGAAAAAGGAAATATCCTCAGATGAAATCTGGAAAGAAGCTTTCTGAGAAACTGCTTAGTGTTCTGTGAATTCATCTCACAGAGTTACATGTGTATTTCGTGGATCTCTTTGCTAGCCTTATTTCTGTGGAATCTGAGAACAGAGATTTCGGATCCCTTTGAAGACTATAGGGCCAAAGGAAATATCCTCCGATAACAAAGAGAAAGAAGCTTTCTGAGAAACTTCTTTGTGTTCTGTGAAATCATCTCACAGAGTTACAGCTTTCCCCTCAAGAAGCCTTTCGCTCAGACAGTTCTTGTGGAATTGGCAAAGAGATATTTGGAAGCCCATAGAGGGCTATGGTGAAAAAGGAAATATCCTCAGATGAAATCTGGAAAGAAGCTTTCTGAGAAACTGCTTAGTGTTCTGTGAATTCATCTCACAGAGTTACATGTGTATTTCGTGGATCTCCTTGCTAGCCTTATTTCTGTGGAATCTGAGAAAAGATATTTCGGATCCCTATGAAGACTATAGGGCCAAAGGAAATATCCTCCGATAACAAAGAGAAGGAAGCTTTCTGAGAAACTTCTTTGTGTTCTGTGAAATCATCTCACAGAGATACAGCTTTCCCCTCAAGAAGCCTTTTGCTAAGACAGTTCTTGTTGAATTGGCAAAGTGATATTTGGAAGCCCATAGAGGGCTATGGTGAAAAAGGAAATATCCTCAGATGAAATCTGGAAAGAAGCTTTCTGAGAAACTGCTTAGTGTTCTGTTAATTCATCTCACAGAGTTACATCTGTATTTCGTGGATCTCTTTGCTAGCCTTATTTCTGTGTAATCTGAGAACAGATATTTCGGATCCCTTTGAAGGCTATAGGGCGAAAGGAAATATCCTCCGATAACAAAGAGAAAGAAGATTTCTGAGAAACTTCTTTGTGTTCTGTGAAATCATCTCACAGAGTTACAGCTTTCCCCTCAAGAAGCCTTTCGCTACGACAGTTCTTGTGTAATTGGCAAAGAGATATTTGGAAGCTCCTAGAGGGCTATGGTGAAAAAGGAAATATCCTCAGATGAAATCTGGAAAGAAGCTTTCTGAGAAACTGCTTAGTGTTCTGTGAATTCATCTTACAGAGTTACATCTGTATTTCGTGGATCTCTTTGCTAGCCTTATTTCTGTGGAATCTGAGAACAGATATTTCGGATCCCTTTGAAGACTATAGGGCCAAAGGAAATATCCTCCGATAACAAAGAGAAAGAAGCTTTCTGAGAAACTTCTTTGTGTTCTGTGAAATCATCTCACAGAGTTACAGCTTTCCCCTCAAGAAGCGTTTCGCTAAGACAGTTCTTGTGGAATTGGCAAAGTGATATTTGGAAGCCCATAGGGGGCTATGGTGAAAAAGGAAATATCCTCAGATGAAATCTGGAAAGAAGCTTTCTGAGAAACTGCTTAGTGTTCTGTGAATTCATCTCACAGAGTTACATCTGTATTTCGTGGATCTCTTTGCTAGCCTTATTTCTGTGGAATCTGAGAACAGAGATTTCGGATCCCTTTGAAGACTACAGGGCCAAAGGAAATATCCTCCGATAACAAAGAGAAAGAAGCTTTCTGAGAAACTTCTTTGTGTTCTGTGAAATCATCTCACAGAGTTACAGCTTTCCCCTCAAGAAGCCTTTCGCTACGAAAGTTCTTGTGTAATTGGCAAATAGATATTTGGAAGCCCATAGAGGGCTATGGTGAAAAAGGAAATATCCTCAGATGAAATCTGGAAAGAAGCTTTCTGAGAAACTGCTTAGTGTTCTGTGAAATCATCTCACAGAGTTACATCTGTATTTCGTGGATCTCTTTGCTAGCCTTATTTCTGTGTAATCTGAGAACAGAGATTTCGGATCCCTTTGAAGACTATAGGGCCAAAGGAAATATCCTCCGAAAACAAAGAGAAAGAAGCTTTCTGAGAAACTTCTTTGTGTTCTGTGAAATCATCTCACAGAGTTACAGCTTTCCCCTCAAGAAGCCTTTCGCTAAGACAGTTCTTGTGGAATTGGCAAAGTGATATTTGGAAGCCCATAGGGGGCTATGTTGAAAAAGGAAATATCCTCAGATGAAATCTGGAAAGAAGCTTTCTGAGAAACTGCTTAGTGTTCCGTGAATTCATCTCACAGAGTTACATCTGTATTTCGTGAATCTCTTTGCTAGCCTTATTTCTGTGTAATCTGAGAACAGATATTTCTGATCCTTTTAAGACTATAGGGCCAAAGGAAATATCCTGCGGTAACAAAGAGAAAGAAGCTTTCTGAGAAACTTCTTTGTGTTCTGTGAAATCATCTCACAGTGTTACAGCTTTCCCCTCAAGAAGCCTTTCGCTAAGACATTTCTTGTGGAATTGGCAAAGTGATATTTGGAAGACCATAGAGGGCTATGGTGAAAAAGGAAATATCCTCAGATGAAATCTGGAAAGAAGCTTTCTGAGAAACTGCTTAGTGTTCTGTGAATTCATCTCACAGAGTTACATCTGTATTTCGTGGATCTCTTTGCTAGCCTTATTTCTGTGGAATCTGAGAACAGATATTTCGGAACCCTTTGAAGACTATAGGGCCAAAGGAAATATCCTCCGATAACAAAGAGAAAGAAGCTTTCTGAGAAACTTCTTTGTGTTCTGTGAAATCATCTCACAGAGTTACAGCTTTCCCCTCAAGAAGCCTTTCGCTACGACAGTTCTTGTGTAATTGGCAAAGAGATATTTGGAAGCCCATAGAGGGCTATGGTGAAAAAGGAAATATCCTCAGATGAAATCTGGAAAGAAGCTTTCTGAGAAACTGCTTAGTGTTCTCTGAATTCATCTCACAGAGTTACATGTGTATTCGTGGAACTCTTTGCTAGCCTTATTTCTGTGGAATCTGAGAACAGAGATTTCGGATCCCTTTGAAGACTATAGGGCCAAAGGAAATATCCTCCGATAACAAAGAGAAAGAAGTTTTCTGAGAAACTTCTTTGTGTTCTGTGAAATCATCTCACAGAGTTACAACTGTATTTCGTGGATCTCTTTGCTAGCCTTATTTCTGTGGAATTTGAGAACAGATATTTCGGATCCCTTTGAAGACTATAGGGCCAAAGGAAATATCCTCCGATAACAAAGAGAAGGAAGCTTTCTGAGAAACTTCTTTGTGTTCTGTGAAATCATCTCACAGAGTTACAGCTTTCCCCTCAAGAAGCCTTTCGCTCAGACAGTTCTTGTGGAATTGGCAAAGTGATATTTGGAAGCCCATAGAGGGCTATGGTGAAAAAGGAAATATCCTCAGATGAAAACTGGAAAGAAGCTTTCTGAGAAACTGCTTAGTGTTCTGTGAATTCATCTCACAGAGTTACATCTGTATTTCGTGGATCTCTTTGCTAGCCTTATTTCTGTGGAATCTGAGAACAGATATTTCGGATCCCTTTGAAGACTATAGGGCCAAAGGAAATATCCTCCGATAACAAAGAGAAAGAAGCTTTCTGAGAAACTTCTTTGTGTTCTGTGAAATCATCTCACAGAGTTACAGCTTTCCCCTCAAGAAGCCTTTCGCTAAGACAGTTCTTGTGGAATTGGCAAAGTGATATTTGGAAGCCCGTAGAGGGCTATGGTGGAAAAGGAAATATCCTCAGATGAAATCTGGAAAGAAGCTTTCTGAGAAACTGCTTAGTGTTCTGTGAATTCATCTCACAGAGTTACATGTGTATTTCGTGGATCTCTTTGCTAGCCTTATTTCTGTGGAATCTGAGAACAGAGATTTCGGATCCCTTTGAAGACTATAGGGACAAAGGAAATATCCTCCGATAACAAAGAGAAAGAAGCTTTCTGAGCAACTTCTTTGTGTTCTGTGAAATCATCTCACAGAGTTACAGCTTTCCCTTCAAGAAGCCTTTCGCTCAGACAGTTCTTGTGGAATTGGCAAAGAGATATTTGGAAGCCCATAGAGGGCTATGGTGAAAAAGGAAATATCCTCAGATGAAATCTGGAAAGAAGCTTTCTGAGAAACTGCTTAGTGTTCTGTGAATTCATCTCACAGAGTTACATGTGTATTTCGTGGATCTCTTTGCTAGCCTTATTTCTGTAGAATCTGAGAAAAGATATTTCGGATCCCTATGAAAACTATAGGGCCAAAGGAAATATCCTCCGATAACAAAGAGAAGGAAGCTTTCTGAGAAACTTCTTTGTGTTCTGTGAAATCATCTCACAGAGATACAGCTTTCCCCTCAAGAAGCCTTTTGCTAAGACAGTTCTTGTGGAATTGGCAAAGTGATATTTGGAAGCCCAGAGAGGGCTATGGTGAAAAAGGAAATATCCTCAGATGAAATCTGGAAAGAAGCTTTCTGAGAAACTGCTTAGTGTTCTGTGAATTCATCTTACAGAGTTGCATCTGTATTTCGTGGATCTCTTTGCTAGCCTTATTTCTGTGGAATCTGAGAACAGATATTTCGGATCCCTTTGAAGACTATAGGGCCAAAGGAAATATCCTCCGATAACAAAGAGAAAGAAGCTTTCTGAGAAACTTCTTTGTGTTCTGTGAAATCATCTCACAGAGTTACAGCTTTCCCCTCAAGAAGCGTTTCGCTAAGACAGTTCTTGTGGAATTGGCAAAGTGATATTTGGAAGCCCATAGGGGGCTATGGTGAAAAAGGAAATATCCTCAGATAAAATCTGGAAAGAAGCTTTCTGAGAAACTGCTTAGTGTTCTGTGAATTCATCTCACAGAGTTACATCTGTATTTCGTGGATCTCTTTGCTAGCCTTATTTCTGTGGAATCTGAGAACAGAGATTTCGGATCCCTTTGAAGACTACAGGGCCAAAGGAAATATCCTCCGATAACAAAGAGAAAGAAGCTTTCTGAGAAACTTCTTTGTGTTCTGTGAAATCATCTCACAGAGTTACAGCTTTCCCCTCAAGAAGCCTTTCGCTACGAAAGTTCTTGTGTAATTGGCAAAGAGATATTTGGAAGCCCATAGAGGGCTATGGTGAAAAAGGAAATATCCTCAGATGAAATCTGGAAAGAAGCTTTCTGAGAAACTGCTTAGTGTTCTGTGAAATCACCTCACAGAGTTACATCTGTATTTCGTGGATCTCTTTGCTAGCCTTATTTGTGTGTAATCTGAGAACAGAGATTTCGGATCCCTTTGAAGTCTATAGGGCCAAAGGAAATATCCTCCGAAAACAAAGAGAAAGAAGCTTTCTGAGAAACTTCTTTGTGTTCTGTGAAATCATCTCACAGAGTTACAGCTTTCCCCTCAAGAAGCCTTTCGCTAAGACAGTTCTTGTGGAAATGGCAAAGTGATATTTGGAAGCCCATAGGGGGCTATGGTGAAAAAGGAAATATCCTCAGATGAAATCTGGAAAGAAGCTTTCTGAGAAACTGCTTAGTGTTCCGTGAATTCATCTCACAGAGTTACATCTGTATTTCGTGAATCTCTTTGCTAGCCTTATTTCTGTGTAATCTGAGAACAGATATTTCTGATCCTTTTAAGACTATAGGGCCAAAGGAAATATCCTGCGGTAACAAAGAGAAAGAAGCTTTCTGAGAAACTTCTTTGTGTTCTGTGAAATCATCTCACAGTGTTACAGCTTTCCCCTCAAGAAGCCTTTCGCTAAGACATTTCTTGTGGAATTGGCAAAGTGATATTTGGAAGCCCATAGAGGGCTATAGTGAAAAAGGAAATATCCTCAGATGAAATCTGGAAAGAATCTTTCTGAGAAACTGCTTAGTGTTCTGTGAATTCATCTCACAGAGTTACATCTGTATTTCGTGGATCTCTTTGCTAGCCTTATTTCTGTGGAATCTGAGAACAGATATTTCGGAACCCTTTGAAGACTATAGGGCCAAAGGAAATATCCTCCGATAACAAAGAGAAAGAAGCTTTCTGAGAAACTTCTTTGTGTTCTGTGAAATCATCTCACAGAGTTACAGCTTTCCCCTCAAGAAGCCTTTCGCTACGACAGTTCTTGTGTAATTGGCAAAGAGATATTTGGAAGCCCATAGAGGGCTATGGTGAAAAAGGAAATATCCTCAGATGAAATCTGGAAAGAAGCTTTCTGAGAAACTGCTTAGTGTTCTCTGAATTCATCTCACAGAGTTACATGTGTATTCGTGGAACTCTTTGCTAGCCTTATTTCTGTGGAATCTGAGAACAGAGATTTCGGATCCCTTTGAAGACTATAGGGCCAAAGGAAATATCCTCCGATAACAAAGAGAAAGAAGCTTTCTGAGAAACTTCTTTGTGTTCTGTGAAATCATCTCACAGAGTTACAGCTTTCCCCTCAAGAAGCCTTTCGCTAAGACAGTTCTTGTGGAATTGGCAAAGTGATATTTGGAAGCCCATAGAGGGCTATGGTGAAAAAGGAAATATCCTCAGATGAAATCTGGAAAGAAGCTTTCTGAGAAACTGCTTAGTGTTCTGTGAATTCATCTCACAGAGTTACATCTGTATTTCGTGGATCTCTTTGCTAGCCTTATTTCTGTGGAATCTGAGAACAGATATTTCGGATCCCTTTGAAGACTATAGGGCCAAAGGAAATATCCTCCGATAACAAAGAGAAAGAAGCTTTCTGAGAAACTTCTTTGTGTTCTGTGAAATCATCTCACAGAGATACAGCTTTCCCCTCAAGAAGCCTTTCGCTAAGACAGTTCTTGTGGAATTGGCAAAGTGATATTTGGAAGCCCGTAGAGGGCTATGGTGAAAAAGGAAATATCCTCAGATGAAATCTGGAAAGAAGCTTTCTGAGAAACTGCTTAGTGTTCTGTGAATTCATCTCACAGAGTTACATGTGTATTTCGTGGATCTCTTTGCTAGCCTTATTTCTGTGGAATCTGAGAACAGAGATTTCGGATCCCTTTGAAGACTATAGGGCCAAAGGAAATATCCTCCGATAACAAAGAGAAAGATGCTTTCTGAGAAACTTCTTTGTGTTCTGTGAAATCATCTCACAGAGTTACAGCTTTCCCCTCAAGAAGCCTTTCGCTCAGACAGTTCTTGTGGAATTGGCAAAGAGATATTTGGAAGCCCATAGAGGGCTATGGTGAAAAAGGAAATATCCTCAGATGAAATCTGGAAAGAAGCTTTCTGAGAAACTGCTTAGTGTTCTGTGAATTCATCTCACAGAGTTACATCTGTATTTCGTGGATCTCTTTGCTAGCCTTATTTCTGTGGAATCTGAGAACAGATATTTCGGATCCCTTTGAAGACTATAGGGCCAAAGGAAATATCCTCCGATAACAAAGAGAAAGAAGCTTTCTGAGAAACTTCTTTGTGTTCTGTGAAATCATCTCACAGAGTTACAGCTTTCCCCTCAAGAAGCCTTTCGCTAAGACAGTTCTTGTGGAATTGGCAAAGTGATATTTGGAAGCCCGTAGAGGGCTATGGTGGAAAAGGAAATATCCTCAGATGAAATCTGGAAAGAAGCTTTCTGAGAAACTGCTTAGTGTTCTGTGAATTCATCTCACAGAGTTACATGTGTATTTCGTGGATCTCTTTGCTAGCCTTATTTCTGTGGAATCTGAGAACAGAGATTTCGGATCCCTTTGAAGACTATAGGGACAAAGGAAATATCCTCCGATAACAAAGAGAAAGAAGCTTTCTGAGCAACTTCTTTGTGTTCTGTGAAATCATCTCACAGAGTTACAGCTTTCCCCTCAAGAAGCCTTTCGCTCAGACAGTTCTTGTGGAATTGGCAAAGAGATATTTGGAAGCCCATAGAGGGCTATGGTGAAAAAGGAAATATCCTCAGATGAAATCTGGAAAGAAGCTTTCTGAGAAACTGCTTAGTGTTCTGTGAATTCATCTCACAGAGTTACATGTGTATTTCGTGGATCTCTTTGCTAGCCTTATTTCTGTGGAATCTGAGAAAAGATATTTCGGATCCCTATGAAAACTATAGGGCCAAAGGAAATATCCTCCGATAACAAAGAGAAGGAAGCTTTCTGAGAAACTTCTTTGTGTTCTGTGAAATCATCTCACAGAGATACAGCTTTCCCCTCAAGAAGCCTTTTGCTAAGACAGTTCTTGTGGAATTGGCAAAGTGATATTTGGAAGCCCAGAGAGGGCTATGGTGAAAAAGGAAATATCCTCAGATGAAATCTGGAAAGAAGCTTTCTGAGAAACTGCTTAGTGTTCTGTGAATTCATCTTACAGAGTTGCATCTGTATTTCGTGGATCTCTTTGCTAGCCTTATTTCTGTGGAATCTGAGAACAGATATTTCGGATCCCTTTGAAGACTATAGGGCCAAAGGAAATATCCTCCGATAACAAAGAGAAAGAAGCTTTCTGAGAAACTTCTTTGTGTTCTGTGAAATCATCTCACAGAGTTACAGCTTTCCCCTCAAGAAGCGTTTCGCTAAGACAGTTCTTGTGGAATTGGCAAAGTGATATTTGGAAGCCCATAGAGGGCTATGGTGAAAAAGGAAATATCCTCAGATGAAATCTGGAAAGAAGCTTTCTGAGAAACTGCTTAGTGTTCTGTGAAATCACCTCACAGAGTTACATCTGTATTTCGTGGATCTCTTTGCTAGCCTTATTTGTGTGTAATCTGAGAACAGAGATTTCGGATCCCTTTGAAGACTATAGGGCCAAAGGAAATATCCTCCGAAAACAAAGAGAAAGAAGCTTTCTGAGAAACTTCTTTGTGTTCTGTGAAATCATCTCACAGAGTTACAGCTTTCCCCTCAAGAAGCCTTTCGCTAAGACAGTTCTTGTGGAAATGGCAAAGTGATATTTGGAAGCCCATAGGGGGCTATGGTGAAAAAGGAAATATCCTCAGATGAAATCTGGAAAGAAGCTTTCTGAGAAACTGCTTAGTGTTCCGTGAATTCATCTCACAGAGTTACATCTGTATTTCGTGAATCTCTTTGCTAGCCTTATTTCTGTGTAATCTGAGAACAGATATTTCTGATCCTTTTAAGACTATAGGGCCAAAGGAAATATCCTGCGGTAACAAAGAGAAAGAAGCTTTCTGAGAAACTTCTTTGTGTTCTGTGAAATCATCTCACAGTGTTACAGCTTTCCCCTCAAGAAGCCTTTCGCTAAGACATTTCTTGTGGAATTGGCAAAGTGATATTTGGAAGCCCATAGAGGGCTATGGTGAAAAAGGAAATATCCTCAGATGAAATCTGGAAAGAAGCTTTCTGAGAAACTGCTTAGTGTTCTGTGAATTCATCTCACAGAGTTACATCTGTATTTCGTGGATCTCTTTGCTAGCCTTATTTCTGTGGAATCTGAGAACAGATATTTCGGAACCCTTTGAAGACTATAGGGCCAAAGGAAATATCCTCCGATAACAAAGAGAAAGAAGCTTTCTGAGAAACTTCTTTGTGTTCTGTGAAATCATCTCACAGAGTTACAGCTTTCCCCTCAAGAAGCCTTTCGCTACGACAGTTCTTGTGTAATTGGCAAAGAGATATTTGGAAGCCCATAGAGGGCTATGGTGAAAAAGGAAATATCCTCAGATGAAATCTGGAAAGAAGCTTTCTGAGAAACTGCTTAGTGTTCTCTGAATTCATCTCACAGAGTTACATGTGTATTCGTGGAACTCTTTGCTAGCCTTATTTCTGTGGAATCTGAGAACAGAGATTTCGGATCCCTTTGAAGACTATAGGGCCAAAGGAAATATCCTCCGATAACAAAGAGAAAGAAGCTTTCTGAGAAACTTCTTTGTGTTCTGTGAAATCATCTCACAGAGTTACAGCTTTCCCCTCAAGAAGCCTTTCGCTCAGACAGTTCTTGTGGAATTGGCAAAGTGATATTTGGAAGCCCATAGAGGGCTATGGTGAAAAAGGAAATATCCTCAGATGAAATCTGGAAAGAAGCTTTCTGAGAAACTGCTTAGTGTTCTGTGAATTCATCTCACAGAGTTACATCTGTATTTCGTGGATCTCTTTGCTAGCCTTATTTCTGTGGAATCTGAGAACAGATATTTCGGATCCCTTTGAAGACTATAGGGCCAAAGGAAATATCCTCCGATAACAAAGAGAAAGAAGCTTTCTGAGAAACTTCTTTGTGTTCTGTGAAATCATCTCACAGAGATACAGCTTTCCCCTCAAGAAGCCTTTCGCTAAGACAGTTCTTGTGGAATTGGCAAAGTGATATTTGGAAGCCCGTAGAGGGCTATGGTGAAAAAGGAAATATCCTCAGATGAAATCTGGAAAGAAGCTTTCTGAGAAACTGCTTAGTGTTCTGTGAATTCATCTCACAGAGTTACATGTGTATTTCGTGGATCTCTTTGCTAGCCTTATTTCTGTGGAATCTGAGAACAGAGATTTCGGATCCCTTTGAAGACTATAGGGCCAAAGGAAATATCCTCCGATAACAAAGAGAAAGAAGCTTTCTGAGAAACTTCTTTGTGTTCTGTGAAATCATCTCACAGAGTTACAGCTTTCCCCTCAAGAAGCCTTTCGCTCAGACAGTTCTTGTGGAATTGGCAAAGAGATATTTGGAAGCCCATAGAGGGCTATGGTGAAAAAGGAAATATCCTCAGATGAAATCTGGAAAGAAGCTTTCTGAGAAACTGCTTAGTGTTCTGTGAATTCATCTCACAGAGTTACATCTGTATTTCGTGGATCTCTTTGCTAGCCTTATTTCTGTGGAATCTGAGAACAGATATTTCGGATCCCTTTAAAGACTATAGGGCCAAAGGAAATATCCTGCGGTAACAAAGAGAAAGAAGCTTTCTGAGCAACTTCTTTGTGTTCTGTGAAATCATCTCACAGAGTTACAGCTTTCCCCTCAAGAAGCCTTTCGCCAAGAGAGTTCTTGTGGAATTGGCAAAGTGATATTTGGAAGCCCATAGAGGGCTATGGTGAAAAAGGAAATATCGTCAGATGAAATCTGGAAAGAAGCTTTCTGAGAAACTGCTTAGTGTTCTGTGAATTCATCTCACAGAGTTACATGTGTATTTCGTGGATCTCTTTGCTAGCCTTATTTCTGTGGAATCTGAGAAAAGATATTTCGGATCCCTATGAAGACTATAGGGCCAAAGGAAATATCCTCCGATAACAAAGAAAAGGAAGCTTTCTGAGAAACTTCTTTGTGTTCTGTGAAATCATCTCACAGAGTTACAGCTTTCCCCTCAAGAAGCCTTTCGCTCAGACAGTTCTTGTGGAATTGGGAAAGTGATATTTGGAAGCCCATAGAGGGCTATGGTGAAAAAGGAAATATCCTCAGATGAAATCTGGAAAGAAGCTTTCTGAGAAACTGCTTAGTGTTCTGTGAATTCATCTCACAGAGTTACATCTGTATTTCGTGGATCTCTTTGCTAGCCTTATTTCTGTGGAATCTGAGAACAGATATTTCGGATCCTTTTAAAGACTATAGGGCCAAAGGAAATATCCTGCGGTAACAAAGAGAAAGAAGCTTTCTGAGAAACTTCTTTGTGTTCTGTGAAATCATCTCACAGAGTTACAGCTTTCCCCTCAAGAAGCCTTTCGCTAAGACAGTTCTTGTGGAATTGGCAAAGTGATATTTGGAAGTCCATAGGGGGCTATGGTGAAAAAGGAAATATCCTCAGATGAAATCTGGAAAGAAGCTTTCTGAGAAACTGCTTAGTGTTCTGTGAATTCATCTCACAGAGTTACATGTGTATTTCGTGGATCTCTTTGCTAGCCTTATTTCTGTGGAATCTGAGAACAGATATTTCGGATCCCTTTGAAGACTATAGGGCCAAAGGAAATATCCTCCGATAACAAAGAGAAAGAAGCTTTCTGAGAAACTTCTTTGTGTTCTGTGAAATCAACTCACAGAGTTACAGCTTTCCCCTCAAGAAGCCTTTCGCTCTGACAGTTCTTATGGAATTGGCAGAGTGATATTTGGAAGCCCGTAGGGGACTATGGTGAAAAAGGAAATATCCTCAGATGAAATCTGGAAAGAAGCTTTCTGAGAAACTGCTTAGTGTTCTGTTAATTCATCTCGCAGAGTTACATCTGTATTTCGTGGATCTCTTTGCTAGCCTTATTTCTGTGGAATCTGAGAACAGATATGTCGGATCCTTTTAAAGACTATAGGGCCAAAGGAAATATCCTGCGGTAACAAAGAGAAAGAAGCTTTCTGAGAAACTTCTTTGTGTTCTGTGAAATCATCTCACAGAGTTACAGCTTTCCCCTCAAGAAGCCTTTCGCTCAGACAGTTCTTATGGAATTGGCAGAGTGATATTTGGAAGCCCATAGGGGACTATGGTGAAAAAGGAAATATCCTCAGATGAAATCTGGAAAGAAGCTTTCTGAGAAACTGCTTAGTGTTCTGTGAATTCATCTCACAGAGTTACATGTGTATTTCGTGGATCTCTTTGCTAGCCTTATTTCTGTGGAATCTGAGAACAGATATTTCGGATCCTTTTAAAGACTATAGGGCCAAAGGAAATATCCTGCGGTAACAAAGAGAAAGAAGCTTTCTGAGCAACTTCTTTGTGTTCTGTGAAATCATCTCACAGAGTTACAGCTTTCCCCTCAAGAAGCCTTTCGCTAAGACAGTTCTTGTGGAATTGGCAAAGTGATATTTGGAAGCCCATAGAGGGCTATGGTGAAAAAGGAAATATCCTCAGATGAAATCTGGAAAGAAGCTTTCTGAGAAACTGCTTAGTGTTCTGTTAATTCATCTCACAGAGTTACATCTGTATTTCGTGGATCTCTTTGCTAGCCTTATTTCTGTGTAATCTGAGAACAGATATTTCGGATCCCTTTGAAGACTATAGGGCCAAAGGAAATATCCTCCGATAACAAAGAGAAAGAAGCTTTCTGAGAAACTTCCTTGTGTTCCGTGAAATCTTCTCACAGAGTTACAACTTTCCCCTCAAGAAGCCTTTCGCTAAGACAGTTCTTGTGGAATTGGCAAAGTGATATTTGGAAGCCCATAGGGGGCTATGGTAAAAAAGGAAATATCCTCAGATGAAATCTGGAAAGAAGCTTTCTGAGAAACTGCTTAGTGTTCTGTGAATTCATCTCACAGAGTTACATGTGTATTTCGTGGATCTCTTTGCTAGCCTTATTTCTGTGGAATCTGAGAACAGATATTTCGGATCCTTTTAAAGACTATAGGACCAAAGGAAATATCCTGCGGTAACAAAGAGAAAGAAGCTTTCTGAGCAACTTCTTTGTGTTCTGTGAAATCATCTCACAGAGTTACAGCTTTCCCCTCAAGAAGCCTTTCGCCAAGACAGTTCTTGTGGAATTGGCAAAGTGATATTTGGAAGCCCCTAGAGGGCTGTGGTGAAAAAGGAAATATCCTCAGATGAAATCTGGAAAGAAGCTTTCTGAGAAACTGCTTAGTGTTCTGTGAATTCATCTCACAGAGTTACATGTGTATTTCGTGGATCTCTTTGCTAGCCTTATTTCTGTGGAATCTGAGAAAAGATATTTCGGATCCCTATGAAGACTATAGGGCCAAAGGAAATATCCTCCGATAACAAAGAAAAGGAAGCTTTCTGAGCAACTTCTTTGTGTTCTGTGAAATCATCTCACAGAGTTACAGCTTTCCCCTCAAGAAGCCTTTCGCTCAGACAGTTCTTGTGGAATTGGCAAAGTGATATTTGGAAGCCCATAGAGGGCTATGGTGAAAAAGGAAATATCCTCAGATGAAATCTGGAAAGAAGCCTTCTGAGAAACTGCTTAGTGTTCTGTGAATTTATCTCACAGAGTTACATCTGTATTTCGTGGATCTCTTTGCTAGCCTTATATCTGTGGAATCTGAGAACAGATATTTCGGATCCCTTTGAAGACTATAGGGCCAAAGGAAATATCCTCCGATAACAAAGAGAAAGAAGCTTTCTGAGAAACTTCTTTGTGTTCTGTGAAATCATCTCACAGAGTTACAGCTTTCCCCTCAAGAAGCCTTTCGCTCAGACAGTTCTTGTGGAATTGGCAAAGTGATATATGGAAGTCCATAGAGGGCTATGGTGAAAAAGGAAATATCCTCAGATGAAATCTGGAAAGAAGCTTTCTGAGAAACTGCTTAGTGTTCTGTGAATTCATCTCACAGCGTTACATCTGTATTTCGTGGATCTCTTTGCTAGCCTTATTTCTGTGGAATCTGAGAACAGATATTTCGGATCCCTTTGAAGACTATAGGGCCAAAGGAAATATCCTCCGATAACAAAGAGAAAGAAGCTTTCTGAGAAACTTCTTTGTGTTCTGTGAAATCATCTCACAGAGTTACAGCTTTCCCCTCAAGAAGCCTTTCGCTAGGACAGTTCTTGTGGAATTGGCAAAGTGATATTTGGAAGCCCATAGGGGGCTATGGTGAAAAAGGAAATATCCTCAGATGAAATCTGGAAAGAAGCTTTCTGAGAAACTGCTTAGTGTTCTGTGAATTCATCTCACAGAGTTACATCTGTATTTCGTGGATCTCTTTGCTAGCCTTATTTCTGTGGAATCTGAGAACAGATATCTCGGATCCCTTTCAAGACTATAGGGCCAAAGGAAATATCCTCCGATAACAAAGAGAAAGAAGCTTTCTGAGAAACTTCTTTGTGTTCTGTGAAATCATCTCACAGAGTTACAGCTTTCCCCTCAAGAAGCCTTTCGCTCAGACAGTTCTTATGGAATTGGCAGAGTGATATTTGGAAGCCCATAGGGGACTATGGTGAAAAAGGAAATATCCTCAGATGAAATCTGGAAAGAAGCTTTCTGAGAAACTGCTTAGTGTTCTGTGAATTCATCTCACAGAGTTACATCTGTATTTCGTGGATCTCTTTGCTAGCCTTAT
Source organism: Macaca nemestrina (assembly GCF_043159975.1). Classification (NCBI taxonomy): domain Eukaryota; kingdom Metazoa; phylum Chordata; class Mammalia; order Primates; family Cercopithecidae; genus Macaca; species Macaca nemestrina. The sequence goes on from NC_092125.1 coordinate 92,640,295, forward strand.
TTCTGTGGAATCTGAGAACAGATATTTCGGATCCTTTTAAAGACTATAGGGCCAAAGGAAATATCCTGCGGTAACAAAGAGAAAGAAGCTTTCTGAGCAACTTCTTTGTGTTCTGTGAAATCATCTCACAGAGTTACAGCTTTCCCCTCAAGAAGCCTTTCGCTAAGACAGTTCTTGTGGAATTGGCAAAGTGATATTTGGAAGCCCTTAGAGGGCTATGGTGAAAAAGGAAATATCCTCAGATGAAATCTGGAGAGAAGCTTTCTGAGAAACTGCTTAGTGTTCTGTGAATTCATCTCACAGAGTTACATCTGTATATCGTGGATCACTTTGCTAGCCTTATTTCTGTGGAATCAGAGAACAGATATTTCGAATCCCTTTGAAGACTATAGGGCCAAAGGAAATATCCTCCGATAACAAAGAGAAAGAAGCTTTCTGAGAAACTTCTTTCTGTTCTGTGAAATCATCTCACAGAGTTACAGCTTTCCCCTCAAGAAGCCTTTCGCTAAGACAGTTCTTGCGGAATTGGCAAAGTGATATTTGGAAGCCCCTAGAGGGCTATGGTGAAAAAGGAAATATCCTCAGATGAAATCTGGAAAGAAGCTTTCTGAGAAACTGCTTAGTGTTCTGTGAATTCATCTCACAGTGTTACATCTGTATTTCGTGGATCTCTTTGCTAGCCTTATTTCTGTGGAATCTGAGAACAGAGATTTCGGATCCCTTTGAAGACTATAGGGCCAAAGGAAATATCCTCCGATAACAAAGAGAAAGAAGCTTTCTGAGAAACTTCTTTGTGTTCTGTGAAATCATCTCACAGAGTTACAGCTTTCCCCTCAAGAAGCCTTTCGCTCAGACAGTTCTTGTGGAATTGGCAAAGAGATATTTGGAAGCCCATAGAGGGCTATGGTGAAAAAGGAAATATCCTCAGATGAAATCTGGAAAGAAGCTTTCTGAGAAACTGCTTAGTGTTCTGTGAATTCATCTCACAGAGTGACATGTGTATTTCGTGGATCTCTTTGCTAGCCTTATTTCTGTGGAATCTGAGAAAAGATATTTCGGATCCCTATGAAGACTATAGGGCCAAAGGAAATATCCTCCGATAACAAAGAGAAGGAAGCTTTCTGAGAAACTTCTTTGTGTTCTGTGAAATCATCTCACAGAGATACAGCTTTCCCCTGAAGAAGCCTTTCCCTAAGACAGTTCTTGTGGAATTGGCAAAGTGATATTTGGAAGCCCATAGAGGGCTATGGTGAAAAAGGAAATATCCTCAGATGAAATCTGGAAAGAAGCTTTCTGAGAAACTGCTTAGTGTTCTGTTAATTCATCTCACAGAGTTACATCTGTATTTCGTGGATCTCTTTATTAGCCTTATTTCTGTGGAATCTGAGAACAGATATTTCGGATTCCTTTGAAGGCTATAGGGCCAAAGGAAATATCCTCCGATAACAAAGAGTAAGAAGCTTTCTGAGAAACTTCTTTGTGTTCTGTGAAATCATCTCACAGAGTTACAGCTTTCCCCTCAAGAAGCCTTTCGCTACGACAGTTCTTGTGTAATTGGCAAAGAGATATTTGGAAGCCCATAGAGGGCTATGGTGAAAAAGGAAATATCATCAGATGAAATCTGGAAAGAAGCTTTCTGAGAAACTGCTTAGTGTTCTGTGAATTCATCTTACAGAGTTACATCTGTATTTCGTGGATCTCTTTGCTAGCCTTATTTCTGTGGAATCTGAGAACAGAGATTTCGGATCCCTTTGAAGACTATAGGGCCAAAGGAAATATCCTCCGATAACAAAGAGAAAGAAGCTTTCTGAGAAACTTCTTTGTGTTCTGTGAAATCATCTCACAGAGTTACAGCTTTCCCCTCAAGAAGCGTTTCGCTAAGACAGTTCTTGTGGAATTGGCAAAGTGATATTTGGAAGCCCATAGGGGGCTATGGTGAAAAAGGAAATATCCTCAGATGAAATCTGGAAAGAAGCTTTCTGAGAAACTGCTTAGTGTTCTGTGAATTCATCTCACAGAGTTACATCTGTATTTCGTGGATCTCTTTGCTAGCCTTATTTCTGTGGAATCTGAGAACAGATATTTCGGATCCCTTTAAAGACTATAGGGCCAAAGGAAATATCCTGCGGTAAGAAAGAGAAAGAAGCTTTCTGAGCAACTTCTTTGTGTTCTGTGAAATCATCTCACAGAGTTACAGCTTTCCCCTCAAGAAGCCTTTCGCTAAGACATTTCTTGTGGAATTGGCAAAGTGATATTTGGAAGCCCATAGAGGGCTATGGTGAAAAAGGAAATATCCTCAGATGAAATCTGGAAAGAAGCTTTCTGAGAAACTGCTTAGTGTTCTGTGAATTCATCTCACAGCGTTACATCTGTATTTCGTGGATCTCTTTGCTAGCCTTATTTCTGTGGAATCTGAGAACAGATATTTCGAATCCCTTTGAAGACTATAGGGCCAAAGGAAATATCCTGCGATAACAAAGTGAAAGAAGCTTTCTGAGAAACTTCTTTCTGTTCTGTGAAATCATCTCACAGAGTTACAGCTTTCCCCTCAAGAAGCCTTTCGCTAAGACAGTTCTTGTGGAATTGGCAAAGTGATATTTGGAAGCCCATGGAAGGCTAGGGTGAAAAAGGAAATATCCTCAGATGAAATCTGGAAAGAAGCTTTCTGAGAAACTGCTTAGTGTTCTGTGAATTCATCTCACAGAGTTACATCTGTATTTCGTGGATCTCCTTGCTAGCCTTATTTCTGTGGAATCTGACAACAGAAATTTCGGATCCCTATGAAGACTATAGGGCCAAAGGAAATATCCTCCGATAACAAAGAGAAGGAAGCTTTCTGAGAAACTTCTTTGTTTTCTGTTAAATCATCTCACAGAGTTAAAGCTTTCCCCTCAAGAAGCCTTTCGCTCAGACAGTTCTTGTGGAATTGGCAAAGTGATATTTGGAAGCCCATAGAGGGCTATGGTGAAAAAGGAAATATCCTCAGATGAAATCTGGAAAGAAGCTTTCTGAGAAACTGCTTAGTGTTCTGATAATTCATCTCACAGAGTTACATCTGTATTTCGTGGATCTCTTTGCTAGCCTTATTTCTGTGTAATCTGAGAACAGATATTTCGGATCCCTTTGAAGACTATAGGGCCAAAGGAAATATCCTCCGATAACAAAGAGAAAGAAGCTTTCTGAGAAACTTCCTTGTGTTCTGTGAAATCTTCTCACAGAGTTACAGCTTTCCCCTCAAGAAGCCTTTCGCTAAGACAGTTCTTGTGGAATTGGCAAAGAGATATTTGGAAGCCCATAGGGGGCTATGGTAAAAAAGGATATATCCTCAGATGAAATCTGGAAAGAAGCTTTCTGAGAAACTGCTTAGTGTTCTGTGAATTCATCTCACAGAGTTACATCTGTATTTCGTGGGTCTCTTTGCTAGCCTTATTTCTGTGGAATCTGAGAACAGATATTTCGGATCCTTTTAAAGACTATAGGGCCAAAGGAAATATCCTGCGGTAACAAAGAGAAAGAAGCTTTCTGAGCAACTTCTTTGTGTTCTGTGAAATCATCTCACAGAGTTACAGCTTTCCCCTCAAGAAGCCTTTCGCCAAGAGAGTTCTTGTGGAATTGGCAAAGTGATATTTGGAAGCCCATAGAGGGCTATGGTGGAAAAGGAAATATCCTCAGATGAAATCTGGAAAAAAGCTTTCTGAGAAACTGCTTAGTGTTCTGTGAATTCATCTCACAGAGTTACATGTGTATTTCGTGGATCTCTTTGCTAGCCTTATTTCTGTGGAATCTGAGAAAAGATATTTCGGATCCCTATGAAGACTATAGGGCCAAAGGAAATATCCTCCGATAACAAAGAAAAGGAAGCTTTCTGAGAAACTTCTTTGTGTTCTGTGAAATCATCTCACAGAGTTACAGCTTTCCCCTCAAGAAGCCTTTCGCTCAGACAGTTCTTGTGGAATTGGCAAAGTGATATTTGGAAGCCCATAGAGGGCTATGGTGAAAAAGGAAATATCCTCAGATGAAATCTGGAAAGAAGCTTTCTGAGAAACTGCTTAGTGTTCTGTGAATTCATCTCACAGAGTTACATCTGTATTTCGTGGATCTCTTTGCTAGACTTACTTCTGTGGAATCTGAGAACAGATATTTCGGATCCTTTTAAAGACTATAGGGCCAAAGGAAATATCCTGCGGTAACAAAGAGAAAGAAGCTTTCTGAGAAACTTCTTTGTGTTCTGTGAAATCATCTCACAGAGTTACAGCTTTCCCCTCAAGAAGCCTTTCGCTAAGACAGTTCTTGTGGAATTGGCAAAGTGATATTTGGAAGCCCATAGGGGGCTATGGTGAAAAAGGAAATATCCTCAGATGAAATCTGGAAAGAAGCTTTCTGAGAAACTGCTTAGTGTTCTGTGAATTCATCTCACAGAGTTACATCTGTATTTCGTGGATCTCTTTGCTAGCCTTATTTCTGTGGAATCTGAGAACAGATATTTCGGATCCCTTTCAAGACTATAGGGCCAAAGGAAATATCCTCCGATAACAAAGAGAAAGAAGCTTTCTGAGAAACTTCTTTGTGTTCTGTGAAATCATCTCACAGAGTTACAGCTTTCCCCTCAAGAAGCCTTTCGCTCTGACAGTTCTTATGGAATTGGCAGAGTGATATTTGGAAGCCCATAGGGGACTATGGTGAAAAAGGAAATATCCTCAGATGAAATCTGGAAAGAAGCTTTCTGAGAAACTGCTTAGTGTTCTGTGAATTCATCTCACAGAGTTACATCTATATTTCGTGGATCTCTTTGCTAGCCTTATTTCTGTGGAATCTGAGAACAGATAATTCAGATCCCTTTGAAGACTATAGGGCCAAAGGAAATATCCTCCGATAACAAAGAGAAAGAAGCTTTCTGAGAAACTTCTTTGTGTTCTGTGAAATCATCTCACAGAGTTACAGATTTCCCCTCAAGAAGCCTTTCGCTCAGACAGTTCTTGTGGAATTGGCAAAGAGATATTTGGAAGCCCATAGAGGGGTAAGGTGAAAAAGGAAATATCCTCAAATGAAATCAGGAAAGAAGCTTTCTGAGAAACTGCTTAGTGTTCTGTGAATTCATCTCACAGAGTTACATGTGTATTTCGTGGATCTCTTTGCTAGCCTTATTTCTGTGGAAACTGAGAAAAGATATTTCGGATCCCTATGAAGACTATAGGGCCAAAGGAAATATCCTCCGATAACAAAGAGAAAGAAGCTTTCTGAGCAACTTCTTTGTGTTCTGTGAAATCATCTCACAGAGTTACAGCTTTCCCCTCAAGAAGCCTTTCGCTAAGACAGTTCTTGTGGAATTGGCAAAGTGATATTTGGAAGCCCATAGAGGGCTATGGTGAAAAAGGAAATATCCTCAGATGAAATCTGGAAAGAAGCTTTCTGAGAAACTGCTTAGTGTTCTGTGAATTCATCTCACAGAGTTACATCTGTATTTCGTGGATCTCTGTGCTAGCCTTATTTCTGTGGAATCTGAGAACAGAGATTTCGGATCCATTTGAAGACTATAGGGCCAAAGGAAATATCCTCCGATAACAAAGAGAAAGAAGCTTTCTGAGAAACTTCTTTGTGTTCTGTGAAATCATCTCACAGAGTTACAGCTTTCCCCTCAAGAAGCCTTTCGCTAAGACAGTTCTTGTGGAATTGGCAAAGTGATATTTGGAAGCCCATAGAGGGCTATGGTGAAAAAGGAAATATCCTCAGATGAAATCTGGAAAGAAGCTTTCTGAGAAACTGCTTGGTGTTCTGTGAATTCATCTCACAGCGTTACATCTGTATTTCGTGGATCTCTTTGCTAGCCTTATTTCTGTGGAATCTGAGAACAGATATTTCGGATCCCTTTGAAGACTATAGGGCCAAAGGAAATATCCTCCGATAACAAAGAGAAAGAAGCTTTCTGAGAAACTTCTTTGTGTTCTGTGAAATCATCTCACAGAGTTACAGCTTTACCCTCAAGAAGCCTTTCGCTAAGACAGGTCTTGTGGAATTGGCAAAGTGATATTTGGAAGCCCATAGGGGGCTATGGTGAAAAAGGAAATATCCTCAGATGAAATCTGGAAAGAAGCTTTCTGAGAAAATGCTTAGTGTACTGTGAATTCATCTCACAGAGTTACATGTGTATTTCGTGGATCTCTTTGCTAGCCTTATTTCTGTGGAATCTGAGAACAGATATTTCGGATCCCTTTGAAGACTATAGGGCCAAAGGAAATATCCTCCGATAACAAAGAGAAAGAAGGTTTCTGAGAAACTTCTTTGTGTTCTGTGAAATCATCTCACAGAGTTACAGCTTTCCCCTCAAGAAGCCTTTCGCTCAGACAGTTCTTGTGGAATTGGCAAAGAGATATTTGGAAGCCCATAGAGGGGTAAGGTGAAAAAGGAAATATCCTCAGATGAAATCTGGAAAGAAGCTTTCTGAGAAACTGCTTAGTGTTCTGTGAATTCATCTCACAGAGTTACATGTGTATTTCGTGGATCTCTTTGCTAGCCTTATTTCTGTGGAAACTGAGAAAAGATATTTGGATCCCTATGAAGACTTTAGGGCCAAAAGAAATATCCTCCGATAACAAAGAGAAAGAAGCTTTCTGAGAAACTTCTTTGTGTTCTGTGAAATCATCTCACAGAGTTACAGCTTTCCCCTAAAGAAGCCTTTCGCTAAGACAGTTCTTGTGGAATTGGCAAAGTGATATTTGGAAGCCCATAGAGGGCTATGGTGAAAAAGGAAATATCCTCAGATGAAATCTGGAAAGAAGCTTTCTGAGAAACTGCTTAGTGTTCTGTGAATTCATCTCACAGAGTTACATCTGTATTTCGTGGATCTCTGTGCTAGCCTTATTTCTGTGGAATCTGAGAACAGATATTTCGGATCCCTTTGAAGACTATAGGGCCAAAGGAAATATCCTCCGATAACAAAGAGAAAGAAGCTTTCTGAGAAACTTCTTTGTGTTCTGTGAAATCATCTCACAGAGTTACAGCTTTCCCCTCAAGAAGCCTTTCGCTAAGACAGTTCTTGTGGAATTGGCAAAGTGATATTTGGAAGCCCATAGAGGGCTATGGTGAAAAAGGAAATATCCTCAGATGAAATCTGGAAAGAAGCTTTCTGAGAAACTGCTTAGTGTTCTGTGAATTCATCTCACAGAGTTACATCTGTATTTCGTGGATCTCTTTGCTAGCCTTGTTTCTGTGGAATCTGAGAACAGATATTTCGAATCCGTTTGAAGACTATAGGGCCAAAGGAAATATCCTGCGATAACAAAGAGAAAGAAGCTTTCTGAGAAACTTCTTTGTGTTCTGTGAAATCATCTCACAGAGTTACAGCTTTCCCCTCAAGAAGCCTTTCGCTAAGACAGTTTTTGTGGAATTGGCAAAGTGATATTTGGAAGCCCATAGAGGGCTATGGTGAAAAAGGAAATATCCTCAGATGAAATCGGGAAAGAAGCCTTCTGAGAAACTGCTTAGTGTTCTGTGAATTCATCTCACAGATTTACATCTGTATTTCGTGGATCTCTTTGCTAGCCTTATTTCTGTGGAATCTGAGAACAGATATTTCGGATCCCTTTGAAGACTATAGGGCCAAAGGAAATATCCTCCGATAACAAAGAGAAAGAAGCTTTCTGAGAAACTTCTTTGTGTTCTGTGAAATCATCTCAAAGAGTTACAGCTTTCCCCTCAAGAAGCCTTTCGCTACGACAGTTCTTGTGGAATTGGCAAAGTGATATTTGGAAGCCCATAGAGGGCTATGGTGAAAACGAAATATCCTCCGATGAAATCTGGAAAGAAGCTTTCTGAGAAACTGCTTAGTGTTCTGTGAATTCATCTCACAGCGTTACATCTGTATTTCGTGGATCTCTTTGCTAGCCTTATTTCTGTGGAATCTGAGAACAGATATTTCGGATCCCTTTGAAGACTATAGGGCCAAAGGAAATATCCTCCGATAACAAAGAGAAAGAAGCTTTCTGAGAAACTTCTTTGTGTTCTGTGAAATCATCTCACAGAGTTACAGCTTTCCCCTCAAGAAGCCTTTCGCTAAGACAGTTCTTGTGGAATTGGCAAAGTGATATTTGGAAGCCCATAGGGGGCTATGGTGAAAAAGGAAATATCCTCAGATGAAATCTGGAAAGAAGCTTTCTGAGAAACTGCTTAGTGTTCTGTGAATTCATCTCACAGAGTTACATCTGTATTTCGTGGATCTCTTTGCTATCCTTATTTCTGTGGAATCTGAGAACAGATATTTCGGATCCCTTTAAAGAGTATAGGGCCAAAGGAAATATCCTGCGGTAACAAAGAGAAAGAAGCTTTCTGAGCAACTTCTTTGGGTTCTGTGAAATCATCTCACAGAGTTACAGCTTTCCCCTCAAGAAGCCTTTCGCTAATACAGTTTTTGTGGAATTGGCAAAGTGATATTTGGAAGCCCATAGAGGGCTATGGTGAAAAAGGAAATATCCTCAGATGAAATCTGGAAAGAAGCTTTTTGAGAAACTGCTTAGTGTTCTGTGAATTCATCTCACAGAGTTACATCTGTATTTCGTGGATCTCTTTGCCAGCCTTATTTCTGTGGAATCTGAGAACAGATATTTCGAATCCCTTTGAAGACTATTGGGCCAAAGGAAATTTCCTCCGATAACAAAGAGAAAGAAGCTTTCTGAGAAACTTCTTTGTGTTCTGTGAAATCATCTCACAGAGTTACAGCTTTCCACTCAAGAAGCCTTTCGCTCAGACAGTTCTTGTGGAATTGGCAAAGAGATATTTGGAATCCCAGAGAGGGCTATGGTGAAAAAGGAAATATCCTCAGATGAAATCTGGAAAGAAGCTTTCTGAGAAACTGCTTAGTGTTCTGTGAATTCATCTCACAGAGTTACATGTGTATTTCGTGGATCTCTTTGCTACCTTATTTCTGTGGAATCTGAGAAAAGATATTTCGGATCCCTATGAAGACTATAGGGCCAAAGGAAATATCCTCCGATAACAAAGAGAAAGAAGCTTTCTGAGAAACTTCTTTGTGTTCTGTGAAATCATCTCACAGAGTTACAGCTTTCCCCTCAAGAAGCCTTTCGCTAAGACAGTTCTTGTGGAATTGGCAAAGTGATATTTGGAAGCCCATATAGGGCTATGGTGAAAAAGGAAATATCCTCAGATGAAATCGGGAAAGAAGCCTTCTGAGAAACTGCTTAGTGTTCTGTGAATTCATCTCACAGAGTTAAATCTGTATTTCGTGGATCTCTTTGCTAGCCTTATTTCTGTGGAATCTGAGAACAGATATTTCGGATCCCTTTGAAGACTATAGGGCCAAAGGAAATATCCTCCGATAACAAAGAGAAAGAAGCTTTCTGAGAAACTTCTTTGTGTTCTGTGAAATCATCTCACAGAGTTACAGCTTTCCCCTCAAGAAGCCTTTCGCTAAGACAGTTCTTGTGGAATTGGCAAAGTGATATTTGGAAGCCCATAGAGGGCTATGGTGAAAAAGGAAATATCCTCAGATGAAATCTGGAAAGAAGCCTTCTGAGAAACTGCTTAGTGTTCTGTGAATTCATCTCACAGCGTTACATCTGTATTTCGTGGATCTCTTTGCTAGCCTTATTTCTGTGGAATCTGAGAACAGATATTTCGGATCCCTTTGAAGACTATAGGGCCAAAGGAAATATCCTCCGATAACAAAGAGAAAGAAGCTTTCTGAGAAACTTCTTTGTGTTCTGTGAAATCATCTCACAGAGTTACAGCTTTCCCCTCAAGAAGCCTTTCGCTACGACAGTTCTTGTGGAATTGGCAAAGTGATATTTGGAAGCCCATAGGCGGCTATGGTGAAAAAGGAAATATCCTCATTGAAATCTGGAAAGAAGCTTTCTGAGAAACTGCTTAGTGTTCTGTGAATTCATCTCACAGAGTTACATCTGTATTTCGTGGATCTCTTTGCTAGCCTTATTTCTGTGGAATCTGAGAACAGAGATTTCGGATCCATTTGAAGACTTTAGGGCCAAAGGAAATATCCTCCGATAACAAAGAGAAAGAAGCTTTCTGAGAAACTTCTTTGTGTTCTGTGAAATCATCTCACAGAGTTACAGCTTTCCCCTCAAGAAGCCTTTCGCTAAGACAGTTCTTGTGGAATTGGCAAAGTGATATTTGGAAGCCCATAGGGGGCTATGGTGAAAAAGGAAATATCCTCAGATGAAATCTGGAAAGAAGCTTTCTGAGAAACTGCTTAGTGTACTGTGAATTCATCTCACAGAGTTACATGTGTATTTCGTGGATCTCTTTGCTAGCCTTATTTCTGTGGAATCTGAGAACAGATATTTCGGATCCCTTTGAAGACTATAGGGCCAAAGGAAATATCCTCCGATAACAAAGAGAAAGAAGCTTTCTGAGAAACTTCTTTGTGTTCTGTGAAATCATCTCACAGAGTTACAGCTTTCCCCTCAAGAAGCGTTTCGCTAAGACAGTTCTTGTGGAATTGGCAAAGAGATATTTGGAAGCCCATAGGGGGCTATGGTGAAAAAGGAAATATCCTGAGATGAAATCTGGAAAGAAGCTTTCTGAGAAACTGCTTAGTGTTCTGTGAATTCATCTCACAGAGTTACATCTCTATTTCGTGGATCTCTTTGCTAGCCTTATTTCTGTGGAATCTGAGAACAGAGATTTCGGATCCCTTTGAAGACTACAGGACCAAAGGAAATATCCTCCGATAACAAAGAGAAAGAAGCTTTCTGAGAAACTTCTTTGTGTTCTGTGAAATCATCTCACAGAGTTACAGCTTTCCCCTCAAGAAGCCTTTCGCTACGAAAGTTCTTGTGTAATTGGCAAAGAGATATTTGGAAGCCCATAGAGGGCTATGGTGAAAAAGGAAATATCCTCAGATGAAATCTGGAAAGAAGCTTTCTGAGAAACTGCTTAGTGTTCTGTGAATTCATCTCACAGAGTTACATGTGTATTTCGTGGATCTCTTTGCTAGCCTTATTTCTGTGTAATCTGAGAACAGATATTTCGGATCCCTTTGAAGACTATAGGGCCAAAGGAAATATCCTCCGATAACAAAGAGAAAGAAGCTTTCTGAGAAACTTCTTTGTGTTCTGTGAAATCATCTCACAGAGTTACAGCTTTCCCCTCAAGAAGCCTTTCGCTAAGACAGTTCTTGTGGAATTGGCAAAGTGATATTTGGAAGCCCATAGGGGGCTATGGTGAAAAAGGAAATATCCTCAGATGAAATCTGGAAAGAAGCTTTCTGAGAAACTGCTTAGTGTTCTGTGAATTCATCTCACAGAGTTACATCTGTATTTCGTGGATCTCTTTGCTAGCCTTATTTCTGTGGAATCTGAGAACAGATATTTCGGATCCTTTTAAAGACTATAGGGCCAAAGGAAATATCCTGCGGTAACAAAGAGAAAGAAGCTTTCTGAGCAACTTCTTTGTGTTCTGTGAAATCATCTCACAGTGTTACAGCTTTCCCCTCAAGAAGCCTTTCGCTAAGACATTTCTTGTGGAATTGGCAAAGTGATATTTGGAAGCCCATAGAGGGCTATGGTGAAAAAGGAAATATCCTCAGATGAAATCTGGAAAGAAGCTTTCTGAGAAACTGCTTAGTGTTCTGTGAATTCATCTCACAGAGTTACATCTGTATTTCGTGGATCTCTTTGCTAGCCTTATTTCTGTGGAATCTGAGAACAGATATTTCGGATCCCTTTGAAGGCTATAGGGCCAAAGGAAATATCCTCCGATAACAAAGAGAAAGAAGCTTTCTGAGAAACTTCTTAGTGTTCTGTGAAATCATCTCACAGAGTTACAGCTTTCCCCTCAAGAAGCCTTTCGCTATGACAGTTCTTGTGTAATTGGCAAAGAGATATTTGGAAGCCCATAGAGGGCTATGGTGAAAAAGGAAATATCCTCAGATGAAATCTGGAAAGAAGCTTTCTGAGAAACTGCTTAGTGTTCTGTGAATTCATCTTACAGAGTTACATCTGTATTTCGTGGATCTCTTTGCTAGCCTTATTTCTGTGGAATCTGAGAACAGATATTTCGGATCCCTTTGAACACTATAGGGCCAAAGGAAATATCCTCCGATAACAAAGAGAAAGAAGCTTTCTGAGAAACTTCTTTGTGTTCTGTGAAATCATCTCACAGAGTTACAGCTTTCCCCTCAAGAAGAGTTTCGCTAAGACAGTTCTTGTGGAATTGGCAAAGAGATATTTGGAAGCCCATAGGGGGCTATGGTGAAAAAGGAAATATCCTCAGATGAAATCTGGAAAGAAGCTTTCTGAGAAACTGCTTAGTGTTCTGTGAATTCATCTCACAGAGTTACATCTGTATTTCGTGGATCTCTTTGCTAGCCTTATTTCTGTGGAATCTGAGAACAGAGATTTCGGATCCCTTTGAAGACTACAGGACCAAAGGAAATATCCTCCGATAACAAAGAGAAAGAAGCTTTCTGAGAAACTTCTTTGTGTTCTGTGAAATCATCTCACAGAGTTACAGATTTCCCCTCAAGAAGCCTTTCGCTAAGACAGTTCTTGTGGAATTGGCAAAGTGATATTTGGAAGCCCATAGAGGGCTATGGTGAAAAAGGAAATATCCTCAGATGAACTCTGGAAAGAAGCTTTCTGAGAAACTGCTTAGTGTTCTGTGAATTCATCTCACAGAATTACATCTGTATTTCGTGGATCTCTTTGCTAGCCTTATTTCTGTGTAACCTGAGAACAGATATTTCGGATCCCTTTGAAGACTATAGGGCCAAGGGAAATATCCTGCGATAACAAAGAGAAAGAAGCTTTCTGAGAAACTTCTTTGTGTTCTGTGAGATCATCTCACAGAGTTACAGCTTTCCCCTCAAGAAGCCTTTCGCTAAGACAGTTCTTGTGGAATTGGCAAAGTGATATTTGGAAGCCCATAGAGTGCTATGGTGAAAAAGGAAATATCCTCAGATGAAATCTGGAAAGAAGCTTTCTGAGAAACTGCTTAGTGTTCTGTTAATTCATCTCACAGCGTTACATCTGTATTTCGTGGATCTCTTTGCTAGCCTTATTTCTGTGTAATCTGAGAACAGATATTTCGGATCCCTTTGAAGACTATAGGGCCAAAGGAAATATCCTCCGATAACAAAGAGAAAGAAGCTTTCTGAGAAACTTCTTTGTGTTCTGTGAAATCATCTGACAGAGTTACACCTTTACCCTCAAGAAGCCTTTCGCTACGACAGTTCTTGTGTAATTGGCAAAGAGATATTTGGAAGCCCATAGAGGGCTATGGTGAAAAAGGAAATATCCTCAGATGAAATCTGGAAAGAAGCTTTCTGAGAAACTGCTTAGTGGTCTGTGAATTCATCTCACAGAGTTACATCTGTATTTCGTGGATCTCTTTGCTAGCCTTATTTCTGTGGAATCTGAGAACAGATATTTCGAATCCCTTTGAAGACTATAGGGCCAAAGGAAATATCCTGCGATAACAATGAGAAAGAAGCTTTCTGAGAAACTTCTTTCTGTTCTGTGAAATCATCTCACAGAGTTACAGCTTTCCCCTCAAGAAGCCTTTCGCTAAGACAGTTCTTGTGGAATTGGCAAAGTGATATTTGGAAGCCCATAGAGGGCTATGGTGAAAAAGGAAATATCCTCAGATGAAATCTGGAAAGAAGCTTTCTGAGAAACTGCTTAGTGTTCTGTGAATTCATCTCACAGAGTTACATCTGTATTTCGTGGATCTCTTTGCTAGCCTTATTTCTGTGGAATCTGAGAACAGATATTTCGAATCCCTTTGAAGACTATAGGGCCAAAGGAAATATCCTGCGATAACAATGAGAAAGAAGCTTTCTGAGAAACTTCTTTGTGTTCTGTGAAATCATCTCACAGAGTTACAGCTTTCCCCTCAAGAAGCCTTTCGCTAAGACAGTTCTTGTGGAATTGGCAAAGTGATATTTGGAAGCCCATAGAGGGCTATGGTGAAAAAGGAAATATCCTCAGATGAAATCTGGAAAGAAGCTTTCTGAGAAACTGCTTAGTGTTCTGTGAATTCATCTCACAGAGTTACATCTGTATTTCGTGGATCTCTTTGCTAGCCTTATTTCTGTGGAATCTGAGAACAGAGATTTCGGATCCCTTTGAAGACTATAGGGCCAAAGGAAATATCCTCCGATAACAAAGAGAAAGAAGCTTTCTGAGAAACTTCTTTGTGTTCTGTGAAATCATCTCACAGAGTTACAGCTTTCCCCTCAAGAAGCCTTTCGCTAAGACAGTTCTTGTGGAATTGGCAAAGAGATATTTGGAAGCCCATAGAGGGCTATGGTGAAAAAGGAAATATCCTCAGATGAAATCTGGAAAGAAGCTTTCTGAGAAACTGCTTAGTGTTCTGTGAATTCATCTCACAGAGTTACATCTGTATTTCGTGGATCTCTTTGCTAGCCTTATTTCTGTGGAATCTGAGAACAGATATTTCGGATACGTTTGAAGACTATAGGGCCAAAGGAAATATCCTCCGATAACAAAGAGAAAGAAGGTTTCTGAGAAACTTCTTTGTGTTCTGTGAAATCATCTCACAGAGTTACAGCTTTCCCCTCAAGAAGCCTTTCGCTCAGACAGTTCTTGTGGAATTGGCATAGAGATATTTGGAAGCCCATAGAGGGCTATGGTGAAAAAGGAAATATCCTCAGATGAAATCTGGAAAGAAGCTTTCTGAGAAACTGCTTAGTGTTCTGTGAATTCATCTCACAGAGTTACATCTGTATTTCGTGGATCTCTTTGCTAGCCTTATTTCTGTGTAATCTGAGAAAAGATATTTCGGATCCCTATGAAGACTATAGGGCCAAAGGAAATATCCTCCGATAACAAAGAGAAAGAAGCTTTCTGAGAAACTTCTTTGTGTTCTGTGAAATCATCTCACAGAGTTACAGCTTTCCCCTCAAGAAGCCTTTCGCCAAGAGAGTTCTTGTGGAATTGGCAAAGTGATATTTGGAAGCCCATAGAGGGCTATGGTGAAAAAGGAAATATCCTCAGATGAAATCTGGAAAGAAGCTTTCTGAGAAACTGCTTAGTGTTCTGTGAATTCATCTCATAGAATTACATCTGTGTTTCGTGGATCTCTTTGCTAGCCTTATTTCTGTGTAATCTGAGAACAGATATTTCGGATCCCTTTGAAGACTATAGGGCCAAAGGAAATATCCTGCGATAAAAAAGAGAAAGAAGCTTTCTGAGAAACTTCTTTGTGTTCTGTGAAATCATCTCACAGAGTTACAGCTTTCCCTTCAAGAAGCCTTTCGCTAAGACAGTTCTTGTGGAATTGGCAAAGTGATATTTGGAAGCCCATAGAGTGCTATGGTGAAAAAGGAAATATCCTCAGATGAAATCTGGAAAGAAGCTTTCTGAGAAACTGCTTAGTGTTCTGTTAATTCATCTCACAGCGTTACATCTGTATTTCGTGGATCTCTTTGCTAGCCTTATTTCTGTGGAATCTGAGAACAGATATTTCGGATCCCTTTGAAGACTATAGGGCCAAAGGAAATATCCTCCGATAACAAAGAGAAAGAAGGTTTCTGAGAAACTTCTTTGTGTTCTGTGAAATCATCTCACAGAGTTACAGCTTTCCCCTCAAGAAGCCTTTCGCTCAGACAGTTCTTGTGGAATTGGCATAGAGATATTTGGAAGCCCATAGAGGGCTATGGTGAAAAAGGAAATATCCTCAAATGAAATCTGGAAAGAAGCTTTCTGAGAAACTGCTTAGTGTTCTGTGAATTCATCTCACAGAGTTACATGTGTATTTCGTGGATCTCTTTGCTAGCCTTATTTCTGTGTAGTCTGAGAAAAGATATTTCGGATCCCTATGAAGACTATAGGGCCAAAGGAAATATCCTCCGATAACAAAAAGAAAGAAGCTTTCTGAGAAACTTCTTTGTGTTCTGTGAAATCATCTCACAGAGTTACAGCTTTCCCTTCAAGAAGCCTTTCGCTAAGACAGTTCTTGTGGAATTGGCAAAGTGATATTTGGAAGCCCATAGAGGGCTATTGTGAAAAAGGAAATATCCTCAGATGAACTCTAGAAAGAAGCTTTCTGAGAAACTGCTTAGTGTTCTGTGAATTCATCTCACAGAATTACATCTGTATTTCGTGGATCTCTTTGCTAGCCTTATTTCTGTGTAATCTGAGAACAGATATTTCGGATCCCTTTGAAGACTATAGGGCCAAAGGAAATATCCTGCGATAACAAAGAGAAAGAAGCTTTCTGAGAAACTTCTTTGTGTTCTGTGAAATCATCTCACAGAGTTACAGCTTTCCCCTCAAGAAGCCTTTCGCTAAGACAGTTCTTGTGGAATTGGCAAAGTGATATTTGGAAGCCCATAGAGTGCTATGGTGAAAAAGGAAATATCCTCAGATGAAATCTGGAAAGAAGCTTTCTGAGAAACTGCTTAGTGTTCTGTTAATTCATCTCACAGCGTTACATCTGTATTTCCTGGATCTCTTTGCTAGCCTTATTTCTGTGTAATCTGAGAACAGATATTTCGGATCCCTTTGAAGACTATAGGGCCAAAGGAAATATCCTCCGATAACAAAGAGAAAGAAGCTTTCTGAGAAACTTCTTTGTGTTCTGTGAAATCATCTGACAGAGTTACACCTTTACCCTCAAGAAGCCTTTCGCTACGACAGTTCTTGTGTAATTGGCAAAGAGATATTTGGAAGCCCATAGAGGGCTATGGTGAAAAAGGAAATATCCTCAGATGAAATCTGGAAAGAAGCTTTCTGAGAAACTGCTTAGTGTTCTGTGAATTCATCTCACAGAGTTACATCTGTATTTCGTGGATCTCTTTGCTAGCCTGATTTCTGTGGAATCTGAGAACAGATATTTCGAATCCCTTTGAAGACTATAGGGCCAAAGGAAATATCCTGCGATAACAATGAGAAAGAAGCTTTCTGAGAAACTTCTTTCTGTTCTGTGAAATTATCTCACAGAGTTACAGCTTTCCCCTCAAGAAGCCTTTCGCTAAGACAGTTCTTGTGGAATTGGCAAAGTGATATTTGGAAGCCCATAGAGGGCTATGGTGAAAAAGAAAATATCCTCAGATGAAATCTGGAAAGAAGCTTTCTGAGAGACTGCTTAGTGTTCTGTGAATTCATCTCACAGAGTTACATCTGTATTTCGTGGATCTCTTTGCTAGCCTTATTTCTGTGGAATCTGAGAACAGAGATTTCGGATCCCTTTGAAGACTATAGGGCCAAAGGAAATATCCTCCGATAACAAAGAGAAAGAAGCTTTCTGAGAAACTTCTTTGTGTTCTGTGAAATCATCTCACAGAGTTACAGCTTTCCCCTCAAGAAGCCTTTCGCTCAGACAGTTCTTGTGGAATTGGCAAAGAGATATTTGGAAGCCCATAGAGGGCTATGGTGAAAAAGGAAATATACTCAGATGAAATCTGGAAAGAAGCTTTCTGAGAAACTGCTTAGTGTTCTGTGAATTCATCTCACAGAGTTACATCTGTATTTCGTGGATCTCTTTGCTAGCCTTATTTCTGTGGAATCTGAGAACAGATATTTCGGATCCCTTTGAAGACTATAGGGCCAAAGGAAATATCCTCCGATAACAAAGAGAAAGAAGCTTTCTGAGAAACTTCTTTGTGTTCTGTGAAATCATCTCACAGAGTTACAGCTTTCCCCTCAAGAAGCCTTTCGCTACGACAGTTCTTGTGTAATTGGCAAAGTGATATTTGGAAGACCTTAGGGGGCTATGGTGAAAAAGGAAATATCCTCAGATGAAATCTGGAAAGAAGCTTTCTGAGAAACTGCTTAGTGTTCTGTGAATTCATCTCACAGAGTTACATCTGTATTTCGTGGATCTCTTTGCTAGCCTTATTTCTGTGGAATCTGAGAACAGAGATTTCGGATCCCTTTGAAGACTATAGGGCCAAAGGAAATATCCTCCGATAACAAAGAGAAAGAAGGTTTCTGAGAAACTTCTTTGTGTTCTGTGAAATCATCTCACAGAGTTACAGCTTTCCCCTCAAGAAGCCTTTCGCTCAGACAGTTCTTGTGGAATTGGTATAGAGATATTTGGAAGCCCATAGAGGGCTATGGTGAAAAAGGAAATATCCTCAGATGAAATCGGGAAAGAAGCCTTCTGAGAAACTGCTTAGTGTTCTGTGAATTCATCTCACAGAGTTACATCTGTATTTCGAGGATCTCTTTGTTAGCCTTATTTCTGTGGAATCTGAGAACAGATATTTCGGATCCCTTTGAAGACTATAGGGCCAAAGGAAATATCCTCCGATAACAAAGAGAAAGAAGCTTTCTGAGAAACTTCTTTGTGTTCTGTGAAATCATCTCACAGAGTTACAGCTTTCCCCTCAAGAAGCCTTTCGCTAAGACAGTTCTTGTGGAATTGGCGAAGTGATATTTGGAAGCCCATAGAGGGCTATGGTGAAAAAGGAAATATCCTCAGATGAAATCTGGAAAGAAGCTTTCTGAGAAACTGCTTAGTGTTCTGTGAATTCATCTCATAGAATTACATCTGTGTTTCGTGGATCTCTTTGCTAGCCTTATTTCTGTGTAATCTGAGAACAGATATTTCGGATCCCTTTGAAGACTATAGGGCCAAAGGAAATATCCTGCGATAACAAAGAGAAAGAAGCTTTCTGAGAAACTTCTTTGTGTTCTGTGAAATCATCTCACAGAGTTACAGCTTTCCCCTCAAGAAGCCTTTCGCTAAGACAGTTCTTGTGGAATTGGCAAAGTGATATTTGGAAGCCCATAGAGTGCTATGGTGAAAAAGGAAATATCCTCAGATGAAATCTGGAAAGAAGCTTTCTGAGAAACTGCTTAGTGTTCTGTTAATTCATCTAACAGCGTTACATCTGTATTTCGTGGAACTCTTTGCTAGCCTTATTTCTGTGGAATCTGAGAACAGATATTTCGGATCCCTTTGAAGACTATAGGGCCAAAGGAAATATCCTCCGATAACAAAGAGAAAGAAGCTTTCTGAGAAACTTCGTGTTCTGTGAAATCATCTGACAGAGTTACACCTTTACCCTCAAGAAGCCTTTCGCTACGACAGTTCTTGTGTAATTGGCAAAGAGATATTTGGAAGCCCATAGAGGGCTATGGTGAAAAAGGAAATATCCTCAGATGAAATCTGGAAAGAAGCTTTCTGAGAAACTGCTTAGTGTTCTGTGAATTCATCTCACAGAGTTACATCTGTATTTCGTGGATCTCTTTGCTAGCCTTATTTCTGTGGAATCTGAGAACAGATACTTCGAATCCCTTTGAAGACTATAGGGCCAAAGGAAATATCCTGCGATAACAATGAGAAAGAAGCTTTCTGAGAAACTTCTTTCTGTTCTGTGAAATCATCTCACAGAGTTACAGCTTTCCCCTCCAGAAGCCTTTCGCTAAGACAGTTCTTGTGGAATTGGCAAAGTGATATTTGGAAGCCCATAGAGGGCTATGGTGAAAAAGGAAATATCCTCAGATGATATCTGGAAAGAAGCTTTCTGAGAAACTGCTTAGTGTTCTGTGAATTCATCTCACAGAGTTACATCTGTATTTCGTGGATCTCTTTGCTAGCCTTATTTCTGTGGAATCTGAGAACAGAGATTTCGGATCCCTTTGAAGACTATAGGGCCAAAGGAAATATCCTCCGATAACAAAGAGAAAGAAGGTTTCTGAGAAACTTCTTTGTGTTCTGTGAAATCATCTCACAGAGTTACAGCTTTCCCCTCAAGAAGCCTTTCGCTCAGACAATTCTTGTGGAATTGGCATAGAGATATTTGGAAGCCCATAGAGAGCTATGGTGAAAAAGGAAATATCCTCAGATGAAATCTGGAAAGAAGCTTTCTGAGAAACTGCTTAGTGTTCTGTGAATTCATCTCACAGAGTTACATGTGTATTTCGTGGATCTCTTTGCTAGCCTTATTTCTGTGTAATCTGAGAAAAGATATTTCGGATCCCTATGAAGACTATAGGGCCAAAGGAAATATCCTCCGATAACAAAAGAAAGAAGCTTTCTGAGAAACTTCTTTGTGTTCTGTGAAATCATCTCACAGAGTTACAGCTTTCCCTTCAAGAAGCCTTTCGCTAAGACAGTTCTTGTGGAATTGGCAAAGTGATATTTGGAAGCCCATAGAGGGCTATGGTGAAAAAGGAAATATCCTCAGATGAACTCTAGAAAGAAGCTTTCTGAGAAACTGCTTAGTGTTCTGTGAATTCATCTCACAGAATTACATCTGTATTTCGTGGATCTCTTTGCTAGCCTTATTTCTGTGTAATCTGAGAACAGATATTTCGGATCCCTTTGAAGACTATAGGGCCAAAGGAAATATCCTGCGATAACAAAGAGAAAGAAGCTTTCTGAGAAACTTCTTTGTGTTCTGTGAAATCATCTCACAGAGTTACAGCTTTCCCCTCAAGAAGCCTTTCGCTAAGACAGTTCTTGTGGAATTGGCAAAGTGATATTTGGAAGCCCATAGAGTGCTATGGTGAAAAAGGAAATATCCTCAGATGAAATCTGGAAAGAAGCTTTCTGAGAAACTGCTTAGTGTTCTGTTAATTCATCTCACAGCGTTACATCTGTATTTCCTGGATCTCTTTGCTAGCCTTATTTCTGTGTAATCTGAGAACAGATATTTCGGATCCCTTTGAAGACTATAGGGCCAAAGGAAATATCCTCCGATAACAAAGAGAAAGAAGCTTTCTGAGAAACTTCTTTGTGTTCTGTGAAATCATCTGACAGAGTTACACCTTTACCCTCAAGAAGCCTTTCGCTACGACAGTTCTTGTGTAATTGGCAAAGAGATATTTGGAAGCCCATAGAGGGCTATGGTGAAAAAGGAAATATCCTCAGATGAAATCTGGAAAGAAGCTTTCTGAGAAACTGCTTAGTGTTCTGTGAATTCATCTCACAGAGTTACATCTGTATTTCGTGGATCTCTTTGCTAGCCTGATTTCTGTGGAATCTGAGAACAGATATTTCGGATCCCTTTGAAGACTATAGGGCCAAAGGAAATATCCTGCGATAACAATGAGAAAGAAGCTTTCTGAGAAACTTCTTTCTGTTCTGTGAAATTATCTCACAGAGTTACAGCTTTCCCCTCAAGAAGCCTTTCGCTAAGACAGTTCTTGTGGAATTGGCAAAGTGATATTTGGAAGCCCATAGAGGGCTATGGTGAAAAAGAAAATATCCTCAGATGAAATCTGGAAAGAAGCTTTCTGAGAGACTGCTTAGTGTTCTGTGAATTCATCTCACAGAGTTACATCTGTATTTCGTGGATCTCTTTGCTAGCCTTATTTCTGTGGAATCTGAGAACAGAGATTTCGGATCCCTTTGAAGACTATAGGGCCAAAGGAAATATCCTCCGATAACAAAGAGAAAGAAGCTTTCTGAGAAACTTCTTTGTGTTCTGTGAAATCATCTCACAGAGTTACAGCTTTCCCCTCAAGAAGCCTTTCGCTCAGACAGTTCTTGTGGAATTGGCAAAGAGATATTTGGAAGCCCATAGAGGGCTATGGTGAAAAAGGAAATATACTCAGATGAAATCTGGAAAGAAGCTTTCTGAGAAACTGCTTAGTGTTCTGTGAATTCATCTCACAGAGTTACATCTGTATTTCGTGGATCTCTTTGCTAGCCTTATTTCTGTGGAATCTGAGAACAGATATTTCGGATCCCTTTGAAGACTATAGGGCCAAAGGAAATATCCTCCGATAACAAAGAGAAAGAAGCTTTCTGAGAAACTTCTTTGTGTTCTGTGAAATCATCTCACAGAGTTACAGCTTTCCCCTCAAGAAGCCTTTCGCTACGACAGTTCTTGTGTAATTGGCAAAGTGATATTTGGAAGACCTTAGGGGGCTATGGTGAAAAAGGAAATATCCTCAGATGAAATCTGGAAAGAAGCTTTCTGAGAAACTGCTTAGTGTTCTGTGAATTCATCTCACAGAGTTACATCTGTATTTCGTGGATCTCTTTGCTAGCCTTATTTCTGTGGAATCTGAGAACAGAGATTTCGGATCCCTTTGAAGACTATAGGGCCAAAGGAAATATCCTCCGATAACAAAGAGAAAGAAGGTTTCTGAGAAACTTCTTTGTGTTCTGTGAAATCATCTCACAGAGTTACAGCTTTCCCCTCAAGAAGCCTTTCGCTCAGACAGTTCTTGTGGAATTGGTATAGAGATATTTGGAAGCCCATAGAGGGCTATGGTGAAAAAGGAAATATCCTCAGATGAAATCGGGAAAGAAGCCTTCTGAGAAACTGCTTAGTGTTCTGTGAATTCATCTCACAGAGTTACATCTGTATTTCGAGGATCTCTTTGTTAGCCTTATTTCTGTGGAATCTGAGAACAGATATTTCGGATCCCTTTGAAGACTATAGGGCCAAAGGAAATATCCTCCGATAACAAAGAGAAAGAAGCTTTCTGAGAAACTTCTTTGTGTTCTGTGAAATCATCTCACAGAGTTACAGCTTTCCCCTCAAGAAGCCTTTCGCTAAGACAGTTCTTGTGGAATTGGCGAAGTGATATTTGGAAGCCCATAGAGGGCTATGGTGAAAAAGGAAATATCCTCAGATGAAATCTGGAAAGAAGCTTTCTGAGAAACTGCTTAGTGTTCTGTGAATTCATCTCATAGAATTACATCTGTGTTTCGTGGATCTCTTTGCTAGCCTTATTTCTGTGTAATCTGAGAACAGATATTTCGGATCCCTTTGAAGACTATAGGGCCAAAGGAAATATCCTGCGATAACAAAGAGAAAGAAGCTTTCTGAGAAACTTCTTTGTGTTCTGTGAAATCATCTCACAGAGTTACAGCTTTCCCCTCAAGAAGCCTTTCGCTAAGACAGTTCTTGTGGAATTGGCAAAGTGATATTTGGAAGCCCATAGAGTGCTATGGTGAAAAAGGAAATATCCTCAGATGAAATCTGGAAACAAGCTTTCTGAGAAACTGCTTAGTGTTCTGTTAATTCATCTAACAGCGTTACATCTGTATTTCGTGGAACTCTTTGCTAGCCTTATTTCTGTGGAATCTGAGAACAGATATTTCGGATCCCTTTGAAGACTATAGGGCCAAAGGAAATATCCTCCGATAACAAAGAGAAAGAAGCTTTCTGAGAAACTTCGTGTTCTGTGAAATCATCTGACAGAGTTACACCTTTACCCTCAAGAAGCCTTTGGCTACGACAGTTCTTGTGTAATTGGCAAAGAGATATTTGGAAGCCCATAGAGGGCTATGGTGAAAAAGGAAATATCCTCAGATGAAATCTGGAAAGAAGCTTTCTGAGAAACTGCTTAGTGTTCTGTGAATTCATCTCACAGAGTTACATCTGTATTTCGTGGATCTCTTTGCTAGCCTTATTTCTGTGGAATCTGAGAACAGATACTTCGAATCCCTTTGAAGACTATAGGGCCAAAGGAAATATCCTGCGATAACAATGAGAAAGAAGCTTTCTGAGAAACTTCTTTCTGTTCTGTGAAATCATCTCACAGAGTTACAGCTTTCCCCTCCAGAAGCCTTTCGCTAAGACAGTTCTTGTGGAATTGGCAAAGTGATATTTGGAAGCCCATAGAGGGCTATGGTGAAAAAGGAAATATCCTCAGATGAAATCTGGAAAGAAGCTTTCTGAGAAACTGCTTAGTGTTCTGTGAATTCATCTCACAGAGTTACATCTGTATTTCGTGGATCTCTTTGCTAGCCTTATTTCTGTGGAATCTGAGAACAGAGATTTCGGATCCCTTTGAAGACTATAGGGCCAAAGGAAATATCCTCCGATAACAAAGAGAAAGAAGGTTTCTGAGAAACTTCTTTGTGTTCTGTGAAATCATCTCACAGAGTTACAGCTTTCCCCTCAAGAAGCCTTTCGCTCAGACAATTCTTGTGGAATTGGCATAGAGATATTTGGAAGCCCATAGAGAGCTATGGTGAAAAAGGAAATATCCTCAGATGAAATCTGGAAAGAAGCTTTCTGAGAAACTGCTTAGTGTTCTGTGAATTCATCTCACAGAGTTACATGTGTATTTCGTGGATCTCTTTGCTAGCCTTATTTCTGTGTAATCTGAGAAAAGATATTTCGGATCCCTATGAAGACTATAGGGCCAAAGGAAATATCCTCCGATAACAAAAGAAAGAAGCTTTCTGAGAAACTTCTTTGTGTTCTGTGAAATCATCTCACAGAGTTACAGCTTTCCCTTCAAGAAGCCTTTCGCTAAGACAGTTCTTGTGGAATTGGCAAAGTGATATTTGGAAGCCCATAGAGGGCTATGGTGAAAAAGGAAATATCCTCAGATGAACTCTAGAAAGAAGCTTTCTGAGAAACTGCTTAGTGTTCTGTGAATTCATCTCACAGAATTACATCTGTATTTCGTGGATCTCTTTGCTAGCCTTATTTCTGTGTAATCTGAGAACAGATATTTCGGATCCCTTTGAAGACTATAGGGCCAAAGGAAATATCCTGCGATAACAAAGAGAAAGAAGCTTTCTGAGAAACTTCTTTGTGTTCTGTGAAATCATCTCACAGAGTTACAGCTTTCCCCTCAAGAAGCCTTTCGCTAAGACAGTTCTTGTGGAATTGGCAAAGTGATATTTGGAAGCCCATAGAGTGCTATGGTGAAAAAGGAAATATCCTCAGATGAAATCTGGAAAGAAGCTTTCTGAGAAACTGCTTAGTGTTCTGTTAATTCATCTCACAGCGTTACATCTGTATTTCCTGGATCTCTTTGCTAGCCTTATTTCTGTGTAATCTGAGAACAGATATTTCGGATCCCTTTGAAGACTATAGGGCCAAAGGAAATATCCTCCGATAACAAAGAGAAAGAAGCTTTCTGAGAAACTTCTTTGTGTTCTGTGAAATCATCTGACAGAGTTACACCTTTACCCTCAAGAAGCCTTTCGCTACGACAGTTCTTGTGTAATTGGCAAAGAGATATTTGGAAGCCCATAGAGGGCTATGGTGAAAAAGGAAATATCCTCAGATGAAATCTGGAAAGAAGCTTTCTGAGAAACTGCTTAGTGTTCTGTGAATTCATCTCACAGAGTTACATCTGTATTTCGTGGATCTCTTTGCTAGCCTTATTTCTGTGGAATCTGAGAACAGATATTTCGGATCCCTTTGAAGACTATAGGGCCAAAGGAAATATCCTCCGATAACAAAGAGAAAGAAGCTTTCTGAGAAACTTCTTTGTGTTCTGTGAAATCATCTCACAGAGTTACAGCTTTCCCCTCAAGAAGCCTTTCGCTAAGACATTTCTTGTGGAATTGGCAAAGTGATATTTGGAAGCCCATAGAGGGCTATGGTGAAAAAGGAAATATCCTCAGATGAAATCTGGAAAGAAGCTTTCTGAGAAACTGCTTAGTGTTCTGTGAATTCATCTCACAGAGTTACATCTGTATTTCGTGGATCTCTTTGCTAGCCTTATTTCTGTGGAATCTGAGAACAGATATTTCGAATCCCTTTGAAGACTATAGGGCCAAAGGAAATATCCTGCGATAACAATGAGAAAGAAGCTTTCTGAGAAACTTCTTTCTGTTCTGTGAAATCATCTCACAGAGTTACAGCTTTCCCCTCAGGAAGCCTTTCGCTAAGACAGTTCTTGTGGAATTGGCAAAGTGATATTTGGAAGCCCATAGAGGGCTATGGTGAAAAAGGAAATATCCTCAGATGAAATCTGAAAAGAAGCTTTCTGAGAGACTGCTTAGTGTTCTGTGAATTCATCTCACAGAGTTACATCTGTATTTCGTAGATCTCTTTGCTAGCCTTATTTCTGTGGAATCTGAGAACAGAGATTTCGGATCCCTTTGAAGACTATAGGGCCAAAGGAAATATCCTCCGATAACAAAGAGAAAGAAGCTTTCTGAGAAACTTCTTTGTGTTCTGTGAAATCATCTCACAGAGTTACAGCTTTCCCCTCAAGAAGCCTTTCGCTAAGACATTTCTTGTGGAATTGGCAAAGTGATATTTGGAAGCCCATAGAGGGCTATGGTGAAAAAGGAAATATCCTCAGATGAAATCTGGAAAGAAGCTTTCTGAGAAACTGCTTAGTGTTCTGTGAATTCATCTCACAGAGTTACATCTGTATTTCGTGGATCTCTTTGCTAGCCTTATTTCTGTGGAATCTGAGAACAGATATTTCGAATCCCTTTGAAGACTATAGGGCCAAAGGAAATATCCTGCGATAACAATGAGAAAGAAGCTTTCTGAGAAACTTCTTTCTGTTCTGTGAAATCATCTCACAGAGTTACAGCTTTCCCCTCAGGAAGCCTTTCGCTAAGACAGTTCTTGTGGAATTGGCAAAGTGATATTTGGAAGCCCATAGAGGGCTATGGTGAAAAAGGAAATATCCTCAGATGAAATCTGGAAAGAAGCTTTCTGAGAGACTGCTTAGTGTTCTGTGAATTCATCTCACAGAGTTACATCTGTATTTCGTGGATCTCTTTGCTAGCCTTATTTCTGTGGAATCTGAGAACAGAGATTTCGGATCCCTTTGAAGACTATAGGGCCAAAGGAAATATCCTCCGATAACAAAGAGAAAGAAACTTTCTGAGAAACTTCTTTGTGTTCTGTGAAATCATCTCACAGAGTTACAGCTTTCCCCTCAAGAAGCCTTTCGCTCAGACAGTTCTTGTGGAATTGGCAAAGAGATATTTGGAAGCCCATAGAGGGCTATGGTGAAAAAGGAAATATCCTCAGATGAAATCTGGAAAGAAGCTTTCTGAGAAACTGCTTAGTGTTCTGTGAATTCATCTCACAGAGTTACATCTGTATTTCGTGGATCTCTTTGCTAGCCTTATTTCTGTGGAATCTGAGAACAGATATTTCGGATCCCTTTGAAGACTATAGGGCCAAAGGAAATATCCTCCGATAACAAAGAGAAAGAAGCTTTCTGAGAAACTTCTTTGTGTTCTGTGAAATCATCTCACAGAGTTACAGCTTTCCCCTCAAGAAGCCTTTCGCTAAGACAGTTCTTGTGGAATTGGTATAGAGATATTTGGAAGCCCATAGAGGGCTATGGTGAAAAAGGAAATATCCTCAGATGAAATCTGGAAAGAAGCTTTCTGAGAAACTGCTTAGTGTTCTGTGAATTCATCTCACGGAGTTACATGTGTATTTCGTGGATCTCTTTGCTAGCCTTATTTCTGTGTAATCTGAGAAAAGATATTTCGGATCCCTATGAAGACTATAGGGCCAAAGGAAATATCCTCCGATAACAAAGAGAAAGAATCTTTCTGAGAAACTTCTTTGTGTTCTGTGAAATCATCTCACAGAGATACAGCTTTCCCCTCAAGAAGCCTTTCGCTAAGACAGTTCTTGTGGAATTGGCAAAGTGATATTTGGAAGACCCTAGAGGGCTATGGAGAAAAAGGAAATATCCTCAGATGAAATCGGGAAAGAAGCCTTCTGAGAAACTGCTTAGTGTTCTGTGAATTCATCTCACAGAGTTACATCTGTATTTCGAGGATCTCTTTGTTAGCCTTATTTCTGTGGAATCTGAGAACAGATATTTCGGATCCCTTTGAAGACTATAGGGCCAAAGGAAATATCCTCCGATAACAAAGAGAAAGAAGCTTTCTGAGAAACTTCTTTGTGTTCTGTGAAATCATCTCACAGAGTTACAGCTTTCCCCTCAAGAAGCCTTTCGCTCAGACAGTTCTTGTGGAATTGGCAAAGTGATATTTGGAAGCCCATAGAGGGCTATGGTGAAAAAGGAAATATCCTCAGATGAAATCTGGAAAGAAGCTTTCTGAGAAACTGCTTAGTGTTCTGTGAATTCATCTCACAGCGTTACATCTGTATTTCGTGGATGTCTTTGCTAGCCTTATTTCTGTGGAATCTGAGAACAGATATTTCGGATCCCTTTGAAGACTATAGGGCCAAAGGAAATATCCTCCGATAACAAAGAGAAAGAAGCTTTCTGAGAAACTTCTTTGTGTTCTGTGAAATCATCTCACAGAGTTACAGCTTTCCACTCAAGAAGCCTTTCGCTAAGACAGTTCTTGTGGAATTGGCAAAGAGATATTTGGAAGCCCATAGGGGGCTATGGTGAAAAAGGAAATATCCTCACATGAAATCTGGAAAGAAGCTTTCTGAGAAACTGCTTAGTGTTCTGTGAATTCATCTCACAGAGTTACATCTGTATTTCGTGGATCTCTTTGCTAGCCTTATTTCTGTGGAATCTGAGAACAGATATTTCGGATCCTTTTAAAGACTATAGGGCCAAAGGAAATATCCTGCGGTAACAAAGAGAAAGAAGCTTTCTGAGCAACTTCTTTGTGTTCTGTGAAATCATTTCACAGAGTTACAGCTTTCCCCTCAAGAAGCCTTTCGCTAAGACAGTTCTTGTGGAATTGGCAAAGTGATATTTGGAAGCCCATAGAGGGCTATGGTGAAAAAGGAAATATCCTCAGATGAAATCTGGAAAGAAGCTTTCTGAGAAACTGCTTAGTGTTCTGCGAAATCATCTCACAGAGTTACATGTGTATTTCGTGGATCTCTTTGCTAGCCTTATTTCTGTGTAATCTGAGAACAGATATTTCGGATCCCTTTGAAGGCTATAGGGCCAAAGGAAATATCCTCCGATAACAAAGAGAAAGAAGCTTTCTGAGAAACTTCTTTGTGTTCTGTGAAATCATCTCACAGAGTTACAGCTTTCCCCTCAAGAAGCCTTTCGCTATGACAGATCTTGTGTAATTGGCAAAGAGATATTTGGAAGCCCATAGAGGGCTATGGTGAAAAAGGAAATATCCTCAGATGAAATCTGGAAAGAAGCTTTCTGAGAAACTGCTTAGTGTTCTGTGAATTCATCTTACAGAGTTACATCTGTATTTCGTGGATCTCTTTGCTAGCCTTATTTCTGTGGAATCTGAGAACAGAGATTTCGGATCCCTTTGAAGACTATAGGGCCAAAGGAAATATCCTCCGATAACAAAGAGAAAGAAGCTTTCTGAGAAACTTCTTTGTGTTCTGTGAAATCATCTCACAGAGTTACAGCTTTCCCCTCAAGAAGCCTTTCGCTCAGACAGTTCTTGTGGAATTGGCAAAGAGATATTTGGAAGCCCATAGAGGGCTATGGTGAAAAAGGAAATATCCTCAGATGAAATCTGGAAAGAAGCTTTCTGAGAAACTGCTTAGTGTTCTGTTAATTCATCTCACAGAGTTACATGTGTATTTCGTGGATCTCTTTGCTAGCCTTATTTCTGTGTAATCTGAGAACAGATATTTCGGATCCCTTTGAAGACTATAGGGCCAAAGGAAATATCCTCCGATAACAAAGAGAAAGAAGCTTTCTGAGCAACTTCTTTGTGTTCTGTGAAATCATCTCACAGAGTTACAGCTTTCCCCTCAAGAAGCCTTTCGCTAAGACAGTTCTTGTGTAATTGGCAAAGAGATATTTGGAAGCCCATAGAGGGCTATGGTGAAAAAGGAAATATCCTCAGATGAAATCTGGAAGGAAGCTTTCTGAGAAACTGCTTAGTGTTCTGTGAATTCATCTCAGAGAATTACATCTGTATTTCGTGGATCTCTTTGCTAGCCTTATTTCTGTGGAATTTGAGAACAGATATTTCGGATCCCTTTGAAGACTATAGAGCCAAAGGAAATATCCTCCGATAACAAAGAGAAAGAAGCTTTCTGAAAAACTTCTTTGTGTTCTGTGAAATCATCTCACAGAGTTACAGCTTTCCCCTCAAGAAGCCTTTCGCTACGACAGTTCTTGTGTAATTGGCAAAGAGATATTTGGAAGCCCATAGAGGGCTATGGTGAAAAAGGAAATATCCTCAGATGAAATGTGGAAAGAAGCTTTCTGAGAAACTGCTTAGTGTTCTGTGAATTCATCTCACAGCGTTACATCTGTATTTCGTGGATCTCTTTGCTAGCCTTATTTCTGTGGAATCTGAGAACAGATATTTCGAATCCCTTTGAAGGCTATAGGGCCAAAGGAAATATCCTGCGATAACAAAGTGAAAGAAGCTTTCTGAGAAACTTCTTTCTGTTCTGTGAAATCATCTCACAGAGTTACAGCTTTCCCCTCAAGAAGCCTTTCGCTAAGACAGTTCTTGTGGAATTGGCAAAGTGATATTTGGAAGCCCATGGAGGGCTATGGTGAAAAAGGAAATATCCTCAGATGAAATCTGGAAAGAAGCTTTCTGAGAAACTGCTTAGTGTTCTGTGAATTCATCTCACAGAGTTACATCTGTATTTCGTGGATCTCTTTGCTAGCCTTATTTCTGTGGAATCTGAGAACAGAAATTTCGGATCCCTATGAAGACTATAGGGCCAAAGGAAATATCCTCCGATAACAAAGAGAAGGAACCTTCTGAGAAACTTCTTTGTGTTCTGTGAAATCATCTCACAGAGATACAGCTTTCCCCTCAAGAAGCCTTTCGCTAAGACAGTTCTTGTGGAATTGGCAAAGTGATATTTGGAAGCCCATAGAGGGCTATGGTGAAAAAGGAAATATCCTCAGATGAAATCTGGAAAGAAGCTTTCTGAGAAACTGCTTAGTGTTCTGTGAAATCATCTCACAGAGTTACATCTGTATTTCGTGGATCTCTTTGCTAGCCTTATTTCTGTGTAATCTGAGAACAGATATTTCGGATCCCTTTGAAGGCTATAGGGCCAAAGGAAATATCCTCCGATAACAAAGAGAAACAAGCTTTCTGAGAAACTTCTTTGTGTTCTGTGAAATCATCTCACAGAGTTACAGCTTTCCCCTCAAGAAGCCTTTCGCTATGACAGTTCTTGTGTAATTGGCAAAGAGATATTTGGAAGCCCATAGAGGGCTATGGTGAAAAAGGAAATATCCTCAGATGAAATCTGGAAAGAAGCTTTCTGAGAAACTGCTTAGTGTTCTGTGAACTCATCTTACAGAGTTACATCTGTATTTCGTGGATCTCTTTGCTAGCCTTATTTCTGTGGAATCTGAGAACAGATATTTCGGATCCCTTTGAAGACTATAGGGCCAAAGGAAATATCCTCCGATAACAAAGAGAAAGAAGCTTTCTGAGAAACTTCTTTGTGTTCTGTGAAATCATCTCACAGAGTTACAGCTTTCCCCTCAAGAAGCCTTTCGCTAAGACATTTCTTGTGGAATTGGCAAAGTGATATTTGGAAGCCCATAGAGGGCTATGGTGAAAAAGGAAATATCCTCAGATGAAATCTGGAATGAAGCTTTCTGAGAAACTGCTTAGTGTTCTGTGAATTCATCTCACAGAGTTACATCTGTATTTCGTGGATCTCTTTGCTAGCCTTATTTCTGTGGAATCTGAGAACAGATATTTCGGATCCCTTTGAAGACTACAGGGCCAAAGGAAATATCCTCCGATAACAAAGAGAAAGAAGCTTTCTGAGAAACTTCTTTGTGTTCTGTGAAATCATCTCACAGAGTTACAGCTTTCCCCTCAAGAAGCCTTTCGCTACGACAATTCTTGTGTAATTGGCAAAGTGATATTTGGAAGACCTTAGGGGGCTATGGTGAAAAAGGAAATATCCTCAGATGAAATCTGGAAAGAAGCTTTCTGAGAAACTGCTTAGTGTTCTGTGAATTCATCTCACAGAGTTACATCTGTATTTCGTGGATCTCTTTGCTAGCCTTATTTCTGTGGAATCTGAGAACAGAGATTTCGGATCCCTTTGAAGACTATAGGGCCAAAGGAAATATCCTCCGATAACAAAGAGAAAGAAGGTTTCTGAGCAACTTCTTTGTGTTCTGTGAAATCATCTCACAGAGTTACAGCTTTCCCCTCAAGAAGCCTTTCGCTCAGACAGTTCTTGTGGAATTGGTATAGAGATATTTGGAAGCCCATAGAGGGCTATGGTGAAAAAGGAAATATCCTCAGATGAAATCTGGAAAGAAGCTTTCTTAGAAACTGCTTAGTGTTCTGTGAATTCATCTCACGGAGTTACATGTGTATTTCGTGGATCTCTTTGCTAGCCTTATTTCTGTGTAATCTGAGAAAAGATATTTCGGATCCCTATGAAGACTATAGGGCCAAAGGAAATATCCTCCGATAACAAAGAGAAAGAATCTTTCTGAGAAACTTCTTTGTGTTCTGTGAAATCATCTCACAGAGATACAGCTTTCCCCTCAAGAAGCCTTTCGCTAAGACAGTTCTTGTGGAATTGGCAAAGTGATATTTGGAAGCCCATAGAGGGCTATGGAGAAAAAGGAAATATCCTCAGATGAAATCGGGAAAGAAGCCTTCTGAGAAACTGCTTAGTGTTCTGTGAATTCATCTCACAGAGTTACATCTGTATTTCGAGGATCTCTTTGTTAGCCTTATTTCTGTGGAATCTGAGAACAGATATTTCGGATCCCTTTGAAGACTATAGGGCCAAAGGAAATATCCTCCGATAACAAAGAGAAAGAAGCTTTCTGAGAAACTTCTTTGTGTTCTGTGAAATCATCTCACAGAGTTACAGCTTTCCCCTCAAGAAGCCTTTCGCTCAGACAGTTCTTGTGGAATTGGCAAAGTGATATTTGGAAGCCCATAGAGGGCTATGGTGAAAAAGGAAATATCCTCAGATGAAATCTGGAAAGAAGCTTTCTGAGAAACTGCTTAGTGTTCTGCGAAATCATCTCACAGAGTTACATGTGTATTTCGTGGATCTCTTTGCTAGCCTTATTTCTGTGTAATCTGAGAACAGATATTTCGGATCCCTTTGAAGGCTATAGGGCCAAAGGAAATATCCTCCGATAACAAAGAGAAAGAAGCTTTCTGAGAAACTTCTTTGTGTTCTGTGAAATCATCTCACAGAGTTACAGCTTTCCCCTCAAGAAGCCTTTCGCTATGACAGATCTTGTGTAATTGGCAAAGAGATATTTGGAAGCCCATAGAGGGCTATGGTGAAAAAGGAAATATCCTCAGATGAAATCTGGAAAGAAGCTTTCTGAGAAACTGCTTAGTGTTCTGTGAATTCATCTTACAGAGTTACATCTGTATTTCGTGGATCTCTTTGCTAGCCTTATTTCTGTGGAATCTGAGAACAGATATTTCGGATCCCTTTGAAGACTATAGGGCCAAAGGAAATATCCTCCGATAACAAAGAGAAAGAAGCTTTCTGAGAAACTTCTTTGTGTTCTGTGAAATCATCTCACAGAGTTACAGCTTTCCCCTCAAGAAGCCTTTCGCTAAGACATTTCTTGTGGAATTGGCAAAGTGATATTTGGAAGCCCATAGAGGGCTATGGTGAAAAAGGAAATATCCTCAGATGAAATCTGGAAAGAAGCTTTCTGAGAAACTGCTTAGTGTTCTGTGAATTCATCTCACAGAGTTACATGTGTATTTCGTGGATCTCTTTGCTAGCCTTATTTCTGTGGAATCTGAGAAAAGATATTTCGGATCCCTATGAAGACTATAGGGCCAAAGGAAATATCCTCCGATAACAAAGAGAAGGAAGCTTTCTGAGAAACTTCTTTGTGTTCTGTGAAATCATCTCACAGAGATACAGCTTTCCCCTCAAGAAGCCTTTCGCTAAGACAGTTCTTGTGGAATTGGCAAAGTGATATTTGGAAGCCCATAGAGGGCTATGGTGAAAAAGGAAATATCCTCAGATGAAATCTGGAAAGAAGCTTTCTGAGAAACTGCTTAGTGTTCTGTTAATTCATCTCACAGAGTTACATCTGTATTTCGTGGATCTCTTTGCTAGCCTTATTTCTGTGTAATCTGAGAACAGATATTTCGGATCCCTTTGAAGGCTATAGGGCCAAAGGAAATATCCTCCGATAACAAAGAGAAAGAAGCTTTCTGAGAAACTTCTTTGTGTTCTGTGAAATCATCTCACAGAGTTACAGCTTTCCCCTCAAGAAGCCTTTCGCTAAGACAGTTCTTGTGTAATTGGCAAAGAGATATTTGGAAGCCCATAGAGGGCTATGGTGAAAAAGGAAATATCCTCAGATGAAATCTGGAAAGAAGCTTTCTGAGAAACTGCTTAGTGTTCTGTGAATTCATCTCAGAGAATTACATCTGTATTTCGTGGATCTCTTTGCTAGCCTTATTTCTGTGGAATTTGAGAACAGATATTTCGGATCCCTTTGAAGACTATAGGGCCAAAGGAAATATCCTCCGATAACAAAGAGAAAGAAGCTTTCTGAAAAACTTCTTTGTGTTCTGTGAAATCATCTCACAGAGTTACAGCTTTCCCCTCAAGAAGCCTTTCGCTAAGACAGTTCTTGTGTAATTGGCAAAGAGATATTTGGAAGCCCATAGAGGGCTATGGTGAAAAAGGAAATATCCTCAGATGAAATGTGGAAAGAAGCTTTCTGAGAAACTGCTTAGTGTTCTGTGAATTCATCTCACAGCGTTACATCTGTATTTCGTGGATCTCTTTGCTAGCCTTATTTCTGTGGAATCTGAGAACAGATATTTCGAATCCCTTTGAAGGCTATAGGGCCAAAGGAAATATCCTGCGATAACAAAGTGAAAGAAGCTTTCTGAGAAACTTCTTTCTGTTCTGTGAAATCATCTCACAGAGTTACAGCTTTCCCCTCAAGAAGCCTTTCGCTAAGACAGTTCTTGTGGAATTGGCAAAGTGATATTTGGAAGCCCATGGAGGGCTATGGTGAAAAAGGAAATATCCTCAGATGAAATCTGGAAAGAAGCTTTCTGAGAAACTGCTTAGTGTTCTGTGAATTCATCTCACAGAGTTACATCTGTATTTCGTGGATCTCTTTGCTAGCCTTATTTCTGTGGAATCTGAGAACAGAAATTTCGGATCCCTATGAAGACTATAGGGCCAAAGGAAATATCCTCCGATAACAAAGAGAAGGAACCTTCTGAGAAACTTCTTTGTGTTCTGTGAAATCATCTCACAGAGATACAGCTTTCCCCTCAAGAAGCCTTTCGCTAAGACAGTTCTTGTGGAATTGGCAAAGTGATATTTGGAAGCCCATAGAGGGCTATGGTGAAAAAGGAAATATCCTCAGATGAAATCTGGAAAGAAGCTTTCTGAGAAACTGCTTAGTGTTCTGTGAAATCATCTCACAGAGTTACATCTGTATTTCGTGGATCTCTTTGCTAGCCTTATTTCTGTGTAATCTGAGAACAGATATTTCGGATCCCTTTGAAGGCTATAGGGCCAAAGGAAATATCCTCCGATAACAAAGAGAAAGAAGCTTTCTGAGAAACTTCTTTGTGTTCTGTGAAATCATCTCACAGAGTTACAGCTTTCCCCTCAAGAAGTGTTTCGCTAAGACAGTTCTTGTGGAATTGGCAAAGAGATATTTGGAAGCCCATAGGGGGCTATGGTGAAAAAGGAAATATCCTCAGATGAAATCTGGAAAGAAGCTTTCTGAGAAACTGCTTAGTGTTCTGTCAATTCATCTCACAGAGTTACATCTGTATTTCGTGGATCTCTTTGCTAGCCTTATTTCTGTGGAATCTGAGAACAGAGATTTCGGATCCCTTTGAAGACTACAGGACCAAAGGAAATATCCTCCGATAACAAAGAGAAAGAAGCTTTCTGAGAAACTTCTTTGTGTTCTGTGAAATCATCTCACAGAGTTACAGCTTTCCCCTCAAGAAGCCTTTCGCTACGAAAGTTCTTGTGTAATTGGCAAAGAGATATTTGGAAGCCCATAGAGGGCTACGGTGAAAAAGGAAATATCCTCAGATGAAATCTGGAAAGAAGCTTTCTGAGAAACTGCTTAGTGTTCTGTGAATTCATCTCACAGAGTTATATGTGTATTTCGTGGATCTCTTTGCTAGCCTTATTTCTGTGTAATCTGAGAACAGATATTTCGGATCCCTTTGAAGACTATAGGGCCAAAGGAAATATCCTCCGATAACAAAGAGAAAGAAGCTTTCTGAGAAACTTCTTTGTGTTCTGTGAAATCATCTCACAGAGTTACAGCTTTCCCCTCAAGAAGCCTTTCGCTAAGACAGTTCTTGTAGAATTGGCAAAGTGATATTTGGAAGCCCATAGGGGGCTATGGTGAAAAAGGAAATATCCTCAGATGAAATCTGGAAAGAAGCTTTCTGAGAAACTGCTTAGTGTTCTGTGAATTCATCTCACAGAGTTACATCTGTATTTCGTGGATCTCTTTGCTAGCCTTATTTCTGTGGAATCTGAGAACAGATATTTCGGATCCTTTTAAAGACTATAGGGCCAAAGGAAATATCCTGCGGTAACAAAGAGAAAGAAGCTTTCTGAGCAACTTCTTTGTGTTCTGTGAAATCATCTCACAGTGTTACAGCTTTCCCCTCAAGAAGCCTTTCACTAAGACATTTCTTGTGGAATTGGCAAAGTGATATTTGGAAGCCCATAGAGGGCTATGGTGAAAAAGGAAATATCCTCAGATGAAATCTGGAAAGAAGCTTTCTGAGAAACTGCTTAGTGTTCTGTGAATTCATCTCACAGAGTTACATCTGTATTTCGTGGATCTCTTTGCTAGCCTTATTTCTGTGGAATCTCAGAACAGAGATTTCGAATCCCTTTGAAGACTATAGGGCCAAAGGAAATATCCTGCGATAACAAAGAGAAAGAAGCTTTCTGAGAAACTTCTTTCTGTTCTGTGAAATCATCTCACAGAGTTACAGCTTTCCCCTCAAGAAGCCTTTCGCTAAGACAGTTCTTGTGGAATTGGCAAAGTGATATTTGGAAGCCCATAGAGGGCTATGGTGAAAAAGGAAATATCCTCAGATGAAATCTGGAAAGAAGCTTTCTGAGAAACTGCTTAGTGTTCTGTGAATTCATCTCACAGAGTTACATGTGTATTTCGTGGATCTCTTTGCTAGCCTTATTTCTGTGGAATCTGAGAACAGAGATTTCGGATCCCTTTGAAGACTACAGGACCAAAGGAAATATCCTCCGATAACAAAGAGAAAGAAGCTTTCTGAGAAACTTCTTTGTGTTCTGTGAAATCATCTCACAGAGTTACAGCTTTCCCCTCAAGAAGCCTTTCGCTCAGACAGTTCTTGTGGAATTGGCAAAGAGATATTTGGAAGCCCATAGAGGGCTATGGTGAAAAAGGAAATATCCTCAGATGAAATCTGGAAAGAAGGTTTCTGAGAAACTGCTTAGTGTTCTGTGAATTCATCTCACAGAGTTACATGTGTATTTCGTGGATCTCTTTGCTAGCCTTATTTCTGTGGAATCTGAGAACAGATATTTCGGATCCCTTTGAAGACTATAGGGCCAAAGGAAATATCCTCCGATAACAAAGAGAAAGAAGCTTTCTGAGAAACTTCTTTGTGTTCTGTGAAATCATCTCACAGAGTTACAGCTTTCCCCTCAAGAAGCCTTTCGCTACGACAGTTCTTGTGTAATTGGCAAAGAGATATTTGGAAGCCCATAGAGGGCTATGGTGAAAAAGGAAATATCCTCAGATGAAATCTGGAAAGAAGCTTTCTGAGAAACTGCTTAGTGTTCTGTGAATTTATCTCACAGCGTTACATCTGTATTTCGTGGATCTCTTTGCTAGCCTTATTTCTGTGGAATCTGAGAACAGATATTTCGAATCCCTTTGAAGACTATAGGGCCAAAGGAAATATCCTGCGATAACAAAGTGAAAGAAGCTTTCTGAGAAACTTCTTTCTGTTCTGTGAAATCATCTAACAGAGTTACAGCTTTCCCCTCAAGAAGCCTTTCGCTAAGACAGTTCTTGTGGAATTGGCAAAGTGATATTTGGAAGCCCATGGAGGGCTATGGTGAAAAAGGAAATATCCTCAGATGAAATCTGGAAAGAAGCTTTCTGAGAAACTGCTTAGTGTTCTGTGAATTCATCTCACAGAGTTACATCTGTATTTCGTGGATCTCTTTGCTAGCCTTATTTCTGTGGAATCTGAGAACAGAAATTTCCGATCCCTATGAAGACTCTAGGGCCAAAGGAAATATCCTCCGATAACAAAGAGAAGGAAGCATTCTGAGAAACTTCTTTGTGTTCTGTGAAATCATCTCACAGAGTTACAGCTTTCCCCTCAAGAAGCCTTTCGCTCAGACAGTTCTTGTGGAATTGGCAAAGTGATATTTGGAAGCCCATAGAGGGCTATGGTGAAAAAGGAAATATCCTCAGATGAAATCTGGAAAGAAGCTTTCTGAGAAACTGCTTAGTGTTCTGTTAATTCATCTCACAGAGTTACATCTGTATTTCGTGGATCTCTTTGCTAGCCTTATTTCTGTGGAATCTGAGAACAGATATTTCGGATCCCTTTGAAGACTATAGGGCCAAAGGAAATATCCTCCGATAACAAAGAGAAAGAAGCTTTCTGAGAAACTTCTTTGTGTTCTGTGAAATCATCTCACAGAGTTACAGCTTTCCCCTCAAGAAGCCTTTCGCTAAGACAGTTCTTGTGGAATTGGCAAAGTGATATTTGGAAGCCCATAGGGGGCTATGGTGAAAAAGGAAATATCCTCAGATGAAATCTGGAAAGAAGCTTTCTGAGAAACTGCTTAGTGTTCTGTGAATTCATCTCACAGAGTTACATCTGTATTTCGTGGATCTCTTTGCTAGCCTTATTTCTGTGGAATCTGAGAACAGATATTTCGGATCCCTTTGAAGACTATAGGGCCAAAGGAAATATCCTCCGATAACAAAGAGAAAGAAGCTTTCTGAGAAACTTCTTTGTGTTCTGTGAAATCATCTCACAGAGTCACAGCTTTCTCCTCAAGAAGCCTTTCGCTCAGACAGTTCTTATGGAATTGGCAGAGTGATATTTGGAAGCCCTTTGGGGACTATGGTGAAAAAGGAAATATCCTCAGATGAAATCTGGAAAGAAGCTTTCTGAGAAACTGCTTAGTGTTCTGTGAATTCATCTCACAGAGTTACATCTGTATTTCGTGGATCTCTTTGCTAGCCTTATTTCTGTGGAATCTGAGAACAGATATTTCGGATCCTTTTAAAGACTATAGGGCCAAAGGAAATATCCTGCGGTAACAAAGAGAAAGAAGCTTTCTGAGCAACTTCTTTGTGTTCTGTGAAATCATCTCACAGAGTTACAGCTTTCCCCTCAAGAAGCCTTTCGCTAAGACAGTTCTTGTGGAATTGGCAAAGTGATATTTGGAAGCCCATAGAGGGCTATGGTGAAAAAGGAAATATCCTCAGATGAAATCTGGAAAGAAGCTTTCTGAGAAACTGCTTAGTGTTCTGTTAATTCATCTCACAGAGTTACATCTGTATTTCGTGGATCTCTTTGCTAGCCTTATTTCTGTGTAATCTGAGAAGAGATACTTCGGATCCCTTTGAAGGCTATAGGGCGAAAGGAAATATCCTCCGATAACAAAGAGAAAGAAGCTTTCTGAGAAACTTCTTTGTGTTCTGTGAAATCATCTCACAGAGTTACAGCTTTCCCCTCAAGAAGCCTTTCGCTATGACAGTTCTTGTGTAATTGGCAAAGAGATATTTGGAAGCCCATAGAGGGCTATGGTGAAAAAGGAAATATCCTCAGATGAAATCTGGAAAGAAGCTTTCTGAGAAACTGCTTAGTGTTCTGTGAGTTCATCTCACAGAATTACATCTGTATTTCGTGGATCTCTTTGCTAGCCTTATTTCTGTGGAATCTGAGAACAGATATTTCGGAACCTTTTGAAGACTATAGGGCCAAAGGAAATATCCTCCGATAACAAAGAGAAAGAAGCTTTCTGAGAAACTTCTTTGTGTTCTGTGAAATCATCTCACAGAGTTACAGCTTTCCCCTCAAGAAGCGTTTCGCTAAGACAGTTCTTGTGGAATTGGCAAAGTGATGTTTGGAAGCCCATAGGGGGCTATGGTGAAAAAGGAAATATCCTCAGATGAAATCTGGAAAGAAGCTTTCTGAGAAACTGCTTAGTGTTCTGTGAATTCATCTCACAGAGTTACATCTGTATTTCGTGGATCTCTTTGCTAGTCTTATTTCTGTGGAATCTGAGAACAGAGATTTCTGATCCCTTTGAAGATTACAGGGCCAAAGGAAATATCCTCCGATAACAAAGAGAAAGAAGCTTTCTGAGAAACTTCTTTGTGTTCTGTGAAATCATCTCACAGAGTTACAGCTTTCCCCTCAAGAAGCCTTTCGCTACGAAAGTTCTTGTGTAATTGGCAAAGAGATATTTGGAAGCCCATAGAGGGCTATGGTGAAAAAGGAAATATCCTCAGATGAAATCTGGAAAGAAGCTTTCTGAGAAACTGCTTAGTGTTCTGTGAAATCATATCACAGAGTTACATCTGTATTTCGTGGATCTCTTTGCTAGCCTTATTTCTGTGGAATCTGAGAACAGATATTTCGGATCCTTTTAAGACTATAGGGCCAAAGGAAATATCCTCCGATAACAAAGAGAAAGAAGCTTTCTGAAAAACTTCTTTGTGTTCTGTGAAATCATCTCACAGAGTTACAGCTTTCCCCTCAAGAAGCCTTTCGCTACGACAGTTCTTGTGTAATTGGCAAAGAGATATTTGGAAGCCCATAGAGG
The DNA here is from genome assembly GCF_043159975.1 of Macaca nemestrina. NCBI lineage: Eukaryota > Metazoa > Chordata > Mammalia > Primates > Cercopithecidae > Macaca > Macaca nemestrina. The sequence continues at coordinate 92,680,625 of NC_092125.1, forward strand.
ATTATGGTGAAAAAGGAAATATCCTCAGATGAAATGTGGAAAGAAGCTTTCTGAGAAACTGCTTAGTGTTCTGTGAATTCATCTCACAGCGTTACATCTGTATTTCGTGGATCTCTTTGGTAGCCTTATTTCTGTGGAATCTGAGAACAGATATTTCGAATCCCTTTGAAGGCTATAGGGCCAAAGGAAATATCCTGCGATAACAAAATGAAAGAAGCTTTCTGAGAAACTTCTTTCTGTTCTGTGAAATCATCTCACAGAGTTACAGCTTTCCCCTCAAGAAGCCTTTCGCTAAGACAGTTCTTGTGGAATTGGCAAAGTGATATTTGGAAGCCCATGGAGGGCTATGGTGAAAAAGGAAATATCCTCAGATGAAATCTGGAAAGAAGCTTTCTGAGAAACTGCTTAGTGTTCTGTGAATTCATCTCACAGAGTTACATCTGTATTTCGTGGATCTCTTTGCTAGCCTTATTTCTGTGGAATCTGAGAACAGAAATTTCGGATCCCTAAGAAGACTATAGGGCCAAAGGAAATCTCCTCCGATAACTAAGAGAAGGAAGCTTTCTGAGAAACTTCTTTGTGTTCTGTGAAATCATCTCACAGAGTTACAGCTTTCCCCTCAAGAAGCCTTTCGCTCAGACAGTTCTTGTGGAATTGGCAAAGTGATATTTGGAAGCCCATAGAGGGCTATGGTGAAAAAGGAAATATCCTCAGATGAAATCTGGAAAGAAGCTTTCTGAGAAACTGCTTAGTGTTCTGTTAATTCATCTCACAGAGTTACATCTGTATTTCGTGGATCTCTTTGCTAGCCTTATTTCTGTGGAATCTGAGAACAGATATTTCGGATCCCTTTGAAGACTATAGGGCCAAAGGAAATATCCTCCGATCACAAAGAGAAAGAAGCTTTCTGAGAAACTTCTTTGTGTTCTGTGAAATCATCTCACAGAGTTACAGCTTTCCCCTCAAGAAGCCTTTCGCTCAGACAGTTCTTGTGGAATTGGCAAAGTGATATTTGGAAGCCCATAGAGGGCTATGGTGAAAAAGGAAATATCCTCAGATGAAATCTGGAAAGAAGCTTTCTGAGAAACTGCTTAGGGTTCTGTGAATTCATCTCACAGAGTTACATGTGTATTTCGTGGATCTCTTTGCTAGCCTTATTTCTGTGGAATCTGAGAAAAGATATTTCGGATCCCTATGAAGACTATAGGGCCAAAGGAAATATCCTCCGATAACAAAGAAAAGGAACCTTCTGAGAAACTTCTTTGTGTTCTGTGAAATCATCTCACAGAGATACAGCTTTCCCCTCAAGAAGCCTTTCGCTAAGACAGTTCTTGTGGAATTGGCAAAGTGATATTTGGAAGCCCATAGAGGGCTATGGTGAAAAAGGAAATATCCTCAGATGAAATCTGGAAAGAAGCTTTCTGAGAAACTGCTTAGTGTTCTGTGAATTCATCTCACAGAGTTACATCTGTATTTCGTGGATCTCTTTGCTAGCCTTATTTCTGTGGAATCTGAGAACAGAGATTTCGGATCCCTTTGAAGACTACAGGACCAAAGGAAATATCCTCCGATAACAAAGAGAAAGAAGCTTTCTGAGAAACTTCTTTGTGTTCTGTGAAATCATCTCACAGAGTTACAGCTTTCCCCTCAAGAAGCCTTTCGCTACGAAAGTTCTTGTGTAATTGGCAAAGAGATATTTGGAAGCCCATAGAGGGCTATGGTGAAAAAGGAAATATCCTCAGATGAAATCTGGAAAGAAGCTTTCTGAGAAACTGCTTAGTGTTCTGTGAATTCATCTCACAGAGTTATATGTGTATTTCGTGGATCTCTTTGCTAGCCTTATTTCTGTGTAATCTGAGAACAGATATTTCGGATCCCTTTGAAGACTATAGGGCCAAAGGAAATATCCTCCGATAACAAAGAGAAAGAAGCTTTCTGAGAAACTTCTTTGTGTTCTGTGAAATCATCTCACAGAGTTACAGCTTTCCCCTCAAGAAGCCTTTCGCTAAGACAGTTCTTGTAGAATTGGCAAAGTGATATTTGGAAGCCCATAGGGGGCTATGGTGAAAAAGGAAATATCCTCAGATGAAATCTGGAAAGAAGCTTTCTGAGAAACTGCTTAGTGTTCTGTGAATTCATCTCACAGAGTTACATCTGTATTTCGTGGATCTCTTTGCTAGCCTTATTTCTGTGGAATCTGAGAACAGATATTTCGGATCCTTTTAAAGACTATAGGGCCAAAGGAAATATCCTGCGGTAACAAAGAGAAAGAAGCTTTCTGAGCAACTTCTTTGTGTTCTGTGAAATCATCTCACAGTGTTACAGCTTTCCCCTCAAGAAGCCTTTCACTAAGACATTTCTTGGGGAATTGGCAAAGTGATATTTGGAAGCCCATAGAGGGCTATGGTGAAAAAGGAAATATCCTCAGATGAAATCTGGAAAGAAGCTTTCTGAAAAACTGCTTAGTGTTCTGTGAATTCATCTCACAGAGTTACATCTGTATTTCGTGGATCTCTTTGCTAGCCTTATTTCTGTGGAATCTCAGAACAGAGATTTCGAATCCCTTTGAAGACTATAGGGCCAAAGGAAATATCCTGCGATAACAAAGAGAAAGAAGCTTTCTGAGAAACTTCTTTCTGTTCTGTGAAATCATCTCACAGAGTTACAGCTTTCCCCTCAAGAATCCTTTCGCTATGACAGTTCTTGTGTAATTGGCAAAGAGATATTTGGAAGCCCATAGAGGGCTATGGTGAAAAAGGAAATATCCTCAGATGAAATCTGGAAAGAAGCTTTCTGAGAAACTGCTTAGTGTTCTGTGAATTCATCTCACAGAATTACATCTGTATTTCGTGGATCTCTTTGCTAGCCTTATTTCTGTGGAATCTGAGAACAGATATTTCGGAACCTTTTGAAGACTATAGGGCCAAAGGAAATATCCTCCGATAACAAAGAGAAAGAAGCTTTCTGAGAAACTTCTTTGTGTTCTGTGAAATCATCTCACAGAGTTACAGCTTTCCCCTCAAGAAGCCTTTCGCTACGACAGTTCTTGTGTAATTGGCAAAGAGATATTTGGAAGCCCATAGAGGGCTATGGTGAAAAAGGAAATATCCTCAGATGAAATCTGGAAAGAAGCTTTCTGAGAAACTGCTTAGTGTTCTGTGAATTCATCTTACAGAGTTACATCTGTATTTCGTGGATCTCTTTGCTAGCCTTATTTCTGTGGAATCTGAGAACAGATATTTCGGATCCCTTTGAAGACTATAGGGCCAAAGGAAATATCCTCCGATAACAAAGAGAAAGAAGCTTTCTGAGAAACTTCTTTGTGTTCTGTGAAATCATCTCACAGAGTTACAGCTTTCCCCTCAAGAAGCGTTTCGCTAAGACAGTTCTTGTGGAATTGGCAAAGTGATATTTGGAAGCCCATAGGGGGCTATGGTGAAAAAGGAAATATCCTCAGATGAAATCTGGAAAGAAGCTTTCTGAGAAACTGCTTAGTGTTCTGTGAATTCATCTCACAGAGTTACATCTGTATTTCGTGGATCTCTTTGCTAGCCTTATTTCTGTGGAATCTGAGAACAGAGATTTCTGATCCCTTTGAAGATTACAGGGCCAAAGGAAATATCCTCCGATAACAAAGAGAAAGAAGCTTTCTGAGAAACTTCTTTGTGTTCTGTGAAATCATCTCACAGAGTTACAGCTTTCCCCTCAAGAAGCCTTTCGCTACGAAAGTTCTTGTGTAATTGGCAAAGAGATATTTGGAAGCCCATAGAGGGCTATGGTGAAAAAGGAAATATCCTCAGATGACATCTGGAAAGAAGCTTTCTGAGAAACTGCTTAGTGTTCTGTGAAATCATCTCACAGAGTTACATCTGTATTTCGTGGATCTCTTTGCTAGCCTTATTTCTGTGTAATCTGAGAACAGATATTTCGGATCCCTTTGAAGACTATAGGGCCAAAGGAAATATCCTCCGATAACAAAGAGAAAGAAGCTTTCTGAGAAACTTCTTTGTGTTCTGTGAAATCATCTCACAGAGTTACAGCTTTCCCCTCAAGAAGCCTTTCTCTAAGACAGTTCTTGTGGAATTGGCAAAGTGATATTTGGAAGCCCATAGGGGGCTATGGTGAAAAAGGAAATATCCTCAGATGAAATCTGGAAAGAAGCTCTGAGAAACTGCTTAGTGTTCTGTGAATTCATCTCACAGAGTTACATCTGTATTTCGTGGATCTCTTTGCTAGCCTTATTTCTGTGAAATCTGAGAACAGATATTTCGGATCCTTTTAAGACTATAGGGCCAAAGGAAATATCCTGCGGTAACAAAGAGAAAGAAGCTTTCTGAGGAACCTCTTTGTGTTCTGTGAAATCATCTCACAGTGTTACAGCTTTCCCCTCAAGAAGCCTTTCGCTAAGACATTTCTTGTGGAATTGGCAAAGTGATATTTGGAAGCCCATAGAGGGCTATGGTGAAAAAGGAAATATCCTCAGATGAAATCTGGAAAGAAGCTTTCTGAGAAACTGCTTAGTGTTCTGTGAATTCATCTCACAGAGTTACATCTGTATTTCGTGGATCTCTTGGCTAGCCTTATTTCTGTGGAATCTGAGAACAGATATTTCGAATCCCTTTGAAGACTATAGGGCCAAAGGAAATATCCTGCGATAACAAAGGGAAAGAAGCTTTCTGAGAAATTTCTTTCTGTTCTGTGAAATCATCTCACAGAGTTACAGCTTTCCCCTCAAGAAGCCTTTCGCTAAGACAGTTCTTGTGGAATTGGCAAAGTGATATTTGGAAGCCCATAGGGGGCTATGGTGAAAAAGGAAATATCCTCAGATGAAATCTGGAAAGAAGCTTTCTGAGAAACTGCTTAGTGTTCTCTGAATTCATCTCACAGGGTTACATGTGTATTTCGTGGATCTCTTTGCTAGCCTTATTTCTGTGGAATCTGAGAACAGAGATTTCGGATCCCTTTGAAGACTATAGGGCCAAAGGAAATATCCTCCGATAACAAAGAGAAAGAAGCTTTCTGAGAAACTTCTTTGTGTTCTGTGAAATCATCTCACAGAGTTACATCTGTATTTCGTGGATCTCTTTGCTAGCCTTATTTCTGTGGAATTTGAGAACAGATATTTCGGATCCCTTTGAAGACTATAGGGCCAAAGGAAATATCCTCCGATAACAAAGAGAAAGAAGCTTTCTGAGAAACTTCTTTGTGTTCTGTGAAATCATCTCACAGAGTTACAGCTTTCCCCTCAAGAAGCCTTTCGCTACGACAGTTCTTGTGTAATTGGCAAAGAGATATTTGGAAGCCCATAGAGGGCTATGGTGAAAAAGGAAATATCCTCAGATGAAATCTGGAAAGAAGCTTTCTGAGAAACTGCTTAGTGTTCTGTGAATTCATCTCACAGCGTTACATCTGTATTTCGTGGATCTCTTTGCTAGCCTTATTTCTGTGGAATCTGAGAACAGATATTTCGAATCCCTTTGAAGACTATAGGGCCAAAGGAAATATCCTGCGATAACAAAGTGAAAGAAGTTTTCTGAGAAACTTCTTTCTGTTCTGTGAAATCATCTGACAGAGTTACAGCTTTCCCCTCAAGAAGCCTTTCGCTAAGACAGTTCTTGTGGAATTGGCAAAGTGATATTTGGAAGCCCATGGAGGGCTATGGTGAAAAAGGAAATATCCTCAGATGAAATCTGGAAAGAAGCTTTCTGAGAAACTGCTTAGTGTTCTGTGAATTCATCTCACAGAGTTACATCTGTATTTCGTGGATCTCTTTGCTAGCCTTATTTCTGTGGAATCTGAGAACAGAAATTTCGGATCCCTATGAAGACTATAGGGCCAAAGGAAATATCCTCCGATAACAAAGAGAAGGAAGCTTTCTGAGAAACTTCTTTGTGTTCTGTGAAATCATCTCACAGAGTTACAGCTTTCCCCTCAAGAAGCCTTTCGCTCAGACAGTTCTTGTGGAATTGGCAAAGTGATATTTGGAAGCCCATAGAGGGCTATGGTGAAAAAGGAAATATCCTCAGATGAAATCTGGAAAGAAGCTTTCTGAGAAACTGCTTAGTGTTCTGTTAATTCATCTCACAGAGTTACATCTGTATTTCGTGGATCCCTTTGCTAGCCTTATTTCTGTGGAATCTGAGAACAGATATTTCGGATCCCTTTGAAGATTATAGGGCCAAAGGAAATATCCTCCGATAACAAAGAGAAAGAAGCTTTCTGAGAAACTTCTTTGTGTTCTGTGAAATCATCTCACAGAGTTACAGCTTTCCCCTCAAGAAGCCTTTCGCTAAGACAGTTCTTGTGGAATTGGCAAAGTGATATTTGGAAGACCATAGGGGGCTATGGTGAAAAAGGAAATATCCTCAGATGAAATCTGGAAAGAAGCTTTCTGAGAAACTGCTTAGTGTTCTGTGAATTCATCTCACAGAGTTACATCTGTATTTCGTGGATCTCTTTGCTAGCCTTATTTCTGTGGAATCTGAGAACAGAGATTTCGGAACCCTTTGAAGACTATAGGGCCAAAGGAAATATCCTCCGATAACAAAGAGAAAGAAGCTTTCTGAGAAACTTCTTTGTGTTCTGTGAAATCATCTCACAGAGTTACAGCTTTCCCCTCAAGAAGCCTTTCGCTCAGACAGTTGTTATGGAATTGGCAGAGTGATATTTGGAAGCTCATAGGGGACTATGGTGAAAAAGGAAATATCCTCAGATGAAATCTGGAAAGAAGGTTTCTGAGAAACTGCTTAGTGTTCTGTGAATTCATCTCACAGAGTTACATCTGTATTTCGTGGATCTCTTTGCTAGCCTTATTCTGTGGAATCTGAGAACAGATATTACGGATCCTTTTAAAGACTATAGGGCCAAAGGAAATATCCTGCGGTAACAAAGAGAAAGAAGCTTTCTGAGCAACTTCTTTGTGTTCTGTGAAATCATCTCACAGAGTTACAGCTTTCCCGTCAAGAAGCCTTTCGCTAAGACAGTTCTTGTGGAATTGGCAAAGAGATATTTGGAAGCCCGTAGAGGGCTATGGTGAAAAAGGAAATATCCTCAGATGAAATCTGGAAAGAAGCTTTCTGAGAAACTGCTTAGTGTTCTGTGAATTCATCTCACAGAGTTACATGTGTATTTCGTGGATCTCTTTGCTAGCCTTATTTCTGTGGAATCTGAGAACAGAGATTTCGGATCCCTTTGAAGACTATAGGGCCAAAGGAAATATCCTCCGATAACAAAGAGAAAGAAGCTTTCTGAGAAACTTCTTTGTGTTCTGTGAAATCATCTCACAGAGTTACAGCTTTCCCCTCAAGAAGCCTTTCGCTCAGACAGTTCTTGTGGAATTGGCAAAGAGATATTTGGAAGCCCATAGAGGGCTATGGTGAAAAAGGAAATATCCTCAGATGAAATCTGGAAAGAAGCTTTCTGAGAAACTGCTTAGTGTTCTGTGAATTCATCTCACAGAGTTACATGTGTATTTCGTGGATCTCTTTGCTAGCCTTATTTCTGTGGAATCTGAGAAAAGATATTTCGGATCCCTATGAAGACTATAGGGCCAAAGGAAATATCCTCTGATAACAAAGAGAAGGAAGCTTTCTGAGAAACTTCTTTGTGTTCTGTGAAATCATCTCACAGAGATACAGCTTTCCCCTCAAGAAGCCTTTTGCTAAGACAGTTCTTGTGGAATTGGCAAAGTGATATTTGGAAGCCCATAGAGGGCTATGGTGAAAAAGGAAATATCCTCAGATGAAATCTGGAAAGAAGCTTTCTGAGAAACTGCTTAGTGTTCTGTTAATTCATCTCACAGAGTTACATCTGTATTTCGTGGATCTCTTTGCTAGCCTTATTTCTGTGTAATCTGACAACAGATATTTCGGATCCCTTTGAAGGCTATAGGGCGAAAGGAAATATCCTCCGATAACAAAGAGAAAGAAGATTTCTGAGAAACTTCTTTGTGTTCTGTGAAATCATCTCACAGAGTTACAGCTTTCCCCTCAAGAAGCGTTTCGCTAAGACAGTTCTTGTGGAATTGGCAAAGTGATATTTGGAAGCCCATAGGGGGCTATGGTGAAAAAGGAAATATCCTCAGATGAAATCTGGAAAGAAGCTTTCTGAGAAACTGCTTAGTGTTCTGTCAATTCATCTCACAGAGTTACATCTGTATTTCGTGGATCTCTTTGCTAGCCTTATTTCTGTGGAATCTGAGAACAGATATTTCGGATCCCTTTGAAGACTATAGGGCCAAAGGAAATATCCTCCGATAACAAAGAGAAAGAAGCTTTCTGAGAAACTTCTTTGTGTTCTGTGAAATCATCTCACAGAGTTACAGCTTTCCCCTCAAGAAGCCTTTCGCTAAGACAGTTCTTGTGGAATTGGCAAAGTGATATTTGGAAGCCCATAGGGGGCTATGGTGAAAAAGGAAATATCCTCAGATGAAATCTGGAAAGAAGCTTTCTGAGAAACTGCTTAGTGTTCTGTGAATTCATCTCACAGAGTTACATCTGTATTTCGTGAATCTCTTTGCTAGCCTTATTTCTGTGTAATCTGAGAACAGATATTTCGGATCCTTTTAAGACTATAGGGCCAAAGGAAATATCCTGCGGTAACAAAGAGAAAGAAGCTTTCTGAGCAACTTCTTTGTGTTCTGTGAAATCATCTCACAGTGTTACAGCTTTCCCCTCAAGAAGCCTTTCGCTAAGACATTTCTTGTGGAATTGGCAAAGTGATATTTGGAAGCCCATAGAGGGCTATGGTGAAAAAGGAAATATCCTCAGATGAAATCTGGAAAGAAGCTTTCTGAGAAACTGCTTAGTGTTCTGTGAATTCATCTCACAGAGTTACATCTGTATTTCGTGGATCTCTTTGCTAGCCTTATTTCTGTGGAATCTGAGAACAGATATTTCGGAACCCTTTGAAGACTATAGGGCCAAAGGAAATATCCTCCGATAACAAAGAGAAAGAAGCTTTCTGAGAAACTTCTTTGTGTTCTGTGAAATCATCTCACAGAGTTACAGCTTTCCCCTCAAGAAGCCTTTCGCTACGACAGTTCTTGTGTAATTGGCAAAGAGATATTTGGAAGCCCATAGAGGGCTATGGTGAAAAAGGAAATATCCTCAGATGAAATCTGGAAAGAAGCTTTCTGAGAAACTGCTTAGTGTTCTCTGAATTCATCTCACAGAGTTACATGTGTATTTCGTGGATCTCTGTGCTAGCCTTATTTCTGTGGAATCTGAGAACAGAGATTTCGGATCCCTTTGAAGACTATAGGGCCAACGGAAATATCCTCCGATAACAAAGAGAAAGAAGCTTTCTGAGAAACTTCTTTGTGTTCTGTGAAATCATCTCACAGAGTTACAACTGTATTTCGTGGATCTCTTTGCTAGCCTTATTTCTGTGGAATTTGAGAACAGATATTTCGGATCCCTTTGAAGACTATAGGGCCAAAGGAAATATCCTCCGATAACAAAGAGAAGGAAGCTTTCTGAGAAACTTCTTTGTGTTCTGTGAAATCATCTCACAGAGTTACAGCTTTCCCCTCAAGAAGCCTTTCGCTCAGACAGTTCTTGTGGAATTGGCAAAGTGATATTTGGAAGCCCATAGAGGGCTATGGTGAAAAAGGAAATATCCTCAGATGAAATCTGGAAAGAAGCTTTCTGAGAAACTGCTTAGTGTTCTGTTAATTCATCTCACAGAGTTACATCTGTATTTCGTGGATCTCTTTGCTAGCCTTATTTCTGTGGAATCTGAGAACAGATATTTCGGATCCCTTTGAAGACTATAGGGCCAAAGGAAATATCCTCCGATAACAAAGAGAAAGAAGCTTTCTGAGAAACTTCTTTGTGTTCTGTGAAATCATCTCACAGAGTTACAGCTTTCCCCTCAAGAAGCCTTTCGCTAAGACAGTTCTTGTGGAATTGGCAAAGTGATATTTGGAAGCCCATAGGGGGCTATGGTGAAAAAGGAAATATCCTCAGATGAAATCTGGAAAGAAGCTTTCTGAGAAACTGCTTAGTGTTCTGTGAATTCATCTCACAGAGTTACATCTGTATTTCGTGGATCTCTTTGCTAGCCTTATTTCTGTGGAATCTGAGAACAGATATTTCGGATCCCTTTGAAGACTATAGGGCCAAAGGAAATATCCTCCGATAACAAAGAGAAAGAAGCTTTCTGAGAAACTTCTTTGTGTTCTGTGAAATCATCTCACAGAGTTACAGCTTTCCCCTCAAGAAGCCTTTTGCTCAGACAGTTGTTATGGAATTGGCAGAGTGATATTTGGAAGCCCATAGGGGACTATGGTGAAAAAGGAAATATCCTCAGATGAAATCTGGAAAGAAGCTTTCTGAGAAACTGCTTAGTGTTCTGTGAATTCATCTCACAGAGTTACATCTGTATTTCGTGGATCTCATTGCTAGCCTTATTCTGTGGAATCTGAGAACAGATATTTCGGATCCTTTTAAAGACTATAGGGCCAAAGGAAATATCCTGCGGTAACAAAGAGAAAGAAGCTTTCTGAGCAACTTCTTTGTGTTCTGTGAAATCATCTCACAGAGTTACAGCTTTCCCCTCAAGAAGCCTTTCGCTAAGACAGTTCTTGTGGAATTGGCAAAGTGATATTTGGAAACCCGTAGAGGGCTATGGTGAAAAAGGAAATATCCTCAGATGAAATCTGGAAAGAAGCTTTCTGAGAAACTGCTTAGTGTTCTGTGAATTCATCTCACAGAGTTACATGTGTATTTCGTGGATCTCTTTGCAAGCCTTATTTCTGTGGAATCTGAGAACAGAGATTTCGGATCCCTTTGAAGACTATAGGGCCAAAGGAAATATCCTCCGATAACAAAGAGAAAGAAGCTTTCTGAGAAACTTCTTTGTGTTCTGTGAAATCATCTCACAGAGTTACTGCTTTCCCCTCAAGAAGCCTTTCGCTACGACAGTTCTTGTGTAATTGGCAAAGTGATATTTGGAAGCCCATAGAGGGCTATGGTGAAAAAGGAAATATCCTCAGATGAAATCTGGAAAGAACCTTTCTGAGAAACTGCTTAGTGTTCTGTGAATTCATCTTACAGAGTTACATCTGTATTTCGTGGATCTCTTTGCTAGCCTTATTTCTGTGGAATCTGAGAACAGATATTTCGGATCCCTTTGAAGACTATAGGGCCAAAGGAAATATCCTCCGATAACAAAGAGAAAGAAGCTTTCTGAGAAACTTCTTTGTGTTCTGTGAAATCATCTCACAGAGTTACAGCTTTCCCCTCAAGAAGCGTTTCGCTAAGACAGTTCTTGTGGAATTGGCAAAGTGATATTTGGAAGCCCATAGAGGGCTATGGTGAAAAAGGAAATATCCTCAGATGAAATCTGGAAAGAAGCTTTCTGAGAAACTGCTTAGTGTTCTGTTAATTCATCTCACAGAGTTACATCTGTATTTCGTGGATCTCTTTGCTAGCCTTATTTCTGTGGAATCTGAGAACAGAGATTTCGGATCCCTTTGAAGACTACAGGGCCAAAGGAAATATCCTCCGATAACAAAGAGAAAGAAGCTTTCTGAGAAACTTCTTTGTGTTCTGTGAAATCATCTCACAGAGTTACAGCTTTCCCCTCAAGAAGCCTTTCGCTACGAAAGTTCTTGTGTAATTGGCAAAGAGATATTTGGAAGCCCATAGAGGGCTATGGTGAAAAAGGAAATATCCTCAGATGAAATCTGGAAAGAAGCTTTCTGAGAAACTGCTTAGTGTTCTGTGAAATCATCTCACAGAGTTACAAGTGTATTTCGTGGATCTCTTTGCTAGCCTTATTTCTGTGTAATCTGAGAACAGATATTTCGGATCCCTTTGAAGACTATAGGGCCAAAGGAAATATCCTCCGATAACAAAGAGAAAGAAGCTTTCTGAGAAACTTCTTTGTGTTCTGTGAAATCATCTCACAGAGTTACAGCTTTCCCCTCAAGAAGCCTTTCGCTAAGACAGTTCTTGTGGAATTGGCAAAGTGATATTTGGAAGCCCATAGGGGGCTATGGTGAAAAAGGAAATATCCTCAGATGAAATCTGGAAAGAAGCTTTCTGAGAAACTGCTTAGTGTTCTGTGAATTCATCTCACAGAGTTACATCTGTATTTCGTGAATCTCTTTGCTAGCCTTATTTCTGTGGAATCTGAGAACAGATATTTCGGATCCTTTTAAGACTATAGGGCCAAAGGAAATATCCTGCGGTAACAAAGAGAAAGAAGCTTTCTGAGCAACTTCTTTGTGTTCTGTGAAATCATCTCACAGTGTTACAGCTTTCCCCTCAAGAAGCCTTTCGCTAAGACATTTCTTGTGGAATTGGCAAAGTGATATTTGGAAGCCCATAGAGGGCTATGGTGAAAAAGGAAATATCCTCAGATGAAATCTGGAAAGAAGCTTTCTGAGAAACTGCCTAGTGTTCTGTGAATTCATCTCACAGAGTTACATCTGTATTTCGTGGATCTCTTTGCTAGCCTTATTTCTGTGGAATCTGAGAACAGATATTTCGGAACCCTTTGAAGAATATAGGGCCAAAGGAAATATCCTCCGATAACAAAGAGAAAGAAGCTTTCTGAGAAACTTCTTTGTGTTCTGTGAAATCATCTCACAGAGTTACAGCTTTCCCCTCAAGAAGCCTTTCGCTACGAGAGTTCTTGTGTAATTGGCAAAGAGATATTTGGAAGCCCATAGAGGGCTATGGTGAAAAAGGAAATATCCTCAGATGAAATCTGGAAAGAAGCTTTCTGAGAAACTGCTTAGTGTTCTGTGAATTCATCTTACAGAGTTACATCTGTATTTCGTGGATCTCTTTGCTAGCCTTATTTCTGTGGAATCTGAGAACAGATATTTCGGATCCCTTTGAAGACTATAGGGCCAAAGGAAATATCCTCCGATAACAAAGAGAAAGAAGCTTTCTGAGAAACTTCTTTGTGTTCTGTGAAATCATCTCACAGAGTTACAGCTTTCCCCTCAAGAAGCGTTTCGCTGAGACAGTTTTTGTGGAATTTGCAAAGTGATATTTGGAAGCCCATAGGGGGCTATGGTGAAAAAGGAAATATCCTCAGATGAAATCTGGAAAGAAGCTTTCTGAGAAACTGCTTAGTGTTCTGTGAATTCATTTCACAGAGTTACATCTGTATTTCGTGGATCTCTTTGCTAGCCTTATTTCTGTGGAATCTGAGAACAGAGATTTCGGATCCCTTTGAAGACTACAGGGCCAAAGGAAATATCCTCCGATAACAAAGAGAAAGAAGCTTTCTGAGAAACTTCTTTGTGTTCTGTGAAATCATCTCACAGAGTTACAGCTTTCCCCTCAAGAAGCCTTTCGCTAAGACAGTTCTTGTGGAATTGGCAAAGTGATATTTGGAAGCCCATAGAAGTCTATGGTGAAAAAGGAAATATCCTCAGATGAAATCTGGAAAGAAGCTTTCTGAGAAACTGCTTAGTGTTCTCTGAATTCATCTCACAGAGTTACATGTGTATTTCGTGGATCTCTTTGCTAGCCTTATTTCTGTGGAATCTGAGAACAGAGATTGCGGATCCCTTTGAAGACTATAGGGCCAAAGGAAATATCCTCCGATAACAAAGAGAAAGAAGCTTTCTGAGAAACTTCTTTGTGTTCTGTGAAATCATCTCACAGAGTTACATCTGTATTTCGTGGATCTCTTTGCTAGCCTTATTTCTGTGTAATCTGAGAACAGATATTTCGGATCCCTTTGAAGACTATAGGGCCAAAGGAAATATCCCCAGATAACAAAGAGAAAGAAGCTTTCTGAGAAACTTCTTTGTGTTCTGTGAAATCATCTCACAGAGTTACAGCTTTCCCCTCAAGAAGCCTTTCGCTACGAAAGTTCTTGTGTAATTGGCAAAGAGATATTTGGAAGCCCATAGAGGGCTATGGTGAAAAAGGAAATATCCTCAGATGAAATCTGGAAAGAAGCTTTCTGAGAAACTGCTTAGTGTTCTGTGAATTCATCTCACAGAGTTACATCTTTATTTCGTGGATCTCTTTGCTAGCCTTATTTCTGTGTAATCTGAGAACAGATATTTCGGATCCCTTTGAAGACTATAGGGCCAAAGGAAATATCCTCCGATAACAAAGAGAAAGAAGCGTTCTGAGAAACTTCTTTGTGTTCTGTGAAATCATCTCACAGAGTTACAGCTTTCCCCTCAAGAAGCCTTTCGCTAAGACAGTTCTTGTGGAATTGGCAAAGTGATATTTGGAAGCCCATAGGGGGCTATGGTGAAAAAGGAAATATCCTCAGATGAAATCTGGAAAGAAGCTTTCTGAGAAACTGCTTAGTGTTCTGTGAATTCATCTCACAGAGTTACATCTGTATTTCGTGGATCTCTTTGCTAGCCTTATTTCTGTGGAATCTGAGAACAGATATTTCGGATCCTTTTAAAGACTATAGGGCCAAAAGAAATATCCTGCGGTAACAAAGAGAAAGAAGCTTTCTGAGCAACTTCTTTGTGTTCTGTGAAATCATCTCACAGAGTTACAGCTTTCCCCTCAAGAAGCCTTTCGCTAAGACATTTCTTGTGGAATTGGCAAAGTGATATTTGGAAGCCCATAGAGGGCTATGGTGAAAAAGGAAATATCCTCAGATGAAATCTGGAAAGAAGCTTTCTGAGAAACTGCTTAGTGTTCTGTGAATTCATCTCACAGCGTTACATCTGTATTTCGTGGATCTCTTTGCTAGCCTTATTTCTGTGGAATCTGAGAACAGATATTTCGAATCCCTTTGAAGACTATAGGGCCAAAGGAAATATCCTGCGATAACAAAGTGAAAGAAGCTTTCTGAGAAACTTCTTTCTGTTCTGTGAAATCATCTCACAGAGTTACAGCTTTCCCCTCAAGAAGCCTTTCGCTAAGACAGTTCTTGTGGAATTGGCAAAGTGATATTTGGAAGCCCATGGAAGGCTAGGGTGAAAAAGGAAATATCCTCAGATGAAATCTGGAAAGAAGCTTTCTGAGAAACTGCTTAGTGTTCTGTGAATTCATCTCACAGAGTTACATCTGTATTTCGTGGATCTCTTTGCTAGCCTTATTTCTGTGGAAACTGAGAACAGAAATTTCGGATCCCTATGAAGACTATATGGCCAAAGGAAATATCCTCCGATAACAAAGAGAAGGAAGCTTTCTGAGAAACTTCTTTGTGTTCTGTGAAATCATCTCACAGAGTTACAGCTTTCCCCTCAAGAAGCCTTTCGCTCAGACAGTTCTTGTGGAATTGGCAAAGTGATATTTGGAAGCCCATAGAGGGCTATGGTGAAAAAGGAAATATCCTCAGATGAAATCTGGAAAGAAGCTTTCTGAGAAACTGCTTAGTGTTCTGTTAATTCATCTCACAGAGTTACATCTGTATTTCGTGGATCTCTTTGCTAGCCTTATTTCTGTGTAATCTGAGAACAGATATTTCGGATCCCTTTGAAGACTATAGGGCCAAAGGAAATATCCTCCGATAACAAAGAGAAAGAAGCTTTCTGAGAAACTTCCTTCTGTTCTGTGAAATCTTCTCACAGAGTTACAGCTTTCCCCTCAAGAAGCCTTTCGCTAAGACAGTTCTTGTGGAATTGGCAAAGAGATATTTGGAAGCCCATAGGGGGCTATGGTAAAAAAGGATATATCCTCAGATGAAATCTGGAAAGAAGCTTTCTGAGAAACTGCTTAGTGTTCTGTGAATTCATCTCACAGAGTTACATCTGTATTTCGTGGATCTCTTTGCTAGCCTTATTTCTGTGGAATCTGAGAACAGATATTTCGGATCCTTTTAAAGACTATAGGGCCAAAGGAAATATCCTGCGGTAACAAAGAGAAAGAAGCTTTCTGAGCAACTTCTTTGTGTTCTGTGAAATCATCTCACAGAGTTACAGCTTTCCCCTCAAGAAGCCTTTCGCCAAGAGAGTTCTTGTGGAATTGGCAAAGTGATATTTGGAAGCCCATAGAGGGCTATGGTGAAAAAGGAAATATCCTCAGATGAAATCTGGAAAGAAGCTTTCTGAGAAACTGCTTAGTGTTCTGTGAATTCATCTCACAGAGTTACATGTGTATTTCGTGGATCTCTTTGCTAGCCTTATTTCTGTGGAATCTGAGAAAAGATATTTCGGATCCCTTTGAAGACTATAGGGCCAAAGGAAATATCCTCCGATAACAAAGAGAAGGAAGCTTTCTGAGAAACTTCTTTGTGTTCTGTGAAATCATCTCACAGAGTTACAGCTTTCCCCTCAAGAAGCCTTTCGCTAAGACAGTTCTTGTGGAATTGGCAAAGTGATATTTGGAAGCCCATAGAGGGCTATGGTGAAAAAGGAAATATCCTCAGATGAAATCTGGAAAGAAGCTTTCTGAGAAACTGCTTAGTGTTCTGTGAATTCATCTCACAGAGTTACATCTGTATTTCGTGGATCTCTTTGCTAGCCTTATTTTTGTGGAATCTAAGAACAGATATTTCGGATCCTTTTAAAGACTATAGGGCCAAAGGAAATATCCTGCGGTAAGAAAGAGAAAGAAGCTTTCTGAGAAACTTCTTTGTGTTCTGTGAAATCATCTCACAGAGTTACAGCTTTCCCCTCAAGAAGCCTTTCGCTAAGACAGTTCTTGTGGAATTGGCAAAGTGATATTTGGAAGCCCATAGGGGGCTATGGTGAAAAAGGAAATATCCTCAGATGAAATCTGGAAAGAAGCTTTCTGAGAAACTGCTTAGTGTTCTGTGAATTCATCTCACAGAGTTACATGTGTATTTCGTGGATCTCTTTGCTAGCCTTATTTCTGTGGAATCTGAGAACAGATATTTCGGATCCCTTTGAAGACTATAGGGCCAAAGGAAATATCCTCCGATAACAAAGAGAAAGAAGCTTTCTGAGAAACTTCTTTGTGTTCTGTGAAATCAACTCACAGAGTTACAGCTTTCCCCTCAAGAAGCCTTTCGCTCTGACAGTTCTTATGGAATTGGCAAAGAGATATTTCGAAGCCCATAGAGGGCTATGGTGAAAAAGGAAATATCCTCAGATGAAATCTGGAAAGAAGCTTTCTGAGAAACTGCTTAGTGTTCTGTGAATTCATCTCACAGAGTTACATCTGTATTTCGTGGATCTCTTTGCTAGCCTTATTTCTGTGGAATCTGAGAACAGATATTTCGGATCCTTTTAAAGACTATAGGGCCAAAGGAAATATCCTGCGGTAACAAAGAGAAAGAAGCTTTCTGAGAAACTTCTTTGTGTTCTGTGAAATCATCTCACAGAGATACAGCTTTCCCCTCAAGAAGCCTTTCGCTAAGACAGTTCTTGTGGAATTGGCAAAGTGATATTTGGAAGCCCATAGAGGGCTATGGTGAAAAAGGAAATATCCTCAGATGAAATCTGGAAAGAAGCTTTCTGAGAAACTGCTTAGTGTTCTGTGAATTCATCTCACAGAGTTACATCTGTATTTCGTGGATCTCTTTGCTAGCCTTATTTCTGTGGAATCTGAGAACAGATATTTCGGATCCCTTTGAAGGCTATAGGGCCAAAGGAAATATCCTCCGATAACAAAGAGAAAGAAGCGTTCTGAGAAACTTCTTTGTGTTCTGTGAAATCATCTCACAGAGCTACAGCTTTCCCCTCAAGAAGCCTTTCGCTACGACAGTTCTTGTGTAATTGGCAAAGAGATATTTGGAAGCCCATAGAGGGCTATGGTGAAAAAGGAAATATCCTGAGATGAAATCTGGAAAGAAGCTTTCTGAGAAACTGCTTAGTGTTCTGTGAATTCATCTTACAGAGTTACATCTGTATTTCGTGGATCTCTTTACTAGCCTTATTTCTGTGGAATCTGAGAACAGATATTTCGGATCCCTTTGAAGACTATAGGGCCAAAGGAAATATCCTCCGATAACAAAGAGAAAGAAGCTTTCTGAGAAACTTCTTTGTGTTCTGTGAAATCATCTCACAGAGTTACAGCTTTCCCCTCAAGAATCCTTTCGCTCAGACAGTTCTTGTGGAATTGGCAAAGAGATATTTGGAAGCCCATAGAGGGCTATGGTGAAAAAGGAAATATCCTCAGATGAAATCTGGAAAGAAGCTTTCTGAGAAACTGCTTAGTGTTCTGTGAATTCATCTCACAGAGTTACATGTGTATTTCGTGGATCTCTTTGCTAGCCTTATTTCTGTGGAATCTGAGAAAAGATATTTCGGATCCCTATGAAGACTATAGGGCCAAAGGAAATATCCTCCGATAACAAAGAGAAGGAAGCTTTCTGAGAAACTTCTTTGTGTTCTGTGAAATCATCTCACAGAGATACAGCTTTCCCCTCAAGAAGCCTTTCGCTAAGACAGTTCTTGTGGAATTGGCAAAGTGATATTTGGAAGCCCATAGAGGGCTATGGTGAAAAAGGAAATATCCTCAGATGAAATCTGGAAAGAAGCTTTCTGAGAAACTGCTTAGTGTTCTGTTAATTCATCTCACAGAGTTACATCTGTATTTCGTGGATCTCTTTGCTAGCCTTATTTCTGTGTAATCTGAGAACAGATATTTCGGATCCCTTTGAAGACTATAGGGCCAAAGGAAATATCCTCCGATAACAAAGAGAAAGAAGCTTTCTGAGAAACTTCTTTGTGTTCTGTGAAATCATCTCACAGAGTTACAGCTTTCCCCTCAAGAAGCCTTTCGCTAAGACAGTTCTTGTGTAATTGGCAAAGAGATATTTGGAAGCCCATAGAGGGCTATGGTGAAAAAGGAAATATCCTCAGATGAAATCTGGAAAGAAGCTTTCTGAGAAACTGCTTAGTGTTCTGTGAATTCATCTCAGAGAATTACATCTGTATTTCGTGGATCTCTTTGCTAGCCTTATTTCTGTGGAATTTGAGAACAGATATTTCGGATCCCTTTGAAGACTATAGAGCCAAAGGAAATATCCTCCGATAACAAAGAGAAAGAAGCTTTCTGAAAAACTTCTTTGTGTTCTGTGAAATCATCTCACAGAGTTACAGCTTTCCCCTCAAGAAGCCTTTCGCTACGACAGTTCTTGTGTAATTGGCAAAGAGATATTTGGAAGCCCATAGAGGGCTACGGTGAAAAAGGAAATATCCTCAGATGAAATGTGGAAAGAAGCTTTCTGAGAAACTGCTTAGTGTTCTGTGAATTCATCTCACAGCGTTACATCTGTATTTCGTGGATCTCTTTGCTAGCCTTATTTCTGTGGAATCTGAGAACAGATATTTCGAATCCCTTTGAAGGCTATAGGGCCAAAGGAAATATCCTGCGATAACAAAGTGAAAGAAGCTTTCTGAGAAACTTCTTTCTGTTCTGTGAAATCATCTCACAGAGTTACAGCTTTCCCCTCAAGAAGCCTTTCGCTAAGACAGTTCTTGTGGAATTGGCAAAGTGATATTTGGAAGCCCATGGAGGGCTATGGTGAAAAAGGAAATATCCTCAGATGAAAACTGGAAAGAAGCTTTCTGAGAAACTGCTTAGTGTTCTGTGAATTCATCTCACAGAGTTACATCTGTATTTCGTGGATCTCTTTGCTAGCCTTATTTCTGTGTAATCTGAGAACAGATATTTCGGATCCCTTTGAAGGCTATAGGGCCAAAGGAAATATCCTCCGATAACAAAGAGAAACAAGCTTTCTGAGAAACTTCTTTGTGTTCTGTGAAATCATCTCACAGAGTTACAGCTTTCCCCTCAAGAAGCCTTTCGCTATGACAGTTCTTGTGTAATTGGCAAAGAGATATTTGGAAGCCCATAGAGGGCTATGGTGAAAAAGTAAATATCCTCAGATGAAATCTGGAAAGAAGCTTTCTGAGAAACTGCTTAGTGTTCTGTGAACTCATCTTACAGAGTTACATCTGTATTTCGTGGATCTCTTTGCTAGCCTTATTTCTGTGGAATCTGAGAACAGATATTTCGGATCCCTTTGAACACTATAGGGCCAAAGGAAATATCCTCCGATAACAAAGAGAAAGAAGCTTTCTGAGAAACTTCTTTGTGTTCTGTGAAATCATCTCACAGAGTTACAGCTTTCCCCTCAAGAAGTGTTTCGCTAAGACAGTTCTTGTGGAATTGGCAAAGAGATATTTGGAAGCCCATAAGGGGCTATGGTGAAAAAGGAAATATCCTCAGATGAAATCTGGAAAGAAGCTTTCTGAGAAACTGCTTAGTGTTCTGTCAATTCATCTCACAGAGTTACATCTGTATTTCGTGGATCTCTTTGCTAGCCTTATTTCTGTGGAATCTGAGAACAGAGATTTCGGATCCCTTTGAAGACTACAGGACCAAAGGAAATATCCTCCGATAACAAAGAGAAAGAAGCTTTCTGAGAAACTTCTTTGTGTTCTGTGAAATCATCTCACAGAGTTACAGCTTTCCCCTCAAGAAGCCTTTCGCTACGAAAGTTCTTGTGTAATTGGCAAAGAGATATTTGGAAGCCCATAGAGGGCTATGGTGAAAAAGGAAATATCCTCAGATGAAATCTGGAAAGAAGCTTTCTGAGAAACTGCTTAGTGTTCTGTGAATTCATCTCACAGAGTTATATGTGTATTTCGTGGATCTCTTTGCTAGCCTTATTTCTGTGTAATCTGAGAACAGATATTTCGGATCCCTTTGAAGACTATAGGGCCAAAGGAAATATCCTCCGATAACAAAGAGAAAGAAGCTTTCTGAGAAACTTCTTTGTGTTCTGTGAAATCATCTCACAGAGTTACAGCTTTCCCCTCAAGAAGCCTTTCGCTAAGACAGTTCTTGTAGAATTGGCAAAGTGATATTTGGAAGCCCATAGGGGGCTATGGTGAAAAAGGAAATATCCTCAGATGAAATCTGGAAAGAAGCTTTCTGAGAAACTGCTTAGTGTTCTGTGAATTCATCTCACAGAGTTACATCTGTATTTCGTGGATCTCTTTGCTAGCCTTATTTCTGTGGAATCTGAGAACAGATATTTCGGATCCTTTTAAAGACTATAGGGCCAAAGGAAATATCCTGCGGTAACAAAGAGAAAGAAGCTTTCTGAGCAACTTCTTTGTGTTCTGTGAAATCATCTCACAGTGTTACAGCTTTCCCCTCAAGAAGCCTTTCACTAAGACATTTCTTGTGGAATTGGCAAAGTGATATTTGGAAGCCCATAGAGGGCTATGGTGAAAAAGGAAATATCCTCAGATGAAATCTGGAAAGAAGCTTTCTGAGAAACTGCTTAGTGTTCTGTGAATTCATCTCACAGAGTTACATCTGTATTTCGTGGATCTCTTTGCTAGCCTTATTTCTGTGGAATCTCAGAACAGAGATTTCGAATCCCTTTGAAGACTATAGGGCCAAAGGAAATATCCTGCGATAACAAAGAGAAAGAAGCTTTCTGAGAAACTTCTTTCTGTTCTGTGAAATCATCTCACAGAGTTACAGCTTTCCCCTCAAGAAGCCTTTCGCTAAGACAGTTCTTGTGGAATTGGCAAAGTGATATTTGGAAGCCCATAGAGGGCTATGGTGAAAAAGGAAATATCCTCAGATGAAATCTGGAAAGAAGCTTTCTGAGAAACTGCTTAGTGTTCTGTGAATTCATCTCACAGAGTTACATGTGTATTTCGTGGATCTCTTTGCTAGCCTTATTTCTGTGGAATCTGAGAACAGAGATTTCGGATCCCTTTGAAGACTATAGGGCCAAAGGAAATATCCTACGTTAACAAAGAGAAAGAAGCTTTCTGAGAAACTTCTTTGTGTTCTGTGAAATCATCTCACAGAGTTACAGCTTTCCGCTCAAGAAGCCTTTCGCTCAGACAGTTCTTGTGGAATTGGCAAAGAGATATTTGGAAGCCCATAGAGGGCTATGGTGAAAAAGGAAATATCCTCAGATGAAATCTGGAAAGAAGGTTTCTGAGAAACTGCTTAGTGTTCTGTGAATTCATCTCACAGAGTTACATGTGTATTTCGTGGATCTCTTTGCTAGCCTTATTTCTGTGGAATCTGAGAACAGATATTTCGGATCCCTTTGAAGACTATAGGGCCAAAGGAAATATCCTCCGATAACAAAGAGAAAGAAGCTTTCTGAGAAACTTCTTTGTGTTCTGTGAAATCATCTCACAGAGTTACAGCTTTCCCCTCAAGAAGCCTTTCGCTACGACAGTTCTTGTGTAATTGGCAAAGAGATATTTGGAAGCCCATAGAGGGCTACGGTGAAAAAGGAAATATCCTCAGATGAAATGTGGAAAGAAGCTTTCTGAGAAACTGCTTAGTGTTCTGTGAATTCATCTCACAGCGTTACATCTGTATTTCGTGGATCTCTTTGCTAGCCTTATTTCTGTGGAATCTGAGAACAGATATTTCGAATCCCTTTGAAGGCTATAGGGCCAAAGGAAATATCCTGCGATAACAAAGTGAAAGAAGCTTTCTGAGAAACTTCTTTCTGTTCTGTGAAATCATCTCACAGAGTTACAGCTTTCCCCTCAAGAAGCCTTTCGCTAAGACAGTTCTTGTGGAATTGGCAAAGTGATATTTGGAAGCCCATGGAGGGCTATGGTGAAAAAGGAAATATCCTCAGATGAAATCTGGAAAGAAGCTTTCTGAGAAACTGCTTAGTGTTCTGTGAATTCATCTCACAGAGTTACATCTGTATTTCGTGGATCTCTTTGCTAGCCTTATTTCTGTGTAATCTGAGAACAGATATTTCGGATCCCTTTGAAGGCTATAGGGCCAAAGGAAATATCCTCCGATAACAAAGAGAAACAAGCTTTCTGAGAAACTTCTTTGTGTTCTGTGAAATCATCTCACAGAGTTACAGCTTTCCCCTCAAGAAGCCTTTCGCTATGACAGTTCTTGTGTAATTGGCAAAGAGATATTTGGAAGCCCATAGAGGGCTATGGTGAAAAAGTAAATATCCTCAGATGAAATCTGGAAAGAAGCTTTCTGAGAAACTGCTTAGTGTTCTGTGAACTCATCTTACAGAGTTACATCTGTATTTCGTGGATCTCTTTGCTAGCCTTATTTCTGTGGAATCTGAGAACAGATATTTCGGATCCCTTTGAACACTATAGGGCCAAAGGAAATATCCTCCGATAACAAAGAGAAAGAAGCTTTCTGAGAAACTTCTTTGTGTTCTGTGAAATCATCTCACAGAGTTACAGCTTTCCCCTCAAGAAGTGTTTCGCTAAGACAGTTCTTGTGGAATTGGCAAAGAGATATTTGGAAGCCCATAAGGGGCTATGGTGAAAAAGGAAATATCCTCAGATGAAATCTGGAAAGAAGCTTTCTGAGAAACTGCTTAGTGTTCTGTCAATTCATCTCACAGAGTTACATCTGTATTTCGTGGATCTCTTTGCTAGCCTTATTTCTGTGGAATCTGAGAACAGAGATTTCGGATCCCTTTGAAGACTACAGGACCAAAGGAAATATCCTCCGATAACAAAGAGAAAGAAGCTTTCTGAGAAACTTCTTTGTGTTCTGTGAAATCATCTCACAGAGTTACAGCTTTCCCCTCAAGAAGCCTTTCGCTACGAAAGTTCTTGTGTAATTGGCAAAGAGATATTTGGAAGCCCATAGAGGGCTATGGTGAAAAAGGAAATATCCTCAGATGAAATCTGGAAAGAAGCTTTCTGAGAAACTGCTTAGTGTTCTGTGAATTCATCTCACAGAGTTATATGTGTATTTCGTGGATCTCTTTGCTAGCCTTATTTCTGTGTAATCTGAGAACAGATATTTCGGATCCCTTTGAAGACTATAGGGCCAAAGGAAATATCCTCCGATAACAAAGAGAAAGAAGCTTTCTGAGAAACTTCTTTGTGTTCTGTGAAATCATCTCACAGAGTTACAGCTTTCCCCTCAAGAAGCCTTTCGCTAAGACAGTTCTTGTAGAATTGGCAAAGTGATATTTGGAAGCCCATAGGGGGCTATGGTGAAAAAGGAAATATCCTCAGATGAAATCTGGAAAGAAGCTTTCTGAGAAACTGCTTAGTGTTCTGTGAATTCATCTCACAGAGTTACATCTGTATTTCGTGGATCTCTTTGCTAGCCTTATTTCTGTGGAATCTGAGAACAGATATTTCGGATCCTTTTAAAGACTATAGGGCCAAAGGAAATATCCTGCGGTAACAAAGAGAAAGAAGCTTTCTGAGCAACTTCTTTGTGTTCTGTGAAATCATCTCACAGTGTTACAGCTTTCCCCTCAAGAAGCCTTTCACTAAGACATTTCTTGTGGAATTGGCAAAGTGATATTTGGAAGCCCATAGAGGGCTATGGTGAAAAAGGAAATATCCTCAGATGAAATCTGGAAAGAAGCTTTCTGAGAAACTGCTTAGTGTTCTGTGAATTCATCTCACAGAGTTACATCTGTATTTCGTGGATCTCTTTGCTAGCCTTATTTCTGTGGAATCTCAGAACAGAGATTTCGAATCCCTTTGAAGACTATAGGGCCAAAGGAAATATCCTGCGATAACAAAGAGAAAGAAGCTTTCTGAGAAACTTCTTTCTGTTCTGTGAAATCATCTCACAGAGTTACAGCTTTCCCCTCAAGAAGCCTTTCGCTAAGACAGTTCTTGTGGAATTGGCAAAGTGATATTTGGAAGCCCATAGAGGGCTATGGTGAAAAAGGAAATATCCTCAGATGAAATCTGGAAAGAAGCTTTCTGAGAAACTGCTTAGTGTTCTGTGAATTCATCTCACAGAGTTACATGTGTATTTCGTGGATCTCTTTGCTAGCCTTATTTCTGTGGAATCTGAGAACAGAGATTTCGGATCCCTTTGAAGATTATAGGGCCAAAGGAAATATCCTACGTTAACAAAGAGAAAGAAGCTTTCTGAGAAACTTCTTTGTGTTCTGTGAAATCATCTCACAGAGTTACAGCTTTCCGCTCAAGAAGCCTTTCGCTCAGACAGTTCTTGTGGAATTGGCAAAGAGATATTTGGAAGCCCATAGAGGGCTATGGTGAAAAAGGAAATATCCTCAGATGAAATCTGGAAAGAAGCTTTCTGAGAAACTGCTTAGTGTTCTGTGAATTTATCTCACAGCGTTACATCTGTATTTCGTGGATCTCTTTGCTAGCCTTATTTCTGTGGAATCTGAGAACAGATATTTCGAATCCCTTTGAAGACTATAGGGCCAAAGGAAATATCCTGCGATAACAAAGTGAAAGAAGCTTTCTGAGAAACTTCTTTCTGTTCTGTGAAATCATCTAACAGAGTTACAGCTTTCCCCTCAAGAAGCCTTTCGCTAAGACAGTTCTTGTGGAATTGGCAAAGTGATATTTGGAAGCCCATGGAGGGCTATGGTGAAAAAGGAAATATCCTCAGATGAAATCTGGAAAGAAGCTTTCTGAGAAACTGCTTAGTGTTCTGTGAATTCATCTCACAGAGTTACATCTGTATTTCGTGGATCTCTTTGCTAGCCTTATTTCTGTGGAATCTGAGAACAGAAATTTCGGATCCCTATGAAGACTCTAGGGCCAAAGGAAATATCCTCCGATAACAAAGAGAAGGAAGCATTCTGAGAAACTTCTTTGTGTTCTGTGAAATCATCTCACAGAGTTACAGCTTTCCCCTCAAGAAGCCTTTCGCTCAGACAGTTCTTGTGGAATTGGCAAAGTGATATTTGGAAGCCCATAGAGGGCTATGGTGAAAAAGGAAATATCCTCAGATGAAATCTGGAAAGAAGCTTTCTGAGAAACTGCTTAGTGTTCTGTGAATTCATCTCACAGAGTTACATCTGTATTTCGTGGATCTCTTTGCTAGCCTTATTTCTGTGGAATCTGAGAACAGATATTTCGGATCCCTTTGAAGACTATAGGGCCAAAGGAAATATCCTCCGATAACAAAGAGAAAGAAGCTTTCTGAGAAACTTCTTTGTGTTCTGTGAAATCATCTCACAGAGTTACAGCTTTCCCCTCAAGAAGCCTTTCGCTAAGACAGTTCTTGTGGAATTGGCAAAGTGATATTTGGAAGCCCATAGGGGGCTATGGTGAAAAAGGAAATATCCTCAGATGAAATCTGGAAAGAAGCTTTCTGAGAAACTGCTTAGTGTTCTGTGAATTCATCTCACAGAGTTACATCTGTATTTCGTGGATCTCTTTGCTAGCCTTATTTCTGTGGAATCTGAGAACAGATATTTCGGATCCCTTTGAAGACTATAGGGCCAAAGGAAATATCCTCCGATAACAAAGAGAAAGAAGCTTTCTGAGAAACTTCTTTGTGTTCTGTGAAATCATCTCACAGAGTTACAGCTTTCTCCTCAAGAAGCCTTTCGCTCAGACAGTTCTTATGGAATTGGCAGAGTGATATTTGGAAGCCCTTAGGGGACTATGGTGAAAAAGGAAATATCCTCAGATGAAATCTGGAAAGAAGCTTTCTGAGAAACTGCTTAGTGTTCTGTGAATTCATCTCACAGAGTTACATCTGTATTTCGTGGATCTCTTTGCTAGCCTTATTTCTGTGGAATCTGAGAACAGATATTTCGGATCCTTTTAAAGACTATAGGGCCAAAGGAAATATCCTGCGGTAACAAAGAGAAAGAAGCTTTCTGAGCAACTTCTTTGTGTTCTGTGAAATCATCTCACAGAGTTACAGCTTTCCCCTCAAGAAGCCTTTCGCTAAGACAGTTCTTGTGGAATTGGCAAAGTGATATTTGGAAGCCCATAGAGGGCTATGGTGAAAAAGGAAATATCCTCAGATGAAATCTGGAAAGAAGCTTTCTGAGAAACTGCTTAGTGTTCTGTTAATTCATCTCACAGAGTTACATCTGTATTTCGTGGATCTCTTTGCTAGCCTTATTTCTGTGTAATCTGAGAAGAGATATTTCGGATCCCTTTGAAGGCTATAGGGCGAAAGGAAATATCCTCCGATAACAAAGAGAAAGAAGCTTTCTGAGAAACTTCTTTGTGTTCTGTGAAATCATCTCACAGAGTTACAGCTTTCCCCTCAAGAAGCCTTTCGCTACGACAGTTCTTGTGTAATTGGCAAAGAGATATTTGGAAGCCCATAGAGGGCTACGGTGAAAAAGGAAATATCCTCAGATGAAATGTGGAAAGAAGCTTTCTGAGAAACTGCTTAGTGTTCTGTGAATTCATCTCACAGCGTTACATCTGTATTTCGTGGATCTCTTTGCTAGCCTTATTTCTGTGGAATCTGAGAACAGATATTTCGAATCCCTTTGAAGGCTATAGGGCCAAAGGAAATATCCTGCGATAACAAAGTGAAAGAAGCTTTCTGAGAAACTTCTTTCTGTTCTGTGAAATCATCTCACAGAGTTACAGCTTTCCCCTCAAGAAGCCTTTCGCTAAGACAGTTCTTGTGGAATTGGCAAAGTGATATTTGGAAGCCCATGGAGGGCTATGGTGAAAAAGGAAATATCCTCAGATGAAATCTGGAAAGAAGCTTTCTGAGAAACTGCTTAGTGTTCTGTGAATTCATCTCACAGAGTTACATCTGTATTTCGTGGATCTCTTTGCTAGCCTTATTTCTGTGTAATCTGAGAACAGATATTTCGGATCCCTTTGAAGGCTATAGGGCCAAAGGAAATATCCTCCGATAACAAAGAGAAACAAGCTTTCTGAGAAACTTCTTTGTGTTCTGTGAAATCATCTCACAGAGTTACAGCTTTCCCCTCAAGAAGCCTTTCGCTATGACAGTTCTTGTGTAATTGGCAAAGAGATATTTGGAAGCCCATAGAGGGCTATGGTGAAAAAGTAAATATCCTCAGATGAAATCTGGAAAGAAGCTTTCTGAGAAACTGCTTAGTGTTCTGTGAACTCATCTTACAGAGTTACATCTGTATTTCGTGGATCTCTTTGCTAGCCTTATTTCTGTGGAATCTGAGAACAGATATTTCGGATCCCTTTGAACACTATAGGGCCAAAGGAAATATCCTCCGATAACAAAGAGAAAGAAGCTTTCTGAGAAACTTCTTTGTGTTCTGTGAAATCATCTCACAGAGTTACAGCTTTCCCCTCAAGAAGTGTTTCGCTAAGACAGTTCTTGTGGAATTGGCAAAGAGATATTTGGAAGCCCATAAGGGGCTATGGTGAAAAAGGAAATATCCTCAGATGAAATCTGGAAAGAAGCTTTCTGAGAAACTGCTTAGTGTTCTGTCAATTCATCTCACAGAGTTACATCTGTATTTCGTGGATCTCTTTGCTAGCCTTATTTCTGTGGAATCTGAGAACAGAGATTTCGGATCCCTTTGAAGACTACAGGACCAAAGGAAATATCCTCCGATAACAAAGAGAAAGAAGCTTTCTGAGAAACTTCTTTGTGTTCTGTGAAATCATCTCACAGAGTTACAGCTTTCCCCTCAAGAAGCCTTTCGCTACGAAAGTTCTTGTGTAATTGGCAAAGAGATATTTGGAAGCCCATAGAGGGCTATGGTGAAAAAGGAAATATCCTCAGATGAAATCTGGAAAGAAGCTTTCTGAGAAACTGCTTAGTGTTCTGTGAATTCATCTCACAGAGTTATATGTGTATTTCGTGGATCTCTTTGCTAGCCTTATTTCTGTGTAATCTGAGAACAGATATTTCGGATCCCTTTGAAGACTATAGGGCCAAAGGAAATATCCTCCGATAACAAAGAGAAAGAAGCTTTCTGAGAAACTTCTTTGTGTTCTGTGAAATCATCTCACAGAGTTACAGCTTTCCCCTCAAGAAGCCTTTCGCTAAGACAGTTCTTGTAGAATTGGCAAAGTGATATTTGGAAGCCCATAGGGGGCTATGGTGAAAAAGGAAATATCCTCAGATGAAATCTGGAAAGAAGCTTTCTGAGAAACTGCTTAGTGTTCTGTGAATTCATCTCACAGAGTTACATCTGTATTTCGTGGATCTCTTTGCTAGCCTTATTTCTGTGGAATCTGAGAACAGATATTTCGGATCCTTTTAAAGACTATAGGGCCAAAGGAAATATCCTGCGGTAACAAAGAGAAAGAAGCTTTCTGAGCAACTTCTTTGTGTTCTGTGAAATCATCTCACAGTGTTACAGCTTTCCCCTCAAGAAGCCTTTCACTAAGACATTTCTTGTGGAATTGGCAAAGTGATATTTGGAAGCCCATAGAGGGCTATGGTGAAAAAGGAAATATCCTCAGATGAAATCTGGAAAGAAGCTTTCTGAGAAACTGCTTAGTGTTCTGTGAATTCATCTCACAGAGTTACATCTGTATTTCGTGGATCTCTTTGCTAGCCTTATTTCTGTGGAATCTCAGAACAGAGATTTCGAATCCCTTTGAAGACTATAGGGCCAAAGGAAATATCCTGCGATAACAAAGAGAAAGAAGCTTTCTGAGAAACTTCTTTCTGTTCTGTGAAATCATCTCACAGAGTTACAGCTTTCCCCTCAAGAAGCCTTTCGCTAAGACAGTTCTTGTGGAATTGGCAAAGTGATATTTGGAAGCCCATAGAGGGCTATGGTGAAAAAGGAAATATCCTCAGATGAAATCTGGAAAGAAGCTTTCTGAGAAACTGCTTAGTGTTCTGTGAATTCATCTCACAGAGTTACATGTGTATTTCGTGGATCTCTTTGCTAGCCTTATTTCTGTGGAATCTGAGAACAGAGATTTCGGATCCCTTTGAAGACTATAGGGCCAAAGGAAATATCCTACGTTAACAAAGAGAAAGAAGCTTTCTGAGAAACTTCTTTGTGTTCTGTGAAATCATCTCACAGAGTTACAGCTTTCCGCTCAAGAAGCCTTTCGCTCAGACAGTTCTTGTGGAATTGGCAAAGAGATATTTGGAAGCCCATAGAGGGCTATGGTGAAAAAGGAAATATCCTCAGATGAAATCTGGAAAGAAGGTTTCTGAGAAACTGCTTAGTGTTCTGTGAATTCATCTCACAGAGTTACATGTGTATTTCGTGGATCTCTTTGCTAGCCTTATTTCTGTGGAATCTGAGAACAGATATTTCGGATCCCTTTGAAGACTATAGGGCCAAAGGAAATATCCTCCGATAACAAAGAGAAAGAAGCTTTCTGAGAAACTTCTTTGTGTTCTGTGAAATCATCTCACAGAGTTACAGCTTTCCCCTCAAGAAGCCTTTCGCTACGACAGTTCTTGTGTAATTGGCAAAGAGATATTTGGAAGCCCATAGAGGGCTATGGTGAAAAAGGAAATATCCTCAGATGAAATCTGGAAAGAAGCTTTCTGAGAAACTGCTTAGTGTTCTGCGAATTTATCTCACAGCGTTACATCTGTATTTCGTGGATCTCTTTGCTAGCCTTATTTCTGTGGAATCTGAGAACAGATATTTCGAATCCCTTTGAAGACTATAGGGCCAAAGGAAATATCCTGCGATAACAAAGTGAAAGAAGCTTTCTGAGAAACTTCTTTCTGTTCTGTGAAATCATCTAACAGAGTTACAGCTTTCCCCTCAAGAAGCCTTTCGCTAAGACAGTTCTTGTGGAATTGGCAAAGTGATATTTGGAAGCCCATGGAGGGCTATGGTGAAAAAGGAAATATCCTCAGATGAAATCTGGAAAGAAGCTTTCTGAGAAACTGCTTAGTGTTCTGTGAATTCATCTCACAGAGTTACATCTGTATTTCGTGGATCTCTTTGCTAGCCTTATTTCTGTGGAATCTGAGAACAGAAATTTCGGATCCCTATGAAGACTCTAGGGCCAAAGGAAATATCCTCCGATAACAAAGAGAAGGAAGCATTCTGAGAAACTTCTTTGTGTTCTGTGAAATCATCTCACAGAGTTACAGCTTTCCCCTCAAGAAGCCTTTCGCTCAGACAGTTCTTGTGGAATTGGCAAAGTGATATTTGGAAGCCCATAGAGGGCTATGGTGAAAAAGGAAATATCCTCAGATGAAATCTGGAAAGAAGCTTTCTGAGAAACTGCTTAGTGTTCTGTGAATTCATCTCACAGAGTTACATCTGTATTTCGTGGATCTCTTTGCTAGCCTTATTTCTGTGGAATCTGAGAACAGATATTTCGGATCCCTTTGAAGACTATAGGGCCAAAGGAAATATCCTCCGATAACAAAGAGAAAGAAGCTTTCTGAGAAACTTCTTTGTGTTCTGTGAAATCATCTCACAGAGTTACAGCTTTCCCCTCAAGAAGCCTTTCGCTAAGACAGTTCTTGTGGAATTGGCAAAGTGATATTTGGAAGCCCATAGGGGGCTATGGTGAAAAAGGAAATATCCTCAGATGAAATCTGGAAAGAAGCTTTCTGAGAAACTGCTTAGTGTTCTGTGAATTCATCTCACAGAGTTACATCTGTATTTCGTGGATCTCTTTGCTAGCCTTATTTCTGTGGAATCTGAGAACAGATATTTCGGATCCCTTTGAAGACTATAGGGCCAAAGGAAATATCCTCCGATAACAAAGAGAAAGAAGCTTTCTGAGAAACTTCTTTGTGTTCTGTGAAATCATCTCACAGAGTTACAGCTTTCTCCTCAAGAAGCCTTTCGCTCAGACAGTTCTTATGGAATTGGCAGAGTGATATTTGGAAGCCCTTAGGGGACTATGGTGAAAAAGGAAATATCCTCAGATGAAATCTGGAAAGAAGCTTTCTGAGAAACTGCTTAGTGTTCTGTGAATTCATCTCACAGAGTTACATCTGTATTTCGTGGATCTCTTTGCTAGCCTTATTTCTGTGGAATCTGAGAACAGATATTTCGGATCCTTTTAAAGACTATAGGGCCAAAGGAAATATCCTGCGGTAACAAAGAGAAAGAAGCTTTCTGAGCAACTTCTTTGTGTTCTGTGAAATCATCTCACAGAGTTACAGCTTTCCCCTCAAGAAGCCTTTCGCTAAGACAGTTCTTGTGGAATTGGCAAAGTGATATTTGGAAGCCCATAGAGGGCTATGGTGAAAAAGGAAATATCCTCAGATGAAATCTGGAAAGAAGCTTTCTGAGAAACTGCTTAGTGTTCTGTTAATTCATCTCACAGAGTTACATCTGTATTTCGTGGATCTCTTTGCTAGCCTTATTTCTGTGTAATCTGAGAAGAGATATTTCGGATCCCTTTGAAGGCTATAGGGCGAAAGGAAATATCCTCCGATAACAAAGAGAAAGAAGCTTTCTGAGAAACTTCTTTGTGTTCTGTGAAATCATCTCACAGAGTTACAGCTTTCCCCTCAAGAAGCCTTTCGCTAAGACAGTTCTTGTAGAATTGGCAAAGTGATATTTGGAAGCCCATAGGGGGCTATGGTGAAAAAGGAAATATCCTCAGATGAAATCTGGAAAGAAGCTTTCTGAGAAACTGCTTAGTGTTCTGTGAATTCATCTCACAGAGTTACATCTGTATTTCGTGGATCTCTTTGCTAGCCTTATTTCTGTGGAATCTGAGAACAGATATTTCGGATCCTTTTAAAGACTATAGGGCCAAAGGAAATATCCTGCGGTAACAAAGAGAAAGAAGCTTTCTGAGCAACTTCTTTGTGTTCTGTGAAATCATCTCACAGTGTTACAGCTTTCCCCTCAAGAAGCCTTTCACTAAGACATTTCTTGTGGAATTGGCAAAGTGATATTTGGAAGCCCATAGAGGGCTATGGTGAAAAAGGAAATATCCTCAGATGAAATCTGGAAAGAAGCTTTCTGAGAAACTGCTTAGTGTTCTGTGAATTCATCTCACAGAGTTACATCTGTATTTCGTGGATCTCTTTGCTAGCCTTATTTCTGTGGAATCTCAGAACAGAGATTTCGAATCCCTTTGAAGACTATAGGGCCAAAGGAAATATCCTGCGATAACAAAGAGAAAGAAGCTTTCTGAGAAACTTCTTTCTGTTCTGTGAAATCATCTCACAGAGTTACAGCTTTCACCTCAAGAAGCCTTTCGCTAAGACAGTTCTTGTGGAATTGGCAAAGTGGTATTTGGAAGCCCATAGAGGGCTATGGTGAAAAAGGAAATATCCTCAGATGAAATCTGGAAAGAAGCTTTCTGAGAAACTGCTTAGTGTTCTCTGAATTCATCTCACAGAGTTACATGTGTATTTCGTGGATCTCTTTGCTAGCCTTATTTCTGTGGAATCTGAGAACAGAGATTTCGGATCCCTTTGAAGACTATAGGGCCAAAGGAAATATCCTCCGTTAACAAAGAGAAAGAAGCTTTCTGAGAAACTTCTTTGTGTTCTGTGAAATCATCTCACAGAGTTACAGCTTTCCCCTCAAGAAGCCTTTCGCTCAGACAGTTCTTGTGGAATTGGCAAAGAGATATTTGGAAGCCCATAGAGGGCTATGGTGAAAAAGGAAATATCCTCAGATGAAATCTGGAAAGAAGGTTTCTGAGAAACTGCTTAGTGTTCTGTGAATTCATCTCACAGAGTTACATGTGTATTTCGTGGATCTCTTTGCTAGCCTTATTTCTGTGGAATCTGAGAACAGATATTTCGGATCCCTTTGAAGACTATAGGGCCAAAGGAAATATCCTCCGATAACAAAGAGAAAGAAGCTTTCTGAGAAACTTCTTTGTGTTCTGTGAAATCATCTCACAGAGTTACAGCTTTCCCCTCAAGAAGCCTTTCGCTACGACAGTTCTTGTGTAATTGGCAAAGAGATATTTGGAAGCCCATAGAGGGCTATGGTGAAAAAGGAAATATCCTCAGATGAAATCTGGAAAGAAGCTTTCTGAGAAACTGCTTAGTGTTCTGTGAATTTATCTCACAGCGTTACATCTGTATTTCGTGGATCTCTTTGCTAGCCTTATTTCTGTGGAATCTGAGAATAGATATTTCGAATCCCTTTGAAGACTATAGGGCCAAAGGAAATATCCTGCGATAACAAAGTGAAAGAAGCTTTCTGAGAAACTTCTTTCTGTTCTGTGAAATCATCTAACAGAGTTACAGCTTTCCCCTCAAGAAGCCTTTCGCTAAGACAGTTCTTGTGGAATTGGCAAAGTGATATTTGGAAGCCCATGGAGGGCTATGGTGAAAAAGGAAATATCCTCAGATGAAATCTGGAAAGAAGCTTTCTGAGAAACTGCTTAGTGTTCTGTGAATTCATCTCACAGAGTTACATCTGTATTTCGTGGATCTCTTTGCTAGCCTTATTTCTGTGGAATCTGAGAACAGAAATTTCGGATCCCTATGAAGACTCTAGGGCCAAAGGAAATATCCTCCGATAACAAAGAGAAGGAAGCATTCTGAGAAACTTCTTTGTGTTCTGTGAAATCATCTCACAGAGTTACAGCTTTCCCCTCAAGAAGCCTTTCGCTCAGACAGTTCTTGTGGAATTGGCAAAGTGATATTTGGAAGCCCATAGAGGGCTATGGTGAAAAAGGAAATATCCTCAGATGAAATCTGGAAAGAAGCTTTCTGAGAAACTGCTTAGTGTTCTGTGAATTCATCTCACAGAGTTACATGTGTATTTCGTGGATCTCTTTGCTAGCCTTATTTCTGTGGAATCTGAGAACAGATATTTCGGATCCCTTTGAAGACTATAGGGCCAAAGGAAATATCCTCCGATAACAAAGAGAAAGAAGCTTTCTGAGAAACTTCTTTGTGTTCTGTGAAATCATCTCACAGAGTTACAGCTTTCCCCTCAAGAAGCCTTTCGCTAAGACAGGTCTTGTGGAATTGGCAAAGTGATATTTGGAAGCCCATAGGGGGCTATGGTGAAAAAGGAAATATCCTCAGATGAAATCTGGAAAGAAGCTTTCTGAGAAACTGCTTAGTGTTCTGTGAATTCATCTCACAGAGTTATATCTGTATTTCGTGGATCTCTTTGCTAGCCTTATTTCTGTGGAATCTGAGAACAGATATTTCGGATCCCTTTGAAGACTATAGGGCCAAAGGAAATATCCTCCGATAACAAAGAGAAAGAAGCTTTCTGAGAAACTTCTTTGTGTTCTGTGAAATCATCTCACAGAGTCACAGCTTTCTCCTCAAGAAGCCTTTCGCTCAGACAGTTCTTATGGAATTGGCAGAGTGATATTTGGAAGCCCTTAGGGGACTATGGTGAAAAAGGAAATATCCTCAGATGAAATCTGGAAAGAAGCTTTCTGAGAAACTGCTTAGTGTTCTGTGAATTCATCTCACAGAGTTACATCTGTATTTCGTGGATCTCTTTGCTAGCCTTATTTCTGTGGAATCTGAGAACAGATATTTCGGATCCTTTTAAAGACTATAGGGCCAAAGGAAATATCCTGCGGTAACAAAGAGAAAGAAGCTTTCTGAGCAACTTCTTTGTGTTCTGTGAAATCATCTCACAGAGTTACAGCTTTCCCCTCAAGAAGCCTTTCGCTAAGACAGTTCTTGTGGAATTGGCAAAGTGATATTTGGAAGCCCATAGAGGGCTATGGTGAAAAAGGAAATATCCTCAGATGAAATCTGGAAAGAAGCTTTCTGAGAAACTGCTTAGTGTTCTGTTAATTCATCTCACAGAGTTACATCTGTATTTCGTGGATCTCTTTGCTAGCCTTATTTCTGTGTAATCTGAGAAGAGATACTTCGGATCCCTTTGAAGGCTATAGGGCGAAAGGAAATATCCTACGATAACAAAGAGAAAGAAGCTTTCTTAGAAACTTCTTTGTGTTCTGTGAAATCATCTCACAGAGTTACAGCTTTCCCCTCAAGAAGCCTTTCGCTATGACAGTTCTTGTGTAATTGGCAAAGAGATATTTGGAAGCCCATAGAGGGCTATGGTGAAAAAGGAAATATCCTCAGATGAAATCTGGAAAGAAGCTTTCTGAGAAACTGCTTAGTGTTCTGTGAATTCATCTCACAGAATTACATCTGTATTTCGTGGATCTCTTTGCTAGCCTTATTTCTGTGGAATCTGAGAACAGATATTTCGGAACCTTTTGAAGACTATAGGGCCAAAGGAAATATCCTCCGATAACAAAGAGAAAGAAGCTTTCTGAGAAACTTCTTTGTGTTCTGTGAAATCATCTCACAGAGTTACAGCTTTCCCCTCAAGAAGCGTTTCGCTAAGACAGTTCTTGTGGAATTGGCAAAGTGATATTTGGAAGCCCATAGGGGGCTATGGTGAAAAAGGAAATATCCTCAGATGAAATCTGGAAAGAAGCTTTCTGAGAAACTGCTTAGTGTTCTGTGAATTCATCTCACAGAGTTACATCTGTATTTCGTGGATCTCTTTGCTAGTCTTATTTCTGTGGAATCTGAGAACAGAGATTTCTGATCCCTTTGAAGATTACAGGGCCAAAGGAAATATCCTCCGATAACAAAGAGAAAGAAGCTTTCTGAGAAACTTCTTTGTGTTCTGTGAAATCATCTCACAGAGTTACAGCTTTCCCCTCAAGAAGCCTTTCGCTACGAAAGTTCTTGTGTAATTGGCAAAGAGATATTTGGAAGCCCATAGAGGGCTATGGTGAAAAAGGAAATATCCTCAGATGAAATCTGGAAAGAAGCTTTCTGAGAAACTGCTTAGTGTTCTGTGAAATCATATCACAGAGTTACATCTGTATTTCGTGGATCTCTTTGCTAGTCTTATTTCTGTGTAATCTGAGAACAGATATTTCGGATCCCTTTGAAGACTATAGGGCCAAAGGAAATATCCTCCGATAACAAAGAGAAAGAAGCTTTCTGAGAAACTTCTCTGTGTTCTGTGAAATCATCTCACAGAGTTACAGCTTTCCCCTCAAGAAGCCTTTCGCTAAGACAGTTCTTGTGGAATTGGCAAAGTGATATTTGGAAGCCCATAGGGGGCTATGGTGAAAAAGGAAATATCCTCAGATGAAATCTGGAAAGAAGCTTTCTGAGAAACTGCTTAGTGTTCTGTGAATTCATCTCACAGAGTTACATCTGTATTTCGTGAATCTCTTTGCTAGCCTTATTTCTGTGGAATCTGAGAACAGATATTTCGGATCCTTTTAAGACTATAGGGCCAAAGGAAATATCCTGCGGTAACAAAGAGAAAGAAGCTTTCTGAGCAACTTCTTTGTGTTCTGTGAAATCATCTCACAGTGTTACAGCTTTCCCCGCAAGAAGCCTTTCGCTAAGACATTTCTTGTGGAATTGGCAAAGTGATATTTGGAAGCCCATAGAGGGCTATGGTGAAAAAGGAAATATCCTCAGATGAAATCTGGAAAGAAGCTTTCTGAGAAACTGCTTAGTGTTCTGTCAATTCATCTCACAGAGTTACATCTGTATTTCGTGGATCTCTTTGCTAGCCTTATTTCTGTGGAATCTGAGAACAGATATTTCGGAACCCTTTGAAGACTATAGGGCCAAAGGAAATATCCTCCGATAACAAAGAGAAAGAAGCTTTCTGAGAAACTTCTTTGTGTTCTGTGAAATCATCTCACAGAGTTACAGCTTTCCCCTCAAGAAGCCTTTCGCTACGACAGTTCTTGTGTAATTGGCAAAGAGATATTTGGAAGCCCATACAGGGCTATGGTGAAAAAGGAAATATCCTCAGATGAAATCTGGAAAGAAGCTTTCTGAGAAACTGCTTAGTGTTCTGTGAATTCATCTTACAGAGTTACATCTGTATTTCGTGGATCTCTTTGCTAGCCTTATTTCTGTGGAATCTGAGAACAGATATTTCGGATCCCTTTGAAGACTATAGGGCCAAAGGAAATATCCTCCGATAACAAAGAGAAAGAAGCTTTCTGAGAAACTTCTTTGTGTTCTGTGAAATCATCTCACAGAGTTACAGCTTTCCCCTCAAGAAGCGTTTCGCTAAGACAGTTCTTGTGGAATTGGCAAAGTGATATTTGGAAGCCCATAGGGGGCTATGGTGAAAAAGGAAATATCCTCAGATGAAATCTGGAAAGAAGCTTTCTGAGAAACTGCTTAGTGTTCTGTGAATTCATCTCACAGAGTTACATCTGTATTTCGTGGATCTCTTTGCTAGCCTTATTTCTGTGGAATCTGAGAACAGAGATTTCGGATCCCTTTGAAGACTACAGGGCCAAAGGAAATATCCTCCGATAACAAAGAGAAAGAAGCTTTCTGAGAAACTTCTTTGTGTTCTGTGAAATCATCTCACAGAGTTACAGCTTTCCCCTAAAGAAGCCTTTTGCTACGAAAGTTCTTGTGTAATTGGCAAAGAGATATTTGGAAGCCCATAGAGGGCTATGGTGAAAAAGGAAATATCCTCAGATGAAATCTGGAAAGAAGCTTTCTGAGAAACTGCTTAGTGTTCTGTGAAATCATCTCACAGAGTTACATCTGTATTTCGTGGATCTCTTTGCTAGCCTTATTTCTGTGTAATCTGAGAACAGATATTTCGGATCCCTTTGAAGACTATAGGGCCAAAGGAAATATCCTCCGATAACAAAGAGAAAGAAGCTTTCTGAGAAACTTCTTTGTGTTCTGTGAAATCATCTCACAGAGTTACAGCTTTCCCCTCAAGAAGCCTTTCGCTAAGACAGTTCTTGTGGAATTGGCAAAGTGATATTTGGAAGCCCATAGAGGGCTATGGTGAAAAAGGAAATATCCTCAGATGAAATCTGGAAAGAAGCTTTCTGAGAAACTGCTTAGTGTTCTGTTAATTCATCTCACAGAGTTACATCTGTATTTCGTGGATCTCTTTGCTAGCCTTATTTCTGTGTAATCTGAGAACAGATATTTCGGATCCCTTTGAAGGCTATAGGGCCAAAGGAAATATCCTCCGATAACAAAGAGAAAGAAGCTTTCTGAGAAACTTCTTTGTGTTCTGTGAAATCATCTCACAGAGTTACAGCTTTCCCCTCAAGAAGCCTTTCGCTAAGACAGTTCTTGTGTAATTGGCAAAGAGATATTTGGAAGCCCATAGAGGGCTATGGTGAAAAAGGAAATATCCTCAGATGAAATCTGGAAAGAAGCTTTCTGAGAAACTGCTTAGTGTTCTGTGAATTCATCTCAGAGAATTACATCTGTATTTCGTGGATCTCTTTGCTAGCCTTATTTCTGTGGAATTTGAGAACAGATATTTCGGATCCCTTTGAAGACTATAGGGCCAAAGGAAATATCCTCCGATAACAAAGAGAAAGAAGCTTTCTGAAAAACTTCTTTGTGTTCTGTGAAATCATCTCACAGAGTTACAGCTTTCCCCTCAAGAAGCCTTTCGCTACGACAGTTCTTGTGTAATTGGCAAAGAGATATTTGGAAGCCCATAGAGGATTATGGTGAAAAAGGAAATATCCTCAGATGAAATGTGGAAAGAAGCTTTCTGAGAAACTGCTTAGTGTTCTGTGAATTCATCTCACAGCGTTACATCTGTATTTCGTGGATCTCTTTGCTACCCTTATTTCTGTGGAATCTGAGAACAGATATTTCGAATCCCTTTGAAGGCTATAGGGCCAAAGGAAATATCCTGCGATAACAAAGTGAAAGAAGCTTTCTGAGAAACTTCTTTCTGTTCTGTGAAATCATCTCACAGAGTTACAGCTTTCCCCTCAAGAAGCCTTTCGCTAAGACAGTTCTTGTGGAATTGGCAAAGTGATATTTGGAAGCCCATGGAGGGCTATGGTGAAAAAGGAAATATCCTCAGATGAAATCTGGAAAGAAGCTTTCTGAGAAACTGCTTAGTGTTCTGTGAATTCATCTCACAGAATTACATCTGTATTTCGTGGATCTCTTTGCTAGCCTTATTTCTGTGGAATCTGAGAACAGAAATTTCGGATCCCTATGAAGACTATAGGGCCAAAGGAAATCTCCTCCGATAACTAAGAGAAGGAAGCTTTCTGAGAAACTTCTTTGTGTTCTGTGAAATCATCTCACAGAGTTACAGCTTTCCCCTCAAGAAGCCTTTCGCTCAGACAGTTCTTGTGGAATTGGCAAAGTGATATTTGGAAGCCCATAGAGGGCTATGGTGAAAAAGGAAATATCCTCAGATGAAATCTGGAAAGAAGCTTTCTGAGAAACTGCTTAGTGTTCTGTGAATTCATCTCACAGAGTTACATCTGTATTTCGTGGATCTCTTTGCTAGCCTTATTTCTGTGGAATCTGAGAACAGATATTTCGGATCCCTTTGAAGACTATAGGGCCAAAGGAAATATCCTCCGATAACAAAGAGAAAGAAGCTTTCTGAGAAACTTCTTTGTGTTCTGTGAAATCATCTCACAGAGTTACAGCTTTCCCCTCAAGAAGCCTTTCGCTCAGACAGTTCTTGTGGAATTGGCAAAGTGATATTTGGAAGCCCATAGAGGGCTATGGTGAAAAAGGAAATATCCTCAGATGAAATCTGGAAAGAAGCTTTCTGAGAAACTGCTTAGGGTTCTGTGAATTCATCTCACAGAGTTACATGTGTATTACGTGGATCTCTTTGCTAGCCTTATTTCTGTGGAATCTGAGAAAAGATATTTCGGATCCCTATGAAGACTATAGGGCCAAAGGAAATATCCTCCGATAACAAAGAGAAGGAACCTTCTGAGAAACTTCTTTGTGTTCTGTGAAATCATCTCACAGAGATACAGCTTTCCCCTCAAGAAGCCTTTCGCTAAGACAGTTCTTGTGGAATTGGCAAAGTGATATTTGGAAGCCCATAGAGGGCTATGGTGAAAAAGGAAATATCCTCAGATGAAATCTGGAAAGAAGCTTTCTGAGAAACTGCTTAGTGTTCTGTGAAATCATCTCACAGAGTTACATCTGTATTTCGTGGATCTCTTTGCTAGCCTTATTTCTGTGTAATCTGAGAACAGATATTTCGGATCCCTTTGAAGGCTATAGGGCCAAAGGAAATATCCTCCGATAACAAAGAGAAACAAGCTTTCTGAGAAACTTCTTTGTGTTCTGTGAAATCATCTCACAGAGTTACAGCTTTCCCCTCAAGAAGCCTTTCGCTATGACAGTTCTTGTGTAATTGGCAAAGAGATATTTGGAAGCCCATAGAGGGCTATGGTGAAAAAGGAAATATCCTCAGATGAAATCTGGAAAGAAGCTTTCTGAGAAACTGCTTAGTGTTCTGTGAATTCATCTTACAGAGTTACATCTGTATTTCGTGGATCTCTTTGCTAGCCTTATTTCTGTGGAATCTGAGAACAGATATTTCGGATCCCTTTGAACACTATAGGGCCAAAGGAAATATCCTCCGATAACAAAGAGAAAGAAGCTTTCTGAGAAACTTCTTTGTGTTCTGTGAAATCATCTCACA
Organism: Macaca nemestrina; assembly: GCF_043159975.1. Lineage (NCBI taxonomy): Eukaryota > Metazoa > Chordata > Mammalia > Primates > Cercopithecidae > Macaca > Macaca nemestrina. The sequence goes on from NC_092125.1 coordinate 92,721,518, forward strand.
GAGTTACAGCTTTCCCCTCAAGAAGTGTTTCGCTAAGACAGTTCTTGTGGAATTGGCAAAGAGATATTTGGAAGCCCATAGGGGGCTATGGTGAAAAAGGAAATATCCTCAGATGAAATCTGGAAAGAAGCTTTCTGAGAAACTGCTTAGTGTTCTGTCAATTCATCTCACAGAGTTACATCTGTATTTCGTGGATCTCTTTGCTAGCCTTATTTCTGTGGAATCTGAGAACAGAGATTTCGGATCCCTTTGAAGACTACAGGACCAAAGGAAATATCCTCCGATAACAAAGAGAAAGAAGCTTTCTGAGAAACTTCTTTGTGTTCTGTGAAATCATCTCACAGAGTTACAGCTTTCCCCTCAAGAAGCCTTTCGCTACGAAAGTTCTTGTGTAATTGGCAAAGAGATATTTGGAAGCCCATAGAGGGCTATGGTGAAAAAGGAAATATCCTCAGATGAAATCTGGAAAGAAGCTTTCTGAGAAACTGCTTAGTGTTCTGTGAATTCATCTCACAGAGTTATATGTGTATTTCGTGGATCTCTTTGCTAGCCTTATTTCTGTGTAATCTGAGAACAGATATTTCGGATCCCTTTGAAGACTATAGGGCCAAAGGAAATATCCTCCGATAACAAAGAGAAAGAAGCTTTCTGAGAAACTTCTTTGTGTTCTGTGAAATCATCTCACAGAGTTACAGCTTTCCCCTCAAGAAGCCTTTCGCTAAGACAGTTCTTGTAGAATTGGCAAAGTGATATTTGGAAGCCCATAGGGGGCTATGGTGAAAAAGGAAATATCCTCAGATGAAATCTGGAAAGAAGCTTTCTGAGAAACTGCTTAGTGTTCTGTGAATTCATCTCACAGAGTTACATCTGTATTTCGTGGATCTCTTTGCTAGCCTTATTTCTGTGGAATCTGAGAACAGATATTTCGGATCCTTTTAAAGACTATAGGGCCAAAGGAAATATCCTCCGATAACAAAGAGAAAGAAGCTTTCTGAGCAACTTCTTTGTGTTCTGTGAAATCATCTCACAGTGTTACAGCTTTTCCCTCAAGAAGCCTTTCACTAAGACATTTCTTGTGGAATTGGCAAAGTGATATTTGGAAGCCCATAGAGGGCTATGGTGAAAAAGGAAATATCCTCAGATGAAATCTGGAAAGAAGCTTTCTGAGAAACTGCTTAGTGTTCTGTGAATTCATCTCACAGAGTTACATCTGTATTTCGTGGATCTCTTTGCTAGCCTTATTTCTGTGGAATCTCAGAACAGAGATTTCGAATCCCTTTGAAGACTATAGGGCCAAAGGAAATATCCTGCGATAACAAAGAGAAAGAAGCTTTCTGAGAAACTTCTTTCTGTTCTGTGAAATCATCTCACAGAGTTACAGCTTTCCCCTCAAGAAGCCTTTCGCTATGACAGTTCTTGTGTAATTGGCAAAGAGATATTTGGAAGCCCATAGAGGGCTATGGTGAAAAAGGAAATATCCTCAGATGAAATCTGGAAAGAAGCTTTCTGAGAAACTGCTTAGTGTTCTGTGAATTCATCTCACAGAATTACATCTGTATTTCGTGGATCTCTTTGCTAGCCTTATTTCTGTGGAATCTGAGAACAGATATTTCGGAACCTTTTGAAGACTATAGGGCCAAAGGAAATATCCTCCGATAACAAAGAGAAAGAAGCTTTCTGAGAAACTTCTTTGTGTTCTGTGAAATCATCTCACAGAGTTACAGCTTTCCCCTCAAGAAGCCTTTCGCTCAGACAGTTCTTGTGGAATTGGCAAAGTGATATTTGGAAGCCCATAGAGGGCTATGGTGAAAAAGGAAATATCCTCAGATGAAATCTGGAAAGAAGCTTTCTGAGAAACTGCTTAGTGTTCTGTGAATTCATCTCACAGAGTTACATCTGTATTTCGTGGATCTCTTTGCTAGCCTTATTTCTGTGGAATCTGAGAACAGATATTTCGGATCCCTTTGAAGACTATAGGGCCAAAGGAAATATCCTCCGATAACAAAGAGAAAGAAGCTTTCTGAGAAACTTCTTTGTGTTCTGTGAAATCATCTCACAGAGTTACAGCTTTCCCCTCAAGAAGCCTTTCGCTCAGACAGTTCTTGTGGAATTGGCAAAGTGATATTTGGAAGCCCATAGAGGGCTATGGTGAAAAAGGAAATATCCTCAGATGAAATCTGGAAAGAAGCTTTCTGAGAAACTGCTTAGGGTTCGTGAATTCATCTCACAGAGTTACATGTGTATTTCGTGGATCTCTTTGCTAGCCTTATTTCTGTGGAATCTGAGAAAAGATATTTCGGATCCCTATGAAGACTATAGGGCCAAAGGAAATATCCTCCGATAACAAAGAGAAGGAACCTTCTGAGAAACTTCTTTGTGTTCTGTGAAATCATCTCACAGAGATACAGCTTTCCCCTCAAGAAGCCTTTCGCTAAGACAGTTCTTGTGGAATTGGCAAAGTGATATTTGGAAGCCCATAGAGGGCTATGGTGAAAAAGGAAATATCCTCAGATGAAATCTGGAAAGAAGCTTTCTGAGAAACTGCTTAGTGTTCTGTGAAATCATCTCACAGAGTTACATCTGTATTTCGTGGATCTCTTTGGTAGCCTTATTTCTGTGTAATCTGAGAACAGATATTTCGGATCCCTTTGAAGGCTATAGGGCCAAAGGAAATATCCTCCGATAACAAAGAGAAACAAGCTTTCTGAGAAACTTCTTTGTGTTCTGTGAAATCATCTCACAGAGTTACAGCTTTCCCCTCAAGAAGCCTTTCGCTATGACAGTTCTTGTGTAATTGGCAAAGAGATATTTGGAAGCCCATAGAGGGCTATGGTGAAAAAGGAAATATCCTCAGATGAAATCTGGAAAGAAGCTTTCTGAGAAACTGCTTAGTGTTCTGTGAATTCATCTTACAGAGTTACATCTGTATTTCGTGGATCTCTTTGCTAGCCTTATTTCTGTGGAATCTGAGAACAGATATTTCGGATCCCTTTGAACACTATAGGGCCAAAGGAAATATCCTCCGATAACAAAGAGAAAGAAGCTTTCTGAGAAACTTCTTTGTGTTCTGTGAAATCATCTCACAGAGTTACAGCTTTCCCCTCAAGAAGTGTTTCGCTAAGACAGTTCTTGTGGAATTGGCAAAGAGATATTTGGAAGCCCATAGGGGGCTATGGTGAAAAAGGAAATATCCTCAGATGAAATCTGGAAAGAAGCTTTCTGAGAAACTGCTTAGTGTTCTGTCAATTCATCTCACAGAGTTACATCTGTATTTCGTGGATCTCTTTGCTAGCCTTATTTCTGTGGAATCTGAGAACAGAGATTTCGGATCCCTTTGAAGACTACAGGACCAAAGGAAATATCCTCCGATAACAAAGAGAAAGAAGCTTTCTGAGAAACTTCTTTGTGTTCTGTGAAATCATCTCACAGAGTTACAGCTTTCCCCTCAAGAAGCCTTTCGCTACGAAAGTTCTTGTGTAATTGGCAAAGAGATATTTGGAAGCCCATAGAGGGCTATGGTGAAAAAGGAAATATCCTCAGATGAAATCTGGAAAGAAGCTTTCTGAGAAACTGCTTAGTGTTCTGTGAATTCATCTCACAGAGTTATATGTGTATTTCGTGGATCTCTTTGCTAGCCTTATTTCTGTGTAATCTGAGAACAGATATTTCGGATCCCTTTGAAGACTATAGGGCCAAAGGAAATATCCTCCGATAACAAAGAGAAAGAAGCTTTCTGAGAAACTTCTTTGTGTTCTGTGAAATCATCTCACAGAGTTACAGCTTTCCCCTCAAGAAGCCTTTCGCTAAGACAGTTCTTGTAGAATTGGCAAAGTGATATTTGGAAGCCCATAGGGGGCTATGGTGAAAAAGGAAATATCCTCAGATGAAATCTGGAAAGAAGCTTTCTGAGAAACTGCTTAGTGTTCTGTGAATTCATCTCACAGAGTTACATCTGTATTTCGTGAATCTCTTTGCTAGCCTTATTTCTGTGGAATCTGAGAACAGATATTTCGGATCCCTTTGAAGACTATAGGGCCAAAGGAAATATCCTGCGGTAACAAAGAGAAAGAAGCTTTCTGAGCAACTTCTTTGTGTTCTGTGAAATCATCTCACAGTGTTACAGCTTTCCCCGCAAGAAGCCTTTCGCTAAGACATTTCTTGTGGAATTGGCAAAGTGATATTTGGAAGCCCATAGAGGGCTATGGTGAAAAAGGAAATATCCTCAGATGAAATCTGGAAAGAAGCTTTCTGAGAAACTGCTTAGTGTTCTGTGAATTCATCTCACAGAGTTACATCTGTATTTCGTGGATCTCTTTGCTAGCCTTATTTCTGTGGAATCTGAGAACAGATATTTCGGAACCCTTTGAAGACTATAGGGCCAAAGGAAATATCCTCCGATAACAAAGAGAAAGAAGCTTTCTGAGAAACTTCTTTGTGTTCTGTGAAATCATCTCACAGAGTTACAGCTTTCCCCTCAAGAAGCCTTTCGCTACGACAGTTCTTGTGTAATTGGCAAAGAGATATTTGGAAGCCCATAGAGGGCTATGGTGAAAAAGGTAGTATCCTCAGATGAAATCTGGAAAGAAGCTTTCTGAGAAACTGCTTAGTGTTCTGTGAATTCATCTTACAGAGTTACATCTGTATTTCGTGGATCTCTTTGCTAGCCTTATTTCTGTGGAATCTGAGAACAGAGATTTCGGATCCCTTTGAAGACTATAGGGCCAAAGGAAATATCCTCCGATAACAAAGAGAAGGAAGCTTTCTGAGAAACTTCTTTGTGTTCTGTGAAATCATCTCACAGAGTTACAGCTTTCCCCTCAAGAAGCGTTTCGCTAAGACAGTTCTTGTGGAATTGGCAAAGTGATATTTGGAAGCCCATAGGGGGCTATGGTGAAAAAGGAAATATCCTCAGATGAAATCTGGAAAGAAGCTTTCTGAGAAACTGCTTAGTGTTCTGTGAATTCATCTCACAGAGTTACATCTGTATTTCGTGGATCTCTTTGCTAGCCTTATTTCTGTGGAATCTGAGAACAGAGATTTCGGATCCCTTTGAAGACTACAGGGCCAAAGGAAATATCCTCCGATAACAAAGAGAAAGAAGCTTTCTGAGAAACTTCTTTGTGTTCTGTGAAATCATCTCACAGAGTTACAGCTTTCCCCTCAAGAAGCCTTTCGCTACGAAAGTTCTTGTGTAATTGGCAAAGAGATATTTGGAAGCCCATAGAGGGCTATGGTGAAAAAGGAAATATCCTCAGATGAAATCTGGAAAGAAGCTTTCTGAGAAACTGCTTAGTGTTCTGTGAAATCATCTCACAGAGTTACATCTGTATTTCGTGGATCTCTTTGCTAGCCTTATTTCTGTGTAATCTGAGAACAGATATTTCGGATCCCTTTGAAGACTATAGGGCCAAAGGAAATATCCTCCGATAACAAAGAGAAAGAAGCTTTCTGAGAAACTTCTTTGTGTTCTGTGAAATCATCTCACAGAGTTACAGCTTTCCCCTCAAGAAGCCTTTCGCTAAGACAGTTCTTGTGGAATTGGCAAAGTGATATTTGGAAGCCCATAGGGGGCTATGGTGAAAAAGGAAATATCCTCAGATGAAATCTGGAAAGAAGCTTTCTGAGAAACTGCTTAGTGTTCTGTGAATTCATCTCACAGAGTTACATCTGTATTTCGTGGATCTCTTTGCTAGCCTTATTTCTGTGAAATCTGAGAACAGATATTTCGGATCCTTTTAAGACTATAGGGCCAAAGGAAATATCCTGCGGTAACAAAGAGAAAGAAGCTTTCTGAGAAACTTCTTTGTGTTCTGTGAAATCATCTCACAGTGTTACAGCTTTCCCCTCAAGAAGCCTTTCGCTAAGACATTTCTTGTGGAATTGGCAAAGTGATATTTGGAAGCCCATAGAGGGCTATGGTGAAAAAGGAAATATCCTCAGATGAAATCTGGAAAGAAGCTTTCTGAGAAACTGCTTAGTGTTCTGTGAATTCATCTCACAGAGTTACATCTGTATTTCGTGGATCTCTTTGCTAGCCTTATTTCTGTGGAATCTGAGAACAGATATTTCGAATCCCTTTGAAGACTATAGGGCCAAAGGAAATATCCTGCGATAACAAAGGGAAAGAAGCTTTCTGAGAAATTTCTTTCTGTTCTGTGAAATCATCTCACAGAGTTACAGCTTTCCCCTCAAGAAGCCTTTCGCTAAGACAGTTCTTGTGGAATTGGCAAAGTGATATTTGGAAGCCCATAGGGGGCTATGGTGAAAAAGGAAATATCCTCAGATGAAATCTGGAAAGAAGCTTTCTGAGAAACTGCTTAGTGTTCTGTGAATTCATCTCACAGAGTTACATCTGTATTTCGTGGATCTCTTTGCTAGCCTTATTTCTGTGAAATCTGAGAACAGATATTTCGGATCCTTTTAAGACTATAGGGCCAAAGGAAATATCCTGCGGTAACAAAGAGAAAGAAGCTTTCTGAGCAACCTCTTTGTGTTCTGTGAAATCATCTCACAGTGTTACAGCTTTCCCCTCAAGAAGCCTTTCGCTAAGACATTTCTTGTGGAATTGGCAAAGTGATATTTGGAAGCCCATAGAGGGCTATGGTGAAAAAGGAAATATCCTCAGATGAAATCTGGAAAGAAGCTTTCTGAGAAACTGCTTAGTGTTCTGTGAATTCATCTCACAGAGTTACATCTGTATTTCGTGGATCTCTTTGCTAGCCTTATTTCTGTGGAATCTGAGAACAGATATTTCGGAACCCTTTGAAGACTATAGGGCCAAAGGAAATATCCTCCGATAACAAAGAGAAAGAAGCTTTCTGAGAAACTTCTTTGTGTTCTGTGAAATCATCTCACAGAGTTACAGCTTTCCCCTCAAGAAGCCTTTCGCTACGACAGTTCTTGTGTAATTGGCAAAGAGATATTTGGAAGCCCATAGAGGGCTATGGTGAAAAAGGTAATATCCTCAGATGAAATCTGGAAAGAAGCTTTCTGAGAAACTGCTTAGTGTTCTGTGAATTCATCTTACAGAGTTACATCTGTATTTCGTGGATCTCTTTGCTAGCCTTATTTCTGTGGAATCTGAGAACAGAGATTTCGGATCCCTTTGAAGACTATAGGGCCAAAGGAAATATCCTCCGATAACAAAGAGAAGGAAGCTTTCTGAGAAACTTCTTTGTGTTCTGTGAAATCATCTCACAGAGTTACAGCTTTCCCCTCAAGAAGCGTTTCGCTAAGACAGTTCTTGTGGAATTGGCAAAGTGATATTTGGAAGCCCATAGGGGGCTATGGTGAAAAAGGAAATATCCTCAGATGAAATCTGGAAAGAAGCTTTCTGAGAAACTGCTTAGTGTTCTGTGAATTCATCTCACAGAGTTACATCTGTATTTCGTGGATCTCTTTGCTAGCCTTATTTCTGTGGAATCTGAGAACAGAGATTTCGGATCCCTTTGAAGACTACAGGGCCAAAGGAAATATCCTCCGATAACAAAGAGAAAGAAGCTTTCTGAGAAACTTCTTTGTGTTCTGTGAAATCATCTCACAGAGTTACAGCTTTCCCCTCAAGAAGCCTTTCGCTACGAAAGTTCTTGTGTAATTGGCAAAGAGATATTTGGAAGCCCATAGAGGGCTATGGTGAAAAAGGAAATATCCTCAGATGAAATCTGGAAAGAAGCTTTCTGAGAAACTGCTTAGTGTTCTGTGAAATCATCTCACAGAGTTACATCTGTATTTCGTGGATCTCTTTGCTAGCCTTATTTCTGTGTAATCTGAGAACAGATATTTCGGATCCCTTTGAAGACTATAGGGCCAAAGGAAATATCCTCCGATAACAAAGAGAAAGAAGCTTTCTGAGAAACTTCTTTGTGTTCTGTGAAATCATCTCACAGAGTTACAGCTTTCCCCTCAAGAAGCCTTTCGCTAAGACAGTTCTTGTGGAATTGGCAAAGTGATATTTGGAAGCCCATAGGGGGCTATGGTGAAAAAGGAAATATCCTCAGATGAAATCTGGAAAGAAGCTTTCTGAGAAACTGCTTAGTGTTCTGTGAATTCATCTCACAGAGTTACATCTGTATTTCGTGGATCTCTTTGCTAGCCTTATTTCTGTGAAATCTGAGAACAGATATTTCGGATCCTTTTAAGACTATAGGGCCAAAGGAAATATCCTGCGGTAACAAAGAGAAAGAAGCTTTCTGAGCAACCTCTTTGTGTTCTGTGAAATCATCTCACAGTGTTACAGCTTTCCCCTCAAGAAGCCTTTCGCTAAGACATTTCTTGTGGAATTGGCAAAGTGATATTTGGAAGCCCATAGAGGGCTATGGTGAAAAAGGAAATATCCTCAGATGAAATCTGGAAAGAAGCTTTCTGAGAAACTGCTTAGTGTTCTGTGAATTCATCTCACAGAGTTACATCTGTATTTCGTGGATCTCTTTGCTAGCCTTATTTCTGTGGAATCTGAGAACAGATATTTCGAATCCCTTTGAAGACTATAGGGCCAAAGGAAATATCCTGCGATAACAAAGGGAAAGAAGCTTTCTGAGAAATTTCTTTCTGTTCTGTGAAATCATCTCACAGAGTTACAGCTTTCCCCTCAAGAAGCCTTTCGCTAAGACAGTTCTTGTGGAATTGGCAAAGTGATATTTGGAAGCCCATAGGGGGCTATGGTGAAAAAGGAAATATCCTCAGATGAAATCTGGAAAGAAGCTTTCTGAGAAACTGCTTAGTGTTCTGTGAATTCATCTCACAGAGTTACATCTGTATTTCGTGGATCTCTTTGCTAGCCTTATTTCTGTGAAATCTGAGAACAGATATTTCGGATCCTTTTAAGACTATAGGGCCAAAGGAAATATCCTGCGGTAACAAAGAGAAAGAAGCTTTCTGAGCAACCTCTTTGTGTTCTGTGAAATCATCTCACAGTGTTACAGCTTTCCCCTCAAGAAGCCTTTCGCTAAGACATTTCTTGTGGAATTGGCAAAGTGATATTTGGAAGCCCATAGAGGGCTATGGTGAAAAAGGAAATATCCTCAGATGAAATCTGGAAAGAAGCTTTCTGAGAAACTGCTTAGTGTTCTGTGAATTCATCTCACAGAGTTACATCTGTATTTCGTGGATCTCTTTGCTAGCCTTATTTCTGTGGAATCTGAGAACAGATATTTCGAATCCCTTTGAAGACTATAGGGCCAAAGGAAATATCCTGCGATAACAAAGGGAAAGAAGCTTTCTGAGAAATTTCTTTCTGTTCTGTGAAATCATCTCACAGAGTTACAGCTTTCCCCTCAAGAAGCCTTTCGCTAAGACAGTTCTTGTGGAATTGGCAAAGTGATATTTGGAAGCCCATAGAAGGCTATGGTGAAAAAGGAAATATCCTCAGATGAAATCTGGAAAGAAGCTTTCTGAGAAACTGCTTAGTGTTCTCTGAATTCATCTCACAGGGTTACATGTGTATTTCGTGGATCTCTTTGCTAGCCTTATTTCTGTGGAATCTGAGAACAGAGATTTCGGATCCCTTTGAAGACTATAGGGCCAAAGGAAATATCCTCCGATAACAAAGAGAAAGAAGCTTTCTGAGAAACTTCTTTGTGTTCTGTGAAATCATCTCACAGAGTTACATCTGTATTTCGTGGAACTCTTTGCTAGCCTTATTTCTGTGGAATTTGAGAACAGATATTTCGGATCCCTTTGAAGACTATAGGGCCAAAGGAAATATCCTCCGATAACAAAGAGAAAGAAGCTTTCTGAGAAACTTCTTTGTGTTCTGTGAAATCATCTCACAGAGTTACAGCTTTCCCCTCAAGAAGCCTTTCGCTACGACAGTTCTTGTGTAATTGGCAAAGAGATATTTGGAAGCCCATAGAGGGCTATGGTGAAAAAGGAAATATCCTCAGATGAAATCTGGAAAGAAGCTTTCTGAGAAACTGCTTAGTGTTCTGTGAATTCATCTCACAGCTTTACATCTGTATTTCGTGGATCTCTTTGCTAGCCTTATTTCTGTGGAATCTGAGAACAGATATTTCGAATCCCTTTGAAGACTATAGGGCCAAAGGAAATATCCTGCGATAACAAAGTGAAAGAAGCTTTCTGAGAAACTTCTTTCTGTTCCGTGAAATCATCTGACAGAGTTACAGCTTTCCCCTCAAGAAGCCTTTCGCTAAGACAGTTCTTGTGGAATTGGCAAAGTGATATTTGGAAGCCCATGGAGGGCTATGGTGAAAAAGGAAATATCCTCAGATGAAATCTGGAAAGAAGCTTTCTGAGAAACTGCTTAGTGTTCTGTGAATTCATCTCACAGAGTTACATCTGTATTTCGTGGATCTCTTTGCTAGCCTTATTTCTGTGGAATCTGAGAACAGAAATTTCGGATCCCTATGAAGACTATAGGGCCAAAGGAAATATCCTCCGATAACAAAGAGAAGGAAGCTTTCTGAGAAACTTCTTTGTGTTCTGTGAAATCATCTCACAGAGTTACAGCTTTCCCCTCAAGAAGCCTTTCGCTCAGACAGTTCTTGTGGAATTGGCAAAGTGATATTTGGAAGCCCATAGAGGGCTATGGTGAAAAAGGAAATATCCTCAGATGAAATCTGGAAAGAAGCTTTCTGAGAAACTGCTTAGTGTTCTGTTAATTCATCTCACAGAGTTACATCTGTATTTCGTGGATCCCTTTGCTAGCCTTATTTCTGTGGAATCTGAGAACAGATATTTCGGATCCCTTTGAAGATTATAGGGCCAAAGGAAATATCCTCCGATAACAAAGAGAAAGAAGCTTTCTGAGAAACTTCTTTGTGTTCTGTGAAATCATCTCACAGAGTTACAGCTTTCCCCTCAAGAAGCCTTTCGCTAAGACAGTTCTTGTGGAATTGGCAAAGTGATATTTGGAAGACCATAGGGGGCTATGGTGAAAAAGGAAATATCCTCAGATGAAATCTGGAAAGAAGCTTTCTGAGAAACTGCTTAGTGTTCTGTGAATTCATCTCACAGAGTTACATCTGTATTTCGTGGATCTCTTTGCTAGCCTTATTTCTGTGGAATCTGAGGACAGAGATTTCGGATCCCTTTGAAGACTATAGGGCCAAAGGAAATATCCTCCGATAACAAAGAGAAAGAAGCTTTCTGAGAAACTTCTTTGTGTTCTGTGAAATCATCTCACAGAGTTACAGCTTTCCCCTCAAGAAGCCTTTCGCTCAGACAGTTGTTATGGAATTGGCAGAGTGATATTTGGAAGCTCATAGGGGACTATGGTGAAAAAGGAAATATCCTCAGATGAAATCTGGAAAGAAGGTTTCTGAGAAACTGCTTAGTGTTCTGTGAATTCATCTCACAGAGTTACATCTGTATTTCGTGGATCTCTTTGCTAGCCTTATTCTGTGGAATCTGAGAACAGATATTACGGATCCTTTTAAAGACTATAGGGCCAAAGGAAATATCCTGCGGTAACAAAGAGAAAGAAGCTTTCTGAGCAACTTCTTTGTGTTCTGTGAAATCATCTCACAGAGTTACAGCTTTCCCGTCAAGAAGCCTTTCGCTAAGACAGTTCTTGTGGAATTGGCAAAGAGATATTTGGAAGCCCGTAGAGGGCTATGGTGAAAAAGGAAATATCCTCAGATGAAATCTGGAAAGAAGCTTTCTGAGAAACTGCTTAGTGTTCTGTGAATTCATCTCACAGAGTTACATGTGTATTTCGTGGATCTCTTTGCTAGCCTTATTTCTGTGGAATCTGAGAACAGAGATTTCGGATCCCTTTGAAGACTATAGGGCCAAAGGAAATATCCTCCGATAACAAAGAGAAAGAAGCTTTCTGAGAAACTTCTTTGTGTTCTGTGAAATCATCTCACAGAGTTACAGCTTTCCCCTCAAGAAGCCTTTCGCTCAGACAGTTCTTGTGGAACTGGCAAAGAGATATTTGGAAGCCCATAGAGGGCTATGGTGAAAAAGGAAATATCCTCAGATGAAATCTGGAAAGAAGCTTTCTGAGAAACTGCTTAGTGTTCTGTGAATTCATCTCACAGAGTTACATGTGTATTTCGTGGATCTCTTTGCTAGCCTTATTTCTGTGGAATCTGAGAAAAGATATTTCGGATCCCTATGAAGACTATAGGGCCAAAGGAAATATCCTCCGATAACAAAGAGAAGGAAGCTTTCTGAGAAACTTCTTTGTGTTCTGTGAAATCATCTCACAGAGATACAGCTTTCCCCTCAAGAAGCCTTTTGCTAAGACAGTTCTTGTGGAATTGGCAAAGTGATATTTGGAAGCCCATAGAGGGCTATGGTGAAAAAGGAAATATCCTCAGATGAAATCTGGAAAGAAGCTTTCTGAGAAACTGCTTAGTGTTCTGTGAATTCATCTCACAGAGTTACATCTGTATTTCGTGGATCTCTTTGCTAGCCTTATTTCTGTGGAATCTGAGAACAGATATTTCGGAACCCTTTGAAGACTATAGGGCCAAAGGAAATATCCTCCGATAACAAAGAGAAAGAAGCTTTCTGAGAAACTTCTTTGTGTTCTGTGAAATCATCTCACAGATTTACAGCTTTCCCCTCAAGAAGCCTTTCGCTACGACAGTTCTTGTGTAATTGGCAAAGAGATATTTGGAAGCCCATAGAGGGCTATGGTGAAAAAGGAAATATCCTCAGATGAAATCTGGAAAGAAGCTTTCTGAGAAACTGCTTAGTGTTCTCTGAATTCATCTCACAGAGTTACATGTGTATTTCGTGGATCTCTGTGCTAGCCTTATTTCTGTGGAATCTGAGAACAGAGATTTCGGATCCCTTTGAAGACTATAGGGCCAAAGGAAATATCCTCCGATAACAAAGAGAAGGAAGCTTTCTGAGAAACTTCTTTGTGTTCTGTGAAATCATCTCACAGAGTTACAGCTTTCCCCTCAAGAAGCGTTTCGCTAAGACAGTTCTTGTGGAATTGGCAAAGTGATATTTGGAAGCCCATAGGGGGCTATGGTGAAAAAGGAAATATCCTCAGATGAAATCTGGAAAGAAGCTTTCTGAGAAACTGCTTAGTGTTCTGTGAATTCATCTCACAGAGTTACATCTGTATTTCGTGGATCTCTTTGCTAGCCTTATTTCTGTGGAATCTGAGAACAGATATTTCGAATCCCTTTGAAGACTATAGGGCCAAAGGAAATATCCTGCGATAACAAAGGGAAAGAAGCTTTCTGAGAAATTTCTTTCTGTTCTGTGAAATCATCTCACAGAGTTACAGCTTTCCCCTCAAGAAGCCTTTCGCTAAGACAGTTCTTGTGGAATTGGCAAAGTGATATTTGGAAGCCCATAGGGGGCTATGGTGAAAAAGGAAATATCCTCAGATGAAATCTGGAAAGAAGCTTTCTGAGAAACTGCTTAGTGTTCTGTGAATTCATCTCACAGAGTTACATCTGTATTTCGTGGATCTCTTTGCTAGCCTTATTTCTGTGAAATCTGAGAACAGATATTTCGGATCCTTTTAAGACTATAGGGCCAAAGGAAATATCCTGCGGTAACAAAGAGAAAGAAGCTTTCTGAGCAACCTCTTTGTGTTCTGTGAAATCATCTCACAGTGTTACAGCTTTCCCCTCAAGAAGCCTTTCGCTAAGACATTTCTTGTGGAATTGGCAAAGTGATATTTGGAAGCCCATAGAGGGCTATGGTGAAAAAGGAAATATCCTCAGATGAAATCTGGAAAGAAGCTTTCTGAGAAACTGCTTAGTGTTCTGTGAATTCATCTCACAGAGTTACATCTGTATTTCGTGGATCTCTTTGCTAGCCTTATTTCTGTGGAATCTGAGAACAGATATTTCGGAACCCTTTGAAGACTATAGGGCCAAAGGAAATATCCTCCGATAACAAAGAGAAAGAAGCTTTCTGAGAAACTTCTTTGTGTTCTGTGAAATCATCTCACAGAGTTACAGCTTTCCCCTCAAGAAGCCTTTCGCTACGACAGTTCTTGTGTAATTGGCAAAGAGATATTTGGAAGCCCATAGAGGGCTATGGTGAAAAAGGTAATATCCTCAGATGAAATCTGGAAAGAAGCTTTCTGAGAAACTGCTTAGTGTTCTGTGAATTCATCTTACAGAGTTACATCTGTATTTCGTGGATCTCTTTGCTAGCCTTATTTCTGTGGAATCTGAGAACAGAGATTTCGGATCCCTTTGAAGACTATAGGGCCAAAGGAAATATCCTCCGATAACAAAGAGAAGGAAGCTTTCTGAGAAACTTCTTTGTGTTCTGTGAAATCATCTCACAGAGTTACAGCTTTCCCCTCAAGAAGCGTTTCGCTAAGACAGTTCTTGTGGAATTGGCAAAGTGATATTTGGAAGCCCATAGGGGGCTATGGTGAAAAAGGAAATATCCTCAGATGAAATCTGGAAAGAAGCTTTCTGAGAAACTGCTTAGTGTTCTGTGAATTCATCTCACAGAGTTACATCTGTATTTCGTGGATCTCTTTGCTAGCCTTATTTCTGTGGAATCTGAGAACAGAGATTTCGGATCCCTTTGAAGACTACAGGGCCAAAGGAAATATCCTCCGATAACAAAGAGAAAGAAGCTTTCTGAGAAACTTCTTTGTGTTCTGTGAAATCATCTCACAGAGTTACAGCTTTCCCCTCAAGAAGCCTTTCGCTACGAAAGTTCTTGTGTAATTGGCAAAGAGATATTTGGAAGCCCATAGAGGGCTATGGTGAAAAAGGAAATATCCTCAGATGAAATCTGGAAAGAAGCTTTCTGAGAAACTGCTTAGTGTTCTGTGAAATCATCTCACAGAGTTACATCTGTATTTCGTGGATCTCTTTGCTAGCCTTATTTCTGTGTAATCTGAGAACAGATATTTCGGATCCCTTTGAAGACTATAGGGCCAAAGGAAATATCCTCCGATAACAAAGAGAAAGAAGCTTTCTGAGAAACTTCTTTGTGTTCTGTGAAATCATCTCACAGAGTTACAGCTTTCCCCTCAAGAAGCCTTTCGCTAAGACAGTTCTTGTGGAATTGGCAAAGTGATATTTGGAAGCCCATAGGGGGCTATGGTGAAAAAGGAAATATCCTCAGATGAAATCTGGAAAGAAGCTTTCTGAGAAACTGCTTAGTGTTCTGTGAATTCATCTCACAGAGTTACATCTGTATTTCGTGGATCTCTTTGCTAGCCTTATTTCTGTGAAATCTGAGAACAGATATTTCGGATCCTTTTAAGACTATAGGGCCAAAGGAAATATCCTGCGGTAACAAAGAGAAAGAAGCTTTCTGAGCAACCTCTTTGTGTTCTGTGAAATCATCTCACAGTGTTACAGCTTTCCCCTCAAGAAGCCTTTCGCTAAGACATTTCTTGTGGAATTGGCAAAGTGATATTTGGAAGCCCATAGAGGGCTATGGTGAAAAAGGAAATATCCTCAGATGAAATCTGGAAAGAAGCTTTCTGAGAAACTGCTTAGTGTTCTGTGAATTCATCTCACAGAGTTACATCTGTATTTCGTGGATCTCTTTGCTAGCCTTATTTCTGTGGAATCTGAGAACAGATATTTCGAATCCCTTTGAAGACTATAGGGCCAAAGGAAATATCCTGCGATAACAAAGGGAAAGAAGCTTTCTGAGAAATTTCTTTCTGTTCTGTGAAATCATCTCACAGAGTTACAGCTTTCCCCTCAAGAAGCCTTTCGCTAAGACAGTTCTTGTGGAATTGGCAAAGTGATATTTGGAAGCCCATAGGGGGCTATGGTGAAAAAGGAAATATCCTCAGATGAAATCTGGAAAGAAGCTTTCTGAGAAACTGCTTAGTGTTCTGTGAATTCATCTCACAGAGTTACATCTGTATTTCGTGGATCTCTTTGCTAGCCTTATTTCTGTGAAATCTGAGAACAGATATTTCGGATCCTTTTAAGACTATAGGGCCAAAGGAAATATCCTGCGGTAACAAAGAGAAAGAAGCTTTCTGAGCAACCTCTTTGTGTTCTGTGAAATCATCTCACAGTGTTACAGCTTTCCCCTCAAGAAGCCTTTCGCTAAGACATTTCTTGTGGAATTGGCAAAGTGATATTTGGAAGCCCATAGAGGGCTATGGTGAAAAAGGAAATATCCTCAGATGAAATCTGGAAAGAAGCTTTCTGAGAAACTGCTTAGTGTTCTGTGAATTCATCTCACAGAGTTACATCTGTATTTCGTGGATCTCTTTGCTAGCCTTATTTCTGTGGAATCTGAGAACAGATATTTCGAATCCCTTTGAAGACTATAGGGCCAAAGGAAATATCCTGCGATAACAAAGGGAAAGAAGCTTTCTGAGAAATTTCTTTCTGTTCTGTGAAATCATCTCACAGAGTTACAGCTTTCCCCTCAAGAAGCCTTTCGCTAAGACAGTTCTTGTGGAATTGGCAAAGTGATATTTGGAAGCCCATAGAAGGCTATGGTGAAAAAGGAAATATCCTCAGATGAAATCTGGAAAGAAGCTTTCTGAGAAACTGCTTAGTGTTCTCTGAATTCATCTCACAGGGTTACATGTGTATTTCGTGGATCTCTTTGCTAGCCTTATTTCTGTGGAATCTGAGAACAGAGATTTCGGATCCCTTTGAAGACTATAGGGCCAAAGGAAATATCCTCCGATAACAAAGAGAAAGAAGCTTTCTGAGAAACTTCTTTGTGTTCTGTGAAATCATCTCACAGAGTTACATCTGTATTTCGTGGAACTCTTTGCTAGCCTTATTTCTGTGGAATTTGAGAACAGATATTTCGGATCCCTTTGAAGACTATAGGGCCAAAGGAAATATCCTCCGATAACAAAGAGAAAGAAGCTTTCTGAGAAACTTCTTTGTGTTCTGTGAAATCATCTCACAGAGTTACAGCTTTCCCCTCAAGAAGCCTTTCGCTACGACAGTTCTTGTGTAATTGGCAAAGAGATATTTGGAAGCCCATAGAGGGCTATGGTGAAAAAGGAAATATCCTCAGATGAAATCTGGAAAGAAGCTTTCTGAGAAACTGCTTAGTGTTCTGTGAATTCATCTCACAGCTTTACATCTGTATTTCGTGGATCTCTTTGCTAGCCTTATTTCTGTGGAATCTGAGAACAGATATTTCGAATCCCTTTGAAGACTATAGGGCCAAAGGAAATATCCTGCGATAACAAAGTGAAAGAAGCTTTCTGAGAAACTTCTTTCTGTTCCGTGAAATCATCTGACAGAGTTACAGCTTTCCCCTCAAGAAGCCTTTCGCTAAGACAGTTCTTGTGGAATTGGCAAAGTGATATTTGGAAGCCCATGGAGGGCTATGGTGAAAAAGGAAATATCCTCAGATGAAATCTGGAAAGAAGCTTTCTGAGAAACTGCTTAGTGTTCTGTGAATTCATCTCACAGAGTTACATCTGTATTTCGTGGATCTCTTTGCTAGCCTTATTTCTGTGGAATCTGAGAACAGAAATTTCGGATCCCTATGAAGACTATAGGGCCAAAGGAAATATCCTCCGATAACAAAGAGAAGGAAGCTTTCTGAGAAACTTCTTTGTGTTCTGTGAAATCATCTCACAGAGTTACAGCTTTCCCCTCAAGAAGCCTTTCGCTCAGACAGTTCTTGTGGAATTGGCAAAGTGATATTTGGAAGCCCATAGAGGGCTATGGTGAAAAAGGAAATATCCTCAGATGAAATCTGGAAAGAAGCTTTCTGAGAAACTGCTTAGTGTTCTGTTAATTCATCTCACAGAGTTACATCTGTATTTCGTGGATCCCTTTGCTAGCCTTATTTCTGTGGAATCTGAGAACAGATATTTCGGATCCCTTTGAAGATTATAGGGCCAAAGGAAATATCCTCCGATAACAAAGAGAAAGAAGCTTTCTGAGAAACTTCTTTGTGTTCTGTGAAATCATCTCACAGAGTTACAGCTTTCCCCTCAAGAAGCCTTTCGCTAAGACAGTTCTTGTGGAATTGGCAAAGTGATATTTGGAAGACCATAGGGGGCTATGGTGAAAAAGGAAATATCCTCAGATGAAATCTGGAAAGAAGCTTTCTGAGAAACTGCTTAGTGTTCTGTGAATTCATCTCACAGAGTTACATCTGTATTTCGTGGATCTCTTTGCTAGCCTTATTTCTGTGGAATCTGAGGACAGAGATTTCGGATCCCTTTGAAGACTATAGGGCCAAAGGAAATATCCTCCGATAACAAAGAGAAAGAAGCTTTCTGAGAAACTTCTTTGTGTTCTGTGAAATCATCTCACAGAGTTACAGCTTTCCCCTCAAGAAGCCTTTCGCTCAGACAGTTGTTATGGAATTGGCAGAGTGATATTTGGAAGCTCATAGGGGACTATGGTGAAAAAGGAAATATCCTCAGATGAAATCTGGAAAGAAGGTTTCTGAGAAACTGCTTAGTGTTCTGTGAATTCATCTCACAGAGTTACATCTGTATTTCGTGGATCTCTTTGCTAGCCTTATTCTGTGGAATCTGAGAACAGATATTACGGATCCTTTTAAAGACTATAGGGCCAAAGGAAATATCCTGCGGTAACAAAGAGAAAGAAGCTTTCTGAGCAACTTCTTTGTGTTCTGTGAAATCATCTCACAGAGTTACAGCTTTCCCGTCAAGAAGCCTTTCGCTAAGACAGTTCTTGTGGAATTGGCAAAGAGATATTTGGAAGCCCGTAGAGGGCTATGGTGAAAAAGGAAATATCCTCAGATGAAATCTGGAAAGAAGCTTTCTGAGAAACTGCTTAGTGTTCTGTGAATTCATCTCACAGAGTTACATGTGTATTTCGTGGATCTCTTTGCTAGCCTTATTTCTGTGGAATCTGAGAACAGAGATTTCGGATCCCTTTGAAGACTATAGGGCCAAAGGAAATATCCTCCGATAACAAAGAGAAAGAAGCTTTCTGAGAAACTTCTTTGTGTTCTGTGAAATCATCTCACAGAGTTACAGCTTTCCCCTCAAGAAGCCTTTCGCTCAGACAGTTCTTGTGGAACTGGCAAAGAGATATTTGGAAGCCCATAGAGGGCTATGGTGAAAAAGGAAATATCCTCAGATGAAATCTGGAAAGAAGCTTTCTGAGAAACTGCTTAGTGTTCTGTGAATTCATCTCACAGAGTTACATGTGTATTTCGTGGATCTCTTTGCTAGCCTTATTTCTGTGGAATCTGAGAAAAGATATTTCGGATCCCTATGAAGACTATAGGGCCAAAGGAAATATCCTCCGATAACAAAGAGAAGGAAGCTTTCTGAGAAACTTCTTTGTGTTCTGTGAAATCATCTCACAGAGATACAGCTTTCCCCTCAAGAAGCCTTTTGCTAAGACAGTTCTTGTGGAATTGGCAAAGTGATATTTGGAAGCCCATAGAGGGCTATGGTGAAAAAGGAAATATCCTCAGATGAAATCTGGAAAGAAGCTTTCTGAGAAACTGCTTAGTGTTCTGTGAATTCATCTCACAGAGTTACATCTGTATTTCGTGGATCTCTTTGCTAGCCTTATTTCTGTGGAATCTGAGAACAGATATTTCGGAACCCTTTGAAGACTATAGGGCCAAAGGAAATATCCTCCGATAACAAAGAGAAAGAAGCTTTCTGAGAAACTTCTTTGTGTTCTGTGAAATCATCTCACAGATTTACAGCTTTCCCCTCAAGAAGCCTTTCGCTACGACAGTTCTTGTGTAATTGGCAAAGAGATATTTGGAAGCCCATAGAGGGCTATGGTGAAAAAGGAAATATCCTCAGATGAAATCTGGAAAGAAGCTTTCTGAGAAACTGCTTAGTGTTCTCTGAATTCATCTCACAGAGTTACATGTGTATTTCGTGGATCTCTGTGCTAGCCTTATTTCTGTGGAATCTGAGAACAGAGATTTCGGATCCCTTTGAAGACTATAGGGCCAAAGGAAATATCCTCCGATAACAAAGAGAAAGAAGCTTTCTGAGAAACTTCTTTGTGTTCTGTGAAATCATCTCACAGAGTTACAACTGTATTTCGTGGATCTCTTTGCTAGCCTTATTTCTGTGGAATTTGAGAACAGATATTTCGGATCCCTTTGAAGACTATAGGGCCAAAGGAAATATCCTCCGATAACAAAGAGAAGGAAGCTTTCTGAGAAACTTCTTTGTGTTCTGTGAAATCATCTCACAGAGTTACAGCTTTCCCCTCAAGAAGCCTTTCGCTCAGACAGTTCTTGTGGAATTGGCAAAGTGATATTTGGAAGCCCATAGAGGGCTATGGTGAAAAAGGAAATATCCTCAGATGAAATCTGGAAAGAAGCTTTCTGAGAAACTGCTTAGTGTTCTGTTAATTCATCTCACAGAGTTACATCTGTATTTCGTGGATCTCTTTGCTAGCCTTATTTCTGTGGAATCTGAGAACAGATATTTCGGATCCCTTTGAAGACTATAGGGCCAAAGGAAATATCCTCCGATAACAAAGAGAAAGAAGCTTTCTGAGAAACTTCTTTGTGTTCTGTGAAATCATCTCACAGAGTTACAGCTTTCCCCTCAAGAAGCCTTTCGCTAAGACAGTTCTTGTGGAATTGGCAAAGTGATATTTGGAAGCCCATAGGGGGCTATGGTGAAAAAGGAAATATCCTCAGATGAAATCTGGAAAGAAGCTTTCTGAGAAACTGCTTAGTGTTCTGTGAATTCATCTCACAGAGTTACATCTGTATTTCGTGGATCTCTTTGCTAGCCTTATTTCTGTGGAATCTGAGAACAGATATTTCGGATCCCTTTGAAGACTATAGGGCCAAAGGAAATATCCTCCGATAACAAAGAGAAAGAAGCTTTCTGAGAAACTTCTTTGTGTTCTGTGAAATCATCTCACAGAGTTACATCTTTCCCCTCAAGAAGCCTTTTGCTCAGACAGTTGTTATGGAATTGGCAGAGTGATATTTGGAAGCCCATAGGGGACTATGGTGAAAAAGGAAATATCCTCAGATGAAATCTGGAAAGAAGCTTTCTGAGAAACTGCTTAGTGTTCTGTGAATTCATCTCACAGAGTTACATCTGTATTTCGTGGATCTCATTGCTAGCCTTATTCTGTGGAATCTGAGAACAGATATTTCGGATCCTTTTAAAGACTATAGGGCCAAAGGAAATATCCTGCGGTAACAAAGAGAAAGAAGCTTTCTGAGCAACTTCTTTGTGTTCTGTGAAATCATCTCACAGAGTTACAGCTTTCCCCTCAAGAAGCCTTTCGCTAAGACAGTTCTTGTGGAATTGGCAAAGTGATATTTGGAAGCCCGTAGAGGGCTATGGTGAAAAAGGAAATATCCTGAGATGAAATCTGGAAAGAAGCTTTCTGAGAAACTGCTTAGTGTTCTGTGAATTCATCTCACAGAGTTACATGTGTATTTCGTGGATCTCTTTGCAAGCCTTATTTCTGTGGAATCTGAGAACAGAGATTTCGGATCCCTTTGAAGACTATAGGGCCAAAGGAAATATCCTCCGATACAAAGAGAAAGAAGCTTTCTGAGAAACTTCTTTGTGTTCTGTGAAATCATCTCACAGAGTTACAGCTTTCCCCTCAAGAAGCCTTTCGCTCAGACAGTTTTTGTGGAATTGGCAAAGAGATATTTGGAAGCCCATAGAGGGCTATGGTGAAAAAGGAAATATCCTCAGATGAAATCTGGAAAGAAGCTTTCTGAGAAACTACTTAGTGTTCTGTGAATTCATCTCACAGAGTTACATGTGTATTTCGTGGATCTCTTTGCTAGCCTTATTTCTGTGGAATCTGAGAAAAGATATTTCGGATCCCTATGAAGACTATAGGGCCAAAGGAAATATCCTCCGATAACAAAGAGAAGGAAGATTTCTGAGAAACTTCTTTGTGTTCTGTGAAATCATCTCACAGAGATACAGCTTTCCCCTCAAGAAGCCTTTTGCTAAGACAGTTCTTGTGGAATTGGCAAAGTGATATTTGGAAGCCCATAGAGGGCTATGGTGAAAAAGGAAATATCCTCAGATGAAATCTGGAAAGAAGCTTTCTGAGAAACTGCTTAGTGTTCTGTGAATTCATCTCACAGCGTTACATCTGTATTTCGTGGATCTCTTTGCTAGCCTTATTTCTGTGTAATCTGAGAACAGATATTTCGGATCCCTTTGAAGGCTATAGGGCGAAAGGAAATATCCTCCGATAACAAAGAGAAAGAAGCTTTCTGAGAAACTTCTTTGTGTTCTGTGAAATCATCTCACAGAGTTACTGCTTTCCCCTCAAGAAGCCTTTCGCTACGACAGTTCTTGTGTAATTGGCAAAGTGATATTTGGAAGCCCATAGAGGGCTATGGTGAAAAAGGAAATATCCTCAGATGAAATCTGGAAAGAAGCTTTCTGAGAAACTGCTTAGTGTTCTGTGAATTCATCTTACAGAGTTACATCTGTATTTCGTGGATCTCTTTGCTAGCGTTATTTCTGTGGAATCTGAGAACAGATATTTCGGATCCCTTTGAAGACTATAGGGCCAAAGGAAATATCCTCCGATAACAAAGAGAAAGAAGCTTTCTGAGAAACTTCTTTGTGTTCTGTGAAATCATCTCACAGAGTTACAGCTTTCCCCTCAAGAAGCCTTTCGCTAAGACAGTTCTTGTGGAATTGGCAAAGTGATATTTGGAAGCCCATAGGGGGCTATGGTGAAAAAGGAAATATCCTCAGATGAAATCTGGAAAGAAGCTTTCTGAGAAACTGCTTAGTGTTCTGTTAATTCATCTCACAGAGTTACATCTGTATTTCGTGGATCTCTTTGCTAGCCTTATTTCTGTGGAATCTGAGAACAGATATTTCGGATCCCTTTGAAGACTACAGGGCCAAAGGAAATATCCTCCGATAACAAAGAGAAAGAAGCTTTCTGAGAAACTTCTTTGTGTTCTGTGAAATCATCTCACAGAGTTACAGCTTTCCCCTCAAGAAGCCTTTCGCTACGAAAGTTCTTGTGTAATTGGCAAAGAAATATTTGGAAGCCCATAGAGGGCTATGGTGAAAAAGGAAATATCCTCAGATGAAATCTGGAAAGAAGCTTTCTGAGAAACTGCTTAGTGTTCTGTGAAATCATCTCACAGAGTTACAAGTGTATTTCGTGGATCTCTTTGCTAGCCTTATTTCTGTGTAATCTGAGAACAGATATTTCGGATCCCTTTGAAGACTATAGGGCCAAAGGAAATATCCTCCGATAACAAAGAGAAAGAAGCTTTCTGAGAAACTTCTTTGTGTTCTGTGAAATCATCTCACAGAGTTACAGCTTTCCCCTCAAGAAGCCTTTCGCTAAGACAGTTCTTGTGGAATTGGCAAAGTGATATTTGGAAGCCCATAGGGGGCTATGGTGAAAAAGGAAATATCCTCAGATGAAATCTGGAAAGAAGCTTTCTGAGAAACTGCTTAGTGTTCTGTGAATTCATCTCACAGAGTTACATCTGTATTTCGTGAATCTCTTTGCTAGCCTTATTTCTGTCGAATCTGAGAACAGAGATTTCGGATCCTTTTAAGACTATAGGGCCAAAGGAAATATCCTGCGGTAACAAAGAGAAAGAAGCTTTCTGAGCAACTTCTTTGTGTTCTGTGAAATCATCTCACAGTGTTACAGCTTTCCCCTCAAGAAGCCTTTCGCTAAGACATTTCTTGTGGAATTGGCAAAGTGATATTTGGAAGCCCATAGAGGGCTATGGTGAAAAAGGAAATATCCTCAGATGAAATCTGAAAAGAAGCTTTCTGAGAAACTGCCTAGTGTTCTGTGAATTCATCTCACAGAGTTACATCTGTATTTCGTGGATCTCTTTGCTAGCCTTATTTCTGTGGAATCTGAGAACAGATATTTCGGAACCCTTTGAAGAATATAGGGCCAAAGGAAATATCCTCCGATAACAAAGAGAAAGAAGCTTTCTGAGAAACTTCTTTGTGTTCTGTGAAATCATCTCACAGAGTTACAGCTTTCCCCTCAAGAAGCCTTTCGCTACGACAGTTCTTGTGTAATTGGCAAAGAGATATTTGGAAGCCCATAGAGGGCTATGGTGAAAAAGGAAATATCCTCAGATGAAATCTGGAAAGAAGCTTTCTGAGAAACTGCTTAGTATTCTGTGAATTCATCTTACAGAGTTACATCTGTATTTCGTGGATCTCTTTGCTAGCCTTATTTCTGTGGAATCTGAGAACAGATATTTCGGATCCCTTTGAAGACTATAGGGCCAAAGGAAATATCCTCCGATAACAAAGAGAAAGAAGCTTTCTGAGAAACTTCTTTGTGTTCTGTGAAATCATCTCACAGAGTTACAGCTTTCCCCTCAAGAAGCGTTTCGCTAAGACAGTTCTTGTGGAATTGGCAAAGTGATATTTGGAAGCCCATAGGGGGCTATGGTGAAAAAGGAAATATCCTCAGATGAAATCTGGAAAGAAGCTTTCTGAGAAACTGCTTAGTGTTCTGTGAATTCATTTCACAGAGTTACATCTGTATTTCGTGGATCTCTTTGCTAGCCTTATTTCTGTGGAATCTGAGAACAGAGATTTCGGATCCCTTTGAAGACTACAGGGCCAAAGGAAATATCCTCCGATAACAAAGAGAAAGAAGCTTTCTGAGAAACTTCTTTGTGTTCTGTGAAATCATCTCACAGAGTTACAGCTTTCCCCTCAAGAAGCCTTTCGCTAAGACAGTTCTTGTGGAATTGGCAAAGTGATATTTGGAAGCCCATAGAAGTCTATGGTGAAAAAGGAAATATCCTCAGATGAAATCTGGAAAGAAGCTTTCTGAGAAACTGCTTAGTGTTCTCTGAATTCATCTCACAGAGTTACATGTGTATTTCGTGGATCTCTTTGCTAGCGTTATTTCTGTGGAATCTGAGAACAGAGATTTCGGATCCCTTTGAAGACTATAGGGCCAAAGGAAATATCCTCCGATAACAAAGAGAAAGAAGCTTTCTGAGAAACTTCTTTGTGTTCTGTGAAATCATCTCACAGAGTTACATCTGTATTTCGTGGATCTCTTTGCTAGCCTTATTTCTGTGTAATCTGAGAACAGATATTTCGGATCCCTTTGAAGACTATAGGGCCAAAGGAAATATCCCCCGATAACAAAGAGAAAGAAGCTTTCTGAGAAACTTCTTTGTGTTCTGTGAAATCATCTCACAGAGTTACAGCTTTCCCCTCAAGAAGCCTTTCGCTACGAAAGTTCTTGTGTAATTGGCAAAGAGATATTTGGAAGCCCATAGAGGGCTATGGTGAAAAAGGAAATATCCTCAGATGAAATCTGGAAAGAAGCTTTCTGAGAAACTGCTTAGTGTTCTGTGAAATCATCTCACAGAGTTACATCTGTATTTCGTGGATCTCTTTGCTAGCCTTATTTCTGTGTAATCTGAGAACAGATATTTCGGATCCCTTTGAAGACTATAGGGCCAAAGGAAATATCCTCCGATAACAAAGAGAAAGAAGCGTTCTGAGAAACTTCTTTGTGTTCTGTGAAATCATCTCACAGAGTTACAGCTTTCCCCTCAAGAAGCCTTTCGCTAAGACAGTTCCTGTGGAATTGGCAAAGTGATATTTGGAAGCCCATAGGGGGCTATGGTGAAAAAGGAAATATCCTCAGATGAAATCTGGAAAGAAGCTTTCTGAGAAACTGCTTAGTGTTCTGTGAATTCATCTCACAGAGTTACATCTGTATTTCGTGGATCTCTTTGCTAGCCTTATTTCTGTGGAATCTGAGAACAGATATTTCGGATCCTTTTAAAGACTATAGGGCCAAAGGAAATATCCTGCGGTAACAAAGAGAAAGAAGCTTTCTGAGCAACTTCTTTGTGTTCTGTGAAATCATCTCACAGAGTTACAGCTTTCCCCTCAAGAAGCCTTTCGCTAAGACATTTCTTGTGGAATTGGCAAAGTGATATTTGGAAGCCCATAGAGGGCTATGGTGAAAAAGGAAATATCCTCAGATGAAATCTGGAAAGAAGCTTTCTGAGAAACTGCTTAGTGTTCTGTGAATTCATCTCACAGCGTTACATCTGTATTTCGTGGATCTCTTTGCTAGCCTTATTTCTGTGGAATCTGAGAACAGATATTTCGAATCCCTTTGAAGACTATAGGGCCAAAGGAAATATCCTGCGATAACAAAGTGAAAGAAGCTTTCTGAGAAACTTCTTTCTGTTCTGTGAAATCATCTCACAGAGTTACAGCTTTCCCCTCAAGAAGCCTTTCGCTAAGACAGTTCTTGTGGAATTGGCAAAGTGATATTTGGAAGCCCATGGAAGGCTAGGGTGAAAAAGGAAATATCCTCAGATGAAATCTGGAAAGAAGCTTTCTGAGAAACTGCTTAGTGTTCTGTGAATTCATCTCACAGAGTTACATCTGTATTTCGTGGATCTCTTTGCTGGCCTTGTTTCTGTGGAAACTGAGAACAGAAATTTCGGATCCCTATGAAGACTATAGGGCCAAAGGAAATATCCTCCGATAACAAAGAGAAGGAAGCTTTCTGAGAAACTTCTTTGTGTTCTGTGAAATCATCTCACAGAGTTACAGCTTTCCCCTCAAGAAGCCTTTCGCTCAGACAGTTCTTGTGGAATTGGCAAAGTGATATTTGGAAGCCCATAGAGGGCTATGGTGAAAAAGGAAATATCCTCAGATGAAATCTGGAAAGAAGATTTCTGAGAAACTGCTTAGTGTTCTGTTAATTCATCTCACAGAGTTACATCTGTATTTCGTGGATCTCTTTGCTAGCCTTATTTCTGTGGAATCTGAGAACAGATATTTCGGATCCCTTTGAAGACTATAGGGCCAAAGGAAATATCCTCCGATAACAAAGAGAAAGAAGCTTTCTGAGAAACTTCCTTCTGTTCTGTGAAATCTTCTCACAGAGTTACAGCTTTCCCCTCAAGAAGCCTTTCGCTAAGACAGTTCTTGTGGAATTGGCAAAGAGATATTTGGAAGCCCATAGGGGGCTATGGTAAAAAAGGATATATCCTCAGATGAAATCTGGAAAGAAGCTTTCTGAGAAACTGCTTAGTGTTCTGTGAATTCATCTCACAGAGTTACATCTGTTTTTCGTGGATCTCTTTGCTAGCCTTATTTCTGTGGAATCTGAGAACAGATATTTCGGATCCTTTTAAAGACTATAGGGCCAAAGGAAATATCCTGCGGTAACAAAGAGAAAGAAGCTTTCTGAGCAACTTCTTTGTGTTCTGTGAAATCATCTCACAGAGTTACAGCTTTCCCCTCAAGAAGCCTTTCGCCAAGAGAGTTCTTGTGGAATTGGCAAAGTGATATTTGGAAGCCCATAGAGGGCTATGGTGAAAAAGGAAATATCCTCAGATGAAATCTGGAAAGAAGCTTTCTGAGAAACTGCTTAGTGTTCTGTGAATTCATCTCACAGAGTTACATCTGTATTTCGTGGATCTCTTTGCTAGCCTTATTTCTGTGGAATCTGAGAAAAGATATTTCGGATCCCTTTGAAGACTATAGGGCCAAAGGAAATATCCTCCGATAACAAAGAGAAGGAAGCTTTCTGAGAAACTTCTTTGTGTTCTGTGAAATCATCTCACAGAGTTACAGCTTTCCCCTCAAGAAGCCTTTCGCTCAGACAGTTCTTGTGGAATTGGCAAAGTGATATTTGGAAGCCCATAGAGGGCTATGGTGAAAAAGGAAATATCCTCAGATGAAATCTGGAAAGAAGCTTTCTGAGAAACTGCTTAGTGTTCTGTGAATTCATCTCACAGAGTTACATCTGTATTTCGTGGATCTCTTTGCTAGCCTTATTTCTGTGGAATCTAAGAACAGATATTTCGGATCCTTTTAAAGACTATAGGGCCAAAGGAAATATCCTGCGGTAACAAAGAGAAAGAAGCTTTCTGAGAAACTTCTTTGTGTTCTGTGAAATCATCTCACAGAGTTACAGCTTTCCCCTCAAGAAGCCTTTCGCTAAGACAGTTCTTGTGGAATTGGCAAAGTGATATTTGGAAGCCCATAGGGGGCTATGGTGAAAAAGGAAATATCCTCAGATGAAATCTGGAAAGAAGCTTTCTGAGAAACTGCTTAGTGTTCTGTGAATTCATCTCACAGAGTTACATGTGTATTTCGTGGATCTCTTTGCTAGCCTTATTTCTGTGGAATCTGAGAACAGATATTTCGGATCCCTTTGAAGACTATAGGGCCAAAGGAAATATCCTGCGATAACAAAGAGAAAGAAGCTTTCTGAGAAACTTCTTTGTGTTCTGTGAAATCAACTCACAGAGTTACAGCTTTCCCCTCAAGAAGCCTTTCGCTCTGACAGTTCTTATGGAATTGGCAGAGTGATATTTGGAAGCCCATAGGGGACTATGGTGAAAAAGGAAATATCCTCAGATGAAATCTGGAAAGAAGCTTTCTGAGAAACTGCTTAGTGTTCAGTGAATTCATCTCACAGAGTTACATCTGTATTTCGTGGATCTCTTTGCTAGCCTTATTTCTGTGGAATCTGAGAACAGATATTTCGGATCCTTTTAAAGACTATAGGGCCAAAGGAAATATCCTCCGATAACAAAGAGAAAGAAGCTTTCTGAGAAACTTCCTTGTGTTCTGTGAAATCTTCTCACAGAGTTACAGCTTTCCCCTCAAGAAGCCTTTCGCTAAGACAGTTCTTGTGGAATTGGCAAAGAGATATTTGGAAGCCCATAGGGGGCTATGGTAAAAAAGGATATATCCTCAGATGAAATCTGCAAAGAAGCTTTCTGAGAAACTGCATAGTGTTCTGTGAATTCATCTCACAGAGTTACATCTGTATTTCGTGGATCTCTTTGCTAGCCTTATTTCTGTGGAATCTGAGAACAGATATTTCGGATCCTTTTAAAGACTATAGGGCCAAAGGAAATATCCTGCGGTAACAAAGAGAAAGAAGCTTTCTGAGCAACTTCTTTGTGTTCTGTGAAATCATCTCACAGAGTTACAGCTTTCCCCTCAAGAAGCCTTTCGCCAAGACAGTTCTTGTGGAATTGGCAAAGTGATATTTGGAAGCCCATGGAAGGCTAGGGTGAAAAAGGAAATATCCTCAGATGAAATCTGGAAAGAAGCTTTCTGAGAAACTGCTTAGTGTTCTGTGAATTCATCTCACAGAGTTACATCTGTATTTCGTGGATCTCTTTGCTAGCCTTATTTCTGTGGAAACTGAGAACAGAAATTTCGGATCCCTATGAAGACTATAGGGCCAAAGGAAATATCCTCCGATAACAAAGAGAAGGAAGCTTTCTGAGAAACTTCTTTGTGTTCTGTGAAATCATCTCACAGAGTTACAGCTTTCCCCTCAAGAAGCCTTTCGCTCAGACAGTTCTTGTGGAATTGGCAAAGTGATATTTGGAAGCCCATAGAGGGCTATGGTGAAAAAGGAAATATCCTCAGATGAAATCTGGAAAGAAGCTTTCTGAGAAACTGCTTAGTGTTCTGTTAATTCATCTCACAGAGTTACATCTGTATTTCGTGGATCTCTTTGCTAGCCTTATTTCTGTGTAATCTGAGAACAGATATTTCGGATCCCTTTGAAGACTATAGGGCCAAAGGAAATATCCTCCGATAACAAAGAGAAAGAAGCTTTCTGAGAAACTTCCTTCTGTTCTGTGAAATCTTCTCACAGAGTTACAGCTTTCCCCTCAAGAAGCCTTTCGCTAAGACAGTTCTTGTGGAATTGGCAAAGAGATATTTGGAAGCCCTTAGGGGGCTACGGTAAAAAAGGATATATCCTCAGATGAAATCTGGAAAGAAGCTTTCTGAGAAACTGCTTAGTGTTCTGTGAATTCATCTCACAGAGTTACATCTGTATTTCGTGGATCTCTTTGCTAGCCTTATTTCTGTGGAATCTGAGAACAGATATTTCGGATCCTTTAAAAGACTATAGGGCCAAAGGAAATATCCTGCGGTAACAAAGAGAAAGAAGCTTTCTGAGCAACTTCTTTGTGTTCTGTGAAATCATCTCACAGAGTTACAGCTTTCCCCTCAAGAAGCCTTTCGCCAAGAGAGTTCTTGTTGAATTGGCAAAGTGATATTGGAAGCCCATAGAGGGCTATGGTGAAAAAGGAAATATCCTCAGATGAAATCTGGAAAGAAGCTTTCTGAGAAACTGCTTAGTGTTCTGTGAATTCATCTCACAGAGTTACATGTGTATTTCGTGGATCTCTTTGCTAGCCTTATTTCTGTGGAATCTGAGAAAAGATATTTCGGATCCCTTTGAAGACTATAGGGCCAAAGGAAATATCCTCCGATAACAAAGAGAAGGAAGCTTTCTGAGAAACTTCTTTGTGTTCTGTGAAATCATCTCACAGAGTTACAGCTTTCCCCTCAAGAAGCCTTTCGCTCAGACAGTTCTTGTGGAATTGGCAAAGTGATATTTGGAAGCCCATAGAGGGCTATGGTGAAAAAGGAAATATCCTCAGATGAAATCTGGAAAGAAGCTTTCTGAGAAACTGCTTAGTGTTCTGTGAATTCATCTCACAGAGTTACATCTGTATTTCGTGGATCTCTTTGCTAGCCTTATTTCTGTGGAATCTAAGAACAGATATTTCGGATCCTTTTAAAGACTATAGGGCCAAAGGAAATATCCTGCAGTAACAAAGAGAAAGAAGCTTTCTGAGAAACTTCTTTGTGTTCTGTGAAATCATCTCACAGAGTTACAGCTTTCCCCTCAAGAAGCCTTTCGCTAAGACAGTTCTTGTGGAATTGGCAAAGCGATATTTGGAAGCCCATAGGGGGCTATGGTGAAAAAGGAAATATCCTCAGATGAAATCTGGAAAGAAGCTTTCTGAGAAACTGCTTAGTGTTCAGTGAATTCACCTCACAGAGTTACATCTGTATTTCGTGGATCTCTTTGCTAGCCTTATTTCTGTGGAATCTGAGAACAGATATTTCGGATCCTTTTAAAGACTATAGGGCCAAAGGAAATATCCTGCGGTAACAAAGAGAAAGAAGCTTTCTGAGCAACTTCTTTGTGTTCTGTGAAATCATCTCACAGAGTTACAGCTTTCCCCTCAAGAAGCCTTTCGCTCAGACAGTTCTTATGGAATTGGCAGAGTGATATTTGGAAGCCCATAGGGGACTATGGTGAAAAAGGAAATATCCTCAGATGAAATCTGGAAAGAAGCTTTCTGAGAAACTGCTTAGTGTTCTGTGAATTCATCTCACAGAGTTACATCTGTATTTCGTGGATCTCTTTGCTAGCCTTATTTCTGTGGAATCTGAGAACAGATATTTCGGATCCTTTTAAAGACTATAGGGCCAAAGGAAATATCCTGCGGTAACAAAGAGAAAGAAGCTTTCTGAGCAACTTCTTTGTGTTCTGTGAAATCATCTCACAGA
This sequence comes from Macaca nemestrina, assembly GCF_043159975.1. Taxonomy (NCBI): domain Eukaryota; kingdom Metazoa; phylum Chordata; class Mammalia; order Primates; family Cercopithecidae; genus Macaca; species Macaca nemestrina. Next base: position 92,752,716 of record NC_092125.1, read on the forward strand.
GTTACAGCTTTCCCCTCAAGAAGCCTTTCGCTAAGACAGTTCTTGTGGAATTGGCAAAGTGATATTTGGAAGCCCATAGAGGGCTATGGTGAAAAAGGAAATATCCTCAGATGAAATCTGGAAAGAAGCTTTCTGAGAAACTGCTTAGTGTTCTGTGAATTCATCTCACAGAGTTACATCTGTATTTCGTGGATCTCTTTACTAGCCTTATTTCTGTGGAATCTGAGAACAGATATTTCAAATCCGTTTGAAGACTATAGGGCCAAAGGAAATATCCTGCGATAACAAAGAGAAAGAAGCTTTCTGAGAAACTTCTTTCTGTTCTGTGAAATCATCTCACAGAGTTACAGCTTTCCCCTCAAGAAGCCTTTCGCTAAGACAGTTCTTGTGGAATTGGCAAAGTGATATTTGGAAGCCCATGGAGGGCTATGGTGAAAAAGGAAATATCCTCAGATGAAATCTGGAAAGAAGCTTTCTGAGAAACTGCTTAGTGTTCTGTGAATTCATCTCACAGAGTTACATCTGTATTTCGTGGATCTCTTTGCTAGCCTTTTTTCTGTGGAATCTGAGAACAGAAATTTCGGATCCCTATGAAGACTATAGGGCCAAAGGAAATATCCTCCGATAACAAAGAGAAGGAAGCTTTCTGAGAAACTTCTTTGTGTTCTGTGAAATCATCTCACAGAGTTACAGCTTTCCCCTCAAGAAGCCTTTCGCTCAGACAGTTCTTGTGGAATTGGCAAAGTGATATTTGGAAGCCCATAGAGGGCTATGGTGAAAAAGGAAATATCCTCAGATGAAATCTGGAAAGAAGCTTTCTGAGAAACTGCTTAGTGTTCTGTTAATTCATCTCACAGAGTTACATCTGTATTTCGTGGATCTCTTTGCTAGCCTTATTTCTGTGTAATCTGAGAACAGATATTTCGGATCCCTTTGAAGACTATAGGGCCAAAGGAAATATCCTCCGATAACAAAGAGAAAGAAGCTTTCTGAGAAACTTCCTTGTGTTCCGTGAAATCTTCTCACAGAGTTACAACTTTCCCCTCAAGAAGCCTTTCGCTAAGACAGTTCTTGTGGAATTGGCAAAGTGATATTTGGAAGCCCATAGGGGGCTATGGTAAAAAAGGAAATATCCTCAGATGAAATCTGGAAAGAAGCTTTCTGAGAAACTGCTTAGTGTTCTGTGAATTCATCTCACAGAGTTACATGTGTATTTCGTGGATCTCTTTGCTAGCCTTATTTCTGTGGAATCTGAGAACAGATATTTCGGATCCTTTTAAAGACTATAGGGCCAAAGGAAATATCCTGCGGTAACAAAGAGAAAGAAGCTTTCTGAGCAACTTCTTTGTGTTCTGTGAAATCATCTCACAGAGTTACAGCTTTCCCCTCAAGAAGCCTTTCGCCAAGACAGTTCTTGTGGAATTGGCAAAGTGATATTTGGAAGCCCCTAGAGGGCTGTGGTGAAAAAGGAAATATCCTCAGATGAAATCTGGAAAGAAGCTTTGTGAGAAACTGCTTAGTGTTCTGTGAATTCATCTCACAGAGTTACATGTGTATTTCGTGGATCTCTTTGCTAGCCTTATTTCTGTGGAATCTGAGAAAAGATATTTCGGATCCCTATGAAGACTATAGGGCCAAAGGAAATATCCTCCGATAACAAAGAAAAGGAAGCTTTCTGAGCAACTTCTTTGTGTTCTGTGAAATCATCTCACAGAGTTACAGCTTTCCCCTCAAGAAGCCTTTCGCTCAGACAGTTCTTGTGGAATTGGCAAAGTGATATTTGGAAGCCCATAGAGGGCTATGGTGAAAAAGGAAATATCCTCAGATGAAATCGGGAAAGAAGCCTTCTGAGAAACTGCTTAGTGTTCTGTGAATTTATCTCACAGAGTTACATCTGTATTTCGTGGATCTCTTTGCTAGCCTTATTTCTGTGGAATCTGAGAACAGATATTTCGGATCCCTTTGAAGACTATAGGGCCAAAGGAAATATCCTCCGATAACAAAGAGAAAGAAGCTTTCTGAGAAACTTCTTTGTGTTCTGTGAAATCATCTCACAGAGTTACAGCTTTCCCCTCAAGAAGCCTTTCGCTCAGACAGTTCTTGTGGAATTGGCAAAGTGATATTTGGAAGTCCATAGAGGGCTATGGTGAAAAAGGAAATATCCTCAGATGAAATCTGGAAAGAAGCTTTCTGAGAAACTGCTTAGTGTTCTGTGAATTCATCTCACAGCGTTACATCTGTATTTCGTGGATCTCTTTTCTAGCCTTATTTCTGTGGAATCTGAGAACAGATATTTCGGATCCCTTTGAAGACTATAGGGCCAAAGGAAATATCCTCCGATAACAAAGAGAAAGAAGGTTTCTGAGAAAGTTCTTTGTGTTCTGTGAAATCATCTCACAGAGTTACAGCTTTCCCCTCAAGAAGCCTTTCGCTAAGACAGTTCTTGTGGAATTGGCAAAGTGATATTTGGAAGCCCATAGGGGGCTATGATGAAAAAGGAAATATCCTCAGATGAAATCTGGAAAGAAGCTTTCTGAGAAACTGCTTAGTGTTCTGTGAATTCATCTCACAGAGTTACATCTGTATTTCGTGGATCTCTTTGCTAGCCTTATTTCTGTGGAATCTGAGAACAGATATTTCGGATCCCTTTGAAGACTTTAGGGCCAAAGGAAATATCCTCCGATAACAAAGAGAAAGAAGCGTTCTGAGAAACTTCTTTGTGTTCTGTGAAATCATCTCACAGAGTTACAGCTTTCCCCTCAAGAAGCCTTTCGCTACGACAGTTCTTGTGTAATTGGCAAAGAGATATTTGGAAGCCCATAGAGGGCTATGGTGAAAAAGGAAATATCGTCAGATGAAATCTGGAAAGAAGCTTTCTGAGAAACTGCTTAGTGTTCTGTGAATTCATCTCACAGAGTTACATCTGTATTTCGTGGATCTCTTTACTAGCCTTATTTCTGTGGAATCTGAGAACAGATATTTCGGATCCCTTTGAAGACTATAGGGCCAAAGGAAATATCCTCCGATAACAAAGAGAAGGAAGCTTTCTGAGAAACTTCTTTGTGTTCTGTGAAATCATCTCACAGAGTTACAGCTTTCCCCTCAAGAAGCGTTTCGCTAAGACAGTTCTTGTGGAATTGGCAAAGTGATATTTGGAAGCCCATAGGGGGCTATGGTGAAAAAGGAAATATCCTCAGATGAAATCTGGAAAGAAGCTTTCTGAGAAACTGCTTAGTGTTCTGTGAATTCATCTCACAGAGTTACATCTGTATTTCGTGGATCTCTTTGCTAGCCTTATTTCTGTGGAATCTGAGAACAGATATTTCGGATCCTTTTAAAGACTATAGGGCCAAAGGAAATATCCTGCGGTAACAAAGAGAAAGAAGCTTTCTGAGCAACTTCTTTGTGTTCTGTGAAATCATCTCACAGAGTTACAGCTTTCCCCTCAAGAAGCCTTTCGCTAAGACAGTTCTTGTGGAATTGGCAAAGTGATATTTGGAAGCCCATAGAGGGCTATGGTGAAAAAGGAAATATCCTCAGATGAAATCTGGTATGAAGCTTTCTGAGAAACTGCTTAGTGTTCTGTGAATTCATCTCACAGAGTTACATCTGTATTTCGTGGATCTCTTTGCTAGCCTTATTTCTGTGGTATCTGAGAACAGATATTTCGAATCCGTTTGAAGACTATAGGGCCAAAGGAAATATCCTGCGATAACAAAGAGAAAGAAGCTTTCTGAGAAACTTCTTTCTGTACTGTGAAATCATCTCACAGAGTTACAGCATTCCCCGCAAGAAGCCTTTCGCTAAGACATTTCTTGTGGAATTGGCAAAGTGATATTTGGAAGCCCATAGAGGGCTATGGTGAAAAAGGAAATATCCTCAGATGAAATCTGGAAAGAAGCTTTCTGAGAAACTTCTTAGTGTTCTGTGAATTCATCTCACAGAGTTACATCTGTATTTCGTGGATCTCTGTGCTAGCCTTATTTCTGTGGAATCTGAGAACAGAGATTTCAGATCCATTTGAAGACTATAGGGCCAAAGGAAATATCCTCCGATAACAAAGAGAAAGAAGCTTTCTGAGAAACTTCTTTGTGTTCTGTGAAATCATCTCACAGAGTTACAGCTGTCCCCTCAAGAAGCCTTTCGCTCAGACAGTTCTTGTGGAATTGGCAAAGAGATATTTGGAAGCCCATAGAGGGCTATGGTGAAAAAGGAAATATCCTCAGATGAAATCTGGAAAGAAGCTTCTTGAGAAACTGCTTAGTGTTCTGTGATTTCATCTCACAGAGTTACATGTGTATTTCGTGGATCTCTTTGCTAGCCTTATTTCTGTGGAATCTGAGAACAGATATTTCGGATCCTTTTAAAGACTATAGGGCCAAAGGAAATATCCTGCGGTAACAAAGAGAAAGAAGCTTTCTGAGCAACTTCTTTGTGTTCTGTGAAATCATCTCACAGAGTTACAGCTTTCCCCTCAAGAAGCCTTTCGCCAAGAGAGTTCTTGTGGAATTGGCAAAGTGATATTTGGAAGCCCATAGAGGGCTATGGTGAAAAAGGAAATATCCTCAGATGAAATCTGGAAAGAAGCTTTCTGAGAAACTGCTTAGTGTTCTGTGAATTCATCTCACAGATTTACATGTGTATTTCGTGGATCTCTTTGCTAGCCTTATTTCTGTGGAATCTGAGAAAAGATATTTCGGATCCCTATGAAGACTATAGGGCCAAGGAAATATCCTCCGATAACAAAGAAAAGGAAGCTTTCTGAGAAACTTCTTTGTGTTCTGTGAAATCATCTCACAGAGTTACAGCTTTCCCCTCAAGAAGCCTTTCGCTCAGACAGTTCTTGTGGAATTGGCAAAGTGATATTTGGAAGCCCATAGAGGGCTATGGTGAAAAAGGAAATATCCTCAGATGAAATCTGGAAAGAAGCTTTCTGAGAAACTGCTTAGTGTTCTGTGAATTCATCTCACAGAGTTACATCTGTATTTCGTGGATCTCTTTGCTAGCCTTATTTCTGTGGAATCTGAGAACAGATATTTCGGATCCTTTTAAAGACTATAGGGCCAAAGGAAATATCCTGCGGTAACAAAGAGAAAGAAGCTTTCTGAGAAACTTCTTTGTGTTCTGTGAAATCATCTCACAGAGTTACAGCTTTCCCCTCAAGAAGCCTTTCGCTAAGACAGTTCTTGTGGAATTGGCAAAGTGATATTTGGAAGCCCATAGGGGGCTATGGTGAAAAAGGAAATATCCTCAGATGAAATCTGGAAAGAAGCTTTCTGAGAAACTTCTTAGTGTTCTGTGAATTCATCTCACAGAGTTACATCTGTATTTCGTGGATCTCTGTGCTAGCCTTATTTCTGTGGAATCTGAGAACAGAGATTTCAGATCCATTTGAAGACTATAGGGCCAAAGGAAATATCCTCCGATAACAAAGAGAAAGAAGCTTTCTGAGAAACTTCTTTGTGTTCTGTGAAATCATCTCACAGAGTTACAGCTTTCCCCTCAAGAAGCCTTTCGCTCAGACAGTTCTTGTGGAATTGGCAAAGAGATATTTGGAAGCCCATAGAGGGCTATGGTGAAAAAGGAAATATCCTCAGATGAAATCGGGAAAGAAGCTTTCTGAGAAACTGCTTAGTGTTCTGTGAATTCATCTCACAGAGTTACATCTATATTTCGTGGATCTCTTTGCTAGCCTTATTTCTGTGGAATCTGAGAACAGATAATTCAGATCCCTTTGAAGACTATAGGGCCAAAGGAAATATCCTCCGATAACAAAGAGAAAGAAGGTTTCTGAGAAACTTCTTTGTGTTCTGTGAAATCATCTCACAGAGTTACAGCTTTCCCCTCAAGAAGCCTTTCGCTCAGACAGTTCTTGTGGAATTGGCAAAGAGATATTTGGAAGCCCATAGAGGGCTATGGTGAAAAAGGAAATATCCTCAGATGAAATCTGGAAAGAAGCTTTCTGAGAAACTGCTTAGTGTTCTGTGAATTCATCTCACAGAGTTACATGTGTATTTCGTGGATCTCTTTGCTAGCCTTATTTCTGTGGAAACTGAGAAAAGATATTTCGGATCCCTATGAAGACTATAGGGCCAAAGGAAATATCCTCCGATAACAAAGAGAAAGAAGCTTTCTGAGCAACTTCTTCGTGTTCTGTGAAATCATCTCACAGAGTTACAGCTTTCCCCTCAAGAAGCCTTTCGCTAAGACAGTTCTTGTGGAATTGGCAAAGTGATATTTGGAAGCCCATAGAGGGCTATGGTGAAAAAGGAAATATCCTCAGATGAAATCTGGAAAGAAGCTTTCTGAGAAACTGCTTAGTGTTCTGTGAATTCATCTCACAGAGTTACATCTGTATTTCGTGGATCTCTGTGCTAGCCTTATTTCTGTGGAATCTGAGAACAGAGATTTCGGATCCATTTGAAGACTATAGGGCCAAAGGAAATATCCTCCGATAACAAAGAGAAAGAAGCTTTCTGAGAAACTTCTTTGTGTTCTGTGAAATCATCTCACAGAGCTACAGCTTTCCCCTCAAGAAGCTTTCGCTAAGACAGTTCTTGTGGAATTGGCAAAGTGATATTTGGAAGCCCATAGAGGGCTATGGTGAAAAAGGAAATATCCTCAGATGAAATCTGGAAAGAAGCTTTCTGAGAAACTGCTTGGTGTTCTGTGAATTCATCTCACAGCGTTACATCTGTATTTCGTGGATCTCTTTGCTAGCCTTATTTCTGTGGAATCTGAGAACAGATATTTCGGATCCCTTTGAAGACTATAGGGCCAAAGGAAATATCCTCCGATACCAAAGAGAAAGAAGCTTTCTGAGAAACTTCTTTGTGTTCTGTGAAATCATCTCACAGAGTTACAGCTTTCCCCTCAAGAAGCCTTTCGCTCAGACAGTTCTTGTGGAATTGGCAAAGAGATATTTGGAAGCCCATAAAGGGGTAAGGTGAAAAAGGAAATATCCTCAGATGAAATCTGGAAAGAAGCTTTCTGAGAAACTGCTTAGTGTTCTGTGAATTCATCTCACAGAGTTACATGTGTATTTCGTGGATCTCTTTGCTAGCCTTATTTCTGTGGAAACTGAGAAAAGATATTTCGGATCCCTATGAAGACTTTAGGGCCAAAGGAAATATCCTCCGATAACAAAGAGAAAGAAGCTTTCTGAGAAACTTCTTTGTGTTCTGTGAAATCATCTCACAGAGTTACAGCTTTCCCCTAAAGAAGCCTTTCGCTAAGACAGTTCTTGTGGAATTAGCAAAGTGATATATCGAAGCCCATTGAGGGCTAGGGTGAAAAAGGAAATATCCTCAGATGAAATGTGTAGAGAAGCGTTCTGAGAAACTGCTTAGTGTTTTGTTAATTCATCTCACAGAGTTACATGTGTATTTCGTGGATCTCTTTGCTAGCCTTATTTCTGTGGAATCTGAGAACAGATATTTCGGATCCCTTTGAAGACTATAGGGCCAAAGCAAATATCCTCCGATAACAAAGAGAAAGAAGCTTTCTGAGAAACTTCTTTGTGTTCTGTGAAATCATCTCACAGAGTTACAGCTTTCCCCTCAAGAAGCCTTTCGCTCAGACAGTTCTTGTGGAATTGGCAAAGTGATATTTGGAAGTCCATAGAGGGCTATGGTGAAAAAGGAAATATCCTCAGATGAAATCTGGAAAGAAGCTTTCTGAGAAACTACTTAGTGTTCTGTGAATTCATCTCACAGCGTTACATCTGTATTTCGTGGATCTCTTTGCTAGCCTTATTTCTGTGGAATCTGAGAACAGATATTTCGGATCCCTTTGAAGACTATAGGGCCAAAGGAAATATCCTCCGATAACAAAGAGAAAGAAGCTTTCTGAGAAACTTCTTTGTGTTCTGTGAAATCATCTCACAGAGTTACAGCTTTCCCCTCAAGAAGCCTTTCGCTCAGACAGTTCTTGTGGAATTGGCAAAGTGATATTTGGAAGCCCATAGGGGGCTATGGTGAAAAAGGAAATATCCTCAGATGAAATCTGGAAAGAAGCTTTCTGAGAAACTGCTTAGTGTTCTGTGAATTCATCTCACAGAGTTACATCTGTATTTCGTGGATCTCTTTGCTAGCCTTATTTCTGTGGAATCTGAGAACAGATATTTCGGATCCCTTTCAAGACTATAGGGCCAAAGGAAATATCCTCCGATAACAAAGAGAAAGAAGCTTTCTGAGAAACTTCTTTGTGTTCTGTGAAATCATCTCACAGAGTTACAGCTTTCCCCTCAAGAAGCCTTTCGCTCAGACAGTTCTTATGGAATTGGCAGAGTGATATTTGGAAGCCCATAGGGGACTATGGTGAAAAAGGAAATATCCTCAGATGAAATCTGGAAAGAAGCTTTCTGAGAAACTGCTTAGTGTTCTGTGAATTCATCTCACAGAGTTACATCTGTATTTCGTGGATCTCTTTGCTAGCCTTATTTCTGTGGAATCTGAGAACAGATATTTCGGATCCTTTTAAAGACTATAGGGCCAAAGGAAATATCCTGCGGTAACAAAGAGAAAGAAGCTTTTTGAGCAACTTCTTTGTGTTCTGTGAAATCATCTCACAGAGTTACAGCTTTCCCCTCAAGAAGCCTTTCGCTAAGACAGTTCTTGTGGAATTGGCAAAGTGATATTTGGAAGCCCTTAGAGGGCTATGGTTAAAAAGGAAATATCCTCAGATGAAATCTGGAAAGAAGCTTTCTGAGAAACTGCTTAGTGTTCTGTGAATTCATCTCACAGAGTTACATCTGTATTTCGTGGATCTCTTTGCTAGCCTTATTTCTGTGGAATCTGAGAACAGATATTTCGAATCCCTTTGAAGACTATAGGGCCAAAGGAAATATCCTGCGATAACAAAGAGAAAGAAGCTTTCTGAGACACTTCTTTGTGTTCTGTGAAATCATCTCACAGAGTTACAGCTTTCCCCTCAAGAAGCCTTTCGCTAAGACAGTTCTTGTGGAATTGGCAAAGTGATATTTGGAAGCCCTTAGAGGGCTATGGTGAAAAAGGAAATATCCTCAGATGAAATCTGGAAAGAAGCTTTCTGAGAAACTGCTTAGTGTTCTGTGAATTCATCTCACAGAGTTACATCTGTATTTCGTGGATCTCTTTGCTAGCCTTATTTCTGTGGAATCTGAGAACAGAGATTTCGGATCCCTTTGAAGACTATAGGGTCAAAGGAAATATCCTCCGATAACAAAGAGAAAGAAGCTTTCTGAGAAACTTCTTTGTGTTCTGTGAAATCATCTCACAGAGTTACAGCTTTCCCCTCAAGAAGCCTTTCGCTCAGACAGTTCTTGTGGAATTGGCAAAGAGATATTTGGAAGCCCATAGACGGCTATGGTGAAAAAGGAAATATCCTCAGATGAAATCTGGAAAGAAGCTTTCTGAGAAACTGCTTAGTGTTCTGTGAATTCATCTCACAGAATTACATCTGTATTTCGTGGATCTCTTTGCTAGCCTTATTTCTGTGGAATCTGAGAACAGAAATTTCGGATCCCTATGAAGACTATAGGGCCAAAGGAAATCTCCTCCGATAACTAAGAGAAGGAAGCTTTCTGAGAAACTTCTTTGTGTTCTGTGAAATCATCTCACAGAGTTACAGCTTTCCCCTCAAGAAGCCTTTCGCTAAGACAGTTCTTGTGGAATTGGCAAAGTGATATTTGGAAGCCCATAGAGGGCTATGGTGAAAAAGGAAATATCCTCAGATGAAATCTGGAAAGAAGCTTTCTGAGAAACTGCTTAGTGTTCTGTTAATTCATCTCACAGAGTTACATCTGTATTTCGTGGATCTCTTTGCTAGCCTTATTTCTGTGGAATCTGAGAACAGATATTTCGGATCCCTTTGAAGGCTATAGGGCCAAAGGAAATATCCTCCGATAACAAAGAGAAAGAAGCTTTCTGAGAAACTTCTTTGTGTTCTGTGAAATCATCTCACAGAGTTACAGCTTTCCCCTCAAGAAGCCTTTCGCTACGACAGTTCTTGTGTAATTGGCAAAGAGATATTTGGAAGCCCATAGAGGGCTATGGTGAAAAAGGAAATATCGTCAGATGAAATCTGGAAAGAAGCTTTCTGAGAAACTGCTTAGTGTTCTGTGAATTCATCTCACAGAGTTACATCTGTATTTCGTGGATCTCTTTGCTAGCCTTATTTCTGTGGAATCTGAGAACAGAAATTTCGGATCCCTATGAAGACTATAGGGCCAAAGGAAATATCCTCCGATAACAAAGAGAAGGAAGCTTTCTGAGAAACTTCTTTGTGTTCTGTGAAATCATCTCACAGAGTTACAGCTTTCCCCTCAAGAAGCCTTTCGCTAAGACAGTTCTTGTGGAATTGGCAAAGTGATATTTGGAAACCCATAGAGGGCTATGGTGAAAAAGGAAATATCCTCAGATGAAATCTGGAAAGAAGCTTTCTGAGAAACTGCTTAGTGTTCTGTTAATTCATCTCACAGAGTTACATCTGTATTTCGTGGATCTCTTTGCTAGCCTTATTTCTGTGTAATCTGAGAACAGATATTTCGGATCCCTTTGAAGACTATAGGGCCAAAGGAAATATCCTCCGATAACAAAGAGAAAGAAGCTTTCTGAGAAACTTCCTTGTGTTCTGTGAAATCTTCTCACAGAGTTACAGCTTTCCCCTCAAGAAGCCTTTCGCTAAGACAGTTCTTGTGGAATTGGCAAAGAGATATTTGGAAGCCCATAGGGGGCTATGGTAAAAAAGGATATATCCTCAGATGAAATCTGGAAAGAAGCTTTCTGAGAAACTGCTTAGTGTTCTGTGAATTCATCTCACAGAGTTACATCTGTATTTCGTGGATCTCTTTGCTAGCCTTATTTCTGTGGAATCTGAGAACAGATATTTCGGATCCTTTTAAAGACTATAGGGCCAAAGGAAATATCCTGCGGTAACAAAGAGAAAGAAGCTTTCTGAGAAACTTCTTTGTGTTCTGTGAAATCATCTCACAGAGTTACAGCTTTCCCCTCAAGAAGCCTTTCGCTAAGACAGTTCTTGTGGAATTGGCAAAGTGATATTTGGAAGCCCGTAGGGGGCTATGGTGAAAAAGGAAATATCCTCAGATGAAATCTGGAAAGAAGCTTTCTGAGAAACTGCTTAGTGTTCTGTGAATTCATCTCACAGAGTTACATCTGTATTTCGTGGATCTCTTTGCTAGCCTTATTTCTGTGGAATCTGAGAACAGATATTTCGGATCCCTTTCAAGACTATAGGGCCAAAGGAAATATCCTCCGATAACAAAGAGAAAGAAGCTTTCTGAGAAACTTCTTTGTGTTCTGTGAAATCATCTCACAGAGTTACAGCTTTCCCCTCAAGAAGCCTTTCGCTCTGACAGTTCTTATGGAATTGGCAGAGTGATATTTGGAAGCCCATAGGGGACTATGGTGAAAAAGGAAATATCCTCAGATGAAATCTGGAAAGAAGCTTTCTGAGAAACTGCTTAGTGTTCTGTGAATTCATCTCACAGAGTTACATCTGTATTTCGTGGATCTCTTTGCTAGCCTTATTTCTGTGGAATCTGAGAACAGATATTTCGGATCCTTTTAAAGACTATAGGGCCAAAGGAAATATCCTGCGGTAACAAAGAGAAAGAAGCTTTCTGAGCAACTTCTTTGTGTTCTGTGAAATCATCTCACAGAGTTACAGCTTTCCCCTCAAGAAGCCTTTCGCTAAGACAGTTCTTGTGGAATTGACAAAGTGATATTTGGAAGCCCATAGAGGGCTATGGTGAAAAAGGAAATATCCTCAGGTGAAATCTGGAATGAAGCTTTCTGAGAAACTGCTTAGTGTTCTGTGAATTCATCTCACAGAGTTACATCTGTATTTCGTGGATCTCTTTGCTAGCCTTATTTCTGTGGAATCTGAGAACAGATATTTCGAATCCGTTTGAAGACTATAGGGCCAAAGGAAATATCCTGCGATAACAAAGAGAAAGAAGCTTTCTGAGAAACTTCTTTCTGTACTGTGAAATCATCTCACAGAGTTACAGCTTTCCCCGCAAGAAGCCTTTCGCTAAGACATTTCTTGTGGAATTGGCAAAGTGATATTTGGAAGCCCATAGAGGGCTATGGTGAAAAAGGAAATATCCTCAGATGAAATCTGGAAAGAAGCTTTCTGAGAAACTGCTTAGTGTTCTGTGAATTCATCTCACAGAGTTACATCTGTATTTCGTGGATCTCTGTGCTAGCCTTATTTCTGTGGAATCTGAGAACAGAGATTTCAGATCCATTTGAAGACTATAGGGCCAAAAGAAATATCCTCCGATAACAAAGAGAAAGAAGCTTTCTGAGAAACTTCTTTGTGTTCTGTGAAATCATCTCACAGAGTTACAGCTTTCCCCTCAAGAAGCCTTTCGCTCAGACAGTTCTTGTGGAATTGGCAAAGAGATATTTCGAAGCCCATAGAGGGCTATGGTGAAAAAGGAAATATCCTCAGATGAAATCTGGAAAGAAGCTTTCTGAGAAACTGCTTGGTGTTCCGTGAATTCATCTCACAGCGTTACATCTGTATTTCGTGGATCTCTTTGCTAGCCTTATTTCTGTGGAATCTGAGAACAGATATTTCGGATCCCTTTGAAGACTATAGGGCCAAAGGAAATATCCTCCGATAACAAAGAGAAAGAAGCTTTCTGAGAAACTTCTTTGTGTTCTGTGAAATCATCTCACAGAGTTACAGCTTTCCCCTCAAGAAGCCTTTCGCTAAGACAGTTCTTGTGGAATTGGCAAAGTGATATTTGGAAGCCCATAGGGGGCTATGGTGAAAAAGGAAATATCCTCAGATGAAATCTGGAAAGAAGCTTTCTGAGAAACTGCTTAGTGTTCTGTGAATTCATCTCACAGAGTTACATCTGTATTTCGTGGATCTCCTTGCTAGCCTTATTTCTGTGGAATCTGAGAACAGATATTTCGGATCCCTTTCAAGACTATAGGGCCAAAGGAAATATCCTCCGATAACAAAGAGAAAGAAGCTTTCTGAGAAACTTCTTTGTGTTCTGTGAAATCATCTCACAGAGTTACAGCTTTCCCCTCAAGAAGCCTTTCGCTCTGACAGTTCTTATGGAATTGGCAGAGTGATATTTGGAAGCCCATAGGGGACTATGGTGAAAAAGGAAATATCCTCAGATGAAATCTGGAAAGAAGCTTTCTGAGAAACTGCTTAGTGTTCTGTGAATTCATCTCACAGAGTTACATCTGTATTTCGTGGATCTCTTTGCTAGCCTTATTTCTGTGGAATCTGAGAACAGATATTTCAGATCCTTTTAAAGACTATAGGGCCAAAGGAAATATCCTGCGGTAACAAAGAGAAAGAAGCTTTCTGAGCAACTTCTTTGTGTTCTGTGAAATCATCTCACAGAGTTACAGCTTTCCCCTCAAGAAGCCTTTCGCTAAGACAGTTCTTGTGGAATTGGCAAAGTGATATTTGGAAGCCCTTAGAGGGCTATGGTTAAAAAGGAAATATCCTCAGATGAAATCTGGAAAGAAGCTTTCTGAGAAACTGCTTAGTGTTCTGTGAATTCATCTCACAGAGTTACATCTGTATTTCGTGGATCTCTTTGCTAGCCTTATTTCTGTGGAATCTGAGAACAGATATTTCGAATCCCTTTGAAGACTATAGGGCCAAAGGAAATATCCTGCGATAACAAAGAGAAAGAAGCTTTCTGAGAAACTTCTTTCTGTTCTGTGAAATCATCTCACAGAATTACAGCTTTCCCCTCAAGAAGCCTTTCGCTAAGACAGTTCTTGTGGAATTGGCAAAGTGATATTTGGAAGCCCTTAGAGGGCTATGGTGAAAAAGGAAATATCCTCAGATGAAATCTGGAAAGAAGCTTTCTGAGAAACTGCTTAGTGTTCTGTGAATTCATCTCACAGAGTTACATCTGTATTTCGTGGATCTCTTTGCTAGCCTTATTTCTGTGGAATCTGAGAACAGAAATTTCGGATCCCTATGAAGACTATAGGGCCAAAGGAAATATCCTCCGATAACAAAGAGAAGGAAGCTTTCTGAGAAACTTCTTTGTGTTCTGTGAAATCATCTCACAGAGTTACAGCTTTCCCCTCAAGAAGCCTTTCGCTCAGACAGTTCTTGTGGAATTGGCAAAGTGATATTTGGAAGCCCATAGAGGGCTATGGTGAAAAAGGAAATATCCTCAGATGAAATCTGGAAAGAAGCTTTCTGAGAAACTGCTTAGTGTTCTGTGAATTCATCTCACAGAGTTACATCTGTATTTCGTGGATCTCTTTGCTAGCCTTATTTCTGTGTAATCTGAGAACAGATATTTCGGATCCCTTTGAAGACTATAGGGCCAAAGGAAATATCCTCCGATAACAAAGAGAAAGAAGCTTTCTGAGAAACTTCCTTGTGTTCTGTGAAATCTTCTCACAGAGTTACAGCTTTCCCCTCAAGAAGCCTTTCGCTAAGACAGTTCTTGTGGAATTGGCAAAGAGATATTTGGAAGCCCATAGGGGGCTATGGTAAAAAAGGATATATCCTCAGATGAAATCTGGAAAGAAGCTTTCTGAGAAACTGCTTAGTGTTCTGTGAATTCATCTCACAGAGTTACATCTGTATTTCGTGGATCTCTTTGCTAGCCTTATTTCTGTGGAATCTGAGAACAGATATTTCGGATCCTTTTAAAGACTATAGGGCCAAAGGAAATATCCTGCGGTAACAAAGAGAAAGAAGCTTTCTGAGAAACTTCTTTGTGTTCTGTGAAATCATCTCACAGAGTTACAGCTTTCCCCTCAAGAAGCCTTTCGCTAAGACAGTTCTTGTGGAATTGGCAAAGTGATATTTGGAAGCCCATAGGGGGCTATGGTGAAAAAGGAAATATCCTCAGATGAAATCTGGAAAGAAGCTTTCTGAGAAACTGCTTAGTGTTCTGTGAATTCATCTCACAGAGTTACATCTGTATTTCGTGGATCTCCTTGCTAGCCTTATTTCTGTGGAATCTGAGAACAGATATTTCGGATCCCTTTCAAGACTATAGGGCCAAAGGAAATATCCTCCGATAACAAAGAGAAAGAAGCTTTCTGAGAAACTTCTTTGTGTTCTGTGAAATCATCTCACAGAGTTACAGCTTTCCCCTCAAGAAGCCTTTCGCTCTGACAGTTCTTATGGAATTGGCAGAGTGATATTTGGAAGCCCATAGGGGACTATGGTGAAAAAGGAAATATCCTCAGATGAAATCTGGAAAGAAGCTTTCTGAGAAACTGCTTAGTGTTCTGTGAATTCATCTCACAGAGTTACATCTGTATTTCGTGGATCTCTTTGCTAGCATTATTTCTGTGGAATCTGAGAAGAGATATTTCGGATCCTTTTAAAGACTATAGGGCCAAAGGAAATATCCTGCGGTAACAAAGAGAAAGAAGCTTTCTGAGCAACTTCTTTGTGTTCTGTGAAATCATCTCACAGAGTTACAGCTTTCCCCTCAAGAAGCCTTTCGCTAAGACAGTTCTTGTGGAATTGACAAAGTGATATTTGGAAGCCCATAGAGGGCTATGGTGAAAAAGGAAATATCCTCAGATGAAATCTGGAATGAAGCTTTCTGAGAAACTGCTTAGTGTTCTGTGAATTCATCTCACAGAGTTACATCTGTATTTCGTGGATCTCTTTGCTAGCCTTATTTCTGTGGAATCTGAGAACAGATATTTCGAATCCGTTTGAAGACTATAGGGCCAAAGGAAATATCCTGCGATAACAAAGAGAAAGAAGCTTTCTGAGAAACTTCTTTCTGTACTGTGAAATCATCTCACAGAGTTACAGCTTTCCCCGCAAGAAGCCTTTCGCTAAGACATTTCTTGTGGAATTGGCAAAGTGATATTTGGAAGCCCATAGAGGGCTATGGTGAAAAAGGAAATATCCTCAGATGAAATCTGGAAAGAAGCTTTCTGAGAAACTGCTTAGTGTTCTGTGAATTCATCTCACAGAGTTACATCTGTATTTCGTGGATCTCTGTGCTAGCCTTATTTCTGTGGAATCTGAGAACAGAGATTTCAGATCCATTTGAAGACTATAGGGCCAAAAGAAATATCCTCCGATAACAAAGAGAAAGAAGCTTTCTGAGAAACTTCTTTGTGTTCTGTGAAATCATCTCACAGAGTTACAGCTTTCCCCTCAAGAAGCCTTTCGCTCAGACAGTTCTTGTGGAATTGGCAAAGAGATATTTCGAAGCCCATAGAGGGCTATGGTGAAAAAGGAAATATCCTCAGATGAAATCTGGAAAGAAGCTTTCTGAGAAACTGCTTAGTGTTCTGTGAATTCATCTCACAGAGTTACATCTATATTTCGTGGATCTCTTTGCTAGCCTTATTTCTGTGGAATCTGAGAACAGATAATTCAGATCCCTTTGAAGACTATAGGGCCAAAGGAAATATCCTCTGATAACAAAGAGAAAGAAGGTTTCTGAGAAACTTCTTTGTGTTCTGTGAAATCATCTCACAGAGTTACAGCTTTCCCCTCAAGAAGCCTTTCGCTCAGACAGTTCTTGTGGAATTGGCAAAGAGATATTTGGAAGCCCATAGAGGGCTATGGTGAAAAAGGAAATATCCTCAGATGAAATCTGGAAAGAAGCTTTCTGAGAAACTGCTTAGTGTTCTGTGAATTCATCTCACAGAGTTACATCTGTATTTCGTGGATCTCTTTGCTAGCCTTATTTCTGTGGAAACTGAGAAAAGATATTTCGGATCCCTATGAAGACTATAGGGCCAAAGGAAATATCCTCCGATAACAAAGAGAAAGAAGCTTTCTGAGCAACTTCTTCGTGTTCTGTGAAATCATCTCACAGAGTTACAGCTTTCCCTTCAAGAAGCCTTTCGCTAAGACAGTTCTTGTGGAATTGGCAAAGTGATATTTGGAAGCCCATAGAGGGCTATGGTGAAAAAGGAAATATCCTCAGATGAAATCTGGAAAGAAGCTTTCTGAGAAACTGCTTGGTGTTCCGTGAATTCATCTCACAGCGTTACATCTGTATTTCGTGGATCTCTTTGCTAGCCTTATTTCTGTGGAATCTGAGAACAGATATTTCGGATCCCTTTGAAGACTATAGGGCCAAAGGAAATATCCTCCGATAACAAAGAGAAAGAAGCTTTCTGAGAAACTTCTTTGTGTTCTGTGAAATCATCTCACAGAGTTACAGCTTTCCCCTCAAGAAGCCTTTCGCTAAGACAGTTCTTGTGGAATTGGCAAAGTGATATTTGGAAGCCCATAGGGGGCTATGGTGAAAAAGGAAATATCCTCAGATGAAATCTGGAAAGAAGCTTTCTGAGAAACTGCTTAGTGTACTGTGAATTCATCTCACAGAGTTACATGTGTATTTCGTGGATCTCTTTGCTAGCCTTATTTCTGTGGAATCTGAGAACAGATATTTCGGATCCCTTTGAAGACTATAGGGCCAAAGGAAATATCCTCCGATAACAAAGAGAAAGAAGGTTTCTGAGAAACTTCTTTGTGTTCTGTGAAATCATCTCACAGAGTTACAGCTTTCCCCTCAAGAAGCCTTTCGCTAAGACAGTTCTTGTGGAATTGGCAAAGAGATATTTGGAAGCCCATAGAGGGGTAAGGTGAAAAAGGAAATATCCTCAGATGAAATCTGGAAAGAAGCTTTCTGAGAAACTGCTTAGTGTTCTGTGAATTCATCTCACAGAGTTACATGTGTATTTCGTGGATCTCTTTGCTAGCCTTATTTCTGTGGAAAGTGAGAAAAGATATTTCGGATCCCTATGAAGACTTTAGGGCCAAAGGAAATATCCTCCGATAACAAAGAGAAAGAAGCTTTCTGAGAAACTTCTTTGTGTTCTGTGAAATCATCTCACAGAGTTACAGCTTTCCCCTAAAGAAGCCTTTCGCTAAGACAGTTCTTGTGGAATTGGCAAAGTGATATTTGGAAGCCCATAGAGGGCTATGGTGAAAAAGGAAATATCCTCAGATGAAATCTGGAAAGAAGCTTTCTGAGAAACTGCTTAGTGTTCTGTGAATTCATCTCACAGAGTTACATCTGTATTTCGTGGATCTCTGTGCTAGCCTTATTTCTGTGGAATCTGAGAACAGAGATTTCGTATCCATTTGAAGACTATAGGGCCAAAGGAAATATCCTCCGATAACAAAGAGAAAGAAGCTTTCTGAGAAACTTCTTTGTGTTCTGTGAAATCATCTCACAGAGTTACAGCTTTCCCCTCAAGAAGCCTTTCGATAAGACAGTTCTTGTGGAATTGGCAAAGTGATATTTGGAAGCCCATAGAGGGCTATGGTGAAAAAGGAAATATCCTCAGATGAAATCGGGAAAGAAGCCTTCTGAGAAACTGCTTAGTGTTCTGTTAATTCATCTCAGAGAGTTACATGTGTATTTCGTGGATCTCTTTGCTAGCCTTATTTCTGTGGAATCTGAGAACAGATATTTCGGATCCCTTTGAAGACTATAGGGCCAAAGGAAATGTCCTCCGATAACAAAGAGAAAGAAGCTTTCTGAGAAACTTCTTTGTGTTCTGTGAAATCATCTCACAGAGTTACAGCTTTCCCCTCAAGAAGCCTTTCGCTAAGACAGTTCTTGTGGAATTGGCAAAGTGATATTTGGAAGCCCATAGAGGGCTATGGTGAAAAAGGAAATATCCTCAGATGAAATCTGGAAAGAAGATTTCTGAGAAACTGCTTAGTGTTCTGTGAATTCATCTCACAGCGTTATATCTGTATTTCGTGGATCTCTTTGCTAGCCTTATTTCTGTGGAATCTGAGAACAGATATTTCGAATCCCTTTGAAGACTATAGGGCCAAAGGAAATATCCTGCGATAACAAAGAGAAAGAAGCTTTCTGAGAAACTTCTTTCTGTTCTGTGAAATCATCTCACAGAGTTACAGCTTTCCCCTCAAGAAGCCTTTCGCTAAGACAGTTCTTGTGGAATTGGCAAAGTGATATTTGGAAGCCCATAGAGGGCTATGGTGAAAAAGGAAATATCCTCAGATGAAATCTGGAAAGAAGCTTTCTGAGAAACTGCTTAGTGTTCTGTGAATTCATCTCACAGAGTTACATCTGTATTTCGTGGATCTCTTTGCTAGCCTTATTTCTGTGGAATCTGAGAAAAGATATTTCGGATCCCTATGAAGATTATAGGGCCAAAGGAAATATCCTCCGATAACAAAGAGAAAGAAGCTTTCTGAGAAACTTCTTTGTGTTCTGTGAAATCATCTCACAGAGTTACAGCTTTCCTCTCAAGAAGCCTTTCGCTAAGACAGTTCTTGTGGAATTGGCAAAGTGATATTTAGAAGCCCATAGAGGGCTATGGTGAAAAAGGGAATATCCTCAGATGAAATCGTGAAAGAAGCCTTCTGAGAAACTGCTTAGTATTCTGTGAATTCATCTCACAGAGTTACATCTGTATTTCGTGGATCTCTTTGCTAGCCTTATTTCTGTGGAATCTGAGAACAGATATTTCGGATCCCTTTGAAGACTATAGGGCCAAAGGAAATATCCTCCGATAACAAAGAGAAAGAAGCTTTCTGAGAAACTTCTTTGTGTTCTGTGAAATCATCTCACAGAGTTACAGCTTTCCCCTCAAGAAGCCTTTCGCTAAGACAGTTCTTGTGGAATTGGCAAAGTGATATTTGGAAGCCCATAGAGGGCTATGGTGAAAAAGGAAATATCCTCAGATGAAATCTGGAAAGAAGCTTTCTGAGAAACTGCTTAGTGTTCTGTGAATTCATCTCACAGAGTTACATCTGTATTTCGTGGATCTCTTTGCTAGCCTTGTTTCTGTGGAATCTGAGAACAGATATTTCGAATCCCTTTGAAGACTATAGGGCCAAAGGAAATATCCTGCGATAACAAAGAGAAAGAAGCTTTCTGAGAAACTTCTTTGTGTTCTGTGAAACAATCTCACAGAGTTACAGCTTTCCCCTCAAGAAGCCTTTCGCTAAGACAGTTCTTGTGGAATTGGCAAAGTGATATTTGGAAGCCCATAGGGGGCTATGGTGAAAAAGGAAATATCCTCAGATGAAATCTGGAAAGAAGCTTTCTGAGAAACTGCTTAGTGTTCTGTGAATTCATCTCACAGAGTTACATCTGTATTTCGTGGATCTCTTTGCTATCCTTATTTCTGTGGAATCTGAGAACAGATATTTCGGATCCCTTTAAAGAGTATAGGGCCAAAGGAAATATCCTGCGGTAACAAAGAGAAAGAAGCTTTCTGAGCAACTTCTTTGGGTTCTGTGAAATCATCTCACAGAGTTACAGCTTTCCCCTCAAGAAGCCTTTCGCTAATACAGTTTTTGTGGAATTGGCAAAGTGATATTTGGAAGCCCATAGAGGGCTATGGTGAAAAAGGAAATATCCTCAGATGAAATCTGGAAAGAAGCTTTTTGAGAAACTGCTTAGTGTTCTGTGAATTCATCTCACAGAGTTACATCTGTATTTCGTGGATCTCTTTGCCAGCCTTATTTCTCTGGAATCTGAGAACAGATATTTCGAATCCCTTTGAAGACTATAGGGCCAAAGGAAATTTCCTCCCAAAACAAAGAGAAAGAAACTTTCTGAGAAACTTCTTTGTGTTCTGTGAAATCATCTCACAGAGTTACAGCTTTCCACTCAAGAAGCCTTTCGCTCAGACAGTTCTTGTGGAATTGGCAAAGAGATATTTGGAATCCCAGAGAGGGCTAGGGTGAAAAAGGAAATATCCTCAGATGAAATCTGGAAAGAAGCTTTCTGAGAAACTGCTTAGTGTTCTGTGAATTCATCTCACAGAGTTACATGTGTATTTCGTGGATCTCTTTGCTACCTTATTTCTGTGGAATCTGAGAAAAGATATTTCGGATCCCTGTGAAGACTAAAGGGACAAAAGAAATATCCTCCGATAACAAAGAGAAAGAAGCTTTCTGAGAAACTTCTTTGTGTTCTGTGAAATCATCTCACAGAGTTACAGCTTTCCCCTCAAGAAGCCTTTCGCTAAGACAGTTCTTGTGGAATTGGCAAAGTGATATTTGGAAGCCCATAGAGGGCTATGGTGAAAAAGGAAATATCCTCAGATGAAATCGGGAAAGAAGCCTTCTGAGAAACTGCTTAGTGTTCTGTGAATTCATCTCACAGAGTTAAATCTGTATTTCGTGGATCTCTTTGCTAGCCTTATTTCTGTGGAATCTGAGAACAGATATTTCGGATCCCTTTGAAGACTATAGGGCCAAAGGAAATATCCTCCGATAACAAAGAGAAAGAAGCTTTCTGAGAAACTTCTTTGTGTTCTGTGAAATCATCTCACAGAGTTACAGCTTTCCCCTCAAGAAGCCTTTCGCTAAGACAGTTCTTGTGGAATTGGCAAAGTGATATTTGGAAGCCCATAGAGGGCTATGGTGAAAAAGGAAATATCCTCAGATGAAATCTGGAAAGAAGCCTTCTGAGAAACTGCTTAGTGTTCTGTGAATTCATCTCACAGCGTTACATCTGTATTTCGTGGATCTCTTTGCTAGCCTTATTTCTGTGGAATCTGAGAACAGATATTTCGGATCCCTTTGAAGACTATAGGGCCAAAGGAAATATCCTCCGATAACAAAGAGAAAGAAGCTTTCTGAGAAACTTCTTTGTGTTCTGTGAAATCATCTCAGAGAGTTACAGCTTTCCCCTCAAGAAGCCTTTCGCTAAGACAGTTCTTGTGGAATTGGCAAAGTGATATTTGGAAGCCCATAGGGGGCTATGGTGAAAAAGGAAATATCCTCAGATGAAATCTGGAAAGAAGCTTTCTGAGAAACTGCTTAGTGTTCTGTGAATTCATCTCACAGAGTTACATCTGTATTTCGTGGATCTCTTTGCTAGCCTTATTTCTGTGGAATCTGAGAACAGAGATTTCGGATCCATTTGAAGACTATAGGGCCAAAGGAAATATCCTCCGAAAAAAAAGAGAAAGAAGCTTACTGAGAAACTTCTTTGTGTTCTGTGAAATCATCTCACAGAGTTACAGCTTTCCCCTCAAGAAGCCTTTCGCTAAGACAGTTCTTGTGGAATTGGCAAAGAGATATTTGGAAGCCCATAGAGGGCTATGGTGAAAAAGGAAATATCCTCAGATGAAATCTGGAAAGAAGCTTTCTGAGAAACTGCTTAGTGTTCTGTGAATTCATCTCACAGAGTTACATGTGTATTTCGTGGATCTCTTTGCTAGCCTTATTTCTGTGGAATCTAAGAAAAGATATTTCGGATCCCTATGAAGACTATAGGGCCAAAGGAAATATCCTCCGATAACAAAGAGAAGGAAGCTTTCTGAGAAACTTCTTTGTGTTCTGTGAAATCATCTCACAGAGTTACAGCTTTCCCCTCAAGAAGCCTTTCGCTAAGACAGTTCTTGTGGAATTGGCAAAGTGATATTTGGAAGCCCATAGAGGGCTATGGTGAAAAAGGAAATATCCTCAGATGAAATCGGGAAAGAAGCCTTCTGAGAAACTGCTTAGTGTTCTGTGAATTCATCTCACAGAGTTAAATCTGTATTTCGTGGATCTCTTTGCTAGCCTTATTTCTGTGGAATCTGAGAACAGATATTTCGGATCCCTTTGAAGACTATAGGGCCAAAGGAAATATCCTCCGATAACAAAGAGAAAGAAGCTTTCTGAGAAACTTCTTTGTGTTCTGTGAAATCATCTCACAGAGTTACAGCTTTCCCCTCAAGAAGCCTTTCGCTAAGACAGTTCTTGTGGAATTGGCAAAGTGATATTTGGAAGCCCATAGAGGGCTATGGTGAAAAAGGAAATATCCTCAGATGAAATCTGGAAAGAAGCCTTCTGAGAAACTGCTTAGTGTTCTGTGAATTCAACTCACAGCGTTACATCTGTATTTCGTGGATCTCTTTGCTAGCGTTATTTCTGTGGAATCTGAGAACAGATATTTCGGATCCCTTTGAAGACTATAGGGCCAAAGGAAATATCCTCCGATAACAAAGAGAAAGAAGCTTTCTGAGAAACTTCTTTGTGTTCTGTGAAATCATCTCAGAGAGTTACAGCTTTCCCCTCAAGAAGCCTTTCGCTAAGACAGTTCTTGTGGAATTGGCAAAGTGATATTTGGAAGCCCATAGGGGGCTATGGTGAAAAAGGAAATATCCTCAGATGAAATCTGGAAAGAAGCTTTCTGAGAAACTGCTTAGTGTTCTGTGAATTCATCTCACAGAGTTACATCTGTATTTCGTGGATCTCTTTGCTAGCCTTATTTCTGTGGAATCTGAGAACAGAGATTTCGGATCCATTTGAAGACTATAGGGCCAAAGGAAATATCCTCCGAAAAAAAAGAGAAAGAAGCTTACTGAGAAACTTCTTTGTGTTCTGTGAAATCATCTCACAGAGTTACAGCTTTCCCCTCAAGAAGCCTTTCGCTAAGACAGTTCTTGTGGAATTGGCAAAGAGATATTTGGAAGCCCATAGAGGGCTATGGTGAAAAAGGAAATATCCTCAGATGAAATCTGGAAAGAAGCTTTCTGAGAAACTGCTTAGTGTTCTGTGAATTCATCTCACAGAGTTACATGTGTATTTCGTGGATCTCTTTGCTAGCCTTATTTCTGTGGAATCTAAGAAAAGATATTTCGGATCCCTATGAAGACTATAGGGCCAAAGGAAATATCCTCCGATAACAAAGAGAAGGAAGCTTTCTGAGAAACTTCTTTGTGTTCTGTGAAATCATCTCACAGAGTTACAGCTTTCCCCTCAAGAAGCCTTTCGCTAAGACAGTTCTTGTGGAATTGGCAAAGTGATATTTGGAAGCCCATAGAGGGCTATGGTGAAAAAGGAAATATCCTCAGATGAAATCGGGAAAGAAGCCTTCTGAGAAACTGCTTAGTGTTCTGTGAATTCATCTCACAGAGTTAAATCTGTATTTCGTGGATCTCTTTGGTAGCCTTATTTCTGTGGAATCTGAGAACAGATATTTCGGATCCCTTTGAAGACTATAGGGCCAAAGGAAATATCCTCCGATAACAAAGAGAAAGAAGCTTTCTGAGAAACTTCTTTGTGTTCTGTGAAATCATCTCACAGAGTTACAGCTTTCCCCTCAAGAAGCCTTTCGCTAAGACAGTTCTTGTGGAATTGGCAAAGTGATATTTGGAAGCCCATAGAGGGCTATGGTGAAAAAGGAAATATCCTCAGATGAAATCTGGAAAGAAGCTTTCTGAGAAACTGCTTAGTGTTCTGTGAATTCATCTCACAGCGTTACATCTGTATTTCGTGGATCTCTTTGCTAGCCTTATTTCTGTGGAATCTGAGATCAGATATTTCGGATCCCTTTGAAGACTATAGGGCCAAAGGAAATATCCTCCGATAACAAAGAGAAAGAAGCTTTCTGAGAAACTTCTTTGTGTTCTGTGAAATCATCTCAAAGTGTTACAGCTTTCCCCTCAAGAAGCCTTTCGCTAAGACAGTTCTTGTGGAATTGGCAAAGTGATATTTGGAAGCCCATAGGGGGCTATGGTGAAAAAGGAAATATCCTCAGATGAAATCTGGAAAGAAGCTTTCTGAGAAACTGCTTAGTGTTCTGTGAATTCATCTCACAGAGTTACATCTGTATTTCGTGGATCTCTTTGCTAGCCTTATTTCTGTGGAATCTGAGAACAGAGATTTCGGATCCATTTGAAGACTATAGGGCCAAAGGAAATATCCTCCGAAAAAAAAGAGAAAGAAGCTTACTGAGAAACTTCTTTGTGTTCTGTGAAATCATCTCACAGAGTTACAGCTTTCCCCTCAAGAAGCCTTTCGCTAAGACAGTTCTTGTGGAATTGGCAAAGAGATATTTGGAAGCCCATAGAGGGCTATGGTGAAAAAGGAAATATCCTCAGATGAAATCTGGAAAGAAGCTTTCTGAGAAACTGCTTAGTGTTCTGTGAATTCATCTCACAGAGTTACATGTGTATTTCGTGGATCTCTTTGCTAGCCTTATTTCTGTGGAATCTAAGAAAAGATATTTCGGATCCCTATGAAGACTATAGGGCCAAAGGAAATATCCTCCGATAACAAAGAGAAGGAAGCTTTCTGAGAAACTTCTTTGTGTTCTGTGAAATCATCTCACAGAGTTACAGCTTTCCCCTCAAGAAGCCTTTCGCTAAGACAGTTCTTGTGGAATTGGCAAAGTGATATTTGGAAGCCCATAGAGGGCTATGGTGAAAAAGGAAATATCCTCAGATGAAATCGGGAAAGAAGCCTTCTGAGAAACTGCTTAGTGTTCTGTGAATTCATCTCACAGAGTTAAATCTGTATTTCGTGGATCTCTTTGGTAGCCTTATTTCTGTGGAATCTGAGAACAGATATTTCGGATCCCTTTGAAGACTATAGGGCCAAAGGAAATATCCTCCGATAACAAAGAGAAAGAAGCTTTCTGAGAAACTTCTTTGTGTTCTGTGAAATCATCTCACAGAGTTACAGCTTTCCCCTCAAGAAGCCTTTCGCTAAGACAGTTCTTGTGGAATTGGCAAAGTGATATTTGGAAGCCCATAGAGGGCTATGGTGAAAAAGGAAATATCCTCAGATGAAATCTGGAAAGAAGCTTTCTGAGAAACTGCTTAGTGTTCTGTGAATTCATCTCACAGCGTTACATCTGTATTTCGTGGATCTCTTTGCTAGCCTTATTTCTGTGGAATCTGAGAACAGATATTTCGGATCCCTTTGAAGACTATAGGGCCAAAGGAAATATCCTCCGATAACAAAGAGAAAGAAGCTTTCTGAGAAACTTCTTTGTGTTCTGTGAAATCATCTCAAAGTGTTACAGCTTTCCCCTCAAGAAGCCTTTCGCTAAGACAGTTCTTGTGGAATTGGCAAAGTGATATTTGGAAGCCCATAGGGGGCTATGGTGAAAAAGGAAATATCCTCAGATGAAATCTGGAAAGAAGCTTTCTGAGAAACTGCTTAGTGTACTGTGAATTCATCTCACAGAGTTACATGTGTATTTCGTGGATCTCTTTGCTAGCCTTATTTCTGTGGAATCTGAGAACAGATATTTCGGATCCCTTTGAAGACTATAGGGCCAAAGGAAATATCCTCCGATAACAAAGAGAAAGAAGCTTTCTGAGAAACTTCTTTGTGTTCTGTGAAATCATCTCACAGAGTTACAGCTTTCCCCTCAAGAAGCCTTTCGCTAAGACAGTTCTTGTGGAATTGGCAAAGTGATATTTGGAAGCCCTTAGAGGGCTATGGTGAAAAAGGAAATATCCTCAGATGAAATCTGGAAAGAAGCTTTCTGAGAAACTGCTTAGTGTTCTGTGAATTCATCTCACAGAGTTACATGTGTATTTCGTGGATCTCTTTGCTAGCCTTATTTCTGTGGAATCTGAGAAAAGATATTTCGGATCCCTATGAAGACTATAGGGCCAAAGGAAATATCCTCCGATAACAAAGAGAAGGCAGCTTTCTGAGAAACTTCTTTCTGTTCTGTGAAATCATCTCACAGAGTTACAGCTTTCCCCTCAAGAAGCCTTTCGCACAGACAGTTCTTTTGGAATTGGCAAAGTGATATTTGGAAGCCCATAGAGGGCTATGGTGAAAAAGGAAATATCCTCAGATGAAATCGGGAAAGAAGCCTTCTGAGAAACTGCTTAGTGTTCTGTTAATTCATCTCAGAGAGTTACATGTTTATTTCGTGGATCTCTTTGCTAGCCTTATTTCTGTGGAATCTGAGAACAGATATTTCGGATCCCTTTGAAGACTATAGGGCCAAAGGAAATGTCCTCCGATAACAAAGAGAAAGAAGCTTTCTGAGAAACTTCTTTGTGTTCTGTGAAATCATCTCACAGAGTTACAGCTTTCCCCTCAAGAAGCCTTTCGCTAAGACAGTTCTTGTGGAATTGGCAAAGTGATATTTGGAAGCCCATAGAGGGCTATGGTGAAAAAGGAAATATCCTCAGATGAAATCTGGAAAGAAGCTTTCTGAGAAACTGCTTAGTGTTCTGTGAATTCATCTCACAGTGTTACATCTGTATTTCGTGGATCTCTTTGCTAGCCTTATTTCTGTGGAATCTGAGAACAGATATTTCGAATCCCTTTGAAGACTATAGGGCCAAAGGAAATATCCTCCGATAACAAAGAGAAAGAAGCTTTCTGAGAAACTTCTTTGTGTTCTGTGAAATCATCTCACAGAGTTACAGCTTTCCCCTCAAGAAGCCTTTCGCTAAGACAGTTCTTGTGGAATTGGCAAAGTGATATTTGGAAGCCCATAGAGGGCTATGGTGAAAAAGGAAATATCCTCAGATGAAATCTGGAAAGAAGCTTTCTGAGAAACTGCTTAGTGTTCTGTGAATTCATCTCACAGAGTTACATCTGTATTTCGTGGATCTCTTTGCTAGCCTTATTTCTGTGGAATCTGAGAACAGAGATTTCGGATCCCTTTGAAGACTATAGGGCCAAAGGAAATATCCTCCGAAAAAAAAGAGAAAGAAGCTTACTGAGAAACTTCTTTGTGTTCTGTGAAATCATCTCACAGAGTTACAGCTTTCCCCTCAAGAAGCCTTTCGCTAAGACAGTTCTTGTGGAATTGGCAAAGAGATATTTGGAAGCCCATAGAGGGCTATGGTGAAAAAGGAAATATCCTCAGATGAAATCTGGAAAGAAGCTTTCTGAGAAACTGCTTAGTGTTCTGTGAATTCATCTCACAGAGTTACATGTGTATTTCGTGGATCTCTTTGCTAGCCTTATTTCTGTGGAATCTAAGAAAAGATATTTCGGATCCCTATGAAGACTATAGGGCCAAAGGAAATATCCTCCGATAACAAAGAGAAGGAAGCTTTCTGAGAAACTTCTTTGTGTTCTGTGAAATCATCTCACAGAGTTACAGCTTTCCCCTCAAGAAGCCTTTCGCTAAGACAGTTCTTGTGGAATTGGCAAAGTGATATTTGGAAGCCCATAGAGGGCTATGGTGAAAAAGGAAATATCCTCAGATGAAATCGGGAAAGAAGCCTTCTGAGAAACTGCTTAGTGTTCTGTGAATTCATCTCACAGAGTTAAATCTGTATTTCGTGGATCTCTTTGGTAGCCTTATTTCTGTGGAATCTGAGAACAGATATTTCGGATCCCTTTGAAGACTATAGGGCCAAAGGAAATATCCTCCGATAACAAAGAGAAAGAAGCTTTCTGAGAAACTTCTTTGTGTTCTGTGAAATCATCTCACAGAGTTACAGCTTTCCCCTCAAGAAGCCTTTCGCTAAGACAGTTCTTGTGGAATTGGCAAAGTGATATTTGGAAGCCCATAGAGGGCTATGGTGAAAAAGGAAATATCCTCAGATGAAATCTGGAAAGAAGCTTTCTGAGAAACTGCTTAGTGTTCTGTGAATTCATCTCACAGCGTTACATCTGTATTTCGTGGATCTCTTTGCTAGCCTTATTTCTGTGGAATCTGAGAACAGATATTTCGGATCCCTTTGAAGACTATAGGGCCAAAGGAAATATCCTCCGATAACAAAGAGAAAGAAGCTTTCTGAGAAACTTCTTTGTGTTCTGTGAAATCATCTCAAAGTGTTACAGCTTTCCCCTCAAGAAGCCTTTCGCTAAGACAGTTCTTGTGGAATTGGCAAAGTGATATTTGGAAGCCCATAGGGGGCTATGGTGAAAAAGGAAATATCCTCAGATGAAATCTGGAAAGAAGCTTTCTGAGAAACTGCTTAGTGTACTGTGAATTCATCTCACAGAGTTACATGTGTATTTCGTGGATCTCTTTGCTAGCCTTATTTCTGTGGAATCTGAGAACAGATATTTCGGATCCCTTTGAAGACTATAGGGCCAAAGGAAATATCCTCCGATAACAAAGAGAAAGAAGCTTTCTGAGAAACTTCTTTGTGTTCTGTGAAATCATCTCACAGAGTTTCAGCTTTCCCCTCAAGAAGCCTTTCGCTCAGACAGTTCTTGTGGAATTGGCAAAGAGATATTTGGAAGCCCATAGAGGGGTAAGGTGAAAAAGGAAATATCCTCAGATGAAATCTGGAAAGAAGCTTTCTGAGAAACTGCTTAGTGTTCTGTGAATTCATCTCACAGAGTTACATGTGTATTTCGTGGATCTCTTTGCTAGCCTTATTTCTGTGGAAACTGAGAAAAGATATTTCGGATCCCTATGAAGACTTTAGGGCCAAAGGAAATATCCTCCGATAACAAAGAGAAAGAAGCTTTCTGAGAAACTTCTTTGTGTTCTGTGAAATCATCTCACAGAGTTACAGCTTTCCCCTCAAGAAGCCTTTCGCTAAGACAGTTCTTGTGGAATTGGCAAAGTGATATTTGGAAGCCCATAGAGGGCTATGGTGAAAAAGGAAATATCCTCAGATGAAATCTGGAAAGAAGCTTTCTGAGAAACTGCTTAGTGTTCTGTGAATTCATCTCACAGAGTTACATCTGTATTTCGTGGATCTCTGTGCTAGCCTTATTTCTGTGGAATCTGAGAACAGAGATTTCGGATCCATTTGAAGACTATAGGGCCAAAGGAAATATCCTCCGATAACAAAGAGAAAGAAGCTTTCTGAGAAACTTCTTTCTGTTCTGTGAAATCATCTCACAGAGTTACAGCTTTCCCCTCAAGAAGCCTTTCGCTAAGACAGTTCTTGTGGAATTGGCAAAGTGATATTTGGAAGCCCTTAGAGGGCTATGGTGAAAAAGGAAATATCCTCAGATGAAATCTGGAAAGAAGCTTTCTGAGAAACTGCTTAGTGTTCTGTGAATTCATCTCACAGAGTTACATGTGTATTTCGTGGATCTCTTTGCTAGCCTTATTTCTGTGGAATCTGAGAAAAGATATTTCGGATCCCTATGAAGACTATAGGGCCAAAGGAAATATCCTCCGATAACAAAGAGAAGGCAGCTTTCTGAGAAACTTCTTTCTGTTCTGTGAAATCATCTCACAGAGTTACAGCTTTCCCCTCAAGAAGCCTTTCGCACAGACAGTTCTTTTGGAATTGGCAAAGTGATATTTGGAAGCCCATAGAGGGCTATGGTGAAAAAGGAAATATCCTCAGATGAAATCGGGAAAGAAGCCTTCTGAGAAACTGCTTAGTGTTCTGTTAATTCATCTCAGAGAGTTACATGTGTATTTCGTGGATCTCTTTGCTAGCCTTATTTCTGTGGAATCTGAGAACAGATATTTCGGATCCCTTTGAAGACTATAGGGCCAAAGGAAATGTCCTCCGATAACAAAGAGAAAGAAGCTTACTGAGAAACTTCTTTGTGTTCTGTGAAATCATCTCACAGAGTTACAGCTTTCCCCTCAAGAAGCCTTTCGCTAAGACAGTTCTTGTGGAATTGGCAAAGTGATATTTGGAAGCCCATAGAGGGCTATGGTGAAAAAGGAAATATCCTCAGATGAAATCTGGAAAGAAGCTTTCTGAGAAACTGCTTAGTGTTCTGTGAATTCATCTCACAGTGTTACATCTGTATTTCGTGGATCTCTTTGCTAGCCTTATTTCTGTGGAATCTGAGAACAGATATTTCGAATCCCTTTGAAGACTATAGGGCCAAAGGAAATATCCTCCGATAACAAAGAGAAAGAAGCTTTCTGAGAAACTTCTTTCTGTTCTGTGAAATCATCTCACAGAGTTACAGCTTTCCCCTCAAGAAGCCTTTCGCTTCGACAGTTCTTGTGGAATTGGCAAAGTGATATTTGGAAGCCCATAGAGGGCTATGGTGAAAAAGGAAATATCCTCAGATGAAATCTGGAAAGAAGCTTTCTGAGAAACTGCTTAGTGTTCTGTGAATTCATCTCACAGAGTTACATGTGTATTTCGTGGATCTCTTTGCTAGCCTTATTTCTGTGGAATCTGAGAAAAGATATTTCGGATCCCTATGAAGATTATAGGGCCAAAGGAAATATCCTCCGATAACAAAGAGAAAGAAGCTTTCTGAGAAACTTCTTTGTGTTCTGTGAAATCATCTCACAGAGTTACAGCTTTCCCCTCAAGAAGCCTTTCGCTAAGACAGTTCTTGTGGAATTGGCAAAGTGATATTTGGAAGCCCATAGAGGGCTATGGTGAAAAAGGAAATATCCTCAGATGAAATCGTGAAAGAAGCCTTCTGAGAAACTGCTTAGTATTCTGTGAATTCATCTCACAGAGTTACATGTGTATTTCGTGGATCTCTTTGCTAGCCTTATTTCTGTGGAATCTGAGAACAGATATTTCGGATCCCTTTGAAGACTATAGGGCCAAAGGAAATATCCTAAGATAACAAAGAGAAAGAAGCTTTCTGAGAAACTTCTTTGTGTTCTGTGAAATCATCTCACAGAGTTACAGCTTTCCCCTCAAGAAGCCTTTCGCTAAGACAGTTCTTGTGGAATTGGCAAAGTGATATTTGGAAGCCCATAGAGGGCTATGGTGAAAAAGGAAATATCCTCAGATGAAATCTGGAAAGAAGCTTTCTGAGAAACTGCTTAGTGTTCTGTGAATTCATCTCACAGAGTTACATCTGTATTTCGTGGATCTCTTTGCTAGCCTTGTTTCTGTGGAATCTGAGAACAGATATTTCGAATCCCTTTGAAGACTATAGGGCCAAAGGAAATATCCTGCGATAACAAAGAGAAAGAAGCTTTCTGAGAAACTTCTTTGTGTTCTGTGAAATCATCTCACAGAGTTACAGCTTTCCCCTCAAGAAGCCTTTCGCTAAGACAGTTCTTGTGGAATTGGCAAAGTGATATTTGGAAGCCCATAGAGGGCTATGGTGAAAAAGGAAATATCCTCAGATGAAATCGGGAAAGAAGCCTTCTGAGAAACTGCTTAGTGTTCTGTGAATTTATCTCACAGCGTTACATCTGTATTTCGTGGATCTCTTTGCTAGCCTTATTTCTGTGGAATCTGAGAACAGATATTTCGGATCCCTTTGAAGACTATAGGGCCAAAGGAAATATCCTCCGATAACAAAGAGAAAGAAGCTTTCTGAGAAACTTCTTTGTGTTCTGTGAAATCATCTCACAGAGTTACAGCTTTCCCCTCAAGAAGCCTTTCGCTAAGACAGTTCTTGTGGAATTGGCAAAGTGATATTTGGAAGCCCATAGAGGGCTATGGTGAAAAAGGAAATATCCTCAGATGAAATCTGGAAAGAAGCTTTCTGAGAAACTGCTTAGTGTTCTGTGAATTCATCTCACAGAGTTACATCTGTATTTCGTGGATCTCTTTGCTAGCCTTATTTCTGTGGAATCTGAGAACAGATATTTCGGATCCCTTTAAAGAGTATAGGGCCAAAGGAAATATCCTGCGGTAACAAAGAGAAAGAAGCTTTCTGAGCAACTTCTTTGTGTTCTGTGAAATCATCTCACAGAGTTACAGCTTTCCCCTCAAGAAGCCTTTCGCTAATACAGTTTTTGTGGAATTGGCAAAGTGATATTTGGAAGCCCATAGAGGGCTATGGTGAAAAAGGAAATATCCTCAGATGAAATCTGGAAAGAAGCTTTTTGAGAAACTGCTTAGTGTTCTGTGAATTCATCTCAAAGAGTTACATCTGTATTTCGTGGATCTCTTTGCCAGCCTTATTTCTGTGGAATCTGAGAACAGATATTTCGAATCCCTTTGAAGACTATAGGGCCAAAGGAAATTTCCTCCGATAACAAAGAGAAAGAAGCTTTCTGAGAAACTTCTTTGTGTTCTGTGAAATCATCTCACAGAGTTACAGCTTTCCACTCAAGAAGCCTTTCGCTCAGACAGTTCTTGTGGAATTGGCAAGGAGATATTTGGAAGCCCAGAGAGGGCTATGGTGAAAAAGGAAATATCCTCAGATGAAATCTGGAAAGAAGCTTTCTGAGAAACTGCTTAGTGTTCTGTGAATTCATCTCACAGAGTTACATGTGTATTTCGTGGATCTCTTTGCTACCTTATTTCTGTGGAATCTGAGAAAAGATATTTCGGATCCCTATGAAGACTATAGGGCCAAAGGAAATATCCTCCGACAACAAAGAGAAAGAAGCTTTCTGAGAAACTTCTTTGTGTTCTGTGAAATCATCTCACAGAGTTACAGCTTTCCCCTCAAGAAACCTTTCGCTAAGACAGTTCTTGTGGAATTGGCAAAGTGATATTTGGAAGCCCATATAGGGCTATGGTGAAAAAGGAAATATCCTCAGATGAAATCGGGAAAGAAGCCTTCTGAGAAACTGCTTAGTGTTCTGTGAATTCATCTCAGAGAGTTAAATCTGTATTTCGTGGATCTCTTTGCTAGCCTTATTTCTGTGGAATCTGAGAACAGATATTTCGGATCCCTTTGAAGACTATAGGGCCAAAGGAAATATCCTCCGATAACAAAGAGAAAGAAGCTTTCTGAGAAACTTCTTTGTGTTCTGTGAAATCATCTCACAGAGTTACAGCTTTCCCCTCAAGAAGCCTTTCGCTAAGACAGTTCTTGTGGAATTGGCAAAGTGATATTTGGAAGCCCATAGAGGGCTATGGTGAAAAAGGAAATATCCTCAGATGAAATCTGGAAAGAAGCTTTCTGAGAAACTGCTTAGTGTTCTGAGATTTCATCTCACAGCGTTACATCTGTATTTCGTGGATCTCTTTGCTAGCCTTATTTCTGTGGAATCTGAGAACAGATATTTCGGATCCCTTTGAAGACTATAGGGCCAAAGGAAATATCCTCCGATAACAAAGAGAAAGAAGCTTTCTGAGAAACTTCTTTGTGTTCTGTGAAATCATCTCACAGAGTTACAGCTTTCCCCTCAAGAGGCCTTTCGCTAAGACAGTTCTTGTGGAATTGGCAAAGTGATATTTGGAAGCCCATAGGGGGCTATGGTGAAAAAGGAAATATCCTCAGATGAAATCTGGAAAGAAGCTTTCTGAGAAACTGCTTAGTGTTCTGTGAATTCATCTCACAGAGTTACATCTGTATTTCGTGGATCTCTTTGCTAGCCTTATTTCTGTGGAATCTGAGAACAGAGATTTCGGATCCATTTGAAGACTATAGGGCCAAAGGAAATATCCTCCGAAAACAAAGAGAAAGAAGCTTTCTGAGAAACTTCTTTGTGTTCTGTGAAACCATCTCACAGAGTTACAGCTTTCCCCTCAAGAAGCCTTTCGCTAAGACAGTTCTTGTGGAATTGGCAAAGTGATATTTGGAAGCCCATAGAGGGCTATGTTGAAAAAGGAAATATCCTCAGATGAAATCTGGAAAGAAGCCTTCTGAGAAACTGCTTAGTGTTCTGTGAATTCATCTCACAGAGTTAAATCTGTATTTCGTGGATCTCTTTGCTAGCCTTATTTCTGTGGAATCTGAGAACAGATATTTCGGATCCCTTTGAAGACTATAGGGCCAAAGGAAATATCCTCCGATAACAAAGAGAAAGAAGCTTTCTGAGAAACTTCTTTGTGTTCTGTGAAATCATCTCACAGAGTTACAGCTTTCCCCTCAAGAAGCCTTTCGCTCAGACAGTTCTTGTGGAATTGGCAAAGAGATATTTGGAAGCCCAGAGAGGGCTATGGTGAAAAAGGAAATATCCTCAGATGAAATCTGGAAAGAAGCTTTCTGAGAAACTGCTTAGTGTTCTGTGAATTCATCTCACAGAGTTACATGTGTATTTCGTGGATCTCATTGCTACCTTATTTCTGTGGAATCTGAGAAAAGATATTTCGGATCCCTATGAAGACTATAGGGCCAAAGGAAATATCCTCCGATAACAAAGAGAAAGAAGCTTTCTGAGAAACTTCTTTGTGTTCTGTGAAATCATCTCACAGAGTTACAGCTTTCCCCTCAAGAAGCCTTTCGCT
Organism: Macaca nemestrina; assembly: GCF_043159975.1. Taxonomy (NCBI): domain Eukaryota; kingdom Metazoa; phylum Chordata; class Mammalia; order Primates; family Cercopithecidae; genus Macaca; species Macaca nemestrina. Next base: position 92,787,386 of record NC_092125.1, read on the forward strand.
AAGACAGTTCTTGTGGAATTGGCAACGTGATATTTGGAAGCCCATAGAGGGCTATGGTGAAAAAGGAAATATCCTCAGATGAAATCGGGAAAGAAGCCTTCTGAGAAACTGCTTAGTGTTCTGTGAATTCATCTCACAGAGTTACATCTGTATTTAGTGGATCTCTTTGCTAGCCTTATTTCTGTGGAATCTGAGAACAGATATTTCGGATCCCTTTGAAGACTATAGGGCCAAAGGAAATATCCTCCGATAACAAAGAGAAAGAAGCTTTCTGAGAAACTTCTTTGTGTTCTGTGAAATCATCTCACAGAGTTACAGCTTTCCCCTCAAGAAGCCTTTCGCTAAGACAGTTCTTGTGGAATTGGCAAAGTGATATTTGGAAGCCCATAGAGGTCTATGGTGAAAAAGGAAATATCCTCAGATGAAATCGGGAAAGAAGCCTTCTGAGAAACTGCTTAGTGTTCTGTGAATTCATCTCACAGAGTTAAATCTGTATTTCGTGGATCTCTTTGCTAGCCTTATTTCTGTGGAATCTGAGAACAGATATTTCGAATCCCTTTGAAGACTATAGGGCCAAAGGAAATATCCTCCGATAACAAAGAGAAAGAAGCTTTCTGAGAAACTTCTTTGTGTTCTGTGAAATCATCTCACAGAGTTACAGCTTTCCCCTCAAGAAGCCTTTCGCTAAGACAGTTCTTGTGGAATTGGCAAAGTGATATTTGGAAGCCCGTAGAGGGCTATGGTGAAAAAGGAAATATCCTCAGATGAAATCTGGAAAGAAGCTTTCTGAGAAACTGCTTAGTGTTCTGTGAATTCATCTCACAGCGTTACATCTGTATTTCGTGGATCTCTTTGCTAGCCTTATTTCTGTGGAATCTGAGAACAGATATTTCGGATCCCTTTGAAGACTATAGGGCCAAAGGAAATATCCTCCGATAACAAAGAGAAAGAAGCTTTCTGAGAAACTTCTTTGTGTTCTGTGAAATCATCTCACAGAGTTACAGCTTTCCCCTCAAGAAGCCTTTCGCTAAGACAGTTCTTGTGGAATTGGCAAAGTGATATTTGGAAGCCCATAGGGGGCTATGGTGAAAAAGGAAATATCCTCAGATGAAATCTGGAAAGAAACTTTCTGAGAAACTGCTTAGTGTTCTGTGAATTCATCTCACAGAGTTACATCTGTATTTCGTGGATCTCTTTACTAGCCTTATTTCTGTGGAATCTGAGAACAGAGATTTCGGATCCATTTGAAGACTATAGGGCCAAAGGAAATATCCTCCGAAAACAAAGAGAAAGAAGCTTACTGAGAAACTTCTTTGTGTTCTGTGAAATCATCTCACAGAGTTACAGCTTTCCCCTCAAGAAGCCTTTCGCTAAGACAGTTCTTGTGGAATTGGCAAAGTGATATTTGGAAGCCCATAGAGGGCTATGGTGAAAAAGGAAATATCCTCAGATGAAATCTGGAAAGAAGCTTTCTGAGAAACTGCTTAGGGTTCTGTGAATTCATCTCACAGAGTTACATGTGTATTTCGTGGATCTCTTTGCTAGTCTTATTTCTGTGGAATCTAAGAAAAGATATTTCGGATCCCTATGAAGACTATAGGGCCAAAGGAAATATCCTCCGGTAACAAAGAGAAAGAAGCTTTCTGAGAAACTTCTTTGTGTTCTGTGAAATCATCTCACAGAGTTACAGCTTTCCCCTCAAGAAGCCTTTCGCTAAGACAGTTCTTGTGGAATTGGCAAAGTGATATTTGGAAGCCCATAGAGGGCTATGGTGAAAAAGGAAATATCCTCAGATGAAATCTGGAAAGAAGCTTTCTGAGAAACTGCTTAGTGTTCTGTGAATTCATCTCACAGCGTTACATCTGTATTTCGTGGATCTCTTTGCTAGCCTTATTTCTGTGGAATCTAAGAAAAGATATTTCGGATCCCTTTGAAGACTACAGGGCCAAAGGAAATATCCTCCGATAACAAAGAGAAAGAAGCTTTCTGAGAAACTTCTTTGTGTTCTGTGAAATCATCTCACAGAGTTACAGCTTTCCCCTCAAGAAGCCTTTCGCTAAGACAGTTCTTGTGGAATTGGCAAAGTGATATTTGGAAGCCCATAGAGGGCTATGGTGAAAAAGGAAATATCCTCAGATGAAATCGGGAAAGAAGCCTTCTGAGAAACTGCTTAGTGTTCTGTGAATTCATCTCACAGAGTTACATCTGTATTTCGTGGATCTCTTTGCTAGCCTTATTTCTGTGGAATCTGAGAACAGATATTTCGGATCCCTTTGAAGACTATAGGGCCAAAGGAAATATCCTCCGATAACAAAGAGAAAGAAGCTTTCTGAGAAACTTCTTTGTGTTCTGTGAAATCATCTCACAGAGTTACAGCTTTCCCCTCAAGAAGCCTTTCGCTAAGACAGTTCTTGTGGAATTGGCAAAGTGATATTTGGAAGCCCATAGAGGGCTATGGTGAAAAAGGAAATATCCTCAGATGAAATCGGGAAAGAAGCCTTCTGAGAAACTGCTTAGTGTTCTGTGAATTCATCTCACAGAGTTAAATCTGTATTTCGTGGATCTCTTTGCTAGCCTTATTTCTGTGGAATCTGAGAACAGATATTTCGAATCCCTTTGAAGACTATAGGGCCAAAGGAAATATCCTCCGATAACAAAGAGAAAGAAGCTTTCTGAGAAACTTCTTTGTGTTCTGTGAAATCATCTCACAGAGTTACAGCTTTCCCCTCAAGAAGCCTTTCGCTAAGACAGTTCTTGTGGAATTGGCAAAGTGATATTTGGAAGCCCATAGAGGGCTATGGTGAAAAAGGAAATATCCTCAGATGAAATCTGGAAAGAAGCTTTCTGAGAAACTGCTTAGTGTTCTGTGAATTCATCTCACAGCGTTACATCTGTATTTCGTGGATCTCTTTGCTAGCCTTATTTCTGTGGAATCTGAGAACAGATATTTCGGATCCCTTTGAAGACTATAGGGCCAAAGGAAATATCCTCCGATAACAAAGAGAAAGAAGCTTTCTGAGAAACTTCTTTGTGTTCTGTGAAATCATCTCACAGAGTTACAGCTTTCCCCTCAAGAAGCCTTTCGCTAAGACAGTTCTTGTGGAATTGGCAAAGTGATATTTGGAAGCCCATAGGGGGCTATGGTGAAAAAGGAAATATCCTCAGATGAAATCTGGAAAGAAACTTTCTGAGAAACTGCTTAGTGTTCTGTGAATTCATCTCACAGAGTTACATCTGTATTTCGTGGATCTCTTTGCTAGCCGTATTTCTGTGGAATCTGAGAACAGAGATTTCGGATCCATTTGAAGACTATAGGGCCAAAGGAAATATCCTCCGAAAACAAAGAGAAAGAAGCTTACTGAGAAACTTCTTTGTGTTCTGTGAAATCATCTCACAGAGTTACAGCTTTCCCCTCAAGAAACCTTTCGCTAAGACAGTTCTTGTGGAATTGGCAAAGAGATATTTGGAAGCCCATAGAGGGCTATGGTGAAAAAGGAAATATCCTCAGATGAAATCTGGAAAGAAGCTTTCTGAGAAACTGCTTAGGGTTCTGTGAATTCATCTCACAGAGTTACATGTGTATTTCGTGGATCTCTTTGCTAGTCTTATTTCTGTGGAATCTAAGAAAAGATATTTCGGATCCCTATGAAGACTATAGGGCCAAAGGAAATATCCTCCGATAACAAAGAGAAAAAAGCTTTCTGAGAAACTTCTTTGTGTTCTGTGAAATCATCTCACAGAGTTACAGCTTTCCCCTCAAGAAGCCTTTCGCTAAGACAGTTCTTGTGGAATTGGCAAAGTGATATTTGGAAGCCCTTAGAGGGCTATGGTGAAAAAGGAAATATCCTCAGATGAAATCTGGAAAGAAGCTTTCTGAGAAACTGCTTAGTGTTCTGTGAATTCATCTCACAGAGTTACATCTGTATTTCGTGGATCTCTTTGCTAGCCTTATTTCTGTGGAATCTGAGAACAGATATTTCGGATCCCTTTGAAGACTATAGGGCCAAAGGAAATATCCTCCGATAACAAAGAGAAAGAAGCTTTCTGAGAAACTACTTTGTGTTCTGTGAAATCATCTCACAGAGTTACAGCTTTCCCCTCAATAAGCCTTTCGCTAATACAGTTCTTTTGGAATTGGCAAAGAGATATTTGGAAGCCCCTAGAGGGCTATGGTGAAAAAGGAAATATCCTCAGATGAAATCTGGAAAGAAGCTTTCTGAGAAACTGCTTAGTGTTCTGTGAATTCATCTCACAGAGTTACATGTGTATTTCGTGGATCTCTTTGCTAGCCTTATTTCTGTGGAATCTGAGAAAAGATATTTCGGATCCCTATGAAGACTATAGGGCCAAAGGAAATATCCTCCGATAACAAAGAGAAGGAAGCTTTCTGAGAAACTTCTTTGTGTTCTGTGAAATCATCTCACAGAGTTACAGCTTTCCCCTCAAGAAGCCTTTCGCTCAGACAGTTCTTGTGGAATTGGCAAAGTGATATTTGGAAGCCCATAGAGGGCTATGGTGAAAAAGGAAATATCCTCAGATGAAATCGGGAAAGAAGCCTTCTGAGAAACTGCTTAGTGTTCTGTGAATTCATCTCACAGAGTTACATCTGTATTTCGTGGATCTCTTTGCTAGCCTTATTTCTGTTGAATCTGAGAACAGAGATTTCGGATCCCTTTGAAGACTATAGGGCCAAAGGAAATATCCTCCGATAACAAAGAGAAAGAAGGTTTCTGAGAAACTTCTTTGTGTTCTGTGAAATCATCTCACAGAGTTACATCTTTCCCCTCAAGAAGCCTTTCGCTCAGACAGTTCTTGTGGAATTGGCAAAGAGATATTTGGAAGCCCATAGAGGGCTATGGTGAAAAAGGAAATATCCTCAGATGAAATCTGGAAAGAAGCTTTCTGAGAAACTCCTTAGTGTTCTGTGAATTCATCTCACAGAGTTACATCTGTATTTCGTGGATCTCTTTGCTAGCCTTATTTCTGTGGAATCTGAGAACAGATATTTCGGATCCCTTTGAAGACTATAGGGCCAAAGGAAATATCCTGCGATAAAAAAGAGAAAGAAGCTTTCTCAGCAACTTCTTTGTGTTCTGTGAAATCATCTCACAGAGTTACAGCTTTCCCCTCAAGAAGCCTTTCGCTAAGACAGTTCTTGTGGAATTGGCAAAGTGATATTTGGAAGCCCATAGAGGGCTATGGTGAAAAAGGAAATATCCTCAGGTGAAATCTGGAAAGAAGCTTTCTGAGAAACTGCTTAGTGTTCTGTGAATTTATCTCACAGAGTTACATCGGTATTTCGTGCATTTCTTTGCTAGCCTTATTTCTGTGGAATCTGAGAACAGATATTTCGAATCCCTTTGAAGACTATAGGGCCAAAGGAAATATCCTGTGATAACAAAGAGAAAGAAGCTTTCTGAGAAACTTCTTTGTGTTCTGTGAAATCATCTCACAGAGTTACAGCTTTCCCCTCAAGAAGCCTTTCGCTAAGACAGTTCTTCTGGAATTGGCAAAGTGATATTTGGAAGCCCATAGAGGGCTACGGTGAAAAAGGAAATATCCTCAGATGAAATCTGGAAAGAAGCTTTCTGAGAAACTGCTTAGTGTTCTGTGAATTCATCTCACAGAGTTACATCTGTATTTCGTGGATCTCTTTGCTAGCCTTTTTTCTGTGGAATCTGAGAACAGAGATTTCGGATCCATATGAAGACTATAGGGCCAAAGGAAATATCCTCCGATAACAAAGAGAAAGAAGCTTTCTGAGAAACTTCTTTGTGTTCTGTGAAATCATCTCACAGAGTTGGAGGTTTCTCCTCAAGAAGACTATCGCTAAGACAGTTCTTGTGGAATTGGCAAAGTGATATTTGGAAGCCCATAGAGTGCTATGTTGAAAAAGGAAATATCCTCAGATGAAATCTGGAAAGAAGCTTTCTGAGAAACTGCTTAGTGTTCTGTTAATTGATCTCACAGAGTTACATCTGTATTTCGTGGATCTCTTTGCTAGCCTTATTTCTGTGGAATCTGAGAACAGATATTTCGGATCCCTTTGAAGACTATAGGGCCAAAGGAAATATCCTCCGATAACAAAGAGAAAGAAGCTTTCTGAGAACGTTCTTTGTGTTCTGTGAAATCATCTCACAAGTTACAGCTTTCACCTCAAGAAGCCTTTCGCTAAGACAGTTCTTGTGGAATTGGCAAAGTGATATTTGGAAGCCCATAGAAGGCTATGGTGAAAAAGGAAATATCCTCAGATGAAATCTGGAAAGAAGCTTTGTGAGAAACTGCTCTGTGATGTGTGACTTCCACTCACAGAGTTATATCAGTATTTCGTGGATCTCTTTGCTAGCCTTATTTCTGTGGAATCTGAGAACAGATATTTCGGATCCCTTTGAAGACTATAGGGCCAAAGGAAATATCCTCCGATAACAAAGAGAAAGAAGCTTTCTGAGAAACTTCTTTGTGTTCTGTGAAATCATCTCACAGAATTACAGCTTTCCCCTCAAGAAGCCTTTCGCTATGACAGTTCTTGTGGAATTGGCAAAGTGATATTTGGAAGCCCATAGGGGGTTATTGTGAAAAAGGAAATATCCTCAGATGAAATCTGGAAAGAAGCTTTCTGAGAAACTGCTTAGTGTTCTGTGAATTCATCTCACAGAGTTACATCTGTATTTCGTGGATCTCTTTGCTAGCCTTATTTCTGTGGAATCTGAGAACAGATATTTCGGATCCTTTTAAAGACTATAGGGCCAAAGGAAATATCCTGCGGTAACAAAGAGAAAGAAGCTTTCTGAGCAATTTCTTTGTGTTCTGTGAAATCATCTCACAGAGTTACAGCTTTCCCCTCAAGAAGCCTTTCGCTAAGACAGTTCTTGTGGAATTGGCAAAGTGATATTTAGAAGCCCATAGAGGGCTAAGGTGAAAAAGGAAATATCCTCAGACGAAATCTGGAAAGAAGCTTTCTGAGAAACTGCTTAGTGTTCTGTGAATTCATCTCACCGAGTTACATGTGTATTTCGTGGATCTCTTTGCTAGCCTTATTTCTGTGGAATCTGAGAACAGATATTTCGAATCCCTTTGAAGACTATAGGGCCAAAGGAAATATCCTGCGATAACAAAGAGAAAGAAGCTTTCTGAGAAACTTCTTTCTGTTCTGTGAAATCATCTCACAGAGTTACAGCTTTCCCCTCAAGAAGCCTTTCGCTAAGACAGTTCTTGTGGAATTGGCAAAATGATATTTGGAAGCCCATAGAGGGCTTTGGTGAAAAAGGAAATATTCTCAGATGAAATCTGGAAAGAAGCTTTCTGAGAAACTGCTTAGTGTTCTGTGAATTCATCTCACAGAGTTACATCTGTATTTCGTGGATCTCTTTGCTAGCCTTATTTCTGTGGAATCTGAGAACAGAGATTTCGGATCCCTTTGAAGACTATAGGGCCAAAGGAAATATCCTCCGATAACAAAGAGAAAGAAGCTTTCTGAGAAACTACTTTGTGTTCTGTGAAATCATCTCACAGAGTTACAGCTTTCCCCTCAAGAAGCCTTTCGCTAATACAGTTCTTTTGGAATTGGCAAAGAGATATTTGGAAGCCCATAGAGGGCTATGGTGAAAAAGGAAATATCCTCAGATGAAATCTGGAAAGAAGCTTTCTGAGAAACTGCTTAGTGTTCTGTGAATTCATCTCACAGAGTTACATGTGTATTTCGTGAATCTCTTTGCTAGCCTTATTTCTGTGGAATCTGAGAAAAGATATTTCGGATCCCTATGAAGACTATAAGGCCAAAGGAAATATCCTCCGATAACAAAGAGAAGGAAGCTTTCTGAGAAACTTCTTTGTGTTCTGTGAAATCATCTCACAGAGTTACAGCTTTCCCCTCAAGAAGCCTTTCGCTCAGACAGTTCTTGTGGAATTGGCAAAGTGATATTTGGAAGCCCATAGAGGGCTATGGTGAAAAAGGAAATATCCTCAGATGAAATCGGGAAAGAAGCCTTCTGAGAAACTGCTTAGTGTTCTGTGAATTCATCTCACAGAGTTACATCTGTATTTCCTGGATCTCTTTGCTAGCCTTATTTCTGTGGAATCTGAGAACAGATATTTCGGATCCCTTTGAAGACTATAGGGCCAAAGGAAATATCCTCCGATAACAAAGAGAAAGAAGCTTTCTGAGAAACTTCTTTGTGTTCTGTGAAATCATCTCACAGAGTTACAGCTTTACCCTCAAGAAGCCTTTCGCTAAGACATTTCTTGTGGAATTGGCAAAGTGATATTTGGAAGCCCATAGAGGGCTATGGTGAAAAAGGAAATATCCTCAGATGAAATCTGGAAAGAAGCTTTCTGAGAAACTGCTCAGTGTTCTGTGAATTCATCTCACAGAGTTACATCTGTATTTCGTGGATCTCTTTGCTAGCCTTATTTCTGTGGAATCTGAGAAAAGATATTTCGGATCCCTTTGAAGACTATAGGGCCAAAGGAAATATCCTCCAATAACAAAGAGAAAGAAGCTTTCTGAGAAATTTCTTTGTGTTCTGTGAAATCATCTCACAGAGTTACAGCTTTCCCCTCAAGAAGCCTTTCGCTAAGACAGTTCTTGTGGCATTGGCAAAGTGATATTTGGAAGGCCATAGGGGGCTATGGTGAAAAAGGAAATATCCTCAGATGAAATCTGGAAAGAAGCTTTCTGAGAAACTGCTTAGTGTTCTGTGAATTCATCTCACAGAGTTACATCTGTATTTCGTGGATCTCTTTGCTAGCCTTATTTCTGTTGAATCTGAGAACAGAGATTTCGGATCCCTTTGAAGACTATAGGGCCAAAGGAAATATCCTCCGATAACAAAGAGAAAGAAGGTTTCTGAGGAACTTCTTTGTGTTCTGTGAAATCATCTCACAGAGTTACATCTTTCCCCTCAAGAAGCCTTTCGCTCAGACAGTTCTTGTGGAATTGGCAAAGAGATATTTGGAAGCCCATAGAGGGCTATGGTGAAAAAGGAAATATCCTCAGATGAAATCTGGAAAGAAGCTTTCTGAGAAACTGCTTAGTGTTCTGTGAATTCATCTCACAGAGTTACATCTGTATTTCGTGGATCTCTTTGCTAGCCTTATTTCTGTGGAATCTGAGAACAGATATTTCGGATCCCTTTGAAGACTATAGGGCCAAAGGAAATATCCTGCGATAAAAAAGAGAAAGAAGCTTTCTGAGCAACTTCTTTGTGTTCTGTGAAATCATCTCACAGAGTTACAGCTTTCCCCTCAAGAAGCCTTTTGCTAAGACAGTTCTTGTGGAATTGGCAAAGTGATATTTGGAAGCCCATAGAGGGCTATGGTGAAAAAGGAAATATCCTCAGATGAAATCTGGAAAGAAGCTTTCTGAGAAACTGCTTAGTGTTCTGTGAATTTATCTCACAGAGTTACATCGGTATTTCGTGCATTTCTTTGCTAGCCTTATTTCTGTGGAATCTGAGAACAGATATTTCGAATCCCTTTGAAGACTATAGGGCCAAAGGAAATATCCTGTGATAACAAAGAGAAAGAAGCTTTCTGAGAAACTTCTTTGTGTTCTGTGAAATCATCTCACAGAGTTACAGCTTTCCCCTCAAGAAGCCTTTCGCTAAGACAATTCTTCTGGAATTGGCAAAGTGATATTTGGAAGCCCATAGAGGGCTACGGTGAAAAAGGAAATATCCTCAGATGAAATCTGGAAAGAAGCTTTCTGAGAAACTGCTTAGTGTTCTGTGAATTCATCTCACAGAGTTACATCTGTATTTCGTGGATCTCTTTGCTAGCCTTTTTTCTGTGGAATCTGAGAACAGAGATTTCGGATCCATTTGAAGACTATAGGGCCAAAGGAAATATCCTCCGATAACAAAGAGAAAGAAGCTTTCTGAGAAACTTCTTTGTGTTCTGTTAAATCATCTCACAGAGTTGGAGGTTTCTCCTCAAGAAGACTATCGCTAAGACAGTTCTTGTGGAATTGGCAAAGTGATATTTGGAAGCCCATAGAGTGCTATGGTGAAAAAGGAAATATCCTCAGATGAAATCTGTAAAGAAGCTTTCTGAGAAACTGCTTAGTGTTCTGTTAATTCATCTCACAGAGTTACATCTGTATTTCGTGGATCTCTTTGCTAGCCTTATTTCTGTGGAATCTGAGAACAGATATTTCGGATCCCTTTGAAGAATATAGGGCCAAAGGAAATATCCTGCGGTAACAAAGAGAAAGAAGCTTTCTGAGCAACTTCTTTGTGTTCTGTGAAATCATCTCACAGAGTTACAGCTTTCCCCTCAAGAAGCCTTTCGCCAAGACAGTTCTTGTGGAATTGGCAAAGTGATATTTGGAAGCCCATAGAGGGCTATGGTGAAAAAGGAAATATCCTCAGATGAAATCTGGAAAGAAGCTTTCTGAGAAACTGCTTAGTGTTCTGTGAATTCGTCTCACAGAGTTACATGTGTATTTCGTGGATCTCTTTGCTAGCCTTATTTCTGTGGAATCTGAGAAAAGATATTTCGGATCCCTATGAAGACTATAGGGCCAAAGGAAATATCCTCCGATAACAAAGAAAAGGAAGCTTTCTGAGAAACTTCTTTGTGTTCTGTGAAATCATCTCACAGAGTTACAGCTTTCCCCTCAAGAAGCCTTTCGCTCAGACAGTTCTTGTGGAATTGGCAAAGTGATATTTGGAAGCCCATAGAGGGCTATGGTGAAAAAGGAAATATCCTCAGATGAAATCGGGAAAGAAGCCTTCTGAGAAACTGCTTAGTGTTCTGTGAATTCATCTCACAGAGTTACATCTGTATTTCGTGGATCTCTTTGCTAGCCTTATTTCTGTGTAATCTGAGAACAGATATTTCGGATCCCTTTGAAGACTATAGGGCCAAAGGAAATATCCTCCGATAACAAAGAGAAAGAAGCTTTCTGAGAAACTTCTTTGTGTTCTGTGAAATCATCTCACAGAGTTACAGCTTTCCCCTCAAGAAGCCTTTCGCTCAGACAGTTCTTGTGGAATTGGCAAAGTGATATTTGGAAGCCCACAGAGGGCTATGGTGAAAAAGGAAATATCCTCAGATGAAATCTGGAAAGAAGCTTTCTGAGAAACTGCTTAGTGTTCTGTGAATTCATCTCACAGCGTTACATCTGTATTTCGTGGATCTCTTTGCTAGCCTTATTTCTGTGGAAACTGAGAAAAGATATTTCGGATCCCTATGAAGACTTTAGGGCCAAAGGAAATATCCTCCGATAACAAAGAGAAAGAAGCTTTCTGAGAAACTTCTTTGTGTTCTGTGAAATCATCTCACAGAGTTACAGCTTTCCCCTCAAGAAGCCTTTCGCTAAGACAGTTCTTGTGGAATTGGCAAAGTGATATTTGGAAGCCCATAGAGGGCTATGGTGAAAAAGGAAATATCCTCAGATGAAATCTGGAAAGAAGCTTTCTGAGAAACTGCTTAGTGTTCTGTGAATTCATCTCACAGAGTTACATCTGTATTTCGTGGATCTCTGTGCTAGCCTTATTTCTGTGGAATCTGAGAACAGAGATTTCGGATCCATTTGAAGACTATAGGGCCAAAGGAAATATCCTCCGATAACAAAGAGAAAGAAGCTTTCTGAGAAACTTCTTTGTGTTCTGTGAAATCATCTCACAGAGTTACAGCTTTCCCCTCAAGAAGCCTTTCGCTAAGACAGTTCTTGTGGAATTGGCAAAGTGATATTTGGAATCCCATAGAGGGCTATGGTGAAAAAGGAAATATCCTCAGATGAAATCTGGAAAGAAGCTTTCTGAGAAACTGCTTAGTGTTCTGTGAATTCATCTCACAGAGTTACATGTGTATTTCGTGGATCTCTTTGCTAGCCTTATTTCTGTGGAATCTGAGAAAAGATATTTCGGATCCCTATGAAGACTATAGGGCCAAAGGAAACATCCTCCGATAACAAAGAGAAGGCAGCTTTCTGAGAAACTTCTTTCTGTTCTGTGAAATCATCTCACAGAGTTACAGCTTTCCCCTCAAGAAGCCTTTCGCACAGACAGTTCTTGTGGAATTGGCAAAGTGATATTTGGAAGCCCATAGAGGGCTATGGTGAAAAAGGAAATATCCTCAGATGAATTCGGGAAAGAAGCCTTCTGAGAAACTGCTTAGTGTTCTGTTAATTCATCTCACAGAGTTACATGTGTATTTCGTGGATCTCTTTGCTAGCCTTATTTCTGTGGAATCTGAGAACAGATATTTCGGATCCCTTTGAAGTCTATAGGGCCAAAGGAAATGTCCTCCGATAACAAAGAGAAAGAAGCTTTCTGAGAAACTTCTTTGTGTTCTGTGAAATCATCTCACAGAGTTACAGCTTTCCCCTCAAGAAGCCTTTCGCTAAGACAGTTCTTGTGGAATTGGCAAAGTGATATTTGGAAGCCCATAGAGGGCTATGGTGAAAAAGGAAATATCCTCAGATGAAATCTGGAAAGAAGCTTTCTGAGAAACTGGTTAGTGTTCTGTGAATTCATCTCACAGCGTTACATCTGTATTTCGTGGATCTCTTGGCTAGCCTTATTTCTGTGGAATCTGAGAACAGATATTTCGAATCCCTTTGAAGACTATAGGGCCAAAGGAAATATCCTGCGATAACAAAGAGAAAGAAGCTTTCTGAGAAACTTCATTCTGTTCTGTGAAATCATCTCACAGAGTTACAGCTTTCCCCTCAAGAAGCCTTTCGCTAAGACAGTTCTTGTGGAATTGGCAAAGTGATATTTGGAAGCCCATAGAGGGCTATGGTGAAAAAGGAAATATCCTCAGATGAAATCTGGAAAGAAGCTTTCTGAGAAACTGCTTAGTGTTCTGTGAATTCATCTCACAGAGTTACATGTGTATTTCGTGGATCTCTTTGCTAGCCTTATTTCTGTGGAATCTGAGAAAAGATATTTTGGATCCCTATGAAGATTATAGGGCCAAAGGAAATATCCTCCGATAACAAAGAGAAAGAAGCTTTCTGAGAAACTTCTTTGTGTTCTGTGAAATCATCTCACAGAGTTACAGCTTTCCCCTCAAGAAGCCTTTCGCTAAGACAGTTCTTGTGGAATTGGCAAAGTGATATTTGGAAGCCCATAGAGGGCTATGGTGAAAAAGGAAATATCCTCAGATGAAATCGGGAAAGAAGCCTTCTGAGAAACTGCTTAGTGTTCTGTGAATTCATCTCACAGAGTTACATCTGTATTTCGTGGATCTCTTTGCTAGCCTTATTTCTGTGGAATCTGAGAACAGATATTTCGGATCCCTTTGAAGACTATAGGGCCAAAGGAAATATCCTCCGATAACAAAGAGAAAGAAGCTTTCTGAGAAACTTCTTTGTGTTCTGTGAAATCATCTCACAGAGTTACAGCTTTCCCCTCAAGAAGCCTTTCGCTAAGACAGTTCTTGTGGAATTGGCAAAGTGATATTTGGAAGCCCATAGAGGGCTATGGTGAAAAAGGAAATATCCTCAGATGAAATCTGGAAAGAAGCTTTCTGAGAAACTGCTTAGTGTTCTGTGAATTCATCTCACAGAGTTACATCTGTATTTCGTGGATCTCTTTGCTAGCCTTGTTTCTGTGGAATCTGAGAACAGATATTTCGAATCCCTTTGAAGACTATAGGGCCAAAGGAAATATCCTCCGATAACAAAGAGAAAGAAGCTTTCTGAGAAACTTCTTTGTGTTCTGTGAAATCATCTCACAGAGTTACAGCTTTCCCCTCAAGAAGCCTTTCGGTAAGACAGTTCTTGTGGAATTGGCAAAGTGATATTTGGAAGCCCATAGAGGGCTAGGGGAAAAAGGAAATATCCTCAGATGAAATCTGGAAAGAAGCTTTCTGAGAAACTGCTTAGTGTTCTGTGAATTCATCTCACAGAGTTACATCTGTATTTCGTGGATCTCTTTGCTAGCCTTGTTTCTGTGGAATCTGAGAACAGATATTTCGAATCCCTTTGAAGACTATAGGGCCAAAGGAAATATCCTGCGATAACAAAGAGAAAGAAGCTTTCTGAGAAACTTCTTTGTGTTCTGTGAAATCATCTCACAGAGTTACAGCTTTCCCCTCAAGAAGCCTTTCGCTAAGACAGTTCTTGTGGAATTGGCAAAGTGATATTTGGAAGCCCATAGAGGGCTATGGTGAAAAAGGAAACATCCTCAGATGAAATCGGGAAAGAAGCCTTCTGAGAAACTGCTTAGTGTTCTGTGAATTCATCTCACAGATTTACATCTGTATTTCGTGGATCTCTTTGCTAGCCTTATTTCTGTGGAATCTGAGAACAGATATTTCGGATCCCTTTGAAGACTATAGGGCCAAAGGAAATATCCTCCGATAACAAAGAGAAAGAAGCTTTCTGAGCAACTTCTTTGTGTTCTGTGAAGTCATCTCACAGAGTTACAGCTTTCCCCTCAAGAAGCCTTTCGCTACGACAGTTCTTGTGGAATTGGCAAAGTGATATTTGGAAGCCCATAGAGGGCTATGGTGAAAAAGGAAATATCCTCAGATGAAATCTGGAAAGAAGCTTTCTGAGAAACTGCTTAGTGTTCTGTGAATTCATCTCACAGCGTTACATCTGTATTTCGTGGATCTCTTTGCTAGCCTTATTTCTGTGGAATCTGAGAACAGATATTTCGGACCCCTTTGAAGACTATAGGGCCAAAGGAAATATCCTCCGATAACAAAGAGAAAGAAGCTTTCTGAGAAACTTCTTTGTGTTCTGTGAAATCATCTCACAGAGTTACAGCTTTCCCCTCAAGAAGCCTTTCGCTAAGACAGTTCTTGTGGAATTGGCAAAGTGATATTTGGAAGCCCATAGGGGGCTATGGTGAAAAAGGAAATATCCTCAGATGAAATCTGGAAAGAAGCTTTCTGAGAAACTGCTTAGTGTTCTGTGAATTCATCTCACAGAGTTACATCTGTATTTCGTGGATCTCTTTGCTAGCCTTATTTCTGTGGAATCTGAGAACAGATATTTCGGATCCCTATGAAGACTATAGGGCCAAAGGAAATATCCTCCGATAAAAAAGAGAAAGAAGCTTTCTGAGCAAATTCTTTGTGTTCTGTGAAATCATCTCACAGAGTTACAGCTTTCCCCTCAAGAAGCCTTTCGCTAAGACAGTTCTTGTGGAATTGGCAAAGTGATATTTGGAAGCCCATAGAGGGCTATGGTGAAAAAGGAAATATCCTCAGATGAAATCTGGAAAGAAGCTTTCTGAGAAACTGCTTAGTGTTCTGTGAATTCATCTCACAGAGTTACATCTGTATTTCGTGGATCTCTGTGCTAGCCTTATTTCTGTGGAATCTGAGAACAGAGATTTCGGATCCCTATGAAGACTTTAGGGCCAAAGGAAATATCCTCCGATAACAAAGAGAAAGAAGCTTTCTGAGAAACTTCTTTGTGTTCTGTGAAATCATCTCACAGAGTTACAGCTTTCCCCTCAAGAAGCCTTTCGCTAAGACAGTTCTTGTGGAATTGGCAAAGTGATATTTGGAAGCCCATAGAGGGCTATGGTGAAAAAGGAAATATCCTCAGATGAAATCTGGAAAGAAGCTTTCTGAGAAACTGCTTAGTGTTCTGTGAATTCATCTCACAGAGTTACATCTGTATTTCGTGGATCTCTGTGCTAGCCTTATTTCTGTGGAATCTGAGAACAGAGATTTCGGATCCATTTGAAGACTATAGGGCCAAAGGAAATATCCTCCGATAACAAAGAGAAAGAAGCTTTCTGAGAAACTTCTTTGTGTTCTGTGAAATCATCTCACAGAGTTACAGCTTTCCCCTCAAGAAGCCTTTCGCTAAGACAGTTCTTGTGGAATTGGCAAAGTGATATTTGGAATCCCATAGAGGGCTATGGTGAAAAAGGAAATATTCTCAGATGAAATCTGGAAAGAAGCTTTCTGAGAAACTGCTTAGTGTTCTGTGAATTCATCTCACAGAGTTACATGTGTATTTCGTGGATCTCTTTGCTAGCCTTATTTCTGTGGAATCTGAGAAAAGATATTTCGGATCCCTATGAAGACTATAGGGCCAAAGGAAACATCCTCCGATAACAAAGAGAAGGCAGCTTTCTGAGAAACTTCTTTCTGTTCTGTGAAATCATCTCACAGAGTTACAGCTTTCCCCTCAAGAAGCCTTTCGCACAGACAGTTCTTGTGGAATTGGCAAAGTGATATTTGGAAGCCCATAGAGGGCTATGGTGAAAAAGGAAATATCCTCAGATGAATTCGGGAAAGAAGCCTTCTGAGAAACTGCTTAGTGTTCTGTGAATTCATCTCACAGAGTTACATGTGTATTTCGTGGATCTCTTTGCTAGCCTTATTTCTGTGGAATCTGAGAACAGATATTTCGGATCCCTTTGAAGTCTATAGGGCCAAAGGAAATGTCCTCCGATAACAAAGAGAAAGAAGCTTTCTGAGAAACTTCTTTGTGTTCTGTGAAATCATCTCACAGAGTTACAGCTTTCCCCTCAAGAAGCCTTTCGCTAAGACAGTTCTTGTGGAATTGGCAAAGTGATATTTGGAAGCCCATAGAGGGCTATGGTGAAAAAGGAAATATCCTCAGATGAAATCTGGAAAGAAGCTTTCTGAGAAACTGGTTAGTGTTCTGTGAATTCATCTCACAGCGTTACATCTGTATTTCGTGGATCTCTTGGCTAGCCTTATTTCTGTGGAATCTGAGAACAGATATTTCGAATCCCTTTGAAGACTATAGGGCCAAAGGAAATATCCTGCGATAACAAAGAGAAAGAAGCTTTCTGAGAAACTTCTTTCTGTTCTGTGAAATCATCTCACAGAGTTACAGCTTTCCCCTCAAGAAGCCTTTCGCTAAGACAGTTCTTGTGGAATTGGCAAAGTGATATTTGGAAGCCCATAGAGGGCTATGGTGAAAAAGGAAATATCCTCAGATGAAATCTGGAAAGAAGCTTTCTGAGAAACTGCTTAGTGTTCTGTGAATTCATCTCACAGAGTTACATGTGTATTTCGTGGATCTCTTTGCTAGCCTTATTTCTGTGGAATCTGAGAAAAGATATTTCGGATCCCTATGAAGATTATAGGGCCAAAGGAAATATCCTCCGATAACAAAGAGAAAGAAGCTTTCTGAGAAACTTCTTTGTGTTCTGTGAAATCATCTCACAGAGTTACAGCTTTCCCCTCAAGAAGCCTTTCGCTAAGACAGTTCTTGTGGAATTGGCAAAGTGATATTTGGAAGCCCATAGAGGGCTATGGTGAAAAAGGAAATATCCTCAGATGAAATCGTGAAAGAAGCCTTCTGAGAAACTGCTTAGTGTTCTGTGAATTCATCTCACAGAGTTACATCTGTATTTCGTGGATCTCTTTGCTAGCCTTATTTCTGTGGAATCTGAGAACAGATATTTCGGATCCCTTTGAAGACTATAGGGCCAAAGGAAATATCCTCCGATAACAAAGAGAAAGAAGCTTTCTGAGAAACTTCTTTGTGTTCTGTGAAATCATCTCACAGAGTTACAGCTTTCCCCTCAAGAAGCCTTTCGCTAAGACAGTTCTTGTGGAATTGGCAAAGTGATATTTGGAAGCCCATAGAGGGCTATGGTGAAAAAGGAAATATCCTCAGATGAAATCTGGAAAGAAGCTTTCTGAGAAACTGCTTAGTGTTCTGTGAATTCATCTCACAGAGTTACATCTGTATTTCGTGGATCTCTTTGCTAGCCTTGTTTCTGTGGAATCTGAGAACAGATATTTCGAATCCCTTTGAAGACTATAGGGCCAAAGGAAATATCCTGCGATAACAAAGAGAAAGAAGCTTTCTGAGAAACTTCTTTGTGTTCTGTGAAATCATCTCACAGAGTTACCGCTTTCCCCTCAAGAAGCCTTTCGCTAAGACAGTTCTTGTGGAATTGGCAAAGTGATATTTGGAAGCCCATAGAGGGCTATGGTGAAAAAGGAAATATCCTCAGATGAAATCTGGAAAGAAGCTTTCTGAGAAACTGCTTAGTGTTCTGTGAATTCATCTCACAGAGTTACATGTGTATTTCGTGGATCTCTTTGCTAGCCTTATTTCTGTGGGATCTGAGAAAAGATATTTCGGATCCCTATGAAGATTATAGGGCCAAAGGAAATATCCTCCGATAACAAAGAGAAAGAAGCTTTCTGAGAAACTTCTTTGTGTTCTGTGAAATCATCTCACAGAGTTACAGCTTTCCCCTCAAGAAGCCTTTCGCTAAGACAGTTCTTGTGGAATTGGCAAAGTGATATTTGGAAGCCCATAGAGGGCTATGGTGAAAAAGGAAATATCCTCAGATAAAATCGTGAAAGAAGCCTTCTGAGAAACTGCTTAGTGTTCTGTGAATTCATCTCACAGAGTTACATCTGTATTTCGTGGATCTCTTTGCTAGCCTTATTTCTGTGGAATCTGAGAACAGATATTTCGGATCCCTTTGAAGACTATAGGGCCAAAAGAAATATCCTCCGATAACAAAGAGAAAGAAGCTTTCTGAGAAACCTCTTTGTGTTCTGTGAAATCATCTCACAGAGTTACAGCTTTCCCCTCAAGAAGCCTTTCGCTAAGACAGTTCTTGTGGAATTGGCAAAGTGATATTTGGAAGCCCATAGAGGGCTATGGTGAAAAAGGAAATATCCTCAGATGAAATCTGGAAAGAAGCTTTCTGAGAAACTGCTTAGTGTTCTGTGAATTCATCTCACAGAGTTACATCTGTATTTCGTGGATCTCTTTGCTAGCCTTGTTTCTGTGGAATCTGAGAACAGATATTTCGAATCCCTTTGAAGACTATAGGGCCAAAGGAAATATCCTGCGATAACAAAGAGAAAGAAGCTTTCTGAGAAACTTCTTTGTGTTCTGTGAAATCATCTCACAGAGTTACAGCTTTCCCCTCAAGAAGCCTTTCGCTAAGACAGTTCTTGTGGAATTGGCAAAGTGATATTTGGAAGCCCATAGAGGGCTATGGTGAAAAAGGAAACATCCTCAGATGAAATCGGGAAAGAAGCCTTCTGAGAAACTGCTTAGTGTTCTGTGAATTCATCTCACAGATTTACATCTGTATTTCGTGGATCTCTTTGCTAGCCTTATTTCTGTGGAATCTGAGAACAGATATTTCGGATCCCTTTGAAGACTATAGGGCCAAAGGAAATATCCTCCGATAACAAAGAGAAAGAAGCTTTCTGAGCAACTTCTTTGTGTTCTGTGAAGTCATCTCACAGAGTTACAGCTTTCCCCTCAAGAAGCCTTTCGCTACGACAGTTCTTGTGGAATTGGCAAAGTGATATTTGGAAGCCCATAGAGGGCTATGGTGAAAAAGGAAATATCCTCAGATGAAATCTGGAAAGAAGCTTTCTGAGAAACTGCTTAGTGTTCTGTGAATTCATCTCACAGCGTTACATCTGTATTTCGTGGATCTCTTTGCTAGCCTTATTTCTGTGGAATCTGAGAACAGATATTTCGGACCCCTTTGAAGACTATAGGGCCAAAGGAAATATCCTCCGATAACAAAGAGAAAGAAGCTTTCTGAGAAACTTCTTTGTGTTCTGTGAAATCATCTCACAGAGTTACAGCTTTCCCCTCAAGAAGCCTTTCGCTAAGACAGTTCTTGTGGAATTGGCAAAGTGATATTTGGAAGCCCATAGGGGGCTATGGTGAAAAAGGAAATATCCTCAGATGAAATCTGGAAAGAAGCTTTCTGAGAAACTGCTTAGTGTTCTGTGAATTCATCTCACAGAGTTACATCTGTATTTCGTGGATCTCTTTGCTAGCCTTATTTCTGTGGAATCTGAGAACAGATATTTCGGATCCCTATGAAGACTATAGGGCCAAAGGAAATATCCTCCGATAACAAAGAGAAAGAAGCTTTCTGAGCAAATTCTTTGTGTTCTGTGAAATCATCTCACAGAGTTACAGCTTTCCCCTCAAGAAGCCTTTCGCTAAGACAGTTCTTGTGGAATTGGCAAAGTGATATTTGGAAGCCCATAGAGGGCTATGGTGAAAAAGGAAATATCCTCAGATGAAATCTGGAAAGAAGCTTTCTGAGAAACTGCTTAGTGTTCTGTGAATTCATCTCACAGAGTTACATCTGTATTTCGTGGATCTCTGTGCTAGCCTTATTTCTGTGGAATCTGAGAACAGAGATTTCGGATCCCTATGAAGACTTTAGGGCCAAAGGAAATATCCTCCGATAACAAAGAGAAAGAAGCTTTCTGAGAAACTTCTTTGTGTTCTGTGAAATCATCTCACAGAGTTACAGCTTTCCCCTCAAGAAGCCTTTCGCTAAGACAGTTCTTGTGGAATTGGCAAAGTGATATTTGGAAGCCCATAGAGGGCTATGGTGAAAAAGGAAATATCCTCAGATGAAATCTGGAAAGAAGCTTTCTGAGAAACTGCTTAGTGTTCTGTGAATTCATCTCACAGAGTTACATCTGTATTTCGTGGATCTCTGTGCTAGCCTTATTTCTGTGGAATCTGAGAACAGAGATTTCGGATCCATTTGAAGACTATAGGGCCAAAGGAAATATCCTCCGATAACAAAGAGAAAGAAGCTTTCTGAGAAACTTCTTTGTGTTCTGTGAAATCATCTCACAGAGTTACAGCTTTCCCCTCAAGAAGCCTTTCGCTAAGACAGTTCTTGTGGAATTGGCAAAGTGATATTTGGAATCCCATAGAGGGCTATGGTGAAAAAGGAAATATCCTCAGATGAAATCTGGAAAGAAGCTTTCTGAGAAACTGCTTAGTGTTCTGTGAATTCATCTCACAGAGTTACATGTGTATTTCGTGGATCTCTTTGCTAGCCTTATTTCTGTGGAATCTGAGAAAAGATATTTCGGATCCCTATGAAGACTATAGGGCCAAAGGAAACATCCTCCGATAACAAAGAGAAGGCAGCTTTCTGAGAAACTTCTTTCTGTTCTGTGAAATCATCTCACAGAGTTACAGCTTTCCCCTCAAGAAGCCTTTCGCACAGACAGTTCTTGTGGAATTGGCAAAGTGATATTTGGAAGCCCATAGAGGGCTATGGTGAAAAAGGAAATATCCTCAGATGAATTCGGGAAAGAAGCCTTCTGAGAAACTGCTTAGTGTTCTGTTAATTCATCTCACAGAGTTACATGTGTATTTCGTGGATCTCTTTGCTAGCCTTATTTCTGTGGAATCTGAGAACAGATATTTCGGATCCCTTTGAAGTCTATAGGGCCAAAGGAAATGTCCTCCGATAACAAAGAGAAAGAAGCTTTCTGAGAAACTTCTTTGTGTTCTGTGAAATCATCTCACAGAGTTACAGCTTTCCCCTCAAGAAGCCTTTCGCTAAGACAGTTCTTGTGGAATTGGCAAAGTGATATTTGGAAGCCCATAGAGGGCTATGGTGAAAAAGGAAATATCCTCAGATGAAATCTGGAAAGAAGCTTTCTGAGAAACTGGTTAGTGTTCTGTGAATTCATCTCACAGCGTTACATCTGTATTTCGTGGATCTCTTGGCTAGCCTTATTTCTGTGGAATCTGAGAACAGATATTTCGAATCCCTTTGAAGACTATAGGGCCAAAGGAAATATCCTGCGATAACAAAGAGAAAGAAGCTTTCTGAGAAACTTCTTTCTGTTCTGTGAAATCATCTCACAGAGTTACAGCTTTCCCCTCAAGAAGCCTTTCGCTAAGACAGTTCTTGTGGAATTGGCAAAGTGATATTTGGAAGCCCATAGAGGGCTATGTTGAAAAAGGAAATATCCTCAGATGAAATCTGGAAAGAAGCTTTCTGAGAAACTGCTTAGTGTTCTGTGAATTCATCTCACAGAGTTACATGTGTATTTCGTGGATCTCTTTGCTAGCCTTATTTCTGTGGAATCTGAGAAAAGATATTTCGGATCCCTATGAAGATTATAGGGCCAAAGGAAATATCCTCCGATAACAAAGAGAAAGAAGCTTTCTGAGAAACTTCTTTGTGTTCTGTGAAATCATCTCACAGAGTTACAGCTTTCCCCTCAAGAAGCCTTTCGCTAAGACAGTTCTTGTGGAATTGGCAAAGTGATATTTGGAAGCCCATAGAGGGCTATGGTGAAAAAGGAAATATCCTCAGATGAAATCGTGAAAGAAGCCTTCTGAGAAACTGCTTAGTGTTCTGTGAATTCATCTCACAGAGTTACATCTGTATTTCGTGGATCTCTTTGCTAGCCTTATTTCTGTGGAATCTGAGAACAGATATTTCGGATCCCTTTGAAGACTATAGGGCCAAAGGAAATATCCTCCGATAACAAAGAGAAAGAAGCTTTCTGAGAAACTTCTTTGTGTTCTGTGAAATCATCTCACAGAGTTACAGCTTTCCCCTCAAGAAGCCTTTCGCTAAGACAGTTCTTGTGGAATTGGCAAAGTGATATTTGGAAGCCCATAGAGGGCTATGGTGAAAAAGGAAATATCCTCAGATGAAATCTGGAAAGAAGCTTTCTGAGAAACTGCTTAGTGTTCTGTGAATTCATCTCACAGAGTTACATCTGTATTTCGTGGATCTCTTTGCTAGCCTTGTTTCTGTGGAATCTGAGAACAGATATTTCGAATCCCTTTGAAGACTATAGGGCCAAAGGAAATATCCTGCGATAACAAAGAGAAAGAAGCTTTCTGAGAAACTTCTTTGTGTTCTGTGAAATCATCTCACAGAGTTACCGCTTTCCCCTCAAGAAGCCTTTCGCTAAGACAGTTCTTGTGGAATTGGCAAAGTGATATTTGGAAGCCCATAGAGGGCTATGGTGAAAAAGGAAATATCCTCAGATGAAATCTGGAAAGAAGCTTTCTGAGAAACTGCTTAGTGTTCTGTGAATTCATCTCACAGAGTTACATGTGTATTTCGTGGATCTCTTTGCTAGCCTTATTTCTGTGGAATCTGAGAAAAGATATTTCGGATCCCTATGAAGATTATAGAGCCAAAGGAAATATCCTCCGATAACAAAGAGAAAGAAGCTTTCTGAGAAACTTCTTTGTGTTCTGTGAAATCATCTCACAGAGTTACAGCTTTCCCCTCAAGAAGCCTTTCGCTAAGACAGTTCTTGTGGAATTGGCAAAGTGATATTTGGAAGCCCATAGAGGGCTATGGTGAAAAAGGAAATATCCTCAGATGAAATCGTGAAAGAAGCCTTCTGAGAAACTGCTTAGTGTTCTGTGAATTCATCTCACAGAGTTACATCTGTATTTCGTGGATCTCTTTGCTAGCCTTATTTCTGTGGAATCTGAGAACAGATATTTCGGATCCCTTTGAAGACTATAGGGCCAAAAGAAATATCCTCCGATAACAAAGAGAAAGAAGTTTTCTGAGAAACTTCTTTGTGTTCTGTGAAATCATCTCACAGAGTTACAGCTTTCCCCTCAAGAAGCCTTTCGCTAAGACAGTTCTTGTGGAATTGGCAAAGTGATATTTGGAAGCCCATAGAGGGCTATGGTGAAAAAGGAAATATCCTCAGATGAAATCGTGAAAGAAGCCTTCTGAGAAACTGCTTAGTGTTCTGTGAATTCATCTCACAGAGTTACATCTGTATTTCGTGGATCTCTTTGCTAGCCTTATTTCTGTGGAATCTGAGAACAGATATTTCGGATCCCTTTGAAGACTATAGGGCCAAAGGAAATATCCTCCGATAACAAAGAGAAAGAAGCTTTCTGAGAAACTTCTTTGTGTTCTGTGAAATCATCTCACAGAGTTACAGCTTTCCCCTCAAGAAGCCTTTCGCTAAGACAGTTCTTGTGGAATTGGCAAAGTGATATTTGGAAGCCCATAGAGGGCTATGGTGAAAAAGGAAATATCCTCAGATGAAATCTGGAAAGAAGCTTTCTGAGAAACTGCTTAGTGTTCTGTGAATTCATCTCACAGAGTTACATCTGTATTTCGTGGATCTCTTTGCTAGCCTTGTTTCTGTGGAATCTGAGAACAGATATTTCGAATCCCTTTGAAGACTATAGGGCCAAAGGAAATATCCTGCGATAACAAAGAGAAAGAAGCTTTCTGAGAAACTTCTTTGTGTTCTGTGAAATCATCTCACAGAGTTACCGCTTTCCCCTCAAGAAGCCTTTCGCTAAGACAGTTCTTGTGGAATTGGCAAAGTGATATTTGGAAGCCCATAGAGGGCTATGGTGAAAAAGGAAATATCCTCAGATGAAATCTGGAAAGAAGCTTTCTGAGAAACTGCTTAGTGTTCTGTGAATTCATCTCACAGAGTTACATGTGTATTTCGTGGATCTCTTTGCTAGCCTTATTTCTGTGGGATCTGAGAAAAGATATTTCGGATCCCTATGAAGATTATAGGGCCAAAGGAAATATCCTCCGATAACAAAGAGAAAGAAGCTTTCTGAGAAACTTCTTTGTGTTCTGTGAAATCATCTCACAGAGTTACAGCTTTCCCCTCAAGAAGCCTTTCGCTAAGACAGTTCTTGTGGAATTGGCAAAGTGATATTTGGAAGCCCATAGAGGGCTATGGTGAAAAAGGAAATATCCTCAGATAAAATCGTGAAAGAAGCCTTCTGAGAAACTGCTTAGTGTTCTGTGAATTCATCTCACAGAGTTACATCTGTATTTCGTGGATCTCTTTGCTAGCCTTATTTCTGTGGAATCTGAGAACAGATATTTCGGATCCCTTTGAAGACTATAGGGCCAAAAGAAATATCCTCCGATAACAAAGAGAAAGAAGCTTTCTGAGAAACCTCTTTGTGTTCTGTGAAATCATCTCACAGAGTTACAGCTTTCCCCTCAAGAAGCCTTTCGCTAAGACAGTTCTTGTGGAATTGGCAAAGTGATATTTGGAAGCCCATAGAGGGCTATGGTGAAAAAGGAAATATCCTCAGATGAAATCTGGAAAGAAGCTTTCTGAGAAACTGCTTAGTGTTCTGTGAATTCATCTCACAGAGTTACATCTGTATTTCGTGGATCTCTTTGCTAGCCTTGTTTCTGTGGAATCTGAGAACAGATATTTCGAATCCCTTTGAAGACTATAGGGCCAAAGGAAATATCCTGCGATAACAAAGAGAAAGAAGCTTTCTGAGAAACTTCTTTGTGTTCTGTGAAATCATCTCACAGAGTTACAGCTTTCCCCTCAAGAAGCCTTTCGCTAAGACAGTTCTTGTGGAATTGGCAAAGTGATATTTGGAAGCCCATAGAGGGCTATGGTGAAAAAGGAAACATCCTCAGATGAAATCGGGAAAGAAGCCTTCTGAGAAACTGCTTAGTGTTCTGTGAATTCATCTCACAGATTTACATCTGTATTTCGTGGATCTCTTTGCTAGCCTTATTTCTGTGGAATCTGAGAACAGATATTTCGGATCCCTTTGAAGACTATAGGGCCAAAGGAAATATCCTCCGATAACAAAGAGAAAGAAGCTTTCTGAGCAACTTCTTTGTGTTCTGTGAAGTCATCTCACAGAGTTACAGCTTTCCCCTCAAGAAGCCTTTCGCTACGACAGTTCTTGTGGAATTGGCAAAGTGATATTTGGAAGCCCATAGAGGGCTATGGTGAAAAAGGAAATATCCTCAGATGAAATCTGGAAAGAAGCTTTCTGAGAAACTGCTTAGT
Source organism: Macaca nemestrina (assembly GCF_043159975.1). Classification (NCBI taxonomy): domain Eukaryota; kingdom Metazoa; phylum Chordata; class Mammalia; order Primates; family Cercopithecidae; genus Macaca; species Macaca nemestrina. The sequence continues at coordinate 92,812,883 of NC_092125.1, forward strand.
GTTCTGTGAATTCATCTCACAGCGTTACATCTGTATTTCGTGGATCTCTTTGCTAGCCTTATTTCTGTGGAATCTGAGAACAGATATTTCGGACCCCTTTGAAGACTATAGGGCCAAAGGAAATATCCTCCGATAACAAAGAGAAAGAAGCTTTCTGAGAAACTTCTTTGTGTTCTGTGAAATCATCTCACAGAGTTACAGCTTTCCCCTCAAGAAGCCTTTCGCTAAGACAGTTCTTGTGGAATTGGCAAAGTGATATTTGGAAGCCCATAGGGGGCTATGGTGAAAAAGGAAATATCCTCAGATGAAATCTGGAAAGAAGCTTTCTGAGAAACTGCTTAGTGTTCTGTGAATTCATCTCACAGAGTTACATCTGTATTTCGTGGATCTCTTTGCTAGCCTTATTTCTGTGGAATCTGAGAACAGATATTTCGGATCCCTATGAAGACTATAGGGCCAAAGGAAATATCCTCCGATAACAAAGAGAAAGAAGCTTTCTGAGCAAATTCTTTGTGTTCTGTGAAATCATCTCACAGAGTTACAGCTTTCCCCTCAAGAAGCCTTTCGCTAAGACAGTTCTTGTGGAATTGGCAAAGTGATATTTGGAAGCCCATAGAGGGCTATGGTGAAAAAGGAAATATCCTCAGATGAAATCTGGAAAGAAGCTTTCTGAGAAACTGCTTAGTGTTCTGTGAATTCATCTCACAGAGTTACATCTGTATTTCGTGGATCTCTGTGCTAGCCTTATTTCTGTGGAATCTGAGAACAGAGATTTCGGATCCCTATGAAGACTTTAGGGCCAAAGGAAATATCCTCCGATAACAAAGAGAAAGAAGCTTTCTGAGAAACTTCTTTGTGTTCTGTGAAATCATCTCACAGAGTTACAGCTTTCCCCTCAAGAAGCCTTTCGCTAAGACAGTTCTTGTGGAATTGGCAAAGTGATATTTGGAAGCCCATAGAGGGCTATGGTGAAAAAGGAAATATCCTCAGATGAAATCTGGAAAGAAGCTTTCTGAGAAACTGCTTAGTGTTCTGTGAATTCATCTCACAGAGTTACATCTGTATTTCGTGGATCTCTGTGCTAGCCTTATTTCTGTGGAATCTGAGAACAGAGATTTCGGATCCATTTGAAGACTATAGGGCCAAAGGAAATATCCTCCGATAACAAAGAGAAAGAAGCTTTCTGAGAAACTTCTTTGTGTTCTGTGAAATCATCTCACAGAGTTACAGCTTTCCCCTCAAGAAGCCTTTCGCTAAGACAGTTCTTGTGGAATTGGCAAAGTGATATTTGGAATCCCATAGAGGGCTATGGTGAAAAAGGAAATATCCTCAGATGAAATCTGGAAAGAAGCTTTCTGAGAAACTGCTTAGTGTTCTGTGAATTCATCTCACAGAGTTACATGTGTATTTCGTGGATCTCTTTGCTAGCCTTATTTCTGTGGAATCTGAGAAAAGATATTTCGGATCCCTATGAAGACTATAGGGCCAAAGGAAACATCCTCCGATAACAAAGAGAAGGCAGCTTTCTGAGAAACTTCTTTCTGTTCTGTGAAATCATCTCACAGAGTTACAGCTTTCCCCTCAAGAAGCCTTTCGCACAGACAGTTCTTGTGGAATTGGCAAAGTGATATTTGGAAGCCCATAGAGGGCTATGGTGAAAAAGGAAATATCCTCAGATGAATTCGGGAAAGAAGCCTTCTGAGAAACTGCTTAGTGTTCTGTTAATTCATCTCACAGAGTTACATGTGTATTTCGTGGATCTCTTTGCTAGCCTTATTTCTGTGGAATCTGAGAACAGATATTTCGGATCCCTTTGAAGTCTATAGGGCCAAAGGAAATGTCCTCCGATAACAAAGAGAAAGAAGCTTTCTGAGAAACTTCTTTGTGTTCTGTGAAATCATCTCACAGAGTTACAGCTTTCCCCTCAAGAAGCCTTTCGCTAAGACAGTTCTTGTGGAATTGGCAAAGTGATATTTGGAAGCCCATAGAGGGCTATGGTGAAAAAGGAAATATCCTCAGATGAAATCTGGAAAGAAGCTTTCTGAGAAACTGGTTAGTGTTCTGTGAATTCATCTCACAGCGTTACATCTGTATTTCGTGGATCTCTTGGCTAGCCTTATTTCTGTGGAATCTGAGAACAGATATTTCGAATCCCTTTGAAGACTATAGGGCCAAAGGAAATATCCTGCGATAACAAAGAGAAAGAAGCTTTCTGAGAAACTTCTTTCTGTTCTGTGAAATCATCTCACAGAGTTACAGCTTTCCCCTCAAGAAGCCTTTCGCTAAGACAGTTCTTGTGGAATTGGCAAAGTGATATTTGGAAGCCCATAGAGGGCTATGTTGAAAAAGGAAATATCCTCAGATGAAATCTGGAAAGAAGCTTTCTGAGAAACTGCTTAGTGTTCTGTGAATTCATCTCACAGAGTTACATGTGTATTTCGTGGATCTCTTTGCTAGCCTTATTTCTGTGGAATCTGAGAAAAGATATTTCGGATCCCTATGAAGATTATAGGGCCAAAGGAAATATCCTCCGATAACAAAGAGAAAGAAGCTTTCTGAGAAACTTCTTTGTGTTCTGTGAAATCATCTCACAGAGTTACAGCTTTCCCCTCAAGAAGCCTTTCGCTAAGACAGTTCTTGTGGAATTGGCAAAGTGATATTTGGAAGCCCATAGAGGGCTATGGTGAAAAAGGAAATATCCTCAGATGAAATCGTGAAAGAAGCCTTCTGAGAAACTGCTTAGTGTTCTGTGAATTCATCTCACAGAGTTACATCTGTATTTCGTGGATCTCTTTGCTAGCCTTATTTCTGTGGAATCTGAGAACAGATATTTCGGATCCCTTTGAAGACTATAGGGCCAAAGGAAATATCCTCCGATAACAAAGAGAAAGAAGCTTTCTGAGAAACTTCTTTGTGTTCTGTGAAATCATCTCACAGAGTTACAGCTTTCCCCTCAAGAAGCCTTTCGCTAAGACAGTTCTTGTGGAATTGGCAAAGTGATATTTGGAAGCCCATAGAGGGCTATGGTGAAAAAGGAAATATCCTCAGATGAAATCTGGAAAGAAGCTTTCTGAGAAACTGCTTAGTGTTCTGTGAATTCATCTCACAGAGTTACATCTGTATTTCGTGGATCTCTTTGCTAGCCTTGTTTCTGTGGAATCTGAGAACAGATATTTCGAATCCCTTTGAAGACTATAGGGCCAAAGGAAATATCCTGCGATAACAAAGAGAAAGAAGCTTTCTGAGAAACTTCTTTGTGTTCTGTGAAATCATCTCACAGAGTTACCGCTTTCCCCTCAAGAAGCCTTTCGCTAAGACAGTTCTTGTGGAATTGGCAAAGTGATATTTGGAAGCCCATAGAGGGCTATGGTGAAAAAGGAAATATCCTCAGATGAAATCTGGAAAGAAGCTTTCTGAGAAACTGCTTAGTGTTCTGTGAATTCATCTCACAGAGTTACATGTGTATTTCGTGGATCTCTTTGCTAGCCTTATTTCTGTGGAATCTGAGAAAAGATATTTCGGATCCCTATGAAGATTATAGAGCCAAAGGAAATATCCTCCGATAACAAAGAGAAAGAAGCTTTCTGAGAAACTTCTTTGTGTTCTGTGAAATCATCTCACAGAGTTACAGCTTTCCCCTCAAGAAGCCTTTCGCTAAGACAGTTCTTGTGGAATTGGCAAAGTGATATTTGGAAGCCCATAGAGGGCTATGGTGAAAAAGGAAATATCCTCAGATGAAATCGTGAAAGAAGCCTTCTGAGAAACTGCTTAGTGTTCTGTGAATTCATCTCACAGAGTTACATCTGTATTTCGTGGATCTCTTTGCTAGCCTTATTTCTGTGGAATCTGAGAACAGATATTTCGGATCCCTTTGAAGACTATAGGGCCAAAAGAAATATCCTCCGATAACAAAGAGAAAGAAGTTTTCTGAGAAACTTCTTTGTGTTCTGTGAAATCATCTCACAGAGTTACAGCTTTCCCCTCAAGAAGCCTTTCGCTAAGACAGTTCTTGTGGAATTGGCAAAGTGATATTTGGAAGCCCATAGAGGGCTATGGTGAAAAAGGAAATATCCTCAGATGAAATCTGGAAAGAAGCTTTCTGAGAAACTGCTTAGTGTTCTGTGAATTCATCTCACAGAGTTACATCTGTATTTCGTGGATCTCTTTGCTAGCCTTGTTTCTGTGGAATCTGAGAACAGATATTTCGAATCCCTTTGAAGACTATAGGGCCAAAGGAAATATCCTGCGATAACAAAGAGAAAGAAGCTTTCTGAGAAACTTCTTTGTGTTCTGTGAAATCATCTCACAGAGTTACAGCTTTCCCCTCAAGAAGCCTTTCGCTAAGACAGTTCTTGTGGAATTGGCAAAGTGATATTTGGAAGCCCATAGAGGGCTATGGTGAAAAAGGAAACATCCTCAGATGAAATCGGGAAAGAAGCCTTCTGAGAAACTGCTTAGTGTTCTGTGAATTCATCTCACAGATTTACATCTGTATTTCGTGGATCTCTTTGCTAGCCTTATTTCTGTGGAATCTGAGAACAGATATTTCGGATCCCTTTGAAGACTATAGGGCCAAAGGAAATATTATCCGATAACAAAGAGAAAGAAGCTTTCTGAGCAACTTCTTTGTGTTCTGTGAAATCATCTCACAGAGTTACAGCTTTCCCCTCAAGAAGCCTTTCGCTACGACAGTTCTTGTGGAATTGGCAAAGTGATATTTGGAAGCCCATAGAGGGCTATGGTGAAAAAGGAAATATCCTCAGATGAAATCTGGAAAGAAGCTTTCTGAGAAACTGCTTAGTGTTCTGTGAATTCATCTCACAGCGTTACATCTGTATTTCGTGGATCTCTTTGCTAGCCTTATTTCTGTGGAATCTGAGAACAGATATTTCGGACCCCTTTGAAGACTATAGGGCCAAAGGAAATATCCTCCGATAACAAAGAGAAAGAAGCTTTCTGAGAAACTTCTTTGTGTTCTGTGAAATCATCTCACAGAGTTACAGCTTTCCCCTCAAGAAGCCTTTCGCTAAGACAGTTCATGTGGAATTGGCAAAGTGATATTTGGAAGCCCCTAGGGGGCTATGGTGAAAAAGGAAATATCCTCAGATGAAATCTGGAAAGAAGCTTTCTGAGAAACTGCTTAGTGTTCTGTGAATTAATCTCACAGAGTTACATCTGTATTTCGTGGATCTCTTTGCTAGCCTTATTTCTGTGGAATCTGAGAACAGATATTTCGAATCCCTTTGAAGACTATAGGGCCAAAGGAAATTTCCTCCGATAACAAAGAGAAAGAAGCTTTCTGAGAAACTTCTTTCTGTTCTGTGAAATCATCTCACAGAGTTACAGCTTTCCACTCAAGAAGCCTTTCGCTCAGACAGTTCTTGTGGAATTGGCAAAGAGATATTTGGAAGCCCAGAGAGGGCTATGGTGAAAAAGGAAATATCCTCAGATGAAATCTGGAAAGAAGCTTTCTGAGAAACTGCTTAGTGTTCTGTGAATTCATCTCACAGAGTTACATGTGTATTTCGTGGATCTCTTTGCTAGCCTTATTTCTGTGGAATCTGAGAAAAGATATTTCGGATCCCTATGAAGACTATAGGGCCAAAGGAAATATCCTCCGATAACAAAGAGAAAGAAGCTTTCTGAGAAACTTCTTTGTGTTCTGTGAAATCATCTCACAGAGTTACAGCTTTCCCCTCAAGAAGCCTTTCGCTAAGACAGTTCTTGTGGAATTGGCAAAGTGATATTTGGAAGCCCATATAGGGCTATGGTGAAAAAGGAAATATCCTCAGATGAAATCGGGAAAGAAGCTTTCTGAGATACTGCTTAGTGTTCTGTGAATTCATCTCACAGAGTTACATCTGTATTTCGTGGATCTCTTTGCTAGCCTTATTTCTGTGGAATCTGAGAACAGAGATTTCGGATCCCTTTGAAGACTATAGGGCCAAAGGAAATATCCTCCGATAACAAAGAGAAAGAAGCTTTCTGAGAAACTTCTTTGTGTTCTGTGAAATCATCTCACAGAGTTACAGCTTTCCCCTCAAGAAGCCTTTCGCTAAGACAGTTCTTGTGGAATTGGCAAAGAGATATTTGGAAGCCCATAGAGGGCTATGGTGAAAAAGGAAATATCCTCAGATGAAATCTGGAAAGAAGCTTTCTGAGAAACTGCTCTGTGATGTGTGACTTCCACTCTCAGAGTTATATCAGTATTTCGTGGATCTCTTTGCTAGCCTTATTTCTGTGGAATCTGAGAACAGATATTTCGGATCCCTTTGAAGACTATAGGGCCAAAGGAAATATCCTCCGATAACAAAGAGAAAGAAGCTTTCTGAGAAACTTCTTTGTGTTCTGTGAAATCATCTCACAGAGTTACCGGATTCCCCTCAAAAAGCCTTTTGCTAAGACAGTTCTTGTGGAATTGGCAAAGTGATATTTGGAAGCCCTTAGAGGGTATGGTGAAAAAGGAAATATCCTCAGATGAAATCTGGAAAGAAGCTTTCTGAGAAACTGCTGAGTGTCCTCTTAATTCATCTCACCGAGTTACACGTGTATTTCGTGGATCTCTTTGTTAGCCTTATTTCTGTGGAATCTGAGAACAGATATTTCAGATCCCTTTGAAGAATATAGGGCCAAAGGAAATATCCTCCGAGAACAAAGAGAAAGAAGCTTTCTGAGAAACTTCTTTGTGTTCTGTGAAATCATCTCACAGAGTTACAGCTTTCCCCTCAAGAAGCCTTTCGCTAAGACAGTTCATGTGGAATTGGCAAAGTGATATTTGGAAGCCCCTAGGGGGCTATGGTGAAAAAGGAAATATCCTCAGATGAAATCTGGAAAGAAGCTTTCTGAGAAACTGCTTAGTGTTCTGTGAATTCATCTCACAGAGTTACATCTGTATTTCGTGGATCTCTTTGCTAGCCTTATTTCTGTGGAATCTGAGAACAGATATTTCGAATCCCTTTGAAGACTATAGGGCCAAAGGAAATTTCCTCCGATAACAAAGAGAAAGAAGCTTTCTGAGAAACTTCTTTCTGTTCTGTGAAATCATCTCACAGAGTTACAGCTTTCCACTCAAGAAGCCTTTCGCTCAGACAGTTCTTGTGGAATTGGCAAAGAGATATTTGGAAGCCCAGAGAGGGCTATGGTGAAAAAGGAAATATCCTCAGATGAAATCTGGAAAGAAGCTTTCTGAGAAACTGCTTAGTGTTCTGTGAATTCATCTCACAGAGTTACATGTGTATTTCGTGGATCTCTTTGCTAGCCTTATTTCTGTGGAATCTGAGAAAAGATATTTCGGATCCCTATGAAGACTATAGGGCCAAAGGAAATATCCTCCGATAACAAAGAGAAAGAAGCTTTCTGAGAAACTTCTTTGTGTTCTGTGAAATCATCTCACAGAGTTACAGCTTTCCCCTCAAGAAGCCTTTCGCTAAGACAGTTCTTGTGGAATTGGCAAAGTGATATTTGGAAGCCCATATAGGGCTATGGTGAAAAAGGAAATATCCTCAGATGAAATCGGGAAAGAAGCTTTCTGAGATACTGCTTAGTGTTCTGTGAATTCATCTCACAGAGTTACATCTGTATTTCGTGGATCTCTTTGCTAGCCTTATTTCTGTGGAATCTGAGAACAGAGATTTCGGATCCCTTTGAAGACTATAGGGCCAAAGGAAATATCCTCCGATAACAAAGAGAAAGAAGCTTTCTGAGAAACTTCTTTGTGTTCTGTGAAATCATCTCACAGAGTTACAGCTTTCCCCTCAAGAAGCCTTTCGCTAAGACAGTTCTTGTGGAATTGGCAAAGAGATATTTGGAAGCCCATAGAGGGCTATGGTGAAAAAGGAAATATCCTCAGATGAAATCTGGAAAGAAGCTTTCTGAGAAACTGCTCTGTGATGTGTGACTTCCACTCTCAGAGTTATATCAGTATTTCGTGGATCTCTTTGCTAGCCTTATTTCTGTGGAATCTGAGAACAGATATTTCGGATCCCTTTGAAGACTATAGGGCCAAAGGAAATATCCTCCGATAACAAAGAGAAAGAAGCTTTCTGAGAAACTTCTTTGTGTTCTGTGAAATCATCTCACAGAGTTACCGGATTCCCCTCAAAAAGCCTTTTGCTAAGACAGTTCTTGTGGAATTGGCAAAGTGATATTTGGAAGCCCTTAGAGGGTATGGTGAAAAAGGAAATATCCTCAGATGAAATCTGGAAAGAAGCTTTCTGAGAAACTGCTGAGTGTCCTCTTAATTCATCTCACCGAGTTACACGTGTATTTCGTGGATCTCTTTGTTAGCCTTATTTCTGTGGAATCTGAGAACAGATATTTCAGATCCCTTTGAAGAATATAGGGCCAAAGGAAATATCCTCCGAGAACAAAGAGAAAGAAGCTTTCTGAGAAACTTCTTTGTGTTCTGTGAAATCATCTCACAGAGTTACAGCTTTCCCCTCAAGAAGCCTTTCGCTAAGACAGTTCTTGTGGAATTGGCAAAGTGATATTTGGAAGCCCATAGAGGGCTATGGTGAAAAAGGAAATATCCTCAGATGAAATCTGGAAAGAAGCTTTCTGAGAAACTGGTTAGTGTTCTGTGAATTCATCTCACAGCGTTACATCTGTATTTCGTGGATCTCTTGGCTAGCCTTATTTCTGTGGAATCTGAGAACAGATATTTCGAATCCCTTTGAAGACTATAGGGCCAAAGGAAATATCCTGCGATAACAAAGAGAAAGAAGCTTTCTGAGAAACTTCTTTCTGTTCTGTGAAATCATCTCACAGAGTTACAGCTTTCCCCTCAAGAAGCCTTTCGCTAAGACAGTTCTTGTGGAATTGGCAAAGTGATATTTGGAAGCCCATAGAGGGCTATGGTGAAAAAGGAAATATCCTCAGATGAAATCTGGAAAGAAGCTTTCTGAGAAACTGCTTAGTGTTCTGTGAATTCATCTCACAGAGTTACATGTGTATTTCGTGGATCTCTTTGCTAGCCTTATTTCTGTGGAATCTGAGAAAATATATTTCGGATCCCTATGAAGATTATAGGGCCAAAGGAAATAACCTCCGATAACAAAGAGAAAGAAGCTTTCTGAGAAACTTCTTTGTGTTCTGTGAAATCATCTCACAGAGTTACAGCTTTCCCCTCAAGAAGCCTTTCGCTAAGACAGTTCTTGTGGAATTGGCAAAGTGATATTTGGAAGCCATAGAGGGCTACGGTGAAAAAGGAAATATCCTCAGATGAAATCGTGAAAGAAGCCTTCTGAGAAACTGCTTAGTGTTCTGTGAATTCATCTCACAGAGTTACATCTGTATTTCGTGGATCTCTTTGCTAGCCTTATTTCTGTGGAATCTGAGAAAAGATATTTCGGATCCCTATGAAGATTATAGGGCCAAAGGAAATATCCTCCGATAACAAAGAGAAAGAAGCTTTCTGAGAAACTTCTTTGTGTTCTGTGAAATCATCTCACAGAGTTACAGCTTTCCCCTCAAGAAGCCTTTCGCTAAGACAGTTCTTGTGGAATTGGCAAAGTGATATTTGGAAGCCCATAGAGGGCTATGGTGAAAAAGGAAATATCCTCAGATGAAATCGTGAAAGAAGCCTTCTGAGAAACTGCTTAGTGTTCTGTGAATTCATCTCACAGAGTTACATCTGTATTTCGTGGATCTCTTTGCTAGCCTTATTTCTGTGGAATCTGAGAACAGATATTTCGGATCCCTTTGAAGACTATAGGGCCAAAGGAAATATCCTCCGATAACAAAGAGAAAGAAGCTTTCTGAGAAACTTCTTTGTGTTCTGTGAAATCATCTCACAGAGTTACAGCTTTCCCCTCAAGAAGCCTTTCGCTAAGACAGTTCTTGTGGAATTGGCAAAGTGATATTTGGAAGCCCATAGAGGGCTATGGTGAAAAAGGAAATATCCTCAGATGAAATCTGGAAAGAAGCTTTCTGAGAAACTGCTTAGTGTTCTGTGAATTCATCTCACAGAGTTACATCTGTATTTCGTGGATCTCTTTGCTAGCCTTGTTTCTGTGGAATCTGAGAACAGATATTTCGAATCCCTTTGAAGACTATAGGGCCAAAGGAAATATCCTGCGATAACAAAGAGAAAGAAGCTTTCTGAGAAACTTCTTTGTGTTCTGTGAAATCATCTCACAGAGTTACCGCTTTCCCCTCAAGAAGCCTTTCGCTAAGACAGTTCTTGTGGAATTGGCAAAGTGATATTTGGAAGCCCATAGAGGGCTATGGTGAAAAAGGAAATATCCTCAGATGAAATCTGGAAAGAAGCTTTCTGAGAAACTGCTTAGTGTTCTGTGAATTCATCTCACAGAGTTACATGTGTATTTCGTGGATCTCTTTGCTAGCCTTATTTCTGTGGAATCTGAGAAAAGATATTTCGGATCCCTATGAAGATTATAGGGCCAAAGGAAATATCCTCCGATAACAAAGAGAAAGAAGCTTTCTGAGAAACTTCTTTGTGTTCTGTGAAATCATCTCACAGAGTTACAGCTTTCCCCTCAAGAAGCCTTTCGCTAAGACAGTTCTTGTGGAATTGGCAAAGTGATATTTGGAAGCCCATAGAGGGCTATGGTGAAAAAGGAAATATCCTCAGATGAAATCGTGAAAGAAGCCTTCTGAGAAACTGCTTAGTGTTCTGTGAATTCATCTCACAGAGTTACATCTGTATTTCGTGGATCTCTTTGCTAGCCTTATTTCTGTGGAATCTGAGAACAGATATTTCGGATCCCTTTGAAGACTATAGGGCCAAAAGAAATATCCTCCGATAACAAAGAGAAAGAAGCTTTCTGAGAAACTTCTTTGTGTTCTGTGAAATCATCTCACAGAGTTACAGCTTTCCCCTCAAGAAGCCTTTCGCTAAGACAGTTCTTGTGGAATTGGCAAAGTGATATTTGGAAGCCCATAGAGGGCTATGGTGAAAAAGGAAATATCCTCAGATGAAATCTGGAAAGAAGCTGTCTGAGAAACTGCTTAGTGTTCTGTGAATTCATCTCACAGAGTTACATCTGTATTTCGTGGATCTCTTTGCTAGCCTTGTTTCTGTGGAATCTGAGAACAGATATTTCGAATCCCTTTGAAGACTATAGGGCCAAAGGAAATATCCTGCGATAACAAAGAGAAAGAAGCTTTCTGAGAAACTTCTTTGTGTTCTGTGAAATCATCTCACAGAGTTACAGCTTTCCCCTCAAGAAGCCTTTCGCTAAGACAGTTCTTGTGGAATTGGCAAAGTGATATTTGGAAGCCCATAGAGGGCTATGGTGAAAAAGGAAACATCCTCAGATGAAATCGGGAAAGAAGCCTTCTGAGAAACTGCTTAGTGTTCTGTGAATTCATCTCACAGATTTACATCTGTATTTCGTGGATCTCTTTGCTAGCCTTATTTCTGTGGAATCTGAGAACAGATATTTCGGATCCCTTTGAAGACTATAGGGCCAAAGGAAATATTATCCGATAACAAAGAGAAAGAAGCTTTCTGAGCAACTTCTTTGTGTTCTGTGAAATCATCTCACAGAGTTACAGCTTTCCCCTCAAGAAGCCTTTCGCTACGACAGTTCTTGTGGAATTGGCAAAGTGATATTTGGAAGCCCATAGAGGGCTATGGTGAAAAAGGAAATATCCTCAGATGAAATCTGGAAAGAAGCTTTCTGAGAAACTGCTTAGTGTTCTGTGAATTCATCTCACAGCGTTACATCTGTATTTCGTGGATCTCTTTGCTAGCCTTATTTCTGTGGAATCTGAGAACAGATATTTCGGACCCCTTTGAAGACTATAGGGCCAAAGGAAATATCCTCCGATAACAAAGAGAAAGAAGCTTTCTGAGAAACTTCTTTGTGTTCTGTGAAATCATCTCACAGAGTTACAGCTTTCCCCTCAAGAAGCCTTTCGCTAAGACAGTTCATGTGGAATTGGCAAAGTGATATTTGGAAGCCCCTAGGGGGCTATGGTGAAAAAGGAAATATCCTCAGATGAAATCTGGAAAGAAGCTTTCTGAGAAACTGCTTAGTGTTCTGTGAATTCATCTCACAGAGTTACATCTGTATTTCGTGGATCTCTTTGCTAGCCTTATTTCTGTGGAATCTGAGAACAGATATTTCGAATCCCTTTGAAGACTATAGGGCCAAAGGAAATTTCCTCCGATAACAAAGAGAAAGAAGCTTTCTGAGAAACTTCTTTCTGTTCTGTGAAATCATCTCACAGAGTTACAGCTTTCCACTCAAGAAGCCTTTCGCTCAGACAGTTCTTGTGGAATTGGCAAAGAGATATTTGGAAGCCCAGAGAGGGCTATGGTGAAAAAGGAAATATCCTCAGATGAAATCTGGAAAGAAGCTTTCTGAGAAACTGCTTAGTGTTCTGTGAATTCATCTCACAGAGTTACATGTGTATTTCGTGGATCTCTTTGCTAGCCTTATTTCTGTGGAATCTGAGAAAAGATATTTCGGATCCCTATGAAGACTATAGGGCCAAAGGAAATATCCTCCGATAACAAAGAGAAAGAAGCTTTCTGAGAAACTTCTTTGTGTTCTGTGAAATCATCTCACAGAGTTACAGCTTTCCCCTCAAGAAGCCTTTCGCTAAGACAGTTCTTGTGGAATTGGCAAAGTGATATTTGGAAGCCCATATAGGGCTATGGTGAAAAAGGAAATATCCTCAGATGAAATCGGGAAAGAAGCTTTCTGAGATACTGCTTAGTGTTCTGTGAATTCATCTCACAGAGTTACATCTGTATTTCGTGGATCTCTTTGCTAGCCTTATTTCTGTGGAATCTGAGAACAGAGATTTCGGATCCCTTTGAAGACTATAGGGCCAAAGGAAATATCCTCCGATAACAAAGAGAAAGAAGCTTTCTGAGAAACTTCTTTGTGTTCTGTGAAATCATCTCACAGAGTTACAGCTTTCCCCTCAAGAAGCCTTTCGCTAAGACAGTTCTTGTGGAATTGGCAAAGAGATATTTGGAAGCCCATAGAGGGCTATGGTGAAAAAGGAAATATCCTCAGATGAAATCTGGAAAGAAGCTTTCTGAGAAACTGCTCTGTGATGTGTGACTTCCACTCTCAGAGTTATATCAGTATTTCGTGGATCTCTTTGCTAGCCTTATTTCTGTGGAATCTGAGAACAGATATTTCGGATCCCTTTGAAGACTATAGGGCCAAAGGAAATATCCTCCGATAACAAAGAGAAAGAAGCTTTCTGAGAAACTTCTTTGTGTTCTGTGAAATCATCTCACAGAGTTACCGGATTCCCCTCAAAAAGCCTTTTGCTAAGACAGTTCTTGTGGAATTGGCAAAGTGATATTTGGAAGCCCTTAGAGGGTATGGTGAAAAAGGAAATATCCTCAGATGAAATCTGGAAAGAAGCTTTCTGAGAAACTGCTGAGTGTCCTCTTAATTCATCTCACCGAGTTACACGTGTATTTCGTGGATCTCTTTGTTAGCCTTATTTCTGTGGAATCTGAGAACAGATATTTCAGATCCCTTTGAAGAATATAGGGCCAAAGGAAATATCCTCCGAGAACAAAGAGAAAGAAGCTTTCTGAGAAACTTCTTTGTGTTCTGTGAAATCATCTCACAGAGTTACAGCTTTCCCCTCAAGAAGCCTTTCGCTAAGACAGTTCTTGTGGAATTGGCAAAGTGATATTTGGAAGCCCATAGAGGGCTATGGTGAAAAAGGAAATATCCTCAGATGAAATCTGGAAAGAAGCTTTCTGAGAAACTGGTTAGTGTTCTGTGAATTCATCTCACAGCGTTACATCTGTATTTCGTGGATCTCTTGGCTAGCCTTATTTCTGTGGAATCTGAGAACAGATATTTCGAATCCCTTTGAAGACTATAGGGCCAAAGGAAATATCCTGCGATAACAAAGAGAAAGAAGCTTTCTGAGAAACTTCTTTCTGTTCTGTGAAATCATCTCACAGAGTTACAGCTTTCCCCTCAAGAAGCCTTTCGCTAAGACAGTTCTTGTGGAATTGGCAAAGTGATATTTGGAAGCCCATAGAGGGCTATGGTGAAAAAGGAAATATCCTCAGATGAAATCTGGAAAGAAGCTTTCTGAGAAACTGCTTAGTGTTCTGTGAATTCATCTCACAGAGTTACATGTGTATTTCGTGGATCTCTTTGCTAGCCTTATTTCTGTGGAATCTGAGAAAATATATTTCGGATCCCTATGAAGATTATAGGGCCAAAGGAAATAACCTCCGATAACAAAGAGAAAGAAGCTTTCTGAGAAACTTCTTTGTGTTCTGTGAAATCATCTCACAGAGTTACAGCTTTCCCCTCAAGAAGCCTTTCGCTAAGACAGTTCTTGTGGAATTGGCAAAGTGATATTTGGAAGCCATAGAGGGCTACGGTGAAAAAGGAAATATCCTCAGATGAAATCGTGAAAGAAGCCTTCTGAGAAACTGCTTAGTGTTCTGTGAATTCATCTCACAGAGTTACATCTGTATTTCGTGGATCTCTTTGCTAGCCTTATTTCTGTGGAATCTGAGAACAGATATTTCGGATCCCTTTGAAGACTATAGGGCCAAAGGAAATATCCTCCGATAACAAAGAGAAAGAAGCTTTCTGAGAAACTTCTTTGTGTTCTGTGAAATCATCTCACAGAGTTACAGCTTTCCCCTCAAGAAGCCTTTCGTTAAGACAGTTCTTGTGGAATTGGCAAAGTGATATTTGGAAGCCCATAGAGGGCTATGGTGAAAAAGGAAATATCCTCAGATGAAATCGGGAAAGAAGCCTTCTGAGAAACTGCTTAGTGTTCTGTGAATTCATCTCACAGATTTACATCTGTATTTCGTGGATCTCTTTGCTAGCCTTATTTCTGTGGAATCTGAGAACAGATATTTCGGATCCCTTTGAAGACTATAGGGCCAAAGGAAATATCCTCCGATAACAAAGAGAAAGAAGCTTTCTGAGAAACTTCTTTGTGTTCTGTGAAATCATCTCACAGAGTTACAGCTTTCCCCTCAAGAAGCCTTTCGCTACGACAGTTCTTGTGGAATTGGCAAAGTGATATTTGGAAGCCCATAGAGGGCTATGGTGAAAAAGGAAATATCCTCAGATGAAATCTGGAAAGAAGCTTTCTGAGAAACTGCTTAGTGTTCTGTGAATTCATCTCACAGCGTTACATCTGTATTTCGTGGATCTCTTTGCTAGCCTTATTTCTGTGGTATCTGAGAACAGATATTTCGGACCCCTTTGAAGACTATAGGGCCAAAGGAAATATCCTCCGATAACAAAGAGAAAGAAGCTTTCTGAGAAACTTCTTTGTGTTCTGTGAAATCATCTCACAGAGTTACCGGTTTCCCCTCAAAAAGCCTTTTGCTAAGACAGTTCTTGTGGAATTGGCAAAGTGATATTTGGAAGCCCTTAGTGGGTATGGTGAAAAAGGAAATATCCTCAGATGAAATCTGGAAAGAAGCTTTCTGAGAAACTGCTGAGTGTCCTCTTAATTCATCTCACCGAGTTACACGTGTATTTCGTGGATCTCTTTGTTAGCCTTATTTCTGTGGAATCTGAGAACAGATATTTCAGATCCCTTTGAAGAATATAGGGCCAAAGGAAATATCCTCCGAGAACAAAGAGAAAGAAGCTTTCTGAAAAACTTCTTTGTGTTCTGTGAAATCATCTCACAGAGTTACAGCTTTCCCCTCAAGAAGCCTTTCGCTAAGACAGTTCTTGTGGAATTGGCAAAGTGATATTTGGAAGCCCATAGAGGGCTATGGTGAAAAAGGAAATATCCTCAGATGAAATCTGGAAAGAAGCTTTCTGAGAAACTGGTTAGTGTTCTGTGAATTCATCTCACAGCGTTACATCTGTATTTCGTGGATCTCTTGGCTAGCCTTATTTCTGTGGAATCTGAGAACAGATATTTCGAATCCCTTTGAAGACTATAGGGCCAAAGGAAATATCCTGCGATAACAAAGAGAAAGAAGCTTTCTGAGAAACTTCTTTGTGTTCTGTGAAATCATCTCACAGAGTTACAGCTTTCCCCTCAAGAAGCCTTTCGCTAAGACAGTTCTTGTGGAATTGGCAAAGTGATATTTGGAAGCCCATAGAGGGCTATGGTGAAAAAGGAAATATCCTCAGATGAAATCTGGAAAGAAGCTTTCTGAGAAACTGCTTAGTGTTCTGTGAATTCATCTCACAGAGTTACATGTGTATTTCGTGGATCTCTTTGCTAGCCTTATTTCTGTGGAATCTGAGAAAAGATATTTCGGATCCCTATGAAGATTATAGGGCCAAAGGAAATAACCTCCGATAACAAAGAGAAAGAAGCTTTCTGAGAAACTTCTTTGTGTTCTGTGAAATCATCTCACAGAGTTACAGCTTTCCCCTCAAGAAGCCTTTCGCTAAGACAGTTCTTGTGGAATTGGCAAAGTGATATTTGGAAGCCCATAGAGGGCTATGGTGAAAAAGGAAATATCCTCAGATGAAATCGGGAAAGAAGCCTTCTGAGAAACTGCTTAGTGTTCTGTGAATTCATCTCACAGATTTACATCTGTATTTCGTGGATCTCTTTGCTAGCCTTATTTCTGTGGAATCTGAGAACAGATATTTCGGATCCCTTTGAAGACTATAGGGCCAAAGGAAATATCCTCCGATAGCAAAGAGAAAGAAGCTTTCTGAGAAACTTCTTTGTGTTCTGTGAAATCATCTCACAGAGTTACAGCTTTCCCCTCAAGAAGCCTTTCGCTACGACAGTTCTTGTGGAATTGGCAAAGTGATATTTGGAAGCCCATAGAGGGCTATGGTGAAAAAGGAAATATCCTCAGATGAAATCTGGAAAGAAGCTTTCTGAGAAACTGCTTAGTGTTCTGTGAATTCATCTCACAGCGTTACATCTGTATTTCGTGGATCTCTTTGCTAGCCTTATTTCTGTGGAATCTGAGAACAGATATTTCGGACCCCTTTGAAGACTATAGGGCCAAAGGAAATATCCTCCGATAACAAAGAGAAAGAAGCTTTCTGAGAAACTTCTTTGTGTTCTGTGAAATCATCTCACAGAGTTACAGCTTTCCCCTCAAGAAGCCTTTCGCTAAGACAGTTCTTGTGGAATTGGCAAAGTGATATTTGGAAGCCTTAGAGGGCTATGGTGAAAAAGGAAATATCCTCAGATGAAATCGTGAAAGAAGCCTTCTGAGAAACTGCTTAGTGTTCTGTGAATTCATCTCACAGAGTTACATCTGTATTTCGTGGATCTCTTTGCTAGCCTTATTTCTGTGGAATCTGAGAACAGATATTTCGGATCCCTTTGAAGACTATAGGGCCAAAGGAAATATCTTCCGATAACAAAGACAAAGAAGCTTTCTGAGCAAATTCTTTGTGT
The DNA here is from genome assembly GCF_043159975.1 of Macaca nemestrina. Lineage (NCBI taxonomy): Eukaryota > Metazoa > Chordata > Mammalia > Primates > Cercopithecidae > Macaca > Macaca nemestrina. The sequence goes on from NC_092125.1 coordinate 92,830,199, forward strand.
TCTGTGAAATCATCTCACAGAGTTACAGCTTTCCCCTCAAGAAGCCTTTCGCTAATACAGTTTTTGTGGAATTGGCAAAGTGATATTTGGAAGCCCATAGAGGGCTATGGTGAAAAAGGAAATATCCTCAGATGAAATCTGGAAAGAAGCTTTCTGAGAAACTGCTTAGTGTTCTGTGAATTCATCTCACAGAGTTACATCTGTATTTCGTGGATCTCTTTGCTAGCCTTATTTCTGTGGAATCTGAGAACAGATATTTCGAATCCCTTTGAAGACTATAGGGCCAAAGGAAATTTCCTCCGATAACAAAGAGAAAGAAGCTTTCTGAGAAACTTCTTTGTGTTCTGTGAAATCATCTCACAGAGTTACAGCTTTCCACTCAAGAAGCCTTTCGCTCAGACAGTTCTTGTGGAATTGGCAAAGAGATATTTGGAAGCCCAGAGAGGGCTATGGTGAAAAAGGAAATATCCTCAGATGAAATCTGGAAAGAAGCTTTCTGAGAAACTGCTTAGTGTTCTGTGAATTCATCTCACAGAGTTACATGTGTATTTCGTGGATCTCTTTGCTAGCCTTATTTCTGTGGAATCTGAGAACAGATATTTCGGATCCCTTTGAAGACTATAGGGCCAAAGGAAATATCCTCCGATAACAAAGAGAAAGAAGCTTTCTGAGAAACTTCTTTGTGTTCTGTGAAATCATCTCACAGAGTTACAGCTTTCCCCTCAAGAAGCCTTTCGCTAAGACAGTTCTTGTGGAATTGGCAAAGTGATATTTGGAAGCCCATATAGGGCTATGGTGAAAAAGGAAATATCCTCAGATGAAATCGGGAAAGAAGCTTTCTGAGAAACTGCTTAGTGTTCTGTGAATTCATCTCACAGAGTTACATCTGTATTTCGTGGATCTCTTTGCTAGCCTTATTTCTGTGGAATCTGAGAACAGAGATTTCGGATCCCTTTGAAGACTATAGGGCCAAAGGAAATATCCTCCGATAACAAAGAGAAAGAAGCTTACTGAGAAACTTCTTTGTGTTCTGTGAAATCATCTCACAGAGTTACAGCTTTCCCCTCAAGAAGCCTTTCGCTAAGACAGTTCTTGTGGAATTGGCAAAGAGATATTTGGAAGCCCATAGAGGGCTATGGTGAAAAAGGAAATATCCTCAGATGAAATCTGGAAAGAAGCTTTCTGAGAAACTGCTCTGTGATGTGTGACTTCCATTCTCAGAGTTATATCAGTATTTCGTGGATCTCTTTACTAGCCTTATTTCTGTGGAATCTGAGAACAGATATTTCGGATCCCTTTGAAGACTATAGGGCCAAAGGAAATATCCTCCGATAACAAAGAGAAAGAAGCTTTCTGAGAAACTTCTTTGTGTTCTGTGAAATCATCTCACAGAGTTACCGCTTTCCCCTCAAAAAGCCTTTTGCAAAGACAGTTCTTGTGGAATTGGCAAAGTGATATTTGGAAGCCCTTAGAGGGTATGGTGAAAAAGGAAATATCCTCAGATGAAATCTGGAAAGAAGCTTTCTGAGAAACTGCTGAGTGTCCTCTTAATTCATCTCACCGAGTTACACGTGTATTTCGTGGATCTCTTTGTTAGCCTTATTTCTGTGATATCTGAGAACAGATATTTCAGATCCCTTTGAAGAATATAGGGCCAAAGGAAATATCCTCCGAGAACAAAGAGAAAGAAGCTTTCTGAGAAACTTCTTTGTGTTCTGTGAAATCATCTCACAGAGTTACAGCTTTCCCCTCAAGAAGCCTTTCGCTAAGACAGTTCTTGTGGAATTGGCAAAGTGATATTTGGAAGCCCATAGGGCTATGGTGAAAAAGGAAATATCCTCAGATGAAATCTGGAAAGAAGCTTTCTGAGAAAATGCTTAGTGTTCTGTTAATTCATCTCACAGATTTACATGTGTATTTCGTGGATCTCTTTGCTAGCCTTATTTCCTTCTAATCTGAGAACAGATATTTCGGATCCCTTTAAAGACTATAGGGCCAAAGGAAATATCCTGCGGTAACAAAGAGAAAGAAGCTTTCTGAGCAAATTCTTTGTGTTCTGTGAAATCATCTCACAGAGTTACAGCTTTCCCCTCAAGAAGCCTTTCGCTAATACAGTTTTTGTGGAATTGGCAAAGTGATATTTGGAAGCCCATAGAGGGCTATGGTGAAAAAGGAAATATCCTCAGATGAAATCTGGAAAGAAGCTTTCTGAGAAACTGCTTAGTGTTCTGTGAATTCATCTCACAGAGTTACATCTGTATTTCGTGGATCTCTTTGCTAGCCTTATTTCTGTGGAATCTGAGAACAGATATTTCGAATCCCTTTGTAGACTATAGGGCCAAAGGAAATTTCCTCCGATAACAAAGAGAAAGAAGCTTTCTGAGAAACTTCTTTGTGTTCTGTGAAATCATCTCACAGAGTTACAGCTTTCCACTCAAGAAGCCTTTCGCTCAGACAGTTCTTGTGGAATTGGCAAAGAGATATTTGGAAGCCCAGAGAGGGCTATGGTGAAAAAGGAAATATCCTCAGATGAAAACTGGAAAGAAGCTTTCTGAGAAACTGCTTAGTGTTCTGTGAATTCATCTCACAGAGTTACATGTGTATTTCGTGGATCTCTTTGCTAGGCTTATTTCTGTGGAATCTGAGAAAAGATATTTCGGATCCCTATGACGACTATAGGGCCAAAGGAAATATCCTCCGATAACAAAGAGAAAGAAGCTTTCTGAGAAACTTCTTTGTGTTCTGTGAAATCATCTCACAGAGTTACAGCTTTCCCCTCAAGAAGCCTTTCGCTAAGACAGTTCTTGTGGAATTGGCAAAGTGATATTTGGAAGCCCATATAGGGCTATGGTGAAAAAGGAAATATCCTCAGATGAAATCGGGAAAGAAGCTTTCTGAGAAACTGCTTAGTGTTCTGTGAATTCATCTCACAGAGTTACATCTGTATTTCGTGGATCTCTTTGCTAGCCTTATTTCTGTGGAATCTGAGAACAGAGATTTCGGATCCCTTTGAAGACTATAGGGCCAAAGGAAATATCCTGCGATAACAAAGAGAAAGAAGCTTTCTGAGAAACTTCTTTGTGTTCTGTGAAATCATCTCACAGAGTTACAGGTTTCCCCTCAAGAAGCCTTTCGCTAAGACAGTTCTTGTGGAATTCGCAAAGTGATATTTGGAAGCCCATAGAGGGCTATGGTGAAAAAGGAAATATCCTCAGATGAAATCTGGAAAGAAGCTTTCTGAGAAACTGCTTAGTGTTCTGTGAATTCATCTCACAGAGTTACATGTGTATTTCGTGGATCTCTTTGCTAGCCTTATTTCTGTGGAATCTGAGAAAAGATATTTCGGATCCCTATGAAGATTATAGGGCCAAAGGAAATATCCTCCGATAACAAAGAGAAAGAAGCTTTCTGAGAAACTTCTTTGTGTTCTGTGAAATCATCTCACAGAGTTACAGCTTTCCCCTCAAGAAGCCTTTCGCTAAGACAGTTCTTGTGGAATTGGCAAAGTGATATTTGGAAGCCCATAGAGGGCTATGGTGAAAAAGGAAATATACTCAGATGAAATCGTGAAAGAAGCCTTCTGAGAAACTGCTTAGTGTTCTGTGAATTCATCTCACAGAGTTACATCTGTATTTCGTGGATCTCTTTGCTAGCCTTATTTCTGTGGAATCTGAGAACAGATATTTCGGATCCCTTTGAAGACTATAGGGCCAAAGGAAATATCCTCCGATAACAAAGAGAAAGAAGCTTTCTGAGAAACTTCTTTGTGTTCTGTGAAATCATCTCACAGAGTTACAGCTTTCCCCTCAAGAAGCCTTTCGCTAAGACAGTTCTTGTGGAATTGGCAAAGTGATATTTGGAAGCCCATAGAGGGCTATGGTGAAAAAGGAAATATCCTCAGATGAAATCTGGAAAGAAGCTTTCTGAGAAACTGCTTAGTGTTCTGTGAATTCATCTCACAGAGTTACATCTGTATTTCGTGGATCTCTTTGCTAGCCTTGTTTCTGTGGAATCTGAGAACAGATATTTCGAATCCCTTTGAAGACTATAGCTCCAAAGGAAATATCCTGCGATAACAAAGAGAAAGAAGCTTTCTGAGAAACTTCTTTGTGTTCTGTGAAATCATCTCACAGAGTTACAGCTTTCCCCTCAAGAAGCCTTTCGCTAAGACACTTCTTGTGGAGTTGGCAAAGTGATATTTGGAAGCCCATAGAGGGCTATGGTGAAAAAGGAAATATCCTCAGATGAAATCGGGAAAGAAGCCTTCTGAGAAACTGCTTAGTGTTCTGTGAATTCATCTCACAGATTTACATCTGTATTTCGTGGATCTCTTTGCTAGCCTTATTTCTGTGGAATCTGCGAACAGATATTTCGGATCCCTTTGAAGACTATAGGGCCAAAGGAAATATCCTCCGATAACAAAGAGAAAGAAGCTTTCTGAGAAACTTCTTTGTGTTCTGTGAAATCATCTCACAGAGTTACAGCTTTCCCCTCAAGAAGCCTTTCGCTACGACAGTTCTTGTGGAATTGGCAAAGTGATATTTGGAAGCCCATAGAGGGCTATGGTGAAAAAGGAAATATCCTCAGATGAAATCTGGAAAGAAGCTTTCTGAGAAACTGCTTAGTGTTCTGTGAATTCATCTCACAGCGTTACATCTGTATTTCGTGGATCTCTTTGCTAGCCTTATTTCTGTGGAATCTGAGAACAGATATTTCGGACCCCTTTGAAGACTATAGGGCCAAAGGAAATATCCTCCGATAACAAAGAGAAAGAAGCTTTCTGAGAAACTTCTTTGTGTTCTGTGAAATCATCTCACAGAGTTACAGCTTTCCCCTCAAGAAGCCTTTCGCTAAGACAGTTCTTGTGGAATTGGCAAAGTGATATTTGGAAGCCCATAGGGGGCTATGGTGAAAAAGGAAATATCCTCAGATGAAATCTGGAAAGAAGCTTTCTGAGAAACTGCTTAGTGTTCTGTGAATTCATCTCACAGAGTTACATCTGTATTTCGTGGATCTCTTTGCTATCCTTATTTCTGTGGAATCTGAGAACAGATATTTCGGATGCCTTTAAAGACTATAGGGCCAAAGGAAATATCCTGCGGTAACAAAGAGAAAGAAGCTTTCTGAGCAACTTCTTTGTGTTCTGTGAAATCATCTCACAGAGTTACAGCTTTCCCCTCAAGAAGCCTTTCGCTAATACAGTTTTTGTGGAATTGGCAAAGTGATATTTGGAAGCCCATAGAGGGCTATTGGGAAACAGGAAATATCCTCAGATGAAATCTGGAAAGAAGCTTTCTGAGAAACTGCTTAGTGTTCTGTGAATTCATCTCACAGAGTTACATCTGTATTTCGTGGATCTCTTTGCTAGCCTTATTTCTGTGGAATCTGAGAACAGATATTTCGAATCCCTTTGAAGACTATAGGGCCAAAGGAAATTTCCTCCGATAACAAAGAGAAAGAAGCTTTCTGAGAAACTTCTTTGTGTTCTGTGAAATCATCTCACAGAGTTACAGCTTTCCACTCAAGAAGCCTTTCGCTCAGACAGTTCTTGTGGAATTGGCAAAGAGATATTTGGAAGCCCAGAGAGGGCTATGGTGAAAAAGGAAATATCCTCAGATGAAATCTGGAAAGAAGCTTTCTGAGAAACTGCTTAGTGTTCTGTGAATTCATCTCACAGAGTTACATGTGTATTTCGTGGATCTCTTTGCTAGCCTTATTTCTGTGGAATCTGAGAAAAGATATTTCGGATCCCTATGAAGACTATAGGGCCAAAGGAAATATCCTCCGATAACAAAGAGAAAGAAGCTTTCTGAGAAACTTCTTTGTGTTCTGTGAAATCATCTCACAGAGTTACAGCTTTCCCCTCAAGAAGCCTTTCGCTAAGACAGTTCTTGTGGAATTGGCAAAGTGATATTTGGAAGCCCATATAGGGCTATGGTGAAAAAGGAAATATCCTCAGATGAAATCGGGAAAGAAGCTTTCTGAGAAACTGCTTAGTGTTCTGTGAATTCATCTCACAGAGTTACATCTGTATTTCGTGGATCTCTTTGCTAGCCTTATTTCTGTGGAATCTGAGAACAGATATTTCGGATCCCTTTGAAGACTATAGGGCCAAAGGAAATATCCTCCGATAACAAAGAGAAAGAAGCTTACTGAGAAACTTCTTTGTGTTCTGTGAAATCATCTCACAGAGTTACAGCTTTCCCCTCAAGAAGCCTTTCGCTAAGACAGTTCTTGTGGAATTGGCAAAGAGATATTTGGAAGCCCATAGAGGGCTATGGTGAAAAAGGAAATATCCTCAGATGAAATCTGGAAAGAAGCTTTCTGAGAAACTGCTCTGTGATGTGTGACTTCCACTCTCAGAGTTATATCAGTATTTCGTGGATCTCTTTGCTAGCCTTATTTCTGTGGAATCTGAGAACAGATATTTCGAATCCCTTTGAAGACTATAGTGCCAAAGGAAATATCCTCCGATAACAAAGAGAAAGAAGCTTTCTGAGAAACTTCTTTGTGTTCTGTGAAATCATCTCACAGAGTTACCGCTTTCCCCTCAAAAAGCCTTTTGCTAAGACAGTTCTTGTGGAATTGGCAAAGTGATATTTGGAAGCCCTTAGAGGGTATGGTGAAAAAGGAAATATCCTCAGATGAAATCTGGAAAGAAGCTTTCTGAGAAACTGCTGAGTGTCCTCTTAATTCATCTCACCGAGTTACACGTGTATTTCGTGGATCTCTTTGTTAGCCTTATTTCTGTGATATCTGAGAACAGATATTTCAGATCCCTTTGAAGAATATAGGGCCAAAGGAAATATCCTCCGAGAACAAAGAGAAAGAAGCTTTCTGAGAAACTTCTTTGTGTTCTGTGAAATCATCTCACAGAGTTACAGCTTTCCCCTCAAGAAGCCTTTCGCTAAGACAGTTCTTGTGGAATTGGCAAAGTGATATTTGGAAGCCCATAGAGGGCTATGGTGAAAAAGGAAATATCCTCAGATGAAATCTGGAAAGAAGCTTTCTGAGAAAATGCTTAGTGTTCTGTTAATTCATCTCACAGAGTTACATGTGTATTTCGTGGATCTCTTTGCTAGCCTTATTTCCTTGGAATCTGAGAACAGATATTTCGGATCTCTTCGAAGACTATAGGGCCTAAGGAAATATCCTCCGATAACAAAGAGAAAGAAGCTTTCTGAGAAACTTCTTTGTGTTCTGTGAAATCATCTCACAGAGTTACAGCTTTCCCCTCAAGAAGCCTTGCGCTAAGACAGTTCTTGTGGAATTGGCAAAGTTATATTTGGAAGCCCATAGAGGGCTATGGTGAAAAAGGAAATATCCTCAGATGAAATCTGGAAAGAAGCTTTCTGAGAAACTGCTTAGTGTTCTGTGAATTCATCTCACAGAGTTACATCTGTATTTCATGGATCTCTTTGCTAGCCTTATTTCTGTGGAATCTGAGAACAGATATTTCGGATCCCTTTGAAGACTATAGGGCCAAAGAAAATATCCTCCGATAACAAAGAGAAAGAAGCTTTCTGAGAAACTTCTTTGTGTTCTGTGAAATCATCTCACAGAGTTACAGCTTTCCCCTCAAGAAGCCTTTCGCTAAGACAGTTCTTGGGGAATTGGCAAAGTGATATTTGGAAGCCCATAGAGTGCTATGGTGAAAAAGGAAATATCCTCATATGAAATCTGGAAAGAAGCTTTCTGGGAAACTGCTTAGTGTTCTGTGAATTCATCTCACAGAGTTACATCTGTATTTCGTGGATCTCTTTGCTAGCCTTATTTCTGTGGAATCTGAGAAGAGATATTTCGGATCCCTTTAAAGACTATAGGGCCAAAGGAAATATCCTCCGATAACAAAGAGAAAGAAGCTTTCTGAGAAACTTCTTTGTGTTCGGTGAAATCATCTCACAGAGTTACAGCTTTCCCCTCAAGAAGCCTTTCGCTAATACAGTTTTTGTGTAATTGGCAAAGTGATACTTGAAGCCCAAAGAGGGCTATGGTGAAAAAGGAAATATCCTCAGATGAAATCTGGAAAGAAGCTTTCTGAGAAACTGCTTCGTGTTCTGTTAATTCATCTCACAGAGTTACATCTGTATTTCGTGGATCTCTTTGCTAGCCTTATTTCTGTGGAATCTGAGAACAGATATTTCGGATCCCTTTGAAGACTATAGGGCCAAAGGAAATATCCTCGGATAACAAAGAGAAAGAAGTTTCTGAGAAACTTCTTTGTGTTCTGTGAAATCATCTCACAGAGTTACAGCTTTCCCCTCAAGAAGCCTTTCGCTAAGACAGTTCTTGTGGAATTGGCAAAGTGATATTTGGAAGCCCATAGAGGGCTATGGTGAAAAAGGAAATATCATCAGATGAAATCTGGAAAGAAGCTTTCTGAGAAACTGCTTAGTGTTCTGTTAATTCATCTCACAGAGTTACATCTGTATTTCGTGGATCTCTTTGCTGGCCTTATTTCTGTGGAATCTGAGAACAGATATTTCGGATCCCTTTGAAGACTATAGGGCCAAAGGAAATATCCTCCGATAACAAAGAGAAAGAAGCTTTCTGAGAAACTTCTTTGTGTTCTGTGAAATCATCTCACAGAGTTACAGCTTTCCCCTCAAGAATCCTTTCGCTAAGACAGTTCTTGTGGAATTGGCAAAGTGATATTTGGAAGCCCCTAGAGGACTACGGTGAAAAAGGAAATATCCTCAGATGAAATCTGGAAAGAAGGTTTCTGAGATACTGCTTAGTGTTCTGTTAATTCATCTCACAGAGTTACATGGGTATTTCCTGGATCTCTTTGCTAGCCTTATTTCTGTGGAATCTGATAACAGATATTTCGGATCCCTTTGAAGACTATAGGGCCAAAGGAAATATCCTCCGATAACAAAGATCAAGAAGCTTTCTAAGAAACTTCTTTGTGTTCTGTGAAATCAACTCACAGCGTTACAGCTTTCTCCTCAAGAAGCCTTTCGCTAGGACAGTTCATGTGGAATTGGCAAAGTGATATTTGAAGACCATAGAGGGCTACGGTGAAAAAGGAAATATCCTCAGAAGAAATCTGGAAAGAAGCTTTCTGAGAAACTGCTTAGTGTTCTGTGAATTCATCTCACAGAGTTACATCTGTATTTCGTGGATCTCTTTGCTAGCCTTATTTCTGTGGAATCTGAGAACAGATATTTCGGATCCCTTTGAAGACTATAGGGCCAAAGGAAATATCCTCCGATAACAAAGAGAAAGAAGCTTTCTGAGAAACTTCTTTGTGTTCGGTGAAATCATCTCACAGAGTTACAGCTTTCCCCTCAAGAAGCCTTTCGCTAAGACAGTTCTTGTGGAATTGGCAAAGTGATATTTGGAAGCCCATAGAGGGCTATGGTGAAAAAGGAAATATCCTCAGATGAAATCTGGAAAGAAGCTTTCTGAGAAACTGCTTAGTGTTCTCTGAATTCATCTCACAGAGTTACATCTGTATTTCGTGGATCTCTTTGCTAGCCTTATTTCTGTGGAATCTGAGAACAGAGATTTCGGATCCCTTTGAAGACTATAGGGCCAAAGGAAATATCCTCCGATAAGAAATAGAAAGAAGCTTTCTGAGAAACTTCTTTGTGTTCTGTGAAATCATCTCACAGAGTTACAGCTTTCCCCTCAAGAAGCCTTTCGCTAAGACAGTTCTTGTGGAATTGGCAAAGTGATATTTGGAAGCCCTTAGAGGGCTATGGTGAAAAAGGAAATATCCTCAGATGAAATCTGGAAAGAAGATTTCTGAGAAACTGCTTAGTGTTCTGTTAATTCATCTCACAGAGTTACATCTGTATTTCGTGGATCTCTTTGCTAGCCTTATTTCTGTGGAATCTGAGAACAGACATTTCGGATCCCTTTGAAGACTATAGGGCCAAAGGAAATATCCTCCGATAACAAAGAGAAAGAAGCTTTCTGAGAAACTTCTTTGTGTTCTGTGAAATCATCTCTCCGAGTTACAGCTTTCCCCTCAAGAAGCCTTTCGCTAAGACAGTTCTTGTGGAATTGGCAAAGTGATATTTGGAAGCCCATAGAGGGCTATGGTGAAAAAGGAAATATCCTCAGATGAAATCTGGAAAGAAGCTTTCTGAGAAACTGCTCTGTGATGGGTGACTTCCACTCACAGAGTTACATCTGTATTTCGTGGATCTCTTTGCTAACATTATTTCTGTGTAATCTGAGAACAGATATTTCGGATCCCTTTGAAGACTATAGGGCCAAAGGAAATATCCTCCGATAACAAAGAGAAAAAAGCTTCCTGAGAAACTTCCTTGTGTTCTGTGAAATCATCTCACAGAGTTACAGCTTTCCCCTCAAGAAGCCTTTCGCTAAGACAGTTCTTGTGGAATTGGCAAAGTGATATTTGGAAGCCCATAGAGGGCTATCGTGAAAAAGGAAATATCCTCAGATGAAATCTGGAAAGAAGCTTTCTGAGAAACTGCTTAGTGTTCTGTTAATTCATCTCACAGAGTAACATCTGTATTTCGTGGATTTCTTTGTTAGCCTTATTTCTGTGGAATCTGAGAACAGATATTTCGGTTCCCTGTGAAGGCTATAGGACCAAAGGAAATATCCTCCGATAACAAAGAGAAAGCTTTCTGAGAAACTTCTTTGTGTTCTGTGAAATCATCTCACAGAGTTACAGCTTTCCCCTCAAGAAGCCTTTCGCTAAGAGAGTTCTTGTGGAATTGGCAAAGTGATATTTGGAAGCCGATAGAGGGCTATGGTGAAAACGGAAATATCCTCAGATGAAATCTGGAAAGAAGCTTTCTGAGGAACTGCTTAGTGTTCTGTTAATTCATCTCACAGAGTTAAATCGGTATTTCGTGGATCTCTTTCCTAGCCTTATTTCCTTGGAATCTCTGAACAGATATTTCGGATCCCTTTGAATACTATAGGGGCAAAGAAATATCCTCCGATAACAAAGAGAAAGAAGCTTCCTGAGATACTTCTTTCTGTTCCGTGAAATCATCTCACAGAGTTACAGCTTTCCCCTCAAGTAGCCTTTCGCTAGGACAGTTCTTGTGGAATTGGCAAAGTGATATTTGGAAGCCCATAGAGGGCTATGGTGAAAAAGTAAATATGCTCAGAGGAAATCTGGATAGAAGCTTGCTGAGAAACTGCTTAGTGTTCTGTTAATTCATCTCACAGAGTTACATGTGTATTTCGTGGATCTCTTTGCTAGCCTTATTTCTGTGGAATCTGAGAACAGATATTTCGGATCCCTTTGAAGACTATAGGCCCAAAGGAAATATCCTCCGATAACAAAGAGAAAGAAGATTTCTGAGAAACTTCTTTGTGTTCTGTGAAATCATCTCACAGAGTTACAGCTTTCCCCTCAAGAAGCCTTTCGCTAAGACAGTTCTTGTGGAATTGGCAAAGTGATATTTGGAAGCCCATAGAGGGCTATGGTGAAAAAGGAAATATCCTCAGATAAAATCTGGAAAGAAGCTTTCTGAGAAACTGCTTAGTGTTCTGTGAATTCATCTCACAGAGTGACATGTGTATTTCGTGGATCTCTTTGCTAGCCTTATTTCCTTGGAATCTGAGAACAGATATATCGGATCCCTTTGAAGAGTATAGGGCCAAAGGAAATATCCTCTGATAACAAAGAGAAAGAAGCTTTCTGAGAAACTTCTTTGTGTTCTGTGAAATCATCTCACAGAGTTTCAGCATTCCCCTCAAGAAGCCTTTCGCTAAGACATTTCTTGTTGAATTGGCAAAGTGATATTTGGAAGCCCATAGCGGGCTATGGTGAAAAAGGAAATATCCTCAGATGAAATCTGGAAAGAAGCTTTCTGAGAAACTGCTTAGTGTTCTCTTAATTCATCTCACGGAGTTACATCTGTATTTCGTGGATCTCTTTGCTAACCTTATTTCTGTGGAATCTGAGATCAGATATTTCGGAAGCCTTTGAAGACTATAGGGCCAAAGGAAATATCCTCCGATAACAAAGAGAAAGAAGCTTTCTGAGAAACTTCTTTGTGTCTGTGAAATCATCTCACAGAGTTACAGATTTCCCTTGAAGAAGCCTTTCGCTAAGACAGTTCTTGTGGAATTGGCAAAGTGATATTTGGAAGCCCATAGAGGGCTATGGTGAAAAAGGAAATATCCTCAGATGAAATCTGGAAGGAAGCTTTCTGAGAAACTGCTCTGTGATGTGTGACTTCCACTCACAGAGTTACATCTGTATTTCGTGGATCTCCTTACTAACCTTATTTCTGTGGAATCTGAGAACAGATATTTCGGATCCCTTTGAAGACTATAGGGCCAAAGGAAATATCCTCCGATAACAAAGAGAAAGAAGCTTTCTGAGAAACTTCCTTGTGTTCTGTGAAATCATCTCACAGAGTTACAGCTTTCCCCTCAAGAAGCCTTTCGCTAAGACAGTTCTTCTGGAATTGGCAAAGTGAAATTTGGAAGCCCATAGAGGGCTATAGTGAAAAAGGAAATATGCTCAGATGAAATCTGGAAAGAAGCTTTCTGAGAAACTGCTTAGTGTTCTGCTAATTCATCTCACAGAGTAACATCTGTATTTCGTGGATCACTTTGTTAGCCTTGTTTCTGTGGAATCTGAGAACAGATATTTCGGATCCCTTTGAAGACTATAGGGCCAAAGGAAATATCCTCCGATAACAAAGAGAAAGAAGCTTTCTGAGAAACTTCTTTGTGTTATGTGAAATCATCTCACAGAGATACAGCTTTCCCCTCAAGAAGCCTTTCGCTAAGACAGTTCTTGTGGAATTGGCAAAGTGATATTTGGAAGCCGATAGAGGGCTATGGTGAAAAAGGAAATATCCTCAGATGAAATCTGGAAAGAAGCTTTCTGAGGAACTGCTTAGTGTTCTGTGAATTCATCTCACGGAGTTACATCGGTATTTCGTGGATCTCTTTGCTAGCCTTATTTCCTTGGAATCTGAGAACAGATATTTCGGATCCCTTTGAAGACTATAGGGGCAAAGGAAATATCCTCCGATAACAAAGAGGAAGAAGCTTTCTGTGAAACTTCTTTGTGTTCCGTGAAATCATCTCACAGAGTTACAGATTTCCCCTCAAGAAGCCTTTCGCTAAGACAGTTCTTGTGGAATTGGCAAAGTGATATTTGGAAGCCCATAGAGGGCTATGGTGAAAAAGGAAATATCCTCAGATGAAATCTGGAAAGAAGCTTTCTGAGAAACTGCTCTGTGATGTGTGACTTCCACTCACAGAGTTACATCTGTATTTCGTGGATCTCTTTGCTAACCTTATTTCTGTGGAATCTGAGAACAGATATTTCGGATCCCTTTGAAGACTATAGGGCCAAAGGAAATATCCTCCGATAACAAAGAGAAAGAAGCTTTCTGAGAAACTTCCTTGTGTTCTGTGAAATCATCTCACAGAGTTACAGCTTTCCCCTCAAGAAGCCTTTCGCTAAGACAGTTCTTGTGGAATTGGCAAAGTGATATTTGGAAGCCCATAGAGGGCTATGGTGAAAAAGGAAATATCCTCAGATGAAATCTGGAAAGAAGCTTTCTGAGAAACTGCTTGGTGTTCTGTTAATTCATCTCACAGAGTAACATCTGTATCTCGTGGATCTCTTTGTTAGCCTTATTTCTGTGGAATCTGAGAACAGATATTTCGGATCCCTTTGAAGACTATAGGGCCAAAGGAAATATCCTCCGATAACAAAGAGAAAGAAGCTTTCTGAGAAACTTCTTTGTGTTCTGTGAAATCATCTCACAGAGATACAGCTTTCCCCTCAAGAAGTCTTTCGCTAAGACAGTTCTTGTGGAATTGGCAAAGTGATATTTGGAAGCCGATAGAGGGCTATTGTGAAAAAGGAAATATCCTCAGATGAAATCTGGAAAGAAGCTTTCTGAGGAACTGCTGAGTGTTCTGTTAATTCATCTCACGGAGTTACATTGGTATTTCCTTGGTCTCTTTGCTAGCCTTATTTCTTTGGAATCTGAGAACAGATATTTCGGATCCCTTTGAATACTATAGGGGCAAACGAAATATCCTCCGATAACAAAGAGAAAGAAGTTTTCTGTGAAACTTCTTTGTGTTCCGTGAAATCATCTCACAGAGTTACAGCTTTCCCCTCAAGAAGCCTTTCGCTAAGACAGTTCTTGTGGAATTGGCAAAGTGATATTTGGAAGCCCATAGAGGGCTATGGTGAAAAAGGAAATATCCTCATATGAAATCTGGAAAGAAGCTTTCTGAGAAACTGCTTAGTGTTCTGTGAATTCATCTCACAGAGTTACATCTGTATTTCGTGGATCTCTTTGCTAGCCTTATTTCTGTGGAATCTGAGAACAGATATTTCGGATCCCTTTGAAGACTATAGGGCCAAAGGAAATATCCTCCGATAACAAAGAGAAAGAAGCTTTCTGAGAAACTTCTTTGTGTTCTGTGAAATCATCTCACAAGTTACAGCTTTCACCTCAAGAAGCCTTTCGCTAAGACAGTTCTTGTGGAATTGGCAAAGTGATATTTGGAAGCCCATAGAGGGCTTTGGTGAAAAAGGAAATATCCTCAGATGAAATCTGGAAAGAAGCTTTCTGAGAAACTGCTTAGTGTTCCCTTGAATTCATCTCACAGAGTTACATCTGTATTTCGTGGATCTCTTTGCTAGCCTTATTTCTGTGGAATCTGAGAACAGATATTTCGGATCCCTTTGAAGACTATAGGGCCAAAGGAAATATCCTCCGATAACAAAGAGAAAGAAGCTTTCTGAGAAACTTCTTTGTGTTCTGTGAAATCATCTCACAGAGTCACAGTTTTCCCCTCAAGAAACCTTTCGATAAGACAGTTCTTGTGGAATTGGCAAAGTGATATTTGGAAGCCCATAGAGGGCTATGGTGAAAAAGGAAATAATCAGATGAAATCTGGAAAGAAGCTTTCTGAGAAACTGCTTAGTGTTCTGTAAATTCATCTCACAGAGTTACATGTGTATTTCGTGGATCTCTTTTCTAGCCTTATTTCTGTGGAATCTGAGAACAGATATTTCGGATCTCTTTGAAGACTATAGGGCCAAAGGAAATATCCTCCGATAACAAAGAGAAAGAAGCTTTCTGAGAAACTTCTTTGTGTTCCGTGAAATCGTCGCACAGAGTTACAGCTTTCCCCTCAAGAAGCCTTTCGCTAAGACAGTTCTTGTGGAATTGGCAAAGTGATATTTGGAAGCCCATAGAGGGCTATGGTGAAAAAGGAAATATCTTCAGATGAAATCTGGAAAGAAGATTTCTGAGAAACTGCTCTGTGATGTGTTACTTCCACTCACAGAGTTATATCTGTATTTCGTGGATCTCTTTGCTAGCCTTATTTCTGTGGAATCTGAGAACAGATATTTCGGATCCCTTTGAAGACTATAGGGCCAAAGGAAATATCCTCCGATAACAAAGAGAAAGAAGCTTTCTGAGAAACTTCTTTGTGTTCTGTGAAATCATCTCTCCGAGTTACAGCTTTCCCCTCAAGAAGCCTTTCGCTAAGACAGTTCTTGTGGAATTGGCAAAGTGATATTTGGAAGCCCATAGAGGGCTATGGTGAAAAAGGAAATATCCTCAGATGAAATCTGGAAAGAAGCTTTCTGAGAAACTGCTCTGTGATGGGTGACTTCTACTCACAGAGTTACATCTGTATTTCGTGGATCTCTTTGCTAACATTATTTCTGTGTAATCTGAGAACAGATATTTCAGATCCCTTTGAAGACTATAGGGCCAAAGGAAATATCCTCCGATAACAAAGAGAAAGAAGCTTCCTGAGAAACTTCCTTGTGTTCTGTGAAATCATCTCACAGAGTTACAGCTTTCCCCTCAAGAAGCCTTTCGCTAAGACAGTTCTTGTGGAATTGGCAAAGTGATATTTGGAAGCCCATAGAGGGCTATCGGGAAAAGGAAATATCCTCAGATGAAATCTGGAAAGAAGCTTTCTGAGAAACTGCTTAGTGTTCTGTTAATTCATCTCACAGAGTAACATCTGTATTTCGTGGATCTCTTTGTTAGCCTTATTTCTGTGGAATCTGAGAACAGATATTTTGGATCCCTGTGAAGGCTATAGGACCAAAGGAAATATCCTCCGATAACAAAGAGAAAGAAGCTTTCTGAGAAACTTCTTTGTGTTCTGTGAAATCATCTCACAGAGTTACAGCTTTCCCCTCAAGAAGCCTTTCGCTAAGAGAGTTCTTGTGGAATTGGCAAAGTGATATTTGGAAGCCGATAGAGGGCTATGGTGAAAACGGAAATATCCTCAGATGAAATCTGGAAAGAAGCTTTCTGAGGAACTGCTGAGTGTTCTGTTAATTCATCTCACGGAGTTACATTGGTATTTCCTTGGTCTCTTTGCTAGCCTTATTTCTTTGGAATCTGAGAACAGATATTTCGGATCCCTTTGAATACTATAGGGGCAAACGAAATATCCTCCGATAACAAAGAGAAAGAAGTTTTCTGTGAAACTTCTTTGTGTTCCGTGAAATCATCTCACAGAGTTACAGCTTTCCCCTCAAGAAGCCTTTCGCTAAGACAGTTCTTGTGGAATTGGCAAAGTGATATTTGGAAGCCCATAGAGGGCTATGGTGAAAAAGGAAATATCCTCATATGAAATCTGGAAAGAAGCTTTCTGAGAAACTGCTTAGTGTTCTGTGAATTCTTCTCACAGAGTTACATCTGTATTTCGTGGATCTCTTTGCTAGCCTTATTTCTGTGGAATCTGAGAACAGAGATTTCGGATCCCTTTGAAGACTATAGGGCCAAAGGAAATATCCTCCGATAACAAAGAGAAAGAAGCTTTCTGAGAAACTTCTTTGTGTTCTGTGAAATCATCTCACAGAGTTAGAGGTTTCTCCTCAAGAAGCCTATCGCTGAGACAGTTCTTGTGGAATTGGCAAAGTGATATTTGGAAGCCCATAGAGTGCTATGGTGAAAAAGGAAATATCCTCAGATGAAATCTGGAAAGAAGCTTTCTGAGAAACTGCTTAGTGATCTGTTAATTTATCTCACAGAGATACATCTGTATTTCGTGGATCTCTTTGCTAGCCTTATTTCTGTGGAATCTGAGAACAGATATTTCGGATCCCTTTGAAGACTATAGGGCCAAAGGAAATATCCTCCGATAACAAAGAGAAAGAAGCTTTCTGAGAAACTTCTTTGTGTTCTGTGAAATCATCTCACAATTACAGCTTTCACCTCAAGAAGCCTTTCGCTAAGACAGTTCTTGTGGAATTGGCAAAGTGATATTTGGAAGCCCATAGAGGGCTTTGGTGAAAAAGGAAATATCCTCAGATGAAATCTGGAAAGAAGCTTTCTGAGAAACTGCTTAGTGTTCCCTTGAATTCATCTCACAGAGTTACATCTGTATTTCGTGGATCTCTTTGCTAGCCTTATTTCTGTGGAATCTGAGAACAGATATTTCGGATCCCTTTGAAGACTATAGGGCCAAAGGAAATATCCTCCGATAACAAAGAGAAAGAAGCTTTCTGAGAAACTTCTTTGTGTTCTGTGAAATCATCTCACAGAGTCACAGTTTTCCCCTCAAGAAACCTTTCGATAAGACAGTTCTTGTGGAATTGGCAAAGTGATATTTGGAAGCCCATAGAGGGCTATGGTGAAAAAGGAAATATCCTCAGATGAAATCTGGAAAGAAGCTTTCTGAGAAACTGCTTAGTGTTCTGTAAATTCATCTCACAGAGTTACATGTGTATTTCGTGGATCTCTTTGCTAGCCTTATTTCTGTGGAATCTGAGAACAGATATTTCGGATCCCTTTGAAGACTATAGGGCCAAAGGAAATATCCTCCCATAACAAAGAGAAAGAAGCTTTCTGAGAAACTTCTTTGTGTTCTGTGAAATCATCTCACAGAGTTACACCTTTCCCCTCAAGAAGCCTTTCGCTAAGACAGTTCTTGTGGAATTGGCAAAGTGATATTTGGAAGCCCATAGAGGGCTACGGTGAAAAAGGAAATATCCTCAGATGAAATCTGGAAAGAAGCTTTCTGAGAAACTGCTTAGTGTTCTGTTAATTCATCTCACAGAGTTACATCGGTATTTCGTGGATCTCTTTTCTAGCCTTATTTCTGTGGAATCTGAGAACAGATATTTCGGATCTCTTTGAAGACTATAGGGCCAAAGGAAATATCCTCCGATAACAAAGAGAAAGAAGCTTTCTGAGAAACTTCTTTGTGTTCCGTGAAATCGTCGCACAGAGTTACAGCTTTCCCCTCAAGAAGCCTTTCGCTAAGACAGTTCTTGTGGAATTGCCAAAGTGATATTTGGAAGCCCATAGAGGGCTATGGTGAAAAAGGAAATATCTTCAGATGAAATCTGGAAAGAAGCTTTCTGAGAAACTGCTCTGTGATGTGTGACTTCCACTCACAGAGTTATATCTGTATTTCGTGGATCTCTTTGCTAGCCTTATTTCTGTGGAATCTGAGAACAGATATTTCGGATCCCTTTGAAGACTATAGGGCCAAAGGAAATATCCTCCGATAACAAAGAGAAAGAAGCTTTCTGAGAAACTTCTTTGTGTTCTGTGAAATCATCTCACAGAGTTACCGCTTTCCCCTCAAAAAGCCTTTCGCGTAGACAGTACTTGTGGAATTGGCAAAGTGATATTTGGAAGCCCTTAGAGGGCTATGGTGAAAAAGGAAATATCCTTAGATGAAATCTGGAAAGAAGCTTTCTGAGAAACTTCTTAGTGATCTGTTAATTCATCTCACAGAGTTACCTCTGTATTTCGTGGATCTCTTTGCTAGCCTTATTTCTGTGGAATCTGAGAACACATATTTCGGATCCCTTTGAAGACTATAAGGCCAAAGGAAATATCCTCCGATAACAAAGAGAAAGAAGCTTTCTGAGAAACTTCTTTGTGTTCTGTGAAGTCATCTCACAGAGTTACAGCTTTCTCCTCAAGAAGCCTTTCGCTAAGACAGTTCTGGTGGAATTGGCAAAGTGATATTTCGAAGCCCATAGAGGGCTATGGTGAAAAAGGAAATATCCTCAGATGAAATCTGGAAAGAAGCTTTCTGAGAGACTGCTCTGTGATGTGTGACTTCCACTCACAGAGTTACATCTGTATTTCGTGGATCTCTTTGCTAGCCTTATTTCTGTGGAATCTGAGAACAGATATTTCGGATCCCTTTGAAGACTATAGGGCCAAAGGAAATATCCTCCGATAACAAAGAGAAAGAAGCTTTCTGAGAAACTTCTTTGTGTTCTGTGAAATCATCTCACAGAGTCACAGTTTTCCCCTCAAGAAACCTTTCGATAAGACAGTTCTTGTGGAATTGGCAAAGTGATATTTGGAAGCCCATAGAGGGCTATGGTGAAAAAGGAAATATCCTCAGATGAAATCTGGAAAGAAGCTTTCTGAGAAACTGCTTAGTGTTCTGTGAATTCATCTCACAGAGTTACATCGGTATTTCGTGGATCTCTTTTCTAGCCTTATTTCTGTGGAATCTGAGAACAGATATTTCGGATCTCTTTGAAGACTATAGGGCCAAAGGAAATATCCTCCGATAACAAAGAGAAAGAAGCTTTCTGAGAAACTTCTTTGTGTTCCGTGAAATCATCGCACAGAGTTACAGCTTTCCCCTCAAGAAGCCTTTCGCTAAGTCAGTTCTTGTGGAATTGCCAAAGTGATATTTGGAAGCCCATAGAGGGCTACGGTGAAAAAGGAAATATCTTCAGATGAAATCTGGAAAGAAGCTTTCTGAGAAACTGCTCTGTGATGTGTGACTTCCACTCACAGAGTTATATCTGTATTTCGTGGATCTCTTTGCTAGCCTTATTTCTGTGGAATCTGAGAACAGATATTTCGGATCCCTTTGAAGACTATAGGGCCAAAGGAAATATCCTGCGATAACAAAGAGAAAGAAGCTTTCTGAGAAACTTCTTTGTGTTCTGTGAAATCATCTCACAGAGTTACCGCTTTCCTCTCAAAAAGCCTTTCGTGTAGACAGTACTTGTGGAATTGGCAAAGTGATATTTGGAAGCCCTTAGAGGGCTATGGTGAAAAAGGAAATATCCTTAGATGAAATCTGGAAAGAAGCTTTCTGAGAAACTTCTTAGTGATCTGTTAATTCATCTCACAGAGTTACATCTGTATTTCGTGGATCTCTTTGCTAGCCTTATTTCTGTGGAATCTGAGAACACATATTTCGGATCCCTTTGAAGACTATAAGGCCAAAGGAAATATCCTCCGATAAGAAAGAGAAAGAAGCTTTCTGAGAAACTTCTTTGTGTTCTGTGAAATCATCTAACAGAGTTACAGCTTTCTCCTCAAGAAGCCTTTCGCTAAGACAGTTCTGCTGGAATTGGCAAAGTGATATTTGGAAGCCCATTGAGGGCTATGGTGAAAAAGGAAATATCCTCAGATGAAATCTGGAAAGAAGCTTTATGAGAAACTGCTTAGTGTTCTGTTAATTCATCTCACAGAGTTACAGGTGTATTTCGTGGATCTCTTTGCTAGCCTTATTTCTGTGGAATCTGAGAACAGATATTTCGGATCCCTTTGAAGGCTATAGGGCCAAAAGAAATATCCTCCGATAACAAAGAGAAAGAAGCTTTCTGAGAAACTTCTTTGTGTTCTGTGAAATCATCTCACAGAGTTACAGCTTTCCCCTCAAGTAGCCTTTCGCTAAGACAGTTCTTGTGGAATTGGCAAAGTGACATTTGGAAGCCCATAGAGGGCTATGGTGAAAAAGGAAATATCCTCAGATGAAATCTGGAAAGAAGCTTTCTGAGAAACTGTTTAGTGTTCTGTTAATTCATCTCACAGAGTTACATCTGTATTTCGTGGATCTCTTTGCTAGCCTTATTTCTGTGGAATCTGAGAACAGATATTTCGGATCCCTTTGAAGACTATAGGGCCAAAGGAAATATCCTCCGATAACAAAGAGAAAGAAGCTTTCTGAGAAACTTCTTTGTGTTCTGTGAAATCGTTTCACAGAGTTACAGCTTTCCCCTCAAGAAGCCTTTCGCTAAGACAGTTCTTGTGGAATTGGCAAAGTGATATTTGGAAGCCCATAGAGGGCTATGGTGAAAAAGGAAATATCCTCAGATGAAATCTGGAAAGAAGCTTTCTTGGAAACTGCTTAGTGTTCTGTTAATTCATCTCACAGAGTTACATCTGTATTTCGTGGATCTCTTTGCTAGCCTTATTTCTGTGGAATCTGAGAACAGATATTTCGGATCCCTTTGAAGACTATAGGGCCAAAGGAAATATCTTCCGATAACAAAGAGAAAGAAGCTTTCTGAGAAACTTCTTTGTGTTCTGTGAAATCATCTCACAGAGTTACAGCTTTCCCCTCAAAAAGCCTTTCGCTCAGACAGTTCTTGTGGAATTGGCAAAGTGATATTTCGAAGCCCATAGAGGGCTATGGTGAAAAAGGAAATATCCTCAGATGAAATCTGGAAAGAAGCTTTCTGGGAAACTGCTTAGTGTTCTGTGAATTCATCTCACAGAGTTACATCTGTATTTCGTGGATCTCTTTGCTAGCCTTATTTCTGTGGAATCTGAGAACAGATATTTCGGATCCCTTTGAAGACTATAGGGCCAAAGGAAATATCCTCCGATAACAAAGAGAAAGAAGCTTTCTGAGAAACTTCTTTGTGTTCTGTGAAATCATCTCACAGAGTTACAGCTTTTCCCTCAAGAAGCCTTTCGCTAAGACAGTGCTTGTGGAATTGGCAAAGTGATATTTGGAAGCCCATAGAGGGTTATGGTGAAAAAGGAAATATCCTCAGATGAAATCTGCAAAGAAGCTTTCTGGGAAACTGCTTAGTGTTCTGTGAATTCATCTCACAGAGTTACATCTGTATTTCGTGGATCTCTTTGCTAGCCTTATTTCTGTGGAATCTGAGAACAGATATTTCGGATCCCTTTGAAGACTATAGGGCCAAAGGAAATATCCTCCGATAACAAAGAGAAAGAAGCTTTCTGAGAAACTTCTTTGTGTTCGGTGAAATCATCTCACAGAGTTACAGCTTTCCCCTCAAGAAGCCTTTCGCTAAGACAGTTCTTGTGGAATTGGGAAAGTGATATTTGAAGCCCATAGAGGGCTATGGTGAAAAAGGAAATATCCTCAGATGAAATCTGGAAAGAGGCTTTCTGAGAAACTGCTTAGTGTTCTGTTCATTCATCTCACAGAGTTACATCTGTATTTCGTGGATCTCTTTGCTACCCTTATTTCTGTGGAATCTGAGAACAGATATTTCGGATCCCTTTGAAGACTATAGGGCCAAAGGAAATATCCTCCGATAACAAAGAGAAAGAAGCTTTCTGAGAAACTTCTTTGTGTTCTGTGAAATCATCTCACAGAGTTACCACTTTCCCCTCAAAAAGCCTTTCGCGTAGACAGTACTTGTGGAATTGGCAAAGTGATATTTGGAAGCCCTTAGAGGGCTATGGTGAAAAAGGAAATATCCTTAGATGAAATCTGGAAAGAAGCTTTCTGAGAAACTTCTTAGTGATCTGTTAATTCATCTCACAGAGTTACTTCTGTATTTCGTGGATCTCTTTGCTAGCCTTATTTCTGTGGAATCTGAGAACACATATTTCGGATCCCTTTGAAGACTATAAGGCCAAAGGAAATATCCTCCGTTAACAAAGAGAAAGAAGCTTTCTGAGAAACTTCTTTGTGTTCTGTGAAGTCATCTCACAGAGTTACAGCTTTCTCCTCAAGAAGCCTTTCGCTAAGACAGTTCTGGTGGAATTGGCAAGGTGATATTTGGAAGCCCATTGAGGGCTATGGTGAAAAAGGAAATATCCTCAGCTGAAATCTGGACAGAAGCTTTCTGAGAAACTGCTTAGTGTTCTGTTAATTCATCTCACAGAGTTACAGGTGTATTTCGTGGATCTCTTTGCTAGCCTTATTTCTGTGGAATCTGAGAACAGATATTTCTGATCCCTTTGAAGACTATAGGGCCAAAGGAAATATCCTCCGATAACAAAGAGAAAGAAGCTTTCTGAGAAACTTCTTTGTGTTCTGTGAAATCATCTCACAGAGTCACAGTTTTCCCCTCAAGAAACCTTTCGATAAGACAGTTCTTGTGGAATTGGCAAAGTGATATTTGGAAGCCCATAGAGGGCTATGGTGAAAAAGGAAATATCCTCAGATGAAATCTGGAAAGAAGCTTTCTGAGAAACTGCTTAGTGTTCTGTTAATTCATCTCACAGAGTTACATCGGTATTTCGTGGATCTCTTTGCTAGCCTTATTTCTGTGGAATCTGAGAACAGATATTTCGGATCTCTTTGAAGACTATAGGGCCAAAGGAAATATCCTCCGATAACAAAGAGAAAGAAGCTTTCTGAGAAACTTCTTTGTGTTCCGTGAAATCATCGCACAGAGTTACAGCTTTCCCCTCAAGAAGCCTTTCGCTAAGACAGTTCTTGTGGAATTGCCAAAGTGATATTTGGAAGCCCATAGAGGGCTACGGTGAAAAAGGAAATATCTTCAGATGAAATCTGGAAAGAAGCTTTCTGAGAAACTGCTCTGTGATGTGTGACTTCCACTCACAGAGTTATATCTGTATTTCGTGGATCTCTTTGCTAGCCTTATTTCTGTGGAATCTGAGAACAGATATTTCGGATCCCTTTGAAGACTATAGGGCCAAAGGAAATATCCTCCGATAACAAAGAGAAAGAAGCTTTCTGAGAAACTTCTTTGTGTTCTGTGAAATCATCTCACAGAGTTACCGCTTTCCTCTCAAAAAGCCTTTCGCGTAGACAGTAGTTGTGGAATTGGCAAAGTGATATTTGGAAGCCCTTAGAGGGCTATGCTGAAAAAGGAAATATCCTTAGATGAAATCTGGAAAGAAGCTTTCTGAGAAACTTCTTAGTGTTCTGTTAATTCATCTCACAGAGTTACATCTGTATTTCGTGGATCTCTTTGCTAGCCTTATTTCTGTGGAATCTGAGAACACATATTTCGGATCCCTTTGAAGACTATAAGGCCAAAGGAAATATCCTCCGATAACAAAGAGAAAGAAGCTTTCTGAGAAACTTCTTTGTGTTCTGTGAAATCATCTCACAGAGTTACAGCTTTCCCCTCAAGTAGCCTTTCGCTAAGACAGTTCTTGTGGAATTGGCAAAGTGACATTTGGAAGCCCATAGAGGGCTATGGTGAAAAAGGAAATATCCTCAGATGAAATCTGGAAAGAAGCTTTCTGAGAAACTGTTTAGTGTTCTGTTAATTCATCTCACAGAGTTACATCTGTATTTCGTGGATCTCTTTGCTAGCCTTATTTCTGTGGAATCTGAGAACAGATATTTCGGATCCCTTTGAAGACTATAGGGCCAAAGGAAATATCCTCCGATAACAAAGAGAAAGAAGCTTTCTGAGAAACTTCTTTGTGTTCTGTGAAATCGTTTCACAGAGTTACAGCTTTCCCCTCAAGAAGCCTTTCGCTAAGACAGTTCTTGTGGAATTGGCAAAGTGATATTTGGAAGCCCATAGAGGGCTATGGTGAAAAAGGAAATATCCTCAGATGAAATCTGGAAAGAAGCTTTCTTGGAAACTGCTTAGTGTTCTGTTAATTCATCTCACAGAGTTACATCTGTATTTCGTGGATCTCTTTGCTAGCCTTATTTCTGTGGAATCTGAGAACAGATATTTCGGATCCCTTTGAAGACTATAGGGCCAAAGGAAATATCTTCCGATAACAAAGAGAAAGAAGCTTTCTGAGAAACTTCTTTGTGTTCTGTGAAATCATCTCACAGAGTTACAGCTTTCCCCTCAAAAAGCCTTTCGCTCAGACAGTTCTTGTGGAATTGGCAAAGTGATATTTCGAAGCCCATAGAGGGCTATGGTGAAAAAGGAAATATCCTCAGATGAAATCTGGAAAGAAGCTTTCTGAGAGACTGCTCTGTGATGTGTGACTTCCACTCACAGAGTTACATCTGTATTTCGTGGATCTCTTTGCTAGCCTTATTTCTGTGGAATCTGAGAACAGATATTTCGGATCCCTTTGAAGACTATAGGGCCAAAGGAAATATCCTCCGATAACAAAGAGAAAGAAGCTTTCTGAGAAACTTCTTTGTGTTCTGTGAAATCATCTCACAGAGTCACAGTTTTCCCCTCAAGAAACCTTTCGATAAGACAGTTCTTGTGGAATTGGCAAAGTGATATTTGGAAGCCCATAGAGGGCTATGGTGAAAAAGGAAATATCCTCAGATGAAATCTGGAAAGAAGCTTTCTGAGAAACTGCTTAGTGTTCTGTTAATTCATCTCACAGAGTTACATCGGTATTTCGTGGATCTCTTTTCTAGCCTTATTTCTGTGGAATCTGAGAACAGATATTTCGGATCCCTTTGAAGACTATAGGGCCAAAGGAAATATCCTCCGATAAGAAAGAGAAAGAAGCTTTCTGAGAAACTTCTTTGTGTTCTGTGAAATCATCTCACAGAGTTACAGCTTTCTCCTCAAGAAGCCTTTCGCTAAGACAGTTCTGCTGGAATTGGCAAAGTGATATTTGGAAGCCCATTGAGGGCTATGGTGAAAAAGGAAATATCCTCAGATGAAATCTGGAAAGAAGCTTTCTGAGAAACTGCTTAGTGTTCTGTTAATTCATCTCACAGAGTTACAGGTGTATTTCGTGGATCTCTTTGCTAGCCTTATTTCTGTGGAATCTGAGAACAGATATTTCGGATCCCTTTGAAGGCTATAGGGCCAAAGGAAATATCCTCCGATAACAAAGAGAAAGAAGCTTTCTGAGAAACTTCTTTGTGTTCTGTGAAATCATCTCACAGAGTTACAGCTTTCCCCTCAAGTAGCCTTTCGCTAAGACAGTTCTTGTGGAATTGGCAAAGTGACATTTGGAAGCCCATAGAGGGCTATGGTGAAAAAGGAAATATCCTCAGATGAAATCTGGAAAGAAGCTTTCTGAGAAACTGTTTAGTGTTCTGTTAATTCATCTCACAGAGTTACATCTGTATTTCGTGGATCTCTTTGCTAGCCTTATTTCTGTGGAATCTGAGAACAGATATTTCGGATCCCTTTGAAGACTATAGGGCCAAAGGAAATATCCTCCGATAACAAAGAGAAAGAAGCTTTCTGAGGAACTTCTTTGTGTTCTGTGAAATCGTTTCACAGAGTTACAGCTTTCCCCTCAAGAAGCCTTTCGCTAAGACAGTTCTTGTGGAATTGGCAAAGTGATATTTGGAAGCCCATAGAGGGCTATGGTGAAAAAGGAAATATCCTCAGATGAAATCTGGAAAGAAGCTTTCTTGGAAACTGCTTAGTGTTCTGTTAATTCATCTCACAGAGTTACATCTGTATTTCGTGGATCTCTTTGCTAGCCTTATTTCTGTGGAATCTGAGAACAGATATTTCGGATCCCTTTGAAGACTATAGGGCCAAAGGAAATATCTTCCGATAACAAAGAGAAAGAAGCTTTCTGAGAAACTTCTTTGTGTTCTGTGAAATCATCTCACAGAGTTACAGCTTTCCCCTCAAAAAGCCTTTCGCTCAGACAGTTCTTGTGGAATTGGCAAAGTGATACTTCGAAGCCCATAGAGGGCTATGGTGAAAAAGGAAGTATCCTCAGATGAAATCTGGAAAGAAGCTTTCTGGGAAACTGCTTAGTGTTCTGTGAATTCATCTCACAGAGTTACATCTGTATTTCGTGGATCTCTTTGCTAGCCTTATTTCTGTGGAATCTGAGAACAGATATTTCGGATCCCTTTGAAGACTATAGGGCCAAAGGAAATATCCTCCGATAACAAAGAGAAAGAAGCTTTCTGAGAAACTTATTTGTGTTCTGTGAAATCATCTCACAGAGTTACAGCTTTTCCCTCAAGAAGCCTTTCGCTAAGACAGTGCTTGTGGAATTGGCAAAGTGATATTTGGAAGCCCATAGAGGGCTATGGTGAAAAAGGAAATATCCTCAGATGAAATCTGGAAAGAAGCTTTCTGGGAAACTGCTTAGTGTTCTGTGAATTCATCTCACAGAGTTACATCTGTATTTCGTGGATCTCTTTGCTAGCCTTATTTCTGTGGAATCTGAGAACAGATATTTCGGATCCCTTTGAAGACTATAGGGCCAAAGGAAATATCCTCCGATAACAAAGAGAAAGAAGCTTTCTGAGAAACTTCTTTGTGTTCGGTGAAATCATCTCACAGAGTTACAGCTTTCCCCTCAAGAAGCCTTTCACTAAGACAGTTCTTGTGGAATTGGCAAAGTGATATTTGAAGCCCATAGAGGGCTATGGTGAAAAAGGAAATATCCTCAGATGAAATCTGGAAAGAGGCTTTCTGAGAAACTGCTTAGTGTTCTGTTAATTCATCTCACAGAGTTACATCTGTATTTCGTGGATCTCTTTGCTACCCTTATTTCTGTGGAATCTGAGAACAGATATTTCGGATCCCTTTGAAGACTATAGGGCCAAAGGAAATATCCTCGGATAACAAAGAGAAAGAAGTTTCTGAGAAACTTCTTTGTGTTCTGTGAAATCATCTCACAGAGTTACAGCTTTCCCCTCAAGAAGCCTTTCGCTAAGACAGTTCTTGTGGAATTGGCTAAGTGATATTTGGAAGCCCATAGAGGGCTATGGTGAAAAAGGAAATATCCTCAGATGAAATCTGGAAAGAAGCTTTCTGAGAAACTGCTTAGTGTTCTGTTAATTCATCTCACAGATTTACATCGGTATTTCGTGGATCTCTTTTCTAGCCTTATTTCTGTGGAATCTGAGAACAGATATTTCGGATCTCTTTGAAGACTATAGGGCCAAAGGAAATATCCTCCGATAACAAAGAGAAAGAAGCTTTCTGAGAAACTTCTTTGTGTTCCGTGAAATCATCGCACAGAGTTACAGCTTTCCCCTCAAGAAGCCTTTCGCTAAGACAGTTCTTGTGGAATTGCCAAAGTGATATTTGGAAGCCCATAGAGGGCTATGGTGAAAAAGGAAATATCCTCAGATGAAATCTGGAAAGAAGCTTTCTGAGAAACAGCTCTGTGATGTGTGACTTCCACTCACAGAGTTATATCTGTATTTCGTGGATCTCTTTGCTAGCCTTATTTCTGTGGAATCTGAGAACAGATATTTCGGATCCCTTTGAAGACTATAGGGCCAAAGAAATATCCTCCGATAACAAAGAGAAAGAAGCTTTCTGAGAAACTTCTTTGTGTTCTGTGAAATCATCTCACAGAGTTACCGCTTTCCCCTCAAAAAGCCTTTCACGTAGACAGTACTTGTGGAATTGGCAAAGTGATATTTGGAAGCCCTTAGAGGGCTATGGTGAAAAAGGAAATATCCTTAGATGAAATCTGGAAAGAAGCTTTCTGAGAAACTTCTTAGTGATCTGTTAATTCATCTCACAGAGTTACATCTGTATTTCGTGGATCTCTTTGCTAGCCTTATTTCTGTGGAATCTGAGAACACATATTTTGGATCCCTTTGAAGACTATAAGGCCAAAGGAAATATCCTCCGATAACAAAGAGAAAGAAGCTTTCTGAGAAACTTCTTTGTGTTCTGTGAAATCATCTCACAGAGTTACAGCTTTCTCCTCAAGAAGCCTTTCGCTAAGACAGTTCTGGTGGAATTGGCAAAGTGATATTTGGAAGCCCATAGAGGGCTATGGTGAAAAAGGAAATATCCTCAGATGAAATCTGGAAAGAAGCTTTCTGAGAAACTGCTTAGTGTTCTGTGAATTCATCTCACAGAGTTACATGGGTATTTCGTGGATCTCTTTGCTAGCCTTATTTCTGTGGAATCTGAGAACAGATATTTCGGATCCCTTTGAAGACTATAGGGCCAAAGGAAATATCCTCCGATAACAAAGAGCAAGAAGCTTTCTAGGAAACTTCTTTGTGTTCTGTGAAATCAACTCACAGCGTTACAGCTTTCTCCTCAAGAAGCCTTTCGCTAAGACAGTTCATGTGGAATTGGCAAAGTGATATTTGAAGACCATAGAGGGCTATGGTGAAAAAGGAAATATCCTCAGATGAAATCTGGAAAGAAGCTTTCTGAGAAACTGCTTAGTGTTCTGTGAATTCATCTCACAGAGTTACATCTGTATTTCGTGGATCTCTTTGCTAGCCTTATTTCTGTGGAATCTGAGAACAGATATTTCGGATACCTTTGAAGACTATAGGGCCAAAGGAAATATCCTCCGATAACAAAGAGAAAGAAGCTTTCTGAGAAACTTCTTTGTGTTCGGTGAAATCATCTCACAGAGTTACAGCTTTCCCCTCAAGAAGCCTTTCGCTAAGACAGTTCTTGTGGAATTGGCAAAGTGATATTTGGAAGCCCATAGAGGGCTATGGTGAAAAAGGAAATATCCTCAGATGAAATCTGGAAAGAAGCTTTCTGAGAAACTGCTTAGTGTTCTGTGAATTCATCTCACAGAGTTACATCTGTATTTCGTGGATCTCTTTGCTAGCCTTATTTCTGTGGAATCTGAGAACAGATATTTCGGATCCCTTTGAAGACTATAGGGCCAAAGGAAATATCCTCCGATAAGAAAGAGAAAGAAGCTTTCTGAGAAACTTCTTTGTGTTCTGTGAAATCATCTCACAGAGTTACAGCTTTCCCCTCAAGAAGCCTTTCGCTAAGACAGTTCTTGTGGAATTGGCAAAGTGATATTTGGTAGCCCATAGAGGGCTATGGTGAAAAAGGAAATATCCTCAGATGAAATCTGGAAAGAAGATTTCTGAGAAACTGCTTAGTGTTCTGTTAATTCATCTCACAGAGTTACATCTGTATTTCGTGGATCTCTTTGCTAGCCTTATTTCTGTGGAATCTGAGAACAGACATTACGGATCCCTTTGAAGACTATAGGGCCAAAGGAAATATCCTCCGATAACAAAGAGAAAGAAGCTTTCTGAGAAACTTCTTTGTGTTCTGTGAAGTCATCTCACAGAGTTACAGCTTTCCCCTCAAGAAGCCTTTCGCTAAGACAGTTCTTGTGGAATTGGCAAAGTGATATTTGGAAGCCCATAGAGGGCTATGGTGGAAAAGGAAATATCCTCTGATGAAATCTGGAAAGAAGCTTTCTGAGAAACTCCTTAGTGTTCTGTTAATTCGTCTCACAGAGTTACATCTGTATTTCGTGGATCTCTTTGCTAGCCTTATTTCTGTGGAATCTGAGAACAGATATTTCGGATCCCTTTGAAAACTATAGGGCCAAAGGAAATATCCTCCGATAACAAAGAGAAAGAAGCTTTCTGAGAAACTTCTTTGTGTTCTGTGAAATCATCTCTCCGAGTTA
Source organism: Macaca nemestrina (assembly GCF_043159975.1). NCBI lineage: Eukaryota > Metazoa > Chordata > Mammalia > Primates > Cercopithecidae > Macaca > Macaca nemestrina. The sequence continues at coordinate 92,860,387 of NC_092125.1, forward strand.
CAGCTTTCCCCTCAAGAAGCCTTTCGCTAAGACAGTTCTTGTGGAATTGGCAAAGTGATATTTGGAAGCCCATAGAGGGCTATGGTGAAAAAGGAAATATCCTCAGATGAAATCTGGAAAGAAGCTTTCTGAGAAACTGCTCTGTGATGGGTGACTTCCACTCACAGAGTTACATCTGTATTTCGTGGATCTCTTTGCTAACATTATTTCTGTGTAATCTGAGAACAGATATTTCGGATCCCTTTGAAGACTATAGGGCCAAAGGAAATATCCTCCGATAACAAAGAGAAAGAAGCTTTCTGAGAAACTTCCTTGTGTTCTGTGAAATCATCTCACAGAGTTACAGCTTTCCCCTCAAGAAGCCTTTCGCTAAGACAGTTCTTGTGGAATTGGCAAAGTGATATTTGGAAGCCCATAGAGGGCTATCGTGAAAAAGGAAATATCCTCAGATGAAATCTGGAAAGAAGCTTTCTGAGAAACTTCTTAGTGTTCTGTTAATTCATCTCACAGAGTAACATCTGTATTTCGTGGATCTCTTTGTTAGCCTTATTTCTGTGGAATCTGAGAACAGATATTTCGGATCCCTTTGAAGGCTATAGGACCAAAGGAAATATCCTCCGATAACAAAGAGAAAGAAGCTTTCTGAGAAACTTCTTTGTGTTCTGTGAAATCATCTAACAGAGTTACAGCTTTCCCCTCAAGAAGCCTTTCGCTAAGAGAGTTCTTGTGGAATTGGCAAAGTGATATTTGGAAGCCGATAGAGGGCTATGGTGAAAACGGAACTATCCTCAGATGAAATCTGGAAAGAAGCTTTCTGAGGAACTGCTTAGTGTTCTGTTAATTCATCTCACAGAGTTAAATCGGTATTTCGTGGATCTCTTTCATAGCCTTATTTCCTTGGAATCTCTGAACAGATATTTCGGATCCCTTTGAATACTATAGGGGCAAAGAAATATCCTCCGATAACAAAGAGAAAGAAGCTTCCTGAGAAACTTCTTTCTGTTCCGTCAAATCATCTCACAGAGTTACAGCTTTCCCCTCAAGAAGCCTTTCGCTAAGACAGTTCTTGTGGAATTGGCAAAGTGATATTTGGAAGCCCATAGAGGGCTATGGTGAAAAAGGAAATATCCTCAGATAAAATCTGGAAAGAAGCTTTCTGAGAAACTGCTTAGTGTTCTGTTAATTCATCTCACAGAGTTACATCGGTATTTCGTGGATCTCTTTGCTAGCCTTATTTCCTTGGAATCTGAGAACAGATATTTCGGATCCCTTTGAAGACTATAGGGCCAAAGGAAATATCCTCTGATAACAAAGAGAAAGAAGCTTTCTGAGAAACTTCTTTGTGTTCTGTGAAATCATCTCACAGAGTTTCAGCATTCCCCTCAAGAAGCCTTTCGCTAAGACATTTCTTGTGGAATTGGCAAAGTGATATTTGGAAGCCCATAGAGGGCTATGGTGAAAAGTGAAATATCCTCAGATGAAATCTGGAAAGAAGCTTTCTGAGAAACTGCTCTGTGATGTGTCACTTCCACTCACAGAGTTACATCGGTATTTCGTGGATCTCTTTTCTAGCCTTATTTCTGTGGAATCTGAGAACAGATATTTCGGATCTCTTTGAAGACTATAGGGCCAAAGGAAATATCCTCCGATAACAAAGAGAAAGAAGCTTTCTGAGAAACTTCTTTGTGTTCCGTGAAATCATCGCACAGAGTTACAGCTTTCCCCTCAAGAAGCCTTTCGCTAAGACAGTTCTTGTGGAATTGCCAAAGTGATATTTGGAAGCCCATAGAGGGCTATGGTGAAAAAGGAAATATCTTCAGATGAAATCTGGAAAGAAGATTTCTGAGAAACTGCTCTGTGATGTGTGACTTCCACTCACAGAGTTATATCTGTATTTCGTGGATCTCTTTGCTAGCCTTATTTCTGTGGAATCTGAGAACAGATATTTCGGATCCCTTTGAAGACTATAGGGCCAAAGGAAATATCCTCCGATAACAAAGAGAAAGAAGCTTTCTGAGAAACTTCTTTGTGTTCTGTGAAATCATCTCACAGAGTTACCGCTTTCCCCTCAAAAAGCCTTTCGCGTAGACAGTACTTGTGGAATTGGCAAAGTGATATTTGGAAGCCCTTAGAGGGCTATGGTGAAAAAGGAAATATCCTTAGATGAAATCTGGAAAGAAGCTTTGTGAGAAACTTCTTAGTGATCTGTTAATTCATCTCACAGAGTTACATCTGTATTTCGTGGATCTCTTTGCTAGCCTTATTTCTGTGGAATCTGAGAACAGATATTTCGGATCCCTTTGAAGGCTGTAGGGCCAAAGGAAATATCCTCCGATAACAAAGAGAAAGAAGCTTTCTGAGAAACTTCTTTGTGTTCTGTGAAATCATCTCACAGAGTTACAGCTTTCCCCTCAAGAAGCCTTTCGCTAAGACAGTTCTTGTGGAATTGGCAAAGTGACATTTGGAAGCCCATAGAGGGCTATGGTGAAAAAGGAAATATCCTCAGATGAAATCTGGAAAGAAGCTTTCTGAGAAACTGTTTAGTGTTCTGTTAATTCATCTCACAGAGTTACATCTGTATTTCGTGGATCTCTTTGCTAGCCTTATTTCTGTGGAATCTGAGAACAGATATTTCGGATCCCTTTGAAGACTATAGGGCCAAAGGAAATATCCTCCGATAACAAAGAGAAAGAAGCTTTCTGAGAAACTTCTTTGTGTTCTGTGAAATCATTTCACAGAGTTACAGCTTTCCCCTCAAGAAGCCTTTCGCTAAGACAGTTCTTGTGGAATTGGCAAAGTGATATTTGGAAGCCCATAGAGGGCTATGGTGAAAAAGGAAATATCCTCAGATGAAATCTGGAAAGAAGCTTTCTTGGAAACTGCTTAGTGTTCTGTTAATTCATCTCACAGAGTTACATCTTCATTTCGTGGATCTCTTTGCTAGCCTTATTTCTGTGGAATCTGAGAACAGATATTTCGAATCCCTTTGAAGACTATAGGGCCAAAGGAAATATCCTCCGATAACAAAGAGAAAGAAGCTTTCTGAGAAACTTCTTTGTGTTCGGTGAAATCATCTCACAGAGTTACAGCTTTCCCCTCAAAAAGCCTTTCGCTCAGACAGTTCTTGTGGAATTGGCAAAGTGATATTTGGAAGGCCATAGAGCGCTATGGTGAAAAAGGAAATATCCTCAGATGAAATCTGATAAGAAGCTTTCTGAGAAACTGCTTAGTGTTCTGTTAATTCATCTCACAGAGTTACATGTGTATTTCGTGGATCTCTTTGCTAGCCTTATTTCTGTGGAATCTGAGAACAGATATTTCGGATCCCTTTGAAGACTATAGGGCCAAAGGAAATATCCTCCGATAACAAAGAGAAAGAAGCTTTCTGAGAAACTTCTTTGTGTTCTGTGAAATCATCTCACAGAGTTACAGCTTTCACCTCAAGAATCCTTTCGCTAAGACAGTTCTTGTGGAATTGGCAAAGTGATATTTGGAAGCCCATAGAGGGCTATGGTGAAAAAGGAAATATCCTCAGATGAAATCTGGAAAGAAGCTTTCTGAGAAACTGCTTAGTGTTCTGTTAATTCATCTCACAGAGTTACATCTGTATTTCGTGGATCTCTTTGCTAACCTTATTTCTGTGGAATCTGAGAACAGATATTTCGGATGCCTTTGAAGACTATAGGGCCAAAGGAAATATCCTCCGATAACAAAGAGAAAGAAGCTTTCTGAGAAACTTCTTTGTGTCTGTGAAATCATCTCACAGAGTTACAGATTTCCCTTCAAGAAGCCTTTCGCTAAGACAGTTCTTGTGGAATTGGCAAAGTGATATTTGGAAGCCCATAGAGGGCTATGGTGAAAAAGGAAATATCCTCAGATGAAATCTGGAAGGAAGCTTTCTGAGAAACTGCTCTGTGATGTGTGACTTCCACTCACAGAGTTACATCTGTATTTCGTGGATCTCCTTACTAACCTTATTTCTGTGGAATCTGAGAACAGATATTTCGGATCCCTTTGAAGACTATAGGGCCAAAGGAAATATCCTCCGATAACAAAGAGAAAGAAGCTTTCTGAGAAACTTCCTTGTGTTCTGTGAAATCATCTCACAGAGTTACAGCATTCCTCTCAAGAAGCCTTTCGCTAAGACAGTTCTTCTGGAATTGGCAAAGTGATATTTGGAAGCCCATAGAGGGCTATGGTGAAAAAGGAAATATCCTCAGATGAAATCTGGAAAGAAGCTTTCTGAGAAACTGCTTAGTGTTCTGCTAATTCATCTCACAGAGTAACATCTGTATTTCGTGGATCACTTTGTTAGCCTTGTTTCTGTGGAATCTGAGAACAGATATTTCGGATCCCTTTGAAGACTATAGGGCCAAAGGAAATATCCTCCGATAACAAAGAGAAAGAAGCTTTCTGAGAAACTTCTTTGTGTTTTGTGAAATCATCTCACAGAGTTACAGCTTTCTCCTCAAGAAGCCTTTCGCTAAGACAGTTCTTGTGGAATTGGCAAAGTGATATTTGGAAGCCCATAGAGGGCTATGGTGAAAAAGGAAATATCCTCAGATGAAATCTGGAAAGAAGCTTTCTGAGAAACTGCTTAGTGTTCTGTTAATTCATCTCACAGAGTTACATCTGTATTTCGTGGATCTCTTTGCTAACCTTATTTCTGTGGAATCTGAGAACAGATATTTCGGATGCCTTTGAAGACTATAGGGCCAAAGGAAATATCCTCCGATAACAAAGAGAAAGAAGCTTTCTGAGAAACTTCTTTGTGTCTGTGAAATCATCTCACAGAGTTACAGATTTCCCTTCAAGAAGCCTTTCGCTAAGACAGTTCTTGTGGTATTGGCAAAGTGATATTTGGAAGCCCATAGAGGGCTATGGTGAAAAAGGAAATATCCTCAGATGAAATCTGGAAGGAAGCTTTCTGAGAAACTGCTCTGTGATGTGTGACTTCCACTCACAGAGTTACATCTGTATTTCGTGGATCCCCTTACTAACCTTATTTCTGTGGAATCTGAGAACAGATATTTCGGATCCCTTTGAAGAGTATAGGGCCAAAGGAAATATCCTCCGATAACAAAGAGAAAGAAGCTTTCTGAGAAACTTCCTTGTGTTCTGTGAAATCATCTCACAGAGTTACAGCTTTCCCCTCAAGAAGCCTTTCGCTAAGACAGTTCTTGTGGAATTGGCAAAGTGATATTTGGAAGCCCATAGAGGGCTATGGTGAAAAAGGAAATATCCTCAGATGAAATCTGGAAAGAAGCTTTCTGAGAAACTGCTTAGTGTTCTGCTAATTCATCTCACAGAGTAACATCTGTATTTCGTGGATCACTTTGTTAGCCTTGTTTCTGTGGAATCTGAGAACAGATATTTCGGATCCCTTTGAAGACTATAGGGCCAAAGGAAATATCCTCCGATAACAAAGAGAAAGAAGCTTTCTGAGATACTTCTTTGTGTTCTGTGAAATCATCTCACAGAGATACAGCTTTCCCCTCAAGAAGCCTTTCGCTAAGACAGTTCTTGTGGAATTGGCAAAGTGATATTTGGAAGCCGATAGAGGGCTATGGTGAAAAAGGAAATATCCTCAGATGAAATCTGGAAAGAAGCTTTCTGAGGAACTGCTTAGTGTTCTGTGAATTCATCTCACGGAGTTACATCGGTATTTCGTGGATCTCTTTGCTAGCCTTATTTCCTTGGAATCTGAGAACAGATATTTCGGATCCCTTTGAAGACTATAGGGGCAAAGGAAATATCCTCCGATAACAAAGAGGAAGAAGCTTTCTGTGAAACTTCTTTGTGTTCCGTGAAATCATCTCACAGAGTTACAGATTTCCCCTCAAGAAGCCTTTCGCTAAGACAGTTCTTGTGGAATTGGCAAAGTGATATTTGGAAGCCCATAGAGGGCTATGGTGAAAAAGGAAATATCCTCAGATGAAATCTGGAAAGAAGCTTTCTGAGAAACTGCTCTGCAATGTGTGACTTCCACTCACAGAGTTACATCTGTATTTCGTGGATCTCTTTGCTAACCTTATTTCTGTGGAATCTGAGAACAGATATTTCGGATCCCTTTGAAGACTATAGGGCCAAAGGAAATATCCTCCGATAACAAAGAGAAAGAAGCTTTCTGAGAAACTTCCTTGTGTTCTGTGAAATCATCTCACAGAGTTACAGCTTTCCCCTCAAGAAGCCTTTCGCTAAGACAGTTCTTGTGGAATTGGCAAAGTGATATTTGGAAGCCCATAGAGGGCTATGGTGAAAAAGGAAATATCCTCAGATGAAATCTGGAAAGAAGCTTTCTGAGAAACTGCTTGGTGTTCTGTTAATTCATCTCACAGAGTAACATCTGTATCTCGTGGATCTCTTTGTTAGCCTTATTTCTGTGGAATCTGAGAACAGATATTTGGATCCCTTTGAATACTATAGGGGCAAACGAAATATCCTCCGATAACAAAGAGAAAGAAGTTTTCTGTGAAATTTCTTTGTGTTCCGTGAAATCATCTCACAGAGTTACAGCTTTCCCCTCAAGAAGCCTTTCGCTAAGACAGTTCTTGTGGAATTGGCAAAGTGATATTTGGAAGCCCATAGAGGGCTATGGTGAAAAAGGAAATATCCTCATATGAATTCTGGAAAGAAGCTTTCTGAGAAACTGCTTAGTGTTCTGTGAATTCATCTCACAGAGTTACATCTGTATTTCGTGGATCTCTTTGCTAGCCTTATTTCTGTGGAATCTGAGAACAGAGATTTCGGATCCCTTTGAAGACTATAGGGCCAAAGGAAATATCCTCCGATAACAAAGAGAAAGAAGCTTTCTGAGAAACTTCTTTGTGTTCTGTGAAATCATCTCACAGAGTTAGAGGTTTCTCCTCAAGAAGCCTATCGCTGAGACAGTTCTTGTGGAATTGGCAAAGTGAGATTTGGAAGCCCATAGAGTGCTATGGTGAAAAAGGAAATATCCTCAGATGAAATCTGGAAAGAAGCTTTCTGAGAAACTGCTTAGTGTTCTGTTAATTCATCTCACAGAGATACATCTGTATTTCGTGGATCTCTTTGCTAGCCTTTTTTCTGTGGAATCTGAGAAAAGATATTTCGGATCCCTTTGAAGACTATAGGGCCAAAGGAAATATCCTCCGATAACAAAGAGAAAGAAGCTTTCTGAGAAACTTCTTTGTGTTCTGTGAAATCATCTCACAAGTTACAGCTTTCACCTCAAGAAGCCTTTCGCTAAGACAGTTCTTGTGGAATTGGCAAAGTGATATTTGGAAGCCCATAGAGGGCTATGGTGAAAAAGGAAATATCCTCAGATGAAATCTGGAAAGAAGCTTTCTGAGAAACTGCTTAGTGTTCCCTTGAATTCATCTCACAGAGTTACATCTGTATTTCGTGGATCTCTTTGCTAGCCTTATGTCTGTGGAATCTGAGAACAGATATTTCGTATCCCTTTGAAGACTATAGGGCCAAAGGAAATATCCTCCGATAACAAAGAGAAAGAAGCTTTCTGAGAAACTTCTTTGTGTTCTGTGAAATCATCTCACAGAGTGACAGTTTTCCCCTCAAGAAACCTTTCGATAAGACAGTTCTTGTGGAATTGGCAAAGTGATATTTGGAAGCCCATAGAGCGCTACGGTGAAAAAGGAAATATCCTCAGATGAAATCTGGAAAGAAGCTTTCTGAGAAATTGCTTAGTGTTCTGTTAATTCATCTCACAGAGTTACATCGGTATTTCGTGGATCTCTTTTCTAGCCTTATTTCTGTGGAATCTGAGAACAGATATTTCGGATCTCTTTGAAGACTATAGGGCCAAAGGAAATATCCTCCGATAACAAAGAGAAAGAAGCTTTCTGAGAAACTTCTTTGTGTTCCGTGAAATCATCGCACAGAGTTACAGCTTTCCCCTCAAGAAGCCTTTCGCTAAGACAGTTCTTGTGGAATTGCCAAAGTGATATTTGGAAGCCCATAGAGGGCTATGGTGAAAAAGGAAATATCTTCAGATGAAATCTGGAAAGAAGCTTTCTGAGAAACTGCTCTGTGATGTGTGACTTCCACTCACAGAGTTATATCTGTATTTCGTGGATCTCTTTGCTAGCCTTATTTCTGTGGAATCTGAGAACAGATATTTCGGATCCCTTTGAAGACTATAGGGCCAAAGGAAATATCCTCCGATAACAAAGAGAAAGAAGCTTTCTGAGAAACTTCTTTGTGTTCTGTGAAATCATCTCACAGAGTTACCGCTTTCCCCTCAAAAAGCCTTTCGCGTAGACAGTACTTGTGGAATTGGCAAAGTGATATTTGGAAGCCCTTAGAGGGCTATGGTGAAAAAGGAAATATCCTTAGATGAAATCTGGAAAGAAGCTTTCTGAGAAACTTCTTAGTGATCTGTTAATTCATCTCACAGAGTTACATCTGTATTTCGTGGATCTCTTTGCTAGCCTTATTTCTGTGGAATCTGAGAACACATATTTCGGATCCCTTTGAAGACTATAAGGCCAAAGGAAATATCCTCCGATAACAAAGAGAAAGAAGCTTTCTGAGAAACTTCTTTGTGTTCTGTGAAATCATCTCACAGAGTAACAGCTTTCTCCTCAAGAAGCCTTTCGCTAAGACAGTTCTGGTGGAATTGGCAAAGTGATATTTGGAAGCCCATTGAGGGCTATGGTGAAAAAGGAAATATCCTCAGATGAAATCTGGAAAGAAGCTTTCTGAGAAACTGCTTAGTGTTCTGTTAGTTCATCTCACAGAGTTACAGGTGTATTTCGTGGATCTCTTTGCTAGCCTTATTTCTGTGGAATCTGAGAACAGATATTTCGGATCCCTTTGAAGGCTATAGGGCCAAAGGAAATATCCTCCGATAACAAAGAGAAAGAAGCTTTCTGAGAAACTTCTTTGTGTTCTGTGAAATCATCTCACAGAGTTACAGCTTTCCCCTCAAGAAGCCTTTCGCTAAGACAGTTCTTGTGGAATTGGCAAAGTGATATTTTGAAGCCCATAGAGGGCTACGGTGAAAAAGGAAATATCCTCAGATGAAATCTGGAAAGAAGCTTTCTGAGGAACTGCTGAGTGTTCTGTTAATTCATCTCACAGAGTTACATCGGTATTTCGTGGATCTCTTTTCTAGCCTTATTTCTGTGGAATCTGAGAACAGATATATCGGATCTCTTTGAAGAATATAGGGCCAAAGGAAATATCCTCCGATAACAAAGAGAAAGAAGCTTTCTGAGAAACTTCTTTGTGTTCCGTGAAATCATCGCACAGAGTTACAGCTTTCCCCTCAAGAAGCCTTTCTCTAAGACAGTTCTTGTGGAATTGCCAAAGTGATATTTGGAAGCCCATAGAGGGCTATGGTGAAAAAGGAAATATCTTCAGATGAAATCTGGAAAGAAGCTTTCTGAGAAACTGCTCTGTGATGTGTGACTTCCACTCACAGAGTTATATCTGTATTTCGTGGATCTCTTTGCTAGCCTTATTTCTGTGGAATCTGAGAACAGATATTTCGGATCCCTTTGAAGACTATAGGGCCAAAGGAAATATCCTCCGATAACAAAGAGAAAGAAGCTTTCTGAGAAACTTCTTTGTGTTCTGTGAAATCATCTCACAGAGTTACCGCTTTCCCCTCAAAAAGCCTTTCGCGTAGACAGTACTTGTGGAATTGGCAAAGTGATATTTGGAAGCCCTTAGAGGGCTATGGTGAAAAAGGAAATATCCTTAGATGAAATCTGGAAAGAAGCTTTCTGAGAAACTTCTTAGTGATCTGTTAATTCATCTCACAGAGTTACATCTGTATTTCGTGGATCTCTTTGCTAGCCTTATTTCTGTGGAATCTGAGAACAGATATTTCGGATCCCTTTGAAGGCTATAGGGCCAAAGGAAAAATCCTCCGATAACAAAGAGAAAGAAGCTTTCTGAGAAACTTCTTTGTGTTCAGTGAAATCATCTCACAGAGTTACAGCTTTCCCCTCAAGAAGCCTTTCGCTAAGACAGTTCTTGTGGAATTGGCAAAGTGACATTTGGAAGCCCATAGAGGGCTATGGTGAAAAAGGAAATATCCTCAGATGAAATCTGGAAAGAAGCTTTCTGAGAAACTGTTTAGTGTTCTGTTAATTCATCTCACAGAGTTACATCTGTATTTCGTGGATCTCTTTGCTAGCCTTTTTTCTGTGGAATCTGAGAACAGATATTTCGGATCCCTTTGAAGACTATAGGGCCAAAGGAAATATCCTCCGATAACAAAGAGAAAGAAGCTTTCTGAGAAACTTCTTTGTGTTCTGTGAAATCATTTCACAGAGTTACAGCTTTCCCCTCAAGAAGCCTTTCGCTAAGACAGTTCTTGTGGAATTGGCAAAGTGATATTTGGAAGCCCATAGAGGGCTATGGTGAAAAAGGAAATATCCTCAGATGAAATCTGGAAAGAAGCTTTCTTGGAAACTGCTTAGTTTTCTGTTAATTCATCTCACAGAGTTACATCTGCATTTCGTGGATCTCTTTGCTAGCCTTATTTCTGTGGAATCTGAGAACAGATATTTCGGATCCCTTTGAAGACTATAGGGCCAAAGGAAATATCCTCCGATAACAAAGAGAAAGAAGCTTTCTGAGAAACTTCTTTGTGTTCTGTGAAATCATCTCACAGAGTTACAGCTTTCCCCTCAAAAAGCCTTTCGCTCAGACAGTTCTTGTGGAATTGGCAAAGTGATATTTGGAAGGCCATAGAGCGCTATGGTGAAAAAGGAAATATCCTCAGATGAAATCTGATAAGAAACTTTCTGAGAAACTGCTTAGTGTTCTGTTAATTCATCTCACAGAGTTACATGTGTATTTCGTGGATCTCTTTGCTAGCCTTATTTCTGTGGAATCTGAGAACAGATATTTCGGATCCCTTTGAAGACTATAGGGCCAAAGGAAATATCCTCCGATAACAAAGAGAAAGAAGCTTTCTGAGAAACTTCTTTGTGTTCTGTGAAATCATCTCACAGAGATACAGCTTTCCCCTCAAGAAGCCGTTCGCTAAGACAGTTCTTGTGGAATTGGCAAAGTGATATTTGGAAGCCCATAGAGGGCTATGGTGAAAAAGGAAATATCCTCAGATGAAATCTGGAAAGAAGCTTTCTGAGGAACTGCTGAGTGTTCTGTAAATTCATCTCACGGAGTTTCATTGGTATTTCCTTGGTCTCTTTGCTAGCCTTATTTCTTTGGAATCTGAGAACAGATATTTCGGATCCCTTTGAATACTATAGGGGCAAACGAAATATCCTCCGATAACAAAGAGAAAGAAGTTTTCTGTGAAACTTCTTTGTGTTCCGTGAAATCATCTCACAGAGTTACAGCTTTCCCCTCAAGAAGCCTTTCGCTAAGACAGTTCTTGTGGAATTGGCAAAGTGATATTTGGAAGCCGATAGAGGGCTATGGTGAAAACGGAAATATCCTCAGATGAAATCTGGAAAGAAGCTTTCTGAGAAACTGCTTAGTGTTCTGTTAATTCATCTCACAGAGTTAAATCGGTATTTCGTGGATCTCTTTCCTAGCCTTATTTCCTTGGAATCTCTGAACAGATATGTCGGATCCCTTTGAATACTATAGGGGCAAAGAAATATCCTCCGATAACAAAGAGAAAGAAGCTTCCTGAGAAACTTCTTTCTGTTCCGTGAAATCATCTCACAGAGTTACAGCTTTCCCCTCAAGTAGCCTTTCGCTAGGACAGTTCTTGTGGAATTGGCAAAGTGATATTTGGAAGCCCATAGAGGGCTATGGTGAAAAAGTAAATATGCTCAGATGAAATCTGGAGAGAAGCTTGCTGAGAAACTGCTTAGTGTTCTGTTAATTCATCTCACAGAGTTACATGTGTATTTCGTGGATCTCTTTGCTAGCCTTATTTCTGTGGAATCTGAGAACAGATATTTCGGATCCCTTTGAAGACTATAGGGCCAAAGGAAATATCCTCCGATAACAAAGAGAAAGAAGCTTTCTGAGAAACTTCTTTGTGTTCTGTGAAATCATCTCACAGAGTTACAGCTTTCCCCTCAAGAAGCCTTTCGCTAAGACAGTTCTTGTGGAATTGGCAAAGTGATATTTGGAAGCCCATAGAGGGCTATGGTGAAAAAGGAAATATCCTCAGATAAAATCTGGAAAGAAGCTTTCTGAGAAACTGCTTAGTGTTCTGTTAATTCATCTCACAGAGTTACATCGGTATTTCGTGGATCTCTTTGCTAGCCTTATTTCCTTGGAAGCTGAGAACAGGCATTTCGGATCCCTTTGAAGACTATAGGGCCAAAGGAAATATCCTCTGATAAAAAAGAGAAAGAAGCTTTCTGAGAAACTTCTTTGTGTTCTGTGAAATCATCTCACAGAGTTTCAGCATTCCCCTCAAGAAGCCTTTCGCTAAGACATTTCTTGTGGAATTGGCAAAGTGATATTTGGAAGCCCATAGAGGGCTATGGTGAAAAGTGAAATATCCTCAGATGAAATCTGGAAAGAGGCTTTCTGAGAAACTGCTCTGTGATGTGTCACTTCCACTCACAGAGTTACATCTGTATTTCGTGGATCTCTTTGCTAGCCTTATTTCTGTGGAATCTGAGAACAGATATTTCGGATCCCGTTGAAGACTATAGGGCCAAAGGAAATATCCTCCGATAACAAAGAGAACGAAGCTTTCTGAGAAACTTCCTTGTGTTCTGTGAAATCATCTCACAGAGTTACAGCTTTCCCCTCAAGAAGCCTTTCGCTAAGACAGTTCTTGTGGAATTGGCAAAGTGATATTTGGAAGCCCACAGCGGGCTATGGTGAAAAAGGAAATGTCCTCAGATGAAATCGGGAAAGAAGCTTTCCGAGAAACTGCTTAGTGTTCTCTTAATTCAACTCACAGAGTTACATCTGTATTTCGTGGATCTCTTTCCTCGCCTTATTTCTGTGGAATCTGAGAACAGATATTTCGGATCCCTTTGAAGACTATAGGGCCAAAGGAAATATCCTCCGATAACAAAGAGATAGAAGCTTTCTGAGAAACTTCTTTGTGTTCTGTGAAATCCTCTCACAGAGTTTCATCTTTCCCCTCAAGAAGCCTTGCGCTAAGACAGTTCTTGTGGAATTGGCAAAGTGATATTTGGAAGCCCATAGAGGGCTATGGTGAAAAAGGAAATATCCTTAGATGAAATCTGGAAAGAAGCTTTCTGAGAAACTGCTTAGTGTTCTGTTAATTTATCCCAAAGAGTTACATGTGTATTTCGTGGATCTCTTTGCTAGCCTTATTTCTGTGGAATCTGAGAAGAGATATTTCGGATCCCTTTGAAGACTATAGGGCCAAAGGAAATATCCTCCGATAACAAAGAGAAAGAAGCTTTCTGAGAAACTTCTTTGTGTTCTGTGAAATCATCTCACAGAGTTACAGCTTTCTCCTCAAGAAGCCTTTCGCTAAGACAGTTCTTGTGGAATTGGCAAAGTGATATTTGGAAGCCCATAGAGGGCTATGGTGAAAAAGGAAATATCCTCAGATGAAATCTGGAAAGAAGCTTTCTGAGAAACTGCTTAGTGTTCTGTTAATTCATCTCACAGAGTTACATCTGTATTTCGTGGATCTCTTTGCTAACCTTATTTCTGTGGAATCTGAGAACAGATATTTCGGATGCCTTTGAAGACTATAGGGCCAAAGGAAATATCCTCCGATAACAAAGAGAAAGAAGCTTTCTGAGAAACTTCTTTGTGTCTGTGAAATCATCTCACAGAGTTACAGATTTCCCTTCAAGAAGCCTTTCGCTAAGACAGTTCTTGTGGAATTGGCAAAGTGATATTTGGAAGCCCATAGAGGGCTATGGTGAAAAAGGAAATATCCTCAGATGAAATCTGGAAGGAAGCTTTCTGAGAAACTGCTCTGTGATGTGTGACTTCCACTCACAGAGTTACATCTGTATTTCGTGGATCTCCTTACTAACCTTATTTCTGTGGAATCTGAGAACAGATATTTCGGATCCCTTTGAAGACTATAGGGCCAAAGGAAATATCCTCCGATAACAAAGAGAAAGAAGCTTTCTGAGAAACTTCTTTGTGTTCTGTGAAATCATCTCACAGAGTTACAGCTTTCCCCTCAAGAAGCCTTTCGCTAAGACAGTTCTTCTGGAATTGGCAAAGTGATATTTGGAAGCCCATAGAGGGCTATGGTGAAAAAGGAAATATCCTCAGATGAAATCGGGAAAGAAGCTTTCTGAGAAACTGCTTAGTGTTCTGCTAATTCATCTCACAGAGTAACATCTGTATTTCGTGGATCACTTTGTTAGCCTTGTTTCTGTGGAATCTGAGAACAGATATTTCGGATCCCTTTGAAGTCTATAGGGCCAAAGGAAATATCCTCCGATAACAAAGAGAAAGAAGCTTTCTGAGAAACTTCTTTGTGTTCTGTGAAATCATCTCACAGAGATACAGCTTTCCCCTCAAGAAGCCTTTCGCTAAGACAGTTCTTGTGGAATTGGCAAAGTGATATTTGGAAGCCGATAGAGGGCTATGGTGAAAAAGGAAATATCCTCAGATGAAATCTGGAAAGAAGCTTTCTGAGGAACTGCTTAGTGTTCTGTGAATTCATCTCACGGAGTTACATCGGTATTTCGTGGATCTCTTTGCTAGCCTTATTTCCTTGGAATCTGAGAACAGATATTTCGGATCCCTTTGAAGACTATAGGAGCAAAGGAAATATCCTCCGATAACAAAGAGGAAGAAGCTTTCTGTGAAACTTCTTTGTGTTCCGTGAAATCATCTCACAGAGTTACAGATTTCCCCTCAAGAAGCCTTTCGCTAAGACAGTCCTTGTGGAATTGGCAAAGTGATATTTGGAAGCCCATAGAGGGCTATGGTGAAAAAGGAAATATCCTCAGATGAAATCTTAAAAGAAGCTTTCTGAGAAACTGCTTAGTGTTCTGTTAATTCATCTCACAGAGTTACAAGTGTATTTCGTGGATCTCTTTGCTAGCCTTATTTCTGTGGAATCTGAGAACAGATATTTCGGATCCCTTTGAAGACTATAGGGCCAAAGGAAATATCCTCAGATAACAAAGAGAAAGAAGCTTTCTGAGAAACTTCTTTGTGTTCTGTGAAATCATCTCACAGAGTTACAGCTTTCCCCTCAAGAAGCCTATCGCTAAGACAGTTCTTGTGGAATTGGCAAAGTGATATTTGGAAGCCCATAGAGGGCTATGGTGAAAAAGGAAATATCCTCAGATGAAATCTGGAAAGAAGCTTTCTGAGAAACTGCTCTGTGATGTGTGACTTCCACTCACAGAGTTACATCTGTATTTCGTGGATCTCTTTGCTAGACTTATTTCTGTGGAATCTGAGAACAGATATTTCGGATCCCTTTGAAGACTATAGGGCCAAAGGAAATATCCTCCGATAACAAAGAGAAAGAAGCTTTCTGAGAAACTTCCTTGTGTTCTGTGAAATCATCTCACAGAGTTACAACTTTCCCCTCAAGAAGCCTTTCGCTAAGACAGTTCTTGTGGAATTGGCAAAGTGATATTTGGAAGCCCATAGAGGGCTATGGTGAAAAAGGAAATATCCTCAGATGAAATCTGGAAAGAAGCTTTCTGAGAAACTGCTTGGTGTTCTGTTAATTCATCTCACAGAGTAACATCTGTATCTCGTGGATCTCTTTGTTAGCCTTATTTCTGTGGAATCTGAGAACAGATATTTCGGATCCCTTTGAAGACTATAGGGCCAAAGGAAATATCCTCCGATAACAAAGAGAAAGAAGCTTTCTGAGAAACTTCTTTGTGTTCTGTGAAATCATCTCACAGAGATACAGCTTTCCCCTCAAGAAGCCTTTCGCTAAGACAGTTCTTGTGGAATTGGCAAAGTGATATTTGGAAGCCCATAGAGGGCTATGGTGAAAAAGGAAATATCCTCAGATGAAATCTGGAAAGAAGATTTCTGAGGAACTGCTGAGTGTTCTGTTAATTCATCTCACGGAGTTACATTGGTATTTCCTTGGTCTCTTTGCTAGCCTTATTTCTGTGGAATCTGAGAACAGATATTTCGGATCCCTTTGAAGACTATAGGGCCAAAGGAAATATCCTCCGATAACAAAGAGAAAGAAGCTTTCTGAGAAACTTCTTTGTGTTCTGTGAAATCATCCCACAGAGTTACACCTTTCCCCTCAAGAAGCCTTTCGCTAAGACAGTTCTTGTGGAATTGGCAAAGTGATATTTTGAAGCCCATAGAGGGCTACGGTGAAAAAGGAAATATCCTCAGATGAAATCTGGAAAGAAGCTTTCTGAGAAACTGCTTAGTGTTCTGTTAATTCATCTCACAGAGTTACATCGGTATTTCGTGGATCTCTTTTCTAGCCTTATTTCTGTGGAATCTGAGAACAGATATTTCGGATCTCTTTGAAGACTATAGGGCCAAAGGAAATATCCTCCGATAACAAAGAGAAAGAAGCTTTCTGAGAAACTTCTTTGTGTTCCGTGAAATCATCGCACAGAGTTACAGCTTTCCCCTCAAGAAGCCTTTCGCTAAGACAGTTCTTGTGGAATTGGCAAAGTGATATTTGGAAGCCCATAGAGGGCTATGGTGAAAAAGGAAATATCTTCAGATGAAATCTGGAAAGAAGCTTTCTGAGAAACTGCTCTGTGATGTGTGACTTCCACTCACAGAGTTATATCTGTATTTCGTGGATCTCTTTGCTAGCCTTATTTCTGTGGAATCTGAGAACAGATATTTCGGATCCCTTTGAAGACTATAGGGCCAAAGGAAATATCCTCCGATAACAAAGAGAAAGAAGCTTTCTGAGAAACTTCTTTGTGTTCTGTGAAATCATCTCACAGAGTTACCGCTTTCCCCTCAAAAAGCCTTTCGCGTAGACAGTACTTGTGGAATTGGCAAAGTGATATTTGGAAGCCCTTAGAGGGCTATGGTGAAAAAGGAAATATCCTTAGATGAAATCTGGAAAGAAGCTTTCTGAGAAACTTCTTAGTGATCTGTTAATTCATCTCACAGAGTTATATCTGTATTTCGTGGATCTCTTTGCTAGCCTTATTTCTGTGGAATCTGAGAACAGATATTTCGGATCCCTTTGAAGGCTATAGGGCCAAAGGAAATATCCTCCGATAACAAAGAGAAAGAAGCTTTCTGAGAAACTTCTTTGTATTCTGTGAAATCATCTCACAGAGTTACAGCTTTCCCCTCAAGAAGCCTTTCGCTAAGACAGTTCTTGTGGAATTGGCAAAGTGATATTTGGAAGCCCATAGAGGGCTATGGTGAAAAAGGAAATATCCTCAGATGAAATCTGGAAAGAAGCTTTCTTGGAAACTGCTTAGTGTTCTGTTAATTCATCTCACAGAGTTACATCTGTATTTCGTGGATCTCTTTGCTAGCCTTATTTCTGTGGAATCTGAGAACAGATATTTCGGATCCCTTTGAAGACTACAGGGCCAAAGGAAATATCCTCCGATAACAAAGAGAAAGAAGCTTTCTGAGAAACTTCTTTGTGTTCTGTGAAATCATCTCACAGAGTTACAGCTTTCCCCTCAAAAAGCCTTTCGCTCAGACAGTTCTTGTGGAATTGGCAAAGTGATATTTGGAAGCCCATAGAGGGCTATGGTGAAAAAGGAAATATCCTCAGATGAAATCTGGAAAGAAGCTTTCTGAGGAACTGCTGAGTGTTCTGTTAATTCATCTCACGGAGTTACATTGGTATTTTCTTGGTCTCTTTGCTAGACTTATTTCTTTGGAATCTGAGAACAGATATTTCGGATCCCTTTGAATACTATAGGGGCAAACGAAATATCCTCCGATAACAAAGAGAAAGAAGTTTTCTGTGAAACTTCTTTGTGTTCCGTGAAATCATCTCACAGAGTTACAGCTTTCCCCTCAAGAAGCCTTTCGCTAAGACAGTTCTTGTGGAATTGGCAAAGTGATATTTGGAAGCCGATAGAGGGCTATGGTGAAAACGGAAATATCCTCAGATGAAATCTGGAAAGAAGCTTTCTGAGGAACTGCTTAGTGTTCTGTTAATTCATCTCACAGAGTTAAATCGGTATTTCGTGGATCTCTTTCCTAGCCTTATTTCCTTGGAATCTCTGAACAGATATTTCGGATCCCTTTGAATACTATAGGGGCAAAGAAATATCCTCCGATAACAAAGAGAAAGAAGCTTCCTGAGAAACTTCTTTCTGTTCCGTGAAATCATCTCACAGAGTTACAGCTTTCCCCTCAAGTAGCCTTTCGCTAGGACAGTTCTTGTGGAATTGGCAAAGTGATATTTGGAAGCCCATAGAGGGCTATGGTGAAAAAGTAAATATGCTCAGATGAAATCTGGAGAGAAGCTTGCTGAGAAACTGCTAAGTGTTCTGTTAATTCATCTCACAGAGTTACATGTGTATTTCGTGGATCTCTTTGCTAGCCTTATTTCTGTGGAATCTGAGAACAGATATTTCGGATCCCTTTGAAGACTATAGGCCCAAAGGAAATATCCTCCGATAACAAAGAGAAAGAAGCTTTCTGAGAAACTTCTTTGTGTTCTGTGAAATCATCTCACAGAGTTACAGGTTTCCCCTCAAGAAGCCTTTCGCTAAGACAGTTCTTGTGGAATTGGCAAAGTGATATTTGGAAGCCCATAGAGGGCTATGGTGAAAAAGGAAATATCCTCAGATAAAATCTGGAAAGAAGCTTTCTGAGAAACTGCTTAGTGTTCTGTTAATTCATCTCACAGAGTTACATCGGTATTTCGTGGATCTCTTTGCTAGCCTTATTTCCTTGGAATCTGAGAACAGATATTTCGGATCCCTTTGAAGACTATAGGGCCAAAGGAAATATCCTCTGATAACAAAGAGAAAGAAGCTTTCTGAGAAACTTCTTTGTGTTCTGTGAAATCATCTCACAGAGTTTCAGCATTCCCCTCAAGAAGCCTTTCGCTAAGACATTTCTTGTGGAATTGGCAAAGTGATATTTGGAAGCCCATAGAGGGCTATGGTGAAAAGTGAAATATCCTCAGATGAAATCTGGAAAGAGGCTTTCTGAGAAACTGCTCTGTGATGTGTCACTTCCACTCACAGAGTTACATCTGTATTTCGTGGATCTCTTTGCTAGCCTTATTTCTGTGGAATCTGAGAACAGATATTTCGGATCCCTTTGAAGACTATAGGGCCAAAGGAAATATCCTCCGATAACAAAGAGATAGAAGCTTTCTGAGAAATTTCTTTGTGTTCTGTGAAATCCTCTCACAGAGTTTCAGCTTTCCCCTCAAGAAGCCTTTCGCTAAGACAGTTCTTGTGGAATTGGCAAAGTGATATTTGGAAGCCCATAGAGGGCTATGGTGAAAAAGGAAATATCCTCAGATGAAATCTGGAAAGAAGCTTTCTGAGAAACTGCTTAGTGTTCTGTTAATTCATCCCAAAGAGTTACATGTGTATTTCGTGGATCTCTTTGCTAGCCTTATTTCTGTGGAATCTGAGAACAGATATTTCGGATCCCTTTGAAGACTATAGGGCCAAAGGAAATATCCTCCGATAACAAAGAGAAAGAAGCTTTCTGAGAAACTTCTTTGTGTTCTGTGAAATCATCTCACAGAGTTACAGCTTTCTCCTCAAGAAGCCTTTCGCTAAGACAGTTCTTGTGGAATTGGCAAAGTGATATTTGGAAGCCCATAGAGGGCTATGGTGAAAAAGGAAATATCCTCAGATGAAATCTGGAAAGAAGCTTTCTGAGAAACTGCTTAGTGTTCTGTGAATTCATCTCACAGAGTTACATCTGTATTTCGTGGATCTCTTTGCTAACCTTATTTCTGTGGAATCTGAGAACAGATATTTCGGATGCCTTTGAAGACTATAGGGCCAAAGGAAATATCCTCCGATAACAAAGAGAAAGAAGCTTTCTGAGAAACTTCTTTGTGTCTGTGAAATCATCTCACAGAGTTACAGATTTCCCTTCAAGAAGCCTTTCGCTAAGACAGTTCTTGTGGAATTGGCAAAGTGATATTTGGAAGCCCATAGAGGGCTATGGTGAAAAAGGAAATATCCTCAGATGAAATCTGGAAGGAAGCTTTCTGAGAAACTGCTCTGTGATGTGTGACTTCCACTCACAGAGTTACATCTGTATTTCGTGGATCTCCTTACTAACCTTATTTCTGTGGAATCTGAGAACAGATATTTCGGATCCCTTTGAAGACTATAGGGCCAAAGGAAATATCCTCCGATAACAAAGAGAAAGAAGCTTTCTGAGAAACTTCCTTGTGTTCTGTGAAATCATCTCACAGAGTTACAGCTTTCCCCTCAAGAAGCCTTTCGCTAAGACAGTTCTTCTGGAATTGGCAAAGTGATATTTGGAAGCCCATAGAGGGCTATGGTGAAAAAGGAAATATCCTCAGATGAAATCTGGAAAGAAGCTTTCTGAGAAACTGCTTAGTGTTCTGCTAATTCATTTCACAGAGTAACATCTGTATTTCGTGGATCACTTTGTTAGCCTTGTTTCTGTGGAATCTGAGAACAGATATTTCGGATCCCTTTGAAGACTATAGGGCCAAAGGAAATATCCTCCGATAACAAAGAGAAAGAAGCTTTCTGAGAAACTTCTTTGTGTTCTGTGAAATCATCTCACAGAGATACAGCTTTCCCCTCAAGAAGCCTTGCGCTAAGACAGTTCTTGTGGAATTGGCAAAGTGATATTTGGAAGCCGATAGAGGGCTATTGTGAAAAAGGAAATATCCTCAGATGAAATCTGGAAAGAAGCTTTCTGAGAAACTGCTTGGTGTTCTGTTAATTCATCTCACAGAGTAACATCTGTATCTCGTGGATCTCTTTGTTAGCCTTATTTCTGTGGAATCTGAGAAGAGATATTTCGGATCCCTTTGAAGACTATAGGGCCAAAGGAAATATCCTCCGATAACAAAGAGAAAGAAGCTTTCTGAGAAGCTTCTTTGTGTTCTGTGAAATCATCTCACAGAGATACAGCTTTCCCCTCAAGAAGCCTTTCGCTAAGACAGTTCTTGTGAAATTGGCAAAGTGATATTTGGAAGCCCTTAGAGGGCTATGGTGAAAAAGGAAATATCCTTAGATGAAATCTGGAAAGAAGCTTTCTGAGAAACTTATTAGTGATCTGTTAATTCATCTCACAGAGTTACATCTGTATTTCGTGGATCTCTTTGCTAGCCTTATTTCTGTGGAATCTGAGAACACATATTTTGGATCCCTTTGAAGGCTATAAGGCCAAAGGAAATATCCTCCGATAACAAAGAGAAAGAAGCTTTCTGAGAAACTTCTTTGTGTTCTGTGAAATCATCTCACAAAGTTACAGCTTTCTCCTCAAGAAGCCTTTCGCTAAGACAGTTCTGGTGGAATTGGCAAAGTGATATTTGGAAGCCCATAGAGGGCTATGGTGAAAAAGGAAATATCCTCAGATGAAATCTGGAAAGAAGCTTTCTGAGAAACTGCTTAGTGTTCTGTGAATTCATCTCACAGAGTTACAGGTGTATTTCGTGGATCTCTTTGCTAGCCTTATTTCTGTGGAATCTGAGAACAGATATTTCGGATCCCTTTGAAGGCTATAGGGCCAAAGGAAATATCCTCCGATAACAAAGAGAAAGAAGCTTTCTGAGAAACTTCTTTGTGTTCTGTGAAATCATCTCACAGAGTTACAGCTTTCCCCTCAAGAAGCCTTTCGCTAAGACAGTTCTTGTGGAATTGGCAAAGTGACATTTGGAAGCCCATAGAGGGCTATGGTGAAAAAGGAAATATCCTCAGATGAAATCTGGAAAGAAGCTTTCTGAGAAACTGTTTAGTGTTCTGTTAATTCATCTCACAGAGTTACATCTGTATTTCGTGGATCTCTTTGCTAGCCTTATTTCTGTGGAATCTGAGAACAGATATTTCGGATCCCTTTGAAGACTATAGGGCCAAAGGAAATATCCTCCGATAACAAAGAGATAGAAGCTTTCTGAGAAACTTCTTTGTGTTCTGTGAAATCATTTCACAGAGTTACAGCTTTCCCCTCAAGAAGCCTTTCGCTAAGACAGTTCTTGTGGAATTGGCAAAGTGATATTTGGAAGCCCATAGAGGGCTATGGTGAAAAAGGAAATATCCTCAGATGAAATCTGGAAAGAAGCTTTCTTGGAAACTGCTTAGTGTTCTGTTAATTCATCTCACAGAGTTACATCTGTATTTCGTGGATCTCTTTGCTAGCCTTATTTCTGTGGAATCTGAGAACAGATATTTCGGATCCCTTTGAAGACTATAGGGCCAAAGGAAATATCCTCCGATAACAAAGAGAAAGAAGCTTTCTGAGAAACTTCTTTGTGTACTGTGAAATCATCTCACAGAGTTACAGCTTTCCCCTCAAGAAGCCTTTCGCTAAGACAGTTCTTGTGGAATTGGCAAAGTGATATTTGGAAGCCCATAGAGGGCTATGGTGAAAAAGGAAATATCCTCAGATGAAATCTGGAAAGAAGCTTTCTGGGAAAGTGCTTAGTGTTCTGTGAATTCATCTCACAGAGTTACATCTGTATTTCGTGGATCTCTTTGCTAGCCTTATTTCTGTGGAATCTGAGAAGAGATATTTCGGATCCCTTTGAAGACTATAGGGCCAAAGGAAATATCCTCCGATAACAAAGAGAAAGAAGCTTTCTGAGAAACTTCTTTGTGTTCTGTGAAATCATCTCACAGAGTTACAGCTTTCCCCTCAAGAATCCTTTCGTTAAGACAGTTCTTGTGGAATTGGCAAAGTGATATTTGGAAGCCCCTAGAGGACTACGGTGAAAAAGGAAATATCCTCAGATGAAATCTGGAAAGAAGGTTTCTGAGAAACTACTTAGTGTTCTGTTAATTCATCTCACAGAGTTACATGGGTATTTCGTGGATCTCTTTGCTAGCCTTATTTCTGTGGAATCTGAGAACAGATATTTCGGATCCCTTTGAAGACTATAGGGCCAAAGGAAATATCCTCCGATAACAAAGAGCAAGAAGCTTTCTAGGAAACTTCTTTGTGTTCTGTGAAATCAACTCACAGCGTTACAGCTTTCTCCTCAAGAAGCCTTTCGCTAAGACAGTTCATGTGGAATTGGCAAAGTGATATTTGAAGACCATAGAGGGCTATGGTGAAAAAGGAAATATCCTCAGATGAAATCTGGAAAGAAGCTTTCTGAGAAACTGCTTAGTGTTCTGTGAATTCATCTCACAGAGTTACATCTGTATTTCGTGGATCTCTTTGCTAGCCTTATTTCTGTGGAATCTGAGAACAGATATTTCGGATACCTTTGAAGACTATAGGGCCAAAGGAAATATCCTCCGATAACAAAGAGAAAGAAGCTTTCTGAGAAACTTCTTTGTGTTCGGTGAAATCATCTCACAGAGTTACAGCTTTCCCCTCAAGAAGCCTTTCGCTAAGACAGTTCTTGTGGAATTGGCAAAGTGATATTTGGAAGCCCATAGAGGGCTATGGTGAAAAAGGAAATATCCTCAGATGAAATCGGGAAAGAAGCTTTCTGAGAAACTGCTTAGTGTTCTGTGAATTCATCTCACAGAGTTACATCTGTATTTCGTGGATCTCTTTGCTAGCCTTATTTCTGTGGAATCTGAGAACAGATATTTCGGATCCCTTTGAAGACTATAGGGCCAAAGGAAATATCCTCCGATAAGAAAGAGAAAGAAGCTTTCTGAGAAACTTCTTTGTGTTCTGTGAAATCATCTCACAGAGTTACAGCTTTCCCCTCAAGAAGCCTTTCGCTAAGACAGTTCTTGTGGAATTGGCATAGTGATATTTGGAAGCCCATAGAGGGCTATGGTGAAAAAGGAAATATCCTCAGATGAAATCTGGAAAGAAGATTTCTGAGAAACTGCTTAGTGTTCTGTTAATTCATCTCACAGAGTTACATCTGTATTTCGTGGATCTCTTTGCTAGCCTTATTTCTGTGGAATCTGAGAACAGACATTACGGATCCCTTTGAAGACTATAGGGCCAAAGGAAATATCCTCCGATAACAAAGAGAAAGAAGCTTTCTGAGAAACTTCTTTGTGTTCTGTGAAGTCATCTCACAGAGTTACAGCTTTCCCCTCAAGAAGCCTTTCGCTAAGACAGTTCTTGTGGAATTGGCAAAGTGATATTTGGAAGCCCATAGAGGGCTATGGTGGAAAAGGAAATATCCTCTGATGAAATCTGGAAAGAAGCTTTCTGAGAAACTGCTCTGTGATGGGTGACTTCCACTCACAGAGTTACATCTGTATTTCGTGGATCTCTTTGCTAACATTATTTCTGTGTAATCTGAGAACAGATATTTCGGATCCCTTTGAAGACTATAGGGCCAAAGGAAATATCCTCCGATAACAAAGAGAAAGAAGCTTCCTGAGAAACTTCCTTGTGTTCTGTGAAATCATCTCACAGAGTTACAGCTTTCCCCTCAAGAAGCCTTTCGCTAAGACAGTTCTTGTGGAATTGGCAAAGTGATATTTGGAAGCCCATAGAGGGCTATCGTGAAAAAGGAAATATCCTCAGATGAAATCTGGAAAGAAGCTTTCTGAGAAACTTCTTAGTGTTCTGTTAATTCATCTCACAGAGTAACATCTGTATTTCGTGGATCTCTTTGTTAGCCTTATTTCTGTGGAATCTGAGAACAGATATTTCGGATCCCTTTGAAGGCTATAGGACCAAAGGAAATATCCTCCGATAACAAAGAGAAAGAAGCTTTCTGAGAAACTTCTTTGTGTTCTGTGAAATCATCTCACAGAGTTACAGCTTTCCCCTCAAGAAGCCTTTCGCTAAGAGAGTTCTTGTGGAATTGGCAAAGTGATATTTGGAAGCCGATAGAGGGCTATGGTGAAAACGGAAATATCCTCAGATGAAATCTGGAAAGAAGCTTTCTGAGGAACTGCTTAGTGTTCTGTTAATTCATCTCACAGAGTTAAATCGGTATTTCATGGATCTCTTTCCTAGCCTTATTTCCTTGGAATCTCTGAACAGATATTTCGGATCCCTTTGAATACTATAGGGGCAAAGAAATATCCTCCGATAACACAGAGAAAGAAGCTTCCTGAGAAACTTCTTTCTGTTCCGTGAAATCATCTCACAGAGTTACAGCTTTCCCCTCAAGAAGCCTTTCGCTAAGAGAGTTCTTGTGGAATTGGCAAAGTGATATTTGGAAGCCCATAGAGGGCTATGGTGAAAAAGGAAATATCCTCAGATAAAATCTGGAAAGAAGCTTTCTGAGAAACTGCTTAGTGTTCTGTTAATTCATCTCACAGAGTTACATCGGTATTTCGTGGATCTCTTTGCTAGCCTTATTTCCTTGGAATCTGAGAACAGATATTTCGGATCCCTTTGAAGACTATAGGGCCAAAGGAAATATCCTCTGATAACAAAGAGAAAGAAGCTTTCTGAGAAACTTCTTTGTGTTCTGTGAAATCATCTCACAGAGTTTCAGCATTCCCCTCAAGAAGCCTTTCGCTAAGACATTTCTTGTGGAATTGGCAAAGTGATATTTGGAAGCCCATAGAGGGCTATGGTGAAAAGTGAAATATCCTCAGATGAAATCTGGAAAGAAGCTTTCTGAGAAACTGCTCTGTGATGTGTCACTTCCACTCACAGAGTTACATCGGTATTTCGTGGATCTCTTTTCTAGCCTTATTTCTGTGGAATCTGAGAACAGATATTTCGGATCTCTTTGAAGACTATAGGGCCAAAGGAAATATCCTCCGATAACAAAGAGAAAGAAGCTTTCTGAGAAACTTCTTTGTGTTCCGTGAAATCATCGCACAGAGTTACAGCTTTCCCCTCAAGAAGCCTTTCGCTAAGACAGTTCTTGTGGAATTGCCAAAGTGATATTTGGAAGCCCATAGAGGGCTATGGTGAAAAAGGAAATATCTTCAGATGAAATCTGGAAAGAAGATTTCTGAGAAACTGCTCTGTGATGTGTGACTTCCACTCACAGAGTTATATCTGTATTTCGTGGATCTCTTTGCTAGCCTTATTTCTGTGGAATCTGAGAACAGATATTTCGGATCCCTTTGAAGACTATAGGGCCAAAGGAAATATCCTCCGATAACAAAGAGAAAGAAGCTTTCTGAGAAACTTCTTTGTGTTCTGTGAAATCATCTCACAGAGTTACCGCTTTCCCCTCAAAAAGCCTTTCGCGTAGACAGTACTTGTGGAATTGGCAAAGTGATATTTGGAAGCCCTTAGAGGGCTATGGTGAAAAAGGAAATATCCTTAGATGAAATCTGGAAAGAAGCTTTCTGAGAAACTTCTTAGTGATCTGTTAATTCATCTCACAGAGTTACATCTGTATTTCGTGGATCTCTTTGCTAGCCTTATTTCTGTGGAATCTGAGAACAGATATTTCGGATCCCTTTGAAGAATAGAAGGCCAAAAGAAATATCATCCGATAACAAAGAGAAAGAAGCTTTCTGAGAAACTTCTTTGTGTTCTGTGAAATCATCTCACAGAGTTACAGCTTTCCCCTCAAGAAGCCTTTCGCTAAGACAGTTCTTGTGGAATTGGCAAAGTGACATTTGGAAGCCCATAGAGGGCTATGGTGAAAAAGGAAATACCCTCAGATGAAATCTGGAAAGAAGCTTTCTGAGAAACTGTTTAGTGTTCTGTTAATTCATCTCACAGAGTTACATCTGTATTTCGTGGATCTCTTTGCTAGCCTTATTTCTGTGGAATCTGAGAACAGATATTTCGGATCCCTTTGAAGACTATAGGGCCAAAGGAAATATCCTCCGATAACAAAGAGAAAGAAGCTTTCTGAGAAACTTCTTTGTGTTCTGTGAAATCATTTCACAGAGTTACAGCTTTCCCCTCAAGAAGCCTTTCGCTAAGACAGTTCTTGTGGAATTGGCAAAGTGATATTTGGAAGCCCATAGAGGGCTATGGTGAAAAAGGATATATCCTCAGATGAAATCTGGAAAGAAGCTTTCTTGGAAACTGCTTAGTGTTCTGTTAATTCATCTCACAGAGTTACATCTGCATTTCGTGGATCTCTTTGCTAGCCTTATTTCTGTGGAATCTGAGAACAGATATTTCGGATCCCTTTGAAGACTATAGGGCCAAAGGAAATATCCTCCGATAACAAAGAGAAAGAAGCTTTCTGAGAAACTTCTTTGTGTTCTGTGAAATCATCTCACAGAGTTACAGCTTTCCCCTCAAAAAGCCTTTCGCTCAGACAGTTCTTGTGGAATTGGCAAAGTGATATTTGGAAGGCCATAGAGCGCTATGGTGAAAAAGGAAATATCCTCAGATGAAATCTGGAAAGAAGCTTTCTGAGAAACTGCTTAGTGTTCTGCTAATTCATCTCACAGAGTAACATCTGTATTTCGTGGATCACTTTGTTAGCCTTGTTTCTGTGGAATCTGAGAACAGATATTTCGGATCCCTTTGAAGACTATAGGGCCAAAGGAAATATCCTCCGATAACAAAGAGAAAGAAGCTTTCTGAGAAACTTCTTTGTGTTTTGTGAAATCATCTCACAGAGTTACAGCTTTCTCCTCAAGAAGCCTTTCGCTAAGACAGTTCTTGTGGAATTGGCAAAGTGATATTTGGAAGCCCATAGAGGGCTATGGTGAAAAAGGAAATATCCTCAGATGAAATCTGGAAAGAAGCTTTCTGAGAAACTGCTTAGTGTTCTGTTAATTCATCTCACAGAGTTACATCTGTATTTCGTGGATCTCTTTGCTAACCTTATTTCTGTGGAATCTGAGAACAGATATTTCGGATGCCTTTGAAGACTATAGGGCCAAAGGAAATATCCTCCGATAACAAAGAGAAAGAAGCTTTCTGAGAAACTTCTTTGTGTCTGTGAAATCATCTCACAGAGTTACAGATTTCCCTTCAAGAAGCCTTTCGCTAAGACAGTTCTTGTGGAATTGGCAAAGTGATATTTGGAAGCCCATAGAGGGCTATGGTGAAAAAGGAAATATCCTCAGATGAAATCTGGAAGGAAGCTTTCTGAGAAACTGCTCTGTGATGTGTGACTTCCACTCACAGAGTTACATCTGTATTTCGTGGATCTCCTTACTAACCTTATTTCTGTGGAATCTGAGAACAGATATTTCGGATCCCTTTGAAGAGTATAGGGCCAAAGGAAATATCCTCCGATAACAAAGAGAAAGAAGCTTTCTGAGAAACTTCCTTGTGTTCTCTGAAATCATCTCACAGAGTTACAGCTTTCCCCTCAAGAAGCCTTTCGCTAAGACAGTTCTTCTGGAATTGGCAAAGTGATATTTGGAAGCCCATAGAGGGCTATGGTGAAAAAGGAAATATCCTCAGATGAAATCTGGAAAGAAGCTTTCTGAGAAACTGCTTAGTGTTCTGCTAATTCATCTCACAGAGTAACATCTGTATTTCGTGGATCACTTTGTTAGCCTTGTTTCTGTGAAATCTGAGAACAGATATTTCGGATCCCTTTGAAGACTATAGGGCCAAAGGAAATATCCTCCGATAACAAAGAGAAAGAAGCTTTCTGAGAAACTTCTTTGTGTTCTGTGAAATCATCTCACAGAGATACAGCTTTCCCCTCAAGAAGCCTTTCGCTAAGACAGTTCTTGTGGAATTGGCAAAGTGATATTTGGAAGCCGATAGAGGGCTATGGTGAAAAAGGAAATATCCTCAGATGAAATCTGGAAAGAAGCTTTCTGAGGAACTGCTTAGTGTTCTGTGAATTCATCTCACGGAGTTACATCGGTATTTCGTGGATCTCTTTGCTAGCCTTATTTCCTTGGAATCTGAGAACAGATATTTCGGATCCCTTTGAAGACTATAGGGGCAAAGGAAATATCCTCCGATAACAAAGAGGAAGAAGCTTTCTGTGAAACTTCTTTGTGTTCCGTGAAATCATCTCACAGAGTTACAGATTTCCCCTCAAGAAGCCTTTCGCTAAGACAGTTCTTGTGGAATTGGCAAAGTGATATTTGGAGGCCCATAGAGGGCTATGTTGAAAAGTGAAATATCCTCAGATGAAATCTGGAAAGAGGCTTTCTGAGAAACTGCTCTGTGATGTGTCACTTCCACTCACAGAGTTACATCTGTATTTCGTGGATCTCTTTGCTAGCCTTATTTCTGTGGAATCTGAGAACAGATATTTCGGATCCCGTTGAAGACTATAGGGCCAAAGGAAATATCCTCCGATAACAAAGAGAACGAAGCTTTCTGAGAAACTTCCTTGTGTTCTGTGAAATCATCTCACAGAGTTACAGCTTTCCCCTCAAGAAGCCTTTCGCTAAGACAGTTCTTGTGGAATTGGCATAGTGATATTTGGAAGCCCACAGCGGGCTATGGTGAAAAAGGAAATGTCCTCAGATGAAATCGGGAAAGAAGCTTTCTGAGAAACTGCTTAGTGTTCTCTTAATTCAACTCACAGAGTTACATCTGTATTTCGTGGATCTCTTTCCTAGCCTTATTTCTGTGGAATCTGAGAACAGATATTTCGGATCCCTTTGAAGACTATAGGGCCAAAGGAAATATCCTCCGATAACAAAGAGATAGAAGCTTTCTGAGAAACTTCTTTGTGTTCTGTGAAATCCTCTCACAGAGTTTCATCTTTCCCCTCAAGAAGCCTTTCGCTAAGACAGTTCTTGTGGAATTGGCAAAGTGATATTTGGAAGCCCATAGAGGGCTAAGGTGAAAAAGGAAATATCCTTAGATGAAATCTGGAAAGAAGCTTTCTGAGAAACTGCTTAGTGTTCTGTTAATTTATCCCAAAGAGTTACATGTGTATTTCGTGGATCTCTTTGCTAGCCTTATTTCTGTGGAATCTGAGAAGAGATATTTCGGATCCCTTTGAAGACTATAGGGCCAAAGGAAATATCCTCCGATAACAAAGAGAAAGAAGCTTTCTGAGAAACTTCTTTGTGTTCTGTGAAATCATCTCACAGAGTTACAGCTTTCTCCTCAAGAAGCCTTTCGCTAAGACAGTTCTTGTGGAATTGGCAAAGTGATATTTGGAAGCCCATAGAGGGCTATGGTGAAAAAGGAAATATCCTCAGATGAAATCTGCAAAGAAGCTTTCTGAGAAACTGCTTAGTGTTCTGTTAATTCATCTCACAGAGTTACATCTGTATTTCGTGGATCTCTTTGCTAACCTTATTTCTGTGGAATCTGAGAACAGATATTTCGGATGCCTTTGAAGACTATAGGGCCAAAGGAAATATCCTCCGATAACAAAGAGAAAGAAGCTTTCTGAGAAACTTCTTTGTGTCTGTGAAATCATCTCACAGAGTTACAGATTTCCCTTCAAGAAGCCTTTCGCTAAGACAGTTCTTGTGGAATTGGCAAAGTGATATTTGGAAGCCCATAGAGGGCTATGGTGAAAAAGGAAATATCCTCAGATGAAATCTGGAAGGAAGCTTTCTGAGAAACTGCTCTGTGATGTGTGACTTCCACTCAGAGAGTTACATCTGTATTTCGTGGATCTCCTTACTAACCTTATTTCTGTGGAATCTGAGAACAGATATTTCGGATCCCTTTGAAGACTATAGGTCCAAAGGAAATATCCTCCGATAACAAAGAGAAAGAAGCTTTCTGAGAAACTTCTTTGTGTTCTGTGAAATCATCTCACAGAGATACAGCGTTCCCCTCAAGAAGCCATTCGCTAAGACAGTTCTTGTGGAATTGGCAAAGTGATATTTGGAAGCCGATAGAGGGCTATTGTGAAAAAGGAAATATCCTCAGATGAAATCTGAAAGAAGCTTTCTGAGGAACTGCTGAGTGTTCTGTTAATTCATCTCACGGAGTTACATTGGTATTTCCTTGGTCTCTTTGCTAGCCTTATTTCTTTGGAATCTGAGAACAGATATTTCGGATCCCTTTGAAGACTATAGGGGCAAACGAAATATCCTCCGATAACAAAGAGAAAGAAGTTTTCTGTGAAACTTCTTTGTGTTCCGTGAAATCATCTCACAGAGTTACAGCTTTCCCCTCAAGAAGCCTTTCGCTAAGACAGTTCTTGTGGAATTGGCAAAGTGATATTTGGAAGCCGATAGAGGGCTATGGTGAAAACGGAAATATCCTCAGATGAAATCTGGAAAGAAGCTTTCTGAGAAACTGCTTAGTGTTCTGTTAATTCATCTCACAGAGTTAAATCGGTATTTCGTGGATCTCTTTCCTAGCCTTATTTCCTTGGAATCTCTGAACAGATATGTCGGATCCCTTTGAATACTATAGGGGCAAAGAAATATCCTCCGATAACAAAGAGAAAGAAGCTTCCTGAGAAACTTCTTTCTGTTCCGTGAAATCATCTCACAGAGTTACAGCTTTCCCCTCAAGTAGCCTTTCGCTAGGACAGTTCTTGTGGAATTGGCAAAGTGATATTTGGAAGCCCATAGAGGGCTATGGTGAAAAAGTAAATATGCTCAGATGAAATCTGGAGAGAAGCTTGCTGAGAAACTGCTTAGTGTTCTGTTAATTCATCTCACAGAGTTACATGTGTATTTCGTGGATCTCTTTGCTAGCCTTATTTCTGTGGAATCTGAGAACAGATATTTCGGATCCCTTTGAAGACTATAGGCCCAAAGGAAATATCCTCCGATAACAAAGAGAAAGAAGCTTTCTGAGAAACTTCTTTGTGTTCTGTGAAATCATCTCACAGAGTTACAGCTTTCCCCTCAAGAAGCCTTTCGCTAAGACAGTTCTTGTGGAATTGGCAAAGTGATATTTGGAAGCCCATAGAGGGCTATGGTGAAAAAGGAAATATCCTCAGATAAAATCTGGAAAGAAGCTTTCTGAGAAACTGCTTAGTGTTCTGTTAATTCATCTCACAGAGTTACATCGGTATTTCGTGGATCTCTTTGCTAGCCTTATTTCCTTGGAATCTGAGAACAGGCATTTCGGATCCCTTTGAAGACTATAGGGCCAAAGGAAATATCCTCTGATAACAAAGAGAAAGAAGCTTTCTGAGAAACTTCTTTGTGTTCTGTGAAAAAATCTCACAGAGTTTCAGCATTCCCCTCAAGAAGCCTTTCGCAAAGACATTTCTTGTGGAATTGGCAAAGTGATATTTGGAAGCCCATAGAGGGCTATGGTGAAAAGTGAAATATCCTCAGATGAAATCTGGAAAGAGGCTTTCTGAGAAACTGCTCTGTGATGTGTCACTTCCACTCACAGAGTTACATCTGTATTTCGTGGATCTCTTTGCTAGCCTTATTTCTGTGGAATCTGAGAACAGATATTTCGGATCCCGTTGAAGACTATAGGGCCAAAGGAAATATCCTCCGATAACAAAGAGAACGAAGCTTTCTGAGAAACTTCCTTGTGTTCTGTGAAATCATCTCACAGAGTTACAGCTTTCCCCTCAAGAAGCCTTTCGCTAAGACAGTTCTTGTGGAATTGGCAAAGTGATATTTGGAAGCCCACAGCGGGCTATGGTGAAAAAGGAAATGTCCTCAGATGAAATCGGGAAAGAAGCTTTCTGAGAAACTGCTTAGTGTTCTCTTAATTCAACTCACAGAGTTACATCTGTATTTCGTGGATCTCTTTCCTAGCCTTATTTCTGTGGAATCTGAGAACAGATATTTCGGATCCCTTTGAAGACTATAGGGCCAAAGGAAATATCCTCCGATAACAAAGAGATAGAAGCTTTCTGAGAAACTTCTTTGTGTTCTGTGAAATCCTCTCACAGAGTTTCATCTTTCCCCTCAAGAAGCCTTTCGCTAAGACAGTTCTTGTGGAATTGGCAAAGTGATATTTGGAAGCCCATAGAGGGCTATGGTGAAAAAGGAAATATCCTTAGATGAAATCTGGAAAGAAGCTTTCTGAGAAACTGCTTAGTGTTCTGTTAATTTATCCCAAAGAGTTACATGTGTATTTCGTGGATCTCTTTGCTAGCCTTATTTCTGTGGAATCTGAGAAGAGATATTTCGGATCCCTTTGAAGACTATAGGGCCAAAGGAAATATCCTCCGATAACAAAGAGAAAGAAGCTTTCTGAGAAACTTCTTTGTGTTCTGTGAAATCATCTCACAGAGTTACAGCTTTCTCCTCAAGAAGCCTTTCGCTAAGACAGTTCTTGTGGAATTGGCAAAGTGATATTTGGAAGCCCATAGAGGGCTATGGTGAAAAAGGAAATATCCTCAGATGAAATCTGGAAAGAAGCTTTCTGAGAAACTGCTTAGTGTTCTGTTAATTCATCTCACAGAGTTACATCTGTATTTCGTGGATCTCTTTGCTAACCTTATTTCTGTGGAATCTGAGAACAGATATTTCGGATGCCTTTGAAGACTATAGGGCCAAAGGAAATATCCTCCGATAACAAAGAGAAAGAAGCTTTCTGAGAAACTTCTTTGTGTCTGTGAAATCATCTCACAGAGTTACAGATTTCCCTTCAAGAAGCCTTTCGCTAAGACAGTTCTTGTGGAATTGGCAAAGTGATATTTGGAAGCCCATAGAGGGCTATGGTGAAAAAGGAAATATCCTCAGATGAAATCTGGAAGGAAGCTTTCTGAGAAACTGCTCTGTGATGTGTGACTTCCACTCAGAGAGTTACATCTGTATTTCGTGGATCTCCTTACTAACCTTATTTCTGTGGAATCTGAGAACAGATATTTCGGATCCCTTTGAAGAGTATAGGGCCAAAGGAAATATCCTCCGATAACAAAGAGAAAGAAGCTTTCTGAGAAACTTCCTTGTGTTCTGTGAAATCATCTCACAGAGTTACAGCTTTCCCCTCAAGAAGCCTTTCGCTAAGACAGTTCTTCTGGAATTGGCAAAGTGATATTTGGAAGCCCATAGAGGGCTATGGTGAAAAAGGAAATATCCTCAGATGAAATCTGGAAAGAAGCTTTCTGAGAAACTGCTTAGTGTTCTGCTAATTCATCTCACAGAGTAACATCTGTATTTCGTGGATCACTTTGTTAGCCTTGTTTCTGTGGAATCTGAGAACAGATATTTCGGATCCCTTTGAAGTCTATAGGGCCAAAGGAAATATCCTCCGATAACAAAGAGAAAGAAGCTTTCTGAGAAACTTCTTTGTGTTCTGTGAAATCATCTCACAGAGATACAGCTTTCCCCTCAAGAAGCCTTTCGCTAAGACAGTTCTTGTGGAATTGGCAAAGTGATATTTGGAAGCCGATAGATGGCTATGGTGAAAAAGGAAATATCCTCAGATGAAATCTGGAAAGAAGCTTTCTGAGGAACTGCTGAGTGTTCTGTTAATTCATCTCACGGAGTTACATTGGTATTTCCTTGGTCTCTTTGCTAGCCTTATTTCTTTGGAATCTGAGAACAGATATTTCGGATCCCTTTGAAGACTATAGGGCCAAAGGAAATGTCCTCCGATAACAAAGAGAAAGAAGCTTTCTGAGAAACTTCTTTGTGTTCTGTGAAATCATCTCACAGAGTTACCGCTTTCCCCTCAAAAAGCCTTTCGCGTAGACAGTACTTGTGGAATTGGCAAAGTGATATTTGGAAGCCCTTAGAGGGCTATGGTGAAAAAGGAAATATCCTTAGATGAAATCTGGAAAGAAGCTTTCTGAGAAACTTCTTAGTGATCTGTTAATTCATCTCACAGAGTTACATCTGTATTTCGTGGATCTCTTTGCTAGCCTTATTTCTGTGGAATCTGAGAACACATATTTCGGATCCCTTTGAAGACTATAAGGCCAAAGGAAATATCCTCCGATAACAAAGAGAAAGAAGCTTTCTGAGAAACTTCTTTGTGTTCTGTGAAATCATCTCACAGAGTTACAGCTTTCCCCTCAAGAAGCCTTTCGCTAAGACAGTTCTTGTGCAATTGGCAAAGTGACATTTGGAAGCCCATAGAGGGCTATGGTGAAAAAGGAAATATCCTCAGATGAAATCTGGAAAGAAGCTTTCTGAGAAACTGCTTAGTGTTCCCTTGAATTCATCTCACAGAGTTACATCTGTATTTCGTGGATCTCTTTGCTAGCCTTATTTCTGTGGAATCTGAGAACAGATATTTCGGATCCCTTTGAAGACTATAGGGCCAAAGGAAATATCCTCCGATAACAAAGAGAAAGAAGTTTTCTGTGAAACTTCTTTGTGTTCCGTGAAATCATCTCACAGAGTTACAGCTTTCCCCTCAAGAAGCCTTTCGCTAAGACAGTTCTTGTGGAATTGGCAAAGTGATATTTGGAAGCCGATAGAGGGCTATGGTGAAAACGGAAATATCCTCAGATGAAATCTGGAAAGAAGCTTTCTGAGAAACTGCTTAGTGTTCTGTTAATTCATCTCACAGAGTTAAATCGGTATTTCGTGGATCTCTTTCCTAGCCTTATTTCCTTGGAATCTCTGAACAGATATGTCGGATCCCTTTGAATACTATAGGGGCAAAGAAATATCCTCCGATAACAAAGAGAAAGAAGCTTCCTGAGAAACTTCTTTCTGTTCCGTGAAATCATCTCACAGAGTTACAGCTTTCCCCTCAAGTAGCCTTTCGCTAGGACAGTTCTTGTGGAATTGGCAAAGTGATATTTGGAAGCCCATAGAGGGCTATGGTGAAAAAGTAAATATGCTCAGATGAAATCTGGAGAGAAGCTTGCTGAGAAACTGCTTAGTGTTCTGTTAATTCATCTCACAGAGTTACATGTGTATTTCGTGGATCTCTTTGCTAGCCTTATTTCTGTGGAATCTGAGAACAGATATTTCGGATCCCTTTGAAGACTATAGGCCCAAAGGAAATATCCTCCGATAACAAAGAGAAAGAAGCTTTCTGAGAAACTTCTTTGTGTTCTGTGAAATCATCTCACAGAGTTACAGCTTTCCCCTCAAGAAGCCTTTCGCTAAGACAGTTCTTGTGGAATTGGCAAAGTGATATTTGGAAGCCCATAGAGGGCTATGGTGAAAAAGGAAATATCCTCAGATAAAATCTGGAAAGAAGCTTTCTGAGAAACTGCTTAGTGTTCTGTTAATTCATCTCACAGAGTTACATCGGTATTTCGTGGATCTCTTTGCTAGCCTTATTTCCTTGGAATCTGAGAACAGGCATTTCGGATCCCTTTGAAGACTATAGGGCCAAAGGAAATATCCTCTGATAACAAAGAGAAAGAAGCTTTCTGAGAAACTTCTTTGTGTTCTGTGAAAAAATCTCACAGAGTTTCAGCATTCCCCTCAAGAAGCCTTTCGCAAAGACATTTCTTGTGGAATTGGCAAAGTGATATTTGGAAGCCCATAGAGGGCTATGGTGAAAAGTGAAATATCCTCAGATGAAATCTGGAAAGAGGCTTTCTGAGAAACTGCTCTGTGATGTGTCACTTCCACTCACAGAGTTACATCTGTATTTCGTGGATCTCTTTGCTAGCCTTATTTCTGTGGAATCTGAGAACAGATATTTCGGATCCCGTTGAAGACTATAGGGCCAAAGGAAATATCCTCCGATAACAAAGAGAACGAAGCTTTCTGAGAAACTTCCTTGTGTTCTGTGAAATCATCTCACAGAGTTACAGCTTTCCCCTCAAGAAGCCTTTCGCTAAGACAGTTCTTGTGGAATTGGCAAAGTGATATTTGGAAGCCCACAGCGGGCTATGGTGAAAAAGGAAATGTCCTCAGATGAAATCGGGAAAGAAGCTTTCTGAGAAACTGCTTAGTGTTCTCTTAATTCAACTCAGAGAGTTACATCTGTATTTCGTGGATCTCTTTCCTAGCCTTATTTCTGTGGAATCTGAGAACAGATATTTCGGATCCCTTTGAAGACTATAGGGCCAAAGGAAATATCCTCCGATAACAAAGAGATAGAAGCTTTCTGAGAAACTTCTTTGTGTTCTGTGAAATCCTCTCACAGAGTTTCATCTTTCCCCTCAAGAAGCCTTTCGCTAAGACAGTTCTTGTGGAATTGGCAAAGTGATATTTGGAAGCCCATAGAGGGCTATGGTGAAAAAGGAAATATCCTTAGATGAAATCTGGAAAGAAGCTTTCTGAGAAACTGCTTAGTGTTCTGTTAATTTATCCCAAAGAGTTACATGTGTATTTCGTGGATCTCTTTGCTAGCCTTATTTCTGTGGAATCTGAGAAGAGATATTTCGGATCCCTTTGAAGACTATAGGGCCAAAGGAAATATCCTCCGATAACAAAGAGAAAGAAGCTTTCTGAGAAACTTCTTTGTGTTCTGTGAAATCATCTCACAGAGTTACAGCTTTCTCCTCAAGAAGCCTTTCGCTAAGACAGTTCTTGTGGAATTGGCAAAGTGATATTTGGAAGCCCATAGAGGGCTATGGTGAAAAAGGAAATATCCTCAGATGAAATCTGGAAAGAAGCTTTCTGAGAAACTGCTTAGTGTTCTGTTAATTCATCTCACAGAGTTACATCTGTATTTCGTGGATCTCTTTGCTAACCTTATTTCTGTGGAATCTGAGAACAGATATTTCGGATGCCTTTGAAGACTATAGGGCCAAAGGAAATATCCTCCGATAACAAAGAGAAAGAAGCTTTCTGAGAAACTTCTTTGTGTCTGTGAAATCATCTCACAGAGTTACAGATTTCCCTTCAAGAAGCCTTTCGCTAAGACAGTTCTTGTGGAATTGGCAAAGTGATATTTGGAAGCCCATAGAGGGCTATGGTGAAAAAGGAAATATCCTCAGATGAAATCTGGAAGGAAGCTTTCTGAGAAACTGCTCTGTGATGTGTGACTTCCACTCAGAGAGTTACATCTGTATTTCGTGGATCTCCTTACTAACCTTATTTCTGTGGAATCTGAGAACAGATATTTCGGATCCCTTTGAAGAGTATAGGGCCAAAGGAAATATCCTCCGATAACAAAGAGAAAGAAGCTTTCTGAGAAACTTCCTTGTGTTCTGTGAAATCATCTCACAGAGTTACAGCTTTCCCCTCAAGAAGCCTTTCGCTAAGACAGTTCTTCTGGAATTGGCAAAGTGATATTTGGAAGCCCATAGAGGGCTATGGTGAAAAAGGAAATATCCTCAGATGAAATCTGGAAAGAAGCTTTCTGAGAAACTGCTTAGTGTTCTGCTAATTCATCTCACAGAGTAACATCTGTATTTCGTGGATCACTTTGTTAGCCTTGTTTCTGTGGAATCTGAGAACAGATATTTCGGATCCCTTTGAAGTCTATAGGGCCAAAGGAAATATCCTCCGATAACAAAGAGAAAGAAGCTTTCTGAGAAACTTCTTTGTGTTCTGTGAAATCATCTCACAGAGATACAGCTTTCCCCTCAAGAAGCCTTTCGCTAAGACAGTTCTTGTGGAATTGGCAAAGTGATATTTGGAAGCCGATAGATGGCTATGGTGAAAAAGGAAATATCCTCAGATGAAATCTGGAAAGAAGCTTTCTGAGGAACTGCTGAGTGTTCTGTTAATTCATCTCACGGAGTTACATTGGTATTTCCTTGGTCTCTTTGCTAGCCTTATTTCTTTGGAATCTGAGAACAGATATTTCGGATCCCTTTGAAGACTATAGGGCCAAAGGAAATGTCCTCCGATAACAAAGAGAAAGAAGCTTTCTGAGAAACTTCTTTGTGTTCTGTGAAATCATCTCACAGAGTTACCGCTTTCCCCTCAAAAAGCCTTTCGCGTAGACAGTACTTGTGGAATTGGCAAAGTGATATTTGGAAGCCCTTAGAGGGCTATGGTGAAAAAGGAAATATCCTTAGATGAAATCTGGAAAGAAGCTTTCTGAGAAACTTCTTAGTGATCTGTTAATTCATCTCACAGAGTTACATCTGTATTTCGTGGATCTCTTTGCTAGCCTTATTTCTGTGGAATCTGAGAACACATATTTCGGATCCCTTTGAAGACTATAAGGCCAAAGGAAATATCCTCCGATAACAAAGAGAAAGAAGCTTTCTGAGAAACTTCTTTGTGTTCTGTGAAATCATCTCACAGAGTTACAGCTTTCCCCTCAAGAAGCCTTTCGCTAAGACAGTTCTTGTGCAATTGGCAAAGTGACATTTGGAAGCCCATAGAGGGCTATGGTGAAAAAGGAAATATCCTCAGATGAAATCTGGAAAGAAGCTTTCTGAGAAACTGCTTAGTGTTCCCTTGAATTCATCTCACAGAGTTACATCTGTATTTCGTGGATCTCTTTGCTAGCCTTATTTCTGTGGAATCTGAGAACAGATATTTCGGATCCCTTTGAAGACTATAGGGCCAAAGGAAATATCCTCCGATAACAAAGAGAAAGAAGCTTTCTGAGAAACTTCTTTGTGTTCTGTGAAATCATCTCACAGAGTCACAGTTTTCCCCTCAAGAAACCTTTCGATAAGACAGTTCTTGTGGAATTGGCAAAGTGATATTTGGAAGCCCATAGAGGGCTATGGTGAAAAAGGAAGTATCCTCAGATGAAATCTGGAAAGAAGCTTTCTGAGAAACTGCTTAGTGTTCTGTAAATTCATCTCACTGAGTTACATGTGTATTTCGTGGATCTCTTTGCTAGCCTTATTTCTGTGGAATCTGAGAACAGATATTTCGGATCCCTTTGAAGACTATAGGGCCAAAGGAAATATCCTCCGATAACAAAGAGAAAGAAGCTTTCTGAGAAACTTCTTTGTGTTCTGTGAAATCATCTCACAGAGTTACACCTTTCCCCTCAAGAAGCCTTTCGCTAAGACAGTTCTTGTGGAATTGGCAAAGTGATATTTTGAAGCCCATAGAGGGCTACGGTGAAAAAGGAAATATCCTCAGATGAAATCTGGAAAGAAGCTTTCTGAGAAACTGCTTAGTGTTCTGTTAATTCATCTCACAGAGTTACATCGGTATTTCGTGGATCTCTTTTCTAGCCTTATTTCTGTGGAATCTGAGAACAGATATTTCGGATCTCTTTGAAGACTATAGGGCCAAAGGAAATATCCTCCGATAACAAAGAGAAAGAAGCTTTCTGAGAAACTTCTTTGTGTTCCGTGAAATCATCGCACAGAGTTACAGCTTTCCCCTCAAGAAGCCTTTCGCTAAGACAGTTCTTGTGGAATTGGCAAAGTGATATTTGGAAGCCCATAGAGGGCTATGGTGAAAAAGGAAATATCTTCAGATGAAATCTGGAAAGAAGCTTTCTGAGAAACTGCTCTGTGATGTGTGACTTCCACTCACAGAGTTATATCTGTATTTCGTGGATCTCTTTGCTAGCCTTATTTCTGTGG
This sequence comes from Macaca nemestrina, assembly GCF_043159975.1. Lineage (NCBI taxonomy): Eukaryota > Metazoa > Chordata > Mammalia > Primates > Cercopithecidae > Macaca > Macaca nemestrina. The sequence continues at coordinate 92,900,375 of NC_092125.1, forward strand.
AATCTGAGAACAGATATTTCGGATCCCTTTGAAGACTATAGGGCCAAAGGAAATATCCTCCGATAACAAAGAGAAAGAAGCTTTCTGAGAAACTTCTTTGTGTTCTGTGAAATCATCTCACAGAGTTACCGCTTTCCCCTCAAAAAGTCTTTCGCGTAGACAGTACTTGTGGAATTGGCAAAGTGATATTTGGAAGCCCATAGAGGGCTATGGTGAAAAAGGAAATATCCTTAGATGAAATCTGGAAAGAAGCTTTCTGAGAAACTTCTTAGTGATCTGTTAATTCATCTCACAGAGTTATATCTGTATTTCGTGGATCTCTTTGCTAGCCTTATTTCTGTGGAATCTGAGAACAGATATTTCGGATCCCTTTGAAGGCTATAGGGCCAAAGGAAATATCCTCCGATAACAAAGAGAAAGAAGCTTTCTGAGAAACTTCTTTGTATTCTGTGAAATCATCTCACAGAGTTACAGCTTTCCCCTCAAGAAGCCTTTCGCTAAGACAGTTCTTGTGGAATTGGCAAAGTGATATTTGGAAGCCCATAGAGGGCTATGGTGAAAAAGGAAATATCCTCAGATGAAATCTGGAAAGAAGCTTTCTTGTAAACTGCTTAGTGTTCTGTTAATTCATCTCACAGAGTTACATCTGTATTTCGTGGATCTCTTTGCTAGCCTTATTTCTGTGGAATCTGAGAACAGATATTTCGGATCCCTTTGAAGACTACAGGGCCAAAGGAAATATCCTCCGATAACAAAGAGAAAGAAGCTTTCTGAGAAACTTCTTTGTGTTCTGTGAAATCATCTCACAGAGTTACAGCTTTCCCCTCAAAAAGCCTTTCGCTCAGACAGTTCTTGTGGAATTGGCAAAGTGATATTTGGAAGCCCATAGAGGGCTATGGTGAAAAAGGAAATATCCTCAGATGAAATCTGGAAAGAAGCTTTCTGAGGAACTGCTGAGTGTTCTGTTAATTCATCTCACGGAGTTACATTGGTATTTCCTTGGTCTCTTTGCTAGCCTTATTTCTTTGGAATCTGAGAACAGATATTTCGGATCCCTTTGAATACTATAGGGGCAAACGAAATATCCTCCGATAACAAAGAGAAAGAAGTTTTCTGTGAAACTTCTTTGTGTTCCGTGAAATCATCTCACAGAGTTACAGCTTTCCCCTGAAGAAGCCTTTCGCTAAGACAGTTCTTGTGGAATTGGCAAAGTGATATTTGGAAGCCGATAGAGGGCTATGGTGAAAACGGAAATATCCTCAGATGAAATCTGGAAAGAAGCTTTCTGAGGAACTGCTTAGTGTTCTGTTAATTCATCTCACAGAGTTAAATCGGTATTTCGTGGATCTCTTTCCTAGCCTTATTTCCTTGGAATCTCTGAACAGATATTTCGGATCCCTTTGAATACTATAGGGGCAAAGAAATATCCTCCGATAACAAAGAGAAAGAAGCTTCCTGAGAAACTTCTTTCTGTTCCGTGAAATCATCTCACAGAGTTACAGCTTTCCCCTCAAGTAGCCTTTCGCTAGGACAGTTCTTGTGGAATTGGCAAAGTGATATTTGGAAGCCCATAGAGGGCTATGGTGAAAAAGTAAATATGCTCAGATGAAATCTGGAGAGAAGCTTGCTGAGAAACTGCTTAGTGTTCTGTTAATTCATCTCACAGAGTTACATGTGTATTTCGTGGATCTCTTTGCTAGCCTTATTTCTGTGGAATCTGAGAACAGATATTTCGGATCCCTTTGAAGAATATAGGCCCAAAGGAAATATCCTCCGATAACAAAGAGAAAGAAGCTTTCTGAGAAACTTCTTTGTGTTCTGTGAAATCATCTCACAGAGTTACAGGTTTCCCCTCAAGAAGCCTTTCGCTAAGACAGTTCTTGTGGAATTGGCAAAGTGATATTTGGAAGCCCATAGAGGGCTATGGTGAAAAAGGAAATATCCTCAGATAAAATCTGGAAAGAAGCTTTCTGAGAAACTGCTTAGTGTTCTGTTAATTCATCTCACAGAGTTACATCGGTATTTCGTGGATCTCTTTGCTAGCCTTATTTCCTTGGAATCTGAGAACAGATATTTCGGAACCCTTTGAAGACTATAGGGCCAAAGGAAATATCCTCTGATAACAAAGAGAAAGAAGCTTTCTGAGAAACTTCTTTGTGTTCTGTGAAATCATCTCACAGAGTTTCAGCATTCCCCTCAAGAAGCCTTTCGCTAAGACATTTCTTGTGGAATTGGCAAAGTGATATTTGGAAGCCCATAGAGGTCTATGGTGAAAAGTGAAATATCCTCAGATGAAATCTGGAAAGAGGCTTTCTGAGAAACTGCTCTGTGATGTGTCACTTCCACTCACAGAGTTACATCTGTATTTCGTGGATCTCTTTGCTAGCCTTATTTCTGTGGAATCTGAGAACAGATATTTCGGATCCCTTTGAAGACTATAGGGCCAAAGGAAATATCCTCCGATAACAAAGAGATAGAAGCTTTCTGAGAAATTTCTTTGTGTTCTGTGAAATCCTCTCACAGAGTTTCAGCTTTCCCCTCAAGAAGCCTTTCGCTAAGACAGTTCTTGTGGAATTGGCAAAGTGATATTTGGAAGCCCATAGAGGGCTATGGTGAAAAAGGAAATATCCTCAGATGAAATCTGGAAAGAAGCTTTCTGAGAAACTGCTTAGTGTTCTGTTAATTCATCCCAAAGAGTTACATGTGTATTTCGTGGATCTCTTTGCTAGCCTTATTTCTGTGGAATCTGAGAACAGATATTTCGGATCCCTTTGAAGACTATAGGGCCAAAGGAAATATCCTCCGATAACAAAGAGAAAGAAGCTTTCTGAGAAACTTCTTTGTGTTCTGTGAAATCATCTCACAGAGTTACAGCTTTCTCCTCAAGAAGCCTTTCGCTAAGACAGTTCTTGTGGAATTGGCAAAGTGATATTTGGAAGCCCATAGAGGGCTATGGTGAAAAAGGAAATATCCTCAGATGAAATATGGAAAGAAGCTTTCTGAGAAACTGCTTAGTGTTCTGTTAATTCATCTCACAGAGTTACATCTGTATTTCGTGGATCTCTTTGCTAACCTTATTTCTGTGGAATCTGAGAACAGATATTTCGGATGCCTTTGAAGACTATAGGGCCAAAGGAAATATCCTCCGATAACAAAGAGAAAGAAGCTTTCTGAGAAACTTCTTTGTGTCTGTGAAATCATCTCACAGAGTTACAGATTTCCCTTCAAGAAGCCTTTCGCTAAGACAGTTCTTGTGGAATTGGCAAAGTGATATTTGGAAGCCCATAGAGGGCTATGGTGAAAAAGGAAATATCCTCAGATGAAATCTGGAAGGAAGCTTTCTGAGAAACTGCTCTGTGATGTGTGACTTCCACTCACAGAGTTACATCTGTATTTCGTGGATCTCCTTACTAACCTTATTTCTGTGGAATCTGAGAACAGATATTTCGGATCCCTTTGAAGACTATAGGGCCAAAGGAAATATCCTCCGATAACAAAGAGAAAGAAGCTTTCTGAGAAACTTCCTTGTGTTCTGTGAAATCATCTCACAGAGTTACAGCTTTCCCCTCAAGAAGCCTTTCGCTAAGACAGTTCTTCTGGAATTGGCAAAGTGATTTTTGGAAGCCCATAGAGGGCTATGGTGAAAAAGGAAATATCCTCAGATGAAATCTGGAAAGAAGCTTTCTGAGAAACTGCTTAGTGTTCTGCTAATTCATTTCACAGAGTAACATCTGTATTTCGTGGATCACTTTGTTAGCCTTGTTTCTGTGGAATCTGAGAACAGATATTTCGGATCCCTTTGAAGACTATAGGGCCAAAGGAAATATCCTCCGATAACAAAGAGAAAGAAGCTTTCTGAGAAACTTCTTTGTGTTCTGTGAAATCATCTCACAGAGATACAGCTTTCCCCTCAAGAAGCCTTTCGCTAAGACAGTTCTTGTGGAATTGGCAAAGTGATATTTGGAAGCCGATAGAGGGCTATTGTGAAAAAGGAAATATCCTCAGATGAAATCTGGAAAGAAGCTTTCTGAGAAACTGCTTGGTGTTCTGTTAATTCATCTCACAGAGTAACATCTGTATCTCGTGGATCTCTTTGTTAGCCTTATTTCTGTGGAATCTGAGAACAGATATTTCGGATCCCTTTGAAGACTATAGGGCCAAAGGAAATATCCTCCGATAACAAAGAGAAAGAAGCTTTCTGAGAAGCTTCTTTGTGTTCTGTGAAATCATCTCACAGAGATACAGCTTTCCCCTCAAGAAGCCTTTCGCTAAGACAGTTCTTGTGGAATTGGCAAAGTGATATTTGGAAGCCCATAGAGGGCTATGGTGAAAAAGGAAATATCCTCAGATGAAATCTGGAAAGAAGCTTTCTGAGGAACTGCTGAGTGTTCTGTTAATTCATCTCACGGAGTTACATTGGTATTTCCTTGGTCTCTTTGCTAGCCTTATTTCTTTGGAATCTGAGAACAGATATTTCGGATCCCTTTGAATACTATAGGGGCAAACGAAATATCCTCCGATAACAAAGAGAAAGAAGTTTTCTGTGAAACTTCTTTGTGTTCCGTGAAATCATCTCACAGAGTTACAGCTTTCCCCTCAAGAAGCCTTTCGCTAAGACAGTTCTTGTGGAATTGGCAAAGTGATATTTGGAAGCCCATAGAGGGCTATGGTGAAAAAGGAAATATCCTCAGATGAAATCTGGAAAGAAGCTTTCTGAGAAATTGCTTAGTGTTCTGTTAATTCATCTCACAGAGTTACATCTGTATTTCGTGGATCTCTTTGTTAGCCTTATTTCTGTGGAATCTGAGAACAGATATTTCGGATCCCTTTGAAGACTATAGGGCCAAAGGAAATATCCTCAGATAACAAAGAGAAAGAAGCTTTCTGAGAAACTTCTTTGTGTTCTGTGAAATCATCTCACAGAGATACAGCTTTCCCCTCAAGAAGCCTCTCGCTAAGACAGTTCTTGTGGAATTGGTAAAGTGATATTTGGAAGCCGATAGAGGGCTATGGTGAAAAAGGAAATATCCTCAGATGAAATCTGGCAAGAAGATTTCTGAGGAACTGTTTAGTGTTCTGTTAATTCATCTCACCGAGTTACATTGGTATTTCGTGGATCTCTTTGCTAGCCTTATTTCCTTGGAATCTGAGAACAGATATTTCGGATCCCTTTGAATACTATAGGGGCAAACGAAATATCCTCCGATAACAAAGAGAAAGAAGTTTTCTGTGAAACTTCTTTGTGTTCCGTGAAATCATCTCACAGAGTTACAGCTTTCCCCTCAAGAAGCCTTTCGCTAAGACAGTTCTTGTGGAATTGGCAAAGTGATATTTGGAAGCCGATAGAGGGCTATGGTGAAAACGGAAATATCCTCAGATGAAATCTGGAAAGAAGCTTTCTGAGGAACTGCTTAGTGTTCTGTTAATTCATCTCACAGAGTTAAATCGGTATTTCGTGGATCTCTTTCCTAGCCTTATTTCCTTGGAATCTCTGAACAGATATTTCGGATCCCTTTGAATACTATAGGGGCAAAGAAATATCCTCCGATAACAAAGAGAAAGAAGCTTCCTGAGAAACTTCCTTCTGTTCCGTGAAATCATCTCACAGAGTTACAGCTTTCCCCTCAAGTAGCCTTTCGCTAGGACAGTTCTTGTGGAATTGGCAAAGTGATATTTGGAAGCCCATAGAGGGCTATGGTGAAAAAGTAAATATGCTCAGATGAAATCTGGAGAGAAGCTTGCTGAGAAACTGCTTAGTGTTCTGTTAATTCATCTCACAGAGTTACATGTGTATTTCGTGGATCTCTTTGCTAGCCTTATTTCTGTGGAATCTGAGAACAGATATTTCGGATCCCTTTGAAGACTATAGGCCCAAAGGAAATATCCTCCGATAACAAAGAGAAAGAAGCTTTCTGAGAAACTTCTTTGTGTTCTGTGAAATCATCTCACAGAGTTACAGGTTTCCCCTCAAGAAGCCTTTCGCTAAGACAGTTCTTGTGGAATTGGCAAAGTGATATTTGGAAGCCCATAGAGGGCTATGGTGAAAAAGGAAATATCCTCAGATAAAATCTGGAAAGAAGCTTTCTGAGAAACTGCTTAGTGTTCTGTTAATTCATCTCACAGAGTTACATCGGTATTTCGTGGATCTCTTTGCTAGCCTTATTTCCTTGGAATCTGAGAACAGATATTTCGGATCCCTTTGAAGACTATAGGGCCAAAGGAAATATCCTCAGATAACAAAGAGAAAGAAGCTTTCTGAGAAACTTCTTTGTGTTCTGTGAAATCATCTCACAGAGTTTCAGCATTCCCCTCAAGAAGCCTTTCGCTAAGACATTTCTTGTGGAATTGGCAAAGTGATATTTGGAAGCCCATAGAGGGCTATGGTGAAAAGTGAAATATCCTCAGATGAAATCTGGAAAGAGGCTTTCTGAGAAACTGCTCTGTGATGTGTCACTTCCACTCACAGAGTTACATCTGTATTTCGTGGATCTCTTTGCTAGCCTTATTTCTGTGGAATCTGAGAACAGATATTTCGGATCCCTTTGAAGACTATAGGGCCAAAGGAAATATCCTCCGATAACAAAGAGATAGAAGCTTTCTGAGAAATTTCTTTGTGTTCTGTGAAATCCTCTCACAGAGTTTCAGCTTTCCCCTCAAGAAGCCTTTCGCTAAGACAGTTCTTGTGGAATTGGCAAAGTGATATTTGGAAGCCCATAGAGGGCTATGGTGAAAAAGGAAATATCCTCAGATGAAATCTGGAAAGAAGCTTTCTGAGAAACTGCTTAGTGTTCTGTTAATTCATCCCAAAGAGTTACATGTGTATTTCGTGGATCTCTTTGCTAGCCTTATTTCTGTGGAATCTGAGAACAGATATTTCGGATCCCTTTGAAGACTATAGGGCCAAAGGAAATATCCTCCGATAACAAAGAGAAAGAAGCTTTCTGAGAAACTTCTTTGTGTTCTGTGAAATCATCTCACAGAGTTACAGCTTTCCCCTCAAGAAGCCTTTCGCTAAGACAGTTCTTGTGGAATTGGCAAAGTGATATTTGGAAGCCCATAGAGGGCTATGGTGAAAAAGGAAATATCCTCAGATGAAATCTGGAAAGAAGCTTTCTGAGAAACTGCTTAGTGTTCTGTAAATTCATCTCACAGAGTTACACCTGTATTTCGTGGATCTCTTTGCTAACCTTATTTCTGTGGAATCTGAGAACAGATATTTCGGATGCCTTTGAAGACTATAGGGCCAAAGGAAATATCCTCCGATAACAAAGAGAAAGAAGCTTTCTGAGAAACTTCTTTGTGTCTGTGAAATCATCTCACAGAGTTACAGATTTCCCTTCAAAAAGCCTTTCGCTAAGACAGTTCTTGTGGAATTGGCAAAGTGATATTTGGAAGCCCATAGAGGGCTATGGTGAAAAAGGAAATATCCTCAGATGAAATCTGGAAGGAAGCTTTCTGAGAAACTGCTCTGTGATGTGTGACTTCCACTCACAGAGTTACATCTGTATTTCGTGGATCTCCTTACTAACCTTATTTCTGTGGAATCTGAGAACAGATATTTCGGATCCCTTTGAAGACTATAGGGCCAAAGGAAATATCCTCCGATAACAAAGAGAAAGAAGCTTTCTGAGAAACTTCCTTGTGTTCTGTGAAATCATCTCACAGTGTTACAGCTTTCCCCTCAAGAAGCCTTTCGCTAAGACAGTTCTTCTGGAATTGGCAAAGTGATATTTGGAAGCCCATAGAGGTCTATGGTGAAAAAGGAAATATCCTCAGATGAAATCTGGAAAGAAGCTTTCTGAGAAACTGCTTAGTGTTCTGCTAATTCATTTCACAGAGTAACATCTGTGTTTCGTGGATCACTTTGTTAGCCTTGTTTCTGTGGAATCTGAGAACAGATATTTCGGATCCCTTTGAAGACTATAGGGCCAAAGGAAATATCCTCCGATAACAAAGAGAAAGAAGCTTTCTGAGAAACTTCTTTGTGTTCTGTGAAATCATCTCACATAGATACAGCTTTCCCCTCAAGAAGCCTTTCGCTAAGACAGTTCTTGTGGAATTGGCAAAGTGATATTTGGAAGCCGATAGAGGGCTATTGTGAAAAAGGAAATATCCTCAGATGAAATCTGGAAAGAAGCTTTCTGAGAAACTGCTTGGTGTTCTGTTAATTCATCTCACAGAGTAACATCTGTATCTCGTGGATCTCTTTGTTAGCCTTATTTCTATGGAATCTGAGAACAGATATTTCGGATCCCTTTGAAGACTATAGGGCCAAAGGAAATATCCTCCGATAACAAAGAGAAAGAAGCTTTCTGAGAAGCTTCTTTGTGTTCTGTGAAATCATCTCACAGAGATACAGCTTTCCCCTCAAGAAGCCTTTCGCTAAGACAGTTCTTGTGGAATTGGCAAAGTGATATTTGGAAGCCCATAGAGGGCTATGGTGAAAAAGGAAATATCCTCAGATGAAATCTGGAAAGAAGCTTTCTGAGGAACTGCTGAGTGTTCTGTTAATTCATCTCACGGAGTTACATTGGTATTTCCTTGGTCTCTTTGCTAGCCTTATTTCTTTGGAATCTGAGAACAGATATTTCGGATCCCTTTGAATACTATAGGGGCAAACGAAATATCCTCCGATAACAAAGAGAAAGAAGTTTTCTGTGAAACTTCTTTGTGTTCCGTGAAATCATCTCACAGAGTTACAGCTTTCCCCTCAAGAAGCCTTTCGCTAAGACAGTTCTTGTGGAATTGGCAAAGTGATATTTGGAAGCCCATAGAGGGCTATGGTGAAAAAGGAAATATCCTCAGATGAAATCTGGAAAGAAGCTTTCTGAGAAATTGCTTAGTGTTCTGTTAATTCATCTCACAGAGTTACATCTGTATTTCGTGGATCTCTTTGTTAGCCTTATTTCTGTGGAATCTGAGAACAGATATTTCGGATCCCTTTGAAGACTATAGGGCCAAAGGAAATATCCTCAGATAACAAAGAGAAAGAAGCTTTCTGAGAAACTTCTTTGTGTTCTGTGAAATCATCTCACAGAGACACAGCTTTCCCCTCAAGAAGCCTCTCGCTAAGACAGTTCTTGTGGAATTGGTAAAGTGATATTTGGAAGCCGATAGAGGGCTATGGTGAAAAAGGAAATATCCTCAGATGAAATCTGGCAAGAAGATTTCTGAGGAACTGTTTAGTGTTCTGTTAATTCATCTTACCGAGTTACATTGGTATTTCGTGGATCTCTTTGCTAGCCTTATTTCCTTGGAATCTGAGAACAGATATTTCGGATCCCTTTGAATACTATAGGGGCAAAGGAAATATCCTCCGGTAACAAAGAGAAAGAAGTTTTCTGTGAAACTTCTTAGTGTTCCGTGAAATCATCTCACAGAGTTACAGCTTTCTCCTCAAGAAGCCTTTCGCTAAGACAGTTCTTGTGGAATTGGCAAAGTGATATTTGGAAGCCCATAGAGGGCTATGGTGAAAAAGGAAATATCCTCAGATGAAATCTGGATAGAAGCTTTCTGAGAAACTGCTCTGTGATGTGTGACTTCCACTCACAGAGTTATATCTGTATTTCGTGGATCTCTTTGCTAGCCTTATTTCTCTGGAATCTGAGAACAGATATTTCGGATCCCTTTGAAGACTACAGGGCCAAAGGAAATATCCTCCGATAACAAAGAGAAAGAAGCTTTCTGAGAGACTACTTTTTGTTCTGTGAAATCATCTCACAGAGTTACAGCTTTCCCCTCAAGAAGCCTTTCGCTAAGACAGTTCTTGTGGAATTTGCAAAGTGATATTTGGAAGCCCATAGAGGGCTATGGTGAAAAAGGAAATATCCTCAGATGAAATCTGGAAAGAAGGTTTCTGAGAAACTGCTTAGTGTTCTGTTAATTCATCTCACAGAGTTACATCTGTATTTCGTGGATCTCCTTACTAACCTTATTTCTGTGGAATCTGAGAACAGATATTTCGGATCCCTTTGAAGACTATAGGGCCAAAGGAAATATCCTCCGATAACAAAGAGAAAGAAGCTTTCTGAGAAACTTCCTTGTGTTCTGTGAAATCATCTCACAGAGTTACAGCTTTCCCCTCAAGAAGCCTTTCGCTAAGACAGTTCTTCTGGAATTGGCAAAGTGATATTTGGAAGCCCATCGAGGGCTATGGTGAAAAAGGAAATATCCTCAGATGAAATCTGGAAAGAAGCTCTCTGAGAAACTGCTTAGTGTTCTGTTAATTCATCTCACAGAGTTACATGTGTATTTCGTGGATTTCTTTGCTAGCCTTGTTTCTGTGGAATCTGAGAACAGATATTTCGGATCCCTTTGAAGACTATAGTGCCAAAGGAAATATCCTCCGATAACAAAGAGAAAGAAGCTTTCTGAGAAACTTCTTTTTGTTCTGTGAAATCATCTCACAGAGTTACAGCTTTCCCCTCAAGAAGCCTTTCGCTAAGACAGTTCTTGTGGAATTGGCAAAGTGATATTTGGAAGCCCATAGAAGGCTATGGTGAAAAAGGAAATATCCTCAGATGAAATCTGGAAAGAAGCTTTCTGAGAAACTGCTTAGTGTTCGGCTAATTCATCTCACAGAGTTACATCTGTATTTCGTGGATCTCTTTGCTAGCCTTATTTCTGTGGAATCTGAGAACAGATATTTCGGATCCTATTGAAGACTATAGGGCCAAAGGAAATATCCTCCGATAACAAAGAGAAAGAAACTTTGAGAAACTTCTTTGTGTTCTGTGAAATCATCTCACAGAGTTACAGCTTTCCCCTCAAGAAGGCTTTCGCTAAGACAGTTCTTGTGGAATTGGCAAAGTGATATTTGGAAGCCCATAGAGGGCTATGGTGAAAAAGGAAATATCCTCAGATGAAATCTGGAAAGAAGCTTTCTGAGAAACTGCTCTATGATGTGTGACTTCCACTCCCAGAGTTACATCTGTATTTCGTGGATCTCTTTGCTAGCCTTATTTCTGTGGAATCTGAGAACAGATATTTCCGATCCCTTTGAAGACTATACGGCCAAAGGAAATATCCTCCGATAACAAAGAGAAAGAAGCTCTGAAAACTTCTTTGTGTTCTGTGAAATCATCTCACAGAGTTACAGCTTTCCCCTCAAGAAGCCTTTCGTTAAGACAGTTCTTGTGGATTTGGCAAAGTGATATTTGGAAGCCCATAGAGGGCTATGGTGAAAAAGGAAATATCCTCAGATGAAATCTTAAAAGAAGCTTTCTGAGAAACTGCTTAGTGTTCTGTTAATTCATCTCACAGAGTTACAAGTGTATTTCGTGGATCTCTTTGCTAGCCTTATTTCTGTGGAATCTGAGAACAGATATTTCGGATCCCTTTGAAGACTATAGGGCCAAAGGAAATATCCTGCGCTAACACAGAGAAAGAAGCTTTCTGAGAAACTTCTTTATGTTCTGTGAAATGATCTCACAGAGTTACAGCTTTCCCCTCAAGAAGCCTTTCGCTAAGACAGTTCTTGTGGAATTGGCAAAGTGATATTTGGAAGCCCATAGAGGGCTATGGTGAAAAAGGAAATATCCTCAGATGAAATCTGGAAAGAAGCTTTCTGAAAAACTGCTTAGTGTTCTGTTAATTCATCGCACAGAGTTACATCTGTATTTCGTGGATCTCTTTGCTGGCCTTATTTCTGTGGAATCTGAGAACAGATATTTCGGATCCCTTTGAAGACTATAGGGCCAAAGGAAATATCCTCCGATAAGAAAGAGAAAGAAGCTTTCTGAGAAAATTCTTTTTGTTCTGTGAAATCATCTCACAGAGTTACAGCTTTCCCCTCAAGAAGCCTTTCGCTAAGACAGTTCTTTTGGAATTGGCAAAGTGATATTTGGAAGCCCATAGGGGGCTATGGTGAAAAAGGAAATATCCTCAGATGAAATCTGGAAAGAAGCTTTCTGCGAAACTGCTTAGTGTTCTGTTAATTCATCTCACAGAGTTACATCTGTATTTCGTGGATCTCTTTACTAACATTATTACTGTGCAATCTGAGAACAGATGTTTCGGATCCCTTTGAAGACTATAGGGCCATAGGAAATATCCTCCGATGACAAAGAGAAAGAAGCTTTCTGAGAAACTTCTTTGTGTTCTGTGAAATCATCTCACAGGGTTAGAGCTTTCCCCTCAAGAAGCCTTTCGCTAAGACAGTTCTTGTGGAATTGGCAAAGTGATATTTGGAAGCCCATAGAGGGCTATGGTGAAAAAGGAAATATCCTCAGATGAAATCTGGAAAAAAGCTTTCTGAGAAACTGCTTAGTGTTCTGTTGATTCATCTCACAGAGTTACATCTGTATTTCGTGGATCTCTTTGCTAGCCTTTTTTCTGTGGAATCTGAGAACAGATATTTCGGATCCCTTTGAAGACTATAGGGCCAAAGGAAATATCATCCGATAACAAAGAGAAAGAAGCTTTCTGAGGAATTTCTTGGTGTTCCGTGAAATCATCTCACAGAGGTACAGCTTTCCCCTCAAGAAGCCTTTCGCTAAGACAGTTCTTGTGGAATTGGCAAAGTGACATTTGGAAGCCCATAGAGGGCTATGGTGAAAAAGGAAATATCCTCAGATGAAATCTGGAAAAAAGCTTTCTGAGAAACTGCTTAGTGTTCTGTGAATTCATCTCACAGAGTTACATCTGTATTTCGTGGATCTCTTTGCTAGCCTTTTTTCTGTGGAATCTGAGAACAGATATTTCGGATCCCTTTGAAGACTATAGGGCCAAAGGAAATATCCTGCGATAACAAAGAGAAAGAAGCTTTCTGAGAAACTTCTTTGTGTTCTGTGAAATCATGTCACAGAGTTACAGCTTTCCCCTCAAGAAGCCTTTCGCTAAGACAGTTCTTGTGGAATTGGCAAAGTGATATTTGGAAGCCCATAGAGGGCTATGGTGAAAAAGGAAATATCCTCAGATGAAATCTGGAAAGAAGCTTTCTGAGAAACTGCTTAGTGTTCTGTTAATTCATCTCACAGAGTTACATCTGTATTTTGAGGATCTCTTTGCTAGCCTTATTTCTGTGGAATCTGAGAACAGATATTTCGGATCCCTTTGAAGACTATAGGGCCAAAGGAAATATCCTCCGATAACAAAGAGAAAGAAGCTTTCTGAGAAACTTCTTCGTGTTCTGTGAAATCATCTCACGGAGTTACAGCTTTCCCCTCAAGAAGCCTTTCGCTAAGAGAGTTCTTGTGGAATTGGCAAAGTGATATTTGGAAGCCCATAGAGGGCTATGGTGAAAAAGTAAATATCCTCAGATGAAATCTGGAAAGAAGCTTTCTGAGAAACAGCTCTGTGATGTGTGACTTCCACTCACAGAGTTACATCTGTATTTCGTGGATCTCATTGCTAGCCTTATTTCTGTGGAATCTGAGAACAGGTGTTTCGGATCCCTTTGAAGACTATAGGGCCAAAGGAAATATCCTCCGATAACAAAGAGAAAGAAGCTTTCTGAGAAACTTCTTTGTGTTCTGTGAAATCATCTCACAGAGTTACAGCTTTCCCCTCAAGAAGCCTTTCGCTAAGACAGTTCTTGTGGAATTGGCAAAGTGATATTTGGAAGGCCATAGAGTGCTATGGTGAAAAAGGAAATATCCTCAGATGAAATCTGATAAGAAGCTTTCTGAGAAATTGCTTAGTGTTCTGTCAATTCATCTCACTGAGTTACATCTGTATTTCGTGGATCTCTTTGCTAGCCTTATTTCTGTGGAATCTGAGAACAGATATTTCGGATCCCTTTGAAGACTATAGGGCCAAAGGAAATATCCTCCGATAACAAAGAGAAAGAAGCTTTCTGAGGAATTTCTTTGTGTTCCGTGAAATCATCTCACAGAGTTACAGCTTTCCCCTCAAGAAGCCTTTCGCTAAGACAGTTCTTGTGGAATTGGCAAAGTGATATTTGGAAGCCCATAGAGGGCTATGGTGAAAAAGGAAATATCCTCAGATGAAATCTGGAAAGAAGCTTTCTGAGAAACTGCTTAGTGTTCTGTTAATTCATCTCACAGAGTTACATCTGTATTTCGTGGATCTCTTAGTTAGCCTTATTTCTGTGGAATCTGAGAACAGATATTTCGGATCCCTTTGAAGACTACAGGGCCAAAGGAAATATCATCCGATAACAAAGAGAAAGAAGCTTTCTGAGAAACTTCTTCGTGTTCTGTGAAGTCATCCCACAGAGTTACAGCTTTCCCCTCAAGAAGCCTTTCGCTAAGACAGTTCTTGTGGAATTGGCAAAGTGATATTTGGAAGCCCATAGAGGGCTATGGTGAAAAAGGAAATATCCTCAGATGAAATCTGGAAAGAAGCTTTCTGAGAAACTGCTCTGTGATGTGTGAATTCATCTCACAGAGTTACATCTGTGTTTCGTGGATCTCTTTGCTAGCCTTATTTCTGTGGAATCTGAGAACAGATATTTCGGATCCCTTTGAAGAATATAGGGCCAAAGGAAATATCCTCCGATAACAAAGAGAAAGAAGCTTTCTGAGAAACTTCTTTGTGTTCTGTGAAATCATCTCACAGAGTTACAGCTTTCCCCTCCAGAAGCCTTTCGATAAGACAGTTCTAGTGGAATTGGCAAAGTGATATATGGAAGCCCATAGACGGCCATGGTGAAAAAGGAAATATCCTCAGATGAAATCTGGAAAGAAGCTTTCTGAGAAACTACTTAGTGTTCTGTGAATTCATCTCACAGAGTTACATCTGTATTTCGTGGATCTCTTTGCTAGCCTTATTTCTGTGGATTCTGAGAACAGATATTTCGGATCCCTTTGAAGACTATATGGCCAAAGGAAATATCCTCCGATAACAAAGAGAAAGAAGCTTTCTGAGAAACTTCTTTGTGTTCTGTGAAATCATCTCACAGAGTTACAGCTTTCCCCTCAAGAAGCCTTTCGCTAAGACAGTTCTTGTGGAATTGGCAAAGTGATATTTGGAAGCCCATAGAGGGCTATGGTGAAAAAGGAAATATCCTCAGATGAAATCTGGAAAGAAGCTTTCTGAGAAACTGCTTAGTGTTCGGTTATTCATCTCACAGAGTTGCATGTGTATTTAGTGGATCTCTTTGCTAGCCTTATTTGTGTGGAATCTGAGAACAGATATTTCGGATCCTATTGAAGACTATAGGGCCAAAGGAAATATCCTCCGATAACAAAGAGAAAGAAACTTTGAGAAACTTCTTTGTGTTCTGTGAAATCATCTCACAGAGTTACAGCTTTCCCCTCAAGAAGCCTTTCGCTAAGACAGTTCTTGTGGAATTGGCAAAGTGATATTTGGAAGCCCATAGAGGGCTATGGTGAAAAAGGAAATATCCTCAGATGAAATCTGGAAGGAAGCTTTCTGAGAAACTGCTCTGTGATGTGTGACTTCCACTCACAGAGTTACATCTGTATTTCGTGGATCTCCTTACTAACCTTATTTCTGTGGAATCTGAGAACAGATATTTCGGATCCCTTTGAAGACTATAGGGCCAAAGGAAATATCCTCCGATAACAAAGAGAAAGAAGCTTTCTGAGAAACTTCCTTGTGTTCTGTGAAATCATCTCACAGAGTTACAGCTTTCCCCTCAAGAAGCCTTTCGCTAAGACAGTTCTTGTGGAATTGGCAAAGTGATATTTGGAAGCCCATCGAGGGCTATGGTGAAAAAGGAAATATCCTCAGATGAAATCTGGAAAGAAGCTCTCTGAGAAACTGCTTAGTGTTCTGTTAATTCATCTCACAGAGTTACATGTGTATTTCGTGGATGTCTTTGCTAGCCTTGTTTCTGTGGAATCTGAGAACAGATATTTCGGATCCCTTTGAAGACTATAGGGCCAAAGGAAATATCCTCCGATAACAAAGAGAAAGAAGCTTTCTGAGAAACTTCTTTGTGTTCTGTGAAATCATCTCACAGAGTTACAGCTTTCCCCTCAAGAAGCCTTTCGATAAGACAGTTCTTGTGGAATTGGCAAAGTGATATTTGGAAGCCCATAGAAGGCTATGGTGAAAAAGGAAATATCCTCAGATGAAATCTGGAAAGAAGCTTTCTGAGAAACTGCTTAGTGTTCGGCTAATTCATCTCACAGAGTTGCATGTGTATTTAGTGGATCTCTTTGCTAGCCTTATTTGTGTGGAATCTGAGAACAGATATTTCGGATCCTATTGAAGACTATAGGGCTAAAGGAAATATCCTCCGATAACAAAGAGAAAGAAACTTTGAGAAACTTCTTTGTGTTCTGTGAAATCATCTCACAGAGTTACAGCTTTCCCCTCAAGAAGGCTTTCGCTAAGACAGTTCTTGTGGAATTGGAAAAGTGATATTTGGAAGCCCATAGAGGGCTATGGTGAAAAAGGAAATATCCTCAGATGAAATCTGGAAAGAAGCTTTCTGAGAAACTGCTCTATGATGTGTGACTTCCACTCCCAGAGTTACATCTGTATTTCGTGGATCTCTTTGCTAGCCTTATTTCTGTGGAATCTGAGAACAGATAATTCGGATCCCTTTGAAGACTATAGGGCCAAAGGAAATATCCTCCGATAACAAAGAGAAAGAAGCTTTCTGAGAAACTTCCTTGTGTTCTGTGAAATCATCTCACAGAGTTACTGCTTTCCCCTCAAGAAGCCTTTCGCTCAGACAGTTCTTGTGGAATTGGCAAAGTGATATTTGGAAGCCCATAGAGGGCTATGTTGAAAAAGGAAATATCCTCAGATGAAATCTGGAAAGAAGCTTTCTGAGAAACTGCTTAGTGTTCTGTAAATTCATCTCACAGAGTTACATCTGTATTTCGTGGATCTCTTTGCTAGCCTTATTTCTGTGGAATCTGAGAACAGATATTTCGGATCCCTTTGAAGACTATAGTGCCAAAGGAAATATCCTCCGATAACAAAGAGAAAGAAGCTTTCTGAGAAACTTCTTTGTGTTCTGTGAAATCATCTCACAGATTTACAGCTTTCCCCTCAAGAAGCCTTTCGCTAAGACCGTTCTTGTGGAATTGGCAAAGTGATATTTGCAAGCCCATCGAGGGCTATGGTGAAAAAGGAAATATCCTCAGATGAAATCTTGAAAGAAGCTTTCTGAGAAACTGCTTAGTGTTCTGTTAATTCATCTCACAGAGTTACATCTGTATTTCGTGGATCTATTTGCTAGCCTTATATCTGTGGAATCTGAGAACAGATATTTCCGATCCCTTTGAAGACTATAGGGCCAAAGGAAATATCCTCCGATAACAAAGAGAAAGAAGCTTTCTGAGAAACTTCTTCGTGTTCTGTGAAGTCATCTCACAGAGTTACAGCTTTCCCCTCAAGAAGCCTTTCGCTAAGACAGTTCTTGTGGAATTGGCAAAGTGATATTTGGAAGCCCATAGAGGGCTATGGTGAAAAAGGAAATATCCTCAGATGAAATCTGGAAAGAAGCTTTCTGAGAAACTGCTCTGTGATGTGTGAATTCATCTCACAGAGTTACATCTGTGTTTCGTGGATCTCTTTGCTAGCCTTATTTCTGTGGAATCTGAGAACAGATATTTCGGATCCCTTTGAAGAATATAGGGCCAAAGGAAATATCCTCCGATAACAAAGAGAAAGAAGCTTTCTGAGAAACTTCTTTGTGTTCTGTGAAATCATCTCACAGAGTTACAGCTTTCCCCTCCAGAAGCCTTTCGATAAGACAGTTCTAGTGGAATTGGCAAAGTGATATATGGAAGCCCATAGACGGCCATGGTGAAAAAGGAAATATCCTCAGATGAAATCTGGAAAGAAGCTTTCTGAGAAACTACTTAGTGTTCTGTGAATTCATCTCACAGAGTTACATCTGTATTTCGTGGATCTCTTTGCTAGCCTTATTTCTGTGGATTCTGAGAACAGATATTTCGGATCCCTTTGAAGACTATATGGCCAAAGGAAATATCCTCCGATAACAAAGAGAAAGAAGCTTTCTGAGAAACTTCTTTGTGTTCTGTGAAATCATCTCACAGAGTTACAGCTTTCCCCTCAAGAAGCCTTTCGCTAAGACAGTTCTTGTGGAATTGGCAAAGTGATATTTGGAAGCCCATAGAGGGCTATGGTGAAAAAGGAAATATCCTCAGATGAAATCTGGAAAGAAGCTTTCTGAGAAACTGCTTAGTGTTCGGTTATTCATCTCACAGAGTTGCATGTGTATTTAGTGGATCTCTTTGCTAGCCTTATTTGTGTGGAATCTGAGAACAGATATTTCGGATCCTATTGAAGACTATAGGGCCAAAGGAAATATCCTCCGATAACAAAGAGAAAGAAACTTTGAGAAACTTCTTTGTGTTCTGTGAAATCATCTCACAGAGTTACAGCTTTCCCCTCAAGAAGCCTTTCGCTAAGACAGTTCTTGTGGAATTGGCAAAGTGATATTTGGAAGCCCATAGAGGGCTATGGTGAAAAAGGAAATATCCTCAGATGAAATCTGGAAGGAAGCTTTCTGAGAAACTGCTCTGTGATGTGTGACTTCCACTCACAGAGTTACATCTGTATTTCGTGGATCTCCTTACTAACCTTATTTCTGTGGAATCTGAGAACAGATATTTCGGATCCCTTTGAAGACTATAGGGCCAAAGGAAATATCCTCCGATAACAAAGAGAAAGAAGCTTTCTGAGAAACTTCCTTGTGTTCTGTGAAATCATCTCACAGAGTTACAGATTTCCCCTCAAGAAGCCTTTCGCTAAGACAGTTCTTGTGGAATTGGCAAAGTGATATTTGGAAGCCCATCGAGGGCTATGGTGAAAAAGGAAATATCCTCAGATGAAATCTGGAAAGAAGCTCTCTGAGAAACTGCTTAGTGTTCTGTTAATTCATCTCACAGAGTTACATGTGTATTTCGTGGATGTCTTTGCTAGCCTTGTTTCTGTGGAATCTGAGAACAGATATTTCGGATCCCTTTGAAGACTATAGGGCCAAAGGAAATATCCTCCGATAACAAAGAGAAAGAAGCTTTCTGAGAAACTTCTTTGTGTTCTGTGAAATCATCTCACAGAGTTACAGCTTTCCCCTCAAGAAGCCTTTCGATAAGACAGTTCTTGTGGAATTGGCAAAGTGATATTTGGAAGCCCATAGAAGGCTATGGTGAAAAAGGAAATATCCTCAGATGAAATCTGGAAAGAAGCTTTCTGAGAAACTGCTTAGTGTTCGGCTAATTCATCTCACAGAGTTGCATGTGTATTTAGTGGATCTCTTTGCTAGCCTTATTTGTGTGGAATCTGAGAACAGATATTTCGGATCCTATTGAAGACTATAGGGCTAAAGGAAATATCCTCCGATAACAAAGAGAAAGAAACTTTGAGAAACTTCTTTGTGTTCTGTGAAATCATCTCACAGAGTTACAGCTTTCCCCTCAAGAAGGCTTTCGCTAAGACAGTTCTTGGGGAATTGGAAAAGTGATATTTGGAAGCCCATAGAGGGCTATGGTGAAAAAGGAAATATCCTCAGATGAAATCTGGAAAGAAGCTTTCTGAGAAACTGCTCTGTGATGTGTGACTTCCACTCCCAGAGTTACATCTGTATTTCGTGGATCTCTTTGCTAGCCTTATTTCTGTGGAATCTGAGAACAGATAATTCGGATCCCTTTGAAGACTATAGGGCCAAAGGAAATATCCTCCGATAACAAAGAGAAAGAAGCTTTCTGAGAAACTTCCTTGTGTTCTGTGAAATCATCTCACAGAGTTACTGCTTTCCCCTCAAGAAGCCTTTCGCTCAGACAGTTCTTGTGGAATTGGCAAAGTGATATTTGGAAGCCCATAGAGGGCTATGTTGAAAAAGGAAATATCCTCAGATGAAATCTGGAAAGAAGCTTTCTGAGAAACTGCTTAGTGTTCTGTAAATTCATCTCACAGAGTTACATCTGTATTTCGTGGATTTCTTTGCTAGCCTTATTTCTGTGGAATCTGAGAACAGATATTTCGGATCCCTTTGAAGACTATAGTGCCAAAGGAAATATCCTCCGATAACAAAGAGAAAGAAGCTTTCTGAGAAACTTCTTTGTGTTCTGTGAAATCATCTCACAGATTTACAGCTTTCCCCTCAAGAAGCCTTTCGCTAAGACCGTTCTTGTGGAATTGGCAAAGTGATATTTGCAAGCCCATCGAGGGCTATGGTGAAAAAGGAAATATCCTCAGATGAAATCTTGAAAGAAGCTTTCTGAGAAACTGCTTAGTGTTCTGTAAATTCATCTCACAGAGTTACATCTGTATTTCGTGGATCTATTTGCTAGCCTTATATCTGTGGAATCTGAGAACAGATATTTCCGATCCCTTTGAAGACTATAGGGCCAAAGGAAATATCCTCCGATAACAAAGAGAAAGAAGCTTTCTGAAAACTTCTTTGTGTTCTGTGAAATCATCTCACAGAGTTACAGCTTTCCCCTCAAGAAGCCTTTCGTTAAGACAGTTCTTGTGGATTTGGCAAAGTGATATTTGGAAGCCCATAGAGGGCTATGGTGAAAAAGGAAATATCCTCAGATGAAATCTTAAAAGAAGCTTTCTGAGAAACTGCTTAGTGTTCTGTTAATTCATCTCACAGAGTTACAAGTGTATTTCGTGGATCTCTTTGCTAGCCTTATTTCTGTGGAATCTGAGAACAGATATTTCGGATCCCTTTGAAGACTATAGGGCCAAAGGAAATATCCTCCGATAACAAAGAGAAAGAAGCTTTCTGAGAAACTTCTTTATGTTCTGTGAAATGATCTCACAGAGTTACAGCTTTCCCCTCAAGAAGCCTGTCGCTAAGACAGTTCTTGTGGAATTGGCAAAGTGATATTTGGAAGCCCATAGAGGGCTATGGTGAAAAAGGAAATATCCTCAGATGAAATCTGGAAAGAAGCTTTCTGAGAAACTGCTTAGTGTTCTGTTAATTCATCGCACAGAGTTACATCTGTATTTCGTGGATCTCTTTGCTGGCCTTATTTCTGTGGAATCTGAGAACAGATATTTCGGATCCCTTTGAAGACTATAGGGCCAAAGGAAATATCCTCCGATAAGAAAGAGAAAGAAGCTTTCTGAGAAAATTCTTTTTGTTCTGTGAAATAATCTCACAGAATTACAGCTTTCCCCTCAAGAAGCCTTTCGCTAAGACAGTTCTTGTGGAATTGGCAAAGTGATATTTGGAAGCCCATAGGGGGCTATGGTGAAAAAGGAAATATCCTCAGATGAAATCTGGAAAGAAGCTTTCTGCGAAACTGCTTAGTGTTCTGTCAATTCATCTCACAGAGTTACATCTGTATTTCGTGGATCTCTTTACTAACATTATTACTGTGCAATCTGAGAACAGATGTTTCGGATCCCTTTGAAGACTATAAGGCCATAGGAAATATCCTCCGATGACAAAGAGAAAGAAGCTTTCTGAGAAACTTCTTTGTGTTCTGTGAAATCATCTCACAGGGTTAGAGCTTTCCCCTCAAGAAGCCTTTCGCTAAGACAGTTCTTGTGGAATTGGCAAAGTGATATTTGGAAGCCCATAGAGGGCTATGGTGAAAAAGGAAATATCCTCAGATGAAATCTGAAAAGAAGCTTTCTGAGAAACTGCTTAGTGTTCTGTTGATTCATCTCACAGAGTTACATCTGTATTTCGTGGATCTCTTTGCTAGCCTTTTTTCTGTGGAAACTGAGAACAGATATTTCGGATCCCTTTGAAGACTATAGGGCCAAAGGAAATATCCTCCGATAACAAAGAGAAAGAAGCTTTCTGAGGAATTTCTTGGTGTTCTGTGAAATCATCTCACAGAGGTACAGCTTTCCCCTCAAGAAGCCTTTCGCTAAGACAGTTCTTGTGGAATTGGCAAAGTGATATTTGGAAGCCCATAGAGGGCTATGGTGAAAAAGGAAATATCCTCAGATGAAATCTGGAAAGAAGCTTTCTGAGAAACTGCTTAGTGTTCTGTTAATTCATCTCACAGAGTTACATCTGTATTTCGTGGATCTCTTTGTTAGCCTTATTTCTGTGGAATATGAGAACAGATATTTCGGATCCCTTTGAAGACTATAGGGCCAAAGGAAATATCCTCCGATAACAAAGAGAAAGAAGCTTTCTGAGAAACTTCTTTGTGTTCTGTGAAATCATCTCACAGAGTTTCAGCTTTCCCCTCAAGAAACCTTTTGCTAAGACAGTTCTTGTGGAATTGGAAAAGTGATATTTGGAAGCCCATAGAGGGCTATGGTGAAAAAGGAAATATCCTCAGATGAAATCTGAAAAGAAGCTTTCTGAGAAACTGCTTAGTGTTCTGTTAATTCATCTCACAGTGTTACAAGTGTATTTCGTGGATCTCTTTGCTAGCCTTATTTCTGTGGAATCTGAGAACAGATATTTCGGATCCCTTTGAAGACTATAGGGCCAAAGGAAATATCCTCCGATATCAAAGAGAAAGAAGCCTTCTGAGAAACTTCTTTGTGTTCTGTGAAATCATCTCACAGAGTTACAGCTTTCCCCTCAAGAAGCCTTTCGCTAAGACAGTTCTTGTGGAATTGGCAAAGTGATATTTGGAAGCCCATAGAGGGCTATGGTGAAAAAGGAAATATCCTCAGATGAAATCTGGAAAGAAGCTTTCTGAGAAACTGCTTAGTGTTCTGTTAATTCATCTCACAGAGTTACATCTGTATTTCGTGGATCTCTTTGCTAGCCTTATTTCTGTGGAATCTGAGAACAGATATTTCGGATCCCTTTGAAGACTATAGGGCCAAAGGAAATATCCTCCGATAACAAAGAGAAAGAAGCTTTCTGAGAAACTTCTTTGTGTTCTGTGAAATCATCTCACAGAGTTACAGCTTTCCCCTCAAGAAGCCTTTCGCTAAGACAGTTCTTGTGGAATTGGCAAAGTGATATTTGCAAGCCCATCGAGGGCTATGGTGAAAAAGGAAATATCCTCAGATGAAATCTGATAAGAAGCTTTCTGAGAAACTGCTTAGTGTTCTGTGAATTCATCTCAGAGAGTTATATCTGTATTTCCTGGATCTCTTTGATAGCCTTATTTCTGTGGAATCTGAGAACAGATATTTCGGATCCCTTTGAAGACTATAGGGCCAAAGGAAATATCCTCCGATAACGAAGAGAAAGAAGCTTTCTGAGAAACTTCTTTGTGTTCTGTGAAATCATCTCACAGAGTTACAGCTTTCCCCTCAAGAAGCCATTCGCTAAGACAGTTGTTATGGAATTGGCAAAGTGATATTTGGAAGCCCATAGAGGGCTATGGTTAAAAAAGGAAATATCCTCAGATGAAATCTGATAAGAAGCTTTCTGAGAAACTGCTTAGTGTTCTCTGAATTCATCTCACAGAGTTACATCTGTATTTCGTGGATCTCTTTGCTAGCCTTATTTCTGTGGAATCTGAGAACAGATATTTCGGATCCCTTTGTAGACTATAGGACCAAGGGAAATATCCTCCAATAACAAAGAAAGAAGCTTTCTGAGAAACTTCTCTGTGTTCTGTGAAATCATCTCACAGAGTTACAGCTTTCCCCTCAAGAAGCCTTTCGCTAAGACAGTTCTTGTGGAATTGGCAAATTGATATTTGGAAGCCCATAGAGGGCTCTGGAGAAAAAGGAAATATCCTCAGATGACATCTGGAAAGAAGCTTTCTGAGAAACTGCTTAGTGTTCTCTTAATTCCTCTCACAGAGTTACATCTGTATTTCGTGGATCTCTTTGCTAGCCTTATTTCTGTGGAATCTGAGAACAGATATTTCGGATCCCTTTGAAGAATAGAAGGCCAAAAGAAATATCATCCGATAACAAAGAGAAAGAAGCTTTCTGAGAAACTTCTTTGTGTTCTGTGAAATCATCTCACAGAGTTACAGCTTTCCCCTCAAGAAGCCTTTCGCTAAGACAGTTCTTGTGGAATTGGCAAAGTGATATTTGGAAGCCCATAGAGGGCTATGGTGAAAAAGGAAATATCCTCAGATGAAATCTGGAAA
Organism: Macaca nemestrina; assembly: GCF_043159975.1. NCBI lineage: Eukaryota > Metazoa > Chordata > Mammalia > Primates > Cercopithecidae > Macaca > Macaca nemestrina. The sequence goes on from NC_092125.1 coordinate 92,924,269, forward strand.
AAGGTTTCTGAGAAACTGCTTAATGTTCTGTTAATTCATCTCACAGAGTTACATCTGTATTTCGTGGATCTCTTTGCTAGCCTTATTTCTGTGAAATCTGAGAACAGACATTTCGGATCCCTATGAAGACTATAGGGCCAAAGGAAATATCCTCCGATAACAAAGAGAAAGAAGCTTTCTGAGAAACTTCTTTGTGTTCTGTGAAATCATCTCACAGAGTGACAGCTTTCCCCTCAAGAAGCCTTTCGCTAGGACAGTTCTTGTGGAATTGGCAAATTGATATTTGGAAGCCCATAGAGGGCTATGGTGAAAAAGGTAATATCCTCAGATGAAATCTGTAAAGAAGCTTTCTGAGAAACTGCTTGTGTTCTCTTAATTCATCTCACAGAGTTACATCTGTATTTCGTGGATCTCTTTGCTAGCCTTATTTCTGTGGAATCTGAGAACATATATTTCGGATCCCTTTGAAGAATATAAGGCCAAAGGAAATATCATCCGATAACAAAGAGAAAGAAGCTTTCTGAGAAACTTCTTTGTGTTCTGTGAAATCATCTCACAGAGTTACAGCTTTCCCCTCAAGAAGCCTTTCGCTAAGACAGTTCTTGTGGAATTGGCAAAGTGATATTTGCAAGCCCATCGAGGGCTATGGTGAAAAAGGAAATATCCTCAGATGAAATCTGATAAGAAGCTTTCTGAGAAACTGCTTAGTGTTCTGTGAATTCATCTCAGAGAGTTATATCTGTATTTCGTGGATCTCTTTGATGGCCTTATTTCTGTGGAATCTGAGAACAGATATTTCGGATCCCTTTGAAGACTATAGGGCCAAAGGAAATATCCTCCGATAACGAAGAGAAAGAAGCTTTCTGCGAAACTTCTTTGTGTTCTGTGAAATCATCTCACAGAGTTACAGCTTTCCCCTCAAGAAGCCATTCGCTAAGACAGTTGTTATGGAATTGGCAAAGTGATATTTGGAAGCCCATAGAGGGCTATGGTTAAAAAAGGAAATATCCTCAGATGAAATCTGATAAGAAGCTTTCTGAGAAACTGCTTAGTGTTCTCTGAATTCATCTCACAGAGTTACATCTGTATTTCGTGGATCTCTTTGCTAGCCTTATTTCTGTGGAATCTGAGAACAGATATTTCGGATCCCTTTGTAGACTATAGGACCAAAGGAAATATCCTCCAATAACAAAGAAAGAAGCTTTCTGAGAAACTTCTCTGTGTTCTGTGAAATCATCTCACAGAGTTACAGCTTTCCCCTCAAGAAGCCTTTCGCTAAGACAGTTCTTGTGGAATTGGCAAATTGATATTTGGAAGCCCATAGAGGGCTATGGAGAAAAAGGAAATATCCTCAGATGACATCTGGAAAGAAGCTTTCTGAGAAACTGCTTAGTGTTCTCTTAATTCCTCTCACAGAGTTACATCTGTATTTCGTGGATCTCTTTGCTAGCCTTATTTCTGTGGAATCTGAGAACAGATATTTCGGATCCGTTTGAAGAATAGAAGGCCAAAAGAAATATCATCCGATAACAAAGAGAAAGAAGCTTTCTGAGAAACTTCTTTGTGTTCTGTGAAATCATCTCACAGAGTTACAGCTTTCCCCTCAAGAAGCCTTTCGCTAAGACAGTTCTTGTGGAATTGGCAAAGTGATATTTGGAAGCCCATAGAGGGCTATGGCGAAAAAGGAAATATCCTCAGATGAAATCTGGAAAAAGGTTTTCTGAGAAACTGCTTAGTGTTCTGTTAATTCATCTCACAGAGTTACATCTGTATTTCCTGGATCTCTTTGCTAGCCTTATTTCTGTGAAATCTGAGAACAGACATTTCGGATCCCTATGAAGACTATAGGGCCAAAGGAAATATCCTCCGATAACAAAGAGAAAGAAGCTTTCTGAGAAACTTCTTTCTGTTCTGTGAAATCATCTCACAGAGTGACAGCTTTCCCCTCAAGAAGCCTTTCGCTAGGACAGTTCTTGTGGAATTGGCAAATTGATATTTGGAAGCCCATAGAGGGCTATGGTGAAAAAGGTAATATCCTCAGATGAAATCTGTAAAGAAGCTTTCTGAGAAACTGCTTGTGTTCTCTTAATTCATCTCACAGAGTTACATCTGTATTTCGTGGATCTCTTTGCTAGCCTTATTTCTGTGGAATCTGAACACATATATTTCGGATCCCTTTGAAGAATATAAGGCCAAAGGAAATATCATCCGATAACAAAGAGAAAGAAGCTTTCTGAGAAACTTCTTTGTGTTCTGTGAAATCATCTCACAGAGTTACAGCTTTCCCCTCAAGAAGCCTTTCGCTAAGACAGTTCTTGTGGAATTGGCAAAGTGATATTTGGAAGCCCATAGAGGGCTATGGTGAAAAAGGAAATATCCTCAGATGAAATCTGGAAAAAGGTTTTCTGAGAAACTGCTTAGTGTTCTGTTAATTCATCTCACAGAGTTACATCTGTATTTCGTGGATCTCTTTGCTAGCCTTATTCCTGTGGAATCTGAGAACAGATATTTCGGATCCCTTTGAAGTCTATAGGGCCAAAGGAAATATCCTCCGATAACAAAGAGAAAGAAGCTTTCTGAGAAACTTCTTTGTGTTCTGTGAAATCATCTCACAGAGTTTCAGCTTTCCCCTCAAGAAACCTGTCGCTAAGACAGTTCTTGTGGAATTGGCAAAGTGATATTTGGAAGCCCATAGAGGGCTATGGTGAAAAAGGAAATATCCTCAGATGAAATCTGAAAAGAAGCTTTCTGAGAAACTGCTTAGTGTTCTGTTAATTCATCTCACAGAGTTACATCTGTATTTCGTGGATCTCTTTGCTAGCCTTATTTCTGTGGAATCTGAGAACAGATATTTCGGATCCCTTTGAAGACTATAGGGCCAAAGGAAATACCCTCCGATAACAAAGAGAAAGAAGCTTTCTGAGAAACTTCTTTGTGTTCTGTGAAATCATCTCAAAGAGTTACAGCTTTCCCCTCAAGAAGCCTTTCGCTAAGACAGTTCTTGTGGAATTGGCAAAGTGATATTTGGAAGCCCATAGAGGGCTATGGTGAAAAAGGAAATATCCTCAGATGAAATCTGGAAAGAAGCTTTCTGAGAAACTGCTTAGTGTTCTGTTAATTCATCTCACAGAGTTACATCTGTATTTCGTGGATCTCTTTGCTAGCCTTATTTCTGTGGAATCTGAGAACAGATATTTCGGATCCCTTTGAAGAGTATAGGGCCAAAGGAAATATCCTCCGATAACAAAGAGAAAGAAGCTTTCTGAGAAACTTCTTTGTGTTCTGTGAAATCATCTCACAGAGTTACAGCTTTCCCCTCAAGAAGCCTTTCGCTAAGACAGTTCTTGTGGAATTGGCAAAGTGATATTTGCAAGCCCATCGAGGGCTATGGTGAAAAAGGAAATATCCTCAGATGAAATCTGATAAGAAGCTTTCTGAGAAACTGCTTAGTGTTCTGTGAATTCATCTCAGAGAGTTATATCTGTATTTCGTGGATCTCTTTGATAGCCTTATTTCTGTGGAATCTGAGAACAGATATTTCGGATCCCTTTGAAGACTATAGGGCCAAAGGAAATATCCTCCGATAACGAAGAGAAAAAAGCTTTCTGAGAAACTTCTTTGTGTTCTGTGAAATCATCTCACAGAGTTACAGCTTTCCCCTCAAGAAGCCATTCGCTAAGACAGTTGTTATGGAATTGGCAAAGTGATATTTGGAAGCCCATAGAGGGCTATGGTTAAAAAAGGAAATATCCTCAGATGAAATCTGATAAGAAGCTTTCTGAGAAACTGCTTAGTGTTCTCTGAATTCATCTCACAGAGTTACATCTGTATTTCGTGGATCTCTTTGCTAGCCTTATTTCTGTGGAATCTGAGAACAGATATTTCGGATCCCTTTGTAGACTATAGGACCAAGGGAAATATCCTCCAATAACAAAGAAAGAAGCTTTCTGAGAAACTTCTCTGTGTTCTGTGAAATCATCTCACAGAGTTACAGCTTTCCCCTCAAGAAGCCTTTCGCTAAGACAGTTCTTGTGGAATTGGCAAATTGATATTTGGAAGCCCATAGAGGGCTATGGAGAAAAAGGAAATATCCTCAGATGACATCTGGAAAGAAGCTTTCTGAGAAACTGCTTAGTGTTCTCTTAATTCCTCTCACAGAGTTACATCTGTATTTCGTGGATCTCTTTGCTAGCCTTATTTCTGTGGAATCTGAGAACAGATATTTCGGATCCCTTTGAAGAATAGAAGGCCAAAAGAAATATCATCCGATAACAAAGAGAAAGAAGCTTTCTGAGAAACTTCTTTGTGTTCTGTGAAATCATCTCACAGAGTTACAGCTTTCCCCTCAAGAAGCCTTTCGCTAAGACAGTTCTTGTGGAATTGGCAAAGTGATATTTGGAAGCCCATAGAGGGCTATGGTGAAAAAGGAAATATCCTCAGATGAAATCTGGAAAGAAGCTTTCTGAGAAACTGCTTAGTGTTCTGTAAATTCATCTCACAGAGTTACATCTGTATTTCGTGGATCTCTTTGCTAGCCTTATTTCTGTGGAATCTGAGAACAGATATTTCGGATCCCTTTGAAGACTATAGGGCCAAAGGAAATACCCTCCGATAACAAAGAGAAAGAAGCTTTCTGAGAAACTTCTTTGTGTTCTGTGAAATCATCTCAAAGAGTTACAGCTTTCCCCTCAAGAAGCCTTTCGCTAAGACAGTTCTTGTGGAATTGGCAAAGTGATATTTGGAAGCCCATAGAGGGCTATGGTGAAAAAGGAAATATCCTCAGATGAAATCTGGAAAGAAGCTTTCTGAGAAACTGCTTAGTGTTCTGTTAATTCATCTCACAGAGTTACATCTGTATTTCGTGGATCTCTATGCTAGCCTTATTTCTGTGGAATCTGAGAACAGATATTTCGGATCCCTTTGAAGAGTATAGGGCCAAAGGAAATATCCTCCGATAACAAAGAGAAAGAAGCTTTCTGAGAAACTTCTTTGTGTTCTGTGAAATCAACTCACAGAGTTACAGCTTTCCCCTCAAGAAGCCTTTCGCTAAGACAGTTCTTGTGGAATTGGCAAAGTGATATTTGCAAGCCCATCGAGGGCTATGGTGAAAAAGGAAATATCCTCAGATGAAATCTGATAAGAAGCTTTCTGAGAAACTGCTTAGTGTTCTGTGAATTCATCTCAGAGAGTTATATCTGTATTTCGTGGATCTCTTTGATAGCCTTATTTCTGTGGAATCTGAGAACAGATATTTCGGATCCCTTTGAAGACTATAGGGCCAAAGGAAATATCCTCCGATAACGAAGAGAAAAAAGCTTTCTGAGAAACTTCTTTGTGTTCTGTGAAATCATCTCACAGAGTTACAGCTTTCCCCTCAAGAAGCCATTCGCTAAGACAGTTGTTATGGAATTGGCAAAGTGATATTTGGAAGCCCATAGAGGGCTATGGTTAAAAAAGGAAATATCCTCAGATGAAATCTGATAAGAAGCTTTCTGAGAAACTGCTTAGTGTTCTCTGAATTCATCTCACAGAGTTACATCTGTATTTCGTGGATCTCTTTGCTAGCCTTATTTCTGTGGAATCTGAGAACAGATATTTCGGATCCCTTTGTAGACTATAGGACCAAGGGAAATATCCTCCAATAACAAAGAAAGAAGCTTTCTGAGAAACTTCTCTGTGTTCTGTGAAATCATCTCACAGAGTTACAGCTTTCCCCTCAAGAACCCTTTCGCTAAGACAGTTCTTGTGGAATTGGCAAATTGATATTTGGAAGCCCATAGAGGGCTATGGAGAAAAAGGAAATATCCTCAGATGACATCTGGAAAGAAGCTTTCTGAGAAACTGCTTAGTGTTCTCTTAATTCCTCTCACAGAGTTACATCTGTATTTCGTGGATCTCTTTGCTAGCCTTATTTCTGTGGAATCTGAGAACAGATATTTCGGATCCCTTTGAAGAATAGAAGGCCAAAAGAAATATCATCCGATAACAAAGAGAAAGAAGCTTTCTGAGAAACTTCTTTGTGTTCTGTGAAATCATTTCACAGAGTTACAGCTTTCCCCTCAAGAAGCCTTTCGCTAAGACAGTTCTTGTGGAATTGGCAAAGTGATATTTAGAAGCCCATAGAGGGCTATGGTGAAAAAGGAAATATCCTCAGATGAAATCTGAAAAGAAGCTTTCTGAGAAACTGCTTAGTGTTCTGTTAATTCATCTCACAGAGTTACAAGTGTATTTCGTGGATCTCTTTGCTAGCCTTATTTCTGTGGAATCTGAGAACAGATATTTCGGATCCCTTTGAAGACTATAGGGCCAAAGGAAATATCCTGCGATAACAAAGAGAAAGAAGCTTTCTGAGAAACTTCTTTGTGTTCTGTGAAATCATCTCACAGAGTTACAGCTTTCCCCTCAAGAAGCCTTTCGCTAAGACAGTTCTTGTGGAATTGGCAAAGTGATATTTGGAAGCCCATAGAGGGCTATGGTGAAAAAGGAAATATCCTCAGATGAAATCTGGAAAGAAGCTTTCTGAGAAACTGCTTAGGGTTCTGTTAATTCATCTCACAGAGTTACATCTGTATTTCGTGGATCTCTTTGCTAGCCTTATTTCTGTGGAATCTGAGAACAGATATTTCGGATCCCTTTGAAGACTATAGGGCCAAAGGAAATATCCTCCGATAACAAAGAGAAAGAAGCTTTCTGAGAAACTTCTTTGTGTTCTGTGAAATCATGTCACAGAGTTACAGCTTTCCCCTCAAGAAGCCTTTCGCTAAGACAGTTCTTGTGGAATTGGCAAAGTGATATTTGCAAGCCCATCGAGGGCTATGGTGAAAAAGGAAATATCCTCAGATGAAATCTGATAAGAAGCTTTCTGAGAAACTGCTTAGTGTTCTGTGAATTCATCTCAGAGAGTTATATCTGTATTTCGTGGATCTCTTTGCTAGCCTTATTTCTGTGGAATCTGAGAACAGATATTTCGGATCCCTTTGAAGACTATAGGGCCAAAGGAAATATCCTCCGATAACGAAGAGAAAAAAGCTTTCTGAGAAACTTCTTTGTGTTCTGTGAAATCATCTCACAGAGTTACAGCTTTCCCCTCAAGAAGCCATTCGCTAAGACAGTTGTTATGGAATTGGCAAAGTGATATTTGGAAGCCCATAGTGGGCTATGGTTAAAAAAGGAAATATCCTCAGATGAAATCTGATAAGAAGCTTTCTGAGAAACTGCTTAGTGTTCTCTGAATTCATCTCACAGAGTTACATCTGTATTTCGTGGATCTCTTTGCTAGCCTTATTTCTGTGGAATCTGAGAACAGATATTTCGGATCCCTTTGTAGACTATAGGACCAAGGGAAATATCCTCCAATAACAAAGAAAGAAGCTTTCTGAGAAACTTCTCTGTGTTCTGTGAAATCATCTCACAGAGTTACAGCTTTCCCCTCAAGAAGCCTTTCGCTATGACATTTCTTGTGGAATTGGCAAATTGATATTTGGAAGCCCATAGAGGGCTATGGAGAAAAAGGAAATATCCTCAGATGACATCTGGAAAGAAGCTTTCTGAGAAACTGCTTAGTGTTCTCTTAATTCCTCTCACAGAGTTACATCTGTATTTCGTGGATCTCTTTGCTAGCCTTATTTCTGTGGAATCTGAGAACAGATATTTCGGATCCCTTTGAAGAATAGAAGGCCAAAAGAAATATCATCCGATAACAAAGAGAAAGAAGCTTTCTGAGAAACTTCTTTCTGTTCTGTGAAATCATCTCACAGAGTTACAGCTTTCCCCTCAAGAAGCCTTTCGCTAAGACAGTTCTTGTGGAATTGGCAAAGTGATATTTAGAAGCCCATAGAGGGCTATGGTGAAAAAGGAAATATCCTCAGATGAAATCTGAAAAGAAGCTTTCTGAGAAACTGCTTAGTGTTCTGTTAATTCATCTCACAGAGTTACAAGTGTATTTCGTGGATCTCTTTGCTAGCCTTATTTCTGTGGAATCTGAGAACAGATATTTCGGATCCCTTTGAAGACTATAGGGCCAAAGGAAATATCCTGCGATAACAAAGAGAAAGAAGCTTTCTGAGAAACTTCTTTGTGTTCTGTGAAATCATCTCACAGAGTTACAGCTTTCCCCTCAAGAAGCCTTTCGCTAAGACAGTTCTTGTGGAATTGGCAAAGTGATATTTGGAAGCCCATAGAGGGCTATGGTGAAAAAGGAAATATTCTCAGATGAAATCTGGAAAGAAGCTTTCTGAGAAACTGCTTAGTGTTCTGTTAATTCATCTCACAGAGTTACATCTGTATTTCGTGGATCTCTTTGCTAGCCTTATTTCTGTGGAATCTGAGAACAGATATTTCGGATCCCTTTGAAGACTATAGGGCCAAAGGAAATATCCTCCGATAACAAAGAGAAAGAAGCTTTCTGAGAAACTTCTTTGTGTTCTGTGAAATCATGTCACAGAGTTACAGCATTCCCCTCAAGAAGCCTTTCGCTAAGACAGTTCTTGTGGAATTGGCAAAGTGATATTTGCAAGCCCATCGAGGGCTATGGTGAAAAAGGAAATATCCTCAGATGAAATCTGATAAGAAGCTTTCTGAGAAACTGTTTAGTGTTCTGTGAATTCATCTCAGAGAGTTATATCTGTATTTCGTGTATCTCTTTGATAGCCTTATTTCTGTGGAATCTGAGAACAGATATTTCGGATCCCTTTGAAGACTATAGGGCCAAAGGAAATATCCTCCGATAACGAAGAGAAAGAAGCTTTCTGAGAAACTTCTTTGTGTTCTGTGAAATCATCTCACAGAGTTACAGCTTTCCCCTCAAGAAGCCATTCGCTAAGACAGTTGTTATGGAATTGGCAAAGTGATATTTGGAAGCCCATAGAGGGCTATGGTTAAAAAAGGAAATATCCTCAGATGAAATCTGATAAGAAGCTTTCTGAGAAACTGCTTAGTGTTCTCTGAATTCATCTCACAGAGTTACATCTGTATTTCGTGGATCTCTTTGCTAGCCTTATTTCTGTGGAATCTGAGAACAGATATTTCGGATCCCTTTGTAGACTATAGGACCAAGGGAAATATCCTCCAATAACAAAGAAAGAAGCTTTCTGAGAAACTTCTCTGTGTTCTGTGAAATCATCTCACAGAGTTACAGCTTTCCCCTCAAGAAGCCTTTCGCTAAGACAGTTCTTGTGGAATTGGCAAATTGATATTTGGAAGCCCATAGAGGGCTATGGAGAAAAAGGAAATATCCTCAGATGACATCTGGAAAGAAGCTTTCTGAGAAACTGCTTAGTGTTCTCTTAATTCCTCTCACAGAGTTACATCTGTATTTCGTGGATCTCTTTGCTAGCCTTATTTCTGTGGAATCTGAGAACAGATATTTCGGATCCCTTTGAAGAATAGAAGGCCAAAAGAAATATCATCCGATAACAAAGAGAAAGAAGCTTTCTGAGAAACTTCTTTGTGTTCTGTGAAATCATCTCACAGAGTTACAGCTTTCCCCTCAAGAAGCCTTTCGCTAAGACAGTTCTTGTGGAATTGGCAAAGTGATATTTGGAAGCCCATAGAGGGCTATGGTGAAAAAGGAAATATCCTCAGATGAAATCTGGAAAAAGGTTTCTGAGAAACTGCTTAGTGTTCTGTTAATTCATCTCACAGAGTTACATCTGTATTTCGTGGATCTCTTTGCTAGCCTTATTTCTGTGGAATCTGAGAACAGACATTTCGGATCCCTATGAAGACTATAGGGCCAAAGGAAATATCCTCCGATAACAAAGAGAAAGAAGCTTTCTGAGAAACTTCTTTCTGTTCTGTGAAATCATCTCACAGAGTGACAGCTTTCCCCTCAAGAAGCCTTTCGCTAGGACAGTTCTTGTGGAATTGGCAAATTGATATTTGGAAGCCCATAGAGGGCTGTGGTGAAAAAGGTAATATCCTCAGATGAAATCTGTAAAGAAGCTTTCTGAGAAACTGCTTGTGTTCTCTTAATTCATCTCACAGAATTACATCTGTATTTCGTGGATCTCTTTGCTAGCCTTATTTCTGTGGAATCTGAGAACATATATTTCGGATCCCTTTGAAGAATATAAGGCCAAAGGAAATATCATCCGATAACAAAGAGAAAGAAGCTTTCTGAGAAACTTCTTTGTGTTCTGTGAAATCATCTCACAGAGTTACAGCTTTCCCCTCAAGAAGCCTTTCGCTAAGACAGTTCTTGTGGAATTGGCAAAGTGATATTTGGAAGCCCATAGAGGGCTATGGTGAAAAAGGAAATATCCTCAGATGAAATCTGGAAAAAGGTTTTCTGAGAAACTGCTTAGTGTTCTGTTAATTCATCTCACAGAGTTACATCTGTATTTCGTGGATCTCTTTGCTAGCCTTATTCCTGTGGAATCTGAGAACAGATATTTCGGATCCCTTTGAAGTCTATAGGGCCAAAGGAAATATCCTCCGATAACAAAGAGAAAGAAGCTTTCTGAGAAACTTCTTTGTGTTCTGTGAAATCATCTCACAGAGTTACAGCTTTCCCCTCAAGAAGCCTTTCGCTAAGACAGTTGTTGTGGAATCGGCAAAGTGATATTTGGAAGCCCATGGAGGGCTATGGTGAAAAAGGAAATATCCTCAGATGAAATATGGAAAAATCTTTCTGGGAAACTGCTTAGTGTTCTGTCAATTCATCTCACTGAGTTACATCTGAATTTCGCGGATCTCTTTGTTAGCCTTATTTCTGTGGAATCTGAGAACAGATATTTCGGATCCCTTTGAAGACTATAGGGCCAAAGGAAATATCCTCCGATAACAAAGAGAAAGAAGCTTTCTGAGAAACTTCTTTGTGTTCTGTGAAATCATCTCACAGACTTTCAGCTTTCCCCTCAAGAAGCCTTTTGCTAAGACAGTTCTTGTGGAATTGGCAAAGTGATATTTGGAAGCCCATAGAGGGCTATGGTGAAAAAGGAAATATCCTCAGATGAAATCTGGAAAGAAGCTTTCTGAGAAACTGCTTAGTGTTCTGTTAATTCATCTCACAGAGTTACACCTGTATTTCGTGGATCTCTTTGCTAGCCTTATTTCTGTGGAATCTGAGAACAGATATTTCGGATCCCTTTGAAGACTACAGGGCCAAAGTAAATAACCTCCGATAACAAAGAGAAAGAAGCTTTCTGAGAAACTTCTTTGTGTTCTGTGAAATCATCTCACAGAGTTACAGCTTTCTCCTCAAGAAGTCTTTCGCTAAGACAGTTCTTGTGGAATTGGCAAAGTGATATTTGCAAGCCCATCGAGGGCTATGGTGAAAAAGGAAATATCCTCAGATGAAATCTGATAAGAAGCTTTCTGAGAAACTGTTTAGTGTTCTGTGAATTCATCTCAGAGAGTTATATCTGTATTTCGTGTATCTCTTTGATAGCCTTATTTCTGTGGAATCTGAGAACAGATATTTCGGATCCCTTTGAAGACTATAGGGCCAAAGGAAATATCCTCCGATAACAAAGAGAAAGAAGCTTTCTGAGAAACTTCTTTGTGTTCTGTGAAATCATCTCACAGAGTTACAGCTTTCCCCTCAAGAAGTCTTTCGCTAAGACAGTTCTTGTGGAATTGGCAAAGTGATATTTGCAAGCCCATCGAGGGCTATGGTGAAAAAGGAAATATCCTCAGATGAAATCTGATAAGAAGCTTTCTGAGAAACTGTTTAGGGTTCTGTGAATTCATCTCAGAGAGTTATATCTGTATTTCGTGTATCTCTTTGATAGCCTTATTTCTGTGGAATCTGAGAACAGATATTTCGGATCCCTTTGAAGACTATAGGGCCAAAGGAAATATCCTCCGATAACGAAGAGAAAGAAGCTTTCTGAGAAACTTCTTTGTGTTCTGTGAAATCATCTCACAGAGTTACAGCTTTCCCCTCAAGAAGCCATTCGCTAAGACAGTTGTTATGGAATTGGCAAAGTGATATTTGGAAGCCCATAGAGGGCTATGGTTAAAAAAGGAAATATCCTCAGATGAAATCTGATAAGAAGCTTTCTGAGAAACTGCTTAGTGTTCTCTGAATTCATCTCACAGAGTTACATCTGTATTTCGTGGATCTCTTTGCTAGCCTTATTTCTGTGGAATCTGAGAACAGATATTTCGGATCCCTTTGTAGACTATAGGACCAAGGGAAATATCCTCCAATAACAAAGAAAGAAGCTTTCTGAGAAACTTCTCTGTGTTCTGTGAAATCATCTCACAGAGTTACAGCTTTCCCCTCAAGAAGCCTTTCGCTAAGACAGTTCTTGTGGAATTGGCAAATTGATATTTGGAAGCCCATAGAGGGCTATGGAGAAAAAGGAAATATCCTCAGATGACATCTGGAAAGAAGCTTTCTGAGAAACTGCTTAGTGTTCTCTTAATTCCTCTCACAGAGTTACATCTGTATTTCGTGGATCTCTTTGCTAGCCTTATTTCTGTGGAATCTGAGAACAGATATTTCGGATCCCTTTGAAGAATAGAAGGCCAAAAGAAATATCATCCGATAACAAAGAGAAAGAAGCTTTCTGAGAAACTTCTTTGTGTTCTGTGAAATCATCTCACAGAGTTACAGCTTTCCCCTCAAGAAGCCTTTCGCTAAGACAGTTCTTGTGGAATTGGCAAAGTGATATTTGGAAGCCCATAGAGGGCTATGGTGAAAAAGGAAATATCCTCAGATGAAATCTGGAAAAAGGTTTCTGAGAAACTGCTTAGTGTTCTGTTAATTCATCTCACAGAGTTACATCTGTATTTCGTGGATCTCTTTGCTAGCCTTATTTCTGTGGAATCTGAGAACAGACATTTCGGATCCCTATGAAGACTATAGGGCCAAAGGAAATATCCTCCGATAACAAAGAGAAAGAAGCTTTCTGAGAAACTTCTTTCTGTTCTGTGAAATCATCTCACAGAGTGACAGCTTTCCCCTCAAGAAGCATTTCGCTAGGACAGTTCTTGTGGAATTGGCAAATTGATATTTGGAAGCCCATAGAGGGCTATGGTGAAAAAGGTAATATCCTCAGATGAAATCTGTAAAGAAGCTTTCTGAGAAACTGCTTGTGTTCTCTTAATTCATCTCACAGAATTACATCTGTATTTCGTGGATCTCTTTGCTAGCCTTATTTCTGTGGAATCTGAGAACATATATTTCGGATCCCTTTGAAGAATATAAGGCCAAAGGAAATATCATCCGATAACAAAGAGAAAGAAGCTTTCTGAGAAACTTCTTTGTGTTCTGTGAAATCATCTCACAGAGTTACAGCTTTCCCCTCAAGAAGCCTTTCGCTAAGACAGTTCTTGTGGAATTGGCAAAGTGATATTTGGAAGCCCATAGAGGGCTATGGTGAAAAAGGAAATATCCTCAGATGAAATCTGGAAAAAGTTTTCTGAGAAACTGCTTAGTGTTCTGTTAATTCATCTCACAGAGTTACATCTGTATTTCGTGGATCTCTTTGCTAGCCTTATTCCTGTGGAATCTGAGAACAGATATTTCGGATCCCTTTGAAGTCTATAGGGCCAAAGGAAATATCCTCCGATAACAAAGAGAAAGAAGCTTTCTGAGAAACTTCTTTGTGTTCTGTGAAATCATCTCACAGAGTTACAGCTTTCCCCTCAAGAAGCCTTTCGCTAAGACAGTTCTTGTGGAATCGGCAAGGTGATATTTGGAAGCCCATGGAGGGCTATGGTGAAAAAGGAAATATCCTCAGATGAAATATGGAAAAATCTTTCTGAGAAACTGCTTAGTGTTCTGTCAATTCATCTCACTGAGTTACATCTGTATTTCGTGGATCTCTTTGCTAGCCTTATTTCTGTGGAATCTGAGAACAGATATTTCGGATCCCTTTGTAGACTATAGGACCAAGGGAAATATCCTCCAATAACAAAGAAAGAAGCTTTCTGAGAAACTTCTCTGTGTTCTGTGAAATCATCTCACAGAGTTACAGCTTTCCCCTCAAGAAGCCTTTCGCTAAGACAGTTCTTGTGGAATTGGCAAATTGATATTTGGAAGCCCATAGAGGGCTATGGAGAAAAAGGAAATATCCTCAGATGACATCTGGAAAGAAGCTTTCTGAGAAACTGCTTAGTGTTCTCTGAATTCATCTCACAGAGTTACATCTGTATTTCGTGGATCTCTTTGCTAGCCTTATTTCTGTGGAATCTGAGAACAGATATTTCGGATCCCTTTGTAGACTATAGGACCAAGGGAAATATCCTCCAATAACAAAGAAAGAAGCTTTCTGAGAAACTTCTCTGTGTTCTGTGAAATCATCTCACAGAGTTACAGCTTTCCCCTCAAGAAGCCTTTCGCTAAGACAGTTCTTGTGGAATTGGCAAATTGATATTTGGAAGCCCATAGAGGGCTATGGAGAAAAAGGAAATATCCTCAGATGACATCTGGAAAGAAGCTTTCTGAGAAACTGCTTAGTGTTCTCTTAATTCCTCTCACAGAGTTACATCTGTATTTCGTGGATCTCTTTGCTAGACTTATTTCTGTGGAATCTGAGAACAGATATTTCAGATCCCTTTGAAGAATAGAAGGCCAAAAGAAATATCATCCGATAACAAAGAGAAAGAAGCTTTCTGAGAAACTTCTTTGTGTTCTGTGAAATCATCTCACAGAGTTACAGCTTTCCCCTCAAGAAGCCTTTCGCTAAGACAGTTCTTGTGGAATTGGCAAAGTGATATTTGGAAGCCCATAGAGGGCTATGGTGAAAAAGGAAATATCCTCAGATGAAATCTGGAAAAAGGTTTCTGAGAAACTGCTTAGTGTTCTGTTAATTCATCTCACAGAGTTACATCTGTATTTCGTGGATCTCTTTGCTAGCCTTATTTCTGTGGAATCTGAGAACAGACATTTCGGATCCCTATGAAGACTATAGGGCCAAAGGAAATATCCTCCGATAACAAAGAGAAAGAAGCTTTCTGAGAAACTTCTTTCTGTTCTGTGAAATCATCTCACAGAGTGACAGCTTTCCCCTCAAGAAGCCTTTCGCTAGGACAGTTCTTGTGGAATTGGCAAATTGATATTTGGAAGCCCATAGAGGGCTATGGTGAAAAAGGTAATATCCTCATATGAAATCTGTAAAGAAGCTTTCTGAGAAACTGCTTGTGTTCTCTTAATTCATCTCACAGAATTACATCTGTATTTCGTGGATCTCTTTGCTAGCCTTATTTCTGTGGAATCTGAGAACATATATTTCGGATCCCTTTGAAGAATATAAGGCCAAAGGAAATATCATCCGATAACAAAGAGAAAGAAGCTTTCTGAGAAACTTCTTTGTGTTCTGTGAAATCATCTCACAGAGTTACAGCTTTCCCCTCAGGAAGCCTTTCGCTAAGACAGTTCTTGTGGAATTGGCAAAGTGATATTTGGAAGCCCATAGAGGGCTATGGTGAAAAAGGAAATATCCTCAGATGAAATCTGGAAAAAGGTTTTCTGAGAAACTGCTTAGTGTTCTGTTAATTCATCTCACAGAGTTACATCTGTATTTCGTGGATCTCTTTGCTAGCCTTATTCCTGTGGAATCTGAGAACAGATATTTCGGATCCCTTTGAAGTCTATATGGCCAAAGGAAATATCCTCCGATAACAAAGAGAAAGAAGCTTTCTGAGAAACTTCTTTGTGTTCTGTGAAATCATCTCACAGAGTTACAGCTTTCCCCTCAAGTAGCCTTTCGCTAAGACAGTTCTTGTGGAATCGGCAAAGTGATATTTGGAAGCCCATGGAGGGCTATGGTGAAAAAGGAAATATCCTCAGATGAAATATGGAAAAATCTTTCTGAGAAACTGCTTAGTGTTCTGTCAATTCATCTCACTGAGTTACATCTGTATTTCGTGGATCTCTTTGCTAGCCTTATTTCTGTGGAATCTGAGAACAGATATTTCGGATCCCTTTGAAGACTATAGGGCCAAAGGAAATATCCTCCGATAACAAAGAGAAAGAAGCTTTCTGAGAAACTTCTTTGTGTTCTGTGAAATCATCTCACAGACTTTCAGCTTTCCCCTCAAGAAGCCTTTTGCTAAGACAGTTCTTGTGGAATTGGCAAAGTGATATTTGGAAGCCCATAGAGGGCTATGGTGAAAAAGTAAATATCCTCAGATGAAATCTGGAAAGAAGCTTTCTGAGAAACTGCTCTGTGATGTGTGACTTCCACTCACAGAGTTACATCTGTATTTCTTGGATCTCTTTCCTAGCCTTATTTCTGTGGAATCTGAGAACAGGTGTTTCGGATCCCTTTGAAGACTATAGGGCCAAAGGAAATATCCTCCGATAACACAGAGAAAGAAGCTTTCTGAGAAACTCCTTTGTGTTCTGTGAAATCATCTCACAGAGTTACAGCTTTCCCCTCAAGAAGCCTTTCGCTAAGACAGTTCTTGTGGAATTGACAAAGTGATATTTGGAAGGCCATAGAGCGCTATGGTGAAAAAGGAAATATCCTCAGATGAAATCTGGAAAGAAGCTTTCTGAGAAACTGCTTAGTGTTCTGTTAATTCATCTCACAGAGTTACATCTGTATTTTGTGGATCTCTTAGTTAGCCTTATTTCTGTGGAATCTGAGAACAGATATTTCGGATCCCTTTGAAGACTATAGGGCCAAAGGTAATATCATCCGATAACAAAGAGAAAGAAGCTTTCTGAGAAACTTCTTCGTGTTCTGTGAAGTCATCTCACAGAGTTACAGCTTTCCCCTCAAGAAGCCTTTCGCTAAGACAGTTCTTGTGGAATTGGCAAAGTGATATTTGGAAGCCCATAGAGGGGTATGGTGAAAAAGGAAATATCCTCAGATGAAATCTGGAAAGAAGCTTTCTGAGAAAATGCTTAGTGTTCTGTTAATTCATCTCACAGAGTTACATCGGTATTTCGTGGATCTCTTTGCTAGCCTTATTTCTGTGGAATCTGAGAACAGATATTTCGGATCCCTTTGAAGACTATAGGGCCAAAGGAAATATCATCCGATAACAAAGAGAAAGAAGCTTTCTGAGAAACTTCTTTGTGTTCTGCGAAATCATCTCACAGACTTTCAGCTTTCCCCTCAAGAAGCCTTTCGCCAAGAGAGTTCTTGTGGAATTGGCAAAGTGATATTTGGAAGCCCATAGAGGGCTATGTTGAAAAAGTAAATATCCTCAGATGAAATCTGGAAAGAAGCTTTCTGAGAAACTGCTCTGTGATGTGTGACTTCCACTCACAGAGTTACATCTGTATTTCGTGGATCTCATTGCTAGCCTTATTTCTGTGGAATCTGAGAACAGGTGTTTCGGATCCCTTTGTAGACTATAGGACCAAGGGAAATATCCTCCAATAACAAAGAAAGAAGCTTTCTGAGAAACTTCTCTGTGTTCTGTGAAATCATCTCACAGAGTTACAGCTTTCCCCTCAAGAAGCCTTTCGCTAAGACAGTTCTTGTGGAATTGGCAAATTGATATTTGGAAGCCCATAGAGGGCTATGGAGAAAAAGGAAATATCCTCAGATGACATCTGGAAAGAAGCTTTCTGAGAAACTGCTTAGTGTTCTCTTAATTCCTCTCACAGAGTTACATCTGTATTTCGTGGATCTCTTTGCTAGCCTTATTTCTGTGGAATCTGAGAACAGATATTTCGGATCCCTTTGAAGAATAGAAGGCCAAAAGAAATATCATCCGATAACAAAGAGAAAGAAGCTTTCTGAGAAACTTCTTTGTGTTCTGTGAAATCATCTCACAGAGTTACAGCTTTCCCCTCAAGAAGCCTTTCGCTAAGACAGTTCTTGTGGAATTGGCAAAGTGATATTTGGAAGCCCATAGAGGGCTATGGTGAAAAAGGAAATATCCTCAGATGAAATCTGGAAAAAGGTTTCTGAGAAACTGCTTAGTGTTCTGTTAATTCATCTCACAGAGTTACATCTGTATTTCGTGGATCTCTTTGCTAGCCTTATTTCTGTGGAATCTGAGAACAGACATTTCGGATCCCTATGAAGACTATAGGGCCAAAGGAAATATCCTCCGATAACAAAGAGAAAGAAGCTTTCTGAGAAACTTCTTTCTGTTCTGTGAAATCATCTCACAGAGTGACAGCTTTCCCCTCAAGAAGCCTTTCGCTAGGACAGTTCTTGTGGAATTGGCAAATTGATATTTGGAAGCCCATAGAGGGCTATGGTGAAAAAGGTAATATCCTCAGATGAAATCTGTAAAGAAGCTTTCTGAGAAACTGCTTGTGTTCTCTTAATTCATCTCACAGAGTTACATCTGTATTTCGTGGATCTCTTTGCTAGCCTTATTTCTGTGGAATCTGAGAACATATATTTCGGATCCGTTTGAAGAATATAAGGCCAAAGGAAATATCCTCCGATAACAAAGAGAAAGAAGCTTTCTGAGAAACTTCTTTGTGTTCTGTGAAATCATCTCACAGAGTTACAGCTTTCCCCTCAAGAAGCCTTTCGCTAAAACAGTTCTTGTGGAATTGGCAAAGTGATATTTGGAAGCCCATAGAGGGCTATGGTGAAAAAGGAAATATCCTCAGATGAAATCTGGAAAAAGGTTTTCTGAGAAACTGCTTAGTGTTCTGTTAATTCATCTCACAGAGTTACATCTGTATTTCGTGGATCTCTTTGCTAGCCTTATTCCTGTGGAATCTGAGAACAGATATTTCGGATCCCTTTGAAGACTATAGGGCCAAAGGAAATATCCTCCGATAACAAAGAGAAAGAAGCTTTCTGAGAAACTTCTTTGTGTTCTGTGAAATCATCTCACAGAGTTACAGCTTTCCCCTCAAGAAGCCTTTCGCTAAGACAGTTCTTGTGGAATCGGCAAAGTGATATTTGGAAGCCCATGGAGGGCTATGGTGAAAAAGGAAATATCCTCAGATGAAATATGGAAAAATCTTTCTGAGAAACTGCTTAGTGTTCTGTCAATTCATCTCACTGAGTTACATCTGTATTTCGTGGATCTCTTTACTAGCCTTATTTCTGTGGAATCTGAGAACAGATATTTCGGATCCCTTTGAAGACTATAGGGCCAAAGGAAATATCCTCCGATAACAAAGAGAAAGAAGCTTTCTGAGAAACTTCTTTGTGTTCTGTGAAATCATCTCACAGACTTTCAGCTTTCCCCTCAAGAAGCCTTTTGCTAAGACAGTTCTTGTGGAATTGGCAAAGTGATATTTGGAAGCCCATAGAGGGCTATGGTGAAAAAGTAAATATCCTCAGATGAAATCTGGAAAGAAGCTTTCTGAGAAACTGCTCTGTGATGTGTGACTTCCACTCAGAGAGTTACATCTGTATTTCTTGGATCTCTTTCCTAGCCTTATTTCTGTGGAATCTGAGAACAGGTGTTTCGGATCCCTTTGAAGACTATAGGGCCAAAGGAAATATCCTCCGATAACAAAGAGAAAGAAGCTTTCTGAGAAACTTCTTTGTGTTCTGTGAAATCATCTCACAGAGTTACAGCTTTCCCCTCAAGAAGCCTTTCGCTAAGACAGTTCTTGTGGAATTGACAAAGTGATATTTGGAAGGCCATAGAGCGCTATGGTGAAAAAGGAAATATCCTCAGATGAAATCTGATAAGAAGCTTTCTGAGAAACTGCTTAGTGTTGTCTGAATTCATCTCACAGAGATACATCTCTATTTCGTGGATGTCTTTGCTAGCCTTATTTCTGTGGAATCTGAGAACAGATATTTCGGATCCCTTTGTAGACTATAGGACCAAGGGAAATATCCTCCAATAACAAAGAAAGAAGCTTTCTGAGAAACTTCTCTGTGTTCTGTGAAATCATCTCACAGAGTTACAGCTTTCCCCTCAAGAAGCCTTTCGCTAAGACAGTTCTTGTGGAATTGGCAAATTGATATTTGGAAGCCCATAGAGGGCTATGGAGAAAAAGGAAATATCCTCAGATGACATCTGGAAAGAAGCTTTCTGAGAAACTGCTTAGTGTTCTCTTAATTCCTCTCACAGAGTTACATCTGTATTTCGTGGATCTCTTTGCTAGCCTTATTTCTGTGGAATCTGAGAACAGATATTTCGGATACCTTTGAAGAATAGAAGGCCAAAAGAAATATCATCCGATAACAAAGAGAAAGAAGCTTTCTGAGAAACTTCTTTGTGTTCTGTGAAATCATCTCACAGAGTTACAGCTTTCCCCTCAAGAAGCCTTTCGCTAAGACAGTTCTTGTGGAATTGGCAAAGTGATATTTGGAAGCCCATAGAGGGCTATGGTGAAAAAGGAAATATCCTCAGATGAAATCTGGAAAAAGGTTTCTGAGAAACTGCTTAGTGTTCTGTTAATTCATCTCACAGAGTTACATCTGTATTTCGTGGATCTCTTTGCTAGCCTTATTTCTGTGGAATCTGAGAACAGACATTTCGGATCCCTATGAAGACTATAGGGCCAAAGGAAATATCCTCCGATAACAAAGAGAAAGAAGCTTTCTGAGAAACTTCTTTCTGTTCTGTGAAATCATCTCACAGAGTGACAGCTTTCCCCTCAAGAAGCCTTTCGCTAGGACAGTTCTTGTGGAATTGGCAAATTGATATTTGGAAGCCCATAGAGGGCTATGGTGAAAAAGGTAATATCCTCAGATGAAATCTGTAAAGAAGCTTTCTGAGAAACTGCTTGTGTTCTCTTAATTCATCTCACAGAGTTACATCTGTATTTCGTGGATCTCTTTGCTAGCCTTATTTCTGTGGAATCTGAGAACATATATTTCGGATCCGTTTGAAGAATATAAGGCCAAAGGAAATATCCTCCGATAACAAAGAGAAAGAAGCTTTCTGAGAAACTTCTTTGTGTTCTGTGAAATCATCTCACAGAGTTACAGCTTTCCCCTCAAGAAGCCTTTCGCTAAAACAGTTCTTGTGGAATTGGCAAAGTGATATTTGGAAGCCCATAGAGGGCTATGGTGAAAAAGGAAATATCCTCAGATGAAATCTGGAAAAAGGTTTTCTGAGAAACTGCTTAGTGTTCTGTTAATTCATCTCACAGAGTTACATCTGTATTTCGTGGATCTCTTTGCTAGCCTTATTCCTGTGGAATCTGAGAACAGATATTTCGGATCCCTTTGAAGACTATAGGGCCAAAGGAAATATCCTCCGATAACAAAGAGAAAGAAGCTTTCTGAGAAACTTCTTTGTGTTCTGTGAAATCATCTCACAGAGTTACAGCTTTCCCCTCAAGAAGCCTTTCGCTAAGACAGTTCTTGTGGAATCGGCAAAGTGATATTTGGAAGCCCATGGAGGGCTATGGTGAAAAAGGAAATATCCTCAGATGAAATATGGAAAAATCTTTCTGAGAAACTGCTTAGTGTTCTGTCAATTCATCTCACTGAGTTACATCTGTATTTCGTGGATCTCTTTACTAGCCTTATTTCTGTGGAATCTGAGAACAGATATTTCGGATCCCTTTGAAGACTATAGGGCCAAAGGAAATATCCTCCGATAACAAAGAGAAAGAAGCTTTCTGAGAAACTTCTTTGTGTTCTGTGAAATCATCTCACAGACTTTCAGCTTTCCCCTCAAGAAGCCTTTTGCTAAGACAGTTCTTGTGGAATTGGCAAAGTGATATTTGGAAGCCCATAGAGGGCTATGGTGAAAAAGTAAATATCCTCAGATGAAATCTGGAAAGAAGCTTTCTGAGAAACTGCTCTGTGATGTGTGACTTCCACTCAGAGAGTTACATCTGTATTTCTTGGATCTCTTTCCTAGCCTTATTTCTGTGGAATCTGAGAACAGGTGTTTCGGATCCCTTTGAAGACTATAGGGCCAAAGGAAATATCCTCCGATAACAAAGAGAAAGAAGCTTTCTGAGAAACTTCTTTGTGTTCTGTGAAATCATCTCACAGAGTTACAGCTTTCCCCTCAAGAAGCCTTTCGCTAAGACAGTTCTTGTGGAATTGACAAAGTGATATTTGGAAGGCCATAGAGCGCTATGGTGAAAAAGGAAATATCCTAAGATGAAATCTGATAAGAAGCTTTCTGAGAAACTGCTTAGTGTTCTGTTAATTCATCTCACAGAGTTACATCTGTATTTCGTGGATCTCTTTGCTACCCTTATTTCTGTGGAATCTGAGAACAGATATTTCGGATCCCTTTGAAGTCTATAGGGCCAAAGGAAATATCCTCCGATAACAAAGAGAAAGAAGCTTTCTGAGAAACTTCTTTGTGTTCTGTGAAATCATCTCACAGAGTTACAGCTTTCCCCTCAAGAAGCCTTTCGCTAAGACAGTTGTTGTGGAATCGGCAAAGTGATATTTGGAAGCCCATAGAGGGCTATGGTGAAAAAGGAAATATCCTCAGATGAAATCTGGAAAGAAGCTTTCTGAGAAACTGCTTAGTGTTCTGTTAATTCATCTCACAGAGTTACATCTGTATTTCGTGGATCTCTTTGCTAGCCTTATTTCTGTGGAATCTGAGAACAGATATTTCGGATCACTTTGAAGACTATAGGGCCAAAGGAAATATCCTCCGATAACAAAGAGAAAGAAGCTTTCTGAGGAATTTCTTTGTGTTCCGTGAAATCATCTCACAGAGTTACAGCTTTCCCCTCAAGAAGCCTTTCGCTAAGACAGTTCTTGTGGAATTGGCAAAGTGATATTTGGAAGCCCTTAGAGGGGTATGGTGAAAAAGGAAATATCCTCAGATGAAATCTGGAAAGAAGCTTTCTGAGAAAATGCTTAGTGTTCTGTTAATTCATCTCACAGAGTTACATCTGTATTTCGTGGATCTCTTTGCTAGCCTTATTTCTGTGGAATCTGAGAACAGATATTTCGGATCCCTTTGAAGACTATAGGGCCAAAGGAAATATCATCCGATAACAAAGAGAAAGAAGCTTTCTGAGAAACTTCTTTGTGTTCTGCGAAATCATCTCACAGACTTTCAGCTTTCCCCTCAAGAAGCCTTTCGCCAAGAGAGTTCTTGTGGAATTGGCAAAGTGATATTTGGAAGCCCATAGAGGGCTATGTTGAAAAAGTAAATATCCTCAGATGAAATCTGGAAAGAAGCTTTCTGAGAAACTGCTCTGTGATGTGTGACTTCCACTCACAGAGTTACATCTGTATTTCGTGGATCTCATTGCTAGCCTTATTTCTGTGGAATCTGAGAACAGGTGTTTCGGATCCCTTTGAAGACTATAGGGCCAAAGGAAATATCCTCCGATAACAAAGAGAAAGAAGCTTTCTGAGAAACTTCTTTGTGTTCTGTGAAATCATCTCACAGAGTTACAGCTTTCCCCTCAAGAAGCCATTCGCTAAGACAGTTGTTATGGAATTGGCAAAGTGATATTTGGAAGCCCATAGAGGGCTATGGTTAAAAAAGGAAATATCCTCAGATGAAATCTGATAAGAAGCTTTCTGAGAAACTGCTTAGTGTTCTCTGAATTCATCTCACAGAGATACATCTCTATTTCGTGGATGTCTTTGCTAGCCTTATTTCTGTGGAATCTGAGAACAGATATTTCGGATCCCTTTGTAGACTATAGGACCAAGGGAAATATCCTCCAATAACAAAGAAAGAAGCTTTCTGAGAAACTTCTCTGTGTTCTGTGAAATCATCTCACAGAGTTACAGCTTTCCCCTCAAGAAGCCTTTCGCTAAGACAGTTCTTGTGGAATTGGCAAATTGATATTTGGAAGCCCATAGAGGGCTATGGAGAAAAAGGAAATATCCTCAGATGACATCTGGAAAGAAGCTTTCTGAGAAACTGCTTAGTGTTCTCTTAATTCCTCTCACAGAGTTACATCTGTATTTCGTGGATCTCTTTGCTAGCCTTATTTCTGTGGAATCTGAGAACAGATATTTCGGATCCCTTTGAAGAATAGAAGGCCAAAAGAAATATCATCCGATAACAAAGAGAAAGAAGCTTTCTGAGAAACTTCTTTGTGTTCTGTGAAATCATCTCACAGAGTTACAGCTTTCCCCTCAAGAAGCCTTTCGCTAAGACAGTTCTTGTGGAATTGGCAAAGTGATATTTGGAAGCCCATAGAGGGCTATGGTGAAAAAGGAAATATCCTCAGATGAAATCTGGAAAAAGGTTTCTGAGAAACTGCTTAGTGTTCTGTTAATTCATCGCACAGAGTTACATCTGTATTTCGTGGATCTCTTTGCTAGCCTTATTTCTGTGGAATCTGAGAACAGACATTTCGGATCCCTATGAAGACTATAGGGCCAAAGGAAATATCCTCCGATAACAAAGAGAAAGAAGCTTTCTGAGAAACTTCTTTCTGTTCTGTGAAATCATCTCACAGAGTGACAGCTTTCCCCTCAAGAAGCCTTTCGCTAGGACAGTTCTTGTGGAATTGGCAAATTGATATTTGGAAGCCCATAGAGGGCTATGGTGAAAAAGGTAATATCCTCAGATGAAATCTGTAAAGAAGCTTTCTGAGAAACTGCTTGTGTTCTCTTAATTCATCTCACAGAGTTACATCTGTATTTCGTGGATCTCTTTGCTAGCCTTATTTCTGTGGAATCTGAGAACATATATTTCGGATCCGTTTGAAGAATATAAGGCCAAAGGAAATATCCTCCGATAACAAAGAGAAAGAAGCTTTCTGAGAAACTTCTTTGTGTTCTGTGAAATCATCTCACAGAGTTACAGCTTTCCCCTCAAGAAGCCTTTCGCTAAAACAGTTCTTGTGGAATTGGCAAAGTGATATTTGGAAGCCCATAGAGGGCTATGGTGAAAAAGGAAATATCCTCAGATGAAATATGGAAAAATCTTTCTGAGAAACTGCTTAGTGTTCTGTCAATTCATCTCACTGAGTTACATCTGTATTTCGTGGATCTCTTTACTAGCCTTATTTCTGTGGAATCTGAGAACAGATATTTCGGATCCCTTTGAAGACTATAGGGCCAAAGGAAATATCCTCCGATAACAAAGAGAAAGAAGCTTTCTGAGAAACTTCTTTGTGTTCTGTGAAATCATCTCACAGACTTTCAGCTTTCCCCTCAAGAAGCCTTTTGCTAAGACAGTTCTTGTGGAATTGGCAAAGTGATATTTGGAAGCCCTTAGAGGGGTATGGTGAAAAAGGAAATATCCTCAGATGAAATCTGGAAAGAAGCTTTCTGAGAAAATGCTTAGTGTTCTGTTAATTCATCTCACAGAGTTACATCTGTATTTCGTGGATCTCTTTGCTAGCCTTATTTCTGTGGAATCTGAGAACAGATATTTCGGATCCCTTTGAAGACTATAGGGCCAAAGGAAATATCATCCGATAACAAAGAGAAAGAAGCTTTCTGAGAAACTTCTTTGTGTTCTGCGAAATCATCTCACAGACTTTCAGCTTTCCCCTCAAGAAGCCTTTCGCCAAGAGAGTTCTTGTGGAATTGGCAAAGTGATATTTGGAAGCCCATAGAGGGCTATGTTGAAAAAGTAAATATCCTCAGATGAAATCTGGAAAGAAGCTTTCTGAGAAACTGCTCTGTGATGTGTGACTTCCACTCACAGAGTTACATCTGTATTTCGTGGATCTCATTGCTAGCCTTATTTCTGTGGAATCTGAGAACAGGTGTTTCGGATCCCTTTGAAGACTATAGGGCCAAAGGAAATATCCTCCGATAACAAAGAGAAAGAAGCTTTCTGAGAAACTTCTTTGTGTTCTGTGAAATCATCTCACAGAGTTACAGCTTTCCCCTCAAGAAGCCATTCGCTAAGACAGTTGTTATGGAATTGGCAAAGTGATATTTGGAAGCCCATAGAGGGCTATGGTTAAAAAAGGAAATATCCTCAGATGAAATCTGATAAGAAGCTTTCTGAGAAACTGCTTAGTGTTCTCTGAATTCATCTCACAGAGATACATCTCTATTTCGTGGATGTCTTTGCTAGCCTTATTTCTGTGGAATCTGAGAACAGATATTTCGGATCCCTTTGTAGACTATAGGACCAAGGGAAATATCCTCCAATAACAAAGAAAGAAGCTTTCTGAGAAACTTCTCTGTGTTCTGTGAAATCATCTCACAGAGTTACAGCTTTCCCCTCAAGAAGCCTTTCGCTAAGACAGTTCTTGTGGAATTGGCAAATTGATATTTGGAAGCCCATAGAGGGCTATGGAGAAAAAGGAAATATCCTCAGATGACATCTGGAAAGAAGCTTTCTGAGAAACTGCTTAGTGTTCTCTTAATTCCTCTCACAGAGTTACATCTGTATTTCGTGGATCTCTTTGCTAGCCTTATTTCTGTGGAATCTGAGAACAGATATTTCGGATCCCTTTGAAGAATAGAAGGCCAAAAGAAATATCATCCGATAACAAAGAGAAAGAAGCTTTCTGAGAAACTTCTTTGTGTTCTGTGAAATCATCTCACAGAGTTACAGCTTTCCCCTCAAGAAGCCTTTCGCTAAGACAGTTCTTGTGGAATTGGCAAAGTGATATTTGGAAGCCCATAGAGGGCTATGGTGAAAAAGGAAATATCCTCAGATGAAATCTGGAAAAAGGTTTCTGAGAAACTGCTTAGTGTTCTGTTAATTCATCTCACAGAGTTACATCTGTATTTCGTGGATCTCTTTGCTAGCCTTATTTCTGTGGAATCTGAGAACAGACATTTCGGATCCCTATGAAGACTATAGGGCCAAAGGAAATATCCTCCGATAACAAAGAGAAAGAAGCTTTCTGAGAAACTTCTTTCTGTTCTGTGAAATCATCTCACAGAGTGACAGCTTTCCCCTCAAGAAGCCTTTCGCTAGGACAGTTCTTGTGGAATTGGCAAATTGATATTTGGAAGCCCATAGAGGGCTATGGTGAAAAAGGTAATATCCTCAGATGAAATCTGTAAAGAAGCTTTCTGAGAAACTGCTTGTGTTCTCTTAATTCATCTCACAGAGTTACATCTGTATTTCGTGGATCTCTTTGCTAGCCTTATTTCTGTGGAATCTAAGAACATATATTTCGGATCCGTTTGAAGAATATAAGGCCAAAGGAAATATCCTCCGATAACAAAGAGAAAGAAGCTTTCTGAGAAACTTCTTTGTGTTCTGTGAAATCATCTCACAGAGTTACAGCTTTCCCCTCAAGAAGCCTTTCGCTAAAACAGTTCTTGTGGAATTGGCAAAGTGATATTTGGAAGCCCATAGAGGGCTATGGTGAAAAAGGAAATATCCTCAGATGAAATCTGGAAAAAGGTTTTCTGAGAAACTGCTTAGTGTTCTGTTAATTCATCTCACAGAGTTACATCTGTATTTCGTGGATCTCTTTGCTAGCCTTATTCCTGTGGAATCTGAGAACAGATATTTCGGATCCCTTTGAAGACTATAGGGCCAAAGGAAATATCCTCCGATAACAAAGAGAAAGAAGCTTTCTGAGAAACTTCTTTGTGTTCTGTGAAATCATCTCACAGAGTTACAGCTTTCCCCTCAAGAAGCCTTTCGCTAAGACAGTTCTTGTGGAATCGGCAAAGTGATATTTGGAAGCCCATGGAGGGCTATGGTGAAAAAGGAAATATCCTCAGATGAAATATGGAAAAATCTTTCTGAGAAACTGCTTAGTGTTCTGTCAATTCATCTCACTGAGTTACATCTGTATTTCGTGGATCTCTTTACTAGCCTTATTTCTGTGGAATCTGAGAACAGATATTTCGGATCCCTTTGAAGACTATAGGGCCAAAGGAAATATCCTCCGATAACAAAGAGAAAGAAGCTTTCTGAGAAACTTCTTTGTGTTCTGTGAAATCATCTCACAGACTTTCAGCTTTCCCCTCAAGAAGCCTTTTGCTAAGACAGTTCTTGTGGAATTGGCAAAGTGATATTTGGAAGCCCATAGAGGGCTATGGTGAAAAAGTAAATATCCTCAGATGAAATCTGGAAAGAAGCTTTCTGAGAAACTGCTCTGTGATGTGTGACTTCCACTCAGAGAGTTACATCTGTATTTCTTGGATCTCTTTCCTAGCCTTATTTCTGTGGAATCTGAGAACAGGTGTTTCGGATCCCTTTGAAGACTATAGGGCCAAAGGAAATATCCTCCGATAACAAAGAGAAAGAAGCTTTCTGAGAAACTTCTTTGTGTTCTGTGAAATCATCTCACAGAGTTACAGCTTTCCCCTCAAGAAGCCTTTCGCTAAGACAGTTCTTGTGGAATTGACAAAGTGATATTTGGAAGGCCATAGAGCGCTATGGTGAAAAAGGAAATATCCTCAGATGAAATCTGATAAGAAGCTTTCTGAGAAACTGCTTAGTGTTCTGTTAATTCATCTCACAGAGTTACATCTGTATTTCGTGGATCTCTTTGCTACCCTTATTTCTGTGGAATCTGAGAACAGATATTTCGGATCCCTTTGAAGTCTATAGGGCCAAAGGAAATATCCTCCGATAACAAAGAGAAAGAAGCTTTCTGAGAAACTTCTTTGTGTTCTGTGAAATCATCTCACAGAGTTACAGCTTTCCCCTCAAGAAGCCTTTCGCTAAGACAGTTGTTGTGGAATCGGCAAAGTGATATTTGGAAGCCCATAGAGGGCTATGGTGAAAAAGGAAATATCCTCAGATGAAATCTGGAAAGAAGCTTTCTGAGAAACTGCTTAGTGTTCTGTTAATTCATCTCACAGAGTTACATCTGTATTTCGTGGATCTCTTTGCTAGCCTTATTTCTGTGGAATCTGAGAACAGATATTTCGGATCACTTTGAAGACTATAGGGCCAAAGGAAATATCCTCCGATAACAAAGAGAAAGAAGCTTTCTGAGGAATTTCTTTGTGTTCCGTGAAATCATCTCACAGAGTTACAGCTTTCCCCTCAAGAAGCCTTTCGCTAAGACAGTTCTTGTGGAATTGGCAAAGTGATATTTGGAAGCCCATAGAGGGCTATGGTGAAAAAGGAAATATCCTCAGATGAAATCTGGAAAGAAGCTTTCTGAGAAACTGCTTAGTGTTCTGTTAATTCATCTCACAGAGTTACATCTGTATTTCGTGGATCTTTTAGTTAGCCTTATTTCTGTGGAATCTGAGAACAGATATTTCGGATCCCTTTGAAGACTATAGGGCCAAAGGAAATATCATCCGATAACAAAGAGAAAGAAGCTTTCTGAGAAACTTCTTCGTGTTCTGTGAAGTCATCTCTCAGAGTTACAGCTTTCCCCTCAAGAAGCCTTTCGCTAAGACAGTTCTTTTGGAATTGGCAAAGTGATATTTGGAAGCCCATAGAGGGCTATGGTGAAAAAGGAAATATCCTCAGATGAAATCTGGAAAGAAGCTTTCTGAGAAACTGCTTAGTGTTCTGTTAATTCATCTCACAGAGTTACATCTGTATTTCGTGGATCTCTTTGCTAGTCTTATTTCTGTGGAATCTGAGAACAGATATTTCGGATCCCTTTGAAGACTACAGGGCCAAAGTAAATATCCTCCGATAACAAAGAGAAAGAAGCTTTCTGAGAAAGTTCTTTTTGTTCTGTGAAATCATCTCACAGAGTTACAGCTTTCTCCTCAAGAAGCCTTTCGCTAAGACAGTTCTTGTGGAATTGGCAAAGTGATATTTGGAAGCCCATAGAGGGCTATGGTGAAAAAGGAAATATCCTCAGATGAAATCTGGAAAGAAGCTTTCTGAGAAACTGCTCTGTGATGTGTGAATTCATCTCACAGAGTTACATCTGTGTTTCGTGGATCTCTTTGCTAGCCTTATTTCTGTGGAATCTGAGAACAGATATTTCGGATCCCTTTGAAGACTATAGGGCCAAAGGAAATATCCTCCGATAACAAAGAGAAAGAAGCTTTCTGAGAAACTTCTTTGTGTTCTGTGAAATCATCTCACAGAGTTACAGCTTTCCCCTCCAGAAGCCTTTCGATAAGACAGTTCTAGTGGAATTGGCAAAGTGATATATGGAAGCTCATAGACGGCCATGGTGAAAAAGGAAATATCCTCAGATGAAATCTGGAAAGAAGCTTTCTGAGAAACTACTTAGTGTTCTGTGAATTCATCTCACAGAGTTACATCTGTATTTCGTGGATCTCTTTGCTAGCCTTATTTCTGTGGATTCTGAGAAGAGACATTTCGGATCCCTTTGAAGACTATATGGCCAAAGGAAATATCCTCCGATAACAAAGAGAAAGAAGCTTTCTGAGAAACTTCTTTGTGTTCTGTGAAATCATCTCACAGAGTTACAGCTTTCCCCTCAAGAAGCCTTTCGCTAAGACAGTTCTTGTGGAATTGGCAAAGTGATATTTGGAAGCCCATAGAGGGCTATGGTGAAAAAGGAAATATCCTCAGATGAAATCTGGAAAGAAGCTTTCTGAGAAACTGCTTAGTGTGCTGTTAATTCATCTCACAGAGTTACATCTGTATTTCGTGGATCTCTTTGCTAGCCTTATTTCTGTGGAATCTGAGAACAGATATTTCGGATCCCTTTGAAGACTATAGGGCCAAAGGAAATATCCTCCGATAACAAAGAGAAAGAAGCTTTCTGAGAAACTTCTTTGTGTTCTGTGAAATCATCTCACAGAGTTACAGCTTTCCCCTCAAGAAGCCTTTCGCTAAGACAGTTCTTGTGGAATTGACAAAGTGATATTTGGAAGGCCATAGAGCGCTATGGTGAAAAAGGAAATATCCTCAGATGAAATCTGATAAGAAGCTTTCTGAGAAACTGCTTAGTGTTCTGTTAATTCATCTCACAGAGTTACATCTGTATTTCGTGGATCTCTTTGCTACCCTTATTTCTGTGGAATCTGAGAACAGATATTTCGGATCCCTTTGAAGTCTATAGGGCCAAAGGAAATATCCTCCGATAACAAAGAGAAAGAAGCTTTCTGAGAAACTTCTTTGTGTTCTGTGAAATCATCTCACAGAGTTACAGCTTTCCCCTCAAGAAGCCTTTCGCTAAGACAGTTGTTGTGGAATCGGCAAAGTGATATTTGGAAGCCCATAGAGGGCTATGGTGAAAAAGGAAATATCCTCAGATGAAATCTGGAAAGAAGCTTTCTGAGAAACTGCTTAGTGTTCTGTTAATTCATCTCACAGAGTTACATCTGTATTTCGTGGATCTCTTTGCTAGCCTTATTTCTGTGGAATCTGAGAACAGATATTTCGGATCCCTTTGAAGACTATAGGGCCAAAGGAAATATCCTCCGATAACAAAGAGAAAGAAGCTTTCTGAGGAATTTCTTTGTGTTCCGTGAAATCATCTCACAGAGTTACAGCTTTCCCCTCAAGAAGCCTTTCGCTAAGACAGTTCTTGTGGAATTGGCAAAGTGATATTTGGAAGCCCATAGAGGGCTATGGTGAAAAAGGAAATATCCTCAGATGAAATCTGGAAAGAAGCTTTCTGAGAAACTGCTTAGTGTTCTGTTAATTCATCTCACAGAGTTACATCTGTATTTCGTGGATCTCTTAGTTAGCCTTATTTCTGTGGAATCTGAGAACAGATATTTCGGATCCCTTTGAAGACTATAGGGCCAAAGGAAATATCATCCGATAACAAAGAGAAAGAAGCTTTCTGAGAAACTTCTTCGTGTTCTGTGAAGTCATCTCTCAGAGTTACAGCTTTCCCCTCAAGAAGCCTTTCGCTAAGACAGTTCTTTTGGAATTGGCAAAGTGATATTTGGAAGCCCATAGAGGGCTATGGTGAAAAAGGAAATATCCTCAGATGAAATCTGGAAAGAAGCTTTCTGAGAAACTGCTTAGTGTTCTGTTAATTCATCTCACAGAGTTACATCTGTATTTCGTGGATCTCTTTGCTAGCCTTATTTCTGTGGAATCTGAGAACAGATATTTCGGATCCCTTTGAAGACAACAGGGCCAAAGTAAATATCCTCCGATAACAAAGAGAAAGAAGCTTTCTGAGAAAGTTCTTTTTGTTCTGTGAAATCATCTCACAGAGTTACAGCTTTCTCCTCAAGAAGCCTTTCGCTAAGACAGTTCTTGTGGAATTGGCAAAGTGATATTTGGAAGCCCATAGAGGGCTATGGTGAAAAAGGAAATATCCTCAGATGAAATCTGGAAAGAAGCTTTCTGAGAAACTGCTCTGTGATGTGTGAATTCATCTCACAGAGTTACATCTGTGTTTCGTGGATCTCTTTGCTAGCCTTATTTCTGTGGAATCTGAGAACAGATATTTCGGATCCCTTTGAAGACTATAGGGCCAAAGGAAATATCCTCCGATAACAAAGAGAAAGAAGCTTTCTGAGAAACTTCTTTGTGTTCTGTGAAATCATCTCACAGAGTTACAGCTTTCCCCTCCAGAAGCCTTTCGATAAGACAGTTCTAGTGGAATTGGCAAAGTGATATATGGAAGCCCATAGACGGCCATGGTGAAAAAGGAAATATCCTCAGATGAAATCTGGAAAGAAGCTTTCTGAGAAACTACTTAGTGTTCTGTGAATTCATCTCACAGAGTTACATCTGTATTTCGTGGATCTCTTTGCTAGCCTTATTTCTGTGGATTCTGAGAAGAGACATTTCGGATCCCTTTGAAGACTATATGGCCAAAGGAAATATCCTCCGATAACAAAGAGAAAGAAGCTTTCTGAGAAACTTCTTTGTGTTCTGTGAAATCATCTCACAGAGTTACAGCTTTCCCCTCAAGAAGCCTTTCGCTAAGACAGTTCTTGTGGAATTGGCAAAGTGATATTTGGAAGCCCATAGAGGGCTATGGTGAAAAAGGAAATATCCTCAGATGAAATCTGGAAAGAAGCTTTCTGAGAAACTGCTTAGTGTGCTGTTAATTCATCTCACAGAGTTACATCTGTATTTCGTGGATCTCTTTGCTAGCCTTATTTCTGTGGAATCTGAGAACAGATATTTCGGATCCCTTTGAAGACTATAGGGCCAAAGGAAATATCCTCCGATAACAAAGAGAAAGAAGCTTTCTGAGAAACTTCTTTGTGTTCTGTGAAATCATCTCAAAGAATTACAGCTTTTCCCTCAAGAAGCCTTTCGCTAAGACAGTTCTTGTGGAATTGGCAAAGTGATATTTGCAAGCCCATAGAGGGCTCTGGTGAAAAAGGAAATATCCTCAGATGAAATCTGGAAAGAAGCTTTCTGAGAAACTGCTTAGTGTTCTGTGAATTCATCTCACAGAGTTACATCTGTATTTTGAGGATCTCTTTGCTAGCCTTATTTCTGTGGAATCTGAGAACAGATATTTCGGATCCCTTTGAAGACTATAGGGCCAAAGGAAATATCCTCCGATAACAAAGAGAAAGAAGCTTTCTGAGAAACTTCTTTGTGTTCTGTGAAATCATCTCACGGAGTTACAGCTTTCCCCTCAAGAAGCCTTTCGCTAAGACAGTTCTTGTGGAATTGGCAAAGTGATATTTGGAAGCCCATAGAGGGCTATGGTGAAAAAGTAAATATCCTCAGATGAAATCTGGAAAGAAGCTTTCTGAGAAACTGCTCTGTGATGTGTGACTTCCACTCACAGAGTTACATCTGTATTTCGTGGATCTCATTGCTAGCCTTATTTCTGTGGAATCTGAGAACAGGTGTTTCGGATCCCTTTGAAGACTATAGGGCCAAAGGAAATATCCTCCGATAACAAAGAGAAAGAAGCTTTCTGAGAAACTTCTTTGTGTTCTGTGAAATCATCTCACAGAGTTACAGCTTTCCCCTCAAGAAGCCTTTCGCTAAGACAGTTCTTGTGGAATTGGCAAAGTGATATTTGGAAGGCCATAGAGCGCTATGGTGAAAAAGGAAATATCCTCAGATGAAATCTGATAAGAAGCTTTCTGAGAAACTGCTTAGTGTTCTGTTAATTCATCTCACAGAGTTACATGTGTATTTCGTGGATCTCTTTGCTAGCCTTATTTCTGTGGAATCTGAGAACAGATATTTCGGATCCCTTTGAAGTCTATAGGGCCAAAGGAAATATCCTCCGATAACAAAGAGAAAGAAGCTTTCTGAGAAACTTCTTTGTGTTCTGTGAAATCATCTCACAGAGTTACAGCTTTCCCCTCAAGAAGCCTTTCGCTAAGACAGTTGTTGTGGAATCGGCAAAGTGATATTTGGAAGCCCATAGAGGGCTATGGTGAAAAAGGAAATATCCTCAGATGAAATCTGGAAAGAAGCTTTCTGAGAAACTGCTCTGTGATGTGTGAATTCATCTCACAGAGTTACATCTGTATTTCGTGGATCTCTTTGCTAGCCTTATTTCTGTGGAATCTGAGAACAGATATTTCGGATCCCTTTGAAGACTATAGGGCCAAAGGAAATATCCTCCGATAACAAAGAGAAAGAAGCTTTCTGAGAAACTTCTTTGTGTTCTGTGAAATCATCTCACAGAGTTACAGCTTTCCCCTCCAGAAGCCTTTCGATAAGACAGTTCTTGTGGAATTGGCAAAGTGATATTTGGAAGCCCTTAGACGGCCATGGTGAAAAAGGAAATATCCTCAGATGAAATCTGGAAAGAAGCTTTCTGAGAAACTACTTAGTGTTCTGTGAATTCATCTCACAGAGTTACATCTGTATTTCGTGCATCTCTTTGCTAGCCTTATTTCTGTGGATTCTGAGAACAGATATTTCGGATCCCTTTGAAGACTATAGGGCCAAAGGAAATATCCTCCGATAACAAAGAGAAAGAAGCTTTCTGAGAAACTTCTTTGTGTTCTGTGAAATCATCTCACAGAGTTACAGTTTTCCCCTCAAGAAGCCTTTCGCTAAGACAGGTCTTGTGGAATTGGCAAAGTGATATTTGGAAGCCCATAAAGGGCTATGGTGAAAAAGGAAATATCCTCAGATGAAATCTGGAAAGAAGCTTTCTGAGAAACTGCTTAGTGTTCTGTTAATTCATCTCACAGAGTTACATCTGTATTTCGTGGATCTCTTTGCTAGCCTTATTTCTGTGGAATCTGAGAACAGAAATTTCGGATCCCTTTGAAGACTATAGGGCCAAAGGAAATATCCTCCGATAACAAAGAGAAAGAAGATTTCTGAGGAATTTCTTTGTGTTCCGTGAAATCATCTCACAGAGTTACAGCTTTCCCCTCAAGAAGCCTTTCGCTAAGACAGTTCTAGTGGAATTGGCAAAGTGATATATGGATGCCCATAGACGGCCATGGTGAAAAAGGAAATATCCTCAGATGAAATCTGGAAAGAAGCTTTCTGAGAAACTAGTTAGTGTTCTGTGAATTCATCTCACAGAGTTACATCTGTATTTCGTGGATCTCTTTGCTAGCCTTATTTCTGTGGATTCTGAGAAGAGACATTTCGGATCCCTTTGAAGACTATATGGCCAAAGGAAATATCCTCCGATAACAAAGAGAAAGAAGCTTTCTGAGAAACTTCTTTGTGTTCTGTGAAATCATCTCACAGAGTTACAGCTTTCCCCTCAAGAAGCCTTTCGCTAAGACAGTTCTTGTGGAATTGGCAAAGTGATATTTGGAAGCCCATAGAGGGCTATGGTGAAAAAGGAAATATCCTCAGATGAAATCTGGAAAGAAGCTTTCTGAGAAACTGCTTAGTGTGCTGTTAATTCATCTCACAGAGTTACATCTGTATTTCGTGGATCTCTTTGCTAGCCTTATTTCTGTGGAATCTGAGAACAGATATTTCGGATCCCTTTGAAGACTATAGGGCCAAAGGAAATATCCTCCGATAACAAAGAGAAAGAAGCTTTCTGAGAAACTTCTTTGTGTTCTGTGAAATCATCTCAAAGAATTACAGCTTTTCCCTCAAGAAGCCTTTCGCTAAGACAGTTCTTGTGGAATTGGCAAAGTGATATTTGCAAGCCCATAGAGGGCTCTGGTGAAAAAGGAAATATCCTCAGATGAAATCTGGAAAGAAGCTTTCTGAGAAACTGCTTAGTGTTCTGTTAATTCATCTCACAGAGTTACATCTGTATTTTGAGGATCTCTTTGCTAGCCTTATTTCTGTGGAATCTGAGAACAGATATTTCGGATCCCTTTGAAGACTATAGGGACAAAGGAAATATCCTCCGATAACAAAGAGAAAGAAGCTTTCTGAGAAACTTCTTTGTGTTCTGTGAAATCATCTCACGGAGTTACAGCTTTCCCCTCAAGAAGCCTTTCGCTAAGACAGTTCTTGTGGAATTGGCAAAGTGATATTTGGAAGCCCATAGAGGGCTATGGTGAAAAAGTAAATATCCTCAGATGAAATCTGGAAAGAAGCTTTCTGAGAAACTGCTCTGTAATGTGTGACTTCCACTCACAGAGTTACATCTGTATTTCGTGGATCTCATTGCTAGCCATATTTCTGTGGAATCTGAGAACAGGTGTGTCGGATCCCTTTGAAGACTATAGGGCCAAAGGAAATATCCTCCGATAACAAAGAGAAAGAAGCTTTCTGAGAAACTTCTTTGTGTTCTGTGAAATCATCTCACAGAGTTACAGCTTTCCCCTCAAGAAGCCTTTCGCTAAGACAGTTCTTGTGGAATTGTCAAAGTGATATTTGGAAGGCCATAGAGCGCTATGGTGAAAAAGGAAATATCCTCAGATGAAATCTGATAAGAAGCTTTCTGAGAAACTGCTTAGTGTTCTGTTAATTCATCTCACAGAGTTACATCTGTATTTCGTGGATCTCTTTGCTACCCTTATTTCTGTGGAATCTGAGAACAGATATTTCGTATCCCTTTGAAGTCTATAGGGCCAAAGGAAATATCCTCCGATAACAAAGAGAAAGAAGCTTTCTGAGAAACTTCTTTGTGTTCTGTGAAATCATCTCACAGAGTTACAGCTTTCCCCTCAAGAAGCCTTTCGCTAAGACAGTTGTTGTGGAATCGGCAAAGTGATATTTGGAAGCCCATAGAGGGCTATGGTGAAAAAGGAAATATCCTCAGATGAAATATGGAAAAAAGCTTTCTGAGAAATTGCTTAGTGTTCTGTCAATTCATCTCACTGAGTTACATCTGTATTTCGTGGATCTCTTTGCTAGCCTTATTTCTGTGGAATCTGAGAACAGATATTTCGGATCCCTTTGAAGACTATAGGGCCAAAGGAAATATCCTCCGATAACAAAGAGAAAGAAGCTTTCTGAGGAATTTCTTTGTGTTCCGTGAAATCATCTCACAGAGTTACAGCTTTCCCCTCAAGAAGCCTTTCGCTAAGACAGTTCTTGTGGAATTGGCAAAGTGATATTTGGAAGCCCATAGAGGGCTATGGTGAAAAAGGAAATATCCTCAGATGAAATCTGGAAAGAAGCTTTCTGAGAAACTGCTTAGTGTTCTGTTAATTCATCTCACAGAGTTACATCTGTATTTCGTGGATCTCTTTGCGAGCCTTATTTCTGTGGAATCTGAGAACAGATATTTCGGATCCCTTTGAAGACTACAGGGCCAAAATAAATATCCTCCGATAACAAAGAGAAAGAAGCTTTCTGAGAAAGTTCTTTTTGTTCTGTGAAATCATCTCACAGAGTTACAGATTTCCCCTCCAGAAGCCTTTCGATAAGACAGTTCTAGTGGAATTGGCAAAGTGATATATGGAAGCCCATAGACGGCCATGGTGAAAAAGGAAATATCCTCAGATGAAATCTGGAAAGAAGCTTTCTGAGAAACTGCTTAGTGTTCTGTTAATTCATCTCACAGAGTTACATGTGTATTTCGTGGATCTCTTTGCTAGCCTTATTTCTGTGGAATCTGAGAACAGATATTTCGGATCCCTATGAAGACTATAGGGCCAAAGGAAATATCCTCCGATAACAAAGAGAAAGAAGCTTTCTGAGAAACTTCTTTGTGTTCTGTGAAATCATCTCACAGAGTTACAGCTTTCCCCTCAAGAAGCCTTTCGCTAAGACAGTTCTTGTGGAAATGGCAACGTGATATTTGGAAGCCCATAGAGGGCTATGGTGAAAAAGGAAATATCCTCAGATGAAATCTGGAAAGAAGCTTTCTGAGAATCTGCTTAGTGTTCTCTTAATTCATCTCACACAGTTAAATCTGTATTTCGTGGATCTCTTTGCTAGCCTTATTTCTGTGGAATCTGGGAACAGATATTTCGGATCCCTTTGAAGACTATAGGGCCAAAGGAAATATCCTGCGATAACAAAGAGAAAGAAGCTTTCTGAGAAACTTCTTTGTGTTCTATGAAATCATCTCACAGAGTTACAGCTTTCCCCTTAAGAAGCCTTTCGCTAAGACAGTTCTTGTGGAATTGGCAAAGTGATATTTGGAAGCCCATAGAGGGCTATGGTGAAAAAGGAAATATCCTCAGATGAAATCTGGAAAGAAGCTTTCTGAGAAACTGCTTAGTGTTCTGTGAATTCATCTCACAGAGTTACATCTGTATTTCGTGGATCTCTTTGCTAGCCTTATTTCTGTGGAATCTGAGAACAGATATTTCGGATCCCTTTGAAGACTATAGGGCCAAAGGAAATATCCTCCGATAACAAAGAGAAAGAAGCTTTCTGAGAAACTTCTTTGTGTTCTGTGAAATCATCTCACAGAGTTACAGCTTTCCCCTCAAGAAGACTTTAACTAAGACAGTTCTTGTGAAATTGGCAAAGAGATATTTGGAAGCCTATAGAGGGCTATGGTGAAAAAGGAAATATCCTCAGATGAAATCTGGAAAGAAGATTTCTGAGAAACTGCTTAGTGTTCTGTTAATTCATCTCACAGAGTTACAAGTGTATTTCGTGGATCTCTTTGCTAGCCTTATTTCTGTGGAATCTGAGAACAGATATTTCGGATCCCTATGAAGACTATAGGGCCAAAGGAAATATCCTCCGATAACAAAGAGAAAGAAGCTTTCTGAGAAACTTCTTTGTGTTCTGTGAAATCATCTCACAGAGTTACAGCTTTCCCCTCAAGAAGCCTTTCGCTAAGACAGTTCTTGTGGAAATGGCAACGTGATATTTGGAAGCCCATAGAGGGCTATGGTGAAAAAGGAAATATCCTCAGATGAAATCTGGAAAGAAGCTTTCTGAGAAACTGCTTAGTGTTCTGTGAATTCATCTCACAGAGTTACATCTGTATTTCGTGGATCTCTTTGCTAGCCTTATTTCTGTGTAATCTGAGAACAGATATTTCGGATCCCTTTGAAGACTATGGGGCCAAAGGAAATATCCTGCGATAACAAAGAGAAAGAAGCTTTCTGAGAAACTTCTTTGTGTTCTGTGAAATCATCTCACAGAGTTACAGCTTTCCCCTCAAGAAGCCTTTCGCTAAGACAGTTCTTGTGGAATTGGCAAAGTGATATTTGGAAGCCCATAGAGGGCTATGGTGAAAAAGGAAATATCCTCAGATGAAATCTGGAAAGAAGCTTTCTGAGAAACTGCTCTGTGATGTGTGACTTCCACTCAGAGAGTTACATCTGTATTTCTTGGATCTCTTTCCTAGCCTTATTTCTGTGGAATCTGAGAACAGGTGTTTCGGATCCCTTTGAAGACTATAGGGCCAAAGGAAATATCCTCCGATAACAAAGAGAAAGAAGCTTTCTGAGAAACTTCTTTGTGTTCTGTGAAATCATCTCACAGAGTTACAGCTTTCCCCTCAAGAAGCATTTCGCTAAGACAGTTCTTGTGGAATTGACAAAGTGATATTTGGAAGGCCATAGAGCGCTATGGTGAAAAAGGAAATATCCTCAGATGAAATCTGATAAGAAGCTTTCTGAGAAACTGCTTAGTGTTCTGTAAATTCATCTCACAGAGTTACATCTGTATTTCGTGGATCTCTTTGCTACCCTTATTTCTGTGGAATCTGAGAACAGATATTTCGGATCCCTTTGAAGTCTATAGGGCCAAAGGAAATATCCTCCGATAACAAAGAGAAAGAAGCTTTCTGAGAAACTTCTTTGTGTTCTGTGAAATCATCTCACAGAGTTACAGCTTTCCCCTCAAGAAGCCTTTCGCTAAGACAGTTGTTGTGGAATCGGCAAAGTGATATTTGGAAGCCCATAGAGGGCTATGGTGAAAAAGGAAATATCCTCAGATGAAATCTGGAAAGAAGCTTTCTGAGAAACTGCTTAGTGTTCTGTTAATTCATCTCACAGAGTTACATCTGTATTTCGTGGATCTCTTTGCTAGCCTTATTTCTGTGGAATCTGAGAACAGATATTTCGGATCACTTTGAAGACTATAGGGCCAAAGGAAATATCCTCCGATAACAAAGAGAAAGAAGCTTTCTGAGGAATTTCTTTGTGTTCCGTGAAATCATCTCACAGAGTTACAGCTTTCCCCTCAAGAAGCCTTTCGCTAAGACAGTTCTTGTGGAATTGGCAAAGTGATATTTGGAAGCCCATAGAGGGCTATGGTGAAAAAGGAAATATCCTCAGATGAAATCTGGAAAGAAGCTTTCTGAGAAACTGCTTAGTGTTCTGTTAATTCATCTCACAGAGTTACATCTGTATTTCGTGTATCTCTTAGTTAGCCTTATTTCTGTGGAATCTGAGAACAGATATTTCGGATCCCTTTGAAGACTATAGGGCCAAAGGAAATATCATCCGATAACAAAGAGAAAGAAGCTTTCTGAGAAACTTCTTCGTGTTCTGTGAAGTCATCTCTCAGAGTTACAGCTTTCCCCTCAAGAAGCCTTTCGCTAAGACAGTTCTTTTGGAATTGGCAAAGTGATATTTGGAAGCCCATAGAGGGCTATGGTGAAAAAGGAAATATCCTCAGATGAAATCTGGAAAGAAGCTTTCTGAGAAACTGCTCTGTGATGTGTGAATTCATCTCACAGAGTTACATCTGTATTTCGTGGATCTCTTTGCTAGCCTTATTTCTGTGGAATCTGAGAACAGATATTTCGGATCCCTTTGAAGACTACAGGGCCAAAGTAAATATCCTCCGATAACAAAGAGAAAGAAGCTTTCTGAGAAAGTTCTTTTTGTTCTGTGAAATCATCTCACAGAGTTACAGCTTTCTCCTCAAGAAGCCTTTCGCTAAGACAGTTCTTGTGGAATTGGCAAAGTGATATTTGGAAGCCCATAGAGGGCTATGGTGAAAAAGGAAATATCCTCAGATGAAATCTGGAAAGAAGCTTTCTGAGAAACTGCTCTGTGATGTGTGAATTCATCTCACAGAGTTACATCTGTGTTTCGTGGATCTCTTTGCTAGCCTTATTTCTGTGGAATCTGAGAACAGATATTTCGGATCCCTTTGAAGACTATAGGGCCAAAGGAAATATCCTCCGATAACAAAGAGAAAGAAGCTTTCTGAGAAACTTCTTTGTGTTCTGTGAAATCATCTCACAGAGTTACAGCTTTCCCCTCCAGAAGCCTTTCGATAAGACAGTTCTAGTGGAATTGGCAAAGTGATATATGGAAGCTCATAGACGGCCATGGTGAAAAAGGAAATATCCTCAGATGAAATCTGGAAAGAAGCTTTCTGAGAAACTACTTAGTGTTCTGTGAATTCATCTCACAGAGTTACATCTGTATTTCGTGGATCTCTTTGCTAGCCTTATTTCTGTGGATTCTGAGAAGAGACATTTCGGATCCCTTTGAAGACTATATGGCCAAAGGAAATATCCTCCGATAACAAAGAGAAAGAAGCTTTCTGAGAAACT
Organism: Macaca nemestrina; assembly: GCF_043159975.1. Taxonomy (NCBI): domain Eukaryota; kingdom Metazoa; phylum Chordata; class Mammalia; order Primates; family Cercopithecidae; genus Macaca; species Macaca nemestrina. The sequence goes on from NC_092125.1 coordinate 92,965,577, forward strand.
TCTTTGTGTTCTGTGAAATCATCTCACAGAGTTACAGCTTTCCCCTCAAGAAGCCTTTCGCTAAGACAGTTCTTGTGGAATTGGCAAAGTGATATTTGGAAGCCCATAGAGGGCTATGGTGAAAAAGGAAATATCCTCAGATGAAATCTGGAAAGAAGCTTTCTGAGAAACTGCTTAGTGTGCTGTTAATTCATCTCACAGAGTTACATCTGTATTTCGTGGATCTCTTTGCTAGCCTTATTTCTGTGGAATCTGAGAACAGATATTTCGGATCCCTTTGAAGACTATAGGGCCAAAGGAAATATCCTCCGATAACAAAGAGAAAGAAGCTTTCTGAGAAACTTCTTTGTGTTCTGTGAAATCATCTCACAGAGTTACAGCTTTCCCCTCAAGAAGCCTTTCGCTAAGACAGTTCTTGTGGAATTGACAAAGTGATATTTGGAAGGCCATAGAGCGCTATGGTGAAAAAGGAAATATCCTCAGATGAAATCTGATAAGAAGCTTTCTGAGAAACTGCTTAGTGTTCTGTTAATTCATCTCACAGAGTTACATCTGTATTTCGTGGATCTCTTTGCTACCCTTATTTCTGTGGAATCTGAGAACAGATATTTCGGATCCCTTTGAAGTCTATAGGGCCAAAGGAAATATCCTCCGATAACAAAGAGAAAGAAGCTTTCTGAGAAACTTCTTTGTGTTCTGTGAAATCATCTCACAGAGTTACAGCTTTCCCCTCAAGAAGCCTTTCGCTAAGACAGTTGTTGTGGAATCGGCAAAGTGATATTTGGAAGCCCATAGAGGGCTATGGTGAAAAAGGAAATATCCTCAGATGAAATCTGGAAAGAAGCTTTCTGAGAAACTGCTTAGTGTTCTGTTAATTCATCTCACAGAGTTACATCTGTATTTCGTGGATCTCTTTGCTAGCCTTATTTCTGTGGAATCTGAGAACAGATATTTCGGATCCCTTTGAAGACTATAGGGCCAAAGGAAATATCCTCCGATAACAAAGAGAAAGAAGCTTTCTGAGAAACTTCTTTGTGTTCTGTGAAATCATCTCACAGAGTTACAGCTTTCCCCTCCAGAAGCCTTTCGATAAGACAGTTCTAGTGGAATTGGCAAAGTGATATATGGAAGCTCATAGACGGCCATGGTGAAAAAGGAAATATCCTCAGATGAAATCTGGAAAGAAGCTTTCTGAGAAACTACTTAGTGTTCTGTGAATTCATCTCACAGAGTTACATCTGTATTTCGTGGATCTCTTTGCTAGCCTTATTTCTGTGGATTCTGAGAAGAGACATTTCGGATCCCTTTGAAGACTATATGGCCAAAGGAAATATCCTCCGATAACAAAGAGAAAGAAGCTTTCTGAGAAACTTCTTTGTGTTCTGTGAAATCATCTCACAGAGTTACAGCTTTCCCCTCAAGAAGCCTTTCGCTAAGACAGTTCTTGTGGAATTGGCAAAGTGATATTTGGAAGCCCATAGAGGGCTATGGTGAAAAAGGAAATATCCTCAGATGAAATCTGGAAAGAAGCTTTCTGAGAAACTGCTTAGTGTGCTGTTAATTCATCTCACAGAGTTACATCTGTATTTCGTGGATCTCTTTGCTAGCCTTATTTCTGTGGAATCTGAGAACAGATATTTCGGATCCCTTTGAAGACTATAGGGCCAAAGGAAATATCCTCCGATAACAAAGAGAAAGAAGCTTTCTGAGAAACTTCTTTGTGTTCTGTGAAATCATCTCACAGAGTTACAGCTTTCCCCTCAAGAAGCCTTTCGCTAAGACAGTTCTTGTGGAATTGACAAAGTGATATTTGGAAGGCCATAGAGCGCTATGGTGAAAAAGGAAATATCCTCAGATGAAATCTGATAAGAAGCTTTCTGAGAAACTGCTTAGTGTTCTGTTAATTCATCTCACAGAGTTACATCTGTATTTCGTGGATCTCTTTGCTACCCTTATTTCTGTGGAATCTGAGAACAGATATTTCGGATCCCTTTGAAGTCTATAGGGCCAAAGGAAATATCCTCCGATAACAAAGAGAAAGAAGCTTTCTGAGAAACTTCTTTGTGTTCTGTGAAATCATCTCACAGAGTTACAGCTTTCCCCTCAAGAAGCCTTTCGCTAAGACAGTTGTTGTGGAATCGGCAAAGTGATATTTGGAAGCCCATAGAGGGCTATGGTGAAAAAGGAAATATCCTCAGATGAAATCTGGAAAGAAGCTTTCTGAGAAACTGCTTAGTGTTCTGTTAATTCATCTCACAGAGTTACATCTGTATTTCGTGGATCTCTTTGCTAGCCTTATTTCTGTGGAATCTGAGAACAGATATTTCGGATCCCTTTGAAGACTATAGGGCCAAAGGAAATATCCTCCGATAACAAAGAGAAAGAAGCTTTCTGAGGAATTTCTTTGTGTTCCGTGAAATCATCTCACAGAGTTACAGCTTTCCCCTCAAGAAGCCTTTCGCTAAGACAGTTCTTGTGGAATTGGCAAAGTGATATTTGGAAGCCCATAGAGGGCTATGGTGAAAAAGGAAATATCCTCAGATGAAATCTGGAAAGAAGCTTTCTGAGAAACTGCTTAGTGTTCTGTTAATTCATCTCACAGAGTTACATCTGTATTTCGTGGATCTCTTAGTTAGCCTTATTTCTGTGGAATCTGAGAACAGATATTTCGGATCCCTTTGAAGACTATAGGGCCAAAGGAAATATCATCCGATAACAAAGAGAAAGAAGCTTTCTGAGAAACTTCTTCGTGTTCTGTGAAGTCATCTCTCAGAGTTACAGCTTTCCCCTCAAGAAGCCTTTCGCTAAGACAGTTCTTTTGGAATTGGCAAAGTGATATTTGGAAGCCCATAGAGGGCTATGGTGAAAAAGGAAATATCCTCAGATGAAATCTGGAAAGAAGCTTTCTGAGAAACTGCTCTGTGATGTGTGAATTCATCTCACAGAGTTACATCTGTGTTTCGTGGATCTCTTTGCTAGCCTTATTTCTGTGGAATCTGAGAACAGATATTTCGGATCCCTTTGAAGACTATAGGGCCAAAGGAAATATCCTCCGATAACAAAGAGAAAGAAGCTTTCTGAGAAACTTCTTTGTGTTCTGTGAAATCATCTCACAGAGTTACAGCTTTCCCCTCCAGAAGCCTTTCGATAAGACAGTTCTAGTGGAATTGGCAAAGTGATATATGGAAGCCCATAGACGGCCATGGTGAAAAAGGAAATATCCTCAGATGAAATCTGGAAAGAAGCTTTCTGAGAAACTACTTAGTGTTCTGTGAATTCATCTCACAGAGTTACATCTGTATTTCGTGGATCTCTTTGCTAGCCTTATTTCTGTGGATTCTGAGAAGAGACATTTCGGATCCCTTTGAAGACTATATGGCCAAAGGAAATATCCTCCGATAACAAAGAGAAAGAAGCTTTCTGAGAAACTTCTTTGTGTTCTGTGAAATCATCTCACAGAGTTACAGCTTTCCCCTCAAGAAGCCTTTCGCTAAGACAGTTCTTGTGGAATTGGCAAAGTGATATTTGGAAGCCCATAGAGGGCTATGGTGAAAAAGGAAATATCCTCAGATGAAATCTGGAAAGAAGCTTTCTGAGAAACTGCTTAGTGTGCTGTTAATTCATCTCACAGAGTTACATCTGTATTTCGTGGATCTCTTTGCTAGCCTTATTTCTGTGGAATCTGAGAACAGATATTTCGGATCCCTTTGAAGACTATAGGGCCAAAGGAAATATCCTCCGATAACAAAGAGAAAGAAGCTTTCTGAGAAACTTCTTTGTGTTCTGTGAAATCATCTCAAAGAATTACAGCTTTTCCCTCAAGAAGCCTTTCGCTAAGACAGTTCTTGTGGAATTGGCAAAGTGATATTTGCAAGCCCATAGAGGGCTCTGGTGAAAAAGGAAATATCCTCAGATGAAATCTGGAAAGAAGCTTTCTGAGAAACTGCTTAGTGTTCTGTTAATTCATCTCACAGAGTTACATCTGTATTTTGAGGATCTCTTTGCTAGCCTTATTTCTGTGGAATCTGAGAACAGATATTTCGGATCCCTTTGAAGACTATAGGGCCAAAGGAAATATCCTCCGATAACAAAGAGAAAGAAGCTTTCTGAGAAACTTCTTTGTGTTCTGTGAAATCATCTCACGGAGTTACAGCTTTCCCCTCAAGAAGCCTTTCGCTAAGACAGTTCTTGTGGAATTGGCAAAGTGATATTTGGAAGCCCATAGAGGGCTATGGTGAAAAAGTAAATATCCTCAGATGAAATCTGGAAAGAAGCTTTCTGAGAAACTGCTCTGTGATGTGTGACTTCCACTCACAGAGTTACATCTGTATTTCGTGGATCTCATTGCTAGCCTTATTTCTGTGGAATCTGAGAACAGGTGTTTCGGATCCCTTTGAAGACTATAGGGCCAAAGGAAATATCCTCCGATAACAAAGAGAAAGAAGCTTTCTGAGAAACTTCTTTGTGTTCTGTGAAATCATCTCACAGAGTTACAGCTTTCCCCTCAAGAAGCCTTTCGCTAAGACAGTTCTTGTGGAATTGGCAAAGTGATATTTGGAAGGCCATAGAGCGCTATGGTGAAAAAGGAAATATCCTCAGATGAAATCTGATAAGAAGCTTTCTGAGAAACTGCTTAGTGTTCTGTTAATTCATCTCACAGAGTTACATGTGTATTTCGTGGATCTCTTTGCTAGCCTTATTTCTGTGGAATCTGAGAACAGATATTTCGGATCCCTTTGAAGTCTATAGGGCCAAAGGAAATATCCTCCGATAACAAAGAGAAAGAAGCTTTCTGAGAAACTTCTTTGTGTTCTGTGAAATCATCTCACAGAGTTACAGCTTTCCCCTCAAGAAGCCTTTCGCTAAGACAGTTGTTGTGGAATCGGCAAAGTGATATTTGGAAGCCCATAGAGGGCTATGGTGAAAAAGGAAATATCCTCAGATGAAATCTGGAAAGAAGCTTTCTGAGAAACTGCTCTGTGATGTGTGAATTCATCTCACAGAGTTACATCTGTATTTCGTGGATCTCTTTGCTAGCCTTATTTCTGTGGAATCTGAGAACAGATATTTCGGATCCCTTTGAAGACTATAGGGCCAAAGGAAATATCCTCCGATAACAAAGAGAAAGAAGCTTTCTGAGAAACTTCTTTGTGTTCTGTGAAATCATCTCACAGAGTTACAGCTTTCCCCTCCAGAAGCCTTTCGATAAGACAGTTCTTGTGGAATTGGCAAAGTGATATTTGGAAGCCCTTAGACGGCCATGGTGAAAAAGGAAATATCCTCAGATGAAATCTGGAAAGAAGCTTTCTGAGAAACTACTTAGTGTTCTGTGAATTCATCTCACAGAGTTACATCTGTATTTCGTGCATCTCTTTGCTAGCCTTATTTCTGTGGATTCTGAGAACAGATATTTCGGATCCCTTTGAAGACTATAGGGCCAAAGGAAATATCCTCCGATAACAAAGAGAAAGAAGCTTTCTGAGAAACTTCTTTGTGTTCTGTGAAATCATCTCACAGAGTTACAGCTTTCCCCTAAAGAAGCCTTTCGCTAAGACAGGTCTTGTGGAATTGGCAAAGTGATATTTGGAAGCCCATAAAGGGCTATGGTGAAAAAGGAAATATCCTCAGATGAAATCTGGAAAGAAGCTTTCTCAGAAACTGCTTAGTGTTCTGTTAATTCATCTCACAGAGTTACATCTGTATTTCGTGGATCTCTTTGCTAGCCTTATTTCTGTGGAATCTGAGAACAGAAATTTCGGATCCCTTTGAAGACTATAGGGCCAAAGGAAATATCCTCCGATAACAAAGAGAAAGAAGATTTCTGAGGAATTTCTTTGTGTTCCGTGAAATCATCTCACAGAGTTACAGCTTTCCCCTCAAGAAGCCTTTCGCTAAGACAGTTCTAGTGGAATTGGCAAAGTGATATATGGATGCCCATAGACGGCCATGGTGAAAAAGGAAATATCCTCAGATGAAATCTGGAAAGAAGCTTTCTGAGAAACTAGTTAGTGTTCTGTGAATTCATCTCACAGAGTTACATCTGTATTTCGTGGATCTCTTTGCTAGCCTTATTTCTGTGGATTCTGAGAAGAGACATTTCGGATCCCTTTGAAGACTATATGGCCAAAGGAAATATCCTCCGATAACAAAGAGAAAGAAGCTTTCTGAGAAACTTCTTTGTGTTCTGTGAAATCATCTCACAGAGTTACAGCTTTCCCCTCAAGAAGCCTTTCGCTAAGACAGTTCTTGTGGAATTGGCAAAGTGATATTTGGAAGCCCATAGAGGGCTATGGTGAAAAAGGAAATATCCTCAGATGAAATCTGGAAAGAAGCTTTCTGAGAAACTGCTTAGTGTGCTGTTAATTCATCTCACAGAGTTACATCTGTATTTCGTGGATCTCTTTGCTAGCCTTATTTCTGTGGAATCTGAGAACAGATATTTCGGATCCCTTTGAAGACTATAGGGCCAAAGGAAATATCCTCCGATAACAAAGAGAAAGAAGCTTTCTGAGAAACTTCTTTGTGTTCTGTGAAATCATCTCAAAGAATTACAGCTTTTCCCTCAAGAAGCCTTTCGCTAAGACAGTTCTTGTGGAATTGGCAAAGTGATATTTGCAAGCCCATAGAGGGCTCTGGTGAAAAAGGAAATATCCTCAGATGAAATCTGGAAAGAAGCTTTCTGAGAAACTGCTTAGTGTTCTGTTAATTCATCTCACAGAGTTACATCTGTATTTTGAGGATCTCTTTGCTAGCCTTATTTCTGTGGAATCTGAGAACAGATATTTCGGATCCCTTTGAAGACTATAGGGACAAAGGAAATATCCTCCGATAACAAAGAGAAAGAAGCTTTCTGAGAAACTTCTTTGTGTTCTGTGAAATCATCTCACGGAGTTACAGCTTTCCCCTCAAGAAGCCTTTCGCTAAGACAGTTCTTGTGGAATTGGCAAAGTGATATTTGGAAGCCCATAGAGGGCTATGGTGAAAAAGTAAATATCCTCAGATGAAATCTGGAAAGAAGCTTTCTGAGAAACTGCTCTGTAATGTGTGACTTCCACTCACAGAGTTACATCTGTATTTCGTGGATCTCATTGCTAGCCATATTTCTGTGGAATCTGAGAACAGGTGTGTCGGATCCCTTTGAAGACTATAGGGCCAAAGGAAATATCCTCCGATAACAAAGAGAAAGAAGCTTTCTGAGAAACTTCTTTGTGTTCTGTGAAATCATCTCACAGAGTTACAGCTTTCCCCTCAAGAAGCCTTTCGCTAAGACAGTTCTTGTGGAATTGTCAAAGTGATATTTGGAAGGCCATAGAGCGCTATGGTGAAAAAGGAAATATCCTCAGATGAAATCTGATAAGAAGCTTTCTGAGAAACTGCTTAGTGTTCTGTTAATTCATCTCACAGAGTTACATCTGTATTTCGTGGATCTCTTTGCTACCCTTATTTCTGTGGAATCTGAGAACAGATATTTCGTATCCCTTTGAAGTCTATAGGGCCAAAGGAAATATCCTCCGATAACAAAGAGAAAGAAGCTTTCTGAGAAACTTCTTTGTGTTCTGTGAAATCATCTCACAGAGTTACAGCTTTCCCCTCAAGAAGCCTTTCGCTAAGACAGTTGTTGTGGAATCGGCAAAGTGATATTTGGAAGCCCATAGAGGGCTATGGTGAAAAAGGAAATATCCTCAGATGAAATATGGAAAAAAGCTTTCTGAGAAATTGCTTAGTGTTCTGTCAATTCATCTCACTGAGTTACATCTGTATTTCGTGGATCTCTTTGCTAGCCTTATTTCTGTGGAATCTGAGAACAGATATTTCGGATCCCTTTGAAGACTATAGGGCCAAAGGAAATATCCTCCGATAACAAAGAGAAAGAAGCTTTCTGAGGAATTTCTTTGTGTTCCGTGAAATCATCTCACAGAGTTACAGCTTTCCCCTCAAGAAGCCTTTCGCTAAGACAGTTCTTGTGGAATTGGCAAAGTGATATTTGGAAGCCCATAGAGGGCTATGGTGAAAAAGGAAATATCCTCAGATGAAATCTGGAAAGAAGCTTTCTGAGAAACTGCTTAGTGTTCTGTTAATTCATCTCACAGAGTTACATCTGTATTTCGTGGATCTCTTTGCGAGCCTTATTTCTGTGGAATCTGAGAACAGATATTTCGGATCCCTTTGAAGACTACAGGGCCAAAATAAATATCCTCCGATAACAAAGAGAAAGAAGCTTTCTGAGAAAGTTCTTTTTGTTCTGTGAAATCATCTCACAGAGTTACAGCTTTCTCCTCAAGAAGCCTTTCGCTAAGACAGTTCTTGTGGAATGGGCAAAGTGATATTTGGAAGCCCATAGAGGGCTATGGTGAAAAAGTAAATATCCTCAGATGAAATCTGGAAAGAAGCTTTCTGAGAAACTGCTCTGTGATGTGTGACTTCCACTCACAGAGTTACATCTGTATTTCGTGGATCTCATTGCTAGCCTTATTTCTGTGGAATCTGAGAACAGGTGTTTCGGATCCCTTTGAAGACTATGGGGCCAAAGGAAATATCCTCCGATAACAAAGAGAAAGAAGCTTTCTGAGAAACTTCTTTGTGTTCTGTGAAATCATCTCACAGAGTTACAGCTTTCCCCTCAAGAAGCCTTTCGCTAAGACAGTTCTTGTGGAATTGGCAAAGTGATATTTGGAAGGCCATAGAGCGCTATGGTGAAAAAGGAAATATCCTCAGATGAAATCTGATAAGAAGCTTTCTGAGAAACTGCTTAGTGTTCTGTTAATTCATCTCACAGAGTTACATGTGTATTTCGTGGATCTCTTTGCTAGCCTTATTTCTGTGGAATCTGAGAACAGATATTTCGGATCCCTTTGAAGTCTATAGGGCGAAAGGAAATATCCTCCGATAACAAAGAGAAAGAAGCTTTCTGAGAAACTTCTTTGTGTTCTGTGAAATCATCTCACAGAGTTACAGCTTTCCCCTCAAGAAGCCTTTCGCTAAGACAGTTGTTGTGGAATCGGCAAAGTGATATTTGGAAGCCCATAGAGGGCTATGGTGAAAAAGGAAATATCCTCAGATGAAATATGGAAAAAAGCTTTCTGAGAAACTGCTTAGTGTTCTGTCAATTCATCTCACTGAGTTACATCTGTATTTCGTGGATCTCTTTGCTAGCCTTATTTCTGTGGAATCTGAGAACAGATATTTCGGATCCCTTTGAAGACTATAGGGCCAAAGGAAATATCCTCCGATAACAAAGAGAAAGAAGCTTTCTGAGAAACTTCTTTGTGTTCTGTGAAATCATCTCACAGAGTTACAGCTTTCCCCTCAAGAAGCCTTTCGCTAAGACAGTTCTTGTGGAATTGGCAAAGTGATATTTGGAAGCCCATAAAGGGCTATGGTGAAAAAGGAAATATCCTCAGATGAAATCTGGAAAGAAGCTTTCTGAGAAACTGCTTAGTGTTCTGTTAATTCATCTCACAGAGTTACATCTGTATTTCGTGGATCTCCTTGCTAGCCTTATTTCTGTGGAATCTGAGAACAGATATTTCGGATCCCTTTGAAGACTATAGGGCCAAAGGAAATATCCTCCGATAACAAAGAGAAAGAAGCTTTCTGAGAAACTTCTTTGTGTTCTGTGAAATCATCTCACAGAGTTACAGCTTTCCCCTCCAGAAGCCTTTCGATAAGACAGTTCTTGTGGAATTGGCAAAGTGATATTTGGAAGCCCTTAGACGGCCATGGTGAAAAAGGAAATATCCTCAGATGAAATCTGGAAAGAAGCTTTCTGAGAAACTACTTAGTGTTCTGTGAATTCATCTCACAGAGTTACATCTGTATTTCGTGCATCTCTTTGCTAGCCTTATTTCTGTGGATTCTGAGAACAGATATTTCGGATCCCTTTGAAGACTATAGGGCCAAAGGAAATATCCTCCGATAACAAAGAGAAAGCAGCTTTCTGAGAAACTTCTTTGTGTTCTGTGAAATCATCTCACAGAGTTACAGCTTTCCACTAAAGAAGCCTTTCGCTAAGACAGGTCTTGTGGAATTGGCAAAGTGATATTTGGAAGCCCATAAAGGGCTATGGTGAAAAAGGAAATATCCTCAGATGAAATCTGGAAAGAAGCTTTCTGAGAAACTGCTTAGTGTTCTGTTAATTCATCTCACAGAGTTACATCTGTATTTCGTGGATCTCTTTGCTAGCCTTATTTCTGTGGAATCTGAGAACAGAAATTTCGGATCCCTTTGAAGACTATAGGGCCAAAGGAAATATCCTCTGATAACAAAGAGAAAGAAGATTTCTGAGGAATTTCTTTGTGTTCCGTGAAATCATCTCACAGAGTTACAGCTTTCCCCTCAAGAAGCCTTTCGCTAAGACAGTTCTTGTGGAATTGGCAAAGTGATATTTGGAAGCCCATAGAGGGCTATGGTGAAAAAGGAAATATCCTCAGATGAAATCTGGAAAGAAGCTTTCTGAGAAACTGCTTAGTGTTCTGTTAATTCATCTCACAGAGTTACATCTGTATTTCGTGGATCTCTTTGCTAGCCTTATTTCTGTGGAATCTGAGAACAGATATTTCGGATCCCTTTGAAGACTACAGGGCCAAAGTAAATATCCTCCGATAACAAAGAGAAAGAAGCTTTCTGAGAAAGTTCTTTTTGTTCTGTGAAATCATCTCACAGAGTTACAGCTTTCTCCTCAAGAAACCTTTCGCTAAGACAGTTCTTGTGGAATGGGCAAAGTGATATTTGGAAGCCCATAGAGGGCTATGGTGAAAAAGTAAATATCCTCAGATGAAATCTGGAAAGAAGCTTTCTGAGAAACTGCTCTGTGATGTGTGACTTCCACTCACAGAGTTACATCTGTATTTCGTGGATCTCATTGCTAGCCTTATTTCTGTGGAATCTGAGAACAGGTGTTTCGGATCCCTTTGAAGACTATAGGGCCAAAGGAAATATCCTCCGATAACAAAGAGAAAGAAGCTTTCTGAGAAACTTCTTTGTGTTCTGTGAAATCATCTCACAGAGTTACAGCTTTCAACTCAAGAAGCCTTTCGCTAAGACAGTTCTTGTGGAATTGGCAAAGTGATATTTGGAAGGCCATAGAGGGCTATGGTGAAAAAGGAAATATCCTCAGATGAAATCTGATAAGAAGCTTTCTGAGAAACTGCTTAGTGTTCTGTTAATTCATCTCACAGAGTTACATCTGTATTTCGTGGATCTCTTTGCTAGCCTTATTTCTGTGGAATCTGAGAACAGATATTTCGGATCCCTTTGAAGTCTATAGGGCCAAAGGAAATATCCTCCGATACCAAAGAGAAAGAAGCTTTCTGAGAAACTTCTTTGTGTTCTGTGAAATCATCTCACAGAGCTACAGCTTTCCCCTCAAGAAGCCTTTCGCTAAGACAGTTGTTGTGGAATCGGCAAAGTGATATATGGAAGCCCATAGAGGGCTATGGTGAAAAAGGAAATATCCTCAGATGAAATATGGAAAAAAGCTTTCTGAGAAACTGCTTAGTGTTCTGTCAATTCATCTCACTGAGTTACATCTGTATTTCGTGGATCTCTTTGCTAGCCTTATTTCTGTGGAATCTGAGAACAGATATTTCGGATCCCTTTGAAGACTATAGGGCCAAAGGAAATATCCTCCGATAACAAAGAGAAAGAAGCTTTCTGAGGAATTTCTTTGTGTTCCGTGAAATCATCTCACACAGTTACAGCTTTCCCCTCATGAAGCCTTTCGCTAAGACAGTTCTTGTGGAATTGGCAAAGTGATATTTGGAAGCCCATAGAGGGCTATGGTGAAAAAGGAAATATCCTCAGATGAAATCTGGAAAGAAGCTTTCTGAGAAACTGCTTAGAGTTCTGTTAATTCATCTCACAGAGTTACATCTGTATTTCGTAGATCTCTTAGTGAGCCTTATTTCTGTGGAATCTGAGAACAGATATTTCGGATCCCTTTGAAGACTATAGGGCCAAAGGAAATATCATCCGATAACAAAGAGAAAGAAGCTTTCTGAGAAACTTCTTCGTGTTCTGTGAAGTCATCTCACAGAGTTACAGCTTTCCCCTCAAGAAGCCTTTCGCTAAGACAGTTCTTGTGGAATTGGCAAAGTGATATTTGGAAGCCCATAGAGGGCTATGGTGAAAAAGGAAATATCCTCAGATGAAATCTGGAAAGAAGCTTTCTGAGAAACTGCTTAGTGTTCTGTTAATTCATCTCACAGAGTTACACGTGTATTTCGTGGATCTCTTTGCTAGCCTTATTTCACAGAACACAAAGAAGCTGTAACTCTATGAGATGATTTCACAGAACACAAAGAAGTTTCTCAGAAAGCTGCTTTCTCTTTGTTATCGGAGGATATTTCCTTTGGCCCTATAGTCTTCAAAGGGATCCGAAATATCTGTTCTCAGATTCCACAGAAATAAGGCTAGCAAAGAGATCCACGAAATGCAGATGTAACTCTGTGAGATGAATTTACAGAACACTAAGCAGTTTCTCAGAAAGCTTCTTTCCAGATTTCATCTGAGGATATTTCCTTTTTCAACATAGCCGTCTATGGGCTTCCAAATATCACTTTGCCAATTCCACAAGAACTGTCTTAGCGAAAGGCTTCTTGAGGAGAAAGCTGTAACTCTGAGAGATGATTTCACAGAACACAAAGAAGTTTCTCAGAAAGCTTCTTTCTCTTTGTTATCGCAGGATATTTCCTTTGGCCCTATAGTCTTCAAAGGGATCCGAAATATCTGTTCTCAGATTCCACAGAAATAAGGCTAGCAAAGAGATCCACGAAATACAGATGTAACTGTGTGAGATGAATTAACAGAACACTAAGCAGTTTCTCAGAAAGCTTCTTTCCAGATTTCATCTGAGGATATTTCCTTTTTCACCATAGCCCTCTATGGGCTTCCAAATATCTCTTTGCCAACTACACAAGAACTGTCCTAGCGAAAGGCTTCTTGAGGGGAAAGCTGTAACTCTATGAGATGATTTCACAGAACACAAAGAAGTTTCTCAGAAAGCTTCTTTCTCTTTGTTATCGGAGGATATTTCCTTTGGCCCCATAGTCTTCAAAGGTTTCCGAAATATCTGTTCTCAGATTACACAGAAATAAGGCTAGCAAAGAGATCCAGGAAATACATATGTAACTCTGTGAGATGAATTCACAGAACACTAAGCAGTTTCTCAGAAAGCTTCTTTCCAGATTTCATCTGAGGATATTTCCTTTTTCACCATAGCCCTCTATGGGCTTCCAAATATCTCTTTGCCAATTACACAAGAACTGTCTTAGTTAAAGGCTTCTTGAGGGGAAAGCTGTAACTCTGTGAGATGATTTCACAGAACACAAAGAAGTTTCTCAGAAAGCTTCTTTCTCTTTGTTATCGGAGGATATTTCCTTTGGCCCTATAGTCTTCAAAGGGATCCGAAATATCTGTTTTCAGATTCCACAGAAATAAGGCTAGCAAAGAGATCCACGAAATACAGATGTAACTCTGTGAGATGAATTCACAGAACACTAAGCAGTTTCTCAGAAAGATTCTTTCCAGATTTCATCTGAGGATATTTCCTTTTTCACCATAGCCCTTTATGGGCTTCCAAATATCACTTTGCCAATTCCACAAGAACTGTCTTAGCGAAAGGCTTCTTGAGGGGAAAGCTGTAACTCTGTGAGATGATTTCACAGAACACAAAGAAGTTTCTCAGAAAGCTTCTTTCTCTTTGTTATCACAGGATATTTCATTTGGCCCTATAGTCTTCAAAGGGATCCGATATATCTTTTCTCAGATTCCACAGAAATAAGGCTAGCAAAGAGATCCACGAAATACACATGTAACCCTGTGAGATGAATTAACAGAACGCTAAGCAGTTTCTCAGAAAGCTTCTTTCCAGATTTCATCTGAGGATATTTCCTTTTTCACCATAGCCCTCTATGGGCTTCCAAATATCACTTTGCCAATTCCACAAGAACTGTCTTAGTGAAAGGCTTCTTGAGGGGAAAGCTGTAACTCTGTGAGATGATTTCACAGAACACAAAGAAGTTTCTCAGAAAGCTTCTTTCTCTTTGTTATCGCAGGATATTTCCTTTGGCCCTATAGTCTTCAAAGGGATCCGAAATATCTGTTCTCAGATTCCACAGAAATAAGGCTAGCAAAGAGATCCACGAAATACAGATGTAACTCTGTGAGATGAATTCACAGAACACTAAGCAGTTTCTCAGAAAGATTCTTTCCAGATTTCATCTGAGGATATTTCCTTTTTCACCATAGCCCTCTATGGGCTTCCAAATATCACTTTGCCAATTCCACAAGAACTGTCTTAGCGAAAGGCTTCTTGAGGAGAAAGCTGTAACTCTGTGAGATGATTTCACAGAACACAAAGAAGTTTCTCAGAAAGCTTCTTTCTCTTTGTTATCGGAGGATATTTCCTTTGGCCCTATAGTCTTCAAAGGGATCCGAAATATCTGTTCTCAGATTCCACAGAAATAAGGCTAGCAAAGAGATCCACGAAATACAGATGTAACTCTGTGAGATGAATTTACAGAACACTAAGCAGTTTCTCAGAAAGCTTCTTTCCAGATTTCATCTGAGGATATTTCCTTTTTCACCATAGCCCTCTACGGGCTTCCAAATATCACTTTGCCAATTCCACAAGAACTGTCTTAGCGAAAGGCTTCTTGAGGGGAAAGCTGTAACTCTGTGAGATGATTTCACAGAACACAAAGAAGTTTCTCAGAAAGCTTCTTTCTCTTTGTTATCGCAGGATATTTCCTTTGTCCCTATAGTCTACAAAGGGATCCGAAATATCTGTTCTCAGATTCCACAGAAATAAGGCTAGCAAAGAGATCCACGAAATACAGATGTAACTCTGTGAGATGAATTAACAGAACACTAAGCAGTTTCTCAGAAAGCTTCTTTCCAGATTTCATCTGAGGATATTTCCTTTTTCACCGTAGCCGTCTATGGGCTTCCAAATATCACTTTGCCAATTCCACAAGAACTGTCTTAGCGAAAGGCTTCTTGAGGAGAAAGCTGTAACTCTGTGAGATGATTTCACAGAACACAAAGAAGTTTCTCAGAAAGCTTCTTTCTCTTTGTTATCGGAGGATATTTCCTTTGGCCCTATAGTCTTCAAAGGGATCCGAAATATCTGTTCTCAGATTCCACAGAAATAAGGCTAGCAAAGAGATCCACGAAATACAGATGTAACTCTGTGAGATGAATTTACAGAACACTAAGCAGTTTCTCAGAAAGCTTCTTTCCAGATTTCATCTGAGGATATTTCCTTTTTCACCATAGCCCTCTACGGGCTTCCAAATATCACTTTGCCAATTCCACAAGAACTGTCTTAGCGAAAGGCTTCTTGAGGGGAAAGCTGTAACTCTGTGAGATGATTTCACAGAACACAAAGAAGTTTCTCAGAAAGCTTCTTTCTCTTTGTTATCGCAGGATATTTCCTTTGTCCCTATAGTCTACAAAGGGATCCGAAATATCTGTTCTCAGATTCCACAGAAATAAGGCTAGCAAAGAGATCCACGAAATACAGATGTAACTCTGTGAGATGAATTCACAGAACACTAAGCAGTTTCTCAGAAAGCTTCTTTCCAGATTTCATCTGAGGATATTTCCTTTTTCACCATAGCCCTCTATGGGCTTCCAAATATAACTTTGCCAATTCCACAAGAACTGTCTTAGCGAAAAGCTTCTTGAGGGGAAAGCTGTAACTCTGTGAGATGATTTCACAGAACACAAAGAAGTTTCTCAGAAAGCTTCTTTCTCTTTGTTATCGCAGGATATTTCCTTTGGCCCTATAGTCTTCAAAGGGATCCGAAATATCTGTTCCCAGATTCCACAGAAATAAGGCTAGCAAAGAGATCCACGAAATACAGATGTAACTCGGTGAGATGAATTCACAGAACACTAAGCAGTTTCTCAGAAAGCTTCTTTCCAGATTTCATCTGAGGATATTTCCTTTTACACCATAGCCCCCTATGGTCTTCCAAATATCACTTTGCCAATTCCACAAGAACTGTCTTAGCGAAAGGCTTCTTGAGGGGAAAGCTGTAACTCTGTGAGATGATTTCACAGAACACAAAGAAGTTTCTCAGAAAGCTTCTTTCTCTTTGTTATCGCAGGATATTTCCTTTGGCCCTATAGTCTTCAAAGGGATCCGAAATATCTGTTCCCAGATTCCACAGAAATAAGGCTAGCAAACAGATCCACGAAATACAGATTTAACTGTGTGAGATGAATTAACAGAACACTAAGCAGATTCTCAGAAAGCTTCTTTCCAGATTTCATCTGAGGATATTTCCTTTTTCACCATAGCCCTCTATGGGCTTCCAAATATCACGTTGCCATTTCCACAAGAACTGTCTTAGCGAAAGGCTTCTTGAGGGGAAAGCTGTAACTCTGTGAGATGATTTCACAGAACACAAAGAAGTTTCTCAGAAAGCTTCTTTCTCTTTGTTAACTCAGGATATTTCCCTTGGCCGTATAGTCTTCAAAGGGATCCGAAATATCTGTTCTCAGATTCCACAGAAATAAGGCTAGCAAAGAGATCCACGAAATACAGATGTAACACTGTGAGATGAATTAACAGAACACTAAGCAGTTTCTCAGAAAGCTTCTTTCCAGATTTCATCTGAGGATATTTCCTTTTTCACCATAGCCGTCTATGGGCTTCCAAATATCACTTTACCAATTCCACAAGAACTGTCTTAGCGAAAGGCTCCTTGAGGGGAAAGCTGTAACTCTGTGAAATGATTTCACAGAACACAAAGAAGTTTCTCAGAAAGCTTCTTTCTCTTTGTTATCGCAGGATATTTCCTTTGGCCCTATAGTCTTCAAAGGGATCCGAAATATCTGTTCTCAGATTCCACAGAAATAAGGCTAGCAAAGAGATCCACGAAATACAGATGTAACTCTGTGAGATGAATTCACAGAACACTAAGCAGTTTCTCAGAAAGCTTCTTTCCAGATTTCATCTGAGGATATTTCCTTTTTCACCATAGCCCTCTGTGGGCTTCCAAATATCACTTTGCCATTTCCACAAGAACTGTCTTAGCGAAAGGCTTCTTGAGGGGAAAGCTGTAACTCTGTGAGATGATTTCACAGAACACAAAGAAGTTTCTCAGAAAGCTTCTTTCTCTTTGTTATCGGAGGATATTTCCTTTGGCCCTATACTCTTCAAAGGGATCCGAAATATCTGTTCTCAGATTCCACAGAAATAAGGCTAGCAAAGAGATCCACGAAATACAGATGTAACTCTGTGAGATGAATTCACAGAACACTAAGCAGTTTCTCAGAAAGCTTCTTTCCAGATTTCATCTGAGGATATTTCCTTTTTCACCATAGCCCTCTATGGGCTTCCAAATATCTCTTTGCCAATTACACAGGAACTGTCCTAGCGAAAGGCTTCTTGAGGGGAAAGCTGTAACTCTGTGAGATGATTTCACGGAACACAAAGAAGTTTCTCAGAAAGCTTCTTTCTCTTTGTTATCGGAGGATATTTCCTTTGGCCCTATAGTCTTCATAGGAATCCGAAATATCTTTTCTCAGATTCCACAGAAATAAGGCTAGCAAAGAGATCCACGAAACACACATGTAACTCTGTGAGATGAATTCACAGAACACTAAGCAGTTTCTCAGAAAGCTTCTTTCCAAATTTAATCTGAGGATATTTCCTTTTTCACCGTAGCCCTCTATGGGCTTCCAAATATCTCTTTGCCAATTCCACAAGAACTGTCTGAGCGAAAGGCTTCTTGAGGGGAAAGCTGTAACTCTGTGAGATGATTTCACAGAACACAAAGAAGTTTCTCAGAAACCTTCTTTCTCTTTGTTATCGGAGGATATTTCCTTTGGCCCTATAGTCTTCAAAGGGATCCGAAATATCTGTTCTCAGATTCCACAGAAATAAGGCTAGCAAAGAGATCCACGAAATACAGATGTAACTCTGTGAGATGAATTAACAGAACACTAAGCAGTTTCTCAGAAAGCTTCTTTCCAGATTTCATCTGAGGATAATTCCTTTTTCACCATAGCCGTCTATGGGCTTCCAAATATCACTTTGCCAATTCCACAAGAACTGTCTTAGCGAAAGGCTTCTTGAGGAGAAAGCTGTAACTCTGTGAGATGATTTCACAGAACACAAAGAAGTTTCTCAGAAAACTTCTTTCTCTTTGTTATCGGAGGATATTTCCTTTGGCCCTATAGTCTTCAAAGGGATCCGAAATATCTGTTCTCAGATTCCACAGAAATAAGGCTAGCAAAGAGATCCACGAAATACAGATGTAACTCTGTGAGATGAATTTACAGAACACTAAGCAGTTTCTCAGAAAGCTTCTTTCCAGATTTCATCTGAGGATATTTCCTTTTTCACCATAGCCCTCTACGGGCTTCCAAATATCACTTTGCCAATTCCACAAGAACTGTATTAGCGAAAAGCTTCTTGAGGGGAAAGCTGTAACTCTGTGAGATGATTTCACAGAACACAAAGAAGTTTCTCAGAAAGCTTCTTTCTCTTTGTTATCGCAGGATATTTCCTTTGGCCCTATAGTCTTCAAAGGGATCCGAAATATCTGTTCTCAGATTCCACAGAAATAACGCTAGCAAAGAGATCCACGAAATACAGATGTAACACTGTGAGATGAATTAACAGAACACTAAGCAGTTTCTCAGAAAGCTTCTTTCCAGATTTCATCTGAGGATATTTCCTTTTTCACCATAGCCGTCTATGGGCTTCCAAATATCACTTTGCCAATTCCACAAGAACTGTCTTAGCGAAAGGCTCCTTGAGGGGAAAGCTGTAACTCTGTGAGATGATTTCACAGAACACAAAGAAGTTTCTCAGAAAGCTTCTTTCTCTTTGTTATCGCAGGATATTTCCTTTGGCCCTATAGTCTTCAAAGGGATCCGAAATATCTGTTCTCAGATTCCACAGAAATAAGGCTAGCAAAGAGATCCACGAAATACAGATGTAACTCTGTGAGATGAATTCACAGAACACTAAGCAGTTTCTCAGAAAGCTTCTTTCCAGATTTCATCTGAGGATATTTCCTTTTTCACCATAGCCCTCTATGGGCTTCCAAATATCTCTTTGCCAATTACACAAGAACTGTCCTAGCGAAAGGCTTCATGAGGGGAAATCTGTAACACTGTGAGATGATTTCACAGAACACAAAGAAGTTTCTCAGAAAGCTTCTTTCTCTTTGTTATCGGAGGATATTTCCTTTGGCCCTGTAGTCTTCATAGGGATCCGAAATATCTTTTCTCAGATTCCACAGAAATAAGGCTAGCAAAGAGATCCACGAAACACACATGTAACTCTGTGAGATGAATTCACAGAACACTAAGCAGTTTCTCAGAAAGCTTCTTTCCAAATTTAATCTGAGGATATTTCCTTTTTCACCGTAGCCCTCTATGGGCTTCCAAATATCTCTTTGCCAATTCCACAAGAACTGTCTGAGCGAAAGGCTTCTTGAGGGGAAAGCTGTAACTCTGTGAGATGATTTCACAGAACACAAAGAAGTTTCTCAGAAACCTTCTTTCTCTTTGTTAACGGAGGATATTTCCTTTGGCCCTATAGTCTTCAAAGGGATCCGAAATATCTGTGCTCAGATTCCACAGAAATAAGGCTAGCAAAGAGATCCACGAAATACAGATGTAACTCTGTGAGATGAATTAACAGAACACTAAGCAGTTTCTCAGAAAGCTTCTTTCCAGATTTCATCTGAGGATATTTCCTTTTTCACCGTAGCCGTCTATGGGCTTCCAAATATCACTTTGCCAATTCCACAAGAACTGTCTTAGCGAAAGGCTTCTTGAGGAGAAAGCTGTAACTCTGTGAGATGATTTCACAGAACACAAAGAAGTTTCTCAGAAAGCTTCTTTCTCTTTGTTATCGGAGGATATTTCCTTTGGCCCTATAGTCTTCAAAGGGATCCGAAATATCTGTTCTCAGATTCCACAGAAATAAGGGTAGCAAAGAGATCCACGAAATACAGATGTAACTCTGTGAGATGAATTCACAGAACACTAAGCAGTTTCTCAGAAAGCTTCTTTCCAGATTTCATCTGAGGATATTTCCTTTTTCACCATAGCCCTCTATGGGCTTCCAAATATAACTTTGCCAATTCCACAAGAACTGTCTTAGCGAAAAGCTTCTTGAGGGGAAAGCTGTAACTCTGTGAGATGATTTCACAGAACACAAAGAAGTTTCTCAGAAAGCTTCTTTCTCTTTGTTATCGCAGGATATTTCCTTTGGCCCTATAGTCTTCAAAGGGATCCGAAATATCTGTTCCCAGATTCCACAGAAATAAGGCTAGCAAAGAGATCCACGAAATACAGATGTAACTCGGTGAGATGAATTCACAGAACACTAAGCAGTTTCTCAGAAAGCTTCTTTCCAGATTTCATCTGAGGATATTTCCTTTTACACCATAGCCCTCTATGGGCTTCCAAATATCACTTTGCCAATTCCACAAGAACTGTCTTAGCGAAAGGCTTCTTGAGGGGAAAGCTGTAACTCTGTGAGATGATTTCACAGAACACAAAGAAGTTTCTCAGAAAGCTTCTTTCTCTTTGTTATCGCAGGATATTTCCTTTGGCCCTATAGTCTTCAAAGGGATCCGAAATATCTGTTCCCAGATTCCACAGAAATAAGGCTAGCAAACAGATCCACGAAATACAGATTTAACTGTGTGAGATGAATTAACAGAACACTAAGCAGATTCTCAGAAAGCTTCTTTCCAGATTTCATCTGAGGATATTTCCTTTTTCACCATAGCCCTCTATGGGCTTCCAAATATCACGTTGCCATTTCCACAAGAACTGTCTTAGCGAAAGGCTTCTTGAGGGGAAAGCTGTAACTCTGTGAGATGATTTCACAGAACACAAAGAAGTTTCTCAGAAAGCTTCTTTCTCTTTGTTATCGCAGGATATTTCCTTTGGCCCTATAGTCTTCAAAGGGATCCGAAATATCTGTTCTCAGATTCCACAGAAATAAGGCTAGCAAAGAGATCCACGAAATACAGATGTAACACTGTGAGATGAATTAACAGAACACTAAGCAGTTTCTCAGAAAGCTTCTTTCCAGATTTCATCTGAGGATATTTCCTTTTTCACCATAGCCGTCTATGGGCTTCCAAATATCACTTTACCAATTCCACAAGAACTGTCTTAGCGAATGGCTCCTTGAGGGGAAAGCTGTAACTCTGTGAAATGATTTCACAGAACACAAAGAAGTTTCTCAGAAAGCTTCTTTCTCTTTGTTATCGCAGGATATTTCCTTTGGCCCTATAGTCTTCAAAGGGATCCGAAATATCTGTTCTCAGATTCCACAGAAATAAGGCTAGCAAAGAGATCCACGAAATACAGATGTAACTCTGTGAGATGAATTCACAGAACACTAAGCAGTTTCTCAGAAAGCTTCTTTCCATATTTCATCTGAAGATATTTCCTTTTTCACCATAGCCCTCTGTGGGCTTCCAAATATCACTTTGCCAATTCCACAAGAACTGTCTTAGCGAAAGGCTTCTTGAGGGGAAAGCTGTAACTCTGTGAGATGATTTCACAGAACACAAAGAAGTTTCTCAGAAAGCTTCTTTCTCTTTGTTATCGCAGGATATTTCCTTTGTCCCTATAGTCTACAAAGGGATCCGAAATATCTGTTCTCAGATTCCACAGAAATAAGGCTAGCAAAGAGATCCACGAAATACAGATGTAACTCTGTGAGATGAATTCACAGAACACTAAGCAGTTTCTCAGAAAGCTTCTTTCCATATTTCATCTGAGGATATTTCCTTTTTCACCATAGCCCTCTATGGGCTTCCAAATATAACTTTGCCAATTCCACAAGAACTGTCTTAGCGAAAAGCTTCTTGAGGGGAAAGCTGTAACTCTGTGAGATGATTTCACAGAACACAAAGAAGTTTCTCAGAAAGCTTCTTTCTCTTTGTTATCGCAGGATATTTCCTTTGGCTCTATAGTCTTCAAAGGGATCCGAAATATCTGTTCCCAGATTCCACAGAAATAAGGCTAGCAAAGAGATCCACGAAATACAGATGTAACTCGGTGAGATGAATTCACAGAACACTAAGCAGTTTCTCAGAAAGCTTCTTTCCAGATTTCATCTGAGGATATTTCCTTTTACACCATAGCCCTCTATGGGCTTCCAAATATCACTTTGCCAATTCCACAAGAACTGTCTTAGCGAAAGGCTTCTTGAGGGGAAAGCTGTAACTCTGTGAGATGATTTCACAGAACACAAAGAAGTTTCTCAGAAAGCTTCTTTCTCTTTGTTATGGCAGGATATTTCCTTTGGCCTTATAGTCTTCAAAGGGATCCGAAATATCTGTTCTCAGATTCCACAGAAATAAGGCTAGCAAAGAGATCCACGAAATACAGATGTAACTCTGTGAGATGAATTCACAGGACACTAAGCAGTTTCTCAGAAAGCTTCTTTCCAGATTTCATCTGAGGATATTTCCTTTTTCACCATAGCCCTCTATGGGCTTCCAAATATAACTTTGCCAATTCCACAAGAACTGTCTTAGCGAAAGGCTTCTTGAGGGGAAAGCTGTAACTCTGTGAGATGATTTCACAGAACACAAAGAAGTTTCTCAGAAAGCTTCTTTCTCTTTGTTATCGCAGGATATATCCTTTGGCCCTATAGTCTTCTAAGGGATCCGAAATATGTGTTCCCAGTTTCCACAGAAATAAGGCTAGCAAAGAGATCCACGAAATACACATGTAACTCTGTGAGATGAATTAACAGAACACTAAGCAGTTTCTCAGAAAGCTTCTTTCCAGATTTCATCTGAGGATATTTCCTTTTTCATCATAGCCCTCAATGGGCTTCCAAATATCACTTTGCCATTTCCACAAGAACTGTCTTAGCGAAAGGATTCTTGAGGGGAAAGCTGTAACTCTGTGAGATGAATTCACAGAACACAAAGAAGTTTCTCAGAAAGCTTCTTTCTCTTTGTTATCGCAGGATATTTCCTTTGGCCCTATAGTCTTCAAAGGGATCCGAAATATCTGTTCTCAGATTCCACAGAAATAAGGCTAGCAAAGAGATTCACGAAATACAGATGTAACTGTGTGAGATGAATTAACAGAACACTAAGAAGTTTCTCAGAAAGCTTCTTTCCAGATTTCATCTGAGGATATTTCCTTTTTCACCATAGCCCTCTATGGGCTTCCAAATATCTCTTTGCCAATTACACGAGAACTGTCCTAGCGAAAGGCTTCTTGAGGGGAAAGCTGTAACTCTGTGAGATGATTTCACAGAACACAAAGAAGTTTCTCAGAAAGCTTCTTTCTCTTTGTTATCGGAGGATATTTCCTTTGGCCCCATAGTCTTCAAAGGGATCCGAAATATCTGTTCTCAGATTACACAGAAATAAGGCTAGCAAAGAGATCCACGAAATACAGATGTAACTCTGTGAGATGAATTCACAGAACACTAAGCAGTTTCTCAGAAAGCTTCTTTCCAGATTTCATCTGAGGATATTTCCTTTTTCACCATAGCCCTCTATGGGCTTCCAAATATCACTTTGCCAATTCCACAAGAACTGTCTTAGCGAAAGG
Source organism: Macaca nemestrina (assembly GCF_043159975.1). Lineage (NCBI taxonomy): Eukaryota > Metazoa > Chordata > Mammalia > Primates > Cercopithecidae > Macaca > Macaca nemestrina. The sequence goes on from NC_092125.1 coordinate 92,989,145, forward strand.
CTTCTTGAGGGGAAAGCTGTAACTCTGTGAGATGATTTCACAGAACACAAAGAAGTTTCTCAGAAAGCTTCTTTCTCTTTGTTATCGGAGGATATTTCCTTTGGCCCTATAGTCTTCAAAGGGATCCGAAATATCTGTTCTCAGATTACACAGAAATAAGGCTAGCAAAGAGATCCACGAAATACAGATGTAACTCTGTGAGATGAATTTACAGAACACTAAGCAGTTTCTCAGAAAGCTTCTTTCCAGATTTCATCTGAGGATATTTCCTTTTTCACCATAGCCCTCTACGGACTTCCAAATATCACTTTGCCAATTCCACAAGAACTGTCTTAGCGAAAGGCTTCTTGAGGGGAAAGCTGTAACTCTGTGAGATGATTTCACAGAACACAAAGAAGTTTCTCAGAAAGCTTCTTTCTCTTTGTTATCGCAGGATATTTCCTTTGTCCCTATAGTCTACAAAGGGATCCGAAATATCTGTTCTCAGATTCCACAGAAATAAGGCTAGCAAAGAGATCCACGAAATACAGATGTAACTCTGTGAGATGAATTCACAGAACACTAAGCAGTTTCTCAGAAAGCTTCTTTCCAGATTTCATCTGAGGATATTTCCTTTTTCACCATAGCCCTCTATGGGCTTCCAAATATCACTTTGCCAATTCCACAAGAACTGTCTTAGCGAAAGGCTTCTTGAGGAGAAAGCTGTAACTCTGTGAGATGATTTCACAGAACACAAAGAAGTTTCTCAGAAAGCTTCTTTCTCTTTGTTATCGCAGGATATTTCCTTTGGCCCTATAGTCTTCAAAGGGATCCGAAATATCTGTTCTCAGATTCCACAGAAATAAGGCTAGCAAAGAGATCCACGAAATACAGATGTAACTCTGTGAGATGAATTTACAGAACACTAAGCAGTTTCTCAGAAAGCTTCTTTCCAGATTTCATCTGAGGATATTTCCTTTTTCACCATAGCCCTCTACGGGCTTCCAAATATCACTTTGCCAATTCCACAAGAACTGTCTTAGCGAAAGGCTTCTTGAGGGGAAAGCTGTAACTCTGTGAGATGATTTCACAGAACACAAAGAAGTTTCTCAGAAAGCTTCTTTCTCTTTGTTATCGCAGGATATTTCCTTTGTCCCTATAGTCTACAAAGGGATCCGAAATATCTGTTCTCAGATTCCACAGAAATAAGGCTAGCAAAGAGATCCACGAAATACAGATGTAACTCTGTGAGATGAATTCACAGAACACTAAGCAGTTTCTCAGAAAGCTTCTTTCCAGATTTCATCTGAGGATATTTCCTTTTTCACCATAGCCCTCTATGGGCTTCCAAATATAACTTTGCCAATTCCACAAGAACTGTCTTAGCGAAAAGCTTCTTGAGGGGAAAGCTGTAACTCTGTGAGATGATTTCACAGAACACAAAGAAGTTTCTCAGAAAGCTTCTTTCTCTTTGTTATCGCAGGATATTTCCTTTGGCCCTATAGTCTTCAAAGGGATCCGAAATATCTGTTCCCAGATTCCACAGAAATAAGGCTAGCAAAGAGATCCACGAAATACAGATGTAACTCGGTGAGATGAATTCACAGAACACTAAGCAGTTTCTCAGAAAGCTTCTTTCCAGATTTCATCTGAGGATATTTCCTTTTACACCATAGCCCTCTATGGGCTTCCAAATATCACTTTGCCAATTCCACAAGAACTGTCTTAGCGAAAGGCTTCTTGAGGGGAAAGCTGTAACTCTGTGAGATGATTTCACAGAACACAAAGAAGTTTCTCAGAAAGCTTCTTTCTCTTTGTTATGGCAGGATATTTCCTTTTGCCTTATAGTCTTCAAAGGGATCCGAAATATCTGTTCTCAGATTCCACAGAAATAAGGCTAGCAAAGAGATCCACGAAATACAGATGTAACTCTGTGAGATGAATTCACAGAACACTAAGCAGTTTCTCAGAAAGCTTCTTTCCAGATTTCATCTGAGGATATTTCCTTTTTCACCATAGCCCTCTATGGGCTTCCAAATATCACTTTGCCAATTCCACAAGAACTGTCTTAGCGAAAGGCTTCTTGAGGGGAAAGCTGAAACTCTGTGAGATGATTTCACAGAACACAAAGAAGTTTCTCAGAAAGCTTCTTCCTCTTTGTTATCGCAGGATATATCCTTTGGCCCTATAGTCTTCTAAGGGATCCGAAATATGTGTTCCCAGTTTCCACAGAAATAAGGCTAGCAAAGAGATCCACGAAATACACTTGTAACTCTGTGAGATGAATTAACAGAACACTAAGCAGTTTCTCAGAAAGCTTCTTTCCAGGTTTCATCTGAGGGTATTTCCTTTTTCACCATAGCCCTCCATGGGCTTCCAAATATCACTTTGCCATTTCCACAAGAACTGTCTTAGCGAAAGGATTCTTGAGGGGAAAGCTGTATCTCTGTGAGATGAATTCACAGAACAAAAAGAAGTTTCTCAGAAAGCTTCTTTCTCTTTGTTATCGCAGGATATTTCCTTTGGCCCTATAGTCTTCAAAGGGATCCGAAATATCTGTTCTCAGTTTCCACAGAAATAAGGCTAGCAAAGAGATTCACGAAATACAGATGTAACTGTGTGAGATGAATTAACAGAACACTAAGCAGTTTCTCAGAAAGCTTCTTTCCAGATTTCATCTGAGGATATTTCCTTTTTCACCATAGCCCTCTATGGGCTTCCAAATATCTCTTTGCCAATTACACGAGAACTGTCCTAGCGAAAGGCTTCTTGAGGGGAAAGCTGTAACTCTATGAGATGATTTCACAGAACACAAAGAAGTTTCTCAGAAAGCTTCTTTCTCTTTGTTATCGGAGGATATTTCCTTTGGCCCCATAGTCTTCAAAGGGATCCGAAATATCTGTTCTCAGATTACACAGAAATAAGGCTAGCAAAGAGATCCACGAAATACAGATGTAACTCTGTGAGATGAATTCACAGAACACTAAGCAGTTTCTCAGAAAGCTTCTTTCCAGATTTCATCTGAGGATATTTCCTTTTTCACCATAGCCCTCTATGGGCTTCCAAATATCACTTTGCCAATTCCACAAGAACTGTCTTAGCGAAAGGCTTCTTGAGGGGAAAGCTGTAACTCTGTGAGATGATTTCACAGAACACAAAGAAGTTTCTCAGAAAGCTTCTTTCTCTTTGTTATCGCAGGATATTTCCTTTGGCGCTGTAGTCTTCAAAAGGGAACCAAAATATCTTTTCTCAGATTCCACAGAAATTAGGCTAGCAACGAGATCCACGAAATACACTTGTAACCCTGTGAGATGAATTAACAGAACACTAAGCAGTTTCTCAGAAAGCTTCTTTCCAGATTTCATCTGAGGATATTTCCTTTTTCACCATAGCCCTCTATGGGCTTCCAAATATCACTTTTCCAATTCCACAAGAACTGTCTTAGCGAAAGGCTTCTTGAGGGGAAAGCTGTAACTCTGTGAGATGATTTCACAGAACACAAAGAAGTTTCTCAGAAAGCTTCTTTCTCTTTGTTATCGGAGGATATTTCCTTTGGCCCTATAGTCTTCAAAGGGATCCGAAATATCTGTTCTCAGATTCCACAGAAATAAGGCTAGCAAAGAGATCCACGAAATACAGATGTAACTCTGTGAGATGAATTTACAGAACACTAAGCAGTTTCTCAGAAAGCTTCTTTCCAGATTTCCTCTGAGGATATTTCCTTTTTCACCATACCCCTCAATGGGCTTCCAAATATCACTTTGCCAATTCCACAAGAACTGTCTTAGCAAAAGGCTTCTTGAGGGGAAAGCTGTACCTCTGTGAGATGATTTCACAGAACACAAAGAAGTTTCTCAGAAAGCTTCTTTCTCTTTGTTATCGCAGGATATTTCTTTTGGCCCTATAGTCTTCAAAGGGATCCGAAATATCTGTTCCCAGATTCCACAGAAATAAGGCTAGCAAACAGATCCACGAAATACAGATTTAACAGTGTGAGATGAATTAACAGAACACTAAGCAGATTCTCAGAAAGCTTCTTTCCAGATTTCATCTGAGGATATTTCCTTTTTCACCATAGCCCTCTATGGGCTTCCAAATATCACGTTGCCAGTTCCACAAGAACTGTCTTAGCGAAAGGCTTCTTGAGGGGAAAGCTGTAACTCTGTGAGATGATTTCACAGAACACAAAGAAGTTTCTCAGAAAGCTTCTTTCTCTTTGTTATCGGAGGATATTTCCTTTGGCCCTATAGTCTTCAAAGGGATCCGAAATATCTGTTCTCAGATTCCACAGAAATAAGGCTAGCAAAGAGATCCACGAAATACAGATGTAACTCTGTGAGATGAATTTACAGAACACTAAGCAGTTTCTCAGAAAGCTTCTTTCCAGATTTCATCTGAGGATATTTCCTTTTTCACCATAGCCCTCTACGGACTTCCAAATATCACTTTGCCAATTCCACAAGAACTGTCTTAGCGAAAGGCTTCTTGAGGGGAAAGCTGTAACTCTGTGAGATGATTTCACAGAACACAAAGAAGTTTCTCAGAAAGCTTCTTTCTCTTTGTTATCGCAGGATATTTCCTTTGTCCCTATAGTCTACAAAGGGATCCGAAATATCTGTTCTCAGATTCCACAGAAATAAGGCTAGCAAAGAGATCCACGAAATACAGATGTAACTCTGTGAGATGAATTCACAGAACACTAAGCAGTTTCTCAGAAAGCTTCTTTCCAGATTTCATCTGAGGATATTACCTTTTTCACCATAGCCCTCTATGGGCTTCCAAATATAACTTTGACAATTCCACAAGAACTGTCTTAGCGAAAAGCTTCTTGAGGGGAAAGCTGTAACTCTGTGAGATGATTTCACAGAACACAAAGAAGTTTCTCAGAAAGCTTCTTTCTCTTTGTTATCAAGGGATATTTCCTTTAGCCCTATAGTCTTCAAAGGGATCCGAAATATCTGTTCCCAGATTCCACAGAAATAAGGCTAGCAAAGAGATCCACGAAATAGAGATGTAACTCGGTGAGATGAATTCACAGAACACTAAGCAGTTTCTCAGAAAGCTTCTTTCCAGATTTCATCTGAGGATATTTCCTTTTACACCATAGCCCTCTATGGGCTTCCAAATATCACTTTGCCAATTCCACAAGAACTGTCTTAGCGAAAGGCTTCTTGAGGGGAAAGCTGTAACTCTGTGAGATGATTTCACAGAACACAAAGAAGTTTCTCAGAAAGCTTCTTTCTCTTTGTTATGGCAGGATATTTCCTTTGGCCCTATAGTCTTCAAAGGGATCCGAAATATCTGTTCTCAGATTCCACAGAAATAAGGCTAGCAAAGAGATCCACGAAATACAGATGTAACTCTGTGAGATGAATTCACAGAACACTAAGCAGTTTCTCAGAAAGCTTCTTTCCAGATTTCATCTGAGGATATTTCCTTTTTCACCATAGCCCTCTATGGGCTTCCAAATATCACTTTGCCAATTCCCAAGAACTGTCTTAGCGAAAGGCTTCTTGAGGGGAAAGCTGTAACTCTGTGAGTTGATTTCACAGAACACAAAGAAGTTTCTCAGAAAGCTTCTTTCTCTTTGTTATCGCAGGATATATCCTTTGGCCCTATAGTCTTCTAAGCGATCCGAAATATGTGTTCCCAGTTTCCACAGAAATAAGGCTAGCAAAGAGATCCACGAAATACAGATGTAACTCTGTGAGATGAATTAACAGAACACTAAGCAGTTTCTCAGAAAGCTTCTTTTCAGGTTTCATCTGAGGATATTTCCTTTTTCACCATAGCCCTCCATGGGCTTCCAAATATCACTTTGCCATTTCCACAAGAACTGTCTTAGCGAAAGGATTCTTGAGGGGAAAGCTGTAACTCTGTGAGATGAATTCACAGAACACAAAGAAGTTTCTCAGAAAGCTTCTTTCTCTTTGTTATCGCAGGATATTCCCTTTGGCCCTATAGTCTTCAAAGGGATCCGAAATATCTGTCTCAGATTCCACAGAAATAAGGCTAGCAAAGAGATTCACGAAATACAGATGTAACTGTGTGAGATGAATTTACAGAACACTAATCAGTTTCTCAGAAAGCTTCTTTCCAGATTTCATCTGAGGATATTTCCTTTTTCACCATAGCCCTCTATGGGCTTCCAAATATCTCTTTGCCAATTACACGAGAACTGTCCTAGCGAAAGGCTTCTTGAGGGTAAAGCTGAAACTCTATGAGATGATTTCACAGAACACAAAGAAGTTTCTCAGAAAGCTTCTTTCTCTTTGTTATCGGAGGATATTTCCTTTGGCCCCATAGTCTTCAAAGGGATCCGAAATATCTGTTCTCAGATTACACAGAAATAAGGCTAGCAAAGAGATCCACGAAATACAGATGTAACTGTGTGAGATGAATTCACAGAACACTAAGCAGTTTCTCAGAAAGCTTCTTTCCAGATTTCATCTGAGGATATTTCCTTTTTCACCTTAGCCCTCTATGGGCTTCCAAATATCACTTTGCCAATTCCACAAGAACTGTCTTAGCGAAAGGCTTCTTGAGGGGAAAGCTGTAACTCTGTGAGATGATTTCACAGAACACAAAGAAGTTTCTCAGAAAGCTTCTTTTTCTTTGTTATCGCAGGATATTTCCTTTGGCCCTGTAGTCTTCAAAAGGGAACCGAAATATCTTTTCTCAGATTCCACAGAAATAAGGCTAGCAACGAGATCCACGAAATACACATGTAACCCTGTGAGATGAATTAACAGAACACTAAGCAGTTTCTCAGAAAGCTTCTTTCCAGATTTCATCTGAGGATATTTCCTTTTTCACCATAGCCCTCTATGGGCTTCCAAATATCTCTTTGCCAATTACACGAGAACTGTCCTAGCGAAAGGCTTCTTGAGGGTAAAGCTGTAACTCTATGAGATGATTTCACAGAACACAAAGAAGGTTCTCAGAAAGCTTCTTTCTCTTTGTTATCGGAGGATATTTCCTTTGGCCCCATAGTCTTCAAAGGGATCCAAAATATCTGTTCTCAGATTACACAGAAATAAGGCTAGCAAAGAGATCCACGAAATACAGATGTAACTGTGTGAGATGAATTCACAGAACACTAAGCAGTTTGTCAGAAAGCTTCTTTCCAGATTTCATCTGAGGATATTTCCTTTTTCACCATAGCCCTCTATGGGCTTCCAAATATCACTTTGCCAATTCCACAAGAACTGTCTTAGCGAAAGGCTTCTTGAGGGGAAAGCTGTAACTCTGTGAGATGATTTCACAGAACACAAAGAAGTTTCTCAGAAAGCTTCTTTTTCTTTGTTATCGCAGGATATTTCCTTTGGCCCTGTAGTCTTCAAAAGGGAACCGAAATATCTTTTCTCAGATTCCACAGAAATAAGGCTAGCAACGAGATCCACGAAATACACATGTAACCCTGTGAGATGAATTAACAGAACACTAAGCAGTTTCTCAGAAAGCTTCTTTCCAGATTTCATCTGAGGATATTTCCTTTTTCACCATAGCCCTCTATGGGCTTCCAAATATCACTTTGCCAATTCCACAAGAACTGTCTTAGCGAAAGGCTTCTTGAGGGGAAAGCTGTAACTCTGTGAGATGATTTCACAGAACACAAAGAAGTTTCTCAGAAAGCTTCTTTCTCTTTGTTATCGCAGGATATTTCCTTTGGCCCTATAGTCTTCAAAGGGATCCGAAATATCTGTTCTCAGATTCCACAGAAATAAGGCTAGCAAAGAGATCCACGAAATACAGATGTAACTCTGTGAGATGAATTTACAGAACACTAAGCAGTTTCTCAGAAAGCTTCTTTCCAGATTTCATCTGAGGATATTTCCTTTTTCACCATAGCCCTCTATGGGCTTCCAAATATCACGTTGCCATTTCCACAAGAACTGTCTTAGCGAAAGGCTTCTTGAGGGGAAAGCTGTAACTCTGTGAGATGATTTCACAGAACACAAAGAAGTTTCTCAGAAAGCTTCTTTCTCTTTGTTATCGCAGGATATTTCCTTTGGCCCTATAGTCTTCAAAGGGATCCGAAATCTCTGTTCTCAGATTCCACAGAAATAAGGCTAGCAAAGAGATCCACGAAATACAGATGTAACTCTGTGAGATGAATTAACAGAACACTAAGCAGTTTCTCAGAAAGCTTCTTTCCAGATTTCATCTGAGGATATTTCCTTTTTCACCATAGCCGTCTATGGGCTTCCAAATATCTCTTTGCCAATTCCACAAGAACTGTCTTACCGAAAGGCTCCTTGAGGGGAAAGCTGTAACTCTGTGAGATGATTTCACAGAACACAAAGAAGTTTCTCAGAAAGCTTCTTTCTCTTTGTTATCGCAGGATATTTCCTTTGGCCCTATAGTCTTCAAAGGGATCCGAAATATCTGTTCTCAGATTCCACAGAAATAGGGCTAGCAAAGAGATCCACGAAATACAGATGTAACTCTGTGAGATGAATTCACAGAACACTAAGCAGTTTCTCAGAAAGCTTCTTTCCAGATTTCATCTGAGGATATTTCCTTTTTCACCATAGCCCTCTATGGGCTTCCAAATATCACTTTTCCATTTCAACAAGAACTGTCTTAGCCAAAGGCTTCTTGAGGGGAAAGCTGTAACTCTGTGAGAAGATTTCACAGAACACAAAGAAGTTTTTCAGAAAGCTTCTTTCTCTTTGTTTTCCCAGGATATTTCCTTTGGCCCTATAGGCTTCAAAGGGATCCGAAATATCTGTTCTCAGATTCCACAGAAATAAGGCTAGCAAAGAGATCCACGAAATACAGATGTAACTCTGTGAGATGAATTCACAGAACACTAAGCAGTTTCTCAGAAAGCTTCTTTCCAGATTTCATCTGAGGATATTTCCTTTTTCACCATAGCCCTCTATGGGCTTCCAAATATCTCTTTGCCAATTACACAAGAACTGTCCTAGCGAAAGGCTTCTTGAGGGGAAAGCTGTAACTCTGTGAGATGATTTCACGGAACACAAAGAAGTTTCTCAGAAAGCTTCTTTCTCTTTGTTATCAGAGGATATTTCCTTTGGCCCTATAGTCTTCAAAGGGATCCGAAATATCTTTTCTCAGATTCCACAGAAATAAGGCTAGCAAAGAGATCCACGAAACACACATGTAACTCTGTGAGATGAATTCACAGAACACTAAGCAGTTTCTCAGAAAGCTTCTTTCCAAATTTAATCTGAGGATATTTTCTTTTTCACCGTAGCCCTCTATGGGCTTCCAAATATCTCTTTGCCAATTCCACAAGAACTGTGTGAGCGAAAGGCTTCTTGAGGGGAAAGCTGTAACTCTGTGAGATGATTTCACAGAACACAAAGAAGTTTCTCAGAAACCTTCTTTCTCTTTGTTATCGCAGGATATTTCCTTTGGCCCTATAGTCTTCAAAGGGATCCGAAATATCTGTTCTCAGATTCCACAGAAATAAGGCTAGCAAAGAGATCCACGAAATACAGATGTAACTCTGTGAGATGAATTCACAGAACACTAAGCAGTTTCTCAGAAAGCTTCTTTCCAGATTTCATCTGAGGATATTTCCTTTTTCACCTTAGCCCTCTATGGGCTTCCAAATATCACTTTGCCAATTCCACAAGAACTGTCTTAGCGAAAGGCTTCTTGAGGGGAAAGCTGTAACTCTGTGAGATGATTTCACAGAACACAAAGAAGTTTCTCAGAAAGCTTCTTTCTCTTTGTTATCGCAGGATATTTCCTTTGGCGCTGTAGTCTTCAAAAGGGAACCGAAATATCCTTTCTCAGATTCCACAGAAATTAGGGTAGCAACGAGATCCACGAAATACACATGTAACCCTGTGAGATGAATTAACAGAACACTAAGCAGTTTCTCAGAAAGCTTCTTTCCAGATTTCATCTGAGGATATTTCCTTTTTCACCATAGCCCTCTATGGGCTTCCAAATATCACTTTGCCAATTCCACAAGAACTGTCTTAGCGAAAGGCTTCTTGAGGGGAAAGCTGTAACTCTGTGAGATGATTTCACAGAACACAAAGAAGTTTCTCAGAAAGCTTCTTTCTCTTTGTTATCGCAGGATATTTCCTTTGGCCCTATAGTCTTCAAAGGGATCCGAAATATCTGTTCTCAGATTCCACAGAAATAAGGCTAGCAAAGAGATCCACGAAATACAGATGTAACTCTGTGAGATGACTTTACAGAACACTAAGCAGTTTCTCAGAAAGCTTCTTTCCAGATTTCCTCTGAGGATATTTCCTTTTTCACCATACCCCTCTATGGGCTTCCAAATATCACTTTGCCAATTCCACAAGAACTGTCTTAGCAAAAGGCTTCTTGAGGAGAAAGCTGTACCTCTGTGAGATGATTTCACAGAACACAAAGAAGTTTCTCAGAAAGCTTCTTTCTCTTTGTTATCGCAGGATATTTCTTTTGGCCCTATAGTCTTCAAAGGGATCCGAAATATCTGTTCCCAGATTCCACAGAAATAAGGCTAGCAAACAATCCACGAAATACAGATTTAACTGTGTGAGATGAATTAACAGAACACTAAGCAGATTCTCAGAAAGCTTCTTTCCAGATTTCATCTGAGGATATTTCCTTTTTCACCATAGCCCTCTATGGGCTTCCAAATATCACGTTGCCAGTTCCACAAGAACTGTCTTAGCGAAAGGCTTCTTGAGGGGAAAGCTGTAACTCTGTGAGATGATTTCACAGAACACAAAGAAGTTTCTCAGAAAGCTTCTTTCTCTTTGTTATCGCAGAATATTTCCTTTGGCCCTATAGTCTTCAAAGGGATCCGAAATATCTGTTCTCAGATTCCACAGAAATAAGGCTAGCAAAGAGATCCACGAAATACAGATGTAACTCTGTGAGATGAATTCACAGAACACTAAGCAGTTTCTCAGAAAGCTTCTTTCCAGATTTCATCTGAGGATATTTCCTTTTTCACCATAGCCCTCTATGGGCTTCCAAATATCACTTTGCCATTTCCACAAGAACTGTCTTAGCGAAAGGCTTCTTGAGGGGAAAGCTGTAACTCTGTGAGATGATTTCACAGAACACAAAGAAGTTTCTCAGAAAGCTTCTTTCTCTTTGTTATCCCAGGATATTTCCTTTGGCCCTACAGTCTTCAAATGGATCCGAAATATCTGTTCTCAGATTCCACAGAAATAAGGCTAGCAAAGAGATCCACGAAATACAGATGTAACTCTGTGAGATGAATTCACATAACACTAAGCAGTTTCTCAGAAAGCTTCTTTCCAGATTTCATCTGAGGATATTTCCTTTTTCACCATAGCCCTCTATGGGCTTCAAAATATCTCTTTGCCAATTACACAAGAACTGTCCTAGCGAAAGGCTTCTTGAGGGGAAAGCTGTAACTCTGTGAGATGATTTCACGGAACACAAAGAAGTTTCTCAGAAAGCTTCTTTCTCTTTGTTATCGGAGGATATTTCCTTTGGCCCTATAGTCTTCATAGCGATCCGAAATATCTTTTCTCAGATTCCACAGAAATAAGGGTAGCAAAGAGATCCACGAAACACACATGTAACTCTGTGAGATGAATTCACAGAACACTAAGCAGTTTCTCAGAAAGCTTCTTTCCAAATTTAATCTGAGGATATTGCCTTTTTCACCGTAGCCCTCTATGGGCTTCCAAATATCTCTTTGCCAATTCCACAAGAACTGTCTGAGCGAAGGCTTCTTGAGGGGAAAGCTGTAACTCTGTGAGATGATTTCACAGAACACAAAGAAGTTTCTCAGAAACCTTCTTTCTCTTTGTTATCGGAGGATATTTCCTTTGGCCCTATAGTCTTCAAAGGGATCCGAAATATCTGTTCTCAGATTCCACAGAAATAAGGCTAGCAAAGAGATCCACGAAATACAGATGTAACTCTGTGAGATAAATTAACAGAACACTAAGCAGTTTCTCAGAAAGCTTCTTTCCAGATTTCATCTGAGGATATTTCCTTTTTCACCATAGCCGTCTATGGGCTTCCAAATATCACTTTGCCAATTCCACAAGAACTGTCTTAGCGAAAGGCTTCTTGAGGAGAAAGCTGTAACTCTGTGAGATGATTTCACAGAACACAAAAAGTTTCTCAGAAAGCTTCTTTCTCTTTGTTATCGGAGGATATTTCCTTTGGCCCTATAGTCTTCAAAGGGATCCGAAATATCTGTTCTCAGATTCCACAGAAATAAGGCTAGCAAAGAGATCCACGAAATACAGATGTAACTCTTTGAGATGAATTTACAGAACACTAAGCAGTTTCTCAGAAAGCTTCTTTCCAGATTTCATCTGAGGATATTTCCTTTTTCACCATAGCCCTCTATGGGCTTCCAAATATCACTTTGCCAATTCCACAAGAACTGTCTTAGCGAAAGGCTTCTTGAGGGGAAAGCTGTAACTCTGTGAGATGATTTCACAGAACACAAAGAAGTTTCTCAGAAAGCTTCTTTTTCTTTGTTATCGCAGGATATTTCCTTTGGCCCTGTAGTCTTCAAAAGGGAACCGAAATATCTTTTCTCAGATTCCACAGAAATAAGGCTAGCAACGAGATCCACGAAATACACATGTAACCCTGTGAGATGAATTAACAGAACACTAAGCAGTTTCTCAGAAAGCTTCTTTCCAGATTTCATCTGAGGATATTTCCTTTTTCACCATAGCCCTCTATGGGCTTCCAAATATCACTTTGCCAATTCCACAAGAACTGTCTTAGCGAAAGGCTTCTTGAGGGGAAAGCTGTAACTCTGTGAGATGATTTCACAGAACACAAAGAAGTTTCTCAGAAAGCTTCTTTCTCTTTGTTATCGCAGGATATTTCCTTTGGCCCTATAGTCTTCAAAGGGATCCGAAATATCTGTTCTCAGATTCCACAGAAATAAGGCTAGCAAAGAGATCCACGAAATACAGATGTAACTCTGTGAGATGAATTTACAGAACACTAAGCAGTTTCTCAGAAAGCTTCTTTCCAGATTTCATCTGAGGATATTTCCTTTTTCACCATAGCCCTCTATGGGCTTCCAAATATCACGTTGCCATTTCCACAAGAACTGTCTTAGCGAAAGGCTTCTTGAGGGGAAAGCTGTAACTCTGTGAGATGATTTCACAGAACACAAAGAAGTTTCTCAGAAATCTTCTTTCTCTTTGTTATCGCAGGATATTTCCTTTGGCCCTATAGTCTTCAAAGGGATCCGAAATATCTGTTCTCAGATTCCACAGAAATAAGGCTAGCAAAGAGATCCACGAAATACAGATGTAACTCTGTGAGATGAATTAACAGAACACTAAGCAGTTTCTCAGAAAGCTTCTTTCCAGATTTCATCTGAGGATATTTCCTTTTTCACCATAGCCGTCTATGGGCTTCCAAATATCTCTTTGCCAATTCCACAAGAACTGTCTTACCGAAAGGCTCCTTGAGGGGAAAGCTGTAACTCTGTGAGATGATTTCACAGAACACAAAGAAGTTTCTCAGAAAGCTTCTTTCTCTTTGTTATCGCAGGATATTTCCTTTGGCCCTATAGTCTTCAAAGGGATCCGAAATATCTGTTCTCAGATTCCACAGAAATAGGGCTAGCAAAGAGATCCACGAAATACAGATGTAACTCTGTGAGATGAATTCACAGAACACTAAGCAGTTTCTCAGAAAGCTTCTTTCCAGATTTCATCTGAGGATATTTCCTTTTTCACCATAGCCCTCTATGGGCTTCCAAATATCACTTTTCCATTTCAACAAGAACTGTCTTAGTCAAAGGCTTCTTGAGGGGAAAGCTGTAACTCTGTGAGATGATTTCACAGAACACAAAGAAGTTTTTCAGAAAGCTTCTTTCTCTTTGTTTTCCCAGGATATTTCCTTTGGCCCTATAGGCTTCAAAGGGATCCGAAATATCTGTTCTCAGATTCCACAGAAATAAGGCTAGCAAAGAGATCCACGAAATACAGATGTAACTCTGTGAGATGAATTCACAGAACACTAAGCAGTTTCTCAGAAAGCTTCTTTCCAGATTTCATCTGAGGATATTTCCTTTTTCACCATAGCCCTCTATGGGCTTCCAAATATCTCTTTGCCAATTACACAAGAACTGTCCTAGCGAAAGGCTTCTTGAGGGGAAAGCTGTAACTCTGTGAGATGATTTCACGGAACACAAAGAAGTTTCTCAGAAAGCTTCTTTCTCTTTGTTATCAGAGGATATTTCCTTTGGCCCTACAGTCTTCAAAGGGATCCGAAATATCTTTTCTCAGATTCCACAGAAATAAGGCTAGCAAAGAGATCCACGAAACACACATGTAACTCTGTGAGATGAATTCACAGAACACTAAGCAGTTTCTCAGAAAGCTTCTTTCCAAATTTAATCTGAGGATATTTCCTTTTTCACCGTAGCCCTCTATGGGCTTCCAAATATCTCTTTGCCAATTCCACAAGAACTGTGTGAGCGAAAGGCTTCTTGAGGGGAAAGCTGTAACTCTGTGAGATGATTTCACAGAACACAAAGAAGTTTCTCAGAAACCTTCTTTCTCTTTGTTATCGCAGGATATTTCCTTTGGCCCTATAGTCTTCAAAGGGATCCGAAATATCTGTTCTCAGATTCCACAGAAATAAGGCTAGCAAAGAGATCCACAAAATACAGATGTAACTCTGTGAGATGAATTCACAGAACACTAAGCAGTTTCTCAGAAAGCTTCTTTCCAGATTTCATCTGAGGATATTTCCTTTTTCACCTTAGCCCTCTATGGGCTTCCAAATATCACTTTGCCAATTCCACAAGAACTGTGTGAGCGAAAGGCTTCTTGAGGGGAAAGCTGTAACTCTGTGAGATGATTTCACAGAACACAAAGAAGTTTCTCAGAAAGCTTCTTTCTCTTTGTTATCGCAGGATATTTCCTTTGGCGCTGTAGTCTTCAAAAGGGAACCGAAATATCCTTTCTCAGATTCCACAGAAATTAGGGTAGCAACGAGATCCACGAAATACAGATGTAACCCTGTGAGATGAATTAACAGAACACTAAGCAGTTTCTCAGAAAGCTTCTTTCCAGATTTCATCTGAGGATATTTCCTTTTTCACCATAGCCCTCTATGGGCTTCCAAATATCACTTTGCCAATTCCACAAGAACTGTCTTAGCGAAAGGCTTCTTGAGGGGAAAGCTGTAACTCTGTGAGATGATTTCACAGAACACAAAGAAGTTTCTCAGAAAGCTTCTTTCTCTTTGTTATCGCAGGATATTTCCTTTGGCCCTATAGTCTTCAAAGGGATCCGAAATATCTGTTCTCAGATTCCACAGAAATAAGGCTAGCAAAGAGATCCACGAAATACAGATGTAACTCTGTGAGATGAATTTACAGAACACTAAGCAGTTTCTCAGAAAGCTTCTTTCCAGATTTCCTCTGAGGATATTTCCTTTTTCACCATACCCCTCTATGGGCTTCCAAATATCACTTTGCCAATTCCACAAGAACTGTCTTAGCAAAAGGCTTCTTGAGGGGAAAGCTGTACCTCTGTGAGGTGATTTCACAGAACACAAAGAAGTTTCTCAGAAAGCTTCTTTCTCTTTGTTATCGCAGGATATTTCTTTTGGCCCTATAGTCTTCAAAGGGATCCGAAATATCTGTTCCCAGATTCCACAGAAATAAGGCTAGCAAACAATCCACGAAATACAGATTTAACTGTGTGAGATGAATTAACAGAACACTAAGCAGATTCTCAGAAAGCTTCTTTCCAGATTTCATCTGAGGATATTTCCTTTTTCACCATAGCCCTCTATGGGCTTCCAAATATCACGTTGCCAGTTCCACAAGAACTGTCTTAGCGAAAGGCTTCTTGAGGGGAAAGCTGTAACTCTGTGAGATGATTTCACAGAACACAAAGAAGTTTCTCAGAAAGCTTCTTTCTCTTTGTTATCGCAGGATATTTCCTTTGGCCCTATAGTCTTCAAAGGGATCCGAAATATCTGTTCTCAGATTCCACAGAAATAAGGCTAGCAAAGAGATCCACGAAATACAGATGTAACTCTGTGAGATGAATTCACAGAACACTAAGCAGTTTCTCAGAAAGCTTCTTTCCAGATTTCATCTGAGGATATTTCCTTTTTCACCATAGCCCTCTATGGGCTTCCAAATATCACTTTGCCATTTCCACAAGAACTGTCTTAGCGAAAGGCTTCTTGAGGGGAAAGCTGTAACTCTGTGAGATGATTTCACAGAACACAAAGAAGTTTCTCAGAAAGCTTCTTTCTCTTTGTTATCCCAGGATATTTCCTTTGGCCCTACAGTCTTCAAATGGATCCGAAATATCTGTTCTCAGATTCCACAGAAATAAGGCTAGCAAAGAGATCCACGAAATACAGATGTAACTCTGTGAGATGAATTCACATAACACTAAGCAGTTTCTCAGAAAGCTTCTTTCCAGATTTCATCTGAGGATATTTCCTTTTTCACCATAGCCCTCTATGGGCTTCAAAATATCTCTTTGCCAATTACACAAGAACTGTCCTAGCGAAAGGCTTCTTGAGGGGAAAGCTGTAACTCTGTGAGATGATTTCACGGAACACAAAGAAGTTTCTCAGAAAGCTTCTTTCTCTTTGTTATCGGAGGATATTTCCTTTGGCCCTATAGTCTTCATAGGGATCCGAAATATCTTTTCTCAGATTCCACAGAAATAAGGGTAGCAAAGAGATCCACGAAACACACATGTAACTCTGTGAGATGAATTCACAGAACACTAAGCAGTTTCTCAGAAAGCTTCTTTCCAAATTTAATCTGAGGATATTGCCTTTTTCACCGTAGCCCTCTATGGGCTTCCAAATATCTCTTTGCCAATTCCACAAGAACTGTCTGAGCGAAGGCTTCTTGAGGGGAAAGCTGTAACTCTGTGAGATGATTTCACAGAACACAAAGAAGTTTCTCAGAAACCTTCTTTCTCTTTGTTATCGGAGGATATTTCCTTTGGCCCTATAGTCTTCAAAGGGATCCGAAATATCTGTTCTCAGATTCCACAGAAATAAGGCTAGCAAAGAGATCCACGAAATACAGATGTAACTCTGTGAGATAAATTAACAGAACACTAAGCAGTTTCTCAGAAAGCTTCTTTCCAGATTTCATCTGAGGATATTTCCTTTTTCACCATAGCCGTCTATGGGCTTCCAAATATCACTTTGCCAATTCCACAAGAACTGTCTTAGCGAAAGGCTTCTTGAGGAGAAAGCTGTAACTCTGTGAGATGATTTCACAGAACACAAAAAGTTTCTCAGAAAGCTTCTTTGTCTTTGTTATCGGAGGATATTTCCTTTGGCCCTATAGTCTTCAAAGGGATCCGAAATATCTTTTCTCAGATTCCACAGAAATAAGGCTAGCAAAGAGATCCACGAAATACAGATGTAACTCTTTGAGATGAATTTACAGAACACTAAGCAGTTTCTCAGAAAGCTTCTTTCCAGATTTCATCTGAGGATATTTCCTTTTTCACCATAGCCCTCTACGGGCTTCCAAATATCACTTTGCCAATTCCACAAGAACTGTCTTAGCGAAAGGCTTCTTGAGGGGAAAGCTGTAACTCTGTGAGATGATTTCACAGAACACAAAGTAGTTTCTCAGAAAGCTTCTTTCTCTTTGTTATCGCAGGATATTTCCTTTGTCCCTATAGTCTACAAAGGGATCCGAAATATCTGTTCTCAGATTCCACAGAAATAAGGCTAGCAAAGAGATCCACGAAATACAGATGTAACTCTGTGAGATGAATTCACAGAACACTAAGCAGTTTCTCAGAAAGCTTCTTTCCAGATTTCATCTGAGGATATTTCCTTTTTCACCATAGCCCTCTATGGGCTTCCAAATATCTCTTTGCCAATTCCACAAGAACTGTCTGAGCGAAAGGCTTCTTGAGGGGAAAGCTGTAACTCTGTGAGATGATTTCACAGAACACAAAGAAGTTTCTCAGAAACCTTCTTTCTCTTTGTTATCGGAGGATATTTCCTTTGGCCCTATAGTCTTCAAAGGGATCCGAAATATCTGTTCTCAGATTCCATAGAAATAAGGCTAGCAAAGAGATCCACGAAATACAGATGTAACTCTGTGAGATAAATTAACAGAACACTAAGCAGTTTCTCAGAAAGCTTCTTTCCAGATTTCATCTGAGGATATTTCCTTTTTCACCATAGCCGTCTATGGGCTTCCAAATATCACTTTGCCAATTCCACAAGAACTGTCTTAGCGAAAGTCTTCTTGAGGAGAAAGCTGTAACTCTGTGAGATGATTTCACAGAACACAAAGAAGTTTCTCAGAAAGCTTCTTTCTCTTTGTTATCGGAGGATATTTCCTTTGGCCCTATAGTCTTCAAAGGGATCCGAAATATCTGTTCTCAGATTCCACAGAAATAAGGCTAGCAAAGAGATCCACGAAATACAGATGTAACTCTTTGAGATGAATTTACAGAACACTAAGCAGTTTCTCAGAAAGCTTCTTTCCAGATTTCATCTGAGGATATTTCCTTTTTCACCATAGCCCTCTACGGGCTTCCAAATATCACTTTGCCAATTCCACAAGAACTGTCTTAGCGAAAGGCTTCTAGAGAGGAAAGCTGTAACTCTGTGAGATGATTTCACAGAACACAAAGAAGTTTCTCAGAAAGCTTCTTTCTCTTTGTTATCGCAGGATATTTCCTTTGTCCCTATAGTCTTCAAAGGGATCCGAAATATCTGTTCTCAGATTCCACAGAAATAAGGCTAGCAAAGAGATCCACGAAATACAGATGTAACTCTGTGAGATGAATTCACAGAACACTAAGCAGTTTCTCAGAAAGCTTCTTTCCAGATTTCATCTGAGGATATTTCCTTTTTCACCATAGCCGTCTATGGGCTTCCAAATATCACTTTGCCAATTCCACAAGAACTGTCTTAGCGAAAGGCTTCTTGAGGAGAAAGCTGTAACTCTGTGAGATGATTTCACAGAACACAAAGAAGTTTCTCAGAAAGCTTCTTTCTCTTTGTTATCGGAGGATATTTCCTTTGGCCCTATAGTCTTCAAAGGGATCCGAAATATCTGTTCTCAGATTCCACAGAAATAAGGCTAGCAAAGAGATCCACGAAATACAGATGTAACTCTGTGAGATGAATTTACAGAACACTAAGCAGTTTCTCAGAAAGCTTCTTTCCAGATTTCATCTGAGGATATTTCCTTTTTCACCATAGCCCTCTACGGACTTCCAAATATCACTTTGCCAATTCCACAAGAACTGTCTTAGCGAAAGGCTTCTTGAGGGGAAAGCTGTAACTCTGTGAGATGATTTCACAGAACACAAAGAAGTTTCTCAGAAAGCTTCTTTCTCTTTGTTATCGCAGGATATTTCCTTTGTCCCTATAGTCTTCAAAGGGATCCGAAATATCTGTTCTCAGATTCCACAGAAATAAGGCTAGCAAAGAGATCCACGAAATACAGATGTAACTCTGTGAGATGAATTCACAGAACACTAAGCAGTTTCTCAGAAAGCTTCTTTCCAGATTTCATCTGAGGATATTTCCTTTTTCACCATAGCCCTCTATGGGCTTCCAAATATAACTTTGACAATTCCACAAGAACTGTCTTAGCGAAAAGCTTCTTGAGGGGAAAGCTGTAACTCTGTGAGATGATTTCACAGAACACAAAGAAGTTTCTCAGAAACCTTCTTTCTCTTTGTTATCAAGGGATATTTCCTTTGGCCCTATAGTCTTCAAAGGGATCCGAAATATCTGTTCCCAGATTCCACAGAAATAAGGCTAGCAAAGAGATCCACGAAATAGAGATGTAACTCGGTGAGATGAATTCACAGAACACTAAGCAGTTTCTCAGAAAGCTTCTTTCCAGATTTCATCTGAGGATATTTCCTTTTACACCATAGCCCTCTATGGGCTTCCAAATATCACTTTGCCAATTCCACAAGAACTGTCTTAGCGAAAGGCTTCTTGAGGGGAAAGCTGTAACTCTGTGAGATGATTTCACAGAACACAAAGAAGTTTCTCAGAAAGCTTCTTTCTCTTTGTTATGGCAGGATATTTCCTTTGGCCTTATAGTCTTCAAAGGGATCCGAAATATCTGTTCTCAGATTCCACAGAAATAAGGCTAGCAAAGAGATCCACGAAATACAGATGTAACTCTGTGAGATGAATTCACAGAACACTAAGCAGTTTCTCAGAAAGCTTCTTTCCAGATTTCATCTGAGGATATTTCCTTTTTCACCATAGTCCTCTATGGGCTTCCAAATATCACTTTGCCAATTCCACAAGAACTGTCTTAGCGAAAGGCTTCTTGAGGGGAAAGCTGTAACTCTGTGAGTTGATTTCACAGAACACAAAGAAGTTTCTCAGAAAGCTTCTTTCTCTTTGTTATCGCAGGATATTTCCTTTGGCCCTATAGTCTTCAAAGGGATCCGAAATATCTGTTCTCAGATTCCACAGAAATAAGGCTAGCAAAGAGATCCACGAAATAGAGATGTAACTCTGTGAGATGAATTTACAGAACACTAAGCAGTTTCTCAGAAAGCTTCTTTCCAGATTTCCTCTGAGGATATTTCCTTTTTCACCATACCCCTCTATGGGCTTCCAAATATCACTTTGCCAATTCCACAAGAACTGTCTTAGCAAAAGGCTTCTTGAGGGGAAAGCTGTACCTCTGTGAGATGATTTCACAGAACACAAAGAAGTTTCTCAGAAAGCTTCTTTCTCTTTGTTATCGCAGGATATTTCTTTTGGCCCTATAGTCTTCAAAGGGATCCGAAATATCTGTTCCCAGATTCCACAGAAATAAGGCTAGCAAACAATCCACGAAATACAGATTTAACTGTGTGAGATGAATTAACAGAACACTAAGCAGATTCTCAGAAAGATTCTTTCCAGATTTCATCTGAGGATATTTCCTTTTTCACCATAGCCCTCTATGGGCTTCCAAATATCACGTTGCCAGTTCCACAAGAACTGTCTTAGCGAAAGGCTTCTTGAGGGGAAAGCTGTAACTCTGTGAGATGATTTCACAGAACACAAAGAAGTTTCTCAGAAAGCTTCTTTCTCTTTGTTATCGCAGGATATTTCCTTTGGCCCTATAGTCTTCAAAGGGATCCGAAATATCTGTTCTCAGATTCCACAGAAATAAGGCTAGCAAAGAGATCCACGAAATACAGATGTAACTCTGTGAGATGAATTCACAGAACACTAAGCAGTTTCTCAGAAAGCTTCTTTCCAGATTTCATCTGAGGATATTTCCTTTTTCACCATAGCCCTCTATGGGCTTCCAAATATCACTTTGCCATTTCCACAAGAACTGTCTTAGCGAAAGGCTTCTTGAGGGGAAAGCTGTAACTCTGTGAGATGATTTCACAGAACACAAAGAAGTTTCTCAGAAAGCTTCTTTCTCTTTGTTATCCCAGGATATTTCCTTTGGCCCTACAGTCTTCAAATGGATCCGAAATATCTGTTCTCAGATTCCACAGAAATAAGGCTAGCAAAGAGATCCACGAAATACAGATGTAACTCTGTGAGATGAATTCACATAACACTAAGCAGTTTCTCAGAAAGCTTCTTTCCAGATTTCATCTGAGGATATTTCCTTTTTCACCATAGCCCTCTATGGGCTTCAAAATATCTCTTTGCCAATTACACAAGAACTGTCCTAGCGAAAGGCTTCTTGAGGGGAAAGCTGTAACTCTGTGAGATGATTTCACGGAACACAAAGAAGTTTCTCAGAAAGCTTCTTTCTCTTTGTTATCGGAGGATATTTCCTTTGGCCCTATAGTCTTCATAGGGATCCGAAATATCTTTTCTCAGATTCCACAGAAATAAGGGTAGCAAAGAGATCCACGAAACACACATGTAACTCTGTGAGATGAATTCACAGAACACTAAGCAGTTTCTCAGAAAGCTTCTTTCCAAATTTAATCTGAGGATATTGCCTTTTTCACCGTAGCCCTTTATGGGCTTCCAAATATCTCTTTGACAATTCCACAAGAACTGTCTGAGCGAAGGCTTCTTGAGGGGAAAGCTGTAACTCTGTGAGATGATTTCACAGAACACAAAGAAGTTTCTCAGAAACCTTCTTTCTCTTTGTTATCGGAGGATATTTCCTTTGGCCCTATAGTCTTCAAAGGGATCCGAAATATCTGTTCTCAGATTCCACAGAAATAAGGCTAGCAAAGAGATCCACGAAATACAGATGTAACTCTGTGAGATAAATTAACAGAACACTAAGCAGTTTCTCAGAAAGCTTCTTTCCAGATTTCATCTGAGGATATTTCCTTTTTCACCATAGCCGTCTATGGGCTTCCAAATATCACTTTGCCAATTCCACAAGAACTGTCTTAGCGAAAGGCTTCTTGAGGAGAAAGCTGTAACTCTGTGAGATGATTTCACAGAACACAAAAAGTTTCTCAGAAAGCTTCTTTCTCTTTGTTATCGGAGGATATTTCCTTTGGCCCTATAGTCTTCAAAGGGATCCGAAATATCTTTTCTCAGATTCCACAGAAATAAGGCTAGCAAAGAGATCCACGAAATACAGATGTAACTCTTTGAGATGAATTTACAGAACACTAAGCAGTTTCTCAGAAAGCTTCTTTCCAGATTTCATCTGAGGATATTTCCTTTTTCACCATAGCCCTCTACGGGCTTCCAAATATCACTTTGCCAATTCCACAAGAACTTTCTTAGCGAAAGGCTTCTTGAGGGGAAAGCTGTAACTCTGTGAGATGATTTCACAGAACACAAAGTAGTTTCTCAGAAAGCTTCTTTCTCTTTGTTATCGCAGGATATTTCCTTTGTCCCTATAGTCTACAAAGGGATCCGAAATATCTGTTCTCAGATTCCACAGAAATAAGGCTAGCAAAGAGATCCACGAAATACAGATGTAACTCTGTGAGATGAATTCACAGAACACTAAGCAGTTTCTCAGAAAGCTTCTTTCCAGATTTCATCTGAGGATATTTCCTTTTTCACCATAGCCCTCTATGGG
The DNA here is from genome assembly GCF_043159975.1 of Macaca nemestrina. NCBI lineage: Eukaryota > Metazoa > Chordata > Mammalia > Primates > Cercopithecidae > Macaca > Macaca nemestrina. The sequence goes on from NC_092125.1 coordinate 93,012,072, forward strand.
CTTCCAAATATCTCTTTGCCAATTCCACAAGAACTGTCTGAGCGAAAGGCTTCTTGAGGGGAAAGCTGTAACTCTGTGAGATGATTTCACAGAACACAAAGAAGTTTCTCAGAAACCTTCTTTCTCTTTGTTATCGGAGGATATTTCCTTTGGCCCTATAGTCTTCAAAGGGATCCGAAATATCTGTTCTCAGATTCCACAGAAATAAGGCTAGCAAAGAGATCCACGAAATACAGATGTAACTCTGTGAGATAAATTAACAGAACACTAAGCAGTTTCTCAGAAAGCTTCTTTCCAGATTTCATCTGAGGATATTTCCTTTTTCACCATAGCCGTCTATGGGCTTCCAAATATCACTTTGCCAATTCCACAAGAACTGTCTTAGCGAAAGTCTTCTTGAGGAGAAAGCTGTAACTCTGTGAGATGATTTCACAGAACACAAAGAAGTTTCTCAGAAAGCTTCTTTCTCTTTGTTATCGGAGGATATTTCCTTTGGCCCTATAGTCTTCAAAGGGATCCGAAATATCTGTTCTCAGATTCCACAGAAATAAGGCTAGCAAAGAGATCCACGAAATACAGATGTAACTCTTTGAGATGAATTTACAGAACACTAAGCAGTTTCTCAGAAAGCTTCTTTCCAGATTTCATCTGAGGATATTTCCTTTTTCACCATAGCCCTCTACGGGCTTCCAAATATCACTTTGCCAATTCCACAAGAACTGTCTTAGCGAAAGGCTTCTAGAGAGGAAAGCTGTAACTCTGTGAGATGATTTCACAGAACACAAAGAAGTTTCTCAGAAAGCTTCTTTCTCTTTGTTATCGCAGGATATTTCCTTTGGCGCTGTAGTCTTCAAAAGGGAACCGAAATATCCTTTCTCAGATTCCACAGAAATTAGGGTAGCAACGAGATCCACGAAATACAGATGTAACCCTGTGAGATGAATTAACAGAACACTAAGCAGTTTCTCAGAAAGCTTCTTTCCAGATTTCATCTGAGGATATTTCCTTTTTCACCATAGCCCTCTATGGGCTTCCAAATATCACTTTGCCAATTCCACAAGAACTGTCTTAGCGAAAGGCTTCTTGAGGGGAAAGCTGTAACTCTGTGAGATGATTTCACAGAACACAAAGAAGTTTCTCAGAAAGCTTCTTTCTCTTTGTTATCGCAGGATATTTCCTTTGGCCCTATAGTCTTCAAAGGGATCCGAAATATCTGTTCTCAGATTCCACAGAAATAAGGCTAGCAAAGAGATCCACGAAATACAGATGTAACTCTGTGAGATGAATTTACAGAACACTAAGCAGTTTCTCAGAAAGCTTCTTTCCAGATTTCCTCTGAGGATATTTCCTTTTTCACCATACCCCTCTATGGGCTTCCAAATATCACTTTGCCAATTCCACAAGAACTGTCTTAGCAAAAGGCTTCTTGAGGGGAAAGCTGTACCTCTGTGAGGTGATTTCACAGAACACAAAGAAGTTTCTCAGAAAGCTTCTTTCTCTTTGTTATCGCAGGATATTTCTTTTGGCCCTATAGTCTTCAAAGGGATCCGAAATATCTGTTCCCAGATTCCACAGAAATAAGGCTAGCAAACAATCCACGAAATACAGATTTAACTGTGTGAGATGAATTAACAGAACACTAAGCAGATTCTCAGAAAGCTTCTTTCCAGATTTCATCTGAGGATATTTCCTTTTTCACCATAGCCCTCTATGGGCTTCCAAATATCACGTTGCCAGTTCCACAAGAACTGTCTTAGCGAAAGGCTTCTTGAGGGGAAAGCTGTAACTCTGTGAGATGATTTCACAGAACACAAAGAAGTTTCTCAGAAAGCTTCTTTCTCTTTGTTATCGCAGGATATTTCCTTTGGCCCTATAGTCTTCAAAGGGATCCGAAATATCTGTTCTCAGATTCCACAGAAATAAGGCTAGCAAAGAGATCCACGAAATACAGATGTAACTCTGTGAGATGAATTCACAGAACACTAAGCAGTTTCTCAGAAAGCTTCTTTCCAGATTTCATCTGAGGATATTTCCTTTTTCACCATAGCCCTCTATGGGCTTCCAAATATCACTTTGCCATTTCCACAAGAACTGTCTTAGCGAAAGGCTTCTTGAGGGGAAAGCTGTAACTCTGTGAGATGATTTCACAGAACACAAAGAAGTTTCTCAGAAAGCTTCTTTCTCTTTGTTATCCCAGGATATTTCCTTTGGCCCTACAGTCTTCAAATGGATCCGAAATATCTGTTCTCAGATTCCACAGAAATAAGGCTAGCAAAGAGATCCACGAAATACAGATGTAACTCTGTGAGATGAATTCACATAACACTAAGCAGTTTCTCAGAAAGCTTCTTTCCAGATTTCATCTGAGGATATTTCCTTTTTCACCATAGCCCTCTATGGGCTTCAAAATATCTCTTTGCCAATTACACAAGAACTGTCCTAGCGAAAGGCTTCTTGAGGGGAAAGCTGTAACTCTGTGAGATGATTTCACGGAACACAAAGAAGTTTCTCAGAAAGCTTCTTTCTCTTTGTTATCGGAGGATATTTCCTTTGGCCCTATAGTCTTCATAGGGATCCGAAATATCTTTTCTCAGATTCCACAGAAATAAGGGTAGCAAAGAGATCCACGAAACACACATGTAACTCTGTGAGATGAATTCACAGAACACTAAGCAGTTTCTCAGAAAGCTTCTTTCCAAATTTAATCTGAGGATATTGCCTTTTTCACCGTAGCCCTCTATGGGCTTCCAAATATCTCTTTGCCAATTCCACAAGAACTGTCTGAGCGAAGGCTTCTTGAGGGGAAAGCTGTAACTCTGTGAGATGATTTCACAGAACACAAAGAAGTTTCTCAGAAACCTTCTTTCTCTTTGTTATCGGAGGATATTTCCTTTGGCCCTATAGTCTTCAAAGGGATCCGAAATATCTGTTCTCAGATTCCACAGAAATAAGGCTAGCAAAGAGATCCACGAAATACAGATGTAACTCTGTGAGATAAATTAACAGAACACTAAGCAGTTTCTCAGAAAGCTTCTTTCCAGATTTCATCTGAGGATATTTCCTTTTTCACCATAGCCGTCTATGGGCTTCCAAATATCACTTTGCCAATTCCACAAGAACTGTCTTAGCGAAAGGCTTCTTGAGGAGAAAGCTGTAACTCTGTGAGATGATTTCACAGAACACAAAAAGTTTCTCAGAAAGCTTCTTTCTCTTTGTTATCGGAGGATATTTCCTTTGGCCCTATAGTCTTCAAAGGGATCCGAAATATCTTTTCTCAGATTCCACAGAAATAAGGCTAGCAAAGAGATCCACGAAATACAGATGTAACTCTTTGAGATGAATTTACAGAACACTAAGCAGTTTCTCAGAAAGCTTCTTTCCAGATTTCATCTGAGGATATTTCCTTTTTCACCATAGCCCTCTACGGGCTTCCAAATATCACTTTGCCAATTCCACAAGAACTGTCTTAGCGAAAGGCTTCTTGAGGGGAAAGCTGTAACTCTGTGAGATGATTTCACAGAACACAAAGTAGTTTCTCAGAAAGCTTCTTTCTCTTTGTTATCGCAGGATATTTCCTTTGTCCCTATAGTCTACAAAGGGATCCGAAATATCTGTTCTCAGATTCCACAGAAATAAGGCTAGCAAAGAGATCCACGAAATACAGATGTAACTCTGTGAGATGAATTCACAGAACACTAAGCAGTTTCTCAGAAAGCTTCTTTCCAGATTTCATCTGAGGATATTTCCTTTTTCACCATAGCCCTCTATGGGCTTCCAAATATCTCTTTGCCAATTCCACAAGAACTGTCTGAGCGAAAGGCTTCTTGAGGGGAAAGCTGTAACTCTGTGAGATGATTTCACAGAACACAAAGAAGTTTCTCAGAAACCTTCTTTCTCTTTGTTATCGGAGGATATTTCCTTTGGCCCTATAGTCTTCAAAGGGATCCGAAATATCTGTTCTCAGATTCCATAGAAATAAGGCTAGCAAAGAGATCCACGAAATACAGATGTAACTCTGTGAGATATATTAACAGAACACTAAGCAGTTTCTCAGAAAGCTTCTTTCCAGATTTCATCTGAGGATATTTCCTTTTTCACCATAGCCGTCTATGGGCTTCCAAATATCACTTTGCCAATTCCACAAGAACTGTCTTAGCGAAAGTCTTCTTGAGGAGAAAGCTGTAACTCTGTGAGATGATTTCACAGAACACAAAGAAGTTTCTCAGAAAGCTTCTTTCTCTTTGTTATCGGAGGATATTTCCTTTGGCCCTATAGTCTTCAAAGGGATCCGAAATATCTGTTCTCAGATTCCACAGAAATAAGGCTAGCAAAGAGATCCACGAAATACAGATGTAACTCTTTGAGATGAATTTACAGAACACTAAGCAGTTTCTCAGAAAGCTTCTTTCCAGATTTCATCTGAGGATATTTCCTTTTTCACCATAGCCCTCTACGGGCTTCCAAATATCACTTTGCCAATTCCACAAGAACTGTCTTAGCGAAAGGCTTCTAGAGAGGAAAGCTGTAACTCTGTGAGATGATTTCACAGAACACAAAGAAGTTTCTCAGAAAGCTTCTTTCTCTTTGTTATCGCAGGATATTTCCTTTGTCCCTATAGTCTTCAAAGGGATCCGAAATATCTGTTCTCAGATTCCACAGAAATAAGGCTAGCAAAGAGATCCACGAAATACAGATGTAACTCTGTGAGATGAATTCACAGAACACTAAGCAGTTTCTCAGAAAGCTTCTTTCCAGATTTCATCTGAGGATATTTCCTTTTTCACCATAGCCGTCTATGGGCTTCCAAATATCACTTTGCCAATTCCACAAGAACTGTCTTAGCGAAAGGCTTCTTGAGGAGAAAGCTGTAACTCTGTGAGATGATTTCACAGAACACAAAGAAGTTTCTCAGAAAGCTTCTTTCTCTTTGTTATCGGAGGATATTTCCTTTGGCCCTATAGTCTTCAAAGGGATCCGAAATATCTGTTCTCAGATTCCACAGAAATAAGGCTAGCAAAGAGATCCACGAAATACAGATGTAACTCTGTGAGATGAATTTACAGAACACTAAGCAGTTTCTCAGAAAGCTTCTTTCCAGATTTCATCTGAGGATATTTCCTTTTTCACCATAGCCCTCTACGGACTTCCAAATATCACTTTGCCAATTCCACAAGAACTGTCTTAGCGAAAGGCTTCTTGAGGGGAAAGCTGTAACTCTGTGAGATGATTTCACAGAACACAAAGAAGTTTCTCAGAAAGCTTCTTTCTCTTTGTTATCGCAGGATATTTCCTTTGTCCCTATAGTCTTCAAAGGGATCCGAAATATCTGTTCTCAGATTCCACAGAAATAAGGCTAGCAAAGAGATCCACGAAATACAGATGTAACTCTGTGAGATGAATTCACAGAACACTAAGCAGTTTCTCAGAAAGCTTCTTTCCAGATTTCATCTGAGGATATTTCCTTTTTCACCATAGCCCTCTATGGGCTTCCAAATATAACTTTGACAATTCCACAAGAACTGTCTTAGCGAAAAGCTTCTTGAGGGGAAAGCTGTAACTCTGTGAGATGATTTCACAGAACACAAAGAAGTTTCTCAGAAACCTTCTTTCTCTTTGTTATCAAGGGATATTTCCTTTGGCCCTATAGTCTTCAAAGGGATCCGAAATATCTGTTCCCAGATTCCACAGAAATAAGGCTAGCAAAGAGATCCACGAAATAGAGATGTAACTCGGTGAGATGAATTCACAGAACACTAAGCAGTTTCTCAGAAAGCTTCTTTCCAGATTTCATCTGAGGATATTTCCTTTTACACCATAGCCCTCTATGGGCTTCCAAATATCACTTTGCCAATTCCACAAGAACTGTCTTAGCGAAAGGCTTCTTGAGGGGAAAGCTGTAACTCTGTGAGATGATTTCACAGAACACAAAGAAGTTTCTCAGAAAGCTTCTTTCTCTTTGTTATGGCAGGATATTTCCTTTGGCCTTATAGTCTTCAAAGGGATCCGAAATATCTGTTCTCAGATTCCACAGAAATAAGGCTAGCAAAGAGATCCACGAAATACAGATGTAACTCTGTGAGATGAATTCACAGAACACTAAGCAGTTTCTCAGAAAGCTTCTTTCCAGATTTCATCTGAGGATATTTCCTTTTTCACCATAGTCCTCTATGGGCTTCCAAATATCACTTTGCCAATTCCACAAGAACTGTCTTAGCGAAAGGCTTCTTGAGGGGAAAGCTGTAACTCTGTGAGTTGATTTCACAGAACACAAAGAAGTTTCTCAGAAAGCTTCTTTCTCTTTGTTATCGCAGGATATTTCCTTTGGCCCTATAGTCTTCAAAGGGATCCGAAATATCTGTTCTCAGATTCCACAGAAATAAGGCTAGCAAAGAGATCCACGAAATACAGATGTAACTCTGTGAGATGAATTTACAGAACACTAAGCAGTTTCTCAGAAAGCTTCTTTCCAGATTTCCTCTGAGGATATTTCCTTTTTCACCATACCCCTCTATGGGCTTCCAAATATCACTTTGCCAATTCCACAAGAACTGTCTTAGCAAAAGGCTTCTTGAGGGGAAAGCTGTACCTCTGTGAGATGATTTCACAGAACACAAAGAAGTTTCTCAGAAAGCTTCTTTCTCTTTGTTATCGCAGGATATTTCTTTTGGCCCTATAGTCTTCAAAGGGATCCGAAATATCTGTTCCCAGATTCCACAGAAATAAGGCTAGCAAACAATCCACGAAATACAGATTTAACTGTGTGAGATGAATTAACAGAACACTAAGCAGATTCTCAGAAAGATTCTTTCCAGATTTCATCTGAGGATATTTCCTTTTTCACCATAGCCCTCTATGGGCTTCCAAATATCACGTTGCCAGTTCCACAAGAACTGTCTTAGCGAAAGGCTTCTTGAGGGGAAAGCTGTAACTCTGTGAGATGATTTCACAGAACACAAAGAAGTTTCTCAGAAAGCTTCTTTCTCTTTGTTATCGCAGGATATTTCCTTTGGCCCTATAGTCTTCAAAGGGATCCGAAATATCTGTTCTCAGATTCCACAGAAATAAGGCTAGCAAAGAGATCCACGAAATACAGATGTAACTCTGTGAGATGAATTCACAGAACACTAAGCAGTTTCTCAGAAAGCTTCTTTCCAGATTTCATCTGAGGATATTTCCTTTTTCACCATAGCCCTCTATGGGCTTCCAAATATCACTTTGCCATTTCCACAAGAACTGTCTTAGCGAAAGGCTTCTTGAGGGGAAAGCTGTAACTCTGTGAGATGATTTCACAGAACACAAAGAAGTTTCTCAGAAAGCTTCTTTCTCTTTGTTATCCCAGGATATTTCCTTTGGCCCTACAGTCTTCAAATGGATCCGAAATATCTGTTCTCAGATTCCACAGAAATAAGGCTAGCAAAGAGATCCACGAAATACAGATGTAACTCTGTGAGATGAATTCACATAACACTAAGCAGTTTCTCAGAAAGCTTCTTTCCAGATTTCATCTGAGGATATTTCCTTTTTCACCATAGCCCTCTATGGGCTTCAAAATATCTCTTTGCCAATTACACAAGAACTGTCCTAGCGAAAGGCTTCTTGAGGGGAAAGCTGTAACTCTGTGAGATGATTTCACGGAACACAAAGAAGTTTCTCAGAAAGCTTCTTTCTCTTTGTTATCGGAGGATATTTCCTTTGGCCCTATAGTCTTCATAGGGATCCGAAATATCTTTTCTCAGATTCCACAGAAATAAGGGTAGCAAAGAGATCCACGAAACACACATGTAACTCTGTGAGATGAATTCACAGAACACTAAGCAGTTTCTCAGAAAGCTTCTTTCCAAATTTAATCTGAGGATATTGCCTTTTTCACCGTAGCCCTCTATGGGCTTCCAAATATCTCTTTGCCAATTCCACAAGAACTGTCTGAGCGAAGGCTTCTTGAGGGGAAAGCTGTAACTCTGTGAGATGATTTCACAGAACACAAAGAAGTTTCTCAGAAACCTTCTTTCTCTTTGTTATCGGAGGATATTTCCTTTGGCCCTATAGTCTTCAAAGGGATCCGAAATATCTGTTCTCAGATTCCACAGAAATAAGGCTAGCAAAGAGATCCACGAAATACAGATGTAACTCTGTGAGATAAATTAACAGAACACTAAGCAGTTTCTCAGAAAGCTTCTTTCCAGATTTCATCTGAGGATATTTCCTTTTTCACCATAGCCGTCTATGGGCTTCCAAATATCACTTTGCCAATTCCACAAGAACTGTCTTAGCGAAAGGCTTCTTGAGGAGAAAGCTGTAACTCTGTGAGATGATTTCACAGAACACAAAAAGTTTCTCAGAAAGCTTCTTTCTCTTTGTTATCGGAGGATATTTCCTTTGGCCCTATAGTCTTCAAAGGGATCCGAAATATCTTTTCTCAGATTCCACAGAAATAAGGCTAGCAAAGAGATCCACGAAATACAGATGTAACTCTTTGAGATGAATTTACAGAACACTAAGCAGTTTCTCAGAAAGCTTCTTTCCAGATTTCATCTGAGGATATTTCCTTTTTCACCATAGCCCTCTACGGGCTTCCAAATATCACTTTGCCAATTCCACAAGAACTGTCTTAGCGAAAGGCTTCTTGAGGGGAAAGCTGTAACTCTGTGAGATGATTTCACAGAACACAAAGTAGTTTCTCAGAAAGCTTCTTTCTCTTTGTTATCGCAGGATATTTCCTTTGTCCCTATAGTCTACAAAGGGATCCGAAATATCTGTTCTCAGATTCCACAGAAATAAGGCTAGCAAAGAGATCCACGAAATACAGATGTAACTCTGTGAGATGAATTCACAGAACACTAAGCAGTTTCTCAGAAAGCTTCTTTCCAGATTTCATCTGAGGATATTTCCTTTTTCACCATAGCCCTCTATGGGCTTCCAAATATCTCTTTGCCAATTCCACAAGAACTGTCTGAGCGAAAGGCTTCTTGAGGGGAAAGCTGTAACTCTGTGAGATGATTTCACAGAACACAAAGAAGTTTCTCAGAAACCTTCTTTCTCTTTGTTATCGGAGGATATTTCCTTTGGCCCTATAGTCTTCAAAGGGATCCGAAATATCTGTTCTCAGATTCCATAGAAATAAGGCTAGCAAAGAGATCCACGAAATACAGATGTAACTCTGTGAGATAAATTAACAGAACACTAAGCAGTTTCTCAGAAAGCTTCTTTCCAGATTTCATCTGAGGATATTTCCTTTTTCACCATAGCCCTCTATGGGCTTCCAAATATCACTTTGCCAATTCCACAAGAACTGTCTTAGCGAAAGTCTTCTTGAGGAGAAAGCTGTAACTCTGTGAGATGATTTCACAGAACACAAAGAAGTTTCTCAGAAAGCTTCTTTCTCTTTGTTATCGGAGGATATTTCCTTTGGCCCTATAGTCTTCAAAGGGATCCGAAATATCTGTTCTCAGATTCCACAGAAATAAGGCTAGCAAAGAGATCCACGAAATACAGATGTAACTCTTTGAGATGAATTTACAGAACACTAAGCAGTTTCTCAGAAAGCTTCTTTCCAGATTTCATCTGAGGATATTTCCTTTTTCACCATAGCCCTCTACGGGCTTCCAAATATCACTTTGCCAATTCCACAAGAACTGTCTTAGCGAAAGGCTTCTAGAGAGGAAAGCTGTAACTCTGTGAGATGATTTCACAGAACACAAAGAAGTTTCTCAGAAAGCTTCTTTCTCTTTGTTATCGCAGGATATTTCCTTTGTCCCTATAGTCTTCAAAGGGATCCGAAATATCTGTTCTCAGATTCCACAGAAATAAGGCTAGCAAAGAGATCCACGAAATACAGATGTAACTCTGTGAGATGAATTCACAGAACACTAAGCAGTTTCTCAGAAAGCTTCTTTCCAGATTTCATCTGAGGATATTTCCTTTTTCACCATAGCCGTCTATGGGCTTCCAAATATCACTTTGCCAATTCCACAAGAACTGTCTTAGCGAAAGGCTTCTTGAGGAGAAAGCTGTAACTCTGTGAGATGATTTCACAGAACACAAAGAAGTTTCTCAGAAAGCTTCTTTCTCTTTGTTATCGGAGGATATTTCCTTTGGCCCTATAGTCTTCAAAGGGATCCGAAATATCTGTTCTCAGATTCCACAGAAATAAGGCTAGCAAAGAGATCCACGAAATACAGATGTAACTCTGTGAGATGAATTTACAGAACACTAAGCAGTTTCTCAGAAAGCTTCTTTCCAGATTTCATCTGAGGATATTTCCTTTTTCACCATAGCCCTCTACGGACTTCCAAATATCACTTTGCCAATTCCACAAGAACTGTCTTAGCGAAAGGCTTCTTGAGGGGAAAGCTGTAACTCTGTGAGATGATTTCACAGAACACAAAGAAGTTTCTCAGAAAGCTTCTTTCTCTTTGTTATCGCAGGATATTTCCTTTGTCCCTATAGTCTTCAAAGGGATCCGAAATATCTGTTCTCAGATTCCACAGAAATAAGGCTAGCAAAGAGATCCACGAAATACAGATGTAACTCTGTGAGATGAATTCACAGAACACTAAGCAGTTTCTCAGAAAGCTTCTTTCCAGATTTCATCTGAGGATATTTCCTTTTTCACCATAGCCCTCTATGGGCTTCCAAATATAACTTTGACAATTCCACAAGAACTGTCTTAGCGAAAAGCTTCTTGAGGGGAAAGCTGTAACTCTGTGAGATGATTTCACAGAACACAAAGAAGTTTCTCAGAAACCTTCTTTCTCTTTGTTATCAAGGGATATTTCCTTTGGCCCTATAGTCTTCAAAGGGATCCGAAATATCTGTTCCCAGATTCCACAGAAATAAGGCTAGCAAAGAGATCCACGAAATAGAGATGTAACTCGGTGAGATGAATTCACAGAACACTAAGCAGTTTCTCAGAAAGCTTCTTTCCAGATTTCATCTGAGGATATTTCCTTTTACACCATAGCCCTCTATGGGCTTCCAAATATCACTTTGCCAATTCCACAAGAACTGTCTTAGCGAAAGGCTTCTTGAGGGGAAAGCTGTAACTCTGTGAGATGATTTCACAGAACACAAAGAAGTTTCTCAGAAAGCTTCTTTCTCTTTGTTATGGCAGGATATTTCCTTTGGCCTTATAGTCTTCAAAGGGATCCGAAATATCTGTTCTCAGATTCCACAGAAATAAGGCTAGCAAAGAGATCCACGAAATACAGATGTAACTCTGTGAGATGAATTCACAGAACACTAAGCAGTTTCTCAGAAAGCTTCTTTCCAGATTTCATCTGAGGATATTTCCTTTTTCACCATAGTCCTCTATGGGCTTCCAAATATCACTTTGCCAATTCCACAAGAACTGTCTTAGCGAAAGGCTTCTTGAGGGGAAAGCTGTAACTCTGTGAGTTGATTTCACAGAACACAAAGAAGTTTCTCAGAAAGCTTCTTTCTCTTTGTTATCGCAGGATATTTCCTTTGGCCCTATAGTCTTCAAAGGGATCCGAAATATCTGTTCTCAGATTCCACAGAAATAAGGCTAGCAAAGAGATCCACGAAATACAGATGTAACTCTGTGAGATGAATTTACAGAACACTAAGCAGTTTCTCAGAAAGCTTCTTTCCAGATTTCCTCTGAGGATATTTCCTTTTTCACCATACCCCTCTATGGGCTTCCAAATATCACTTTGCCAATTCCACAAGAACTGTCTTAGCAAAAGGCTTCTTGAGGGGAAAGCTGTACCTCTGTGAGATGATTTCACAGAACACAAAGAAGTTTCTCAGAAAGCTTCTTTCTCTTTGTTATCGCAGGATATTTCTTTTGGCCCTATAGTCTTCAAAGGGATCCGAAATATCTGTTCCCAGATTCCACAGAAATAAGGCTAGCAAACAATCCACGAAATACAGATTTAACTGTGTGAGATGAATTAACAGAACACTAAGCAGATTCTCAGAAAGATTCTTTCCAGATTTCATCTGAGGATATTTCCTTTTTCACCATAGCCCTCTATGGGCTTCCAAATATCACGTTGCCAGTTCCACAAGAACTGTCTTAGCGAAAGGCTTCTTGAGGGGAAAGCTGTAACTCTGTGAGATGATTTCACAGAACACAAAGAAGTTTCTCAGAAAGCTTCTTTCTCTTTGTTATCGCAGGATATTTCCTTTGGCCCTATAGTCTTCAAAGGGATCCGAAATATCTGTTCTCAGATTCCACAGAAATAAGGCTAGCAAAGAGATCCACGAAATACAGATGTAACTCTGTGAGATGAATTCACAGAACACTAAGCAGTTTCTCAGAAAGCTTCTTTCCAGATTTCATCTGAGGATATTTCCTTTTTCACCATAGCCCTCTATGGGCTTCCAAATATCACTTTGCCATTTCCACAAGAACTGTCTTAGCGAAAGGCTTCTTGAGGGGAAAGCTGTAACTCTGTGAGATGATTTCACAGAACACAAAGAAGTTTCTCAGAAAGCTTCTTTCTCTTTGTTATCGGAGGATATTTCCTTTGGCCCTACAGTCTTCAAATGGATCCGAAATATCTGTTCTCAGATTCCACAGAAATAAGGCTAGCAAAGAGATCCACGAAATACAGATGTAACTCTGTGAGATGAATTCACATAACACTAAGCAGTTTCTCAGAAAGCTTCTTTCCAGATTTCATCTGAGGATATTTCCTTTTTCACCATAGCCCTCTATGGGCTTCAAAATATCTCTTTGCCAATTACACAAGAACTGTCCTAGCGAAAGGCTTCTTGAGGGGAAAGCTGTAACTCTGTGAGATGATTTCACGGAACACAAAGAAGTTTCTCAGAAAGCTTCTTTCTCTTTGTTATCGGAGGATATTTCCTTTGGCCCTATAGTCTTCATAGGGATCCGAAATATCTTTTCTCAGATTCCACAGAAATAAGGGTAGCAAAGAGATCCACGAAACACACATGTAACTCTGTGAGATGAATTCACAGAACACTAAGCAGTTTCTCAGAAAGCTTCTTTCCAAATTTAATCTGAGGATATTGCCTTTTTCACAGTAGCCCTCTATGGGCTTCCAAATATCTCTTTGCCAATTCCACAAGAACTGTCTGAGCGAAGGCTTCTTGAGGGGAAAGCTGTAACTCTGTGAGATGATTTCACAGAACACAAAGAAGTTTCTCAGAAACCTTCTTTCTCTTTGTTATCGGAGGATATTTCCTTTGGCCCTATAGTCTTCAAAGGGATCCGAAATATCTGTTCTCAGATTCCACAGAAATAAGGCTAGCAAAGAGATCCACGAAATACAGATGTAACTCTGTGAGATAAATTAACAGAACACTAAGCAGTTTCTCAGAAAGCTTCTTTCCAGATTTCATCTGAGGATATTTCCTTTTTCACCATAGCCGTCTATGGGCTTCCAAATATCACTTTGCCAATTCCACAAGAACTGTCTTAGCGAAAGGCTTCTTGAGGAGAAAGCTGTAACTCTGTGAGATGATTTCACAGAACACAAAAAGTTTCTCAGAAAGCTTCTTTCTCTTTGTTATCGGAGGATATTTCCTTTGGCCCTATAGTCTTCAAAGGGATCCGAAATATCTTTTCTCAGATTCCACAGAAATAAGGCTAGCAAAGAGATCCACGAAATACAGATGTAACTCTTTGAGATGAATTTACAGAACACTAAGCAGTTTCTCAGAAAGCTTCTTTCCAGATTTCATCTGAGGATATTTCCTTTTTCACCATAGCCCTCTACGGGCTTCCAAATATCACTTTGCCAATTCCACAAGAACTTTCTTAGCGAAAGGCTTCTTGAGGGGAAAGCTGTAACTCTGTGAGATGATTTCACAGAACACAAAGTAGTTTCTCAGAAAGCTTCTTTCTCTTTGTTATCGCAGGATATTTCCTTTGTCCCTATAGTCTACAAAGGGATCCGAAATATCTGTTCTCAGATTCCACAGAAATAAGGCTAGCAAAGAGATCCACGAAATACAGATGTAACTCTGTGAGATGAATTCACAGAACACTAAGCAGTTTCTCAGAAAGCTTCTTTCCAGATTTCATCTGAGGATATTTCCTTTTTCACCATAGCCCTCTATGGGCTTCCAAATATCTCTTTGCCAATTCCACAAGAACTGTCTGAGCGAAAGGCTTCTTGAGGGGAAAGCTGTAACTCTGTGAGATGATTTCACAGAACACAAAGAAGTTTCTCAGAAACCTTCTTTCTCTTTGTTATCGGAGGATATTTCCTTTGGCCCTATAGTCTTCAAAGGGATCCGAAATATCTGTTCTCAGATTCCACAGAAATAAGGCTAGCAAAGAGATCCACGAAATACAGATGTAACTCTGTGAGATAAATTAACAGAACACTAAGCAGTTTCTCAGAAAGCTTCTTTCCAGATTTCATCTGAGGATATTTCCTTTTTCACCATAGCCGTCTATGGGCTTCCAAATATCACTTTGCCAATTCCACAAGAACTGTCTTAGCGAAAGTCTTCTTGAGGAGAAAGCTGTAACTCTGTGAGATGATTTCACAGAACACAAAGAAGTTTCTCAGAAAGCTTCTTTCTCTTTGTTATCGGAGGATATTTCCTTTGGCCCTATAGTCTTCAAAGGGATCCGAAATATCTGTTCTCAGATTCCACAGAAATAAGGCTAGCAAAGAGATCCACGAAATACAGATGTAACTCTTTGAGATGAATTTACAGAACACTAAGCAGTTTCTCAGAAAGCTTCTTTCCAGATTTCATCTGAGGATATTTCCTTTTTCACCATAGCCCTCTACGGGCTTCCAAATATCACTTTGCCAATTCCACAAGAACTGTCTTAGCGAAAGGCTTCTAGAGAGGAAAGCTGTAACTCTGTGAGATGATTTCACAGAACACAAAGAAGTTTCTCAGAAAGCTTCTTTCTCTTTGTTATCGCAGGATATTTCCTTTGTCCCTATAGTCTTCAAAGGGATCCGAAATATCTGTTCTCAGATTCCACAGAAATAAGGCTAGCAAAGAGATCCACGAAATACAGATGTAACTCTGTGAGATGAATTCACAGAACACTAAGCAGTTTCTCAGAAAGCTTCTTTCCAGATTTCATCTGAGGATATTTCCTTTTTCACCATAGCCGTCTATGGGCTTCCAAATATCACTTTGCCAATTCCACAAGAACTGTCTTAGCGAAAGGCTTCTTGAGGAGAAAGCTGTAACTCTGTGAGATGATTTCACAGAACACAAAGAAGTTTCTCAGAAAGCTTCTTTCTCTTTGTTATCGGAGGATATTTCCTTTGGCCCTATAGTCTTCAAAGGGATCCGAAATATCTGTTCTCAGATTCCACAGAAATAAGGCTAGCAAAGAGATCCACGAAATACAGATGTAACTCTGTGAGATGAATTTACAGAACACTAAGCAGTTTCTCAGAAAGCTTCTTTCCAGATTTCATCTGAGGATATTTCCTTTTTCACCATAGCCCTCTACGGACTTCCAAATATCACTTTGCCAATTCCACAAGAACTGTCTTAGCGAAAGGCTTCTTGAGGGGAAAGCTGTAACTCTGTGAGATGATTTCACAGAACACAAAGAAGTTTCTCAGAAAGCTTCTTTCTCTTTGTTATCGCAGGATATTTCCTTTGTCCCTATAGTCTTCAAAGGGATCCGAAATATCTGTTCTCAGATTCCACAGAAATAAGGCTAGCAAAGAGATCCACGAAATACAGATGTAACTCTGTGAGATGAATTCACAGAACACTAAGCAGTTTCTCAGAAAGCTTCTTTCCAGATTTCATCTGAGGATATTTCCTTTTTCACCATAGCCCTCTATGGGCTTCCAAATATAACTTTGACAATTCCACAAGAACTGTCTTAGCGAAAAGCTTCTTGAGGGGAAAGCTGTAACTCTGTGAGATGATTTCACAGAACACAAAGAAGTTTCTCAGAAAGCTTCTTTCTCTTTGTTATCAAGGGATATTTCCTTTGGCCCTATAGTCTTCAAAGGGATCCGAAATATCTGTTCCCAGATTCCACAGAAATAAGGCTAGCAAAGAGATCCACGAAATAGAGATGTAACTCGGTGAGATGAATTCACAGAACACTAAGCAGTTTCCAAGAAAGCTTCTTTCCAGATTTCATCTGAGGATATTTCCTTTTACACCATAGCCCTCTATGGGCTTCCAAATATCACTTTGCCAATTCCACAAGAACTGTCTTAGCGAAAGGCTTCTTGAGGGGAAAGCTGTAACTCTGTGAGATGATTTCACAGAACACAAAGAAGTTTCTCAGAAAGCTTCTTTCTCTTTGTTATGGCAGGATATTTCCTTTGGCCTTATAGTCTTCAAAGGGATCCGAAATATCTGTTCTCAGATTCCACAGAAATAAGGCTAGCAAAGAGATCCACGAAATACAGATGTAACTCTGTGAGATGAATTCACAGAACACTAAGCAGTTTCTCAGAAAGCTTCTTTCCAGATTTCATCTGAGGATATTTCCTTTTTCACCATAGTCCTCTATGGGCTTCCAAATATCACTTTGCCAATTCCACAAGAACTGTCTTAGCGAAAGGCTTCTTGAGGGGAAAGCTGTAACTCTGTGAGTTGATTTCACAGAACACAAAGAAGTTTCTCAGAAAGCTTCTTTCTCTTTGTTATCGCAGGATATATCCTTTGGCCCTATAGTCTTCTAAGGGATCCGAAATATGTGTTCCCAGTTTCCACAGAAATAAGGCTAGCAAAGAGATCCACGAAATACAGATGTAACTCTGTGAGATGAATTAACAGAACACTAAGCAGTTTCTCAGAAAGCTTCTTTTCAGGTTTCATCTGAGGATATTTCCTTTTTCACCATAGCCCTCCATGGGCTTCCAAATATCACTTTGCCATTTCCACAAGAACTGTCTTAGCGAAAGGATTCTTGAGGGGAAAGCTGTAACTCTGTGAGATGAATTCACAGAACACAAAGAAGTTTCTCAGAAAGCTTCTTTCTCTTTGTTATCGCAGGATATTTCCTTTGGCCCTATAGTCTTCAAAGGGATCCGAAATATCTGTTCTCAGATTCCACAGAAATAAGGCTAGCAAAGAGATTCACGAAATACAGATGTAACTGTGTGAGATGAATTAACAGAACACTAAGCAGTTTCTCAGAAAGCTTCTTTCCAGATTTCATCTGAGGATATTTCCTTTTTCACCATAGCCCTCTATGGGCTTCCAAATATCTCTTTGCCAATTACACGAGAACTGTCCTAGCGAAAGGCTTCTTGAGGGTAAAGCTGTAACTCTATGAGATGATTTCACAGAACACAAAGAAGTTTCTCAGAAAGCTTCTTTCTCTTTGTTATCGGAGGATATTTCCTTTGGCCCCATAGTCTTCAAAGGGATGCGAAATATCTGTTCTCAGATTACACAGAAATAAGGTTAGCAAAGAGATCCACGAAATACAGATGTAACTCTGTGAGATGAATTCACAGAACACTAAGTAGTTTCTCAGAAAGCTTCTTTCCAGATTTCATCTGAGGATATTTCCTTTTTCACCATAGCCCTCTATGGGCTTCCAAATATCACTTTGCCAATTCCACAAGAACTGTCTTAGCGAAAGGCTTCTTGAGGGGAAAGCTGTAACTCTGTGAGATGATTTCACAGAACACAAAGAAGTTTCTCAAAAAGCTTCTTTTTCTTTGTTATCGCAGGATATTTCCTTTGGCCCTGTAGTCTTCAAAAGGGAACCGAAATATCTTTTCTCAGATTCCACAGAAATAAGGCTAGCAACGAGATCCACGAAATACACATGTAACCCTGTGAGATGAATTCACAGAACACTAAGCAGTTTCTCAGAAAGCTTCTTTCCAGATTTCATCTGAGGATATTTCCTTTTTCACCATAGCCCTCTATGGGCTTCCAAATATCACTTTGCCAATTCCACAAGAACTGTCTTAGCGAAAGGCTTCTTGAGGGGAAAGCTGTAACTCTGTGAGATGATTTCACAGAACACAAAGAAGTTTCTCAGAAAGCTTCTTTCTCTTTGTTATCGCAGGATATTTCCTTTGGCCCTATAGTCTTCAAAGGGATCCGAAATATCTGTTCTCAGATTCCACAGAAATAAGGCTAGCAAAGAGATCCACGAAATACAGATGTAACTCTGTGAGATGAATTTACAGAACACTAAGCAGTTTCTCAGAAAGCTTCTTTCCAGATTTCATCTGAGGATATTTCCTTTTTCACCATAGCCCTATATGGGCTTCCAAATATCACTTTGCCAATTCCACAAGAACTGTCTTAGCGAAAGGCTTCTTGAGGGGAAAGCTGTAACTCTGTGAGATGATTTCACAGAACACAAAGAAGTTTCTCAGAAAGCTTCTTTCTCTTTGTTATCGCAGGATATTTCCTTTGGCCCTATAGTCTTCAAAGGGATCCGAAATATCTGTTCCCAGATTCCACAGAAATAAGGCTAGCAAACAGATCCACGAAATACAGATTTAACTGTGTGAGATGAATTAACAGAACACTAAGCAGATTCTCAGAAAGCTTCTTTCCAGATTTCATCTGAGGATATTTCCTTTTTCACCATAGCCCTCTATGGGCTTCCAAATATCACGTTGCCATTTCCACAAGAACTGTCTTAGCGAAAGGCTTCTTGAGGGGAAAGCTGTAACTCTGTGAGATGATTTCACAGAACACAAAGAAGTTTCTCAGAAAGCTTCTTTCTCTTTGTTATCGCAGGATATTTCCTTTGGCCCTATAGTCTTCAAAGGGATCCGAAATATCTGTTCTCAGATTCCACAGAAATAAGGCTAGCAAAGAGATCCACGAAATACAGATGTAACTCTGTGAGATGAATTAACAGAACACTAAGCAGTTTCTCAGAAAGCTTCTTTCCAGATTTCATCTGAGGATATTTCCTTTTTCACCATAGCCGTCTATGGGCTTCCAAATATCTCTTTGCCAATTCCACAAGAACTGTCTTAGCGAAAGGCTCCTTGAGGGGAAAGCTGTAACTCTGTGAGATGATTTCACAGAACACAAAGAAGTTTCTCAGAAAGCTTCTTTCTCTTTGTTATCGCAGGATATTTCCTTTGTCCCTATAGTCTTCAAAGGGATCCGAAATATCTGTTCTCAGATTCCACAGAAATAAGGCTAGCAAAGAGATCCACGAAATACAGATGTAACTCTGTGAGATGAATTCACAGAACACTAAGCAGTTTCTCAGAAAGCTTCTTTCCAGATTTCATCTGAGGATATTTCCTTTTTCACCATAGCCCTCTATGGGCTTCCAAATATCTCTTTGCCAATTACACAAGAACTGTCCTAGCGAAAGGCTTCTTGAGGGGAAAGCTGTAACTCTGTGAGATGATTTCACGGAACACAAAGAAGTTTCTCAGAAAGCTTCTTTCTCTTTGTTATCGGAGGATATTTCCTTTGGCCCTATAGTCTTCAAAGGGATCCGAAATATCTTTTCTCAGATTCCACAGAATTAAGGCTAGCAAAGAGATCCACGAAACACACATGTAACTCTGTGAGATGATTCACAGAACACTAAGCAGTTTCTCAGAAAGCTTCTTTCCAAATTTAATCTGAGGATATTTCCTTTTTCACCGTAGCCCTCTATGGGCTTCCAAATATCTCTTTGCCAATTCCACAAGAACTGTGTGAGCGAAAGGCTTCTTGAGGGGAAAGCTGTAACTCTGTGAGATGATTTCACAGAACACAAAGAAGTTTCTCAGAAACCTTCTTTCTCTTTGTTATCGGAGGATATTTCCTTTGGCCCTATAGTCTTCAAAGGGATCCGAAATATCTGTTCTCAGATTCCACAGAAATAAGGCTAGCAAAGAGATCCATGAAATACAGATGTAACTCTGTGAGATGAATTAACAGAACACTAAGCAGTTTCTCAGAAAGCTTCTTTCCAGATTTCATCTGAGGATATTTCCTTTTTCACCATAGCCGTCTATGGGCTTCGAAATATCACTTTGCCAATTCCACAAGAACTGTCTTAGCGAAAGGCTTCTTGAGGAGAAAGCTGTAACTCTGTGAGATGATTTCACAGAACACAAAGAAGTTTCTCAGAAAGCTTCTTTCTCTTTGTTATCGGAGGATATTTCCTTTGGCCCTATAGTCTTCAAAGGGATCCGAAATATCTGTTCTCAGATTCCACAGAAATAAGGCTAGCAAAGAGATCCACGAAATACAGATGTAACTCTCTGAGATGAATTTACAGAACACTAAGCAGTTTCTCAGAAAGCTTCTTTCCAGATTTCATCTGAGGATATTTCCTTTTTCACCATAGCCCTCTACGGGCTTCCAAATATCACTTTGCCAATTCCACAAGAACTGTCTTAGCGAAAGGCTTCTTGAGGGGAAAGCTGTAACTCTGTGACATGATTTCACAGAACACAAAGAAGTTTCTCAGAAAGCTTCTTTCTCTTTGTTATCGCAGGATATTTCCTTTGTCCCTATAGTCTTCAAAGGGATCCGAAATATCTGTTCTAAGATTCCACAGAAATAAGGCTAGCAAAGAGATCCACGAAATACAGATGTAACTCTGTGAGATGAATTCACAGAACACTAAGCAGTTTCTCAGAAAGCTTCTTTCCAGATTTCATCTGAGGATATTTCCTTTTTCACCATAGCCCTCTATGGGCTTCCAAATATCACTTTGCCAATTCCACAGGAACTGTCTTAGCGAAAAGCTTCTTGAGGGGAAAGCTGTAACTCTGTGAGATGATTTCACAGAACACAAAGAAGATTCTCAGAAAGCTTCTTTCTCTTTGTTATCGCAGGATATTTCCTTTGGCCCTATAGTCTTCAAAGGGATCCGAAATATCTGTTCCCAGATTCCACAGAAATAAGGCTAGCAAAGAGATGCACGAAATACAGATGTAACTCTGTGAGATGAATTCACAGAACACTAAGCAGTTTCTCAGAAAGCTTCTTTCCAGATTTCATCTGAGGATATTTCCTTTTACATCATAGCCCTCTATGGGCTTCCAAATATCACTTTGCCAATTCCACAAGAACTGTCTAAGCGAAAGGCTTCTTGAGGGGAAAGCTGTAATTCTGTGAGATGATTTCTCAGAACACAAAGAAGTTTCTCAGAAAGCTTCTTTCTCTTTGTTATCGCAGGATATTTCCTTTGGTCCTATAGTCTTCTAAGGGATCCGAAATATCTGTTCTCAGATTCCACAGAAATAAGGCTAGCAAAGAGATCCACGAAATACACATGGAACCCTGTGAGATGAATTAACAGAACACTAAGCAGTTTCTCAGAAAGCTTCTTTCCAGATTTCATCTGAGGATATTTTCTTTTTCACCATAGCCCTCTATGGGCTTCCAAATATCACTTTGCCAATTCCAGAAGAACTGTCTTAGCAAAAGGCTTCTTGAGGGGAAAGCTGTAACTCTGTGAGATGATTTCACAGAACACAAAGAAGTTTCTTAGAAAGCTTCTTTCTCTTTGTTATCGGAGGATATTTCCTTTGGCCCTGTAGTCTTCAAAGGGATCCGAAATATCTGTTCTCAGATTCCACAGAAATAAGGCTAACTAAGAGATCCACGAAATACAGATGTAACCCTGTGAGATGAATTAACAGAACACTTAGCAGTTTCTCAGAAAGCTTCTTTCCAGATTTCATCTGAGGATATTTCCTTTTTCACCATAGCCCTCTATGGGCTTCCAAATATCACTTTGCCAATTCCACAAGAACTGTCTTAGCGAAAGGCTTCTTGAGGGGAAAGCCGTAACTCTGTGAGATGATTTCACAGAACACAAAGAAGTTTCTCAGAAAGCTTCTTTCTCTTTGTTATCGCAGGATATTTCCATTGGCCCTATAGTCTTCAAAGGGATCCGAAATATCTGTTCTCAGATTCCACAGAAATAAGGCTAGCAAAGAGATCCACGAAATACACATGTAACTCTGTGAGATGAATTCACAGAACACTAAGCAGTTTCTCAGAAAGCTTCTTTCCAGATTTCATCTGAGGATATTTCCTTTTTCACCATAGCCCTCTATGGGCTTCCAAATATCACTTTGCCAATTCCACAAGAACTGTCTTAGCGAAAGGTTTCTTGAGGGGAAAGCTGTAACTCTGTGAGATGATTTCACAGAACACAAAGAAGTTTCTCAGAAAGCTTCTTTCTCTTTGTTTTTGCAGGATATTTCCTTTGGCCCTATAGTCTTCAAAGGTATCCGAAATATCTGTTCTCAGATTCCACAGAAATAAGGCTAGCAAAGAGGTCCACGAAATACACATGTAACCCTGTGAGATGAATTAACAGAACACTAAGCAGTTTCTCAGAAAGCTTCTTTCCAGATTTCATATGAGGATATTTCCTTTTTCACCATAGCCCTCTATGGGCTTCCAAATATCACTTTGCCAATTCCACAAGAAATGTCTTAGCAAAAGGCTTCTTGAGGGGAAAGCTGTAACTCTGTGAGATGATTTCATAGAACACAAAGAAGTTTCTCAGAAAGCTTCTTTCTCTTTGTTATTGGAAGATATTTCCTTTGGCCCTATAGTCTTCAAAGGGATCCGAAATATCTGTTCTCATATTCCACAGAAATAAGGCTAGCAAAGAGATCCACGAAATACAGATGTAACTCTGTGAGATGAATTAACAGAACACTTAGCAGTTTCTCAGAAAGCTTCTTTCCAGATTTCATCTGAGGATATTTCCTTTTTCAGCATAGCCCTCTATGGGCTTCCAAATATCACTTTGCCAATTCCACAAGAACTGTCTTAGCGAAAGGCTTCTTGAGGGGAAAGCTGTAACTCTGTGAGATGATTTCACAGAACACAAAGAAGTTTCTCAGAAAGCTTCTTTCTCTTTGTTATCGGAGGATATTTCCTTTGGCCCTATAGTCTTCACAGCGATCCGAAATATCTGTTCCCAGATTCCACAGAAATAAGGCTAGCAAAGAGATCCACGAAATAGAGATGTAACTGTGTGAGATGAATTAACAGAACACTAAGCAGTTTCTCAGAAAGCTTCTTTCCAGATTTCATCTGAGGATATTTCCTTGTTCATCATAGCTCTCTATGGGCTTCCAAATATCACTTTGCCAATTCCACAAGAACTGTCTTAGCGAAAGGCTTCTTGAGGGGAAAGCTGTAACTCTGTGAGATGATTTCACAGAACACAAAGAAGTTTATCAGAAGGGTTCTTTCTCTTTGTTATCGCAGGATATTTCCTTTGGCCCTATAGTCTTCAAAGGGATCCGAAATATCTGTTCTCAGATTCCACAGAAATAAGGCTAGCAAAGAGATCCACGAAATACAGATGTAACTCTGTGAGATGAATTCACAGAACACTAAGCAGTTTCTCAGAAAGCTTCTTTCCAGATTTCATCTGAGGATATTTCCTTTTTCACCATAGCCCTCTATGGGCTTCCAAATATCACTTTGCCAATTCCACAAGGACTGTCTTAGCGAAAGGCTTCTTGAGGGGAAAGCTGTAACTCTGTGAGATGATTTCACAGAACACAAAGAAGTTTCTCAGAAAGCTTCTTTCTCTTTGTTATCGGAGGATATTTCCTTTGGCCCTATAGTCTTCAAAGGGATCCGAAATATCTGTTCTCAGATTCCACAGAAATAAGGCTAGCAAAGAGATCCACGAAATACAGATGTAACTGTGTGAGTTGAATTCACAGAACACTAAGCAGTTTCTCAGAAAGCTTCTTTCCAGATTTCATCTGAGGATATTTCCTTTTTCACCATAGCCCTCTATGGGCTTCCAAATATCACTTTGCCAATTCCACAAGAACTGTCTTAGCGAAAGGCTTCTTGAGGGGAAAGCTGTAACTCTGTGAGATGATTTCACAGAACACAAAGAAGTTTCTCAGAAAGCTTCTTTCTCTTTGTTATCGGAGGATATTTCCTTTGGCCCTATAGTCTACAAAGGGATCAGAAATATCTGTTTTCAGATTCCACAGAAATAAGGCTAGCAAAGAGATCCACGAAATACAGATGTAACTCTGTGAGATGAATTAACAGAACACTAAGCAGTTTCTCAGAAAGCTTCTTTCCAGATTTCATCTGAGGATATTTCCTTTTTCACCATAGCCGTCTATGGGCTTCCAAATATCACTTTCCCAATTCCACAAGAACTGTCTTAGCGAAAGGCTTCTTGAGGGGAAAGCTGTAACTCTTTGAGATGATTTCACAGAACACAAAGAAGTTTCTCCGAAAGCTTCTTTCTCTTTGTTATCGCAGGATATTTCCTTTGGCCCTATAGTCTTCAAAGGGATCCGAAATATCTGTTCTCAGATTCTACAGAAATAAGGGTAGCAAAGAGCTCCACGAAATACAGATGTAACTCTGTGAGATGAATTTACAGAACACTAAGCAGTTTCTCAGAAAGCTTCTTTCCAGATTTCATCTGAGGATATTTCCTTTTTCACCATAGCCCTCTATGGGCTTCGAAATATCACTTTGCCAATTCCACAAGAACTGTCTTAGCGAAAGGCTTCTTGAGGGGAAAGCCGTAACTCTGTGAGATGATTTCACAGAACACAAAGAAGTTTCTCAGAAAGCTTCTTTCTCTTTGTTATCGCAGGATATTTCCATTGGCCCTATAGTCTTCAAAGGGATCCGAAATATCTGTTCTCAGATTCCACAGAAATAAGGCTAGCAAAGAGATCCACGAAATACAGATGTAACTCTGTGAGATGAATTAACAGAACACTAAGCAGTTTCTCAAAAACTTCTTTCCAGATTTCATCTGAGGATATTTCCTTTTTCACCATAGCCCTCTATGGGCTTCCAAATATCACTTTGCCAATTCCACAAGAACTGTCTTAGCGAAAGGCTTCTTGAGGGGAAAGCTGTAACTCTGTGAGATGAATTCACAGAACACAAAGAAGTTTCTCAGAAAGCTTCTTTCTCTTTGTTTTCGCAGGATATTTCCTTTGGCCCTATAGTCTTCAAAGGGATCCGAAATATCTGTTCCCAGATTCCACAGAAATAAGGCTAGCAAAGAGATCCACGAAATACAGATGTAACTCCTTGAGATGAATTCACAGAACACTAAGCAGTTTTTCAGAAAGCTTCTTTCCAGATTTCATCTGAGGATATTTCCTTTTTCACCATAGCACTCTATGGGCTTCCAAATATCACTTTGCCAATTCCACAAGAACTGTCTTAGCAAAAGGCTTCTTGAGGGGAAAGCTGAAACTCTGTGAGATGATTTCACAGAACACAAAGAAGTTTCTCAGAAAGCTTCTTTCTCTTTGTTATCGGAGGATATTTCCTTTGGCCCTATAGTCTTCATAGGGATCCGAAATATCTTTTCTCAGATTCCACAGAAATAAGGCTAGCAAAGAGCTCCACGAAATACAGATGTAACTCTGTGAGATGAATTAACAGAACACTAAGCAGTTTCTCAGAAAGCTTCTTTCCAGATTTCATCTGAGGATATTTCCTTTTTCACCATAACCCTCTATAGGCTTCCAAATATCTCTTTGCCAATTTCACAAGAACTGTCTTAGTTAAAGGCTTCTTGAGGCGAAAGCTGTAACTCTGTGAGATGATTTCACAGAACACAGAGAAGTTTCTCAGAATGCTTCTTTCTCTTTGTTATCGGAGGATATTTCCTTTGACCCTATAGTCTTCAAAGGGATCCGAAATATCTGTTCTCAGATTCCACAGAAATAAGGCTAGCAAAGAGATCCACGAATTACAGATGTAATTCTGTGAGATGAATTCACAGAACACTAAGCAGTTTCTCAGAAAGCTTCTTTCCAGATTTCATCTGAGGATATTTCCTTTTTCACCATAGCCCTCTATGGGCTTCCAAATATCACTTTGCCAATTCCACAAGAACTGTCTTAGCGAAAGGCTTCTTGAGGGGAAAGCTGTAACTCTGTGAGATGATTTCACAGAACACAAAGAAGTTTCTCAGAAAGCTTCTTTCTCTTTGTCATCGCAGGATATTTCCTTTGGCCATATAGTCTACAAAGGGATCCGAAATATCTTTTCTCAGATTCCACAGAAATAAGGCTAGCAAAGAGATCCACGAAATACACATGTAACCCTGTGAGATGAATTAACAGAACACTAAGCAGTTTCTCAGAAAGCTTCTTTCCAGATTTCATATGAGGATATTTCCTTTTTCACCATAGCCCTCTATGGGCTTCCAAATATCACTTTGCCAATTCCACAAGAACTGTCTTAGCAAAAGGCTTCTTGAGGGGAAAGCTGAAACTCTGTGAGATGATTTCACAGAACACAAAGAAGTTTCTCAGAAAGCTTCTTTCTCTTTGTTATCGCAGGATATTTCCTTTGGCCCTATAGTCTTCAAAGGGATCCGAAATATCTGTTCTCAGATTCCACAGAAATAAGGCTAGCAAAGAGATCCACGAAATACAGATATAACTCTGTGAGATGAATTAACAGAACACTTAGCAGTTTCTCAGAAAGCTTCTTTCCAGATTTCATCTGAGGATATTTCCTTTTTCACCATAGCCCTCTATGGGCTTCCAAATATCACTTTGCCAATTCCACAAGAACTGTCTTAGCGAAAGGCTTCTTGAGGGGAAAGCTGTAACTCTGTGAGATGATTTCACAGAACACAAAGAAGTTTCTCAGAAAGCTTCTCTCTCTTTGTTATCGCAGGATATTTCCTTTGGCCCTATAGTCTTCACAGGGATCCGAAATATCTGTTCCCAGATTCCACAGAAATAAGGCTAGCAAAGAGATGCACGAAATACAGATGTAACTCTGTGA
Organism: Macaca nemestrina; assembly: GCF_043159975.1. Lineage (NCBI taxonomy): Eukaryota > Metazoa > Chordata > Mammalia > Primates > Cercopithecidae > Macaca > Macaca nemestrina. The sequence continues at coordinate 93,038,724 of NC_092125.1, forward strand.
GATGAATTAACAGAACACTAAGCAGTTTCTCAGAAAGCTTCTTTCCAGATTTCATATGAGGATATTTCCTTTTTCACCATAGCCCTCTATGGGCTTCCAAATATCACTTTGCCAATTCCACAAGAACTGTCTTAGCGAAAGGCTTCTTGAGGGGAAAGCTGTAACTCTGTGAGATGATTTCACAGAACACAAAGAAGTTTCTCAGAAAGCTTCTTTCTCTTTGTTATCGCAGGATATTTCCTTTCGCCCTATAGTCTTCAAAGGGATCCGAAATATCTGTTCTGAGATTCCACAGAAATAAGGCTAGCAAAGAGATCCACGAAATACAGATGTAACTCTGTGAGATGAATTCACAGAACACTAAGCAGTTTCTCAGAAAGCTTCTTTCCAGATTTCATCTGAGGATATTTCCTTTTTCACCATAGCCCTCTATGGGCTTCCAAATATCACTTTGCCAATTCCACAAGAACTGTCTTAGCGAAAGGCTTCTTGAGGGGAAAGCTGTAACTCTGTGAGATGATTTCACAGAACATGAAGAAGTTTCTAAGAAAGCTTCTTTCTCTTTGTTATCGGAGGATAATTCCTTTGGCCCTATAGTCTTCATAGGGATCCGAAATATCCTTTCTCAGATTCCACAGAAATAAGGCTAGCAAAGAGATCCACGAAATACACATGTAACTCTGTGAGATGATTCACAGAACACTAAGCAGTTTCTCAGAAAGCTTCTTTCCAGATTTCATCTGAGGATATTTCCTTTTTCACCATAGCCCTCTATAGGCTTCCAAATATCTCTTTGCCAATTTCACAGGAACTGTCTTAGTTAAAGGCTTCTTGAGGGGAAAGCTGTAACTCTGTGAGATGATTTCACAGAACACAAAGAAGTTTCTCAGAAAGCTTCTTTCTCTTTGTTATCGGAGGATATTTCCTTTGGCCCTATAGTCTTCAAAGGGATCCGAAATATCTGTTCTCAGATTCCACAGAAATAAGGCTAGCAAAGAGATCCACGAAATACAGATGTAACTCTGTGAGATGAATTAACAGAACACTAAGCAGTTTCTCAGAAATCTTCCTTCCAGATTTCATCTGAGGATATTTCCTTTTTCACCATTGCCCTCTATGGGCTTCCAAATATCACGTTGCCATTTCCACAAGAACTGTCTTAGCGAAAGGCTTCTTGAGGGGAAAGCTGTAACTCTGTGAGATGATTTCACAGAACACAAAGAAGTTTCTCAGAAAGCTTCTTTCTCTTTTTTATCGGAGGATATTTCCTTTGGCCCTATAGTCTTCATAGGGATCCGAAATATCTGTTCTCGGATTCCACAGAAATAAGGCTAGCAAAGAGCTCCACGAAATACCCTTGTAACTCTGTGAGATGAATTAACAGAACACTAAGCAGTTTCTCAGAAAGCTTCTATCCAGATTTCATCTGAGGATATTTCCTTTTTCACCATAGCCCTCTATAGGCTTCCAAATATCTCGTTGCCAATTTCACAAGAACTGTCTTAGTTAAAGGCTTCTTGAGGGGAAAGCTGTAACTCTGTGAGATGATTTCACAGAACACAAAGAAGTTTCTCAGAAAGCTTCTTTCTCTTTGTTATCGGAGGATATTTCCTTTGGCCCTATAGTCTTCATAGGGATCCGAAATATCTGTTCTCAGATTCCACAGAAATAAGGCTAGCAAAGAGCTCCACGAAATACACTTGTAACTCTGTGAGATGAATTAACAGAACACTAAGCAGTTTCTCAGAAATCTTCTTTCCAGATTTCATCTGAGGATATTTCCTTTTTCACCATAGCCCTCTATAGGCTTCCAAATATCTCTTTGCCAATTTCACAAGAACTGTCTTAGTTAAAGGCTTCTTGAGGGGAAAGCTGTAACTCTGTGAGATGATTTCACAGAACACAAAGAAGTTTCCCAGAAAGCTTCTTTCTCTTTGTTATCGGAGGATATTTCCTTTGGCCCTATAGTCTTCAAAGGGATCCGAAATATCTGTTCTCAGATTCCACAGAAATAAGGCTAGCAAAGAGCTCCACGAAATACAGATGTAACTCTGTGAGATGAATTAACAGAACACTAAGCAGTTTCTCAGAAAGCTTCTTTCCAGATTTCATCTGAGGATATTTCCTTTTTCACCATAGCCCTCTATGGGCTTCCAAATATCACTTTGCCAATTCCACAAGAACTGTCTTAGCGAAAGGCTTCTTAAGGGGAAAGCTGTAACTCTGTGAGATGATTTCATAGAACACAAAGAAGTTTCTCAGAAAGCTTCTTTCTCTTTGTTATCGCAGGATATTTCCTTTGGCCCTATAGTCTTCAAAGGGATCCGAAATATCTGTTCCCAGATTCCACAGAAATAAGGCTAGCAAAGAGATCCACGAAATACAGATTTAACTGTGTGAGATGAATTAAGAGAACACTAAGCAGATTCTCAGAAAGCTTCTTTCCAGATTTCATCTGAGGATATTTCCTTTTTCACCATAGCCCTCTATGGGCTTCCAAATATCACGTTGCCATTTCCACAAGAACTGTCTTAGCGAAAGGCTTCTTGAGGGGAAAGCTGTAACTCTGTGAGATGATTTCACAGAACACAAAGAAGTTTCTCAGAAAGCTTCTTTCTCTTTGTTATCGGAGGATATTTCCTTTGGCCCTATAGTCTTCATAGGGATCCGAAATATCTGTTCTCAGATTCCACAGAAATAAGGCTAGCAAAGAGATCCACGAAATACACTTGTAACTCTGTGAGATGAATTAACAGAACACTAAGCAGTTTCTCAGAAAGCTTCTATCCAGATTTCATCTGAGGATATTTCCTTTTTCACCATAGCCCTCTATAGGCTTCCAAATATCTCTTTGCCAATTTCACAAGAACTGTCTTAGTTAAAGGCTTCTTGAGGGGAAAGCTGTAACTCTGTGAGATGATTTCACAGAACACAAAGAAGTTTCTCAGAAAGCTTCTTTCTCTTTGTTATCGGAGGATATTTCCTTTGGCCCTATAGTCTTCAAAGGGATCCGAAATATCTGTTCTCAGATTCCACAGAAATAAGGCTAGCAAAGAGATCCACGAAATACAGATGTAACTCTGTGAGATGAATTCACAGAACACTAAGCAGTTTCTCAGAAAGCTTCTTTCCAGATTTCATCTGAGGATATTTCCTTTTTCACCATAGCCCTCTATGGGCTTCCAAATATCACTTTGCCAATTCCACAAGAACTGTCTTAGCGAAAGGCTTCTTGAGGGGAAAGCTGTAACTCTGTGAGATGATTTCACAGAACACAAAGAAGTTTCTCAGAAAGCTTCTTTCTCTTTGTTATCGCAGGATATTTCCTTTGGCCCTATAGTCTTCAAAGGGATCCGAAATATCTTTTCTCAGATTCCACAGAAATAAGGCTAGCAAAGAGATCCACCAAATACACATGTAACCCTGTTATATGAATTCACAGAACACTAAGCAGTTTCTCAGAAAGCTTCTTTCCAGATTTCATCTGAGGATATTTCCTTTTTCACCATAGCCCTCTATGGGCTTCCAAATATCACTTTGCCAATTCCACAAGAACTGTCTTAGCAAAAGGCTTCTTGAGGGGAAAGCTGAAACTCTGTGAGATGATTTCACAGAACACAAAGAAGTTTCTCAGAAAGCTTCTTTCTCTTTGTTATCGGAGGATATTTCCTTTGGCCCTATAGTCTTCAAAGGGATCCGAAATATCTGTTCTCAGATTCCACAGAAATAAGGCTAGCAAAGAGATCCACGAAATAGAGATGTAACTCTGTGAGATGAATTAACAGAACACTTAGCAGTTTCTCAGAAAGCTTCTTTCCAGATTTCATCTGAGGGTATTTCCTTTTTCACCATAGCCCTCTATGGGCTTCCAAATATCACTTTGCCAATTCCACAAGAACTGTCTTAGCGAAAGGCTTCCTGAGGGGAAAGCTGTAACTCTGTGAGATGATTTCACAGAACACAAAGAAGTTTCTCAGAAAGCTTCTTTCTCTTTGTTATCGCAGGATATTTCCTTTGGCCCTATAGTCTTCAAAGGGATCCGAAATATCTGTCCCCAGATTCCACAGAAATAAGGCTAGCAAAGAGATCCACGAAATACAGATTTAACCGTGTGAGATGAATTAACAGAACACTAAGCAGATTCTCAGAAAGCTTCTTTCCAGATTTCATCTGAGGATATTTCCTTTTTCACCATAGCCCTCTATGGGCTTCCAAATATCACGTTGCCATTTCCACAAGAACTGTCTTAGCGAAAGGCTTCTTGAGGAGAAAGATGTAACTCTGTGAGATGATTTCACAGAACACAAAGAAGTTTCTCAGAAAGCTTCTTTCTCTTTGTTATCGGAGGATATTTCCTTTGGCCCTATAGTCTTCATAGGGATCCGAAATATCTGTTCTCAGATTCCACAGAAATAAGGCTAGCAAAGAGATCCACGAAATACAGTTGTACATCTGTGAGATGAATTAACAGAACACTAAGCAGTTTCTCAGAAAGCTTCTTTCCAGATTTCATCTGAGGATATTTCCTTTTTCACCATAGCCCTCTATGGGCTTCCAAATATCACTTTGCCAATTCCACAAGAACTGTCTTAGTTAAAGGCTTCTTGAGGGGAAAGCTGTAACTCTGTGAGATGATTTCACAGAACATGAAGAAGTTTCTAAGAAAGCTTCCTTCTCTTTGTTATCGGAGGATATTTCCTTTGGCCCTATAGTCTTCATAGGGATCCGAAAAATCTTTTCTCAGATTCCACAGAAATAAGGCTAGCAAAGAGATCCACGAAATACACATGTAACTCTGTGAGATGAATTAACAGAACACTTAGCAGTTTCTCAGAAAGCTTTTTTCCAGATTTCATCTGAGGATATTTCCTTTTTCACCATAGCCCTCTATGGGCTTCCAAATATCACTTTGCCAATTCCACAAGAACTGTCTTAGCGAAAGGCTTCTTGAGGGGAAAGCTGTAACTCTGTGAGATGATTTCCCAGAACACAAAGAAGTTTCTCAGAAAGCTTCTTTCTCTTTGTTATCAAGGGATATTTCCTTTGGCCCTATAGTCTTCACAGGGATCCGAAATATCTGTTCCCAGATTCCACAGAAATAAGGCTAGCAAAGAGATGCACGAAATACAAATGTAACTCTGTGAGATGAATTAACAGAACACTAAGCAGTTTCTCAGAAAGCTTCTTTCCAGATTTCATCTGAGGATATTTCCTTTTTCACCATAGCCCTCTATGGGCTTCCAAATATCACTTTGCCAATTCCACAAGAACTGTCTTAGCGAAAGGCTTCTTGAGGGGAAAGCTGTAACTCTGTGAGATGATTTCACAGAACACAAAGAAGTTTCTCAGAAAGCTTCTTTCTCTTTGTTATCGCAGGATATTTCCTTTGGCCCCATAGTCTTCAAAGGGATCCGAAATATCTGTTCTCAGATTACACAGAAATAAGGCTAGCAAAGAGATCCACGAAATACAGATGTAACTCTGTGAGATGAATTCACAGAACACTAAGCAGTTTCTCAGAAAGCTTCTTTCCAGATTTCATCTGAGGATATTTCCTTTTTCACCATAGCCCTCTATGGGCTTCCAAATATCACGTTGCCATTTCCACAAGAACTGTCTTAGCGAAAGTCTTCTTGAGGGGAAAGCTGTAACTCTGTGAGATGATTTCACAGAACACAAAGAAGTTTCTCAGAAAGCTTCTTTCTCTTTGTTATCGGAGGATATTTCCTTTGGCCCTATAGTCTTCATAGGGATCCGAAATATCTGTTCTCAGATTCCACAGAAATAAGGCTAGCAAAGAGATCCACGAAATACACTTGTAACTCTGTGAGATGAATTAACAGAACACTAAGCAGTTTCTCAGAAATCTTCTTTCCAGATTTCATCTGAGGATATTTCCTTTTTCACCATAGCCCTCTATAGGCTTCCAAATATCTCTTTGCCAATTTCACAAGAACTGTCTTAGTTAAAGGCTTCTTGAGGGGAAAGCTGTAACTCTGTGAGATGATTTCACAGAACACAAAGAAGTTTCTCAGAAAGCTTCTTTCTCTTTGTTATCGGAGGATATTTCCTTTGGCCCTATAGTCTTCAAAGGGATCCGAAATATCTGTTCTCAGATTCCACAGAAATAAGGCTAGCAAAGAGATCCACGAAATACAGATGTAACTCTGTGAGATGAATTCACAGAACACTAAGCAGTTTCTCAGAAAGCTTCTTTCCAGATTTCATCTGAGGATATTTCCTTTTTCACCATAGCCCTCTATGGGCTTCCAAATATCACTTTGCCAATTCCACAAGAACTGTCTTAGCGAAAGGCTTCTTAAGGGGAAAGCTGTAACTCTGTGAGATGATTTCATAGAACACAAAGAAGTTTCTCAGAAAGCTTCTTTCTCTTTGTTATCGCAGGATATTTCCTTTGGCCCTATAGTCTTCAAAGGGATCCGAAATATCTGTTCCCAGATTCCACAGAAATAAGGCTAGCAAAGAGATCCACGAAATACAGATTTAACTGTGTGAGATGAATTAAGAGAACACTAAGCAGATTCTCAGAAAGCTTCTTTCCAGATTTCATCTGAGGATATTTCCTTTTTCACCATAGCCCTCTATGGGCTTCCAAATATCACGTTGCCATTTCCACAAGAACTGTCTTAGCGAAAGGCTTCTTGAGGGGAAAGCTGTAACTCTGTGAGATGATTTCACAGAACACAAAGAAGTTTCTCAGAAAGCTTCTTTCTCTTTGTTATCGGAGGATATTTCCTTTGGCCCTATAGTCTTCATAGGGATCCGAAATATCTGTTCTCAGATTCCACAGAAATAAGGCTAGCAAAGAGATCCACGAAATACACTTGTAACTCTGTGAGATGAATTAACAGAACACTAAGCAGTTTCTCAGAAAGCTTCTATCCAGATTTCATCTGAGGATATTTCCTTTTTCACCATAGCCCTCTATAGGCTTCCAAATATCTCTTTGCCAATTTCACAAGAACTGTCTTAGTTAAAGGCTTCTTGAGGGGAAAGCTGTAACTCTGTGAGATGATTTCACAGAACACAAAGAAGTTTCTCAGAAAGCTTCTTTCTCTTTGTTATCGGAGGATATTTCCTTTGGCCCTATAGTCTTCAAAGGGATCCGAAATATCTGTTCTCAGATTCCACAGAAATAAGGCTAGCAAAGAGATCCACGAAATACAGATGTAACTCTGTGAGATGAATTCACAGAACACTAAGCAGTTTCTCAGAAAGCTTCTTTCCAGATTTCATCTGAGGATATTTCCTTTTTCACCATAGCCCTCTATGGGCTTCCAAATATCACTTTGCCAATTCCACAAGAACTGTCTTAGCGAAAGGCTTCTTGAGGGGAAAGCTGTAACTCTGTGAGATGATTTCACAGAACACAAAGAAGTTTCTCAGAAAGCTTCTTTCTCTTTGTTATCGCAGGATATTTCCTTTGGCCCTATAGTCTTCAAAGGGATCCGAAATATCTTTTCTCATATTCCACAGAAATAAGGCTAGCAAAGAGATCCACCAAATACACATGTAACCCTGTTATATGAATTAACAGAACACTAAGCAGTTTCTCAGAAAGCTTCTTTCCAGATTTCATCTGAGGATATTTCCTTTTTCACCATAGCCCTCTATGGGCTTCCATATATCACTTTGCCAATTCCACAAGAACTGTCTTAGCAAAAGGCTTCTTGAGGGGAAAGCTGAAACTCTGTGAGATGATTTCACAGAACACAAAGAAGTTTCTCAGAAAGCTTCTTTCTCTTTGTTATCGGAGGATATTTCCTTTGGCCCTATAGTCTTCAAAGGGATCCGAAATATCTGTTCTCAGATTCCACAGAAATAAGGCTAGCAAAGAGATCCACGAAATAGAGATGTAACTCTGTGAGATGAATTAACAGAACACTTAGCAGTTTCTCAGAAAGCTTCTTTCCAGATTTCATCTGAGGGTATTTCCTTTTTCACCATAGCCCTCTATGGGCTTCCAAATATCACTTTGCCAATTCCACAAGAACTGTCTTAGCGAAAGGCTTCCTGAGGGGAAAGCTGTAACTCTGTGAGATGATTTCACAGAACACAAAGAAGTTTCTCAGAAAGCTTCTTTCTCTTTGTTATCGCAGGATATTTCCTTTGGCCCTATAGTCTTCAAAGGGATCCGAAATATCTGTCCCCAGATTCCACAGAAATAAGGCTAGCAAAGAGATCCACGAAATACAGATTTAACCGTGTGAGATGAATTAACAGAACACTAAGCAGATTCTCAGAAAGCTTCTTTCCAGATTTCATCTGAGGATATTTCCTTTTTCACCATAGCCCTCTATGGGCTTCCAAATATCACGTTGCCATTTCCACAAGAACTGTCTTAGCGAAAGGCTTCTTGAGGAGAAAGATGTAACTCTGTGAGATGATTTCACAGAACACAAAGAAGTTTCTCAGAAAGCTTCTTTCTCTTTGTTATCGGAGGATATTTCCTTTGGCCCTATAGTCTTCATAGGGATCCGAAATATCTGTTCTCAGATTCCACAGAAATAAGGCTAGCAAAGAGATCCACGAAATACAGTTGTACCTCTGTGAGATGAATTAACAGAACACTAAGCAGTTTCTCAGAAAGCTTCTTTCCAGATTTCATCTGAGGATATTTCCTTTTTCACCATAGCCCTCTATGGGCTTCCAAATATCACTTTGCCAATTCCACAAGAACTGTCTTAGTTAAAGGCTTCTTGAGGGGAAAGCTGTAACTCTGTGAGATGATTTCACAGAACATGAAGAAGTTTCTAAGAAAGCTTCCTTCTCTTTGTTATCGGAGGATATTTCCTTTGGCCCTATAGTCTTCATAGGGATCCGAAAAATCTTTTCTCAGATTCCACAGAAATAAGGCTAGCAAAGAGATCCACGAAATACACATGTAACTCTGTGAGATGAATTCACAGAACACTAAGCAGTTTCTCAGAAAGCTTCTTTCCAGATTTCATCTGAGGATATTTCCTTTTTCACCATAGCCCTCTATAGGCTTCCAAATATCTCTTTGCCAATTTCACAAGAACTGTCTTAGTTAAAGGCTTCTTGAGGGGAAAGCTGTAACTCTGTGACATGATTTCACAGAACACAAAGAAGTTTCTCAGAAAGCTTCTTTCTCTTTGTTATCGGAGGATATTTCCTTTGGCCCTATAGTCTTCATAGGGATCCGAAATATCTGTTCTCAGATTCCACAGAAATAAGGCTAGCAAAGAGATCCACGAAATACAGATGTACCTCTGTGAGATGAATTAACAGAACACTTAGCAGTTTCTCAGAAAGCTTCTTTCCAGATTTCATCTGAGGATATTTCCTTTTTCACCATAGCCCTCTATGGGCTTCCAAATATCACTTTGCCAATTCCACAAGAACTGTCTTAGCGAAAGGCTTCTTGAGGGGAAAGCTGTAACTCTGTGAGATGATTTCACAGAACACAAAGAAGTTTCTCAGAAAGCTTCTTTCTCTTTGTTATCGGAGGATATTTCCTTTGGCCCTATAGTCTTCATAGGGATCCGAAATATCTTTTCTCAGATTCCACAGAAATAAGGCTAGCAAAGAGCTCCACGAAATACACTTGTAACTCTTTGAGATGAATTAACAGAACACTAAGCAGTTTCTCAGAAAGCTTCTTTCCAGATTTCATCTGAGGATATTTCCTTTTTCACCATAGCCCTCTATGGGCTTCCAAATATCTCTTTGCCAATTTCACAAGAACTGTCTTAGTTAAAGGCTTCTTGAGGGGAAAGCTGTAACTCTGTGAGATGATTTCACAGAACACAAAGAAGTTTCTCAGAAAGCTTCTTTCTCTTTGTTATCGGAGGATATTTCCTTTGGCCCTATAGTCTTCAAAGGGATCCGAAATATCTGTTCTCAGATTCCACAGAAATAAGGCTAGCAAAGAGATCCACGAAATACAGATGTAACTCTGTGAGATGAATTCACAGAACACTAATCAGTTTCTCAGAAAGCTTCTTTCCAGATTTCATCTGAGGATATTTCCTTTTTCACCATAGCCCTCTATGGGCTTCCAAATATCACTTTGCCAATTCCACAAGAACTGTCTTAACTAAAGGCTTCTTGAGGGGAAAGCTGTAACTCTGTGAGATGATTTCACAGAACACAAAGAAGTTTCTCAGAAAGCTTCTTTCTCTTTGTTATCGCAGGATATTTCCTTTGGCCCTATAGTCTTCAAAGGGATCCGAAATATCTGTTCTCAGATTCCACAGAAATAAGGCTAGCAAAGAGATCCACGAAATAAAGATTTAACTGTGTGAGATGAATTAACAGAACACTAAGCAGTTTCTCAGAAAGCTTCTTTCCAGATTTCATCTGAGGATATTTCCTTTTTCACCATAGCCCTCTATGGGCTTCCAAATATCACTTTGCCAATTCCACGAGAACTGTCTTAGCGAAAGGCTTCTTGAGGGGAAAGCTGTAACTCTGTGAGATGATTTCACAGAACACAAAGAAGTTTCTCAGAAAGCTTCTTTCTCTTTGTTATCGGAGGATATTTCCTTTGGCCCTATAGTCTTCATAGGGATCCGAAATATCTTTTCTCAGATTCCACAGAAATAAGGCTAGCAAAGAGATCCACAAAATACACATGTAACTCTGTGAGATGAATTCACAGAACACTAAGCAGTTTCTCAGAAGCTTCTTTCCAGATTTCATCTGAGGATATTTCCTTTTTCACAATAGCCCTCTCTGGGCTTCCAAATATCTCTTTGCCAATTTCACAAGAACTGTCTTGGTTAAAGGCTTCTTGAAGGGAAAGCTGTAACTCTGTGAGATGATTTCACAGAACACAAAGAAGTTTCTCAGAAAGCTTCTTTCTCTTTGTTATCAGGGGATATTTCCTTTGGCCCTATAGGCTTCAAAGGGATCCGAAATATCTGTTTTCAGATTCCACAGAAATAAGGCTAGCAAAGAGATCCACGAAATACAGATGTAACTCTGTGAGATGAATTCACAGAACACTAAGCAGTTTCTCAGAAAGCTTCTTTCCAGATTTCATCTGAGCATATTTCCTTTTTCACCATTACCCTCTATGGGCTTCCAAATATCACTTTGCCAATTCCACAAGAACTGTCTTAGCGAAAGGCTTCTTGAGGGGAAAGCTGTAACTCTGTGAGATGATTTCACAGAACACAAAGAAGATTCTCAGAAAGCTTCTTTCTCTTTGTTATCGCAGGATATTTCCTTTGGCCCTATAGTCTTCAAAGGGATCAGAAATATCTGTTCTCAGATTCCACAGTAATAAGGCTAGCAAAGAGATCCACGAAATACAGATGTAACTCTGTGAGATGAATTAACAGAACGATTAGCAGTTTCTCAGAAAGCTTCTTTCCAGATTTCATCTGAGGATATTTCCTTTTTCACCATAGCCCTCTATGGGCTTCCAAATATCACTTTGCCAATTCCACAAGAACTGTCTTAGCGAAAGGCTTCTTGAGGGGAAAGCTGTAACTCTGTGAGATGATTTCACAGAACACAAAGAAGTTTCTCAGAAAGCTTCTATCTCTTTGTTATCACAGGATTTTTCCTTTGGCCCTATAGTCTTCACAGGTATCCGAAATATCTGTTCCCAGATTCCACAGAAATAAGGCTAGCAAAGAGATGCACGAAATAGAGATGTAACTCTGTGACATGAATTCACAGAACACTAAGCAGTTTCTCAGAAAGCTTCTTTCCAGATTTCATCTGAGGATATTTCCTTTTTCACCATAGCCCTCTATGGGCTTCCAAATATCACTTTGCCAATTCCACAAGAACTGTCTTAGCGAAAGGCTTCTTGAGGGGAAAGCTGTAACTCTGTGAGATGATTTCACAGAACAGAAAGAAGTTTCTCAGAAAGCTTCTTTCTCTTTGTTATCGGAGGATATTTCCTTTGGCCCTATAGTCTTCAAAGGGATCCGAAATATCTGTTCTCAGATTCCACAGAAATAAGGCTAGCAAAGAGATCCACGAAATACAGATGTAACTCTGTGAGATGAATTCACAGAACACTAAGCAGTTTCTCAGAAAGCTTCTTTCCAGATTTCATCTGAGGATATTTCCTTTTTCACCATAGCCCTCTATGGGCTTCCAAATATCACTTTGCCAATTCCACAAGAACTGTCTTAGCGAAAGGCTTCTTGAGGGGAAAGCTGTAACTCTGTGAGATGATTTCACAGAACATGAAGAAGTTTCTAAGAAAGCTTCTTTCTCTTTGTTATCGGAGGATATTTCCTTTGGCCCTATAGTCTTCAAAGGGATCCGAAATATCTTTTCTCAGATTCCACAGAAATAAGGCTAGCAAAGAGATCCACGAAATACAGATGTAACTCTGTGAGATGAATTCACAGAACACTAAGCAGTTTCTCAGAAAGATTCTTTCCAGATTTCATCTGAGGATATTTCCTTTTTCACCATAGCCCTCTATAGGCTTCCAAATATCTCTTTGCCAATTTCACAAGTACTGTCTTAGTTAAAGGCTTCTTGAGGGGAAAGCTTTAACTCTGTGAGATGATTTCACAGAACACAAAGAAGTTTCTCAGAAAGCTTCTTTCTCTTTGTTATCGCAGGATATTTCCTTTGGCCCTATAGTCTTCAAAGGGATCCGAAATATCTGTTCTCAGATTCCACAGAAATAAGGCTAGCAAAGAGATCCACGAAATACATCTGTAACTCTCTGAGATGAATTAACAGAACACTAAGCAGTTTCTCAGAAAGCTTCTTTCCAGATTTCATCTGAGGATACTTCCTTTTTCACCATAGCCCTCTATGGGCTTCCAAATATCTCTTTGCCAATTACACAAGAACTGTCTTAGCGAAAGGCTTCTTGAGGGGAAAGCTGTAACTCTGTGACATGATTTCACAGAACACAAAGAAGTTTCTCAGAAAGCTTCTTTCTCTTTGTTATCGCAGGATATTTCCTTTGGCCCTATAGTCTTCACAGGGATCCGAAATATCTGTTCCCAGATTCCACAGAAATAAGGCTAGCAAAGAGATCCACGAAATACAGATGTAACTCTGTGAGATGAATTCACAGAACACTAAGCAGTTTCTCAGAAAGCTTCTTTCCAGATTTCATCTGAGGATATTTCCTTTTTCACCATAGCCCTCTATGGGCTTCCAAATAACTCTTTGCCAATTTCACAAGAACTGTCTTGGTTAAAGGCTTCTTGAAGGGAAAGCTGTAACTCTGTGAGATGATTTCACAGAACACAAAGAAGTTTCTCAGAAAGCTTCTTTCTCTTTGTTATCAGGGGATATTTCCTTTGGCCCTATAGGCTTCAAAGGGATCCGAAATATCTGTTTTCAGATTCCACAGAAATAAGGCTAGCAAAGAGATGCACGAAATACAGATGTAACTCTGTGAGATGAATTCACAGAACACTAAGCAGTTTCTCAGAAAGCTTCTTTCCAGATTTCATCTGAGGATATTTCCTTTTTCACCATAGCCCTCTATGGGCTTCCAAATATCACTTTGCCAATTCCACAAGAACTGTCTTAGCGAAAGGCTTCTTGAGGGGAAAGCTGTAACTCTGTGAGATGATTTCACAGAACACAAAGAAGTTTCTCAGAAAGCTTCTTTCTCTTTGTTATCGCAGGATATTTCCTTTGGCCCCATAGTCTTCAAAGGGATCCGAAATATCTGTTCTCAGATTCCACAGAAATAAGGCTAGCAAAGAGATCCACGAAATACAGATGTAACTCTGTGAGATGAATTCACAGAACACTAAGCAGTTTCTCAGAAAGCTTCTTTCCAGATTTCATCTGAGGATATTTCCTTTTTCACCATAGCCCTCTATGGGCTTCCAAATATCACTTTGCCAATTCCACAAGAACTGTCTTAGCGAAAGGCTTCTTAAGGGGAAAGCTGTAACTCTGTGAGATGATTTCATAGAACACAAAGAAGTTTCTCAGAAAGCTTCTTTCTCTTTGTTATCGCAGGATATTTCCTTTGGCCCTATAGTCTTCAAAGGGATCCGAAATATCTGTTCCCAGATTCCACAGAAATAAGGCTAGCAAAGAGATCCACGAAATACAGATTTAACTGTGTGAGATGAATTAACAGAACACTAAGCAGATTCTCAGAAAGCTTCTTTCCAGATTTCATCTGAGGATATTTCCTTTTTCACCATAGCCCTCTATGGGCTTCCAAATATCACGTTGCCATTTCCACAAGAACTGTCTTAGCGAAAGGCTTCTTGAGGGGAAAGCTGTAACTCTGTGAGATGATTTCACAGAACACAAAGAAGTTTCTCAGAAAGCTTCTTTCTCTTTGTTATCGGAGGATATTTCCTTTGGCCCTATAGTCTTCATAGGGATCCGAAATATCTGTTCTCAGATTCCACAGAAATAAGGCTAGCAAAGAGATCCACGAAATACACTTGTAACTCTGTGAGATGAATTAACAGAACACTAAGCAGTTTCTCAGAAAGCTTCTATCCAGATTTCATCTGAGGATATTTCCTTTTTCACCATAGCCCTCTATAGGCTTCCAAATATCTCTTTGCCAATTTCACAAGAACTGTCTTAGTTAAAGGCTTCTTGAGGGGAAAGCTGTAACTCTGTGAGATGATTTCACAGAACACAAAGAAGTTTCTCAGAAAGCTTCTTTCTCTTTGTTATCGGAGGATATTTCCTTTGGCCCTATAGTCTTCAAAGGGATCCGAAATATCTGTTCTCAGATTCCACAGAAATAAGGCTAGCAAAGAGATCCACGAAACACAGATGTAACTCTGTGAGATGAATTCACAGAACACTAAGCAGTTTCTCAGAAAGCTTCTTTCCAGATTTCATCTGAGGATATTTCCTTTTTCACCATAGCCCTCTATGGGCTTCCAAATATCACTTTGCCAATTCCACAAGAACTGTCTTAGCGAAAGGCTTCTTGAGGGGAAAGCTGTAACTCTGTGAGATGATTTCACAGAACACAAAGAAGTTTCTCAGAAAGCTTCTTTCTCTTTGTTATCGCAGGATATTTCCTTTGGCCCTATAGTCTTCAAAGGGATCCGAAATATCTTTTCTCAGATTCCACAGAAATAAGGCTAGCAAAGAGATCCACCAAATACACATGTAACCCTGTTATATGAATTCACAGAACACTAAGCAGTTTCTCAGAAAGCTTCTTTCCAGATTTCATCTGAGGATATTTCCTTTTTCACCATAGCCCTCTATGGGCTTCCAAATATCACGTTGCCATTTCCACAAGAACTGTCTTAGCGAAAGGCTTCTTGAGGAGAAAGATGTAACTCTGTGAGATGATTTCACAGAACACAAAGAAGTTTCTCAGAAAGCTTCTTTCTCTTTGTTATCGGAGGATATTTCCTTTGGCCCTATAGTCTTCATAGGGATCCGAAATATCTGTTCTCAGATTCCACAGAAATAAGGCTAGCAAAGAGATCCACGAAATACAGTTGTACCTCTGTGAGATGAATTAACAGAACACTAAGCAGTTTCTCAGAAAGCTTCTTTCCAGATTTCATCTGAGGATATTTCCTTTTTCACCATAGCCCTCTATGGGCTTCCAAATATCACTTTGCCAATTCCACAAGAACTGTCTTAGTTAAAGGCTTCTTGAGGGGAAAGCTGTAACTCTGTGAGATGATTTCACAGAACATGAAGAAGTTTCTAAGAAAGCTTCCTTCTCTTTGTTATCGGAGGATATTTCCTTTGGCCCTATAGTCTTCATAGGGATCCGAAAAATCTTTTCTCAGATTCCACAGAAATAAGGCTAGCAAAGAGATCCACGAAATACACATGTAACTCTGTGAGATGAATTCACAGAACACTAAGCAGTTTCTCAGAAAGCTTCTTTCCAGATTTCATCTGAGGATATTTCCTTTTTCACCATAGCCCTCTATAGGCTTCCAAATATCTCTTTGCCAATTTCACAATAACTGTCTTAGTTAAAGGCTTCTTGAGGGGAAAGCTGTAACTCTGTGACATGATTTCACAGAACACAAAGAAGTTTCTCAGAAAGCTTCTTTCTCTTTGTTATCGGAGGATATTTCCTTTGGCCCTATAGTCTTCAAAGGGATCTGAAATATCTGTTCTCAGATTCCACAGAAATAAGGCTAGCAAAGAGATCCACGAAATACAGATAAACTCTGTGAGATGAATTCACAGAACACTAAGCAGTTTCTCAGAAAGCTTCTTTCCAGATTTCATCTGAGGATATTTCCTTTTTCACCATAGCCCTCTATGGGCTTCCAAATATCACTTTGCCAATTCCACAAGAACTGTCTTAGCGAAAGGCTTCTTGAGGGGAAAGCTGTAACTCTGTGAGATGATTTCACAGAACACAAAGAAGTTTCTCAGAAAGCTTCTTTCTCTTTGTTATCGCAGGATATTTCCTTTGGCCCTATAGTCTTCAAAGGGATCCGAAATATCTGTTCCCAGATTCCACAGAAATAAGGCTAGCAAAGAGATCCACGAAATACAGATTTAACCATGTGAGATGAATTAACAGAACACTAAGCAGATTCTCAGAAAGCTTCTTTCCAGATTTCATCTGAGGATATTTCCTTTTTCACCATAGCCCTCTATGGGCTTCCAAATATCACGTTGCCATTTCCACAAGAACTGTCTTAGCGAAAGGCTTCTTGAGGAGAAAGATGTAACTCTGTGAGATGATTTCACAGAACACAAAGAAGTTTCTCAGAAAGCTTCTTTCTCTTTGTTATCGGAGGATATTTCCTTTGGCCCTATAGTCTTCATAGGGATCCGAAATATCTGTTCTCAGATTCCACAGAAATAAGGCTAGCAAAGAGATCCACGAAATACAGATGTACCTCTGTGAGATGAATTAACAGAACACTTAGCAGTTTCTCAGAAAGCTTCTTTCCAGATTTCATCTGAGGATATTTCCTTTTTCACCATAGCCCTCTATGGGCTTCCAAATATCTCTTTGCCAATTTCACAAGAACTGTCTTAGTTAAAGGCTTCTTGAGGGGAAAGCTGTAACTCTGTGAGATGATTTCACAGAACACAAAGAAGTTTCTCAGAAAGCTTCTTTCTCTTTGTTATCGGAGGATATTTCCTTTGGCCCTATAGTCTTCAAAGGGATCCGAAATATCTGTTCTCAGATTCCACAGAAATAAGGCTAGCAAAGAGATCCACGAAATACAGATGTAACTCTGTGAGATGAATTCACAGAACACTAAGCAGTTTCTCAGAAAGCTTCTTTCCAGATTTCATCTGAGGATATTTCCTTTTTCACCATAGCCCTCTATGGGCTTCCAAATATCACTTTGCCAATTCCACAAGAACTGTCTTAACTAAAGGCTTCTTGAGGGGAAAGCTGTAACTCTGTGAGATGATTTCACAGAACACAAAGAAGTTTCTCAGAAAGCTTCTTTCTCTTTGTTATCGCAGGATATTTCCTTTGGCCCTATAGTCTTCAAAGGGATCCGAAATATCTTTTCTCAGATTCCACAGAAATAAGGCTAGCAAAGAGATCCACGAAATAAAGATTTAACTGTGTGAGATGAATTAACAGAACACTAAGCAGTTTCTCAGAAAGCTTCTTTCCAGATTTCATCTGAGGATATTTCCTTTTTCACCATAGCCCTCTATGGGCTTCCAAATATCACTTTGCCAATTCCACAAGAACTGTCTTACCGAAAGGCTTCTTGAAGGGAAAGCTGAAACTCTGTGAGATGATTTCACAGAACACAAAGAAGTTTCTCCGAAAGCTTCTTTCTCTTTGTTATCGGAGGATATTTCCTTTGGCCCTATAGTCTTCAAAGGGATCCGAAATATCTGTTTTCAGATTCCACAGAAATAAGCCTAGCAGAGAGATCCACGAAATACAGATGTAACTCTGTGAGATAAATTAACAGAACACTTAGCAGTTTCTCAGAAAGCTTCTTTCCAGATTTCATCTGAGGATATTTCCTTTTTCACCATAGCCCTCTATGGGCTTCCAAATATCACTTTGCCAATTCCACGAGAACTGTCTTAGCGAAAGGCTTCTTGAGGGGAAAGCTGTAACTCTGTGAGATGATTTCACAGAACACAAAGAAGTTTCTCAGAAAGCTTCTTTCTCTTTGTTATCGGAGGATATTTCCTTTGGCCCTATAGTCTTCATAGGGATCCGAAATATCTTTTCTCAGATTCCACAGAAATAAGGCTAGCAAAGAGATCCACGAAATACACATGTAACTCTGTGAGATGAATTCACAGAACACTAAGCAGTTTCTCAGAAGCTTCTTTCCAGATTTCATCTGAGGATATTTCCTTTTTCACAATAGCCCTCTATGGGCTTCCAAATATCTCTTTGCCAATTTCACAAGAACTGTCTTGGTTAAAGGCTTCTTGAAGGGAAAGCTGTAACTCTGTGAGATGATTTCACAGAACACAAAGAAGTTTCTCAGAAAGCTTCTTTCTCTTTGTTATCAGGGGATATTTCCTTTGGCCCTATAGGCTTCAAAGGGATCCGAAATATCTGTTTTCAGATTCCACAGAAATAAGGCTAGCAAAGAGATCCACGAAATACAGATGTAACTCTGTGAGATGAATTCACAGAACACTAAGCAGTTTCTCAGAAAGCTTCTTTCCAGATTTCATCTGAGCATATTTCCTTTTTCACCATTACCCTCTATGGGCTTCCAAATATCACTTTGCCAATTCCACAAGAACTGTCTTAGCGAAAGGCTTCTTGAGGGGAAAGCTGTAACTCTGTGAGATGATTTCACAGAACATGAAGAAGTTTCTAAGAAAGCTTCCTTCTCTTTGTTATCGGAGGATATTTCCTTTGGCCCTATAGTCTTCATAGGGATCCGAAAAATCTTTTCTCAGATTCCACAGAAATAAGGCTAGCAAAGAGATCCACGAAATACACATGTAACTCTGTGAGATGAATTCACAGAACACTAAGCAGTTTCTCAGAAAGCTTCTTTCCAGATTTCATCTGAGGATATTTCCTTTTTCACCATAGCCCTCTATAGGCTTCCAAATATCTCTTTGCCAATTTCACAAGAACTGTCTTAGCGAAAGGCTTCTTGAGGGGAAAGCTGTAACTCTGTGACATGATTTCACAGAACACAAAGAAGTTTCTCAGAAAGCTTCTTTCTCTTTGTTATCGGAGGATATTTCCTTTGGCCCTATAGTCTTCAAAGGGATCTGAAATATCTGTTCTCAGATTCCACAGAAATAAGGCTAGCAAAGAGATCCACGAAATACAGATATAACTCTGTGAGATGAATTCACAGAACACTAAGCAGTTTCTCAGAAAGCTTCTTTCCAGATTTCATCTGAGGATATTTCCTTTTTCACCATAGCCCTCTATGGGCTTCCAAATATCACTTTGCCAATTCCACAAGAACTGTCTTAGCGAAAGGCTTCTTGAGGGGAAAGCTGTAACTCTGTGAGATGATTTCACAGAACACAAAGAAGTTTCTCAGAAAGCTTCTTTCTCTTTGTTATCGCAGGATATTTCCTTTGGCCCTATAGTCTTCAAAGGGATCCGAAATATCTGTTCCCAGATTCCACAGAAATAAGGCTAGCAAAGAGATCCACGAAATACAGATTTAACCGTGTGAGATGAATTAACAGAACACTAAGCAGATTCTCAGAAAGCTTCTTTCCAGATTTCATCTGAGGATATTTCCTTTTTCACCATAGCCCTCTATGGGCTTCCAAATATCACGTTGCCATTTCCACAAGAACTGTCTTAGCGAAAGGCTTCTTGAGGAGAAAGATGTAACTCTGTGAGATGATTTCACAGAACACAAAGAAGTTTCTCAGAAAGCTTCTTTCTCTTTGTTATCGGAGGATATTTCCTTTGGCCCTATAGTCTTCATAGGGATCCGAAATATCTGTTCTCAGATTCCACAGAAATAAGGCTAGCAAAGAGATCCACGAAATACAGATGTACCTCTGTGAGATGAATTAACAGAACACTTAGCAGTTTCTCAGAAAGCTTCTTTCCAGATTTCATCTGAGGATATTTCCTTTTTCACCATAGCCCTCTATGGGCTTCCAAATATCACTTTGCCAATTCCACAAGAACTGTCTTAGCGAAAGGCTTCTTGAGGGGAAAGCAGTAACTCTGTGAGATGATTTCACAGAACACAAAGAAGTTTCTCAGAAAGCTTCTTTCTCTTTGTTATCGGAGGATATTTCCTTTGGCCCTATAGTCTTCATAGGGATCCGAAATATCTTTTCTCAGATTCCACAGAAATAAGGCTAGCAAAGAGCTCCACGAAATACACTTGTAACTCTTTGAGATGAATTAACAGAACACTAAGCAGTTTCTCAGAAAGCTTCTTTCCAGATTTCATCTGAGGATATTTCCTTTTTCACCATAGCCCTCTATGGGCTTCCAAATATCTCTTTGCCAATTTCACAAGAACTGTCTTAGTTAAAGGCTTCTTGAGGGGAAAGCTGTAACTCTGTGAGATGATTTCACAGAACACAAAGAAGTTTCTCAGAAAGCTTCTTTCTCTTTGTTATCGCAGGATATTTCCTTTGGCCCTATAGTCTTCAAAGGGATCCGAAATATCTGTTCTCAGATTCCACAGAAATAATGCTAGCAAAGAGATCCACGAA
Organism: Macaca nemestrina; assembly: GCF_043159975.1. Lineage (NCBI taxonomy): Eukaryota > Metazoa > Chordata > Mammalia > Primates > Cercopithecidae > Macaca > Macaca nemestrina. The sequence goes on from NC_092125.1 coordinate 93,059,280, forward strand.
ATACAGATGTAACTCTGTGAGATGAATTCACAGAACACTAAGCAGTTTCTCAGAAAGCTTCTTTCCAGATTTCATCTGAGGATATTTCCTTTTTCACCATAGCCCTCTATGGGCTTCCAAATATCACTTTGCCAATTCCACAAGAACTGTCTTAACTAAAGGCTTCTTGAGGGGAAAGCTGTAACTCTGTGAGATGATTTCACAGAACACAAAGAAGTTTCTCAGAAAGCTTCTTTCTCTTTGTTATCGCAGGATATTTCCTTTGGCCCTATAGTCTTCAAAGGGATCCGAAATATCTTTTCTCAGATTCCACAGAAATAAGGCTAGCAAAGAGATCCACGAAATAAAGGTTTAACTGTGTGAGATGAATTAACAGAACACTAAGCAGTTTCTCAGAAAGCTTCTTTCCAGATTTCATCTGAGGATATTTCCTTTTTCACCATAGCCCTCTATGGGCTTCCAAATATCACTTTGCCAATTCCACAAGAACTGTCTTACCGAAAGGCTTCTTGAAGGGAAAGCTGAAACTCTGTGAGATGATTTCACAGAACACAAAGAAGTTTCTCCGAAAGCTTCTTTCTCTTTGTTATCGGAGGATATTTCCTTTGGCCCTATAGTCTTCAAAGGGATCCGAAATATCTGTTTTCAGATTCCACAGAAATAAGCCTAGCAAAGAGATCCACGAAATACAGATGTAACTCTGTGAGATGAATTAACAGAACACTTAGCAGTTTCTCAGAAAGCTTCTTTCCAGATTTCATCTGAGGATATTTCCTTTTTCACCATAGCCCTCTATGGGCTTCCAAATATCACTTTGCCAATTCCACGAGAACTGTCTTAGCGAAAGGCTTCTTGAGGGGAAAGCTGTAACTCTGTGAGATGATTTCACAGAACACAAAGAAGTTTCTCAGAAAGCTTCTTTCTCTTTGTTATCGGAGGATATTTCCTTTGGCCCTATAGTCTTCATAGGGATCCGAAATATCTTTTCTCAGATTCCACAGAAATAAGGCTAGCAAAGAGATCCACGAAATACACATGTAACTCTGTGAGATGAATTCACAGAACACTAAGCAGTTTCTCAGAAGCTTCTTTCCAGATTTCATCTGAGGATATTTCCTTTTTCACAATAGCCCTCTATGGGCTTCCAAATATCTCTTTGCCAATTTCACAAGAACTGTCTTGGTTAAAGGCTTCTTGAAGGGAAAGCTGTAACTCTGTGAGATGATTTCACAGAACACAAAGAAGTTTCTCAGAAAGCTTCTTTCTCTTTGTTATCAGGGGATATTTCCTTTGGCCCTATAGGCTTCAAAGGGATCCGAAATATCTGTTTTCAGATTCCACAGAAATAAGGCTAGCAAAGAGATCCACGAAATACAGATGTAACTCTGTGAGATGAATTCACAGAACACTAAGCAGTTTCTCAGAAAGCTTCTTTCCAGATTTCATCTGAGCATATTTCCTTTTTCACCATTACCCTCTATGGGCTTCCAAATATCACTTTGCCAATTCCACAAGAACTGTCTTAGCGAAAGGCTTCTTGAGGGGAAAGCTGTAACTCTGTGAGATGATTTCACAGAACACAAAGAAGTTTCTCAGAAAGCTTCTATCTCTTTGTTATCACAGGATTTTTCCTTTGGCCCTATAGTCTTCACAGGTATCCGAAATATCTGTTCCCAGATTCCACAGAAATAAGGCTAGCAAAGAGATCCACGAAATACAGATGTAACTCTGTGAGATGAATTCACAGAACACTAAGCAGTTTCTCAGAAAGCTTCTTTCCAGATTTCATCTGAGGATATTTCCTTTTTCACCATAGCCCTCTATGGGCTTCCAAATATCACTTTTCCAATTCCACAAAAACTGTCTTAGCGAAAGGCTTCTTGAGGGGAAAGCTGTAACTCTGTGAGATGATTTCACAGAACATGAAGAAGTTTCTAAGAAAGCTTCTTTCTCTTTGTTATCGGAGGATATTTCCTTTGGCCCTATAGTCTTCAAAGGGATCCGAAATATCTTTTCTCAGATTCCACAGAAATAAGGCTAGCAAAGAGATCCACGAAATACAGATGTAACTCTGTGAGATGAATTCACAGAACACTAAGCAGTTTCTCAGAAAGCTTCTTTCCAGATTTCATCTGAGGATATTTCCTTTTTCACCATATCCCTCTATAGGCTTCCAAATATCTCTTTGCCAATTTCACAAGTACTGTCTTAGTTAAAGGCTTCTTGAGGGGAAAGCTTTAACTCTGTGAGATGATTTCACAGAACACAAAGAAGTTTCTCAGAAAGCTTCTTTCTCTTTGTTATCGCAGGATATTTCCTTTGGCCCTATAGTCTTCAAAGGGATCCGAAATATCTGTTCTCAGATTCCACAGAAATAAGGCTAGCAAAGAGATCCACGAAATACATCTGTAACTCTCTGAGATGAATTAACAGAACACTAAGCAGTTTCTCAGAAAGCTTCTTTCCAGATTTCATCTGAGGATATTTCCTTTACACCATAGCCCTCTATGGGCTTCCAAATATCTCTTTGCCAATTACACAAGAACTGTCTTAGCGAAAGGCTTCTTGAGGGGAAAGCTGTAACTCTGTGAGATGATTTCACAGAACACAAAGAAGTTTCTCAGAAAGCTTCTTTCTCTTTGTTATCGGAGGATATTTCCTTTGGCCCTATAGTCTTCAAAGGGATCCGAAATATCTGTTCTCAGATTCCACAGAAATAAGGCTAGCAAAGAGATCCACGAAATACAGATGTAACTCTGTGAGATGAATTCACAGAACACTAAGCAGTTTCTCAGAAAGCTTCTTTCCAGATTTCATCTGAGGATATTTCCTTTTTCACCATAGCCCTCTATGGGCTTCCAAATATCACTTTGCCAATTCCACAAGAACTGTCTTAGCGAAAGGCTTCTTGAGGGGAAAGCTGTAACTCTGTGAGATGATTTCACAGAACACAAAGAAGTTTCTCAGAAAGCTTCTTTCTCTTTGTTATCGCAGGATATTTCCTTTGGCCCTATAGTCTTCAAAGGGATCCGAAATATCTTTTCTCAGATTCCACAGAAATAAGGCTAGCAAAGAGATCCACCAAATACACATGTAACCCTGTTATATGAATTCACAGAACACTAAGCAGTTTCTCAGAAAGCTTCTTTCCAGATTTCATCTGAGGATATTTCCTTTTTCACCATAGCCCTCTATGGGCTTCCAAATATCACGTTGCCATTTCCACAAGAACTGTCTTAGCGAAAGGCTTCTTGAGGAGAAAGATGTAACTCTGTGAGATGATTTCACAGAACACAAAGAAGTTTCTCAGAAAGCTTCTTTCTCTTTGTTATCGGAGGATATTTCCTTTGGCCCTATAGTCTTCATAGGGATCCGAAATATCTGTTCTCAGATTCCACAGAAATAAGGCTAGCAAAGAGATCCACGAAATACAGTTGTACCTCTGTGAGATGAATTAACAGAACACTAAGCAGTTTCTCAGAAAGCTTCTTTCCAGATTTCATCTGAGGATATTTCCTTTTTCACCATAGCCCTCTATGGGCTTCCAAATATCACTTTGCCAATTCCACAAGAACTGTCTTAGTTAAAGGCTTCTTGAGGGGAAAGCTGTAACTCTGTGAGATGATTTCACAGAACATGAAGAAGTTTCTAAGAAAGCTTCCTTCTCTTTGTTATCGGAGGATATTTCCTTTGGCCCTATAGTCTTCATAGGGATCCGAAAAATCTTTTCTCAGATTCCACAGAAATAAGGCTAGCAAAGAGATCCACGAAATACACATGTAACTCTGTGAGATGAATTCACAGAACACTAAGCAGTTTCTCAGAAAGCTTCTTTCCAGATTTCATCTGAGGATATTTCCTTTTTCACCATAGCCCTCTATAGGCTTCCAAATATCTCTTTGCCAATTTCACAAGAACTGTCTTAGTTAAAGGCTTCTTGAGGGGAAAGCTGTAACTCTGTGACATGATTTCACAGAACACAAAGAAGTTTCTCAGAAAGCTTCTTTCTCTTTGTTATCGGAGGATATTTCCTTTGGCCCTATAGTCTTCAAAGGGATCTGAAATATCTGTTCTCAGATTCCACAGAAATAAGGCTAGCAAAGAGATCCACGAAATACAGATAAACTCTGTGAGATGAATTCACAGAACACTAAGCAGTTTCTCAGAAAGCTTCTTTCCAGATTTCATCTGAGGATATTTCCTTTTTCACCATAGCCCTCTATGGGCTTCCAAATATCACTTTGCCAATTCCACAAGAACTGTCTTAGCGAAAGGCTTCTTGAGGGGAAAGCTGTAACTCTGTGAGATGATTTCACAGAACACAAAGAAGTTTCTCAGAAAGCTTCTTTCTCTTTGTTATCGCAGGATATTTCCTTTGGCCCTATAGTCTTCAAAGGGATCCGAAATATCTGTTCCCAGATTCCACAGAAATAAGGCTAGCAAAGAGATCCACGAAATACAGATTTAACCATGTGAGATGAATTAACAGAACACTAAGCAGATTCTCAGAAAGCTTCTTTCCAGATTTCATCTGAGGATATTTCCTTTTTCACCATAGCCCTCTATGGGCTTCCAAATATCACGTTGCCATTTCCACAAGAACTGTCTTAGCGAAAGGCTTCTTGAGGAGAAAGATGTAACTCTGTGAGATGATTTCACAGAACACAAAGAAGTTTCTCAGAAAGCTTCTTTCTCTTTGTTATCGGAGGATATTTCCTTTGGCCCTATAGTCTTCATAGGGATCCGAAATATCTGTTCTCAGATTCCACAGAAATAAGGCTAGCAAAGAGATCCACGAAATACAGATGTACCTCTGTGAGATGAATTAACAGAACACTTAGCAGTTTCTCAGAAAGCTTCTTTCCAGATTTCATCTGAGGATATTTCCTTTTTCACCATAGCCCTCTATGGGCTTCCAAATATCTCTTTGCCAATTTCACAAGAACTGTCTTAGTTAAAGGCTTCTTGAGGGGAAAGCTGTAACTCTGTGAGATGATTTCACAGAACACAAAGAAGTTTCTCAGAAAGCTTCTTTCTCTTTGTTATCGGAGGATATTTCCTTTGGCCCTATAGTCTTCAAAGGGATCCGAAATATCTGTTCTCAGATTCCACAGAAATAAGGCTAGCAAAGAGATCCACGAAATACAGATGTAACTCTGTGAGATGAATTCACAGAACACTAAGCAGTTTCTCAGAAAGCTTCTTTCCAGATTTCATCTGAGGATATTTCCTTTTTCACCATAGCCCTCTATGGGCTTCCAAATATCACTTTGCCAATTCCACAAGAACTGTCTTAACTAAAGGCTTCTTGAGGGGAAAGCTGTAACTCTGTGAGATGATTTCACAGAACACAAAGAAGTTTCTCAGAAAGCTTCTTTCTCTTTGTTATCGCAGGATATTTCCTTTGGCCCTATAGTCTTCAAAGGGATCCGAAATATCTTTTCTCAGATTCCACAGAAATAAGGCTAGCAAAGAGATCCACGAAATAAAGATTTAACTGTGTGAGATGAATTAACAGAACACTAAGCAGTTTCTCAGAAAGCTTCTTTCCAGATTTCATCTGAGGATATTTCCTTTTTCACCATAGCCCTCTATGGGCTTCCAAATATCACTTTGCCAATTCCACAAGAACTGTCTTACCGAAAGGCTTCTTGAAGGGAAAGCTGAAACTCTGTGAGATGATTTCACAGAACACAAAGAAGTTTCTCCGAAAGCTTCTTTCTCTTTGTTATCGGAGGATATTTCCTTTGGCCCTATAGTCTTCAAAGGGATCCGAAATATCTGTTTTCAGATTCCACAGAAATAAGCCTAGCAGAGAGATCCACGAAATACAGATGTAACTCTGTGAGATAAATTAACAGAACACTTAGCAGTTTCTCAGAAAGCTTCTTTCCAGATTTCATCTGAGGATATTTCCTTTTTCACCATAGCCCTCTATGGGCTTCCAAATATCACTTTGCCAATTCCACGAGAACTGTCTTAGCGAAAGGCTTCTTGAGGGGAAAGCTGTAACTCTGTGAGATGATTTCACAGAACACAAAGAAGTTTCTCAGAAAGCTTCTTTCTCTTTGTTATCGGAGGATATTTCCTTTGGCCCTATAGTCTTCATAGGGATCCGAAATATCTTTTCTCAGATTCCACAGAAATAAGGCTAGCAAAGAGATCCACGAAATACACATGTAACTCTGTGAGATGAATTCACAGAACACTAAGCAGTTTCTCAGAAGCTTCTTTCCAGATTTCATCTGAGGATATTTCCTTTTTCACAATAGCCCTCTATGGGCTTCCAAATATCTCTTTGCCAATTTCACAAGAACTGTCTTGGTTAAAGGCTTCTTGAAGGGAAAGCTGTAACTCTGTGAGATGATTTCACAGAACACAAAGAAGTTTCTCAGAAAGCTTCTTTCTCTTTGTTATCAGGGGATATTTCCTTTGGCCCTATAGGCTTCAAAGGGATCCGAAATATCTGTTTTCAGATTCCACAGAAATAAGGCTAGCAAAGAGATCCACGAAATACAGATGTAACTCTGTGAGATGAATTCACAGAACACTAAGCAGTTTCTCAGAAAGCTTCTTTCCAGATTTCATCTGAGCATATTTCCTTTTTCACCATTACCCTCTATGGGCTTCCAAATATCACTTTGCCAATTCCACAAGAACTGTCTTAGCGAAAGGCTTCTTGAGGGGAAAGCTGTAACTCTGTGAGATGATTTCACAGAACATGAAGAAGTTTCTAAGAAAGCTTCCTTCTCTTTGTTATCGGAGGATATTTCCTTTGGCCCTATAGTCTTCATAGGGATCCGAAAAATCTTTTCTCAGATTCCACAGAAATAAGGCTAGCAAAGAGATCCACGAAATACACATGTAACTCTGTGAGATGAATTCACAGAACACTAAGCAGTTTCTCAGAAAGCTTCTTTCCAGATTTCATCTGAGGATATTTCCTTTTTCACCATAGCCCTCTATAGGCTTCCAAATATCTCTTTGCCAATTTCACAAGAACTGTCTTAGCGAAAGGCTTCTTGAGGGGAAAGCTGTAACTCTGTGACATGATTTCACAGAACACAAAGAAGTTTCTCAGAAAGCTTCTTTCTCTTTGTTATCGGAGGATATTTCCTTTGGCCCTATAGTCTTCAAAGGGATCTGAAATATCTGTTCTCAGATTCCACAGAAATAAGGCTAGCAAAGAGATCCACGAAATACAGATATAACTCTGTGAGATGAATTCACAGAACACTAAGCAGTTTCTCAGAAAGCTTCTTTCCAGATTTCATCTGAGGATATTTCCTTTTTCACCATAGCCCTCTATGGGCTTCCAAATATCACTTTGCCAATTCCACAAGAACTGTCTTAGCGAAAGGCTTCTTGAGGGGAAAGCTGTAACTCTGTGAGATGATTTCACAGAACACAAAGAAGTTTCTCAGAAAGCTTCTTTCTCTTTGTTATCGCAGGATATTTCCTTTGGCCCTATAGTCTTCAAAGGGATCCGAAATATCTGTTCCCAGATTCCACAGAAATAAGGCTAGCAAAGAGATCCACGAAATACAGATTTAACCGTGTGAGATGAATTAACAGAACACTAAGCAGATTCTCAGAAAGCTTCTTTCCAGATTTCATCTGAGGATATTTCCTTTTTCACCATAGCCCTCTATGGGCTTCCAAATATCACGTTGCCATTTCCACAAGAACTGTCTTAGCGAAAGGCTTCTTGAGGAGAAAGATGTAACTCTGTGAGATGATTTCACAGAACACAAAGAAGTTTCTCAGAAAGCTTCTTTCTCTTTGTTATCGGAGGATATTTCCTTTGGCCCTATAGTCTTCATAGGGATCCGAAATATCTGTTCTCAGATTCCACAGAAATAAGGCTAGCAAAGAGATCCACGAAATACAGATGTACCTCTGTGAGATGAATTAACAGAACACTTAGCAGTTTCTCAGAAAGCTTCTTTCCAGATTTCATCTGAGGATATTTCCTTTTTCACCATAGCCCTCTATGGGCTTCCAAATATCACTTTGCCAATTCCACAAGAACTGTCTTAGCGAAAGGCTTCTTGAGGGGAAAGCAGTAACTCTGTGAGATGATTTCACAGAACACAAAGAAGTTTCTCAGAAAGCTTCTTTCTCTTTGTTATCGGAGGATATTTCCTTTGGCCCTATAGTCTTCATAGGGATCCGAAATATCTTTTCTCAGATTCCACAGAAATAAGGCTAGCAAAGAGCTCCACGAAATACACTTGTAACTCTTTGAGATGAATTAACAGAACACTAAGCAGTTTCTCAGAAAGCTTCTTTCCAGATTTCATCTGAGGATATTTCCTTTTTCACCATAGCCCTCTATGGGCTTCCAAATATCTCTTTGCCAATTTCACAAGAACTGTCTTAGTTAAAGGCTTCTTGAGGGGAAAGCTGTAACTCTGTGAGATGATTTCACAGAACACAAAGAAGTTTCTCAGAAAGCTTCTTTCTCTTTGTTATCGCAGGATATTTCCTTTGGCCCTATAGTCTTCAAAGGGATCCGAAATATCTGTTCTCAGATTCCACAGAAATAATGCTAGCAAAGAGATCCACGAAATACAGATGTAACTCTGTGAGATGAATTCACAGAACACTAAGCAGTTTCTCAGAAAGCTTCTTTCCAGATTTCATCTGAGGATATTTCCTTTTTCACCATAGCCCTCTATGGGCTTCCAAATATCACTTTGCCAATTCCACAAGAACTGTCTTAACTAAAGGCTTCTTGAGGGGAAAGCTGTAACTCTGTGAGATGATTTCACAGAACACAAAGAAGTTTCTCAGAAAGCTTCTTTCTCTTTGTTATCGCAGGATATTTCCTTTGGCCCTATAGTCTTCAAAGGGATCCGAAATATCTTTTCTCAGATTCCACAGAAATAAGGCTAGCAAAGAGATCCACGAAATAAAGGTTTAACTGTGTGAGATGAATTAACAGAACACTAAGCAGTTTCTCAGAAAGCTTCTTTCCAGATTTCATCTGAGGATATTTCCTTTTTCACCATAGCCCTCTATGGGCTTCCAAATATCACTTTGCCAATTCCACAAGAACTGTCTTACCGAAAGGCTTCTTGAAGGGAAAGCTGAAACTCTGTGAGATGATTTCACAGAACACAAAGAAGTTTCTCCGAAAGCTTCTTTCTCTTTGTTATCGGAGGATATTTCCTTTGGCCCTATAGTCTTCAAAGGGATCCGAAATATCTGTTTTCAGATTCCACAGAAATAAGCCTAGCAAAGAGATCCACGAAATACAGATGTAACTCTGTGAGATGAATTAACAGAACACTTAGCAGTTTCTCAGAAAGCTTCTTTCCAGATTTCATCTGAGGATATTTCCTTTTTCACCATAGCCCTCTATGGGCTTCCAAATATCACTTTGCCAATTCCACGAGAACTGTCTTAGCGAAAGGCTTCTTGAGGGGAAAGCTGTAACTCTGTGAGATGATTTCACAGAACACAAAGAAGTTTCTCAGAAAGCTTCTTTCTCTTTGTTATCGGAGGATATTTCCTTTGGCCCTATAGTCTTCATAGGGATCCGAAATATCTTTTCTCAGATTCCACAGAAATAAGGCTAGCAAAGAGATCCACGAAATACACATGTAACTCTGTGAGATGAATTCACAGAACACTAAGCAGTTTCTCAGAAGCTTCTTTCCAGATTTCATCTGAGGATATTTCCTTTTTCACAATAGCCCTCTATGGGCTTCCAAATATCTCTTTGCCAATTTCACAAGAACTGTCTTGGTTAAAGGCTTCTTGAAGGGAAAGCTGTAACTCTGTGAGATGATTTCACAGAACACAAAGAAGTTTCTCAGAAAGCTTCTTTCTCTTTGTTATCAGGGGATATTTCCTTTGGCCCTATAGGCTTCAAAGGGATCCGAAATATCTGTTTTCAGATTCCACAGAAATAAGGCTAGCAAAGAGATCCACGAAATACAGATGTAACTCTGTGAGATGAATTCACAGAACACTAAGCAGTTTCTCAGAAAGCTTCTTTCCAGATTTCATCTGAGCATATTTCCTTTTTCACCATTACCCTCTATGGGCTTCCAAATATCACTTTGCCAATTCCACAAGAACTGTCTTAGCGAAAGGCTTCTTGAGGGGAAAGCTGTAACTCTGTGAGATGATTTCACAGAACACAAAGAAGTTTCTCAGAAAGCTTCTATCTCTTTGTTATCACAGGATTTTTCCTTTGGCCCTATAGTCTTCACAGGTATCCGAAATATCTGTTCCCAGATTCCACAGAAATAAGGCTAGCAAAGAGATCCACGAAATACAGATGTAACTCTGTGAGATGAATTCACAGAACACTAAGCAGTTTCTCAGAAAGCTTCTTTCCAGATTTCATCTGAGGATATTTCCTTTTTCACCATAGCCCTCTATGGGCTTCCAAATATCACTTTTCCAATTCCACAAAAACTGTCTTAGCGAAAGGCTTCTTGAGGGGAAAGCTGTAACTCTGTGAGATGATTTCACAGAACATGAAGAAGTTTCTAAGAAAGCTTCTTTCTCTTTGTTATCGGAGGATATTTCCTTTGGCCCTATAGTCTTCAAAGGGATCCGAAATATCTTTTCTCAGATTCCACAGAAATAAGGCTAGCAAAGAGATCCACGAAATACAGATGTAACTCTGTGAGATGAATTCACAGAACACTAAGCAGTTTCTCAGAAAGCTTCTTTCCAGATTTCATCTGAGGATATTTCCTTTTTCACCATATCCCTCTATAGGCTTCCAAATATCTCTTTGCCAATTTCACAAGTACTGTCTTAGTTAAAGGCTTCTTGAGGGGAAAGCTTTAACTCTGTGAGATGATTTCACAGAACACAAAGAAGTTTCTCAGAAAGCTTCTTTCTCTTTGTTATCGCAGGATATTTCCTTTGGCCCTATAGTCTTCAAAGGGATCCGAAATATCTGTTCTCAGATTCCACAGAAATAAGGCTAGCAAAGAGATCCACGAAATACATCTGTAACTCTCTGAGATGAATTAACAGAACACTAAGCAGTTTCTCAGAAAGCTTCTTTCCAGATTTCATCTGAGGATATTTCCTTTTTCACCATAGCCCTCTATGGGCTTCCAAATATCTCTTTGCCAATTACACAAGAACTGTCTTAGCGAAAGGCTTCTTGAGGGGAAAGCTGTAACTCTGTGACATGATTTCACAGAACACAAAGAAGTTTCTCAGAAAGCTTCTTTCTCTTTGTTATCGCAGGATATTTCCTTTGGCCCTATAGTCTTCACAGGGATCCGAAATATCTGTTCCCAGATTCCACAGAAATAAGGCTAGCAAAGAGATCCACGAAATACAGATGTAACTCTGTGAGATGAATTCACAGAACACTAAGCAGTTTCTCAGAAAGCTTCTTTCCAGATTTCATCTGAGGATATTTCCTTTTTCACCATAGCCCTCTATGGGCTTCCAAATATCACTTTGCCAATTCCACAAGAACTGTCTTAGCGAAAGGCTTCTTGAGGGGAAAGCTGTAACTCTGTGAGATGATTTCACAGAACCCAAAGAAGTTTCTCAGAAAGCTTCTTTCTCTTTGTTATCGCAGGATATTTCCTTTGGCCCTATAGTCTTCAAAGGGATCCGAAATATCTGTTCTCAGATTCTACAGAAATAAGGCTAGCAAAGAGCTCCACGAAATACAGATGTAACTCTGTGAGATGAATTTACAGAACACTAAGCAGTTTCTCAGAAAGCTTCTTTCCAGATTTCATCTGAGGATATTTCCTTTTTCACCATAGCCCTCTATGGGCTTCCAAATATCACTTTGCCAATTCCACAAGAACTGTCTTAGCGAAAGGCTTCTTGAGGGGAAAGCAGTAACTCTGTGAGATGATTTCACAGAACACAAAGAAGTTTCTCAGAAAGCTTCTTTCTCTTTGTTATCGGAGGATATTTCCTTTGGCCCTATAGTCTTCATAGGGATCCGAAATATCTTTTCTCAGATTCCACAGAAATAAGGCTAGCAAAGAGATCCACGAAATACACATGTAACTCTGTGAGATGAATTCACAGAACACTAAGCAGTTTCTCAGGAAGCTTCTTTCCTGATTTCATCTGAGGATATTTCCTTTTTCACCATTACCCTCTATGGGCTTCCAAATATCTCTTTGCCAATTACACAAGAACTGTCTTAGCGAAAGGCTTCTTGAGGGGAAAGCTGTAACTCTGTGACATGATTTCACAGAACACAAAGAAGTTTCTCAGAAAGCTTCTTTCTCTTTGTTATCGCAGGATATTTCCTTTGGCCCTATAGTCTTCACAGGGATCCGAAATATCTGTTCCCAGATTCCACAGAAATAAGGCTAGCAAAGAGATCCACGAAATACAGATGTAACTCTGTGAGATGAATTCACAGAACACTAAGCAGTTTCTCAGAAAGCTTCTTTCCAGATTTCATCTGAGGATATTTCCTTTTTCACCATAGCCCTCTATGGGCTTCCAAATATCACTTTGCCAATTCCACAAGAACTGTTTTAGCGAAAGGCTTCTTGAGGGGAAAGCTGTAACTCTGTGAGATGATTTCACAGAACACAAAGAAGTTTCTCAGAAAGCTTCTTTCTCTTTGTTATCAGGGGATATTTCCTTTGGCCCTATAGGCTTCAAAGGGATCCGAAATATCTGTTTTCAGATTCCACAGAAATAAGGCTAGCAAAGAGATCCACGAAATACAGATGTAACTCTGTGAGATGAATTCACAGAACACTAAGCAGTTTCTCAGAAAGCTTCTTTCCAGATTTCATCTGAGCATATTTCCTTTTTCACCATTACCCTCTATGGGCTTCCAAATATCACTTTGCCAATTCCACAAGAACTGTCTTAGCGAAAGGCTTCTTGAGGGGAAAGCTGTAACTCTGTGAGATGATTTCACAGAACACAAAGAAGATTCTCAGAAAGCTTCTTTCTCTTTGTTATCGCAGGATATTTCCTTTGGCCCTATAGTCTTCAAAGGGATCAGAAATATCTGTTCTCAGATTCCACAGTAATAAGGCTAGCAAAGAGATCCACGAAATACAGATGTAACTCTGTGAGATGAATTAACAGAACGATTAGCAGTTTCTCAGAAAGCTTCTTTCCAGATTTCATCTGAGGATATTTCCTTTTTCACCATAGCCCTCTATGGGCTTCGAAATATCACTTTGCCAATTCCACAAGAACTGTCTTAGCGAAAGGCTTCTTGAGGGGAAAGCTGTAACTCTGTGAGATGATTTCACAGAACACAAAGAAGTTTCTCAGAAAGCTTCTATCTCTTTGTTATCACAGGATTTTTCCTTTGGCCCTATAGTCTTCACAGGTATCCGAAATAACTGTTCCCAGATTCCACAGAAATAAGGCTAGCAAAGAGATGCACGAAATAGAGATGTAACTCTGTGAGATGAATTCACAGAACACTAAGCAGTTTCTCAGAAAGCTTCTTTCCAGATTTCATCTGAGGATATTTCCTTTTTCACCATAGCCCTCTATGGGCTTCCAAATATCACTTTGCCAATTCCACAAGAACTGTCTTAGCGAAAGGCTTCTTGAGGGGAAAGCTGTAACTCTGTGAGATGATTTCACAGAACAGAAAGAAGTTTCTCAGAAAGCTTCTTTCTCTTTGTTATCGGAGGATATTTCCTTTGGCCCTATAGTCTTCAAAGGGATCCGAAATATCTGTTCTCAGATTCCACAGAAATAAGGCTAGCAAAGAGATCCACGAAATACAGATGTAACTCTGTGAGATGAATTCACAGAACACTAAGCAGTTTCTCAGAAAGCTTCTTTCCAGATTTCATCTGAGGATATTTCCTTTTTCACCATAGCCCTCTATGGGCTTCCAAATATCACTTTTCCAATTCCACAAAAACTGTCTTAGCGAAAGGCTTCTTGAGGGGAAAGCTGTAACTCTGTGAGATGATTTCACAGAACATGAAGAAGTTTCTAAGAAAGCTTCTTTCTCTTTGTTATCGGAGGATATTTCCTTTGGCCCTATAGTCTTCAAAGGGATCCGAAATATCTTTTCTCAGATTCCACAGAAATAAGGCTAGCAAAGAGATCCACGAAATACAGATGTAACTCTGTGAGATGAATTCACAGAACACTAAGCAGTTTCTCAGAAAGCTTCTTTCCAGATTTCATCTGAGGATATTTCCTTTTTCACCATATCCCTCTATAGGCTTCCAAATATCTCTTTGCCAATTTCACAAGTACTGTCTTAGTTAAAGGCTTCTTGAGGGGAAAGCTTTAACTCTGTGAGATGATTTCACAGAACACAAAGAAGTTTCTCAGAAAGCTTCTTTCTCTTTGTTATCGCAGGATATTTCCTTTGGCCCTATAGTCTTCAAAGGGATCCGAAATATCTGTTCTCAGATTCCACAGAAATAAGGCTAGCAAAGAGATCCACGAAATACATCTGTAACTCTCTGAGATGAATTAACAGAACACTAAGCAGTTTCTCAGAAAGCTTCTTTCCAGATTTCATCTGAGGATATTTCCTTTTTCACCATAGCCCTCTATGGGCTTCCAAATATCTCTTTGCCAATTACACAAGAACTGTCTTAGCGAAAGGCTTCTTGAGGGGAAAGCTGTAACTCTGTGACATGATTTCACAGAACACAAAGAAGTTTCTCAGAAAGCTTCTTTCTCTTTGTTATCGCAGGATATTTCCTTTGGCCCTATAGTCTTCACAGGGATCCGAAATATCTGTTCCCAGATTCCACAGAAATAAGGCTAGCAAAGAGATCCACGAAATACAGATGTAACTCTGTGAGATGAATTCACAGAACACTAAGCAGTTTCTCAGAAAGCTTCTTTCCAGATTTCATCTGAGGATATTTCCTTTTTCACCATAGCCCTCTATGGGCTTCCAAATATCACTTTGCCAATTCCACAAGAACTGTCTTAGCGAAAGGCTTCTTGAGGGGAAAGCTGTAACACTGTGACATGATTTCACAGAACCCAAAGAAGTTTCTCAGAAAGCTTCTTTCTCTTTGTTATCGCAGGATATTTCCTTTGGCCCTATAGTCTTCAAAGGGATCCGAAATATCTGTTCTCAGATTCTACAGAAATAAGGCTAGCAAAGAGCTCCACGAAATACAGATGTAACTCTGTGAGATGAATTTACAGAACACTAAGCAGTTTCTCAGAAAGCTTCTTTCCAGATTTCATCTGAGGATATTTCCTTTTTCACCATAGCCCTCTATGGGCTTCCAAATATCACTTTGCCAATTCCACAAGAACTGTCTTAGCGAAAGGCTTCTTGAGGGGAAAGCAGTAACTCTGTGAGATGATTTCACAGAACACAAAGAAGTTTCTCAGAAAGCTTCTTTCTCTTTGTTATCGGAGGATATTTCCTTTGGCCCTATAGTCTTCATAGGGATCCGAAATATCTTTTCTCAGATTCCACAGAAATAAGGCTAGCAAAGAGATCCACGAAATACACATGTAACTCTGTGAGATGAATTCACAGAACACTAAGCAGTTTCTCAGGAAGCTTCTTTCCAGATTTCATCTGAGGATATTTCCTTTTTCACCATTACCCTCTATGGGCTTCCAAATATCTCTTTGCCAATTACACAAGAACTGTCTTAGCGAAAGGCTTCTTGAGGGGAAAGCTGTAACTCTGTGACATGATTTCACAGAACACAAAGAAGTTTCTCAGAAAGCTTCTTTCTCTTTGTTATCGCAGGATATTTCCTTTGGCCCTATAGTCTTCACAGGGATCCGAAATATCTGTTCCCAGATTCCACAGAAATAAGGCTAGCAAAGAGATCCACGAAATACAGATGTAACTCTGTGAGATGAATTCACAGAACACTAAGCAGTTTCTCAGAAAGCTTCTTTCCAGATTTCATCTGAGGATATTTCCTTTTTCACCATAGCCCTCTATGGGCTTCCAAATATCACTTTGCCAATTCCACAAGAACTGTTTTAGCGAAAGGCTTCTTGAGGGGAAAGCAGTAACTCTGTGAGATGATTTCACAGAATACAAAGAAGTTTCTCAGAAAGCTTCTTTCTCTTTGTTATCGGAGGATATTTCCTTTGGCCCTATAGTCTTCATAGGGATCCGAAATATCTTTTCTCAGATTCCACAGAAATAAGGCTAGCAAAGAGATCCAGGAAATACACATGTAACTCTGTGAGATGAATTCGCAGAACACTAAGCAGTTTCTCAGAAAGCTTCTTTCCAGATTTCATCTGAGGATATTTCCTTTTTCACCATAGCCCTCTATGGGCTTCCAAATAACTCTTTGCCAATTTCACAAGAACTGTCTTGGTTAAAGGCTTCTTGAAGGGAAAGCTGTAACTCTGTGAGATGATTTCACAGAACACAAAGAAGTTTCTCAGAAAGCTTCTTTCTCTTTGTTATCAGGGGATATTTCCTTTGGCCCTATAGGCTTCAAAGGGATCCGAAATATCTGTTTTCAGATTCCACAGAAATAAGGCTAGCAAAGAGATGCACGAAATACAGATGTAACTCTGTGAGATGAATTCACAGAACACTAAGCAGTTTCTCAGAAAGCTTCTTTCCAGATTTCATCTGAGGATATTTCCTTTTTCACCATAGCCGTCTATGGGCTTCCAAATATCACTTTGCCAATTCCACAAGAACTGTCTTAGCGAAAGGCTTCTTGAGGGGAAAGTTGTAACTCTGTGAGATGATTTCACAGAACACAAAGAAGTTTCTCAGAAAGCTTCTTTCTCTTTGTTATCGCAGGATATTTCCTTTGGCCCTATAGTCTTCAAAGGGATCCGAAATATCTGTTCTCAGATTCTACAGAAATAAGGCTAGCAAAGAGCTCCACGAAATACAGATGTAACTCTGTGAGATGAATTTACAGAACACTAAGCAGTTTCTCAGAAAGCTTCTTTCCAGATTTCATCTGAGGATATTTCCTTTTTCACCATAGCCCTCTATGGGCTTCGAAATATCACTTTGCCAATTCCACAAGAACTGTCTTAGCGAAAGGCTTCTTGAGGGGAAACCCGTAACTCTGTGAGATGATTTCACAGAACACAAAGAAGTTTCTCAGAAAGCTTCTTTCTCTTTGTTATCGCAGGATATTTCCATTGGCCCTATAGTCTTCAAAGGGATCCGAAATATCTGTTCTCAGATTCCACAGAAATAAGGCTAGCAAAGAGATCCACGAAATACAGATGTAACTCTGTGAGATGAATTCACAGAACACTAAGCAGTTTCTCAGAAAGCTTCTTTCCAGATTTCATCTGAGGATATTTCCTTTTTCACCATAGCCCTCTATGGACTTCCAAATATCACTTTGCCAATTCCACAAGAACTGTCTTAGCGAAAGGCTTCTTGAGGGGAAAGCTGTAACTCTGTGAGATGATTTCACAGAACACAAAGAAGTTTCTCAGAAAGCTTCTTTCTCTTTGTTTTCGCAGGATATTTCCTTTGGCCCTATAGTCTTCAAAGGTATCCGAAATATCTGTTCTCAGATTCCACAGAAATAAGGCTAGCAAAGAGATCCACGAAATACACATGTAACCCTGTGAGATGAATTAACAGATCACTAAGCAGTTTCTCAGAAAGCTTCTTTTCAGATTTCATCTGAGGATATTTCCTTTTTCACCATAGCCCTCTATGGGCTTCCAAATATCACTTTGCCAATTCCACAAGAACTGTCTTAGCAAAAGGCTTCTTGAGGGGAAAGCTGTAACTCTGTGAGATGATTTCACAGAACACAAAGAAGTTTCTCAGAAAGCTTCTTTCTCTTTGTTATCGGAGGATATTTCATTTGGCCCTATAGTCTTCACAGCGATCCGACATATCTGTTCCCAGATTCCACAGAAATAAGGCTAGCAAAGAGATCCACGAAATAGAGATGTAACTGTGTGAGATGAATTAACAGAACACTAAGCAGTTTCTCAGAAAGCTTCTTTCCAGATTTCATCTGAGGATATTTCCTTTTTCACCATAGCTCTCTATGGGCTTCCAAATATCACTTTGCCAATTCCACAAGAACTGTCTTAGCGAAAGGCTTCTTTAGGGGAAAGCTGTAACTCTGTGACATGATTTCACAGAACACAAAGAAGTTTCTCAGAAGGGTTCTTTCTCTTTGTTATCGCAGGATATTTCCTTTGGACCTATAGTCTTCATAGGGATCCGAAATATCTTTTCTCAGATTCCACAGAAATAAGGCTAGCAAAGAGATCCACGAAATACACATGTAACTCTGTGAGATGAATTCACAGAACACTAAGCAGTTTCTCAGAAAGCTTCTTTCCAGATTTCATCAGAGGATATTTCCTTTTTCACCATAGCCCTCTATGGGCTTCCAAATATCTCTTTGCCAATTTCACAAGAACTGTCTTGGTTAAAGGCTTCTTGAAGGGAAAGCTGTAACTCTGTGAGATGATTTCACAGAACACAAAGAAGTTTCTCAGAAAGCTTCTTTCTCTTTGTTATCAGGGGATATTTCCTTTGGCCCTATAGGCTTCAAAGGGATCCGAAATATCTGTTTTCAGATTCCACAGAAATAAGGCTAGCAAAGAGATCCACGAAATACAGATGTAACTCTGTGAGATGAATTCACAGAACACTAAGCAGTTTCTCAGAAAGCTTCTTTCCAGATTTCATCTGAGGATATTTCCTTTTTCACCATAGCCCTCTATGGGCTTCGAAATATCACTCTGCCAATTCCACAAGAACTGTCTTAGCGAAAGGCTTCTTGAGGGGAAAGCCGTAACTCTGTGAGATGATTTCACAGAACACAAAGAAGTTTCTCAGAAAGCTTCTTTCTCTTTGTTATCGCAGGATATTTCCATTGGCCCCATAGTCTTCAAAGGGATCCGAAATATCTGTTCTCAGATTCCACAGAAATAAGGCTAGCAAAGAGATCCACGAAATACAGATGTAACTCTGTGAGATGAATTCACAGAACACTAAGCAGTTTCTCAGAAAGCTTCTTTCCAGATTTCATCTGAGGATATTTCCTTTTTCAACATAGCCCTCTATGGGCTTCCAAATATCACTTTGCCAATTCCACAAGAACTGTCTTAGCGAAAGGCTTCTTGAGGGGAAAGCTGTAACTCTGTGAGATGATTTCACAGAACACAAAGAAGTTTCTCAGAAAGCTTCTTTCTCTTTGTTATCGGAGGATATTTCCTTTGGCCCTATAGTCTTCATAGGGATCCGAAATATCTTTTCTCAGATTCCACAGAAATAAGGCTAGCAAAGAGATCCACGAAATACACATGTAACTCTGTGAGATGAATTCACAGAACACTAAGCAGTTTCTCAGGAAGCTTCTTTCCAGATTTCATCTGAGGATATTTCCTTTTTCACCGTAGCCCTCTATGGGCTTCCAAATATCTCTTTGCCAATTTCACAAGAACTGTCTTGGTTAAAGGCTTCTTGAAGGGAAAGCTGTAACTCTGTGAGATGATTTCACAGAACACAAAGAAGTTTCTCAGAAAGCTTCTTTCTCTTTGTTATCAGGGGATATTTCCTTTGGCCCTATAGGCTTCAAAGGGATCCGAAATATCTGTTTTCAGATTCCACAGAAATAAGGCTAGCAAAGAGATCCACGAAATACAGATGTAACTCTGTGAGATGAATTCACAGAACACTAAGCAGTTTCTCAGAAAGCTTCTTTCCAGATTTCATCTGAGCATATTTCCTTTTTCACCATTACCCTCTATGGGCTTCCAAATATCACTTTGCCAATTCCACAAGAACTGTCTTAGCGAAAGGCTTCTTGAGGGGAAAGCTGTAACTCTGTGAGATGATTTCACAGAACACAAAGAAGTTTCTCAGAAAGCTTCTTTCTCTTTGTTATCGCAGGATATTTCCTTTGGCCCTATAGTCTTCAAAGGGATCAGAAATATCTGTTCTCAGATTCCACAGAAATAAGGCTAGCAAAGAGATCCACGAAATACAGCTGTAACTCTGTGAGATGAATTAACAGAACGCTTAGCAGTTTCTCAGAAAGCTTCTTTCCAGATTTCATCTGAGGATATTTCCTTTTTCACCATAGCCCTCTATGGGCTTCGAAATATCACTTTGCCAATTCCACAAGAACTGTCTTAGCGAAAGGCTTCTTGAGGGGAAAGCTGTAACTCTGTGAGATGATTTCACAGAACACAAAGAAGTTTCTCAGAAAGCTTCTATCTCTTTGTTATCACAGGATATTTCCTTTGGCCCTATAGTCTTCACAGGTATCCGAAATATCTGTTCCCAGATTCCACAGAAATAAGGCTAGCAAAGAGATGCACGAAATACAGATGTAACTCTGTGAGATGAATTCACAGAACACTAAGCAGTTTCTCAGAAAGCTTCTTTCCAGATTTCATCTGAGGATATTTCATTTTTCACCATAGCCCTCTATGGGCTTCCAAATATCACTTTGCCAATTCCACAAGAACTGTCTTAGCGAAAGGCTTCTTGAGGGGAAAGCTGTAACTCTGTGAGATGATTTCACAGAACACAAAGAAGTTTCTCAGAAAGCTTCTTTCTCTTTGTTATCGCAGGATATTTCCTTTGGCCCTATAGTCTTCAAAGGGATCCGAAATATCTGTTCTCAGATTCCACAGAAATAAGGCTAGCAAAGAGATCCACGAAATACAGATGTAACTCTGTGAGATGAATTCACAGAACACTAAGCAGTTTCTCAAAAAGCTTCTTTCCAGATTTCATCTGAGGATATTTCCTTTTTCACCATAGCCCTCTATGGGCTTCCAAATATCACTTTGCCTATTCCACAAGAACTGTCTTAGCGAAAGGCTTCTTGAGGGGAAAGCTGTAACTCTGTGAGATGATTTCACAGAACATGAAGAAGTTTCTAAGAAAGCTTCTTTCTCTTTGTTATCGGAGGATATTTCCTTTGGCCCTATAGTCTTCAAAGGGATCCGAAATATCTTTTCTCAGATTCCACAGAAACAAGGCTAGCAAAGAGATCCACGAAATACAGATGTAACTCTGTGAGATGAATTCACAGAACACTAAGCAGTTTCTCAGAAAGCTTCTTTCCAGATTTCATCTGAGGATATTTCCTTTTTCACCATAGCCCTCTATAGGCTTCCAAATATCTCTTTGCCAATTTCACAAGTACTGTCTTAGTTAAAGGCTTCTTGAGGGGAAAGCTGTTACTCTGTGAGATGATTTCACAGAACACAAAGAAGTTTCTCAGAAAGCTTCTTTCTCTTTGTTATCGCAGGATATTTCCTTTGGCCCTATAGGCTTCAAAGGGATCCGAAATATCTGTTTTCAGATTCCACAGAAATAAGGCTAGCAAAGAGATCCACGAAATACAGATGTAACTCTGTGAGATGAATTCACAGAACACTAAGCAGTTTCTCAGAAAGCTTCTTTCCAGATTTCATCTGAGGATATTTCCTTTTTCACCATAGCCCTCTATGGGCTTCGAAATATCACTTTGCCAATTCCACAAGAACTGTATTAGCGAAAGGCTTCTTGAGGGGAAAGCCGTAACTCTGTGAGATGATTTCACAGAACACAAAGAAGTTTCTCAGAAAGCTTCTTTCTCTTTGTTATCGCAGGATATTTCCATTGGCCCCATAGTCTTCAAAGGGATCCGAAATATCTGTTCTCAGATTCCACAGAAATAAGGCTAGCAAAGAGATCCACGAAATACAGATGTAACTCTGTGAGATGAATTCACAGAACACTAAGCAGTTTCTCAGAAAGCTTCTTTCCAGATTTCATCTGAGGATATTTCCTTTTTCACCATAGCCCTCTATGGGCTTCCAAATATCACTTTGCCAATTCCACAAGAACTGTCTTAGCGAAAGGCTTCTTGAGGGGAAAGCTGTAACTCTGTGACATGATTTCACAGAACACAAAGAAGTTTCTCAGAAGGGTTCTTTCTCTTTGATATCGCAGGATATTTCCTTTGGACCTATAGTCTTCATAGGGATCCGAAATATCTTTTCTCAGATTCCACAGAAATAAGGCTAGCAAAGAGATCCACGAAATACACATGTAACTCTGTGAGATGAATTCACAGAACACTAAGCAGTTTCTCAGAAAGCTTCTTTCCAGATTTCATCAGAGGATATTTCCTTTTTCACCATAGCCCTCTATGGGCTTCCAAATATCTCTTTGCCAATTTCACAAGAACTGTCTTGGTCAAAGGCTTCTTGAAGGGAAAGCTGTAACTCTGTGAGATGATTTCACAGAACACAAAGAAGTTTCTCAGAAAGCTTCTTTCTCTTTGTTATCAGGGGATATTTCCTTTGGCCCTATAGGCTTCAAAGGGATCCGAAATATCTGTTTTCAGATTCCACAGAAATAAGGCTAGCAAAGAGATCCACGAAATACAGATGTAACTCTGTGAGATGAATTCACAGAACACTAAGCAGTTTCTCAGAAAGCTTCTTTCCAGATTTCATCTGAGGATATTTCCTTTTTCACCATAGCCGTCTATGGACTTCCAAATATCACTTTGCCAATTCCACAAGAACTGTCTTAGCGAAAGGCTTCTTGAGGGGAAAGCTGTAACTCTGTGAGATGATTTCACAGAACACAAAGAAGTTTCTCAGAAAGCTTCTTTCTCTTTGTTATCGCAGGATATTTCCTTTGGCCCTATAGTCTTCATAGGGATCCGAAATATCTTTTCTCAGATTCCACAGAAATAAGGCTAGCAAAGAGATCCACGAAATACACATGTAACTCTGTGAGATGAATTCACAGAACACTAAGCAGTTTCTCAGGAAGCTTCTTTCCAGATTTCATCTGAGGATATTTCCTTTTTCACCATAGCCCTCTATGGGCTTCCAAATATCTCTTTGCCAATTTCACAAGAACTGTCTTGGTTAAAGGCTTCTTGAAGGGAAAGCTGTAACTCTGTGAGATGATTTCACAGAACACAAAGAAGTTTCTCAGAAAGCTTCTTTCTCTTTGTTATCAGGGGATATTTCCTTTGGCCCTATAGGCTTCAAAGGGATCCGAAATATCTGTTTTCAGATTCCACAGAAATAAGGCTAGCAAAGAGATCCACGAAATACAGATGTAACTCTGTGAGATGAATTCACAGAACACTAAGCAGTTTCTCAGAAAGCTTCTTTCCAGATTTCATCTGAGCATATTTCCTTTTTCACCATTACCCTCTATGGGCTTCCAAATATCACTTTGCCAATTCCACAAGAACTGTCTTAGCGAAAGGCTTCTTGAGGGGAAAGCTGTAACTCTGTGAGATGATTTCACAGAACACAAAGAAGTTTCTCAGAAAGCTACTTTCTCTTTGTTATCGCAGGATATTTCCTTTGGCCCTATAGTCTTCAAAGGGATCAGAAATATCTGTTCTCAGATTCCACAGAAATAAGGCTAGCAAAGAGATCCACGAAATACAGCTGCAACTCTGTGAGATGAATTAACAGAACGCTTAGCAGTTTCTCAGAAAGCTTCTTTCCAGATTTCATCTGAGGATATTTCCTTTTTCACCATAGCCCTCTATGGGCTTCCAAATATCACTTTGCCAATTCCACAAGAACTGTCTTAGCGAAAGGCTTCTTGAGGGGAAAGCTGTAACTCTGTGAGATGATTTCACAGAACACAAAGAAGTTTCTCAGAAAGCTTCTATCTCTTTGTTATCACAGGATATTTCCTTTGGCCCTATAGTCTTCACAGGTATCCGAAATATCTGTTCCCAGATTCCACAGAAATAAGGCTAGCAAAGAGATGCACGAAATACAGATGTAACTCTGTGAGATGAATTCACAGAACACTAAGCAGTTTCTCAGAAAGCTTCTTTCCAGATTTCATCTGAGGATATTTCATTTTTCACCATAGCCCTCTATGGGCTTCCAAATATCACTTTGCCAATTCCACAAGAACTGTCTTAGCGAAAGGCTTCTTGAGGGGAAAGCTGTAACTCTGTGAGATGATTTCACAACACAAAGAAGTTTCTCAGAAAGCTTCTTTCTCTTTGTTATCGCAGGATATTTCCTTTGGCCCTATAGTCTTCAAAGGGATCCGAAATATCTGTTCTCAGATTCCACAGAAATAAGGCTAGCAAAGAGATCCACGAAATACAGATGTAACTCTGTGAGATGAATTCACAGAACACTAAGCAGTTTCTCAGAAAGCTTCTTTCCAGATTTCTTCTGAGGATATTTCCTTTTTCACCATAGCCCTCTATGGGCTTCCAAATATCACTTTGCCAATTCCACAAGAACTGTCTTAGCGAAAGGCTTCTTGAGGGGAAAGCTGTAACTCTGTGAGATGATTTCACAGAACATGAAGAAGTTTCTAAGAAAGCTTCTTTCTCTTTGTTATCGGAGGATATTTCCTTTGGCCCTATAGTCTTCAAAGGGATCCGAAATATCTTTTCTCAGATTCCACAGAAATAAGGCTAACAAAGAGATCCACCAAATACAGATGTAACTCTGTGAGATGAATTCACAGAACACTAAGCAGTTTCTCAGAAAGCTTCTTTCCAGATTTCATCTGAGGATATTTCCTTTTTCACCATAGCCCTCTATAGGCTTCCAAATATCTCTTTGCCAATTTCACAAGTACTGTCTTAGTTAAAGGCTTCTTGAGGGGAAAGCTGTAACTCTGTGAGATGATTTCACAGAACACAAAGAAGTTTCTCAGAAAGCTTCTTTCTCTTTGTTATCGCAGGATATTTCCTTTGGCCCTATAGTCTTCAAAGGGATCAGAAATATCTGTTCTCAGATTCCACAGAAATAAGGCTAGCAAAGAGATCCACGAAATACAGCTGTAACTCTGTGAGATGAATTAACAGAACACTTAGCAGTTTCTCAGAAAGCTTCTTTCCAGATTTCATCTGAGGATATTTCCTTTTTCACCATAGCCCTCTATGGGCTTCCAAATATCTCTTTGCCAATTACACAAGAACTGTCTTAGCGAAAGGCTTCTTGAGGGGAAAGCTGTAACTCTGTGACATGATTTCACAGAACACAAAGAAGTTTCTCAGAAAGCTTCTTTCTCTTTGTTATCGCAGGATATTTCCTTTGGCCCTATAGTCTTCACAGGGATCCGAAATATCTGTTCCCAGATTCCACAGAAATAAGGCTAGCAAAGAGATCCACGAAATACAGATGTAACTCTGTGAGATGAATTCACAGAACACTAAGCAGTTTCTCAGAAAGCTTCTTTCCAGATTTCATCTGAGGATATTTCCTTTTTCACCATAGCCCTCTATGGGCTTCCAAATATCACTTTGCCAATTCCACAAGAACTGTCTTAGCGAAAGGCTTCTTGAGGGGAAAGCTGTAACTCTGTGAGATGATTTCACAGAACACAAAGAAGTTTCTCAGAAAGCTTCTTTCTCTTTGTTATCGCAGGATATTTCCTTTGGCCCTATAGTCTTCAAAGGGATCCGAAATATCTGTTCCCAGATTCCACAGAAATAAGGCTAGCAAAGAGATCCACGAAATACAGATTTAACTGTGTGAGATGAATTAACAGAACACTAAGCAGATTCTCAGAAAGCTTCTTTCCAGATTTCATCTGAGGATATTTCCTTTTTCACCATAGCCCTCTATGGGCTTCCAAATATCACGTTGCCATTTCCACAAGAACTGTCTTAGCGAAAGGCTTCTTGAGGGGAAAGCTATAACTCTGTGAGATGATTTCACAGAACACAAAGAAGTTTCTCAGAAAGCTTCTTTCTCTTTGTTATCGGAGGATATTTCCTTTGGCCCTATAGTCTTCAAAGGGATCCGAAATATCTGTTCTCAGATTCCACAGAAATAAGGCTAGCAAAGAGATCCACGAAATACACTTGTAACTCTGTGAGATGAATTAACAGAACACTAAGCAGTTTCTCAGAAAGCTTCTATCCAGATTTCATCTGAGGATATTTCCTTTTTCACCATAGCCCTCTATAGGCTTCCAAATATCTCTTTGCCAATTTCACAAGAACTGTCTTAGTTAAAGGCTTCTTGAGGGGAAAGCTGTAACTCTGTGAGATGATTTCACAGAACACAAAGAAGTTTCTCAGAAAGCTTCTTTCTCTTTGTTATCGGAGGATATTTCCTTTGGCCCTATAGTCTTCAAAGGGATCCGAAATATCTGTTCTCAGATTCCACAGAAATAAAGCTAGCAAAGAGATCCACGAAATACAGATGTAACTCTGTGAGATGAATTCACAGAACACTAAGCAGTTTCTCAGAAAGCTTCTTTCCAGATTTCATCTGAGGATATTTCCTTTTTCACCATAGCCCTCTATGGGCTTCCAAATATCACTTTGCCAATTCCACAAGAACTGTCTTAGCGAAAGGCTTCTTGAGGGGAAAGCTGTAACTCTGTGGGATGATTTAACAGAACACAAAGAAGTTTCTCAGAAAGCTTCTTTCTCTTTGTTATCGCAGGATATTTCCTTTGGCCCTATAGTCTTCAAAGGGATCCGAAATATCTTTTCTCAGATTCCACAGAAATAAGGCTAGCAAAGAGATCCACGAAATACACATGTAACCCTGTGAGATGAATTCACAGAACACTAAGCAGTTTCTCAGAAAGCTTCTTTCCAGATTTCATCTGAGGATATTTCCTTTTTCACCATAGCCCTCTATGGGCTTCCAAATATCACTTTGCCAATTCCACAAGAACTGTGTTAGCAAAAGGCTTCTTGAGGGGAAAGCTGAAACTGTGTGAGATGATTTCACAGAACACAAAGAAGTTTCTCAGAAAGCTTCTTTCTCTTTGTTATCGGAGGATATTTCCTTTGGCCCTATAGTCTTCAAAGGGATCCGAAATATCTGTTCTCAGATTCCACAGAAATAAGGCTAGCAAAGAGATCCACGAAATACAGATGTAACTCTGTGAGATGAATTAACAGAACACTAAGCAGTTTCTCAGAAAGCTTCTTTCCAGATTTCATCTGAGGATATTTCCTTTTTCACCATAGCCCTATATGGGCTTCCAAATATCACTTTGCCAATTCCACAAGAACTGTCTTAGCGAAAGGCTTCTTGAGGGGAAAGCTGTAACTCTGTGAGATGATTTCAGAGAACACAAAGAAGTTTCTCAGAAAGCTTCTTTCTCTTTGTTATCGGAGGATACTTCCTTTGGCCCTATAGTCTTCATAGGGATCCGAAATATCTTTTCTCAGATTCCACAGAAATAAGGCTAGCAAAGAGCTCCACGAAATACACTTGTAACTCTTTGCGATGAATTAACAGAACACTAAGCAGTTTCTCAGAAAGCTTCTTTCCAGATTTCATCTGAGGATATTTCCTTTTTCACCTTAGCCCTCTATAGGCTTCCAAATATCTCTTTGCCAATTTCACAAGAACTGTCTTAGTTAAAGGCTTCTTGAGGGGAAAGCTGTAACTCTGTGAGATGATTTCACAGAACACAAAGAAGTTTCTCAGAAAGCTTCTTTCTCTTTGTTATCGGAGGATATTTCCTTTGGCCCTATAGTCTTCAAAGGGATCCGAAATATCTGTTCTCAGATTCCACAGAAATAAGGCTAGCAAAGAGATCCACGAAATACAGATGTAACACTGTGAGATGAATTCACAGAACACTAAGCAGTTTCTCAGAAAGCTTCTTTCCAGATTTCATCTGAGGATATTTCCTTTTTCACCATAGCCCTCTATGGGCTTCCAAATATCACTTTGCCAATTCCACAAGAACTGTCTTAACGAAAGGCTTTTTGAGGGGAAAGCTGTAACTCTGTGAGATGATTTCACAGAACACAAAGAAGTTTCTCAGAAAGCTTCTTTCTCTTTGTTATCGCAGGATATTTCCTTTGGCCCTATAGTCTTCATAGGGATCCGAAATATCTTTTCTCAGATTCCACAGAAATAAGGCTAGCAAAGAGATCCACGAAATACACATGTAACCCTGTGAGATGAATTCACAGTACACTAAGCAGTTTCTCAGAAAGCTTCTTTCGAGATTTCATCTGTGGATATTTCCTTTTTCACCATAGCCCTCTATGGGCTTCCAAATATCACTTTGCCAATTCCACAAGAACTGTCTTAGGGAAAGGCTTCTTGAGGGGAAAGCTGAAACTCTGTGAGATGATTTCACAGAACACAAAGAAGTTTCTCCGAAAGCTTCTTTCTCTTTGTTATCGGAGGATATTTCCTTTGGCCCTATAGTCTTCAAAGCGATCCGAAATATCTGTTTTCAGATTCCACAGAAATAAGGCTAGCAAAGAGATCCACGAAATACAGATGTAAGTCTGTGAGATGAATTAACAGAACACTTAGCAGTTTCTCAGAAAGCTTCTTTCCAGATTTCATCTGAGGATATTTCCTTTTTCACCATAGCCCTCTATGGGCTTCCAAATATCACTTTGCCAATTCCACAAGAACTGTCTTAGCGAAAGGCTTCTTGAGGGGAAAGCTGTAACTCTGTGAGATGATTTCACAGAACATGAAGAAGTTTCTAAGAAAGCTTCCTTCTCTTTGTTATCGGAGGATATTTCCTTTGGCCCTATAGTCTTCATAGGGATCCGAAAAATCTTTTCTCAGATTCCACAGAAATAAGGCTAGCAAAGAGATCCACGAAATACACATGTAACTCTGTGAGATGAATTCACAGAACACTAAGCAGTTTCTCAGAAAGCTTCTTTCCAGATTTCATCTGAGGATATTTCCTTTTTCACCATAGCCCTCTATAGGCTTCCAAATATCTCTTTGCCAATTTCACAAGAACTGTCTTAGTTAAAGGCTTCTTGAGGGGAAAGCTGTAACTCTGTGAGATGATTTCACAGAACACAAAGAAGTTTCTCAGAAAGCTTCTTTCTCTTTGTTATCGGAGGATATTTCCTTTGGCCCTATAGTCTTCAAAGGGATCTGAAATATCTGTTCTCAGATTCCACAGAAATAAGGCTAGCAAAGAGATCCACGAAATACAGATGTAACTCTGTGAGATGAATTCACAGAACACTAAGCAGTTTCTCAGAAAGCTTCTTTCCAGATTTCATCTGAGGGTATTTCCTTTTTCACCATAGCCCTCTATGGGCTTCCAAATATCACTTTGCCAATTCCACAAGAACTGTCTTAGCGAAAGGCTTCTTGAGGGGAAAGCTGTAACTCTGTGAGATGATTTCACAGAACACAAAGAAGTTTCTCAGAAAGCTTCTTTCTCTTTGTTATCGCAGGATATTTCCTTTGGCCCTATAGTCTTCAAAGGGATCCGAAATATCTGTTCCCAGATTCCACAGAAATAAGGCTAGCAAAGAGATCCACGAAATACAGATTTTACCGTGTGAGATGAATTAACAGAACACTAAGCAGATTCTCAGAAAGCTTCTTTCCAGATTTCATCTGAGGATATTTCCTTTTTCACCATAGCCCTCTATGGGCTTCCAAATATCACGTTGCCATTTCCACAAGAACTGTCTTAGCGAAAGGCTTCTTGAGGAGAAAGATGTAACTCTGTGAGATGATTTCACAGAACACAAAGAAGTTTCTCAGAAAGCTTCTTTCTCTTTGTTATCGGAGGATATTTCCTTTGGCCCTAGAGTCTTCATAGGGATCCGAAATATCTGTTCTCAGATTCCACAGAAATAAGGCTAGCAAAGAGATCCACGAAATACAGATGTACCTCTGTGAGATGAATTAACAGAACACTAAGCAGTTTCTCAGAAAGCTTCTTTCCAGATTTCATCTGAGGATATTTCCTTTTTCACCATAGCCCTCTATGGGCTTCCAAATATCACTTTGCCAATTCCACAAGAACTGTCTTAGCGAAAGGCTTCTTGAGGGGAAAGCTGTAACTCTGTGAGATGATTTCACAGAACACAAAGAAGTTTCTCAGAAAGCTTCTTTCTCTTTGTTATCGGAGGATATTTCCTTTGGCCCTATAGTCTTCATAGGGATCCGAAATATCTTTTCTCAGATTCCACAGAAATAAGGCTAGCAAAGAGCTCCACGAAATACACTTGTAACTCTTTGAGATGAATTAACAGAACACTAAGCAGTTTCTCAGAAAGCTTCTTTCCAGATTTCATCTGAGGATATTTCCTTTTTCACCATAGCCCTCTATAGGCTTCCAAATATCTCTTTGCCAATTTCACAAGAACTGTCTTAGTTAAAGGCTTCTTGAGGGGAAAGCTGTAACTCTGTGAGATGATTTCACAGAACACAAAGAAGTTTCTCAGAAAGCTTCTTTCTCTTTGTTATCGCAGGATATTTCCTTTGGCCCTATAGTCTTCAAAGGGATCCGAAATATCTTTTCTCAGATTCCACAGAAATAAGGCTAGCAAAGAGATCCACGAAATACACATGTAACCCTGTGAGATGAATTCACAGTACACTAAGCAGTTTCTCAGAAAGCTTCTTTCGAGATTTCATCTGTGGATATTTCCTTTTTCACCATAGCCCTCTATGGGCTTCCAAATATCACTTTGCCAATTCCACAAGAACTGTCTTAGCGAAAGGCTTCTTGAGGGGAAAGCTGAAACTCTGTGAGATGATTTCACAGAACACAAAGAAGTTTCTCCGAAAGCTTCTTTCTCTTTGTTATCGGAGGATATTTCCTTTGGCCCTATAGTCTTCAAAGCGATCCGAAATATCTGTTTTCAGATTCCACAGAAATAAGGCTAGCAAAGAGATCCACGAAATACAGATGTAACTCTGTGAGATGAATTAACAGAACACTTAGCAGTTTCTCAGAAAGCTTCTTTCCAGATTTCATCTGAGGATATTTCCTTTTTCACCATAGCCCTCTATGGGCTTCCAAATATCACTTTGCCAATTCCACAAGAACTGTCTTAGCGAAAGGCTTCTTGAGGGGAAAGCTGTAACTCTGTGAGATGATTTCACAGAACATGAAGAAGTTTCTAAGAAAGCTTCCTTCTCTTTGTTATCGGAGGATATTTCCTTTGGCCCTATAGTCTTCATAGGGATCCGAAAAATCTTTTCTCAGATTCCACAGAAATAAGGCTAGCAAAGAGATCCACGAAATACACATGTAACTCTGTGAGATGAATTCACAGAACACTAAGCAGTTTCTCAGAAAGCTTCTTTCCAGATTTCATCTGAGGATATTTCCTTTTTCACCATAGCCCTCTATAGGCTTCCAAATATCTCTTTGCCAATTTCACAAGAACTGTCTTAGTTAAAGGCTTCTTGAGGGGAAAGCTGTAACTCTGTGACATGATTTCACAGAACACAAAGAAGTTTCTCAGAAAGCTTCTTTCTCTTTGTTATCGGAGGATATTTCCTTTGGCCCTATAGTCTTCAAAGGGATCTGAAATATCTGTTCTCAGATTCCACAGATATAAGGCTAGCAAAGAGATCCACGAAATACAGATGTAACTCTGTGAGATGAATTCACAGAACACTAAGCAGTTTCTCAGAAAGCTTCTTTCCAGATTTCATCTGAGGATATTTCCTTTTTCACCATAGCCCTCTATGGGCTTCCAAATATCACTTTGCCAATTCCACAAGAACTGTCTTAGCGAAAGGCTTCTTGAGGGGAAAGCTGTAACTCTGTGAGATGATTTCACAGAACACAAAGAAGTTTCTCAGAAAGCTTCTTTCTCTTTGTTATCGCAGGATATTTCCTTTGGCCCTATAGTCTTCAAAGGGATCCGAAATATCTGTTCCCAGATTCCACAGAAATAAGGCTAGCAAAGAGATCCACGAAATACAGATTTAACCGTGTGAGATGAATTAACAGAACACTAAGCAGATTCTCAGAAAGCTTCTTTCCAGATTTCATCTGAGGATATTTCCTTTTTCACCATAGCCCTCTATGGGCTTCCAAATATCACGTTGCCATTTCCACAAGAACTGTCTTAGCGAAAGGCTTCTTGAGGAGAAAGATGTAACTCTGTGAGATGATTTCACAGAACACAAAGAAGTTTCTCAGAAAGCTTCTTTCTCTTTGTTATCGGAGGATATTTCCTTTGGCCCTATAGTCTTCATAGGGATCCGAAATATCTGTTCTCAGATTCCACAGAAATAAGGCTAGCAAAGAGATCCACGAAATACAGATGTACCTCTGTGAGATGAATTAACAGAACACTTAGCAGTTTCTCAGAAAGCTTCTTTCCAGATTTCATCTGAGGATATTTCCTTTTTCACCATAGCCCTCTATGGGCTTCCAAATATCACTTTGCCAATTCCACAAGAACTGTCTTAGCGAAAGGCTTCTTGAGTGGAAAGCTGTAACTCTGTGAGATGATTTCACAGAACACAAAGAAGTTTCTCAGAAAGCTTCTTTCTCTTTGTTATCGGAGGATATTTCCTTTGGCCCTATAGTCTTCATAGGGATCCGAAATATCTTTTCTCAGATTCCACAGAAATAAGGCTAGCAAAGAGCTCCACGAAATACACTTGTAACTCTTTGAGATGAATTAACAGAACACTAAGCAGTTTCTCAGAAAGCTTCTTTCCAGATTTCATCTGAGGATATTTCCTTTTTCACCATAGCCCTCTATAGGCTTCCAAATATCTCTTTGCCAATTTCACAAGAACTGTCTTAGTTAAAGGCTTCTTGAGGGGAAAGCTGTAACTCTGTGAGATGATTTCACAGAACACAAAGAAGTTTCTCAGAAAGCTTCTTTCTCTTTGTTATCGGAGGATATTTCCTTTGGCCCTATAGTCTTCAAAGGGATCCGAAATATCTGTTCTCAGATTCCACAGAAATAAGGCTAGCAAAGAGATCCACGAAATACAGATGTAACTCTGTGAGATGAATTCACAGAACACTAAGCAGTTTCTCAGAAAGCTTCTTTCCAGATTTCATCTGAGGATATTTCCTTTTTCACCATAGCCCTCTATGGGCTTCCAAATATCACTTTGCCAATTCCACAAGAACTGTCTTACCGAAAGGCTTCTTGAAGGGAAAGCTGAAACTCTGTGAGATGATTTCACAGAACACAAAGAAGTTTCTCCGAAAGCTTCTTTCTCTTTGTTATCGGAGAATATTTCCTTTGGCCCTATAGTCTTCAAAGGGATCCGAAATATCTGTTTTCAGATTCCACAGAAATAAGCCTAGCAAAGAGATCCACGAAATACAGATGTAACTCTGTGAGATGAATTTACAGAACACTTAGCAGTTTCTCAGAAAGCTTCTTTCCAGATTTCATCTGAGGATATTTCCTTTTTCACCATAGCCCTCTATGGGCTTCCAAATATCACTTTGCCAATTCCACGAGAACTGTCTTAGCGAAAGGCTTCTTGAGGGGAAAGCTGTAACTCTGTGAGATGATTTCACAGAACACAAAGAAGTTTCTCAGAAAGCTTCTTTCTCTTTGTTATCGGAGGATATTTCCTTTGGCCCTATAGTCTTCATAGGGATCCGAAATATCTTTTCTCAGATTCCACAGAAATAAGGCTAGCAAAGAGATCCACGAAATACACATGTAACTCTGTGAGATGAATTCACAGAACACTAAGCAGTTTCTCAGAAGCTTCTTTCCAGATTTCATCTGAGGATATTTCCTTTTTCACCATAGCCCTCTATGGGCTTCCAAATATCTCTTTGCCAATTTCACAAGAACTGTCTTGGTTAAAGGCTTCTTGAAGGGAAAGATGTAACTCTGTGAGATGATTTCACAGAACACAAAGAAGTTTCTCAGAAAGCTTCTTTCTCTTTGTTATCAGGGGATATTTCCTTTGGCCCTATAGGCTTCAAAGGGATCCGAAATATCTGTTTTCAGATTCCACAGAAATAAGGCTAGCAAAGAGATCCACGAAATACAGATGTAACTCTGTGAGATGAATTCACAGAACACTAAGCAGTTTCTCAGAAATCTTCTTTCCAGATTTCATCTGAGCATATTTCCTTTTTCACCATTACCCTCTATGGGCTTCCAAATATCACTTTTCCAATTCCACAAGAACTGTCTTAGCGAAAGGCTTCTTGAGGGGAAAGCTGTAACTCTGTGAGATGATTTCACAGAACACAAAGAAGTTTCTCAGAAAGCTTCTTTCTCTTTGTTATCGCAGGATATTTCCTTTGGCCCTATAGTCTTCAAAGGGATCAGAAATATCTGTTCTCAGATTCCACAGAAATAAGGCTAGCAAAGAGATCCACGAAATACAGATGTAACTCTGTGAGATGAATTAACAGAACGCTTAGCAGTTTCTCAGAAAGCTTCTTTCCAGATTTCATCTGAGGATATTTCCTTTTTCACCATAGCCCTCTATGGGCTTCCAAATATCACGTTGCCATTTCCACAAGAACTGTCTTAGCGAAAGGCTTCTTGAGGAGAAAGATGTAACTCTGTGAGATGATTTCACAGAACACAAAGAAGTTTCTCAGAAAGCTTCTTTCTCTTTGTTATCGGAGGATATTTCCTTTGGCCCTATAGTCTTCATAGGGATCCGAAATATCTGTTCTCAGATTCCACAGAAATAAGGCTAGCAAAGAGATCCACGAAATACAGATGTACCTCTGTGAGATGAATTAACAGAACACTTAGCAGTTTCTCAGAAAGCTTCTTTCCAGATTTCATCTGAGGATATTTCCTTTTTCACCATAGCCCTCTATGGGCTTCCAAATATCACTTTGCCAATTCCACAAGAACTGTCTTAGCGAAAGGCTTCTTGAGTGGAAAGCTGTAACTCTGTGAGATGATTTCACAGAACACAAAGAAGTTTCTCAGAAAGCTTCTTTCTCTTTGTTATCGGAGGATATTTCCTTTGGCCCTATAGTCTTCATAGGGATCCGAAATATCTTTTCTCAGATTCCACAGAAATAAGGCTAGCAAAGAGCTCCACGAAATACACTTGTAACTCTTTGAGATGAATTAACAGAACACTAAGCAGTTTCTCAGAAAGCTTCTTTCCAGATTTCATCTGAGGATATTTCCTTTTTCACCATAGCCCTCTATAGGCTTCCAAATATCTCTTTGCCAATTTCACAAGAACTGTCTTAGTTAAAGGCTTCTTGAGGGGAAAGCTGTAACTCTGTGAGATGATTTCACAGAACACAAAGAAGTTTCTCAGAAAGCTTCTTTCTCTTTGTTATCGGAGGATATTTCCTTTGGCCCTATAGTCTTCAAAGGGATCCGAAATATCTGTTCTCAGATTCCACAGAAATAAGGCTAGCAAAGAGATCCACGAAATACAGATGTAACTCTGTGAGATGAATTCACAGAACACTAAGCAGTTTCTCAGAAAGCTTCTTTCCAGATTTCATCTGAGGATATTTCCTTTTTCACCATAGCCCTCTATGGGCTTCCAAATATCACTTTGCCAATTCCACAAGAACTGTCTTACCGAAAGGCTTCTTGAAGGGAAAGCTGAAACTCTGTGAGATGATTTCACAGAACACAAAGAAGTTTCTCCGAAAGCTTCTTTCTCTTTGTTATCGGAGGATATTTCCTTTGACCCTATAGTCTTCAAAGGGATCCGAAATATCTGTTTTCAGATTCCACAGAAATAAGCCTAGCAAAGAGATCCACGAAATACAGATGTAACTCTGTGAGATGAATTAACAGAACACTTAGCAGTTTCTCAGAAAGCTTCTTTCCAGATTTCATCTGAGGATATTTCCTTTTTCACCATAGCCCTCTATGGGCTTCCAAATATCACTTTGCCAATTCCACGAGAACTGTCTTAGCGAAAGGCTTCTTGAGGGGAAAGCTGTAACTCTGTGAGATGATTTCACAGAACACAAAGAAGTTTCTCAGAAAGCTTCTTTCTCTTTGTTATCGGAGGATATTTCCTTTGGCCCTATAGTCTTCATAGGGATCCGAAATATCTTTTCTCAGATTCCACAGAAATAAGGCTAGCAAAGAGATCCACGAAATACACATGTAACTCTGTGAGATGAATTCACAGAACACTAAGCAGTTTCTCAGAAGCTTCTTTCCAGATTTCATCTGAGGATATTTCCTTTTTCACCATAGCCCTCTATGGGCTTCCAAATATCTCTTTGCCAATTTCACAAGAACTGTCTTGGTTAAAGGCTTCTTGAAGGGAAAGATGTAACTCTGTGAGATGATTTCACAGAACACAAAGAAGTTTCTCAGAAAGCTTCTTTCTCTTTGTTATCAGGGGATATTTCCTTTGGCCCTATAGGCTTCAAAGGGATCCGAAATATCTGTTTTCAGATTCCACAGAAATAAGGCTAGCAAAGAGATCCACGAAATACAGATGTAACTCTGTGAGATGAATTCACAGAACACTAAGCAGTTTCTCAGAAAGCTTCTTTCCAGATTTCATCTGAGCATATTTCCTTTTTCACCATTACCCTCTATGGGCTTCCAAATATCACTTTGCCAATTCCACAAGAACTGTCTTAGCGAAAGGCTTCTTGAGGGGAAAGCTGTAACTCTGTGAGATGATTTCACAGAACACAAAGAAGTTTCTCAGAAAGCTTCTTTCTCTTTGTTATCGCAGGATATTTCCTTTGGCCCTATAGTCTTCAAAGGGATCAGAAATATCTGTTCTCAGATTCCACAGAAATAAGGCTAGCAAAGAGATCCACGAAATACAGATGTAACTCTGTGAGATGAATTAACAGAACGCTTAGCAGTTTCTCAGAAAGCTTCTTTCCAGATTTCATCTGAGGATATTTCCTTTTTCACCATAGCCCTCTATGGGCTTCGAAATATCACTTTGCCAATTCCACAAGAACTGTCTTAGTGAAAGGCTTCTTGAGGGGAAAGCTGTAACTCTGTGAGATGATTTCACAGAACACAAAGAAGTTTCTCAGAAAGCTTCTATCTCTTTGTTATCACAGGATTTTTCCTTTGGCCCTATAGTCTTCACAGGTATCCGAAATATCTGTTCCCAGATTCTACAGAAATAAGGCTAGCAAAGAGATGCACGAAATACAGATGTAACTCTGTGAGATGAATTCACAGAATACTAAGCAGTTTCTCAGAAAGCTTCTTTCCAGATTTCATCTGAGGATATTTCCTTTTTCACCATAGCCCTCTATGGGCTTCCAAATATCACTTTGCCAATTCCACAAGAACTGTCTTAGCGAAAGGCCTCTTGAGGGGAAAGCTGTAACTCTGTGAGATGATTTCACAGAACAGAAAGAAGTTTCTCAGAAAGCTTCTTTCTCTTTGTTATCGGAGGATATTTCCTTTGGCCCTATAGTCTTCAAAGGGATCCGAAATATCTGTTCTCAGATTCCACAGAAATAAGGCTAGCAAAGAGATCCACGAAATACAGATGTAACTCTGTGAGATGAATTCACAGAACACTAAGCAGTTTCTCAGAAAGCTTCTTTCCAGATTTCATCTGAGGATATTTCCTTTTTCACCATAGCCCTCTATGGGCTTCCATATATCACTTTGCCAATTCCACAAGAACTGTCTTAGCGAAAGGCTTCTTGAGGGGAAAGCTGTAACTCTGTGAGATGATTTCACAGAACATGAAGAAGTTTCTAAGAAAGCTTCTTTCTCTTTGTTATCGGAGGATATTTCCTTTGGCCCTATAGTCTTCAAAGGGATCCGAAATATCTTTTCTCAGACTCCACAGAAATAAGGCTAGCAAAGAGATCCACGAAATACAGATGTAACTCTGTGAGATGAATTCACAGAACACTAAGCAGTTTCTCAGAAAGCTTCTTTCCAGATTTCATCTGAGGATATTTCCTTTTTCACCATAGCCCTCTATAGGCTTCCAAATATCTCTTTGCCAATTTCACAAGTACTGTCTTAGTTAAAGGCTTCTTGAGGGGAAAGCTTTAACTCTGTGAGATGATTTCACAGAACACAAAGAAGTTTCTCAGAAAGCTTCTTTCTCTTTGTTATCGCAGGATATTTCCTTTGGCCCTGTAGTCTTCAAAGGGATCCGAAATATCTGTTCTCAGATTCCACAGAAATAAGGCTAGCAAAGAGATCCACGAAATACATCTGTAACTCTGTGAGATGAATTAACAGAACACTAAGCAGTTTCTCAGAAAGCTTCTTTCCAAATTTCATCTGAGGATATTTCCTTTTTCACCATAGCCCTCTATGGGCTTCCAAATATCTCTTTGCCAATTACACAAGAACTGTCTTAGCGAAAGGCTTCTTGAGGGGAAAGCTGTAACTCTGTGACATGATTTCACAGAACACAAAGAAGTTTCTCAGAAAGCTTCTTTCTCTTTGTTATCGCAGGATATTTCCTTTGGCCCTATAGTCTTCACAGGGATCCGAAATATCTGTTCCCAGATTCCACAGAAATAAGGCTAGCAAAGAGATCCACGAAATACAGATGTAACTCTGTGAGATGAATTCACAGAACACTAAGCAGTTTCTCAGAAAGCTTCTTTCCAGATTTCATCTGAGGATATTTCCTTTTTCACCATAGCCCTCTATGGGCTTCCAAATATCACTTTGCCAAATCCACAAGAACTGTCTTAGCGAAAGGCTTCTTGAGGGGAAAGCTGTAACTCTGTGAGATGATTTCACAGAACATGAAGAAGTTTCTAAAAAGCTTCTTTCTCTTTGTTATCGGAGGATATTTCCTTTGGCCCTAAAGTCTTCATAGGGATCCGAAATATCTTTTCTCAGATTCCACAGAAATAAGGCTAGCAAAGAGATCCACGAAATACAGATGTAACTCTGTTAGATGAATTCACAGAACACTAAGCAGTTTCTCAGAAAGCTTCTTTCCAGATTTCATCTGAGGATATTTCCTTTTTCACCGTAGCCCTCTATAGGCTTCCAAATATCTCTTTGCCAATTCCACAAGAACTGTCTTAGCGAAAGGGTTCTTGAGGGGAAAGCTGTAACTCTGTGAGATGATTTCACAGAACACAAAGAAGTTTCTCAGAAAGCTTCTTTCTCTTTGTTATCGGAGGATATTTCCTTTGGCCCTATAGTCTTCATAGGGATCCGAAATATCTGTTCTCAGATTCCACAGAAATAAGGCTAGCAAAGAGATCCACGAAATACAGATGTACCTCTGTGAGATGAATTAACAGAACACTTAGCAGTTTCTCAGAAAGCTTCTTTCCAGATTTCATCTGAGGATATTTCCTTTTTCACCATAGCCCTCTATGGGCTTCCAAATATCACTTTGCCAATTCCACAAGAACTGTCTTAGCGAAAGGCTTCTTGAGTGGAAAGCTGTAACTCTGTGAGATGATTTCACAGAACACAAAGAAGTTTCTCAGAAAGCTTCTTTCTCTTTGTTATCGGAGGATATTTCCTTTGGCCCTATAGTCTTCATAGGGATCCGAAATATCTTTTCTCAGATTCCACAGAAATAAGGCTAGCAAAGAGCTCCACGAAATACACTTGTAACTCTTTGAGATGAATTAACAGAACACTAAGCAGTTTCTCAGAAAGCTTCTTTCCAGATTTCATCTGAGGATATTTCCTTTTTCACCATAGCCCTCTATAGGCTTCCAAATATCTCTTTGCCAATTTCACAAGAACTGTCTTAGTTAAAGGCTTCTTGAGGGGAAAGCTGTAACTCTGTGAGATGATTTCACAGAACACAAAGAAGTTTCTCAGAAAGCTTCTTTCTCTTTGTTATCGGAGGATATTTCCTTTGGCCCTATAGTCTTCAAAGGGATCCGAAATATCTGTTCTCAGATTCCACAGAAATAAGGCTAGCAAAGAGATCCACGAAATACAGATGTAACTCTGTGAGATGAATTCACAGAACACTAAGCAGTTTCTCAGAAAGCTTCTTTCCAGATTTCATCTGAGGATATTTCCTTTTTCACCATAGCCCTCTATGGGCTTCCAAATATCACTTTGCCAATTCCACAAGAACTGTCTTACCGAAAGGCTTCTTGAAGGGAAAGCTGAAACTCTGTGAGATGATTTCACAGAACACAAAGAAGTTTCTCCGAAAGCTTCTTTCTCTTTGTTATCGGAGGATATTTCCTTTGGCCCTATAGTCTTCAAAGGGATCCGAAATATCTGTTTTCAGATTCCACAGAAATAAGCCTAGCAAAGAGATCCACGAAATACAGATGTAACTCTGTGAGATGAATTAACAGAACACTTAGCAGTTTCTCAGAAAGCTTCTTTCCAGATTTCATCTGAGGATATTTCCTTTTTCACCATAGCCCTCTATGGGCTTCCAAATATCACTTTGCCAATTCCACGAGAACTGTCTTAGCGAAAGGCTTCTTGAGGGGAAAGCTGTAACTCTGTGAGATGATTTCACAGAACACAAAGAAGTTTCTCAGAAAGCTTCTTTCTCTTTGTTATCGGAGGATATTTCCTTTGGCCCTATAGTCTTCATAGGGATCCGAAATATCTTTTCTCAGATTCCACAGAAATAAGGCTAGCAAAGAGATCCACGAAATACACATGTAACTCTGTGAGATGAATTCACAGAACACTAAGCAGTTTCTCAGAAGCTTCTTTCCAGATTTCATCTGAGGATATTTCCTTTTTCACCATAGCCCTCTATGGGCTTCCAAATATCTCTTTGCCAATTTCACAAGAACTGTCTTGGTTAAAGGCTTCTTGAAGGGAAAGATGTAACTCTGTGAGATGATTTCACAGAACACAAAGAAGTTTCTCAGAAAGCTTCTTTCTCTTTGTTATCAGGGGATATTTCCTTTGGCCCTATAGGCTTCAAAGGGATCCGAAATATCTGTTTTCAGATTCCACAGAAATAAGGCTAGCAAAGAGATCCACGAAATACAGATGTAACTCTGTGAGATGAATTCACAGAACACTAAGCAGTTTCTCAGAAAGCTTCTTTCCAGATTTCATCTGAGCATATTTCCTTTTTCACCATTACCCTCTATGGGCTTCCAAATATCACTTTGCCAATTCCACAAGAACTGTCTTAGCGAAAGGCTTCTTGAGGGGAAAGCTGTAACTCTGTGAGATGATTTCACAGAACACAAAGAAGTTTCTCAGAAAGCTTCTTTCTCTTTGTTATCGCAGGATATTTCCTTTGGCCCTATAGTCTTCAAAGGGATCAGAAATATCTGTTCTCAGATTCCACAGAAATAAGGCTAGCAAAGAGATCCACGAAATACAGATGTAACTCTGTGAGATGAATTAACAGAACGCTTAGCAGTTTCTCAGAAAGCTTCTTTCCAGATTTCATCTGAGGATATTTCCTTTTTCACCATAGCCCTCTATGGGCTTCGAAATATCACTTTGCCAATTACACAAGAACTGTCTTAGTGAAAGGCTTCTTGAGGGGAAAGCTGTAACTCTGTGAGATGATTTCACAGAACACAAAGAAGTTTCTCAGAAAGCTTCTATCTCTTTGTTATCACAGGATTTTTCCTTTGGCCCTATAGTCTTCACAGGTATCCGAAATATCTGTTCCCAGATTCCACAGAAATAAGGCTAGCAAAGAGATCCACGAAATACAGATGTAACTCTGTGAGATGAATTCACAGAATACTAAGCAGTTTCTCAGAAAGCTTCTTTCCAGATTTCATCTAAGGATATTTCCTTTTTCACCATAGCCCTCTATGGGCTTCCAAATATCACTTTGCCAATTCCACAAGAACTGTCTTAGCGAAAGGCCTCTTGAGGGGAAAGCTGTAACTCTGTGAGATGATTTCACAGAACAGAAAGAAGTTTCTCAGAAAGCTTCTTTCTCTTTGTTATCGGAGGATATTTCCTTTGGCCCTATAGTCTTCAAAGGGATCCGAAATATCTGTTCTCAGATTCCACAGAAATAAGGCTAGCAAAGAGATCCACGAAATACAGATGTAACTCTGTGAGATGAATTCACAGAACACTAAGCAGTTTCTCAGAAAGCTTCTTTCCAGATTTCATCTGAGGATATTTCCTTTTTCACCATAGCCCTCTATGGGCTTCCATATATCACTTTGCCAATTCCACAAGAACTGTCTTAGCGAAAGGCTTCTTGAGGGGAAAGCTGTAACTCTGTGAGATGATTTCACAGAACATGAAGAAGTTTCTAAGAAAGCTTCTTTCTCTTTGTTATCGGAGGATATTTCCTTTGGCCCTATAGTCTTCAAAGGGATCCGAAATATCTTTTCTCAGACTCCACAGAAATAAGGCTAGCAAAGAGATCCACGAAATACAGATGTAACTCTGTGAGATGAATTCACAGAACACTAAGCAGTTTCTCAGAAAGCTTCTTTCCAGATTTCATCTGAGGATATTTCCTTTTTCACCATAGCCCTCTATAGGCTTCCAAATATCTCTTTGCCAATTTCACAAGTACTGTCTTAGTTAAAGGCTTCTTGAGGGGAAAGCTTTAACTCTGTGAGATGATTTCACAGAACACAAAGAAGTTTCTCAGAAAGCTTCTTTCTCTTTGTTATCGCAGGATATTTCCTTTGGCCCTATAGTCTTCAAAGGGATCCGAAATATCTGTTCTCAGATTCCACAGAAATAAGGCTAGCAAAGAGATCCACGAAATACATCTGTAACTCTGTGAGATGAATTAACAGAACACTTAGCAGTTTCTCAGAAAGCTTCTTTCCAGATTTCATCTGAGGATATTTCCTTTTTCACCATAGCCCTCTATAGGCTTCCAAATATCACTTTGCCAATTCCACAAGAACTGTCTTAGCGAAAGGCTTCTTGAGGGGAAAGCAGTAACTCTGTGAGATGATTTCACAGAACACAAAGAAGTTTCTCAGAAAGCTTCTTTCTCTTTGTTATCGGAGGATATTTCCTTTGGCCCTATAGTCTTCATAGGGATCCGAAATATCTTTTCTCAGATTCCACAGAAATAAGGCTAGCAAAGAGATCCACGAAATACACATGTAACTCTGTGAGATGAATTCACAGAACACTAAGCAGTTTCTCAGAAAGCTTCTTTCCAGATTTCATCTGAGGATATTTCCTTTTTCACCATAGCCCTCTATGGGCTTCCAAATATCTCTTTGCCAATTTCACAAGAACTGTCTTGGTTAAAGGCTTCTTAAAGGGAAAGCTGTAACTCTGTGAGATGATTTCACAGAACACAAAGAAGTTTCTCAGAAAGCTTCTTTCTCTTTGTTATCAGGGGATATTTCCTTTGGCCCTATAGGCTTCAAAGGGATCCGAAATATCTGTTTTCAGATTCCACAGAAATAAGGCTAGCAAGGAGATCCACGAAATACAGATGTAACTCTGTGAGATGAATTCACAGAACACTAAGCAGTTTCTCAGAAAGCTTCTTTCCAGATTTCATCTGAGGATATTTCCTTTTTCACCATAGCCCTCTATGGGCTTCCAAATATCACTTTGCCAATTCCACAAGAACTGTCTTAGCGAAAGGCTTCTTGAGGGGAAAGCTGTAACTCTGTGAGATGATTTCACAGAACACAAAGAAGTTTCTCAGAAAGCTTCTTTCTCTTTGTTATCGCAGGATATTTCCTTTGGCCCTATAGTCTACAAAGGGATCCGAAATATCTGTTCTCAGATTCCACAGAAATAAGGCTAGCAAAGAGATCCACGAAATACAGATGTAACTCTGTGAGATGAATTAACAGAACACTTAGCAGTTTCTCAGAAAGCTTCTTTCCAGATTTCATCTGAGGATATTTCCTTTTTCACCATAGCCCTCTATAGGCTTCCAAATATCACTTTGCCAATTCCACAAGAACTGTCTTAGCGAAAGGCTTCTTGAGGGGAAAGCAGTAACTCTGTGAGATGATTTCACAGAACACAAAGAAGTTTCTCAGAAAGCTTCTTTCTCTTTGTTATCGGAGGATATTTCCTTTGGCCCTACAGTCTTCATAGGGATCCGAAATATCTTTTCTCAGATTCCATAGAAATAAGGCTAGCAAAGAGATCCACGAAATACACATGTAACTCTGTGAGATGAATTCACAGAACACTAAGCAGTTTCTCAGAAAGCTTCTTTCCAGATTTCATCTGAGGATATTTCCTTTTTCACCATAGCCCTCTATGGGCTTCCAAATATCTCTTTGCCAATTTCACAAGAACTGTCTTGGTTAAAGGCTTCTTGAAGGGAAAGCTGTAACTCTGTGAGATGATTTCACAGAACACAAAGAAGTTTCTCAGAAAGCTTCTTTCTCTTTGTTATCAGGGGATATTTCCTTTGGCCCTATAGGCTTCAAAGGGATCCGAAATATCTGTTTTCAGATTCCACAGAAATAAGGCTAGCAAGGAGATCCACGAAATACAGATGTAACTCTGTGAGATGAATTCACAGAACACTAAGCAGTTTCTCAGAAAGCTTCTTTCCAGATTTCATCTGAGGATATTTCCTTTTTCACCATAGCCCTCTATGGGCTTCCAAATATCACTTTGCCAATTCCACAAGAACTGTCTTAGCGAAAGGCTTCTTGAGGGGAAAGCTGTAACTCTGTGAGATGATTTCACAGAACACAAAGAAGTTTCTCAGAAAGCTTCTTTCTCTTTGTTATCGCAAGATATTTCCTTTGGCCCTATAGTCTTCAAAGGGATCCGAAATATCTGTTCTCAGATTCCACAGAAATAAGTCTAGCAAAGAGATCCACGAAATACAGATGTAACTCTGTGAGATGAATTAACAGAACACTTAGCAGTTTCTCAGAAAGCTTCTTTCCAGATTTCATCTGAGGATATTTCCTTTTTCACCATAGCCCTCTATGGGCTTCCAAATATCACTTTGCCAATTCCACAAGAACTGTCTTAGCGAAAGGCTTCTTGAGGGGAAAGCTGTAACTCTGTGAGATGATTTCACAGAATACAAAGAAGTTACGCAGAAAGCTTCTTTCTCTTTGTTATCGGAGGATATTTCCTTTGGCCCTATAGTCTTCATAGGGATCCGAAATATCTTTTCTCAGATTCCACAGAAATAAGGCTAGCAAAGAGATCCACGAAATACACATGTAACTCTGTGAGATGAATTCACAGAACACTAAGCAGTTTCTCAGAAAGCTTCTTTCCAGATTTCATCAGAGGATATTTCCTTTTTCACCATAGCCCTCTATGGGCTTCCAAATATCACTTTGCCAATTTCACAAGAACTGTCTTGGTTAAAGGCTTCTTGAAGGGAAAGCTGTAACTCTGTGAGATGATTTCACAGAACACAAAGAAGTTTCTCAGAAAGCTTCTTTCTCTTTGTTATCAGGGGATATT
The DNA here is from genome assembly GCF_043159975.1 of Macaca nemestrina. Taxonomy (NCBI): domain Eukaryota; kingdom Metazoa; phylum Chordata; class Mammalia; order Primates; family Cercopithecidae; genus Macaca; species Macaca nemestrina. The sequence continues at coordinate 93,104,117 of NC_092125.1, forward strand.
TCCTTTGGCCCTATAGGCTTCAAAGGGATCCGAAATATCTGTGTTCAGATTCCACAGAAATAAGGCTAGCAAAGAGATCCACGAAATACAGATGTAACTCTGTGAGATGAATTCACAGAACACTAAGCAGTTTCTCAGAAAGCTTCCTTCCAGATTTCATCTGAGGATATTTCCTTTTTCACCATAGCCGTCTATGGGCTTCCAAATATCACTTTGCCAATTCCACAAGAACTGTCTTAGCGAAAGGCTTCTTGAGGGGAAAGCTGTAACTCTGTCAGATGATTTCACAGAACACAAAGAAGTTTCTCAGAAAGCTTCTTTCTCTTTGTTATCGCAGGATATTTCCTTTGGCCCTATAGTCTTCAAAGGGATCCGAAATATCTGTTCTCAGATTCTACAGAAATAAGGCTAGCAAAGAGCTCCACGAAATACAGATGTAACTCTGTGAGATGAATTCACAGAACACTAAGCAGTTTCTCAGAAAGCTTCTTTCCAGATTTCATCTGAGGATATTTCATTTTTCACCATAGCCCTCTATGGGCTTCCAAATATCACTTTGCCAATTCCACAAGAACTGTCTTAGCGAAAGGCTTCTTGAGGGGAAAGCTGTAACTCTGTGAGATGATTTCACAGAACACAAAGAAGTTTCTCAGAAAGCTTCTTTCTCTTTGTTATCGCAGGATATTTCCTTTGGCCCTATAGTCTTCAAAGGGATCCGAAATATCTGTTCTCAGATTCCACAGAAATAAGGCTAGCAAAGAGATCCACGAAATACAGATGTAACTCTGTGAGATGAATTCACAGAACACTAAGCAGTTTCTCAGAAAGCTTCTTTCCAGATTTCATCTGAGGATATTTCCTTTTTCACCATAGCCCTCTATGGGCTTCCAAATATCACTTTGCCAATTCCACAAGAACTGTCTTAGCGAAAGGCTTCTTGAGGGGAAAGCTGTAACTCTGTGAGATGATTTCACAGAACATGAAGAAGTTTCTAAGAAAGCTTCTTTCTCTTTGTTATCGGAGGATATTTCCTTTGGCCCTATAGTCTTCAAAGGGATCCGAAATATCTTTTCTCAGATTCCACAGAAATAAGGCTAGCAAAGAGATCCACGAAATACAGATGTAACTCTGTGAGATGAATTCACAGAACACTAAGCAGTTTCTCAGAAAGCTTCTTTCCAGATTTCATCTGAGGATATTTCCTTTTTCACCATAGCCCTCTATAGGCTTCCAAATATCTCTTTGCCAATTTCACAAGTACTGTCTTAGTTAAAGGCTTCTTGAGGGGAAAGCTGTAACTCTGTGAGATGATTTCACAGAACACAAAGAAGTTTCTCAGAAAGCTTCTTTCTCTTTGTTATCGCAGGATATTTCCTTTGGCCCTATAGTCTTCAAAGGGATCCGAAATATCTGTTCTCAGATTCCACAGAAATAAGGCTAGCAAAGAGATCCACGAAATACAGCTGTAACTCTGTGAGATGAATTAACAGAACACTTAGCAGTTTCTCAGAAAGCTTCTTTCCAGATTTCATCTGAGGATATTTCCTTTTTCACCATAGCCCTCTATGGGCTTCCAAATATCTCTTTGCCAATTACACAAGAACTGTCTTAGCGAAAGGCTTCTTGAGGGGAAAGCTGTAACTCTGTGACATGATTTCACAGAACACAAAGAAGTTTCTCAGAAAGCTTCTTTCTCTTTGTTATCGCAGGATATTTCCTTTGGCCCTATAGTCTTCACAGGGATCCGAAATATCTGTTCCCAGATTCCACAGAAATAAGGCTAGCAAAGAGATCCACGAAATACAGATGTAACTCTGTGAGATGAATTCACAGAACACTAAGCAGTTTCGCAGAAAGCTTCTTTCCAGATTTCATCTGAGGATATTTCCTTTTTCACCATAGCCCTCTATGGGCTTCCAAATATCACTTTGCCAATTCTACAAGAACTGTCTTAGCGAAAGGCTTCTTGAGGGGAAAGCTATAACTCTGTGAGATGATTTCACAGAACATGAAGAAGTTTCTAAAAAGCTTCTTTCTCTTTGTTATCGGAGGATATTTCCTTTGGCCCTAAAGTCTTCATAGGGATCCGAAATATTTTTTCTCAGATTCCACAGAAATAAGGCTAGCAAAGAGATCCACGAAATACAGATGTAACTCTGTGAGATGAATTCACAGAACACTAAGCAGTATCTCAGAAAGCTTCTTTCCAGATTTCATCTGAGGATATTTCCTTTTTCACCGTAGCCCTCTATAGGCTTCCAAATATCACTTTGCCAATTCCACAAGAACTGTCTTAGCGAAAGGCTTCTTGAGGGGAAAGCTGTAACTCTGTGAGATGATTTCACAGAACACAAAGAAGTTTCTCAGAAAGCTTCTTTCTCTTTGTTATCGCAGGATATTTCCTTTGGCCCTATAGTCTACAAAGGGATCCGAAATATCTGTTCTCAGATTCCACAGAAATAAGGCTAGCAAAGACATCCACGAAATACAAATGTAACTCTGTGAGATGAATTAACAGAACACTTAGCAGTTTCTCAGAAAGCTTCTTTCCAGATTTCATCTGAGGATATTTCCTTTTTCACCATAGCCCTCTATAGGCTTCCAAATATCACTTTGCCAATTCCAAAAGAACTGTCTTAGCGAAAGGCTTCTTGAGGGGAAAGCAGTAACTCTGTGAGATGATTTCACAGAACACAAAGAAGTTTCTCAGAAAGCTTCTTTCTCTTTGTTATCGTAGGATATTTCCTTTGGCCCTATAGTCTTCATAGGGATCCGAAATATCTTTTCTCAGATTCCACAGAAATAAGGCTAGCAAAGAGATCCACGAAATACACATGTAACTCTGTGAGATGAATTCACAGAACGCTAAGCAGTTTCTCAGAAAGCTTCTTTCCAGATTTCATCTGAGGATATTTCCTTTTTCACCATAGCCCTCTATGGGCTTCCAAATATCTCTTTGCCAATTTCACAAGAACTGTCTTGGTTAAAGGCTTCTTGAAGGGAAAGCTGTAACTCTGTGAGATGATTTCACAGAACACAAAGAAGTTTCTCAGAAAGCTTCTTTCTCTTTGTTATCAGGGGATATTTCCTTTGGCCCTATAGGCTTCAAAGGGATCCGAAATATCTGTTTTCAGATTCCACAGAAATAAGGCTAGCAAAGAGATCAACGAAATACAGATGTAACTCTGTGAGATGAATTCACAGAACACTAAGCAGTTTCTCAGAAAGCTTCTTTCCAGATTTCATCTGAGGATATTTCCTTTTTCACCATAGCCCTCTATGGGCTTCCAAATATCACTTTGCCAATTCCACAAGAACTGTCTTAGCGAAAGGCTTCTTGAGGGGAAAGCTGTAACTCTGTGAGATGATTTCACAGAACACAAAGAAGTTTCTCAGAAAGCTTCTTTCTCTTTGTTATCGCAAGATATTTCCTTTGGCCCTATAGTCTTCAAAGGGATCCGAAATATCTGTTCTCAGATTCCACAGAAATAAGGCTAGCAAAGAGATCCACGAAATACAGATGTAACTCTGTGAGATGAATTAACAGAACACTTAGCAGTTTCTCAGAAAGCTTCTTTCCAGATTTCATCTGAGGATATTTCCTTTTTCACCATAGCCCTCTATGGGCTTCCAAATATCACTTTGCCAATTCCACAAGAACTGTCTTAGCGAAAGGCTTCTTGAGGGGAAAGCAGTAACTCTGTGAGATGATTTCACAGAATACAAAGAAGTTTCTCAGAAAGCTTCTTTCTCTTTGTTATCGGAGGATATTTCCTTTGGCCCTATAGTCTTCATAGGGATCCGAAATATCTTTTCTCAGATTCCACAGAAATAAGGCTAGCAAAGAGATCCAGGAAATACACATGTAACTCTGTGAGATGAATTCGCAGAACACTAAGCAGTTTCTCAGAAAGCTTCTTTCCAGATTTCATCTGAGGATATTTCCTTTTTCACCATAGCCCTCTATGGGCTTCCAAATAACTCTTTGCCAATTTCACAAAAACTGTCTTGGTTAAAGGCTTCTTGAAGGGAAAGCTGTAACTCTGTGAGATGATTTCACAGAACACAAAGAAGTTTCTCAGAAAGCTTCTTTCTCTTTGTTATCAGGGGATATTTCCTTTGGCCCTATAGGCTTCAAAGGGATCCGAAATATCTGTTTTCAGATTCCACAGAAATAAGGCTAGCAAAGAGATGCACGAAATACAGATGTAACTCTGTGAGATGAATTCACAGAACACTAAGCAGTTTCTCAGAAAGCTTCTTTCCAGATTTCATCTGAGGATATTTCCTTTTTCACCATAGCCCTCTATGGGCTTCCAAATATCACTTTGCCAATTCCACAAGAACTGTCTTAGCGAAAGGCTTCTTGAGGGGAAAGTTGTAACTCTGTGAGATGATTTCACAGAACACAAAGAAGTTTCTCAGAAAGCTTCTTTCTCTTTGTTATCGCAGGATATTTCCTTTGGCCCTATAGTCTTCAAAGGGATCCGAAATATCTGTTCTCAGATTCTACAGAAATAAGGCTAGCAAAGAGCTCCACGAAATACAGATGTAACTCTGTGAGATGAATTTACAGAACACTAAGCAGTTTCTCAGAAAGCTTCTTTCCAGATTTCATCTGAGGATATTTCCTTTTTCACCATAGCCCTCTATGGGCTTCGAAATATCACTTTGCCAATTCCACAAGAACTGTCTTAGCGAAAGGCTTCTTGAGGGGAAAGCCGTAACTCTGTGAGATGATTTCACAGAACACAAAGAAGTTTCTCAGAAAGCTTCTTTCTCTTTGTTATCGCAGGATATTTCCATTGGCCCTATAGTCTTCAAAGGGATCCGAAATATCTGTTCTCAGATTCCACAGAAATAAGGCTAGCAAAGAGATCCACGAAATACAGATGTAACTCTGTGAGATGAATTCACAGAACACTAAGCAGTTTCTCAGAAAGCTTCTTTCCAGATTTCATCTGAGGATATTTCCTTTTTCACCATAGCCCTCTATGGGCTTCCAAATATCACTTTGCCAATTCCACAAGAACTGTCTTAGCGAAAGGCTTCTTGAGGGGAAAGCTGTAACTCTGTGAGATGATTTCACAGAACACAAAGAAGTTTCTCAGAAAGCTTCTTTCTCTTTGTTATTGGAAGATATTTCCTTTGGCCCTATAGTCTTCAAAGGGATCCGAAATATCTGTTCTCAGATTCCACAGAAATAAGGCTAGCAAAGAGATCCACGAAATACAGATGTAACTCTGTGAGATGAATTAACAGAACACTTAGCAGTTTCTCAGTAAGCTTCTTTCCAGAATTCATCTGAGGATATTTCCTTTTTCAGCATAGCCCTCTATGGGCTTCCAAATATCACTTTGCCAATTCCACAAGAACTGTCTTAGCGAAAGGCTTCTTGAGGGGAAAGCTGTAACTCTGTGAGATGATTTCACAGAACACAAAGAAGTTTCTCAGAAAGCTTCTTTCTCTTTGTTATCGGAGGATATTTCATTTGGCCCTATAATCTTCACAGCGATCCGACATATCTGTTCCCAGATTCCACAGAAATAAGGCTAGCAAAGAGATCCACGAAATACATCTGTAACTCTGTGAGATGAATTAACAGAACACTTAGCAGTTTCTCAGAAAGCTTCTTTCCAGATTTCATCTGAGGATATTTCCTTTTTCACCATAGCCCTCTATTGGCTTCCAAATATCACTTTGCCAATTCCACAAGAACTGTCTTAGCGAAAGGCTTCTTGAGGGGAAAGCAGTAACTCTGTGAGATGATTTCACAGAACACAAAGAAGTTTCTCAGAAAGCTTCTTTCTCTTTGTTATCGGAGGATATTTCCTTTGGCCCTATAGTCTTCATAGGGATCCGAAATATCTTTTCTCAGATTCCACAGAAATAAGGCTAGCAAAGAGATCCACGAAATACACATGTAACTCTGTGAGATGAATTCACAGAACACTAAGCAGTTTCTCAGAAAGCTTCTTTCCAGATTTCATCTGAGGATATTTCCTTTTTCACCATAGCCCTCTATGGGCTTCCAAATATCTCTTTGCCAATTTCACAAGAACTGTCTTGGTTAAAGGCTTCTTAAAGGGAAAGCTGTAACTCTGTGAGATGATTTCACAGAACACAAAGAAGTTTCTCAGAAAGCTTCTTTCTCTTTGTTATCAGGGGATATTTCCTTTGGCCCTATAGGCTTCAAAGGGATCCGAAATATCTGTTTTCAGATTCCACAGAAATAAGGCTAGCAAGGAGATCCACGAAATACAGATGTAACTCTGTGAGATGAATTCACAGAACACTAAGCAGTTTCTCAGAAAGCTTCTTTCCAGATTTCATCTGAGGATATTTCCTTTTTCACCATAGCCCTCTATGGGCTTCCAAATATCACTTTGCCAATTCCACAAGAACTGTCTTAGCGAAAGGCTTCTTGAGGGGAAAGCTGTAACTCTGTGAGATGATTTCACAGAACACAAAGAAGTTTCTCAGAAAGCTTCTTTCTCTTTGTTATCGCAGGATATTTCCTTTGGCCCTATAGTCTACAAAGGGATCCGAAATATCTGTTCTCAGATTCCACAGAAATAAGGCTAGCAAAGAGATCCACGAAATACAGATGTAACTCTGTGAGATGAATTAACAGAACACTTAGCAGTTTCTCAGAAAGCTTCTTTCCAGATTTCATCTGAGGATATTTCCTTTTTCACCATAGCCCTCTATAGGCTTCCAAATATCACTTTGCCAATTCCACAAGAACTGTCTTAGCGAAAGGCTTCTTGAGGGGAAAGCAGTAACTCTGTGAGATGATTTCACAGAACACAAAGAAGTTTCTCAGAAAGCTTCTTTCTCTTTGTTATCGGAGGATATTTCCTTTGGCCCTACAGTCTTCATAGGGATCCGAAATATCTTTTCTCAGATTCCATAGAAATAAGGCTAGCAAAGAGATCCACGAAATACACATGTAACTCTGTGAGATGAATTCACAGAACACTAAGCAGTTTCTCAGAAAGCTTCTTTCCAGATTTCATCTGAGGATATTTCCTTTTTCACCATAGCCCTCTATGGGCTTCCAAATATCTCTTTGCCAATTTCACAAGAACTGTCTTGGTTAAAGGCTTCTTGAAGGGAAAGCTGTAACTCTGTGAGATGATTTCACAGAACACAAAGAAGTTTCTCAGAAAGCTTCTTTCTCTTTGTTATCAGGGGATATTTCCTTTGGCCCTATAGGCTTCAAAGGGATCCGAAATATCTGTTTTCAGATTCCACAGAAATAAGGCTAGCAAGGAGATCCACGAAATACAGATGTAACTCTGTGAGATGAATTCACAGAACACTAAGCAGTTTCTCAGAAAGCTTCTTTCCAGATTTCATCTGAGGATATTTCCTTTTTCACCATAGCCCTCTATGGGCTTCCAAATATCACTTTGCCAATTCCACAAGAACTGTCTTAGCGAAAGGCTTCTTGAGGGGAAAGCTGTAACTCTGTGAGATGATTTCACAGAACACAAAGAAGTTTCTCAGAAAGCTTCTTTCTCTTTGTTATCGCAAGATATTTCCTTTGGCCCTATAGTCTTCAAAGGGATCCGAAATATCTGTTCTCAGATTCCACAGAAATAAGGCTAGCAAAGAGATCCACGAAATACAGATGTAACTCTGTGAGATGAATTAACAGAACACTTAGCAGTTTCTCAGAAAGCTTCTTTCCAGATTTCATCTGAGGATATTTCCTTTTTCACCATAGCCCTCTATGGGCTTCCAAATATCACTTTGCCAATTCCACAAGAACTGTCTTAGCGAAAGGCTTCTTGAGGGGAAAGCAGTAACTCTGTGAGATGATTTCACAGAATACAAAGAAGTTACGCAGAAAGCTTCTTTCTCTTTGTTATCGGAGGATATTTCCTTTGGCCCTATAGTCTTCATAGGGATCCGAAATATCTTTTCTCAGATTCCACAGAAATAAGGCTAGCAAAGAGATCCACGAAATACACATGTAACTCTGTGAGATGAATTCACAGAACACTAAGCAGTTTCTCAGAAAGCTTCTTTCCAGATTTCATCAGAGGATATTTCCTTTTTCACCATAGCCCTCTATGGGCTTCCAAATATCACTTTGCCAATTTCACAAGAACTGTCTTGGTTAAAGGCTTCTTGAAGGGAAAGCTGTAACTCTGTGAGATGATTTCACAGAACACAAAGAAGTTTCTCAGAAAGCTTCTTTCTCTTTGTTATCAGGGGATATTTCCTTTGGCCCTATAGGCTTCAAAGGGATCCGAAATATCTGTTTTCAGATTCCACAGAAATAAGGCTAGCAAAGAGATCCACGAAATACAGATGTAACTCTGTGAGATGAATTCACAGAACACTAAGCAGTTTCTCAGAAAGCTTCCTTCCAGATTTCATCTGAGGATATTTCCTTTTTCACCATAGCCGTCTATGGGCTTCCAAATATCACTTTGCCAATTCCACAAGAACTGTCTTAGCGAAAGGCTTCTTGAGGGGAAAGCTGTAACTCTGTCAGATGATTTCACAGAACACAAAGAAGTTTCTCAGAAAGCTTCTTTCTCTTTGTTATCGCAGGATATTTCCTTTGGCCCTATAGTCTTCAAAGGGATCCGAAATATCTGTTCTCAGATTCTACAGAAATAAGGCTAGCAAAGAGCTCCACGAAATACAGATGTAACTCTGTGAGATGAATTCACAGAACACTAAGCAGTTTCTCAGAAAGCTTCTTTCCAGATTTCATCTGAGGATATTTCATTTTTCACCATAGCCCTCTATGGGCTTCCAAATATCACTTTGCCAATTCCACAAGAACTGTCTTAGCGAAAGGCTTCTTGAGGGGAAAGCTGTAACTCTGTGAGATGATTTCACAGAACACAAAGAAGTTTCTCAGAAAGCTTCTTTCTCTTTGTTATCGCAGGATATTTCCTTTGGCCCTATAGTCTTCAAAGGGATCCGAAATATCTGTTCTCAGATTCCACAGAAATAAGGCTAGCAAAGAGATCCACGAAATACAGATGTAACTCTGTGAGATGAATTCACAGAACACTAAGCAGTTTCTCAGAAAGCTTCTTTCCAGATTTCATCTGAGGATATTTCCTTTTTCACCATAGCCCTCTATGGGCTTCCAAATATCACTTTGCCAATTCCACAAGAACTGTCTTAGCGAAAGGCTTCTTGAGGGGAAAGCTGTAACTCTGTGAGATGATTTCACAGAACATGAAGAAGTTTCTAAGAAAGCTTCTTTCTCTTTGTTATCGGAGGATATTTCCTTTGGCCCTATAGTCTTCAAAGGGATCCGAAATATCTTTTCTCAGATTCCACAGAAATAAGGCTAGCAAAGAGATCCACGAAATACAGATGTAACTCTGTGAGATGAATTCACAGAACACTAAGCAGTTTCTCAGAAAGCTTCTTTCCAGATTTCATCTGAGGATATTTCCTTTTTCACCATAGCCCTCTATAGGCTTCCAAATATCTCTTTGCCAATTTCACAAGTACTGTCTTAGTTAAAGGCTTCTTGAGGGGAAAGCTGTAACTCTGTGAGATGATTTCACAGAACACAAAGAAGTTTCTCAGAAAGCTTCTTTCTCTTTGTTATCGCAGGATATTTCCTTTGGCCCTATAGTCTTCAAAGGGATCCGAAATATCTGTTCTCAGATTCCACAGAAATAAGGCTAGCAAAGAGATCCACGAAATACAGCTGTAACTCTGTGAGATGAATTAACAGAACACTTAGCAGTTTCTCAGAAAGCTTCTTTCCAGATTTCATCTGAGGATATTTCCTTTTTCACCATAGCCCTCTATGGGCTTCCAAATATCTCTTTGCCAATTACACAAGAACTGTCTTAGCGAAAGGCTTCTTGAGGGGAAAGCTGTAACTCTGTGACATGATTTCACAGAACACAAAGAAGTTTCTCAGAAAGCTTCTTTCTCTTTGTTATCGCAGGATATTTCCTTTGGCCCTATAGTCTTCACAGGGATCCGAAATATCTGTTCCCAGATTCCACAGAAATAAGGCTAGCAAAGAGATCCACGAAATACAGATGTAACTCTGTGAGATGAATTCACAGAACACTAAGCAGTTTCGCAGAAAGCTTCTTTCCAGATTTCATCTGAGGATATTTCCTTTTTCACCATAGCCCTCTATGGGCTTCCAAATATCACTTTGCCAATTCTACAAGAACTGTCTTAGCGAAAGGCTTCTTGAGGGGAAAGCTGTAACTCTGTGAGATGATTTCACAGAACATGAAGAAGTTTCTAAAAAGCTTCTTTCTCTTTGTTATCGGAGGATATTTCCTTTGGCCCTAAAGTCTTCATAGGGATCCGAAATATCTTTTCTCAGATTCCACAGAAATAAGGCTAGCAAAGAGATCCACGAAATACAGATGTAACTCTGTGAGATGAATTCACAGAACACTAAGCAGTATCTCAGAAAGCTTCTTTCCAGATTTCATCTGAGGATATTTCCTTTTTCACCGTAGCCCTCTATAGGCTTCCAAATATCACTTTGCCAATTCCACAAGAACTGTCTTAGCGAAAGGCTTCTTGAGGGGAAAGCTGTATCTCTGTGAGATGATTTCACAGAACACAAAGAAGTTTCTCAGAAAGCTTCTTTCTCTTTGTTATCGCAGGATATTTCCTTTGGCCCTATAGTCTACAAAGGGATCCGAAATATCTGTTCTCAGATTCCACAGAAATAAGGCTAGCAAAGACATCCACGAAATACAAATGTAACTCTGTGAGATGAATTAACAGAACACTTAGCAGTTTCTCAGAAAGCTTCTTTCCAGATTTCATCTGAGGATATTTCCTTTTTCACCATAGCCCTCTATAGGCTTCCAAATATCACTTTGCCAATTCCACAAGAACTGTCTTAGCGAAAGGCTTCTTGAGGGGAAAGCAGTAACTCTGTGAGATGATTTCACAGAACACAAAGAAGTTTCTCAGAAAGCTTCTTTCTCTTTGTTATCGGAGGATATTTCCTTTGGCCCTATAGTCTTCATAGGGATCCGAAATATCTTTTCTCAGATTCCACAGAAATAAGGCTAGCAAAGAGATCCACGAAATACACATGTAACTCTGTGAGATGAATTCACAGAACGCTAAGCAGTTTCTCAGAAAGCTTCTTTCCAGATTTCATCTGAGGATATTTCCTTTTTCACCATAGCCCTCTATGGGCTTCCAAATATCTCTTTGCCAATTTCACAAGAACTGTCTTGGTTAAAGGCTTCTTGAAGGGAAAGCTGTAACTCTGTGAGATGATTTCACAGAACACAAAGAAGTTTCTCAGAAAGCTTCTTTCTCTTTGTTATCAGGGGATATTTCCTTTGGCCCTATAGGCTTCAAAGGGATCCGAAATATCTGTTTTCAGATTCCACAGAAATAAGGCTAGCAAAGAGATCAACGAAATACAGATGTAACTCTGTGAGATGAATTCACAGAACACTAAGCAGTTTCTCAGAAAGCTTCTTTCCAGATTTCATCTGAGGATATTTCCTTTTTCACCATAGCCCTCTATGGGCTTCCAAATATCACTTTGCCAATTCCACAAGAACTGTCTTAGCGAAAGGCTTCTTGAGGGGAAAGCTGTAACTCTGTGAGATGATTTCACAGAACACAAAGAAGTTTCTCAGAAAGCTTCTTTCTCTTTGTTATCGCAAGATATTTCCTTTGGCCCTATAGTCTTCAAAGGGATCCGAAATATCTGTTCTCAGATTCCACAGAAATAAGGCTAGCAAAGAGATCCACGAAATACAGATGTAACTTTGTGAGATGAATTAACAGAACACTTAGCAGTTTCTCAGAAAGCTTCTTTCCAGATTTCATCTGAGGATATTTCCTTTTTCACCATAGCCCTCTATGGGCTTCCAAATATCACTTTGCCAATTCCACAAGAACTGTCTTAGCGAAAGGCTTCTTGAGGGGAAAGCAGTAACTCTGTGAGATGATTTCACAGAATACAAAGAAGTTTCTCAGAAAGCTTCTTTCTCTTTGTTATCGGAGGATATTTCCTTTGGCCCTATAGTCTTCATAGGGATCCGAAATATCTTTTCTCAGATTCCACAGAAATAAGGCTAGCAAAGAGATCCAGGAAATACACATGTAACTCTGTGAGATGAATTCGCAGAACACTAAGCAGTTTCTCAGAAAGCTTCTTTCCAGATTTCATCTGAGGATATTTCCTTTTTCACCATAGCCCTCTATGGGCTTCCAAATAACTCTTTGCCAATTTCACAAAAACTGTCTTGGTTAAAGGCTTCTTGAAGGGAAAGCTGTAACTCTGTGAGATGATTTCACAGAACACAAAGAAGTTTCTCAGAAAGCTTCTTTCTCTTTGTTATCAGGGGATATTTCCTTTGGCCCTATAGGCTTCAAAGGGATCCGAAATATCTGTTTTCAGATTCCACAGAAATAAGGCTAGCAAAGAGATGCACGAAATACAGATGTAACTCTGTGAGATGAATTCACAGAACACTAAGCAGTTTCTCAGAAAGCTTCTTTCCAGATTTCATCTGAGGATATTTCCTTTTTCACCATAGCCCTCTATGGGCTTCCAAATATCACTTTGCCAATTCCACAAGAACTGTCTTAGCGAAAGGCTTCTTGAGGGGAAAGTTGTAACTCTGTGAGATGATTTCACAGAACACAAAGAAGTTTCTCAGAAAGCTTCTTTCTCTTTGTTATCGCAGGATATTTCCTTTGGCCCTATAGTCTTCAAAGGGATCCGAAATATCTGTTCTCAGATTCTACAGAAATAAGGCTAGCAAAGAGCTCCACGAAATACAGATGTAACTCTGTGAGATGAATTTACAGAACACTAAGCAGTTTCTCAGAAAGCTTCTTTCCAGATTTCATCTGTGGATATTTCCTTTTTCACCATAGCCCTCTATGGGCTTCGAAATATCACTTTGCCAATTCCACAGGAACTGTCTTAGCGAAAGGCTTCTTGAGGGGAAAGCCGTAACTCTGTGAGATGATTTCACAGAACACAAAGAAGTTTCTCAGAAAGCTTCTTTCTCTTTGTTATCGCAGGATATTTCCATTGGCCCTATAGTCTTCAAAGGGATCCGAAATATCTGTTCTCAGATTCCACAGAAATAAGGCTAGCAAAGAGATCCACGAAATACAGATGTAACTCTGTGAGATGAATTCACAGAACACTAAGCAGTTTCTCAGAAAGCTTCTTTCCAGATTTCATCTGAGGATATTTCCTTTTTCACCATAGCCCTCTATGGGCTTCCAAATATCACTTTGCCAATTCCACAAGAACTGTCGTAGCGAAAGGCTTCTTGAGGGGAAAGCTGTAACTCTGTGAGATGATTTCACAGAACACAAAGAAGTTTCTCAGAAAGCTTCTTTCTCTTTGTTATTGGAAGATATTTCCTTTGGCCCTATAGTCTTCAAAGGGATCCGAAATATCTGTTCTCAGATTCCACAGAAATAAGGCTAGCAAAGAGATCCACGAAATACAGATGTAACTCTGTGAGATGAATTAACAGAACACTTAGCAGTTTCTCAGTAAGCTTCTTTCCAGAATTCATCTGAGGATATTTCCTTTTTCAGCATAGCCCTCTATGGGCTTCCAAATATCACTTTGCCAATTCCACAAGAACTGTCTTAGCGAAAGGCTTCTTGAGGGGAAAGCTGTAACTCTGTGAGATGATTTCACAGAACACAAAGAAGTTTCTCAGAAAGCTTCTTTCTCTTTGTTATCGGAGGATATTTCATTTGGCCCTATAATCTTCACAGCGATCCGACATATCTGTTCCCAGATTCCACAGAAATAAGGCTAGCAAAGAGATCCACGAAATAGAGATGTAACTGTGTGAGATGAATTAACAGAACACTAAGCAGTTTCTCAGAAAGCTTCTTTCCAGATTTCATCTGAGGATATTTCCTTTTTCACCATAGCTCTCTATGGGCTTCCAAATATCACTTTGCCAATTCCACAAGAACTGTCTTAGCGAAAGGCTTCTTGAGGGGAAAGCTGTAACTCTGTGACATGATTTCACAGAATACAAAGAAGTTTCTCAGAAGGGTTCTTTCTCTTTGTTATCGCAGGATATTTCCTTTGGACCTATAGTCTTCATAGGGATCCGAAATATCTTTTCTCAGATTCCACAGAAATAAGGCTAGCAAAGAGATCCACGAAATACACATGTAACTCTGTGAGATGAATTCACAGAACACTAAGCAGTTTCTCAGAAAGCTTCTTTCCAGATTTCATCAGAGGATATTTCCTTTTTCACCATAGCCCTCTATGGGCTTCCAAATATCTCTTTGCCAATTTCACAAGAACTGTCTTGGTTAAAGGCTTCTTGAAGGGAAAGCTGTAACTCTGTGAGATGATTTCACAGAACACAAAGAAGTTTCTCAGAAAGCTTCTTTCTCTTTGTTATCAGGGGATATTTCCTTTGGCCCTATAGGCTTCAAAGGGATCCGAAATATCTGTTTTCAGATTCCACAGAAATAAGGCTAGCAAAGAGATCCACGAAATACAGATGTAACTCTGTGAGATGAATTCACAGAACACTAAGCAGTTTCTCAGAAAGCTTCTTTCCAGATTTCATCTGAGGATATTTCCTTTTTCACCATAGCCGTCTATGGGCTTCCAAATATCACTTTGCCAATTCCACAAGAACTGTCTTAGCGAAAGGCTTCTTGAGGGGAAAGCTGTAACTCTGTGAGATGATTTCACAGAACACAAAGAAGTTTCTCAGAAAGCTTCTTTCTCTTTGTTATCGCAGGATATTTCCATTGGCCCTATAGTCTTCAAAGGGATCCGAAATATCTGTTCTCAGATTCCACAGAAATAAGGCTAGCAAAGAGATCCACGAAATACAGATGTAACGCTGTGAGATGAATTCACAGAACACTAAGCAGTTTCTCAGAAAGCTTCTTTCCAGATTTCATCTGAGGATATTTCCTTTTTCACCATAGCCCTCTATGGGCTTCCAAATATCACTTTGCCAATTCCACAAGAACTGTCTTAGCGAAAGGCTTCTTGAGGGGAAAGCAGTAACTCTGTGAGATGATTTCACAGAACACAAAGAAGTTTCTCAGAAAGCTTCTTTCTCTTTGTTATCGGAGGATATTTCCTTTGGCCCTATAGTCTTCATAGGAATCCGAAATATCTTTTCTCAGATTCCACAGAAATAAGGCTAGCAAAGAGATCCACGAAATACACATGTAACTCTGTGAGATGAATTCACAGAACACTAAGCAGTTTCTCAGAAAGCTTCTTTCCAGATTTCATCTTAGGATATTTCCTTTTTCACCATAGCCCTCTATGGGCTTCCAAATATCTCTTTGCCAATTTCACAAGAACTGTCTTGGTTAAAGGCTTCTTGAAGGGAAAGCTGTAACTCTGTGAGATGATTTCACAGAACACAAAGAAGTTTCTCAGAAAGCTTCTTTCTCTTTGTTATCAGGGGATATTTCCTTTGGCCCTATAGTCTTCAAAGGGATCCGAAATATCTGTTTTCAGATTCCACAGAAATAAGGCTAGCAAAGAGATTCACGAAATACAGATGTAACTCTGTGAGATGAATTCACAGAACACTAAGCAGTTTCTCAGAAAGCTTCTTTCCAGATTTCATCTGAGCATATTTCCTTTTTCACCATTACCCTCTATGGGCTTCCAAATATCACTTTGCCAATTCCACAAGAACTGTCTTAGCGAAAGGCTTCTTGAGGGGAAAGCTGTAACTCTGTGAGATGATTTCACAGAACACAAAGAAGTTTCTCAGAAAGGTTCTTTCTCTTTGTTATCGGAGGATATTTCCTTTGGCCCTATAGTCTTCATAGGGATCCGAAATATCTTTTCTCAGATTCCACAGAAATAAGGCTAGCAAAGAGATCCACGAAATACACATGTAACTCTGTGAGATGAATTCACAGAACGCTAAGCAGTTTCTCAGAAAGCTTCTTTCCAGATTTCATCTGAGGATATTTCCTTTTTCACCATAGCCCTCTATGGGCTTCCAAATATCTCTTTGCCAATTTCACAAGAACTGTCTTGGTTAAAGGCTTCTTGAAGGGAAAGCTGTAACTCTGTGAGATGATTTCACAGAACACAAAGAAGTTTCTCAGAAAGCTTCTTTCTCTTTGTTATCAGGGGATATTTCCTTTGGCCCTATAGGCTTCAAAGGGATCCGAAATATCTGTTTTCAGATTCCACAGAAATAAGGCTAGCAAAGAGATCAACGAAATACAGATGTAACTCTGTGAGATGAATTCACAGAACACTAAGCAGTTTCTCAGAAAGCTTCTTTCCAGATTTCATCTGAGGATATTTCCTTTTTCACCATAGCCCTCTATGGGCTTCCAAATATCACTTTGCCAATTCCACAAGAACTGTCTTAGCGAAAGGCTTCTTGAGGGGAAAGCTGTAACTCTGTGAGATGATTTCACAGAATACAAAGAAGTTTCTCAGAAAGCTTCTTTCTCTTTGTTATCGGAGGATATTTCCTTTGGCCCTATATTCTTCATAGGGATCCGAAATATCTTTTCTCAGATTCCACAGAAATAAGGCTAGCAAAGAGATCCAGGAAATACACATGTAACTTTGTGAGATGAATTCGCAGAACACTAAGCAGTTTCTCAGAAAGCTTCTTTCCAGATTTCATCTGAGGATATTTCCTTTTTCACCATAGCCCTCTATGGGCTTCCAAATAACTCTTTGCCAATTTCACAAAAACTGTCTTGGTTAAAGGCTTCTTGAAGGGAAAGCTGTAACTCTGTGAGATGATTTCACAGAACACAAAGAAGTTTCTCAGAAAGCTTCTTTCTCTTTGTTATCAGGGGATATTTCCTTTGGCCCTATAGGCTTCAAAGGGATCCGAAATATCTGTTTTCAGATTCCACAGAAATAAGGCTAGCAAAGAGATGCACGAAATACAGATGTAACTCTGTGAGATGAATTCACAGAACACTAAGCAGTTTCTCAGAAAGCTTCTTTCCAGATTTCATCTGAGGATATTTCCTTTTTCACCATAGCCGTCTATGGGCTTCCAAATATCACTTTGCCAATTCCACAAGAACTGTCTTAGCGAAAGGCTTCTTGAGGGGAAAGTTGTAACTCTGTGAGATGATTTCACAGAACACAAAGAAGTTTCTCAGAAAGCTTCTTTCTCTTTGTTATCGCAGGATATTTCCTTTGGCCCTATAGTCTTCAAAGGGATCCGAAATATCTGTTCTCAGATTCTACAGAAATAAGGCTAGCAAAGAGCTCCACGAAATACAGATGTAACTCTGTGAGATGAATTTACAGAACACTAAGCAGTTTCTCAGAAAGCTTCTTTCCAGATTTCATCTGAGGATATTTCCTTTTTCACCATAGCCCTCTATGGGCTTCGAAATATCACTTTGCCAATTCCACAAGAACTGTCTTAGCGAAAGGCTTCTTGAGGGGAAAGCCGTAACTCTGTGAGATGATTTCACAGAACACAAAGAAGTTTCTCAGAAAGCTTCTTTCTCTTTGTTATCGCAGGATATTTCCATTGGCCCTATAGTCTTCAAAGGGATCCGAAATATCTGTTCTCAGATTCCACAGAAATAAGGCTAGCAAAGAGATCCACGAAATACAGATGTAACTCTGTGAGATGAATTCACAGAACACTAAGCAGTTTCTCAGAAAGCTTCTTTCCAGATTTCATCTGAGGATATTTCCTTTTTCACCATAGCCCTCTATGGGCTTCCAAATATCACTTTGCCAATTCCACAAGAACTGTCTTAGCGAAAGGCTTCTTGAGGGGAAAGCTGTAACTCTGTGAGATGATTTCACAGAACACAAAGAAGTTTCTCAGAAAGCTTCTTTCTCTTTGTTATTGGAAGATATTTCCTTTGGCCCTATAGTCTTCAAAGGGATCCGAAATATCTGTTCTCAGATTCCACAGAAATAAGGCTAGCAAAGAGATCCACGAAATACAGATGTAACTCTGTGAGATGAATTAACAGAACACTTAGCAGTTTCTCAGTAAGCTTCTTTCCAGAATTCATCTGAGGATATTTCCTTTTTCAGCATAGCCCTCTATGGGCTTCCAAATATCACTTTGCCAATTCCACAAGAACTGTCTTAGCGAAAGGCTTCTTGAGGGGAAAGCTGTAACTCTGTGAGATGATTTCACAGAACACAAAGAAGTTTCTCAGAAAGCTTCTTTCTCTTTGTTATCGGAGGATATTTCATTTGGCCCTATAATCTTCACAGCGATCCGACATATCTGTTCCCAGATTCCACAGAAATAAGGCTAGCAAAGAGATCCACGAAATACAGATGTAACTGTGTGAGATGAATTAACAGAACACTAAGCAGTTTCTCAGAAAGCTTCTTTCCAGATTTCATCTGAGGATATTTCCTTTTTCACCATAGCTCTCTATGGGCTTCCAAATATCACTTTGCCAATTCCACAAGAACTGTCTTAGCGAAAGGCTTCTTGAGGGGAAAGCTGTAACTCTGTGACATGATTTCACAGAACACAAAGAAGTTTCTCAGAAGGGTTCTTTCTCTTTGTTATCACAGGATATTTCCTTTGGCCCTATAGTCTTCATAGGGATCCGAAATATCTTTTCTCAGATTCCACAGAAATAAGGCTAGCAAAGAGATCCACGAAATACACATGTCACTCTGTGAGATGAATTCACAGAACACTAAGCAGTTTCTCAGAAAGCTTCTTTCCAGATTTCATCAGAGGATATTTCCTTTTTCACCATAGCCCTCTATGGGCTTCCAAATATCTCTTTGCCAATTTCACAAGAACTGTCTTGGTTAAAGGCTTCTTGAAGGGAAAGCTGTAACTCTGTGAGATGATTTCACAGAACACAAAGAAGTTTCTCAGAAAGCTTCTTTCTCTTTGTTATCAGGGGATATTTCCTTTGGCCCTATAGGCTTCAAAGGGATCCGAAATATCTGTTTTCAGATTCCACAGAAATAAGGCTAGCAAAGAGATCCACGAAATACAGATGTAACTCTGTGAGATGAATTCACAGAACACTAAGCAGTTTCTCAGAAAGCTTCTTTCCAGATTTCATCTGAGGATATTTCCTTTTTCACCATAGCCGTCTATGGGCTTCCAAATATCACTTTGCCAATTCCACAAGAACTGTCTTAGCGAAAGGCTTCTTGAGGGGAAAGCTGTAACTCTGTGAGATGATTTCACAGAACACAAAGAAGTTTCTCAGAAAGCTTCTTTCTCTTTGTTATCGCAGGATATTTCCTTTGGCCCTATAGTCTTCAAAGGGATCCGAAATATCTGTTCTCAGATTCTACAGAAATAAGGCTAGCAAAGAGCTCCACGAAATACAGATGTAACTCTGTGAGATGAATTTACAGAACACTAAGCAGTTTCTCAGAAAGCTTCTTTCCAGATTTCATCTGAGGATATTTCCTTTTTCACCATAGCCCTCTATGGGCTTCGAAATATCACTTTGCCAATTCCACAAGAACTGTCTTAGCGAAAGGCTTCTTGAGGGGAAAGCCGTAACTCTGTGAGATGATTTCACAGAACACAAAGAAGTTTCTCAGAAAGCTTCTTTCTCTTTGTTATCGCAGGATATTTCCATTGGCCCTATAGTCTTCAAAGGGATCCGAAATATCTGTTCTCAGATTCCACAGAAATAAGGCTAGCAAAGATATCCACGAAATACAGATGTAACTCTGTGAGATGAATTCACAGAACACTAAGCAGTTTCTCAGAAAGCTTCTTTCCAGATTTCATCTGAGGATATTTCCTTTTTCACCATAGCCCTCTATGGGCTTCCAAATATCACTTTGCCAATTCCACAAGAACTGTCTTAGCGAAAGGCTTCTTGAGGGGAAAGCAGTAACTCTGTGAGATGATTTCACAGAACACAAAGAAGTTTCTCAGAAAGCTTCTTTCTCTTTGTTATCGGAGGATATTTCCTTTGGCCCTATAGTCTTCATAGGGATCCGAAATATCTTTTCTCAGATTCCACAGAAATAAGGCTAGCAAAGAGATCCACGAAATACACATGTAACTCTGTGAGATGAATTCACAGAACACTAAGCAGTTTCTCAGGAAGCTTCTTTCCAGATTTCATCTGAGGATATTTCCTTTTTCACCATAGCCCTCTATGGGCTTCCAAATATCTCTTTGCCAATTTCACAAGAACTGTCTTGGTTAAAGGCTTCTTGAAGGGAAAGCTGTAACTCTGTGAGATGATTTCACAGAACACAAAGAAGTTTCTCAGAAAGCTTCTTTCTCTTTGTTATCAGGGGATATTTCCTTTGGCCCTATAGGCTTCAAAGGGATCCGAAATATCTGTTTTCAGATTCCACAGAAATAAGGCTAGCAAAGAGATCCACAAAATACAGATGTAACTCTGTGAGATGAATTCACAGAACACTAAGCAGTTTCTCAGAAAGCTTCTTTCCAGATTTCATCTGAGCATATTTCCTTTTTCACCATAACCCTCTATGGGCTTCCAAATATCACTTTGCCAATTCCACAAGAACTGTCTTAGCGAAAGGCTTCTTGAGGGGAAAGCTGTAACTCTGTGATATGATTTCACAGAACACAAAGAAGTTTCTCAGAAAGCTTCTTTCTCTTTGTTATCGCAGGATATTTCCTTTGGCCCTATCGTCTTCAAAGGGATCAGAAATATCTGTTCTCAGATTCCACAGAAATAAGGCTAGCAAAGAGATCCACGAAATACAGCTGTAACTCTGTGAGATGAATTAACAGAACGCTTAGCAGTTTCTCAGAAAGCTTCTTTCCAGATTTCATCTGAGGATATTTCCTTTTTCACCATAGCCCTCTATGGGCTTCCAAATATCACTTTGCCAATTCCACAAGAACTGTCTTAGCGAAAGGCTTCTTGAGGGGAAAGCTGTAACTCTGTGAGATGATTTCACAGAACCCAAAGAAGTTTCTCAGAAAGCTTCTATCTCTTTGTTATCACAGGATATTTCCTTTGGCCCTATAGTCTACAAAGGGATCCGAAATATCTGTTCTCAGATTCCACAGAAATAAGGCTAGCAAAGAGATCCACGAAATACAGATGTAACTCTGTGAGATGAATTAACAGAACACTTAGCAGTTTCTCAGAAAGCTTCTTTCCAGATTTCATCTGAGGATATTTCCTTTTTCACCATAGCCCTCTATAGGCTTCCAAATATCACTTTGCCAATTCCACAAGAACTGTCTTAGCGAAAGGCTTCTTGAGGGGAAAGCAGTAACTCTGTGAGATGATTTCACAGAACACAAAGAAGTTTCTCAGAAAGCTTCTTTCTCTTTGTTATCGGAGGATATTTCCTTTGGCCCTATAGTCTTCATAGGGATCCGAAATATCTTTTCTCAGATTCCACAGAAATAAGGCTAGCAAAGAGATCCACGAAATACACATGTAACTCTGTGAGATGAATTCACAGAACACTAAGCAGTTTCTCAGAAAGCTTCTTTCCAGATTTCATCTGAGGATATTTCCTTTTTCACCATAGCCCTCTATGGGCTTCCAAATATCTCTTTGCCAATTTCACAAGAACTGTCTTGGTTAAAGGCTTCTTGAAGGGAAAGCTGTAACTCTGTGAGATGATTTCACAGAACACAAAGAAGTTTCTCAGAAAGCTTCTTTCTCTTTGTTATCAGGGGATATTTCCTTTGGCCCTATAGGCTTCAAAGGGATCCGAAATATCTGTTTTCAGATTCCACAGAAATAAGGCTAGCAAAGAGATCCACGAAATACAGATGTAACTCTGTGAGATGAATTCACAGAACACTAAGCAGTTTCTCAGAAAGCTTCTTTCCAGATTTCATCTGAGGATATTTCCTTTTTCACCATAGCCCTCTATGGGCTTCCAAATATCACTTTGCCAATTCCACAAGAACTGTCTTAGCGAAAGGCTTCTTGAGGAGAAAGCTGTAACTCTGTGAGATGATTTCACAGAACACAAAGAAGTTTCTCAGAAAGCTTCTTTCTCTTTGTTATCGCAAGATATTTCCTTTGGCCCTATAGTCTTCAAAGGGATCCGAAATATCTGTTCTCAGATTCCACAGAAATAAGGCTAGCAAAGAGATCCACGAAATACAGATGTAACTCTGTGAGATGAATTAACAGAACACTTAGCAGTTTCTCAGAAAGCTTCTTTCCAGATTTCATCTGAGGATATTTCCTTTTTCACCATAGCCCTCTATGGGCTTCCAAATATCACTTTGCCAATTCCACAAGAACTGTCTTAGCGAAAGGCTTCTTGAGTGGAAAGCAGTAACTCTGTGAGATGATTTCACAGAATACAAAGAAGTTTCTCAGAAAGCTTCTTTCTCTTTGTTATCGGAGGATATTTCCTTTGGCCCTATAGTCTTCATAGGGATCCGAAATATCTGTTCTCAGATTCCACAGAAATAAGGCTAGCAAAGAGATCCACGAAATACACATGTAACTCTGTGAGATGAATTCACAGAACACTAAGCAGTTTCTCAGAAAGCTTCTTTCCAGATTTCATCTGAGGATATTTCCTTTTTCACCATAGCCCTCTATGGGCTTCCAAATAACTCTTTGCCAATTTCACAAGAACTGTCTTGGTTAAAGGCTTCTTGAAGGGAAAGCTGTAACTCTGTGAGATGATTTCACAGAACACAAAGAAGTTTCTCAGAAAGCTTCTTTCTCTTTGTTATCAGGGGATATTTCCTTTGGCCCTATAGGCTTCAAAGGGATCCGAAATATCTGTTTTCAGATTCCACAGAAATAAGGCTAGCAAAGAGATGCACGAAATACAGATGTAACTCTGTGAGATGAATTCACAGAACACTAAGCAGTTTCTCAGAAAGCTTCTTTCCAGATTTCATCTGAGGATATTTCCTTTTTCACCATAGCCGTCTATGGGCTTCCAAATATCACTTTGCCAATTCCACAAGAACTGTCTTAGCGAAAGGCTTCTTGAGGGGAAAGTTGTAACTCTGTGAGATGATTTCACAGAACACAAAGAAGTTTCTCAGAAAGCTTCTTTCTCTTTGTTATCGCAGGATATTTCCTTTGGCCCTATAGTCTTCAAAAGGATCCGAAATATCTGTTCTCAGATTCTACAGAAATAAGGCTAGCAAAGAGCTCCACGAAATACAGATGTAACTCTGTGAGATGAATTTACAGAACACTAAGCAGTTTCTCAGAAAGCTTCTTTCCAGATTTCATCTGAGGATATTTCCTTTTTCACCATAGCCCTCTATGGGCTTCGAAATATCACTTTGCCAATTCCACAAGAACTGTCTTAGCGAAAGGCTTCTTGAGGGGAAAGCCGTAACTCTGTGAGATGATTTCACAGAACACAAAGAAGTTTCTCAGAAAGCTTCTTTCTCTTTGTTATCGCAGGATATTTCCATTGGCCCTATAGTCTTCAAAGGGATCCGAAATATCTGTTCTCAGATTCCACAGAAATAAGGCTAGCAAAGAGATCCACGAAATACAGATGTAACTCTGTGAGATGAATTCACAGAACACTAAGCAGTTTCTCAGAAAGCTTCTTTCCAGATTTCATCTGAGGATATTTCCTTTTTCACCATAGCCCTCTATGGGCTTCCAAATATCACTTTGCCAATTCCACAAGAACTGTCTTAGCGAAAGGCTTCTTGAAGGGAAAGCTGTAACTCTGTGAGATGATTTCACAGAACACAAAGAAGTTTCTCAGAAAGCTTCTTTCTCTTTGTTATCAGGGGATATTTCCTTTGGCCCTATAGGCTTCAAAGGGATGCGAAATATCTGTTTTTAGATTCCACAGAAATAAGGCTACCAAAGAGATGCACGAAATACAGATGTAACTCTGTGAGATGAATTCACAGAACACTAAGCAGTTTCTCAGAAAGCTTCTTTCCAGATTTCATCTGAGGATATTTCCTTTTTCACCATAGCCGTCTATGGGCTTCCAAATATCACTTTGCCAATTCCACAAGAACTGTCTAAGCGAAAGGCTTCTTGAGGGGAAAGTTGTAACTCTGTGAGATGATTTCACAGAACACAAAGAAGTTTCTCAGAAAGCTTCTTTCTCTTTGTTATCGCAGGATATTTCCTTTGGCCCTATAGTCTTCAAAGGGATCCGAAATATCTGTTCTCAGATTCTACAGAAATAAGGCTAGCAAAGAGCTCCACGAAATACAGATGTAACTCTGTGAGATGAATTTACAGAACACTAAGCAGTTTCTCAGAAAGCTTCTTTCCAGATTTCATCTGAGGATATTTCCTTTTTCACCATAGCCCTCTATGGGCTTCGAAATATCACTTTGCCAATTCCACAAGAACTGTCTTAGCGAAAGGCTTCTTGAGGGGAAAGCTGTAACTCTGTGAGATGATTTCACAGAACACAAAGAAGTTTCTCAGAAAGCTTCTTTCTCTTTGTTATCGCAGGATATTTCCATTGGCCCTATAGTCTTCAAAGGGATCCGAAATATCTGTTCTCAGATTCCACAGAAATAAGGCTAGCAAAGAGATCCACGAAATACAGATGTAACTCTGTGAGATGAATTCACAGAACACTAAGCAGTTTCTCAGAAAGCTTCTTTCCAGTTTTCATCTGAGGATATTTCCTTTTTCACCATAGCCCTCTATGGGCTTCCAAATATCACTTTGCCAATTCCACAAGAACTGTCTTAGCGAAAGGCTTCTTGAGTGGAAAGCAGTAACTCTGTGAGATGATTTCACAGAATACAAAGAAGTTTCTCAGAAAGCTTCTTTCTCTTTGTTATCGGAGGATATTTCCTTTGGCCCTATAGTCTTCATAGGGATCCGAAATATCTGTTCTCAGATTCCACAGAAATAAGGCTAGCAAAGAGATCCACGAAATACACATGTAACTCTGTGAGATGAATTCACAGAACACTAAGCAGTTTCTCAGAAAGCTTCTTTCCAGATTTCATCTGAGGATATTTCCTTTTTCACCATAGCCCTCTATGGGCTTCCAAATAACTCTTTGCCAATTTCACAAGAACTGTCTTGGTTAAAGGCTTCTTGAAGGGAAAGCTGTAACTCTGTGAGATGATTTCACAGAACACAAAGAAGTTTCTCAGAAAGCTTCTTTCTCTTTGTTATCAGGGGATATTTCCTTTGGCCCTATAGGCTTCAAAGGGATCCGAAATATCTGTTTTCAGATTCCACAGAAATAAGGCTAGCAAAGAGATGCACGAAATACAGATGTAACTCTGTGAGATGAATTCACAGAACACTAAGCAGTTTCTCAGAAAGCTTCTTTCCAGATTTCATCTGAGGATATTTCCTTTTTCACCATAGCCCTCTATGGGCTTCCAAATATCTCTTTGCCAATTTCACAAGAACTGTCTTGGTTAAAGACTTCTTGAAGGGAAAGCTGTAACTCTGTGAGATGATTTCACAGAACACAAAGAAGTTTCTCAGAAAGCTTCTTTCTCTTTGTTATCAGGGGATATTTCCTTTGGCCCTATAGGCTTCAAAGGGATCCGAAATATCTGTTTTCAGATTCCACAGAAATAAGGCTAGCAAAGAGATCCACGAAATACAGATGTAACTCTGTGAGATGAATTCACAGAACACTAAGCAGTTTCTCAGAAAGCTTCTTTCCAGATTTCATCTGAGGATATTTCCTTTTTCACCATAGCCCTCTATGGGCTTCCAAATATCACTTTGCCAATTCCACAAGAACTGTCTTAGCGAAAGGCTTCTTGAGGAGAAAGCTGTAACTCTGTGAGATGATTTCACAGAACACAAAGAAGTTTCTCAGAAAGCTTCTTTCTCTTTGTTATCGCAAGATATTTCCTTTGGCCCTATAGTCTTCAAAGGGATCCGAAATATCTGTTCTCAGATTCCACAGAAATAAGGCTAGCAAAGAGATCCACGAAATACAGATGTAACTCTGTGAGATGAATTAACAGAACACTTAGCAGTTTCTCAGAAAGCTTCTTTCCAGATTTCATCTGAGGATATTTCCTTTTTCACCATAGCCCTCTATGGGCTTCCAAATATCACTTTGCCAATTCCACAAGAACTGTCTTAGCGAAAGGCTTCTTGAGTGGAAAGCAGTAACTCTGTGAGATGATTTCACAAAATACAAAGAAGTTTGTCAGAAAGCTTCTTTCTCTTTGTTATCGGAGGATATTTCCTTTGGCCCTATAGTCTTCATAGGGATCCGAAATATCTGTTCTCAGATTCCACAGAAATAAGGCTAGCAAAGAGATCCACGAAATACACATGTAACTCTGTGAGATGAATTCACAGAACACTAAGCAGTTTCTCAGAAAGCTTCTTTCCAGATTTCATCTGAGGATATTTCCTTTTTCACCATAGCCCTCTATGGGCTTCCAAATAACTCTTTGCCAATTTCACAAGAACTGTCTTGGTTAAAGGCTTCTTGAAGGGAAAGCTGTAACTCTGTGAGATGATTTCACAGAACACAAAGAAGTTTCTCAGAAAGCTTCTTTCTCTTTGTTATCAGGGGATATTTCCTTTGGCCCTATAGGCTTCAAAGGGATCCGAAATATCTGTTTTCAGATTCCACAGAAATAAGGCTAGCAAAGAGATGCACGAAATACAGATGTAACTCTGTGAGATGAATTCACAGAACACTAAGCAGTTTCTCAGAAAGCTTCTTTCCAGATTTCATCTGAGGATATTTCCTTTTTCACCATAGCCGTCTATGGGCTTCCAAATATCACTTTGCCAATTCCACAAGAACTGTCTTAGCGAAAGGCTTCTTGAGGGGAAAGTTGTAACTCTGTGAGATGATTTCACAGAACACAAAGAAGTTTCTCAGAAAGCTTCTTTCTCTTTGTTATCGCAGGATATTTCCTTTGGCCCTATAGTCTTCAAAGGGATCCGAAATATCTGTTCTCAGATTCTACAGAAATAAGGCTAGCAAAGAGCTCCACGAAATACAGATGTAACTCTGTGAGATGTATTTACAGAACACTAAGCAGTTTCTCAGAAAGCTTCTTTCCAGATTTCATCTGAGGATATTTCCTTTTTCACCATAGCCCTCTATGGGCTTCGAAATATCACTTTGCCAATTCCACAAGAACTGTCTTAGCGAAAGGCTTCTTGAGGGGAAAGCCGTAACTCTGTGAGATGATTTCACAGAACACAAAGAAGTTTCTCAGAAAGCTTCTTTCTCTTTGTTATCGCAGGATATTTCCATTGGCCCTATAGTCTTCAAAGGGATCCGAAATATCTGTTCTCAGATTCCACAGAAATAAGGCTAGCAAAGAGATCCACGAAATACAGATGTAACTCTGTGAGATGAATTCACAGAACACTAAGCAGTTTCTCAGAAAGCTTCTTTCCAGATTTCATCTGAGGATATTTCCTTTTTCACCATAGCCCTCTATGGGCTTCCAAATATCACTTTGCCAATTCCACAAGAACTGTCTTAGCGAAAGGCTTCTTGAAGGGAAAGCTGTAACTCTGTGAGATGATTTCACAGAACACAAAGAAGTTTCTCAGAAAGCTTCTTTCTCTTTGTTATCAGGGGATATTTCCTTTGGCCCTATAGGCTTCAAAGGGATGCGAAATATCTGTTTTCAGATTCCACAGAAATAAGGCTAGCAAAGAGATGCACGAAATACAGATGTAACTCTGTGAGATGAATTCACAGAACACTAAGCAGTTTCTCAGAAAGCTTCTTTCCAGATTTCATCTGAGGATATTTCCTTTTTCACCATAGCCGTCTATGGGCTTCCAAATATCACTTTGCCAATTCCACAAGAACTGTCTAATCGAAAGGCTTCTTGAGGGGAAAGTTGTAACTCTGTGAGATGATTTCACAGAACACAAAGAAGTTTCTCAGAAAGCTTCTTTCTCTTTGTTATCGCAGGATATTTCCTTTGGCCCTATAGTCTTCAAAGGGATCCGAAATATCTGTTCTCAGATTCTACAGAAATAAGGCTAGCAAAGAGCTCCACGAAATACAGATGTAACTCTGTGAGATGAATTTACAGAACACTAAGCAGTTTCTCAGAAAGCTTCTTTCCAGATTTCATCTGAGGATATTTCCTTTTTCACCATAGCCCTCTATGGGCTTCGAAATATCACTTTGCCAATTCCACAAGAACTGTCTTAGCGAAAGGCTTCTTGAGGGGAAAGCCGTAACTCTGTGAGATGATTTCACAGAACACAAAGAAGTTTCTCAGAAAGCTTCTTTCTCTTTGTTATCGCAGGATATTTCCATTGGCCCTATAGTCTTCAAAGGGATCCGAAATATCTGTTCTCAGATTCCACAGAAATAAGGCTAGCAAAGAGATCCACGAAATACAGATGTAACTCTGTGAGATGAATTCACAGAACACTAAGCAGTTTCTCAGAAAGCTTCTTTCCAGTTTTCATCTGAGGATATTTCCTTTTTCACCATAGCCCTCTATGGGCTTCCAAATATCACTTTGCCAATTCCACAAGAACTGTCTTAGCGAAAGGCTTCTTGAGGGGAAAGCTGTAACTCTGTGAGATGATTTCACAGAACACAAAGAAGTTTCTCAGAAAGCTTCTTTCTCTTTGTTTTCGCAGGATATTTCCTTTGGCCCTATAGTCTTCAAAGGTATCCGAAATATCTGTTCTCAGATTCCACAGAAATAAGGCTAGCAAAGAGATCCACGAAATACACATGTAACCCTGTGAGATGAATTAACAGAACACTAAGCAGTTTCTCAGAAAGCTTCTTTTCAGATTTCATCTGAGGATATTTCCTTTTTCACCATAGCCCTCTATGGGCTTCCAAATATCACTTTGCCAATTCCACAAGAACTGTCTTAGCAAAAGGCTTCTTGAGGGGAAAGCTGTAACTCTGTGAGATGATTTCATAGAACACAAAGAAGTTTCTCAGAAAGCTTCTTTCTCTTTGTTATTGGAAGATATTTCCTTTGGCCCTATAGTCTTCAAAGGGATCCGAAATATCTGTTCTCAGATTCCACAGAAATAAGGCTAGCAAAGAGATCCACGAAATACAGATGTAACTCTGTGAGATGAATTAACAGAACACTTAGCAGTTTCTCAGAAAGCTTCTTTCCAGATTTCATCTGAGGATATTTCCTTTTTCAGCATAGCCTTCTATGGGATTCCAAATATCACTTTGCCAATTCCACAAGAACTGTCTTAGCGAAAGGCTTCTTGAGGGGAAAGCTGTAACTCTGTGAGATGATTTCACAGAACACAAAGAAGTTTCTCAGAAAGCTTCTTTCTCTTTGTTATCGGAGGATATTTCATTTGGCCCTATAGTCTTCACAGCGATCCGAAATATCTGTTCCCAGATTCCACAGAAATAAGGCTAGCAAAGAGATCCACGAAATACACATGTAACTCTGTGAGATGAATTCACAGAACACTAAGCAGTTTCTCAGAAAGCTTCTTTCCAGATTTCATCTGAGGATATTTCCTTTTTCACCATAGCCCTCTATGGGCTTCCAAATAACTCTTTGCCAATTTCACAAGAACTGTCTTGGTTAAAGGCTTCTTGAAGGGAAAGCTGTAACTCTGTGAGATGATTTCACAGAACACAAAGAAGTTTCTCAGAAAGCTTCTTTCTCTTTGTTATCAGGGGATATTTCCTTTGGCCCTATAGGCTTCAAAGGGATCCGAAATATCTGTTTTCAGATTCCACAGAAATAAGGCTAGCAAAGAGATGCACGAAATACAGATGTAACTCTGTGAGATGAATTCACAGAACACTAAGCAGTTTCTCAGAAAGCTTCTTTCCAGATTTCATCTGAGGATATTTCCTTTTTCACCATAGCCCTCTATGGGCTTCCAAATATCTCTTTGCCAATTTCACAAGAACTGTCTTGGTTAAAGGCTTCTTGAAGGGAAAGATGTAACTCTGTGAGATGATTTCACAGAACACAAAGAAGTTTCTCAGAAAGCTTCTTTCTCTTTGTTATCAGGGGATATTTCCTTTGGCCCTATAGGCTTCAAAGGGATCCGAAATATCTGTTTTCAGATTCCACAGAAATAAGGCTAGCAAAGAGATCCACGAAATACAGATGTAACTCTGTGAGATGAATTCACAGAACACTAAGCAGTTTCTCAGAAAGCTTCTTTCCAGATTTCATCTGAGGATATTTCCTTTTTCACCATAGCCCTCTATGGGCTTCCAAATATCACTTTGCCAATTCCACAAGAACTGTCTTAGCGAAAGGCTTCTTGAGGAGAAAGCTGTAACTCTGTGAGATGATTTCACAGAACACAAAGAAGTTTCTCAGAAAGCTTCTTTCTCTTTGTTATCGCAAGATATTTCCTTTGGCCCTATAGTCTTCAAAGGGATCCGAAATATCTGTTCTCAGATTCCACAGAAATAAGGCTAGCAAAGAGATCCACGAAATACAGATGTAACTCTGTGAGATGAATTAACAGAACACTTAGCAGTTTCTCAGAAAGCTTCTTTCCAGATTTCATCTGAGGATATTTCCTTTTTCACCATAGCCCTCTATGGGCTTCCAAATATCACTTTGCCAATTCCACAAGAACTGTCTTAGCGAAAGGCTTCTTGAGTGGAAAGCAGTAACTCTGTGAGATGATTTCACAAAATACAAAGAAGTTTGTCAGAAAGCTTCTTTCTCTTTGTTATCGGAGGATATTTCCTTTGGCCCTATAGTCTTCATAGGGATCCGAAATATCTGTTCTCAGATTCCACAGAAATAAGGCTAGCAAAGAGATCCACGAAATACACATGTAACTCTGTGAGATGAATTCACAGAACACTAAGCAGTTTCTCAGAAAGCTTCTTTCCAGATTTCATCTGAGGATATTTCCTTTTTCACCATAGCCCTCTATGGGCTTCCAAATAACTCTTTGCCAATTTCACAAGAACTGTCTTGGTTAAAGGCTTCTTGAAGGGAAAGCTGTAACTCTGTGAGATGATTTCACAGAACACAAAGAAGTTTCTCAGAAAGCTTCTTTCTCTTTGTTATCAGGGGATATTTCCTTTGGCCCTATAGGCTTCAAAGGGATCCGAAATATCTGTTTTCAGATTCCACAGAAATAAGGCTAGCAAAGAGATGCACGAAATACAGATGTAACTCTGTGAGATGAATTCACAGAACACTAAGCAGTTTCTCAGAAAGCTTCTTTCCAGATTTCATCTGAGGATATTTCCTTTTTCACCATAGCCGTCTATGGGCTTCCAAATATCACTTTGCCAATTCCACAAGAACTGTCTTAGCGAAAGGCTTCTTGAGGGGAAAGTTGTAACTCTGTGAGATGATTTCACAGAACACAAAGAAGTTTCTCAGAAAGCTTCTTTCTCTTTGTTATCGCAGGATATTTCCTTTGGCCCTATAGTCTTCAAAGGGATCCGAAATATCTGTTCTCAGATTCTACAGAAATAAGGCTAGCAAAGAGCTCCACGAAATACAGATGTAACTCTGTGAGATGTATTTACAGAACACTAAGCAGTTTCTCAGAAAGCTTCTTTCCAGATTTCATCTGAGGATATTTCCTTTTTCACCATAGCCCTCTATGGGCTTCGAAATATCACTTTGCCAATTCCACAAGAACTGTCTTAGCGAAAGGCTTCTTGAGGGGAAAGCCGTAACTCTGTGAGATGATTTCACAGAACACAAAGAAGTTTCTCAGAAAGCTTCTTTCTCTTTGTTATCGCAGGATATTTCCATTGGCCCTATAGTCTTCAAAGGGATCCGAAATATCTGTTCTCAGATTCCACAGAAATAAGGCTAGCAAAGAGATCCACGAAATACAGATGTAACTCTGTGAGATGAATTCACAGAACACTAAGCAGTTTCTCAGAAAGCTTCTTTCCAGATTTCATCTGAGGATATTTCCTTTTTCACCATAGCCCTCTATGGGCTTCCAAATATCACTTTGCCAATTCCACAAGAACTGTCTTAGCGAAAGGCTTCTTGAAGGGAAAGCTGTAACTCTGTGAGATGATTTCACAGAACACAAAGAAGTTTCTCAGAAAGCTTCTTTCTCTTTGTTATCAGGGGATATTTCCTTTGGCCCTATAGGCTTCAAAGGGATGCGAAATATCTGTTTTCAGATTCCACAGAAATAAGGCTAGCAAAGAGATGCACGAAATACAGATGTAACTCTGTGAGATGAATTCACAGAACACTAAGCAGTTTCTCAGAAAGCTTCTTTCCAGATTTCATCTGAGGATATTTCCTTTTTCACCATAGCCGTCTATGGGCTTCCAAATATCACTTTGCCAATTCCACAAGAACTGTCTAATCGAAAGGCTTCTTGAGGGGAAAGTTGTAACTCTGTGAGATGATTTCACAGAACACAAAGAAGTTTCTCAGAAAGCTTCTTTCTCTTTGTTATCGCAGGATATTTCCTTTGGCCCTATAGTCTTCAAAGGGATCCGAAATATCTGTTCTCAGATTCTACAGAAATAAGGCTAGCAAAGAGCTCCACGAAATACAGATGTAACTCTGTGAGATGAATTTACAGAACACTAAGCAGTTTCTCAGAAAGCTTCTTTCCAGATTTCATCTGAGGATATTTCCTTTTTCACCATAGCCCTCTATGGGCTTCGAAATATCACTTTGCCAATTCCACAAGAACTGTCTTAGCGAAAGGCTTCTTGAGGGGAAAGCCGTAACTCTGTGAGATGATTTCACAGAACACAAAGAAGTTTCTCAGAAAGCTTCTTTCTCTTTGTTATCGCAGGATATTTCCATTGGCCCTATAGTCTTCAAAGGGATCCGAAATATCTGTTCTCAGATTCCACAGAAATAAGGCTAGCAAAGAGATCCACGAAATACAGATGTAACTCTGTGAGATGAATTCACAGAACACTAAGCAGTTTCTCAGAAAGCTTCTTTCCAGTTTTCATCTGAGGATATTTCCTTTTTCACCATAGCCCTCTATGGGCTTCCAAATATCACTTTGCCAATTCCACAAGAACTGTCTTAGCGAAAGGCTTCTTGAGGGGAAAGCTGTAACTCTGTGAGATGATTTCACAGAACACAAAGAAGTTTCTCAGAAAGCTTCTTTCTCTTTGTTTTCGCAGGATATTTCCTTTGGCCCTATAGTCTTCAAAGGTATCCGAAATATCTGTTCTCAGATTCCACAGAAATAAGGCTAGCAAAGAGATCCACGAAATACACATGTAACCCTGTGAGATGAATTAACAGAACACTAAGCAGTTTCTCAGAAAGCTTCTTTTCAGATTTCATCTGAGGATATTTCCTTTTTCACCATAGCCCTCTATGGGCTTCCAAATATCACTTTGCCAATTCCACAAGAACTGTCTTAGCAAAAGGCTTCTTGAGGGGAAAGCTGTAACTCTGTGAGATGATTTCATAGAACACAAAGAAGTTTCTCAGAAAGCTTCTTTCTCTTTGTTATTGGAAGATATTTCCTTTGGCCCTATAGTCTTCAAAGGGATCCGAAATATCTGTTCTCAGATTCCACAGAAATAAGGCTAGCAAAGAGATCCACGAAATACAGATGTAACTCTGTGAGATGAATTAACAGAACACTTAGCAGTTTCTCAGAAAGCTTCTTTCCAGATTTCATCTGAGGATATTTCCTTTTTCAGCATAGCCTTCTATGGGATTCCAAATATCACTTTGCCAATTCCACAAGAACTGTCTTAGCGAAAGGCTTCTTGAGGGGAAAGCTGTAACTCTGTGAGATGATTTCACAGAACACAAAGAAGTTTCTCAGAAAGCTTCTTTCTCTTTGTTATCGGAGGATATTTCATTTGGCCCTATAGTCTTCACAGCGATCCGAAATATCTGTTCCCAGATTCCACAGAAATAAGGCTAGCAAAGAGATCCACGAAATAGAGATGTAACTGTGTGAGATGAATTAACAGAACACTAAGCAGTTTCTCAGAAAGCTTCTTTCCAGATTTCATCTGAGGATATTTCCTTTTTCACCATAGCTCTCTATGGGCTTCCAAATATCACTTTGCCAATTCCACAAGAACTGTCTTAGCGAAAGGCTTCTTGAGGGGAAAGCTGTAACTCTGTGACATGATTTCACAGAACACAAAGAAGTTTCTCAGAAGGGTTCTTTCTCTTTGTTATCGCAGGATATTTCCTTTGGCCCTATAGTCTTCAAAGGGATCCGAAATATCTGTTATCAGATTCCACAGAAATAAGGCTAGCAAAGAGATCCACGAAATACAGATGTAACTCTGTGAGATGAATTCACAGAACACTAAGCAGTTTCTCAGAAAGCTTCTTTCCAGATTTCATCTGAGGATATTTCCTTTTTCACCATAGGCCTCTATGGGCTTCCAAATATCACTTTGCCAATTCCACAAGGACTGTCTTAGCGAAAGGCTTCTTGAGGGGAAAGCTGTAACTCTGTGAGATGATTTCACAGAACACAAAGAAGTTTCTCAGAAAGCTTCTTTCTCTTTGTTATCGGAGGATATTTCCTTTGGCCCTATAGTCTTCAAAGGGATCCGAAATATCTGTTCTCAGATTCCACAGAAATAAGGCTAGCAAAGGGATCCACGAAATACAGATGTAACTGTGTGAGATGAATTCACAGAACACTAAGCAGTTTCTCAGAAAGCTTCTTTCCAGATTTCATCTGAGGTTATTTCCTTTTCACCATAGCCCTCTATGGGCTTCCAAATATCACTTTGCCAATTACACAAGAACTGTCTTAGCGAAAGGCTTCTTGAGGGGAAAGCTGTAACTCTGTGAGATGATTTCACAGAACACAAAGAAGTTTCTCAGAAAGCTTCTTTCTCTTTGTTATCGGAGGATATTTCCTTTGGCCCTATAGTCTTCAAAGGGATCAGAAATATCTGTTTTCAGATTCCACAGAAAAAAGGCTAGCAAAGAGATGCACGAAATACAGATGTAACTCTGTGAGATGAATTAACAGAACACTAAGCAGTTTCTCAGAAAGCTTCTTTCCAGATTTCATCTGAGGATATTTCCTTTTTCACCATAGCCCTGTATGGGCTTCGAAATATCACTTTGCCAATTCCACAAGAACTGTCTTAGCGAAAGGCTTCTTGAGGGGAAAGCCGTAACTCTGTGAGATGATTTCACAGAACACAAAGAAGTTTCTCAGAAAACTTCTTTCTCTTTGTTATCGCAGGATATTTCCATTGGCCCTATAGTCTTCAAAGGGATCCGAAATATCTGTTCTCAGATTCCACAGAAATAAGGCTAGCAAAGAGATCCACGAAATACAGATGTAACTCTGTGAGATGAATTAACAGAACACTAAGCAGTTTCTCAGAAAGCTTCTTTCCAGATTTCATCTGAGGATATTTCCTTTTTCACCATAGCCCTCTATGGGCTTCCAAATATCACTTTGCCAATTCCACAAGAACTGTCTTAGCGAAAGGCTTCTTGAGGGGAAAGCTGTAACTCTGTGAGATGAATTCACAGAACACAAAGAAGTTTCTCAGAAAGCTCCTTTTCTTTGTTTTCGCAGGATATTTCCTTTGGCCCTATAGTCTTCAAAGGGATCCGAAATATCTGTTCCCAGATTCCACAGAAATAAGGCTAGCAAAGAGATCCACGAAATACAGATGTAACTCTGTGAGATGAATTAACAGAACACTAAGCAGATTCTCAGAAAGCTTCTTTCCAGATTTCATCTGAGGATATTTCCTTTTTCACCATAGCCCTCTATGGGCTTCCAAATATCACGTTGCCATTTCCACAAGAACTGTCTTAGCGAAAGGCTTCTTGAGGGGAAAGCTGTAACTCTGTGAGATGATTTCACAGAACACAAAGAAGTTTCTCAGAAAGCTTCTTTCTCTTTGTTATCGGAGGATATTTCCTTTGGCCCTATAGTCTTCATAGGGATCCGAAATATCTTTTCTCAGATTCCACAGAAATAAGGCTAGTAAAGAGCTCCACGAAATACAGATGTAACTCTGTGAGATGAATTAACAGAACACTAAGCAGTTTCTCAGAAAGCTTCTTTCCAGATTTCAGCTGAGGATATTTCCTTTTTCACCATAGCCCTCTATAGGCTTCCAAATATCTCTTTGCCAATTTCACAAGAACTGTCTTAGTTAAAGGCTTCTTGAGGGGAAAGCTAACTCTGTGAGATGATTTCACAGAACACAAAGAAGTTTCTCAGAAAGCTTCTTTCTCTTTGTTATCGGAGGATATTTCCTTTGGCCCTATAGTCTTCAAAGGGATCCGAAATATCTGTTCTCAGATTCCACAGAAATAAGGCTAGCAAAGAGCTCCACGAAATACAGATGTAACTCTGTGAGATGAATTAACAGAACACTAAGCAGTTTCTCAGAAAGCTTCTTTCCAAATTTCATCTGAGGATATTTCCTTTTTCACCATAACCCTATATAGGCTTCCAAATATCTCTTTGCCAATTTCACAAGAACTGTCTTAGTTAAAGGCTTCTTGAGGCGAAAGCTGTAACTCTGTGAGATGATTTCACAGAACACAGAGAAGTTTCTCAGAATGCTTCTTTCTCTTTGTTATCGGAGGATATTTCCTTTGGCCCTATAGTCTTCAAAGGGATCCGAATTATCTGTTCTCAGATTCCACAGAAATAAGGCTAGCAAAGAGATCCACGAATTACAGATGTAACTCTGTGAGATGAATTCACAGAACACTAAGCAGTTTCTCAGAAAGCTTCTTTCCAGATTTCATCTGAGGATATTTCCTTTTTCACCATAGCCCTCTATGGGCTTCCAAATATCACTTTGCCAATTCCACAAGAACTGTCTTAGCGAAAGGCTTCTTGAGGGGAAAGCTGTAACTCTGTGAGATGATTTCACAGAACACAAAGAAGTTTCTCAAAAAGCTTCTTTCTCTTTGTTATCGCAGGATATTTCCTTTGGCCCTATAGTCTTCAAAGGGATCCGAAATATCTTTTCTCAGATTCCACAGAAATAAGGCTAGCAAAGAGATCCACGAAATACACATGTAACCCTGTGAGATGAATTAACAGAACACTAAGCAGTTTCTCAGAAAGCTTCTCTCCAGATTTCATCTGAGGATATTTCCTTTTTCACCATAGCCCTCTATGGGCTTCCAAATATCACTTTGCCAACTCCACAAGAACTGTCTTAGCAAAAGGCTTCTTGAGGGGAAAGCTGAAACTCCGTGAGATGATTTCACAGAACACAAAGAAGTTTCTCAGAAAGCTTCTTTCTCTTTGTTATCGGAGGATATTTCCTTTGGCCCTATAGTCTTCAAAGGGATCCGAAATATCTGTTCTGAGATTCCACAGAAATAAGGCTAGCAAAGAGATCCACGAAATACAGATGTAACTCTGTGAGATGAATTAACAGAACACTAAGCAGTTTCTCAGAAAGCTTCTTTCCAGATTTCATCTGAGGATAATTCCTTTTTCACCATAGCCCTCTATGGGCTTCCAAATATCACTTTGCCAATTCCACAAGAACTGTCTTAGCGAAAGGCTTCTTGAGGGGAAAGCTGTAACTCTGTGAGATGATTTCACAGAACACAAAGAAGTTTCTCAGAAAGCTTCTTTCTCTTTGTTATCGGAGGATATTTCCTTTGGCCCTATAGTCTTCATAGGGATCCGAAATATCTTTTCTCAGATTCCAGAGAAATAAGGCTAGCAAAGAGATCCACGAAATACACATGTAACTCTGTGAGATGAATTCACAGAACACTAAGCAGTTTCTCAGAAAGCTTCTTTCCAGATTTCATCTGAGGATATTTCCTTTTTCACCATAGCCCTCTATGGGCTTCCAAATATCACTTTGCCAATTCCACAAGAACTGTCTTAGCGAAAGGCTTCTTGAGGGGAAAGCAGTAACTCTGTGAGATGATTTCACAGAACACAAAGAAGTTTCTCAGAAAGCTTCTTTCTCTTTGTTATCGGAGGATATTTCCTTTGGCCCTATAGTCTTCATAGGGATCCGAAATATCTTTTCTCAGATTCCACAGAAATAAGGCTAGCAAAGAGATCCACGAAATACACATGTAACTCTGTGAGATGAATTCACAGAACACTAAGCAGTTTCTCAGAAAGCTTCTTTCCAGATTTCATCTGAGGATATTTCCTTTTTCACCATAGCCCTCTATGGGCTTCCAAATATCTCTTTGCCAATTTCACAAGAACTGTCTTGGTTAAAGGCTTCTTGAAGGGAAAGCTGTAACTCTGTGAGATGATTTCACAGAACACAAAGAAGTTTCTCAGAATGCTTTTTTCTCTTTGTTATCAGGGGATATTTCCTTTGGCCCTATAGGCTTCAAAGGGATCCGAAATATCTGTTTTCAGATTCCACAGAAATAAGGCTAGCAAAGAGATCCACGAAATAGAGATGTAACTCTGTGAGATGAATTCACAGAACACTAAGCAGTTTCTCAGAAAGCTTCTTTCCAGATTTCATCTGAGGATATTTCCTTTTTCACCATAGCCCTCTATGGGCTTCCAAATATCACTTTGCCAATTCCACAAGAACTGTCTTAGTGAAAGGCTTCTTGAGGGGAAAGCTGTAACTCTGTGAGGTGATTTCACAGAACACAAAGTAGTTTCTCAGAAAGCTTCTTTCTCTTTGTTATCGCAGGATATTTCCTTTGGCCCTATAGTCTTCAAAGGGATCCGAAATATCTGTTCTCAGATTCCACAGAAATAAGGCTAGCAAAGAGATCCACAAAATACAGATGTAACTCTGTGAGATGAATTAACAGAACACTTAGCAGTTTCTCAGAAAGCTTCTTTCCAGATTTCATCTGAGGATATTTCCTTTTTCACCATAGCCCTCTATGGGCTTCGAAATATCACTTTGCCAATTCCACAAGAACTGTCTTAGCGAAAGGCTTCTTGAGGGGAAAGCTGTAACTCTGTGAGATGATTTCACAGAACACAAAGAAGTTTCTCAGAAAGCTTCTTTCTCTTTGTTATCGCAGGGTATTTCCTTTGGCCCTATAGTCTTCACAGGGATCCGAAATATCTGTTCCCAGATTCCACAGAAATAAGGCTAGCAAAGAGATGCACGAAATACAGATGTAACTCTGTGAGATGAATTAACAGAACACTAAGCAGTTTCTCAGAAAGCTTCTTTCCAGATTTCATCTGAGGATATTTCCTTTTTCACCATAGCCCTCTATGGGCTTCCAAATATCACTTTGCCAATTCCACAAGAACTGTCTTAGCGAAAGGCTTCTTGAGGGGAAAGCTGTAACTCTGTGAGATGATTTCACAGAACACAAAGAAGTTTCTCAGAAAGCTTCTTTCTCTTTGTTATCGCAGGATATTTCCTTTCGCCCTATAGTCTTCAAAGGGATCCGAAATATCTGTTCTCAGATTCCACAGAAATAAGGCTAGCAAAGAGATCCACGAAATACAGATGTAACTCTGTGAGATGAATTAACAGAACACTAAGCAGTTTCTCAGAAAGCTTCTTTCCAGATTTCATCTGAGGATATTTCCTTTTTCACCATAGCCCTCTATGGGCTTCCAAATATCACTTTGCCAATTCCACAAGAACTGTCTTAGCGAAAGGCTTCTTGAGGGGAAAGCTGTAACTCTGTGAGATGAATTCACAGAACACAAAGAAGTTTCTCAGAAAGCTCCTTTTCTTTGTTTTCGCAGGATATTTCCTTTGGCCCTATAGTCTTCAAAGGGATCCGAAATATCTGTTCCCAGATTCCACAGAAATAAGGCTAGCAAAGAGATCCACGAAATACAGATTTAACTGTGTGAGATGAATTAACAGAACACTAAGCAGATTCTCAGAAAGCTTCTTTCCAGATTTCATCTGAGGATATTTCCTTTTTCACCATAGCCCTCTATGGGCTTCCAAATATCACGTTGCCATTTCCACAAGAACTGTCTTAGCGAAAGGCTTCTTGAGGGGAAAGCTGTAACTCTGTGAGATGATTTCACAGAACACAAAGAAGTTTCTCAGAAAGCTTCTTTCTCTTTGTTATCGGAGGATATTTCCTTTGGCCCTATAGTCTTCATAGGGATCCGAAATATCTTTTCTCAGATTCCACAGAAATAAGGCTAGTAAAGAGCTCCACGAAATACAGATGTAACTCTGTGAGATGAATTAACAGAACACTAAGCAGTTTCTCAGAAAGCTTCTTTCCAGATTTCAGCTGAGGATATTTCCTTTTTCACCATAGCCCTCTATAGGCTTCCAAATATCTCTTTGCCAATTTCACAAGAACTGTCTTAGTTAAAGGCTTCTTGAGGGGAAAGCTAACTCTGTGAGATGATTTCACAGAACACAAAGAAGTTTCTCAGAAAGCTTCTTTCTCTTTGTTATCGGAGGATATTTCCTTTGGCCCTATAGTCTTCAAAGGGATCCGAAATATCTGTTCTCAGATTCCACAGAAATAAGGCTAGCAAAGAGCTCCACGAAATACAGATGTAACTCTGTGAGATGAATTAACAGAACACTAAGCAGTTTCTCAGAAAGCTTCTTTCCAAATTTCATCTGAGGATATTTCCTTTTTCACCATAACCCTCTATAGGCTTCCAAATATCTCTTTGCCAATTTCACAAGAACTGTCTTAGTTAAAGGCTTCTTGAGGCGAAAGCTGTAACTCTGTGAGATGATTTCACAGAACACAGAGAAGTTTCTCAGAATGCTTCTTTCTCTTTGTTATCGGAGGATATTTCCTTTGGCCCTATAGTCTTCAAAGGGATCCGAATTATCTGTTCTCAGATTCCACAGAAATAAGGCAAGCAAAGAGATCCACGAATTACAGATGTAACTCTGTGAGATGAATTCACAGAACACTAAGCAGTTTCTCAGAAAGCTTCTTTCCAGATTTCATCTGAGGATATTTCCTTTTTCACCATAGCCCTCTATGGGCTTCCAAATATCACTTTGCCAATTCCACACGAACTGTCTTAGCGAAAGGCTTCTTGAGGGGAAAGCTGTAACTCTGTGAGATGATTTCACAGAACACAAAGAAGTTTCTCAGAAAGCTTCTTTCTCTTTGTTATCGCAGGATATTTCCTTTGGCCCTATAGTCTTCAAAGGGATCCGAAATATCTTTTCTCAGATTCCACAGAAATAAGGCTAGCAAAGAGATCCACGAAATACACATGTAACCCTGTGAGATGAATTAACAGAACACTAAGCAGTTTCTCAGAAAGCTTCTCTCCAGATTTCATCTGAGGATATTTCCTTTTTCACCATAGCCCTCTATGGGCTTCCAAATATCACTTTGCCAACTCCACAAGAACTGTCTTAGCAAAAGGCTTCTTGAGGGGAAAGCTGAAACTCCGTGAGATGATTTCACAGAACACAAAGAAGTTTCTCAGAAAGCTTCTTTCTCTTTGTTATCGGAGGATATTTCCTTTGGCCCTATAGTCTTCAAAGGGATCCGAAATACCTGTTCTGAGATTCCACAGAAATAAGGCTAGCAAAGAGATCCACGAAATACAGATGTAACTCTGTGAGATGAATTAACAGAACACTAAGCAGTTTCTCAGAAAGCTTCTTTCCAGATTTCATCTGAGGATAATTCCTTTTTCACCATAGCCCTCTATGGGCTTCCAAATATCACTTTGCCAATTCCACAAGAACTGTCTTAGCGAAAGGCTTCTTGAGGGGAAAGCTGTAACTCTGTGAGATGATTTCACAGAACACAAAGAAGTTTCTCAGAAAGCTTCTTTCTCTTTGTTATCGGAGGATATTTCCTTTGGCCCTATAGTCTTCATAGGGATCCGAAATATCTTTTCTCAGATTCCAGAGAAATAAGGCTAGCAAAGAGATCCACGAAATACACATGTAACTCTGTGAGATGAATTCACAGAACACTAAGCAGTTTCTCAGAAAGCTTCTTTCCAGATTTCATCTGAGGATATTTCCTTTTTCACCATAGCCCTCTATGGGCTTCCAAATATCACTTTGCCAATTCCACAAGAACTGTCTTAGCGAAAGGCTTCTTGAGGGGAAAGCAGTAACTCTGTGAGATGATTTCACAGAACACAAAGAAGTTTCTCAGAAAGCTTCTTTCTCTTTGTTATCGGAGGATATTTCCTTTGGCCCTATAGTCTTCATAGGGATCCGAAATATCTTTTCTCAGATTCCACAGAAATAAGGCTAGCAAAGAGATCCACGAAATACACATGTAACTCTGTGAGATGAATTCACAGAACACTAAGCAGTTTCTCAGAAAGCTTCTTTCCAGATTTCATCTGAGGATATTTCCTTTTTCACCATAGCCCTCTATGGGCTTCCAAATATCTCTTTGCCAATTTCACAAGAACTGTCTTGGTTAAAGGCTTCTTGAAGGGAAAGCTGTAACTCTGTGAGATGATTTCACAGAACACAAAGAAGTTTCTCAGAATGCTTTTTTCTCTTTGTTATCAGGGGATATTTCCTTTGGCCCTATAGGCTTCAAAGGGATCCGAAATATCTGTTTTCATATTCCACAGAAATAAGGCTAGCAAAGAGATCCACGAAATAGAGATGTAACTCTGTGAGATGAATTCACAGAACACTAAGCAGTTTCTCAGAAAGCTTCTTTCCAGATTTCATCTGAGGATATTTCCTTTTTCACCATAGCCCTCTATGGGCTTCCAAATATCACTTTGCCAATTCCACAAGAACTGTCTTAGTGAAAGGCTTCTTGAGGGGAAAGCTGTAACTCTGTGAGGTGATTTCACAGAACACAAAGTAGTTTCTCAGAAAGCTTCTTTCTCTTTGTTATCGCAGGATATTTCCTTTGGCCCTATAGTCTTCAAAGGGATCCGAAATATCTGTTCTCAGATTCCACAGAAATAAGGCTAGCAAAGAGATCCACGAAATACAGATGTAACTCTGTGAGATGAATTAACAGAACACTTAGCAGTTTCTCAGAAAGCTTCTTTCCAGATTTCATCTGAGGATATTTCCTTTTTCACCATAGCCCTCTATGGGCTTCGAAATATCACTTTGCCAATTCCACAAGAACTGTCTTAGCGAAAGGCTTCTTGAGGGGAAAGCTGTAACTCTGTGAGATGATTTCACAGAACACAAAGAAGTTTCTCAGAAAGCTTCTTTCTCTTTGTTATCGCAGGGTATTTCCTTTGGCCCTATAGTCTTCACAGGGATCCGAAATATCTGTTCCCAGATTC
Organism: Macaca nemestrina; assembly: GCF_043159975.1. Lineage (NCBI taxonomy): Eukaryota > Metazoa > Chordata > Mammalia > Primates > Cercopithecidae > Macaca > Macaca nemestrina. Next base: position 93,147,035 of record NC_092125.1, read on the forward strand.
CACAGAAATAAGGCTAGCAAAGAGATGCACGAAATACAGATGTAACTCTGTGAGATGAATTAACAGAACACTAAGCAGTTTCTCAGAAAGCTTCTTTCCAGATTTCATCTGAGGATATTTCCTTTTTCACCATAGCCCTCTATGGGCTTCCAAATATCACTTTGCCAATTCCACAAGAACTGTCTTAGCGAAAGGCTTCTTGAGGGGAAAGCTGTAACTCTGTGAGATGATTTCACAGAACACAAAGAAGTTTCTCAGAAAGCTTCTTTCTCTTTGTTATCGCAGGATATTTCCTTTCGCCCTATAGTCTTCAAAGGGATCCGAAATATCTGTTCTCAGATTCCACAGAAATAAGGCTAGCAAAGAGCTCCACGAAATACAGATGTAACTCTGTGAGATGAATTAACAGAACACTAAGCAGTTTCTCAGAAAGCTTCTTTCCAAATTTCATCTGAGGATATTTCCTTTTTCACCATAACCCTCTATAGGCTTCCAAATATCTCTTTGCCAATTTCACAAGAACTGTCTTAGTTAAAGGCTTCTTGAGGCGAAAGCTGTAACTCTGTGAGATGATTTCACAGAACACAGAGAAGTTTCTCAGAATGCTTCTTTCTCTTTGTTATCGGAGGATATTTCCTTTGGCCCTATAGTCTTCAAAGGGATCCGAATTATCTGTTCTCAGATTCCACAGAAATAAGGCTAGCAAAGAGATCCACGAATTACAGATGTAACTCTGTGAGATGAATTCACAGAACACTAAGCAGTTTCTCAGAAAGCTTCTTTCCAGATTTCATCTGAGGATATTTCCTTTTTCACCATAGCCCTCTATGGGCTTCCAAATATCACTTTGCCAATTCCACAAGAACTGTCTTAGCGAAAGGCTTCTTGAGGGGAAAGCTGTAACTCTGTGAGATGATTTCACAGAACACAAAGAAGTTTCTCAGAAAGCTTCTTTCTCTTTGTTATCGCAGGATATTTCCTTTGGCCCTATAGTCTTCAAAGGGATCCGAAATATCTTTTCTCAGATTCCACAGAAATAAGGCTAGCAAAGAGATCCACGAAATACACATGTAACCCTGTGAGATGAATTAACAGAACACTAAGCAGTTTCTCAGAAAGCTTCTCTCCAGATTTCATCTGAGGATATTTCCTTTTTCACCATAGCCCTCTATGGGCTTCCAAATATCACTTTGCCAACTCCACAAGAACTGTCTTAGCAAAAGGCTTCTTGAGGGGAAAGCTGAAACTCCGTGAGATGATTTCACAGAACACAAAGAAGTTTCTCAGAAAGCTTCTTTCTCTTTGTTATCGGAGGATATTTCCTTTGGCCCTATAGTCTTCAAAGGGATCCGAAATATCTGTTCTGAGATTCCACAGAAATAAGGCTAGCAAAGAGATCCACGAAATACAGATGTAACTCTGTGAGATGAATTAACAGAACACTAAGCAGTTTCTCAGAAAGCTTCTTTCCAGATTTCATCTGAGGATAATTCCTTTTTCACCATAGCCCTCTATGGGCTTCCAAATATCACTTTGCCAATTCCACAAGAACTGTCTTAGCGAAAGGCTTCTTGAGGGGAAAGCTGTAACTCTGTGAGATGATTTCACAGAACACAAAGAAGTTTCTCAGAAAGCTTCTTTCTCTTTGTTATCGGAGGATATTTCCTTTGGCCCTATAGTCTTCATAGGGATCCGAAATATCTTTTCTCAGATTCCAGAGAAATAAGGCTAGCAAAGAGATCCACGAAATACACATGTAACTCTGTGAGATGAATTCACAGAACACTAAGCAGTTTCTCAGAAAGCTTCTTTCCAGATTTCATCTGAGGATATTTCCTTTTTCACCATAGCCCTCTATGGGCTTCCAAATATCACTTTGCCAATTCCACAAGAACTGTCTTAGCGAAAGGCTTCTTGAGGGGAAAGCAGTAACTCTGTGAGATGATTTCACAGAACACAAAGAAGTTTCTCAGAAAGCTTCTTTCTCTTTGTTATCGGAGGATATTTCCTTTGGCCCTATAGTCTTCATAGGGATCCGAAATATCTTTTCTCAGATTCCACAGAAATAAGGCTAGCAAAGAGATCCACGAAATACACATGTAACTCTGTGAGATGAATTCACAGAACACTAAGCAGTTTCTCAGAAAGCTTCTTTCCAGATTTCATCTGAGGATATTTCCTTTTTCACCATAGCCCTCTATGGGCTTCCAAATATCTCTTTGCCAATTTCACAAGAACTGTCTTGGTTAAAGGCTTCTTGAAGGGAAAGCTGTAACTCTGTGAGATGATTTCACAGAACACAAAGAAGTTTCTCAGAATGCTTTTTTCTCTTTGTTATCAGGGGATATTTCCTTTGGCCCTATAGGCTTCAAAGGGATCCGAAATATCTGTTTTCAGATTCCACAGAAATAAGGCTAGCAAAGAGATCCACGAAATAGAGATGTAACTCTGTGAGATGAATTCACAGAACACTAAGCAGTTTCTCAGAAAGCTTCTTTCCAGATTTCATCTGAGGATATTTCCTTTTTCACCATAGCCCTCTATGGGCTTCCAAATATCACTTTGCCAATTCCACAAGAACTGTCTTAGTGAAAGGCTTCTTGAGGGGAAAGCTGTAACTCTGTGAGGTGATTTCACAGAACACAAAGTAGTTTCTCAGAAAGCTTCTTTCTCTTTGTTATCGCAGGATATTTCCTTTGGCCCTATAGTCTTCAAAGGGATCCGAAATATCTGTTCTCAGATTCCACAGAAATAAGGCTAGCAAAGAGATCCACAAAATACAGATGTAACTCTGTGAGATGAATTAACAGAACACTTAGCAGTTTCTCAGAAAGCTTCTTTCCAGATTTCATCTGAGGATATTTCCTTTTTCACCATAGCCCTCTATGGGCTTCGAAATATCACTTTGCCAATTCCACAAGAACTGTCTTAGCGAAAGGCTTCTTGAGGGGAAAGCTGTAACTCTGTGAGATGATTTCACAGAACACAAAGAAGTTTCTCAGAAAGCTTCTTTCTCTTTGTTATCGCAGGGTATTTCCTTTGGCCCTATAGTCTTCACAGGGATCCGAAATATCTGTTCCCAGATTCCACAGAAATAAGGCTAGCAAAGAGATGCACGAAATACAGATGTAACTCTGTGAGATGAATTAACAGAACACTAAGCAGTTTCTCAGAAAGCTTCTTTCCAGATTTCATCTGAGGATATTTCCTTTTTCACCATAGCCCTCTATGGGCTCCCAAATATCACTTTGCCAATTCCACAAGAACTGTCTTAGCGAAAGGCTTCTTGAGGGGAAAGCTGTAACTCTGTGAGATGATTTCACAGAACACAAAGAAGTTTCTCAGAAAGCTTCTTTCTCTTTGTTATCGCAGGATATTTCCTTTCGCCCTATAGTCTTCAAAGGGATCCGAAATATCTGTTCTCAGATTCCACAGAAATAAGGCTAGCAAAGAGATCCACGAAATACAGATGTAACTCTGTGAGATGAATTAACAGAACACTAAGCAGTTTCTCAGAAAGCTTCTTTCCAGATTTCATCTGAGGATATTTCCTTTTTCACCATAGCCCTCTATGGGCTTCCAAATATCACTTTGCCAATTCCACAAGAACTGTCTTAGCGAAAGGCTTCTTGAGGGGAAAGCTGTAACTCTGTGAGATGAATTCACAGAACACAAAGAAGTTTCTCAGAAAGCTCCTTTTCTTTGTTTTCGCAGGATATTTCCTTTGGCCCTATAGTCTTCAAAGGGATCCGAAATATCTGTTCCCAGATTCCACAGAAATAAGGCTAGCAAAGAGATCCACGAAATACAGATTTAACTGTGTGAGATGAATTAACAGAACACTAAGCAGATTCTCAGAAAGCTTCTTTCCAGATTTCATCTGAGGATATTTCCTTTTTCACCATAGCCCTCTATGGGCTTCCAAATATCACGTTGCCATTTCCACAAGAACTGTCTTAGCGAAAGGCTTCTTGAGGGGAAAGCTGTAACTCTGTGAGATGATTTCACAGAACACAAAGAAGTTTCTCAGAAAGCTTCTTTCTCTTTGTTATCGGAGGATATTTCCTTTGGCCCTATAGTCTTCATAGGGATCCGAAATATCTTTTCTCAGATTCCACAGAAATAAGGCTAGTAAAGAGCTCCACGAAATACAGATGTAACTCTGTGAGATGAATTAACAGAACACTAAGCAGTTTCTCAGAAAGCTTCTTTCCAGATTTCATCTGAGGATATTTCCTTTTTCACCATAGCCCTCTATAGGCTTCCAAATATCTCTTTGCCAATTTCACAAGAACTGTCTTAGTTAAAGGCTTCTTGAGGGGAAAGCTAACTCTGTGAGATGATTTCACAGAACACAAAGAAGTTTCTCAGAAAGCTTCTTTCTCTTTGTTATCGGAGGATATTTCCTTTGGCCCTATAGTCTTCAAAGGGATCCGAAATATCTGTTCTCAGATTCCACAGAAATAAGGCTAGCAAAGAGCTCCACGAAATACAGATGTAACTCTGTGAGATGAATTAACAGAACACTAAGCAGTTTCTCAGAAAGCTTCTTTCCAAATTTCATCTGAGGATATTTCCTTTTTCACCATAACCCTCTATAGGCTTCCAAATATCTCTTTGCCAATTTCACAAGAACTGTCTTAGTTAAAGGCTTCTTGAGGCGAAAGCTGTAACTCTGTGAGATGATTTCACAGAACACAGAGAAGTTTCTCAGAATGCTTCTTTCTCTTTGTTATCGGAGGATATTTCCTTTGGCCCTATAGTCTTCAAAGGGATCCGAATTATCTGTTCTCAGATTCCACAGAAATAAGGCAAGCAAAGAGATCCACGAATTACAGATGTAACTCTGTGAGATGAATTCACAGAACACTAAGCAGTTTCTCAGAAAGCTTCTTTCCAGATTTCATCTGAGGATATTTCCTTTTTCACCATAGCCCTCTATGGGCTTCCAAATATCACTTTGCCAATTCCACACGAACTGTCTTAGCGAAAGGCTTCTTGAGGGGAAAGCTGTAACTCTGTGAGATGATTTCACAGAACACAAAGAAGTTTCTCAGAAAGCTTCTTTCTCTTTGTTATCGCAGGATATTTCCTTTGGCCCTATAGTCTTCAAAGGGATCCGAAATATCTTTTCTCAGATTCCACAGAAATAAGGCTAGCAAAGAGATCCACGAAATACACATGTAACCCTGTGAGATGAATTAACAGAACACTAAGCAGTTTCTCAGAAAGCTTCTCTCCAGATTTCATCTGAGGATATTTCCTTTTTCACCATAGCCCTCTATGGGCTTCCAAATATCACTTTGCCAACTCCACAAGAACTGTCTTAGCAAAAGGCTTCTTGAGGGGAAAGCTGAAACTCCGTGAGATGATTTCACAGAACACAAAGAAGTTTCTCAGAAAGCTTCTTTCTCTTTGTTATCGGAGGATATTTCCTTTGGCCCTATAGTCTTCAAAGGGATCCGAAATACCTGTTCTGAGATTCCACAGAAATAAGGCTAGCAAAGAGATCCACGAAATACAGATGTAACTCTGTGAGATGAATTAACAGAACACTAAGCAGTTTCTCAGAAAGCTTCTTTCCAGATTTCATCTGAGGATAATTCCTTTTTCACCATAGCCCTCTATGGGCTTCCAAATATCACTTTGCCAATTCCACAAGAACTGTCTTAGCGAAAGGCTTCTTGAGGGGAAAGCTGTAACTCTGTGAGATGATTTCACAGAACACAAAGAAGTTTCTCAGAAAGCTTCTTTCTCTTTGTTATCGGAGGATATTTCCTTTGGCCCTATAGTCTTCATAGGGATCCGAAATATCTTTTCTCAGATTCCAGAGAAATAAGGCTAGCAAAGAGATCCACGAAATACACATGTAACTCTGTGAGATGAATTCACAGAACACTAAGCAGTTTCTCAGAAAGCTTCTTTCCAGATTTCATCTGAGGATATTTCCTTTTTCACCATAGCCCTCTATGGGCTTCCAAATATCACTTTGCCAATTCCACAAGAACTGTCTTAGCGAAAGGCTTCTTGAGGGGAAAGCAGTAACTCTGTGAGATGATTTCACAGAACACAAAGAAGTTTCTCAGAAAGCTTCTTTCTCTTTGTTATCGGAGGATATTTCCTTTGGCCCTATAGTCTTCATAGGGATCCGAAATATCTTTTCTCAGATTCCACAGAAATAAGGCTAGCAAAGAGATCCACGAAATACACATGTAACTCTGTGAGATGAATTCACAGAACACTAAGCAGTTTCTCAGAAAGCTTCTTTCCAGATTTCATCTGAGGATATTTCCTTTTTCACCATAGCCCTCTATGGGCTTCCAAATATCTCTTTGCCAATTTCACAAGAACTGTCTTGGTTAAAGGCTTCTTGAAGGGAAAGCTGTAACTCTGTGAGATGATTTCACAGAACACAAAGAAGTTTCTCAGAATGCTTTTTTCTCTTTGTTATCAGGGGATATTTCCTTTGGCCCTATAGGCTTCAAAGGGATCCGAAATATCTGTTTTCATATTCCACAGAAATAAGGCTAGCAAAGAGATCCACGAAATAGAGATGTAACTCTGTGAGATGAATTCACAGAACACTTAGCAGTTTCTCAGAAAGCTTCTTTCCAGATTTCATCTGAGGATATTTCCTTTTTCACCATAGCCCTCTATGGGCTTCCAAATATCACTTTGCCAATTCCACAAGAACTGTCTTAGTGAAAGGCTTCTTGAGGGGAAAGCTGTAACTCTGTGAGGTGATTTCACAGAACACAAAGTAGTTTCTCAGAAAGCTTCTTTCTCTTTGTTATCGCAGGATATTTCCTTTGGCCCTATAGTCTTCAAAGGGATCCGAAATATCTGTTCTCAGATTCCACAGAAATAAGGCTAGCAAAGAGATCCACGAAATACAGATGTAACTCTGTGAGATGAATTAACAGAACACTTAGCAGTTTCTCAGAAAGCTTCTTTCCAGATTTCATCTGAGGATATTTCCTTTTTCACCATAGCCCTCTATGGGCTTCGAAATATCACTTTGCCAATTCCACAAGAACTGTCTTAGCGAAAGGCTTCTTGAGGGGAAAGCTGTAACTCTGTGAGATGATTTCACAGAACACAAAGAAGTTTCTCAGAAAGCTTCTTTCTCTTTGTTATCGCAGGGTATTTCCTTTGGCCCTATAGTCTTCACAGGGATCCGAAATATCTGTTCCCAGATTCCACAGAAATAAGGCTAGCAAAGAGATGCACGAAATACAGATGTAACTCTGTGAGATGAATTAACAGAACACTAAGCAGTTTCTCAGAAAGCTTCTTTCCAGATTTCATCTGAGGATATTTCCTTTTTCACCATAGCCCTCTATGGGCTTCCAAATATCACTTTGCCAATTCCACAAGAACTGTCTTAGCGAAAGGCTTCTTGAGGGGAAAGCTGTAACTCTGTGAGATGATTTCACAGAACACAAAGAAGTTTCTCAGAAAGCTTCTTTCTCTTTGTTATCGCAGGATATTTCCTTTCGCCCTATAGTCTTCAAAGGGATCCGAAATATCTGTTCTCAGATTCCACAGAAATAAGGCTAGCAAAGAGATCCACGAAATACAGATGTAACTCTGTGAGATGAATTCACAGAACACTAAGCAGTTTCTCAGAAAGCTTCTTTCCAGATTTCATCTGAGGATATTTCCTTTTTCACCATAGCCCTCTATGGGCTTCCAAATATCACTTTGCCAATTCCACAAGAACTGTTTTAGCGAAAGGCTTCTTGAGGGGAAAGCTGTAACTCTGTGAGATGATTTCACAGAACATGAAGAAGTTTCTAAGAAAGCTTCTTTCTCTTTGTTATCGGAGGATAATTCCTTTGGCCCTATAGTCTTCATAGGGATCCGAAATATCTTTTCTCAGATTCCACAGAAATAAGGCTAGCAAAGAGATCCACGAAATACACATGTAACTCTGTGAGATGAATTCACAGAACACTAAGCAGTTTCTCAGAAAGCTTCTTTCCAGATTTCATCTGAGGATATTTCCTTTTTCACCATAGCCCTCTATAGGCTTCCAAATATCTCTTTGCCAATTTCACAAGAACTGTCTTAGTTAAAGGATTCTTGAGGGGAAAGCTGTAACTCTGTGAGATGATTTCACAGAACACAAAGAAGTTTCTCAGAAAGCTTCTTTCTCTTTGTTATCGGAGGATATTTCCTTTGGCCCTATAGTCTTCAAAGGGATCCGAAATACCTGTTCTCAGATTCCACAGAAATAAGGCTAGCAAAGAGATACACGAAATACAGATGTAACTCTGTGAGATGAATTAACAGAACACTAAGCAGTTTCTCAGAAATCTTTCCAGATTTCATCTGAGGATATTTCCTTTTTCACCATAGCCCTCTATGGGCTTCCAAATATCACTTTGCCATTTCCACTAGAACTGTCTTAGCGAAAGGCTTCTTGAGGGGAAAGCTGTAACTCTGTGAGATGATTTCACAGAACACAAAGAAGTTTCTCAGAAAGCTTCTTTCTCTTTTTTATCGGAGGATATTTCCTTTGGCCCTATAGTCTTCATAGGGATCCGAAATATCTGTTCTCGGATTCCACAGAAATAAGGCTAGCAAAGAGATCCACGAAATACAGATGTAACTCTGTGAGATGAATTAACAGAACACTAAGCAGTTTCTCAGAAAGCTTCTTTCCAGATTTCATCTGAGGATATTTCCTTTTTCACCATAGCCCTCTATGGGCTTCCAAATATCACTTTGCCAATTCCACAAGAACTGTCTTAGCGAAAGGCTTCTTGAGGGGAAAGCTGTAACTCTGTGAGATGATTTCACAGAACACAAAGAAGTTTCTCAGAAAGCTTCTTTCTCTTTGTTATCAGAGGATATTTCCTTTGGCCCTATAGTCTTCATAGGGATCCGAAATATCTTTTCTCAGATTCCACAGAAATAAGGCTAGTAAAGAGCTCCACGAAATACAGATGTAACTCTGTGAGATGAATTAACAGAACACTAAGCAGTTTCTCAGAAAGCTTCTTTCCAGATTTCATCTGAGGATATTTCCTTTTTCACCATAGCCCTCTATAGGCTTCCAAATATCTCTTTGCCAATTTCACAAGAACTGTCTTAGTTAAAGGCTTCTTGAGGGGAAAGCTAACTCTGTGAGATGATTTCACAGAACACAAAGAAGTTTCTCAGAAAGCTTCTTTCTCTTTGTTATCGGAGGATATTTCCTTTGGCCCTATAGTCTTCAAAGGGATCCGAAATATCTGTTCTCAGATTCCACAGAAATAAGGCTAGCAAAGAGCTCCACGAAATACAGATGTAACTCTGTGAGATGAATTAACAGAACACTAAGCAGTTTCTCAGAAAGCTTCTTTCCAAATTTCATCTGAGGATATTTCCTTTTTCACCATAACCCTCTATAGGCTTCCAAATATCTCTTTGCCAATTTCACAAGAACTGTCTTAGTTAAAGGCTTCTTGAGGCGAAAGCTGTAACTCTGTGAGATGATTTCACAGAACACAGAGAAGTTTCTCAGAATGCTTCTTTCTCTTTGTTATCGGAGGATATTTCCTTTGGCCCTATAGTCTTCAAAGGGATCCGAATTATCTGTTCTCAGATTCCACAGAAATAAGGCTAGCAAAGAGATCCACGAATTACAGATGTAACTCTGTGAGATGAATTCACAGAACACTAAGCAGTTTCTCAGAAAGCTTCTTTCCAGATTTCATCTGAGGATATTTCCTTTTTCACCATAGCCCTCTATGGGCTTCCAAATATCACTTTGCCAATTCCACAAGAACTGTCTTAGCGAAAGGCTTCTTGAGGGGAAAGCTGTAACTCTGTGAGATGATTTCACAGAACACAAAGAAGTTTCTCAGAAAGCTTCTTTCTCTTTGTTATCGCAGGATATTTCCTTTGGCCCTATAGTCTTCAAAGGGATCCGAAATATCTTTTCTCAGATTCCACAGAAATAAGGCTAGCAAAGAGATCCACGAAATACACATGTAACCCTGTGAGATGAATTAACAGAACACTAAGCAGTTTCTCAGAAAGCTTCTCTCCAGATTTCATCTGAGGATATTTCCATTTTCACCATAGCCCTCTATGGGCTTCCAAATATCACTTTGCCAACTCCACAAGAACTGTCTTAGCAAAAGGCTTCTTGAGGGGAAAGCTGAAACTCTGTGAGATGATTTCACAGAACACAAAGAAGTTTCTCAGAAAGCTTCTTTCTCTTTGTTATCGGAGGATATTTCCTTTGGCCCTATAGTCTTCAAAGGGATCCGAAATATCTGTTCTCAGATTCCACAGAAATAAGGCTAGCAAAGAGATCCACGAAATACAGATGTAACTCTGTGAGATGAATTAACAGAACACTAAGCAGTTTCTCAGAAAGCTTCTTTCCAGATTTCATCTGAGGATAATTCCTTTTTCACCATAGCCCTCTATGGGCTTCCAAATATCACTTTGCCAATTCCACAAGAACTGTCTTAGCGAAAGGCTTCTTGAGGGGAAAGCTGTAACTCTGTGAGATGATTTCACAGAACACAAAGAAGTTTCTCAGAAAGCTTCTTTCTCATTGTTATCGGAGGATATTTCCTTTGGCCGTATAGTCTTCATAGGGATCCGAAATATCTTTTCTCAGATTCCACAGAAATAAGGCTAGCAAAGAGATCCACGAAATACACATGTAACTCTGTGAGATGAATTCACAGAACACTAAGCAGTTTCTCAGAAAGCTTCTTTCCAGATTTCATCTGAGGATATTTCCTTTTTCACCATAGCCCTCTATGGGCTTCCAAATATCTCTTTGCCAATTTCACAAGAACTGTCTTGGTTAAAGGCTTCTTGAAGGGAAAGCTGTAACTCTGTGAGATGATTTCACAGAACACAAAGAAGTTTCTCAGAATGCTTTTTTCTCTTTGTTTTCAGGGGATATTTCCTTTGGCCCTATAGGCTTCAAAGGGATCCGAAATATCTGTTTTCAGATTCCACAGAAATAAGGCTAGCAAAGAGATCCACGAAATAGAGATGTAACTCTGTGAGATGAATTCACAGAACACTAAGCAGTTTCTCAGAAAGCTTCTTTCCAGATTTCATCTGAGGATATTTCCTTTTTCACCATAGCCCTCTATGGGCTTCCAAATATCACTTTGCCAATTCCACAAGAACTGTCTTAGTGAAAGGCTTCTTGAGGGGAAAGCTGTAACTCTGTGAGGTGATTTCACAGAACACAAAGTAGTTTCTCAGAAAGCTTCTTTCTCTTTGTTATCGCAGGATATTTCCTTTGGCCCTATAGTCTTCAAAGGGATCCGAAATATCTGTTCTCAGATTCCACAGAAATAAGGCTAGCAAAGAGATCCACGAAATACAGATGTAACTCTGTGAGATGAATTAACAGAACACTTAGCAGTTTCTCAGAAAGCTTCTTTCCAGATTTCATCTGAGGATATTTCCTTTTTCACCATAGCCCTCTATGGGCTTCCAAATATCACTTTGCCAATTCCACAAGAACTGTCTTAGCGAAAGGCTTCTTGAGGGGAAAGCTGTAACTCTGTGAGATGATTTCACAGAACACAAAGAAGTTTCTCAGAAAGCTTCTTTCTCTTTGTTATCGCAGGGTATTTCCTTTGGCCCTATAGTCTTCACAGGGATCCGAAATATCTGTTCCCAGATTCCACAGAAATAAGGCTAGCAAAGAGATGCACGAAATACAGATGTAACTCTGTGAGATGAATTAACAGAACACTAAGCAGTTTCTCAGAAAGCTTCTTTCCAGATTTCATCTGAGGATATTTCCTTTTTCACCATAGCCCTCTATGGGCTTCCAAATATCACTTTGCCAATTCCACAAGAACTGTCTTAGCGAAAGGCTTCTTGAGGGGAAAGCTGTAACTCTGTGAGATGATTTCACAGAACACAAAGAAGTTTCTCAGAAAGCTTCTTTCTCTTTGTTATCGCAGGATATTTCCTTTCGCCCTATAGTCTTCAAAGGGATCCGAAATATCTGTTCTCAGATTCCACAGAAATAAGGCTAGCAAAGAGATCCACGAAATACAGATGTAACTCTGTGAGATGAATTCACAGAACACTAAGCAGTTTCTCAGAAAGCTTCTTTCCAGATTTCATCTGAGATTATTTCCTTTTTCACCATAGCCCTCTATGGGCTTCCAAATATCACTTTGCCAATTCCACAAGAACTGTCTTAGCGAAAGGCTTCTTGAGGGGAAAGCTGTAACTCTGTGAGATGATTTCACAGAACATGAAGAAGTTTCTAAGAAAGCTTCTTTCTCTTTGTTATCGGAGGATAATTCCTTTGGCCCTATAGTCTTCATAGGGATCCGAAATATCTTTTCTCAGATTCCACAGAAATAAGGCTAGCAAAGAGATCCACGAAATACACATGTAACTCTGTGAGATAAATTCACAGAACACTAAGCAGTTTCTCAGAAAGCTTCTTTCCAGATTTCATCTGAGGATATTTCCTTTTTCACCATAGCCCTCTATAGGCTTCCAAATATCTCTTTGCCAATTTCACAAGAACTGTCTTAGTTAAAGGATTCTTGAGGGGAAAGCTGTAACTCTGTGAGATGATTTCACAGAACACAAAGAAGTTTCTCAGAAAGCTTCTTTCTCTTTGTTATCGGAGGATATTTCCTTTGGCCCTATAGTCTTCAAAGGGATCCGAAATACCTGTTCTCAGATTCCACAGAAATAAGGCTAGCAAAGAGATACACGAAATACAGATGTAACTCTGTGAGATGAATTAACAGAACACTAAGCAGTTTCTCAGAAATCTTTCCAGATTTCATCTGAGGATATTTCCTTTTTCACCATAGCCCTCTATGGGCTTCCAAATATCACTTTGCCATTTCCACTAGAACTGTCTTAGCGAAAGGCTTCTTGAGGGGAAAGCTGTAACTCTGTGAGATGATTTCACAGAACACAAAGAAGTTTCTCAGAAAGCTTCTTTCTCTTTTTTATCGGAGGATATTTCCTTTGGCCCTATAGTCTTCATAGGGATCCGAAATATCTGTTCTCGGATTCCACAGAAATAAGGCTAGCAAAGAGATCCACGAAATACACTTGTAACTCTGTGAGATGAATTAACAGAACACTAAGCAGTTTCTCAGAAAGCTTCTTTCCAGATTTCATCTGAGGATATTTCCTTTTTCACCATAGCCCTCTATAGGCTTCCAAATATCGCTTTGCCAATTTCACAAGAACTGTCTTAGTTAAAGGCTTCTTGAGGGGAAAGCTGTAACTCTGTGAGATGATTTCACAGAACACAAAGAAGTTTCTCAGAAAGCTTCTTTCTCTTTGTTATCGGAGGATATTTCCTTTGGCCCTATAGTCTTCAAAGGGATCCGAAATATCTGTTCTCAGATTCCACAGAAATAAGGCTAGCAAAGAGATCCACGAAATACAGATGTAACTCTGTGTGATGAATTCACAGAACACTAAGCAGTTACTCAGAAAGCTTCTTTCCAGATTTCATCTGAGGATATTTCCTTTTTCACCATAGCCCCCTATGGGCTTCCAAATATCACTTTGCCAATTCCACAAGAACTGTCTTAACGAAAGGCTTCTTGAGGGGAAAGCTGTAACTCTGTGAGATGATTTCACAGAACACAAAGAGGTTTCTCAGAAAGCTTCTTTCTCTTTGTTATCGCAGGATATTTCCTTTGGCCCTATAGTCTTCAAAGGGATCCGAAATATCTTTTCTCAGATTCCACAGAAATAAGGCTAGCAAAGAGATCCATGAAATACACATGTAACCCTGTGAGATGAATTAACAGAACACTAAGCAGTTTCTCAGAAAGCTTCTTTCCAGATTTCATCTGAGGATATTTCCTTTTTCACCATAGCCCTCTATGGGCTTCCAAATATCACTTTGCCAATTCCACAAGAACTGTCTTAGCAAAAGGCTTCTTGAGTGGAAAGCTGAAACTCTGTGAGATGATTTCGCAGAACACAAAGAAGTTTCTCAGAAAGCTTCTTTCTCTTTGTTATCGGAGGATATTTCCTTTGGCCCTATAGTCTTCAAAGGGATCCGAAATATCTGTTCTCAGATTCCACAGAAATAAGGCTAGCAAAGAGATCCACGAAATACAGATGTAACTCTGTGAGATGAATTAACAGAACACTAAGCAGTTTCTCAGAAAGCTTCTTTCCAGATTTCATCTGAGGATATTTCCTTTTTCACCATAGCTCTCTATGGGCTTCCAAATATCACTTTGCCAATTCCACAAGAACTGTCTTAGCGAAAGGCTTCTTGAGGGGAAAGCTGTAACTCTGTGAGATGATTTCACAGAACACAAAGAAGTTTCTCAGAAAGCTTCTTTCTCTTTGTTATCGGAGGATATTTCCTTTGGCCCTATAGTCTTCAAAGGGATCCGAAATATCTGTTCTCAGATTCCACAGAAATAAGGCTAGCAAAGAGATCCACGAAATACAGATGTAACTCTGTGTGATGAATTCACAGAACACTAAGCAGTTTCTCAGAAAGCTTCTTTCCAGATTTCATCTGAGGATATTTCCATTTTCACCATAGCCCCCTATGGGCTTCCAAATATCACTTTGCCAATTCCACAAGAACTGTCTTAACGAAAGGCTTCTTGAGGGGAAAGCTGTAACTCTGTGAGATGATTTCACAGAACACAAAGAGGTTTCTCAGAAAGCTTCTTTCTCTTTGTTATCGCAGGATATTTCCTTTGGCCCTATAGTCTTCAAAGGGATCCGAAATATCTTTTCTCAGATTCCACAGAAATAAGGCTAGCAAAGAGATCCATGAAATACACATGTAACCCTGTGAGATGAATTAACAGAACACTAAGCAGTTTCTCAGAAAGCTTCTTTCCAGATTTCATCTGAGGATATTTCCTTTTTCACCATAGCCCTCTATGGGCTTCCAAATATCATTTTGCCAATTCCACAAGAACTGTCTTAGCAAAAGGCTTCTTGAGGGGAAAGCTGAAACTCTGTGAGATGATTTCACAGAACACAAAGAAGTTTCTCAGAAAGCTTCTTTCTCTTTGTTATCGGAGGATATTTCCTTTGGCCCTATAGTCTTCAAAGGGATCCGAAATATCTGTTCTCAGATTCCACAGAAATAAGGCTAGCAAAGAGATCCACGAAATACAGATGTAACTCTGTGAGATGAATTAACAGAACACTTAGCAGTTTCACAGAAAGCTTCTTTCCAGATTTCATCTGAGGATATTTCCTTTTTCACCAAAGCCCTCTATGGGCTTCCAAATATCACTTTGCCAATTCCACAAGAACTGTCTTAGCGAAAGGCTTCTTGAGGGGAAAGCTGTAACTCTGTGAGATGATTTCACAGAACACAAAGAAGTTTCTCAGAAAGCTTCTTTCTCTTTGTTATCGGAGGATATTTCCTTTGGCCCTATAGTCTTCATAGGGATCCGAAATATCTTTTCTCAGATTCCACAGAAATAAGGCTAGCAAAGAGCTCCACGAAATACACTTGTAACTCTGTGAGATGAATTAACAGAACACTTAGCAGTTTCTCAGAAAGCTTCTTTCCAGACTTCATCTGAGGATATTTCCTTTTTCAACATAGCCCTCTATAGGCTTCCAAATATCTCTTTGCCAATTTCACAAGAACTGTCTTAGTTAAAGGCTTCTTGAGGGGAAAGCTGTAACTCTGTGAGATGATTTCACAGAACACAAAGAAGTTTCTCAGAAAGCTTCTTTCTCTTTGTTATCGGAGGATATTTCCTTTGGCCCTATAGTCTTCAAAGGGATCCGAAATATCTGTTTTCAGATTCCACAGAAATAATGCTAGCAAAGAGATCCACGAAATACAGATGTAACTCTATGAGATGAATTAACAGAACACTTAGCAGTTTCTCAGAAAGCTTCTTTCCAGATTTCATCTGAGGATATTTCCTTTTTCACCATAGCCCTCTATGGGCTTCCAAATATCACTTTGCCAATTCCACAAGAACTGTCTTAGCGAAAGGCTTCTTCAGGGGAAAGCTGTAACTCTGTGAGATGATTTCACAGAACACAAAGAAGTTTCTCAGAAAGCTTCTTTCTCTTTGTTATCGCAGGATATTTCCTTTGGCCCTGTAGTCTTCACAGGGATCCGAAATATCTGTTCCCAGATTCCACAGAAATAAGGCTAGCAAAGAGATCCACGAAATACAGATGTAACTCTGTGAGATGAATTAACAGAACACTAAGCAGTTTCTCAGAAAGCTTCTTTCCAGATTTCATCTGAGGATATTTCCTTTTTCACCATAGCTCTCTATGGGCTTCCAAATATCACTTTGCCAATTCCACATGAACTGTCTTAGCGAAAGGCTTCTTGAGGGGAAAGCTGTAACTCTGTGAGATGATTTCACAGAACACAAAGAAGTTTCTCTGAAAGCTTCTTTCTCTTTGTTATCGGAGGATATTTCCTTTGGCCCTATAGTCTTCAAAGGGATCCGAAATATCTGTTCTCAGATTCCACAGAAATAAGGCTAGCAAAGAGATCCATGAAATACACATGTAACCCTGTGAGATGAATTAACAGAACACTAAGCAGTTTCTCAGAAAGCTTCTTTCCAGATTTCATCTGAGGATATTTCCTTTTTCACCATAGCCCTCTATGGGCTTCCAAATATCATTTTGCCAATTCCACAAGAACTGTCTTAGCAAAAGGCTTCTTGAGGGGAAAGCTGAAACTCTGTGAGATGATTTCACAGAACACAAAGAAGTTTCTCAGAAAGCTTCTTTCTCTTTGTTATCGGAGGATATTTCCTTTGGCCCTATAGTCTTCAAAGGGATCCGAAATATCTGTTCTCAGATTCCACAGAAATAAGGCTAGCAAAGAGATCCACGAAATACAGATGTAACTCTGTGAGATGAATTAACAGAACACTTAGCAGTTTCACAGAAAGCTTCTTTCCAGATTTCATCTGAGGATATTTCCTTTTTCACCAAAGCCCTCTATGGGCTTCCAAATATCACTTTGCCAATTCCACAAGAACTGTCTTAGCGAAAGGCTTCTTGAGGGGAAAGCTGTAACTCTGTGAGATGATTTCACAGAACACAAAGAAGTTTCTCAGAAAGCTTCTTTCTCTTTGTTATCGGAGGATATTTCCTTTGGCCCTATAGTCTTCATAGGGATCCGAAATATCTTTTCTCAGATTCCACAGAAATAAGGCTAGCAAAGAGCTCCACGAAATACACTTGTAACTCTGTGAGATGAATTAACAGAACACTAAGCAGTTTCTCAGAAAGCTTCTTTCCAGACTTCATCTGAGGATATTTCCTTTTTCACCATTGCCCTCTATAGGCTTCCAAATATCTCTTTGCCAATTTCACAAGAACTGTCTTAGTTAAAGGCTTCTTGAGGGGAAAGCTGTAACTCTGTGAGATGATTTCACAGAACACAAAGAAGTTTCTCAGAAAGCTGCTTTCTCTTTGTTATCGGAGGATATTTCCTTTGGCCCTATAGTCTTCAAAGGGATCCGAAATATCTGTTTTCAGATTCCACAGAAATAAGGCTAGCAAAGAGATCCACGAAATACAGATGTAACTCTATGAGATGAATTAACAGAACACTTAGCAGTTTCTCAGAAAGCTTCTTTCCAGATTTCATCTGAGGATATTTCCTTTTTCACCATAGCCCTCTATGGGCTTCCAAATATCACTTTGCCAATTCCACAAGAACTGTCTTAGCGAAAGGCTTCTTGAGGGGAAAGCTGTAACTCTGTGAGATGATTTCACAGAACACAAAGAAGTTTCTCAGAAAGCTTCCTTCTCTTTGTTATCGCAGGATATTTCCTTTGGCCCTGTAGTCTTCACAGGGATCCGAAATATATGTTCCCAGATTCCACAGAAATAAGGCTAGCAAAGAGATCCACGAAATACAGATGTAACTCTGTGAGATGAATTAACAGAACACTAAGCAGTTTCTCAGAAAGCTTCTTTCCAGATTTCATCTGAGGATATTTCCTTTTTCACCATAGCTCTCTATGGGCTTCCAAATATCACTTTGCCAATTCCACAAGAACTGTCTTAGCGAAAGGCTTCTTGAGGGGAAAGCTGTAACTCTGTGAGATGATTTCACAGAACACAAAGAAGTTTCTCAGATATCTTCTTTCTCTTTGTTATCGGAGGATATTTCCTTTGGCCCTATAGTCTTCAAAGGGATCCGAAATATCTGTTCTCAGATTCCACAGAAACAAGGCTAGCAAAGAGATCCACGAAATACACATGTAACCCAGTGAGATGAATTAACAGAACACTAAGCAGTTTCTCAGAAAGCTTCTTTTCAGATTTCATCTGAGGATATTTCCTTTTTCACCATAGCCCTCTATGGGCTTCCAAATATCACTTTGCCAATTCCACAAGAACTGTCTTAGCAAAAGGCTTCTTGAGGGGAAAGCTGTAACTCTGTGAGATGATTTCATAGAACACAAAGAAGGTTCTCAGAAAGCTTCTTTCTCTTTGTTATTGGAAGATATTTCCTTTGGCCCTATAGTCTTCAAAGGGATCCGAAATATCTGTTCTCAGATTCCACAGAAATAAGGCTAGCAAAGAGATCCACGAAATACAGATGTAACTCTGTGAGATGAATTAACAGAACACTTAGCAGTTTCTCAGAAAGCTTCTTTCCAGATTTCATCTGAGGATATTTCCTTTTTCAGCATAGCCCTCTATGGGCTTCCAAATATCACTTTGCCAATTCCACAAGAACTGTCTTAGCGAAAGGCTTCTTGAGGGGAAAGCTGTAACTCTGTGAGATGATTTCACAGAACACAAAGAAGTTTCTCAGAAAGCTTCTTTCTCTTTGTTATCGGAGGATATTTCCTTTGGCCCTATAGTCTTCAAAGGGATCCGAAATATCTGTTCTCAGATTCCACAGAAATAAGGCTAGCAAAGAGATCCACGAAATACAGATGTAACTCTGTGAGATGAATTAACAGAACACTAAGCAGTTTCTCAGAAATCTTCTTTCCAGATTTCATCTGAGGATATTTCCTTTTTCACCATAGCCCTCTATGGGCTTCCAAATATCACGTTGCCATTTCCACAAGAACTGTCTTAGCGAAAGGCTTCTTGAGGGGGAAGCTGTAACTCTGTGAGATGATTTCACAGAACACAAAGAAGTTTCTCAGAAAGCTTCTTTCTCTTTTTTATCGGAGGATATTTCCTTTGGCCCTATAGTCTTCATAGGGATCCGAAATATCTGTTCTCGGATTCCACAGAAATAAGGCTAGCAAAGAGATCCACGAAATACACTTGTAACTCTGTGAGATGAATTAACAGAACACTAAGCAGTTTCTCAGAAAGCTTCTTTCCAGATTTCATCTGAGGATATTTCCTTTTTCACCATAGCCCTCTATAGGCTTCCAAATATCGCTTTGCCAATTTCACAAGAACTGTCTTAGTTAAAGGCTTCTTCGGGGGAAAGCTGTAACTCTGTGAGATGATTTCACAGAACACAAAGGAGTTTCTCAGAAAGCTTCTTTCTCTTTGTTATCGGAGGATATTTCCTTTGGCCCTATAGTCTTCAAAGGGATCCGAAATATCTGTTCTCAGATTCCACAGAAATAAGGCTAGCAAAGAGATCCACGAAATACAGATGTAACTCTGTGTGATGAATTCACAGAACACTAAGCAGTTTCTCAGAAAGCTTCTTTCCATATTTCATCTGAGGATATTTCCTTTTTCACCATAGCCCCCTATGGGCTTCCAAATATCACTTTGCCAATTCCACAAGAACTGTCTTAGCGAAAGGCTTCTTGAGGGGAAAGCTGTAACTCTGTGAGATGATTTCACAGAACACAAAGAAGTTTCTCAGAAAGCTTCTTTCTCTTTGTTATCGGAGGATATTTCCTTTGGCCCTATAGTCTTCATAGGGATCCGAAATATCTTTTCTCAGATTCCACAGAAATAAGGCTAGCAAAGAGCTCCACGAAATACACTTGTAACTCTGTGAGATGAATTAACAGAACACTTAGCAGTTTCTCAGAAAGCTTCTTTCCAGACTTCATCTGAGGATATTTCCTTTTTCACCATAGCCCTCTATAGGCTTCCAAATATCTCTTTGCCAATTTCACAAGAACTGTCTTAGTTAAAGGCTTCTTGAGGGGAAAGCTGTAACTCTGTGAGATGATTTCACAGAACACAAAGAAGTTTCTCAGAAAGCTTCTTTCTCTTTGTTATCGGAGGATATTTCCTTTGGCCCTATAGTCTTCAAAGGGATCCGAAATATCTGTTTTCAGATTCCACAGAAATAAGGCTAGCAAAGAGATCCACGAAATACAGATGTAACTCTATGAGATGAATTAACAGAACACTTAGCAGTTCTCAGAAAGCTTCTTTCCAGATTTCATCTGAGGATATTTCCTTTTTCACCATAGCCCTCTATGGGCTTCCAAATATCACTTTGCCAATTCCACAAGAAATGTCTTAGCGAAAGGCTTCTTGAGGGGAAAGCTGTAACTCTGTGAGATGATTTCACAGAACACAAAGAAGTTTCTCAGAAAGCTTCTTTCTCTTTGTTATCGCAGGATATTTCCTTTGGCCCTGTAGTCTTCACAGGGATCCGAAATATCTGTTCCCAGATTCCACAGAAATAAGGCTAGCAAAGAGATCCACGAAATACAGATGTAACTCTGTGAGATGAATTAACAGAACACTAAGTAGTTTCTCAGAAAGCTTCTTTCCAGATTTCATCTGAGGATATTTCCTTTTTCACCATAGCTCTCTATGGGCTTCCAAATATCACTTTGCCAATTCCACAAGAACTGTCTTAGCGAAAGGCTTCTTGAGGGGAAAGCTGTAACTCTGTGAGATGATTTCACAGAACACAAAGAAGTTTCTCAGATATCTTCTTTCTCTTTGTTATCGGAGGATATTTCCTTTGGCCCTATAGTCTTCAAAGGGATCCGAAATATCTGTTCTCAGATTCCACAGAAACAAGGCTAGCAAAGAGATCCACGAAATACAAATGTAACTCTGTGAGATGAATTAACAGAACACTTAGCAGTTTCTCAGAAAGCTTTTTTCCAGATTTCATCTGAGGATATTTCCTTTTTCACCATAGCCCTCTATGGGCTTCCAAATATCACTTTGCCAATTCCACAAGAACTGTCTTAGCGAAAGGCTTCTTGAGGGGAAAGCTGTAACTCTGTGAGATGATTTCCCAGAACACAAAGAAGTTTCTCAGAAAGCTTCTTTCTCTTTGTTATCAAGGGATATTTCCTTTGGCCCTATAGTCTTCACAGGGATCCGAAATATCTGTTCCCATATTCCACAGAAATAAGGCTAGCAAAGAGATGCACGAAATACAGATGTAACTCTGTGAGATGAATTAACAGAACACTAAGCAGTTTCTCAGAAAGCTTCTTTCCAGATTTCATCTGAGGATATTTCCTTTTTCACCATAGCCCTCTATGGGCTTCCAAATATCACTTTGCCAATTCCACAAGAACTGTCTTAGCGAAAGGCTTCTTGAGGGGAAAGCTGTAACTCTGTGAGATGATTTCAAAGAACACAAAGAAGTTTCTCAGAAAGCTTCTTTCTCTTTGTTATTGGAAGATATTTCCTTTGGCCCTATAGTCTTCAAAGGGATCCGAAATATCTGTTCTCAGATTCCACAGAAATAAGGCTAGCAAAGAGATCCACGAAATACAGATGTAACTCTGTGAGATGAATTAACAGAACACTTAGCAGTTTCTCAGAAAGCTTCTTTCCAGATTTCATCTGAGGATATTTCCTTTTTCACCATAGCCCTCTATGGGCTTCCAAATATCACTTTGCCAATTCCACAAGAACTGTCTTAGCGAAAGGCTTCTTGAGGGGAAAGCTGTAACTCTGTGAGATTATTTCACAGAACACAAAGAAGTTTCTCAGAAAGCTTCTTTCTCTTTGTTATCGGAGGATATTTCATTTGGCCCTATGGTCTTCACAGCGATCCGACATATCTGTTCCCAGATTCCACAGAAATAAGGCTAGCAAAGAGATCCACGAAATAGAGATGTAACTGTGTGAGATGAATTAACAGAACACTAAGCAGTTTCTCAGAAAGCTTCTTTCCAGATTTCATCTGAGGATATTTCCTTTTTCACCATAGCTCTCTATGGGCTTCCAAATATCACTTTGCCAATTCCACAAGAACTGTCTTAGCGAAAGGCTTCTTGAGGGGAAAGCTGTAACTCTGTGACATCATTTCACAGAACACAAAGAAGTTTCTCAGAAGGGTTCTTTCTCTTTGTTATCGCAGGATATTTCCTTTGGCCCTATAGTCTTCAAAGGGATCCGAAATATCTGTTCTCAGATTCCACAGAAATAAGGCTAGCAAAGAGATCCACGAAATACAGATGTAACTCTGTGAGATGAATTAACAGAACACTAAGCAGTTTCTCAGAAAGCTTCTTTCCAGATTTCAGCTGAGGATATTTCCTTTTTCACCATAGCCCTCTATGGGCTTCCAAATATCACTTTGCCAATTCCACAAGGACTGTCTTAGCGAAAGGCTTCTTGAGGGGAAAGCTGTAACTCTGTGAGATGATTTCACAGAACACAAAGAAGTTTCTCAGAAAGCTTCTTTCTCTTTGTTATCGGAGGATATTTCCTTTGGCCCTATAGTCTTCAAAGGGATCCGAAATATCTGTTCTCAGATTCCACAGAAATAAGGCTAGCAAAGAGATCCACGAAATACAGATGTAACTGTGTGAGATGAATTCACAGAACACTAAGCAGTTTCTCAGAAAGCTTCTTTCCAGATTTCATCTGAGGATATTTCCTTTTTCACCATAGCCCTCTATGGGCTTCCAAATATCACTTTGCCAATTACACAAGAACTGTCTTAGCGAAAGGCTTCTTGAGGGGAAAGCTGTAACTCTGTGAGATGATTTCACAGAACACAAAGAAGTTTCTCAGAAAGCTTCTTTCTCTTTGTTATCGGAGGATATTTCCTTGGGCCCTATAGTCTTCAAAGGGATCAGAAATATCTCTTTTCAGATTCCACAGAAATAAGGCTAGCAAAGAGATGCACGAAATACAGATGTAACTCTGTGAGATGAATTAACAGAACACTAAGCAGTTTCTCAGAAAGCTTCTTTCCAGATTTCATCTGAGGATATTTCCTTTTTCACCATAGCCGTTTATGGGCTTCCAAATATCACTTTGCCAATTCCACAAGAACTGTCTTAGCGAAAGGCTTCTTGAGGGGAAAGCTGTAACTCTGTGAGATGATTTCACAGAACACAATGAAGTTTCTCAGAAAGCTTCTTTCTCTTTGTTATCGCAGGATATTTCCTTTGGCCCTATAGTCTTCAAAGGGATCCGAAATATCTGTTCTCAGATTCTACAGAAATAAGGGTAGCAAAGAGCTCCACGAAATACAGATGTAACTCTGTGAGATGAATTCACAGAACACTAAGCAGTTTCTCAGAAAGCTTCTTTCCAGATTTCATCTGAGGATATTTCCTTTTTCACCATAGCCCTCTATGGGCTTCAAAATATCACTTTGCCAATTCCACAAGAACTGTCTTAGCGAAAGGCTTCTTGAGGGGAAAGCCGTAACTCTGTGAGATGATTTCACAGAACACAAAGAAGTTTCTCAGAAAGCTTCTTTCTCTTTGTTATCGCAGGATATTTCCATTGGCCCTATAGTCTTCAAAGGGATCCGAAATATCTGTTCCCAGATTCCACAGAAATAAGGCTAGCAAAGAGATCCACGAAATACAGATTTAACTGTGTGAGATGAATTAACAGAACACTAAGCAGATTCTCAGAAAGCTTCTTTCCAGATTTCATCTGAGGATATTTCCTTTTTCACCATAGCCCTCTATGGGCTTCCAAATATCACGTTGCCATTTCCAAAAGAACTGTCTTAGCGAAAGGCTTCTTGAGGGGAAAGCTGTAACTCTGTGAGATGATTTCACAGAACACAAAGAAGTTTCTCAGAAAGCTTCTTTCTCTTTGTTATCGCAGGATATTTCCTTTGGCCCTATAGTCTTCATAGGGATCCGAAATATCTTTTCTCAGATTCCACAGAAATAAGGCTAGTAAAGAGCTCCACGAAATACAGATGTAACTCTGTGAGATGAATTAACAGAACCCTAAGCAGTTTCTCAGAAAGCTTCTTTCCAGATTTCATCTGAGGATATTTCCTTTTTCACCATAGCCCTCTATAGGCTTCCAAATATCTCTTTGCCAATTTCACAAGAACTGTCTTGGTTAAAGGCTTCTTGAGGGGAAAGCTAACTCTGTGAGATGATTTCACAGAACACAAAGAAGTTTCTCAGAAAGCTTCTTTCTCTTTGTTATCGGAGGATATTTCCTTTGGCCCTATAGTCTTCAAAGGGATCCGAAATATCTGTTCTCAGATTCCACAGAAATAAGGCTAGCAAAGAGCTCCACGAAATACAGATGTAACTCTGTGAGATGAATTAACAGAACACTAAGCAGTTTCTCAGAAAGCTTCTTTCCAGATTTCATCTGAGGATATTTCCTTTTTCACCATAACCCTCTATAGGCTTCCAAATATCTCTTCGCCAATTTCACAAGAACTGTCTTAGTTAAAGGCTTCTTGAGGCGAAAGCTGTAACTCTGTGAGATGATTTCACAGAACACAGAGAAGTTTCTCAGAATGCTTCTTTCTCTTTGTTATCGGAGGATATTTCCTTTGGCCCTATAGTCTTCAAAGGTATCCGAATTATCTGTTCTCAGATTCCACAGAAATAAGGCTAGCAAAGAGATCCACGAATTACAGATGTAACTCTGTGAGATGAATTCACAGAACACTAAGCAGTTTCTCAGAAAGCTTCTTTCCAGATTTCATCTGAGGATATTTCCTTTTTCACCATAGCCCTCTATGGGCTTCCAAATATCACTTTGCCAATTCCACAAGAACTGTCTTAGCGAAAGGCTTCTTGAGGGGAAAGCTGTAACTCTGTGAGATGATTTCACAGAACACAAAGAAGTTTCTCAGAAAGCTTCTTTCTCTTTGTTATCGCAGGATATTTCCTTTGGCCCTATAGTCTTCAAAGGGATCCGAAATATCTGTTCTCAGATTCCACAGAAATAAGGCTAGCAAAGAGATCCACGAAATACACATGTAACCCTGTGAGATGAATTAACAGAACACTAAGCAGTTTCTCAGAAAGCTTCTCTCCAGATTTCATATGAGGATATTTCCTTTTTCGCCATAGCCCTCTATGGGCTTCCAAATATCACTTTGCCAACTCCACAAGAACTGTCTTAGCAAAAGGCTTCTTGAGGGGAAAGCTGAAACTCTGTGAGATGATTTCACAGAACACAAAGAAGTTTCTCAGAAAGCTTCTTTCTCTTTGTTATCGGAGGATATTTCCTTTGGCCCTATAGTCTTCAAAGGGATCCG
Organism: Macaca nemestrina; assembly: GCF_043159975.1. NCBI lineage: Eukaryota > Metazoa > Chordata > Mammalia > Primates > Cercopithecidae > Macaca > Macaca nemestrina. The sequence continues at coordinate 93,172,383 of NC_092125.1, forward strand.
AAATATCTGTTCTCAGATTCCACAGAAATAAGGCTAGCAAAGAGATCCACGAAATACAGATGTAACTCTGTGAGATGAATTCACAGAACACTTAGCAGTTTCTCAGAAAGCTTCTTTCCAGATTTCATCTGAGGATATTTCCTTTTTCACCATAGCCCTCTATGGGCTTCCAAATATCACTTTGCCAATTCCACAAGAACTGTCTTAGCGAAAGGCTTCTTGAGGGGAAAGCTGTAACTCTGTGAGATGATTTCACAGAACACAAAGAAGTTTCTCAGAAAGCTTCTTTCTCTTTGTTATCGGAGGATATTTCCTTTGGCCCTATAGTCTTCATAGGGATCCGAAATATCGTTTCTCAGATTCCAGAGAAATAAGGCTAGCAAAGAGATCCACGAAATACACATGTAATTCTGTGAGATGAATTCACAGAACACTAAGCAGTTTCTCAGAAAGCTTCTTTCCAGATTTCATCTGAGGATATTTCCTTTTTCACCATAGCCCTCTATGGGCTTCCAAATATCACTTTGCCAATTCCACAAGAAGTGTCTTAGCGAAAGGCTTCTTGAGGGGAAAGCAGTAACTCTGTGAGATGATTTCACAGAACACAAAGAAGTTTCTCAGAAAGCTTCTTTCTCTTTCTTATCGGAGGATATTTCCTTTGGCCCTATAGTCTTCATAGGGATCCGAAATATCTTTTCTCAGATTCCACAGAAATAAGGCTAACAAAGAGATCCACGAAATACACATGTAACTCTGTGAGATGAATTCACAGAACACTAAGCAGTTTCTCAGAAAGCTTCTTTCCAGATTTCATCTGAGGATATTTCCTTTTTCACCATAGCCCTCTATGGGCTTCCAAATATCTCTTTGCCAATTTCACAAGAACTGTCTTGGTTAAAGGCTTCTTGAAGGGAAAGCTGTAACTCTGTGAGATGATTTCACAGAACACAAAGAAGTTTCTCAGAAAGCTTTTTTCTCTTTGTTATCAGGGGATATTTCCTTTGGCCCTATAGGCTTCAAAGGGATCCGAAATATCTGTTTTCAGATTCCACAGAAATAAGGCTAGCAAAGAGATCCACGAAATAGAGATGTAACTCTGTGAAATGAATTCACAGAACACTAAGCAGTTTCACAGAAAGCTTCTTTCCAGATTTCATCTGAGGATATTTCCTTTTTCACCATAGCCCTCTATGGGCTTCCAAATATCACTTTGCCAATTCCACAAGAACTGTCTTAGCGAAAGGCTTCTTGAGGGGAAAGCTGTAACTCTGTGAGGTGATTTCACAGAACACAAAGAAGTTTCTCAGAAAGCTTCTTTCTCTTTGTTATCGCAGGATATTTCCTTTGGCCCTATAGTCTTCAAAGGGATCCGAAATATCTGTTCTCAGATTCTACAGAAATAAGGCTAGCAAAGAGCTCCACGAAATACAGATGTAACTCTGTGAGATGAATTTACAGAACACTAAGCAGTTTCTCAGAAAGCTTCTTTCCAGATTTCATCTGAGGATATTTCCTTTTTCACCATAGCCCTCTATGGGCTTCGAAATATCACATTGCCAATTCCACAAGAACTGTCTTAGCGAAAGGCTTCTTGAGGGGAAAGCCGTAACTCTGTGAGATGATTTCACAGAACACAAAGAAGTTTCTCAGAAAGCTTCTTTCTCTTTGTTATCGCAGGATATTTCCATTGGCCCTATAGTCTTCAAAGGGATCCGAAATATCTGTTCTCAGATTCCACAGAAATAAGGCTAGCAAAGAGATCCAAGAAATACAGATGTAACTCTGTGAGATGAATTCACAGAACACTAAGCAGTTTCTAAGAAAGCTTCTTTCCAGATTTCATCTGAGGATATTTCCTTTTTCACCATAGCCCTCTATGGGCTTCCAAATATCACTTTGCCAATTCCACAAGAACTATCTTAGCGAAAGGCTTCTTGAGGGGAAAGCTGTAACTCTGTGAGATGATTTCACAGAACACAAAGAAGTTTCTCAGAAAGCTTCTTTCTCTTTGTTTTCGCAGGATATTTCCTTTGGCCCTATAGTCTTCAAAGGTATCCGAAATATCTGTTCTCAGATTCCACAGAAATAAGGCTAGCAAAGAGATCCACGAAATACACATGTAACCCTGTGAGATGAATTAACAGAACACTAAGCAGTTTCTCAGAAAGCTTCTTTTCAGATTTCATCTGAGGATATTTCCTTTTTCACCATAGCCCTCTATGGGCTTCCAAATATCACTTTGCCAATTCCACAAGAACTGTCTTAGCAAAAGGCTTCTTGAGGGGAAAGCTGTAACTCTGTGAGATGATTTCATAGAACACAAAGAAGTTTCTCAGAAAGCTTCTTTCTCTTTGTTATTGGAAGATATTTCCTTTGGCCCTATAGTCTTCAAAGGGATCCGAAATATCTGTTCTCAGATTCCACAGAAATAAGGCTAGCAAAGAGATCCACGAAATATAGATGTAACTCTGTGAGATGAATTAACAGAACACTTAGCAGTTTCTCAGAAAGCTTCTTTCCAGATTTCATCTGAGGATATTTCCTTTTTCAGCATAGCCCTCTATGGGCTTCCAAATATCACTTTGCCAATTCCACAAGAACTGTCTTAGCGAAAGGCTTCTTGAGGGGAAAGCTGTAACTCTGTGAGATGATTTCACAGAACACAAAGAAGTTTCTCAGAAAGCTTCTTTCTCTTTGTTATCGGAGGATATTTCCTTTGGCCCTATAGTCTTCAAAGGGATCCGAAATATCTGTTCTCAGATTCCACAGAAATAAGGCTAGCAAAGAGATCCACGAAATACAGATGTAACTGTGTGAGATGAATTCACAGAACACTAAGCAGTTTCTCAGAAAGCTTCTTTCCAGATTTCATCTGAGGATATTTCCTTTTTCACCATAGCCCTCTATGGGCTTCCAAATATCACTTTGCCAATTACACAAGAACTGTCTTAGCGAAAGGCTTCTTGAGGGGAAAGCTGTAACTCTGTGAGATGATTTCACAGAACACAAAGAAGTTTCTCAGAAAGCTTCTTTCTCTTTGTTATCGGAGGATATTTCCTTTGGCCCTATAGTCTTCAAAGGGATCAGAAATATCTGTTTTCAGATTCCACAGAAAAAAGGCTAGCAAAGAGATGCACGAAATACAGATGTAACTCTGTGAGATGAATTAACAGAACACTAAGCAGTTTCTCAGAAAGCTTCTTTCCAGATTTCATCTGAGGATATTTCCTTTTTCAACATAGCCCTCTATGGGCTTCGAAATATCACTTTGCCAATTCCACAAGAACTGTCTTAGCGAAAGGCTTCTTGAGGGGAAAGCCGTAACTCTGTGAGATGATTTCACAGAACACAAAGAAGTTTCTCAGAAAGCTTCTTTCTCTTTGTTATCGCAGGATATTTCCATTGGCCCTATAGTCTTCAAAGGGATCCGAAATATCTGTTCTCAGATTCCACAGAAATAAGGCTAGCAAAGAGATCCACGAAATACAGATGTAACTCTGTGAGATGAATTAACAGAACACTAAGCAGTTTCTCAGAAAGCTTCTTTCCAGATTTCATCTGAGGATATTTCCTTTTTCACCATAGCCCTCTATGGGCTTCCAAATATCACTTTGCCAATTCCACAAGAACTGTCTTAGCGAAAGGCTTCTTGAGGAGAAAGCTGTAACTCTGTGAGATGAATTCACAGAACACAAAGAAGTTTCTCAGAAAGCTCCTTTTCTTTGTTTTCGCAGGATATTTCCTTTGGCCCTATAGTCTTCAAAGGGATCCGAAATATCTGTTCCCAGATTCCACAGAAATAAGGCTAGCAAAGAGATCCACGAAATACAGATTTAACTGTGTGAGATGAGTTAAGAGAACACTAAGCAGATTCTCAGAAAGCTTCTTTCCAGATTTCATCTGAGGATATTTCCTTTTTCACCATAGCCCTCTATGGGCTTCCAAATATCAAGTTGCCATTTCCACAAGAACTGTCTTAGCGAAAGGCTTCTTGAGGGGAAAGCTGTAACTCTGTGAGATGATTTCACAGAACACAAAGAAGTTTCTCAGAAAGCTTCTTTCTCTTTGTTATCGGAGGATATTTCCTTTGGCCCTATAGTCTTCATAGGGATCCGAAATATCTTTTCTCAGATTCCACAGAAATAAGGCTAGTAAAGAGCTCCACGAAATACAGATGTAACTCTGTGAGATGAATTAACAGAACACTAAGCAGTTTCTCAGAAAGCTTCTTTCCCGATTTCATCTGAGGATATTTCCTTTTTCACCATAGCCCTCTATAGGCTTCCAAATATCTCTTTGCCAATTTCACAAGAACTGTCTTAGTTAAAGGCTTCTTGAGGGGAAAGCTAACTCTGTGAGATGATTTCACAGAACACAAAGAAGTTTCTCAGAAAGCTTCTTTCTCTTTGTTATCGGAGGATATTTCCTTTGGCCCTATAGTCTTCAAAGGGATCCGAAATATCTGTTCTCAGATTCCACAGAAATAAGGCTAGCAAAGAGCTCCACGAAATACAGATGTAACTCTGTGAGATGAATTAACAGAACACTAAGCAGTTTCTCAGAAAGCTTCTTTCCAGATTTCATCTGAGGATATTTCCTTTTTCACCATAACCCTCTATAGGCTTCCAAATATCTCTTTGCCAATTTCACAAGAACTGTCTTAGTTAAAGGCTTCTTGAGGCGAAAGCTGTAACTCTGTGAGATGATTTCACAGAACACAGAGAAGTTTCTCAGAATGCTTCTTTCTCTTTGTTATCGGAGGATATTTCCTTTGGCCCTATAGTCTTCAAAGGGATCCGAATTATCTGTTCTCAGATTCCACAGAAATAAGGCTAGCAAAGAGATCCACGAATTACAGATGTAACTCTGTGAGATGAATTCACAGAACACTAAGCAGTTTCTCAGAAAGCTTCTTTCCAGATTTCACCTGAGGATATTTCCTTTTTCACCATAGCCCTCTATGGGCTTCCAAATATCACTTTGCCAATTCCACAAGAACTGTCTTAGCGAAAGGCTTCTTGAGGGGAAAGCTGTAACTCTGTGAGATGATTTCACAGAACACAAAGAAGTTTCTCAGAAAGCTTCTTTCTCTTTGTTATCGCAGGATATTTCCTTTGGCCCTATAGTCTTCAAAGGGATCCGAAATATCTTTTCTCAGATTCCACAGAAATAAGGCTAGCAAAGAGATCCACGAAATACACATGTAACCCTGTGAGATGAATTAACAGAACACTAAGCAGTTTCTCAGAAAGCTTCTCTCCAGATTTCATCTGAGGATATTTCCTTTTTCACCATAGCCCTCTATGGGCTTCCAAATATCACTTTGCCAACTCCACAAGAACTGTCTTAGCAAAAGGCTTCTTGAGGCGAAAGCTGAAACTCTGTGAGATGAGTTCACAGAACACAAAGAAGTTTCTCAGAAAGCTTCTTTCTCTTTGTTATCAGGGGATATTTCCTTTGGCCCTATAGGCTTCAAAGGGATCCGAAATATCTGTTTTCAGATTCCACAGAAATAAGGCTAGCAAAGAAATCCACGAAATAGAGATGTAACTCTGTGAGATGAATTCACAGAACACTAAGCAGTTTCTCAGAAAGCTTCTTTCCAGATTTCATCTGAGGATATTTCCTTTTTCACCATAGCCCTCTATGGGATTCCAAATATCACTTTGCCAATTCCACAAGAACTGTCTTAGCGAAAGGCTTCTTGAGGGGAAAGCTGTAACTCTGTGAGGTGATTTCACAGAACACAAAGTAGTTTCTCAGAAAGCTTCTTTCTCTTTGTTATCGCAGGATATTTCCTTTGGCCCTATAGTCTTCAAAGGGATCCGAAATATCTGTTCTCAGATTCCACAGAAATAAGGCTAGCAAAGAGATCCACGAAATACAGATGTAACTCTGTGAGATGAATTAACAGAACACTTAGCAGTTTCTCAGAAAGCTTCTTTCCAGATTTCATCTGAGGATATTTCCTTTTTCACCATAGCCCTCTATGGGCTTCGAAATATCACTTTGCCAATTCCACAAGAACTGTCTTAGCGAAAGGCTTCTTGAGGGGAAAGCTGTAACTCTGTGAGATGATTTCACAGAACATGAAGAAGTTTCTAAGAAAGCTTCTTTCTCTTTGTTATCGGAGGATAATTCCTTTGGCCCTATAGTCTTCATAGGGATCCGCAATATCTTTTCTCAGATTCCACAGAAATAAGGCTAGCAAAGAGATCCACGAAATACACATGTAACTCTGTGAGATGAATTCACAGAACACTAAGCAGTTTCTCAGAAAGCTTCTTTCCAGATTTCATCTGAGGATATTTCCTTTTTCACCATAGCCCTCTATAGGCTTCCAAATATCTCTTTGCCAATTTCACAAGAACTGTCTTAGTTAAAGGATTCTTGAGGGGAAAGCTGTAACTCTGTGAGATGATTTCACAGATCACAAAGAAGTTTCTCAGAAAGCTTCTTTCTCTTTGTTATCGGAGGATATTTCCTTTGGCCCTATAGTCTTAAAAGGGATCCGAAATATCTGTTCTCAGATTCCACAGAAATAAGGCTAGCAAAGAGATCCACGAAATACAGATGTAACTCTGTGAGATGAATTAACAGAACACTAAGCAGTTTCTCAGAAATCTTCTTTCCAGATTTCATCTGAGGATATTTCCTTTTTCACCATAGCCCTCTATGGGCTTCCAAATATCAGGTTGCCATTTCCACAAGAACTGTCTTAGCGAAAGGCTTCTTGAGGGGAAAGCTGTAACTCTGTGAGATGATTTCACAGAACACAAAGAAGTTTCTCAGAAAGCTTCTTTCTCTTTTTTATCGGAGGATATTTCCTTTGGCCCTATAGTCTTCATAGGGATCCGAAATATCTGTTCTCGGATTCCACAGAAATAAGGCTAGCAAAGAGATCCACGAAATACACTTGTAACTCTGTGAGATGAATTAACAGAACACTAAGCAGTTTCTCAGAAAGCTTCTTTCCAGATTTCATCTGAGGATATTTCCTTTTTCACCATAGCCCTCTATAGGCTTCCAAATATCGCTTTGCCAATTTCACAAGAACTGTCTTAGTTAAATGCTTCTTGAGGGGAAATCTGTAACTCTGTGAGATGATTTCACAGAACACAAAGAAGTTTCTCAGAAAGCTTCTTTCTCTTTGTTATCGGAGGATATTTCCTTTGGCCCTATAATCTTCAAAGGGATCCGAAATATCTGTTCTCAGATTCCACAGAAATAAGGCTAGCAAAGAGATCCACGAAATACAGATGTAACTCTGTGTGATGAATTCACAGAACACTAAGCAGTTTCTCAGAAAGCTTCTTTCCAGATTTCATCTGAGGATATTTCCTTTTTCACCATAGCCCCCTATGAGCTTCCAAATATCACTTTGCCAATTCCACAAGAACTGTCTTAACGAAAGGCTTCTTGAGGGGAAAGCTGTAACTCTGTGAGATGATTTCACAGAACACAAAGAGGTTTCTCAGAAAGCTTCTTTCTCTTTGTTATCGCAGGATATTTCCTTTGGCCCTATAGTCTTCAAAGGGATCCGAAATATCTTTTCTCAGATTCCACAGAAATAAGGCTAGCAAAAAGATCCATGAAATACACATGTAACCCTGTGAGATGAATTAACAGAACACTAAGCAGTTTCTCAGAAAGCTTCTTTCCAGATTTCATCTGAGGATATTTCCTTTTTCACCATAGCCATCTATGGGCTTCCAAATATCACTTTGCCAATTCCACAAGAACTGTCTTAGCAAAAGGCTTCTTGAGGGGAAAGCTGAAACTCTGTGAGATGATTTCACAGAACACAAAGAAGTTTCTCAGAAAGCTTCTTTCTCTTTGTTATCGGAGGATATTTCCTTTGGCCCTATAGTCTTCAAAGGGATCCGAAATATCTGTTCTCAGATTCCACAGAAATAAGGCTAGCAAAGAGATCCACGAAATACAGATGTAACTCTGTGAGATGAATTAACAGAACACTTAGCAGTTTCACAGAAAGCTTCTTTCCAGATTTCATCTGAGGATATTTCCTTTTTCACCAAAGCCCTCTATGGGCTTCCAAATATCACTTTGCCAATTCCACAAGAACTGTCTTAGCGAAAGGCTTCTTGAGGGGAAAGCTGTAACTCTGTGAGATGATTTCACAGAACACAAAGAAGTTTCTCAGAAAGCTTCTTTCTCTTTGTTATCGGAGGATATTTCCTTTGGCCCTATAGTCTTCATAGGGATCCGAAATATCTTTTCTCAGATTCCACAGAAATAAGGCTAGCAAAGAGCTCCACGAAATACACTTGTAACTCTGTGAGATGAATTAACAGAACACTTAGCAGTTTCTCAGAAAGCTTCTTTCCAGACTTCATCTGAGGATATTTCCTTTTTCACCATAGCCCTCTATAGGCTTCCAAATATCTCTTTGCCAATTTCACAAGAACTGTCTTAGTTAAAGGCTTCTTGAGGGGAAAGCTGTAACTCTGTGAGATGATTTCACAGAACACAAAGAAGTTTCTCAGAAAGCTTCTTTCTCTTTGTTATCGGAGGATATTTCCTTTGGCCCTATAGTCTTCAAAGGGATCCGAAATATCTGTTTTCAGATTCCACAGAAATAAGGCTAGCAAAGAGATCCACGAAATACAGATGTAACTCTCTGAGATGAATTAACAGAACACTTAGCAGTTTCTCAGAAAGCTTCTTTCCAGATTTCATCTGAGGATATTTCCTTTTTCACCATAGCCCTCTATGGGCTTCCAAATATCACTTTGCCAATTCCACAAGAACTGTCTTAGCGAAAGGCTTCTTGAGGGGAAAGCTGTAACTCTGTGAGATGATTTCACAGAACACAAAGAAGTTTCTCAGAAAGCTTCTTTCTCTTTATTATCGCAGGATATTTCCTTTGGCCCTGTAGTCTTCACAGGGATCCGAAATATCTGTTCCCAGATTCCACAGAAATAAGGCTAGCAAAGAGATCCACGAAATACAGATGTAACTCTGTGAGATGAATTAACAGAACACTAAGCAGTTTCTCAGAAAGCTTCTTTCCAGATTTCATCTGAGGATATTTCCTTTTTCACCATAGCTCTCTATGGGCTTCCAAATATCACTTTGCCAATTCCACAAGAACTGTCTTAGCGAAAGGCTTGTTGAGGGGAAAGCTGTAACTCTGTGAGATGATTTCACAGAACACAAAGAAGTTTCTCAGATATCTTCTTTCTCTTTGTTATCGGAGGATATTTCCTTTGGCCCTATAGTCTTCAAAGGGATCCGAAATATCTGTTTTCAGATTCCAGAGAAATAAGGCTAGCAAAGAGATCCACGAAATACAGATGTAACTCTGTGAGATGAATTCACAGAACACTAAGCAGTTTCTCAGAAAGCTTCTTTCCAGAGTTCATCTGAGGATATTTCCTTTTTCACCATAGCCCTCTATGGGCTTCCAAATATCACTTTGCCAATTCCACAAGAACTGTGTTAGCGAAAGGCTTCTTGAGGGGAAAGCTGTAACTCTGTGAGATGATTTCACAGAACACAAAGAAGTTTCTCAGAAAGCTTCTTTCTCTTTTTTATCGGAGGATATTTCCTTTGGCCCTATAGTCTTCATAGGGATCCGAAATATCTTTTCTCAGATTCCACAGAAATAAGGCTAGCAAAGAGATCCACGAAATACACATGTAACTCTGTGAGATGAATTCACAGAACACTAAGCAGTTTCTCAGAAAGCTTCTTTCCAGATTTCATCTGAGGATATTTCCTTTTTCACCAGAGCCCTCTATGGGCTTCCAAATATCTCTTTGCCAATTTCACAAGAACTGTCTTGGTTAAAGGCTTCTTGAAGGGAAAGCTGTAACTCTGTGAGATGATTTCACAGAACACAAAGAAGTTTCTCAGAAAGCTTTTTTCTCTTTGTTATCAGGGGATATTTCCTTTGGCCCTATAGGCTTCAAAGGGATCCGAAATATCTGTTTTCAGATTCCACAGAAATAAGGCTAGCAAAGAGATCCACGAAATACAGATGTAACTCTGTGAGATGAATTCACAGAACACTAAGCAGTTTCTCAGAAAGCTTCTTTCCAGATTTCATCTGAGGATATTTCCTTTTTCACCATAGCCCTCTATGGGCTTCCAAATACCACTTTGCCAATTCCACAAGAACTGTCTTAGCGAAAGGCTTCTTGAGGGGAAAGCTGTAACTCTGTGAGATGATTTCACAGAACACAAAGAAGTTTCTCAGAAAGCTTCTTTCTCTTTGTTATCGCAGGATATTTCCTTTGGCCCTATAGTCTTCAAAGGGATCCGAAATATCTGTTCTCAGATTCCACAGAAGAAAGGCTAGCAAAGAGATCCACGAAATACAGATGTAACTCTGTGAGATGAATTAACAGAACACTTAGCAGTTTCTCAGAAAGCTTCTTTCCAGATTTCATCTGAGGATATTTCCTTTTTCACCATAGCCCTCTATGGGCTTCCAAATATCACTTTGCCAATTCCACAAGAACTGTCTTAGCGAAAGGCTTCTTGAGGGGAAAGCTGTAACTCTGTGAGATGATTTCCCAGAACACAAAGAAGTTTCTCAGAAAGCTTCTTTCTCTTTGTTATCAAGGGATATTTCCTTTGGCCCTATAGTCTTCACAGGGATCCGAAATATCTGTTCCCAGATTCCACAGAAATAAGGCTAGCAAAGAGATGCACGAAATACAGATGTAACTCTGTGAGATGAATTAACAGAACACTAAGCAGTTTCTCAGAAAGCTTCTTTCCAGATTTCATCTGAGGATATTTCCTTTTTCACCATAGCCCTCTATGGGCTTCCAAATATCACTTTGCCAATTCCACAAGAACTGTCTTAGCGAAAGGCTTCTTGAGGGGAAAGCTGTAACTCTGTGAGATGATTTCACAGAACAGAAAGAAGTTTCTCAGAAAGCTTCTTTCTCTTTGTTATCGCAGGATATTTCCTTTGGCCCTATAGTCTTCAAAGGGATCCGAAATATCTGTTCTCAGATTCCACAGAAATAAGGCTAGCAAAGAGATCCACGAAATACACATGTAACTCTGTGAGATGAATTCACAGAACACTAAGCAGTTTCTCAGAAAGCTTCTTTCCAGATTTCATCTGAGGATATTTCCTTTTTCACCATAGCCCTCTATGGGCTTCCAAATATCACTTTGCCAATTCCACAAGAACTGTCTTAGCGAAAGGCTTCTTGAGGGGAAAGCTGTAACTCTGTGAGATGATTTCCCAGAACACAAAGAAGTTTCTCAGAAAGCTTCTTTCTCTTTGTTATCAAGGGATATTTCCTTTGGCCCTATAGTCTTCACAGGGATCCGAAATATCTGTTCCCAGATTCCACAGAAATAAGGCTAGCAAAGAGATGCACGAAATACAGATGTAACTCTGTGAGATGAATTAACAGAACACTAAGCAGTTTCTCAGAAAGCTTCTTTCCAGATTTCATCTGAGGATATTTCCTTTTTCACCATAGCCCTCTATGGGCTTCCAAATATCACTTTGCCAATTCCACAAGAACTGTCTTAGCGAAAGGCTTCTTGAGGGGAAAGCTGTAACTCGGTGAGATGATTTCACAGAACACAAAGAAGTTTCTCAGAAAGCTTCTTTCTCTTTGTTATCGCAGGATATTTCCTTTGGCCCTATAGTCTTCAAAGGGATCCGAAATATCTGTTCTCAGATTCCACAGAAATAAGGCTAGCAAAGAGATCCACGAAATACACATGTAACTCTGTGAGATGAATTCACAGAACACTAAGCAGTTTCTCAGAAAGCTTCTTTCCAGATTTCATCTGAGGATATTTCCTTTTTCACCATAGCCCTCTAGGGGCTTCCAAATATCACTTTGCCAATTCCACAAGAACTGTCTTAGCGAAAGGCTTCTTGAGGGGAAAGCTGTAACTCTGTGAGATGATTTCACAGAACACAAAGAAGATTCTCAGAAAGCTTCTTTCTCTTTTTTTTCGGAGGATATTTCCTTTGGCCCTATAGTCTTCATAGGGATCCGAAATATCTTTTCTCAGATTCCACAGAAATAAGGCTAGCAAAGAGATCCACGAAATACACATGTAACTCTGTGAGATGAATTCACAGAACACTAAGCAGTTTCTCAGAAAGCTTCTTTCCAGATTTCATCTGAGGATATTTCCTTTTTCACCAGAGCCCTCTATGGGCTTCCAAATATCTCTTTGCCAATTTCACAAGAACTGTCTTGGTTAAAGGCTTCTTGAAGGGAAAGCTGTAACTCTGTGAGATGATTTCACAGAACACAAAGAAGTTTCTCAGAAAGCTTTTTTCTCTTTGTTATCAGGGGATATTTCCTTTGGCCCTATAGGCTTCAAAGGGATCCGAAATATCTGTTTTCAGATTCCACAGAAATAAGGCTAGCAAAGAGATCCACGAAATACAGATGTAACTCTGTGAGATGAATTCACAGAACACTAAGCAGTTTCTCAGAAAGCTTCTTTCCAGATTTCATCTGAGGATATTTCCTTTTTCACCATAGCCCTCTATGGGCTTCCAAATATCACTTTGCCAATTCCACAAGAACTGTCTTAGCGAAAGGCTTCTTGAGGGGAAAGCTGTAACTCTGTGAGACGATTTCACAGAACACAAAGAAGTTTCTCAGAAAGCTTATTTCTCTTTGTTATCGCAGGATATTTCCTTTGGCCCTATAGTCTTCAAAGGGATCCGAAATAACTGTTCTCAGATTCCACAGAAGTAAGGCTAGCAAAGAGATCCACGAAATACAGATGTAACTCTGTGAGATGAATTAACAGAACACTTAGCAGTTTCTCAGAAAGCTTCTTTCCAGATTTCATCTGAGGATATTTCCTTTTTCACCATAGCCCTCTATGGGCTTCGAAATATCACTTTGCCAATTTCACAAGAACTGTCTTAGCGAAAGGCTTCTTGAGGGGAAAGCTGTAACTCTGTGAGATGATTTCACAGAACACAAGGAAGTTTCTCAGAAAGCTTCTTTCTCTTTATTATCGCAGGATATTTCCTTTGGCCCTATAGTCTTCACAGGGATCCGAAATATCTGTTCCCAGATTCCACAGAAATAAGGCTAGCAAAGAGATGCACGAAATACAGATGTAACTCTGTGAGATGAATTAACAGAACACTAAGCAGTTTCTCAGAAAGCTTCTTTCCAGATTTCATCTGAGGATATTTCCTTTTTCACCATAGCCCTCTATGGGCTTCCAAATATCACTTTGCCAATTCCACAAGGACTGTCTTAGCGAAAGGCTTCTTGAGGGGAAAGCTGTAACTCTGTGAGATGATTTCACAGAACACAAAGAAGTTTCTCAGAAAGCTTCTTTCTCTTTGTTATCGGAGGATATTTCCTTTGGCCCTATAGTCTTCAAAGGGATCCGAAATATCTGTTCTCAGATTCCACAGAAATAAGGCTAGCAAAGAGATCCACGAAATACAGATGTAACTCTGTGAGATGAATTCACAGAACACTAAGCAGTTTCTCAGAAAGCTTCTTTCCAGATTTCATCTGAGGATAATTCCTTTTTCACCATAGCCCTCTATGGGCTTCCAAATATCACTTTGCCAATTCCACAAGAACTGTCTTAGCGAAAGGCTTCTTGAGGGGTAAGCTGTAACTCTGTGAGATGATTTCACAGAACACAAAGAAGTTTCTCAGAAAGCTTCTTTCTCTTTGTTATCGCAGGATATTTCCTTTGGCCCTATAGTCTTCAAAGGGATCCGAAATATCTGTTCCCAGATTCCACAGAAATAAGGCTAGCAAAGAGATCCACGAAATACAGATTTAACTGTGTGAGATGAATTAACAGAACACTAAGCAGATTCTCAGAAAGCTTCTTTCCAGATTTCATCTGAGGATATTTCCTTTTTCACCATAGCTCTCTATGGGCTTCCAAATATCACGTTGCCATTTCCACAAGAACTGTCTTAGCGAAAGGCTTCTTGAGGGGAAAGCTGTAATTCTGTGAGATGATTTCACAGAACACAAAGAAGTTTCTCAGAAAGCTTCTTTCTCTTTGTTATCGGAGGATATTTCCTTTGGCCCTATAGTCTTCATAGGGATCCGAAATATCTGTTCTCAGATTCCACAGAAATAAGGCTAGCAAAGAGCTCCACGAAATACACTTGTAACTCTGTGAGATGAATTAAGAGAACACTAAGCAGTTTCTCAGAAAGCTTCTTTCCAGATTTCATCTGAGGATATTTCCTTTTTCACCATAGCCCTCTATAGGCTTCCAAATATCTCTTTGCCAATTTCACAAGAACTGTCTTAGTTAAAGGCTTCTTGAGGGGAAAGCTGTAACTCTGTGAGATGATTTCACAGAACACAAAGAAGTTTCTCAGAAAGCTTCTTTCTCTTTGTTATCGGAGGATATTTCCTTTGGCCCTATAGTCTTCAAAGGGATCCGAAATATCTGTTCTCAGATTCCACAGAAATAAGGCTAGCAAAGAGATCCACGAAATACAGATGTAACTCTGTGAGATGAATTCACAGAACACTAAGCAGTTTCTCAGAAAGCTTCTTTCCAGATTTCATCTGAGGATATTTCCTTTTTCACCATAGCCCTCTATGGGCTTCCAAATATCACTTTGCCAATTCCACAAGAACTGTCTTAGCGAAAGGCTTCTTGAGGGGAAAGCTGTAACTCTGTGAGATGATTTCACAGAACACAAAGAAGTTTCTCAGAAAGCTTCTTTCTCTTTGTTATCGCAGGATATTTCCTTTGGCCCTATAGTCTTCAAAGGGATCCGAAATATCTTTTCTCAGATTCCACAGAAATAAGGCTAGCACAGAGATCCACGAAATACACATGTAACCCTGTGAGATGAATTAACAGAACACTAAGCAGTTTCTCAGAAAGCTTCTTTCCAGATTTCATCTGAGGATATTTCCTTTTTCACCATAGCCCTCTATGGGCTTCCAAATATCACTTTGCCAATTCCACAAGAACTGTGTAAGCAAAAGGCTTCTTGAGGGGAAAGCTGAAACTCTGTGAGATGATTTCACAGAACACAAAGAAGTTTCTCAGAAAGCTTCTTTCTCTTTGTTATCGGAGGATATTTCCTTTGGCCCTATAGTCTTCAAAGGGATCCGAAATATCTGTTCTCAGATTCCACAGAAATAAGGCTAGCAAAGAGATCCACGAAATACAGATGTAACTCTGTGAGATGAATTAACAGAACACTAAGCAGTTTCTCAGAAAGCTTCTTTCCAGATTTCATCTGAGGATATTTCCTTTTTCACCATAGCCCTATATGGGCTTCCAAATATCACTTTGCCAATTCCACAAGAACTGTCTTAGCGAAAGGCTTCTTGAGGGGAAAGCTGTAACTCTGTGAGGTGATTTCAGAGAACACAAAGAAGTTTCTCAGAAAGCTTCTTTCTCTTTGTTATCGGAGGATATTTCCTTTGGCCCTATAGTCTTCATAGGGATCCGAAATATCTTTTCTCAGATTCCACAGAAATAAGGCTAGCAAAGAGCTCCACGAAACACACTTGTAACTCTTTGAGATGAATTAACAGAACACTAAGCAGTTTCTCAGAAAGCTTCTTTCCAGATTTCATCTGAGGATATTTCCTTTTTCACCTTAGCCCTCTATAGGCTTCCAAACATCTCTTTGCCAATTTCACAAGAACTGTCTTAGTTAAAGGCTTCTTGAGGGGAAAGCTGTAACTCTGTGAGATGATTTCACAGAACACAAAGAAGTTTCTCTGAAAGCTTCTTTCTCTTTGTTATCGGAGGATATTTCCTTTGGCCCTATAGTCTTCAAAGGGATCCGAAATATCTGTTCTCAGATTCCACAGAAATAAGGCTAGCAAAGAGATCCACGAAATACAGATGTAACTCTGTGAGATGAATTAACAAAACACTTAGCAGTTTCTCAGAAAGCTTCTTTCCAGATTTCATCTGAGGATATTTCCTTTTTCACCATAGCCCTCTATGGGCTTCCAAATATCACTTTGCCAATTCCACAAGAACTGTCTTAGCGAAAGGCTTCTTGAGGGGAAAGCTGTAACTCTGTGAGATGATTTCACAGAACATGAAGAAGTTTCTCAGAAAGCTTCCTTCTCTTTGTTATCGGAGGATATTTCCTTTGGCCCTATAGTCTTCATAGGGATCCGAAAAATCTTTTCTCAGATTCCACAGAAATAAGGCTAGCAAAGAGATCCACGAAATACACATGTAACTCTGTGAGGTGAATTCACAGAACACTAAGCAGTTTCTCAGAAAGCTTCTTTCCAGATTTCATCTGAGGATATTTCCTTTTTCACCATAGCCCTCTATAGGCTTCCAAATATCTCTTTGCCAATTTCACAAGAACTGTCCTAATTAAAGGCTTCTTGAGGGGAAAGCTGTAACTCTGTGAGATGATTTCACAGAACACAAAGAAGTTTCTCAGAAAGCTTCTTTCTCTTTGTTATCGGAGGATATTTCCTTTGGCCCTATAATCTTCAAAGGGATCTGAAATATCTGTTCTCAGATTCCACAGAAATAAGACTAGCAAAGAGATCCACGAAATACAGATGTAACTCTGTGAGATGAATTCACAGAACACTAAGCAGTTTCTCAGAAAGCTTCTTTCCAGATTTCATCTGAGGATATTTCCTTTTTCACCATAGCCCTCTATGGGCTTCCAAATATCACTTTGCCAATTCCACAAGAACTGTCTTAGCGAAAGGCTTCTTGAGGGGAAAGCTGTAACTCTGTGAGATGATTTCACAGAACACAAAGAAGTTTCTCAGAAAGCTTCTTTCTCTTTGTTATCGCAGGATATTTCCTTTGGCCCTATAGTCTTCAAAGGGATCCGAAATATCTGTTCCCAGATTCCACAGAAATAAGGCTAGCAAAGAGATCCACGAAATACAGATTTAACTGTGTGAGATGAATTAACAGAACACTAAGCAGATTCTCAGAAAGCTTCTTTCCAGATTTCATCTGAGGATATTTCCTTTTTCACCATAGCCCTCTATGGGCTTCCAAATATCACGTTGCCATTTCCACAAGAACTGTCTTAGCGAAAGGCTTCTTGAGGAGAAAGATGTAACTCTGTGAGATGATTTCACAGAACATAAAGAAGTTTCTCAGAAAGCTTCTTTCTCTTTGTTATCGGAGGATATTTCCTTTGGCCCTATAGTCTTCATAGGGATCCGAAATATCTGTTCTCAGATTCCACAGAAATAAGGCTAGCAAAGAGCTCCACGAAACACACTTGTAACTCTTTGAGATGAATTAACAGAACACTAAGCAGTTTCTCAGAAAGCTTCTTTCCAGATTTCATCTGAGGATATTTCCTTTTTCACCATAGCCCTATATGGGCTTCCAAATATCACTTTGCCAATTCCACAAGAACTGTCTTAGCGAAAGGCTTCTTGAGGGGAAAGCTGTAACTCTGTGAGGTGATTTCAGAGAACACAAAGAAGTTTCTCAGAAAGCTTCTTTCTCTTTGTTATCGGAGGATATTTCCTTTGGCCCTATAGTCTTCATAGGGATCCGAAATATCTTTTCTCAGATTCCACAGAAATAAGGCTAGCAAAGAGCTCCACGAAATACACTTGTAACTCTTTGAGATGAATTAACAGAACACTAAGCAGTTTCTCAGAAAGCTTCTTTCCAGATTTCATCTGAGGATATTTCCTTTTTCACCTTAGCCCTCTATAGGCTTCCAAACATCTCTTTGCCAATTTCACAAGAACTGTCTTAGTTAAAGGCTTCTTGAGGGGAAAGCTGTAACTCTGTGAGATGATTTCACAGAACACAAAGAAGTTTCTCTGAAAGCTTCTTTCTCTTTGTTATCGGAGGATATTTCCTTTGGCCCTATAGTCTTCAAAGGGATCCGAAATATCTGTTCTCAGATTCCACAGAAATAAGGCTAGCAAAGAGATCCACGAAATACAGATGTAACTCTGTGAGATGAATTAACAAAACACTTAGCAGTTTCCCAGAAAGCTTCTTTCCAGATTTCATCTGAGGATATTTCCTTTTTCACCATAGCCCTCTATGGGCTTCCAAATATCACTTTGCCAATTCCACAAGAACTGTCTTAGCGAAAGGCTTCTTGAGGGGAAAGCTGTAACTCTGTGAGATGATTTCACAGAACATGAAGAAGTTTCTAAGAAAGCTTCCTTCTCTTTGTTATCGGAGGATATTTCCTTTGGCCCTATAGTCTTCATAGGGATCCGAAAAATCTTTTCTCAGATTCCACAGAAATAAGGCTAGCAAAGAGATCCACGAAATACACATGTAACTCTTTGAGGTGAATTCACAGAACACTAAGCAGTTTCTCAGAAAGCTTCTTTCCAGATTTCATCTGAGGATATTTCCTTTTTCACCATAGCCCTCTATAGGCTTCCAAATATCTCTTTGCCAATTTCACAAGAACTGTCCTAATTAAAGGCTTCTTGAGGGGAAAGCTGTAACTCTGTGAGATGATTTCACAGAACACAAAGAAGTTTCTCAGAAAGCTTCTTTCTCTTTGTTATCGGAGGATATTTCCTTTGGCCCTATAATCTTCCAAGGGATCTGAAATATCTGTTCTCAGATTCCACAGAAATAAGACTAGCAAAGAGATCCACGAAATACAGATGTAACTCTGTGAGATGAATTCACAGAACACTAAGCAGTTTCTCAGAAAGCTTCTTTCCAGATTTCATCTGAGGATATTTCCTTTTTCACCATAGCCCTCTATGGGCTTCCAAATATCACTTTGCCAATTCCACAAGAACTGTCTTAGCGAAAGGCTTCTTGAGGGGAAAGCTGTAACTCTGTGAGATGATTTCACAGAACACAAAGAAGTTTCTCAGAAAGCTTCTTTCTCTTTGTTATCGCAGGATATTTCCTTTGGCCCTATAGTCTTCAAAGGGATCCGAAATATCTGTTCCCAGATTCCACAGAAATAAGGCTAGCAAAGAGATCCACGAAATACAGATTTAACTGTGTGAGATGAATTAACAGAACACTAAGCAGATTCTCAGAAAGCTTCTTTCCAGATTTCATCTGAGGATATTTCCTTTTTCACCATAGCCCTCTATGGGCTTCCAAATATCACGTTGCCATTTCCACAAGAACTGTCTTAGCGAAAGGCTTCTTGAGGAGAAAGATGTAACTCTGTGAGATGATTTCACAGAACACAAAGAAGTTTCTCAGAAAGCTTCTTTCTCTTTGTTATCGGAGGATATTTCCTTTGGCCCTATAGTCTTCATAGGGATCCGAAATATCTGTTCTCAGATTCCACAGAAATAAGGCTAGCAAAGAGATCCACGAAATACACTTGTAACTCTGTGAGATGAATTAACAGAACACTAAGCAGTTTCTCAGAAAGCTTCTATCCAGATTTCATCTGAGGATATTTCCTTTTTCACCATAGCCCTCTATAGGCTTCCAAATATCTCTTTGCCAATTTCGCAAGAACTGTCTTAGTGAATGGCTTCCTGAGGGGAAAGCTGTAACTCTGTGAGATGATTTCACAGAACACAAAGAAGTTTCTCAGAAAGCTTCTTTCTCTTTGTTATCGGAGGATATTTCCTTTGACCCTATAGTCTTCAAAGGGATCCGAAATATCTGTTCTCAGATTCCACAGAAATAAGGCTAGCAAAGAGATCCACGAAATACAGATGTAACTCTGTGAGATGAATTCACAGAACACTAAGCAGTTTCTCAGAAAGCTTCTTTCCAGATTTCATCTGAGGATATTTCCTTTTTCACCATAGCCCTCTATGGGCTTCCAAATATCACTTTGCCAATTACACAAGAACTGTCTTAACGAAAGGCTTCTTGAGGGGAAAGCTGTAACTCTTTGAGATGATTTCACAGAACACAAAGAAGTTTCTCAGAAAGCTTCTTTCTCTTTGTTATCGCAGGATATTTCCTTTGGCCCTATAGTCTTCAAAGGGATCCGAAATATCTTTTCTCAGATTCCACAGAAATAAGGCTAGCAAAGAGATCCACGAAATACACATGTAACCCTGTGAGATGAATTCACAGAACACTAAGCAGTTTCTCAGAAAGCTTCTTTCGAGATTTCATCTGAGGATATTTCCTTTTTCACCATAGCCCTCTATGGGCTTCCAAATATCACTTTGCCAATTCCACAAGAACTGTCTTAGCGAAAGGCTTCTTGAGGGGAAAGCTGAAACTCTGTGAGATGATTTCACAGAACACAAAGAAGTTTCTCCGAAAGCTTCTTTCTCTTTGTTATCGGAGGATATTTCCTTTGGCCCTATAGTCTTCAAAGGGATCCGAAATATCTGTTGTCAGATTCCACAGAAATAAGCCTAGCAAAGAGATCCACGAAATACAGATGTAACTCTGTGAGATGAATTAACAGAACACTTAGCAGTTTCTCAGAAAGCTTCTTTCCAGATTTCATCTGAGGATATTTCCTTTTTCACCATAGCCCTCTATGGGCTTCCAAATATCACTTTGCCAATTCCACGAGAACTGTCTTAGCGAAAGGCTTCTTGAGGGGAAAGCTGTAACTCTGTGAGATGATTTCACAGAACACAAAGAAGTTTCTCAGAAAGCTTCTTTCTCTTTGTTAGCGCAGGATATTTCCTTTGGCCCTATAGTCTTCACAGGGATCCGAAATATCTGTTCCCAGATTCCACAGAAATAAGGCTAGCAAAGAGATGCACGAAATACAGATGTAACTCTGTGAGATGAATTAACAGAACACTAAGCAGTTTCTCAGAAAGCTTCTTTCCAGATTTTATCTGAGGATATTTCCTTTTTCACAATAGCCCTCTAAGGGCTTCGAAATATCACTTTGCGAATTCCACAAGAACTGTCTTAGCGAAAGGCTTCTTGAGGGGAAAGCTGTAACTCTGTGACATGATTTCACAGAACACAAAGAAGTTTCTCAGAAAGCTTCTTTCTCTTTGTTATCGCAGGATATTTCCTTTGGCCCTATAGTCTTCAAAGGGATCCGAAATATCTGTTCTCAGATTCCAGAGAAATAAGGCTAGCAAAGAGATCCACGAAATACAGATGTAACTCTGTGAGATGAATTCACAGAACACTAAGCAGTTTCTCAGAAAGCTTCTTTCCAGATTTCATCTGAGGATATTTCCTTTTTCACCATAGCCCTCTATGGGCTTCCAAATATCACTTTGCCAATTCCAAAAGAACTGTCTTAGCGAAAGGCTTCTTGAGGGGAAAGCTGTAACTCTGTGAGATGATTTCACAGAACACAAAGAAGTTTCTCAGAAAGCTTCTTTCTCTTTGTTATCGGAGGATATTTCCTTTGGCCCTATAGTCTTCATAGGGATCCGAAATATCTTTTCTCAGATTCCAGAGAAATAAGGCTAGCAAAGAGATCCACGAAATACACATGTAACTCTGTGAGATGAATTCACAGAACACTAAGCAGTTTCTCAGAAAGCTTCTTTCCAGATTTCATCTGAGGATATTTCCTTTTTCACCATAGCCCTCTATGGGCTTCCAAATATCACTTTGCCAATTCCACAAGAACTGTCTTAGCGAAAGGCTTCTTGAGGGGAAAGCAGTAACTCTGTGAGATGATTTCACAGAACACAAAGAAGTTTCTCAGAAAGCTTCTTTCTCTTTGTTATCGGAGGATATTTCCTTTGGCCCTATAGTCTTCAAAGGGATCCGAAATATCTTTTCTCAGATTCCACAGAAATAAGGCTAGCAAAGAGATCCACGAAATACACATGTAACTCTGTGAGATGAATTCACAGAACACTAAGCAGTTTCTCAGAAAGCTTCTTTACGGATTTCATCTGAGGATATTTCCTTTTTCACCATAGCCCTCTATGGGCTTCCAAATATCACTTTGCCAATTCCACGAGAACTGTCTTAGCGAAAGGCTTCTTGAGGGGAAAGCTGTAACTCTGTGAGATGATTTCACAGAACACAAAGAAGTTTCTCAGAAAGCTTCTTTCTCTTTGTTATCGCAGGATATTTCCTTTGGCCCTATAGTCTTCACAGGGATCCGAAATATCTGTTCCCAGATTCCACAGAAATAAGGCTAGCAAAGAGATGCACGAAATACAGATGTAACTCTGTGAGATGAATTAACAGAACACTAAGCAGTTTCTCAGAAAGCTTCTTTCCAGATTTCATCTGAGGATATTTCCTTTTTCACCATAGCCCTCTATGGGCTTCGAAATATCACTTTGCCAATTCCACAAGAACTGTCTTAGCGAAAGGCTTCTTGAGGGGAAAGCTGTAACTCTGTGACATGATTTCACAGAACACAAAGAAGTTTCTCAGAAAGCTTCTTTCTCTTTGTTATCGCAGGATATTTCCTTTGGCCCTATAGTCTTCAAAGGGATCCGAAATATCTGTTCTCAGATTCCACAGAAATAAGGCTAGCAAAGAGATCCACGAAATACAGATGTAACTCTGTGACATGAATTCACAGAACACTAAGCAGTTTCTCAGAAAGCTTCTTTCCAGATTTCATCTGAGGATATTTCCTTTTTCACCATAGCCCTCTATGGGCTTCCAAATATCACTTTGCCAATTCCAAAAGAACTGTCTTAGCGAAAGGCTTCTTGAGGGGAAAGCTGTAACTCTGTGAGATGATTTCACAGAACACAAAGAAGTTTCTCAGAAAGCTTCTTTCTCTTTGTTATCGGAGGATATTTCCTTTGGCCCTATAGTCTTCATAGGGATCCGAAATATCTTTTCTCAGATTCCAGAGAAATAAGGCTAGCAAAGAGATCCACGAAATACACATGTAACTCTGTGAGATGAATTCACAGAACACTAAGCAGTTTCTCAGAAAGCTTCTTTCCAGATTTCATCTGAGGATATTTCCTTTTTCACCATAGCCCTCTATGGGCTTCCAAATATCACTTTGCCAATTCCACAAGAACTGTCTTAGCGAAAGGCTTCTTGAGGGGAAAGCAGTAACTCTGTGAGATGATTTCACAGAACACAAAGAAGTTTCTCAGAAAGCTTCTTTCTCTTTGTTATCGGAGGATATTTCCTTTGGCCCTATAGTCTTCAAAGGGATCCGAAATATCTTTTCTCAGATTCCACAGAAATAAGGCTAGCAAAGAGATCCACGAAATACACATGTAACTCTGTGAGATGAATTCACAGAACACTAAGCAGTTTCTCAGGAAGCTTCTTTCCAGATTTCATCTGAGGATATTTCCTTTTTCACCATAGCCCTCTATGGGCTTCCAAATATCTCTTTGCCAATTTCACAAGAACTGTCTTGGTTAAAGGCTTCTTGAAGGGAAAGATGTAACTCTGTGAGATGATTTCACAGAACACAAAGAAGTTTCTCAGAAAGCTTCTTTCTCTTTGTTATCAGGGGATATTTCCTTTGGCCCTATAGGCTTCAAAGGGATCCGAAATATCTGTTTTCAGATTCCACAGAAATAAGGCTAGCAAAGAGATCCACGAAATACAGATGTAACTCTGTGAGATGAATTCACAGAACACTAAGCAGTTTCTCAGAAAGCTTCTTTCCAGATTTCATCTGAGCATATTTCCTTTTTCACCATTACCCTCTATGGGCTTCCAAATATCACTTTGCCAATTCTACAAGAACTGTCTTAGCGACAGGCTTCTTGAGGGGAAAGCTGTAACTCTGTGAGATGATTTCACAGAACACAAAGAAGTTTCTCAGAAAGCTTCTTTCTCTTTGTTATCGCAGGATATTTCCTTTGGCCCTATAGTCTTCAAAGGGATCAGAAATATCTGTTCTCAGATTCCACAGAAATAAGGCTAGCAAAGAGATCCACGAAATACACATGTAACTCTGTGAGATGAATTAACAGAACGCTTAGCAGTTTCTCAGAAAGCTTCTTTCCAGATTTCATCTGAGGATATTTCCTTTTTCACCATAGCCCTCTATGGGCTTCGAAATATCACTTTTCTAATTCCACAAGAACTGTCTTAGCGAAAGGCTTCTTGAGGGGAAAGCTGTAACTCTGTGAGATGATTTCACAGAACACAAAGAAGTTTCTCAGAAAGCTTCTATCTCTTTGTTATCACAGGATATTTCCTTTGGCCCTATAGTCTTCACAGGTATCCGAAATATCTGTTCCCAGATTCCACAGAAATAAGGCTTGCAAAGAGATGCACGAAATACAGATGTAACTCTGTGAGATGAATTCACAGAACACTAAGCAGTTTCTCAGAAAGCTTCTTACCAGATTTCATCTGAGGATATTTCCTTTTTCACCATAGCCCTCTATGGGCTTCCAAATATCACTTTGCCAATTCCACAAGAACTGTCTTAGCGAAAGGCTTCTTGAGGGGAAAGCTGTAACTCTGTGAGATGATTTCACAGAACACAAAGAAGTTTCTCAGAAAGCTTCTTTCTCTTTGTTATCGGAGGATATTTCCTTTGGCCCTATAGTCTTCAAAGGGATCCGAAATATCTGTTCTCAGATTCCACAGAAATAAGGCTAGCAAAGAGATGCACGAAACACAGATGTAACTCTGTGAGATGAATTCACAGAACACTAAGCAGTTTCTCAGAAAGCTTCTTTCCAGATTTCATCTGAGGATATTTCCTTTTTCACCATAGCCCTCTATGGGCTTCCAAATATCACTTTGCCAATTCCAAAAGAACTGTCTTAGCGAAAGGCTTCTTGAGGGGAAAGCTGTAACTCTGTGAGATGATTTCACAGAACACAAAGAAGTTTCTCAGAAAGCTTTTTTCTCTTTGTTATCGGAGGATATTTCCTTTGGCCCTATAGTCTTCATAGGGATCCGAAATATCTTTTCTCAGATTCCAGAGAAATAAGGCTAGCAAAGAGATCCACGAAATACACATGTAACTCTGTGAGATGAATTCACAGAACACTAAGCAGTTTCTCAGAAAGCTTCTTTCCAGATTTCATCTGAGGATATTTCCTTTTTCACCATAGCCCTCTATGGGCTTCCAAATATCACTTTGCCAATTCCACAAGAACTGTCTTAGCGAAAGGCTTCTTGAGGGGAAAGCAGTAACTCTGTGAGATGATTTCACAGAACACAAAGAAGTTTCTCAGAAAGCTTCTTTCTCTTTGTTATCGGAGGATATTTCCTTTGGCCCTATAGTCTTCAAAGGGATCCGAAATATCTGTTCTCAGATTCCACAGAAATAAGGCTAGCAAAGAGATCCACGAAATACAAATGTAACTCTGTGAGATGAATTCACAGAACACTAAGCAGTTTCTCAGGAAGCTTCTTTCCAGATTTCATCGGAGGATATTTCCTTTTTCACCATAGCCCTCTATGGGCTTCCAAATATCTCTTTGCCAATTTCACAAGAACTGTCTTGCTTAAAGGCTTCTTGAAGGGAAAGATGTAACTCTGTGAGATGATTTCCCAGAACACAAAGAAGTTTCTCAGAAAGCTTCTTTCTCTTTGTTATCGCAGGATATTTCCTTTGGCCCTATAGTCTTCAAAGGGATCCGAAATATCTTTTCTCAGATTCCACAGAAATAAGGCTAGCAAAGAGATTCACGAAATACACATGTAACCCTGTGAGATGAATTCACAGAACACTAAGCAGTTTCTCAGAAAGCTTCTTTCGAGATTTCATCTGAGGATATTTCCTTTTTCACCATAGCCCTCTATGGGCTTCCAAATATCACTTTGCCAATTCCACAAGAACTGTCTTAGCGAAAGGCTTCTTGAGGGGAAAGCTGAAACTCTGTGAGATGATTTCACAGAACACAAAGAAGTTTCTCCGAAAGCTTCTTTCTCTTTGTTATCGCAGGATATTTCCTTTGGCCCTATAGTCTTCACAGGTATCCGAAATATCTGTTCCCAGATTCCACAGAAATAAGGCTAGCAAAGAAATGCACGAAATACAGATGTAACTCTGTGAGATGAATTAACAGAACACTAAGCAGTTTCTCAGAAAGCTTCTTTCCAGATTTCATCTGAGGATATTTCCTTTTTCACCATAGCCCTCTATGGGCTTCGAAATATCACTTTGCCAATTCCACAAGAACTGTCTTAGCGAAAGGCTTCTTGAGGGGAAAGCTGTAACTCTGTGACATGATTTCACAGAACACAAAGAAGTTTCTCAGAAAGCTTCTTTCTCTTTGTTATCGCAGGATATTTCCTTTGGCCCTATAGTCTTCAAAGGGATCCGAAATATCTGTTCTCAGATTCCACAGAAATAAGGCTAGCAAAGAGATCCACGAAATACAGATGTAACTCTGTGAGATGAATTCACAGAACACTAAGCAGTTTCTCAGAAAGCTTCTTTCCAGATTTCATCTGAGGATATTTCCTTTTTCACCATAGCCCTCTATGGGCTTCCAAATATCACTTTGCCAATTCCAAAAGAACTGTCTTAGCGAAAGGCTTCTTGAGGGGAAAGCTGTAACTCTGTGAGATGATTTCACAGAACACAAAGAAGTTTCTCAGAAAGCTTCTTTCTCTTTGTTATCGGAGGATATTTCCTTTGGCCCTATAGTCTTCATAGGGATCCGAAATATCTTTTCTCAGATTCCAGAGAAATAAGGCTAGCAAAGAGATCCACGAAATACACATGTAACTCTGTGAGATGAATTCACAGAACACTAAGCAGTTTCTCAGAAAGCTTCTTTCCAGATTTCATCTGAGGATATTTCCTTTTTCACCATAGCCCTCTATGGGCTTCCAAATATCACTTTGCAAATTCCACAAGAACTGTCTTAGCGAAAGGCTTCTTGAGGGGAAAGCAGTAACTCTGTGAGATGATTTCACAGAACACAAAGAAGTTTCTCAGAAAGCTTCTTTCTCTTTGTTATCGGAGGATGTTTCCTTTGGCCCTATAGTCTTCAAAGGGATCCGAAATATCTTTTCTCAGATTCCACAGAAATAAGGCTAGCAAAGAGATCCACGAAATACACATGTAACTCTGTGAGATGAATTCACAGAACACTAAGCAGTTTCTCAGGAAGCTTCTTTCCAGATTTCATCTGAGGATATTTCCTTTTTCACCATAGCCCTCTATGGGCTTCCAAATATCTCTTTGCCAATTTCACAAGAACTGTCTTGGTTAAAGGCTTCTTGAAGGGAAAGCTGTAACTCTGTGAGATGATTTCACAGAACACAAAGAAGTTTCTCAGAAAGCTTCTTTCTCTTTGTTATCAGGGGATATTTCCTTTGGCCCTATAGGCTTCAAAGGGATCCGAAATATCTGTTTTCAGATTCCACAGAAATAAGGCTAGCAAAGAGATCCACGAAATACAGATGTAACTCTGTGAGATGAATTCACAGAACACTAAGCAGTTTCTCAGAAAGCTTCTTTCCAGATTTCATCTGAGCACATTTCCTTTTTCACCATTACCCTCTATGGGCTTCCAAATATCACTTTGCCAATTCTACAAGAACTGTCTTAGCGAAAGGCTTCTTGAGGGGAAAGCTGTAACTCTGTGAGATGATTTCACAGAACACAAAGAAGTTTCTCAGAAAGCTTCTTTCTCTTTGTTATCGCAGGATATTTCCTTTGGCCCTATAGTCTTCAAAGGGATCAGAAATATCTGTTCTCAGATTCCACAGAAATAAGGCTAGCAAAGAGATCCACGAAATACAGATGTAACTCTGTGAGATGAATTAACAGAACGCTTAGCAGTTTCTCAGAAAGCTTCTTTCCAGATTTCATCTGAGGATATTTCCTTTTTCACCATAGCCCTCTATGGGCTTCGAAATATCACTTTTCCAATTCCACAAGAACTGTCTTAGCGAAAGGCTTCTTG
This sequence comes from Macaca nemestrina, assembly GCF_043159975.1. Taxonomy (NCBI): domain Eukaryota; kingdom Metazoa; phylum Chordata; class Mammalia; order Primates; family Cercopithecidae; genus Macaca; species Macaca nemestrina. The sequence continues at coordinate 93,200,042 of NC_092125.1, forward strand.
AGGGGAAAGCTGTAACTCTGTGACATGATTTCACAGAACACAAAGAAGTTTCTCAGAAAGCTTCTTTCTCTTTGTTATCGCAGGATATTTCCTTTGGCCCTATAGTCTTCAAAGGGATCCGAAATATCTGTTCTCAGATTCCACAGAAATAAGGCTAGCAAAGAGATCCACGAAATACAGATGTAACTCTGTGACATGAATTCACAGAACACTAAGCAGTTTCTCAGAAAGCTTCTTTCCAGATTTCATCTGAGGATATTTCCTTTTTCACCATAGCCCTCTATGGGCTTCCAAATATCACTTTGCCAATTCCAAAAGAACTGTCTTAGCGAAAGGCTTCTTGAGGGGAAAGCTGTAACTCTGTGAGATGATTTCACAGAACACAAAGAAGTTTCTCAGAAAGCTTCTTTCTCTTTGTTATCGGAGGATATTTCCTTTGGCCCTATAGTCTTCATAGGGATCCGAAATATCTTTTCTCAGATTCCAGAGAAATAAGGCTAGCAAAGAGATCCACGAAATACACATGTAACTCTGTGAGATGAATTCACAGAACACTAAGCAGTTTCTCAGAAAGCTTCTTTCCAGATTTCATCTGAGGATATTTCCTTTTTCACCATAGCCCTCTATGGGCTTCCAAATATCACTTTGCCAATTCCACAAGAACTGTCTTAGCGAAAGGCTTCTTGAGGGGAAAGCAGTAACTCTGTGAGATGATTTCACAGAACACAAAGAAGTTTCTCAGAAAGCTTCTTTCTCTTTGTTATCGGAGGATATTTCCTTTGGCCCTATAGTCTTCAAAGGGATCCGAAATATCTTTTCTCAGATTCCACAGAAATAAGGCTAGCAAAGAGATCCACGAAATACACATGTAACTCTGTGAGATGAATTCACAGAACACTAAGCAGTTTCTCAGGAAGCTTCTTTCCAGATTTCATCTGAGGATATTTCCTTTTTCACCATAGCCCTCTATGGGCTTCCAAATATCTCTTTGCCAATTTCACAAGAACTGTCTTGGTTAAAGGCTTCTTGAAGGGAAAGATGTAACTCTGTGAGATGATTTCACAGAACACAAAGAAGTTTCTCAGAAAGCTTCTTTCTCTTTGTTATCAGGGGATATTTCCTTTGGCCCTATAGGCTTCAAAGGGATCCGAAATATCTGTTTTCAGATTCCACAGAAATAAGGCTAGCAAAGAGATCCACGAAATACAGATGTAACTCTGTGAGATGAATTCACAGAACACTAAGCAGTTTCTCAGAAAGCTTCTTTCCAGATTTCATCTGAGCATATTTCCTTTTTCACCATTACCCTCTATGGGCTTCCATTATATCACTTTGCCAATTCTACAAGAACTGTCTTAGCGAAAGGCTTCTTGAGGGGAAAGCTGTAACTCTGTGAGATGATTTCACAGAACACAAAGAAGTTTCTCAGAAAGCTTCTTTCTCTTTGTTATCGCAGGATATTTCCTTTGGCCCTATAGTCTTCAAAGGGATCAGAAATATCTGTTCTCAGATTCCACAGAAATAAGGCTAGCAAAGAGATCCACGAAATACACATGTAACTCTGTGAGATGAATTAACAGAACGCTTAGCAGTTTCTCAGAAAGCTTCTTTCCAGATTTCATCTGAGGATATTTCCTTTTTCACCATAGCCCTCTATGGGCTTCGAAATATCACTTTTCTAATTCCACAAGAACTGTCTTAGCGAAAGGCTTCTTGAGGGGAAAGCTGTAACTCTGTGAGATGATTTCACAGAACACAAAGAAGTTTCTCAGAAAGCTTCTATCTCTTTGTTATCACAGGATATTTCCTTTGGCCCTATAGTCTTCACAGGTATCCGAAATATCTGTTCCCAGATTCCACAGAAATAAGGCTTGCAAAGAGATGCACGAAATACAGATGTAACTCTGTGAGATGAATTCACAGAACACTAAGCAGTTTCTCAGAAAGCTTCTTACCAGATTTCATCTGAGGATATTTCCTTTTTCACCATAGCCCTCTATGGGCTTCCAAATATCACTTTGCCAATTCCACAAGAACTGTCTTAGCGAAAGGCTTCTTGAGGGGAAAGCTGTAACTCTGTGAGATGATTTCACAGAACACAAAGAAGTTTCTCAGAAAGCTTCTTTCTCTTTGTTATCGGAGGATATTTCCTTTGGCCCTATAGTCTTCAAAGGGATCCGAAATATCTGTTCTCAGATTCCACAGAAATAAGGCTAGCAAAGATATGCACGAAACACAGATGTAACTCTGTGAGATGAATTCACAGAACACTAAGCAGTTTCTCAGAAAGCTTCTTTCCAGATTTCATCTGAGGATATTTCCTTTTTCACCATAGCCCTCTATGGGCTTCCAAATATCACTTTGCCAATTCCAAAAGAACTGTCTTAGCGAAAGGCTTCTTGAGGGGAAAGCTGTAACTCTGTGAGATGATTTCACAGAACACAAAGAAGTTTCTCAGAAAGCTTTTTTCTCTTTGTTATCGGAGGATATTTCCTTTGGCCCTATAGTCTTCATAGGGATCCGAAATATCTTTTCTCAGATTCCAGAGAAATAAGGCTAGCAAAGAGATCCACGAAATACACATGTAACTCTGTGAGATGAATTCACAGAACACTAAGCAGTTTCTCAGAAAGCTTCTTTCCAGATTTCATCTGAGGATATTTCCTTTTTCACCATAGCCCTCTATGGGCTTCCAAATATCACTTTGCCAATTCCACAAGAACTGTCTTAGCGAAAGGCCTCTTGAGGGGAAAGCAGTAACTCTGTGAGATGATTTCACAGAACACAAAGAAGTTTCTCAGAAAGCTTCTTTCTCTTTGTTATCGGAGGATATTTCCTTTGGCCCTATAGTCTTCAAAGGGATCCGAAATATCTGTTCTCAGATTCCACAGAAATAAGGCTAGCAAAGAGATCCACGAAATACAAATGTAACTCTGTGAGATGAATTCACAGAACACTAAGCAGTTTCTCAGGAAGCTTCTTTCCAGATTTCATCGGAGGATATTTCCTTTTTCACCATAGCCCTCTATGGGCTTCCAAATATCTCTTTGCCAATTTCACAAGAACTGTCTTGCTTAAAGGCTTCTTGAAGGGAAAGATGTAACTCTGTGAGATGATTTCCCAGAACACAAAGAAGTTTCTCAGAAAGCTTCTTTCTCTTTGTTATCGCAGGATATTTCCTTTGGCCCTATAGTCTTCAAAGGGATCCGAAATATCTTTTCTCAGATTCCACAGAAATAAGGCTAGCAAAGAGATTCACGAAATACACATGTAACCCTGTGAGATGAATTCACAGAACACTAAGCAGTTTCTCAGAAAGCTTCTTTCGAGATTTCATCTGAGGATATTTCCTTTTTCACCATAGCCCTCTATGGGCTTCCAAATATCACTTTGCCAATTCCACAAGAACTGTCTTAGCGAAAGGCTTCTTGAGGGGAAAGCTGAAACTCTGTGAGATGATTTCACAGAACACAAAGAAGTTTCTCCGAAAGCTTCTTTCTCTTTGTTATCGCAGGATATTTCCTTTGGCCCTATAGTCTTCACAGGTATCCGAAATATCTGTTCCCAGATTCCACAGAAATAAGGCTAGCAAAGAAATGCACGAAATACAGATGTAACTCTGTGAGATGAATTAACAGAACACTAAGCAGTTTCTCAGAAAGCTTCTTTCCAGATTTCATCTGAGGATATTTCCTTTTTCACCATAGCCCTCTATGGGCTTCGAAATATCACTTTGCCAATTCCACAAGAACTGTCTTAGCGAAAGGCTTCTTGAGGGGAAAGCTGTAACTCTGTGACATGATTTCACAGAACACAAAGAAGTTTCTCAGAAAGCTTCTTTCTCTTTGTTATCGCAGGATATTTCCTTTGGCCCTATAGTCTTCAAAGGGATCCGAAATATCTGTTCTCAGATTCCACAGAAATAAGGCTAGCAAAGAGATCCACGAAATACAGATGTAACTCTGTGAGATGAATTCACAGAACACTAAGCAGTTTCTCAGAAAGCTTCTTTCCAGATTTCATCTGAGGATATTTCCTTTTTCACCATAGCCCTCTATGGGCTTCCAAATATCACTTTGCCAATTCCAAAAGAACTGTCTTAGCGAAAGGCTTCTTGAGGGGAAAGCTGTAACTCTGTGAGATGATTTCACAGAACACAAAGAAGTTTCTCAGAAAGCTTCTTTCTCTTTGTTATCGGAGGATATTTCCTTTGGCCCTATAGTCTTCATAGGGATCCGAAATATCTTTTCTCAGATTCCAGAGAAATAAGGCTAGCAAAGAGATCCACGAAATACACATGTAACTCTGTGAGATGAATTCACAGAACACTAAGCAGTTTCTCAGAAAGCTTCTTTCCAGATTTCATCTGAGGATATTTCCTTTTTCACCATAGCCCTCTATGGGCTTCCAAATATCACTTTGCAAATTCCACAAGAACTGTCTTAGCGAAAGGCTTCTTGAGGGGAAAGCAGTAACTCTGTGAGATGATTTCACAGAACACAAAGAAGTTTCTCAGAAAGCTTCTTTCTCTTTGTTATCGGAGGATGTTTCCTTTGGCCCTATAGTCTTCAAAGGGATCCGAAATATCTTTTCTCAGATTCCACAGAAATAAGGCTAGCAAAGAGATCCACGAAATACACATGTAACTCTGTGAGATGAATTCACAGAACACTAAGCAGTTTCTCAGGAAGCTTCTTTCCAGATTTCATCTGAGGATATTTCCTTTTTCACCATAGCCCTCTATGGGCTTCCAAATATCTCTTTGCCAATTTCACAAGAACTGTCTTGGTTAAAGGCTTCTTGAAGGGAAAGCTGTAACTCTGTGAGATGATTTCACAGAACACAAAGAAGTTTCTCAGAAAGCTTCTTTCTCTTTGTTATCAGGGGATATTTCCTTTGGCCCTATAGGCTTCAAAGGGATCCGAAATATCTGTTTTCAGATTCCACAGAAATAAGGCTAGCAAAGAGATCCACGAAATACAGATGTAACTCTGTGAGATGAATTCACAGAACACTAAGCAGTTTCTCAGAAAGCTTCTTTCCAGATTTCATCTGAGCACATTTCCTTTTTCACCATTACCCTCTATGGGCTTCCAAATATCACTTTGCCAATTCTACAAGAACTGTCTTAGCGAAAGGCTTCTTGAGGGGAAAGCTGTAACTCTGTGAGATGATTTCACAGAACACAAAGAAGTTTCTCAGAAAGCTTCTTTCTCTTTGTTATCGCAGGATATTTCCTTTGGCCCTATAGTCTTCAAAGGGATCAGAAATATCTGTTCTCAGATTCCACAGAAATAAGGCTAGCAAAGAGATCCACGAAATACAGATGTAACTCTGTGAGATGAATTAACAGAACGCTTAGCAGTTTCTCAGAAAGCTTCTTTCCAGATTTCATCTGAGGATATTTCCTTTTTCACCATAGCCCTCTATGGGCTTCGAAATATCACTTTTCCAATTCCACAAGAACTGTCTTAGCGAAAGGCTTCTTGAGGGGAAAGCTGTAACTCTGTGAGATGATTTCACAGAACACAAAGAAGTTTCTCAGAAAGCTTCTATCTCTTTGTTATCACAGGATATTTCCTTTGGCCCTATAGTCTTCACAGGTATCCGAAATATCTGTTCCCAGATTCCACAGAAATAAGGCTTGCAAAGAGATGCACGAAATACAGATGTAACTCTGTGAGATGAATTAACAGAACACTAAGCAGTTTCTCAGAAAGCTTCTTTCCAGATTTCATCTGAGGATATTTCCTTTTTCACCATAGCCCTCTATGGGCTTCCAAATATCACTTTGCCAATTCCACAAGAACTGTCTTAGCGAAAGGCTTCTTGAGGGGAAAGCTGTAACTCTGTGAGATGATTTCACAGAACATGAAGAAGTTTCTAAGAAAGCTTCCTTCTCTTTGTTATCGGAGGATATTTCCTTTGGCCCTATAGTCTTCATAGGGATCCGAAAAATCTTTTCTCAGATTCCACAGAAATAAGGCTAGCAAAGAGATCCACGAAATACACATGTAACTCTTTGAGGTGAATTCACAGAACACTAAGCAGTTTCTCAGAAAGCTTCTTTCCAGATTTCATCTGAGGATATTTCCTTTTTCACCATAGCCCTCTATAGGCTTCCAAATATCTCTTTGCCAATTTCACAAGAACTGTCCTAATTAAAGGCTTCTTGAGGGGAAAGCTGTAACTCTGTGAGATGATTTCACAGAACACAAAGAAGTTTCTCAGAAAGCTTCTTTCTCTTTGTTATCGGAGGATATTTCCTTTGGCCCTATAATCTTCCAAGGGATCTGAAATATCTGTTCTCAGATTCCACAGAAATAAGACTAGCAAAGAGATCCACGAAATACAGATGTAACTCTGTGAGATGAATTCACAGAACACTAAGCAGTTTCTCAGAAAGCTTCTTTCCAGATTTCATCTGAGGATATTTCCTTTTTCACCATAGCCCTCTATGGGCTTCCAAATATCACTTTGCCAATTCCACAAGAACTGTCTTAGCGAAAGGCTTCTTGAGGGGAAAGCTGTAACTCTGTGAGATGATTTCACAGAACACAAAGAAGTTTCTCAGAAAGCTTCTTTCTCTTTGTTATCGCAGGATATTTCCTTTGGCCCTATAGTCTTCAAAGGGATCCGAAATATCTGTTCCCAGATTCCACAGAAATAAGGCTAGCAAAGAGATCCACGAAATACAGATTTAACTGTGTGAGATGAATTAACAGAACACTAAGCAGATTCTCAGAAAGCTTCTTTCCAGATTTCATCTGAGGATATTTCCTTTTTCACCATAGCCCTCTATGGGCTTCCAAATATCACGTTGCCATTTCCACAAGAACTGTCTTAGCGAAAGGCTTCTTGAGGAGAAAGATGTAACTCTGTGAGATGATTTCACAGAACACAAAGAAGTTTCTCAGAAAGCTTCTTTCTCTTTGTTATCGGAGGATATTTCCTTTGGCCCTATAGTCTTCATAGGGATCCGAAATATCTGTTCTCAGATTCCACAGAAATAAGGCTAGCAAAGAGATCCACGAAATACACTTGTAACTCTGTGAGATGAATTAACAGAACACTAAGCAGTTTCTCAGAAAGCTTCTATCCAGATTTCATCTGAGGATATTTCCTTTTTCACCATAGCCCTCTATAGGCTTCCAAATATCTCTTTGCCAATTTCGCAAGAACTGTCTTAGTGAATGGCTTCTTGAGGGGAAAGCTGTAACTCTGTGAGATGATTTCACAGAACACAAAGAAGTTTCTCAGAAAGCTTCTTTCTCTTTGTTATCGGAGGATATTTCCTTTGACCCTATAGTCTTCAAAGGGATCCGAAATATCTGTTCTCAGATTCCACAGAAATAAGGCTAGCAAAGAGATCCACGAAATACAGATGTAACTCTGTGAGATGAATTCACAGAACACTAAGCAGTTTCTCAGAAAGCTTCTTTCCAGATTTCATCTGAGGATATTTCCTTTTTCACCATAGCCCTCTATGGGCTTCCAAATATCACTTTGCCAATTACACAAGAACTGTCTTAACGAAAGGCTTCTTGAGGGGAAAGCTGTAACTCTTTGAGATGATTTCACAGAACACAAAGAAGTTTCTCAGAAAGCTTCTTTCTCTTTGTTATCGCAGGATATTTCCTTTGGCCCTATAGTCTTCAAAGGGATCCGAAATATCTTTTCTCAGATTCCACAGAAATAAGGCTAGCAAAGAGATCCACGAAATACACATGTAACCCTGTGAGATGAATTCACAGAACACTAAGCAGTTTCTCAGAAAGCTTCTTTCGAGATTTCATCTGAGGATATTTCCTTTTTCACCATAGCCCTCTATGGGCTTCCAAATATCACTTTGCCAATTCCACAAGAACTGTCTTAGCGAAAGGCTTCTTGAGGGGAAAGCTGAAACTCTGTGAGATGATTTCACAGAACACAAAGAAGTTTCTCCGAAAGCTTCTTTCTCTTTGTTATCGGAGGATATTTCCTTTGGCCCTATAGTCTTCAAAGGGATCCGAAATATCTGTTTTCAGATTCCACAGAAATAAGCCTAGCAAAGAGATCCACGAAATACAGATGTAACTCTGTGAGATGAATTAACAGAACACTTAGCAGTTTCTCAGAAAGCTTCTTTCCAGATTTCATCTGAGGATATTTCCTTTTTCACCATAGCCCTCTATGGGCTTCCAAATATCACTTTGCCAATTCCACGAGAACTGTCTTAGCGAAAGGCTTCTTGAGGGGAAAGCTGTAACTCTGTGAGATGATTTCACAGAACACAAAGAAGTTTCTCAGAAAGCTTCTTTCTCTTTGTTAGCGCAGGATATTTCCTTTGGCCCTATAGTCTTCACAGGGATCCGAAATATCTGTTCCCAGATTCCACAGAAATAAGGCTAGCAAAGAGATGCACGAAATACAGATGTAACTCTGTGAGATGAATTAACAGAACACTAAGCAGTTTCTCAGAAAGCTTCTTTCCAGATTTTATCTGAGGATATTTCCTTTTTCACAATAGCCCTCTAAGGGCTTCGAAATATCACTTTGCGAATTCCACAAGAACTGTCTTAGCGAAAGGCTTCTTGAGGGGAAAGCTGTAACTCTGTGACATGATTTCACAGAACACAAAGAAGTTTCTCAGAAAGCTTCTTTCTCTTTGTTATCGCAGGATATTTCCTTTGGCCCTATAGTCTTCAAAGGGATCCGAAATATCTGTTCTCAGATTCCACAGAAATAAGGCTAGCAAAGAGATCCACGAAATACAGATGTAACTCTGTGAGATGAATTCACAGAACACTAAGCAGTTTCTCAGAAAGCTTCTTTCCAGATTTCATCTGAGGATATTTCCTTTTTCACCATAGCCCTCTATGGGCTTCCAAATATCACTTTGCCAATTCCAAAAGAACTGTCTTAGCGAAAGGCTTCTTGAGGGGAAAGCTGTAACTCTGTGAGATGATTTCACAGAACACAAAGAAGTTTCTCAGAAAGCTTCTTTCTCTTTGTTATCGGAGGATATTTCCTTTGGCCCTATAGTCTTCATAGGGATCCGAAATATCTTTTCTCAGATTCCAGAGAAATAAGGCTAGCAAAGAGATCCACGAAATACACATGTAACTCTGTGAGATGAATTCACAGAACACTAAGCAGTTTCTCAGAAAGCTTCTTTCCAGATTTCATCTGAGGATATTTCCTTTTTCACCATAGCCCTCTATGGGCTTCCAAATATCACTTTGCCAATTCCACAAGAACTGTCTTAGCGAAAGGCTTCTTGAGGGGAAAGCAGTAACTCTGTGAGATGATTTCACAGAACACAAAGAAGTTTCTCAGAAAGCTTCTTTCTCTTTGTTATCGGAGGATATTTCCTTTGGCCCTATAGTCTTCAAAGGGATCCGAAATATCTTTTCTCAGATTCCACAGAAATAAGGCTAGCAAAGAGATCCACGAAATACACATGTAACTCTGTGAGATGAATTCACAGAACACTAAGCAGTTTCTCAGAAAGCTTCTTTACGGATTTCATCTGAGGATATTTCCTTTTTCACCATAGCCCTCTATGGGCTTCCAAATATCACTTTGCCAATTCCACGAGAACTGTCTTAGCGAAAGGCTTCTTGAGGGGAAAGCTGTAACTCTGTGAGATGATTTCACAGAACACAAAGAAGTTTCTCAGAAAGCTTCTTTCTCTTTGTTATCGCAGGATATTTCCTTTGGCCCTATAGTCTTCACAGGGATCCGAAATATCTGTTCCCAGATTCCACAGAAATAAGGCTAGCAAAGAGATGCACGAAATACAGATGTAACTCTGTGAGATGAATTAACAGAACACTAAGCAGTTTCTCAGAAAGCTTCTTTCCAGATTTCATCTGAGGATATTTCCTTTTTCACCATAGCCCTCTATGGGCTTCGAAATATCACTTTGCCAATTCCACAAGAACTGTCTTAGCGAAAGGCTTCTTGAGGGGAAAGCTGTAACTCTGTGACATGATTTCACAGAACACAAAGAAGTTTCTCAGAAAGCTTCTTTCTCTTTGTTATCGCAGGATATTTCCTTTGGCCCTATAGTCTTCAAAGGGATCCGAAATATCTGTTCTCAGATTCCACAGAAATAAGGCTAGCAAAGAGATCCACGAAATACAGATGTAACTCTGTGACATGAATTCACAGAACACTAAGCAGTTTCTCAGAAAGCTTCTTTCCAGATTTCATCTGAGGATATTTCCTTTTTCACCATAGCCCTCTATGGGCTTCCAAATATCACTTTGCCAATTCCAAAAGAACTGTCTTAGCGAAAGGCTTCTTGAGGGGAAAGCTGTAACTCTGTGAGATGATTTCACAGAACACAAAGAAGTTTCTCAGAAAGCTTCTTTCTCTTTGTTATCGGAGGATATTTCCTTTGGCCCTATAGTCTTCATAGGGATCCGAAATATCTTTTCTCAGATTCCAGAGAAATAAGGCTAGCAAAGAGATCCACGAAATACACATGTAACTCTGTGAGATGAATTCACAGAACACTAAGCAGTTTCTCAGAAAGCTTCTTTCCAGATTTCATCTGAGGATATTTCCTTTTTCACCATAGCCCTCTATGGGCTTCCAAATATCACTTTGCCAATTCCACAAGAACTGTCTTAGCGAAAGGCTTCTTGAGGGGAAAGCAGTAACTCTGTGAGATGATTTCACAGAACACAAAGAAGTTTCTCAGAAAGCTTCTTTCTCTTTGTTATCGGAGGATATTTCCTTTGGCCCTATAGTCTTCAAAGGGATCCGAAATATCTTTTCTCAGATTCCACAGAAATAAGGCTAGCAAAGAGATCCACGAAATACACATGTAACTCTGTGAGATGAATTCACAGAACACTAAGCAGTTTCTCAGGAAGCTTCTTTCCAGATTTCATCTGAGGATATTTCCTTTTTCACCATAGCCCTCTATGGGCTTCCAAATATCTCTTTGCCAATTTCACAAGAACTGTCTTGGTTAAAGGCTTCTTGAAGGGAAAGATGTAACTCTGTGAGATGATTTCACAGAACACAAAGAAGTTTCTCAGAAAGCTTCTTTCTCTTTGTTATCAGGGGATATTTCCTTTGGCCCTATAGGCTTCAAAGGGATCCGAAATATCTGTTTTCAGATTCCACAGAAATAAGGCTAGCAAAGAGATCCACGAAATACAGATGTAACTCTGTGAGATGAATTCACAGAACACTAAGCAGTTTCTCAGAAAGCTTCTTTCCAGATTTCATCTGAGCATATTTCCTTTTTCACCATTACCCTCTATGGGCTTCCAAATATCACTTTGCCAATTCTACAAGAACTGTCTTAGCGACAGGCTTCTTGAGGGGAAAGCTGTAACTCTGTGAGATGATTTCACAGAACACAAAGAAGTTTCTCAGAAAGCTTCTTTCTCTTTGTTATCGCAGGATATTTCCTTTGGCCCTATAGTCTTCAAAGGGATCAGAAATATCTGTTCTCAGATTCCACAGAAATAAGGCTAGCAAAGAGATCCACGAAATACACATGTAACTCTGTGAGATGAATTAACAGAACGCTTAGCAGTTTCTCAGAAAGCTTCTTTCCAGATTTCATCTGAGGATATTTCCTTTTTCACCATAGCCCTCTATGGGCTTCGAAATATCACTTTTCTAATTCCACAAGAACTGTCTTAGCGAAAGGCTTCTTGAGGGGAAAGCTGTAACTCTGTGAGATGATTTCACAGAACACAAAGAAGTTTCTCAGAAAGCTTCTATCTCTTTGTTATCACAGGATATTTCCTTTGGCCCTATAGTCTTCACAGGTATCCGAAATATCTGTTCCCAGATTCCACAGAAATAAGGCTTGCAAAGAGATGCACGAAATACAGATGTAACTCTGTGAGATGAATTCACAGAACACTAAGCAGTTTCTCAGAAAGCTTCTTACCAGATTTCATCTGAGGATATTTCCTTTTTCACCATAGCCCTCTATGGGCTTCCAAATATCACTTTGCCAATTCCACAAGAACTGTCTTAGCGAAAGGCTTCTTGAGGGGAAAGCTGTAACTCTGTGAGATGATTTCACAGAACACAAAGAAGTTTCTCAGAAAGCTTCTTTCTCTTTGTTATCGGAGGATATTTCCTTTGGCCCTATAGTCTTCAAAGGGATCCGAAATATCTGTTCTCAGATTCCACAGAAATAAGGCTAGCAAAGAGATGCACGAAACACAGATGTAACTCTGTGAGATGAATTCACAGAACACTAAGCAGTTTCTCAGAAAGCTTCTTTCCAGATTTCATCTGAGGATATTTCCTTTTTCACCATAGCCCTCTATGGGCTTCCAAATATCACTTTGCCAATTCCAAAAGAACTGTCTTAGCGAAAGGCTTCTTGAGGGGAAAGCTGTAACTCTGTGAGATGATTTCACAGAACACAAAGAAGTTTCTCAGAAAGCTTTTTTCTCTTTGTTATCGGAGGATATTTCCTTTGGCCCTATAGTCTTCATAGGGATCCGAAATATCTTTTCTCAGATTCCAGAGAAATAAGGCTAGCAAAGAGATCCACGAAATACACATGTAACTCTGTGAGATGAATTCACAGAACACTAAGCAGTTTCTCAGAAAGCTTCTTTCCAGATTTCATCTGAGGATATTTCCTTTTTCACCATAGCCCTCTATGGGCTTCCAAATATCACTTTGCCAATTCCACAAGAACTGTCTTAGCGAAAGGCTTCTTGAGGGGAAAGCAGTAACTCTGTGAGATGATTTCACAGAACACAAAGAAGTTTCTCAGAAAGCTTCTTTCTCTTTGTTATCGGAGGATATTTCCTTTGGCCCTATAGTCTTCAAAGGGATCCGAAATATCTGTTCTCAGATTCCACAGAAATAAGGCTAGCAAAGAGATCCACGAAATACAAATGTAACTCTGTGAGATGAATTCACAGAACACTAAGCAGTTTCTCAGGAAGCTTCTTTCCAGATTTCATCGGAGGATATTTCCTTTTTCACCATAGCCCTCTATGGGCTTCCAAATATCTCTTTGCCAATTTCACAAGAACTGTCTTGCTTAAAGGCTTCTTGAAGGGAAAGATGTAACTCTGTGAGATGATTTCCCAGAACACAAAGAAGTTTCTCAGAAAGCTTCTTTCTCTTTGTTATCGCAGGATATTTCCTTTGGCCCTATAGTCTTCAAAGGGATCCGAAATATCTTTTCTCAGATTCCACAGAAATAAGGCTAGCAAAGAGATTCACGAAATACACATGTAACCCTGTGAGATGAATTCACAGAACACTAAGCAGTTTCTCAGAAAGCTTCTTTCGAGATTTCATCTGAGGATATTTCCTTTTTCACCATAGCCCTCTATGGGCTTCCAAATATCACTTTGCCAATTCCACAAGAACTGTCTTAGCGAAAGGCTTCTTGAGGGGAAAGCTGAAACTCTGTGAGATGATTTCACAGAACACAAAGAAGTTTCTCCGAAAGCTTCTTTCTCTTTGTTATCGCAGGATATTTCCTTTGGCCCTATAGTCTTCACAGGTATCCGAAATATCTGTTCCCAGATTCCACAGAAATAAGGCTAGCAAAGAAATGCACGAAATACAGATGTAACTCTGTGAGATGAATTAACAGAACACTAAGCAGTTTCTCAGAAAGCTTCTTTCCAGATTTCATCTGAGGATATTTCCTTTTTCACCATAGCCCTCTATGGGCTTCGAAATATCACTTTGCCAATTCCACAAGAACTGTCTTAGCGAAAGGCTTCTTGAGGGGAAAGCTGTAACTCTGTGACATGATTTCACAGAACACAAAGAAGTTTCTCAGAAAGCTTCTTTCTCTTTGTTATCGCAGGATATTTCCTTTGGCCCTATAGTCTTCAAAGGGATCCGAAATATCTGTTCTCAGATTCCACAGAAATAAGGCTAGCAAAGAGATCCACGAAATACAGATGTAACTCTGTGAGATGAATTCACAGAACACTAAGCAGTTTCTCAGAAAGCTTCTTTCCAGATTTCATCTGAGGATATTTCCTTTTTCACCATAGCCCTCTATGGGCTTCCAAATATCACTTTGCCAATTCCAAAAGAACTGTCTTAGCGAAAGGCTTCTTGAGGGGAAAGCTGTAACTCTGTGAGATGATTTCACAGAACACAAAGAAGTTTCTCAGAAAGCTTCTTTCTCTTTGTTATCGGAGGATATTTCCTTTGGCCCTATAGTCTTCATAGGGATCCGAAATATCTTTTCTCAGATTCCAGAGAAATAAGGCTAGCAAAGAGATCCACGAAATACACATGTAACTCTGTGAGATGAATTCACAGAACACTAAGCAGTTTCTCAGAAAGCTTCTTTCCAGATTTCATCTGAGGATATTTCCTTTTTCACCATAGCCCTCTATGGGCTTCCAAATATCACTTTGCAAATTCCACAAGAACTGTCTTAGCGAAAGGCTTCTTGAGGGGAAAGCAGTAACTCTGTGAGATGATTTCACAGAACACAAAGAAGTTTCTCAGAAAGCTTCTTTCTCTTTGTTATCGGAGGATGTTTCCTTTGGCCCTATAGTCTTCAAAGGGATCCGAAATATCTTTTCTCAGATTCCACAGAAATAAGGCTAGCAAAGAGATCCACGAAATACACATGTAACTCTGTGAGATGAATTCACAGAACACTAAGCAGTTTCTCAGGAAGCTTCTTTCCAGATTTCATCTGAGGATATTTCCTTTTTCACCATAGCCCTCTATGGGCTTCCAAATATCTCTTTGCCAATTTCACAAGAACTGTCTTGGTTAAAGGCTTCTTGAAGGGAAAGCTGTAACTCTGTGAGATGATTTCACAGAACACAAAGAAGTTTCTCAGAAAGCTTCTTTCTCTTTGTTATCAGGGGATATTTCCTTTGGCCCTATAGGCTTCAAAGGGATCCGAAATATCTGTTTTCAGATTCCACAGAAATAAGGCTAGCAAAGAGATCCACGAAATACAGATGTAACTCTGTGAGATGAATTCACAGAACACTAAGCAGTTTCTCAGAAAGCTTCTTTCCAGATTTCATCTGAGCACATTTCCTTTTTCACCATTACCCTCTATGGGCTTCCAAATATCACTTTGCCAATTCTACAAGAACTGTCTTAGCGAAAGGCTTCTTGAGGGGAAAGCTGTAACTCTGTGAGATGATTTCACAGAACACAAAGAAGTTTCTCAGAAAGCTTCTTTCTCTTTGTTATCGCAGGATATTTCCTTTGGCCCTATAGTCTTCAAAGGGATCAGAAATATCTGTTCTCAGATTCCACAGAAATAAGGCTAGCAAAGAGATCCACGAAATACAGATGTAACTCTGTGAGATGAATTAACAGAACGCTTAGCAGTTTCTCAGAAAGCTTCTTTCCAGATTTCATCTGAGGATATTTCCTTTTTCACCATAGCCCTCTATGGGCTTCGAAATATCACTTTTCCAATTCCACAAGAACTGTCTTAGCGAAAGGCTTCTTGAGGGGAAAGCTGTAACTCTGTGACATGATTTCACAGAACACAAAGAAGTTTCTCAGAAAGCTTCTTTCTCTTTGTTATCGCAGGATATTTCCTTTGGCCCTATAGTCTTCAAAGGGATCCGAAATATCTGTTCTCAGATTCCACAGAAATAAGGCTAGCAAAGAGATCCACGAAATACAGATGTAACTCTGTGACATGAATTCACAGAACACTAAGCAGTTTCTCAGAAAGCTTCTTTCCAGATTTCATCTGAGGATATTTCCTTTTTCACCATAGCCCTCTATGGGCTTCCAAATATCACTTTGCCAATTCCAAAAGAACTGTCTTAGCGAAAGGCTTCTTGAGGGGAAAGCTGTAACTCTGTGAGATGATTTCACAGAACACAAAGAAGTTTCTCAGAAAGCTTCTTTCTCTTTGTTATCGGAGGATATTTCCTTTGGCCCTATAGTCTTCATAGGGATCCGAAATATCTTTTCTCAGATTCCAGAGAAATAAGGCTAGCAAAGAGATCCACGAAATACACATGTAACTCTGTGAGATGAATTCACAGAACACTAAGCAGTTTCTCAGAAAGCTTCTTTCCAGATTTCATCTGAGGATATTTCCTTTTTCACCATAGCCCTCTATGGGCTTCCAAATATCACTTTGCCAATTCCACAAGAACTGTCTTAGCGAAAGGCTTCTTGAGGGGAAAGCAGTAACTCTGTGAGATGATTTCACAGAACACAAAGAAGTTTCTCAGAAAGCTTCTTTCTCTTTGTTATCGGAGGATATTTCCTTTGGCCCTATAGTCTTCAAAGGGATCCGAAATATCTTTTCTCAGATTCCACAGAAATAAGGCTAGCAAAGAGATCCACGAAATACACATGTAACTCTGTGAGATGAATTCACAGAACACTAAGCAGTTTCTCAGGAAGCTTCTTTCCAGATTTCATCTGAGGATATTTCCTTTTTCACCATAGCCCTCTATGGGCTTCCAAATATCTCTTTGCCAATTTCACAAGAACTGTCTTGGTTAAAGGCTTCTTGAAGGGAAAGATGTAACTCTGTGAGATGATTTCACAGAACACAAAGAAGTTTCTCAGAAAGCTTCTTTCTCTTTGTTATCAGGGGATATTTCCTTTGGCCCTATAGGCTTCAAAGGGATCCGAAATATCTGTTTTCAGATTCCACAGAAATAAGGCTAGCAAAGAGATCCACGAAATACAGATGTAACTCTGTGAGATGAATTCACAGAACACTAAGCAGTTTCTCAGAAAGCTTCTTTCCAGATTTCATCTGAGCATATTTCCTTTTTCACCATTACCCTCTATGGGCTTCCATTATATCACTTTGCCAATTCTACAAGAACTGTCTTAGCGAAAGGCTTCTTGAGGGGAAAGCTGTAACTCTGTGAGATGATTTCACAGAACACAAAGAAGTTTCTCAGAAAGCTTCTTTCTCTTTGTTATCGCAGGATATTTCCTTTGGCCCTATAGTCTTCAAAGGGATCAGAAATATCTGTTCTCAGATTCCACAGAAATAAGGCTAGCAAAGAGATCCACGAAATACACATGTAACTCTGTGAGATGAATTAACAGAACGCTTAGCAGTTTCTCAGAAAGCTTCTTTCCAGATTTCATCTGAGGATATTTCCTTTTTCACCATAGCCCTCTATGGGCTTCGAAATATCACTTTTCTAATTCCACAAGAACTGTCTTAGCGAAAGGCTTCTTGAGGGGAAAGCTGTAACTCTGTGAGATGATTTCACAGAACACAAAGAAGTTTCTCAGAAAGCTTCTATCTCTTTGTTATCACAGGATATTTCCTTTGGCCCTATAGTCTTCACAGGTATCCGAAATATCTGTTCCCAGATTCCACAGAAATAAGGCTTGCAAAGAGATGCACGAAATACAGATGTAACTCTGTGAGATGAATTCACAGAACACTAAGCAGTTTCTCAGAAAGCTTCTTACCAGATTTCATCTGAGGATATTTCCTTTTTCACCATAGCCCTCTATGGGCTTCCAAATATCACTTTGCCAATTCCACAAGAACTGTCTTAGCGAAAGGCTTCTTGAGGGGAAAGCTGTAACTCTGTGAGATGATTTCACAGAACACAAAGAAGTTTCTCAGAAAGCTTCTTTCTCTTTGTTATCGGAGGATATTTCCTTTGGCCCTATAGTCTTCAAAGGGATCCGAAATATCTGTTCTCAGATTCCACAGAAATAAGGCTAGCAAAGATATGCACGAAACACAGATGTAACTCTGTGAGATGAATTCACAGAACACTAAGCAGTTTCTCAGAAAGCTTCTTTCCAGATTTCATCTGAGGATATTTCCTTTTTCACCATAGCCCTCTATGGGCTTCCAAATATCACTTTGCCAATTCCAAAAGAACTGTCTTAGCGAAAGGCTTCTTGAGGGGAAAGCTGTAACTCTGTGAGATGATTTCACAGAACACAAAGAAGTTTCTCAGAAAGCTTTTTTCTCTTTGTTATCGGAGGATATTTCCTTTGGCCCTATAGTCTTCATAGGGATCCGAAATATCTTTTCTCAGATTCCAGAGAAATAAGGCTAGCAAAGAGATCCACGAAATACACATGTAACTCTGTGAGATGAATTCACAGAACACTAAGCAGTTTCTCAGAAAGCTTCTTTCCAGATTTCATCTGAGGATATTTCCTTTTTCACCATAGCCCTCTATGGGCTTCCAAATATCACTTTGCCAATTCCACAAGAACTGTCTTAGCGAAAGGCTTCTTGAGGGGAAAGCAGTAACTCTGTGAGATGATTTCACAGAACACAAAGAAGTTTCTCAGAAAGCTTCTTTCTCTTTGTTATCGGAGGATATTTCCTTTGGCCCTATAGTCTTCAAAGGGATCCGAAATATCTGTTCTCAGATTCCACAGAAATAAGGCTAGCAAAGAGATCCACGAAATACAAATGTAACTCTGTGAGATGAATTCACAGAACACTAAGCAGTTTCTCAGGAAGCTTCTTTCCAGATTTCATCGGAGGATATTTCCTTTTTCACCATAGCCCTCTATGGGCTTCCAAATATCTCTTTGCCAATTTCACAAGAACTGTCTTGCTTAAAGGCTTCTTGAAGGGAAAGATGTAACTCTGTGAGATGATTTCCCAGAACACAAAGAAGTTTCTCAGAAAGCTTCTTTCTCTTTGTTATCGCAGGATATTTCCTTTGGCCCTATAGTCTTCAAAGGGATCCGAAATATCTTTTCTCAGATTCCACAGAAATAAGGCTAGCAAAGAGATTCACGAAATACACATGTAACCCTGTGAGATGAATTCACAGAACACTAAGCAGTTTCTCAGAAAGCTTCTTTCGAGATTTCATCTGAGGATATTTCCTTTTTCACCATAGCCCTCTATGGGCTTCCAAATATCACTTTGCCAATTCCACAAGAACTGTCTTAGCGAAAGGCTTCTTGAGGGGAAAGCTGAAACTCTGTGAGATGATTTCACAGAACACAAAGAAGTTTCTCCGAAAGCTTCTTTCTCTTTGTTATCGCAGGATATTTCCTTTGGCCCTATAGTCTTCACAGGTATCCGAAATATCTGTTCCCAGATTCCACAGAAATAAGGCTAGCAAAGAAATGCACGAAATACAGATGTAACTCTGTGAGATGAATTAACAGAACACTAAGCAGTTTCTCAGAAAGCTTCTTTCCAGATTTCATCTGAGGATATTTCCTTTTTCACCATAGCCCTCTATGGGCTTCGAAATATCACTTTGCCAATTCCACAAGAACTGTCTTAGCGAAAGGCTTCTTGAGGGGAAAGCTGTAACTCTGTGACATGATTTCACAGAACACAAAGAAGTTTCTCAGAAAGCTTCTTTCTCTTTGTTATCGCAGGATATTTCCTTTGGCCCTATAGTCTTCAAAGGGATCCGAAATATCTGTTCTCAGATTCCACAGAAATAAGGCTAGCAAAGAGATCCACGAAATACAGATGTAACTCTGTGAGATGAATTCACAGAACACTAAGCAGTTTCTCAGAAAGCTTCTTTCCAGATTTCATCTGAGGATATTTCCTTTTTCACCATAGCCCTCTATGGGCTTCCAAATATCACTTTGCCAATTCCAAAAGAACTGTCTTAGCGAAAGGCTTCTTGAGGGGAAAGCTGTAACTCTGTGAGATGATTTCACAGAACACAAAGAAGTTTCTCAGAAAGCTTCTTTCTCTTTGTTATCGGAGGATATTTCCTTTGGCCCTATAGTCTTCATAGGGATCCGAAATATCTTTTCTCAGATTCCAGAGAAATAAGGCTAGCAAAGAGATCCACGAAATACACATGTAACTCTGTGAGATGAATTCACAGAACACTAAGCAGTTTCTCAGAAAGCTTCTTTCCAGATTTCATCTGAGGATATTTCCTTTTTCACCATAGCCCTCTATGGGCTTCCAAATATCACTTTGCAAATTCCACAAGAACTGTCTTAGCGAAAGGCTTCTTGAGGGGAAAGCAGTAACTCTGTGAGATGATTTCACAGAACACAAAGAAGTTTCTCAGAAAGCTTCTTTCTCTTTGTTATCGGAGGATGTTTCCTTTGGCCCTATAGTCTTCAAAGGGATCCGAAATATCTTTTCTCAGATTCCACAGAAATAAGGCTAGCAAAGAGATCCACGAAATACACATGTAACTCTGTGAGATGAATTCACAGAACACTAAGCAGTTTCTCAGGAAGCTTCTTTCCAGATTTCATCTGAGGATATTTCCTTTTTCACCATAGCCCTCTATGGGCTTCCAAATATCTCTTTGCCAATTTCACAAGAACTGTCTTGGTTAAAGGCTTCTTGAAGGGAAAGCTGTAACTCTGTGAGATGATTTCACAGAACACAAAGAAGTTTCTCAGAAAGCTTCTTTCTCTTTGTTATCAGGGGATATTTCCTTTGGCCCTATAGGCTTCAAAGGGATCCGAAATATCTGTTTTCAGATTCCACAGAAATAAGGCTAGCAAAGAGATCCACGAAATACAGATGTAACTCTGTGAGATGAATTCACAGAACACTAAGCAGTTTCTCAGAAAGCTTCTTTCCAGATTTCATCTGAGCACATTTCCTTTTTCACCATTACCCTCTATGGGCTTCCAAATATCACTTTGCCAATTCTACAAGAACTGTCTTAGCGAAAGGCTTCTTGAGGGGAAAGCTGTAACTCTGTGAGATGATTTCACAGAACACAAAGAAGTTTCTCAGAAAGCTTCTTTCTCTTTGTTATCGCAGGATATTTCCTTTGGCCCTATAGTCTTCAAAGGGATCAGAAATATCTGTTCTCAGATTCCACAGAAATAAGGCTAGCAAAGAGATCCACGAAATACAGATGTAACTCTGTGAGATGAATTAACAGAACGCTTAGCAGTTTCTCAGAAAGCTTCTTTCCAGATTTCATCTGAGGATATTTCCTTTTTCACCATAGCCCTCTATGGGCTTCGAAATATCACTTTTCCAATTCCACAAGAACTGTCTTAGCGAAAGGCTTCTTGAGGGGAAAGCTGTAACTCTGTGAGATGATTTCACAGAACACAAAGAAGTTTCTCAGAAAGCTTCTATCTCTTTGTTATCACAGGATATTTCCTTTGGCCCTATAGTCTTCACAGGTATCCGAAATATCTGTTCCCAGATTCCACAGAAATAAGGCTTGCAAAGAGATGCACGAAATACAGATGTAACTCTGTGAGATGAATTCACAGAACACTAAGCAGTTTCTCAGAAAGCTTCTTTCCAGATTTCATCTGAGGATAATTCCTTTTTCACCATAGCCCTCTATGGGCTTCCAAATATCACTTTGCCAATTCCACAAGAACTGTCTTAGCGAAAGGCTTCTTGAGGGGAAAGCTGTAACTCTGTAAGATGATTTCACAGAACACAAAGAAGTTTCTCAGAAAGCTTCTTTCTCTTTGTTATCGGAGGATATTTCCTTTGGCCCTATAGTCTTCAAAGGGATCCGAAATATCTGTTCTCAGATTCCACAGAAATAAGGCTAGCAAAGAGATCCACGAAATACAGATGTAACTCTGTGAGATGAATTCACAGAACACTAAGCAGTTTCTCAGAAAGCTTCTTTCCAGATTTCATCTGAGGATATTTCCTTTTTCACCATAGCCCTCTATGGGCTTCCAAATATCACTTTGCCAATTCCACAAGAACTGTCTTAGCGAAAGGCCTCTTGAGGGGAAAGCTGTAACTCTGTGAGATGATTTCACAGAACATGAAGAAGTTTCTCAGAAAGCTTCTTTCTCTTTGTTATCGGAGGATATTTCCTTTTGCCCTATAGTCTTCAAAGGGATCCGAAATATCTTTTCTCAGATTCCACAGAAATAAGGCTAGCAAAGAGATCCACGAAATACAGATGTAACTCTGTGAGATGAATTCACAGAACACTAAGCAGTTTCTCAGAAAACTTCTTTCCAGATTTCATCTGAGGATATTTCCTTTTTCACCATAGCCCTCTATAGGCTTCCAAATATCTCTTTGCCAATTTCACAAATACTGTCTTAGTTAAGGCTTCTTGAGGGGAAAGCTGTAACTCTTTGAGATGATTTCACAGAACACAAAGAAGTTTCTCAGAAAGCTTCTTTCTCTTTGTTATCGCAGGATATTTCCTTTGGCCCTATAGTCTTCAAAGGGATCCGAAATATCTGTTCTCAGATTCCACAGAAATAAGGCTAGCAAAGAGATCCACGAAATACAGCTGTAACTCTGTGAGATGAATTAACAGAACACTTAGCAGTTTCTCAGAAAGCTTCTTTCCAGATTTCATCTGAGGATATTTCCTTTTTCAACATAGCCCTCTATGGGCTTCCAAATATCTCTTTGCCAATTACACAAGAACTGTCTTAGCGAAAGGCTTCTTGAGGGGAAAGCTGTAACTCTGTGACATGATTTCACAGAACACAAAGAAGTTTCTCAGAAAGCTTCTTTCTCTTTGTTATCGCAGGATATTTCCTTTGGCCCTATAGTCTTCACAGGGATCCGAAATATCTGTTCCCAGATTCCACAGAAATAAGGCTAGCAAAGAGATCCACGAAATACAGATGTAACTCTGTGAGATGAATTCACAGAACACTAAGCAGTTTCTCAGAAAGCTTCTTTCCAGATTTCATCTGAGGATATTTACTTTTTCACCATAGCCCTCTATGGGCTTCCAAATATCACTTTGCCAATTCCACAAGAACTGTCTTAGCGAAAGGCTTCTTGAAGGGAAAGCTGTAACTCTGTGAGATGATATCACAGAACAAAAAGAAGTTTCTCAGATAGCTTCTTTCTCTTTGTTATCAGGGGATATTTCCTTTGGCCCTATAGGCTTCAAAGGGATCCGAAATATCTGTTTTCAGATTCCACAGAAATAAGGCTAGCGAAGAGAGCCACGAAATACAGATGTAACTCTGTGAGATGAATTCACAGAACACTAAGCAGTTTCTCAGAAAGCTTCTTTCCAGATTTCATCTGAGGATATTTCCTTTTTCACCATAGCCCTCTATGGGCTTCCAAATATCACTTTGCCAATTCCACAAGAACTGTCTTAGCGAAAGGCTTCTTGAGGGGAAAGCTGTAACTCTGTGAGATGATTTCACAGAACACAAAGAAGTTTCTCAGAAAGCTTCTTTCTCTTTGTTATCGCAAGATATTTCCTTTGGCCCTATAGTCTTCATAGGGATCCGAAATATCTTTTCTCAGATTCCACAGAAATAAGGCTAGCAAAGAGATCCACGAAATACACATGTAACTCTGTGAGATGAATTCACAGAACACTTAGCAGTTTCTCAGAAAGCTTCTTTCCAGATTTCATCTGAGGATATTTCCTTTTTCACCATAGCCCTCTATGGGCTTCCAAATATCACTTTGCCAATTCCACAAGAACTGTCTTAGCGAAAGGCTTCTTGAGGGGAAAGC
Source organism: Macaca nemestrina (assembly GCF_043159975.1). Lineage (NCBI taxonomy): Eukaryota > Metazoa > Chordata > Mammalia > Primates > Cercopithecidae > Macaca > Macaca nemestrina. The sequence continues at coordinate 93,223,377 of NC_092125.1, forward strand.
AGTAACTCTGTGAGATGATTTCACAGAACACAAAGAAGTTTCTCAGAAAGCTTCTTTCTCTTTGTTATTGGAGGATATTTCCTTTGGCCCTATAGTCTTCATAGGGATCCGAAATATCTTTTCTCAGATTCCACAGAAATAAGGCTAGCAAAGAGATCCACGAAATACACATGTAACTCTGTGAGATGAATTCACAGAACACTAAGCAGTTTCTCAGAAACCTTCTTTCCAGATTTCATCTGAGGATATTTCCTTTTTCACCATAGCCCTCTATGGGCTTCCAAATATCTCTTTGCCAATTTCACAAGAACTGTCTTGGTTAAAGGCTTCCTGAAGGGAAAGCTGTAACTCTGTGAGATGATTTCACAGAACACAAAGAAGTTTCTCAGAAAGCTTCTTTCTCTTTGTTATCAGGGGATATTTCCTTTGGCCCTATAGGCTTCAAAGGGATCCGAAATATCTGTTTTCAGATTCCACAGAAATAAGGCTAGCAAAGAGATCCACGAAATACAGATGTAACTCTGTGAGATGAATTCACAGAACACTAAGCAGTTTCTCAGAAAGCTTCTTTCCAGATTTCATCGGAGGATATTTCCTTTTTCACCATAGCCCTCTATGGGCTTCCAAATATCACTTTGCCAATTCCACAAGAACTGTCTTAGCGAAAGGCTTCTTGAGGGGAAAGCTGTAACTCTGTGAGATGATTTCACAGAACACAAAGAAGTTTCTCAGAAAGCTTCTTTCTCTTTGTTATCGCAAGATATTTCCTTTGGCCCTATAGTCTTCAAAGGGATCCGAAATATCTGTTCTCAGATTCCACAGAAATAAGGCTAGCAAAGAGATCCACGAAATACAGATGTAACTCTGTGAGATGAATTAACAGAACACTTAGCAGTTTCTCAGAAAGCTTCTTTCCAGATTTCATCTGAGGATATTTCCTTTTTCACCATAGCCCTCTATGGGCTTCCAAATATCACTTTGCCAATTCCACAAGTACTGTCTTAGCGAAAGGCTTCTTGAGGGGAAAGCTGTAACTCTGTGAGATGATTTCACAGAACACAAAGAAGTTTCTCAGAAAGCTTCTTTCTCTTTGTTATCGGAGGATATTTCCTTTGTCCCTATAGTCTTCATAGGGATACGAAATATCTTTTCTCAGATTCCACAGAAATAAGGCTAGCAATGAGATCCACGAAATACACATGTAACTCTGTGAGATGAATTCACAGAACACTAAGCAGTTTCTCAGAAAGCTTCTTTCCAGATTTCATCTGAGGATATTTCCTTTTTCACCATAGCCCTCTATGGGCTTCCAAATATCTCTTTGCCAATTTCACAAGAACTGTCTTGGTTAAAGGCTTCTTGAAGGGAAAGCTGTAACTCTGTGAGATGATTTCACAGAACACAAAGAAGTTTCTCAGAAAGCTTCTTTCTCTTTGTTATCAGGGGATATTTCCTTTGGCCCTATAGGCTTCAAAGGGATCCGAAATATCTGTTTTCAGATTCCACAGAAATAAGGCTAGCAAAGAGATCCACGAAATACAGATGTAACTCTGTGAGATGAATTCACAGAACACTAAGCAGTTTCTCAGAAAGCTTCTTTCCAGATTTCATCTGAGGATATTTCCTTTTTCACCATAGCCCTCTATGGGCTTCCAAATATCACTTTGCCAATTCCACAAGAACTGTCTTAGCGAAAGGCTTCTTGAGGGGAAAGCTGTAACTCTGTGAGATTATTTCACAGAACACAAAGAAGTTTCTCAGAAAGCTTCTTTCTCTTTGTTATCGGAGGATATTTCCTTTGGCCCTATAGTCTTCAAAGGGATCCGAAATATCTGTTCTCAGATTCCACAGAAATAAGGCTAGCAAAGAGATCCACGAAATACAGATGTAACTCTGTGAGATGAATTAACAGAACACTTAGCAGTTTCTCAGAAAGCTTCTTTCCAGATTTCATCTGAGGATATTTCCTTTTTCACCATAGCCCTCTATAGGCTTCCAAATATCTCTTTGCCAATTACACAAGAACTGTCTTAGTTAAAGGCTTCTTGAGGGGAAAGCTGTAACTCTGTGAGATGATTTCACAGAACACAAAGAAGTTTCTCAGAAAGCTTCTTTCTCTTTGTTATCGGAGGATATTTCCTTTGGCCCTATAGTCTTCAAAGGGATCCGAAATATCTGTTCTCAGATTCCACAGAAATAAGGCAAGCAAAGAGATCCACGAAATACAGATGTAACTCTGTGAGATGAATTAACAGAACACTAAGCAGTTTCTCAGAAAGCTTCTTTCCAGATTTCATCTGAGGATATTTCCTTTTTCACCATAGCCCTCTATGGGCTTCCAAATATCACTTTGCCAATTCCACAAGAACTGTCTTAGCGAAAGGCTTCTTGAGGGGAAAGCTGTAACTCTGTGAGATGATTTCACAGAACACAAAGAAGTTTCTCAGAAAGCTTCTTTCTCCTTGTTATCGCAGGATATTTCCTTTGGGCCTATAGTCTACAAAGGGATCCGAAATATCTGTTCTCAGATTCCACAGAAATAAGGCTAGCAAAGAGATCCACGAAATACAGATGTAACTCTGTGAGATGAATTAACAGAACACTTAGCAGTTTCTCAGAAAGCTTCTTTCCAGATTTCATCTGAGGATATTTCCTTTTTCACCATAGCCCTCTATGGGCTTCCAAATATCACTTTGCCAATTCCACAAGAACTGTCTTAGCGAAAGGCTTCTTGAGGGGAAAGCTGTAACTCTGTGACATGATTTCACAGAACACAAAGAAGTTTCTCAGAAAGCTTCTTTCTCTTTGTTATCGCAGGATATTTCCTTTGGCCCTATAGTCTTCACAGGGATCCGAAATATCTGTTCCCAGATTCCACAGAAATAAGGCTAGCAAAGACATGCACGAAATACAGATGTAACTCTGTGAGATGAATTCACAGAACACTAAGCAATTTCTCAGAAAGCTTCTTTCCAGATTTCATCTGAGGATATTTCCTTTTTCACCATAGCTCTCTATGGGCTTCCAAATATCACTTTGCCAATTCCACAAGAACTGTCTTAGCGAAAGGCTTCTTGAAGGGAAAGCTGTAACTCTGTGAGATGATTTCACAGAACAAAAAGAAGTTTCTCAGATAGCTTCTTTCTCTTTGTTATCAGGGGATATTTCCTTTGGCCCTATAGGCTTCAAAGGGATCCGAAATATCTGTTTTCAGATTCCACAGAAATAAGGCTAGCGAAGAGAGCCACGAAATACAGATGTAACTCTGTGAGATGAATTCACAGAACACTAAGCAGTTTCTCAGAAAGCTTCTTTCCAGATTTCATCTGAGGATATTTCCTTTTTCACCATAGCCCTCTATGGGCTTCCAAATATCACTTTGCCAATTCCACAAGAACTGTCTTAGCGAAAGGCTTCTTGAGGGGAAAGCTGTAACTCTGTGAGATGATTTCACAGAACACAAAGAAGTTTCTCAGAAAGCTTCTTTCTCTTTGTTATCGCAAGATATTTCCTTTGGCCCTATAGTCTTCATAGGGATCCGAAATATCTTTTCTCAGATTCCACAGAAATAAGGCTAGCAAAGAGATCCACGAAATACACATGTAACTCTGTGAGATGAATTCACAGAACACTAAGCAGTTTCTCAGAAAGCTTCTTTCCAGATTTCATCTGAGGATATTTCCTTTTTCACCATAGCCCTCTATGGGCTTCCAAATATCTCTTTGCCAATTTCACAAGAACTGTCTTGGTTAAAGGCTTCTTGAAGGGAAAGCTGTAACTCTGTGAGATGATTTCACAGAACACAAAGAAGTTTCTCAGAAAGCTTCTTTCTCTTTGTTATCAGGGGATATTTCCTTTGGCCCTATAGGCTTCAAAGGGATCCGAAATATCTGTTTTCAGATTCCACAGAAATAAGGCTAGCAAAGAGATCCACGAAATACAGATGTAACTCTGTGAGATGAATTCACAGAACACTAAGCAGTTTCTCAGAAAGCTTCTTTCCAGATTTCATCTGAGGATATTTCCTTTTTCACCATAGCCCTCTATGGGCTTCCAAATATCACTTTGCCAATTCCACAAGAACTGTCTTAGCGCAAGGCTTCTTGAGGGGAAAGCTGTAACTCTGTGAGATGATTTCACAGAACACAAAGAAGTTTCTCAGAAAGCTTCTTTCTCTTTGTTATCGCAGGATATTTCCTTTGGCCCTATAGTCTTCAAAGGGATCCGAAATATCTGTTCTCAGATTCCACAGAAATAAGGCTAGCAAAGAGATCCACGAAATACAGATGTAACTCTGTGAGATGAATTAACAGAACACTTAGCAGTTTCTCAGAAAGCTTCTTTCCAGATTTCATCTGAGGATATTTCCTTTTTCACCATAGCCCTCTATAGGCTTCCAAATATCTCTTTGCCAATTTCACAAGTACTGTCTTAGTTAAAGGCTTCTTGAGGGGAAAGCTGTAACTCTGTGAGATGATTTCACAGAACACAAAGAAGTTTCTCAGAAAGCTTCTTTCTCTTTGTTATCGGAGGATATTTCCTTTGGCCCTATAGTCTTCAAAGGGATCCGAAATATCTGTTCTCAGATTCCACAGAAATAAGGCAAGCAAAGAGATCCACGAAATACAGATGTAACTCTGTGAGATGAATTAACAGAACACTAAGCAGTTTCTCAGAAAGCTTCTTTCCAGATTTCATCTGAGGATATTTCCTTTTTCACCATAGCCCTCTATGGGCTTCCAAATATCACTTTGCCAATTCCACAAGAACTGTCTTAGCGAAAGGCTTCTTGAGGGGAAAGCTGTAACTCTGTGAGATGATTTCACAGAACACAAAGAAGTTTCTCAGAAAGCTTCTTTCTCTTTGTTATCGCAGGATATTTCCTTTGGGCCTATAGTCTACAAAGGGATCCGAAATATCTGTTCTCAGATTCCACAGAAATAAGGCTAGCAAAGAGATCCACGAAATACAGATGTAACTCTGTGAGATGAATTAACAGAACACTTGGCAGTTTCTCAGAAAGCTTCTTTCCAGATTTCATCTGAGGATATTTCCTCTTTCACCATAGCCCTCTATGGGCTTCCAAATATCACTTTGCCAATTCCACAAGAACTGTCTTAGCGAAAGGCTTCTTGAGGGGAAAGCTGTAACTCTGTGAGATGATTTCACAGAACACAAAGAAGTTTCTCAGAAAGCTTCTTTCTCTTTGTTATCGCAGGATATTTCCTTTGGCCCTATAGTCTTCACAGGGATCCGAAATATCTGTTCCCAGATTCCACAGAAATAAGGCTAGCAAAGAGATGCACGAAACACAGATGTAACTCTGTGAGATGAATTCACAGAACACTAAGCAGTTTCTCAGAAAGCTTCTTTCCAGATTTCATCTGAGGATATTTCCTTTTTCACCATAGCTCTCTATGGGCTTCCAAATATCACTTTGCCAATTCCACAAGAACTGTCTTAGCGAAAGGCTTCTTGAGGGGAAAGCTGTAACTCTGTGACATGATTTCACAGAACACAAAGAAGTTTCTCAGAAAGCTTCTTTCTCTTTGTTATCGCAGGATATTTCCTTTGGCCCTATAGTCTTCACAGGGATCCGAAATATCTGTTCTCAGATTCCACAGAAATAAGGCTAGCAAAGAGATCCACGAAATACAGATGTAACTCTGTGAGATGAATTCACAGAACACTAAGCAGTTTCTCAGAAAGCTTCTTTCCAGATTTCATCTGAGGATATTTCCTTTTTCACCATAGCCCTCTATGGGCTTCCAAATATCACTTTGCCAATTCCACAAGAACTGTCTTAGCGAAAGGCTTCTTGAGGGGAAAGCTGTAACTCTGTGAGATGATTTCACAGAACACAAAGAAGTTTCTCAGAAAGCTTCTTTCTCTTTGTTATCGCAAGATATTTCCTTTGGCCCTATAGTCTTCATAGGGATCCGAAATATCTTTTCTCAGATTCCACAGAAATAAGGCTAGCAAAGAGATCCACGAAATACACATGTAACTCTGTGAGATGAATTCACAGAACACTAAGCAGTTTCTCAGAAAGCTTCTTTCCAGATTTCATCTGAGGATATTTCCTTTTTCACCATAGCCCTCTATGGGCTTCCAAATATCTCTTTGCCAATTTCACAAGAACTGTCTTGGTTAAAGGCTTCTTGAAGGGAAAGCTGTAACTCTGTGAGATGATTTCACAGAACACAAAGAAGTTTCTCAGAAAGCTTCTTTCTCTTTGTTATCAGGGGATATTTCCTTTGGCCCTATAGGCTTCAAAGGGATCCGAAATATCTGTTTTCAGATTCCACAGAAATAAGGCTAGCAAAGAGATCCACGAAATACAGATGTAACTCTGTGAGATGAATTCACAGAACACTAAGCAGTTTCTCAGAAAGCTTCTTTCCAGATTTCATCTGAGGATATTTCCTTTTTCACCATAGCCCTCTATGGGCTTCCAAATATCACTTTGCCAATTCCACAAGAACTGTCTTAGCGCAAGGCTTCTTGAGGGGAAAGCTGTAACTCTGTGAGATGATTTCACAGAACACAAAGAAGTTTCTCAGAAAGCTTCTTTCTCTTTGTTATCGCAGGATATTTCCTTTGGCCCTATAGTCCTCAAAGGGATCCGAAATATCTGTTCTCAGATTCCACAGAAATAAGGCTAGCAAAGAGATCCACGAAATACAGATGTAACTCTGTGAGATGAATTAACAGAACACTTAGCAGTTACTCAGAAAGCTTCTTTCCAGATTTCATCTGAGGATATTTCCTTTTTCACCATAGCCCTCTATAGGCTTCCAAATATCTCTTTGCCAATTTCACAAGTACTGTCTTAGTTAAAGGCTTCTTGAGGGGAAAGCTGTAACTCTGTGAGATGATTTCACAGAACACAAAGAAGTTTCTCAGAAAGCTTCTTTCTCTTTGTTATCGGAGGATATTTCCTTTGGCCCTATAGTCTTCAAAGGGATCCGAAATATCTGTTCTCAGATTCCACAGAAATAAGGCAAGCAAAGAGATCCACGAAATACAGATGTAACTCTGTGAGATGAATTAACAGAACACTAAGCAGTTTCTCAGAAAGCTTCTTTCCAGATTTCATCTGAGGATATTTCCTTTTTCACCATAGCCGTCTATGGGCTTCCAAATATCACTTTGCCAATTCCACAAGAACTGTCTTAGCGAAAGGCTTCTTGAGGGGAAAGCTGTAACTCTGTGAGATGATTTCACAGAACACAAAGAAGTTTCTCAGAAAGCTTCTTTCTCTTTGTTATCGCAGGATATTTCCTTTGGGCCTATAGTCTACAAAGGGATCCGAAATATCTGTTCTCAGATTCCACAGAAATAAGGCTAGCAAAGAGATCCACGAAATACAGATGTAACTCTGTGAGATGAATTAACAGAACACTTAGCAGTTTCTCAGAAAGCTTCTTTCCATATTTCATCTGAGGATATTTCCTCTTTCACCATAGCCCTCTATGGGCTTCCAAATATCACTTTGCCAATTCCACAAGAACTGTCTTAGCGAAAGGCTTCTTGAGGGGAAAGCTGTAACTCTGTGAGATGATTTCACAGAACACAAAGAAGTTTCTCAGAAAGCTTCTTTCTCTTTGTTATCGCAGGATATTTCCTTTGGCCCTATAGTCTTCACAGGGATCCGAAATATCTGTTCCCAGATTCCACAGAAATAAGGCTAGCAAAGAGATGCACGAAACACAGATGTAACTCTGTGAGATGAATTCACAGAACACTAAGCAGTTTCTCAGAAAGCTTCTTTCCAGATTTCATCTGAGGATATTTCCTTTTTCACCATAGCTCTCTATGGGCTTCCAAATATCACTTTGCCAATTCCACAAGAACTGTCTTAGCGAAAGGCTTCTTGAGGGGAAAGTTGTAACTCTGTGAGATGATTTCACAGAACACAAAGAAGTTTCTCAGAAAGCTTCTTTCTCTTTGTTATCGGGGGATATTTCCTTTGGCCCTTTAGTGTTCAAAGGGATCAGAAATATCTGTTTTCAGATTCCACAGACATAAGGCTAGCAAAGAGATGCACGAAATACAGATGTAACTCTGTGAGATGAATTAACAGAACACTTAGCAGTTTCTCAGAAAGCTTCTTTCCAGATTTCATCTGAGGATATTTCCTTTTTCACCATAGCCGTCTATGGGCTTCCAAATATCACTTTGCCAATTCCACAAGAACTGTCTTAGCGAAAGGCTTCTTGAGGGGAAAGCTGTAACTCTGTGAGATGATTTCACAGAACACAAAGAAGTTTCTCAGAAAGCTTCTTTCTCTTTGTTATCGCAGGATAATTCCTTTGGCCCTTTAGTCTTCAAAGGGATCCGAAATATCTGTTCTCAGATTCCACAGAAATAATGCTAGCAAAGAGATCCACGAAATACAGATGTAACTCTGTGAGATGAATTTACAGAACACTAAGCAGTTTCTCAGAAAGCTTCTTTCCAGATTTCATCTGAGGATATTTCCTTTTTCACCATAGCCCTCTATGGGCTTCCAAATATCACTTTGTCAATTCCACAAGAACTGTCTTAGAGAAAGGCTTCTTGAGGGGAAAGCTGTAACTCTGTGAGATGATTTCACAGAACACAAAGAAGTTTCTCAGAAAGCTTCTTTCTCTTTGTTATCGGAGGATATTTCCTTTGGCCCTATAGTCTTCATAGGGATCCGAAATATCTTTTCTCAGATTCCACAGAAATAAGGCTAGCAAAGAGATCCACGAAATACACATGTAACTCTGTGAGATGAATTCACAGAACACTAAGCAGTTTCTCAGAAAGCTTCTTTCCAGATTTCATCTGAGGATATTTCCTTTTTCACCATAGCCCTCTATGGGCTTCCAAATATCTCTTTGCCAATTTCACAAGAACTGTCTTGGTTAAAGGCTTCTTGAAGGGAAAGCTGTAACTCTGTGAGATGATTTCACAGAACACAAAGAAGTTTCTCAGAAAGCTTCTTTTTCTTTGTTATCAGGGGATATTTCCTCTGGCCCTATAGGCTTCAAAGGGATCCGAAATATCTGTTTTCAGATTCCACAGAAATAAGGCTAGCAAAGAGATCCACGAAATACAGATGTAACTCTGTGAGATGAATTCACAGAACACTAAGCAGTTTCTCAGAAAGCTTCTTTCCAGATTTCATCTGAGGATATTTCCTTTTTCACCATAGCCCTCTATGGGCTTCCAAATATCACTTTGCCAATTCCACAAGAACTGTCTTAGCGCAAGGCTTCTTGAGGGGAAAGCTGTAACTCTGTGAGATGATTTCACAGAACACAAAGAAGTTTCTCAGAAAGCTTCTTTCTCTTTGTTATCGCAAGATATTTCCTTTGGCCCTATAGTCTTCAAAGGGATCCGAAATATCTGTTCTCAGATTCCACAGAAATAAGGCTAGCAAAGAGATCCACGAAATACAGATGTAACTCTGTGAGATGAATTAACAGAACACTTAGCAGTTTCTCAGAAAGCTTCTTTCCAGATTTAATCTGAGGATATTCCCTTTTTCAACATAGCCCTCTATGGGCTTCCAAATATCACTTTGCCAATTCCACAAGAACTGTCTTAGCGAAAGGCTTCTTGAGGGGAAAGCAGTAACTCTGTGAGATGATTTCACAGAAGACAAAGAAGTTTCTCAGAAAGCTTCTTTCTCTTTGTTATCGGAGGATATTTCCTTTGGCCCTATAGTCTTCATAGGGATCCGAAATATCTTTTCTCAGATTCCACAGAAATAAGGCTAGCAAAGAGATCCACGAAATACACATGTAACTCTGTGAGATGAATTCACAGAACACTAAGCAGTTTCTCAGAAAGCTTCTTTCCAGATTTCATCTGAGGATATTTCCTTTTTCACCATAGCCCTCTATGGGCTTCCAAATATCTCTTTGCCAATTTCACAAGAACTGTCTTGGTTAAAGGCTTCTTGAAGGGAAAGCTGTAACTCTGTGAGATGATTTCACAGAACACAAAGAAGTTTCTCAGAAAGCTTCTTTCCTTTGTTATCAGGGGATATTTCCTTTGGCCCTATAGGCTTCAAAGGGATCCGAAATATCTGTTTTCAGATTCCACAGAAATAAGGCTAGCAAAGAGATCCACGAAATACACATGTAACTCTGTGAGATGAATTAACAGAACACTAAGCAGTTTCTCAGAAAGCTTCTTTCCAGATTTCATCTGAGGATATTTCCTTTTTCACCATAGCCCTCTATGGGCTTCCAAATATCACTTTGCCAATTCCACAAGAAATGTCTTAGCGAAAGGCTTCTTGAGGGGAAAGCTGTAACTCTGTGAGATGATTTCACAGAACACAAAGAAGTTTCTCAGAAAGCTTCTTTCTCTTTGTTATCGCAGGATATTTCCTTTGGCCCTATAGTCTTCAAAGGGATCCGAAATATCTGTTCTCAGATTCCACAGAAATAAGGCTAGCAAAGAGATCCACGAAATACAGATGTAACTCTGTGAGATGAATTAACAGAACACTTAGCAGTTTCTCAGAAAGCTTCTTTCCAGATTTCATCTGAGGATATTTCCTTTTTCACCATAGCCCTCTATAGGCTTCCAAATATCTCTTTGCCAATTTCACAAGTACTGTCTTAGTTAAAGGCTTCTTGAGGGGAAAGCTGTAACTCTGTGAGATGATTTCACAGAACACAAAGAAGTTTCTCAGAAAGCTTCTTTCTCTTTGTTATCGGAGGATATTTCCTTTGGCCCTATAGTCTGCAAAGGGATCCGAAATATCTGTTCTCAGATTCCACAGAAATAAGGCAAGCAAAGAGATCCACGAAATACAGATGTAACTCTGTGAGATGAATTAACAGAACACCAAGCAGTTTCTCAGAAAGCTTCTTTCCAGATTTCATCTGAGGATATTTCCTTTTTCACCATAGCCCTCTATGGGCTTCCAAATATCACTTTGCCAATTCCACAAGAACTGTCTTAGCGAAAGGCTTCTTGAGGGGAAAGCTGTAACTCTGTGAGATGATTTCACAGAACACAAAGAAGTTTCTCAGAAAGCTTCTTTCTCTTTGTTATCGCAGGATATTTCCTTTGGGCCTATAGTCTACAAAGGGATCCGAAATATCTGTTCTCAGATTCCACAGAAATAAGGCTAGCAAAGAGATCCACGAAATACAGATGTAACTCTGTGAGATGAATTAACAGAACACTTGGCAGTTTCTCAGAAAGCTTCTTTCCAGATTTCATCTGAGGATATTTCCTCTTTCACCATAGCCCTCTATGGGCTTCCAAATATCACTTTGCCAATTCCACAAGAACTGTCTTAGCGAAAGGCTTCTTGAGGGGAAAGCTGTAACTCTGTGAGATTATTTCACAGAACACAAAGAAGTTTCTCAGAAAGCTTCTTTCTCTTTGTTATCGCAGGATATTTCCTTTGGCCCTATAGTCTTCACAGGGATCCGAAATATCTGTTCCCAGATTCCACAGAAATAAGGCTAGCAAAGAGATGCACGAAACACAGATGTAACTCTGTGAGATGAATTCACAGAACACTAAGCAGTTTCTCAGAAAGCTTCTTTCCAGATTTCATCTGAGGATATTTCCTTTTTCACCATAGCTCTCTATGGGCTTCCAAATATCACTTTGCCAATTCCACAAGAACTGTCTTAGCGAAAGGCTTCTTGAGGGGAAAGCTGTAACTCTGTGACATGATTTCACAGAACACAAAGAAGTTTCTCAGAAAGCTTCTTTCTCTTTGTTATCGCAGGATATTTCCTTTGGCCCTATAGTCTTCACAGGGATCCGAAATATCTGTTCTCAGATTCCACAGAAATAAGGCTAGCAAAGAGATCCACGAAATACAGATGTAACTCTGTGAGATGAATTCACAGAACACTAAGCAGTTTCTCAGAAAGCTTCTTTCCAGATTTCATCTGAGGATATTTCCTTTTTCACCATAGCCCTCTATGGGCTTCCAAATATCACTTTGCCAATTCCACAAGAACTGTCTTAGCGAAAGGCTTCTTGAGGGGAAAGCTGTAACTCTGTGAGATGATTTCACAGAACACAAAGAAGTTTCTCAGAAAGCTTCTTTCTCTTTGTTATCGCAAGATATTTCCTTTGGCCCTATAGTCTTCATAGGGATCCGAAATATCTTTTCTCAGATTCCACAGAAATAAGGCTAGCAAAGAGATCCACGAAATACACATGTAACTCTGTGAGATGAATTCACAGAACACTAAGCAGTTTCTCAGAAAGCTTCTTTCCAGATTTCATCTGAGGATATTTCCTTTTTCACCAAAGCCCTCTATGGGCTTCCAAATATCTCTTTGCCAATTTCACAAGAACTGTCTTGGTTAAAGGCTTCTTGAAGGGAAAGCTGTAACTCTGTGAGATGATTTCACAGAACACAAAGAAGTTTCTCAGAAAGCTTCTTTCTCTTTGTTATCAGGGGATATTTCCTTTGGCCCTATAGGCTTCAAAGGGATCCGAAATATCTGTTTTCAGATTCCACAGAAATAAGGCTAGCAAAGAGATCCACGAAATACAGATGTAACTCTGTGAGATGAATTCACAGAACACTAAGCAGTTTCTCAGAAAGCTTCTTTCCAGATTTCATCTGAGGATATTTCCTTTTTCACCATAGCCCTCTATGGGCTTCCAAATATCACTTTGCCAATTCCACAAGAACTGTCTTAGCGCAAGGCTTCTTGAGGGGAAAGCTGTAACTCTGTGAGATGATTTCACAGAACACAAAGAAGTTTCTCAGAAAGCTTCTTTCTCTTTGTTATCGCAGGATATTTCCTTTGGCCCTATAGTCTTCAAAGGGATCCGAAATATCTGTTCTCAGATTCCACAGAAATAAGGCTAGCAAAGAGATCCACGAAATACAGATGTAACTCTGTGAGATGAATTAACAGAACACTTAGCAGTTACTCAGAAAGCTTCTTTCCAGATTTCATCTGAGGATATTTCCTTTTTCACCATAGCCCTCTATAGGCTTCCAAATATCTCTTTGCCAATTTCACAAGTACTGTCTTAGTTAAAGGCTTCTTGAGGGGAAAGCTGTAACTCTGTGAGATGATTTCACAGAACACAAAGAAGTTTCTCAGAAAGCTTCTTTCTCTTTGTTATCGGAGGATATTTCCTTTGGCCCTATAGTCTTCAAAGGGATCCGAAATATCTGTTCTCAGATTCCACAGAAATAAGGCAAGCAAAGAGATCCACGAAATACAGATGTAACTCTGTGAGATGAATTAACAGAACACTAAGCAGTTTCTCAGAAAGCTTCTTTCCAGATTTCATCTGAGGATATTTCCTTTTTCACCATAGCCGTCTATGGGCTTCCAAATATCACTTTGCCAATTCCACAAGAACTGTCTTAGCGAAAGGCTTCTTGAGGGGAAAGCTGTAACTCTGTGAGATGATTTCACAGAACACAAAGAAGTTTCTCAGAAAGCTTCTTTCTCTTTGTTATCGCAGGATATTTCCTTTGGGCCTATAGTCTACAAAGGGATCCGAAATATCTGTTCTCAGATTCCACAGAAATAAGGCTAGCAAAGAGATCCACGAAATACAGATGTAACTCTGTGAGATGAATTAACAGAACACTTAGCAGTTTCTCAGAAAGCTTCTTTCCATATTTCATCTGAGGATATTTCCTCTTTCACCATAGCCCTCTATGGGCTTCCAAATATCACTTTGCCAATTCCACAAGAACTGTCTTAGCGAAAGGCTTCTTGAGGGGAAAGCTGTAACTCTGTGAGATGATTTCACAGAACACAAAGAAGTTTCTCAGAAAGCTTCTTTCTCTTTGTTATCGCAGGATATTTCCTTTGGCCCTATAATCTTCACAGGGATCCGAAATATCTGTTCCCAGATTCCACAGAAATAAGGCTAGCAAAGAGATGCACGAAACACAGATGTAACTCTGTGAGATGAATTCACAGAACACTAAGCAGTTTCTCAGAAAGCTTCTTTCCAGATTTCATCTGAGGATATTTCCTTTTTCACCATAGCTCTCTATGGGCTTCCAAATATCACTTTGCCAATTCCACAAGAACTGTCTTAGCGAAAGGCTTCTTGAGGGGAAAGTTGTAACTCTGTGAGATGATTTCACAGAACACAAAGAAGTTTCTCAGAAAGCTTCTTTCTCTTTGTTATCGGGGGATATTTCCTTTGGCCCTTTAGTGTTCAAAGGGATCAGAAATATCTGTTTTCAGATTCCACAGAAATAAGGCTAGCAAAGAGATGCACGAAATACAGATGTAACTCTGTGAGATGAATTAACAGAACACTTAGCAGTTTCTCAGAAAGCTTCTTTCCAGATTTCATCTGAGGATATTTCCTTTTTCACCATAGCCGTCTATGGGCTTCCAAATATCACTTTGCCAATTCCACAAGAACTGTCTTAGCGAAAGGCTTCTTGAGGGGAAAGCTGTAACTCTGTGAGATGATTTCACAGAACACAAAGAAGCTTCTCAGACAGCTTCTTTCTCTTTGTTATCGCAGGATAATTCCTTTGGCCCTTTAGTCTTCAAAGGGATCCGAAATATCTGTTCTCAGATTCCACAGAAATAATGCTAGCAAAGAGATCCACGAAATACAGATGTAACTCTGTGAGATGAATTTACAGAACACTAAGCAGTTTCTCAGAAAGCTTCTTTCCAGATTTCATCTGAGGATATTTCCTTTTTCACCATAGCCCTCTATGGGCTTCCAAATATCACTTTGTCAATTCCACAAGAACTGTCTTAGAGAAAGGCTTCTTGAGGGGAAAGCTGTAACTCTGTGAGATGATTTCACAGAACACAAAGAAGTTTCTCAGAAAGCTTCTTTCTCTTTGTTATCGGAGGATATTTCCTTTGGCCCTATAGTCTTCATAGGGATCCGAAATATCTTTTCTCAGATTCCACAGAAATAAGGCTAGCAAAGAGATCCACGAAATACACATGTAACTCTGTGAGATGAATTCACAGAACACTAAGCAGTTTCTCAGAAAGCTTCTTTCCAGATTTCATCTGAGGATATTTCCTTTTTCACCATAGCCCTCTATGGGCTTCCAAATATCTCTTTGCCAATTTCACAAGAACTGTCTTGGTTAAAGGCTTCTTGAAGGGAAAGCTGTAACTCTGTGAGATGATTTCACAGAACACAAAGAAGTTTCTCAGAAAGCTTCTTTCTCTTTGTTATCAGGGGATATTTCCTCTGGCCCTATAGGCTTCAAAGGGATCCGAAATATCTGTTTTCAGATTCCACAGAAATAAGGCTAGCAAAGAGATCCACGAAATACAGATGTAACTCTGTGAGATGAATTCACAGAACACTAAGCAGTTTCTCAGAAAGCTTCTTTCCAGATTTCATCTGAGGATATTTCCTTTTTCACCATAGCCCTCTATGGGCTTCCAAATATCACTTTGCCAATTCCACAAGAACTGTCTTAGCGCAAGGCTTCTTGAGGGGAAAGCTGTAACTCTGTGAGATGATTTCACAGAACACAAAGAAGTTTCTCAGAAAGCTTCTTTCTCTTTGTTATCGCAAGATATTTCCTTTGGCCCTATAGTCTTCAAAGGGATCCGAAATATCTGTTCTCAGATTCCACAGAAATAAGGCTAGCAAAGAGATCCACGAAATACAGATGTAACTCTGTGAGATGAATTAACAGAACACTTAGCAGTTTCTCAGAAAGCTTCTTTCCAGATTTCATCTGAGGATATTCCCTTTTTCAACATAGCCCTCTATGGGCTTCCAAATATCACTTTGCCAATTCCACAAGAACTGTCTTAGCGAAAGGCTTCTTGAGGGGAAAGCAGTAACTCTGTGAGATGATTTCACAGAACACAAAGAAGTTTCTCAGAAAGCTTCTTTCTCTTTGTTATCGGAGGATATTTCCTTTGGCCCTATAGTCTTCATAGGGATCCGAAATATCTTTTCTCAGATTCCACAGAAATAAGGCTAGCAAAGAGATCCACGAAATACACATGTAACTCTGTGAGATGAATTCACAGAACACTAAGCAGTTTCTCAGAAAGCTTCTTTCCAGATTTCATCTGAGGATATTTCCTTTTTCACCATAGCCCTCTATGGGCTTCCAAATATCTCTTTGCCAATTTCACAAGAACTGTCTTGGTTAAAGGCTTCTTGAAGGGAAAGCTGTAACTCTGTGAGATGATTTCACAGAACACAAAGAAGTTTCTCAGAAAGCTTCTTTCCTTTGTTATCAGGGGATATTTCCTTTGGCCCTATAGGCTTCAAAGGGATCCGAAATATCTGTTTTCAGATTCCACAGAAATAAGGCTAGCAAAGAGATCCACGAAATACAGATGCAACTCTGTGAGATGAATTAACAGAACACTAAGCAGTTTCTCAGAAAGCTTCTTTCCAGATTTCATCTGAGGATATTTCCTTTTTCACCATAGCCCTCTATGGGCTTCCAAATATCACTTTGCCAATTCCACAAGAACTGTCTTAGCGAAAGGCTTCTTGAGGGGAAAGCTGTAACTCTGTGAGATGATTTCACAGAACACAAAGAAGTTTCTCAGAAAGCTTCTTTCTCTTTGTTATCGCAGGATATTTCCTTTGGCCCTATAGTCTTCAAAGGGATCCGAAATATCTGTTCTCAGATTCCACAGAAATAAGGCTAGCAAAGAGATCCACGAAATACAGATGTAACTCTGTGAGATGAATTAACAGAACACTTAGCAGTTTCTCAGAAAGCTTCTTTCCAGATTTCATCTGAGGATATTTCCTTTTTCACCATAGCCCTCTATAGGCTTCCAAATATCTCTTTGCCAATTTCACAAGTACTGTCTTAGTTAAAGGCTTCTTGAGGGGAAAGCTGTAACTCTGTGAGATGATTTCACAGAACACAAAGAAGTTTCTCAGAAAGCTTCTTTCTCTTTGTTATCGGAGGATATTTCCTTTGGCCCTATAGTCTTCAAAGGGATCCGAAATATCTGTTCTCAGATTCCACAGAAATAAGGCAAGCAAAGAGATCCACGAAATACAGATGTAACTCTGTGAGATGAATTAACAGAACACTAAGCAGTTTCTCAGAAAGCTTCTTTCCAGATTTCATCTGAGGATATTTCCTTTTTCACCATAGCCCTCTATGGGCTTCCAAATATCACTTTGCCAATTCCACAAGAACTGTCTTAGCGAAAGGCTTCTTGAGGGGAAAGCTGTAACTCTGTGAGATGATTTCACAGAACACAAAGAAGTTTCTCAGAAAGCTTCTTTCTCTTTGTTATCGGAGGATATTTCCTTTGGCCCTTTAGTCTTCAAAGGGATCAGAAATATCTGTTTTCAGATTCCACAGAAATAAGGCTAGCAAAGAGATGCACGAAATACAGATGTAACTCTGTGAGATGAATTAACAGAACACTTAGCAGTTTCTCAGAAAGCTTCTTTCCAGATTTCAACTGAGGATATTTCCTTTTTCACAATAGCCCTCTATGGGCTTCCAAATATCTCTTTGCCAATTCCACAAGAATTGTCTGAGCGAAAGGCTTCTTGAGGGGAAAGCTGTAACTCTGTGAGATGATTTCACAGAACACGAAGAAGTTTCTCAGAAACCTTCTTTCTCTTTGTTATCGGAGGATATTTCCTTTGGCCCTACAGTCTTCGAAGGGATCCGAAATATCTGTTCTCAGATTCCACAGAAATAAGGCTAGCAAAGAGATGCACGAAATACAGATGTAACTCTGTGAGATGAATTCACAGAACACTAAGCAGTTTCTCAGAAAGCTTCTTTCCAGATTTCATCTGAGGATATTTCCTTTTTCACCATAGCCGTCTATGGGCTTCCAAATATCACTTTGCCAATTCCACAAGAACTGTCTTAGCGAAAGGCTTCTTGAGGGGAAAGCTGTAACTCTGTGAGATGATTTCACAGAACACAAAGAAGTTTCTCAGAAAGCTTCTTTCTCTTTGTTATCGCAGGATAATTCCTTTGGCCCTTTAGTCTTCAAAGGGATCCGAAATATCTGTTCTCAGATTCCACAGAAATAATGCTAGCAAAGAGATCCACGAAATACAGATGTAACTCTGTGAGATGAATTTACAGAACACTAAGCAGTTTCTCAGAAAGCTTCTTTCCAGATTTCATCTGAGGATATTTCCTTTTTCACCATAGCCCTCTATGGGCTTCCAAATATCTCTTTGCCAATTTCACAAGAACTGTCTTGGTTAAAGGCTTCTTGAAGGGAAAGCTGTAACTCTGTGAGATGATTTCACAGAACACAAAGAAGTTTCTCAGAAAGCTTCTTTCCTTTGTTATCAGGGGATATTTCCTTTGGCCCTATAGGCTTCAAAGGGATCCGAAATATCTGTTTTCAGATTCCACAGAAATAAGGCTAGCAAAGAGATCCACGAAATACAGATGTAACTCTGTGAGATGAATTCACAGAACACTAAGCAGTTTCTCAGAAAGCTTCTTTCCAGATTTCATCTGAGGATATTTCCTTTTTCACCATAGCCCTCTATGGGCTTCCAAATATCACTTTGCCAATTCCACAAGAAATGTCTTAGCGAAAGGCTTCTTGAGGGGAAAGCTGTAACTCTGTGAGATGATTTCACAGAACACAAAGAAGTTTCTCAGAAAGCTTCT
This sequence comes from Macaca nemestrina, assembly GCF_043159975.1. NCBI lineage: Eukaryota > Metazoa > Chordata > Mammalia > Primates > Cercopithecidae > Macaca > Macaca nemestrina. Next base: position 93,241,951 of record NC_092125.1, read on the forward strand.
TTCTCTTTGTTATCGCAGGATATTTCCTTTGGCCCTATAGTCTTCAAAGGGATCCGAAATATCTGTTCTCAGATTCCACAGAAATAAGGCTAGCAAAGAGATCCACGAAATACAGATGTAACTCTGTGAGATGAATTAACAGAACACTTAGCAGTTTCTCAGAAAGCTTCTTTCCAGATTTCATCTGAGGATATTTCCTTTTTCACCATAGCCCTCTATAGGCTTCCAAATATCTCTTTGCCAATTTCACAAGTACTGTCTTAGTTAAAGGCTTCTTGCGGGGAAAGCTGTAACTCTGTGAGATGATTTCACAGAACACAAAGAAGTTTCTCAGAAAGCTTCTTTCTCTTTGTTATCGGATGATATTTCCTTTGGCCCTATAGTCTTCAAAGGGATCCGAAATATCTGTTCTCAGATTCCACAGAAATAAGGCAAGCAAAGAGATCCACGAAATACAGATGTAACTCTGTGAGATGAATTAACAGAACACTAAGCAGTTTCTCAGAAAGCTTCTTTCCAGATTTCATCTGAGGATATTTCCTTTTTCACCATAGCCCTCTATGGGCTTCCAAATATCACTTTGCCAATTCCACAAGAACTGTCTTAGCGAAAGGCTTCTTGAGGGGAAAGCTGTAACTCTGTGAGATGATTTCACAGAACACAAAGAAGTTTCTCAGAAAGCTTCTTTCTCTTTGTTATCGGAGGATATTTCCTTTGGCCCTTTAGTCTTCAAAGGGATCAGAAATATCTGTTTTCAGATTCCACAGAAATAAGGCTAGCAAAGAGATGCACGAAATACAGATGTAACTCTGTGAGATGAATTAACAGAACACTTAGCAGTTTCTCAGAAAGCTTCTTTCCAGATTTCAACTGAGGATATTTCCTTTTTCACAATAGCCCTCTATGGGCTTCCAAATATCTCTTTGCCAATTCCACAAGAATTGTCTGAGCGAAAGGCTTCTTGAGGGGAAAGCTGTAACTCTGTGAGATGATTTCACAGAACACAAAGAAGTTTCTCAGAAACCTTCTTTCACTTTGTTATCGGAGGATATTTCCTTTGGCCCTACAGTCTTCGAAGGGATCCGAAATATCTGTTCTCAGATTCCACAGAAATAAGGCTAGCAAAGAGATGCACGAAATACAGATGTAACTCTGTGAGATGAATTCACAGAACACTAAGCAGTTTCTCAGAAAGCTTCTTTCCAGATTTCATCTGAGGATATTTCCTTTTTCACCATAGCCGTCTATGGGCTTCCAAATATCACTTTGCCAATTCCACAAGAACTGTCTTAGCGAAAGGCTTCTTGAGGGGAAAGCTGTAACTCTGTGAGATGATTTCACAGAACACAAAGAAGTTTCTCAGAAAGCTTCTTTCTCTTTGTTATCGCAGGATAATTCCTTTGGCCCTTTAGTCTTCAAAGGGATCCGAAATATCTGTTCTCAGATTCCACAGAAATAATGCTAGCAAAGAGATCCACGAAATACAGATGTAACTCTGTGAGATGAATTTACAGAACACTAAGCAGTTTCTCAGAAAGCTTCTTTCCAGATTTCATCTGAGGATATTTCCTTTTTCACCATAGCCCTCTATGGGCTTCCAAATATCACTTTGTCAATTCCACAAGAACTGTCTTAGAGAAAGGCTTCTTGAGGGGAAAGCTGTAACTCTGTGAGATGATTTCACAGAACACAAAGAAGTTTCTCAGAAAGCTTCTTTCTCTTTGTTATCGCAGGATATTTCCGTTAGGCCTATAGTCTACAAAGGGATCCGAAATATCTGTTCTCAGATTCCACAGAAATAAGGCTAGCAAAGAGATCCACGAAATACAGATGTAACTCTGTGAGATGAATTAACAGAACACTTAGCAGTTTCTCAGAAAGCTTCTTTCCAGATTTCATCTGAGGATATTTCCTTTTTCAAAATAGCCCTCTATGGGCTTCCAAATATCACTTTGCCAATTCCACAAGAACTGTCTTAGCGAAAGGCTTCTTGAGGGGAAAGCTGTAACTCTGTGAGATGATTTCACAGAACACAAAGAAGTTTCTCAGAAAGCTTCTTTCTCTTTGTTATCGCAGGATATTTCCTTTGGCCCTATAGTCTTCACAGGGATCCGAAATATCTGTTCCCAGATTCCACAGAAATAAGGCTAGCAAAGAGATGCACGAAATACAGATGTAACTCTGTGAGATGAATTAACAGAACACTAAGCAGTTTCTCAGAAATCTTCTTTCCAGATTTCATCTGAGGATATTTCCTTTTTCACCATAGCCCTCTATGGGCTTCCAAATATCACTTTGCCAATTCCACAAGAACTGTGTTAGCGAAAGGCTTCTTGAGGGGAAAGCTGTAACTCTGTGACATGATTTCACAGAACACAAAGAAGTTTCTCAGAAAGCTTCTTTCTCTTTGTTATCGCAGGATATTTCCTTTGGCCCTATAGTCTTCACAGGGATCCGAAATATCTGTTCCCAGATGCCACAGAAATAAGGCTAGCAAAGAGATCCACGAAATACAGATGTAACTCTGTGAGATGAATTCACAGAACACTAAGCAGTTTCTCAGAAAGCTTCTTTCCAGATTTCATCTGAGGATATTTCCTTTTTCAACATAGCTCTCTATGGGATTCCAAATATCACTTTGCCAATTCCACAAGAACTGTCTTAGCGAAAGGCTTCTTGAGGGGAAAGCTGTAACTCTGTGACATGATTTCACAGAACACAAAGAAGTTTCTCAGAAAGCTTCTTTCTCTTTGTTATCGCAGGATATTTCCTTTGGCCCTATAGTCTTCAAAGTGATCCGAAATATCTGTTCTCAGATTCCACAGAAATAAGGCTAGCAAAGAGATCCACGAAATACAGATGTAACTCTGTGAGATGAATTCACAGAACACTAAGCAGTTTCTCAGAAAGCTTCTTTCCAGATTTCATCTGAGGATATTTCCTTTTTCACCATAGCCCTCTATGGGCTTCCAAATATCACTTTGCCAATTCCACAAGAACTGTCTTAGCGAAAGGCTTCTTGAGGGGAAAGCTGTAACTCTGTGACATGATTTCACAGAACACAAAGAAGTTTCTCAGAAACCTTCTTTCTCTTTGTTATCGGAGGATATTTCCTTTGGCCCTACAGTCTTCGAAGGGATCCGAAATATCTGTTCTCAGATTCCACAGAAATAAGGCTAGCAAAGAGATCCACGAAATACAGATGTAACTCTGTGAGATGAATTCACAGAACACTAAGCAGTTTCTCAGAAAGCTTCTTTCCAGATTTCATCTGAGGATATTTCCTTTTTCACCATAGCCGTCTATGGGCTTCCAAATATCACTTTGCCAATTCCACAAGAACTGTCTTAGCGAAAGTCTTCTTGAGGGGAAAGCTGTAACTCTGTGACATGATTTCACAGAACACAAAGAAGTTTCTCAGAAAGCTTCTTTCTCTTTGTTATCGCAGGATAATTCCTTTGGGCCTGTAGTCTTCAAAGGGATCCGAAATATCTGTTCTCAGATTCCACAGAAATAATGCTAGCAAAGAGATCCACGAAATACAGATGTAACTCTGTGAGATGAATTTACAGAACACTAAGCAGTTTCTCAGAAAGCTTCTTTCCAGATTTCATCTGAGGATATTTCCTTTTTCACCATAGCCCTCTATGAGCTTCCAAATATCACTTTGCCAATTCCACAAGAACTGTCTTAGAGAAAGGCTTCTTGAGGGGAAAGCTGTAACTCTGTGAGATGATTTCACAGAACACAAAGAAGTTTCTCAGAAAGCTTCTTTCTCTTTGTTATCGGAGGATATTTCCTTTGGCCCTATAGTCTTCAAAGGGATCCGAAATATCTGTTCCGGGATTCCACAGAAATAAGGCTAGCAAAGAGATCCACGAAATACAGATGTAACTCTGTGAGATGAATTCACAGAACACTAAGCAGTTTCTCAGAAAGCTTCTTTCCAGATTTCATCTGAGGATATTTCCTTTTTCACCATAGCCCTCTATCGGCTTCCAAATATCACTTTGCCAATTCCACAAGAACTGTCTTAGCGAAAGGCTTCCTGAGGAGAAAGCTGTAACTCTGTGAGATGATTTCACAGAACACAAAGAAGTTTCTCAGAAAGCTTCTTTCTCTTTGTTATCGCAGGATATTTCCTTTGGCCTTATAGTCTTCAAAGGGATCCGAAATATCTGTTCCCAGATTCCACAGAAATAAGGCTAGCAAAGAGATCCATGAAATACAGATTTAACAGTGTGAGATGAATTAACAGAACACTAAGCAGATTCTCAGAAAGCTTCTTTCCAGATTTCATCTGAGGATATTTCCTTTTTCACCATAGCCCTCTATGGGCTTCCAAATATCACGTTGCCATTTCCACAAGAACTGTCTTAGCGAACGGCTTCTTGAGGGGAAAGCTGTAACTCTGTGAGATGATTTCACAGAACACAAAGAAGTTTCTCAGAAAGCTTCTTTCTCTTTGTTATCGGAGGATATTTCCTTTGGCCCTATAGTCTTCAAAGGGATCAGAAATATCTGTTTTCAGATTCCACAGAAATAAGGCTAGCAAAGAGATGCACGAAATACAGATGTAACTCTGTGAGATGAATTAACAGAACACTTAGCAGTTTCTCAGAAAGCTTCTTTCCAGATTTCATCTGAGGATATTTCCTTTTTCAAAATAGCCCTCTATGGGCTTCCAAATATCACTTTGCCAATTCCACAAGAACTGTCTTAGCGAAAGGCTTCTTGAGGGGAAAGCTGTAACTCTGTGAGATGATTTCACAGAACACAAAGAAGTTTCTCAGAAAGCTTCTTTCTCTTTGTTATCGCAGGATATTTCCTTTGGCCCTATAGTCTTCACAGGGATCCGAAATATCTGTTCCCAGATTCCACAGAAATAAGGCTAGCAAAGAGATGCACGAAATACAGATGTAACTCTGTGAGATGAATTAACAGAACACTAAGCAGTTTCTCAGAAATCTTCTTTCCAGATTTCATCTGAGGATATTTCCTTTTTCACCATAGCCCTCTATGGGCTTCCAAATATCACTTTGCCAATTCCACAAGAACTGTGTTAGCGAAAGGCTTCTTGAGGGGAAAGCTGTAACTCTGTGACATGATTTCACAGAACACAAAGAAGTTTCTCAGAAAGCTTCTTTCTCTTTGTTATCGCAGGATATTTCCTTTGGCCCTATAGTCTTCACAGGGATCCGAAATATCTGTTCCCAGATGCCACAGAAATAAGGCTAGCAAAGAGATCCACGAAATACAGATGTAACTCTGTGAGATGAATTCACAGAACACTAAGCAGTTTCTCAGAAAGCTTCTTTCCAGATTTCATCTGAGGATATTTCCTTTTTCAACATAGCTCTCTATGGGATTCCAAATATCACTTTGCCAATTCCACAAGAACTGTCTTAGCGAAAGGCTTCTTGAGGGGAAAGCTGTAACTCTGTGACATGATTTCACAGAACACAAAGAAGTTTCTCAGAAAGCTTCTTTCTCTTTGTTATCGCAGGATATTTCCTTTGGCCCTATAGTCTTCAAAGTGATCCGAAATATCTGTTCTCAGATTCCACAGAAATAAGGCTAGCAAAGAGATCCACGAAATACAGATGTAACTCTGTGAGATGAATTCACAGAACACTAAGCAGTTTCTCAGAAAGCTTCTTTCCAGATTTCATCTGAGGATATTTCCTTTTTCACCATAGCCCTCTATGGGCTTCCAAATATCACTTTGCCAATTCCACAAGAACTGTCTTAGCGAAAGGCTTCTTGAGGGGAAAAGCTGTAACTCTGTGAGATGATTTCACAGAACACAAAGAAGTTTCTCAGAAACCTTCTTTCTCTTTGTTATCGGAGGATATTTCCTTTGGCCCTACAGTCTTCGAAGCGATCCGAAATATCTGTTCTCAGATTCCACAGAAATAAGGCTAGCAAAGAGATCCACGAAATACAGATGTAACTCTGTGAGATGAATTCACAGAACACTAAGCAGTTTCTCAGAAAGCTTCTTTCCAGATTTCATCTGAGGATATTTCCTTTTTCACCATAGCCGTCTATGGGCTTCCAAATATCACTTTGCCAATTCCACAAGAACTGTCTTAGCGAAAGGCTTCTTGAGGGGAAAGCTGTAACTCTGTGACATGATTTCACAGAACACAAAGAAGTTTCTCAGAAAGCTTCTTTCTCTTTGTTATCGCAGGATAATTCCTTTGGCCCTGTAGTCTTCAAAGGGATCCGAAATATCTGTTCTCAGATTCCACAGAAATAATGCTAGCAAAGAGATCCACGAAATACAGATGTAACTCTGTGAGATGAATTTACAGAACACTAAGCAGTTTCTCAGAAAGCTTCTTTCCAGATTTCATCTGAGGATATTTCCTTTTTCACCATAGCCCTCTTTGAGCTTCCAAATATCACTTTGCCAATTCCACAAGAACTGTCTTAGAGAAAGGCTTCTTGAGGGGAAAGCTGTAACTCTGTGAGATGATTTCACAGAACACAAAGAAGTTTCTCAGAAAGCTTCTTTCTCTTTGTTATCGGAGGATATTTCCTTTGGCCCTATAGTCTTCAAAGGGATCAGAAATATCTGTTTTCAGATTCCACAGAAATAAGGCTAGCAAAGAGATGCACGAAATACAGATGTAACTCTGTGAGATGAATTAACAGAACACTTAGCAGTTTCTCAGAAAGCTTCTTTCCAGATTTCATCTGAGGATATTTCCTTTTTCACCATAGCCCTCTATGGGCTTCCAAATATCACTTTGCCAATTCCACAAGAACTGTCTTAGCGAAAGGCTTCTTGAAGGGAAAGCTGTAACTCTGTGAGATGATTTCACAGAACACAAAGAAGTTTCTCAGAAAGCTTCTTTCTCTTTGTTATCGCAGGATATTTCCTTTGGCCCTATAGTCTTCACAGGGATCCGAAATATCTGTTCCCAGATTCCACAGAAATAAGGCTAGCAAAGAGATGCACGAAATACAGATGTAACTCTGTGAGATGAATTCACAGAACACTAAGCAGATTCTCAGAAAGCTTCTTTCCAGATTTCATCTGAGGATATTTCTTTTTCAACATAGCCCTCTATGGGCTTCCAAATATCACGTTGCCATTTCCACAAGAACTGTCTTAGCGAAAGGCTTCTTGAGGGGAAAGCTGTAACTCTGTGAGATGATTTCACAGAACACAAAGAAGTTTCTCAGAAAGCTTCTTTCTCTTTGTTATCGGAGGATATTTCCTTTGGCCCTATAGTCTTCATAGGGATCCGAAATATCTTTTCTCAGATTCCACAGAAATAAGGCTAGCAAAGAGCTCTACGAAATACACTTGTAACTCTGTGAGATGAATTAACAGAACACTAAGCAGTTTCTCAGAAAGCTTCTTTCCAGATTTCATCTGAGGATATTTCCTTTTTCACCATAGCCCTCTATAGGTTTCCAAATATCTCTTTGCCAATTTCACAAGAACTGTCTTGGTTAAAGGCTTCTTGAAGGGAAAGCTGTAACTCTGTGAGATGATTTCACAGAACACAAAGAAGTTTCTCACAAAGCTTCTTTCTCTTTGTTATCGGAGGGTATTTCCTTTGGCCCTATACTCTTCAAAGGGATCCGAAATATCTGTTCTCAGATTCCACAGAAATAAGGCTTGCAAAGAGATCCACGAAATACAGATGTAACTCTGTGAGATGAATTCACAGAACACTAAGCAGTTTCTCAGAAAGCTTCTTTCCAGATTTCATCTGAGGATATTTCCTTTTTCACCATAGCACTCTATGGGCTTCGAAATATCACTTTGCCAATTCCACAAGAACTGTATTAGCGAAAGGCTTCTTGAGGGAAAGCTGTAACTCTGTGAGATGATTTCACAGAACACAAAGAAGTTTCTCAGAAAGCTTCTTTCTCTTTGTTATCGCAGGATATTTCCTTTGGCCCTATAGTCTTCAAAGGGATCAGAAATATCTGTTTTCAGATTCCACAGAAATAAGGCTAGCAAAGAGATGCACGAAATACAGATGTAACTCTGTGAGATGAATTAACAGAACACTTAGCAGTTTCTCAGAAAGCTTCTTTCCAGATTTCATCTGAGGATATTTCCTTTTTCACCATAGCCCTCTATGGGCTTCCAAATATCACTTTGCCAATTCCACAAGAACTGTCTTAGCGAAAGGCTTCTTGAGGGGAAAGCTGTAACTCTGTGAGATGACTTCACAGAACACAAAGAAGTTTCTCAGAAACCTTCTTTCTCTTTGTTATCGCAGGATATTTCCTTTGGCCCTATAGTCTTCACAGGGATCCGAAATATCTGTTCCCAGATTCCACAGAAATAAGGCTAGCAAAGAGATGCACAAAATACAGATGTAACTCTGTGAGATGAATTCACAGAACACTAAGCAGTTTCTCAGAAAGCTTCTTTCCAGATTTCATCTGAGGATATTTCCTTTTTCACCATAGCCCTCTATGGGCTTCCAAATATCACTTTGCCAATTCCACAAGAACTGTCTTAGCGAAAGGCTTCTTGAGGGGAAAGCTGTAACTCTGTGACATGATTTCACAGAACACAAAGAAGTTTCTCAGAAAGCTTCTTTCTCTTTGTTATCGCAGGATATTTCCTTTGGCCCTATAGTCTTCATAGGGATCCGAAATATCTTTTCTCAGATTCCACAGAAATAAGGCTAGCAAAGAGATCCACGAAATACACGTGTAACTCTGTGAGATGAATTCACAGAACACTAAGCAGTTTCTCAGAAAGCTTCTTTCCAGATTTCATCTGAGGATATTTCCTTTTTCACCATAGCCCTCTATGGGCTTCCAAATATCTCTTTGCCAATTCCACAAGAACTGTCTGAGCGAAAGGCTTCTTGAGGGGAAAGCTGTAACTCTGTGAGATGATTTCACAGAACACAAAGAAGTTTCTCAGAAAGCTTCTTTCTCTTTGTTATCGCAGGATATTTCCTTTGGCCCTATAGTCTTCACAGGGATCCGAAATATCTGTTCTCAGATTCCACAGAAATAAGGCTAGCAAAGAGATCCACGAAATACAGATGTAACTCTGTGAGATGAATTCACAGAACACTAAGCAGTTTCTCAGAAAGCTTCTTTCCAGATTTCATCTGAGGATATTTCCTTTTTCACCATAGCCCTCTATGGGCTTCCAAATATCACTTTGCCAATTCCACAAGAACTGTCTTAGCGAAAGGCTTCTTGAGGGGAAAAGCTGTAACTCTGTGAGATGATTTCACAGAACACAAAGAAGTTTCTCAGAAACCTTCTTTCTCTTTGTTATCGGAGGATATTTCCTTTGGCCCTACAGTCTTCGAAGGGATCCGAAATATCTGTTCTCAGATTCCACAGAAATAAGGCTAGCAAAGAGATCCACGAAATACAGATGTAACTCTGTGAGATGAATTCACAGAACACTAAGCAGTTTCTCAGAAAGCTTCTTTCCAGATTTCATCTGAGGATATTTCCTTTTTCACCATAGCCCTCTATGGGCTTCCAAATATCACTTTGCCAATTCCACAAGAACTGTCTTAGCGAAAGGCTTCTTGAGGGGAAAGCTGTAACTCTGTGACATGATTTCACAGAACACAAAGAAGTTTCTCAGAGAGCTTCTTTCTCTTTGTTATCGCAGGATAATTCCTTTGGCCCTGTAGTCTTCAAAGGGATCCGAAATATCTGTTCTCAGATTCCACAGAAATAATGCTAGCAAAGAGATCCACGAAATACAGATGTAACTCTGTGAGATGAATTTACAGAACACTAAGCAGTTTCTCAGAAAGCTTCTTTCCAGATTTCATCTGAGGATATTTCCTTTTTCACCATAGCCCTCTATGAGCTTCCAAATATCACTTTGCCAATTCCACAAGAACTGTCTTAGAGAAAGGCTTCTTGAGGGGAAAGCTGTAACTCTGTGAGATGATTTCACAGAACACAAAGAAGTTTCTCAGAAAGCTTCTTTCTCTTTGTTATCGGAGGATATTTCCTTTGGCCCTATAGTCTTCAAAGGGATCCGAAATATCTGTTCCGGGATTCCACAGAAATAAGGCTAGCAAAGGGATCCACGAAATACAGATGTAACTCTGTGAGATGAATTCACAGAACACTAAGCAGTTTCTCAGAAAGCTTCTTTCCAGATTTCATCTGAGGATATTTCCTTTTTCACCATAGCCCTCTATCGGCTTCCAAATATCACTTTGCCAATTCCACAAGAACTGTCTTAGCGAAAGGCTTCCTGAGGGGAAAGCTGTAACTCTGTGAGATGATTTCACGGAACACAAAGAAGTTTCTCAGAAAGCTTCTTTCTCTTTGTTATCGCAGGATATTTCCTTTGGCCTTATAGTCTTCAAAGGGATCCGAAATATCTGTTCCCAGATTCCACAGAAATAAGGCTAGCAAAGAGATCCATGAAATACAGATTTAACTGTGTGAGATGAATTAACAGAACACTAAGCAGATTCTCAGAAAGCTTCTTTCCAGATTTCATCTGAGGATATTTCCTTTTTCACCATAGCCCTCTATGGGCTTCCAAATATCACGTTGCCATTTCCACAAGAACTGTCTTAGCAACGGCTTCTTGAGGGGAAAGCTGTAACTCTGTGAGATGATTTCACAGAACACAAAGAAGTTTCTCAGAAAGCTTCTTTCTCTTTGTTATCGGAGGATATTTCCTTTGGCCCTATAGTCTTCAAAGGGATCAGAAATATCTGTTTTCAGATTCCACAGAAATAAGGCTAGCAAAGAGATGCACGAAATACAGATGTAACTCTGTGAGATGAATTAACAGAACACTTAGCAGTTTCTCAGAAAGCTTCTTTCCAGATTTCATCTGAGGATATTTCCTTTTTCACCATAGCCCTCTATGGGCTTCCAAATATCACTTTGCCAATTTCACAAGAACTGTCTTAGCGAAAGGCTTCTTGAAGGGAAAGCTGTAACTCTGTGAGATGATTTCACAGAACACAAAGAAGTTTCTCAGAAAGCTTCTTTCTCTTTGTTATCGCAGGATATTTCCTTTGGCCCTATAGTCTTCACAGGGATCCGAAATATCTGTTCCCAGATTCCACAGAAATAAGGCTAGCAAAGAGATGCACGAAATACAGATGTAACTCTGTGAGATGAATTCACAGAACACTAAGCAGATTCTCAGAAAGCTTCTTTCCAGATTTCATCTGAGGATATTTCTTTTTCAACATAGCCCTCTATGGGCTTCCAAATATCACGTTGCCATTTCCACAAGAACTGTCTTAGCGAAAGGCTTCTTGAGGGGAAAGCTGTAACTCTGTGAGATGATTTCACAGAACACAAAGAAGTTTCTCAGAAAGCTTCTTTCTCTTTGTTATCGGAGGATATTTCCTTTGGCCCTATAGTCTTCATAGGGATCCGAAATATCTTTTCTCAGATTCCACAGAAATAAGGCTAGCAAAGAGCTCTACGAAATACACTTGTAACTCTGTGAGATGAATTAACAGAACACTAAGCAGTTTCTCAGAAAGCTTCTTTCCAGATTTCATCTGAGGATATTTCCTTTTTCACCATAGCCCTCTATAGGTTTCCAAATATCTCTTTGCCAATTTCACAAGAACTGTCTTGGTTAAAGGCTTCTTGAAGGGAAAGCTGTAACTCTGTGAGATGATTTCACAGAACACAAAGAAGTTTCTCACAAAGCTTCTTTCTCTTTGTTATCGGAGGGTATTTCCTTTGGCCCTATACTCTTCAAAGGGATCCGAAATATCTGTTCTCAGATTCCACAGAAATAAGGCTTGCAAAGAGATCCACGAAATACAGATGTAACTCTGTGAGATGAATTCACAGAACACTAAGCAGTTTCTCAGAAAGCTTCTTTCCAGATTTCATCTGAGGATATTTCCTTTTTCACCATAGCACTCTATGGGCTTCGAAATATCACTTTGCCAATTCCACAAGAACTGTATTAGCGAAAGGCTTCTTGAGGGAAAGCTGTAACTCTGTGAGATGATTTCACAGAACACAAAGAAGTTTCTCAGAAAGCTTCTTTCTCTTTGTTATCGCAGGATATTTCCTTTGGCCCTATAGTCTTCAAAGGGATCAGAAATATCTGTTTTCAGATTCCACAGAAATAAGGCTAGCAAAGAGATGCACGAAATACAGATGTAACTCTGTGAGATGAATTAACAGAACACTTAGCAGTTTCTCAGAAAGCTTCTTTCCAGATTTCATCTGAGGATATTTCCTTTTTCACCATAGCCCTCTATGGGCTTCCAAATATCACTTTGCCAATTCCACAAGAACTGTCTTAGCGAAAGGCTTCTTGAGGGGAAAGCTGTAACTCTGTGAGATGACTTCACAGAACACAAAGAAGTTTCTCAGAAACCTTCTTTCTCTTTGTTATCGCAGGATATTTCCTTTGGCCCTATAGTCTTCACAGGGATCCGAAATATCTGTTCCCAGATTCCACAGAAATAAGGCTAGCAAAGAGATGCACGAAATACAGATGTAACTCTGTGAGATGAATTCACAGAACACTAAGCAGTTTCTCAGAAAGCTTCTTTCCAGATTTCATCTGAGGATATTTCCTTTTTCACCATAGCCCTCTATGGGCTTCCAAATATCACTTTGCCAATTCCACAAGAACTGTCTTAGCGAAAGGCTTCTTGAGGGGAAAGCTGTAACTCTGTGACATGATTTCACAGAACACAAAGAAGTTTCTCAGAAAGCTTCTTTCTCTTTGTTATCGCAGGATATTTCCTTTGGCCCTATAGTCTTCATAGGGATCCGAAATATCTTTTCTCAGATTCCACAGAAATAAGGCTAGCAAAGAGATCCACGAAATACACGTGTAACTCTGTGAGATGAATTCACAGAACACTAAGCAGTTTCTCAGAAAGCTTCTTTCCAGATTTCATCTGAGGATATTTCCTTTTTCACCATAGCCCTCTATGGGCTTCCAAATATCTCTTTGCCAATTCCACAAGAACTGTCTGAGCGAAAGGCTTCTTGAGGGGAAAGCTGTAACTCTGTGAGATGATTTCACAGAACACAAAGAAGTTTCTCAGAAAGCTTCTTTCTCTTTGTTATCGCAGGATATTTCCTTTGGCCCTATAGTCTTCACAGGGATCCGAAATATCTGTTCCCAGATGCCACAGAAATAAGGCTAGCAAAGAGATCCACGAAATACAGATGTAACTCTGTGAGATGAATTCACAGAACACTAAGCAGTTTCTCAGAAAGCTTCTTTCCAGATTTCATCTGAGGATATTTCCTTTTTCAACATAGCTCTCTATGGGATTCCAAATATCACTTTGCCAATTCCACAAGAACTGTCTTAGCGAAAGGCTTCTTGAGGGGAAAGCTGTAACTCTGTGACATGATTTCACAGAACACAAAGAAGTTTCTCAGAAAGCTTCTTTCTCTTTGTTATCGCAGGATATTTCCTTTGGCCCTATAGTCTTCAAAGTGATCCGTAATATCTGTTCTCAGATTCCACAGAAATAAGGCTAGCAAAGAGATCCACGAAATACAGATGTAACTCTGTGAGATGAATTCACAGAACACTAAGCAGTTTCTCAGAAAGCTTCTTTCCAGATTTCATCTGAGGATATTTCCTTTTTCACCATAGCCCTCTATGGGCTTCCAAATATCACTTTGCCAATTCCACAAGAACTGTCTTAGCGAAAGGCTTCTTGAGGGGAAAAGCTGTAACTCTGTGAGATGATTTCACAGAACACAAAGAAGTTTCTCAGAAACCTTCTTTCTCTTTGTTATCGGAGGATATTTCCTTTGGCCCTACAGTCTTCGAAGGGATCCGAAATATCTGTTCTCAGATTCCACAGAAATAAGGCTAGCAAAGAGATCCACGAAATACAGATGTAACTCTGTGAGATGAATTCACAGAACACTAAGCAGTTTCTCAGAAAGCTTCTTTCCAGATTTCATCTGAGGATATTTCCTTTTTCACCATAGCCGTCTATGGGCTTCCAAATATCACTTTGCCAATTCCACAAGAACTGTCTTAGCGAAAGGCTTCTTGAGGGGAAAGCTGTAACTCTGTGACATGATTTCACAGAACACAAAGAAGTTTCTCAGAAAGCTTCTTTCTCTTTGTTATCGCAGGATAATTCCTTTGGCCCTGTAGTCTTCAAAGGGATCCGAAATATCTGTTCTCAGATTCCACAGAAATAATGCTAGCAAAGAGATCCACGAAATACAGATGTAACTCTGTGAGATGAATTTACAGAACACTAAGCAGTTTCTCAGAAAGCTTCTTTCCAGATTTCATCTGAGGATATTTCCTTTTTCACCATAGCCCTCTATGAGCTTCCAAATATCACTTTGCCAATTCCACAAGAACTGTCTTAGAGAAAGGCTTCTTGAGGGGAAAGCTGTAACTCTGTGAGATGATTTCACAGAACACAAAGAAGTTTCTCAGAAAGCTTCTTTCTCTTTGTTATCGGAGGATATTTCCTTTGGCCCTATAGTCTTCAAAGGGATCCGAAATATCTGTTCCGGGATTCCACAGAAATAAGGCTAGCAAAGAGATCCACGAAATACAGATGTAACTCTGTGAGATGAATTCACAGAACACTAAGCAGTTTCTCAGAAAGCTTCTTTCCAGATTTCATCTGAGGATATTTCCTTTTTCACCATAGCCCTCTATCGGCTTCCAAATATCACTTTGCCAATTCCACAAGAACTGTCTTAGCGAAAGGCTTCCTGAGGGGAAAGCTGTAACTCTGTGAGATGATTTCACGGAACACAAAGAAGTTTCTCAGAAAGCTTCTTTCTCTTTGTTATCGCAGGATATTTCCTTTGGCCTTATAGTCTTCAAAGGGATCCGAAATATCTGTTCCCAGATTCCACAGAAATAAGGCTAGCAAAGAGATCCATGAAATACAGATTTAACTGTGTGAGATGAATTAACAGAACACTAAGCAGATTCTCAGAAAGCTTCTTTCCAGATTTCATCTGAGGATATTTCCTTTTTCACCATAGCCCTCTATGGGCTTCCAAATATCACGTTGCCATTTCCACAAGAACTGTCTTAGCGAACGGCTTCTTGAGGGGAAAGCTGTAACTCTGTGAGATGATTTCACAGAACACAAAGAAGTTTCTCAGAAAGCTTCTTTCTCTTTGTTATCGGAGGATATTTCCTTTGGCCCTATAGTCTTCAAAGGGATCAGAAATATCTGTTTTCAGATTCCACAGAAATAAGGCTAGCAAAGAGATGCACGAAATACAGATGTAACTCTTTGAGATGAATTAACAGAACACTTAGCAGTTTCTCAGAAAGCTTCTTTCCAGATTTCATCTGAGGATATTTCCTTTTTCACCATAGCCCTCTATGGGCTTCCAAATATCACTTTGCCAATTCCACAAGAACTGTCTTAGCGAAAGGCTTCTTGAAGGGAAAGCTCTAACTCTGTGAGATGATTTCACAGAACACAAAGAAGTTTCTCAGAAAGCTTCTTTCTCTTTGTTATCGCAGGATATTTCCTTTGGCCCTATAGTCTTCACAGGGATCCGAAATATCTGTTCCCAGATTCCACAGAAATAAGGCTAGCAAAGAGATGCACGAAATACAGATGTAACTCTGTGAGATGAATTCACAGAACACTAAGCAGATTCTCAGAAAGCTTCTTTCCAGATTTCATCTGAGGATATTTCTTTTTCAACATAGCCCTCTATGGGCTTCCAAATATCACGTTGCCATTTCCACAAGAACTGTCTTAGCGAAAGGCTTCTTGAGGGGAAAGCTGTAACTCTGTGAGATGATTTCACAGAACACAAAGAAGTTTCTCAGAAAGCTTCTTTCTCTTTGTTATCGGAGGATATTTCCTTTGGCCCTATAGTCTTCATAGGGATCCGAAATATCTTTTCTCAGATTCCACAGAAATAAGGCTAGCAAAGAGCTCTACGAAATACACTTGTAACTCTGTGAGATGAATTAACAGAACACTAAGCAGTTTCTCAGAAAGCTTCTTTCCAGATTTCATCTGAGGATATTTCCTTTTTCACCATAGCCCTCTATAGGTTTCCAAATATCTCTTTGCCAATTTCACAAGAACTGTCTTGGTTAAAGGCTTCTTGAAGGGAAAGCTGTAACTCTGTGAGATGATTTCACAGAACACAAAGAAGTTTCTCACAAAGCTTCTTTCTCTTTGTTATCGGAGGGTATTTCCTTTGGCCCTATACTCTTCAAAGGGATCCGAAATATCTGTTCTCAGATTCCACAGAAATAAGGCTTGCAAAGAGATCCACGAAATACAGATGTAACTCTGTGAGATGAATTCACAGAACACTAAGCAGTTTCTCAGAAAGCTTCTTTCCAGATTTCATCTGAGGATATTTCCTTTTTCACCATAGCACTCTATGGGCTTCGAAATATCACTTTGCCAATTCCACAAGAACTGTATTAGCGAAAGGCTTCTTGAGGGAAAGCTGTAACTCTGTGAGATGATTTCACAGAACACAAAGAAGTTTCTCAGAAAGCTTCTTTCTCTTTGTTATCGCAGGATATTTCCTTTGGCCCTATAGTCTTCAAAGGGATCAGAAATATCTGTTTTCAGATTCCACAGAAATAAGGCTAGCAAAGAGATGCACGAAATACAGATGTAACTCTGTGAGATGAATTAACAGAACACTTAGCAGTTTCTCAGAAAGCTTCTTTCCAGATTTCATCTGAGGATATTTCCTTTTTCACCATAGCCCTCTATGGGCTTCCAAATATCACTTTGCCAATTCCACAAGAACTGTCTTAGCGAAAGGCTTCTTGAGGGGAAAGCTGTAACTCTGTGAGATGACTTCACAGAACACAAAGAAGTTTCTCAGAAACCTTCTTTCTCTTTGTTATCGCAGGATATTTCCTTTGGCCCTATAGTCTTCACAGGGATCCGAAATATCTGTTCCCAGATTCCACAGAAATAAGGCTAGCAAAGAGATGCACAAAATACAGATGTAACTCTGTGAGATGAATTCACAGAACACTAAGCAGTTTCTCAGAAAGCTTCTTTCCAGATTTCATCTGAGGATATTTCCTTTTTCACCATAGCCCTCTATGGGCTTCCAAATATCACTTTGCCAATTCCACAAGAACTGTCTTAGCGAAAGGCTTCTTGAGGGGAAAGCTGTAACTCTGTGACATGATTTCACAGAACACAAAGAAGTTTCTCAGAAAGCTTCTTTCTCTTTGTTATCGCAGGATATTTCCTTTGGCCCTATAGTCTTCATAGGGATCCGAAATATCTTTTCTCAGATTCCACAGAAATAAGGCTAGCAAAGAGATCCACGAAATACACGTGTAACTCTGTGAGATGAATTCACAGAACACTAAGCAGTTTCTCAGAAAGCTTCTTTCCAGATTTCATCTGAGGATATTTCCTTTTTCACCATAGCCCTCTATGGGCTTCCAAATATCTCTTTGCCAATTCCACAAGAACTGTCTGAGCGAAAGGCTTCTTGAGGGGAAAGCTGTAACTCTGTGAGATGATTTCACAGAACACAAAGAAGTTTCTGAGAAACCTTCTTTCTCTTTGTTATCGGAGGATATTTCCTTTGGCCCTATAGTCTTCAAAGGGATCCGAAATATCTGTTCTCAGATTCCACAGAAATAAGGCTAGCAAAGAGATCCACGAAATACAGATGTAACTCTGTGAGATGAATTCACAGAACACTAAGCAGTTTCTCAGAAAGCTTCTTTCCAGATTTCATCTGAGGATATTTCCTTTTTCACCATAGCCGTCTATGGGCTTCCAAATATCACTTTTCCAATTCCACAAGAACTGTCTTAGCGAAAGGCTTCTTGAGGGGAAAGCTGTAACTCTGTGAGATGATTTCACAGAACACAAAGAAGTTTCTCAGAAAGCTTCTTTCTCTTTGTTATCGCAGGATATTTCCTTTGGCCCTATAGTCTTTATAGGGATCCGAAATATCTTTTCTCAGATTCCACAGAAATAAGGCTAGCAAAGAGATCCACGAAATACACATGTAACTCTGTGAGATGAATTCACAGAACACTAAGCAGTTTCTCAGAAAGCTTCTTTCCAGATTTCATCTGAGGATATTTCCTTTTTCACTATAGCTCTCTATGGGCTTCCAAATATCTCTTTGCCAATTCCACAAGATCTGTCTGAGCGAAAGGCTTCTTGAGGGGAAAGCTGTAACTCTGTGAGATGATTTCACAGAACACAAAGAAGTTTCTGAGAAACCTTCTTTCTCTTTGTTATCGGAGGATATTTCCTTTGGCCCTATAGTCTTCAAAGGGATCCGAAATATCTGTTCTCAGATTCCACAGAAATAAGGCTAGCAAAGAGATCCACGAAATACAGATGTAACTCTGTGAGATGAATTCACAGAACACTAAGCAGTTTCTCAGAAAGCTTCTTTCCAGATTTCATCTGAGGATATTTCCTTTTTCACCATAGCCGTCTATGGGCTTCCAAATATCTCTTTGCCAATTCCACAAGAACTGTCTTAGCGAAAGGCTTCTTGAGGGGAAAGCTGTAACTCTGTGAGATGATTTCACAGAACACAAACAAGTTTCTCAGAAAGCATCTTTCTCTTTGTTATCGCAGAATAATTCCTTTGGCCCTATAGTCTTCAAAGGGATCCGAAATATCTGTTCTCAGATTCCACAGAAATAATGCTAGCAAAGAGATCCACGAAATACAGATGTAACTCTGTGAGATGAATTTACAGAACACTAAGCAGTTTCTCAGAAAGCTTCTTTCCAGATTTCATCAGAGGATATTTCCTTTTTCACCATAGCCCTCTATGGGCTTCCAAATATCACTTTGCCAATTCCACAAGAACTGTCTTAGAGAAAGGCTTCTTGAGGGGAAAGCTGTAACTCTGTGAGATGATTTCGCAGAACACAAAGAAGTTTCTCAGAAAGCTTCTTTCTCTTTGTTATCGCAGGATATTTCCTTTGGCCCTATAGTCTTCAAAGGGATCCGAAATATCTGTTCTCAGATTCCACAGAAATAAGGCTAGCAAAGAGATCCATGAAATACAGATTTAACTGTGTGAGATGAATTAACAGAACACTAAGCAGATTCTCAGAAAGCTTCTTTCCAGATTTCATCTGACGATATTTCCTTTTTCACCATAGCCCTCTATGGGCTTCCAAATATCACGTTGCCATTTCCACAAGAACTGTCCTAGCGAAAGGCTTCTTGAGGGGAAAGCTGTAACTCTGTGAGATGATTTCACAGAACACAAAGAAGTTTCTCAGAAAGCTTCTTTCTCTTTGTTATCGGAGGATATTTCCTTTGGCCCCATAGTCTTCAAAGGGATCCGAAATATCTGTTCTCAGATTACACAGAAATAAGGCTAGCAAAGAGATCCGCGAAATACAGATGTAACTCTGTGAGATGAATTCACAGAACACTAAGCAGTTTCTCAGAAAGCTTCTTTCCAGATTTCATCTGCGGATATTTCTTTTTGCACCATCGCCCTCTATGGCCTTCCAAATATCTCTTTGCCAATTCCACAAGAACTGTCTTAGCGAAAGGCTTCTTGAGGGGAAAGCTGTAACTCTGTGAGATGATTTCACAGAACACAAAGAAGTTTCTCAGAAAGCTTCTTTCTCTTTGTTATCGGAGGATATTTCCTTTGGCCCTATAGTCTTCAAAGGGATCCGAAATATCTGTTCTCAGATTCCACAGAAATAAGGCTAGCAAAGAGATCCACGAAATACAGATGTAACTCTGTGAGATGAATTCACAGAACACTAAGCAGTTTCTCAGAAAGCTTCTTTCCAGATTACATCTGAGGATATTTCCTTTTTCACCATAGCCCTCTATGGGCTTCCAAATATCTCTTTGCCAATTACACAAGAACTGTCCTAGCGAAAGGCTTCTTGAGGGGAAAGCTGTAACTCTGTGAGATGATTTCACAGAACACAAAGAAGTTTCTCAGAAAGCTTCTTTCTCTTTGTTATCGGAGGATATTTCCTTTGGCCCCATAGTCTTCAAAGGGTCCGAAATATCTGTTCTCAGATTACACAGAAATAAGGCTAGCAAAGAGATCCACGAAATACATATGTAACTCTGTGAGATGAATTCACAGAACACTAAGCAGTTTCTCAGAAAGCTTCCTTCCAGATTTCATCTGAGGATATTTCCTTTTGCACCGTCGCCCTCTATGGCCTTCCAAATATCTCTTTGCCAATTCCACAAGAACTGTCTTAGCGAAAGGCTTCTTGAGGGGAAAGCTGTAACTCTGTGAGATGATTTCACAGAACACAAAGAAGTTTCTCAGAAAGCTTCTTTCTCTTTGTTATCGCAGGATATTTCCTTTGGCCCTATAGTCTTCAAAGGGATCCGAAATATCTGTTCCCAGATTCCACAGATATAAGGCTAGCAAAGAGATCCACGAAATACAGATTTAACTGTGTGAGATGAATTAACAGAACACTAAGCAGATTCTCAGAAAGCTTCTTTCCAGATTTCATCTGAGGATATTTCCTTTTTCACCATAGCCCTCTATGGGCTTCCAAATATCACGTTGCCATTTCCACAAGAACTGTCTTAGCGAAAGGCTTCTTGAGGGGAAAGCTGTAACTCTGTGAGATGATTTCACAGAACACAAAGAAGTTTCTCAGAAAGCTTCTTTCTCTTTGTTATCGCAGGATATTTCCTTTGGCCCTATAGTCTTCAAAGGGATTCTAAATATCTGTTCTCAGATTCCACAGAAATAAGGCTAGCAAAGAGATCCACGAAATACAGATGTAACTGTGTGAGATGAATTAACAGAACACTAAGCAGTTTCTCAGAAAGCTTCTTTCCAGATTACATCTGAGGATATTTCCTTTTTCACCATAGCCCTCTATGGGCTTCCAAATATCTCTTTGCCAATTACACAAGAACTGTCCTAGCGAAAGGCTTCTTGAGGGGAAAGCTGTAACTCTGTGAGATGATTTCACAGAACACAAAGAAGTTTCTCAGAAAGCTTCTTTCTCTTTGTTATCGGAGGATATTTCCTTTGGCCTCATAGTCTTCAAAGGGATCCGAAATATCTGTTCTCAGATTACACAGAAATAAGTCTAGCAAAGAGATCCGCGAAATACATATGTAACTCTGTGAGATGAATTCACAGAACACTAAGCAGTTTCTCAGAAAGCTTCTTTCCAGATTTCATCTGAGGATATTTCCTTTTGCAACGTCGCCCTCTATGGCCTTCCAAATATCTCTTTGCCAATTCCACAAGAACTGTCTTAGCGAAAGGCTTCTTGAGGGGAAAGCTGTAACTCTGTGAGATGATTTCACAGAACACAAAGAAGTTTCTCAGAAAGCTTCTTTCGCTTTGTTATCGCAGGATATTTCCTTTGGCCCTATAGTCTTCAAAGGGATCCGAAATATCTATTCCCAGATTCCACAGAAATAAGGCTAGCAAAGAGATCCACGAAATACAGATTTAACTGTGTGAGATGAATTAACAGAACACTAAGCAGATTCTCAGAAAGCTTCTTTCCAGATTTCATCTGAGGATGTTTCCTTTTTCACCGTAGCCCTCTATGGGCTTCCAAATATCACGTTGCCATTTCCACAAGAACTGTCTTAGCGAAAGGCTTCTTGAGGGGAAAGCTGTAACTCTGTGAGATGATTTCACAGAACACAAAGAAGTTTCTCAGAAAGCTTCTTTCTCTTTGTTATCGGAGGATATTTCCTTTGGCCCTATAGTCTTCATAGGGATCCGAAATATCTTTTCTCAGATTCCACAGAAATAAGGCTAGCAAAGAGCTCCACGAAATACACTTGTAACTCTGTGAGATGAATTAACAGAACACTAAGAAGTTTCTCAGAAAGCTTCTTTCCAGATTTCATCTGAGGATATTTCCTTTTTCACCATAGCCCTCTATAGGCTTCCAAATATCTCTTTGCCAATTTCACAAGAACTGTCTTAGCGAAAGGCTTCTTGAGGGGAAAGCTGTAACTCTGTGAGATGATTTCACAGAACACAAAGAAGTTTCTCAGAAAGCTTCTTTCTCTTTGTTATCGGAGGATATTTCCTTTGGCCCTATAGTCTTCATAGGGATCCGAAATATCTTTTCTCAGATTCCACAGAAATAAGGCTAGCAAAGAGATCCACGAAATACACATGTAACTCTGTGAGATGAATTCACAGAACACTAAGCAGTTTCTCAGAAAGCTTCTTTCCAGATTTCATCTGAGGATATTTCCTTTTTCACCATAGCCCTCTATGGGCTTCCAAATATCTCTTTGCCAATTTCACAAGAACTGTCTTGGTTAAAGGCTTCTTGAAGGGAAAGCTGTAACTCTGTGAGATGATTTCACAGAACACAAAGAAGTTTCTCAGAAAGCTTCTTTCTCTTTGTTATCAAGGGATATTTCCTTTGGCCCTATAGACTTCAAAGGGATCCGAAATATCTGTTTCCAGATTCCACAGAAATAAGGCTAGCAAAGAGATACACGAAATACAGATGTAACTCTGTGAGATGAATTCACAGAACACTAAGCAGTTTCTCAGAAAGCTTCCTTGCAGATTTCATCTGAGGATATTTCCTTTTTCACCATAGCCCTCGATGGGCTTCCAAATATCACTTTGCCAATTCCACAAGAACTGTCTGAGCGAAAGGCTTCTTGAGGGGAAAGCTGTAACTCTGTGAGATGATTTCACAGAACACAAAGAAGTTTCTCAGAAAGCTTCTTTCTCTTTGTTATCGCAGGATATTTCCTTTGGCCCCATAGTCTTCAAAGGGATCCGAAATATCTGTTCTCAGATTCCACAGAAATAAGGCTAGCAAAGAGATCCACGAAATACAGATGTAACTCTGTGAGATGAATTAACAGAACACTTAGCAGTTTCTCAGAAAGCTTCTTTCCAGATTTCATCTGAGGATATTTCCTTTTTCACCATAGCCCTCTATGGGCTTCGAAATATCACTTTGCGAATTCCACAAGAACTGTCTTAGCGAAAGGCTTCTTGAGGGGAAAGCTGTAACTCTGTGAGATGATTTCACAGAACACAAAGAAGTTTCTCAGAAAGCTTCTTTCTCTTTGTTATCACAGGATATTTCCTTTGGCCCTATAGTCTTCACAGGGATCCGAAATATCTGTTCCAAAATTCCACAGAAATAATGCTAGCAAAGAGATGCACGAAATACAGATGTAACTCTGTGAGATGAATTCACAGAACACTAAGCAGTTTCTCAGAAAGCTTCTTTCCAGATTTCATCTGAGGATATTTCCTTTTTCACCATAGCCCACTATGGGCTTCCAAATATCACTTTGCCAATTCCAAAAGAACTGTCTTAGCGAAAGGCTTCTTGAGGGGAAAGCTGTAACTCTGTGAGATGATTTCACAGAACACAAAGAAGTTTCTCAGAAAGCTTCTTTCTCTTTGTTATCGCAGGATATTTCCTTTGGCCCTATAGTCTTCAAAGGGATCCGAAATATCTGTTCTCAGATTCCACAGAAATAAGGCTAGCAAAGAGATCCACGAAATACAGATGTAACTCTGTGAGATGAATTCACAGAACACTAAGCAGTTTCTCAGAAAGCTTCTTTCCAGATTTCATCTGAGGATATTTCCTTTTTCACCATAGCCCTCTATGGGCTTCCAAATATCACTTTGCCAATTCCACAAGAACTGTCTTAGCGAAAGGCTTCTTGAGGGGAAAGCTGTAACTCTGTGAGATGATTTCACAGAACATGAAGAAGATTCTAAGAAAGCTTCTTTCTCTTTGTTATCGGAGGATATTTCCTTTGGCCCTGTAGTCTTCATAGGGATCCGAAATATCTTTTCTCAGATTCCACAGAAATAAGGCTAGCAAAGAGATCCACGAAATACGGATGTAACTGTGTGAGATGAATTCACAGAACACTAAGCAGTTTCTCAGAAAGCTTCTTTCCAGATTTCATCTAAGGATATTTCCTTTTTCACCATAGCCCTCTATAGGCTTCCAAATATCTCTTTGCCAATTTCACAAGTACTGTCTTAGTTAAAGGCTTCTTGAGGGGAAAGCTGTAACTCTGTGAGATGATTTCACAGAACCCAAAGAAGTTTCTCAGAAAGCTTCTTTCTCTTTGTTATCGGAGGATATTTCCTTTGGCCCTATAGTCTTCAAAGGGATCCGAAATATCTGTTCTCAGATTCCACAGAAATAAGGCAAGCAAAGAGATCCACGAAATACAGATGTAACTCTGTGAGATGAATTAACAGAACACTAAGCAGTTTCTCAGAAAGCTTCTTTCCAGATTTCATCTGAGGATATTTCCTTTTTCACCATAGCCCTCTATGGGCTGCCAAATATCA
The DNA here is from genome assembly GCF_043159975.1 of Macaca nemestrina. NCBI lineage: Eukaryota > Metazoa > Chordata > Mammalia > Primates > Cercopithecidae > Macaca > Macaca nemestrina. The sequence continues at coordinate 93,266,191 of NC_092125.1, forward strand.
CTTTGCCAATTCCACAAGAACTGTCTTAGCGAAAGGCTTCTTGAGGGGAAAGCTGTACCTCTGTGAGATGATTTCACAGAACACAAAGAAGTTTCTCAGAAAGCTTCTTTCTCTTTGTTATCGCAGGATATTTCCTTTGGCCCTATAGTCTACAAAGGGATCCGAAATATCTTTTCTCAGATTCCACAGAAATAAGGCTAGCAAAGAAATCCACGAAATACACATGTAACTCTGTGAGATGAATTCACAGAACACTAAGCAGTTTCTCAGAAAGCTTCTTTCCAGATTTCATCTGAGGATATTTCCTTTTGCACCGTCGCCCTCTATGGCCTTCCAAATATCTCTTTGCCAATTCCACAAGAACTGTCTTAGCGAAAGGCTTCTTGAGGGGAAAGCTGTAACTCTGTGAGATGATTTCACAGAACACAAAGAAGTTTCTCAGAAAGCTTCTTTCTCTTTGTTATCAAGGGATATTTCCTTTGGCCCTATAGGCTTCAAAGGGATCCGAAATATCTGTTCCCAGATTCCACAGAAAAAAGGCTAGCAAAGAGATCCACGAAATACAGATTTAACTGTGTGAGATGAATTAACAGAACACTAAGCAGATTCTCAGAAAGCTTCTTTCCAGATTTCATCTGAGGATATTTCCTTTTTCACCATAGCCCTCTATGGGCTTCCAAATATCACGTTGCCATTTCCACAAGAACTGTCTTAGCGAAAGGCTTCTTGAGGGGAAAGCTGTAACTCTGTGAGATGATTTCACAGAACACAAAGAAGTTTCTCAGAAAGCTTCTTTCTCTTTGTTATCGGAGGATATTTCCTTTGGCCCTATAGTCTTCATAGGGATCCGAAATATCTGTTCTCAGATTCCACAGAAATACGGCTAGCAAAGAGCTCCACGAAATACACTTGTAACTCTGTGAGACGAATTAACAGAACACTAAGCAGTTTCTCAGAAAGCTTCTTTCCAGATTTCATCTGAGGATATTTCCTTTTTCACCATAGCCCTCTATAGGCTTCCAAATATCTCTTTGCCAATTTCACAAGAACTGTCTTAGCGAAAGGCTTCTTGAGGGGAAAGCTGTAACTCTGTGAGATGATTTCACAGAACACAAAGAAGTTTCTCAGAAAGCTTCTTTCTCTTTGTTATCGGAGGATATTTCCTTTGGCCCTATAGTCTTCAAAGGGAACCGATATATCTGTTCTCAGATTCCACAGAAATAAGGCTAGCAAAGAGATCCACGAAATACAGATGTAACTCTGTGAGATGAATTCACAGAACACTAAGCAGTTTCTCAGAAAGCTTCTTTCCAGATTTCATCTGAGGATATTTCCTTTTTCACCATAGCACTCTATGGGCTTCCAAATATCACTTTGCCAATTCCACAAGAACTATCTTAGCGAAAGGCTTCTTGAGGGAAAGCTGTAACTCTGTGAGATGATTTCACAGAACACAAAGAAGTTTCTCAGAAAGCTTCTTTCTCTTTGTTATCGCAGGATATTTCCTTTGGCCCTATAGTCTTCACAGGGATCCGAAATATCTGTTCCCAGATTCCACAGAAATAAGGCTAGCAAAGAGATGCACGAAATACAGATGTAAATCTGTGAGATGAATTTACAGAACACTAAGCAGTTTCTCAGAAAGCTTCTTTCCAGATTTCATCTGACGATATTTCCTTTTTCACCATAGCCCTCTATGGGCTTCTAAATATCACTTTGCCAATTCCACAAGAACTGTCTTAACGAAAGGCTTCTTGAGGGGAAAGCAGTAACTCTGTGAGATGATTTCACAGAACACAAAGAAGTTTCTCAGAAAGCTTCTTTCTCTTTGTTATCGCAGGATATTTCCTTTGGCCCTATAGTCTTCATAGGGATCCGAAATATCTTTTCTCAGATTCCACAGAAATACGGCTAGCAAAGAGATCCACGAAATACACATGTAACTCTGTGAGATGAATTCACAGAACACTGAGCAGTTTCTCAGAAAGCTTCCTTCCAGATTTCATCTGAGGATATTTCCTTTTTCACCATAGCCCTCTATGGGCTTCCAAATATCTCTTTGCCAATTTCACAAGAACTGTCTTGGTTAAAGGCTTCTTGAAGGGAAAGCTGTAACTCTGTGAGATGATTTCACAGAACACAAAGAAGTTTCTCAGAAAGCTTCTTTCTCTTTGTTATCAAGGGATATTTCCTTTGGCCCTATAGGCTTCAAAGGGATCCGAAATATCTGTTTTCAGATTCCACAGAAATAAGGCTAGCAAAGAGATCCACGAAATACAGATGTAACTCTGTGAGATGAATTCACAGAACACTAAGCAGTTTCTCAGAAAGCTTCCTTGCAGATTTCATCTGAGGATATTTCCTTTTTCACCATAGCCCTCTATGGGCTTCCAAATATCACTTTGCCAATTCCACAAGAACTGTCTTAGCGAAAGGCTTCTTGAGGGGAAAGCTGTAACTCTGTGAGATGATTTCAAAGAACACAAAGAAGTTTCTCAGAAAGCTTCTTTCTCTTTGTTATCGCAGGATATTTCCTTTGGCCCTATAGTCTTCAAAGGGATCCGAAATATCTGTTCTCAGATTCCACAGAAATAAGGCTAGCAAAGAGATCCACGAAATACAGATGTAACGCTGTGAGATGAATTAAGAGAACACTTAGCAGTTTCTCAGAAAGCTTCTTTCCAGATTTCATCTGAGGATATTTCCTTTTTCACCATAGCCCTCTATGGGCTTCGAAATATCACTTTGCCAATTCCACAAGAACTGTCTTAGCGAAAGGCTTCTTGAGGGGAAAGCTGTAACTCTGTGAGATGATTTCACAGAACACAAAGAAGTTTCTCAGAAAGCTTCTTTCTCTTTGTTATCACAGGATATTTCCTTTGGCCCTATAGGCTTCACAGGGATCCGAAATATCTGTTCCCAGATTCCACAGAAATAAGGCTAGCAAAGAGATGCACGAAATACAGATGTAACTCTGTGAGATGAATTCACAGAACACTAAGCAGTTTCTCAGAAAGCTTCTTTCCAGATTTCATCTGAGGATATTTCCTTTTTCACCAAAGCCCTCTATGGGCTTCCAAATATCACTTTGCCAATTCCAAAAGAACTGTCTTAGCGAAAGGCTTCTTGAGGGGAAAGCTGTAACTCTGTGAGATGATTTCACAGAACACAAAGAAGTTTCTCAGAAAGCTTCTTTCTCTTTGTTATCGCAGGATATTTCCTTTGGCCCTATAGTCTTCAAAGGGATCCGAAATATCTGTTCTCAGATTCCACAGAAATAAGGCTAGCAAAGAGATCCACGAAATACAGATGTAACTCTGTGAGATGATTTCACAGAACACAAAGCAGTTTCTCAGAAAGCTTCTTTCCAGATTTCATCTGAGGATATTTCCTTTTTCACCATAGCCCTCTATGGGCTTCCAAATATCACTTTGCCAATTCCACAAGAACTGTCTTAGCGAAAGGCTTCTTGAGGGGAAAGCTGTAACTCTGTGAGATGATTTCACAGAACACAAAGAAGTTTCTCAGAAAGCTTCTTTCTCTTTGTTATCGGAGGATATTTCCTTTGGCCCTATAGTCTTCATAGGGATCCGAAATATCTTTTCTCAGATTCCACAGAAATAAGGCTAGCAAAGAGATCCACGAAATACGGATGTAACTCTGTGAGATGAATTCACAGAACACTAAGCAGTTTCTCAGAAAGCTTCTTTCCAGATTTCATCTGAGGATATTTCCTTTTTCACCATAGCCCTCTATAGGCTTCCAAATATCTCTTTGCCAATTTCACAAGTACTGTCTTAGTTAAAGGCTTCTTGAGCGGAAAGCTGTAACTCTGTGAGATGATTTCACAGAACACAAAGAAGTTTCTCAGAAAGCTTCTTTCTCTTTGTTATCAAGGGATATTTCCTTTGGCCCTATAGGCTTCAAAGGGATCCGAAATATCTGTTCCCAGATTCCACAGAAAAAAGGCTAGCAAAGAGATCCACGAAATACAGATTTAACTGTGTGAGATGAATTAACAGAACACTAAGCAGATTCTCAGAAAGCTTCTTTCCAGATTTCATCTGAGGATATTTCCTTTTTCACCATAGCCCTCTATGGGCTTCCAAATATCACGTTGCCATTTCCACAAGAACTGTCTTAGCGAAAGGCTTCTTGAGGGGAAAGCTGTAACTCTGTGAGATGATTTCACAGAACACAAAGAAGTTTCTCAGAAAGCTTCTTTCTCTTTGTTATCGGAGGATATTTCCTTTGGCCCTATAGTCTTCATAGGGATCCGAAATATCTGTTCTCAGATTCCACAGAAATACGGCTAGCAAAGAGCTCCACGAAATACACTTGTAACTCTGTGAGACGAATTAACAGAACACTAAGCAGTTTCTCAGAAAGCTTCTTTCCAGATTTCATCTGAGGATATTTCCTTTTTCACCATAGCCCTCTATAGGCTTCCAAATATCTCTTTGCCAATTTCACAAGAACTGTCTTAGCGAAAGGCTTCTTGAGGGGAAAGCTGTAACTCTGTGAGATGATTTCACAGAACACAAAGAAGTTTCTCAGAAAGCTTCTTTCTCTTTGTTATCGGAGGATATTTCCTTTGGCCCTATAGTCTTCAAAGGGAACCGATATATCTGTTCTCAGATTCCACAGAAATAAGGCTAGCAAAGAGATCCACGAAATACAGATGTAACTCTGTGAGATGAATTCACAGAACACTAAGCAGTTTCTCAGAAAGCTTCTTTCCAGATTTCATCTGAGGATATTTCCTTTTTCACCATAGCACTCTATGGGCTTCCAAATATCACTTTGCCAATTCCACAAGAACTATCTTAGCGAAAGGCTTCTTGAGGGAAAGCTGTAACTCTGTGAGATGATTTCACAGAACACAAAGAAGTTTCTCAGAAAGCTTCTTTCTCTTTGTTATCGCAGGATATTTCCTTTGGCCCTATAGTCTTCACAGGGATCCGAAATATCTGTTCCCAGATTCCACAGAAATAAGGCTAGCAAAGAGATGCACGAAATACAGATGTAAATCTGTGAGATGAATTTACAGAACACTAAGCAGTTTCTCAGAAAGCTTCTTTCCAGATTTCATCTGACGATATTTCCTTTTTCACCATAGCCCTCTATGGGCTTCTAAATATCACTTTGCCAATTCCACAAGAACTGTCTTAACGAAAGGCTTCTTGAGGGGAAAGCAGTAACTCTGTGAGATGATTTCACAGAACACAAAGAAGTTTCTCAGAAAGCTTCTTTCTCTTTGTTATCGCAGGATATTTCCTTTGGCCCTATAGTCTTCATAGGGATCCGAAATATCTTTTCTCAGATTCCACAGAAATACGGCTAGCAAAGAGATCCACGAAATACACATGTAACTCTGTGAGATGAATTCACAGAACACTGAGCAGTTTCTCAGAAAGCTTCCTTCCAGATTTCATCTGAGGATATTTCCTTTTTCACCATAGCCCTCTATGGGCTTCCAAATATCTCTTTGCCAATTTCACAAGAACTGTCTTGGTTAAAGGCTTCTTGAAGGGAAAGCTGTAACTCTGTGAGATGATTTCACAGAACACAAAGAAGTTTCTCAGAAAGCTTCTTTCTCTTTGTTATCAAGGGATATTTCCTTTGGCCCTATAGGCTTCAAAGGGATCCGAAATATCTGTTTTCAGATTCCACAGAAATAAGGCTAGCAAAGAGATCCACGAAATACAGATGTAACTCTGTGAGATGAATTCACAGAACACTAAGCAGTTTCTCAGAAAGCTTCCTTGCAGATTTCATCTGAGGATATTTCCTTTTTCACCATAGCCCTCTATGGGCTTCCAAATATCACTTTGCCAATTCCACAAGAACTGTCTTAGCGAAAGGCTTCTTGAGGGGAAAGCTGTAACTCTGTGAGATGATTTCAAAGAACACAAAGAAGTTTCTCAGAAAGCTTCTTTCTCTTTGTTATCGCAGGATATTTCCTTTGGCCCTATAGTCTTCAAAGGGATCCGAAATATCTGTTCTCAGATTCCACAGAAATAAGGCTAGCAAAGAGATCCACGAAATACAGATGTAACGCTGTGAGATGAATTAAGAGAACACTTAGCAGTTTCTCAGAAAGCTTCTTTCCAGATTTCATCTGAGGATATTTCCTTTTTCACCATAGCCCTCTATGGGCTTCGAAATATCACTTTGCCAATTCCACAAGAACTGTCTTAGCGAAAGGCTTCTTGAGGGGAAAGCTGTAACTCTGTGAGATGATTTCACAGAACACAAAGAAGTTTCTCAGAAAGCTTCTTTCTCTTTGTTATCACAGGATATTTCCTTTGGCCCTATAGGCTTCACAGGGATCCGAAATATCTGTTCCCAGATTCCACAGAAATAAGGCTAGCAAAGAGATGCACGAAATACAGATGTAACTCTGTGAGATGAATTCACAGAACACTAAGCAGTTTCTCAGAAAGCTTCTTTCCAGATTTCATCTGAGGATATTTCCTTTTTCACCAAAGCCCTCTATGGGCTTCCAAATATCACTTTGCCAATTCCAAAAGAACTGTCTTAGCGAAAGGCTTCTTGAGGGGAAAGCTGTAACTCTGTGAGATGATTTCACAGAACACAAAGAAGTTTCTCAGAAAGCTTCTTTCTCTTTGTTATCGCAGGATATTTCCTTTGGCCCTATAGTCTTCAAAGGGATCCGAAATATCTGTTCTCAGATTCCACAGAAATAAGGCTAGCAAAGAGATCCACGAAATACAGATGTAACTCTGTGAGATGATTTCACAGAACACAAAGCAGTTTCTCAGAAAGCTTCTTTCCAGATTTCATCTGAGGATATTTCCTTTTTCACCATAGCCCTCTATGGGCTTCCAAATATCACTTTGCCAATTCCACAAGAACTGTCTTAGCGAAAGGCTTCTTGAGGGGAAAGCTGTAACTCTGTGAGATGATTTCACAGAACACAAAGAAGTTTCTCAGAAAGCTTCTTTCTCTTTGTTATCGGAGGATATTTCCTTTGGCCCTATAGTCTTCATAGGGATCCGAAATATCTTTTCTCAGATTCCACAGAAATAAGGCTAGCAAAGAGATCCACGAAATACGGATGTAACTCTGTGAGATGAATTCACAGAACACTAAGCAGTTTCTCAGAAAGCTTCTTTCCAGATTTCATCTGAGGATATTTCCTTTTTCACCATAGCCCTCTATAGGCTTCCAAATATCTCTTTGCCAATTTCACAAGTACTGTCTTAGTTAAAGGCTTCTTGAGCGGAAAGCTGTAACTCTGTGAGATGATTTCACAGAACACAAAGAAGTTTCTCAGAACGCTTCTTTCTCTTTGTTATCGGAGGATATTTCCTTTGGCCCTATAGTCTTCAAAGGGATCCGAAATATCTGTTCTCAGATTCCACAGAAATAAGGCAAGCAAAGAGATCCAGGAAATACAGATGTAACTCTGTGAGATGAATTAACAGAACACTAAGCAGTTTCTCAGAAAGCTTCTTTCCAGATTTCATCTGAGGATATTTCCTTTTTCACCATAGCCCTCTATGGGCTTCCAAATATCACTTTGCCAATTCCACAAGAACTGTCTTAGCGAAAGGCTTCTTGAGGGGAAAGCTGTAACTCTGTGAGATGATTTCACAGAACAGAAAGAAGTTTCTCAGAAAGCTTCTTTCTCTTTGTTATCGCAGGATATTTCCTTTGGCCCTATAGTCTACAAAGGGATCCGAAATATCTGTTCTCAGATTCCACAGAAATAAGGCTAGCAAAGAGATCCACGAAATACAGATGTAACTCTGTAAGATGAATTAACAGAACACTTAGCAGTTTCTCAGAAAGCTTCTTTCCAGATTTCATCTGAGGATATTTCTTTTTTCACCATAGCCCTCTAAGGGCTTCCAAATATCACTTTGCCAATTCCACAAGAACTGTCTTAGCGAAAGGCTTCTTGAGGGGAAAGCTGTAACTCTGTGAGATGATTTCACAGAACACAAAGAAGTTTCTCAGAAAGCTTCTTTCTCTTTGTTATCGGAGGATATTTCCTTTGGCCCTATAGTCTTCATAGGGATCCGAAATATCTTTTCTCAGATTCCACAGAAATAAGGCTAGCAAAGAGATCCACGAAATACACATGTAACTCTGTGAGATGAATTCACAGAACACTAAGCAGTTTCTCAGAAAGCTTCTTTACAGATTTCATCTGAGGATATTTCCTTTTTCACCATAGCCCTCTATGGGCATCAAAATATCTCTTTGCCAATTTCACAGGAACTGTCTTGGTTAAAGGCTTCTTGAAGGGAAAGCTGTAACTCTGTGAGATGATTTCACAGAACACAAAGAAGTTTCTCAGAAAGCTTCTTTCTCTTTGTTATCAGGGGATTTTTCCTTTGGCCCTCTAGGCTTCAAAGGGATCCGAAATATCTGTTTTCAGATTCCACAGAAATAAGGCTATCAAAGAGATCCACGAAATACAGATGTAACTCTGTGAGATGAATTCACAGAACACTAAGCAGTTTCTCAGAAAGCTTCTTTCCAGATTTCATCTGAGGATATTTCCTTTTTCACCATAGCCCTCTATGGGCTTCCAAATATCACTTTGCCAATTCCACAAGAACTGTCTTAGCGAAAGGCTTCTTGAGGGGAAAGCTGTAACTCTGTGAGATGATTTCACAGAACACAAAGAAGTTTCTCAGAAAGCTTCTTTCTCTTTGTTATCGCAGGATATTTCCTTTGGCCCTATAGTCTTCAAAGGGATCCGAAATATCTGTTCTCAGATTCCACAGAAATAAGGCTAGCAAAGAGATCCACGAAATACAGATGTAACTCTGTGAGATGAATTCACAGAACACTAAGCAGTTTCTCAGAAAGCTTCTTTCCAGATTTCATCTGAGGATATTTCCTTTTTCACCATAGCACTCTATGGGCTTCCAAATATCACTTTGCCAATTCCACAAGAACTGTCTTAGCGAAAGGCTTCTTGAGGGAAAGCTGTAACTCTGTGAGATGATTTCACAGAACACAAAGAAGTTTCTCAGAAAGCTTCTTTCTCTTTGTTATCGCAGGATATTTCCTTTGGCCCTATAGTCTTCACAGGGATCCGAAATATCTGTTCCCAGATTCCACAGAAATAAGGCTAGCAAAGAGATGCACGAAATACAGATGTAACTCTGTGAGATGAATTAACAGAACACTTAGCAGTTTCTCAGAAAGCTTCTTTCCAGATTTCATCTGAGAATATTTCTTTTTTCACCATAGCCCTCTATGGGCTTCCAAATATCACTTTGCCAATTCCACAAGAACTGTCTTAGCGAAAGGCTTCTTGAGGGGAAAGCTGTAACTCTGTGAGATGATTTCACAGAACACAAAGAAGTTTCTCAGAAAGCTTCTTTCTCTTTGTTATCAGGGGATATTTCCTTTGGCCCTATAGGCTTCAAAGGGATCCGAAATATCTGTTTTCAGATTCCACAGAAATAAGGCTATCAAAGAGATCCACGAAATACAGATGTAACTCTGTGAGATGAATTCACAGAACACTAAGCAGTTTCTCAGAAAGCTTCTTTCCAGATTTCATCTGAGGATAATTCCTTTTTCACCATAGCCCTCTATGGGCTTCCAAATATCACTTTGCCAATTCCACAAGAACTGTCTTAGCGAAAGGCTTCTTGAGGGGAAAGCTGTAACTCTGTGAGATGATTTCACAGAACAGAAAGAAGTTTCTCAGAAAGCTTCTTTCTCTTTGTTATCGCAGGATATTTCCTTTGGCCCAATAGTCTTCAAAGGGATCCGAAATATCTGTTCTCAGATTCCACAGAAATAAGGCTAGCAAAGAGATCCATGAAATACAGATGTAACTCTGTGAGATGAATTCACAGAACACTAAGCAGTTTCTCAGAAAGCTTCTTTCCAGATTTCATCTGAGGATATTTCCTTTTTCACCATAGCACTCTATGGGCTTCCAAATATCACTTTGCCAATTCCACAAGAACTGTCTTAGCGAAAGGCTTCTTGAGGGAAAGCTGTAACTATGTGAGATGATTTCACAGAACACAAAGAAGTTTCTTAGAAAGCTTCTTTCTCTTTGTTATCGCAGGATATTTCCTTTGACCCTATAGTCTTCACAGGGATCCGAAATATCTGTTCCCAGATTCCACAGAAATAAGGCTAGCAAAGAGATGCACGAAATACAGATGTAACTCTGTGAGATGAATTAACAGAACACTAAGCAGTTTCTCAGAAAGCTTCTTTCCAGATTTCATCTGAGGATATTTCCTTTTTCACCATAGCCCTCTATGGGCTTCCAAATATCACTTTGCCAATTCCACAAGAACTGTCTTAGCGAAAGGCTTCTTGAGGGGAAAGCTGTAACTCTGTGAGATGATTTCACAGAACAGAAAGAAGTTTCTCAGAAAGCTTCTTTCTCTTTGTTATCGCAGGATATTTCCTTTGGCCCTATAGTCTACAAAGGGATCCGAAATATCTGTTCTCAGATTCCACAGAAATAAGGCTAGCAAAGAGATCCACGAAATACAGATGTAACTCTGTAAGATGAATTAACAGAACACTTAGCAGTTTCTCAGAAAGCTTCTTTCCAGATTTCATCTGAGGATATTTCTTTTTTCACCATAGCCGTCTAAGGGCTTCCAAATATCACTTTGCCAATTCCACAAGAACTGTCTTAGCGAAAGGCTTCTTGAGGGGAAAGCTGTAACTCTGTGAGATGATTTCACAGAACACAAAGAAGTTTCTCAGAAAGCTTCTTTCTCTTTGTTATCGGAGGATATTTCCTTTGGCCCTATAGTCTTCATAGGGATCCGAAATATCTTTTCTCAGATTCCACAGAAATAAGGCTAGCAAAGAGATCCACGAAATACACATGTAACTCTGTGAGATGAATTCACAGAACACTAAGCAGTTTCTCAGAAAGCTTCTTTACAGATTTCATCTGAGGATATTTCCTTTTTCACCATAGCCCTCTATGGGCATCAAAATATCTCTTTGCCAATTTCACAGGAACTGTCTTGGTTAAAGGCTTCTTGAAGGGAAAGCTGTAACTCTGTGAGATGATTTCACAGAACACAAAGAAGTTTCTCAGAAAGCTTCTTTCTCTTTGTTATCAGGGGATTTTTCCTTTGGCCCTATAGGCTTCAAAGGGATCCGAAATATCTGTTTTCAGATTCCACAGAAATAAGGCTATCAAAGAGATCCACGAAATACAGATGTAACTCTGTGAGATGAATTCACAGAACACTAAGCAGTTTCTCAGAAAGCTTCTTTCCAGATTTCATCTGAGGATATTTCCTTTTTCACCATAGCCCTCTATGGGCTTCCAAATATCACTTTGCCAATTCCACAAGAACTGTCTTAGCGAAAGGCTTCTTGAGGGGAAAGCTGTAACTCTGTGAGATGATTTCACAGAACACAAAGAAGTTTCTCAGAAAGCTTCTTTCTCTTTGTTATCGCAGGATATTTCCTTTGGCCCTATAGTCTTCAAAGGGATCCGAAATATCTGTTCTCAGATTCCACAGAAATAAGGCTAGCAAAGAGATCCACGAAATACAGATGTAACTCTGTGAGATGAATTCACAGAACACTAAGCAGTTTCTCAGAAAGCTTCTTTCCAGATTTCATCTGAGGATATTTCCTTTTTCACCATAGCACTCTATGGGCTTCCAAATATCACTTTGCCAATTCCACAAGAACTGTCTTAGCGAAAGGCTTCTTGAGGGAAAGCTGTAACTCTGTGAGATGATTTCACAGAACACAAAGAAGTTTCTCAGAAAGCTTCTTTCTCTTTGTTATCGCAGGATATTTCCTTTGGCCCTATAGTCTTCACAGGGATCCGAAATATCTGTTCCCAGATTCCACAGAAATAAGGCTAGCAAAGAGATGCACGAAATACAGATGTAACTCTGTGAGATGAATTAACAGAACACTTAGCAGTTTCTCAGAAAGCTTCTTTCCAGATTTCATCTGAGGATATTTCTTTTTTCACCATAGCCCTCTATGGGCTTCCAAATATCACTTTGCCAATTCCACAAGAACTGTCTTAGCGAAAGGCTTCTTGAGGGGAAAGCTGTAACTCTGTGAGATGATTTCACAGAACACAAAGAAGTTTCTCAGAAAGCTTCTTTCTCTTTGTTATCAGGGGATATTTCCTTTGGCCCTATAGGCTTCAAAGGGATCCGAAATATCTGTTTTCAGATTCCACAGAAATAAGGCTAGCAAAGAGATGCACGAAATACAGATGTAACTCTGTGAGATGAATTAACAGAACACTTAGCAGTTTCTCAGAAAGCTTCTTTCCAGATTTCATCTGAGGATATTTCCTTTTTCACCATAGCCCTCTATGGGCTTCCAAATATCACTTTGCCAATTCCACAAGAACTGTCTTAGCGAAAGGCTTCTTGAGGGGAAAGCTGTAACTCTGTGAGATGACTTCACAGAACACAAAGAAGTTTCTCAGAAACCTTCTTTCTCTTTGTTATCGCAGGATATTTCCTTTGGCCCTATAGTCTTCACAGGGATCCGAAATATCTGTTCCCAGATTCCACAGAAATAAGGCTAGCAAAGAGATGCACAAAATACAGATGTAACTCTGTGAGATGAATTCACAGAACACTAAGCAGTTTCTCAGAAAGCTTCTTTCCAGATTTCATCTGAGGATATTTCCTTTTTCACCATAGCCCTCTATGGGCTTCCAAATATCACTTTGCCAATTCCACAAGAACTGTCTTAGCGAAAGGCTTCTTGAGGGGAAAGCTGTAACTCTGTGACATGATTTCACAGAACACAAAGAAGTTTCTCAGAAAGCTTCTTTCTCTTTGTTATCGCAGGATATTTCCTTTGGCCCTATAGTCTTCATAGGGATCCGAAATATCTTTTCTCAGATTCCACAGAAATAAGGCTAGCAAAGAGATCCACGAAATACACGTGTAACTCTGTGAGATGAATTCACAGAACACTAAGCAGTTTCTCAGAAAGCTTCTTTCCAGATTTCATCTGAGGATATTTCCTTTTTCACCATAGCCCTCTATGGGCTTCCAAATATCTCTTTGCCAATTCCACAAGAACTGTCTGAGCGAAAGGCTTCTTGAGGGGAAATCTGTAACTCTGTGAGATGATTTCACAGAACACAAAGAAGTTTCTGAGAAACCTTCTTTCTCTTTGTTATCGGAGGATATTTCCTTTGGCCCTATAGTCTTCAAAGGGATCCGAAATATCTGTTCTCAGATACCACAGAAATAAGGCTAGCAAAGAGATCCACGAAATACAGATGTAACTCTGTGAGATGAATTCACAGAACACTAAGCAGTTTCTCAGAAAGCTTCTTTCCAGATTTCATCTGAGGATATTTCCTTTTTCACCATAGCCGTCTATGGGCTTCCAAATATCACTTTTCCAATTCCACAAGAACTGTCTTAGCGAAAGGCTTCTTGAGGGGAAAGCTGTAACTCTGTGAGATGATTTCACAGAACACAAAGAAGTTTCTCAGAAACCTTCTTTCTCTTTGTTATCGCAGGATATTTCCTTTGGCCCTATAGTCTTCATAGGGATCCGAAATATCTTTTCTCAGATTCCACAGAAATAAGGCTAGCAAAGAGATCCACGAAATACACATGTAACTCTGTGAGATGAATTCACAGAACACTAAGCAGTTTCTCAGAAAGCTTCTTTCCAGATTTCATCTGAGGATATTTCCTTTTTCACTATAGTTCTCTATGGGCTTCCAAATATCTCTTTGCCAATTCCACAAGATCTGTCTGAGCGAAAGGCTTCTTGAGGGGAAAGCTGTAACTCTGTGAGATGATTTCACAGAACACAAAGAAGTTTCTGAGAAACCTTCTTTCTCTTTGTTATCGGAGGATATTTCCTTTGGCCCTATAGTCTTCAAAGGGATCCGAAATATCTGTTCTCAGATTCCACAGAAATAAGGCTAGCAAAGAGATCCACGAAATACAGATGTAACTCTGTGAGATGAATTCACAGAACACTAAGCAGTTTCTCAGAAAGCTTCTTTCCAGATTTCATCTGAGGATATTTCCTTTTTCACCATAGCCGTCTATGGGCTTCCAAATATCTCTTTGCCAATTCCACAAGAACTGTCTTAGCGAAAGGCTTCTTGAGGGGAAAGCTGTAACTCTGTGAGATGATTTCACAGAACACTAACAAGTTTCTCAGAAAGCATCTTTCTCTTTGTTATCGCAGAATAATTCCTTTGGCCCTATAGTCTTCAAAGGGATCCGAAATATCTGTTCTCAGATTCCACAGAAATAATGCTAGCAAAGAGATCCACGAAATACAGATGTAACTCTGTGAGATGAATTTACAGAACACTAAGCAGTTTCTCAGAAAGCTTCTTTCCAGATTTCATCAGAGGATATTTCCTTTTTCACCATAGCCCTCTATGGGCTTCCAAATATCACTTTGCCAATTCCACAAGAACTGTCTTAGAGAAAGGCTTCTTGAGGGGAAAGCTGTAACTCTGTGAGATGATTTCGCAGAACACAAAGAAGTTTCTCAGAAAGCTTCTTTCTCTTTGTTATCACAGGATATTTCCTTTGGCCCTATAGTCTTCAAAGGGATCCGAAATATCTGTTCTCAGATTCCACAGAAATAAGGCTAGCAAAGAGATCCACGAAATACAGATGTAACTCTGTGAGATGAATTCACAGAACACTAAGCAGTTTCTCAGAAAGCTTCTTTCCAGATTTCATCTGAGGATATTTCCTTTTTCACCATAGCCCTCTATGGGCTTCCAAATATCACTTTGCCAATTCCACAAGAACTGTCTTAGCGAAAGGCTTCTTGAGGGGAAAGCTGTAACTCTGTGAGATGATTTCACGGAACACAAAGAAGTTTCTCAGAAAGCTTCTTTCTCTTTGTTATCGCAGGATATTTCCTTTGGCCTTATAGTCTTCAAAGGGATCCGAAATATCTGTTCTCAGATTCCACAGAAATAAGGCTAGCAAAGAGATCCATGAAATACAGATTTAACTGTGTGAGATGAATTAACAGAACACTAAGCAGATTCTCAGAAAGCTTCTTTCCAGATTTCATCTGACGATATTTCCTTTTTCACAATAGCCCTCTATGGGCTTCCAAATATCACGTTGCCATTTCCACAAGAACTGTCTTAGCGAAAGGCTTCTTGAGGAGAAAGCTGTAACTCTGTGAGATGATTTCACAGAACACAAAGAAGTTTCTCAGAAAGCTTCTTTCTCTTTGTTATCGCAGGATATTTCCTTTGGCCCTATAGTCTTCAAAGGGATTCTAAATATCTGTTCTCAGATTCCAAAGAAATAAGGCTAGCAAAGAGATCCACGAAATACAGATGTAACTGTGTGAGATGAATTAACAGAACACTAAGCAGTTTCTCAGAAAGCTTCTTTCCAGATTACATCTGAGGATATTTCCTTTTTCACCATAGCCCTCTATGGGCTTCCAAATATCTCTTTGCCAATTACACAAGAACTGTCCTAGCGAAAGGCTTCTTGAGGGGAAAGCTGTAACTCTGTGAGATGATTTCACAGAACACAAAGAAGTTTCTCAGAAAGCTTCTTTCTCTTTGTTATCGGAGGATATTTCCTTTGGCCCCATAGTCTTCAAAGGGATCCGAAATATCTGTTCTCAGATTACACAGAAATAAGGCTAGCAAAGAGATCCGCGAAATACATATGTAACTCTGTGAGATGAATTCACAGAACACTAAGCAGTTTCTCAGAAAGCTTCTTTCCAGATTTCATCTGCGGATATTTCTTTTTGCACCATCGCCCTCTATGGCCTTCCAAATATCTCTTTGCCAATTCCACAAGAACTGTCTTAGCGAAAGGCTTCTTGAGGGGAAAGCTGTAACTCTGTGAGATGATTTCACAGAACACAAAGAAGTTTCTCAGAAAGCTTCTTTCTCTTTGTTATCGGAGGATATTTCCTTTGGCCCTCTAGTCTTCAAAGGGATCCGAAATATCTGTTCTCAGATTCCACAGAAATAAGGCTAGCAAAGAGATCCACGAAATACAGATGTAACTCTGTGAGATGAATTCACAGAACACTAAGCAGTTTCTCAGAAAGCTTCTTTCCAGATTACATCTGAGGATATTTCCTTTTTCACCATAGCCCTCTATGGGCTTCCAAATATCTCTTTGCCAATTACACAAGAACTGTCCTAGCGAAAGGCTTCTTGAGGGGAAAGCTGTAACTCTGTGAGATGATTTCACAGAACACAAAGAAGTTTCTCAGAAAGCTTCTTTCTCTTTGTTATCGGAGGATATTTCCTTTGGCCCCATAGTCTTCAAAGGGTCCGAAATATCTGTTCTCAGATTACACAGAAATAAGGCTAGCAAAGAGATCCACGAAATACATATGTAACTCTGTGAGATGAATTCACAGAACACTAAGCAGTTTCTCAGAAAGCTTCCTTCCAGATTTCATCTGAGGATATTTCCTTTTGCACCGTCGCCCTCTATGGCCTTCCAAATATCTCTTTGCCAATTCCACAAGAACTGTCTTAGCGAAAGGCTTCTTGAGGGGAAAGCTGTAACTCTGTGAGATGATTTCACAGAACACAAAGAAGTTTCTCAGAAAGCTTCTTTCTCTTTGTTATCGCAGGATATTTCCTTTGGCCCTATAGTCTTCAAAGGGATCCGAAATATCTGTTCCCAGATTCCACAGAAATAAGGCTAGCAAAGAGATCCACGAAATACAGATTTAACTGTGTGAGATGAATTAACAGAACACTAAGCAGATTCTCAGAAAGCTTCTTTCCAGATTTCATCTGAGGATATTTCCTTTTTCACCATAGCCCTCTATGGGCTTCCAAATATCACGTTGCCATTTCCACAAGAACTGTCTTAGCGAAAGGCTTCTTGAGGGGAAAGCTGTAACTCTGTGAGATGATTTCACAGAACACAAAGAAGTTTCTCAGAAAGCTTCTTTCTCTTTGTTATCGCAGGATATTTCCTTTGGCCCTATAGTCTTCAAAGGGATTCTAAATATCTGTTCTCAGATTCCACAGAAATAAGGCTAGCAAAGAGATCCACGAAATACAGATGTAACTGTGTGAGATGAATTAACAGAACACTAAGCAGTTTCTCAGAAAGCTTCTTTCCAGATTACATCTGAGGATATTTCCTTTTTCACCATAGCCCTCTATGGGCTTCCAAATATCTCTTTGCCAATTACACAAGAACTGTCCTAGCGAAAGGCTTCTTGAGGGGAAAGCTGTAACTCTGTGAGATGATTTCACAGAACACAAAGAAGTTTCTCAGAAAGCTTCTTTCTCTTTGTTATCGGAGGATATTTCCTTTGGCCTCATAGTCTTCAAAGGGATCCGAAATATCTGTTCTCAGATTACACAGAAATAAGGCTAGCAAAGAGATCCGCGAAATACATATGTAACTCTGTGAGATGAATTCACAGAACACTAAGCAGTTTCTCAGAAAGCTTCTTTCCAGATTTCATCTGAGGATATTTCCTTTTGCACCGTCGCCCTCTATGGCCTTCCAAATATCTCTTTGCCAATTCCACAAGAACTGTCTTAGCGAAAGGCTTCTTGAGGGGAAAGCTGTAACTCTGTGAGATGATTTCACAGAACACAAAGAAGTTTCTCAGAAAGCTTCTTTCGCTTTGTTATCGCAGGATATTTCCTTTGGCCCTATAGTCTTCAAAGGGATCCGAAATATCTATTCCCAGATTCCGCTGAAATAAGGCTAGCAAAGAGATCCACGAAATACAGATTTAACTGTGTGAGATGAATTAACAGAACACTAAGCAGATTCTCAGAAAGCTTCTTTCCAGATTTCATCTGAGGATATTTCCTTTTTCACCGTAGCCCTCTATGGGCTTCCAAATATCACGTTGCCATTTCCACAAGAACTGTCTTAGCGAAAGGCTTCTTGAGGGGAAAGCTGTAACTCTGTGAGATGATTTCACAGAACACAAAGAAGTTTCTCAGAAAGCTTCTTTCTCTTTGTTATCGGAGGATATTTCCTTTGGCCCTATAGTCTTCATAGGGATCCGAAATATCTTTTCTCAGATTCCACAGAAATAAGGCTAGCAAAGAGCTCCACGAAATACACTTGTAACTCTGTGAGATGAATTAACAGAACACTAAGAAGTTTCTCAGAAAGCTTCTTTCCAGATTTCATCTGAGGATATTTCCTTTTTCACCATAGCCCTCTATAGGCTTCCAAATATCTCTTTGCCAATTTCACAAGAACTGTCTTAGCGAAAGGCTTCTTGAGGGGAAAGCTGTAACTCTGTGAGATGATTTCACAGAACACAAAGAAGTTTCTCAGAAAGCTTCTTTCTCTTTGTTATCGGAGGATATTTCCTTTGGCCCTATAGTCTTCATAGGGATCCGAAATATCTTTTCTCAGATTCCACAGAAATAAGGCTAGCAAAGAGATCCACGAAATACACATGTAACTCTGTGAGATGAATTCACAGAACACTAAGCAGTTTCTCAGAAAGCTTCTTTCCAGATTTCATCTGAGGATATTTCCTTTTTCACCATAGCCCTCTATGGGCTTCCAAATATCTCTTTGCCAATTTCACAAGAACTGTCTTGGTTAAAGGCTTCTTGAAGGGAAAGCTGTAACTCTGTGAGATGATTTCACAGAACACAAAGAAGTTTCTCAGAAAGCTTCTTTCTCTTTGTTATCAAGGGATATTTCCTTTGGCCCTATAGGCTTCAAAGGGATCCGAAATATCTGTTTCCAGATTCCACAGAAATAAGGCTAGCAAAGAGATACACGAAATACAGATGTAACTCTGTGAGATGAATTCACAGAACACTAAGCAGTTTCTCAGAAAGCTTCCTTGCAGATTTCATCTGAGGATATTTCCTTTTTCACCATAGCCCTCGATGGGCTTCCAAATATCACTTTGCCAATTCCACAAGAACTGTCTGAGCGAAAGGCTTCTTGAGGGGAAAGCTGTAACTCTGTGAGATGATTTCACAGAACACAAAGAAGTTTCTCAGAAAGCTTCTTTCTCTTTGTTATCGCAGGATATTTCCTTTGGCCCCATAGTCTTCAAAGGGATCCGAAATATCTGTTCTCAGATTCCACAGAAATAAGGCTAGCAAAGAGATCCACGAAATACAGATGTAACTCTGTGAGATGAATTAACAGAACACTTAGCAGTTTCTCAGAAAGCTTCTTTCCAGATTTCATCTGAGGATATTTCCTTTTTCACCATAGCCCTCTATGGGCTTCGAAATATCACTTTGCGAATTCCACAAGAACTGTCTTAGCGAAAGGCTTCTTGAGGGGAAAGCTGTAACTCTGTGAGATGATTTCACAGAACACAAAGAAGTTTCTCAGAAAGCTTCTTTCTCTTTGTTATCACAGGATATTTCCTTTGGCCCTATAGTCTTCACAGGGATCCGAAATATCTGTTCCCAAATTCCACAGAAATAATGCTAGCAAAGAGATGCACGAAATACAGATGTAACTCTGTGAGATGAATTCACAGAACACTAAGCAGTTTCTCAGAAAGCTTCTTTCCAGATTTCATCTGAGGATATTTCCTTTTTCACCATAGCCCTCTATGGGCTTCCAAATATCACTTTGCCAATTCCAAAAGAACTGTCTTAGCGAAAGGCTTCTTGAGGGGAAAGCTGTAACTCTGTGAGATGATTTCACAGAACACAAAGAAGTTTCTCAGAAAGCTTCTTTCTCTTTGTTATCGCAGGATATTTCCTTTGGCCCTATAGTCTTCAAAGGGATCCGAAATATCTGTTCTCAGATTCCACAGAAATAAGGCTAGCAAAGAGATCCACGAAATACAGATGTAACTCTGTGAGATGAATTCACAGAACACTAAGCAGTTTCTCAGAAAGCTTCTTTCCAGATTTCATCTGAGGATATTTCCTTTTTCACCATAGCCCTCTATGGGCTTCCAAATATCACTTTGCCAATTCCACAAGAACTGTCTTAGCGAAAGGCTTCTTGAGGGGAAAGCTGTAACTCTGTGAGATGATTTCACAGAACATGAAGAAGATTCTAAGAAAGCTTCTTTCTCTTTGTTATCGGAGGATATTTCCTTTGGCCCTGTAGTCTTCATAGGGATCCGAAATATCTTTTCTCAGATTCCACAGAAATAAGGCTAGCAAAGAGATCCACGAAATACGGATGTAACTGTGTGAGATGAATTCACAGAACACTAAGCAGTTTCTCAGAAAGCTTCTTTCCAGATTTCATCTAAGGATATTTCCTTTTTCACCATAGCCCTCTATAGGCTTCCAAATATCTCTTTGCCAATTTCACAAGTACTGTCTTAGTTAAAGGCTTCTTGAGGGGAAAGCTGTAACTCTGTGAGATGATTTCACAGAACCCAAAGAAGTTTCTCAGAAAGCTTCTTTCTCTTTGTTATCGGAGGATATTTCCTTTGGCCCTATAGTCTTCAAAGGGATCCGAAATATCTGTTCTCAGATTCCACAGAAATAAGGCAAGCAAAGAGATCCACGAAATACAGATGTAACTCTGTGAGATGAATTAACAGAACACTAAGCAGTTTCTCAGAAAGCTTCTTTCCAGATTTCATCTGAGGATATTTCCTTTTTCACCATAGCCCTCTATGGGCTGCCAAATATCACTTTGCCAATTCCACAAGAACTGTCTTAGCGAAAGGCTTCTTGAGGGGAAAGCTGTACCTCTGTGAGATGATTTCACAGAACACAAAGAAGTTTCTCAGAAAGCTTCTTTCTCTTTGTTATCGCAGGATATTTCCTTTGGCCCTATAGTCTACAAAGGGATCCGAAATATCTGTTCTCAGATTCCACAGAAATAAGGCTAGCAAAGAGATTCACGAAATACAGATGTAACTCTGTGAGATGAATTAACAGAACACTTAGCAGTTTCTCAGAAAGCTTCTTTCCAGATTTCATCTGAGGATATTTCTTTTTTCACCATAGCCCTCTATGGGCTTCCAAATATCACTTTGCCAATTCCACAAGAACTGTCTTAGCGAAAGGCTTCTTGAGGGGAAAGCTGTAACTCTGTGAGATGATTTCACAGAACACAAAGAAGTTTCTCAGAAAGCTTCTTTCTCTTTGTTATCGGAGGATATTTCCTTTGGCCCTATAGTCTTCATAGGGATCCGAAATATCTTTTCTCAGATTCCACAGAAATAAGGCTAGCAAAGAGATCCACGAAATACACATGTAACTCTGTGAGATGAATTCACAGAACACTAAGCAGTTTCTCAGAAAGCTTCTTTCCAGATTTCATCTGAGGATATTTCCTTTTTCACCATAGCCCTCTATGGGCTTCCAAATATCTCTTTGCCAATTTCACAGGAACTGTCTTGGTTAAAGGCTTCTTGAAGGGAAAGCTGTAACTCTGTGAGATGATTTCACAGAACACAAAGAAGTTTCTCAGAAAGCTTCTTTCTCTTTGTTATCAGGGGATATTTCCTTTGGCCCTATAGGCTTCAAAGGGATCCGAAATATCTGTTTTCAGATTCCACAGAAATAAGGCTATCAAAGAGATCCACGAAATACAGATGTAACTCTGTGAGATGAATTCACAGAACACTAAGCAGTTTCTCAGAAAGCTTCTTTCCAGATTTCATCTGAGGATATTTCCTTTTTCACCATAGCCCTCTATGGGCTTCCAAATATCACTTTGCCAATTCCACAAGAACTGTCTTAGCGAAAGGCTTCTTGAGGGGAAAGCTGTAACTCTGTGAGATGATTTCATAGAACACAAAGAAGTTTCTCAGAAAGCTTCTTTCTCTTTGTTATCGCAGGATATTTCCTTTGGCCCTATAGTCTTCAAAGGGATCCGAAATATCTGTTCTCAGATTCCACAGAAATAAGGCTAGCAAAGAGATCCACGAAATACAGATGTAACTCTGTGAGATGAATTCACAGAACACTAAGCAGTTTCTCAGAAAGCTTCTTTCCAGATTTCTTCTGAGCATATTCCCTTTTTCACCATAGCCCTCTATGGGCTTCCAAATATCACTTTGCCAATTCCACAAGAACTGTCTTAGCGAAAGGCTTCTTGAGGGGAAAGCTGTAACTCTGTGAGATGATTTCACAGAACACTAAGCAGTTTCTCAGAAAGCTTCTTTCCAGATTTCATCTGAGGATATTTCCTTTTTCACCATAGCCCTCTATGGGCTTCCAAATATCTCTTTGCCAATTTCACAAGAACTGTCTTGGTTAAAGGCTTCTTGAAGGGAAAGCTGTAACTCTGTGAGATGATTTCACAGAACACAAAGAAGTTTCTCAGAAAGCTTCTTTCTCTTTGTTATCAAGGGATATTTCCTTTGGCCCGATAGGCTTCAAAGGGATCCGAAATATCTGTTTTCAGATTCCACAGAAATAAGGCTAGCAAAGAGATCCACGAAATACAGATGTAACTCTGTGAGATGAATTCACAGAACACTAAGCAGTTTCTCAGAAAGCTTCTTTCCAGATTTCATCTGAGGATATTTCCTTTTGCACCGTCGCCCTCTATGGCCTTCCAAATATCTCTTTGCCAATTCCACAAGAACTGTCTTAGCGAAAGGCTTCTTGAGGGGAAAGCTGTAACTCTGTGAGATGATTTCACAGAACACAAAGAAGTTTCTCAGAAAGCTTCTTTCTCTTTGTTATCAAGGGATATTTCCTTTGGCCCTATAGGCTTCAAAGGGATCCGAAATATCTGTTCCCAGATTCCACAGAAAAAAGGCTAGCAAAGAGATCCACGAAATACAGATTTAACTGTGTGAGATGAATTAACAGAACACTAAGCAGATTCTCAGAAAGCTTCTTTCCAGATTTCATCTGAGGATATTTCCTTTTTCACCATAGCCCTCTATGGGCTTCCAAATATCACGTTGCCATTTCCACAAGAACTGTCTTAGCGAAAGGCTTCTTGAGGGGAAAGCTGTAACTCTGTGAGATGATTTCACAGAACACAAAGAAGTTTCTCAGAAACCTTCTTTCTCTTTGTTATCGGAGGATATTTCCTTTGGCCCTATAGTCTTCATAGGGATCCGAAATATCTGTTCTCAGATTCCACAGAAATACGGCTAGCAAAGAGCTCCACGAAATACACTTGTAACTCTGTGAGACGAATTAACAGAACACTAAGCAGTTTCTCAGAAAGCTTCTTTCCAGATTTCATCTGAGGATATTTCCTTTTTCACCATAGCACTCTATGGGCTTCCAAATATCACTTTGCCAATTCCACAAGAACTATCTTAGCGAAAGGCTTCTTGAGGGAAAGCTGTAACTCTGTGAGATGATTTCACAGAACACAAAGAAGTTTCTCAGAAAGCTTCTTTCTCTTTGTTATCGCAGGATATTTCCTTTGGCCCTATAGTCTTCACAGGGATCCGAAATATCTGTTCCCAGATTCCACAGAAATAAGGCTAGCAAAGAGATGCACGAAATACAGATGTAAATCTGTGAGATGAATTTACAGAACACTAAGCAGTTTCTCAGAAAGCTTCTTTCCAGATTTCATCTGACGATATTTCCTTTTTCACCATAGCCCTCTATGGGCTTCTAAATATCACTTTGCCAATTCCACAAGAACTGTCTTAACGAAAGGCTTCTTGAGGGGAAAGCAGTAACTCTGTGAGATGATTTCACAGAACACAAAGAAGTTTCTCAGAAAGCTTCTTTCTCTTTGTTATCGCAGGATATTTCCTTTGGCCCTATAGTCTTCATAGGGATCCGAAATATCTTTTCTCAGATTCCACAGAAATACGGCTAGCAAAGAGATCCACGAAATACACATGTAACTCTGTGAGATGAATTCACAGAACACTGAGCAGTTTCTCAGAAAGCTTCCTTCCAGATTTCATCTGAGGATATTTCCTTTTTCACCATAGCCCTCTATGGGCTTCCAAATATCTCTTTGCCAATTTCACAAGAACTGTCTTGGTTAAAGGCTTCTTGAAGGGAAAGCTGTAACTCTGTGAGAGGATTTCACAGAACACAAAGAAGTTTCTCAGAAAGCTTCTTTCTCTTTGTTATCAAGGGATATTTCCTTTGGCCCTATAGGCTTCAAAGGGATCCGAAATATCTGTTTTCAGATTCCACAGAAATAAGGCTAGCAAAGAGATCCACGAAATACAGATGTAACTCTGTGAGATGAATTCACAGAACACTAAGCAGTTTCTCAGAAAGCTTCCTTGCAGATTTCATCTGAGGATATTTCCTTTTTCACCATAGCCCTCTATGGGCTTCCAAATATAACTTTGCCAATTCCACAAGAACTGTCTTAGCGAAAGGCTTCTTGAGGGGAAAGCTGTAACTCTGTGAGATGATTTCAAAGAACACAAAGAAGTTTCTCAGAAAGCTTCTTTCTCTTTGTTATCGCAGGATATTTCCTTTGGCCCTATAGTCTTCAAAGGGATTCGAAATATCTGTTCTCAGATTTCACAGAAATAAGGCTAGCAAAGAGATCCACGAAATACAGATGTAACTCTGTGAGATGAATTAAGAGAACACTTAGCAGTTTCTCAGAAAGCTTCTTTCCAGATTTCATCTGAGGATATTTCCTTTTTCACCATAGCCCTCTATGGGCTTCGAAATATCACTTTGCCAATTCCACAAGAACTGTCTTAGCGAAAGGCTTCTTGAGGGGAAAGCTGTAACTCTGTGAGATGATTTCACAGAACACAAAGAAGTTTCTCAGAAAGCTTCTTTCTCTTTGTTATCACAGGATATTTCCTTTGGCCCTATAGGCTTCACAGGGATCCGAAATATCTGTTCCCAGATTCCACAGAAATAAGGCTAGCAAAGAGATGCACGAAATACAGATGTAACTCTGTGAGATGAATTCACAGAACACTAAGCAGTTTCTCAGAAAGCTTCTTTCCAGATTTCATCTGAGGATATTTCCTTTTTCACCAAAGCCCTCTATGGGCTTCCAAATATCACTTTGCCAATTCCAAAAGAACTGTCTTAGCGAAAGGCTTCTTGAGGGGAAAGCTGTAACTCTGTGAGATGATTTCACAGAACACAAAGAAGTTTCTCAGAAAGCTTCTTTCTCTTTGTTATCGCAGGATATTTCCTTTGGCCCTATAGTCTTCAAAGGGATCCGAAATATCTGTTCTCAGATTCCACAGAAATAAGGCTAGCAAAGAGATCCACGAAATACAGATGTAACTCTGTGAGATGATTTCACAGAACACTAAGCAGTTTCTCAGAAAGCTTCTTTCCAGATTTCATCTGAGGATATTTCCTTTTTCACCATAGCCCTCTATGGGCTTCCAAATATCACTTTGCCAATTCCACAAGAACTGTCTTAGCGAAAGGCTTCTTGAGGGGAAAGCTGTAACTCTGTGAGATGATTTCACAGAACACAAAGAAGTTTCTCAGAAAGCTTCTTTCTCTTTGTTATCGGAGGATATTTCCTTTGGCCCTATAGTCTTCATAGGGATCCGAAATATCTTTTCTCAGATTCCACAGAAATAAGGCTAGCAAAGAGATCCACGAAATACGGATGTAACTCTGTGAGATGAATTCACAGAACACTAAGCAGTTTCTCAGAAAGCTTCTTTCCAGATTTCATCTGAGGATATTTCCTTTTTCACCATAGCCCTCTATAGGCTTCCAAATATCTCTTTGCCAATTTCACAAGTACTGTCTTAGTTAAAGGCTTCTTGAGCGGAAAGCTGTAACTCTGTGAGATGATTTCACAGAACACAAAGAAGTTTCTCAGAACGCTTCTTTCTCTTTGTTATCGGAGGATATTTCCTTTGGCCCTATAGTCTTCAAAGGGATCCGAAATATCTGTTCTCAGATTCCACAGAAATAAGGCAAGCAAAGAGATCCAGGAAATACAGATGTAACTCTGTGAGATGAATTAACAGAACACTAAGCAGTTTCTCAGAAAGCTTCTTTCCAGATTTCATCTGAGGATATTTCCTTTTTCACCATAGCCCTCTATGGGCTTCCAAATATCACTTTGCCAATTCCACAAGAAATGTCTTAGCGAAAGGCTTCTTGAGGGGAAAGCTGTAACTCTGTGAGATGATTTCACAGAACAGAAAGAAGTTTCTCAGAAAGCTTCTTTCTCTTTGTTATCGCAGGATATTTCCTTTGGCCCTATAGTCTACAAAGGGATCCGAAATATCTGTTCTCAGATTCCACAGAAATAAGGCTAGCAAAGAGATCCACGAAATACAGATGTAACTCTGTAAGATGAATTAACAGAACACTTAGCAGTTTCTCAGAAAGCTTCTTTCCAGATTTCATCTGAGGATATTTCTTTTTTCACCATAGCCCTCTAAGGGCTTCCAAATATCACTTTGCCAATTCCACAAGAACTGTCTTAGCGAAAGGCTTCTTGAGGGGAAAGCTGTAACTCTGTGAGATGATTTCACAGAACACAAAGAAGTTTCTCAGAAAGCTTCTTTCTCTTTGTTATCGGAGGATATTTCCTTTGGCCCTATAGTCTTCATAGGGATCCGAAATATCTTTTCTCAGATTCCACAGAAATAAGGCTAGCAAACAGATCCACGAAATACACATGTAACTCTGTGAGATGAATTCACAGAACACTAAGCAGTTTCTCAGAAAGCTTCTTTACAGATTTCATCTGAGGATATTTCCTTTTTCACCATAGCCCTCTATGGGCTTCCAAATATCTCTTTGCCAATTTCACAAGAACTGTCTTGGTTAAAGGCTTCTTGAAGGGAAAGCTGTAACTCTGTGAGAGGATTTCACAGAACACAAAGAAGTTTCTCAGAAAGCTTCTTTCTCTTTGTTATCAAGGGATATTTCCTTTGGCCCTATAGGCTTCAAAGGGATCCGAAATATCTGTTTTCAGATTCCACAGAAATAAGGCTAGCAAAGAGATCCACGAAATACAGATGTAACTCTGTGAGATGAATTCACAGAACACTAAGCAGTTTCTCAGAAAGCTTCCTTGCAGATTTCATCTGAGGATATTTCCTTTTTCACCATAGCCCTCTATGGGCTTCCAAATATCACTTTGCCAATTCCACAAGAACTGTCTTAGCGAAAGGCTTCTTGAGGGGAAAGCTGTAACTCTGTGAGATGATTTCAAAGAACACAAAGAAGTTTCTCAGAAAGCTTCTTTCTCTTTGTTATCGCAGGATATTTCCTTTGGCCCTATAGTCTTCAAAGGGATTCGAAATATCTGTTCTCAGATTCCACAGAAATAAGGCTAGCAAAGAGATCCACGAAATACAGATGTAACTCTGTGAGATGAATTAAGAGAACACTTAGCAGTTTCTCAGAAAGCTTCTTTCCAGATTTCATCTGAGGATATTTCCTTTTTCACCATAGCCCTCTATGGGCTTCGAAATATCACTTTGCCAATTCCACAAGAACTGTCTTAGCGAAAGGCTTCTTGAGGGGAAAGCTGTAACTCTGTGAGATGATTTCACAGAACACAAAGAAGTTTCTCAGAAAGCTTCTTTCTCTTTGTTATCACAGGATATTTCCTTTGGCCCTATAGGCTTCACAGGGATCCGAAATATCTGTTCCCAGATTCCACAGAAATAAGGCTAGCAAAGAGATGCACGAAATACAGATGTAACTCTGTGAGATGAATTCACAGAACACTAAGCAGTTTCTCAGAAAGCTTCTTTCCAGATTTCATCTGAGGATATTTCCTTTTTCACCAAAGCCCTCTAAGGGCTTCCAAATATCACTTTGCCAATTCCAAAAGAACTGTCTTAGCGAAAGGCTTCTTGAGGGGAAAGCTGTAACTCTGTGAGATGATTTCACAGAACACAAAGAAGTTTCTCAGAAAGCTTCTTTCTCTTTGTTATCGCAGGATATTTCCTTTGGCCCTATAGTCTTCAAAGGGATCCGAAATATCTGTTCTCAGATTCCACAGAAATAAGGCTAGCAAAGAGATCCACGAAATACAGATGTAACTCTGTGAGATGATTTCACAGAACACTAAGCAGTTTCTCAGAAAGCTTCTTTCCAGATTTCATCTGAGGATATTTCCTTTTTCACCATAGCCCTCTATGGGCTTCCAAATATCACTTTGCCAATTCCACAAGAACTGTCTTAGCGAAAGGCTTCTTGAGGGGAAAGCTGTAACTCTGTGAGATGATTTCACAGAACACAAAGAAGTTTCTCAGAAAGCTTCTTTCTCTTTGTTATCGGAGGATATTTCCTTTGGCCCTATAGTCTTCATAGGGATCCGAAATATCTTTTCTCAGATTCCACAGAAATAAGGCTAGCAAAGAGATCCACGAAATACGGATGTAACTCTGTGAGATGAATTCACAGAACACTAAGCAGTTTCTCAGAAAGCTTCTTTCCAGATTTCATCTGAGGATATTTCCTTTTTCACCATAGCCCTCTATAGGCTTCCAAATATCTCTTTGCCAATTTCACAAGTACTGTCTTAGTTAAAGGCTTCTTGAGCGGAAAGCTGTAACTCTGTGAGATGATTTCACAGAACACAAAGAAGTTTCTCAGAACGCTTCTTTCTCTTTGTTATCGGAGGATATTTCCTTTGGCCCTATAGTCTTCAAAGGGATCCGAAATATCTGTTCTCAGATTCCACAGAAATAAGGCAAGCAAAGAGATCCAGGAAATACAGATGTAACTCTGTGAGATGAATTAACAGAACACTAAGCAGTTTCTCAGAAAGCTTCTTTCCAGATTTCATCTGAGGATATTTCCTTTTTCACCATAGCCCTCTATGGGCTTCCAAATATCACTTTGCCAATTCCACAAGAAATGTCTTAGCGAAAGGCTTCTTGAGGGGAAAGCTGTAACTCTGTGAGATGATTTCACAGAACAGAAAGAAGTTTCTCAGAAAGCTTCTTTCTCTTTGTTATCGCAGGATATTTCCTTTGGCCCTATAGTCTACAAAGGGATCCGAAATATCTGTTCTCAGATTCCACAGAAATAAGGCTAGCAAAGAGATCCACGAAATACAGATGTAACTCTGTAAGATGAATTAACAGAACACTTAGCAGTTTCTCAGAAAGCTTCTTTCCAGATTTCATCTGAGGATATTTCTTTTTTCACCATAGCCCTCTAAGGGCTTCCAAATATCACTTTGCCAATTCCACAAGAACTGTCTTAGCGAAAGGCTTCTTGAGGGGAAAGCTGTAACTCTGTGAGATGATTTCACAGAACACAAAGAAGTTTCTCAGAAAGCTTCTTTCTCTTTGTTATCGGAGGATATTTCCTTTGGCCCTATAGTCTTCATAGGGATCCGAAATATCTTTTCTCAGATTCCACAGAAATAAGGCTAGCAAAGAGATCCACGAAATACACATGTAACTCTGTGAGATGAATTCACAGAACACTAAGCAGTTTCTCAGAAAGCTTCTTTACAGATTTCATCTGAGGATATTTCCTTTTTCACCATAGCCCTCTATGGGCATCAAAATATCTCTTTGCCAATTTCACAGGAACTGTCTTGGTTAAAGGCTTCTTGAAGGGAAAGCTGTAACTCTGTGAGATGATTTCACAGAACACAAAGAAGTTTCTCAGAAAGCTTCTTTCTCTTTGTTATCAGGGGATTTTTCCTTTGGCCCTATAGGCTTCAAAGGGATCCGAAATATCTGTTTTCAGATTCCACAGAAATAAGGCTATCAAAGAGATCCACGAAATACAGATGTAACTCTGTGAGATGAATTCACAGAACACTAAGCAGTTTCTCAGAAAGCTTCTTTCCAGATTTCATCTGAGGATATTTCCTTTTTCACCATAGCCCTCTATGGGCTTCCAAATATCACTTTGCCAATTCCACAAGAACTGTCTTAGCGAAAGGCTTCTTGAGGGGAAAGCTGTAACTCTGTGAGATGATTTCACAGAACACAAAGAAGTTTCTCAGAAAGCTTCTTTCTCTTTGTTATCGCAGGATATTTCCTTTGGCCCTATAGTCTTCAAAGGGATCCGAAATATCTGTTCTCAGATTCCACAGAAATAAGGCTAGCAAAGAGATCCACGAAATACAGATGTAACTCTGTGAGATGAATTCACAGAACACTAAGCAGTTTCTCAGAAAGCTTCTTTCCAGATTTCATCTGAGGATATTTCCTTTTTCACCATAGCACTCTATGGGCTTCCAAATATCACTTTGCCAATTCCACAAGAACTGTCTTAGCGAAAGGCTTCTTGAGGGAAAGCTGTAACTCTGTGAGATGATTTCACAGAACACAAAGAAGTTTCTCAGAAAGCTTCTTTCTCTTTGTTATCGCAGGATATTTCCTTTGGCCCTATAGTCTTCACAGGGATCCGAAATATCTGTTCCCAGATTCCACAGAAATAAGGCTAGCAAAGAGATGCACGAAATACAGATGTAACTCTGTGAGATGAATTAACAGAACACTTAGCAGTTTCTCAGAAAGCTTCTTTCCAGATTTCATCTGAGAATATTTCTTTTTTCACCATAGCCCTCTATGGGCTTCCAAATATCACTTTGCCAATTCCACAAGAACTGTCTTAGCGAAAGGCTTCTTGAGGGGAAAGCTGTAACTCTGTGAGATGATTTCACAGAACACAAAGAAGTTTCTCAGAAAGCTTCTTTCTCTTTGTTATCAGGGGATATTTCCTTTGGCCCTATAGGCTTCAAAGGGATCCGAAATATCTGTTTTCAGATTCCACAGAAATAAGGCTAGCAAAGAGATCCACGAAATACAGATGTAACTCTGTGAGATGAATTCACAGAACACTAAGCAGTTTCTCAGAAAGCTTCTTTCCAGATTTCATCTGAGGATAATTCCTTTTTCACCATAGCCCTCTATGGGCTTCCAAATATCACTTTGCCAATTCCACAAGAACTGTCTTAGCGAAAGGCTTCTTGAGGGGAAAGCTGTAACTCTGTGAGATGATTTCACAGAACACAAAGAAGTTTCTCAGAAAGCTTCTTTCTCTTTGTTATCGCAGGATATTTCCTTTGGCCCAATAGTCTTCAAAGGGATCCGAAATATCTGTTCTCAGATTCCACAGAGATAAGGCTAGCAAAGAGATCCATGAAATACAGATGTAACTCTGTGAGATGAATTCACAGAACACTAAGCAGTTTCTCAGAAAGCTTCTTTCCAGATTTCATCTGAGGATATTTCCTTTTTCACCATAGCACTCTATGGGCTTCCAAATATCACTTTGCCAATTCCACAAGAACTGTCTTAGCGAAAGGCTTCTTGAGGGAAAGCTGTAACTATGTGAGATGATTTCACAGAACACAAAGAAGTTTCTCAGAAAGCTTCTTTCTCTTTGTTATCGCAGGATATTTCCTTTGACCCTATAGTCTTCACAGGGATCCGAAATATCTGTTCCCAGATTCCACAGAAATAAGGCTAGCAAAGAGATGCACGAAATACAGATGTAACTCTGTGAGATGAATTAACAGAACACTAAGCAGTTTCTCAGAAAGCTTCTTTCCAGATTTCATCTGAGGATATTTCCTTTTTCACCATAGCCCTCTATGGGCTTCCAAATATCACTTTGCCAATTCCACAAGAACTGTCTTAGCGAAAGGCTTCTTGAGGGGAAAGCTGTAACTCTGTGAGATGATTTCACAGAACAGAAAGAAGTTTCTCAGAAAGCTTCTTTCTCTTTGTTATCGCAGGATATTTCCTTTGGCCCTATAGTCTACAAAGGGATCCGAAATATCTGTTCTCAGATTCCACAGAAATAAGGCTAGCAAAGAGATCCACGAAATACAGATGTAACTCTGTAAGATGAATTAACAGAACACTTAGCAGTTTCTCAGAAAGCTTCTTTCCAGATTTCATCTGAGGATATTTCTTTTTTCACCATAGCCGTCTAAGGGCTTCCAAATATCACTTTGCCAATTCCACAAGAACTGTCTTAGCGAAAGGCTTCTTGAGGGGAAAGCTGTAACTCTGTGAGATGATTTCACAGAACACAAAGAAGTTTCTCAGAAAGCTTCTTTCTCTTTGTTATCGGAGGATATTTCCTTTGGCCCTATAGTCTTCATAGGGATCCGAAATATCTTTTCTCAGATTCCACAGAAATAAGGCTAGCAAAGAGATCCACGAAATACACATGTAACTCTGTGAGATGAATTCACAGAACACTAAGCAGTTTCTCAGAAAGCTTCTTTACAGATTTCATCTGAGGATATTTCCTTTTTCACCATAGCCCTCTATGGGCATCAAAATATCTCTTTGCCAATTTCACAGGAACTGTCTTGGTTAAAGGCTTCTTGAAGGGAAAGCTGTAACTCTGTGAGATGATTTCACAGAACACAAAGAAGTTTCTCAGAAAGCTTCTTTCTCTTTGTTATCAGGGGATTTTTCCTTTGGCCCTATAGGCTTCAAAGGGATCCGAAATATCTGTTTTCAGATTCCACAGAAATAAGGCTATCAAAGAGATCCACGAAATACAGATGTAACTCTGTGAGATGAATTCACAGAACACTAAGCAGTTTCTCAGAAAGCTTCTTTCCAGATTTCATCTGAGGATATTTCCTTTTTCACCATAGCCCTCTATGGGCTTCCAAATATCACTTTGCCAATTCCACAAGAACTGTCTTAGCGAAAGGCTTCTTGAGGGGAAAGCTGTAACTCTGTGAGATGATTTCACAGAACACAAAGAAGTTTCTCAGAAAGCTTCTTTCTCTTTGTTATCGCAGGATATTTCCTTTGGCCCTATAGTCTTCAAAGGGATCCGAAATATCTGTTCTCAGATTCCACAGAAATAAGGCTAGCAAAGAGATCCACGAAATACAGATGTAACTCTGTGAGATGAATTCACAGAACACTAAGCAGTTTCTCAGAAAGCTTCTTTCCAGATTTCATCTGAGGATATTTCCTTTTTCACCATAGCACTCTATGGGCTTCCAAATATCACTTTGCCAATTCCACAAGAACTGTCTTAGCGAAAGGCTTCTTGAGGGAAAGCTGTAACTCTGTGAGATGATTTCACAGAACACAAAGAAGTTTCTCAGAAAGCTTCTTTCTCTTTGTTATCGCAGGATATTTCCTTTGGCCCTATAGTCTTCACAGGGATCCGAAATATCTGTTCCCAGATTCCACAGAAATAAGGCTAGCAAAGAGATGCACGAAATACAGATGTAACTCTGTGAGATGAATTAACAGAACACTTAGCAGTTTCTCAGAAAGCTTCTTTCCAGATTTCATCTGAGGATATTTCTTTTTTCACCATAGCCCTCTATGGGCTTCCAAATATCACTTTGCCAATTCCACAAGAACTGTCTTAGCGAAAGGCTTCTTGAGGGGAAAGCTGTAACTCTGTGAGATGATTTCACAGAACACAAAGAAGTTTCTCAGAAAGCTTCTTTCTCTTTGTTATCAGGGGATATTTCCTTTGGCCCTATAGGCTTCAAAGGGATCCGAAATATCTGTTTTCAGATTCCACAGAAATAAGGCTATCAAAGAGATCCACGAAATACAGATGTAACTCTGTGAGATGAATTCACAGAACACTAAGCAGTTTCTCAGAAAGCTTCTTTCCAGATTTCATCTGAGGATAATTCCTTTTTCACCATAGCCCTCTATGGGCTTCCAAATATCACTTTGCCAATTCCACAAGAACTGTCTTAGCGAAAGGCTTCTTGAGGGGAAAGCTGTAACTCTGTGAGATGATTTCACAGAACACAAAGAAGTTTCTCAGAAAGCTTCTTTCTCTTTGTTATCGCAGGATATTTCCTTTGGCCCAATAGTCTTCAAAGGGATCCGAAATATCTGTTCTCAGATTCCACAGAAATAAGGCTAGCAAAGAGATCCATGAAATACAGATGTAACTCTGTGAGATGAATTCACAGAACACTAAGCAGTTTCTCAGAAAGCTTCTTTCCAGATTTCATCTGAGGATATTTCCTTTTTCACCATAGCACTCTATGGGCTTCCAAATATCACTTTGCCAATTCCACAAGAACTGTCTTAGCGAAAGGCTTCTTGAGGGAAAGCTGTAACTATGTGAGATGATTTCACAGAACACAAAGAAGTTTCTCAGAAAGCTTCTTTCTCTTTGTTATCGCAGGATATTTCCTTTGACCCTATAGTCTTCACAGGGATCCGAAATATCTGTTCCCAGATTCCACAGAAATAAGGCTAGCAAAGAGATGCACGAAATACAGATGTAACTCTGTGAGATGAATTAACAGAACACTAAGCAGTTTCTCAGAAAGCTTCTTTCCAGATTTCATCTGAGGATATTTCCTTATTCACCATAGCCCTCTATGGGCTTCTAAATATCACTTTGCCAATTCCACAAGAACTGTCTTAGCGAAAGGCTTCTTGAGGGGAAAGCAGTAACTCTGTGAGATGATTTCACAGAACACAAAGAAGTTTCTCAGAAAGCTTCTTTCTCTTTGTTATCGGAGGATATTTCCTTTGGCCGTATAGTCTTCATAGGGATCTGAAATATCTTTTCTCAGATTCCACAGTAATAAGGCTAGCAAAGAGATCCACGAAATACACATGTAACTCTGTGAGATGAATTCACAGAACACTAAGCAGTTTCTCAGAAAGCTTCTTTCCAGATTTCATCTGAGGATATTTCCTTTTTCACCATAGCCCTCTATGGGCTTCCAAATATCTCTTTGCCAATTTCACAAGAACTGTCTTGGTTAAAGGCTTCTTGAAGAGAAAGCTGTAACTCTGTGAGATGATTTCACAGAACACAAAGAAGTTTCTCAGAAAGCTTCTTTCTCTTTGTTATCAAGGGATATTTCCTTTGGCCCTATAGGCTTCAAAGGGATCCGAAATATCTGTTTTCAGATTCCACAGAAATAAGGCTAGCAAAGAGATCCACGAAATACAGATGTAACTCTGTGAGATGAATTCACAGAACACTAAGCAGTTTCTCAGAAAGCTTCCTTGCAGATTTCATCTGAGGATATTTCCTTTTTCACCATAGCCCTCTATGGGCTTCCAAATATCACTTTGCCAATTCCACAAGAACTGTCTTAGCGAAAGGCTTCTTGAGGGGAAAGCTGTAACTCTGTGAGATGATTTCACAGAACACAAAGAAGTTTCTCAGAAAGCTTCTTTCTCTTTGTTATCGCAGGATATTTCCTTTGGCCCTATAGTCTTCAAAGGGATCCGAAATATCTGTTCTCAGATTCCACAGAAATAAGGCTAGCAAAGAGATCCACGAAATACAGATGTAACTCTGTGAGATGAATTCACAGAACACTAAGCAGTTTCTCAGAAAGCTTCTTTCCAGATTTCATCTGAGCATATTTCCTTTTTCACCATAGCACTCTATGGGCTTCCAAATATCACTTTGCCAATTCCACAAGAACTGTCTTAGCGAAAGGCTTCTTGAGAGAAAGCTGTAACTCTGTGAGATGATTTCACAGAACACAAAGAAGTTTCTCAGAAAGCTTCTTTCTCTTTGTTATCGCAGGATATTTCCTTTGGCCCTATAGTCTTCACAGGGATCCGAAATATCTGTTCCCAGATTCCACAGAAATAAGGCTAGCAAAGAGATGCACGAAATACAGATGTAACTCTGTGAGATGAATTAACAGAAGACTAAGCAGTTTCTCAGAAAGCTTCTTTCCAGATTTCATCTGAGGATATTTCCTTATTCACCATAGCCCTCTATGGGCTTCTAAATATCACTTTGCCAATTCCACAAGAACTGTCTTAGCGAAAGGCTTCTTGAGGGGAAAGCAGTAACTCTGTGAGATGATTTCACAGAACACAAAGTAGTTTCTCAGAAAGCTTCTTTCTCTTTGTTATCGGAGGATATTTACTTTGGCCCTATAGTCTTCATAGGGATCCGAAATATCTTTTCTCAGATTCCACAGAAATAAGGCTAGCAAAGAAATCCACGAAATACACATGTAACTCTGTGAGATGAATTCACAGAACACTAAGCAGTTTCTCAGAAAGCTTCTTTCCAGATTTCATCTGAGGATATTTCCTTTTTCACCATAGCCCTCTATGGGCTTCCAAATATCTCTTTGCCAATTTCACAAGAACTGTCTTGGTTAAAGGCTTCTTGAAGGGAAAGCTGTAACTCTGTGAGATGATTTCACAGAACACAAAGAAGTTTCTCAGAAAGCTTCTTTCTCTTTGTTATCAAGGGATATTTCCTTTGGCCCTATAGGCTTCAAAGGGATCCGAAATATCTGTTTTCAGTTTCCACAGAAATAAGGCTAGCAAAGAGATCCACGAAATACAGATGTAACTCTGTGAGATGAATTCACAGAACACTAAGCAGTTTCTCAGAAAGCTTCCTTGCAGATTTCATCTGAGGATATTTCCTTTTTCACCATAGCCCTCTATGGGCTTCCAAATATCACTTTGCCAATTCCACAAGAACTGTCTGAGCGAAAGGCTTCTTGAGGGGAAAGCTGTAACTCTGTGAGATGATTTCACAGAACACAAAGAAGTTTCTCAGAAAGCTTCTTTCTCTTTGTTATCGCAGGATATTTCCTTTGGCCCTATAGTCTTCAAAGGGATCCGAAATATCTGTTCTCAGATTCCACAGAAATAAGGCTAGCAAAGAGATCCACGAAATACAGATGTAACTCTGTGAGATGAATTCACAGAACACTAAGCAGTTTCTCAGAAAGCTTCTTTCCAGATTTCATCTGAGCATATTTCCTTTTTCACCATAGCACTCTATGGGCTTCCAAATATCACTTTGCCAATTCCACAAGAACTGTCTTAGCGAAAGGCTTCTTGAGAGAAAGCTGTAACTCTGTGAGATGATTTCACAGAACACAAAGAAGTTTCTCAGAAAGCTTCTTTCTCTTTGTTATCGCAGGATATTTCCTTTGGCCCTATAGTCTTCACAGGGATCCGAAATATCTGTTCCCAGATTCCACAGAAATAAGGCTAGCAAAGAGATGCACGAAATACAGATGTAACTCTGTGAGATGAATTAACAGAAGACTAAGCAGTTTCTCAGAAAGCTTCTTTCCAGATTTCATCTGAGGATATTTCCTTATTCACCATAGCCCTCTATGGGCTTCTAAATATCACTTTGCCAATTCCACAAGAACTGTCTTAGCGAAAGGCTTCTTGAGGGGAAAGCAGTAACTCTGTGAGATGATTTCACAGAACACAAAGTAGTTTCTCAGAAAGCTTCTTTCTCTTTGTTATCGGAGGATATTTACTTTGGCCCTATAGTCTTCATAGGGATCCGAAATATCTTTTCTCAGATTCCACAGAAATAAGGCTAGCAAAGAAATCCACGAAATACACATGTAACTCTGTGAGATGAATTCACAGAACACTAAGCAGTTTCTCAGAAAGCTTCTTTCCAGATTTCATCTGAGGATATTTCCTTTTTCACCATAGCCCTCTATGGGCTTCCAAATATCTCTTTGCCAATTTCACAAGAACTGTCTTGGTTAAAGGCTTCTTGAAGGGAAAGCTGTAACTCTGTGAGATGATTTCACAGAACACAAAGAAGTTTCTCAGAAAGCTTCTTTCTCTTTGTTATCAAGGGATATTTCCTTTGGCCCTATAGGCTTCAAAGGGATCCGAAATATCTGTTTTCAGTTTCCACAGAAATAAGGCTAGCAAAGAGATCCACGAAATACAGATGTAACTCTGTGAGATGAATTCACAGAACACTAAGCAGTTTCTCAGAAAGCTTCCTTGCAGATTTCATCTGAGGATATTTCCTTTTTCACCATAGCCCTCTATGGGCTTCCAAATATCACTTTGCCAATTCCACAAGAACTGTCTGAGCGAAAGGCTTATTGAGGGGAAAGCTGTAACTCTGTGAGATGATTTCACAGAACACAAAGAAGTTTCTCAGAAAGCTTCTTTCTCTTTGTTATCGCAGGATATTTCCTTTGGCCCTATAGTCTTCAAAGGGATCCGAAATATCTGTTCTCAGATTCCACAGAAATAAGGCAAGCAAAGAGATCCACGAAATACAGTTGTAACTCTGTGAGATGAATTAACAGAACACTAAGCAGTTTCTCAGAAAGCTTCTTTCCAGATTTCATCTGAGGATATTTCCTTTTTCACCATAGCCCTCTATGGGCTGCCAAATATCACTTTGCCAATTCCACAAGAACTGTCTTAGCGAAAGGCTTCTTGAGGGGAAAGCTGTACCTCTGTGAGATGATTTCACAGAACACAAAGAAGTTTCTCAGAAAGCTTCTTTCTCTTTGTTATCGCAGGATATTTCCTTTGGCCCTATAGTCTACAAAGGGATCCGAAATATCTGTTCTCAGATTCCACAGAAATAAGGCTAGCAAAGAGATTCACGAAATACAGATGTAACTCTGTGAGATGAATTAACAGAACACTTAGCAGTTTCTCAGAAAGCTTCTTTCCAGATTTCATCTGAGGATATTTCTTTTTTCACCATAGCCCTCTATGGGCTTCCAAATATCACTTTGCCAATTCCACAAGAACTGTCTTAGCGAAAGGCTTCTTGAGGGGAAAGCTGTAACTCTGTGAGATGATTTCACAGAACACAAAGAAGTTTCTCAGAAAGCTTCTTTCTCTTTGTTATCGGAGGATATTTCCTTTGGCCCTATAGTCTTCATAGGGATCCGAAATATCTTTTCTCAGATTCCACAGAAATAAGGCTAGCAAAGAGATCCACGAAATACACATGTAACTCTGTGAGATGAATTCACAGAACACTAAGCAGTTTCTCAGAAAGCTTCTTTCCAGATTTCATCTGAGGATATTTCCTTTTTCACCATAGCCCTCTATGGGCTTCCAAATATCTCTTTGCCAATTTCACAGGAACTGTCTTGGTTAAAGGCTTCTTGAAGGGAAAGCTGTAACTCTGTGAGATGATTTCACAGAACACAAAGAAGTTTCTCAGAAAGCTTTTTTCTCTTTGTTATCGCAGGATATTTCCTTTGGCCCTATAGGCTTCAAAGGGATCCGAAATATCTGTTTTCAGATTCCACAGAAATAAGGCTATCAAAGAGATCCACGAAATACAGATGTAACTCTGTGAGATGAATTCACAGAACACTAAGCAGTTTCTCAGAAAGCTTCTTTCCAGATTTCATCTGAGGATATTTCCTTTTTCACCATAGCCCTCTATGGGCTTCCAAATATCACTTTGCCAATTCCACAAGAACTGTCTTAGCGAAAGGCTTCTTGAGGGGAAAGCTGTAACTCTGTGAGATGATTTCATAGAACACAAAGAAGTTTCTCAGAAAGCTTCTTTCTCTTTGTTATCGCAGGATATTTCCTTTGGCCCTATAGTCTTCAAAGGGATCCGAAATATCTGTTCTCAGATTCCACAGAAATAAGGCTAGCAAAGAGATCCACGAAATACAGATGTAACTCTGTGAGATGAATTCACAGAACACTAAGCAGTTTCTCAGAAAGCTTCTTTCCAGATTTCATCTGAGCATATTTCCTTTTTCACCATAGCACTCTATGGGCTTCCAAATATCACTTTGCCAATTCCACAAGAACTGTCTTAGCGAAAGGCTTCTTGAGAGAAAGCTGTAACTCTGTGAGATGATTTCACAGAACACAAAGAAGTTTCTCAGAAAGCTTCTTTCTCTTTGTTATCGCAGGATATTTCCTTTGGCCCTATAGTCTTCACAGGGATCCGAAATATCTGTTCCCAGATTCCACAGAAATAAGGCTAGCAAAGAGATGCACGAAATACAGATGTAAATCTGTGAGATGAATTAACAGAAGACTAAGCAGTTTCTCAGAAAGCTTCTTTCCAGATTTCATCTGAGGATATTTCCTTATTCACCATAGCCCTCTATGGGCTTCTAAATATCACTTTGCCAATTCCACAAGAACTGTCTTAGCGAAAGGCTTCTTGAGGGGAAAGCAGTAACTCTGTGAGATGATTTCACAGAACACAAAGTAGTTTCTCAGAAAGCTTCTTTCTCTTTGTTATCGGAGGATATTTCCTTTGGCCCTATAGTCTTCATAGGGATCCGAAATATCTTTTCTCAGATTCCACAGAAATAAGGCTAGCAAAGAAATCCACGAAATACAGATGTAACTCTGTGAGATGAATTCACAGAACACTAAGCAGTTTCTCAGAAAGCTTCTTTCCAGATTTCATCTGAGGATATTTCCTTTTTCACCATAGCCCTCTATGGGCTTCCAAATATCTCTTTGCCAATTTCACAAGAACTGTCTTGGTTAAAGGCTTCTTGAAGGGAAAGCTGTAACTCTGTGAGATGATTTCACAGAACACAAAGAAGTTTCTCAGAAAGCTTCTTTCTCTTTGTTATCAAGAGATATTTCCTTTGGCCCGATAGGCTTCAAAGGGATCCGAAATATCTGTTTTCAGATTCCACAGAAATAAGGCTAGCAAAGAGATCCACGAAATACAGATGTAACTCTGTGAGATGAATTCACAGAACACTAAGCAGTTTCTCAGAAAGCTTCTTTCCAGATTTCATCTGAGGATATTTCCTTTTGCACCGTCGCCCTCTATGGCCTTCCAAATATCTCTTTGCCAATTCCACAAGAACTGTCTTAGCGAAAGGCTTCTTGAGGGGAAAGCTGTAACTCTGTGAGATGATTTCACAGAACACAAAGAAGTTTCTCAGAAAGCTTCTTTCTCTTTGTTATCAAGGGATATTCCCTTTGGCCCTATAGGCTTCAAAGGGATCCGAAATATCTGTTCCCAGATTCCACAGAAAAAAGGCTAGCAAAGATATCCACGAAATACAGATTTAACTGTGTGAGATGAATTAACAGAACACTAAGCAGATTCTCAGAAAGCTTCTTTCCAGATTTCATCTGAGGATATTTCCTTTTTCACCATAGCCCTCTATGGGCTTCCAAATATCACGTTGCCATTTCCACAAGAACTGTCTTAGCGAAAGGCTTCTTGAGGGGAA
Organism: Macaca nemestrina; assembly: GCF_043159975.1. Taxonomy (NCBI): domain Eukaryota; kingdom Metazoa; phylum Chordata; class Mammalia; order Primates; family Cercopithecidae; genus Macaca; species Macaca nemestrina. The sequence continues at coordinate 93,306,873 of NC_092125.1, forward strand.
AGCTGTAACTCTGTGAGATGATTTCACAGAACACAAAGAAGTTTCTCAGAAAGCTTCTTTCTCTTTGTTATCGGAGGATATTTCCTTTGGCCCTATAGTCTTCATAGGGATCCGAAATATCTGTTCTCAGATTCCACAGAAATACGGCTAGCAAAGAGCTCCACGAAATACACTTGTAACTCTGTGAGATGAATTAACAGAACACTAAGCAGTTTCTCAGAAAGCTTCTTTCCAGATTTCATCTGAGGATATTTCCTTTTTCACCATAGCCCTCTATAGGCTTCCAAATATCTCTTTGCCAATTTCACAAGAACTGTCTTAGCGAAAGGCTTCTTGAGGGGAAAGCTGTAACTCTGTGAGATGATTTCACAGAACACAAAGAAGTTTCTCAGAAAGCTTCTTTCTCTTTGTTATCGGAGGATATTTCCTTTGGCCCTATAGTCTTCAAAGGGAACCGATATATCTGTTCTCAGATTCCACAGAAATAAGGCTAGCAAAGAGATCCACGAAATACAGATGTAACTCTGTGAGATGAATTCACAGAACACTAAGCAGTTTCTCAGAAAGCTTCTTTCCAGATTTCATCTGAGGATATTTCCTTTTTCACCATAGCACTCTATGGGCTTCCAAATATCACTTTGCCAATTCCACAAGAACTATCTTAGCGAAAGGCTTCTTGAGGGAAAGCTGTAACTCTGTGAGATGATTTCACAGAACACAAAGAAGTTTCTCAGAAAGCTTCTTTCTCTTTGTTATCGCAGGATATTTCCTTTGGCCCTATAGTCTTCACAGGGATCCGAAATATCTGTTCCCAGATTCCACAGAAATAAGGCTAGCAAAGAGATGCACGAAATACAGATGTAAATCTGTGAGATGAATTTACAGAACACTAAGCAGTTTCTCAGAAAGCTTCTTTCCAGATTTCATCTGACGATATTTCCTTTTTCACCATAGCCCTCTATGGGCTTCTAAATATCACTTTGCCAATTCCACAAGAACTGTCTTAACGAAAGGCTTCTTGAGGGGAAAGCTGTACCTCTGTGAGATGATTTCACAGAACACAAAGAAGTTTCTCAGAAAGCTTCTTTCTCTTTGTTATCGCAGGATATTTCCTTTGGCCCTATATTCTACAAAGGGATCCGAAATATCTGTTCTCAGATTCCACAGAAATAAGGCTAGCAAAGAGATTCACGAAATACAGATGTAACTCTGTGAGATGAATTAACAGAACACTTAGCAGTTTCTCAGAAAGCTTCTTTCCAGATTTCATCTGAGGATATTTCTTTTTTCACCATAGCCCTCTATGGGCTTCCAAATATCACATTGCCAATTCCACAAGAACTGTCTTAGCGAAAGGCTTCTTGAGGGGAAAGCTGTAACTCTGTGAGATGATTTCACAGAACACAAAGAAGTTTCTCAGAAAGCTTCTTTCTCTTTGTTATCGGAGGATATTTCCTTTGGCCCTATAGTCTCCACAGGGATCCGAAATATCTGTTCCCAGATTCCACAGAAATAAGGCTAGCAAAGAGATGCACGAAATACAGATGTAAATCTGTGAGATGAATTTACAGAACACTAAGCAGTTTCTCAGAAAGCTTCTTTCCAGATTTCATCTGACGATATTTCCTTTTTCACCATAGCCCTCTATGGGCTTCTAAATATCACTTTGCCAATTCCACAAGAACTGTCTTAACGAAAGGCTTCTTGAGGGGAAAGCAGTAACTCTGTGAGATGATTTCACAGAACACAAAGAAGTTTCTCAGAAAGCTTCTTTCTCTTTGTTATCGCAGGATATTTCCTTTGGCCCTATAGTCTTCATAGGGATCCGAAATATCTTTTCTCAGATTCCACAGAAATACGGCTAGCAAAGAGATCCACGAAATACACATGTAACTCTGTGAGATGAATTCACAGAACACTAAGCAGTTTCTCAGAAAGCTTCCTTCCAGATTTCATCTGAGGATATTTCCTTTTTCACCATAGCCCTCTATGGGCTTCCAAATATCTCTTTGCCAATTTCACAAGAACTGTCTTGGTTAAAGGCTTCTTGAAGGGAAAGCTGTAACTCTGTGAGATGATTTCACAGAACACAAAGAAGTTTCTCAGAATGCTTCTTTCTCTTTGTTATCAAGGGATATTTCCTTTGGCCCTATAGGCTTCAAAGGGATCCGAAATATCTGTTTTCAGATTCCACAGAAATAAGGCTAGCAAAGAGATCCACGAAATACAGATGTAACTCTGTGAGATGAATTCACAGAACACTAAGCAGTTTCTCAGAAAGCTTCCTTGCAGATTTCATCTGAGGATATTTCCTTTTTCACCATAGCCCTCTATGGGCTTCCAAATATCACTTTGCCAATTCCACAAGAACTGTCTTAGCGAAAGGCTTCTTGAGGGGAAAGCTGTAACTCTGTGAGATGATTTCAAAGAACACAAAGAAGTTTCTCAGAAAGCTTCTTTCTCTTTGTTATCGCAGGATATTTCCTTTGGCCCTATAGTCTTCACAGGGATCCGAAATATCTGTTCCCAGATTCCACAGAAATAAGGCTAGCAAAGAGATGCACGAAATACAGATGTAACTCTGTGAGATGAATTAACAGAAGACTAAGCAGTTTCTCAGAAAGCTTCTTTCCAGATTTCATCTGAGGATATTTCCTTATTCACCATAGCCCTCTATGGGCTTCTAAATATCACTTTGCCAATTCCACAAGAACTGTCTTAGCGAAAGGCTTCTTGAGGGGAAAGCAGTAACTCTGTGAGATGATTTCACAGAACACAAAGAAGTTTCTCAGAAAGCTTCTTTCTCTTTGTTATCGGAGGATATTTCCTTTGGCCCTATAGTCTTCATAGGGATCCGAAATATCTGTTTTCAGATTCCACAGAAATAAGGCTATCAAAGAGATCCACGAAATACAGATGTAACTCTGTGAGATGAATTCACAGAACACTAAGCAGTTTCTCAGAAAGCTTCTTTCCAGATTTCATCTGAGGATATTTCCTTTTTCACCATAGCCCTCTATGGGCTTCCAAATATCACTTTGCCAATTCCACAAGAACTGTCTTAGCGAAAGACTTCTTGAGGGGAAAGCTGTAACTCTGTGAGATGATTTCATAGAACACAAAGAAGTTTCTCAGAAAGCTTCTTTCTCTTTGTTATCGCAGGATATTTCCTTTGGCCCTATAGTCTTCAAAGGGATCCGAAATATCTGTTCTCAGATTCCACAGAAATAAGGCTAGCAAAGAGATCCACGAAATACAGATGTAACTCTGTGAGATGAATTCACAGAACACTAAGCAGTTTCTCAGAAAGCTTCTTTCCAGATTTCATCTGAGCATATTTCCTTTTTCACCATAGCACTCTATGGGCTTCCAAATATCACTTTGCCAATTCCACAAGAACTGTCTTAGCGAAAGGCTTCTTGAGAGAAAGCTGTAACTCTGTGAGATGATTTCACAGAACACAAAGAAGTTTCTCAGAAAGCTTCTTTCTCTTTGTTATCGCAGGATATTTCCTTTGGCCCTATAGTCTTCACAGGGATCCGAAATATCTGTTCCCAGATTCCACAGAAATAAGGCTAGCAAAGAGATGCACGAAATACAGATGTAACTCTGTGAGATGAATTAACAGAAGACTAAGCAGTTTCTCAGAAAGCTTCTTTCCAGATTTCATCTGAGGATATTTCCTTTTTCACCATAGCCCTCTATGGGCTTCTAAATATCACTTTGCCAATTCCACAAGAACTGTCTTAGCGAAAGGCTTCTTGAGGGGAAAGCAGTAACTCTGTGAGATGATTTCACAGAACACAAAGAAGTTTCTCAGAAAGCTTCTTTCTCTTTGTTATCGGAGGATATTTCCTTTGGCCCTATAGTCTTCATAGGGATCCGAAATATCTTTTCTCAGATTCCACAGAAATAAGGCTAGCAAAGAAATCCACGAAATACACATGTAACTCTGTGAGATGAATTCACAGAACACTAAGCAGTTTCTCAGAAAGCTTCTTTCCAGATTTCATCTGAGGATATTTCCTTTTTCACCATAGCCCTCTATGGGCTTCCAAATATCTCTTTGCCAATTTCACAAGAACTGTCTTGGTTAAAGGCTTCTTGAAGGGAAAGCTGTAACTCTGTGAGATGATTTCACAGAACACAAAGAAGTTTCTCAGAAAGCTTCTTTCTCTTTGTTATCAAGGGATATTTCCTTTGGCCCGATAGGCTTCAAAGGGATAAGAAATATCTGTTTTCAGATTCCACAGAAATAAGGCTAGCAAAGAGATCCACGAAATACAGATGTAACTCTGTGAGATGAATTCACAGAACACTAAGCAGTTTCTCAGAAAGCTTCTTTCCAGATTTCATCTGAGGATATTTCCTTTTGCACCGTCGCCCTCTATGGCCTTCCAAATATCTCTTTGCCAATTCCACAAGAACTGTCTTAGCGAAAGGCTTCTTGAGGGGAAAGCTGTAACTCTGTGAGATGATTTCACAGAACACAAAGAAGTTTCTCAGAAAGCTTCTTTCTCTTTGTTATCAAGGGATATTTCCTTTGGCCCTATAGGCTTCAAAGGGATCCGAAATATCTGTTCCCAGATTCCACAGAAAAAAGGCTAGCAAAGAGATCCACGAAATACAGATTTAACTGTGTGAGATGAATTAACAGAACACTAAGCAGATTCTCAGAAAGCTTCTTTCCAGATTTCATCTGAGGATATTTCCTTTTTCACCATAGCCCTCTATGGGCTTCCAAATATCACGTTGCCATTTCCACAAGAACTGTCTTAGCGAAAGGCTTCTTGAGGGGAAAGCTGTAACTCTGTGAGATGATTTCACAGAACACAAAGAAGTTTCTCAGAAAGCTTCTTTCTCTTTGTTATCGGAGGATATTTCCTTTGGCCCTATAGTCTTCATAGGGATCCGAAATATCTGTTCTCAGATTCCACAGAAATACGGCTAGCAAAGAGCTCCACGAAATACACTTGTAACTCTGTGAGATGAATTAACAGAACACTAAGCAGTTTCTCAGAAAGCTTCTTTCCAGATTTCATCTGAGGATATTTCCTTTTTCACCATAGCCCTCTATAGGCTTCCAAATATCTCTTTGCCAATTTCACAAGAACTGTCTTAGCGAAAGGCTTCTTGAGGGGAAAGCTGTAACTCTGTGAGATGATTTCACAGAACACAAAGAAGTTTCTCAGAAAGCTTCTTTCTCTTTGTTATCGGAGGATATTTCCTTTGGCCCTATAGTCTTCAAAGGGAACCGATATATCTGTTCTCAGATTCCACAGAAATAAGGCTAGCAAAGAGATCCACGAAATACAGATGTAACTCTGTGAGATGAATTCACAGAACACTAAGCAGTTTCTCAGAAAGCTTCTTTCCAGATTTCATCTGAGGATATTTCCTTTTTCACCATAGCACTCTATGGGCTTCCAAATATCACTTTGCCAATTCCACAAGAACTATCTTAGCGAAAGGCTTCTTGAGGGAAAGCTGTAACTCTGTGAGATGATTTCACAGAACACAAAGAAGTTTCTCAGAAAGCTTCTTTCTCTTTGTTATCGCAGGATATTTCCTTTGGCCCTATAGTCTTCACAGGGATCCGAAATATCTGTTCCCAGATTCCACAGAAATAAGGCTAGCAAAGAGATGCACGAAATACAGATGTAAATCTGTGAGATGAATTTACAGAACACTAAGCAGTTTCTCAGAAAGCTTCTTTCCAGATTTCATCTGACGATATTTCCTTTTTCACCATAGCCCTCTATGGGCTTCTAAGTATCACTTTGCCAATTCCACAAGAACTGTCTTAATGAAAGGCTTCTTGAGGGGAAAGCAGTAACTCTGGGAGATGATTTCACAGAACACAAAGAAGTTTCTCAGAAAGCTTCTTTCTCTTTGTTATCGCAGGATATTTCCTTTGGCCCTATAGTCTTCATAGGGATCCGAAATATCTTTTCTCAGATTCCACAGAAATACGGCTAGCAAAGAGATCCACGAAATACACATGTAACTCTGTGAGATGAATTCACAGAACACTAAGCAGTTTCTCAGAAAGCTTCCTTCCAGATTTCATCTGAGGATATTTCCTTTTTCACCATAGCCCTCTATGGGCTTCCAAATATCTCTTTGCCAATTTCACAAGAACTGTCTTGGTTAAAGGCTTCTTGAAGGGAAAGCTGTAACTCTGTGAGATGATTTCACAGAACACAAAGAAGTTTCTCAGAAAGCTTCTTTCTCTTTGTTATCAAGGGATATTTCCTTTGGCCCTATAGGCTTCAAAGGGATCCGAAATATCTGTTTTCAGATTCCACAGAAATAAGGCTAGCAAAGAGATCCACGAAATACAGATGTAACTCTGTGAGATGAATTCACAGAACACTAAGCAGTTTCTCAGAAAGCTTCCTTGCAGATTTCATCTGAGGATATTTCCTTTTTCACCATAGCCCTCTATGGGCTTCCAAATATCACTTTGCCAATTCCACAAGAACTGTCTTAGCGAAAGGCTTCTTGAGGGGAAAGCTGTAACTCTGTGAGATGATTTCAAAGAACACAAAGAAGTTTCTCAGAAAGCTTCTTTCTCTTTGTTATCGCAGGATATTTCCTTTGGCCCTATAGTCTTCAAAGGGATCCGAAATATCTGTTCTCAGATTCCACAGAAATAAGGCTAGCAAAGAGATCCACGAAATACAGATGTAACTCTGTGAGATGATTTCACAGAACACTAAGCAGTTTCTCAGAAAGCTTCTTTCCAGATTTCATCTGAGGATATTTCCTTTTTCACCATAGCCCTCTATGGGCTTCCAAATATCACTTTGCCAATTCCACAAGAACTGTCTTAGCGAAAGGCTTCTTGAGGGGAAAGCTGTAACTCTGTGAGATGATTTCACAGAACACAAAGAAGTTTCTCAGAAAGCTTCTTTCTCTTTGTTATCGGAGGATATTTCCTTTGGCCCTATAGTCTTCATAGGGATCCGAAATATCTTTTCTCAGATTCCACAGAAATAAGGCTAGCAAAGAGATCCACGAAATACGGATGTAACTCTGTGAGATGAATTAACAGAACACTAAGCAGTTTCTCAGAAAGCTTCTTTCCAGATTTCATCTGAGGATATTTCCTTTTTCACCATAGCCCTCTATAGGCTTCCAAATATCTCTTTGTCAATTTCACAAGTACTGTCTTAGTTAAAGGCTTCTTGAGCGGAAAGCTGTAACTCTGTGAGATGATTTCACAGAACACAAAGAAGTTTCTCAGAACGCTTCTTTCTCTTTGTTATCGGAGGATATTTCCTTTGGCCCTATAGTCTTCAAAGGGATCCGAAATATCTGTTCTCAGATTCCACAGAAATAAGGCAAGCAAAGAGATCCACGAAATACAGATGTAACTCTGTGAGATGAATTAACAGAACACTAAGCAGTTTCTCAGAAAGCTTCTTTCCAGATTTCATCTGAGGATATTTCCTTTTTCACCATAGCCCTCTATGGGCTTCCAAATATCACTTTGCCAATTCCACAAGAACTGTCTTAGCGAAAGGCTTCTTGAGGGGAAAGCTGTAACTATGTGAGATGATTTCACAGAACACAAAGAAGTTTCTCAGAAAGCTTCTTTCTCTTTGTTATCGCAGGATATTTCCTTTGGCCCTATAGTCTACAAAGGGATCCGAAATATCTGTTCTCAGATTCCACAGAAATAAGGCTAGCAAAGAGATCCACGAAATACAGATGTAACTCTGTAAGATGAATTAACAGAACACTTAGCAGTTTCTCAGAAAGCTTCTTTCCAGATTTCATCTGAGGATATTTCTTTTTTCACCATAGCCCTCTAAGGGCTTCCAAATATCACTTTGCCAATTCCACAAGAACTGTCTTAGCGAAAGGCTTCTTGAGGGGAAAGCTGTAACTCTGTGAGATGATTTCACAGAACACAAAGAAGTTTCTCAGAAAGCTTCTTTCTCTTTGTTATCGGAGGATATTTCCTTTGGCCCTATAGTCTTCATAGGGATCCGAAATATCTTTTCTCAGATTCCACAGAAATAAGGCTAGCAAAGAGATCCACGAAATACACATGTAACTCTGTGAGATGAATTCACAGAACACTAAGCAGTTTCTCAGAAAGCTTCTTTACAGATTTCATCTGAGGATATTTCCTTTTTCACCATAGCCCTCTATGGGCATCAAAATATCTCTTTGCCAATTTCACAGGAACTGTCTTGGTTAAAGGCTTCTTGAAGGGAAAGCTGTAACTCTGTGAGATGATTTCACAGAACACAAAGAAGTTTCTCAGAAAGCTTCTTTCTCTTTGTTATCAGGGGATTTTTCCTTTGGCCCTATAGGCTTCAAAGGGATACGAAATATCTGTTTTCAGATTCCACAGAAATAAGGCTATCAAAGAGATCCACGAAATACAGATGTAACTCTGTGAGATGAATTCACAGAACACTAAGCAGTTTCTCAGAAAGCTTCTTTCCAGATTTCATCTGAGGATATTTCCTTTTTCACCATAGCCCTCTATGGGCTTCCAAATATCACTTTGCCAATTCCACAAGAACTGTCTTAGCGAAAGGCTTCTTGAGGGGAAAGCTGTAACTCTGTGAGATGATTTCACAGAACACAAAGAAGTTTCTCAGAAAGCTTCTTTCTCTTTGTTATCGCAGGATATTTCCTTTGGCCCTATAGTCTTCAAAGGGATCCGAAATATCTGTTCTCAGATTCCACAGAAATAAGGCTAGCAAAGAGATCCACGAAATACAGATGTAACTCTGTGAGATGAATTCACAGAACACTAAGCAGTTTCTCAGAAAGCTTCTTTCCAGATTTCATCTGAGGATATTTCCTTTTTCACCATAGCACTCTATGGGCTTCCAAATATCACTTTGCCAATTCCACAAGAACTGTCTTAGCGAAAGGCTTCTTGAGGGAAAGCTGTAACTCTGTGAGATGATTTCACAGAACACAAAGAAGTTTCTCAGAAAGCTTCTTTCTCTTTGTTATCGCAGGATATTTCCTTTGGCCCTATAGTCTTCACAGGGATCCGAAATATCTGTTCTCAGATTCCACAGAAATAAGGCTAGCAAAGAGATGCACGAAATACAGATGTAACTCTGTGAGATGAATTAACAGAACACTTAGCAGTTTCTCAGAAAGCTTCTTTCCAGATTTCATCTGAGGATATTTCTTTTTTCACCATAGCCCTCTATGGGCTTCCAAATATCACTTTGCCAATTCCACAAGAACTGTCTTAGCGAAAGGCTTCTTGAGGGGAAAGCTGTAACTCTGTGAGATGATTTCACAGAACACAAAGAAGTTTCTCAGAAAGCTTCTTTCTCTTTGTTATCAGGGGATATTTCCTTTGGCCCTATAGGCTTCAAAGGGATCCGAAATATCTGTTTTCAGATTCCACAGAAATAAGGCTATCAAAGAGATCCACGAAATACAGATGTAACTCTGTGAGATGAATTCACAGAACACTAAGCAGTTTCTCAGAAAGCTTCTTTCCAGATTTCATCTGAGGATAATTCCTTTTTCACCATAGCCCTCTATAGGCTTCCAAATATCACTTTGCCAATTCCAAAAGAACTGTCTTAGCGAAAGGCTTCTTGAGGGGAAATCTGTAACTCTGTGAGATGATTTCACAGAACACAAAGAAGTTTCTCAGAAAGCTTCTTTCTCTTTGTTATCGCAGGATATTTCCTTTGGCCCAATAGTCTTCAGAGGGATCCGAAATATCTGTTCTCAGATTCCACAGAAATAAGGCTAGCAAAGAGATCCATGAAATACAGATGTAACTCTGTGAGATGAATTCACAGAACACTAAGCAGTTTCTCAGAAAGCTTCTTTCCAGATTTCATCTGAGGATATTTCCTTTTTCACCATAGCCCTCTATGGGCTTCCAAATATCACTTTGCCAATTCCACAAGAACTGTCTTAGCGAAAGGCTTCTTGAGGGAAAGCTGTAACTATGTGAGATGATTTCACAGAACACAAAGAAGTTTCTCAGAAAGCTTCTTTCTCTTTGTTATCGCAGGATATTTCCTTTGACCCTATAGTCTTCACAGGGATCCGAAATATCTGTTCCCAGATTCCACAGAAATAAGGCTAGCAAAGAGATGCACGAAATACAGATGTAACTCTGTGAGATGAATTAACAGAACACTAAGCAGTTTCTCAGAAAGCTTCTTTCCAGATTTCATCTGAGGATATTTCCTTATTCACCATAGCCCTCTATGGGCTTCTAAATATCACTTTGCCAATTCCACAAGAACTGTCTTAGCGAAAGGCTTCTTGAGGGGAAAGCAGTAACTCTGTGAGATGATTTCACAGAACACAAAGAAGTTTCTCAGAAAGCTTCTTTCTCTTTGTTATCGGAGGATATTTCCTTTGGCCCTATAGTCTTCATAGGGATCCGAAATATCTTTTCTCAGATTCCACAGTAATAAGGCTAGCAAAGAGATCCACGAAATACACATGTAACTCTGTGAGATGAATTCACAGAACACTAAGCAGTTTCTCAGAAAGCTTCTTTCCAGATTTCATCTGAGGATATTTCCTTTTTCACCATAGCCCTCTATGGGCTTCCAAATATCTCTTTGCCAATTTCACAAGAACTGTCTTGGTTAAAGGCTTCTTGAAGGGAAAGCTGTAACTCTGTGAGATGATTTCACAGAACACAAAGAAGTTTCTCAGAAAGCTTCTTTCTCTTTGTTATCGCAGGATATTTCCTTTGGCCCTATAGGCTTCAAAGGGATCCGAAATATCTGTTTTCAGATTCCACAGAAATAAGGCTAGCAAAGAGATCCACGAAATACAGATGTAACTCTGTGAGATGAATTCACAGAACACTAAGCAGTTTCTCAGAAAGCTTCCTTGCAGATTTCATCTGAGGATATTTCCTTTTTCACCATAGCCCTCTATGGGCTTCCAAATATCACTTTGCCAATTCCACAAGAACTGTCTTAGCGAAAGGCTTCTTGAGGGGAAAGCTGTAACTCTGTGAGATGATTTCACAGAACACAAAGAAGTTTCTCAGAAAGCTTCTTTCTCTTTGTTATCGCAGGATATTTCCTTTGGCCCTATAGTCTTCAAAGGGATCCGAAATATCTGTTCTCAGATTCCACAGAAATAAGGCTAGCAAAGAGATCCACGAAATACAGATGTAACTCTGTGAGATGAATTAAGAGAACACTTAGCAGTTTCTCAGAAAGCTTCTTTCCAGATTTCATCTGAGGATATTTCCTTTTTCACCATAGCCCTCTATGGGCTTCGAAATATCACTTTGCCAATTCCACAAGAACTGTCTTAGCGAAAGGCTTCTTGAGGGGAAAGCTGTAACTCTGTGAGATGATTTCACAGAACACAAAGAAGTTTCTCAGAAAGCTTCTTTCTCTTTGTTATCACAGGATATTCCCTTTGGCCCTATAGGCTTCACAGGGATCCGAAATATCTGTTCCCAGATTCCACAGAAATAAGGCTAGCAAAGAGATGCACGAAATACAGATGTAACTCTGTGAGATGAATTGACAGAACACTAAGCAGTTTCGCAGAAAGCTTCTTTCCAGATTTCATCTGAGGATATTTCCTTTTTCACCATAGCCCTCTATGGGCTTCCAAATATCACTTTGCCAATTCCAAAAGAACTGTCTTAGCGAAAGGCTTCTTGAGGGGAAAGCTGTAACTCTGTGAGATGATTTCACAGAACACAAAGAAGTTTCTCAGAAAGCTTCTTTCTCTTTGTTATCGCAGGATATTTCCTTTGGCCCTATAGTCTTCAAAGGGATCCGAAATATCTGTTCTCAGATTCCACAGAAATAAGGCTAGCAAAGAGATCCACGAAATACAGATGTAACTCTGTGAGATGATTTCACAGAACTCTAAGCAGTTTCTCAGAAAGCTTCTTTCCAGATTTCATCTGAGGATATTTCCTTTTTCACCATAGCCCTCTATGGGCTTCCAAATATCACTTTGCCAATTCCACAAGAACTGTCTTAGCGAAAGGCTTCTTGAGGGGAAAGCTGTAACTCTGTGAGATGATTTCACAGAACACAAAGAAGTTTCTCAGAAAGCTTCTTTCTCTTTGTTATCGGAGGATATTTCCTTTGGCCCTATAGTCTTCATAGGGATCCGAAATATCTTTTCTCAGATTCCACAGAAATAAGGCTAGCAAAGAGATCCACAAAATACGGATGTAACTCTGTGAGATGAATTCACAGAACACTAAGCAGTTTCTCAGAAAGCTTCTTTCCAGATTTCATCTGAGGATATTTCCTTTTTCACCATAGCCCTCTATAGGCTTCCAAATATCTCTTTGTCAATTTCACAAGTACTGTCTTAGTTAAAGGCTTCTTGAGCGGAAAGCTGTAACTCTGTGAGATGATTTCACAGAACACAAAGAAGTTTCTCAGAAAGCTTCTTTCTCTTTGTTATCGGAGGATATTTCCTTTGGCCCTATAGGCTTCAAAGGGATCCGAAATATCTGTTTTCAGATTCCACAGAAATAAGGCTATCAAAGAGATCCACGAAATACAGATGTAACTCTGTGAGATGAATTCACAGAACACTAAGCAGTTTCTCAGAAAGCTTCTTTCCAGATTTCATCTGAGGATATTTCCTTTTTCACCATAGCCCTCTATGGGCTTCCAAATATCACTTTGCCAATTCCACAAGAACTGTCTTAGCGAAAGGCTTCTTGAGGGGAAAGCTGTAACTCTGTGAGATGATTTCACAGAACACAAAGAAGTTTCTCAGAAAGCTTCTTTCTCTTTGTTATCGCAGGATATTTCCTTTGGCCCTATAGTCTTCAAAGGGATCCGAAATATCTGTTCTCAGATTCCACAGAAATAAGGCTAGCAAAGAGATCCACGAAATACAGATGTAACTCTGTGAGATGAATTCACAGAACACTAAGCAGTTTCTCAGAAAGCTTCTTTCCAGATTTCATCTGAGGATATTTCCTTTTTCACCATAGCACTCTATGGGCTTCCAAATATCACTTTGCCAATTCCACAAGAACTGTCTTAGCGAAAGGCTTCTTGAGGGAAAGCTGTAACTCTGTGAGATGATTTCACAGAACACAAAGAAGTTTCTCAGAAAGCTTCTTTCTCTTTGTTATCGCAGGATATTTCCTTTGGCCCTATAGTCTTCACAGGGATCCGAAATATCTGTTCCCAGATTCCACAGAAATAAGGCTAGCAAAGAGATGCACGAAATACAGATGTAACTCTGTGAGATGAATTAACAGAACACTTAGCAGTTTCTCAGAAAGCTTCTTTCCAGATTTCATCTGAGGATATTTCTTTTTTCACCATAGCCCTCTATGGGCTTCCAAATATCACTTTGCCAATTCCACAAGAACTGTCTTAGCGAAAGGCTTCTTGAGGGGAAAGCTGTAACTCTGTGAGATGATTTCACAGAACACAAAGAAGTTTCTCAGAAAGCTTCTTTCTCTTTGTTATCGGAGGATATTTCCTTTGGCCCTATAGTCTTCATAGGGATCCGAAATATCTTTTCTCAGATTCCACAGAAATAAGGCTAGCAAAGAGATCCACGAAATACAGATGTAACTCTGTGAGATGAATTCACAGAACACTAAGCAGTTTCTCAGAAAGCTTCTTTCCAGATTTCATCTGAGGATATTTCCTTTTTCACCATAGCCCTCTATGGGCTTCCAAATATCTCTTTGCCAATTTCACAGGAACTGTCTTGGTTAAAGGCTTCTTGAAGGGAAAGCTGTAACTCTGTGAGATGATTTCACAGAACACAAAGAAGTTTCTCAGAAAGCTTCTTTCTCTTTGTTATCAGGGGATATTTCCTTTGGCCCTATAGGCTTCAAAGGGATCCGAAATATCTGTTTTCAGATTCCACAGAAATAAGGCTATCAAAGAGATCCACGAAATACAGATGTAACTCTGTGAGATGAATTCACAGAACACTAAGCAGTTTCTCAGAAAGCTTCTTTCCAGATTTCATCTGAGGATATTTCCTTTTTCACCATAGCCCTCTATGGGCTTCCAAATATCACTTTGCCAATTCCACAAGAACTGTCTTAGCGAAAGGCTTCTTGAGGGGAAAGCTGTAACTCTGTGAGATGATTTCACAGAACACAAAGAAGTTTCTCAGAAAGATTCTTTCTCTTTGTTATCGCAGTATATTTCCTTTGGCCCTATAGTCTTCAAAGGGATCCGAAATATCTGTTCTCAGATTCCACAGAAATAAGGCTAGCAAAGAGATCCACGAAATACAGATGTAACTCTGTGAGATGAATTCACAGAACACTAAGCAGTTTCTCAGAAAGCTTCTTTCCAGATTTCATCTGAGGATATTTCCTTTTTCACCATAGCACTCTATGGGCTTCCAAATATCACTTTGCCAATTCCACAAGAACTGTCTTAGCGAAAGGCTTCTTGAGGGAAAGCTGTAACTCTGTGAGATGATTTCACAGAACACAAAGAAGTTTCTCAGAAAGCTTCTTTCTCTTTGTTATCGCAGGATATTTCCTTTGGCCCTATAGTCTTCACAGGGATCCGAAATATCTGTTCCCAGATTCCACAGAAATAAGGCTAGCAAAGAGATGCACGAAATACAGATGTAACTCTGTGAGATGAATTAACAGAACACTAAGCAGATTCTCAGAAAGCTTCTTTCCAGATTTCATCTGAGGATATTTCCTTATTCACCATAGCCCTCTATGGGCTTCTAAATATCACTTTGCCAATTCCACAAGAACTGTCTTAGCGAAAGGCTTCTTGAGGGGAAAGCAGTAACTCTGTGAGATGATTTCACAGAACACAAAGAAGTTTCTCAGAAAGCTTCTTTCTCTTTGTTATCGGAGGATATTTCCTTTGGCCCTATAGTCTTCATAGGGATCCGAAATATCTTTTCTCAGATTCCACAGAAATAAGGCTAGCAAAGAGATCCACGAAATACACATGTAACTCTGTGAGATGAATTCACAGAACACTAAGCAGTTTCTCAGAAAGCTTCTTTCCAGATTTCATCTGAGGATATTTCCTTTTGCACCGTCGCCCTCTATGGCCTTCCAAATATCTCTTTGCCAATTCCACAAGAACTGTCTTAGCGAAAGGCTTCTTGAGGGGAAAGCTGTAACTCTGTGAGATGATTTCACAGAACACAAAGAAGTTTCTCAGAAAGCTTCTTTCTCTTTGTTATCGGAGGATATTTCCTTTGGCCCTATAGTCTTCATAGGGATCCGAAATATCTTTTCTCAGATTCCACAGAAATAAGGCTAGCAAAGAGATCCACGAAATACACATGTAACTCTGTGAGATGAATTCACAGAACACTAAGCAGTTTCTCAGAAAGCTTCTTTCCAGATTTCATCTGAGGATATTTCCTTTTCCACCATAGCCCTCTATGGGCTTCCAAATATCTCTTTACCAATTTCACAAGAACTGTCTTGGTTAAAGGCTTTTTGAAGGGAAAGCTGTAACTCTGTGAGATGATTTCACAGAACACAAAGAAGTTTCTCAGAAAGCTTCTTTCTCTTTGTTATTAAGGGATATTTCCTTTGGCCCTATAGGCTTCAAAGGGATCCGAAATATCTGTTTTCAGATTCCACAGAAATAAGGCTATCAAAGAGATCCACGAAATACAGATGTAACTCTGTGAGATGAATTCACAGAACACTAAGCAGTTTCTCAGAAAGCTTCCTTGCAGATTTCATCTGAGGATATTTCCTTTTTCACCATAGCCCTCTATGGGCTTCCAAATATCACTTTGCCAATTCCACAAGAACTGTCTTAGCGAAAGGCTTCTTGAGGGGAAAGCTGTAACTCTGTGAGATGATTTCACAGAACACAAAGAAGTTTCTCAGAAAGCTTCTTTCTCTTTGTTATCGCAGGATATTTCCTTTGGCCCTATAGTCTTCAAAGGGATCCGAAATATCTGTTCTCAGATTCCACAGAAATAAGGCTAGCAAAGAGATCCACGAAATACAGATGTAACTCTGTGAGATGAATTAAGAGAACACTTAGCAGTTTCTCAGAAAGCTTCTTTCCAGATTTCATCTGAGGATATTTCCTTTTTCACCATAGCCCTCTATGGGCTTCGAAATATCACTTTGCCAATTCCACAAGAACTGTCTTAGCGAAAGGCTTCTTGAGGGGAAAGCTGTAACTCTGTGAGATGGTTTCACAGAACACAAAGAAGTTTCTCAGAAAGCTTCTTTCTCTTTGTTATCACAGGATATTTCCTTTGGCCCTATAGGCTTCACAGGGATCCGAAATATCTGTTCCCAGATTCCACAGAAATAAGGCTAGCAAAGAGATGCACGAAATACAGATGTAACTCTGTGAGATGAATTCACAGAACACTAAGCAGTTTCTCAGAAAGCTTCTTTCCAGATTTCATCTGAGGATATTTCCTTTTTCACCATAGCCCTCTATGGGCTTCCAAATATCACTTTGCCAATTCCACAAGAACTGTCTTAGCGAAAGGCTTCTTGAGGGGAAAGCTGTAACTCTGTGAGATGATTTCACAGAACACAAAGAAGTTTCTCAGAAAGCTTCTTTCTCTTTGTTATCGCAGGATATTTCCTTTGGCCCTATAGTCTTCAAAGGGATCCGAAATATCTGTTCTCAGATTCCACAGAAATAAGGCTAGCAAAGAGATCCACGAAATACAGATGTAACTCTGTGAGATGAATTCACAGAACACTAAGCAGTTTCTCAGAAAGCTTCTTTCCAGATTTCATCTGAGGATATTTCCTTTTTCACCATAGCACTCTATGGGCTTCCAAATATCACTTTGCCAATTCCACAAGAACTGTCTTAGCGAAAGGCTTCTTGAGGGAAAGCTGTAACTCTGTGAGATGATTTCACAGAACACAAAGAAGTTTCTCAGAAAGCTTCTTTCTCTTTGTTATCGCAGGATATTTCCTTTGGCCCTATAGTCTTCACAGGGATCCGAAATATCTGTTCCCAGATTCCACAGAAATAAGGCTAGCAAGGAGATGCACGAAATACAGATGTAACTCTGTGAGATGAATTAACAGAACACTAAGCAGATTCTCAGAAAGCTTCTTTCCAGATTTCATCTGAGGATATTTCCTTATTCACCATAGCCCTCTATGGGCTTCTAAATATCACTTTGCCAATTCCACAAGAACTGTCTTAGCGAAAGGCTTCTTGAGGGGAAAGCAGTAACTCTGTGAGATGATTTCACAGAACACAAAGAAGTTTCTCAGAAAGCTTCTTTCTCTTTGTTATCGGAGGATATTTCCTTTGGCCCTATAGTCTTCATAGGGATCCGAAATATCTTTTCTCAGATTCCACAGAAATAAGGCTAGCAAAGAGATCCACGAAATACACATGTAACTCTGTGAGATGAATTCACAGAACACTAAGCAGTTTCTCAGAAAGCTTCTTTCCAGATTTCATCTGAGGATATTTCCTTTTGCACCGTCGCCCTCTATGGCCTTCCAAATATCTCTTTGCCAATTCCACAAGAACTGTCTTAGCGAAAGGCTTCTTGAGGGGAAAGCTGTAACTCTGTGAGATGATTTCACAGAACACAAAGAAGTTTCTCAGAAAGCTTCTTTCTCTTTGTTATCGGAGGATATTTCCTTTGGCCCTATAGTCTTCAAAGGGAACCGAAATATCTTTTCTCAGATTCCACAGAAATAAGGCTAGCAAAGAGATCCACGAAATACAGATGTAACTCTGTGAGATGAATTCACAGAACACTAAGCAGTTTCTCAGAAAGCTTCTTTCCAGATTTCATCTGAGGATATTTCCTTTTTCACCATAGCACTCTATGGGCTTCCAAATATCACTTTGCCAATTCCACAAGAACTGTCTTAGCGAAAGGCTTCTTGAGGGAAAGCTGTAACTCTGTGAGATGATTTCACAGAACGCAAAGAAATTTCTCAGAAAGCTTCTTTCTCTTTGTTATCGCAGGATATTTCCTTTGGCCTTATAGTCTTCACAGGGATCCGAAATATCTGTTCCCAGATTCCACAGAAATAAGGCTAGCAAAGAGATGCACGAAATACAGATGTAACTCTGTGAGATGAATTAAGAGAACACTAAGCAGTTTCTCAGAAAGCTTCTTTCCAGATTTCATCTGAGGATATTTCCTTTTTCACCATAGCCCTCTATGGGCTTCTAAATATCACTTTGCCAATTCCACAAGAACTGTCTTAACGAAAGGCTTCTTGAGGGGAAAGCAGTAACTCTGTGAGATGATTTCACAGAACACAAAGAAGTTTCTCAGAAAGCTTCTTTCTCTTTGTTATCGGAGGATATTTCCTTTGGCCCTATAGTCTTCATAGGGATCCGAAATATCTTTTCTCAGATTCCACAGAAATAAGGCTAGCAAAGAGATCCACGAAATACACATGTAACTCTGTGAGATGAATTCACAGAACACTAATAGTTTCTCAGAAAGCTTCTTTCCAGATTTCATCTGAGGATATTTCCTTTTCCACCATAGCCCTCTATGGGCTTCCAAATATCTCTTTACCAATTTCACAAGAACTGTCTTGGTTAAAGGCTTTTTGAAGGGAAAGCTGTAACTCTGTGAGATGATTTCACAGAACACAAAGAAGTTTCTCAGAAAGCTTCTTTCTCTTTGTTATCAAGGGATATTTCCTTTGGCCCTATAGGCTTCAAAGGGATCCGAAATATCTGTTTTCAGATTCCACAGAAATAAGGCTAGCAAAGAGATCCACGAAATACAGATGTAACTCTGTGAGATGAATTCACAGAACACTAAGCAGTTTCTCAGAAAGCTTCCTTGCAGATTTCATCTGAGGATATTTCCTTTTTCACCATAGCCCTCTATGGGCTTCCAAATATCACTTTGCCAATTCCACAAGAACTGTCTTAGCGAAAGGCTTCTTGAGGGGAAAGCTGTAACTCTGTGAGATGATTTCACAGAACACAAAGAAGTTTCTCAGAAAGCTTCTTTCTCTTTGTTATCGCAGGATATTTCCTTTGGCCCTATAGTCTTCAAAGGGATCCGAAATATCTGTTCTCAGATTCCACAGAAATAAGGCTAGCAAAGAGATCCACGAAATACAGATGTAACTCTGTGAGATGAATTCACAGAACACTAAGCAGTTTCTCAGAAAGCTTCTTTCCAGAGTTCATCTGAGGATATTTCCTTTTTCACCATAGCCCTCTATGGGCTTCGAAATATCACTTTGCCAATTCCACAAGAACTGTCTTAGCGAAAGGCTTCTTGAGGGGAAAGCTGTAACTCTGTGAGATGGTTTCACAGAACACAAAGAAGTTTCTCAGAAAGCTTCTTTCTCTTTGTTATCACAGGATATTTCCTTTGGCCCTATAGGCTTCACAGGGATCCGAAATATCTGTTCCCAGATTCCACAGAAATAAGGCTAGCAAAGAGATGCACGAAATACAGATGTAACTCTGTGAGATGAATTCACAGAACACTAAGCAGTTTCTCAGAAAGCTTCTTTCCAGATTTCATCTGAGGATATTTCCTTTTTCACCATAGCCCTCTATGGGCTTCCAAATATCACTTTGCCAATTCCAAAAGAACTGTCTTAGCGAAAGGCTTCTTGAGGGGAAAGCTGTAACTCTGTGAGATGATTTCACAGAACACAAAGAAGTTTCTCAGAAAGCTTCTTTCTCTTTGTTATCGCAGGATATTTCCTTTGGCCCTATAGTCTTCAAAGGGATCCGAAATATCTGTTCTCAGATTCCACAGAAATAAGGCTAGCAAAGAGATCCACGAAATACAGATGTAACTCTGTGAGATGATTTCACAGAACACTAAGCAGTTTCTCAGAAAGCTTCTTTCCAGATTTCATCTGAGGATATTTCCTTTTTCACCATAGCCCTCTATGGGCTTCTAAATATCACTTTGCCAATTCCACAAGAACTGTCTTAGCGAAAGGCTTCTTGAGGGGAAAGCAGTAACTCTGTGAGATGATTTCACAGAACACAAAGAAGTTTCTCAGAAAGCTTCTTTCTCTTTGTTATCGGAGGATATTTCCTTTGGCCCTATAGTCTTCATAGGGATCCGAAATATCTTTTCTCAGATTCCACAGAAATAAGGCTAGCAAAGAGATCCACGAAATACACATGTAACTCTGTGAGATGAATTCACAGAACACTAAGCAGTTTCTCAGAAAGCTTCTTTCCAGATTTCATCTGAGGATATTTCCTTTTGCACCGTCGCCCTCTATGGCCTTCCAAATATCTCTTTGCCAATTCCACAAGAACTGTCTTAGCGAAAGGCTTCTTGAGGGGAAAGCTGTAACTCTGTGAGATGATTTCACAGAACACAAAGAAGTTTCTCAGAAAGCTTCTTTCTCTTTGTTATCGGAGGATATTTCCTTTGGCCCTATAGTCTTCAAAGGGAACCGAAATATCTTTTCTCAGATTCCACAGAAATAAGGCTAGCAAAGAGATCCACGAAATACAGATGTAACTCTGTGAGATGAATTCACAGAACACTAAGCAGTTTCTCAGAAAGCTTCTTTCCAGATTTCATCTGAGGATATTTCCTTTTTCACCATAGCACTCTATGGGCTTCCAAATATCACTTTGCCAATTCCACAAGAACTGTCTTAGCGAAAGGCTTCTTGAGGGAAAGCTGTAACTCTGTGAGATGATTTCACAGAACGCAAAGAAATTTCTCAGAAAGCTTCTTTCTCTTTGTTATCGCAGGATATTTCCTTTGGCCTTATAGTCTTCACAGGGATCCGAAATATCTGTTCCCAGATTCCACAGAAATAAGGCTAGCAAAGAGATGCACGAAATACAGATGTAACTCTGTGAGATGAATTAAGAGAACACTAAGCAGTTTCTCAGAAAGCTTCTTTCCAGATTTCATCTGAGGATATTTCCTTTTTCACCATAGCCCTCTATGGGCTTCTAAATATCACTTTGCCAATTCCACAAGAACTGTCTTAACGAAAGGCTTCTTGAGGGGAAAGCAGTAACTCTGTGAGATGATTTCACAGAACACAAAGAAGTTTCTCAGAAAGCTTCTTTCTCTTTGTTATCGGAGGATATTTCCTTTGGCCCTATAGTCTTCATAGGGATCCGAAATATCTTTTCTCAGATTCCACAGAAATAAGGCTAGCAAAGAGATCCACGAAATACACATGTAACTCTGTGAGATGAATTCACAGAACACTAATAGTTTCTCAGAAAGCTTCTTTCCAGATTTCATCTGAGGATATTTCCTTTTCCACCATAGCCCTCTATGGGCTTCCAAATATCTCTTTACCAATTTCACAAGAACTGTCTTGGTTAAAGGCTTTTTGAAGGGAAAGCTGTAACTCTGTGAGATGATTTCACAGAACACAAAGAAGTTTCTCAGAAAGCTTCTTTCTCTTTGTTATCAAGGGATATTTCCTTTGGCCCTATAGGCTTCAAAGGGATCCGAAATATCTGTTTTCAGATTCCACAGAAATAAGGCTAGCAAAGAGATCCACGAAATACAGATGTAACTCTGTGAGATGAATTCACAGAACACTAAGCAGTTTCTCAGAAAGCTTCCTTGCAGATTTCATCTGAGGATATTTCCTTTTTCACCATAGCCCTCTATGGGCTTCCAAATATCACTTTGCCAATTCCACAAGAACTGTCTTAGCGAAAGGCTTCTTGAGGGGAAAGCTGTAACTCTGTGAGATGATTTCACAGAACACAAAGAAGTTTCTCAGAAAGCTTCTTTCTCTTTGTTATCGCAGGATATTTCCTTTGGCCCTATAGTCTTCAAAGGGATCCGAAATATCTGTTCTCAGATTCCACAGAAATAAGGCTAGCAAAGAGATCCACGAAATACAGATGTAACTCTGTGAGATGAATTCACAGAACACTAAGCAGTTTCTCAGAAAGCTTCTTTCCAGAGTTCATCTGAGGATATTTCCTTTTTCACCATAGCCCTCTATGGGCTTCGAAATATCACTTTGCCAATTCCACAAGAACTGTCTTAGCGAAAGGCTTCTTGAGGGGAAAGCTGTAACTCTGTGAGATGGTTTCACAGAACACAAAGAAGTTTCTCAGAAAGCTTCTTTCTCTTTGTTATCACAGGATATTTCCTTTGGCCCTATAGGCTTCACAGGGATCCGAAATATCTGTTCCCAGATTCCACAGAAATAAGGCTAGCAAAGAGATGCACGAAATACAGATGTAACTCTGTGAGATGAATTCACAGAACACTAAGCAGTTTCTCAGAAAGCTTCTTTCCAGATTTCATCTGAGGATATTTCCTTTTTCACCATAGCCCTCTATGGGCTTCCAAATATCACTTTGCCAATTCCAAAAGAACTGTCTTAGCGAAAGGCTTCTTGAGGGGAAAGCTGTAACTCTGTGAGATGATTTCACAGAACACAAAGAAGTTTCTCAGAAAGCTTCTTTCTCTTTGTTATCGCAGGATATTTCCTTTGGCCCTATAGTCTTCAAAGGGATCCGAAATATCTGTTCTCAGATTCCACAGAAATAAGGCTAGCAAAGAGATCCACGAAATACAGATGTAACTCTGTGAGATGATTTCACAGAACACTAAGCAGTTTCTCAGAAAGCTTCTTTCCAGATTTCATCTGAGGATATTTCCTTTTTCACCATAGCCCTCTATGGGCTTCCAAATATCACTTTGCCAATTCCACAAGAACTGTCTTAGCGAAAGGCTTCTTGAGGGGAAAGCTGTAACTCTGTGAGATGATTTCACAGAACATGAAGAAGTTTCTAAGAAAGCTTCTTTCTCTTTGTTATCGGAGGATATTTCCTTTGGCCCTATAGTCTTCATAGGGATCCGAAATATCTTTTCTCAGATTCCACAGAAATAAGGCTAGCAAAGAGATCCACGAAATACGGATGTAACTCTGTGAGATGAATTCACAGAACACTAAGCAGTTTCTCAGAAAGCTTCTTTCCAGATTTCATCTGAGGATATTTCCTTTTTCACCATAGCCCTCTATAGGCTTCCAAATATCTCTTTGCCAATTTCACAAGTACTGTCTTAGTTAAAGGCTTCTTGAGGGGAAAGCTGTAACTCTGTGAGATGATTTCACAGAACACAAAGAAGTTTCTCAGAAAGCTTCTTTCTCTTTGTTATCGGAGGATATTTCCTTTGGCCCTATAGTCTTCAAAGGGATCCGAAATATCTGTTCTCAGATTCCACAGAAATAAGGCAAGCAAAGAGATCCACGAAATACAGATGTAACTCTGTGAGATGAATTAACAGAACACTAAGCAGTTTCTCAGAAAGCTTCTTTCCAGATTTCATCTGAGGATATTTCCTTTTTCACCATAGCCCTCTATGGGCTTCTAAATATCACTTTGCCAATTCCACAAGAACTGTCTTAACGAAAGGCTTCTTGAGGGGAGAGCAGTAACTCTGTGAGATGATTTCACAGAACACAAAGAAGTTTCTCAGAAAGCTTCTTTCTCTTTGTTATCGGAGGATATTTCCTTTGGCCCTATAGTCTTCATAGGGATCCGAAATATCTTTTCTCAGATTCCACAGAAATAAGGCTAGCAAAGAGATCCACGAAATACACATGTAACTCTGTGAGATGAATTCACAGAACACTAAGCAGTTTCTCAGAAAGCTTCTTTCCAGATTTCATCTGAGGATATTTCCTTTTCCACCATAGCCCTCTATGGACTTCCAAATATCTCTTTGCCAATTTCACAAGAACTGTCTTGGTTAAAGGCTTTTTGAAGGGAAAGCTGTAACTCTGTGAGATGATTTCACAGAACACAAAGAAGTTTCTCAGAAAGCTTCTTTCTCTTTGTTATCAAGGGATATTTCCTTTGGCCCTATAGGCTTCAAAGGGAACCGAAATATCTGTTTTCAGATTCCACAGAAATAAGGCTAGCAAAGAGATCCACGAAATACAGATGTAACTCTGTGAGATGAATTCACAGAACACTAAGCAGTTTCTCAGAAAGCTTCCTTGCAGATTTCATCTGAGGATATTTCCTTTTTCACCATAGCCCTCTATGGGCTTCCAAATATCACTTTGCCAATTCCACAAGAACTGTCTTAGCGAAAGGCTTCTTGAGGGGAAAGCTGTAACTCTGTGAGATGATTTCACACAACACAAAGAAGTTTCTCAGAAAGCTTCTTTCTCTTTGTTATCGCAGGATATTTCCTTTGGCCCTATAGTCTTCATAGGGATCCGAAATATCTGTTCTCAGATTCCACAGAAATAAGGCTAGCAAAGAGATCCACGAAATAGAGATGTAACTCTGTGAGATGAATTAAGAGAACACTTAGCAGTTTCTCAGAAAGCTTCTTTCCAGATTTCATCTGAGGATATTTCCTTTTTCAACATAGCCCTCTATGGGCTTCGAAATATCACTTTGCCAATTCCACAAGAACTGTCTTAGCGAAAGGCTTCTTGAGGGGAAAGCTGTAACTGTGTGAGATGGTTTCACAGAACACAAAGAAGTTTCTCAGAAAGCTTCTTTCTCTTTGTTATCACAGGATATTTCCTTTGGCCCTATAGGCTTCACAGGGATCCGAAATATCTGTTCCCAGATTCCACAGAAATAAGGCTAGCAAAGAGATCCACGAAATACAGATGTAACTCTGTGAGATGAATTCACAGAACACTAAGCAGTTTCTCAGAAAGCTTCTTTCCAGATTTCATCTGAGGATATTTCCTTTTTCACCATAGCCCTCTATGGGCTTCCAAATATCACTTTGCCAATTCCAAAAGAACTGTCTTAGCGAAAGGCTTCTTGAGGGGAAAGCTGTAACTCTCTGAGATGATTTCACAGAACACAAAGAAGTTTCTCAGAAAGCTTCTTTCTCTTTGTTATCGGAGGATATTTCCTTTGGCCCTATAGTCTTCAAAGGGATCCGAAATATCTGTTCTCAGATTCCACAGAAATAAGGCTAGCAAAGAGATCCACGAAATACAGATGTAACTCTGTGAGATGATTTCACAGAACACTAAGCAGTTTCTCAGAAAGCTTCTTTCCAGATTTCATCTGAGGATATTTCCTTTTTCACCATAGCCCTCTATGGGCTTCCAAATATCACTTTGCCAATTCCACAAGAACTGTCTTAGCGAAAGGCTTCTTGAAGGGAAAGCTGTAACTCTGTGAGATGATTTCACAGAACATGAAGAAGTTTCTAAGAAAGCTTCTTTCTCTTTGTTATCGGAGGATATTTCCTTTGGCCCTATAGTCTTCATAGGGATCCGAAATATCTTTTCTCAGATTCCACAGAAATAAGGCTAGCAAAGAGATCCACGAAATACGGATGTAACTCTGTGAGATGAATTCACAGAACACTAAGCAGTTTCTCAGAAAGCTTCTTTCCAGATTTCATCTGAGGATATTTCCTTTT
Organism: Macaca nemestrina; assembly: GCF_043159975.1. NCBI lineage: Eukaryota > Metazoa > Chordata > Mammalia > Primates > Cercopithecidae > Macaca > Macaca nemestrina. Next base: position 93,332,160 of record NC_092125.1, read on the forward strand.
TCACCATAGCCCTCTATAGGCTTCCAAATATCTCTTTGCCAATTTCACAAGTACTGTCTTAGTTAAAGGCTTCTTGAGGGGAAAGCTGTAACTCGGTGAGATGATTTCACAGAACACAAAGAAGTTTCTCAGAAAGCTTCTTTCTCTTTGTTATCGGAGGATATTTCCTTTGGCCCTATAGTCTTCAAAGGGATCCGAAATATCTGTTCTCAGATTCCACAGAAATAAGGCAAGCAAAGAGATCCACGAAATACAGATGTAACTCTGTGAGATGAATTAACAGAACACTTAGCAGTTTCTCAGAAAGCTTCTTTCCAGATTTCATCTGAGGATATTTCTTTTTTCACCATAGCCCTCTAAGGGCTTCCAAATATCACTTTGCCAATTCCACAAGAACTGTCTTAGCGAAAGGCTTCTTGAGGGGAAAGCTGTAACTCTGTGAGATGATTTCACAGCACACAAAGAAGTTTCTCAGAAAGCTTCTTTCTCTTTGTTATCGGAGGATATTTCCTTTGGCCCTATAGTCTTCATAGGGATCCGAAATATCTTTTCTCAGATTCCACAGAAATAAGGCTAGCAAAGAGATCCACGAAATACACATCTACCTCTGTGAGACGAATTCACAGAACACTAAGCAGTTTCTCAGAAAGCTTCTTTCCAGATTTCATCTGAGGATATTTCCTTTTTCACCATAGCCCTCTATGGGCTTCAAAATATCTCTTTGCCAATTCCACAAGAACAGTCTTAGCGAAAGGCTTCTTGAGGGGAAAGCTGTAACTCTGTGAGATGATTTCACAGAACACAAAGAAGTTTCTCAGAAAGCTTCTTTCTCTTTGTTATCGCAGGATATTTCCTTTGGCCCTATAGTCTTCAAAGGGATCCGAAATATCTGTTCTCAGATTCCACAGAAATAAGGCTAGCAAAGAGATCCACGAAATACAGATGTAACTCTGTGAGATGAATTCACAGAACACTAAGCAGTTTCTCAGAAAGCTTCTTTCCAGATTTCATCTGAGGATATTTCCTTTTTCACCATAGCACTCTATGGGCTTCCAAATATCACTTTGCCAATTCCACAAGAACTGTCTTAGCGAAAGGCTTCTTGAGGGAAAGCTGTAACTCTGTGAGATGATTTCACAGAACACAAAGAAGTTTCTCAGAAAGCTTCTTTCTCTTTGTTATCGCAGGATATTTCCTTTGGCCCTATAGTCTTCAAAGGGATCCGAAATATCTGTTCTCAGATTCCACAGAAATAAGGCTAGCAAAGAGATCCACGAAATACAGATGTAACTCTGTGAGATGAATTCACAGAACACTAAGCAGTTTCTCAGAAAGCTTCTTTCCAGAGTTCATCTGAGGATATTTCCTTTTGCACCGTCGCCCTGTATGGCCTTCCAAATATCTCTTTGCCAATTCCACAAGAACTGTCTTAGCGAAAGGCTTCTTGAGGGGAAAGCTGTAACTCTGTGAGATGATTTCACAGAACACAAAGAAGTTTCTCAGAAAGCTTCTTTCTCTTTGTTATCAAGGGATATTTCCTTTGGCCCTATAGTCTTCAAAGGGATCCGAAATATCTGTTCCCAGATTCCACAGAAATAAGGCTAGCAAAGAGATCCACGAAATACAGATTTAACTGTGTGAGATGAATTAACAGAACACTAAGCAGATTCTCAGAAAGCTTCTTTCCAGATTTCATCTGAGGATATTTCCTTTTTCACCATAGCCCTCTATGGACTTCCAAATATCACGTTGCCATTTCCACAAGAACTGTCTTAGCGAAAGGCTTCTTGAGGGGAAAGCTGTAACTCTGTGAGATGATTTCAGAGAACACAAAGAAGTTTCTCAGAAAGCTTCTTTCTCTTTGTTATCGGAGGATATTTCCTTTGGCCCTATAGTCTTCATAGGGATCCGAAATATCTTTTCTCAGATTCCACAGAAATAAGGCTAGCAAAGAGCTCCACGAAATACACTTGTAACTCTGTGAGATGAATTAACAGAACACTAAGCAGTTTCTCAGAGAGCTTCTTTCCAGATTTCATCTGAGGATATTTCCTTTTTCACCATAGCCCTTTATAGGCTTCCAAATATCTCTTTGCCAATTTCACAAGAACTGTCTTAGCGAAAGGCTTCTTGAGGGGAAAGCTGTAACTCTGTGAGATGATTTCACAGAACACAAAGAAGTTTCTCAGAAAGCTTCTTTCTCTTTGTTATCGGAGGATATTTCCTTTGGCCCTATAGTCTTCAAAGGGAACCGAAATATCTTTTCTCAGATTCCACAGAAATAAGGCTAGCAAAGAGATCCACGAAATACAGATGTAACTCTGTGAGATGAATTCAAGAACACTAAGCAGTTTCTCAGAAAGCTTCTTTCCAGATTTCATCTGAGGATATTTCCTTTTTCACCATAGCACTCTATGGGCTTCCAAATATCACTTTGCCAATTCCACAAGAACTGTCTTAGCGAAAGGCTTCTTGAGGGAAAGCTGTAACTCTGTGAGATGATTTCACAGAACGCAAAGAAGTTTCTCAGAAAGCTTCTTTCTCTTTGTTATCGCAGGATATTTCCTTTGGCCCTATAGTCTTCACAGGGATCCGAAATATCTGTTCCCAGATTCCACAGAAATAAGGCTAGCAAAGAGATGCACGAAATACAGATATAACTCTGTGAGATGAATTAAGAGAACACTAAGCAGTTTCTCAGAAAGCTTCTTTCCAGATTTCATCTGAGGATATTTCCTTTTTCACCATAGCCCTCTATGGGCTTCTAAATATCACTTTGCCAATTCCACAAGAACTGTCTTAACGAAAGGCTTCTTGAGGGGAAAGCAGTAACTCTGTGAGATGATTTCACAGAACACAAAGAAGTTTCTCAGAAAGCTTCTTTCTCTTTGTTATCGGAGGATATTTCCTTTGGCCCTATAGTCTTCATAGGGATCCGAAATATCTTTTCTCAGATTCCACAGAAATAAGGCTAGCAAAGAGATCCACGAAATACACATGTAACTCTGTGAGATGAATTCACAGAACACTAAGCAGTTTCTCAGAAAGCTTCTTTCCAGATTTCATCTGAGGATATTTCCTTTTCCACCATAGCCCTCTATGGGCTTCCAAATATCTCTTTGCCAATTTCACAAGAACTGTCTTGGTTAAAGGCTTTTTGAAGGGAAAGCTGTAACTCTGTGAGATGATTTCACAGAACACAAAGAAGTTTCTCAGAAAGCTTCTTTCTCTTTGTTATCAAGGGATATTTCCTTTGGCCCTATAGGCTTCAAAGGGATCCGAAATATCTGTTTTCAGATTCCACAGAAATAAGGCTAGCAAAGAGATCCACGAAATACAGATGTAACTCTGTGAGATGAATTCACAGAACACTAAGCAGTTTCTCAGAAAGCTTCCTTGCAGATTTCATCTGAGGATATTTCCTTTTTCACCATAGCCCTCTATGGGCTTCCAAATATCACTTTGCCAATTCCACAAGAACTGTCTTAGCGAAAGGCTTCTTGAGGGGAAAGCTGTAACTCTGTGAGATGATTTCACAGAACACAAAGAAGTTTCTCAGAAAGCTTCTTTCTCTTTGTTATCGCAGGATATTTCCTTTGGCCCTATAGTCTTCAAAGGGATCCGAAATATCTGTTCTCAGATTCCACAGAAATAAGGCTAGCAAAGAGATCCACGAAATACAGATGTAACTCTGTGAGATGAATTAAGAGAACACTTAGCAGTTTCTCAGAAAGCTTCTTTCCAGATTTCATCTGAGGATATTTCCTTTTTCACCATAGCCCTCTATGGGCTTCGAAATATCACTTTGCCAATTCCACAAGAACTGTCTTAGCGAAAGGCTTCTTGAGGGGAAAGCTGTAACTCGGTGAGATGGTTTCACAGAACACAAAGAAGTTTCTCAGAAAGCTTCTTTCTCTTTGTTATCACAGGATATTTCCTTTGGCCCTATAGGCTTCACAGGGATCCGAAATATCTGTTCCCAGATTCCACAGAAATAAGGCTAGCAAAGAGATGCACGAAATACAGATGTAACTCTGTGAGATGAATTCACAGAACACTAAGCAGTTTCTCAGAAAGCTTCTTTCCAGATTTCATCTGAGGATATTTCCTTTTTCACCATAGCCCTCTATGGGCTTCCAAATATCACTTTGCCAATTCCAAAAGAACTGTCTTAGCGAAAGGCTTCTTGAGGGGAAAGCTGTAACTCTGTGAGATGATTTCACAGAACACAAAGAAGTTTCTCAGAAAGCTTCTTTCTCTTTGTTATCGCAGGATATTTCCTTTGGCCCTATAGTCTTCAAAGGGATCCGAAATATCTGTTCTCAGATTCCACAGAAATAAGGCTAGCAAAGAGATCCACGAAATACAGATGTAACTCTGTGAGATGATTTCACAGAACACTAAGCAGTTTCTCAGAAAGCTTCTTTCCAGATTTCATCTGAGGATATTTCCTTTTTCACCATAGCCCTCTATGGGCTTCCAAATATCACTTTGCCAATTCCACAAGAACTGTCTTAGCGAAAGGCTTCTTGAGGGGAAAGCTGTAACTCTGTGAGATGATTTCACAGAACATGAAGAAGTTTCTAAGAAAGCTTCTTTCTCTTTGTTATCGGAGGATATTTCCTTTGGCCCTATAGTCTTCATAGGGATCCGAAATATCTTTTCTCAGATTCCACAGAAATAAGGCTAGCAAAGAGATCCACGAAATACGGATGTAACTCTGTGAGATGAATTCACAGAACACTAAGCAGTTTCTCAGAAAGCTTCTTTCCAGATTTCATCTGAGGATATTTCCTTTTTCACCATAGCCCTCTATAGGCTTCCAAATATCTCTTTGCCAATTTCACAAGTACTGTCTTAGTTAAAGGCTTCTTGAGGGGAAAGCTGTAACTCTGTGAGATGATTTCACAGAACACAAAGAAGTTTCTCAGAAAGCTTCTTTCTCTTTGTTATCGGAGGATATTTCCTTTGGCCCTATAGTCTTCAAAGGGATCCGAAATATCTGTTCTCAGATTCCACAGAAATAAGGCAAGCAAAGAGATCCACGAAATACAGATGTAACTCTGTGAGATGAATTCACAGAACACTAAGCAGTTTCTCAGAAAGCTTCTTTCCAGATTTCATCTGAGGATATTTCCTTTTTCACCATAGCCCTCTATGGGCTTCCAAATATCACTTTGCCAATTCCACAAGAACTGTCTTAGCGAAAGGCTTCTTGAGGGGAAAGCTGTAACTCTGTGAGATGATTTCACAGAACACAAAGAAGTTTCTCAGAAAGCTTCTTTCTCTTTGTTATCGCAGGATATTTCCTTTGGCCCTATAGTCTTCACAGGGATCCGAAATATCTGTTCCCAGATTCCACAGAAATAAGGCTAGCAAAGAGATGCACGAAATACAGATATAACTCTGTGAGATGAATTAAGAGAACACTAAGCAGTTTCTCAGAAAGCTTCTTTCCAGATTTCATCTGAGGATATTTCCTTTTTCACCATAGCCCTCTATGGGCTTCTAAATATCACTTTGCCAATTCCACAAGAACTGTCTTAACGAAAGGCTTCTTGAGGGGAGAGCAGTAACTCTGTGAGATGATTTCACAGAACACAAAGAAGTTTCTCAGAAAGCTTCTTTCTCTTTGTTATCGGAGGATATTTCCTTTGGCCCTATAGTCTTCATAGGGATCCGAAATATCTTTTCTCAGATTCCACAGAAATAAGGCTAGCAAAGAGATCCACGAAATACACATGTAACTCTGTGAGATGAATTCACAGAACACTAAGCAGTTTCTCAGAAAGCTTCTTTCCAGATTTCATCTGAGGATATTTCCTTTTCCACCATAGCCCTCTATGGGCTTCCAAATATCTCTTTGCCAATTTCACAAGAACTGTCTTGGTTAAAGGCTTTTTGAAGGGAAAGCTGTAACTCTGTGAGATGATTTCACAGAACACAAAGAAGTTTCTCAGAAAGCTTCTTTCTCTTTGTTATCAAGGGATATTTCCTTTGGCCCTATAGGCTTCAAAGGGATCCGAAATATCTGTTTTCAGATTCCACAGAAATAAGGCTAGCAAAGAGATCCACGAAATACAGATGTAACTCTGTGAGATGAATTAACAGAACACTAAGCAGTTTCTCAGAAAGCTTCCTTGCAGATTTCATCTGAGGATATTTCCTTTTTCACCATAGCCCTCTATGGGCTTCCAAATATCACTTTGCCAATTCCACAAGAACTGTCTTAGCGAAAGGCTTCTTGAGGGGAAAGCTGTAACTCTGTGAGATGATTTCACAGAACACAAAGAAGTTTCTCAGAAAGCTTCTTTCTCTTTGTTATCGCAGGATATTTCCTTTGGCCCTATAGTCTTCAAAGGGATCCGAAATATCTGTTCTCAGATTCCACAGAAATAAGGCTAGCAAAGAGATCCACGAAATACAGATGTAACTCTGTGAGATGAATTAAGAGAACACTTAGCAGTTTCTCAGAAAGCTTCTTTCCAGATTTCATCTGAGGATATTTCCTTTTTCACCATAGCCCTCTACGGGCTTCGAAATATCACTTTGCCAATTCCACAAGAACTGTCTTAGCGAAAGGCTTCTTGAGGGGAAAGCTGTAACTCTGTGAGATGGTTTCACAGAACACAAAGAAGTTTCTCAGAAAGCTTCTTTCTCTTTGTTATCACAGGATATTTCCTTTGGCCCTATAGGCTTCACAGGGATCCGAAATATCTGTTCCCAGATTCCACAGAAATAAGGCTAGCAAAGAGATGCACGAAATACAGATGTAACTCTGTGAGATGAATTCACAGAACACTAAGCAGTTTCTCAGAAAGCTTCTTTCCAGATTTCATCTGAGGATATTTCCTTTTTCACCATAGCCCTCTATGGGCTTCCAAATATCACTTTGCCAATTCCAAAAGAACTGTCTTAGCGAAAGGCTTCTTGAGGGGAAAGCTGTAACTCTGTGAGATGATTTCACAGAACACAAAGAAGTTTCTCAGAAAGCTTCTTTCTCTTTGTTATCGGAGGATATTTCCTTTGGCCCTATAGTCTTCAAAGGGATCCGAAATATCTGTTCTCAGATTCCACAGAAATAAGGCTAGCAAAGAGATCCACGAAATACAGATGTAACTCTGTGAGATGATTTCACAGAACACTAAGCAGTTTCTCAGAAAGCTTCTTTCCAGATTTCATCTGAGGATATTTCCTTTTTCACCATAGCCCTCTATGGGCTTCCAAATATCACTTTGCCAATTCCACAAGAACTGTCTTAGCGAAAGGCTTCTTGAAGGGAAAGCTGTAACTCTGTGAGATGATTTCACAGAACATGAAGAAGTTTCGAAGAAAGCTTCTTTCTCTTTGTTATCGGAGGATATTTCCTTTGGCCCTATAGTCTTCATAGGGATCCGAAATATCTTTTCTCAGATTCCACAGAAATAAGGCTAGCAAAGAGATCCACGAAATAAGGATGTAACTCTGTGAGATGAATTCACAGAACACTAAGCAGTTTCTCAGAAAGCTTCTTTCCAGATTTCATCTGAGGATATTTCCTTTTTCACCATAGCCCTCTATAGGCTTCCAAATATCTCTTTGCCAATTTCACAAGTACTGTCTTAGTTAAAGGCTTCTTGAGGGGAAAGCTGTAACTCTGTGAGATGATTTCACAGAACACAAAGAAGTTTCTCAGAAAGCTTCTTTCTCTTTTTTATCGGAGGATATTTCCTTTGGCCCTATAGTCTTCAAAGGGATCCGAAATATCTGTTCTCAGATTCCACAGAAATAAGGCTAGCAAAGAGATCCACGAAATACAGATGTAACTCTGTGAGATGATTTCACAGAACACTAAGCAGTTTCTCAGAAAGCTTCTTTCCAGATTTCATCTGAGGATATTTCCTTTTTCACCATAGCCCTCTATGGGCTTCCAAATATCACTTTGCCAATTCCACAAGAACTGTCTTAGCGAAAGGCTTCTTGAGGGGAAAGCTGTAACTCTGTGAGATGATTTCACAGAACATGAAGAAGTTTCTAAGAAAGCTTCTTTCTCTTTGTTATCGGAGGATATTTCCTTTGGCCGTATAGTCTTCATAGGGATCCGAAATATCTTTTCTCAGATTCCACAGAAATAAGGCTAGCAAAGAGATCCACGAAATACGGATGTAACTCTGTGAGATGAATTCACAGAACACTAAGCAGTTTCTCAGAAAGCTTCTTTCCAGATTTCATCTGAGGATATTTCCTTTTTCACCATAGCCCTCTATAGGCTTCCAAATATCTCTTTGCCAATTTCACAAGTACTGTCTTAGTTAAAGGCTTCTTGAGGGGAAAGCTGTAACTCTGTGAGATGATTTCACAGAACACAAAGAAGTTTCTCAGAAAGCTTCTTTCTCTTTGTTATCGGAGGATATTTCCTTTGGCCCTATAGTCTTCAAAGGGATCCGAAATATCTGTTCTCAGATTCCACAGAAATAAGGCAAGCAAAGAGATCCACGAAATACAGATGTAACTCTGTGAGATGAATTAACAGAACACTTAGCAGTTTCTCAGAAAGCTTCTTTCCAGATTTCATCTGAGGATATTTCTTTTTTCACCATAGCCCTCTAAGGGCTTCCAAATATCACTTTGCCAATTCCACAAGAACTGTCTTAGCGAAAGGCTTCTTGAGGGGAAAGCTGTAACTCTGTGAGATGATTTCACAGCACACAAAGAAGTTTCTCAGAAAGCTTCTTTCTCTTTGTTATCGGAGGATATTTCCTTTGGCCCTATAGTCTTCATAGGGATCCGAAATATCTTTTCTCAGATTCCACAGAAATAAGGCTAGCAAAGAGATCCACGAAATACACATCTACCTCTGTGAGACGAATTCACAGAACACTAAGCAGTTTCTCAGAAAGCTTCTTTCCAGATTTCATCTGAGGATATTTCCTTTTTCACCATAGCCCTCTATGGGCTTCAAAATATCTCTTTGCCAATTCCACAAGAACAGTCTTAGCGAAAGGCTTCTTGAGGGGAAAGCTGTAACTCTGTGAGATGATTTCACAGAACACAAAGAAGTTTCTCAGAAAGCTTCTTTCTCTTTGTTATCGCAGGATATTTCCTTTGGCCCTATAGTCTTCAAAGGGATCCGAAATATCTGTTCTCAGATTCCACAGAAATAAGGCTAGCAAAGAGATCCACGAAATACAGATGTAACTCTGTGAGATGAATTCACAGAACACTAAGCAGTTTCTCAGAAAGCTTCTTTCCAGATTTCATCTGAGGATATTTCCTTTTTCACCATAGCACTCTATGGGCTTCCAAATATCACTTTGCCAATTCCACAAGAACTGTCTTAGCGAAAGGCTTCTTGAGGGAAAGCTGTAACTCTGTGAGATGATTTCACAGAACACAAAGAAGTTTCTCAGAAAGCTTCTTTCTCTTTGTTATCGCAGGATATTTCCTTTGGCCCTATAGTCTTCAAAGGGATCCGAAATATCTGTTCTCAGATTCCACAGAAATAAGGCTAGCAAAGAGATCCACGAAATACAGATGTAACTCTGTGAGATGAATTCACAGAACACTAAGCAGTTTCTCAGAAAGCTTCTTTCCAGAGTTCATCTGAGGATATTTCCTTTTGCACCGTCGCCCTGTATGGCCTTCCAAATATCTCTTTGCCAATTCCACAAGAACTGTCTTAGCGAAAGGCTTCTTGAGGGGAAAGCTGTAACTCTGTGAGATGATTTCACAGAACACAAAGAAGTTTCTCAGAAAGCTTCTTTCTCTTTGTTATCAAGGGATATTTCCTTTGGCCCTATAGTCTTCAAAGGGATCCGAAATATCTGTTCCCAGATTCCACAGAAATAAGGCTAGCAAAGAGATCCACGAAATACAGATTTAACTGTGTGAGATGAATTAACAGAACACTAAGCAGATTCTCAGAAAGCTTCTTTCCAGATTTCATCTGAGGATATTTCCTTTTTCACCATAGCCCTCTATGGACTTCCAAATATCACGTTGCCATTTCCACAAGAACTGTCTTAGCGAAAGGCTTCTTGAGGGGAAAGCTGTAACTCTGTGAGATGATTTCAGAGAACACAAAGAAGTTTCTCAGAAAGCTTCTTTCTCTTTGTTATCGGAGGATATTTCCTTTGGCCCTATAGTCTTCATAGGGATCCGAAATATCTTTTCTCAGATTCCACAGAAATAAGGCTAGCAAAGAGCTCCACGAAATACACTTGTAACTCTGTGAGATGAATTAACAGAACACTAAGCAGTTTCTCAGAGAGCTTCTTTCCAGATTTCATCTGAGGATATTTCCTTTTTCACCATAGCCCTTTATAGGCTTCCAAATATCTCTTTGCCAATTTCACAAGAACTGTCTTAGCGAAAGGCTTCTTGAGGGGAAAGCTGTAACTCTGTGAGATGATTTCACAGAACACAAAGAAGTTTCTCAGAAAGCTTCTTTCTCTTTGTTATCGGAGGATATTTCCTTTGGCCCTATAGTCTTCAAAGGGAACCGAAATATCTTTTCTCAGATTCCACAGAAATAAGGCTAGCAAAGAGATCCACGAAATACAGATGTAACTCTGTGAGATGAATTCAAGAACACTAAGCAGTTTCTCAGAAAGCTTCTTTCCAGATTTCATCTGAGGATATTTCCTTTTTCACCATAGCACTCTATGGGCTTCCAAATATCACTTTGCCAATTCCACAAGAACTGTCTTAGCGAAAGGCTTCTTGAGGGAAAGCTGTAACTCTGTGAGATGATTTCACAGAACGCAAAGAAGTTTCTCAGAAAGCTTCTTTCTCTTTGTTATCGCAGGATATTTCCTTTGGCCCTATAGTCTTCACAGGGATCCGAAATATCTGTTCCCAGATTCCACAGAAATAAGGCTAGCAAAGAGATGCACGAAATACAGATATAACTCTGTGAGATGAATTAAGAGAACACTAAGCAGTTTCTCAGAAAGCTTCTTTCCAGATTTCATCTGAGGATATTTCCTTTTTCACCATAGCCCTCTATGGGCTTCTAAATATCACTTTGCCAATTCCACAAGAACTGTCTTAACGAAAGGCTTCTTGAGGGGAAAGCAGTAACTCTGTGAGATGATTTCACAGAACACAAAGAAGTTTCTCAGAAAGCTTCTTTCTCTTTGTTATCGGAGGATATTTCCTTTGGCCCTATAGTCTTCATAGGGATCCGAAATATCTTTTCTCAGATTCCACAGAAATAAGGCTAGCAAAGAGATCCACGAAATACACATGTAACTCTGTGAGATGAATTCACAGAACACTAAGCAGTTTCTCAGAAAGCTTCTTTCCAGATTTCATCTGAGGATATTTCCTTTTCCACCATAGCCCTCTATGGGCTTCCAAATATCTCTTTGCCAATTTCACAAGAACTGTCTTGGTTAAAGGCTTTTTGAAGGGAAAGCTGTAACTCTGTGAGATGATTTCACAGAACACAAAGAAGTTTCTCAGAAAGCTTCTTTCTCTTTGTTATCAAGGGATATTTCCTTTGGCCCTATAGGCTTCAAAGGGATCCGAAATATCTGTTTTCAGATTCCACAGAAATAAGGCTAGCAAAGAGATCCACGAAATACAGATGTAACTCTGTGAGATGAATTCACAGAACACTAAGCAGTTTCTCAGAAAGCTTCCTTGCAGATTTCATCTGAGGATATTTCCTTTTTCACCATAGCCCTCTATGGGCTTCCAAATATCACTTTGCCAATTCCACAAGAACTGTCTTAGCGAAAGGCTTCTTGAGGGGAAAGCTGTAACTCTGTGAGATGATTTCACAGAACACAAAGAAGTTTCTCAGAAAGCTTCTTTCTCTTTGTTATCGCAGGATATTTCCTTTGGCCCTATAGTCTTCAAAGGGATCCGAAATATCTGTTCTCAGATTCCACAGAAATAAGGCTAGCAAAGAGATCCACGAAATACAGATGTAACTCTGTGAGATGAATTAAGAGAACACTTAGCAGTTTCTCAGAAAGCTTCTTTCCAGATTTCATCTGAGGATATTTCCTTTTTCACCATAGCCCTCTATGGGCTTCGAAATATCACTTTGCCAATTCCACAAGAACTGTCTTAGCGAAAGGCTTCTTGAGGGGAAAGCTGTAACTCGGTGAGATGGTTTCACAGAACACAAAGAAGTTTCTCAGAAAGCTTCTTTCTCTTTGTTATCACAGGATATTTCCTTTGGCCCTATAGGCTTCACAGGGATCCGAAATATCTGTTCCCAGATTCCACAGAAATAAGGCTAGCAAAGAGATGCACGAAATACAGATGTAACTCTGTGAGATGAATTCACAGAACACTAAGCAGTTTCTCAGAAAGCTTCTTTCCAGATTTCATCTGAGGATATTTCCTTTTTCACCATAGCCCTCTATGGGCTTCCAAATATCACTTTGCCAATTCCAAAAGAACTGTCTTAGCGAAAGGCTTCTTGAGGGGAAAGCTGTAACTCTGTGAGATGATTTCACAGAACACAAAGAAGTTTCTCAGAAAGCTTCTTTCTCTTTGTTATCGCAGGATATTTCCTTTGGCCCTATAGTCTTCAAAGGGATCCGAAATATCTGTTCTCAGATTCCACAGAAATAAGGCTAGCAAAGAGATCCACGAAATACAGATGTAACTTTGTGAGATGATTTCACAGAACACTAAGCAGTTTCTCAGAAAGCTTCTTTCCAGATTTCATCTGAGGATATTTCCTTTTTCACCATAGCCCTCTATGGGCTTCCAAATATCACTTTGCCAATTCCACAAGAACTGTCTTAGCGAAAGGCTTCTTGAGGGGAAAGCTGTAACTCTGTGAGATGATTTCACAGAACATGAAGAAGTTTCTAAGAAAGCTTCTTTCTCTTTGTTATCGGAGGATATTTCCTTTGGCCCTATAGTCTTCATAGGGATCCGAAATATCTTTTCTCAGATTCCACAGAAATAAGGCTAGCAAAGAGATCCACGAAATACGGATGTAACTCTGTGAGATGAATTCACAGAACACTAAGCAGTTTCTCAGAAAGCTTCTTTCCAGATTTCATCTGAGGATATTTCCTTTTTCACCATAGCCCTCTATAGGCTTCCAAATATCTCTTTGCCAATTTCACAAGTACTGTCTTAGTTAAAGGCTTCTTGAGGGGAAAGCTGTAACTCTGTGAGATGATTTCACAGAACACAAAGAAGTTTCTCAGAAAGCTTCTTTCTCTTTGTTATCGGAGGATATTTCCTTTGGCCCTATAGTCTTCAAAGGGATCCGAAATATCTGTTCTCAGATTCCACAGAAATAAGGCAAGCAAAGAGATCCACGAAATACAGATGTAACTCTGTGAGATGAATTCACAGAACACTAAGCAGTTTCTCAGAAAGCTTCTTTCCAGATTTCATCTGAGGATATTTCCTTTTTCACCATAGCCCTCTATGGGCTTCCAAATATCACTTTGCCAATTCCACAAGAACTGTCTTAGCGAAAGGCTTCTTGAGGGGAAAGCTGTAACTCTGTGAGATGATTTCACAGAACACAAAGAAGTTTCTCAGAAAGCTTCTTTCTCTTTGTTATCGCAGGATATTTCCTTTGGCCCTATAGTCTTCACAGGGATCCGAAATATCTGTTCCCAGATTCCACAGAAATAAGGCTAGCAAAGAGATGCACGAAATACAGATATAACTCTGTGAGATGAATTAAGAGAACACTAAGCAGTTTCTCAGAAAGCTTCTTTCCAGATTTCATCTGAGGATATTTCCTTTTTCACCATAGCCCTCTATGGGCTTCTAAATATCACTTTGCCAATTCCACAAGAACTGTCTTAACGAAAGGCTTCTTGAGGGGAGAGCAGTAACTCTGTGAGATGATTTCACAGAACACAAAGAAGTTTCTCAGAAAGCTTCTTTCTCTTTGTTATCGGAGGATATTTCCTTTGGCCCTATAGTCTTCATAGGGATCCGAAATATCTTTTCTCAGATTCCACAGAAATAAGGCTAGCAAAGAGATCCACGAAATACACATGTAACTCTGTGAGATGAATTCACAGAACACTAAGCAGTTTCTCAGAAAGCTTCTTTCCAGATTTCATCTGAGGATATTTCCTTTTCCACCATAGCCCTCTATGGGCTTCCAAATATCTCTTTGCCAATTTCACAAGAACTGTCTTGGTTAAAGGCTTTTTGAAGGGAAAGCTGTAACTCTGTGAGATGATTTCACAGAACACAAAGAAGTTTCTCAGAAAGCTTCTTTCTCTTTGTTATCAAGGGATATTTCCTTTGGCCCTATAGGCTTCAAAGGGATCCGAAATATCTGTTTTCAGATTCCACAGAAATAAGGCTAGCAAAGAGATCCACGAAATACAGATGTAACTCTGTGAGATGAATTCACAGAACACTAAGCAGTTTCTCAGAAAGCTTCCTTGCAGATTTCATCTGAGGATATTTCCTTTTTCACCATAGCCCTCTATGGGCTTCCAAATATCACTTTGCCAATTCCACAAGAACTGTCTTAGCGAAAGGCTTCTTGAGGGGAAAGCTGTAACTCTGTGAGATGATTTCACAGAACACAAAGAAGTTTCTCAGAAAGCTTCTTTCTCTTTGTTATCGCAGGATATTTCCTTTGGCCCTATAGTCTTCAAAGGGATCCGAAATATCTGTTCTCAGATTCCACAGAAATAAGGCTAGCAAAGAGATCCACGAAATACAGATGTAACTCTGTGAGATGAATTAAGAGAACACTTAGCAGTTTCTCAGAAAGCTTCTTTCCAGATTTCATCTGAGGATATTTCCTTTTTCACCATAGCCCTCTACGGGCTTCGAAATATCACTTTGCCAATTCCACAAGAACTGTCTTAGCGAAAGGCTTCTTGAGGGGAAAGCTGTAACTCTGTGAGATGGTTTCACAGAACACAAAGAAGTTTCTCAGAAAGCTTCTTTCTCTTTGTTATCACAGGATATTTCCTTTGGCCCTATAGGCTTCACAGGGATCCGAAATATCTGTTCCCAGATTCCACAGAAATAAGGCTAGCAAAGAGATGCACGAAATACAGATGTAACTCTGTGAGATGAATTCACAGAACACTAAGCAGTTTCTCAGAAAGCTTCTTTCCAGATTTCATCTGAGGATATTTCCTTTTTCACCATAGCCCTCTATGGGCTTCCAAATATCACTTTGCCAATTCCAAAAGAACTGTCTTAGCGAAAGGCTTCTTGAGGGGAAAGCTGTAACTCTGTGAGATGATTTCACAGAACACAAAGAAGTTTCTCAGAAAGCTTCTTTCTCTTTGTTATCGGAGGATATTTCCTTTGGCCCTATAGTCTTCAAAGGGATCCGAAATATCTGTTCTCAGATTCCACAGAAATAAGGCTAGCAAAGAGATCCACGAAATACAGATGTAACTCTGTGAGATGATTTCACAGAACACTAAGCAGTTTCTCAGAAAGCTTCTTTCCAGATTTCATCTGAGGATATTTCCTTTTTCACCATAGCCCTCTATGGGCTTCCAAATATCACTTTGCCAATTCCACAAGAACTGTCTTAGCGAAAGGCTTCTTGAAGGGAAAGCTGTAACTCTGTGAGATGATTTCACAGAACATGAAGAAGTTTCGAAGAAATCTTCTTTCTCTTTGTTATCGGAGGATATTTCCTTTGGCCCTATAGTCTTCATAGGGATCCGAAATATCTTTTCTCAGATTCCACAGAAATAAGGCTAGCAAAGAGATCCACGAAATAAGGATGTAACTCTGTGAGATGAATTCACAGAACACTAAGCAGTTTCTCAGAAAGCTTCTTTCCAGATTTCATCTGAGGATATTTCCTTTTTCACCATAGCCCTCTATAGGCTTCCAAATATCTCTTTGCCAATTTCACAAGTACTGTCTTAGTTAAAGGCTTCTTGAGGGGAAAGCTGTAACTCTGTGAGATGATTTCACAGAACACAAAGAAGTTTCTCAGAAAGCTTCTTTCTCTTTTTTATCGGAGGATATTTCCTTTGGCCCTATAGTCTTCAAAGGGATCCGAAATATCTGTTCTCAGATTCCACAGAAATAAGGCTAGCAAAGAGATCCACGAAATACAGATGTAACTCTGTGAGATGATTTCACAGAACACTAAGCAGTTTCTCAGAAAGCTTCTTTCCAGATTTCATCTGAGGATATTTCCTTTTTCACCATAGCCCTCTATGGGCTTCCAAATATCACTTTGCCAATTCCACAAGAACTGTCTTAGCGAAAGGCTTCTTGAGGGGAAAGCTGTAACTCTGTGAGATGATTTCACAGAACATGAAGAAGTTTCTAAGAAAGCTTCTTTCTCTTTGTTATCGGAGGATATTTCCTTTGGCCGTATAGTCTTCATAGGGATCCGAAATATCTTTTCTCAGATTCCACAGAAATAAGGCTAGCAAAGAGATCCACGAAATACGGATGTAACTCTGTGAGATGAATTCACAGAACACTAAGCAGTTTCTCAGAAAGCTTCTTTCCAGATTTCATCTGAGGATATTTCCTTTTTCACCATAGCCCTCTATAGGCTTCCAAATATCTCTTTGCCAATTTCACAAGTACTGTCTTAGTTAAAGGCTTCTTGAGGGGAAAGCTGTAACTCTGTGAGATGATTTCACAGAACACAAAGAAGTTTCTCAGAAAGCTTCTTTCTCTTTGTTATCGGAGGATATTTCCTTTGGCCCTATAGTCTTCAAAGGGATCCGAAATATCTGTTCTCAGATTCCACAGAAATAAGGCAAGCAAAGAGATCCACGAAATACAGATGTAACTCTGTGAGATGAATTCACAGAACACTAAGCAGTTTCTCAGAAAGCTTCTTTCCAGATTTCATCTGAGGATATTTCCTTTTTCACCATAGCCCTCTATGGGCTTCCAAATATCACTTTGCCAATTCCACAAGAACTGTCTTAGCGAAAGGCTTCTTGAGGGGAAAGCTGTAACTCTGTGAGATGATTTCACAGAACACAAAGAAGTTTCTCAGAAAGCTTCTTTCTCTTTGTTATCGCAGGATATTTCCTTTGGCCCTATAGTCTTCACAGGGATCCGAAATATCTGTTCCCAGATTCCACAGAAATAAGGCTAGCAAAGAGATGCACGAAATACAGATATAACTCTGTGAGATGAATTAAGAGAACACTAAGCAGTTTCTCAGAAAGCTTCTTTCCAGATTTCATCTGAGGATATTTCCTTTTTCACCATAGCCCTCTATGGGCTTCCAAATATCACTTTGCCAATTCCACAAGAACTGTCTTAACGAAAGGCTTCTTGAGGGGAGAGCAGTAACTCTGTGAGATGATTTCACAGAACACAAAGAAGTTTCTCAGAAAGCTTCTTTCTCTTTGTTATCGGAGGATATTTCCTTTGGCCCTATAGTCTTCATAGGGATCCGAAATATCTTTTCTCAGATTCCACAGAAATAAGGCTAGCAAAGAGATCCACGAAATACACATGTAACTCTGTGAGATGAATTCACAGAACACTAAGCAGTTTCTCAGAAAGCTTCTTTCCAGATTTCATCTGAGGATATTTCCTTTTCCACCATAGCCCTCTATGGGCTTCCAAATATCTCTTTGCCAATTTCACAAGAACTGTCTTGGTTAAAGGCTTTTTGAAGGGAAAGCTGTAACTCTGTGAGATGATTTCACAGAACACAAAGAAGTTTCTCAGAAAGCTTCTTTCTCTTTGTTATCAAGGGATATTTCCTTTGGCCCTATAGGCTTCAAAGGGATCCGAAATATCTGTTTTCAGATTCCACAGAAATAAGGCTAGCAAAGAGATCCACGAAATACAGATGTAACTCTGTGAGATGAATTCACAGAACACTAAGCAGTTTCTCAGAAAGTTCCTTGCAGATTTCATCTGAGGATATTTCCTTTTTCACCATAGCCCTCTATGGGCTTCCAAATATCACTTTGCCAATTCCACAAGAACTGTCTTAGCGAAAGGCTTCTTGAGGGGAAAGCTGTAACTCTGTGAGATGATTTCACAGAACACAAAGAAGTTTCTCAGAAAGCTTCTTTCTCTTTGTTATCGCAGGATATTTCCTTTGGCCCTATAGTCTTCAAAGGGATCCGAAATATCTGTTCTCAGATTCCACAGAAATAAGGCTAGCAAAGAGATCCACGAAATACAGATGTAACTCTGTGAGATGAATTAAGAGAACACTTAGCAGTTTCTCAGAAAGCTTCTTTCCAGATTTCATCTGAGGATATTTCCTTTTTCACCATAGCCCTCTATGGGCTTCGAAATATCACTTTGCCAATTCCACAAGAACTGTCTTAGCGAAAGGCTTCTTGAGGGGAAAGCTGTAACTCTGTGAGATGGTTTCACAGAACACAAAGAAGTTTCTCAGAAAGCTTCTTTCTCTTTGTTATCACAGGATATTTCCTTTGGCCCTATAGGCTTCACAGGGATCCGAAATATCTGTTCTCAGATTCCACAGAAATAAGGCTAGCAAAGAGATGCACGAAATACAGATGTAACTCTGTGAGATGAATTCACAGAACACTAAGCAGTTTCTCAGAAAGCTTCTTTCCAGATTTCATCTGAGGATATTTCCTTTTTCACCATAGCCCTCTATGGGCTTCCAAATATCACTTTGCCAATTCCACAAGAACTGTCTTAGCGAAAGGCTTCTTGAGGGGAAAGCTGTAACTCTGTGAGATGATTTCACAGAACACAAAGAAGTTTCTCAGAAAGCTTCTTTCTCTTTGTTATCGGAGGATATTTCCTTTGGCCCTATAGTCTTCAAAGGGATCCGAAATATCTGTTCTCAGATTCCACAGAAATAAGGCTAGCAAAGAGATCCACGAAATACAGATGTAACTCTGTGAGATGATTTCACAGAACACTAAGCAGTTTCTCAGAAAGCTTCTTTCCAGATTTCATCTGAGGATATTTCCTTTTTCACCATAGCCCTCTATGGGCTTCCAAATATCACTTTGCCAATTCCACAAGAACTGTCTTAGCGAAAGGCTTCTTGAAGGGAAAGCTGTAACTCTGTGAGATGATTTCACAGAACATGAAGAAGTTTCGAAGAAAGCTTCTTTCTCTTTGTTATCGGAGGATATATCCTTTGGCCCTATAGTCTTCATAGGGATCCGAAATATCTTTTCTCAGATTCCACAGAAATAAGGCTAGCAAAGAGATCCACGAAATAAGGATGTAACTCTGTGAGATGAATTCACAGACCACTAAGCAGTTTCTCAGAAAGCTTCTTTCCAGATTTCATCTGAGGATATTTCCTTTTTCACCATAGCCCTCTATAGGCTTCCAAATATCTCTTTGCCAATTTCACAAGTACTGTCTTAGTTAAAGGCTTCTTGAGAGGAAAGCTGTAACTCTGTGAGATGATTTCACAGAACACAAAGAAGTTTCTCAGAAAGCTTCTTTCTCTTTTTTATCGGAGGATATTTCCTTTGGCCCTATAGTCTTCAAAGGGATCCGAAATATCTGTTCTCAGATTCCACAGAAATAAGGCAAGCAAAGAGATCCACGAAATACAGATGTAACTCTGTGAGATGAATTCACAGAACACTAAGCAGTTTCTCAGAAAGCTTCTTACCAGATTTCATCTGAGGATATTTCCTTTTTCACCATAGCCCTCTATGGGCTTCCAAATATCACTTTGCCAATTCCACAAGAACTGTCTTAGCGAAAGGCTTCTTGAGGGGAAAGCTGTAACTCTGTGAGATGATTTCACAGAACACAAAGAAGTTTCTCAGAAAGCTTCTTTCTCTTTGTTATCGCAGGATATTTCCTTTGGCCCTATAGTCTACAAAGGGATCCGAAATATCTGTTCTCAGATTCCACAGAAATAAGGCTAGCAAAGAGATCCACGAAATACAGATGTAACTCTGTGAGATGAATTAACAGAACACTTAGCAGTTTCTCAGAAAGCTTCTTTCCAGATTTCATCTGAGGATATTTCTTTTTTCACCATAGCCCTCTAAGGGCTTCCAAATATCACTTTGCCAATTCCACAAGAACTGTCTTAGCGAAAGGCTTCTTGTGGGGAAAGCTGTAACTCTGTGAGATGATTTCACAGAACACAAAGAAGTTTCTCAGAAAGCTTCTTTCTCTTTGTTATCGCAGGATATTTCCTTTGGCCCTATAGTCTTCAAAGGGATCCGAAATATCTGTTCTCAGATTCCACAGAAATAAGGCTAGCAAAGAGATCCACGAAATACAGATGTAACTCTGTGAGATGAATTCACAGAACACTAAGCAGTTTCTCAGAAAGCTTCTTTCCAGATTTCATCTGAGGATATTTCCTTTTTCACCATAGCACTCTATGGGCTTCCAAATATCACTTTGCCAATTCCACAAGAACTGTCTTAGCGAAAGGCTTCTTGAGGGAAAGCTGTAACTCTGTGAGATGATTTCACAGAACACAAAGAAGTTTCTCAGAAAGCTTCTTTCTCTTTGTTATCGCAGGATATTTCCTTTGGCCCTATAGTCTTCACAGGGATCCGAAATATCTGTTCCCAGATTCCAGAGAAATAAGGCTAGCAAAGAGATGCACGAAATACAGATGTAACTCTGTGAGATGAATTAAGAGAACACTAAGCAGTTTCTCAGAAAGCTTCTTTCCAGATTTCATCTGAGGATATTTCCTTTTTCACCATAGCCCTTTATGGGCTTCTAAATATCACTTTGCCAATTCCACAAGAACTGTCTTAGCGAAAGGCTTCTTGAGGGGAAAGCAGTAACTCTGTGAGATGATTTCACAAAACACAAAGAAGTTTCTCAGAAAGCTTCTTTCTCTTTGTTATCGGAGGATATTTCCTTTGGCCCTATAGTCTTCATAGGGATCCGAAATATCTTTTCTCAGATTCCACAGAAATAAGGCTAGCAAAGAGATCCACGAAATACACATGTAACTCTGTGAGATGAATTCACAGAACACTAAGCAGTTTCTCAGAAAGCTTCTTCCAGATTTCATCTGAGGATATTTCCTTTTTCACCATAGCCCTCTATGGGCTTCCAAATATCTCTTTGCCAATTTCACAAGAACTGTCTTGGTTAAAGGCTTCTTGAAGGGAAAGCTGTAACTCTGTGAGATGATTTCACAGAACACAAAGAAGTTTCTCAGAAAGCTTCTTTCTCTTTGTTATCAAGGGATATTTCCTTTGGCCCTATAGGCTTCAAAGGCATCCGAAATATCTGTTTTCAGATCCCACAGAAATAAGGCTAGCAAAGAGATCCACGAAATACAGATGTAACTCTGTGAGATGAATTCACAGAACACTAAGCAGTTTCTCAGAAAGCTTCTTTCCAGATTTCATCTGAGGATATTTCCTTTTTCACCATAGCCCTCTATGGGCTTCCAAATATCACTTTGCCAATTCCACAAGAACTGTCTTAGCGAAAGGCTTCTTGAGGGGAAATCTGTAACTCTGTGAGATGATTTCACAGAACACAAAGAAGTTTCTCAGAAAGCTTCTTTCTCTTTGTTATCGCAGGATATTTCCTTTGGCCCTATAGTCTACAAAGGGATCCGAAATATCTGTTCTCAGATTCCACAGAAATAAGGCTAGCAAAGAGATCCACGAAATACAGATGTAACTCTGTGAGATGAATTAACAGAACACTTAGCAGTTTCTTAGAAAGCTTCTTTCCAGATTTCATCTGAGGATATTTCCTTTTTCACCATAGCCCTCTATGGGCTTGGAAATATCACTTTGCCAATTCCACAAGAACTGTCTTAGCGAAAGGCTTCTTGAGGGGAAAGCTGTAACTCTGTGAGATGATTTCACAGAACACAAAGAAGTTTCTCAGAAAGCTTCTTTCTCTTTGTTATCGCAGGATATTTCCTTTGGCCCTATAGTCTTCACAGGTATCCGAAATATCTGTTCCCAGATTCCACAGAAATAAGGCTAGCAAAGAGATGCACGAAATACAGATGTAACTCTGTGAGATGAATTAACAGAACACTAAGCAGTTTCTCAGAAAGCTTCTTTCCAGATTTCATCTGAGGATATTTCCTTTTTCACCATAGCGCTCTATGGGCTTCCAAATATCACTTTGCCAATTCCACAAGAACT
Source organism: Macaca nemestrina (assembly GCF_043159975.1). NCBI lineage: Eukaryota > Metazoa > Chordata > Mammalia > Primates > Cercopithecidae > Macaca > Macaca nemestrina. The sequence goes on from NC_092125.1 coordinate 93,354,158, forward strand.
GTCTTAGCGAAAGGCTTCTTGAGGGGAAAGCTGTAACTCTGTGAGATGATTTCACAGAACACAAACAGGTTTCTCAGAAAGCTTCTTTCTCTTTGTTATCGCTGGATATTTCCTTTGGCCCTATAGTCTTCAAAGGGATCCGAAATATCTGTTCTCAGATTCCACAGAAATAAGGCTAGCAAAGAGATCCACGAAATACAGATGTAACTCTGTGAGATGAATTATCAGAACACTAAGCAGTTTCTCAGAAAGCTTCTTTCTAGATTTCATCTGAGGATATTTCCTTTTTCACCATAGCCCTCTATGGGCTTCCAAATATCACTTTGCCAATTCCACAAGAACTGTCTTAGCGAAAGGCTTCTTGAGGGGAAAGCTGTAACTCTGTGAGATGATTTCACAGAACACAAAGAAGTTTCTCAGAAAGCTTCTTTCTCTTTGTTATCGGAGGATATTTCCTTTGGCCCTATAGTCTTCAAAGGGATCCGAAATATCTGTTCTCAGATTCCACAGAAATAAGGCTAGCAAAGAGATCCACGAAATACAGATGTAACTGTGTGAGATGAATTCACAGAACACTAAGCAGTTTCTCAGAAAGCTTCTTTCCAGATTTGATCTGAGGATATTTCCTTTTTCACCATAGCCCTCTATGGGCTTCCAAATATCACTTTGCCAATTCCACAAGAACTGTCTTAGCGAAAGGCTTCTTGAGGGGAAAGCTGTAACTCTGTGAGATGATTTCACAGAACACAAAGAAGTTTCTCGAAAGCTTCTTTCTCTTTGTTATCGCAGGATATTTCCTTTGGCCCTATAGTCTTCACAGGTATCCGAAATATCTGTTCCCAGATTCCACAGAAATAAGGCTAGCAAAGAGATGCACGAAATACAGATGTAACTCTGTGAGATGAATTAACAGAACACTAAGCAGTTTCTCAGAAAGCTTCTTTCCAGATTTCATCTGAGGATATTTCCTTTTTCACCATAGCGCTCTATGGGCTTCCAAATATCACTTTGCCAATTCCACAAGAACTGTCTTAGCGAAAGGCTTCTTGAGGGGAAAGCTGTAACTCTGTGAGATGATTTCACAGAACACAAACAGGTTTCTCAGAAAGCTTCTTTCTCTTTGTTATCGCTGGATATTTCCTTTGGCCCTATAGTCTTCAAAGGGATCCGAAATATCTGTTCTCAGATTCCACAGAAATAAGGCTAGCAAAGAGATCCACGAAATACAGATGTAACTCTGTGAGATGAATTATCAGAACACTAAGCAGTTTCTCAGAAAGCTTCTTTCCAGATTTCATCTGAGGATATTTCCTTTTTCACCATAGCCCTCTATGGGCTTCCAAATATCACTTTGCCAATTCCACAAGAACTGTCTTAGCGAAAGGCTTCTTGAGGGGAAAGCTGTAACTCTGTGAGATGATTTCACAGAACACAAAGAAGTTTCTCAGAAAGCTTCTTTCTCTTTGTTATCGGAGGATATTTCCTTTGGCCCTATAGTCTTCAAAGGGATCCGAAATATCTGTTCTCAGATTCCACAGAAATAAGGCTAGCAAAGAGATCCACGAAATACAGATGTAACTGTGTGAGATGAATTCACAGAACACTAAGCAGTTTCTCAGAAAGCTTCTTTCCAGATTTGATCTGAGGATATTTCCTTTTTCACCATAGCCCTCTATGGGCTTCCAAATATCACTTTGCCAATTCCACAAGAACTGTCTTAGCGAAAGGCTTCTTGAGGGGAAAGCTGTAACTCTGTGAGATGATTTCACAGAACACAAAGAAGTTTCTCGAAAGCTTCTTTCTCTTTGTTATCGCAGGATATTTCCTTTGGCCCTATAGTCTTCACAGGGATCTGAAATATCTGTTCCCAGATTCCACAGAAATAAGGCTAGCAAAGAGATCCACGAAATACAGATGTAACTCTGTGAGATGAATTCACAGAACACTAAGCAGTTTCTCAGAAAGCTTCTTTCCAGATTTCATCTGAGGATATTTCCTTTTTCACCATAGCCCTCTATGGGCTTCCAAATATCACTTTGCCAATTCCACAAGAACTGTCTTAGCGAAAGGCTTCTTGAGGGGAAAGCTGTAACTCTGTGAGATGATTTCACAGAACACAAAGAAGTTTCTCAGAAAGCTTCTTTCTCTTTGTTATCGCAGGATATTTCCTTTGGCCCTATAGTCTTCATAGGGATCCGAAATATCTTTTCTCAGATTCCACAGAAATAAGGCTAGCAAAGAGATCCACGAAATACACATGTAACTCTGTGAGATGAATTAACAGAACACTAAGCAGTTTCTCAGAAAGCTTCTTTCCAGATTTCATCTGAGGATATTTCCTTTTTCACCATAGCCCTCTATGGGCTTCCAAATATCTCTTTGCCAATTCCACAAGAACTGTCTGAGCGAAAGGCTTCTTGAGGGGAAAGCTGTAACTCTGTGAGATGATTTCACAGAACACAAAGAAGTTTCTCAGAAAGCTTCTTTCTCTTTGTTATCGCAGGATGTTTCCTTTGGCCCTATAGTCTTCAAAGGGATCCGAAATATCTGTTCTCAGATTCCACAGAAATAATGCTAGCAAAGAGATCCACGAAATACAGATGTAACTCTGTGAGATGAATTTACAGAACACTAAGCAGTTTCTCAGAAAGCTTCTTTCCAGATTTCATCTGAGGATATTTCCTTTTTCACCATAGCCCTCTATGGGCTTCCAAATATCACTTTGCCAATTCCACAAGAACTGTCTTAGAGAAAGGCTTCTTGAGGGGAAAGCTGTAACTCTGTGAGATGATTTCACAGAACACAAAGAAGTTTCTCAGAAAGCTTCTTTCTCTTTGTTATCGCAGGATATATCCTTTGGCCCTATAGTCTTCAAAGGGATCCGAAATATCTATTCTCAGATTCCACAAAAATAAGGCTAGCAAAGAGATCCACGAAATACAGATGTAACTCTGTGAGATGAATTCACAGAACACTAAGCAGTTTCTCAGAAAGCTTCTTTCCAGATTTCATCTGAGGATATTTCCTTTTTCACCATAGCCCTCTATGGGCTTCGAAATATCACTTTGCCAATTCCACAAGATCTGTCTTAGCGAAAGGCTTCTTGAGGGGAAAGCTGTAACTCTGTGAGATGATTTCACGGAACACAAAGAAGTTTCTCAGAAAGCTTCTTTCTCTTTGTTATCGCAGGATATTTCCTTTGGCCTTATAGTCTTCAAAGGGATCCGAAATATCTGTTCCCAGATTCCACATAAATAAGGCTAGTAAAGAGATCCACGAAATACAGATTTAACTGTGTGAGATGAATTAACAGAACACTAAGCAGATTCTCAGAAAGCTTCTTTCCAGATTTCATCTGAGGATATTTCCTTTTTCACCATAGCCCTCTATGGGCTTCCAAATATCACGTTGCCATTTCCACAAGAACTGTCTTAGCGAAAGGCTTCTTGAGGGGAAAGCTGTAACTCTGTGAGATGATTTCACAGAACACAAAGAAGTTTCTCAGAAAGCTTCTTTCTCTTTGTTATCGCAGGATATTTCCTTTGGCCCTATAGTCTTCAAAGGGATTCTAAATATCTGTTCTCAGATTCCACAGAAATAAGGCTAGCAAAGAGATCCACGAAATACAGATGTAACTGTGTGAGATGAATTAACAGAACACTAAGCAGTTTCTCAGAAAGCTTCTTTCCAGATTTCATCTGAGGATATTTCCTTTTTCACCATAGCCCTCTATGGGCTTCCAAATATCTCTTTGCCAATTCCACAAGAACTGTCTTAGCGAAAGGCTTCTTGAGGGGAAAGCTGTAACTCTGTGAGATGATTTCAGAGAACACAAAGAAGTTTCTCAGAAAGCTTCTTTCTCTTTGTTATCGCAGGATAATTCCTTTGGCCCTATAGTCTTCAAAGGGATCCGAAATATCTGTTCTCAGATTCCATAGAAATAATGCTAGCAAAGAGATCCACGAAATACAGATGTAACTCTGTGAGATGAATTTACAGAACACTAAGCAGTTTCTCAGAAAGCTTCTTTCCATATTTCATCTGAGGATATTTCCTTTTTCACCGTAGCCCTCTATGGGCTTCCAAATATCACTTTGCCAATTCCACAAGAACTGTCTTAGAGAAAGGCTTCTTGAGGGGAAAGCTGTAACTCTGTGAGATGATTTCACAGAACACAAAGAAGTTTCTCAGAAAGCTTCTTTCTCTTTGTTATCGCAGGATATTTCCTTTGGCCCTATAGTCTTCAAAGGGATCCGAAATATCTGTTCTCAGATTCCACAAAAATAAGGCTAGCAAAGAGATCCACGAAATACAGATGTAACTCTGTGAGATGAATTCACAGGACACTAAGCAGTTTCTCAGAAAGCTTCTTTCCAGATTTCATTTGAGGATATTTCCTTTTTCACCATAGCCCTCTATGGGCTTCGAAATATCACTTTGCCAATTCCACAAGAACTGTCTTAGCGAAAGGCTTCTTGAGGGGAAAGCTGTAACTCTGTGAGATGATTTCACGGAACACAAAGAAGTTTCTCAGAAAGCTTCTTTCTCTTTGTTATCGCAGGATATTTCCTTTGGCCTTATAGTCTTCAAAGGGATCCGAAATATCTGTTCCCAGATTCCACAGAAATAAGGCTAGCAAAGAGATCCACGAAATACAGATTTAACTGTGTGAGATGAATTAACAGAACACTAAGCAGATTCTCAGAAAGCTTCTTTCCAGATTTCATCTGAGGATATTTCCTTTTTCACCATAGCCCTCTATGGGCTTCCAAATATCACGTTGCCATTTCCACAAGAACTGTCTTAGCGAAAGGCTTCTTGAGGGGAAAGCTGTATCTCTGTGAGATGATTTCACAGAACACAAAGAAGTTTCTCAGAAAGCTTCTTTCTCTTTGTTATCGCAGGATATTTCCTTTGGCCCTATAGTCTTCAAAGGGATTCTAAATATCTGTTCTCAGATTCCACAGAAATAAGGCTAGCAAAGAGATCCACGAAATACAGATGTAACTGTGTGAGATGAATTAACAGAACACTAAGCAGTTTCTCAGAAAGCTTCTTTCCAGATTTCATCTGAGGATATTTCCTTTTTCACCATAGCCCTCTATGGGCTTCCAAATATCTCTTTGCCAATTACACAAGAACTGTCCTAGCGAAAGGCTTCTTGAGGGGAAAGCTGTAACTCTGTGAGATGATTTCACAGAACACAAAGAAGTTTCTCAGAAAGCTTCTTTCTCTTTGTTATCGGAGGATATTTCCTTTGGCCCTATAGTCTTCAAAGGGATCCGAAATATCTGTTCTCAGATTATACAGAAATAAGGCTAGCAAAGAGATCCACGAAATACATATGTAACTCTGTGAGATGAATTCACAGAACACTAAGCAGTTTCTCAGAAAGCTTCTTTCCAGATTTCATCTGAGAATATTTCCTTTTGCACCGTCGCCCTCTATGGCCTTCCAAATATCTCTTTGCCAATTCCACAAGAACTGTCTTAGCGAAAGGCTTCTTGAGGGGAAAGCTGTAACTCTGTGAGATGATTTCACAGAACACAAAGAAGATTCTCAGAAAGCTTCTTTCTCTTTGTTATCGCAGGATATTTCCTTTGGCCCTATAGTCTTCAAAGGGATCCGAAATATCTGTTCCCAGATTCCACAGAAATAAGGCTAGCAAAGAGATCCACGAAATACAGATTTAACTGTGTGAGATGAATTAACAGAACACTAAGCAGATTCTCAGAAAGCTTCTTTCCAGATTTCATCTGAGGATATTTCCTTTTTCACCATAGCCCTCTATGGGCTTCCAAATATCACGTTGCCATTTCCACAAGAACTGTCTTAGCGAAAGGCTTCTTGAGGGGAAAGCTGTAACTCTGTGAGATGATTTCACAGAACAGAAAGAAGTTTCTCAGAAAGCTTCTTTCTCTTTGTTATCGGAGGATATTTCCTTTGGCCCTATAGTCTTCATAGGGATCCGAAATATCTTTTCTCAGATTCCACAGAAATAAGGCTAGCAAAGAGCTCCACGAAATACACTTGTAACTCTGTGAGATGAATTCACAGAACACTAAGCAGTTTCTCAGAAAGCTTCTTTCCAGATTTCATCTGAGGATATTTCCTTTTTCACCATAGCCCTCTACGGGCTTCCAAATATCACTTTGCCAATTCCACAAGAACTGTCTTAGCGAAAGGCTTCTTGAGGGGAAAGCTGTAACTCTGTGAGATGATTTCACAGAACACAAAGAAGTTTCTCAGAAAGCTTCTTTCTCTTTGTTATCGGAGGATATTTCCTTTGGCCCTATAGTCTTCAAATGGATCCGAAATCTCTGTTCTCAGATTCCACAGAAATAAGGCTAGCAAAGAGATCCACGAAATACAGATGTAACTCTGTGAGATGAATTCACAGAACACTAAGCAGTTTCTCAGAAAGCTTCTTTCCAGATTTCATCTGAGGATATTTCCTTTTTCACCATAGCCCTCTATGGGCTTCCAAATATCACTTTGCCAATTCCACAAGAACTGTCTTAGCGAAAGGCTTCTTGAGGGGAAAGCTGTAACTCTGTGAGATGATTTCACAGAACAGAAAGAAGTTTCTCAGAAAGCTTCTTTCTCATTGTTATCGCAGGATATTTCCTTTGGCCCTATAGTCTTCAAAGGGATCCGAAATATCTGTTCTCAGATTCCACAGAAATAAGGCTAGCAAAGAGATCCACGAAATACAGATGTAACTCTGTGAGATGAATTCACAGAACACTAAGCAGTTTCTCAGAAAGCTTCTTTCCAGATTTCATCTGAGGATATTTCCTTTTTCACCATAGCCCTCTATGGGCTTCCAAATATCACTTTGCCAATTCCACAAGAACTGTCTTAGCGAAAGGCTTCTTGAGGGGAAAGCTGTAACTCTGTGAGATGATTTCACAGAACAGAAAGAAGTTTCTCAGAAAGCTTCTTTCTCTTTGTTATCGGAGGATATTTCCTTTGGCCCTATAGTCTTCAAAGGGATCCGAAATATCTGTTCTCAGATTCCACAGAAATAAGGCTAGCAAAGAGATCCACGAAATACAGATGTAACTCTGTGAGATGAATTCACAGAACACTAAGCAGTTTCTCAGAAAGCTTCTTTCCAGATTTCATCTGAGGATATTTCCTTTTTCACCATAGCCCTCTATGGGCTTCCAAATATCACTTTGCCAATTCCAAAAGAACTGTCCTAGCGAAAGGCTTCTTGAGGGGAAAGCTGTAACTCTGTGAGATGATTTCACAGAACACAAAGAAGTTTCTCAGAAAGCTTCTTTCTCTTTGTTATCGGAGGATATTTCCTTTCGCCCTATAGTCTTCAAAGGGATCCGAAATATCTGTTCTCAGACTCCACAGAAATAAGGCTAGCAAAGAGATCCACGAAATACAGATGTAACGCTGTGAGATGAATTCACAGAACACTGAGCAGTTTCTCAGAAAGCTTCTTTCCAGATTTCATCTGAGAATATTTCCTTTTTCACCATAGCCCTCTATGGGCTTCCAAATATCACTTTGCCAATTCCACAAGAACTGTCTTAGCGAAAGGCTTCTTGAGGGGAAAGCTGTAACTCTGTGAGATGATTTCACAGAACACTAAGCAGTTTCTCAGAAAGCTTCTTTCCAGATTTCATCTGTGGATATTTCCTTTTTCACCATAGCCCTCTATGGGCTTCCATATATCTCTTTGCCAATTCCACAAGAACTGTCTTAGCGAAAGGCTTCTTGAGGGGAAAGCTGTAACTCTGTGAGATGATTTCACAGAACACAAAGAAGTTTCTCAGAAAGCTTCTTTCTCTTTGTTATCGGAGGATATTTCCTTTGGCCCTATAGTCTTCATAGGGATGCGAAATATCTTTTCTCAGATTCCACAGAAATAAGGCTAGCAAAGAGATCCACGAAATACAGATGTAACTCTGTGAGATGAATTCACAGAACACTAAGCAGTTTCTCAGAAAGCTTCTTTCCAGATTTCATCTGAGGATATTTCCTTTTTCATCATAGCCCTCTATGGGCTTCCAAATATCACTTTGCCAATTCCACAAGAACTGTCTTAGCGAAAGGCTTCTTGAGGGGAAAGCTGTAACTCTGTGAGATGATTTCACAGAACACAAAGAAGTTTCTCAGAAAGCTTCTTTCTCTTTGTTATCGGAGGATATTTCCTTTGGCCCTATAGTCTTCAAAGGGACCCGAAATATCTGTTCTCAAATTCCACAGAAATAAGGCTAGCAAAGAGATCCACGAAATACAGATATAACGCTGCGAGATGAATTCACAGAACACGAAGCAGTTTCTCAGAAAGCTTCTTTCCAGATTTCATCTGAGGATATTTCCTTTTTCACCATAGCCCTCGATGGGCTTCCAAATATCCCTTTGCCAATTCCACAAGAACTGTCTTAGCGAAAGGCTTCTTGAGGGGAAAGCTGTAACTCTGTGAGATGATTTCACAGAACAGAAAGAAGTTTCTCAGAAAGCTTCTTTCTCTTTGTTATCGGAGGATATTTCCTTTGGCCCTATAGTCTTCAAAGGGATCCGAAATATCTGTTCTCAGACTCCACAGAAATAAGGCTAGCAAAGAGATCCACGAAATACAGATGTAACTCTGTGAGATGAATTCACAGAACACTAAGCAGTTTCTCAGAAAGCTTCTTTCCAGATTTCATCTGAGGATATTTCCTTTTTCAACATAGCCCTCTATGGGCTTCCAAATATCACGTTGCCATTTCCACAAGAACTGTCTTAGCGAAAGGCTTCTTGAGGGGAAAGCTGTAACTCTGTGAGATGATTTCACAGAACACAAAGAAGTTTCTCAGAAAGCTTCTTTCTCTTTGTTATCGCAGGATATTTCCTTTGGCCCTATAGTCTTCAAAGGGATTCTAAATATCTGTTCTCAGATTCCACAGAAATAAGGCTAGCAAAGAGATCCACAAAATACAGATGTAACTGTGTGAGATGAATTAACAGAACACTAAGCAGTTTCTCAGAAAGCTTCTTTCCAGATTTCATCTGAGGATATTTCCTTTTTCACCATAGCCCTCTATGGGCTTCCAAATATCACGTTGCCATTTCCACAAGAACTGTCCTAGCGAAAGGCTTCTTGAGGGGAAAGCTGTAACTCTGTGAGATGATTTCACAGAACACAAAGAAGTTTCTCAGAAAGCTTCTTTCTCTTTGTTATCGGAGGATATTTCCTTTGGCCCTATAGTCTTCAAAGGGATCCGAAATGTCTGTTCTCAGATTACACAGAAATAAGGCTAGCAAAGAGATCCACGAAATACATATGTAATTCTGTGAGATGAATTCACAGAACACTAAGCAGTTTCTCAGAAAGCTTCTTTCCAGATTTCATCTGAGGATATTTCCTTTTTCACCATAGCCCTCTACGGGCTTCCAAATATCACTTTGCCAATTCCACAAGAACTGTCTTAGCGAAAGGCTTCTTGAGGGGAAAGCTGTAACTCTGTGAGATGATTTCACAGAACACAAAGAAGTTTCTCAGAAAGCTTCTTTCTCTTTGTTATCGGAGGATATTTCCTTTGGCCCTATAGTCTTCAAATGGATCCGAAATCTCTGTTCTCAGATTCCACAGAAATAAGGCTAGCAAAGAGATCCACGAAATACAGATGTAACTCTGTGAGATGAATTCACAGAACACTAAGCAGTTTCTCAGAAAGCTTCTTTCCAGATTTCATCTGAGGATATTTCCTTTTTCACCATAGCCCTCTATGGGCTTCCAAATATCACTTTGCCAATTCCACAAGAACTGTCTTAGCGAAAGGCTTCTTGAGGGGAAAGCTGTAACTCTGTGAGATGATTTCATAGAACAGAAAGAAGTTTCTCAGAAAGCTTCTTTCTCTTTGTTATCGCAGGATATTTCCTTTGGCCCTATAGTCTTCAAAGGGATCCGAAATATCTGTTCTCAGATTCCACAGAAATAAGGCTAGCAAAGAGATCCACGAAATACAGATGTAACTCTGTGAGATGAATTCACAGAACACTAAGCAGTTTCTCAGAAAGCTTCTTTCCAGAGTTCATCTGAGGATATTTCCTTTTTCACCATAGCCCTCTATGGGCTTCCAAATATCACTTTGCCAATTCCACAAGAACTGTCTTAGCGAAAGGCTTCTTGAGGGGAAAGCTGTAACTCTGTGAGACGATTTCACAGAACACAAAGAAGTTTCTCAGAAAGCTTCTTTCTCTTTGTTATCGGAGGATATTTCCTTTGGCCCTATAGTCTTCAAAGGGATCCGAAATATCTGTTCTCAGATTCCACAGAAATAAGGCTAGCAAAGAGATCCACGAAATACAGATGTAACTCTGTGAGATGAATTCACAGAACACTAAGCAGTTTCTCAGAAAGCTTCTTTCCAGATTTCATCTGAGGATATTTCCTTTTTCACCATAGCCCTCTATGGGCTTCCAAATATCACTTTGCCAATTCCAAAAGAACTGTCCTAGCGAAAGGCTTCTTGAGGGGAAAGCTGTAACTCTGTGAGATGATTTCACAGAACACAAAGAAGTTTCTCAGAAAGCTTCTTTCTCTTTGTTATCGGAGGATATTTCCTTTGGCCCTATAGTCTTCAAATGGATCCGAAATCTCTGTTCTCAGATTCCACAGAAATAAGGCTAGCAAAGAGATCCACGAAATACAGATGTAACTCTGTGAGATGAATTCACAGAACACTAAGCAGTTTCTCAGAAAGCTTCTTTCCAGATTTCATCTGAGGATATTTCCTTTTTCACCATAGCCCTCTATGGGCTTCCAAATATCACTTTGCCAATTCCACAAGAACTGTCTTAGCGAAAGGCTTCTTGAGGGGAAAGCTGTAACTCTGTGAGATGATTTCATAGAACAGAAAGAAGTTTCTCAGAAAGCTTCTTTCTCTTTGTTATCGCAGGATATTTCCTTTGGCCCTATAGTCTTCAAAGGGATCCGAAATATCTGTTCTCAGATTCCACAGAAATAAGGCTAGCAAAGAGATCCACGAAATACAGATGTAACTCTGTGAGATGAATTCACAGAACACTAAGCAGTTTCTCAGAAAGCTTCTTTCCAGAGTTCATCTGAGGATATTTCCTTTTTCACCATAGCCCTCTATGGGCTTCCAAATATCACTTTGCCAATTCCACAAGAACTGTCTTAGCGAAAGGCTTCTTGAGGGGAAAGCTGTAACTCTGTGAGATGATTTCACAGAACACTAAGCAGTTTCTCAGAAAGCTTCTTTCCAGATTTCATCTGTGGATATTTCCTTTTTCACCATAGCCCTCTATGGGCTTCCATATATCTCTTTGCCAATTCCACAAGAACTGTCTTAGCGAAAGGCTTCTTGAGGGGAAAGCTGTAACTCTGTGAGATGATTTCACAGAACACAAAGAAGTTTCTCAGAAAGCTTCTTTCTCTTTGTTATCGGAGGATATTTCCTTTGGCCCTATAGTCTTCATAGGGATGCGAAATATCTTTTCTCAGATTCCACAGAAATAAGGCTAGCAAAGAGATCCACGAAATACAGATGTAACTCTGTGAGATGAATTCACAGAACACTAAGCAGTTTCTCAGAAAGCTTCTTTCCAGATTTCATCTGAGGATATTTCCTTTTTCATCATAGCCCTCTATGGGCTTCCAAATATCACTTTGCCAATTCCACAAGAACTGTCTTAGCGAAAGGCTTCTTGAGGGGAAAGCTGTAACTCTGTGAGATGATTTCACAGAACACAAAGAAGTTTCTCAGAAAGCTTCTTTCTCTTTGTTATCGGAGGATATTTCCTTTGGCCCTATAGTCTTCAAAGGGACCCGAAATATCTGTTCTCAAATTCCACAGAAATAAGGCTAGCAAAGAGATCCACGAAATACAGATATAACGCTGCGAGATGAATTCACAGAACACGAAGCAGTTTCTCAGAAAGCTTCTTTCCAGATTTCATCTGAGGATATTTCCTTTTTCACCATAGCCCTCGATGGGCTTCCAAATATCCCTTTGCCAATTCCACAAGAACTGTCTTAGCGAAAGGCTTCTTGAGGGGAAAGCTGTAACTCTGTGAGATGATTTCACAGAACACAAAGAAGTTTCTCAGAAAGCTTCTTTCTCTTTGTTATCGCAGGATATTTCCTTTGGCCCTATAGTCTTCAAAGGGATTCTAAATATCTGTTCTCAGATTCCACAGAAATAAGGCTAGCAAAGAGATCCACAAAATACAGATGTAACTGTGTGAGATGAATTAACAGAACACTAAGCAGTTTCTCAGAAAGCTTCTTTCCAGATTTCATCTGAGGATATTTCCTTTTTCACCATAGCCCTCTATGGGCTTCCAAATATCACGTTGCCATTTCCACAAGAACTGTCCTAGCGAAAGGCTTCTTGAGGGGAAAGCTGTAACTCTGTGAGATGATTTCACAGAACACAAAGAAGTTTCTCAGAAAGCTTCTTTCTCTTTGTTATCGGAGGATATTTCCTTTGGCCCTATAGTCTTCAAAGGGATCCGAAATGTCTGTTCTCAGATTACACAGAAATAAGGCTAGCAAAGAGATCCACGAAATACATATGTAATTCTGTGAGATGAATTCACAGAACACTAAGCAGTTTCTCAGAAAGCTTCTTTCCAGATTTCATCTGAGGATATTTCCTTTTTCACCATAGCCCTCTACGGGCTTCCAAATATCACTTTGCCAATTCCACAAGAACTGTCTTAGCGAAAGGCTTCTTGAGGGGAAAGCTGTAACTCTGTGAGATGATTTCACAGAACACAAAGAAGTTTCTCAGAAAGCTTCTTTCTCTTTGTTATCGGAGGATATTTCCTTTGGCCCTATAGTCTTCAAATGGATCCGAAATCTCTGTTCTCAGATTCCACAGAAATAAGGCTAGCAAAGAGATCCACGAAATACAGATGTAACTCTGTGAGATGAATTCACAGAACACTAAGCAGTTTCTCAGAAAGCTTCTTTCCAGATTTCATCTGAGGATATTTCCTTTTTCACCATAGCCCTCTATGGGCTTCCAAATATCACTTTGCCAATTCCACAAGAACTGTCTTAGCGAAAGGCTTCTTGAGGGGAAAGCTGTAACTCTGTGAGATGATTTCATAGAACAGAAAGAAGTTTCTCAGAAAGCTTCTTTCTCTTTGTTATCGCAGGATATTTCCTTTGGCCCTATAGTCTTCAAAGGGATCCGAAATATCTGTTCTCAGATTCCACAGAAATAAGGCTAGCAAAGAGATCCACGAAATACAGATGTAACTCTGTGAGATGAATTCACAGAACACTAAGCAGTTTCTCAGAAAGCTTCTTTCCAGAGTTCATCTGAGGATATTTCCTTTTTCACCATAGCCCTCTATGGGCTTCCAAATATCACTTTGCCAATTCCACAAGAACTGTCTTAGCGAAAGGCTTCTTGAGGGGAAAGCTGTAACTCTGTGAGACGATTTCACAGAACACAAAGAAGTTTCTCAGAAAGCTTCTTTCTCTTTGTTATCGGAGGATATTTCCTTTGGCCCTATAGTCTTCAAAGGGATCCGAAATATCTGTTCTCAGATTCCACAGAAATAAGGCTAGCAAAGAGATCCACGAAATACAGATGTAACTCTGTGAGATGAATTCACAGAACACTAAGCAGTTTCTCAGAAAGCTTCTTTCCAGATTTCATCTGAGGATATTTCCTTTTTCACCATAGCCCTCTATGGGCTTCCAAATATCACTTTGCCAATTCCAAAAGAACTGTCCTAGCGAAAGGCTTCTTGAGGGGAAAGCTGTAACTCTGTGAGATGATTTCACAGAACACAAAGAAGTTTCTCAGAAAGCTTCTTTCTCTTTGTTATCGGAGGATATTTCCTTTGGCCCTATAGTCTTCAAATGGATCCGAAATCTCTGTTCTCAGATTCCACAGAAATAAGGCTAGCAAAGAGATCCACGAAATACAGATGTAACTCTGTGAGATGAATTCACAGAACACTAAGCAGTTTCTCAGAAAGCTTCTTTCCAGATTTCATCTGAGGATATTTCCTTTTTCACCATAGCCCTCTATGGGCTTCCAAATATCACTTTGCCAATTCCACAAGAACTGTCTTAGCGAAAGGCTTCTTGAGGGGAAAGCTGTAACTCTGTGAGATGATTTCATAGAACAGAAAGAAGTTTCTCAGAAAGCTTCTTTCTCTTTGTTATCGCAGGATATTTCCTTTGGCCCTATAGTCTTCAAAGGGATCCGAAATATCTGTTCTCAGATTCCACAGAAATAAGGCTAGCAAAGAGATCCACGAAATACAGATGTAACTCTGTGAGATGAATTCACAGAACACTAAGCAGTTTCTCAGAAAGCTTCTTTCCAGAGTTCATCTGAGGATATTTCCTTTTTCACCATAGCCCTCTATGGGCTTCCAAATATCACTTTGCCAATTCCACAAGAACTGTCTTAGGGAAAGGCTTCTTGAGGGGAAAGCTGTAACTCTGTGAGACGATTTCACAGAACACAAAGAAGTTTCTCAGAAAGCTTCTTTCTCTTTGTTATCGGAGGATATTTCCTTTGGCCCTATAGTCTTCAAAGGGATCCGAAATATCTGTTCTCAGATTCCACACAAATAAGGCTAGCAAAGAGATCCACGAAATACAGATGTAACTATGTGAGATGAATTCACAGAACACTAAGCAGTTTCTCAGAAAGCTTCTTTCCAGATTTCATCTGAGGATATTTCCTTTTTCACCATAGCCCTCTATGGGCTTCCAAATATCACTTTGCCAATTCCAAAAGAACTGTCCTAGCGAAAGGCTTCTTGAGGGGAAAGCTGTAACTCTGTGAGATGATTTCACAGAACACAAAGAAGTTTCTCAGAAAGCTTCTTTCTCTTTGTTATCGGAGGATATTTCCTTTGGCCCTATAGTCTTCAAAGGGATCCGAAATATCTGTTCTCAGACTCCACAGAAATAAGGCTAGCAAAGAGATCCACGAAATACAGATGTAACGCTGTGAGATGAATTCACAGAACACTGAGCAGTTTCTCAGAAAGCTTCTTTCCAGATTTCATCTGAGAATATTTCCTTTTTCACCATAGCCCTCTATGGGCTTCCAAATATCACTTTGCCAATTCCACAAGAACTGTCTTAGCGAAAGGCTTCTTGAGGGGAAAGCTGTAACTCTGTGAGATGATTTCACAGAACACTAAGCAGTTTCTCAGAAAGCTTCTTTCCAGATTTCATCTGTGGATATTTCCTTTTTCACCATAGCCCTCGATGGGCTTCCAAATATCCCTTTGCCAATTCCACAAGAACTGTCTTAGCGAAAGGCTTCTTGAGGGGAAAGCTGTAACTCTGTGAGATGATTTCACAGAACAGAAAGAAGTTTCTCAGAAAGCTTCTTTCTCTTTGTTATCGGAGGATATTTCCTTTGGCCCTATAGTCTTCAAAGGGATCCGAAATATCTGTTCTCAGACTCCACAGAAATAAGGCTAGCAAAGAGATCCACGAAATACAGATGTAACTCTGTGAGATGAATTCACAGAACACTAAGCAGTTTCTCAGAAAGCTTCTTTCCAGATTTCATCTGAGGATATTTCCTTTTTCAACATAGCCCTCTATGGGCTTCCAAATATCACGTTGCCATTTCCACAAGAACTGTCTTAGCGAAAGGCTTCTTGAGGGGAAAGCTGTAACTCTGTGAGATGATTTCACAGAACACAAAGAAGTTTCTCAGAAAGCTTCTTTCTCTTTGTTATCGCAGGATATTTCCTTTGGCCCTATAGTCTTCAAAGGGATTCTAAATATCTGTTCTCAGATTCCACAGAAATAAGGCTAGCAAAGAGATCCACAAAATACAGATGTAACTGTGTGAGATGAATTAACAGAACACTAAGCAGTTTCTCAGAAAGCTTCTTTCCAGATTTCATCTGAGGATATTTCCTTTTTCACCATAGCCCTCTATGGGCTTCCAAATATCACGTTGCCATTTCCACAAGAACTGTCCTAGCGAAAGGCTTCTTGAGGGGAAAGCTGTAACTCTGTGAGATGATTTCACAGAACACAAAGAAGTTTCTCAGAAAGCTTCTTTCTCTTTGTTATCGGAGGATATTTCCTTTGGCCCTATAGTCTTCAAAGGGATCCGAAATGTCTGTTCTCAGATTACACAGAAATAAGGCTAGCAAAGAGATCCACGAAATACATATGTAATTCTGTGAGATGAATTCACAGAACACTAAGCAGTTTCTCAGAAAGCTTCTTTCCAGATTTCATCTGAGGATATTTCCTTTTTCACCATAGCCCTCTACGGGCTTCCAAATATCACTTTGCCAATTCCACAAGAACTGTCTTAGCGAAAGGCTTCTTGAGGGGAAAGCTGTAACTCTGTGAGATGATTTCACAGAACACAAAGAAGTTTCTCAGAAAGCTTCTTTCTCTTTGTTATCGGAGGATATTTCCTTTGGCCCTATAGTCTTCAAATGGATCCGAAATCTCTGTTCTCAGATTCCACAGAAATAAGGCTAGCAAAGAGATCCACGAAATACAGATGTAACTCTGTGAGATGAATTCACAGAACACTAAGCAGTTTCTCAGAAAGCTTCTTTCCAGATTTCATCTGAGGATATTTCCTTTTTCACCATAGCCCTCTATGGGCTTCCAAATATCACTTTGCCAATTCCACAAGAACTGTCTTAGCGAAAGGCTTCTTGAGGGGAAAGCTGTAACTCTGTGAGATGATTTCATAGAACAGAAAGAAGTTTCTCAGAAAGCTTCTTTCTCTTTGTTATCGCAGGATATTTCCTTTGGCCCTATAGTCTTCAAAGGGATCCGAAATATCTGTTCTCAGATTCCACAGAAATAAGGCTAGCAAAGAGATCCACGAAATACAGATGTAACTCTGTGAGATGAATTCACAGAACACTAAGCAGTTTCTCAGAAAGCTTCTTTCCAGAGTTCATCTGAGGATATTTCCTTTTTCACCATAGCCCTCTATGGGCTTCCAAATATCACTTTGCCAATTCCACAAGAACTGTCTTAGCGAAAGGCTTCTTGAGGGGAAAGCTGTAACTCTGTGAGACGATTTCACAGAACACAAAGAAGTTTCTCAGAAAGCTTCTTTCTCTTTGTTATCGGAGGATATTTCCTTTGGCCCTATAGTCTTCAAAGGGATCCGAAATATCTGTTCTCAGATTCCACAGAAATAAGGCTAGCAAAGAGATCCACGAAATACAGATGTAACTCTGTGAGATGAATTCACAGAACACTAAGCAGTTTCTCAGAAAGCTTCTTTCCAGATTTCATCTGAGGATATTTCCTTTTTCACCATAGCCCTCTATGGGCTTCCAAATATCACTTTGCCAATTCCAAAAGAACTGTCCTAGCGAAAGGCTTCTTGAGGGGAAAGCTGTAACTCTGTGAGATGATTTCACAGAACACAAAGAAGTTTCTCAGAAAGCTTCTTTCTCTTTGTTATCGGAGGATATTTCCTTTGGCCCTATAGTCTTCAAATGGATCCGAAATCTCTGTTCTCAGATTCCACAGAAATAAGGCTAGCAAAGAGATCCACGAAATACAGATGTAACTCTGTGAGATGAATTCACAGAACACTAAGCAGTTTCTCAGAAAGCTTCTTTCCAGATTTCATCTGAGGATATTTCCTTTTTCACCATAGCCCTCTATGGGCTTCCAAATATCACTTTGCCAATTCCACAAGAACTGTCTTAGCGAAAGGCTTCTTGAGGGGAAAGCTGTAACTCTGTGAGATGATTTCATAGAACAGAAAGAAGTTTCTCAGAAAGCTTCTTTCTCTTTGTTATCGCAGGATATTTCCTTTGGCCCTATAGTCTTCAAAGGGATCCGAAATATCTGTTCTCAGATTCCACAGAAATAAGGCTAGCAAAGAGATCCACGAAATACAGATGTAACTCTGTGAGATGAATTCACAGAACACTAAGCAGTTTCTCAGAAAGCTTCTTTCCAGAGTTCATCTGAGGATATTTCCTTTTTCACCATAGCCCTCTATGGGCTTCCAAATATCACTTTGCCAATTCCACAAGAACTGTCTTAGGGAAAGGCTTCTTGAGGGGAAAGCTGTAACTCTGTGAGACGATTTCACAGAACACAAAGAAGTTTCTCAGAAAGCTTCTTTCTCTTTGTTATCGGAGGATATTTCCTTTGGCCCTATAGTCTTCAAAGGGATCCGAAATATCTGTTCTCAGATTCCACACAAATAAGGCTAGCAAAGAGATCCACGAAATACAGATGTAACTATGTGAGATGAATTCACAGAACACTAAGCAGTTTCTCAGAAAGCTTCTTTCCAGATTTCATCTGAGGATATTTCCTTTTTCACCATAGCCCTCTATGGGCTTCCAAATATCACTTTGCCAATTCCAAAAGAACTGTCCTAGCGAAAGGCTTCTTGAGGGGAAAGCTGTAACTCTGTGAGATGATTTCACAGAACACAAAGAAGTTTCTCAGAAAGCTTCTTTCTCTTTGTTATCGGAGGATATTTCCTTTGGCCCTATAGTCTTCAAAGGGATCCGAAATATCTGTTCTCAGACTCCACAGAAATAAGGCTAGCAAAGAGATCCACGAAATACAGATGTAACGCTGTGAGATGAATTCACAGAACACTGAGCAGTTTCTCAGAAAGCTTCTTTCCAGATTTCATCTGAGAATATTTCCTTTTTCACCATAGCCCTCTATGGGCTTCCAAATATCACTTTGCCAATTCCACAAGAACTGTCTTAGCGAAAGGCTTCTTGAGGGGAAAGCTGTAACTCTGTGAGATGATTTCACAGAACACTAAGCAGTTTCTCAGAAAGCTTCTTTCCAGATTTCATCTGTGGATATTTCCTTTTTCACCATAGCCCTCGATGGGCTTCCAAATATCACTTTGCCAATTCCACAAGAACTGTCTTAGCGAAAGGCTTCTTGAGGGGAAAGCTGTAACTCTGTGAGATGATTTCACAGAACAGAAAGAAGTTTCTCAGAAAGCTTCTTTCTCTTTGTTATCGGAGGATATTTCCTTTGGCCCTATAGTCTTCAAAGGGATCCGAAATATCTGTTCTCAGACTCCACAGAAATAAGGCTAGCAAAGAGATCCACGAAATACAGATGTAACTCTGTGAGATGAATTCACAGAACACAAAGCAGTTTCTCAGAAAGCTTCTTTACAGATTTCATCTGAGGATATTTGCTTTTTCACCATAGCCCTCTATGGGCTTCCAAATATCACTTTGCCAATTCCACAAGAACTGTCCTAGCGAAAGGCTTCTTGAGGGGAAAGCTGTAACTCTGTGAGATGATTTAACAGAACACAAAGAAGTTTCTCAGAAAGCTTCTTTCTCTTTGTTATCGGAGGATATTTCCTTTGGCCCTATAGTCTTCAAAGGGATCCGTAATATCTGTTCTCAGATTACACAGAAATAAGGCTAGCAAAGAGATTCACGAAATACAGATGTAACTCTGTGAGATGAATTCACAGAACACTAAGCAGTTTCTCAGAAAGCTTCTTTCCAGATTTCATCTGAGGATATTTCCTTTTTCACCGTAGCCCTCTATGGGCTTCCAAATATCACTTTGCCAATTCCACAAGAACTGTCTTAGCGAAAGGCTTCTTGAGGGGAAAGCTGTAACTCTGTGAGATGATTTCACAGAACACAAAGAAGATTCTCAGAAAGCTTCTTTCTCTTTGTTATCGGAGGATATTTCCTTTGGCCCTATAGTCTTCAAAGGGATCCGAAATATCTGTTCTCAGACTCCACAGAAATAAGGCTAGCAAAGAGATCCACGAAATACAGATGTAACTCTGTGAGATGAATTGACGGAACACTAAGCTGTTTCTCAGAAGGCTTCTTTCCAGATTTCATCTGAGGATATTTCCTTTTTCACCATAGCCCTCTATGGGCTTCCAAATATCACTTTGCCAATTCCACAAGAATAGTCTTAGCGAAAGGCTTCTTGAGGGGAAAGCTGTAACTCTGTGAGATGATTTCACAGAACACAAAGAAGTTTCTCAGAAAGCTTCTTTCTCTTTGTTATCGGAGGATATTTCCTTTGGTCCTATAGTCTTCATAGGGATCCGAAATATCTTTTCTCAGATTCCAGAGAAATAAGGCTAGCAAAGAGATCCACGAAATACACATGTAACTCTGTGAGATGAATTCACAGAACACTAAGCAGTTTCTCAGAAAGCTTCTTTCCAGATTTCATCTGAGGATATTTCCTTTTTCACCATAGCCCTCTATGGGCTTCCAAATATAACTTTGCCAATTCCACAAGAACTGTCTTAGCGAAAGGCTTCTTGAGGGGAAACCTGTAACTCTGTGAGATGATTTCACAGAACACAAAGAAGTTTCTCAGAAAGCTTCTTTCTCTTTGTTATCGGAGGATATTTCCTTTGGCCCTATAGTCTTCAAATGGATCCGAAATCTCTGTTCTCAGATTCCACAGAAATAAGGCTAGCAAAGAGATCCACGAAATACAGATGTAACTCTGTGAGATGAATTCACAGAACACTTAGCAGTTTCTCAGAAAGCTTCTTTCCAGATTTCATCTGAGGATATTTCCTTTTTCACCATAGCCCTCTATGGGCTTCCAAATATCACTTTGCCAATTCCACAAGAACTGTCTTAGCGAAAGGCTTCTTGAGGGGAAAGCTGTAACTCTGTGAGATGATTTCACAGAACAGAGAGAAGTTTCTCAGAAAGCTTCTTTCTCTTTGTTATCGCAGGATATTTCCTTTGGCCCTATAGTCTTCAAAGGGATCCGAAATATCTGTTCTCAGATTCCACAGAAATAAGGCTAGCAAAGAGATCCAGGAAATATAGATGTAACTGTGTGAGATGAATTAACAGAACACTAAGCAGTTTCTCAGAAGGCTTCTTTCCAGATTTCATCTGAGGATATTTCCTTTTTCACCATATCCTCTATGGGCTTCCAAATATCACGTTGCCAATTCCACAAGAACTGTCTTAGCGAAAGGCTTCTTGAGGGGAAAGCTGTAACTCTGTGAGATGATTTCACACAACACAAAGAAGTTTCTCAGGAAGCTTCTTTCTCTTTGTTATCGGAGGATATTTCCTTTGGCCCTATAGTCTTCAAAGGGATCCGAAATATCTGTTCTCAGATTCCACAGAAATAAGGCTAGCAAAGAGATCCACGAAATACAGATGTAACTCTGTGAGATGAATTCACAGAACACTAAGCAGTTTCTCAGAAAGCTTCTTTCCAGTTTTCATCTGAGGATATTTCCTTTTTCACCATAGCCCTCTATGGGCTTCCAAATATCACTTTGCCAATTCCACAAGAACTGTCTTAGCGAAAGGCTTCTTGAGGGGAAAGCTGTAACTCTGTGAGATGATTTCACAGAACACAAAGAAGTTTCTCAGAAAGCTTCTTTCTCTTTGTTATCGGAGGATATTTCCTTTGGCCCTATAGTCTTCATAGGGATCCGAAATATCTTTTCTCAGATTCCAGAGAAATAAGGCTAGCAAAGAGATCCACGAAATACACATGTAACTCTGTGAGATGAATTCACAGAACACTAAGCAGTTTCTCAGAAAGCTTCTTTCCAGATTTCATCTGAGGATATTTCCTTTTTCACCAGAGCCCTCTATGGGCTTCCAAATATCACTTTGCCAATTCCACAAGAACTGTCTTAGCGAAAGGCTTCTTGAGGGGAAAGCTGTAACTCTGTGAGATGATTTCACAGAACACAAAGAAGTTTCTCAGAAAGCTTCTTTCTCTTTGTTATCGCAGGATATTTCCTTTGGCCCTATAGTCTTCAAATGGATCCGAAATCTCTGTTCTCAGATTCCACAGAAATAAGGCTAGCAAAGAGATCCACGAAATACAGATGTAACTCTGTGAGATGAATTCACAGAACACTTAGCAGTTTCTCAGAAAGCTTCTTTCCAGATTTCATCTGAGGATATTTCCTTTTTCACCATAGCCCTCTATGGGCTTCCAAATATCACTTTGCCAATTCCACAAGAACTGTCTTAGCGAAAGGCTTCTTGAGGGGAAAGCTGTAACTCTGTGAGATGATTTCACAGAACAGAGAGAAGTTTCTCAGAAAGCTTCTTTCTCTTTGTTATCGCAGGATATTTCTATGGCCCTATAGTCTTCAAAGGGATCCGAAATATCTGTTCTCAGATTCCACAGAAATAAGGCTAGCAAAGAGATCCACGAAATACAGATGTAACTCTGTGAGATGAATTCACAGAACACGAAGCAGTTTCTCAGAAAGCTTCTTTCCAGATTTCATCTGAGGATATTTCCTTTTTCACCATAGCCCTCGATGGGCTTCCAAATATCACTTTAGCAATTCCACAAGAACTGTGTTAGCGAAAGGCTTCTTGAGGGGAAAGCTGTAACTCTGTGAGATGATTTCACAGAACACAAAGAAGTTTCTCAGAAAGCTTCTTTCTCTTTGTTATCAGAGGATATTTCCTTTGGCCCTATAGTCTTCAAAGGGATCCGAAATATCTGTTCTCAGATTCCACAGAAATAAGGCTAGCAAAGAGATCCACGAAATACAGATGTAACTCTGTGAGATGAATTCACAGAACACTAAGCAGTTTCTCAGAAAGCTTCTTTCCAGATTTCATCTGAGGATATTTCCTTTTTCACCATAGCCCTCTATGGGCTTCCAAATATCACTTTGCCAATTCCACAAGAACTGTCTTAGCGAAAGGATTCTTGAGGCGAAAGCTGTAACTCTGTGAGATGATTTCACAGAACACAAAGAAGTTTCTCAGAAAGCTTCTTTCTCTTTGTTATCAGAGGATATTTCCTTTCGCCCTATAGTCTTCAAAGGGATCCGAAATATCTGTTCTCAGACTCCACAGAAATAAGGCTACCAAAGAGATCCACGAAATACAGATGTAACGTTGTGAGATGAATTCACAGAACACTGAGCAGTTTCTCAGAAAGCTTCTTTCCAGATTTCATCTGAGGATATTTCCTTTTTCACCATAGCCCTCTATGGGCTTCCAAATATCACTTTGCCAATTCCACAAGAACTGTCTTAGCGAAAGGCTTCTTGAGGGGAAAGCTGTAACTCTGTGAGATGATTTCACAGAACCCTAAGCAGTTTCTCAGAAAGCTTCTTTCCAGATTTCATCTGAGGATATTTCCTTTTTCACTGTAGCCCTCTAAGGGCTTCCAAATATCACTTTGCCAATTCCACAAGAACTGTCTTAGCGAAAGGCTTCTTGAGGGGAAAGCTGTAACTCTGTGAGATGATTTCACAGAACACAAAGAAGTTTCTCAGAAAGCTTCTTTCTCTTTGTTATCGGAGGATATTTCCTTTGGCCCTATAGTCTTCAAAGGGATCCGAAATATCTGTTCTCAGATTCCACAGAAATAAGGCTAGCAAAGAGATCCACGAAATACAGATGTAACTCTGTGAGATGAATTAACGGAACACTAAGCAGTTTCTCAGAAGGCTTCTTTCCAGATTTCATCTGAGGATATTTCCTTTTTCACCATAGCCCTCTATGGGCTTCCAAATATCACTTTGCCAATTCCACAAGAATAGTCTTAGCGAAAGGCTTCTTGAGGGGAAAGCTGTAACTCTGTGAGATGATTTCACAGAACACAAAGAAGTTTCTCAGGAAGCTTCTTTCTCTTTGTTATCGGAGGATATTTCCTTTGGCCCTATAGTCTTAAAAGGGATCCGAAATAACTGTTCTCAGATTCCACAGAAATAAGGCTAGCAAAGAGATCCACGAAATACAGATGTAACTCTGTGAGATGAATTCACAGAACACTAAGCAGTTTCTCAGAAAGCTTCTTTCCAGAGTTCATCTGAGGATATTTCCTTTTTCACCATAGCCCTCTATGGGCTTCCAAATATCACTTTGCCAATTCCACAAGAACTGTCTTAGCGAAAGGCTTCTTGAGGGGAAAGCTGTAACTCTGTGAGATGATTTCACAGAACACAAAGAAGTTTCTCAGAAAGCTTCTTTCTCTTTGTTATCGGAGGATATTTCCTTTCGCCCTATAGTCTTCATAGGGATCCGAAATATCTGTTCTCAGATTCCAGAGAAATAAGGCTAGCAAAGAGATCCACGAAATACACATGTAACTCTGTGAGATGAATTCACAGAACACTAAGCAGTTTCTCAGAAAGCTTCTTTCCAGATTTCATCTGAGGATATTTCCTTTTTCACCATAGCCCTCTATGGGTTTCCAAATATAACTTTGCCAATTCCACAAGAACTGTCTTAGCGAAAGGCTTCTTGAGGGGAAAGCTGTAACTCTGTGAGATGATTTCACAGAACACAAAGAAGTTTCTCAGAAAGCTTCTTTCTCTTTGTTATCGGAGGATATTTCCTTTGGCCCTATAGTCTTCAAATGGATCCGAAATCTCTGTTCTCAGATTCCACAGAAATAAGGCTAGCAAAGAGATCCACGAAATACAGATGTAACTCTGTGAGATGAATTCACAGAACACTTAGCAGTTTCTCAGAAAGCTTCTTTCCAGATTTCATCTGAGGATATTTCCTTTTTCACCATAGCCCTCTATGGGCTTCCAAATATCACTTTGCCAATTCCACAAGAACTGTCTTAGCGAAAGGCTTCTTGAGGGGAAAGCTGTAACTCTGTGAGATGATTTCACAGAACCCTAAGCAGTTTCTCAGAAAGCTTCTTTCCAGATTTCATCTGAGGATATTTCCTTTTTCACCATAGCCCTCTATGGGCTTCCATATATCTCTTTGCCAATTCCACAAGAACTGTCTTAGCGAAAGGCTTCTTGAGGGGAAAGCTGTAACTCTGTGAGATGATTTCACAGAACACAAAGAAGTTTCTCAGAAAGCTTCTTTCTCTTTGTTATCGGAGGATATTTCCTTTGGCCCTATAGTCTTCAAAGGGATCCGAAATATCTGTTCTCAGATTCCACAGAAATAAGGCTAGCAAAGAGATCCACGAAATACAGATGTAACTCTGTGAGATGAATTCACAGAACACTAAGCAGTTTCTCAGAAAGCTTCTTTCCAGATTTCATCTGAGGATATTTCCTTTTTCACTGTAGCCCTCTAAGGGCTTCCAAATATCACTTTGCCAATTCCACAAGAACTGTCTTAGCGAAAGGCTTCTTGAGGGGAAAGCTGTAACTCTGTGAGATGATTTCACAGAACACAAAGAAGTTTCTCAGGAAGCTTCTTTCTCTTTGTTATCGGAGGATATTTCCTTTGGCCCTATAGTCTTAAAAGGGATCCGAAATATCTGTTCTCAGATTCCACAGAAATAAGGCTAGCAAAGAGATCCACGAAATACAGATGTAACTCTGTGAGATGAATTCACAGAACACTAAGCAGTGTCTCAGAAAGCTTCTTTCCAGAGTTCATCTGAGGATATTTCCTTTTTCACCATAGCCCTCTATGGGCTTCCAAATATCACTTTGCCAATTCCACAAGAACTGTCTTAGCGAAAGGCTTCTTGAGGGGAAAGCTGTAACTCTGTGAGATGATTTCACAGAACACAAAGAAGTTTCTCAGAAAGCTTCTTTCTCTTTGTTATCGGAGGATATTTCCTTTGGCCCTATAGTCTTCATAGGGATCCGAAATATCTGTTCTCAGATTCCAGAGAAATAAGGCTCGCAAAGAGATCCACGAAATACACATGTAACTCTGTGAGATGAATTCACAGAACACTAAGCAGTTTCTCAGAAAGCTTCTTTCCAGATTTCATCTGAGGATATTTCCTTTTTCACCATAGCCCTCTATGGGTTTCCAAATATAACTTTGCCAATTCCACAAGAACTGTCTTAGCGAAAGGCTTCTTGAGGTGAAAGCTGTAACTCTGTGAGATGATTTCACAGAACACAAAGAAGTTTCTCAGAAAGCTTCTTTCTCTTTGTTATCGGAGGATATTTCCTTTGGCCCTATAGTCTTCAAATGGATCCGAAATCTCTGTTCTCAGATTTCACAGAAATAAGGCTAGCAAAGAGATCCACGAAATACAGATGTAACTCTGTGAGTGGAAGTCACACATCGCAGAGCAGTTTCTCAGAAAGCTTCTTTCCAGATTTCATCTGAGGATATTTCCTTTTTCACCATAGCCCTCTATGGGCTTCCAAATATCACTTTGCCAATTCCACAAGAACTGTCTTAGCGAAAGGCTTCTTGAGGGGAAAGCTGTAACTCTGTGAGATGATTTCACAGAACAGAGAGAAGTTTCTCAGAAAGCTTCTTTCTCTTTGTTATCGCATGATATTTCCTTTGGCCCTATAGTCTTCAAAGGGATCCTAAATATCTGTTCTCAGATTCCACAGAAATAAGGCTAGCAAAGAGATCCACGAAATACAGATGTAACTCTGTGAGATGAATTCACAGAACACGAAGCAGTTTCTCAGAAAGCTTCTTTCCAGATTTCATCTGAGGATATTTCCTTTTTCACCATAGCCCTCGATGGGCTTCCAAATATCACTTTGCCAATTCCACAAGAACTGTCTTAGCGAAAGGCTTCTTGAGGGGAAAGCTGTAACTCTGTGAGATGATTTCACAGAACACAAAGAAGTTTCTCAGAAAGCTTCTTTCTCTTTGTTATCAGAGGATATTTCCTTTGGCCCTATAGTCTTCAAAGGGATCCGAAATATCTGTTCTCAGATTCCACAGAAATAAGGCTAGCAAAGAGATCCACGAAATACAGATGTAACTATGTGAGATGAATTCACAGAACACTAAGTAGCTTCTCAGAAAGCTTCTTTCCAGAGTTCATCTGAGGATATTTCCTTTTTCACCATAGCCCTCTATGGGCTTCCAAATATCACTTTGCCAATTACACAAGAACTGTCCTAGCGAAAGGCTTCTTGAGGGGAAAGCTGTAACTCTGTGAGATGATTTAACAGAACACAAAGAAGTTTCTCAGAAAGCTTCTTTCTCTTTGTTATCGGAGGATATTTCCTTTGGCCCTATAGTCTTCAAAGGGATCCGAAATATCTGTTCTCAGATTACACAGAAATAAGGCTAGCAAAGAGATTCACGAAATACAGATGTATCTCTGTGAGATGAATTCACAGAACACTAAGCAGTTTCTCAGAAAGCTTCTTTCCAGATTTCATCTGAGGATATTTCCTTTTTCACCATAGCCCTCTATGGGCTTCCAAATATCTCTTTGCCAATTACAAAAGAACTGTCGTAGCGAAAGGCTTCTTGAGGGGAAAGCTGTAACTCTGTGAGATGATTTCACAGAACACAAAGAATTTCCTCAGAAAGCTTCTTTCTCTTTGTTATCGGAGGATATTTCCTTTGGCCCTATAGTCTTCAAAGGGATCCGAAATATCTGTTCTCAGATTCCACAGAAATAAGGCTAGCAAAGAGATCCACGAAATACAGATGTAACTCTGTGAGATGAATTCACAGAACACTAAGCAGTTTCTCAGAAAGCTTCTTTCCAGATTTCATCTGAGGATATTTCCTTTTTCACCGTAGCCCTCTATGGGCTTCCAAATATCACTTTGCCAATTCCACAAGAATAGTCTTAGCGAAAGGCTTCTTGAGGGGAAAGCTGTAACTCTGTGAGATGATTTCACAGAACACAAAGAAGTTTCTCAGGAAGCTTCTTTCTCTTTGTTATCGCAGGATATTTCCTTTGGCCTTATAGTCTTCAAAGGGATCCGAAATATCTGTTCTCAGATTCCACAGAAATAAGGCTAGCAAAGAGATCCACGAAATACACATGTAACTCTGTGAGATGAATTCACAGAACACTAAGCAGTTTCTCAGAAAGCTTCTTTCCAGATTTCATCTGAGGATATTTCCTTTTTCACCGTAGCCCTCTATGGGCTTCCAAATATCACTTTGCCAATTCCACAAGAATAGTCTTAGCGAAAGGCTTCTTGAGGGGAAAGCTGTAACTCTGTGAGATGATTTCACAGAACACAAAGAAGTTTCTCAGGAAGCTTCTTTCTCTTTGTTATCGCAGGATATTTCCTTTGGCCCTATAGTCTTCAAAGGGATCCGAAATATCTGTTCTCAGATTCCACAGAAATAAGGCTAGCAAAGAGATCCACGAAATACAGATGTAACTCTGTGAGATGAATTCACAGAACACTTAGCAGTTTCTCAGAAAGCTTCTTTCCAGATTTCATCTGAGGATATTTCCTTTTTCACCATAGCCCTCTATGGGCTTCCAAGTATCACTTTGCCAATTCCACAAGAACTGTCTTAGCGAAAGGCTTCTTGAGGGGAAAGCTGTAACTCTGTGAGATGATTTCACAGAACCCTAAGCAGTTTCTCAGAAAGCTTCTTTCCAGATTTCATCTGAGGATATTTCCTTTTTCACCATAGCCCTCTATGGGCTTCCATATATTTCTTTGCCAATTCCACAAGAACTGTCTTAGCGAAAGGCTTCTTGAGGGGAAAGCTGTAACTCTGTGAGATGATTTCACAGAACACAAAGAAGTTTCTCAGAAAGCTTCTTTCTCTTTGTTATCGGAGGATATTTCCTTTGGCCCTATAGTCTTCAAAGGGATCCGAAATATCTGTTCTCAGATTCCACAGAAATAAGGCTAGCAAAGAGATCCACGAAATACAGATGTAACTCTGTGAGATGAATTCACAGAACACTAAGCAGTTTCTCAGAAAGCTTCTTTCCAGATTTCATCTGAGGATATTTCCTTTTTCACTGTAGCCCTCTAAGGGCTTCCAAATATCACTTTGCCAATTCCACAAGAACTGTCTTAGCGAAAGGCTTCTTGAGGGGAAAGCTGTAACTCTGTGAGATGATTTCACAGAACACAAAGAAGTTTCTCAGGAAGCTTCTTTCTCTTTGTTATCGGAGGATATTTCCTTTGGCCCTATAGTCTTCAAAGGGATCCGAAATATCTGTTCTCAGATTCCACAGAAATAAGGCTAGCAAAGAGATCCACGAAATACAGATGTAACTCTGTGAGATGAATTCACAGAACACTAAGCAGTTTCTCAGAAAGCTTCTTTCCAGAGTTCATCTGAGGATATTTCCTTTTTCACCATAGCCCTCTATGGGCTTCCAAATATCACTTTGCCAATTCCACAAGAACTGTCTTAGCGAAAGGCTTCTTGAGGGGAAAGCTGTAACTCTGTGAGATGATTTCACAGAACACAAAGAAGTTTCTCAGAAAGCTTCTTTCTCTTTGTTATCGGAGGATATTTCCTTTGGCTCTATAGTCTTCATAGGGATCCGAAATATCTGTTCTCAGATTCCAGAGAAATAAGGCTCGCAAAGAGATCCACGAAATACACATGTAACTCTGTGAGATGAATTCACAGAACACTAAGCAGTTTCTCAGAAAGCTTCTTTCCAGATTTCATCTGAGGATATTTCCTTTTTCACCATAGCCCTCTATGGGTTTCCAAATATAACTTTGCCAATTCCACAAGAACTGTCTTAGCGAAAGGCTTCTTGAGGTGAAAGCTGTAACTCTGTGAGATGATTTCACAGAACACAAAGAAGTTTCTCAGAAAGCTTCTTTCTCTTTGTTATCGGAGGATATTTCCTTTGGCCCTATAGTCTTCAAATGGATCCGAAATCTCTGTTCTCAGATTCCACAGAAATAAGGCTAGCAAAGAGATCCACGAAATACAGATGTAACTCTGTGAGTGGAAGTCACACATCACAGAGCAGTTTCTCAGAAAGCTTCTTTCCAGATTTCATCTGAGGATATTTCCTTTTTCACCATAGCCCTCTATGGGCTTCCAAATATCACTTTGCCAATTCCACAAGAACTGTCTTAGCGAAAGGCTTCTTGAGAGGAAAGCTGTAACTCTGTGAGATGATTTCACAGAACAGAGAGAAGTTTCTCAGAAAGCTTCTTTCTCTTTGTTATCGCAGGATATTTCCTTTGGCCCTATAGTCTTCAAAGGGATCCTAAATATCTGTTCTCAGATTCCACAGAAATAAGGCTAGCAAAGAGATCCACGAAATACAGATGTAACTCTGTGAGATGAATTCACAGAACACGAAGCAGTTTCTCAGAAAGCTTCTTTCCAGATTTCATCTGAGGATACTTCCTTTTTCACCATAGCCCTCTATGGGCTTCCAAATATCACTTTGCCAATTCCACAAGAACTGCCTTAGCGAAAGGCTTCTTGAGGTGAAAGCTGTAACTCTGTGAGATGATTTCACAGAACACAAAGAAGTTTCTCAGAAAGCTTCTTTCTCTTTGTTATCAGAGGATATTTCCTTTGGCCCTATAGTCTTCAAAGGGATCCGAAATATCTGTTCTCAGATTCCACAGAAATAAGGCTAGCAAAGAGATCCACGAAATACAGATGTAACTATGTGAGATGAATTCACAGAACACTAAGCAGTTTCTCAGAAAGCTTCTTTCCAGAGTTCATCTGAGGATATTTCCTTTTTCACCATAGCCCTCTATGGGCTTCCAAATATCACTTTGCCAATTACACAAGAACTGTCCTAGCGAAAGGCTTCTTGAGGGGAAAGCTGTAACTCTGTGAGATGATTTAACAGAACACAAAGAAGTTTCTCAGAAAGCTTCTTTCTCTTTGTTATCGGAGGATATTTCCTTTGGCCCTATAGTCTTCAAAGGGATCCGAAATATCTGTTCTCAGATTACACAGAAATAAGGCTAGCAAAGAGATTCACGAAATAGAGATGTATCTCTGTGAGATGAATTCACAGAACACTAAGCAGTTTCTCAGAAAGCTTCTTTCCAGATTTCATCTGAGGATATTTCCTTTTTCACCGTAGCCCTCTATGGGCTTCCAAATATCTCTTTGCCAATTACAAAAGAACTGTCGTAGCGAAAGGCTTCTTGAGGGGAAAGCTGTAACTCTGTGAGATGATTTCACAGAACACAAAGAAGTTCCTCAGAAAGCTTCTTTCTCTTTGTTATCGGAGGATATTTCCTTTGGCCCTATAGTCTTCAAAGGGATCCGAAATATCTGTTCTCAGATTCCACAGAAATAAGGCTAGCAAAGAGATCCACGAAATACAGATGTAACTCTGTGAGATGAATTCACAGAACACTAAGCAGTTTCTCAGAAAGCTTCTTTCCAGATTTCATCTGAGGATATTTCCTTTTTCACGGTAGCCCTCTATGGCTTCCAAATATCACTTTGCCAATTCCACAAGAATAGTCTTAGCGAAAGGCTTCTTGAGGGGAAAGCTGTAACTCTGTGAGATGATTTCACAGAACACAAAGAAGTTTCTCAGGAAGCTTCTTTCTCTTTGTTATCGCAGGATATTTCCTTTGGCCCTATAGTCTTCAAAGGGATCCGAAATATCTGTTCTCAGATTCCACAGAAATAAGGCTAGCAAAGAGATCCACGAAATACAGATGTAACTCTGTGAGATGAATTCACAGAACACTAAGCAGTTTCTCAGAAAGCTTCTTTCCAGAGTTCATCTGAGGATATTTCCTTTTTCACCATAGCCCTCTATGGACTTCCAAATATCACTTTGCCAATTCCACAAGAACTGTCTTAGCGAAAGGCTTCTTGAGGGCAAAGCTGTAACTCTGTGAGATGATTTCACAGAACACAAAGAAGTTTCTCAGAAAGCTTCTTTCTCTTTGTTATCGGAGGATATTTCCTTTGGCCCTATAGTCTTCATAGGGATCCGAAATATCTTTTCTCAGATTCCACAGAAATAAGGCTAGCAAAGAGATCCACGAAATACACATGTAACTCTGTGAGATGAATTAACAGAACACTAAGCAGTTTCTCAGAAAGCTTCTTTCCAGATTTCATCTGAGGATATTTCCTTTTTCACCATAGCCCTCTATGGGTTTCCAAATATAACTTTGCCAATTCCACAAGAACTGTCTTAGCGAAAGGCTTCTTGAGGGGAAAGCTGTAACTCTGTGAGATGATTTCACAGAACACAAAGAAGTTTCTCAGAAAGCTTCTTTCTCTTTGTTATCGGAGGATATTTCCTTTGGCCCTATAGTCTTCAAATGGATCCGAAATCTCTGTTCTCAGATTCCACAGAAATAAGGCTAGCAAAGAGATCCACGAAATACAGATGTAACTCTGTGAGATGAATTCACAGAACACTTAGCAGTTTCTCAGAAAGCTTCTTTCCAGATTTCATCTGAGGATATTTCCTTTTTCACCATAGCCCTCTATGGGCTTCCAAATATCACTTTGCCAATTCCACAAGAACTGTCTTAGCGAAAGACTTCTTGAGGGGAAAGCTGTAACTCTGTGAGATGATTTCACAGAACAGAGAGAAGTTTCTCAGAAAGCTTCTTTCTCTTTGTTATCGCAGGATATTTCCTTTGGCCCTATAGTCTTCAAAGGGATCCGAAATATCTGTTCTCAGATTCCACAGAAATAAGGCTAGCAAAGAGATCCACGAAATACAGATGTAACTCTGTGAGATGAATTCACAGAACACGAAGCAGTTTCTCAGAAAGCTTCTTTCCAGATTTCATCTGAGGATATTTCCTTTTTCACCATAGCCCTCGATGGGCTTCCAAATATCACTTTGCCAATTCCACAAGAACTGTCTTAGCGAAAGGCTTCTTGAGGGGAAAGCTGTAACTCTGTGAGATGATTTCACAGAACACAAAGAAGTTTCTCAGAAAGCTTCTTTCTCTTTGTTATCAGAGGATATTTCCTTTGGCCCTATAGTCTTCAAAGGGATCCGAAATATCTGTTCTCAGATTCCACAGAAATAAGGCTAGCAAAGAGATCCACGAAATACAGATGTAACTCTGTGAGATGAATTCACAGAACACTAAGCAGTTTCTCAGAAATCTTCTTTCCAGATTTCATCTGAGGATATTTCCTTTTTCACCATAGCCCTCTATGGGCTTCCAAATATCACTTTGCCAATTCCACAAGAACTGTCTTAGCGAAAGGATTCTTGAGGGGAAAGCTGTAACTCTGTGAGATGATTTCACAGAACACAAAGAAGTTTCTCAGAAAGCTTCTTTCTCTTTGTTATCAGAGGATATTTCCTTTCGCCCTATAGTCTTCAAAGGGATCCGAAATATCTGTTCTCAGACTCCACAGAAATAAGGCTACCAAAGAGATCCACGAAATACAGATGTAACGCTGTGAGATGAATTCACAGAACACTGAGCAGTTTCTCAGAAAGCTTCTTTCCAGATTTCATCTGAGGATATTTCCTTTTTCACCATAGCCCTCTATGGGCTTCCAAATATCACTTTGCCAATTCCACAAGAACTGTCTTAGCGAAAGGCCTCTTGAGGGGAAAGCTGTAACTCTGTGAGATGATTTCACAGAACCCTAAGCAGTTTCTCAGAAAGCTTCTTTCCAGATTTCATCTGAGGATATTTCCTTTTTCACCATAGCCCTCTATGGGCTTCCATATATCTCTTTGCCAATTCCACAAGAACTGTCTTAGCGAAAGGCTTCTTGAGGGGAAAGCTGTAACTCTGTGAGATGATTTCACAGAACACAAAGAAGTTTCTCAGAAATCTTCTTTCTCTTTGTTATCGCAGGATATTTCCTTTGGCCCTATAGTCTTCAAAGGGATCCGAAATATCTGTTCTCAGATTCCACAGAAATAAGGCTAGCAAAGAGATCCACGAAGTACAGATGTAACTCTGTGAGATGAATTCACAGAACACTAAGCAGTTTCTCAGAAAGCTTCTTTCCAGATTTCATCTGAGGATATTTCCTTTTTCACCGTAGCCCTCAATGGGCTTCCAAATATCACTTTGCCAATTCCACAAGAACTGTCTTAGCGAAAGGCTTCTTGAGGGGAAAGCTGTAACTCTGTGAGATGATTTCACAGAACACAAAGAAGTTTCTCAGAAAGCTTCTTTCTCTTTGTTATCGGAGGATATTTCCTTTGGCCCTATAGTCTTCAAAGGGATCCGAAATATCTGTTCTCAGATTACACAGAAATAAGGCTAGCAAAGAGATCCACGAAATACAGATGTAACTCTGTGAGATGAATTAACGGAACACTAAGCAGTTTCTCAGAAGGCTTCTTTCCAGATTTCATCTGAGGATATTTCCTTTTTCACCATAGCCCTCTATGGGCTTCCAAATATCACTTTGCCAATTCCACAAGAATAGTCTTAGCGAAAGGCTTCTTGAGCGGAAAGCTGTAACTCTGTGAGATGATTTCACAGAACACAAAGAAGTTTCTCAGGAAGCTTCTTTCTCTTTGTTATCGGAGGATATTTCCTTTGGCCCTATAGTCTTCAAAGGGATCCGAAATATCTGTTCTCAGATTCCACAGAAATAAGGCTAGCAAAGAGATCCACGAAATACAGATGTAACTCTGTGAGATGAATTCACAGAACACTAAGCAGTTTCTCAGAAATCTTCTTTCCAGAGTTCATCTGAGGATATTTCCTTTTTCACCATAGCCCTCTATGGGCTTCCAAATATCACTTTGCCAATTCCACAAGAACTGTCTTAGCGAAAGGCTTCTTGAGGGGAAAGCTGTAACTCTGTGAGATGATTTCACAGAACACAAAGAAGTTTCTCAGAAAGCTTCTTTCTCTTTGTTATCGGAGGATATTTCCTTTGGCCCTATAGTCTTCCTAGGGATCCGAAATATCTTTTCTCAGATTCCAGAGAAATAAGGCTAGCAAAGAGATCCACGAAATACACATGTAACTCTGTGAGATGAATTCACAGAACACTAAGCAGTTTCTCAGAAAGCTTCTTTCCAGATTTCATCTGAGGATATTTCCTTTTTCACCATAACCCTCTATGGGCTTCCAAATATCACTTTGCCAATTCCACAAGAACTGTCTTAGCGAAAGGCTTCTTGAGGGGAAATTGTAACTCTGTGAGATGATTTCACAGAACACAAAGAAGTTTCTCAGAAAGCTTCTTTCTCTTTGTTATCGGAGGATATTTCCTTTGGCCCTATAGTCTTCAAATGGATCCGAAATATCTGTTCTCAGATTCCACAGAAATAAGGCTAGCAAAGAGATCCACGAAATACAGATGTAACTCTGTGAGATGAATTCACAGAACACTAAGCAGTTTCTCAGAAAGCTTCTTTCCAGATTTCATCTGAGGATATTTCCTTTTTCACCATAGCCCTCTATGGGCTTCCAAATATCACTTTGCCAATTCCACAAGAACTGTCTTAGCGAAAGGCTTCTTGAGGGGAAAGCTGTAACTCTGTGAGATGATTTCACAGAACAGAGAGAAGTTTCTCAGAAAGCTTCTTTCTCTTTGTTATCGCAGGATATTTCCTTGGGCCCTATAGTCTTCAAAGGGATCCTAAATATCTGTTCTCAGATTCCACAGAAATAAGGCTAGCAAAGAGATCCACGAAATACAGATGTAACTCTGTGAGATGAATTCACAGAACACGAAGCAGTTTCTCAGAAAGCTTCTTTCCAGATTTCATCTGAGGATATTTCCTTTTTCACCATAGCCCTCGATGGGCTTCCAAATATCACTTTGCCAATTCCACAAGAACTGTCTTAGCGAAAGGCTTCTTGAGGGGAAAGCTGTAACTCTGTGAGATGATTTCACAGAACACAAAGAAGTTTCTCAGAAAGCTTCTTTCTCTTTGTTATCAGAGGATATTTCCTTTGGCCCTATAGTCTTCAAAGGGATCCGAAATATCTGTTCTCAGATTCCACAGAAATAAGGCTACCAAAGAGATCCACGAAATACAGATGTAACTCTGTGAGATGAATTCAAAGAACACTAAGCAGTTTCTCAGAAAGCTTCTTTCCAGTTTTCATCTGAGGATATTTCCTTTTTCACCATAGCCCTCTATGGGCTTCCAAATATCACTTTGCCAATTCCACAAGAACTGTCTTAGCGAAAGGATTCTTGAGGGGAAAGCTGTAACTCTGTGAGATGATTTCACAGAACACAAAGAAGTTTCTCAGAAAGCTTCTTTCTCTTTGTTATCAGAGGATAATTCCTTTCGCCCTATAGTCTTCAAAGGGATCCGAAATATCTGTTCTCAGACTCCACAGAAATAAGGCTACCAAAGAGATCCACGAAATACAGATGTAACGCTGTGAGATGAATTCACAGAACACTGAGCAGTTTCTCAGAAAGCTTCTTTCCAGATTTCATCTGAGGATATTTCCTTTTTCACCATAGCCCTCTATGGGCTTCCAAATATCACTTTGCCAATTCCACAAGAACTGTCTTAGCGAAAGGCTTCTTGAGGGGAAAGCTGTAACTCTGTGAGATGATTTCACAGAACAGAGAGAAGTTTCTCAGAAAGCTTCTTTCTCTTTGTTATCGCAGGATATTTCCTTTGGCCCTATAGTCTTCAAAGGGATCCGAAATATCTGTTCTCAGATTCCACAGAAATAAGGCTAGCAAAGAGATCCACGAAATACAGATGTAACTCTGTGAGATGAATTCACAGAACACGAAGCAGTTTCTCAGAAAGCTTCTTTCCAGATTTCATCTGAGGATATTTCCTTTTTCACCATAGCCCTCGATGGGCTTCCAAATATCACTTTGCCAATTCCACAAGAACTGTCTTAGCGAAAGGCTTCTTGAGGGGAAAGCTGTAACTCTGTGAGATGATTTCACAGAACACAAAGAAGTTTCTCAGAAAGCTTCTTTCTCTTTGTTATCAGAGGATATTTCCTTTGGCCCTATAGTCTTCAAAGGGATCCGAAATATCTGTTCTCAGATTCCACAGAAATAAGGCTAGCAAAGAGATCCACGAAATACAGATGTAACTCTGTGAGATGAATTAACAGAACACTAAGCAGTTTCTCAGAAAGCTTCTTTCCAGATTTCATCTGAGGATATTTCCTTTTTCACCATAACCCTCTATGGGCTTCCAAATATCACTTTGCCAATTCCACAAGAACTGTCTTAGCGAAAGGATTCTTGAGGGGAAAGCTGTAACTCTGTGAGATGATTTCACAGAACACAAAGAAGTTTCTCAGAAAGCTTCTTTCTCTTTGTTATCAGAGGATATTTCCTTTGGCCCTATAGTCTTCAAAGGGATCCGAAATATCTGTTCTCAGATTCCACAGAAATAAGGCTACCAAAGAGATCCACGGAATACAGATGTAACGCTGTGAGATGAATTAACAAAACACTGAGCAGTTTCTCAGAAAGCTTCTTTCCAGATTTCATCTGAGGATATTTCCTTTTTCACCATAGCCCTCTATGGGCTTCCAAATATCACTTTGCCAATTCCACAAGAACTGTCTTAGCGAAAGGCTTCTTGAGGGGAAAGCTGTAACTCTCTGAGATGATTTCACGGAACCCTAAGCAGTTTCTCAGAAAGCTTCTTTCCAGATTTCATCTGAGGATATTTCCTTTTTCACCATAGCCCTCTATGGGCTTCCATATATCTCTTTGCCAATTCCACAAGAACTGTCTTAGCGAAAGGCTTCTTGAGGGGAAAGCTGTAACTCTGTGAGATGATTTCACAGAACACAAAGAAGTTTCTCAGAAACCTTCTTTCTCTTTGTTATCGGGGGATATTTCCTTTGGCCCTATAGTCTTCATAGGGATGCGAAATATCTTTTCTCAGGTCCACAGAAATAAGGCTAGCAAAGAGATCCACGAAACAGAGATGTAACTCTGTGAGATGAATTCACAGAACACTAAGCAGTTTCTCAGAAAGCTTCTTTCCAGATTTCATCTGAGGATATTTCCTTTTTCACCATAGCCCTCTATGGGCTTCCAAATATCACTTTGCCAATTCCACAAGAACTGTCTTAGCGAAAGGCTTCTTGAGGGGAAAGCTGTAACTCTGTGAGATGATTTCACAGAACACAAAGAAGTTTCTCAGAAAGCTTCTTTCTCTTTGTTATCGGAGGATATTTCCATTGGCCCTATAGTCTTCAAAGGGATCCGAAATATCTGTTCTCAGATTCCACAGAAATAAGGCTAGCAAAGAGATCCACGAAATACAGATATAACGCTGTGAGATGA
Source organism: Macaca nemestrina (assembly GCF_043159975.1). NCBI lineage: Eukaryota > Metazoa > Chordata > Mammalia > Primates > Cercopithecidae > Macaca > Macaca nemestrina. The sequence continues at coordinate 93,391,934 of NC_092125.1, forward strand.
ATTCACAGAACACGAAGCAGTTTCTCAGAAAGCTTCTTTCCAGATTTCATCTGAGGATATTTCCTTTTTCACCATAGCCCTCGATGGGCTTCCAAATATCACTTTGCCAATTCCAGAAGAACTGTCTTAGCGAAAGGCTTCTTGAGGGGAAAGCTGTAACTCTGTGAGATGATTTCACAGAACAGAAAGAAGTTTCTCAGAAAGCTTCTTTCTCTTTTTTATCGCAGGATATTTCCTTTGGCCCTATAGTCTTCAAAGGGATCCGAAATATCTGTTCTCAGACTCCACAGAAATAAGGCTAGCAAAGAGATCCACGAAATACAGATGTAACTCTGTGAGATGAATTTACAGAACACTAAGCAGTTTCTCAGAAAGCTTCTTTCCAGATTTCATCTGAGGATATTTCCTTTTTCACCATAGCCCTCTATGGGCTTCCAAATATCACTTTGCCAATTCCACAAGAACTGTCTTAGGGAAAGGCTTCTTGAGGGTAAAGCTGTAACTCTGTGAGATGATTTCACAGAACACAAAGAAGTTTCTCAGAAAGCTTCTTTCTCTTTGTTATCAGAGGATATTTCCTTTCGCCCTATAGTCTTCAAAGGGATCCGAACTATCTGTTCTCAGACTCCACAGAAATAAGGCTACCAAAGAGATCCACGAAATACAGATGTAACGCTGTGAGATGAATTCACAGAACACTGAGCAGTTTCTCAGAAAGCTTCTTTCCAGATTTCATCTGAGGATATTTCCTTTTTCACCATAGCCCTCTATGGGCTTCCAAATATCACTTTGCCAATTCCACAAGAACTGTCTTAGCGAAAGGCTTCTTGAGGGCAAAGCTGTAACTCTGTGAGATGATTTCACAGAACCCTAAGCAGTTTCTCAGAAAGCTTCTTTCCAGATTTCATCTGAGGATATTTCCTTTTTCACCATAGCCCTCTATGGGCTTCCATATATCTCTTTGCCAATTCCACAAGAACTGTCTTAGCGAAAGGCTTCTTGAGGGGAAAGCTGTAACTCTGTGAGATGATTTCACAGAACACAAAGAAGTTTCTCAGAAAGCTTCTTTCTCTTTGTTATCGGAGGATATTTCCTTTGGCCCTATAGTCTTCATAGGGATGCGAAATACCTTTTCTCAGATTCCACAGAAATAATGCTAGCAAAGAGATCCACGAAATACACATGTAACTCTGTGAGATGAATTCACAGAACACTAAGCAGTTTCTCAGAAAGCTTCTTTCCAGATTTCATCTGAGGATATTTCCTTTTTCACCATAGCCCTCTATGGGCTTCCATATATCACTTTGCCAATTCCACAAGAACTGTCTTAGCGAAAGGCTTCTTGAGGGGAAAGCTGTAACTCTGTGAGATGATTTCACAGAACACAAAGAAGTTTCTCAGAAAGCTTCTTTCTCTTTGTTATCAGAGGATATTTCCTTTGGCCCTATAGTCTTCAAAGGGATCCGAAATATCTGTTCTCAGATTCCACAGAAATAAGGCTAGCAAAGAGATCCACGAAATACAGATGTAACTCTGTGAGATGAATTCACAGAACACTAAGCAGTTTCTCAGAAAGCTTCTTTCCAGATTTCATCTGAGGATATTTCCTTTTTCACCATAACCCTCTATGGGCTTCCAAATATCACTTTGCCAATTCCACAAGAACTGTCTTAGCGAAAGGATTCTTGAGGGGAAAGCTGTAACTCTGTGAGATGATTTCACAGAACACAAAGAAGTTTCTCAGAAAGCTTCTTTCTCTTTGTTATCAGAGGATATTTCCTTTGGCCCTATAGTCTTCAAAGGGATCCGAAATATCTGTTCTCAGATTCCACAGAAATAAGGCTACCAAAGAGATCCACGGAATACAGATGTAACGCTGTGAGATGAATTAACAGAACACTGAGCAGTTTCTCAGAAAGCTTCTTTCCAGATTTCATCTGAGGATATTTCCTTTTTCACCATAGCCCTCTATGGGCTTCCAAATATCACTTTGCCAATTCCACAAGAACTGTCTTAGCGAAAGGCTTCTTGAGGGGAAAGCTGTAACTCTCTGAGATGATTTCACGGAACCCTAAGCAGTTTCTCAGAAAGCTTCTTTCCAGATTTCATCTGAGGATATTTCCTTTTTCACCATAGCCCTCTATGGGCTTCCATATATCTCTTTGCCAATTCCACAAGAACTGTCTTAGCGAAAGGCTTCTTGAGGGGAAAGCTGTAACTCTGTGAGATGATTTCACAGAACACAAAGAAGTTTCTCAGAAACCTTCTTTCTCTTTGTTATCGGAGGATATTTCCTTTGGCCCTATAGTCTTCATAGGGATGCGAAATATCTTTTCTCAGGTCCACAGAAATAAGGCTAGCAAAGAGATCCACGAAACAGAGATGTAACTCTGTGAGATGAATTCACAGAACACTAAGCAGTTTCTCAGAAAGCTTCTTTCCAGATTTCATCTGAGGATATTTCCTTTTTCACCATAGCCCTCTATGGGCTTCCAAATATCACTTTGCCAATTCCACAAGAACTGTCTTAGCGAAAGGCTTCTTGAGGGGAAAGCTGTAACTCTGTGAGATGATTTCACAGAACACAAAGAAGTTTCTCAGAAAGCTTCTTTCTCTTTGTTATCGGAGGATATTTCCATTGGCCCTATAGTCTTCAAAGGGATCCGAAATATCTGTTCTCAGATTCCACAGAAATAAGGCTAGCAAAGAGATCCACGAAATACAGATATAACGCTGTGAGATGAATTCACAGAACACGAAGCAGTTTCTCAGAAAGCTTCTTTCCAGATTTCATCTGAGGATATTTCCTTTTTCACCATAGCCCTCGATGGGCTTCCAAATATCACTTTGCCAATTCCAGAAGAACTGTCTTAGCGAAAGGCTTCTTGAGGGGAAAGCTGTAACTCTGTGAGATGATTTCACAGAACAGAAAGAAGTTTCTCAGAAAGCTTCTTTCTCTTTTTTATCGCAGGATATTTCCTTTGGCCCTATAGTCTTCAAAGGGATCCGAAATATCTGTTCTCAGACTCCACAGAAATAAGGCTAGCAAAGAGATCCACGAAATACAGATGTAACTCTGTGAGATGAATTTACAGAACACTAAGCAGTTTCTCAGAAAGCTTCTTTCCAGATTTCATCTGAGGATATTTCCTTTTTCACCATAGCCCTCTATGGGCTTCCAAATATCACTTTGCCAATTCCACAAGAACTGTCTTAGGGAAAGGCTTCTTGAGGGTAAAGCTGTAACTCTGTGAGATGATTTCACAGAACACAAAGAAGTTTCTCAGAAAGCTTCTTTCTCTTTGTTATCAGAGGATATTTCCTTTCGCCCTATAGTCTTCAAAGGGATCCGAACTATCTGTTCTCAGACTCCACAGAAATAAGGCTACCAAAGAGATCCACGAAATACAGATGTAACGCTGTGAGATGAATTCACAGAACACTGAGCAGTTTCTCAGAAAGCTTCTTTCCAGATTTCATCTGAGGATATTTCCTTTTTCACCATAGCCCTCTATGGGCTTCCAAATATCACTTTGCCAATTCCACAAGAACTGTCTTAGCGAAAGGCTTCTTGAGGGCAAAGCTGTAACTCTGTGAGATGATTTCACAGAACCCTAAGCAGTTTCTCAGAAAGCTTCTTTCCAGATTTCATCTGAGGATATTTCCTTTTTCACCATAGCCCTCTATGGGCTTCCATATATCTCTTTGCCAATTCCACAAGAACTGTCTTAGCGAAAGGCTTCTTGAGGGGAAAGCTGTAACTCTGTGAGATGATTTCACAGAACACAAAGAAGTTTCTCAGAAAGCTTCTTTCTCTTTGTTATCGGAGGATATTTCCTTTGGCCCTATAGTCTTCATAGGGATGCGAAATACCTTTTCTCAGATTCCACAGAAATAATGCTAGCAAAGAGATCCACGAAATACACATGTAACTCTGTGAGATGAATTCACAGAACACTAAGCAGTTTCTCAGAAAGCTTCTTTCCAGATTTCATCTGAGGATATTTCCTTTTTCACCATAGCCCTCTATGGGCTTCCATATATCACTTTGCCAATTCCACAAGAACTGTCTTAGCGAAAGGCTTCTTGAGGGGAAAGCTGTAACTCTGTGAGATGATTTCACAGAACACAAAGAAGTTTCTCAGAAAGCTTCTTTCTCTTTGTTATCGGAGGATATTTCCTTTGGCCCTATAGTCTTCAGAGGGATCCGAAATATCTTTTCTCAGATTCCAGAGAAATAAGGCTAGCAAAGAGATCCACGAAATACACATGTAACTCTGTGAGATGAATTCACAGAACACTAAGCAGTTTCTCAGAAAGCTTCTTTCCAGATTTCATCTGAGGATATTTCCTTTTTCACCATAGCCCTCTATGGGCTTCCAAATATCACTTTGCCAATTCCACAAGAACTGTCTTAGCGAAAGGCTTCTTGAGGGGAAAGCTGTAACTCTGTGAGATGATTTCACAGAACACAAAGAAGTTTCTCAGAAAGCTTCTTTCTCTTTGTTATCGGAGGATATTTCCTTTGGCCCTATAGTCTTCAAATGGATCCGAAATCTCTGTTCTCAGATTCCACAGAAATAAGGCTAGCAAAGAGATCCACGAAATACAGATGTAACTCTGTGAGATGAATTCACAGAACACTAAGCAGTTTCTCAGACAGCTTCTTTCCAGATTTCATCTGAGGATATTTCCTTTTTCACCATAGCCCTCTATGGGCTTCCAAATATCACTTTGCCAATTCCACAAGAACTGTCTTAGCGAAAGGCTTCTTGAGGGGAAAGCTGTAACTCTGTGAGATGATTTCACAGAACAGAAAGAAGTTTCTCAGAAAGCTTTTTTCTCTTTGTTATCGCAGGATATTTCCTTTGGCCCTATAGTCTTCAAAGGGATCCGAAATATCTGTTCTCAGATTCCACAGAAATAAGGCTAGCAAAGAGATCCACGAAATACAGATGTAACTCTGTGAGATGAATTCACAGAACACTAAGCAGTTTCTCAGAAAGCTTCTTTCCAGATTTCATCTGAGGATATTTCCTTTTTCACCATAGCCCTCTATGGGCTTCCAAATATCACTTTGCCAATTCCACAAGAACTGTCTTAGCTAAAGGCTTCTTGAGGGGAAAGCTGTAACTCTGTGAGATGATTTCACAGAACAAAAAGAAGTTTCTCAGAAAGCTTCTTTCTCTTTGTTATCGGAGGATATTTCCTTTCGCCCTATAGTCTTCAAAGGGATCCGAAATATCTGTTCTCAGACTCCACAGAAATAAGGCTAGCAAAGAGATCCACGAAATACAGATGTAACGCTGTGAGATGAATTCACAGAACACTGAGCAGTTTCTCAGAAAGCTTCTTTCCAGATTTCATCTGAGGATATTTCCTTTTTCACCATAGCCCTCTATGGGCTTCCAAATATCACTTTGCCAATTCCACAAGAACTGTCTTAGCGAAAGGCTTCTTGAGGGGAAAGCTGTAACTCTGTGAGATGATTTCACAGAACACTAAGCAGTTTCTCAGAAAGCTTCTTTCCAGATTTCATATGAGGATATTTCCTATTTCACCATAGCCCTCTATGGGCTTCCATATATCTCTTTGCCAATTCCACAAGAACTGTCTTAGCGAAAGGCTTCTTGAGGGGAAAGCTGTATCTCTGTGAGATGATTTCACAGAACACAAAGAAGTTTCTCAGAAAGCTTCTTTCTCTTTGTTATAGGAGGATATTTCCTTTGGCCCTATAGTCTTCATAGGGATGCGAAATATCTTTTCTCAGATTCCACAGAAATAAGGCTAGCAAAGAGATCCACGAAATACAGATGTAACTCTGTGAGATGAATTCACAGAACACTAAGCAGTTTCTCAGAAAGCTTCTTTCCAGATTTCATCTGAGGATATTTCCTTTTTCACCATAGACCTCTATGGGCTTCCAAATATCACTTTGCCAATTCCACAAGAACTGTCTTAGCGAAAGGCTTCTTGAGGGGAAAGCTGTAACTCTGTGAGATGATTTCACAGAACACAAAGAAGTTTCTCAGAAATCTTCTTTCTCTTTGTTATCGGAGGATATTTCCTTTGGCCCTATAGTCTTCAAAGGGATCCGAAATATCTGTTCTCAGATTCCACAGAAATAAGGCTAGCAAAGAGATCCACGAAATACAGATGTAACCCTGTGAGATGAATTCACAGAACACGAAGCAGTTTCTCAGAAAGCTTCTTTCCAGATTTCATCTGAGGATATTTCCTTTTTCACCCTAGCCCTCGATGGGCTTCCAAATATCACTTTGCCAATTCCACAAGAACTGTCTTAGCGAAAGGCTTCTTGAGGGGAAAGCTGCAACTCTGTGAGATGATTTCACAGAACACTAAGCAGTTTCTCAGAAAGCTTCTTTCCAGATTTCATCTGAGGATATTTCCTTTTTCACCATAGCTCTCTATGGGCTTCCAAATATCTCTTTGCCAATTCCACAAGAACTGTCTTAGCGAAAGGCTTCTTGAGGGGAAGCTGTAACTCTGTGAGATGATTTCACAGAACACAAAGAAGTTTCTCAGAAAGCTTCTTTCTCTTTGTTATCGGAGGATATTTCCTTTGGCCCTATAGTCTTCATAGGGATGCGAAATATCTTTTCTCAGATTCCACAGAAATAAGGCTAGCAAAGAGATCCACGAAATACAGATGTATCTCTGTGAGATGAATTCACAGAACACTAAGCAGTTTCTCAGAAAGCTTCTTTCCAGATTTCATCTGAGGATATTTCCTTTTTCACCATAGCCCTCTATGGGCTTCCAAATATCACTTTGCCAATTCCACAAGAACTGTCTTAGCGAAAGGCTTCTTGAGGGGAAAGCTGTAACTCTGTGAGATGATTTCACAGAACACAAAGAAGTTTCTCAGAAAGCTTCTTTCTCTTTGTTATCGCAGGATATTTCCTTTGGCCCTATAGTTTTCAAAGGGATCCGAAATATCTGTTCTCAGATTCCACAGAAATAAGGCTAGCAAAGAGATCCACGAAATACAGATGTAACTCTGTGAGATGAATTCACAGAACACTAAGCAGTTTCTCAGAAAGATTCTTTCCAGATTTCATCTGGGGATATTTCCTTTTTCACCATAGCCCTCTATGGGCTTCCAAATATCACTTTGCCAATTCCACAAGAACTGTCTTAGCGCAAGGTTTCTTGAGGGGAAAGCTGTAACTCTGTGAGATGATTTCACAGAACACAAAGAAGTTTCTCAGAAAGCTTCTTTCTCTTTGTTATCGGAGGATATTTCCTTTGGCCCTATAGTCTTCAAAGGGATCCGAAATATCTGTTCTCAGATTACACAGAAATAAGGCTAGCAAAGAGATTCACGAAATACAGATGTATCTCTGTGAGATGAATTCACAGAACACTAAGCAGTTTCTCAGAAAGCTTCTTTCCAGATTTGATCTGAGGATATTTCCTTTTTCACCATAGCCCTCTATGGGCTTCCAAATATCTCTTTGCCAATTACACAAGAACTGTCGTAGCGAAAGGCTTCTTGAGGGGAAAGCTGTAACTCTGTGAGATGATTTCACAGAACACAAAGAAGTTTCTCAGAAAGCTTCTTTCTCTTTGTTATCGGAGGATATTTCCTTTGGCCCTATAGTCTTCAAAGGGATCCGAAATATCTGTTCCGGGATTCCACAGAAATAAGGCTAGCAAAGAGATCCACGAAATACAGATGTAACTCTGTGAGATGAATTCACAGAACACTAAGCAGTTTCTCAGAAAGCTTCTTTCCAGATTTCATCTGGGTAATTTCCTTTTTCACCATAGCCCTCTATGGGCTTCCAAATATCACTTTGCCAATTCCACAAGAACTGTCTTAGCGCAAGGCTTCTTGAGGGGAAAGCTGTAACTCTGTGAGATGATTTCACAGAACACAAAGAAGTTTCTCAGAAAGCTTCTTTCTCTTTGTTATCGGAGGATATTTCCTTTGGCCCTATAGTCTTCAAATGGATCCGAAATATCTGTAATCAGATTCCACAGAAATAAGGCTAGCAAAGAGATCCATGAAATACAGATGTAACTCTGTGAGATGAATTCACAGAACACTAAGCAGTTTCTCAGAAAGCTTCTTTCCAGATTTCATCTGAGGATATTTCCTTTTTCACCATAGCCCTCTATGGGCTTCCAAATATCACTTTGCCAATTCCACAAGAACTGTCTTAGCGAAAGGCTTCTTGAGGGGAAAGCTGTAACTCTGTGAAATGATTTCACAGAACAGAAAGAAGTTTCTCAGAAAGCTTCTTTCTCTTTGTTGTCGGAGGATATTTCCTTTGGCCCTATTGTCTTCAAAGGGATCCGAAATATCTGTTCTCAGACTCCACAGAAATAAGGCTAGCAAAGAGATCCACGAAATACAGATGTAACGCTGTGAGATGAATTCACAGAACACTGAGCAGTTTCTCAGAAAGCTTCTTTCCAGATTTCATCTGAGGATATTTCCTTTTTCACCATAGCCCTCTATGGGCTTCCAAATATCACTTTGCCAATTCCACAAGAACTGTCTTAGCGAAAGGCTTCTTGAGGGGAAAGCTGTAACTCTGTGAGATGATTTCACAGAACACTAAGCAGTTTCTCAGAAAGCTTCTTTCCAGATTTCATATGAGGATATTTCCTATTTCACCATAGCCCTCTATGGGCTTCCATATATCTCTTTGCCAATTCCACAAGAACTGTCTTAGCGAAAGGCTTCTTGAGGGGAAAGCTGTATCTCTGTGAGATGATTTCACAGAACACAAAGAAGTTTCTCAGAAAGCTTCTTTCTCTTTGTTATCGGAGGATATTTCCTTTGGCCCTATAGTCTTCATAGGGATGCGAAATATCTTTTCTCAGATTCCACAGAAATAAGGCTAGCAAAGAGATCCACGAAATACAGATGTAACTCTGTGAGATGAATTCACAGAACACTAAGCAGTTTCTCAGAAAGCTTCTTTCCAGATTTCATCTGAGGATATTTCCTTTTTCACTGTAGCCCTCTATGGGCTTCAAATATCACTTTGCCAATTCCACAAGAACTGTCTTAGCGAAAGGCTTCTAGAGGGGAAAGCTGTAACTCTGTGAGATGATTTCACAGAACACAAAGAAGTTTCTCAGAAAGCTTCTTTCTCTTTGTTATCGGAGGATATTTCCTTTGGCCCTATAGACTTCAAAGGGATCCCGAAATAACTGTTCTCAGATTCCACAGAAATAAGGCTAGCAAAGAGATCCACGAAATACAGATGTAACGCTGTGAGATGAATTCACAGAACACGAAGCAGTTTCTCAGAAAGCTTCTTTCCAGATTTCATCTGAGGATATTTCCTTTTTCACCCTAGCCCTCGATGGGCTTCCAAATATCACTTTGCCAATTCCACAAGAACTGTCTTAGCGAAAGGCTTCTTGAGGGGAAAGCTGTAACTCTGTGAGATGATTTCACAGAACACAAAGAAGTTTCTCAGAAAGCTTCTTTCTCTTTGTTATCGGAGGATATTTCCTTTGGCCCTATAGTCTTCATAGGAATCCGAAATATCTTTTCTCAGATTCCACAGAAATAAGGCTAGCAAAGAGATCCACGAAATACACATGTAACTCTGTGAGATGAATTCACATAACACTAAGCAGTTTCTCAGAAAGCTTCTTTCCAGATTTCATCAGAGGATATTTCCTTTTTCACCATAGCCCTCTATGGGCTTCCAAATATCACTTTGCCAATTCCACAAGAACTGTCTTAGCGAAAGGCTTCTTGAGGGGAAAGCTGTAACTCTGTGAGATGATTTCACAGAACAGAAAGAAGTTTCTCAGAAAGCTTCTTTCCCTTTGTTATCGGAGGATATTTCCTTTGGCCCTATAGTCTTCAAAGGGATCCGAAATATCTGTTCCGGGATTCCACAGAAATAAGGCTAGCAAAGAGATCCACGAAATACAGATGTAACTCTGTGAGATGAATTCACAGAACACTAAGCAGTTTCTCAGAAAGCTTCTTTCCAGATTTCATCTGGGGATATTTCCTTTTTCACCATAGCCCTCTATGGGCTTCCAAATATCACTTTGCCAATTCCACAAGAACTGTCTTAGCGCAAGGCTTCTTGAGGGGAAAGCTGTAACTCTGTGAGCTGATTTCACAGAACACAAAGAAGTTTCTCAGAAAGCTTCTTTCTCTTTGTTATCGGAGGATATTTCCTTTGGCCCTATAGTCTTCAAAGGGATCCGAAATATCTGTTCTCAGATTACACAGAAATAAGGCTAGCAAAGAGATTCACGAAATACAGATGTAACTCTGTGAGATGAATTCACAGAACACTAAGCAGTTTCTCAGAAAACTTCTTTCCAGATTTCATCTGAGGATATTTCCTTTTTCACCATAACCCTCTATGGGCTTCCAAATATCTCTTTGCCAATTACACAAGAACTGTCCTAGCGAAAGGCTTCTTGAGGGGAAAGCTGTAACTCTGTGAGATGATTTCAAAGAACACAAAGAAGTTTCTCAGAAAGCTTCTTTCTCTTTCTAATCGGAGGATATTTCCTTTGGCCCTATAGTCTTCAAAGGGATCCGAAATATCTGTTCACAGATTACACAGAAATAAGGCTAGCAAAGAGATTCACGAAATACAGATGTATCTCTGTGAGATGAATTCACAGAACACTAAGCAGTTTCTCAGAAAGCTTCTTTCCAGATTTGATCTGAGGATATTTCCTTTTTCACCATAGCCCTCTATGGGCTTCCAAATATCTCTTTGCCAATTACACAAGAACTGTCTTAGCGAAAGGCTTCTTGAGGGGAAAGCTGTAACTCTGTGAGATGATTTCACAGAACACAAAGAAGTTTCTCAGAAAGCTTCTTTCTCTTTGTTATCGGAGGATATTTCCTTTGGCCCTATAGTCTTCAAAGGGATCCGAAATTTCTGTTCTCAGATTCCACAGAAATAAGGCTAGCAAAGAGATCCACGAAATACAGATGTAACTCTGTGAGATGAATTCACAGAACACTAAGCAGTTTCTCAGAAAGCTTCATTCCAGATTTCATCTAAGGATATTTCCTTTTTCACCGTAGCCCTCTATGGGCTTCCAAATATCCCATTGCCAATTCCACAAGAACTGTCTTAGCGAAAGGCTTCTTGAGGGGAAAGCTGTAACTCTGTGAGATGATTTCACGGAACACAAAGAAGTTTCTCAGAAAGCTTCTTTCTCTTTGTTATCGCAGGATATTTCCTTTGGCCCTACAGTCTTCAAAGGGATCCGAAATATCTGTTCTCAGATTCCACAGAAATAAGGCTAGCAAAGAGATCCACGAAATACAGATGTAACTCTGTGAGATGAATTCACAGAACACTAAGCAGTTTCTCAGAAAGCTTCTTTCCAGATTTCATCTGAGGATATTTCCTTTTTCACCATAGCCCTCTATGGGCTTCCAAATATCACTTTGCCAATTCCACAAGAACTGTCTTAGCGAAAGGCTTCTTGAGGGGAAAGCTGTAACTCTGTGAGATGATTTCACAGAACACAAAGAAGTTTCTCAGAAAGCTTCTTTCTCTTTGTTATCGCAGGATATTTCCTTTGGCCCTATAGTTTTCAAAGGGATCCGAAATATCTGTTCTCAGATTCCACAGAAATAAGGCTAGCAAAGAGATCCACGAAATACAGATGTAACTCTGTGAGATGAATTCACAGAACACTAAGCAGTTTCTCAGAAAGATTCTTTCCAGATTTCATCTGGGGATATTTCCTTTTTCACCATAGCCCTCTATGGGCTTCCAAATATCACTTTGCCAATTCCACAAGAACTGTCTTAGCGCAAGGTTTCTTGAGGGGAAAGCTGTAACTCTGTGAGATGATTTCACAGAACACAAAGAAGTTTCTCAGAAAGCTTCTTTCTCTTTGTTATCGGAGGATATTTCCTTTGGCCCTATAGTCTTCAAAGGGATCCGAAATATCTGTTCTCAGATTACACAGAAATAAGGCTAGCAAAGAGATTCACGAAATACAGATGTATCTCTGTGAGATGAATTCACAGAACACTAAGCAGTTTCTCAGAAAGCTTCTTTCCAGATTTGATCTGAGGATATTTCCTTTTTCACCATAGCCCTCTATGGGCTTCCAAATATCTCTTTGCCAATTACACAAGAACTGTCGTAGCGAAAGGCTTCTTGAGGGGAAAGCTGTAACTCTGTGAGATGATTTCACAGAACACAAAGAAGTTTCTCAGAAAGCTTCTTTCTCTTTGTTATCGGAGGATATTTCCTTTGGCCCTATAGTCTTCAAAGGGATCCGAAATATCTGTTCCGGGATTCCACAGAAATAAGGCTAGCAAAGAGATCCACGAAATACAGATGTAACTCTGTGAGATGAATTCACAGAACACTAAGCAGTTTCTCAGAAAGCTTCTTTCCAGATTTCATCTGGGTAATTTCCTTTTTCACCATAGCCCTCTATGGGCTTCCAAATATCACTTTGCCAATTCCACAAGAACTGTCTTAGCGCAAGGCTTCTTGAGGGGAAAGCTGTAACTCTGTGAGATGATTTCACAGAACACAAAGAAGTTTCTCAGAAAGCTTCTTTCTCTTTGTTATCGGAGGATATTTCCTTTGGCCCTATAGTCTTCAAATGGATCCGAAATATCTGTAATCAGATTCCACAGAAATAAGGCTAGCAAAGAGATCCATGAAATACAGATGTAACTCTGTGAGATGAATTCACAGAACACTAAGCAGTTTCTCAGAAAGCTTCTTTCCAGATTTCATCTGAGGATATTTCCTTTTTCACCATAGCCCTCTATGGGCTTCCAAATATCACTTTGCCAATTCCACAAGAACTGTCTTAGCGAAAGGCTTCTTGAGGGGAAAGCTGTATCTCTGTGAGATGATTTCACAGAACACTAAGCAGTTTCTCAGAAAGCTTCTTTCCAGATTTCATATGAGGATATTTCCTATTTCACCATAGCCCTCTATGGGCTTCCATATATCTCTTTGCCAATTCCACAAGAACTGTCTTAGCGAAAGGCTTCTTGAGGGGAAAGCTGTATCTCTGTGAGATGATTTCACAGAACACAAAGAAGTTTCTCAGAAAGCTTCTTTCTCTTTGTTATCGGAGGATATTTCCTTTGGCCCTATAGTCTTCATAGGGATGCGAAATATCTTTTCTCAGATTCCACAGAAATAAGGCTAGCAAAGAGATCCACGAAATACAGATGTAACTCTGTGAGATGAATTCACAGAACACTAAGCAGTTTCTCAGAAAGCTTCTTTCCAGATTTCATCTGAGGATATTTCCTTTTTCACTGTAGCCCTCTATGGGCTTCAAATATCACTTTGCCAATTCCACAAGAACTGTCTTAGCGAAAGGCTTCTAGAGGGGAAAGCTGTAACTCTGTGAGATGATTTCACAGAACACAAAGAAGTTTCTCAGAAAGCTTCTTTCTCTTTGTTATCGGAGGATATTTCCTTTGGCCCTATAGACTTCAAAGGGATCCCGAAATAACTGTTCTCAGATTCCACAGAAATAAGGCTAGCAAAGAGATCCACGAAATACAGATGTAACGCTGTGAGATGAATTCACAGAACACGAAGCAGTTTCTCAGAAAGCTTCTTTCCAGATTTCATCTGAGGATATTTCCTTTTTCACCCTAGCCCTCGATGGGCTTCCAAATATCACTTTGCCAATTCCACAAGAACTGTCTTAGCGAAAGGCTTCTTGAGGGGAAAGCTGTAACTCTGTGAGATGATTTCACAGAACACAAAGAAGTTTCTCAGAAAGCTTCTTTCTCTTTGTTATCGGAGGATATTTCCTTTGGCCCTATAGTCTTCATAGGAATCCGAAATATCTTTTCTCAGATTCCACAGAAATAAGGCTAGCAAAGAGATCCACGAAATACACATGTAACTCTGTGAGATGAATTCACATAACACTAAGCAGTTTCTCAGAAAGCTTCTTTCCAGATTTCATCAGAGGATATTTCCTTTTTCACCATAGCCCTCTATGGGCTTCCAAATATCACTTTGCCAATTCCACAAGAACTGTCTTAGCGAAAGGCTTCTTGAGGGGAAAGCTGTAACTCTGTGAGATGATTTCACAGAACAGAAAGAAGTTTCTCAGAAAGCTTCTTTCCCTTTGTTATCGGAGGATATTTCCTTTGGCCCTATAGTCTTCAAAGGGATCCGAAATATCTGTTCCGGGATTCCACAGAAATAAGGCTAGCAAAGAGATCCACGAAATACAGATGTAACTCTGTGAGATGAATTCACAGAACACTAAGCAGTTTCTCAGAAAGCTTCTTTCCAGATTTCATCTGGGGATATTTCCTTTTTCACCATAGCCCTCTATGGGCTTCCAAATATCACTTTGCCAATTCCACAAGAACTGTCTTAGCGCAAGGCTTCTTGAGGGGAAAGCTGTAACTCTGTGAGCTGATTTCACAGAACACAAAGAAGTTTCTCAGAAAGCTTCTTTCTCTTTGTTATCGGAGGATATTTCCTTTGGCCCTATAGTCTTCAAAGGGATCCGAAATATCTGTTCTCAGATTACACAGAAATAAGGCTAGCAAAGAGATTCACGAAATACAGATGTAACTCTGTGAGATGAATTCACAGAACACTAAGCAGTTTCTCAGAAAACTTCTTTCCAGATTTCATCTGAGGATATTTCCTTTTTCACCATAACCCTCTATGGGCTTCCAAATATCTCTTTGCCAATTACACAAGAACTGTCCTAGCGAAAGGCTTCTTGAGGGGAAAGCTGTAACTCTGTGAGATGATTTCAAAGAACACAAAGAAGTTTCTCAGAAAGCTTCTTTCTCTTTCTAATCGGAGGATATTTCCTTTGGCCCTATAGTCTTCAAAGGGATCCGAAATATCTGTTCACAGATTACACAGAAATAAGGCTAGCAAAGAGATTCACGAAATACAGATGTATCTCTGTGAGATGAATTCACAGAACACTAAGCAGTTTCTCAGAAAGCTTCTTTCCAGATTTGATCTGAGGATATTTCCTTTTTCACCATAGCCCTCTATGGGCTTCCAAATATCTCTTTGCCAATTACACAAGAACTGTCTTAGCGAAAGGCTTCTTGAGGGGAAAGCTGTAACTCTGTGAGATGATTTCACAGAACACAAAGAAGTTTCTCAGAAAGCTTCTTTCTCTTTGTTATCGGAGGATATTTCCTTTGGCCCTATAGTCTTCAAAGGGATCCGAAATTTCTGTTCTCAGATTCCACAGAAATAAGGCTAGCAAAGAGATCCACGAAATACAGATGTAACTCTGTGAGATGAATTCACAGAACACTAAGCAGTTTCTCAGAAAGCTTCATTCCAGATTTCATCTAAGGATATTTCCTTTTTCACCGTAGCCCTCTATGGGCTTCCAAATATCCCATTGCCAATTCCACAAGAACTGTCTTAGCGAAAGGCTTCTTGAGGGGAAAGCTGTAACTCTGTGAGATGATTTCACGGAACACAAAGAAGTTTCTCAGAAAGCTTCTTTCTCTTTGTTATCGCAGGATATTTCCTTTGGCCCTACAGTCTTCAAAGGGATCCGAAATATCTGTTCTCAGATTCCACAGAAATAAGGCTAGCAAAGAGATCCACGAAATACAGATGTAACTCTGTGAGATGAATTCACAGAACACTAAGCAGTTTCTCAGAAAGCTTCTTTCCAGATTTCATCTGAGGATATTTCCTTTTTCACCATAGCCCTCTATGGGCTTCCAAATATCACTTTGCCAATTCCACAAGAACTGTCTTAGCGAAAGGCTTCTTGAGGGGAAAGCTGTAACTCTGTGAGATGATTTCACAGAACACAAAGAAGTTTCTCAGAAATCTTCTTTCTCTTTGTTATCGGAGGATATTTCCTTTGGCCCTATAGTCTTCAAAGGGATCCGAAATATCTGTTCTCAGATTCCACAGAAATAAGGCTAGCAAAGAGATCCAAGAAATACAGATGTAACGCTGTGAGATGAATTCAAAGAACACGAAGCAGTTTCTCAGAAAGCTTCTTTCCAGATTTCATCTGAGGATATTTCCTTTTTCACCCTATCCCTCGATGGGCTTCCAAATATCACTTTGCCAATTCCACAAGAACTGTCTTAGCGAAAGGCTTCTTGAGGGGAAAGCTGTAACTCTGTGAGATGAATGCACATAACACTAAGCAGTTTCTCAGAAAGCTTCTTTCCAGATTTCATCTGAGGATATTTCCTTTTTCAGCATAGCCCTCTATGGGCTTCCAAATATCACTTTGCCAATTCCACAAGAACTGTCTTAGCGAAAGGCTTCTTGAGGGGAAAGCTGTAACTCTGTGAGATGATTTCACAGAACAGAAAGAAGTTTCTCAGAAAGCTTCTTTCTCTTTGTTATCGCAGGATATTTCCTTTGGCCCTATAGTCTTCAAAGGGATCCGAAATATCTGTTCCGGGATTCCACAGAAATAAGGCTAGCAAAGAGATCCACGAAATACAGATGTAACTCTGTGAGATGGATTAACAGAACACTAAGCAGTTTCTCAGAAAGCTTCTTTCCAGATTTCATCTGGGGATATTTCCTTTTTCACCGTAGCCCTCTATGGGCTTCCAAATATCACTTTGCCAATTCCACAAGAACTGTCTTAGCGCAAGGTTTCTTGAGGGGAAAGCTGTAACTCTGTTAGATGATTTCACAGAACACAAAGAAGTTTCTCAGAAAGCTTCTTTCTCTTTGTTATCGGAGGATATTTCCTTTGGCCCTATAGTCTTCAAATGGATCCGAAATATCTGTTCTCAGATTCCACAGAAATAAGGCTAGCAAAGAGATCCACGAAATACAGATGTAACTCTGTGAGATGAATTCACAGAACACTAAGCAGTTTCTCAGAAAGCTTCTTTCCAGATTTCATCTGAGGATATTTCCTTTTTCACCATAGCCCTCCATGGGCTTCCAAATATCACTTTGCCAATTCCACAAGAACTGTCTTAGCGAAAGGCTTCTTGAGGGGAAAGCTGTAACTCTGTGAGATGATTTCACAGAACAGAAAGAAGTTTCTCAGAAAGCTTCTTTCTCTTTGTTATCGGAGGATATTTCCTTTGGCCCTATAGTCTTCAAAGGGATCCGAAATATCTGTTCTCAGATTCCAAAGAAATAAGGCTAGCAAAGAGATCCACGAAATACAGATGTAACTCTGTGAGATGAATTCACAGAACACTAAGCAGTTTCTCAGAAAGCTTCTTTCCAGATTTCATCTGAGGATATTTCCTTTTTCACCATAGCCCTCTATGGGCTTCCAAATATCACTTTGCCAATTCCACAAGAACTGTCTTAGCGAAAGGCTTCTTGAGGGGAAAGCTGTAACTCTGTGAGATGATTTCACAGAACAAAAAGAAGTTTCTCAGAAAGCTTCTTTCTCTTTGTTATCGGAGGATATTTCCTTTCGCCCTATAGTCTTCAAAGGGATCCGAAATATCTGTTCTCAGACTCCACAGAAATAAGGCTAGCAAAGAGATCCACGAAATACAGATGTAACGCTGTGAGATGAATTCACAGAACACTGAGCAGTTTCTCAGAAAGCTTCTTTCCAGATTTCATCTGAGGATATTTCCTTTTTCACCATAGCCCTCTATGGGCTTCCAAATATCACTTTGCCAATTCCACAAGAACTGTCTTAGCGAAAGGCTTCTTGAGGGGAAAGCTGTAACTCTGTGAGATGATTTCACAGAACACTAAGCAGTTTCTCAGAAAGCTTCTTTCCAGATTTCATCTGAGGATATTTCCTTTTTCACCATAGCCCTCTATGGGCTTCCAAATATCACTTTGCCAATTCCACAAGAACTGTCTTAGCGAAAGGCTTCTTGAGGGGAAAGCTGTAACTCTGTGAGATGATTTCACAGAACAGAAAGAAGTTTCTCAGAAAGCTTCTTTCTCTTTGTTATCGCAGGATATTTCCTTTGGCCCTATAGTCTTCAAAGGGATCCGAAATATCTGTTCCGGGATTCCACAGAAATAAGGCTAGCAAAGAGATCCACGAAATACAGATGTAACTCTGTGAGATGAATTCACAGAACACTAAGCAGTTTCTCAGAAAGCTTCTTTCCAGATTTCATCTGGGGATATTTCCTTTTTCACCATAGCCCTCTATGGGCTTCCAAATATCACTTTGCCAATTCCACAAGAACTGTCTTAGCGCAAGGCTTCTTGAGGGGAAAGCTGTAACTCTGTGAGATGATTTCACAGAACACAAAGAAGTTTCTCAGAAAGCTTCTTTCTCTTTGTTATCGGAGGATATTTCCTTTGGCCCTATAGTCTTCAAAGGGATCCGAAATATCTGTTCTCAGATTACACAGAAATAAGGCTAGCAAAGAGATTCACGAAATACAGATGTAACTCTGTGAGATGAATTCACAGAACACTAAGCAGTTTCTCAGAAAGCTTCTTTCCAGATTTCATCTGAGGATATTTCCTTTTTCACCATAACCCTCTATGGGCTTCCACATATCTCTTTGCCAATTACACAAGAACTGTCCTAGCGAAAGGCTTCTTGAGGGGAAAGCTGTAACTCTGTGAGATGATTTCAAAGAACACAAAGAAGTTTCTCAGAAAGCTTCTTTCTCTTTCTAATCGGAGGATATTTCCTTTGGCCCTATAGTCTTCAAAGGTATCCGAAATATCTGTTCTCAGATTACACAGAAATAAGGCTAGCAAAGAGATTCACGAAATACAGATGTATCTCTGTGAGATGAATTCACAGAACACTAAGCAGTTTCTCAGAAAGCTTCTTTCCAGATTTGATCTGAGGATATTTCCTTTTTCACCATAGCCCTCTATGGGCTTCCAAATATCTCTTTGCCAATTACACAAGAACTGTCTTAGCGAAAGGCTTCTTGAGGGGAAAGCTGTAACTCTGTGAGATGATTTCACAGAACACAAAGAAGTTTCTCAGAAAGCTTCTTTCTCTTTGTTATCGGAGGATATTTCCTTTGGCCCTATAGTCTTCAAAGGGATCCGAAATTTCTGTTCTCAGATTCCACAGAAATAAGGCTAGCAAAGAGATCCACGAAATACAGATGTAACTCTGTGAGATGAATTCACAGAACACTAAGCAGTTTCTCAGAAAGCTTCATTCCAGATTTCATCTAAGGATATTTCCTTTTTCACCGTAGCCCTCTATGGGCTTCCAAATATCCCATTGCCAATTCCACAAGAACTGTCTTAGCGAAAGGCTTCTTGAGGGGAAAGCTGTAACTCTGTGAGATGATTTCACAGAACACAAAGAAGTTTCTCAGAAAGCTTCTTTCTCTTTGTTATCGCAGGATATTTCCTTTGGCCCTATAGTCTTCAAAGGGATCCGAAATATCTGTTCTCAGATTCCACAGAAATAAGGCTAGCAAAGAGATCCACGAAATACAGATGTAACTCTGTGAGATGAATTCACAGAACACTAAGCAGTTTCTCAGAAAGCTTCTTTCCAGATTTCATCTGAGGATATTTCCTTTTTCACCATAGCCCTCTATGGGCTTCCAAATATCACTTTGCCAATTCCACAAGAACTGTCTTAGCGAAAGGCTTCTTGAGGGGAAAGCTGTAACTCTGTGAGATGATTTCACAGAACACAAAGAAGTTTCTCAGAAATCTTCTTTCTCTTTGTTATCGGAGGATATTTCCTTTGGCCCTATAGTCTTCAAAGGGATCCGAAATATCTGTTCTCAGATTCCACAGAAATAAGGCTAGCAAAGAGATCCACGAAATACAGATGTAACGCTGTGAGATGAATTCACAGAACACGAAGCAGTTTCTCAGAAAGCTTCTTTCCAGATTTCATCTGAGGATATTTCCTTTTTCACCCTAGCCCTCGATGGGCTTCCAAATATCACTTTGCCAATTCCACAAGAACTGTCTTAGCGAAAGGCTTCTTGAGGGGAAAGCTGTAACTCTGTGAGATGAATTCACATAACACTAAGCAGTTTCTCAGAAAGCTTCTTTCCAGATTTCATCTGAGGATATTTCCTTTTTCACCATACCCCTCTATGGGCTTCCAAATATCACTTTGCCAATTCCACAAGAACTGTCTTAGCGAAAGGCTTCTTGAGGGGAAAGCTGTAACTCTGTGAGATGATTTCACAGAACAGAAAGAAGTTTCTCAGAAAGCTTCTTTCTCTTTGTTATCGCAGGATATTTCCTTTGGCCCTATAGTCTTCAAAGGGATCCGAAATATCTGTTCCGGGATTCCACAGAAATAAGGCTAGCAAAGAGATCCACGAAATACAGATGTAACTCTGTGAGATGAATTCACAGAACACTAAGCAGTTTCTCAGAAAGCTTCTTTCCAGATTTCATCTGAGGATATTTCCTTTTTCACCATAGCCCTCTATGGGCTTCCAAATATCACTTTGCCAATTCCACAAGAACTGTCTTAGCGAAAGGCTTCTTGAGGGGAAAGCTGTAACTCTGTGAGATGATTTCACAGAACACAAAGAAGTTTCTCAGAAAGCTTCTTTCTCTTTGTTATCGGAGGATATTTCCTTTGGCCCTATAGTCTTCAAAGGGATCCGAAATATCTGTTCTCAGATTACACAGAAATAAGGCTAGCAAAGAGATTCACGAAATACAGATGTAACTCTGTGAGATGAATTCACAGAACACTAAGCAGTTTCTCAGAAAGCTTCTTTCCAGATTTCATCTGAGGATATTTCTTTTTTCACCATAGCCCTCTATGGGCTTCCAAATATCTCTTTGCCAATTACACAAGAACTGTCCTAGCGAAAGGCTTCTTGAGGGGAAAGCTGTAACTCTGTGAGATGATTTCAAAGAACACAAAGAAGTTTCTCAGAAAGCTTCTTTCTCTTTCTAATCGGAGGATATTTCCTTTGGCCCTATAGTCTTCAAAGGGATCCGAAATATCTGTTCTCAGATTCCACAGAAATAAGGCTAGCAAAGAGATTCACGAAATACAGATGTATCTCTGTGAGATGAATTCACAGAACACTAAGCAGTTTCTCAGAAAGCTTCTTTCCAGATTTCATCTGAGGATATTTCCTTTTTCACCATAGCCCTCTATGGGCTTCCAAATATCTCTTTGCCAATTACACAAGAACTGTCTTAGCGAAAGGCTTCTTGAGGGGAAAGCTGTAACTCTGTGAGATGATTTCACAGAACACAAAGAAGTTTCTCAGAAAGCTTCTTTCTCTTTGTTATCGGAGGATATTTCCTTTGGCCCTATAGTCTTCAAAGGGATCCGAAATATCTGTTCTCAGATTCCACAGAAATAAGGCTAGCAAAGAGATCCACGAAATACACATGTAACTCTGTGAGATGAATTCACAGAACACTAAGCAGTTTCTCAGAAAGCTTCTTTCCAGATTTCATCTGAGGATATTTCCTTTTTCACCGTAGCCCTCTATGGGCTTCCAAATATCCCATTGCCAATTCCACAAGAACTGTCTTAGCGAAAGGCTTCTTGAGGGGAAAGCTGTAACTCTGTGAGATGATTTCACAGAACACAAAGAAGTTTCTCAGAAAGCTTCTTTCTCTTTGTTATCGCAGGATATTTCCTTTGGCCCTATAGTCTTCAAAGGGATCCGAAATATCTGTTCTCAGATTCCACAGAAATAAGGCTAGCAAAGAGATCCACGAAATACAGATGTAACTCTGTGAGATGAATTCACAGAACACTAAGCAGTTTCTCAGAGAGCTTCTTTCCAGATTTCATCTGAGGATATTTCCTTTTTCACCATAGCCCTCTATGGGCTTCCAAATATCTCTTTACCAATTACACAAGAACTGTCCTAGCGAAAGGCTTCTTGAGGGGAAAGCTGTAACTCTGTGAGATGATTTCAAAGAACACAAAGAAGTTTCTCAGAAAGCTTCTTTCTCTTTGTTATCGGAGGATACTTCCTTTGGCCCTATAGTCTTCAAAGGGATCCGAAATATCTGTTCTCAGATTACACAGAAATAAGGCTAGCAAAGAGATTCACGAAATACAGATGTATCTCTGTGAGATGAATTCACAGAACACTAAGCAGTTTCTCAGAAAGCTTCTTTCCAGATTTGATCTGAGGATATTTCCTTTTTCACCATAGCCCTCTATGGGCTTCCAAATATCTCTTTGCCAATTACACAAGAACTGTCGTAGCGAAAGGCTTCTTGAGGGGAAAGCTGTAACTCTGTGAGATGATTTCACAGAACACAAAGAAGTTTCTCAGAAAGCTTCTTTCTCTTTGTTATCGCAGGATATTTCCTTTGGCCCTATAGTCTTCAAAGGGATCCGAAATATCTGTTCTCAGATTCCACAGAAATAAGGCTAGCAAAGAGATCCACGAAATACAGATGTAACTCTGTGAGATGAATTCACAGAACACTAAGCAGTTTCTCAGAAAGCTTCTTTCCAGATTTCATCTGAGGATATTTCCTTTTTCACCGTAGCCCTCTATGGGCTTCCAAATATCACTTTGCCAATTCCACAAGAACTGTCTTAGCGAAAGGCTTCTTGAGGGGAAAGCTGTAACTCTGTGAGATGATTTCACAGAACACAAAGAAGTTTCTCAGAAAGCTTCTTTCTCTTTGTTATTGGAAGATATTTCCTTTGGCCCTATAGTCTTCAAAGGGATCCGAAATATCTGTTCTCAGATTCCACAGAAATAAGGCTAGCAAAGAGATCCACGAAATACAGATGTAACTCTGTGAGATGAATTCACAGAACACTAAGCAGTTTCTCAGAAAGCTTCTTTCCAGATTTCATCTGAGGATATTTCCTTTTTCACCATAGCCCTCTATGGGCTTCCAAATATCACTTTGCCAATTCCACAAGAACTGTCTTAGCGAAAGGCTTCTAGAGGGGAAAGCTGTAACTCTGTGAGATGATTTCACGGAACACAAAGAAGTTTCTCAGAAAGCTTCTTTCTCTTTGTTATCGGAGGATATTTCCTTTGGCCCTATAGTCTTCATAGGAATCCGAAATATCTTTTCTCAGATTCCAGAGAAATAAGGCTAGCAAAGAGATCCACGAAATACACATGTAACTCTGTGAGATGAATTCACATAACACTAAGCAGTTTCTCAGAAAGCTTCTTTCCAGAATTCATCTGAGGATATTTCCTTTTTCACCATAGCCCTCTATGGGCTTCCAAATATCACTTTGCCAATTCCACAAGAACTGTCTTAGCGAAAGGCTTCTTGAGGGGAAAGCTGTAACTCTGTGAGATGATTTCACAGAACAGAAAGATGTTTCTCAGAAAGCTTCTTTCCCTTTGTTATCGGAGGATATTTCCTTTGGCCCTATAGTCTTCAAAGGGATCCGAAATATCTGTTCCGGGATTCCACAGAAATAAGGCTAGCAAAGAGATCCACGAAATACAGATGTAACTCTGTGAGATGAATTCACAGAACACTAAGCAGTTTCTCAGAAAGCTTCTTTCCAGATTTCATCTGGGGATATTTCCTTTTTCACCATAGCCCTCTATGGGCTTCCAAATATCACTTTGCCAATTCCACAAGAACTGTCTTAGCGCAAGGCTTCTTGAGGGGAAAGCTGTAACTCTGTGAGATGATTTCACAGAACACAAAGAAGTTTCTCAGAAAGCTTCTTTCTCTTTGTTATCGGAGGATATTTCCTTTGGCCCTATAGTCTTCAAAGGGATCCGAAATATCTGTTCTCAGATTACACAGAAATAAGGCTAGCAAAGAGATTCACGAAATACAGATGTAACTCTTTGAGATGAATTCACAGAACACTAAGCAGTTTCTCAGAAAGCTTCTTTCCAGATTTCATCTGAGGATATTTCCTTTTTCACCATAGCCCTCTATGGGCTTCCAAATATCTCTTTGCCAATTACACAAGAACAGTCCTAGCGAAAGGCTTCTTGAGGGGAAAGCTGTAACTCTGTGAGATGATTTCAAAGAACACAAAGAAGTTTCTCAGAAAGCTTCTTTCTCTTTCTAATCGGAGGATATTTCCTTTGGCCCTATAGTCTTCAAAGGGATCCGAAATATCTGTTCTCAGATTACACAGAAATAAGGCTAGCAAAGAGATTCACGAAATACAGATGTATCTCTGTGAGATGAATTCACAGAACACTAAGCAGTTTCTCAGAAAGCTTATTTCCAGATTTCATCTGAGGATATTTCCTTTTTCACCATAGCCCTCTATGGGCTTCCAAATATCTCTTTGCCAATTACACAAGAACTGTCTTAGCGAAAGGCTTCTTGAGGGGAAAGCTGTAACTCTGTGAGATGATTTCACAGAACACAAAGAAGTTTCTCAGAAAGCTTCTTTCTCTTTGTTATCGGAGGATATTTCCTTTGGCCCTATAGTCTTCAAAGGGATCCGAAATATCTGTTCTCAGATTCCACAGAAATAAGGCTAGCAAAGAGATCCACGAAATACAGATGTAACTCTGTGAGATGAATTCACAGAACACTAAGCAGTTTCTCAGAAAGCTTCTTTACAGATTTCATCTGAGGATATTTCCTTTTTCACCGTAGCCCTCTATGGGCTTCCAAATATCCCATTGCCAATTCCACAAGAACTGTCTTAGCGAAAGGCTTCTTGAGGGGAAAGCTGTAACTCTGTGAGATGATTTCACAGAACACAAAGAAGTTTCTCAGAAAGCTTCTTTCTCTTTGCTATCGCAGGATATTTCCTTTGGCCCTATAGTCTTCAAAGGGATCCGAAATATCTGTTCTCAGATTCCACAGAAATAAGGCTAGCAAAGAGATCCACGAAATACAGATGTAACTCTGTGAGATGAATTCACAGAACACTAAGCAGTTTCTCAGAAAGCTTCTTTCCAGATTTCATCTGAGGATATTTCCTTTTTCACCATAGCCCTCTATGGGCTTCCAAATATCACTTTGCCAATTCCACAAGAACTGTCTTAGCGAAAGGCTTCTTGAGGGGAAAGCTGTAACTCTGTGAGATGATTTCACAGAACACAAAGAAGTTTCTCAGAAAGCTTCTTTCTCTTTGTTATCGGAGGATATTTCCTTTGGCCCTATAGTCTTCAAAGGGATCCGAAATATCTGTTCTCAGATTACACAGAAATAAGGCTAGCAAAGAGATTCACGAAATACAGATGTAACTCTGTGAGATGAATTCACAGAACACTAAGCAGTTTCTCAGAAAGCTTCTTTCCAGATTTCATCTGAGGATATTTCCTTTTTCACCATAGCCCTCTATGGGCTTCCAAATATCTCTTTGCCAATTACACAAGAACTGTCCTAGCGAAAGGCTTCTTGAGGGGAAAGCTGTAACTCTGTGAGATGATTTCAAAGAACACAAAGAAGTTTCTCAGAAAGCTTCTTTCTCTTTTTTATCGGAGGATATTTCCTTTGGCCCTATAGTCTTCAAAGGGATCCGAAATATCTGTTCTCAGATTACACAGAAATAAGGCTAGCAAAGAGATTCACGAAATACAGATGTATCTCTGTGAGATGAATTCACAGAACACTAAGCAGTTTCTCAGAAAGCTTCTTTCCAGATTTGATCTGAGGATATTTCCTTTTTCTCCATAGCCCTCTATGGGCTTCCAAATATCTCTTTGCCAATTATACAAGAACTGTCGTAGCGAAAGGCTTCTTGAGGGGAAAGCTGTAACTCTGTGAGATGATTTCACAGAACACAAAGAAGTTTCTCAGAAAGCTTCTTTCTCTTTGTTATCGGAGGATATTTCCTTTGGCCCTAGAGTCTTCAAAGGGATCCGAAATATCTGTTCTCAGATTCCACAGAAATAAGGCTAGCAAAGAGATCCACGAAATACAGATGTAACTCTGTGAGATGAATACACAGAACACTAAGCAGTTTCTCAGAAAGCTTCTTTCCAGATTTCATCTGAGGATATTTCCTTTTTCACCGTAGCCCTCTATGGGCTTCCAAATATCCCATTGCCAATTCCACAAGAACTGTCTTAGCGAAAGGCTTCTTGAGGGGAAAGCTGTAACTCTGTGAGATGATTTCACAGAACACAAAGAAGTTTCTCAGAAAGCTTCTTTCTCTTTGTTATCGCAGGATATATCCTTTGGCCCTATAGTCTTCAAAGGGATCCGAAATATCTGTTCTCAGATTCCACAGAAATAAGGCTAGCAAAGAGATCCACGAAATACAGATGTAACTCTGTGAGATGAATTCACAGAACACTAAGCAGTTTCTCAGAAAGCTTCTTTCCAGATTTCATCTGAGGATATTTCCTTTTTCACCATAGCCCTCTATGGGCTTCCAAATATCACCTTGCCAATTCCACAAGAACTGTCTTAGCGAAAGGCTTCTTGAGGGGAAAGCTGTAACTCTGTGAGATGATTTCACAGAACACAAAGAAGTTTCTCAGAAAGCTTCTTTCTCTTTGTTATCGGAGGATATTTCCTTTGGCCCTATAGTCTTCATAGGAATCCGAAATATCTTTTCTCAGATTCCAGAGAAATAAGGCTAGCAAAGAGATCCACGAAATACACATGTAACTCTGTGAGATGAATTCACATAACACTAAGCAGTTTCTCAGAAAGCTTCTTTCCAGATTTCAAATGAGGATATTTCCTTTTTCACCATAGCCCTCTATGGGCTTCCAAATATCACTTTGCCAATTCCACAAGAACTGTCTTAGCGAAAGGCTTCTTGAGGGGAAAGCTGTAACTCTGTGAGATAATTTCACAGAACAGATAGAAGTTTCTCAGAAAGCTTCTTTCTCTTTGTTATC
This sequence comes from Macaca nemestrina, assembly GCF_043159975.1. Taxonomy (NCBI): domain Eukaryota; kingdom Metazoa; phylum Chordata; class Mammalia; order Primates; family Cercopithecidae; genus Macaca; species Macaca nemestrina. The sequence continues at coordinate 93,418,569 of NC_092125.1, forward strand.
GGAGGATATTTCCTTTGGCCCTATAGTCTTCAAAGGGATCCGAAATATCTGTTCTCAGATTACAGAGAAATAAGGCTAGCAAAGAGATTCACGAAATACAGATGTAACTCTGTGAGATGAATTCACAGAACACTAAGCAGTTTCTCAGAAAGCTTCTTTCCAGATTTCATCTGAGGATATTTCCTTTTTCACCATAGCCCTCTATGGGCTTCCAAATATCTCTTTGCCAATTACACAAGAACTGTCCTAGCGAAAGGCTTCTTGAGGGGGAAGCTGTAACTCTGTGAGATGATTTCACAGAACACAAAGAAGTTTCTCAGAAAGCTTCTTTCTCTTTGTTATCGGAGGATATTTCCTTTGGCCCTATAGTCTTCAAAGGGATCCGAAATCTCTGTTCTCAGATTCCACAGAAATAAGGCTAGCAAAGAGATCCACGAAATACAGACGTAACGCTGTGAGATGAATTCACAGAACACGAAGCAGTTTCTCAGAAAGCTTCTTTCCAGATTTCATCTGAGGATATTTCCTTTTTCACCATAGCCCTCTATGGGCTTCCAAATATCACTTTGCCAATTCCACAAGAACTGTCTTAGCGAAAGGCTTCTTGAGGGGAAAGCTGTACCTCTGTGAGATGATTTCACAGATCACTAAGCTGTTTCTCAGAAAGCTTCTTTCCAGATTTCATCTGAGGATATTTCGTTTTTAACCATAGCTCTCTATGGGCTTCCAAATATCTCTTTGCCAATTCCACAAGAACTGTCTTAGCGAAAGGCTTCTTGAGGGGAAGCTGTAACTCTGTGAGATGATTTCACAGAACACAAAGAAGTTTCTCAGAAAGCTTCTTTCTCTTTGTTATCGGAAGATATTTCCTTTGGCCCTATAGTCTTCATAGGGATGCGAAACATCTTTTCTCAGATTCCACAGAAATAAGGCTAGCAAAGAGATCCACGAAATACACATGTAACTCTGTGAGATGAATTCACAGAACACTAAGCAGTTTCTCAGAAAGCTTCTTTCCAGATTTCATCTGAGGATATTTCCTTTTTCACCATAGCCCTCTATGGGCTTCCAAATATCACTTTGCCAATTCCACAAGAACTGTCTTAGCGAAAGGCTTCTTGAGGGGAAAGCTGTAACTCTGTGAGATGATTTCACAGAACACAAAGAAGTTTCTCAGAAAGCTTCTTTCTCTTTGTTATCGCAGGATATTTCCTTTGGCCCTATAGTCTTCAAAGGGATCCGAAATATCTGTTCTCAGATTCCACAGAAATAAGGCTAGCAAAGAGATCCACGAAATACACATGTAACTCTGTGAGATGATTTCACAGAACACTAAGCAGTTTCTCAGAAAGCTTCTTTCCAGAGTTCATCTGAGGATATTTCCTTTTTCACCATAGCCCTCTATGGGCTTCCAAATATCACTTTGCCAATTCCACAAGAACTGTCTTAGCGAAAGGCTTCTTGAGGGGAAAGCTGTAACTCTGTGAGATGATTTCACAGAACACAAAGAAGTTTCTCAGAAAGCTTCTTTCTCTTTGTTATCGGAGGATATTTCCTTTGGCCCTATAGTCTTCAAACGGATCCGAAATATCTGTTCTCAGATTCCACAGAATTAAGGCTAGCAAAGAGATCCACGAAATACACATGTAACTCTGTGAGATGAATTCACAGAAGACTAAGCAGTTTCTCAGAAAGCTTCTTTCCAGATTTCATCTGAGGATATTTCCTTTTTCACCATAGCCCTCTGTGGGCTTCCAAATATCACTTTGCCAATTCCACAAGAACTGTCTTAGCGAAAGGCTTCTTGAGGGGAAAGCTGTAACTCTGTGAGATGATTTAACAGAACACAAAGAAGTTTCTCAGAAAGCTTCTTTCTCTTTGTTATTGGAGGATATTTCCTTTCGCCCTATAGTCTTCAAAGGGATCCGAAATATCTGTTCTCAGATTCCACAGAAATAAGGCTAGCAAAGAGATCCACGAAATACAGATGTAACGCTGTGAGATGAATTCACAGAACACTAAGCAGTTTCTCAGAAAGCTTCTTTCCAGATTTCATCTGAGGATATTTCCTTTTTCACCATAGCCCTCAATGGGCTTCCAAATATCACTTTGCCAATTCCACAAGAACTGTCTTAGCGAAAGGCTTCTTGAGGGGAAAGCTATAACTCTGTGAGATGATTTCACAGATCACTAAGCAGTTTCTCAGAAAGCTTCTTTCCAGATTTCATCTGAGGATATTTCCTTTTTCACCATAGCTCTCTATGGGCTTCCAAATATCTCTTTGCCAATTCCACAAGAACTGTCTTAGCGAAAGGCTTCTTGAAGGGAAGCTATAACTCTGTGAGATGATTTCACAGAACACAAAGAAGTTTCTCAGAAAGCTTCTTTCTCTTTGTTGTCGGAAGAAATTTCCTTTGGCCCTATAGTCTTCATAGGGATGCGAAATATCTTTTCTCAGATTCCACAGAAATAAGGCTAGCAAAGAGATCCACGAAATACACATGTAACTCTGTGAGATGAATTCACAGAACACTAAGCAGTTTCTCAGAAAGCTTCTTTCCAGATTTCATCTGAGGATATTTCCTTTTTCACCATAGCCCTCTATGGGCTTCCAAATATCACTTTGCCAATTCCACAAGAACTGTCTTAGCGAAAGGCTTCTTGAGGGGAAAGCTGTAACTCTGTGAGATGATTTCACAGAACACAAAGAAGTTTCTCAGAAAGCTTCTTTCTCTTTGTTATCGGAGGATATTTCCTTTGGCCCTATAGTCTTCAAATGAATCCGAAATATCTGTTCTCACATTCCACAGAAATAAGGCTAGCAAAGAGATCCACGAAATACAGATGTAACTCTGTGAGATGAATTCACAGAACACTAAGCAGTTTCTCAGAAAGCTTCTTTCCAGATTTCATCTGAGGATATTTCCTTTTTCACCATAGCCCTCTATGGGCTTCCAAATATCACTTTGCCAATTCCACAAGAACTGTCTTAGCGAAAGGCTTCTTGAGGGGAAAGCTGTAACTCTGTGAGATGATTTCACAGAACAGAAAGAAGTTTCTCAGAAAGCTTCTTTCTCTTTGTTATCGGAGGATATTTCCTTTGGCCCTATAGTCTTCAAAGGGATCCGAAATATCTGTTCTCAGATTCCACAGAAATAAGGCTAGCAAAGAGATCCACGAAATACAGATGTAACTCTGTGAGATGAATTCACAGAACACTAAGCAGTTTCTCAGAAAGCTTCTTTCCAGATTTCATATGAGGATATTTCCTTTTTCACCATAGCCCTCTATGGGCTTCCAAATATCACCTTGCCAATTCCACAAGAACTGTCTTAGCGAAAGGCTTCTTGAGGGGAAAGCTGTAACTCTGTGAGATGATTTCACAGAACACAAAGAAGTTTCTCAGAAAGCTTCTTTCTCTTTGTTATCGGAGGATATTTCCTTTGGCCCTATAGTCTTCAAAGGGATCCGAAATCTCTGTTCTCAGATTCCACAGAAATAAGGCTAGCAAAGAGATCCACGAAATACAGATGTAACGCTGTGAGATGAATTCACAGAACACGAAGCAGTTTCTCAGAAAGCTTCTTTCCAGATTTCATCTGAGGATATTTCCTTTTTCACGATAGCCCTCTATGGGCTTCCAAATATCACTTTGCCAATTCCACAAGAACTGTCTTAGCGAAAGGCTTCTTGAGGGGAAAGCTGTAACTCTGTGAGATGATTTCACAGATCACTAAGCAGTTTCTCAGAAAGCTTCTTTCCAGATTTCATCTGAGGATATTTCCTTTTTCACCATAGCTCTCTATGGGCTTCCAAATATCTCTTTGCCAATTCCACAAGAACTGTCTTAGCGAAAGGCTTCTTGAGGGGAAGCTGTAACTCTGTGAGATGATTTCACAGAACAGAAAGAAGTTTCTCAGAAAGCTTCTTTCTCTTTGTTATCGGAGGATATTTCCTTTGGCCCTATAGTCTTCAAATGGATCCGAAATCTCTGTTCTCAGATTTCACAGAAATAAGGCTAGCAAAGAGATCCACGAAATACAGATGTAACTCTGTGAGATGAATTCACAGAACACTAAGCAGTTTCTCCGAAAGCTTCTTTCCAGATTTCATCTGAGGATATTTCCTTTTTCACCATAGCCCTCTATGGGCTTCCAAATATCACTTTGCCAATTCCACAAGAACTGTCTTAGCGAAAGGGTTCTTGAGGGGAAAGCGGTAACTCTGTGAGATGATTTCACAGAACAGAAAGAAGTTTCTCAGAAAGCTTCTTTCTCTTTGTTATCGCAGGATATTTCCTTTGGCCCTATAGTCTTCAAAGGGATCCGAAATATCTGTTCTCAGATTCCACAGAAATAAGGCTAGCAAAGAGATCCACGAAATACAGATGTAACTCTGTGAGATGAATTCACAGAACACTAAGCAGTTTCTCAGAAAGCTTCTTTCCAGATTTCATCTGAGGATATTTCCTTTTTCACCATAGCCCTCTATGGGCTTCCAAATATCACTTTGCCAATTCCACAAGAACTGTCTTAGCGAAAGGCTTCTTGAGGGGAAAGCTGTAACTCTTTGAGATGATTTCACAGAACACAAAGAAGTTTCTCAGAAAGCTTCTTTCTCTTTGTTATCGGAGGATATTTCCTTTGGCCCTATAGTCTTCAAACGGATCCGAAATATCTGTTCTCAGATTCCACAGAAATAAGGCTAGCAAAGAGATCCACGAAATACACATGTAACTCTGTGAGATGAATTCACAGAAGACTAAGCAGTTTCTCAGAAAGCTTCTTTCCAGATTTCATCTGAGGATATTTCCTTTTTCACCATAGCCCTCTATGGGCTTCCAAATATCACTTTGCCAATTCCACAAGAACTGTCTTAGAGAAAGGCTTCTTGAGGGGAAAGCTGTAACTCTGTGAGATGATTTCACAGAACACAAAGAAGTTTCTCAGAAAGCTTCTTTCTCTTTGTTATTGGAGGATATTTCCTTTCGCCCTATAGTCTTCAAAGGGATCCGAAATATCTGTTCTCAGACTCCACAGAAATAAGGCTAGCAAAGAGATCCACGAAATAAAGATGTAACGCTGTGAGATGAATTCACAGAACACTAAGCAGTTTCTCAGAAAGCTTCTTTCCAGATTTCATCTGAGGATATTTCCTTTTTCACCATAGCCCTCAATGGGCTTCCAAATATCACTTTGCCAATTCCACAAGAACTGTCTTAGCGAAAGGCTTCTTGAGGGGAAAGCTGTAACTCTGTGAGATGATTTCAAAGAACACCAAGCAGTTTCTCAGAAAGCTTCTTTCCAGATTTCATCTGAGGATATTTCCTTTTTCACCATAGCCCTCTATGGGCTTCCATATATCTCTTTGCCAATTCCACAAGAACTGTCTTAGCGAAAGGCTTCTTGAGGGGAAAGCTGTAACTCTGTGAGATGATTTCACAGAACACAAAGAAGTTTCTCAGAAAGCTTCTTTCTCTTTGTTATCGGAGGATATTTCCTTTGGCCCTATTGTCTTCATAGGGATGCGAAATATCTTTTTTCAGATTCCACAGAAATAAGGCTAGCAAAGAGATCCACGAAATACACATGTAACACTGTGAGATGAATTCACAGAACACTAAGCAGTTTCTCAGAAAGCTTCTTTCCAGATTTCATCTGAGGATATTTCCTTTTTCACCATAGCCCTCTATGGGCTTCCAAATATCACTTTGCCAATTCCACAAGAACTGTCTTAGCGAAAGGCTTCTTGAGGGGAAAGCTGTAACTCTGTGAGATGTTTTCACAGAACACAAAGAAGTTTCTCAGAAAGCTTCTTTCTCTTTGTTATCGGAGGATATTTCCTTTGGCCCTATAGTCTTCAAAGGGATCCGAAATATCTGTTCTCAGATTCCACAGAAATAAGGCTAGCAAAGAGATCCACGAAATACACATGTAACTCTGTGAGATGAATTCACAGAACACTAAGCAGTTTCTCAGAAAGCTTCTTTCCAGATTTCATCTGAGGATATTTCCTTTTTCACCATAGCCCTCTATGGGCTTCCAAATATCACTTTGCCAATTCCACAAGAACTGTCTTAGCGAAAGGCTTCTTGAGGGGAAAGCTGTAACTCTGTGAGAATATTTCACAGAACACAAAGAAGTTTCTCAGAAAGCTTCTTTCTCTTTGTTATCGGAGGATATTTCCTTTGGCCCTATAGTCTTCAAAGGGTTCCGAAATCTCTGTTCTCAGATTCCACAGAAATAAGGCTAGCAAAGAGATCCACGAAATACAGATGTAACGCTGTGAGATGAATTCACAGAACACGAAGCAGTTTCTCAGAAACCTTCTTTCCAGATTTCATCTGAGGATATTTCCTTTTTCACCATAGCCCTCTATGGGCTTCCAAATATCACTTTGCCAATTCCACAAGAACTGTGTTAGCGAAAGGATTCTTGAGGGGAAAGCTGTAACTCTGTGAGATGATTTCACAGAACACTAAGCAGTTTCTCAGAAAGCTTCTTTCCAGATTTCCTCTGAGGATATTTCCTTTTTCACCATAGCTCTCTATGGGCTTCCAAATATCTCTTTGCCAATTCCACAAGAACTGTCTTAGCGAAAGACTTCTTGAGGGGAAGCTGTAACTCTGTGAGATGATTTCACAGAACACAAAGAAGTTTCTCAGAAAGCTTCTTTCTCTTTGTTATCGGAAGATATTTCCTTTGGCCCTATAGTCTTCATAGGGATGCGAAATATCTTTTCTCAGATTCCACAGAAATAAGGCTAGGAAAGAGAGCCACGAAATACACATGTAACTCTGTGAGATGAATTCACAGAACACTAAGCAGTTTCTCAGAAAGCTTCTTTCCAGATTTCGTCTGAGGATATTTCCTTTTTCACCATAGCCCTCTATGGGCTTCCAAATATCTCTTTGCCAATTCCACAAGAACTGTCTTAGCGAAAGGCTTCTTGAGGGGAAAGTTGTAACTCTGTGAGATGATTTCACAGAACACAAAGAAGTTTCTCAGAAAGCTTCTTTCTCTTTGTTATCGGAGGATATTTCCTTTGGCCCTATAGTCTTCAAATGGATCCGAAATATCTGTTCTCAGATTCCACAGAAATAAGGCTAGCAAAGAGATCCACGAAATACAGATGTAACTCTGTGAGATGAATTCACAGAACACTAAGCAGTTTCTCAGAAAGCTTCTTTCCAGATTTCATCTGAGGATATTTCCTTTTTCACCATAGCCCTCTATGGGCTTCCAAATATCACTTTGCCAATTCCACAAGAACTGTATTAGCGAAAGGGTTCTTGAGGGGAAAGCTGTAACTCCGTGAGATGATTTCACAGAACAGAAAGAAGTTTCTCAGAAAGCTTCTTTCTCTTTGTTATCGCAGGATATTTCCTTTGGCCCTATAGTCTTCAATGGGATCCGAAATATCTATTCTCAGATTCCACAGAAATAAGGCTAGCAAAGAGATCCACGAAATACAGATGTAACTCTGTGAGATGAATTCACAGAACACTAAGCAGTTTCTCAGAAAGCTTCTTTCCACATTTCATCTGAGGATATTTCCTTTTTCACCATGGCCCTCTATGGGCTTCGAAATATCACTTTCCCAATTCCACAAGAACTGTCTTAGCGAAAGGCTTCTTGAGGGGTAAGCTGTAACTCTGTGAGATGATTTCACAGAACAGAAAGAAGTTTCTCAGAAAGCTTCTTTCTCTTTGTTATCGGAGGATATTTCCTTTGGCCCTATAGTCTTCAAAGGGATCCGAAATATCTGTTCTCAGATTCCACAGAAATAAGGCTAGCAAAGAGATCCACGAAATACAGATGTAACTCTGTGAGATGAATTCACAGAACACTAAGCAGTTTCTCAGAAAGCTTCTTTCCAGATTTCATCTGAGGATATTTCCTTTTTCACCATAGCCCTCTATGGGCTTCCAAATATCACTTTGCCAATTCCACAAGAACTGTCTTAGCGAAAGGCTTCTTGAGGGGAAAGCTGTAACTCTGTGAGATGATTTCAAAGAACACAAAGAAGTTTCTCAGAAAGCTTCTTTCTCTTTGTTATCGGAGGATATTTCCTTTCGCCCTATAGTCTTCAAAGGGATCCGAAATATCTGTTCTCAGACTCCACAGAAATAAGGCTAGCAAAGAGATCCACGAAATACAGATGTAACGCTGTGAGATGAATTCACAGAACACTAAGCAGTTTCTCAGAAAGCTTCTTTCCAGATTTCATCTGAGGATATTTCCTTTTTCACCATAGCCCTCTATGGGCTTCCAAATATCACTTTGCCAATTCCACAAGAACTGTCTTAGCGAAAGGCTTCTTGAGGGGAAAGCTGTAACTCTGTGAGATGATTTCACAGAACACAAAGAAGTTTCTCAGAAAGCTTCTTTCTCTTTGTTATCGGAGGATATTTCCTTTGGCCCTATAGTCTTCAAAGGGATCCGAAATATCTGTTCTCAGATTACACAGAAATAAGGCTAGCAAAGAGATTCACGAAATGCAGATGTAACTCTGTGAGATGAATTCACAGAACACTAAACAGTTTCTCAGAAAACTTCTTTCCAGATTTGATCTGAGGATATTTCCTTTTTCACCATAGCCCTCTATGGGCTTCCAAATATCTCTTTGCCAATTACAGAAGAACTGTCGTAGCGAAAGGCTTCTTGAGGGGAAAGCTGTAACTCTGTGAGATGATTTCACAGAACACAAAGAAGTTTCTCAGAAAGCTTCTTTCTCTTTGTTATCGGAGGATATTTCCTTTGGCCCTATAGTCTTCAAAGGGATCCGAAATATCTGTTCTCAGATTCCACAGAAATAAGGCTAGCAAAGAGATCCACGAAATACAGATGTAACTCTGTGAGATGAATTCACAGAACACTAAGCAGTTTCTCAGAAAGCTTCTTTCCAGATTTCATCCAAGGATATTTCCTTTTTCACCGTAGCCCTCTATGGGCTTCCAAATATCACTTTGCCAATTCCACAAGAACTGTCTTAGCGAAAGGCTTCTTGAGGGGAAAGCTGTAACTCTGTGAGATGATTTCACAGAACACAAAGAAGTTTCTCAGAAAGCTTCTTTCTCTTTGTTATCGGAGGATATTTCCTTTGGCCCTATAGTCTTCATAGGGATCCGAAATATCTTTTCTCAGATTCCACAGAAATAAGGCTAGCAAAGAGATCCACGAAATACACATGTAACTCTGTGAGATGAATTCACAGAACACTAAGCAGTTTCTCAGAAAGCTTCTTTCCAGATTTCATCTGAGGATATTTCCTTTTTCACCATAGCCCTCTATGGGCTTCCAAATATCACTTTGCCAATTCCACAAGAACTGTCTTAGCGAAAGGCTTCTTGAGGGGAAAGCTGTAACTCTGTGAGATGATTTCACAGAACACTAAGCAGTTTCTCAGAAAGCTTCTTTCCAGATTTCATCTTAGGATATTTCCTTTTTCACCATAGCCCTCTATGGGCTTCCATATATCTCTTTGCCAATTCCACAAGAACTGTCTTAGCGAAAGGCTTCTTGAGGCGAAAGCTGTAACTCTGTGAGATGATTTCACAGAACACAAAGAAGTTTCTCAGAAAGCTTCTTTCTCTTTGTTATCGGAGATTATTTCCTTTGGCCCTATAGTCTTCATAGGGATGCGAAATATCTTTTCTCAGATTCCACAGAAATAAGGCTAGCAAAGAGATCCACGAAATACAGATGTAACTCTGTGAGATGAATTCACAGTACACTAAGCAGTTTCTCAGAAAGCTTCTTTCCAGATTTCATCTGAGGATATTTCCTTTTTCACCATAGCCCTCTATGGGCTTCCAAATATCACTTTGCCAATTCCACAAGAACTGTCTTAGCGAAAGGCTTCTTGAGGGGAAAGCTGTAACTCTGTGAGATGATTTCACAGAACAGAAAGAAGTTTCTCAGAAAGCTTCTTTCTCTTTGTTATCGGAGGATATTTCCTTTGGCCCTATAGTCTTCAAAGGGATCCGAAATATCTGTTCTCAGATTCCACAGAAATAAGGCTAGCAAAGAGATCCACGAAATACAGATGTAACTCTGTGAGATGAATTCACAGAACACTAAGCAGTTTCTCAGAAAGCTTCTTTCCAGATTTCATCTGAGGATATTTCCTTTTTCACCATAGCCCTCTATGGGCTTCCAAATATCACTTTGCCAATTCCACAAGAACTGTCTTAGCGAAAGGCTTCTTGAGGGGAAAGCTGTAACTCTGTGAGATGATTTCACAGAACACAAAGAAGTTTCTCAGAAAGCTTCTTTCTCTTTGTTATCGGAGGATATTTCCTTTGGCCCTATAGTCTTCAAAGGGATCCGAAATATCTGTTCTCAGATACCACAGAAATAAGGCTAGCAAAGAGATCCACGAAATACAGATGTAACGCTGTGAGATGAATTCACAGAACACGAAGCAGTTTCTCAGAAAGCTTCTTTCCAGATTTCATCTGAGGATATTTCCTTTTTCACCATAGCCCTCTATGGGCTTCCAAATATCACTTTGCCAATTCCACAAGAACTGTCTTAGCGAAAGGCTTCTTGAGGGGAAAGCTGTAACTCTGTGAGATGATTTCACAGAACACTAAGCAGTTTCTCAGAAAGCTTCTTTCCAGATTCCATCTGAGGATATTTCCTTTTTCACCATAGCTCTCTATGGGCTTCCAAATATCTCTTTGCCAATTCCACAAGAACTGTCTTAGCGAAAGGCTTCTTGAGGGGAAAGCTGTAACTCTGTGAGATGATTTCACAGAACACAAAGAAGTTTCTCAGAAAGCTTCTTTGTCTTTGTTATCGGAGGATATTTCCTTTGGCCCTATAGTGTTCATAGGGATGCGAAATATCTTTTCTCAGATTCCACAGAAATAAGGCTAGCAAAGAGATCCACGAAATACACATGTAACTCTGTGAGATGAATTCACAGAACACTAAGCAGTTTCTCAGAAAGCTTCTTTCCAGATTTCATCTGAGGATATTTCCGTTTTCACCATAGCCCTCTATGGGCTTCCAAACATCACTTTGCCAATTCCACAAGAACTGTCTTAGCGAAAGGCTTCTTGAGGGGAAAGCTGTAACTCTGTGAGATGATTTCACAGAACACAAGGAAGTTTCTCAGAAAGCTTCTTTCTCTTTGTTATCGGAGGATATTTCCTTTGGCCCTATAGTCTTCAAAGGGATCCGAAATATCTGTTCTCAGGTTCCACAGAAATAAGGCTAGCAAAGAGATCCACGAAATACACATGTAACTCTGTGAGATGAATTCACAGAACACTAAGCAGTTTCTCAGAAAGCTTCTTTCCAGATTTCATCTGAGGATATTTCCTTTTTCACCATAGCCCTCTATGGGCTTCCAAATATCACTTTGCCAATTCCACAAGAACTGTCTTAGCGAAAGGCTTCTTGAGGGGAAAGCTGTAACTCTGTGAGATGATTTCACAGAACAGAAAGAAGTTTCTCAGAAAGCTTCTTTCTCTTTGTTATCGGAGGATATTTCCTTTGGCCCTATAGTCTTCAAAGGGATCCGAAATATCTCTTCTCAGATTCCACAGAAATAAGGCTAGCAAAGAGATCCAAGAAATACAGATGTAACGCTGTGAGATGAATTCACAGAATACGAAGCAGTTTCTCACAAAGCTTCTTTCCAGATTTCATCTGAGGATATTTCGTTTTTCACCATAGCCCTCTATGGGCTTCCAAATATCACTTTGCCAATTCCACAAGAACTGTCTTAGCGAAAGGATTCTTGAGGGGAAAGCTGTAACTCTGTGAGATGATTTCACAGAACACAAAGAAGTTTCTCAGAAAGCTCCTTTCTCTTTGTTATCGCAGGATATTTCCTTTGGCACTATAGTCTTCAAAGGGATTCGAAATATCTGTTCTCAGATTCCACAGAAATAAGGCTAGCAAAGAGATCCAGGAAATACAGATGTAACTCTGTGAGATGAATTCACAGAACACTAAGCAGTTTCTCAGAAAGATTCTTTCCAGATTTCATCTGGGGATATTTCCTTTTTCACCATAGCCCTCTATGGGCTTCCAAATATCACTTTGCCAATTCCACAAGAACTGTCTTAGCGAAAGGCTTCTTGAGGGGAAAGCTATAACTCTGTGAGATGATTTCACAGAACACAAAGAAGTTTCTCAGAAAGCTTCTTTCTCTTTGTTATCGGAGGATATTTCCTTTGGCCCTATAGTCTTCATAGGGATGCGAAATATCTTTTCTCAGATTCCACAGAAATAAGGCTAGTAAAGAGATCCAAGAAATACACATGTAACTCTGTGAGATGAATTCACAGAACACTAAGCAGTTTCTCAGAAAGCTTCTTTCCAGATTTCATCTGAGGATATTTCCTTTTTCACCATAGCCCTCTATGGGCTTCCAAATATCACTTTGCCAATTCCACAAGAACTGTCTTAGCGAAAGGCTTCTTGAGGGGAAAGCTGTAACTCTGTGAGATGATTTCACAGAACAGAAAGAAGTTTCTCAGAAAGCTTCTTTCTCTTTGTTATCGAAGGATATTTTCTTTGGCCCTATAGTCTTCAAAGGGATCCGAAATATCTGTTCTCAGGTTCCACAGAAATAAGGCTAGCAAAGAGATCCACGAAATACAGATGTAACTCTGTGAGATGAATTCACAGAACACTAAGCAGTTTCTCCGAAAGCTTCTTTCCAGATTTCATCTGAGGATATTTCCTTTTTCACCATAGCCCTCTATGGGCTTCCAAATATCACTGTGCCAATTCCACAAGAACTGTCTTAGCGAAAGGCTTCTTGTGGGGAAAGCTGTAACTCTGTGAGATGATTTCACAGAACACAAAGAAGTTTCTCAGAAGGCTTCTTTCTCTTTGTTATCGGAGGATATTTCCTTTGGCCCTATAGTCTTCAAAGGGATCCGAAATATCTGTTCTCAGATTCCACAGAAATAAGGCTAGCAAAGAGATCCACGAAATACAGATGTAACGCTGTGAGATGAATTCACAGAACACGAAGCAGTTTCTCAGAAAGCTTCTTTCCAGATTTCATCTGAGGATATTTCCTTTTTCACTGTAGCCCTCTAAGGGCTTCCAAATATCACTTTGCCAATTCCACAAGAACTGTCTTAGCGAAAGGATTCTTGAGGGGAAAGCTGTAACTCCGTGAGATGATTTCACAGAACACAAAGAAGTTTCTCAGAAAGCTTCTTTCTCTTTGTTATCGCAGGATATTTCCTTTGGCACTATAGTCTTCAAAGGGATCCGAAATATCTGTTCTCAGATTCCACAGAAATAAGGCTAGCAAAGAGATCCACGAAATACAGATGTAACTCTGTGAGATGAATTCACAGAACACTAAGCAGTTTCTCAGAAAGATTCTTTCCAGATTTCATCTGGGGATATTTCCTTTTTCACCATAGCCCTCTATGGGCTTCCAAATATCACTTTGCCAATTCCACAAGAACTGTCTTAGCGAAAGGCTTCTTGAGGGGAAAGCTATAACTCTGTGAGATGATTTCACAGAACACAAAGAAGTTTCTCAGAAAGCTTCTTTCTCTTTGTTATCGGAGGATATTTCCTTTGGCCCTATAGTCTTCAAAGGGATCCGAAATATCTGTTCTCAGATTACACAGAAATAAGGCTAGCAAAGAGATTCACGAAATACAGATGTAACTCTGTGAGATGAATTCACAGAACACTAAGCAGTTTCTCAGAAAGCTTCTTTCCAGATTTCATCTGAGGATATTTCCTTTTTCACCATAGCCCTCTATGGGCTTCCAAATATCACTTTGCCAATTCCACAAGAACTGTCTTAGCGAAAGGCTTCTTGAGGGGAAAGCTGTAACTCTGTGAGATGATTTCACAGAACACAAAGAAGTTTCTCAGAAAGCTTCTTTCTCTTTGTTATCGGAGGATATTTCCTTTGGCCCTATAGTCTTCATAGGGATGCGAAATATCTTTTCTCAGATTCCAGAGAAATAAGGCTAGCAAAGAGATCCACGAAATACAGATGTAACTCTGTGAGATGAATTCACAGAACACTAAGCAGTTTCTCAGAAAGCTTCTTTCCAGATTTCATCTGAGGATATTTCCTTTTTCACCATAGCCCTCTATGGGCTTCCAAATATCCCATTGCCAATTCCACAAGAACTGTCTTAGCGAAAGGCTTCTTGAGGGGAAAGCTGTAACTCTGTGAGATGATTTCACAGAACACAAAGAAGTTTCTCAGAAAGCTTCTTTCTCTTTGTTATCGGAGGATATTTCCTTTGGCCCTATAGTCTTCAAAGGGATCCGAAATATCTGTTCTCAGATTCCACAGAAATAAGGCTAGCAAAGAGATCCACGAAATACAGATGTAACTCTGTGAGATGAATTCACAGAACACTAAGCAGTTTCTCAGAAAGATTCTTTCCAGATTTCATCTGGGGATATTTCCTTTTTCACCATAGCCCTCTATGGGCTTCCAAATATCACTTTGCCAATTCCACAAGAACTGTCTTAGCGAAAGGCTTCTTGAGGGGAAAGCTGTAACTCTGTGAGATGATTTCACAGAACACAAAGAAGTTTCTCAGAAAGCTTCTTTCTCTTTGTTATCGGAGGATATTTCCTTTGGCCCTATAGTCTTCAAAGGGATCCGAAATATCTGTTCTCAGATTACACAGAAATAATGCTAGCAAAGAGATTCACGAAATACAGATGTAACTCTGTGAGATGAATTCACAGAACACTAAGCAGTTTCTCAGAAAGCTTCTTTCCAGATTTCATCTGAGGATATTTCCTTTTTCACCATAGCCCTCTATGGGCTTCCAAATATCTCTTTGCCAATTACACAAGAACTGTCCTAGCGAAAGGCTTCTCTAGGGAAAAGCTGTAACTCTGTGAAATGATTTCACAGAACACAAAGAAGTTTCTCAGAAAGCTTCTTTCTCTTTGTTATCGGAGGATATTTCCTTTGGCCCTATAGTCTTCAAAGGGATCCGAAATATCTGTTCTCAGATACCACAGAAATAAGGCTAGCAAAGAGATCCACGAAATACAGATGTAACGCTGTGAGATGAATTCACAGAACACGAAGCAGTTTCTCAGAAAGCTTCTTTCCAGATTTCATCTGAGGATATTTACTTTTTCACCATAGCCCTCTATGGGCTTCCAAATATCACTTTGCCAATTCCACAAGAACTGTCTTAGCGAAAGGCTTCTTGAGGGGAAAGCTGTAACTCTGTGAGATGATTTCACAGAACACTAAGCTGTTTCTCAGAAAGCTTCTTTCCAGATTTCATCTGAGGATATTTCCTTTTTCACCATAGCTCTCTATGGACTTCCAAATATCTCTTTGCCAATTCCACAAGAACTGTCTTAGCGAAAGGCTTCTTGAGGGGAAAGCTGTAACTCTGTGAGATGATTTCACAGAACACAAAGAAGTTTCTCAGAAAGCTTCTTTCTCTTTGTTATCGGAGGATATTTCCTTTGGCCCTATAGTCTTCATAGGGATGCGAAATATCTTTTCTCAGATTCCACAGAAATAAGTCTAGCAAAGAGATCCAGGAAATACACATGTAACTCTGTGAGATGAATTCACAGAACACTAAGCAGTTTCTCAGAAAGCTTCTTTCCAGATTTCATCTGAGGATATTTCCTTTTTCACCGTAGCCCTCTATGGGCTTCCAAATATCACTTTGCCAATTCCACAAGAACTGTCTTAGCGAAAGGCTTCTTGAGGGGAAAGCTGTAACTCCGTGAGATGATTTCACAGAACACAAAGAAGTTTCTCAGAAAGCTTCTTTCTCTTTGTTATCGGAGGATATTTCCTTTGGCCCTATAGTCTTCAAAGGGATCCGAAATATCTGTTCTCAGATTCCACAGAAATAAGGCTAGCAAAGAGATCCACGAAATACAGATGTAACTCTGTGAGATGATTTCACAGAACACTAAGCAGTTTCTCAGAAAGATTCTTTCCAGATTTCATCTGAGGATATTTCCTTTTTCACCATAGCCCTCTATGGGCTTCCAAATATCACTTTGCCAATTCCACAAGAACTGTCTTAGCGAAAGGCTTCTTGAGGGGAAAGCTGTAACTCTGTGAGATGATTTCACAGAACACAAAGAAGTTTCTCAGAAAGCTTTTTTCTCTTTGTTATCGCAGGATATTTCCTTTGGCCCTATAGTCTTCAAAGGGATCCGAAATATCTGTTCTCAGATTCCACAGAAATAAGGCTAGCAGAGATCCACGAAATACACATGTACCTCTGTGAGAAGAATTCACAGAACACTAAGCAGTTTCTTAGAAAGCTGCTTTCCAGATTTCATCTGAGGATATTTCCTTTTTCACCATAGCCCTCTATGGGCTTCCAAATATCACTTTGCCAATTCCACAAGAACTGTCTTAGCGAAAGGCTTCTTGAGGGGAAAGCTGTAACTCTGTGAGATGATTTCACAGAACACAAAGAAGTTTCTCAGAAAGCTTCTTTCTCTTTGTTATCGGAGGATATTTCCTTTGGCCCTATAGTCTTCAAAGGGATCCGAAATATCTGTTCTCAGATTCCACAGAAATAAGGCTAGCAAAGAGATCCACGAAATACAGATGTAACTCTGTGAGATGAATTCACAGAACACTAAGCAGTTTCTCAGAAAGATTCTTTCCAGATTTCATCTGGGGATATTTCCTTTTTCACCATAGCCCTCTATGGGCTTCCAAATATCACTTTGCCAATTCCACAAGAACTGTCTTAGCGAAAGGCTTCTTGAGGGGAAAGCTGTAACTCTGTGAGATGATTTCACAGAATACAAAGAAGTTTCTCAGAAAGCTTCTTTCTCTTTGTTATCGGAGGATATTTCCTTTGGCCCTATAGACTTCAAAGGGATCCGAAATATCTGTTCTCAGATTACACAGAAATAAGGCTAGAGAAGAGATTCACGAAATACAGATGTAACTCTGTGAGATGAATTCACAGAACACTAAGCAGTTTCTCAGAAAGCTTCTTTCCAGATTTCATCTGAGGATATTTCCTTTTTCACCATAGCCCTCTATGGGCTTCCAAATATCTCTTTGCCAATTACACAAGAACTGTCCTAGCGAAAGGCTTCTTGAGGGGAAAGCTGTAACTCTGTGAGATGATTTCACAGAACACAAAGAAGTTTCTCAGAAAGCTTCTTTCTCTTTGTTATCGGAGGATATTTCCTTTGGCCCTATAGTCTTCAAAGGGATCCGTAATATCTGTTCTCAGATTACACAGAAATAAGGCTAGCAAAGAAATTCACGAAATACAGATGTAACTCTGTGAAATGAATTCACAGGACACTAAGCAGTTTCTCAGAAAGCTTCTTTCCAGAGTTCATCTGAGGATATTTCCTTTTTCACCATAGCCCTCTATGGGCTTCCAAATATCACTTTGCCAATTCCACAAGAACTGTCTTAGCGAAAGGCTTCTTGAGGGGAAAGCTGTAACTCTGTGAGATGATTTCACAGAACACAAAGAAGTTTCTCAGAAAGCTTCTTTCTCTTTGTTATCGCAGGATATTTCCTTTGGCCCTATAGTCTTCAAAGGGATCCGAAATATCTGTTCTCAGATTCCACAGAAATAAGGCTAGCAGATATCCACGAAATACACATGTACCTCTGTGAGATGAATTCTCAGAACACTAAGCAGTTTCTCAGAAAGCTGCTTTCCAGATTTCATCTGAGGATATTTCCTTTTTCACCATAGCACTCTATGGGCTTCCAAATATCACTTTGCCAATTCCACAAGAACTGTCTTAGCGAAAGGCTTCTTGAGGGGAAAGCTGTAACTCTGTGAGATGATTTCACAGAACACAAAGAAGTTTCTCAGAAAGCTTCTTTCTCTTTGTTATCGGAGGATATTTCCTTTGGCCCTATAGTCTTCATAGGGATGCGAAATATCTTTTCTCAGATTCCACAGAAATAAGGGTAGCAAAGAGATCCACGAAATACACATGTAACTCTGTGAGATGAATTCACAGAACACTAAGCAGTTTCTCAGAAAGCTTCTTTCCAGATTTCATCTGAGGATATTTCCTTTTTCACCATAGCCCTCTATGGGCTTCCAAATATCACTTTGCCAATTCCACAAGAACTGTCTTAGCGAAAGGCTTCTTGAGGGGAAAGCTGTAACTCTGTCAGATGATTTCACAGAACACAAAGAAGTTTCTCAGAAAGCTTCTTTCTCTTTGTTATCGGAGGATATTTCCTTTGGCCCTATAGTCTTCAAAGGGATCCGAAATATCTGTTCTCAGATTCCACAGAAATAAGGCTAGCAAAGAGATCCACGAAATACAGATGTAACTCTGTGAGATGAATTCACAGAACACTAAGCAGTTTCTCAGAAAGCTTCCTTCCAGATTTCATCTGAGGATATTTCCTTTTTCACCATAGCCCTCTATGGGCTTCCAAATATCACTTTGCCAATTCCACAAGAACTGTCTTAGCGAAAGGCTTCTTGAGGGGAAAGCTGTAACTCTGTGAGATGATTTCACAGAACACAAAGAAGTTTCTCAGAAAGCTTCTTTCTCTTTGTTATCGGAGGATATTTCCTTTGGCCCTATAGTCTTCAAAGGGATCCGAAATATCTGTTCTCAGATACCACAGAAATAAGGCTAGCAAAGAGATCCACGAAATACAGATGTAACGCTGTGAGATGAATTCACAGAACACGAAGCAGTTTCTCAGAAAGCTTCTTTCCAGATTTCATCTGAGGATATTTCCTTTTTCACCATAGCCCTCTAGGGGCTTCCAAATATCACTTTGCCAATTCCACAAGAACTGTCTTAGCGAAAGGCTTCTTGAGGGGAAAGCTGTAACTCTGTGAGATGATTTCACAGAACACTAAGCAGTTTCTCAGAAAGCTTCTTTCCAGATTTCATCTGAGGATATTTCCTTTTTCACCATAGCCCTCTATGGGCTTCCAAATATCACTTTGCCAATTCCACAAGAACTGTCTTAGCGAAAGGCTTCTTGAGGGGAAAGCTGTAACTCTGTGAGATGATTTCACAGAACACAAAGAAGTTTCTCAGAAAGCTTCTTTCTCTTTGTTATCGGAGGATATTTCCTTCGGCCCTATAGTCTTCAAAGGGATCCGAAATCTCTGTTCTCAGATTCCACAGAAATAAGGCTAGCAAAGAGATCCACGAAATACAGATGTAACTCTGTGAGATGAATTCACAGAACACTAAGCAGTTTCTCAGAAAGCTTCTTTCCAGATTTCATCTGAGGATATTTCCTTTTTCACCATAGCCTTCTATGGGCTTCCAAATACCACTTTGCCAATTACACAAGAACTGTCCTAGCGAAAGGCTTCTTGAGGGGAAAGCTGTAACTCTGTGAGATGATTTCACAGAACACAAAGAAGTTTCTCAGAAAGCTTCTTTCTCTTTGTTATCGGAGGATATTTCCTTTGGCCCTATAGTCTTCAAAGGGATCCGAAATATCTGTTCTCAGATTACACAGAAATAAGGCTAGCAAAGAAATCCACGAAATACATATGTAACTCTGTGAGATGAATTAACACAACACTAAGCAGTTTCTCAGAAAGCTTCTTTCCAGATTTCATCTGAGGATATTTCCTTTTTCACCATAGCCCTCTATGGGCTTCCAAATATCACTTTGCCAATTCCACAAGAACTGTCTTAGCGAAAGGCTTCTTGAGGGGAAAGCTGTAACTCTGTGAGATGATTTCAAAGAACACAAAGAAGTTTCTCAGAAAGCTTCTTTCTCTTTGTTATCGGAGGATATTTCCTTTGGCCCTATAGTCTTCAAAGGGATCCGAAATATCTGTTCTCAGATTCCACAGAAATAAGGCTAGCAAAGAGATCCACGAAATACACATGTAACTCTGTGAGATGAATTCACAGAACACTAAGCAGTTTCTCTGAAAGCTTCTTTCCAGAGTTCATCTGAGGATATTTCCTTTTTCACCATAGCCCTCTATGGGCTTCCAAATATCACTTTGCCAATTCCACAAGAACTATCTTAGCGAAAGGCTTCTTGAGGGGAAAGCTGTAACTCTGTGAGATGATTTCACAGAACACAAAGAAGTTTCTCAGAAAGCTTCTTTCTCTTTGTTATCGGAGGATATTTCCTTTGGCCCTATAGTCTTCAAACGGATCCGAAATATCTGTTCTCAGATTCCACAGAAATAAGGCTAGCAAAGAGATCCACGAAATACAGATGTAACTCTGTGAGATGAATTCACGGAACACTAAGCAGTTTCTCAGAAAGCTTCTTTCCAGATTTCATCTGAGGATATTTCCTTTTTCACCATAGCCCTCTATGGGCTTCCAAATATCACTTTGCCAATTCCACAAGAACTGTCTTAGCGAAAGGCTTCTTGAGGGGAAAGCTGTAACTCTGTGAGATGATTTCACAGAACACAAAGAAGTTTCTCAGAAATCTTCTTTCTCTTTGTTATTGGAGGATATTTCCTTTGGCCCTATAGTCTTCAAAGGGATCCGAAATATCTGTTCTCAGATTCCACAGAAATAAGGCTAGCAAAGAGATCCACGAAATACCGATGTAACGCTGTGAGATGAATTCACAGAACACTAAGTAGATTCTCAGAAAGCTTCTTTCCAGATTTCATCTGAGGATATTTCCTTTTTCACCATAGCCCTCAATGGGCTTCCAAATATCACTTTGCCAATTCCACAAGAACTGTCTTAGCGAAAGGCTTCTTGAGGGGAAAGCAGTAACTCTGTGAGATGATTTCACAGATCACTAAGCAGTTTCTCAGAAAGCTTCTTTCCAGATTTCATCTGAGGATATTTCCTTTTTCACCATAGCTCTCTATGGGCTTCCAAATATCTCTTTGCCAATTCCACAAGAACTGTCTTAGCGAAAGGCTTCTTGAGGGGAAGCTGTAACTCTGTGAGATGATTTCACAGAACACAAAGAAGTTTCTCAGAAAGCTTCTTTCTCTTTGTTATCGGAAGATATTTCCTTTGGCCCTATAGTCTTCATAGGGATGCGAAATATCTTTTCTCAGATTCCACAGAAATAAGGCTAACAAAGAGATCCACGAAATACACATGTAACTCTGTGAGATGAATTCACAGAACACTAAGCAGTTTCTCAGAAAGCTTCTTTCCAGATTTCATCTGAGGATATTTCCTTTTTCACCATAGCCCTCTATGGGCTTCCAAATATCACTTTGCCAATTCCACAAGAACTGTCTTAGCGAAAGGCTTCTTGAGGGGAAAGCTGTAACTCTGTGAGATGATTTCACAGAACAGAAAGAAGTTTCTCAGAAAGCTTCTTTCTCTTTGTTATCGGAGGATATTTCCTTTGGCCCTACAGTCTTCAAATGGATCCGAAATATCTGTTCTCAGATTCCACAGAAATAAGGCTAGCAAAGAGATCCACGAAATACAGATGTAACTCTGTGAGATGAATTCACAGAACACTAAGCAGTTTCTCAGAAAGCTTCTTTCCAGATTTCATCTGAGGATATTTCCTTTTTCACCATAGCCCTCTATGGGCTTCCAAATATCACTTTGCCAATTCCACAAGAACTGTCTTAGCGAAAGACTTCTTGAGGGGAAAGCTGTAACTCTGTGAGATGATTTCACAGAACACAAAGAAGTTTCTCAGAAAGCTTCTTTTTCTTTGTTATCGGAGGATATTTCCTTTGGCCCTATAGTCTTCAAACGGATCCGAAATATCTGTTCTCAGATTCCACAGAAATAAGGCTAGCAAAGAGATCCACAAAATACACATGTAACTCTGTGAGATGAATTCACAGAAGACTAAGCAGTTTCTCAGAAAGCTTCTTTCCAGATTTCATCTGAGGATATTTCCTTTTTCACCATAGCCCTCTATGGGCTTCCAAATATCACTTTGCCAATTCCACAAGAACTGTCTTAGCGAAAGGCTTCTTGAGGGGAAAGCTGTAACTCTGTCAGATGATTTCACAGAACACAAAGAAGTTTCTCAGAAAGCTTCTTTCTCTTTGTTATTGGAGGATATTTCCTTTCGCCCTATAGTCTTCAAAGGGATCCGAAATATCTGTTCTCAGACTCCACAGAAAAAGGCTAGCAAAGAGATCCACGAAATAAAGATGTAACGCTGTGAGATGAATTCACAGAACACTAAGCAGTTTCTCAGAAAGCTTCTTTCCAGATTTCATCTGAGGATATTTCCTTTTTCACCATAGCCCTCAATGGGCTTCCAAATATCACTTTGCCAATTCCACAAGAACTGTCTTAGCGAAAGGCTTCTTGAGGGGAAAGCTGTAACTCTGTGAGATGATTTCAAAGAACACTAAGCAGTTTCTCAGAAAGCTTCTTTCCAGATTTCATCTGAGGATATTTCCTTTTTCACCATAGCCCTCTATGGGCTTCCATATATCTCTTTGCCAATTCCACAAGAACTGTCTTAGCGAAAGGCTTCTTGAGGGGAAAGCTGTAACTCTGTGAGATGATTTCACAGAACACAAAGAAGTTTCTCAGAAAGCTTCTTTCTCTTTGTTATCGGAGGATATTTCCTTTGGTCCTATTGTCTTCATAGGGATGCGAAATATCTTTTCTCAGATTCCACAGAAATAAGGCTAGCAAAGAGATCCACGAAATACACATATAACTCTGTGAGATGAATTCACAGAACACTAAGCAGTTTCTCAGAAAGCTTCTTTCCAGATTTCATCTGAGGATATTTCCTTTTTCACCATAGCCCTCTATGGGCTTCCAAATATCACTTTGCCAATTCCACAAGAACTGTATTAGCGAATGGGTTCTTGAGGGGAATGCTGTAACTCTGTGAGATGATTTCACAGAACAGAAAGAAGTTTCTCAGAAAGCTTCTTTCTCTTTGTTATCGCAGGATATTTCCTTTGGCCCTATAGTCTTCAATGGGATCCGAAATATCTGTTCTCAGATTCCACAGAAATAAGGCTAGCAAAGAGATCCACGAAATACAGATGTAACTCTGTGAGATGAATTCACAGAACACTAAGCAGTTTCTCAGAAAGCTTCTTTCCAGATTTCATCTGAGGATATTTCCTTTTTCACCATAGCCCTCTATGGGCTCCCAAATATCACTTTGCCAATTCCACAAGAACTGACTTAGCGAAAGGCTTCTTGAGGGGTAAGCTGTATCTCTGTGAGATGATTTCACAGAACAGAAAGAAGTTTCTCAGAAAGCTTCTTTCTCTTTGTTATCGGAGGATATTTCCTTTGGCCCTATAGTCTTCAAAGGGATCCGAAATATCTGTTCTCAGATTCCACAGAAATAAGGCTAGCAAAGAGATCCACGAAATACAGATGTAACTCTGTGAGATGAATTCACAGAACACTAAGCAGTTTCTCAGAAAGCTTCTTTCCAGATTTCATCTGAGGATATTTCCTTTTTCACCATAGCCCTCTATGGGCTTCCAAATATCACTTTGCCAATTCCACAAGAACTGTCTTAGCGAAAGGCTTCTTGAGGGGAAAGCTGTAACTCTGTGAGATGATTTCAAAGAACACAAAGAAGTTTCTCAGAAAGCTTCTTTCTCTTTGTTATCGGAGGATATTTCCTTTCGCCCTATAGTCTTCAAAGGGATCCGAAATATCTGTTCTCAGACTCCACAGAAATAAGGCTAGCAAAGAGATCCACGAAATACAGATGTAACGCTGTGAGATGAATTCACAGAACACTAAGCAGTTTCTCAGAAAGCTTCTTTCCAGATTTCATCTGAGGACATTTCCTTTTTCACCATAGCCCTCTATGGGCTTCCAAATATCACTTTGCCAATTCCACAAGAACTGTCTTAGCGAAAGGCTTCTTGAGGGGAAAGCTGTAACTCTCTGAGATGATTTCACAGAACACTAAGCAGTTTCTCAGAAAGCTTCTTTCCAGATTTCATCTGAGGATATTTCCTTTTTCACCATAGCCCTCTACGGGCTTCCATATATCTCTTTGCCAATTCCACAAGAACTGTCTTAGCGAAAGGCTTCTTGAGGGGAAAGCTGTAACTCTGTGAGATGATTTCACAGAACACAAAGAAGTTTCTCAGAAAGCTTCTTTCTCTTTGTTATCGGAGGATATTTCCTTTGGCCCTATAGTCTTCAAAGGGATCCGAAATATCTGTTCTCAGATTACACAGAAATAAGGCTAGCAAAGAGATCCACGAAATACATATGTAACTCTGTGAGATGAATTAACACAACACTAAGCAGTTTCTCAGAAAGCTTCTTTCCAGATTTCATCTGAGGATATTTCCTTTTTCACCATAGCCCTCTATGGGCTTCCAAATATCACTTTGCCAATTCCACAAGAACTGTCTTAGCGAAAGGCTTCTTGAGGGGAAAGCTGTAACTCTGTGAGACGATTTCACAGAACACAAAGAAGTTTCTCAGAAAGCTTCTTTCTCTTTGTTATCGCAGGATATTTCCTTTGGCCCTATAGTCTTCAAAGGGATCCGAAATATCTGTTCTCAGATTCCACAGAAATAAGGCTAGCAAAGAGATCCACGAAATACACATGTAACTCTGTGAGATGAATTCACAGAACACTAAGCAGTTTCTCAGAAAGCTTCTTTCCAGAGTTCATCTGAGGATATTTCCTTTTTCACCATAGCCCTCTATGGGCTTCCAAATATCACTTTGCCAATTCCACAAGAACTGTCTTAGCGAAAGGCTTCTTGAGGGGAAAGCTGTAACTCTGTGAGATGATTTCACAGAACACAAAGAAGTTTCTCAGAAAGCTTCTTTCTCTTTGTTATCGGAGGATATTTCCTTTGGCCCTATAGTCTTCATAGGGATCCGAAATATCTTTTCTCAGATTCCAGAGAAATAAGGCTAGGAAAGAGATCCACGAAATACACATGTAACTCTGTGAGATGAATTCACAGAACACTAAGCAGTTTCTCAGAAAGCTTCTTTCCAGATTTCATCTGAGGATATTTCCTTTTTCACCATAGCCCTCTATGGGCTTCCAAATATCACTTTGCCAATTCCACAAGAACTGTCTTAGCGAAAGGCTTCTTGAGGGGAAAGCTGTAACTCTGTGAGATGATTTCACAGAACAGAAAGAAGTTTCTCAGAAAGCTTCTTTCTCTTTGTTATCGGAGGATATTTCCTTTGGCCCTATAGTCTTCAAATGGATCCAAAATCTCTGTTCTCAGATTTCACAGAAATAAGGCTAGCAAAGAGATCCACGAAATACAGATGTAACTCTGTGAGATGAATTCACAGAACACTAAGCAGTTTCTCCGAAAGCTTCTTTCCAGATTTCATCTGAGGATATTTCCTTTTTCACCATAGCCCTCTATGGGCTTCCAAATATCACTTTGCCAATTCCACAAGAACTGTCTTAGCGAAAGGCTTCTTGAGGGGAAAGCGGTAACTCTGTGAGATGATTTCACAGAACAGAAAGAAGTTTCTCAGAAAGCTTCTTTCTCTTTGTTATCGCAGGATATTTCCTTTGGCCCTATAGTCTTCAAAGGGATCCGAAATATCTGTTCTCAGATTCCACAGAAATAAGGCTAGCAAAGAGATCCACGAAATACAGATGTAACTCTGTGAGATGAATTCACAGAACACTAAGCAGTTTCTCAGAAAGCTTCTTTCCAGATTTCATCTGAGGATATTTCCTTTTTCACCATAGCCCTCTATGGGCTTCCAAATATCACTTTGCCAATTCCACAAGAACTGTCTTAGCGAAAGGCTTCTTGAGGGGAAAGCTGTAACTCTGTGAGTTGATTTCACAGAACACAAAGAAGTTTCTCAGAAAGCTTCTTTTTCTTTGTTATCGGAGGATATTTCCTTTGGCC
This sequence comes from Macaca nemestrina, assembly GCF_043159975.1. Classification (NCBI taxonomy): domain Eukaryota; kingdom Metazoa; phylum Chordata; class Mammalia; order Primates; family Cercopithecidae; genus Macaca; species Macaca nemestrina. The sequence continues at coordinate 93,444,310 of NC_092125.1, forward strand.
CTATAGTCTTCAAACGGATCCGAAATATCTGTTCTCAGATTCCACAGAAATAAGGCTAGCAAAGAGATCCACGAAATACACATGTAACTCTGTGAGATGAATTCACAGAAGACTAAGCAGTTTCTCAGAAAGCTTCTTTCCAGATTTCATCTGAGGATATTTCCTTTTTCACCATAGCCCTCTATGGGCTTCCAAATATCACTTTGCCAATTCCACAAGAACTGTCTTAGCGAAAGGCTTCTTGAGGGGAAAGCTGTAACTCTGTCAGATGATTTCACAGAACACAAAGAAGTTTCTCAGAAAGCTTCTTTCTCTTTGTTATTGGAGGATATTTCCTTTCGCCCTATAGTCTTCAAAGGGATACGAAATATCTGTTCTCAGACTCCACAGAAATAAGGCTAGCAAAGAGATCCACGAAATAAAGATGTAACGCTGTGAGATGAATTCACAGAACACTAAGCAGTTTCTCAGAAAGCTTCTTTCCAGATTTCATCTGAGGATATTTCCTTTTTCACCATAGCCCTCAATGGGCTTCCAAATATCACTTTGCCAATTCCACAAGAACTGTCTTAGCGAAAGGCTTCTTGAGGGGAAAGCTGTAACTCTGTGAGATGATTTCAAAGAACACTAAGCAGTTTCTCAGAAAGCTTCTTTCCAGATTTCATCTGAGGATATTTCCTTTTTCACCATAGCCCTCTATGGGCTTCCATATATCTCTTTGCCAATTCCACAAGAACTGTCTTAGCGAAAGGCTTCTTGAAGGGAAAGCTGTAACTCTGTGAGATGATTTCACAGAACACAAAGAAGTTTCTCAGAAAGCTTCTTTCTCTTTGTTATCGGAGGATATTTCCTTTGGTCGTATTGTCTTCATAGGGATGCGAAATATCTTTTCTCAGATTCCACAGAAATAAGGCTAGCAAAGAGATCCACGAAATACACATGTAACTCTGTGAGATGAATTCACGGAACACTAAGCAGTTTCTCAGAAAGCTTCTTTCCAGATTTCATCTGAGGATATTCCCTTTTTCACCATAGCCCTCTATGGGCTTCCAAATATCACTTTGCCAATTCCACAAGAACTGTCTTAGCGAAAGGCTTCTTGAGGGGAAAGCTGTAACTCTGTGAGATGATTTCACAGAACAGAAAGAAGTTTCTCAGAAAGCTTCTTTCTCTTTGTTATCGGAGGATATTTCCTTTGGCCCTATAGTCTTCAAAGGGATCCGAAATATCTGTTCTCAGATTCCACAGAAATAAGGCTAGCAAAGAGATCCACGAAATACAGATGTAACCCTGTGAGATGAATTCACAGAACACTAAGCAGTTTCTCAGAAAGCTTCTTTCCAGATTTCATCTGAGGATATTTCCTTTTTCACCATAGCCCTCTATGGGCTTCCAAATATCACTTTGCCAATTCCACAAGAACTGTCTTAGCGAAAGGCTTCTTGAGGGGAAAGCTGTAACTCTGTGAGAATATTTCACAGAACACAAAGAAGTTTCTCAGAAAGCTTCTTTCTCTTTGTTATCGGAGGATATTTCCTTTGGCCCTATAGTCTTCAAAGGGATCCGAAATCTCTGTTCTCAGATTCCACAGAAATAAGGCTAGCAAAGAGATCCACGAAATACAGATGTAACGCTGTGAGATGAATTCACAGAACACGAAGCAGTTTCTCAGAAAGCTTCTTTCCAGATTTCATCTGAGGATATTTCCTTTTTCACCATAGCCCTCTATGGGCTTCCAAATATCACTTTGCCAATTCCACAAGAACTGTCTTAGCGAAAGGCTTCTTGAGGGGAAAGCTGTAACTCTGTGAGATGATTTCACAGATCACTAAGCAGTTTCTCAGAAAGCTTCTTTCCAGATTTCATCTGAGGATATTTCCTTTTTCACCATAGCTCTCTATGGGCTTTCAAATATCTCTTTGCCAATTCCACAAGAACTGTCTTAGCGAAAGGCTTCTTGAGGGGAAGCTGTAACTCTGTGAGATGATTTCACAGAACACAAAGAAGTTTCTCAGAAAGCTTCTTTCTCTTTGTTATCAGAGGATATTTCCTTTGGCCCTATAGTCTTCAAATGGATCCGAAATCTCTGTTCTCAGATTTCACAGAAATAAGGCTAGCAAAGAGATCCACGAAATACAGATGTAACTCTGTGAGATGAATTCACAGAACACTAAGCAGTTTCTCCGAAAGCTTCTTTCCAGATTTCATCTGAGGATATTTCCTTTTTCACCATAGCCCTCTATGGGCTTCCAAATATCACTTTGCCAATTCCACAAGAACTGTCTTAGCGAAAGGCTTCTTGAGGGGAAAGCGGTAACTCTGTGAGATGATTTCACAGAACACAAAGAAGTTTCTCAGAAAGCTTCTTTCTCTTTGTTATCGCAGGATATTTCCTTTGGCCCTATAGTCTTCAAAGGGATCCGAAATATCTGTTCTCAGATTCCACAGAAATAAGGCTAGCAAAGAGATCCACGAAATACAGATGTAACTCTGTGAGATGAATTCACAGAACACTAAGCAGTATCTCAGAAAGCTTCTTTCCATATTTCATCTGAGGATAATTCCTTTTTCACCATAGCCCTCTATGGGCTTCCAAATATCACTTTGCCAATTCCACAAGAACTGTCTTAGCGAAAGGCTTCTTGAGGGGAAAGCTGTAACTCTGTGAGATGATTTCACAGAACACAAAGAAGTTTCTCAGAAAGCTTCTTTTTCTTTGTTATCGGAGGATATTTCCTTTGGCCCTACAGTCTTCAAACGGATCCGAAATATCTGTTCTCAGATTCCACAGAAATAAGGCTAGCAAAGAGATCCAAGAAATACACATGTAACTCTGTGAGATGAATTCACAGAAGACTAAGCAGTTTCTCAGAGAGCTTCTTTCCAGATTTCATCTGAGGATATTTCCTTTTTCACCATAGCCCTCTATGGGCTTCCAAATATCACTTTGCCAATTCCACAAGAACTGTCTTAGCGAAAGGCTTCTTGAGGGGAAAGCTGTAACTCTGTCAGATGATTTCACAGAACACAAAGAAGTTTCTCAGAAAGCTTCTTTCTCTTTGTTATTGGAGGATATTTCCTTTCGCCCTATAGTCTTCAAAGGGATCCGAAATATCTGTTCTCAGACTCCACAGAAATAAGGCTAGCAAAGAGATCCACGAAATAAAGATGTAACGCTGTGAGATGAATTCACAGAACACTAAGCAGTTTCTCAGAAAGCTTCTTTCCAGATTTCATCTGAGGATATTTCCTTTTTCACCATAGCCCTCAATGGGCTTCCAAATATCACTTTGCCAATTCCACAAGAACTGTCTTAGCGAAAGGCTTCTTGAGGGGAAAGCTGTAACTCTGTGAGATGATTTCACAGATCACTAAGCAGTTTCTCAGAAAGCTTCTTTCCAGATTTCATCTGAGGATATTTCCTTTTTCACCATAGCTCTCTATGGGCTTCCAAATATCTCTTTGCCAATTCCACAAGAACTGTCTTAGCGAAAGGCTTCTTGAGGGGAAGCTGTAACTCTGTGAGATGATTCCACAGAACACAAAGAAGTTTCTCAGAAAGCTTCTTTCTCTTTGTTATCGGAAGATATTTCCTTTGGCCCTATAGTCTTCATAGGGATGCGAAATATCTTTTCTCAGATTCCACAGAAATAAGGCTAGGAAAGAGATCCACGAAATACACATGTAACTCTGTGAGATGAGTTCACAGAACACTAAGCAGTTTCTCAGAAAGCTTCTTTCCAGATTTCGTCTGAGGATATTTCCTTTTTCACCATAGCCCTCTATGGGCTTCCAAATATCACTTTGCCAATTCCACAAGAACTGTCTTAGCGAAAGGCTTCTTGAGGGGAAAGCTGTAACTCTGTGAGATGATTTCACAGAACACAAAGAAGTTTCTCAGAAAGCTTCTTTCTCTTTGTTATCGGAGGATATTTCCTTTGGCCCTATAGTCTTCAAATGGATCCGAAATATCTGTTCTCAGATTCCAAAGAAATAAGGCTAGCAAAGAGATCCACGAAATACAGATGTAACTCTGTGAGATGAATTCACAGAACACTAAGCCGTTTCTCAGAAAGCTTCTTTCCAGATTGCATCTGAGGATATTTCCTTTTTCACCATAGCCCTCTATGGGCTTCCAAATATCACTTTGCCAATTCCACAAGAACTGTATTAGCGAAAGGGTTCTTGAGGGGAAAGCTGTAACTCTGTGAGATGATTTCACAGAACAGAAAGAAGTTTCTCAGAAAGCTTCTTTCTCTTTGTTATCGCAGGATATTTCCTTTGGCCCTATAGTCTTCAATGGGATCCGAAATATCTGTTCTCAGATTCCACAGAAATAAGGCTAGCAAAGAGATCCACGAAATACAGATGTAACGCTGTGAGATGAATTCACAGAACACTAAGCAGTTTCTCAGAAAGCTTCTTTCCAGATTTCATCTGAGGATATTTCCTTTTTCACCATAGCCCTCTATGGGCTTCCAAATATCACTTTGCCAATTCCACAAGAACTGTCTTAGCGAAAGGCTTCTTGAGGGGAAAGCTGTAACTCTGTGAGATGATTTCACAGAACACTAAGCAGTTTCTCAGAAAGCTTCTTTCCAGATTTCATCTGAGGATATTTCCTTTTTCACCATAGCCCTCTATGGGCTTCCATATATCTCTTTGCCAATTCCACAAGAACTGTCTTAGCGAAAGGCTTCTTGAGGGGAAAGCTGTAACTCTGTGAGATGATTTCACAGAACACAAGGAAGTTTCTCAGAAAGCTTCTTTCTCTTTGTTATCGGAGGATATTTCCTTTGGCCCTATAGTCTTCATAGGGATGCGAAATATCTTTTCTCAGATTCCACAGAAATAAGGCTAGCAAAGAGATCCACGAAATACACATGTAACTCGGTGAGATGAATTCACAGAACACTAAGCAGTTTCTCAGAAAGCTTCTTTCCAGATTTCATCTGAGGATATTTCCTTTTTCACCATAGCCCTCTATGGGCTTCCAAATATCTCTTTGCTAATTACACAAGAACTGTCCTAGCGAAAGGCTTCTTGAGGGGAAAGCTGTAACTCTGTGAGATGATTTCACAGAACACAAAGAAGTTTCTCAGAAAGCTTCTTTCTCTTTGTTATCGGAGGATATTTCCTTTGGCCCTATAGTCTTCAAAGGGATCCGACATATCTGTTCTCAGATTACACAGAAATAAGGCTAGCAAAGAGATTCACGAAATACAGATGTAACTCTGTGAGATGAATTCACAGAACACTAAGCAGTTTCTCAGAAAACTTCTTTCCAGATTTGATCTGAGGATATTTCCTTTTTCACCATAGCCTTCTATGGGCTTCCAAATATCTCTTTGCCAATTACAGAAGAACTGTCGTAGCGAAAGGCTCTTTGAGGGGAAAGCTGTAACTCTGTGAGATGATTTCACAGAACACAAAGAAGTTTCTCAGAAAGCTTCTTTCTCTTTGTTATCGGAGGATATTTCCTTTGGCCCTATAGTCTTCAAAGGTATCCGAAATATCTGTTCTCAGATTCCACAGAAATAAGGCTAGCAAAGAGATCCACGAAATACAGATGTAACTCTGTGAGATGAATTCACAGAACACTAAGCAGTTTCTCAGAAAGCTTCTTTCCAGATTTCATCCAAGGATATTTCCTTTTTCACCGTAGCCCTCTATGGGCTTCCAAATATCACTTTGCCAATTCCACAAGAACTGTCTTAGCGAAAGGCTTCTTGAGGGGAAAGCTGTAACTCTGTGAGATGATTTCACAGAACACAAAGAAGTTTCTCAGAAAGCTTCTTTCTCTTTGTTATCGCAGGATATTTCCTTTGGCCCTATAGTCTTCAAAGGGATCCGAAATATCTGTTCTCAGATTCCACAGAAATAAGGCTAGCAAAGAGATCCACAAAATACACATGTAACTCTGTGAGATGAATTCACAGAAGACTAAGCAGTTTCTCAGAAAGCTTCTTTCCAGATTTCATCTGAGGATATTTCCTTTTTCACCATAGCCCTCTATGGGCTTCCAAATATCACTTTGCCAATTCCACAAGAACTGTCTTAGCGAAAGGCTTCTTGAGGGGAAAGCTGTAACTCTGTCAGATGATTTCACAGAACACAAAGATGTTTCTCAGAAAGCTTCTTTCTCTTTGCTATTGGAGGATATTTCCTTTCGCCCTATAGTCTTCAAAGGGATCCGAAATATCTGTTCTCAGACTCCACAGAAATAAGGCTAGCAAAGAGATCCACGAAATAAAGATGTAACGCTGTGAGATGAATTCACAGAACACTAAGCAGTTTCTCAGAAAGCTTCTTTCCAGATTTCATCGGAGGATATTTCCTTTTTCACCATAGCCCTCAATGGGCTTCCAAATATCACTTTGCCAATTCCACAAGAACTGTCTTAGCGAAAGGCTTCTTGAGGGGAAAGCTGTAACTCTGTGAGATGATTTCAAAGAACACTAAGCAGTTTCTCAGAAAGCTTCTTTCCAGATTTCATCTGAGGATATTTCCTTTTTCACCATAGCCCTCTATGGGCTTCCATATATCTCTTTGCCAATTCCACAAGAACTGTCTTAGCGAAAGGCTTCTTGAGGGGAAAGCTGTAACTCTGTGAGATGATTTCACAGAACACAAAGAAGTTTCTCAGAAAGCTTCTTTCTCTTTGTTATCGGAGGATATTTCCTTTGGTCCTATTGTCTTCATAGGGATGCGAAATATCTTTTCTCAGATTCCACAGAAATAAGGCTAGCAAAGAGATCCACGAAATACACATGTAACTCTGTGAGATGAATTCACAGAACACTAAGCAGTTTCTCAGAAAGCTTCTTTCCAGATTTCATCTGAGGATATTTCCTTTTTCACCATAGCCCTCTATGGGCTTCCAAATATCACTTTGCCAATTCCACAAGAACTGTATTAGCGAAAGGGTTCTTGAGGGGAAAGCTGTAACTCTGTGAGATGATTTCACAGAACAGAAAGAAGTTTCTCAGAAAGCTTCTTTCTCTTTGTTATCGCAGGATATTTCCTTTGGCCCTATAGTCTTCAATGGGATCCGAAATATCTGTTCTCAGATTCCACAGAAATAAGGCTAGCAAAGAGATCCACGAAATACAGATGTAACTCTGTGAGATGAATTCACAGAACACTAAGCAGTTTCTCAGAAAGCTTCTTTCCAGATTTCATCTGAGGATATTTCCTTTTTCACCATAGCCCTCTATGGGCTCCCAAATATCACTTTGCCAATTCCACAAGAACTGACTTAGCGAAAGGCTTCTTGAGGGGTAAGCTGTATCTCTGTGAGATGATTTCACAGAACAGAAAGAAGGTTCTCAGAAAGCTTCTTTCTCTTTGTTATCGGAGGATATTTCCTTTGGCCCTATAGTCTTCAAAGGGATCCGAAATATCTGTTCTCAGATTCCACAGAAAAAAGGCTAGCAAAGAGATCCACGAAATACAGATGTAACTCTGTGAGATGAATTCACAGAACACTAAGCAGTTTCTCAGAAAGCTTCTTTCCAGATTTCATCTGAGGATATTTCCTTTTTCACCATAGCCCTCTATGGGCTTCCAAATATCACTTTGCCAATTCCACAAGAACTGTCTTAGCGAAAGGCTTCTTGAGGGGAAAGCTGTAACTCTGTGAGATGATTTCAAAGAACACAAAGAAGTTTCTCAGAAAGCTTCTTTCTCTTTGTTATCGGAGGATATTTCCTTTCGCCCTATAGTCTTCAAAGGGATCCGAAATATCTGTTCTCAGACTCCACAGAAATAAGGCTAGCAAAGAGATCCACGAAATACAGATGTAACGCTGTGAGATGAATTCACAGAACACTAAGCAGTTTCTCAGAAAGCTTCTTTCCAGATTTCATCTGAGGACATTTCCCTTTTCACCATAGCCCTCTATGGGCTTCCAAATATCACTTTGCCAATTCCACAAGAACTGTCTTAGCGAAAGGCTTCTTGAGGGGAAAGCTGTAACTCTCTGAGATGATTTCACAGAACACTAAGCAGTTTCTCAGAAAGCTTCTTTCCAGATTTCATCTGAGGATATTTCCTTTTTCACCATAGCCCTCTACGGGCTTCCATATATCTCTTTGCCAATTCCACAAGAACTGTCTTAGCGAAAGGCTTCTTGAGGGGAAAGCTGTAACTCTGTGAGATGATTTCACAGAACACAAAGAAGTTTCTCAGAAAGCTTCTTTCTCTTTGTTATCGGAGGATATTTCCTTTGGCCCTATAGTCTTCAAAGGGATCCGAAATATCTGTTCTCAGATTACACAGAAATAAGGCTAGCAAAGAGATCCACGAAATACATATGTAACTCTGTGAGATGAATTAACACAACACTAAGCAGTTTCTCAGAAAGCTTCTTTCCAGATTTCATCTGAGGATATTTCCTTTTTCACCATAGCCCTCTATGGGCTTCCAAATATCACTTTGCCAATTCCACAAGAACTGTCTTAGCGAAAGGCTTCTTGAGGGGAAAGCTGTAACTCTGTGAGATGATTTCACAGAACACAAAGAAGTTTCTCAGAAAGCTTCTTTCTCTTTGTTATCGCAGGATATTTCCTTTGGCCCTATAGTCTTCAAAGGGATCCGAAATATCTGTTCTCAGATTCCACAGAAATAAGGCTAGCAAAGAGATCCACGAAATACACATGTAACTCTGTGAGATGAATTCACAGAACACTAAGCAGTTTCTCAGAAAGCTTCTTTCCAGAGTTCATCTGAGGATATTTCCTTTTTCACCATAGCCCTCTATGGGCTTCCAAATATCACTTTGCCAATTCCACAAGAACTGTCTTAGCGAAAGGCTTCTTGAGGGGAAAGCTGTAACTCTGTGAGATGATTTCACAGAACACAAAGAAGTTTCTCAGAAAGCTTCTTTCTCTTTGTTATCGGAGGATATTTCCTTTGGCCCTATAGTCTTCATAGGGATCCGAAATATCTTTTCTCAGATTCCAGAGAAATAAGGCTAGGAAAGAGATCCACGAAATACACATGTAACTCTGTGAGATGAATTCACAGAACACTAAGCAGTTTCTCAGAAAGCTTCTTTCCAGATTTCATCTGAGGATATTTCCTTTTTCACCATAGCCCTCTATGGGCTTCCAAATATCACTTTGCCAATTCCACAAGAACTGTCTTAGCGAAAGGCTTCTTGAGGGGAAAGCTGTAACTCTGTGAGATGATTTCACAGAACAGAAAGAAGTTTCTCAGAAAGCTTCTTTCTCTTTGTTATCGGAGGATATTTCCTTTGGCCCTATAGTCTTCAAATGGATCCGAAATCTCTGTTCTCAGATTTCACAGAAATAAGGCTAGCAAAGAGATCCACGAAATACAGATGTAACTCTGTGAGATGAATTCACAGAACACTAAGCAGTTTCTCCGAAAGCTTCTTTCCAGATTTCATCTGAGGATATTTCCTTTTTCACCATAGCCCTCTATGGGCTTCCAAATATCACTTTGCCAATTCCACAAGAACTGTCTTAGCGAAAGGCTTCTTGAGGGGAAAGCGGTAACTCTGTGAGATGATTTCACAGAACAGAAAGAAGTTTCTCAGAAAGCTTCTTTCTCTTTGTTATCGCAGGATATTTCCTTGGGCCCTATAGTCTTCAAAGGGATCCGAAATATCTGTTCTCAGATTCCACAGAAATAAGGCTAGCAAAGAGATCCACGAAATACAGATGTAACTCTGTGAGATGAATTCACAGAACACTAAGCAGTTTCTCAGAAAGCTTCTTTCCAGATTTCATCTGAGGATATTTCCTTTTTCACCATAGCCCTCTATGGGCTTCCAAATATCACTTTGCCAATTCCACAAGAACTGTCTTAGCGAAAGGCTTCTTGAGGGGAAAGCTGTAACTCTGTGAGATGATTTCACAGAACACAAAGAAGTTTCTCAGAAAGCTTCTTTTTCTTTGTTATCGGAGGATATTTCCTTTGGCCCTATAGTCTTCAAACGGATCCGAAATATCTGTTCTCAGATTCCACAGAAATAAGGCTAGCAAAGAGATCCACGAAATACACATGTAACTCTGTGAGATGAATTCACAGAAGACTAAGCAGTTTCTCAGAAAGCTTCTTTCCAGATTTCATCTGAGGATATTTCCTTTTTCACCATAGCCCTCTATGGGCTTCCAAATATCACTTTGCCAATTCCACAAGAACTGTCTTAGCGAAAGGCTTCTTGAGGGGAAAGCTGTAACTCTGTCAGATGATTTCACAGAACACAAAGAAGTTTCTCAGAAAGCTTCTTTCTCTTTGTTATCGGAGGATATTTCCTTTCGCCCTATAGTCTTCAAAGGGATCCGAAATATCTGTTCTCAGACTCCACAGAAATAAGGCTAGCAAAGAGATCCACGAAATACAGATGTAACGCTGTGAGATGAATTCACAGAACACTAAGCAGTTTCTCAGAAAGCTTCTTTCCAGATTTCATCTGAGGACATTTCCTTTTTCACCATAGCCCTCTATGGGCTTCCAAATATCACTTTGCCAATTCCACAAGAACTGTCTTAGCGAAAGGCTTCTTGAGGGGAAAGCTGTAACTCTCTGAGATGATTTCACAGAACACTAAGCAGTTTCTCAGAAAGCTTCTTTCCAGATTTCATCTGAGGATATTTCCTTTTTCACCATAGCCCTCTACGGGCTTCCATATATCTCTTTGCCAATTCCACAAGAACTGTCTTAGCGAAAGGCTTCTTGAGGGGAAAGCTGTAACTCTGTGAGATGATTTCACAGAACACAAAGAAGTTTCTCAGAAAGCTTCTTTCTCTTTGTTATCGGAGGATATTTCCTTTGGCCCTATAGTCTTCAAAGGGATCCGAAATATCTGTTCTCAGATTACACAGAAATAAGGCTAGCAAAGAGATCCACGAAATACATATGTAACTCTGTGAGATGAATTAACACAACACTAAGCAGTTTCTCAGAAAGCTTCTTTCCAGATTTCATCTGAGGATATTTCCTTTTTCACCATAGCCCTCTATGGGCTTCCAAATATCACTTTGCCAATTCCACAAGAACTGTCTTAGCGAAAGGCTTCTTGAGGGGAAAGCTGTAACTCTGTGAGATGATTTCACAGAACACAAAGAAGTTTCTCAGAAAGCTTCTTTCTCTTTGTTATCGCAGGATATTTCCTTTGGCCCTATAGTCTTCAAAGGGATCCGAAATATCTGTTCTCAGATTCCACAGAAATAAGGCTAGCAAAGAGATCCACGAAATACACATGTAACTCTGTGAGATGAATTCACAGAACACTAAGCAGTTTCTCAGAAAGCTTCTTTCCAGAGTTCATCTGAGGATATTTCCTTTTTCACCATAGCCCTCTATGGGCTTCCAAATATCACTTTGCCAATTCCACAAGAACTGTCTTAGCGAAAGGCTTCTTGAGGGGAAAGCTGTAACTCTGTGAGATGATTTCACAGAACACAAAGAAGTTTCTCAGAAAGCTTCTTTCTCTTTGTTATCGGAGGATATTTCCTTTGGCCCTATAGTCTTCATAGGGATCCGAAATATCTTTTCTCAGATTCCAGAGAAATAAGGCTAGGAAAGAGATCCACGAAATACACATGTAACTCTGTGAGATGAATTCACAGAACACTAAGCAGTTTCTCAGAAAGCTTCTTTCCAGATTTCATCTGAGGATATTTCCTTTTTCACCATAGCCCTCTATGGGCTTCCAAATATCACTTTGCCAATTCCACAAGAACTGTCTTAGCGAAAGGCTTCTTGAGGGGAAAGCTGTAACTCTGTGAGATGATTTCACAGAACAGAAAGAAGTTTCTCAGAAAGCTTCTTTCTCTTTGTTATCGGAGGATATTTCCTTTGGCCCTATAGTCTTCAAATGGATCCGAAATCTCTGTTCTCAGATTTCACAGAAATAAGGCTAGCAAAGAGATCCACGAAATACAGATGTAACTCTGTGAGATGAATTCACAGAACACTAAGCAGTTTCTCCGAAAGCTTCTTTCCAGATTTCATCTGAGGATATTTCCTTTTTCACCATAGCCCTCTATGGGCTTCCAAATATCACTTTGCCAATTCCACAAGAACTGTCTTAGCGAAAAGCTTCTTGAGGGGAAAGCGGTAACTCTGTGAGATGATTTCACAGAACAGAAAGAAGTTTCTCAGAAAGCTTCTTTCTCTTTGTTATCGCAGGATATTTCCTTGGGCCCTATAGTCTTCAAAGGGATCCGAAATATCTGTTCTCAGATTCCACAGAAATAAGGCTAGCAAAGAGATCCACGAAATACAGATGTAACTCTGTGAGATGAATTCACAGAACACTAAGCAGTTTCTCAGAAAGCTTCTTTCCAGATTTCATCTGAGGATATTTCCTTTTTCACCATAGCCCTCTATGGGCTTCCAAATATCACTTTGCCAATTCCACAAGAACTGTCTTAGCGAAAGGCTTCTTGAGGGGAAAGCTGTAACTCTGTGAGATGATTTCACAGAACACAAAGAAGTTTCTCAGAAAGCTTCTTTTTCTTTGTTATCGGAGGATATTTCCTTTGGCCCTATAGTCTTCAAACGGATCCGAAATATCTGTTCTCAGATTCCACAGAAATAAGGCTAGCAAAGAGATCCACGAAATACACATGTAACTCTGTGAGATGAATTCACAGAAGACTAAGCAGTTTCTCAGAAAGCTTCTTTCCAGATTTCATCTGAGGATATTTCCTTTTTCACCATAGCCCTCTATGGGCTTCCAAATATCACTTTGCCAATTCCACAAGAACTGTCTTAGCGAAAGGCTTCTTGAGGGGAAAGCTGTAACTCTGTCAGATGATTTCACAGAACACAAAGAAGTTTCTCAGAAAGCTTCTTTCTCTTTGTTATTGGAGGATATTTCCTTTCGCCCTATAGTCTTCAAAGGGATCCGAAATATCTGTTCTCAGACTCCACAGAAATAAGGCTAGCAAAGAGATCCACGAAATAAAGATGTAACGCTGTGAGATGAATTCACAGAACACTAAGCAGTTTCTCAGAAAGCTTCTTTCCAGATTTCATCTGAGGATATTTCCTTTTTCACCATAGCCCTCAATGGGCTTCCAAATATCACTTTGCCAATTCCACAAGAACTGTCTTAGAGAAAGGCTTCTTGAGGGGAAAGCTGTAACTCTGTGAGATGATTTCAAAGAACACTAAGCAGTTTCTCAGAAAGCTTCTTTCCAGATTTCATCTGAGGATATTTCCTTTTTCACCATAGCCCTCTATGGGCTTCCATATATCTCTTTGCCAATTCCACAAGAACTGTCTTAGCGAAAGGCTTCTTGAAGGGAAAGCTGTAACTCTGTGAGATGATTTCACAGAACACAAAGAAGTTTCTCAGAAAGCTTCTTTCTCTTTCTTATCGGAGGATATTTCCTTTGGTCCTATTGTCTTCATAGGGATGCGAAATATCTTTTCTCAGATTCCACAGAAATAAGGCTAGCAAAGAGATCCACGAAATACACATGTAACTCTGTGAGATGAATTCACGGAACACTAAGCAGTTTCTCAGAAAGCTTCTTTCCAGATTTCATCTGAGGATATTCCCTTTTTCACCATAGCCCTCTATGGGCTTCCAAATATCACTTTGCCAATTCCACAAGAACTGTCTTAGCGAAAGGCTTCTTGAGGGGAAAGCTGTAACTCTGTGAGATGATTTCACAGAACAGAAAGAAGTTTCTCAGAAAGCTTCTTTCTCTTTGTTATCGGAGGATATTTCCTTTGGCCCTATAGTCTTCAAAGGGATCCGAAATATCTGTTCTCAGATTCCACAGAAATAAGGCTAGCAAAGAGATCCACGAAATACAGATGTAACTCTGTGAGATGAATTCACAGAACACTAAGCAGTTTCTCAGAAAGCTTCTTTCCAGATTTCATCTGAGGATATTTCCTTTTTCACCATAGCCCTCTATGGGCTTCCAAATATCACTTTGCCAATTCCACAAGAACTGTCTTAGCGAAAGGCTTCTTGAGGGGAAAGCTGTAACTCTGTGAGAATATTTCACAGAACACAAAGAAGTTTCTCAGAAAGCTTCTTTCTCTTTGTTATCGGAGGATATTTCCTTTGGCCCTATAGTCTTCAAAGGGATCCGAAATCTCTGTTCTCAGATTCCACAGAAATAAGGCTAGCAAAGAGATCCACGAAATACAGATGTAACGCTGTGAGATGAATTCACAGAACACGAAGCAGTTTCTCAGAAAGCTTCTTTCCAGATTTCATCTGAGGATATTTCCTTTTTCACCATAGCCCTCTATGGGCTTCCAAATATCACTTTGCCAATTCCACAAGAACTGTCTTAGCGAAAGGCTTCTTGAGGGGAAAGCTGTAACTCTGTGAGATGATTTCACAGATCACTAAGCAGTTTCTCAGAAAGCTTCTTTCCAGATTTCATCTGAGGATATTTCCTTTTTCACCATAGCTCTCTATGGGCTTTCAAATATCTCTTTGCCAATTCCACAAGAACTGTCTTAGCGAAAGGCTTCTTGAGGGGAAGCTGTAACTCTGTGAGATGATTTCACAGAACACAAAGAAGTTTCTCAGAAAGCTTCTTTCTCTTTGTTATCGGAGGATATTTCCTTTGGCCCTATAGTCTTCAAATGGATCCGAAATCTCTGTTCTCAGATTTCACAGAAATAAGGCTAGCAAAGAGATCCACGAAATACAGATGTAACTCTGTGAGATGAATTCACAGAACACTAAGCAGTTTCTCCGAAAGCTTCTTTCCAGATTTCATCTGAGGATATTTCCTTTTTCACCATAGCCCTCTATGGGCTTCCAAATATCACTTTGCCAATTCCACAAGAACTGTCTTAGCGAAAGGCTTCTTGAGGGGAAAGCGGTAACTCTGTGAGATGATTTCACAGAACACAAAGAAGTTTCTCAGAAAGCTTCTTTCTCTTTGTTATCGCAGGATATTTCCTTTGGCCCTATAGTCTTCAAAGGGATCCGAAATATCTGTTCTCAGATTCCACAGAAATAAGGCTAGCAAAGAGATCCACGAAATACAGATGTAACTCTGTGAGATGAATTCACAGAACACTAAGCAGTATCTCAGAAAGCTTCTTTCCAGATTTCATCTGAGGATATTTCCTTTTTCACCATAGCCCTCTATGGGCTTCCAAATATCACTTTGCCAATTCCACAAGAACTGTCTTAGCGAAAGGCTTCTTGAGGGGAAAGCTGTAACTCTGTGAGATGATTTCACAGAACACAAAGAAGTTTCTCAGAAAGCTTCTTTTTCTTTGTTATCGGAGGATATTTCCTTTGGCCCTATAGTCTTCAAACGGATCCGAAATATCTGTTCTCAGATTCCACAGAAATAAGGCTAGCAAAGAGATCCAAGAAATACACATGTAACTCTGTGAGATGAATTCACAGAAGACTAAGCAGTTTCTCAGAAAGCTTCTTTCCAGATTTCATCTGAGGATATTTCCTTTTTCACCATAGCCCTCTATGGGCTTCCAAATATCACTTTGCCAATTCCACAAGAACTGTCTTAGCGAAAGGCTTCTTGAGGGGAAAGCTGTAACTCTGTCAGATGATTTCACAGAACACAAAGAAGTTTCTCAGAAAGCTTCTTTCTCTTTGTTATTGGAGGATATTTCCTTTCGCCCTATAGTCTTCAAAGGGATCCGAAATATCTGTTCTCAGACTCCACAGAAATAAGGCTAGCAAAGAGATCCACGAAATAAAGATGTAACGCTGTGAGATGAATTCACAGAACACTAAGCAGTTTCTCAGAAAGCTTCTTTCCAGATTTCATCTGAGGATATTTCCTTTTTCACCATAGCCCTCAATGGGCTTCCAAATATCACTTTGCCAATTCCACAAGAACTGTCTTAGCGAAAGGCTTCTTGAGGGGAAAGCTGTAACTCTGTGAGATGATTTCAAAGAACACTAAGCAGTTTCTCAGAAAGCTTCTTTCCAGATTTCATCTGAGGATATTTCCTTTTTCACCATAGCCCTCTATGGGCTTCCATATATCTCTTTGCCAATTCCACAAGAACTGTCTTAGCGAAAGGCTTCTTGAGGGGAAAGCTGTAACTCTGTGAGATGATTTCACAGAACACAAAGAAGTTTCTCAGAAAGCTTCTTTCTCTTTGTTATCGGAGGATATTTCCTTTGGTCCTATTGTCTTCATAGGGATGCGAAATATCTTTTCTCAGATTCCACAGAAATAAGGCTAGCAAAGAGATCCACGAAATACACATGTAACTCTGTGAGATGAATTCACAGAACACTAAGCAGTTTCTCAGAAAGCTTCTTTCCAGATTTCATCTGAGGATATTCCCTTTTTCACCATAGCCCTCTATGGGCTTCCAAATATCACTTTGCCAATTCCACAAGAACTGTCTTAGCGAAAGGCTTCTTGAGGGGAAAGCTGTAACTCTGTGAGATGATTTCACAGAACAGAAAGAAGTTTCTCAGAAAGCTTCTTTCTCTTTGTTATCGGAGGATATTTCCTTTGGCCCTATAGTCTTCAAAGGGATCCGAAATATCTGTTCTCAGATTCCACAGAAATAAGGCTAGCAAAGAGATCCACGAAATACAGATGTAACTCTGTGAGATGAATTCACAGAACACTAAGCAGTTTCTCAGAAAGCTTCTTTCCAGATTTCATCTGAGGATATTTCCTTTTTCACCATAGCCCTCTATGGGCTTCCAAATATCACTTTGCCAATTCCACAAGAACTGTCTTAGCGAAAGGCTTCTTGAGGGGAAAGCTGTAACTCTGTGAGAATATTTCAAAGAACACAAAGAAGTTTCTCAGAAAGCTTCTTTCTCTTTGTTATCGGAGGATATTTCCTTTGGCCCTATAGTCTTCAAAGGGATCCGAAATCTCTGTTCTCAGATTCCACAGAAATAAGGCTAGCAAAGAGATCCACGAAATACAGATGTAACGCTGTGAGATGAATTCACAGAACACGAAGCAGTTTCTCAGAAAGCTTCTTTCCAGATTTCATCTGAGGATATTTCCTTTTTCACCATAGCCCTCTATGGGCTTCCAAATATCACTTTGCCAATTCCACAAGAACTGTCTTAGCGAAAGGCTTCTTGAGGGGAAAGCTGTAACTCTGTGAGATGATTTCACAGATCACTAAGCAGTTTCTCAGAAAGCTTCTTTCCAGATTTCATCTGAGGATATTTCCTTTTTCACCATAGCTCTCTATGGGCTTCCAAATATCTCTTTGCCAATTCCACAAGAACTGTCTTAGCGAAAGGCTTCTTGAGGGGAAGCTGTAACTCTGTGAGATGATTCCACAGAACACAAAGAAGTTTTTCAGAAAGCTTCTTTCTCTTTGTTATCGGAAGATATTTCCTTTGGCCCTATAGTCTTCATAGGGATGCGAAATATCTTTTCTCAGATTCCACAGAAATAAGGCTAGGAAAGAGATCCACGAAATACACATGTAACTCTGTGAGATGAATTCACAGAACACTAAGCAGTTTCTCAGAAAGCTTCTTTCCAGATTTCGTCTGAGGATATTTCCTTTTTCACCATAGCCCTCTATGGGCTTCCAAATATCACTTTGCCAATTCCACAAGAACTGTCTTAGCGAAAGGCTTCTTGAGGGGAAAGCTGTAACTCTGTGAGATGATTTCACAGAACACAAAGAAGTTTCTCAGAAAGCTTCTTTCTCTTTGTTATCGGAGGATATTTCCTTTGGCCCTATAGTCTTCAAATGGATCCGAAATATCTGTTCTCAGATTCCACAGAAATAAGGCTAGCAAAGAGATCCACGAAATACAGATGTAACTCTGTGAGATGAATTCACAGAACACTAAGCCGTTTCTCAGAAAGCTTCTTTCCAGATTGCATCTGAGGATATTTCCTTTTTCACCATAGCCCTCTATGGGCTTCCAAATATCACTTTGCCAATTCCACAAGAACTGTCTTAGCGAAAGGCTTCTTGAGGGGAAAGCTGTAACTCTGTGAGATGATTTCACAGAACAGAAAGAAGTTTCTCAGAAAGCTTCTTTCTCTTTGTTATCGCAGGATATTTCCTTTGGCCCTATAGTCTTCAATGGGATCCGAAATATCTGTTCTCAGATTCCACAGAAATAAGGCTAGCAAAGAGATCCACGAAATACAGATGTAACTCTGTGAGATGAATTCACAGAACACTAAGCAGTTTCTCAGAAAGCTTCTTTCCAGATTTCATCTGAGGATATTTCCTTTTTCACCATAGCCCTCTATGGGCTTCCAAATATCACTTTGCCAATTCCACAAGAACTGTCTTAGCGAAAGGCTTCTTGAGGGGTAAGCTGTAACTCTGTGAGATGATTTCACAGAACAGAAAGAAGTTTCTCAGAAAGCTTCTTTCTCTTTGTTATCGGAGGATATTTCCTTTGGCCCTATAGTCTTCAAAGGGATCCGAAATATCTGTTCTCAGATTCCACAGAAATAAGGCTAGCAAAGAGATCCACGAAATGCAGATGTAATTCTGTGAGATGAATTCACAGAACACTAAGCAGTTTCTCAGAAAGCTTCTTTCCAGATTTCATCTGAGGATATTTCCTTTTTCACCATAGCCCTCTATGGGCTTCCAAATATCACTTTGCCAATTCCACAAGAACTGTCTTAGCGAAAGGCTTCTTGAGGGGAAAGCTGTAACTCTGTGAGATGATTTCACAGAACACTAAGCAGTTTCTCAGAAAGCTTCTTTCCAGATTTCATCTGAGGATATTTCCTTTTTCACCATAGCCCTCTATGGGCTTCCATATATCTCTTTGCCAATTCCACAAGAACTGTCTTAGCGAAAGGCTTCTTGAAGGGAAAGCTGTAACTCTGTGAGATGATTTCACAGAACACAAAGAAGTTTCTCAGAAAGCTTCTTTCTCTTTGTTATCGGAGGATATTTCCTTTGGTCCTATTGTCTTCATAGGGATGCGAAATATCTTTTCTCAGATTCCACAGAAATAAGGCTAGCAAAGAGATCCACGAAATACACATGTAACTCTGTGAGATGAATTCACGGAACACTAAGCAGTTTCTCAGAAAGCTTCTTTCCAGATTTCATCTGAGGATATTCCCTTTTTCACCATAGCCCTCTATGGGCTTCCAAATATCACTTTGCCAATTCCACAAGAACTGTCTTAGCGAAAGGCTTCTTGAGGGGAAAGCTGTAACTCTGTGAGATGATTTCACAGAACAGAAAGAAGTTTCTCAGAAAGCTTCTTTCTCTTTGTTATCGGAGGATATTTCCTTTGGCCCTATAGTCTTCAAAGGGATCCGAAATATCTGTTCTCAGATTCCACAGAAATAAGGCTAGCAAAGAGATCCACGAAATACAGATGTAACTCTGTGAGATGAATTCACAGAACACTAAGCAGTTTCTCAGAAAGCTTCTTTCCAGATTTCATCTGAGGATATTTCCTTTTTCACCATAGCCCTCTATGGGCTTCCAAATATCACTTTGCCAATTCCACAAGAACTGTCTTAGCGAAAGGCTTCTTGAGGGGAAAGCTGTAACTCTGTGAGAATATTTCACAGAACACAAAGAAGTTTTTCAGAAAGCTTCTTTCTCTTTGTTATCGGAGGATATTTCCTTTGGCCCTATAGTCTTCAAAGGGATCCGAAATCTCTGTTCTCAGATTCCACAGAAATAAGGCTAGCAAAGAGATCCACGAAATACAGATGTAACGCTGTGAGATGAATTCACAGAACACGAAGCAGTTTCTCAGAAAGCTTCTTTCCAGATTTCATCTGAGGATATTTCCTTTTTCACCATAGCCCTCTATGGGCTTCCAAATATCACTTTGCCAATTCCACAAGAACTGTCTTAGCGAAAGGCTTCTTGAGGGGAAAGCTGTAACTCTGTGAGATGATTTCACAGATCACTAAGCAGTTTCTCAGAAAGCTTCTTTCCAGATTTCATCTGAGGATATTTCCTTTTTCACCATAGCTCTCTATGGGCTTTCAAATATCTCTTTGCCAATTCCACAAGAACTGTCTTAGCGAAAGGCTTCTTGAGGGGAAGCTGTAACTCTGTGAGATGATTTCACAGAACACAAAGAAGTTTCTCAGAAAGCTTCTTTCTCTTTGTTGTCGGAGGATATTTCCTTTGGCCCTATAGTCTTCAAATGGATCCGAAATCTCTGTTCTCAGATTTCACAGAAATAAGGCTAGCAAAGAGATCCACGAAATACAGATGTAACTCTGTGAGATGAATTCACAGAACACTAAGCAATTTCTCCGAAAGCTTCTTTCCAGATTTCATCTGAGGATATTTCCTTTTTCACCATAGCCCTCTATGGGCTTCCAAATATCACTTTGCCAATTCCACAAGAACTGTCTTAGCGAAAGGCTTCTTGAGGGGAAAGCGGTAACTCTGTGAGATGATTTCACAGAACACAAAGAAGTTTCTCAGAAAGCTTCTTTCTCTTTGTTATCGCAGGATATTTCCTTTGGCCCTATAGTCTTCAAAGGGATCCGAAATATCTGTTCTCAGATTCCACAGAAATAAGGCTAGCAAAGAGATCCACGAAATACAGATGTAACTCTGTGAGATGAATTCACAGAACACTAAGCAGTATCTCAGAAAGCTTCTTTCCAGATTTCATCTGAGGATATTTCCTTTTTCACCATAGCCCTCTATGGGCTTCCAAATATCACTTTGCCAATTCCACAAGAACTGTCTTAGCGAAAGGCTTCTTGAGGGGAAAGCTGTAACTCTGTGAGATGATTTCACAGAACACAAAGAAGTTTCTCAGAAAGCTTCTTTTTCTTTGTTATCGGAGGATATTTCCTTTGGCCCTATAGTCTTCAAACGGATCCGAAATATCTGTTCTCAGATTCCACAGAAATAAGGCTAGCAAAGAGATCCAAGAAATACACATGTAACTCTGTGAGATGAATTCACAGAAGACTAAGCAGTTTCTCAGAAAGCTTCTTTCCAGATTTCATCTGAGGATATTTCCTTTTTCACCATAGCCCTCTATGGGCTTCCAAATATCACTTTGCCAATTCCACAAGAACTGTCTTAGCGAAAGGCTTCTTGAGGGGAAAGCTGTAACTCTGTCAGATGATTTCACAGAACACAAAGAAGTTTCTCAGAAAGCTTCTTTCTCTTTGTTATTGGAGGATATTTCCTTTCGCCCTATAGTCTTCAAAGGGATCCGAAATATCTGTTCTCAGACTCCACAGAAATAAGGCTAGCAAAGAGATCCACGAAATAAAGATGTAACGCTGTGAGATGAATTCACAGAACACTAAGCAGTTTCTCAGAAAGCTTCTTTCCAGATTTCATCTGAGGATATTTCCTTTTTCACCATAGCCCTCAATGGGCTTCCAAATATCACTTTGCCAATTCCACAAGAACTGTCTTAGCGAAAGGCTTCTTGAGGGGAAAGCTGTAACTCTGTGAGATGATTTCAAAGAACACTAAGCAGTTTCTCAGAAAGCTTCTTTCCAGATTTCATCTGAGGATATTTCCTTTTTCACCATAGCCCTCTATGGGCTTCCATATATCTCTTTGCCAATTCCACAAGAACTGTCTTAGCGAAAGGCTTCTTGAGGGGAAAGCTGTAACTCTGTGAGATGATTTCACAGAACACAAAGAAGTTTCTCAGAAAGCTTCTTTCTCTTTGTTATCGGAGGATATTTCCTTTGGTCCTATTGTCTTCATAGGGATGCGAAATATCTTTTCTCAGATTCCACAGAAATAAGGCTAGCAAAGAGATCCACGAAATACACATGTAACTCTGTGAGATGAATTCACAGAACACTAAGCAGTTTCTCAGAAAGCTTCTTTCCAGATTTCATCTGAGGATATTCCCTTTTTCACCATAGCCCTCTATGGGCTTCCAAATATCACTTTGCCAATTCCACAAGAACTGTCTTAGCGAAAGGCTTCTTGAGGGGAAAGCTGTAACTCTGTGAGATGATTTCACAGAACAGAAAGAAGTTTCTCAGAAAGCTTCTTTCTCTTTGTTATCGGAGGATATTTCCTTTGGCCCTATAGTCTTCAAAGGGATCCGAAATATCTGTTCTCAGATTCCACAGAAATAAGGCTAGCAAAGAGATCCACGAAATACAGATGTAACTCTGTGAGATGAATTCACAGAACACTAAGCAGTTTCTCAGAAAGCTTCTTTCCAGATTTCATCTGAGGATATTTCCTTTTTCACCATAGCCCTCTATGGGCTTCCAAATATCACTTTGCCAATTCCACAAGAACTGTCTTAGCGAAAGGCTTCTTGAGGGGAAAGCTGTAACTCTGTGAGAATATTTCACAGAACACAAAGAAGTTTTTCAGAAAGCTTCTTTCTCTTTGTTATCGGAGGATATTTCCTTTGGCCCTATAGTCTTCAAAGGGATCCGAAATCTCTGTTCTCAGATTCCACAGAAATAAGGCTAGCAAAGAGATCCACGAAATACAGATGTAACGCTGTGAGATGAATTCACAGAACACGAAGCAGTTTCTCAGAAAGCTTCTTTCCAGATTTCATCTGAGGATATTTCCTTTTTCACCATAGCCCTCTATGGGCTTCCAAATATCACTTTGCCAATTCCACAAGAACTGTCTTAGCGAAAGGCTTCTTGAGGGGAAAGCTGTAACTCTGTGAGATGATTTCACAGATCACTAAGCAGTTTCTCAGAAAGCTTCTTTCCAGATTTCATCTGAGGATATTTCCTTTTTCACCATAGCTCTCTATGGGCTTTCAAATATCTCTTTGCCAATTCCACAAGAACTGTCTTAGCGAAAGGCTTCTTGAGGGGAAGCTGTAACTCTGTGAGATGATTTCACAGAACACAAAGAAGTTTCTCAGAAAGCTTCTTTCTCTTTGTTGTCGGAGGATATTTCCTTTGGCCCTATAGTCTTCAAATGGATCCGAAATCTCTGTTCTCAGATTTCACAGAAATAAGGCTAGCAAAGAGATCCACGAAATACAGATGTAACTCTGTGAGATGAATTCACAGAACACTATGCAATTTCTCCGAAAGCTTCTTTCCAGATTTCATCTGAGGATATTTCCTTTTTCACCATAGCCCTCTATGGGCTTCCAAATATCACTTTGCCAATTCCACAAGAACTGTCTTAGCGAAAGGCTTCTTGAGGGGAAGCGGTAACTCTGTGAGATGATTTCACAGAACACAAAGAAGTTTCTCAGAAAGCTTCTTTCTCTTTGTTATCGCAGGATATTTCCTTTGGCCCTATAGTCTTCAAAGGGATCCGAAATATCTGTTCTCAGATTCCACAGAAATAAGGCTAGCAAAGAGATCCACGAAATACAGATGTAACTCTGTGAGATGAATTCACAGAACACTAAGCAGTATCTCAGAAAGCTTCTTTCCAGATTTCATCTGAGGATATTTCCTTTTTCACCATAGCCCTCTATGGGCTTCCAAATATCACTTTGCCAATTCCACAAGAACTGTCTTAGCGAAAGGCTTCTTGAGGGGAAAGCTGTAACTCTGTGAGATGATTTCACAGAACACAAAGAAGTTTCTCAGAAAGCTTCTTTTTCTTTGTTATCGGAGGATATTTCCTTTGGCCCTATAGTCTTCAAACGGATCCGAAATATCTGTTCTCAGATTCCACAGAAATAAGGCTAGCAAAGAGATCCAAGAAATACACATGTAACTCTGTGAGATGAATTCACAGAAGACTAAGCAGTTTCTCAGAAAGCTTCTTTCCAGATTTCATCTGAGGATATTTCCTTTTTCACCATAGCCCTCTATGGGCTTCCAAATATCACTTTGCCAATTCCACAAGAACTGTCTTAGCGAAAGGCTTCTTGAGGGGAAAGCTGTAACTCGGTCAGATGATTTCACAGAACACAAAGAAGTTTCTCAGAAAGCTTCTTTCTCTTTGTTATTGGAGGATATTTCCTTTCGCCCTATAGTCTTCAAAGGGATCCGAAATATCTGTTCTCAGACTCCACAGAAATAAGGCTAGCAAAGAGATCCACGAAATAAAGATGTAACGCTGTGAGATGAATTCACAGAACACTAAGCAGTTTCTCAGAAAGCTTCTTTCCAGATTTCATCTGAGGATATTTCCTTTTTCACCATAGCCCTCAATGGGCTTCCAAATATCACTTTGCCAATTCCACAAGAACTGTCTTAGCGAAAGGCTTCTTGAGGGGAAAGCTGTAACTCTGTGAGATGATTTCAAAGAACACTAAGCAGTTTCTCAGAAAGCTTCTTTCCAGATTTCATCTGAGGATATTTCCTTTTTCACCATAGCCCTCTATGGGCTTCCATATATCTCTTTGCCAATTCCACAAGAACTGTCTTAGCGAAAGGCTTCTTGAGGGGAAAGCTGTAACTCTGTGAGATGATTTCACAGAACACAAAGAAGTTTCTCAGAAAGCTTCTTTCTCTTTGTTATCGGAGGATATTTCCTTTGGTCCTATTGTCTTCATAGGGATGCGAAATATCTTTTCTCAGATTCCACAGAAATAAGGCTAGCAAAGAGATCCACGAAATACACATGTAACTCTGTGAGATGAATTCACAGAACACTAAGCAGTTTCTCAGAAAGCTTCTTTCCAGATTTCATCTGAGGATATTCCCTTTTTCACCATAGCCCTCTATGGGCTTCCAAATATCACTTTGCCAATTCCACAAGAACTGTCTTAGCGAAAGGCTTCTTGAGGGGAAAGCTGTAACTCTGTGAGATGATTTCACAGAACAGAAAGAAGTTTCTCAGAAAGCTTCTTTCTCTTTGTTATCGGAGGATATTTCCTTTGGCCCTATAGTCTTCAAAGGGATCCGAAATATCTGTTCTCAGATTCCACAGAAATAAGGCTAGCAAAGAGATCCACGAAATACAGATGTAACTCTGTGAGATGAATTCACAGAACACTAAGCAGTTTCTCAGAAAGCTTCTTTCCAGATTTCATCTGAGGATATTTCCTTTTTCACCATAGCCCTCTATGGGCTTCCAAATATCACTTTGCCAATTCCACAAGAACTGTCTTAGCGAAAGGCTTCTTGAGGGGAAAGCTGTAACTCTGTGAGAATATTTCACAGAACACAAAGAAGTTTCTCAGAAAGCTTCTTTCTCTTTGTTATCGGAGGATATTTCCTTTGGCCCTATAGTCTTCAAAGGGATCCGAAATCTCTGTTCTCAGATTCCACAGAAATAAGGCTAGCAAAGAGATCCACGAAATACAGATGTAACGCTGTGAGATGAATTCACAGAACACGAAGCAGTTTCTCAGAAAGCTTCTTTCCAGATTTCATCTGAGGATATTTCCTTTTTCACCATAGCCCTCTATGGGCTTCCAAATATCACTTTGCCAATTCCACAAGAACTGTCTTAGCGAAAGGCTTCTTGAGGGGAAAGCTGTAACTCTGTGAGATGATTTCACAGATCACTAAGCAGTTTCTCAGAAAGCTTCTTTCCAGATTTCATCTGAGGATAATCCTTTTTCACCATAGCTCTCTATGGGCTTCCAAATATCTCTTTGCCAATTCCACAAGAACTGTCTTAGCGAAAGGCTTCTTGAGGGGAAGCTGTAACTCTGTGAGATGATTCCACAGAACACAAAGAAGTTTTTCAGAAAGCTTCTTTCTCTTTGTTATCGGAAGATATTTCCTTTGGCCCTATAGTCTTCATAGGGATGCGAAATATCTTTTCTCAGATTCCACAGAAATAAGGCTAGGAAAGAGATCCACGAAATACACATGTAACTCTGTGAGATGAATTCACAGAACACTAAGCAGTTTCTCAGAAAGCTTCTTTCCAGATTTCGTCTGAGGATATTTCCTTTTTCACCATAGCCCTCTATGGGCTTCCAAATATCACTTTGCCAATTCCACAAGAACTGTCTTAGCGAAAGGCTTCTTGAGGGGAAAGCTGTAACTCTGTGAGATGATTTCACAGAACACAAAGAAGTTTCTCAGAAAGCTTCTTTCTCTTTGTTATCGGAGGATATTTCCTTTGGCCCTATAGTCTTCAAATGGATCCGAAATATCTGTTCTCAGATTCCACAGAAATAAGGCTAGCAAAGAGATCCACGAAAAACAGATGTAACTCTGTGAGATGAATTCACAGAACACTAAGCCGTTTCTCAGAAAGCTTCTTTCCAGATTGCATCTGAGGATATTTCCTTTTTCACCATAGCCCTCTATGGGCTTCCAAATATCACTTTGCCAATTCCACAAGAACTGTCTTAGCGAAAGGCTTCTTGAGGGGAAAGCTGTAACTCTGTGAGATGATTTCACAGAACAGAAAGAAGTTTCTCAGAAAGCTTCTTTCTCTTTGTTATCGCAGGATATTTCCTTTGGCCCTATAGTCTTCAATGGGATCCGAAATATCTGTTCTCAGATTCCACAGAAATAAGGCTAGCAAAGAGATCCACGAAATACAGATGTAACTCTGTGAGATGAATTCACAGAACACTAAGCAGTTTCTCAGAAAGCTTCTTTCCAGATTTCATCTGAGGATATTTCCTTTTTCACCATAGCCCTCTATGGGCTTCCAAATATCACTTTGCCAATTCCACAAGAACTGTCTTAGCGAAAGGCTTCTTGAGGGGTAAGCTGTAACTCTGTGAGATGATTTCACAGAACAGAAAGAAGTTTCTCAGAAAGCTTCTTTCTCTTTGTTATCGGAGGATATTTCCTTTGGCCCTATAGTCTTCAAAGGGATCCGAAATATCTGTTCTCAGATTCCACAGAAATAAGGCTAGCAAAGAGATCCACGAAATACAGATGTAACTCTGTGAGATGAATTCACAGAACACTAAGCAGTTTCTCAGAAAGCTTCTTTCCAGATTTCATCTGAGGATATTTCCTTTTTCACCATAGCCCTCTATGGGCTTCCAAATATCACTTTGCCAATTGAACAAGAACTGTCTTAGCGAAAGGCTTCTTGAGGGGAAAGCTGTAACTCTGTGAGATGATTTCAAAGAACACAAAGAAGTTTCTCAGAAAGCTTCTTTCTCTTTGTTATCGGAGGATATTTCCTTTCGCCCTATAGTCTTCAAAGGGATCCGAAATATCTGTTCTCAGATTACACAGAAATAAGGCTAGCAAAGAGATCCACGAAATACAGATGTAACGCTGTGAGATGAATTCACAGAACACTAAGCAGTTTCTCAGAAAGCTTCTTTCCAGATTTCATCTGAGGATATTTCCTTTTTCACCATAGCCCTCTATGGGCTTCCAAATATCACTTTGCCAATTCCACAAGAACTGTCTTAGCGAAAGGCTTCTTGAGGGGAAAGCTGTAACTCTGTGAGATGATTTCACAGAACACTAAGCAGTTTCTCAGAAAGCTTCCTTCCAGATTTCATCTGAGGATATTTCCTTTTTCACCATAGCCCTCTATGGGCTTCCATATATCTCTTTGCCAATTCCACAAGAACTGTCTTAGCGAAAGGCTTCTTGAGGGGAAAGCTGTAACTCTGTGAGATGATTTCACAGAACACAAGGAAGTTTCTCAGAAAGCTTCTTTCTCTTTGTTATCGGAGGATATTTCCTTTGGCCCTATAGTCTTCATAGGGATGCGAAATATCTTTTCTCAGATTCCACAGAAATAAGGCTAGCAAAGAGATCCACGAAATACACATGTAACTCGGTGAGATGAATTCACAGAACACTAAGCAGTTTCTCAGAAAGCTTCTTTCCAGATTTCATCTGAGGATATTTCCTTTTTCACCATAGCCCTCTATGGGCTTCCAAATATCTCTTTGCTAATTACACAAGAACTGTCCTAGCGAAAGGCTTCTTGAGGGGAAAGCTGTAACTCTGTGAGATGATTTCACAGAACACAAAGAAGTTTCTCAGAAAGCTTCTTTCTCTTTGTTATCGGAGGATATTTCCTTTGGCCCTATAGTCTTCAAAGGGATCCGAAATATCTGTTCTCAGATTACACAGAAATAAGGCTAGCAAAGAGATTCACGAAATACAGATGTAACTCTGTGAGATGAATTCACAGAACACTAAGCAGTTTCTCAGAAAACTTCTTTCCAGATTTGATCTGAGGATATTTCCTTTTTCACCATAGCCTTCTATGGGCTTCCAAATATCTCTTTGCCAATTACAGAAGAACTGTCGTAGCGAAAGGCTCTTTGAGGGGAAAGCTGTAACTCTGTGAGATGATTTCACAGAACACAAAGAAGTTTCTCAGAAAGCTTCTTTCTCTTTGTTATCGGAGGATATTTCCTTTGGCCCTATAGTCTTCAAAGGTATCCGAAATATCTGTTCTCAGATTCCACAGAAATAAGGCTAGCAAAGAGATCCACGAAATACAGATGTAACTCTGTGAGATGAATTCACAGAACACTAAGCAGTTTCTCAGAAAGCTTCTTTCCAGATTTCATCCAAGGATATTTCCTTTTTCACCGTAGCCCTCTATGGGCTTCCAAATATCACTTTGCCAATTCCACAAGAACTGTCTTAGCGAAAGGCTTCTTGAGGGGAAAGCTGTAACTCTGTGAGATGATTTCACAGAACACAAAGAAGTTTCTCAGAAAGCTTCTTTCTCTTTGTTATCGCAGGATATTTCCTTTGGCCCTATAGTCTTCAAAGGGATCCGAAATATCTGTTCTCAGATTCCACAGAAATAAGGCTAGCAAAGAGATCCACGAAATACACATGTACCTCTGTGAGATGAATTCACAGAACACTAAGCAGTTTCTCAGAAAGCTGCTTTCCAGAGTTCATCTGAGGATATTTCCTTTTTCACCATAGCCCTCTATGGGCTTCCAAATATCACTTTGCCAATTCCACAAGAACTGTCTTAGCGAAAGGCTTCTTGAGGGGAAAGCTGTAACTCTGTGAGATGATTTCACAGAACACAAAGAAGTTTCTCAGAAAGCTTCTTTCTCTTTGTTATCGGAGGATATTTCCTTTGGCCCTATAGTCTTCATAGGGATCCGAAATATCTTTTCTCAGATTCCACAGAAATAAGGCTAGCAAAGAGATCCACGAAATACACATGTAACTCTGTGAGATGAATTCACAGAACACTAAGCAGTTTCTCAGAAAGCTTCTTTCCAGATTTCATCTGAGGATATTTCCTTTTTCAACATAGCCCTCTATGGGCTTCCAAATATCACTTTGCCAATTCCACAAGAACTGTCTTAGCGAAAGGCTTCTTGAGGGGAAAGCTGTAACTCTGTGAGATGATTTCACAGAACACTAAGCAGTTTCTCAGAAAGCTTCTTTCCAGATTTCATCTGAGGATATTTCCTTTTTCACCATAGCCCTCTATGGGCTTCCATATATCTCTTTGCCAATTCCACAAGAACTGTCTTAGCGAAAGGCTTCTTGAGGCGAAAGCTGTAACTCTGTGAGATGATTTCACAGAACACAAAGAAGTTTCTCAGAAAGCTTCTTTCTCTTTGTTATCGGAGGATATTTCCTTTGGCCCTATAGTCTTCATAGGGATGCGAAATATCTTTTCTCAGATTCCACAGAAATAAGGCTAGGAAAGAGATCCACGAAATACAGATGTAACTCTGTGAGATGAATTCACAGTACACTAAGCAGTTTCTCAGAAAGCTTCTTTCCAGATTTCATCTGAGGATATTTCCTTTTTCACCATAGCCCTCTATGGGCTTCCAAATATCACTTTGCCAATTCCACAAGAACTGTCTTAGCGAAAGGCTTCTTGAGGGGAAAGCTGTAACTCTGTGAGATGATTTCACAGAACACAAAGAAGTTTCTCAGAAAGCTTCTTTCTCTTTGTTATCGGAGGATATTTCCTTTGGCCCTATAGTCTTCAAATGGATCCGAAATATCTGTTCTCAGATTCCACAGAAATAAGGCTAGCAAAGAGATCCACGAAATACAGATGTAACTCTGTGAGATGAATTCACAGAACACTAAGCAGTTTCTCAGAAAGCTTCTTTCCAGATTTCATCTGAGGATATTTCCTTTTTCACCATAGCCCTCTACGGGCTTCCAAATATCACTTTGCCAATTCCCCAAGAACTGTATTAGCGAAAGGGTTCTTGAGGGGAAAGCTGTAACTCTGTGAGATGATTTCACAGAACACAAAGAAGTTTCTCAGAAAGCTTCTTTCTCTTTGTTATCGCAGGATATTTCCTTTGGCCCTATAGTCTTCAATGGGATCCGAAATATCTGTTCTCAGATTCCACAGAAATAAGGCTATCAAAGAGATCCACGAAATACAGATGTAACTCTGTGAGATGAATTCACAGAACACTAAGCAGTTTCTCAGAAAGCTTCTTTTCAGATTTCATCTGAGGATATTTCCTTTTTCACCATAGCCCTCTATGGGCTTCCAAATATCACTTTGCCAATTCCACAAGAACTGTCTTAGCGAAAGGCTTCTTGAGGGGTAAGCTGTAACTCTGTGAGATGATTTCACAGAACACAAAGAAGTTTCTCAGAAAGCTTCTTTCTCTTTGTTATCGGAGGATATTTCCTTTGTCCCTATAGTCTTCAAAGGGATCCGAAATATCTGTTCTCAGATTCCACAGAAATAAGGCTAGCAAAGAGATCCACGAAATACAGATGTAACTCTGTGAGATGAATTCACAGAACACTAAGCAGTTTCTCAGAAAGCTTCTTTCCAGTTTTCATCTGAGGATATTTCCTTTTTCACCATAGCCCTCTATGGGCTTCCAAATATCACTTTGCCAATTCCACAAGAACTGTCTTAGCGAAAGGCTTCTTGAGGGGAAAGCTGTAACTCTGTGAGATGATTTCACAGAACACAAAGAAGTTTCTCAGAAAGCTTCTTTCTCTTTGTTATCGGAGGATATTTCCTTTGGCCCTATAGTCTTCAAAGGGATCCGAAATATCTGTTCTCAGATACCACAGAAATAAGGCTAGCAAAGAGATCCACGAAATACAGATGTAACGCTGTGAGATGAATTCACAGAACACGAAGCAGTTTCTCAGAAAGCTTCTTTCCAGATTTCATCTGAGGATATTTCCTTTTTCACCATAGCCCTCTATGGGCTTCCAAATATCACTTTGCCAATTCCACAAGAACTGTCTTAGCGAAAGGCTTCTTGAGGGGAAAGCTGTAACTCTGTGAGATGATTTCACAGAACACTAAGCAGTTTCTCAGAAAGCTTCTTTCCAGATTCCATCTGAGGATATTTCCTTTTTCACCATAGCTCTCTATGGGCTTCCAAATATCTCTTTGCCAATTCCACAAGAACTGTCTTAGCGAAAGGCTTCTTGAGGGGAAAGCTGTAACTCTGTGAGATGATTTCACAGAACACAAAGAAGTTTCTCAGAAAGCTTCTTTCTCTTTGTTACCGGAGGATATTTCCTTTGGCCCTATAGTCTTCATAGGGATGCGAAATATCTTTTCTCAGATTCCACAGAAATAAGGCTAGCAAAGAGATCCACGAAATACACATGTAACTCTGTGAGATGAATTCACAGAACACTAAGCAGTTTCTCAGAAAGCTTCTTTCCAGATTTCATCTGAGGATATTTCCTTTTTCACCATAGCCCTCTATGGGCTTCCAAATATCTCTTTGCTAATTACACAAGAACTGTCCTAGCGAAAGGCTTCTTGAGGGGAAAGCTGTAACTCTGTGAGATGATTTCACAGAACACAAAGAAGTTTCTCAGAAAGCTTCTTTCTCTTTGTTATCGGAGGATATTTCCTTTGGCCCTATAGTCTTCAAAGGGATCCGAAATATCTGTTCTCAGATTACACAGAAATAAGGCTAGCAAAGAGATTCACGAAATACAGATGTAACTCTGTGAGATGAATTCACAGAACACTAAGCAGTTTCTCAGAAAACTTCTTTCCAGATTTGATCTGAGGATATTTCCTTTTTCACCATAGCCCTCTATGTGCTTCCAAATATCTCTTTGCCAATTACAGAAGAACTGTCGTTGCGAATGGCTTCTTGAGGGGAAAGCTGTAACTCTGTGAGATGATTTCACAGAACACAAAGAAGTTTCTCAGAAAGCTTCTTTCTCTTTGTTATCGGAGGATATTTCCTTTGGCCCTATAGTCTTCAAAGGGATCCGAAATATCTGTTCTCAGATACCACAGAAATAAGGCTAGCAAAGAGATCCACGAAATACAGATGTAATTCTGTGAGATGAATTCACAGAACACTAAGCAGTTTCTCAGAAAGCTTCTTTCCAGATTTCATCCAAGGATATTTCCTTTTTCACCGTAGCCCTCTGTGGGCTTCCAAATATCACTTTGCCAATTCCACAAGAACTGTCTTAGCGAAAGGCTTCTTGAGGGGAAAGCTGTAACTCTGTGAGATGATTTCACAGAACACAAAGAAGTTTCTCAGAAAGCTTCTTTCTCTTTGTTATCGCAGGATATTTCCTTTGGCCCTATAGTCTTCAAAGGGATCCGAAATATCTGTTCTCAGATTCCACAGAAATAAGGCTAGCAAAGAGATCCACGAAATACACATGTACCTCTGTGAGATGAATTCACAGAACACTAAGCAGTTTCTCAGAAAGCTGCTTTCCAGAGTTCATCTGAGGATATTTCCTTTTTCACCATAGCCCTCTATGGGCTTCCAAATATCACTTTGCCAATTCCACAAGAACTGTCTTAGCGAAAGGCTTCTTGAGGGGAAAGCTGTAACTCTGTGAGATGATTTCACAGAACACAAAGAAGTTTCTCAGAAAGCTTCTTTCTCTTTGTTATCGGAGGATATTTCCTTTGGCCCTATAGTCTTCATAGGGATCCGAAATATCTTTTCTCAGATTCCACAGAAATAAGGCTAGCAAAGAGATCCACGAAATACACATGTAACTCTGTGAGATGAATTCACAGAACACTAAGCAGTTTCTCAGAAAGCTTCTTTCCAGATTTCATCTGAGGATATTTCCTTTTTCAACATAGCCCTCTATGGGCTTCCAAATATCACTTTGCCAATTCCACAAGAACTGTCTTAGCGAAAGGCTTCTTGAGGGGAAAGCTGTAACTCTGTGAGATGATTTCACAGAACACTAAGCAGTTTCTCAGAAAGCTTCTTTCCAGATTTCATCTGAGGATATTTCCTTTTTCACCATAGCCCTCTATGGGCTTCCATATATCTCTTTGCCAATTCCACAAGAACTGTCTTAGCGAAAGGCTTCTTGAGGCGAAAGCTGTAACTCTGTGAGATGATTTCACAGAACACAAAGAAGTTTCTCAGAAAGCTTCTTTCTCTTTGTTATCGGAGGATATTTCCTTTGGCCCTATAGTCTTCATAGGGATGCGAAATATCTTTTCTCAGATTCCACAGAAATAAGGCTAGGAAAGAGATCCACGAAATACAGATGTAACTCTGTGAGATGAATTCACAGTACACTAAGCAGTTTCTCAGAAAGCTTCTTTCCAGATTTCATCTGAGGATATTTCCTTTTTCACCATAGCCCTCTATGGGCTTCCAAATATCACTTTGCCAATTCCACAAGAACTGTCTTAGCGAAAGGCTTCTTGAGGGGAAAGCTGTAACTCTGTGAGATGATTTCACAGAACACAAAGAAGTTTCTCAGAAAGCTTCTTTCTCTTTGTTATCGGAGGATATTTCCTTTGGCCCTATAGTCTTCAAATGGATCCGAAATATCTGTTCTCAGATTCCACAGAAATAAGGCTAGCAAAGAGATCCACGAAATACAGATGTAACTCTGTGAGATGAATTCACAGAACACTAAGCAGTTTCTCAGAAAGCTTCTTTCCAGATTTCATCTGAGGATATTTCCTTTTTCACCATAGCCCTCTACGGGCTTCCAAATATCACTTTGCCAATTCCCCAAGAACTGTATTAGCGAAAGGGTTCTTGAGGGGAAAGCTGTAACTCTGTGAGATGATTTCACAGAACACAAAGAAGTTTCTCAGAAAGCTTCTTTCTCTTTGTTATCGCAGGATATTTCCTTTGGCCCTATAGTCTTCAATGGGATCCGAAATATCTGTTCTCAGATTCCACAGAAATAAGGCTATCAAAGAGATCCACGAAATACAGATGTAACTCTGTGAGATGAATTCACAGAACACTAAGCAGTTTCTCAGAAAGCTTCTTTTCAGATTTCATCTGAGGATATTTCCTTTTTCACCATAGCCCTCTATGGGCTTCCAAATATCACTTTGCCAATTCCACAAGAACTGTCTTAGCGAAAGGCTTCTTGAGGGGTAAGCTGTAACTCTGTGAGATGATTTCACAGAACACAAAGAAGTTTCTCAGAAAGCTTCTTTCTCTTTGTTATCGGAGGATATTTCCTTTGTCCCTATAGTCTTCAAAGGGATCCGAAATATCTGTTCTCAGATTCCACAGAAATAAGGCTAGCAAAGAGATCCACGAAATACAGATGTAACTCTGTGAGATGAATTCACAGAACACTAAGCAGTTTCTCAGAAAGCTTCTTTCCAGTTTTCATCTGAGGATATTTCCTTTTTCACCATAGCCCTCTATGGGCTTCCAAATATCACTTTGCCAATTCCACAAGAACTGTCTTAGCGAAAGGCTTCTTGAGGGGAAAGCTGTAACTCTGTGAGATGATTTCACAGAACACAAAGAAGTTTCTCAGAAAGCTTCTTTCTCTTTGTTATCGGAGGATATTTCCTTTGGCCCTATAGTCTTCAAAGGGATCCGAAATATCTGTTCTCAGATACCACAGAAATAAGGCTAGCAAAGAGATCCACGAAATACAGATGTAACGCTGTGAGATGAATTCACAGAACACGAAGCAATTTCTCAGAAAGCTTCTTTCCAGATTTCATCTGAGGATATTTCCTTTTTCACCATAGCCCTCTATGGGCTTCCAAATATCACTTTGCCAATTCCACAAGAACTGTCTTAGCGAAAGGCTTCTTGAGGGGAAAGCTGTAACTCTGTGAGATGATTTCACAGAACACTAAGCAGTTTCTCAGAAAGCTTCTTTCCAGATTCCATCTGAGGATATTTCCTTTTTCACCATAGCTCTCTATGGGCTTCCAAATATCTCTTTGCCAATTCCACAAGAACTGTCTTAGCGAAAGGCTTCTTGAGGGGAAAGCTGTAACTCTGTGAGATGATTTCACAGAACACAAAGAAGTTTCTCAGAAAGCTTCTTTCTCTTTGTTACCGGAGGATATTTCCTTTGGCCCTATAGTCTTCATAGGGATGCGAAATATCTTTTCTCAGATTCCACAGAAATAAGGCTAGCAAAGAGATCCACGAAATACACATGTAACTCTGTGAGATGAATTCACAGAACACTAAGCAGTTTCTCAGAAAGCTTCTTTCCAGATTTCATCTGAGGATATTTCCTTTTTCACCATAGCCCTCTATGGGCTTCCAAATATCTCTTTGCTAATTACACAAGAACTGTCCTAGCGAAAGGCTTCTTGAGGGGAAAGCTGTAACTCTGTGAGATGATTTCACAGAACACAAAGAAGTTTCTCAGAAAGCTTCTTTCTCTTTGTTATCGGAGGATATTTCCTTTGGCCCTATAGTCTTCAAAGGGATCCGAAATATCTGTTCTCAGATTACACAGAAATAAGGCTAGCAAAGAGAT
Source organism: Macaca nemestrina (assembly GCF_043159975.1). Classification (NCBI taxonomy): domain Eukaryota; kingdom Metazoa; phylum Chordata; class Mammalia; order Primates; family Cercopithecidae; genus Macaca; species Macaca nemestrina. The sequence goes on from NC_092125.1 coordinate 93,479,709, forward strand.
TCACGAAATACAGATGTAACTCTGTGAGATGAATTCACAGAACACTAAGCAGTTTCTCAGAAAACTTCTTTCCAGATTTGATCTGAGGATATTTCCTTTTTCACCATAGCCCTCTATGTGCTTCCAAATATCTCTTTGCCAATTACAGAAGAACTGTCGTTGCGAATGGCTTCTTGAGGGGAAAGCTGTAACTCTGTGAGATGATTTCACAGAACACAAAGAAGTTTCTCAGAAAGCTTCTTTCTCTTTGTTATCGGAGGATATTTCCTTTGGCCCTATAGTCTTCAAAGGGATCCGAAATATCTGTTCTCAGATACCACAGAAATAAGGCTAGCAAAGAGATCCACGAAATACAGATGTAATTCTGTGAGATGAATTCACAGAACACTAAGCAGTTTCTCAGAAAGCTTCTTTCCAGATTTCATCCAAGGATATTTCCTTTTTCACCGTAGCCCTCTGTGGGCTTCCAAATATCACTTTGCCAATTCCACAAGAACTGTCTTAGCGAAAGGCTTCTTGAGGGGAAAGCTGTAACTCTGTGAGATGATTTCACAGAACACAAAGAAGTTTCTCAGAAAGCTTCTTTCTCTTTGTTATCGCAGGATATTTCCTTTGGCCCTATAGTCTTCAAAGGGATCCGAAATATCTGTTCTCAGATTCCACAGAAATAAGGCTAGCAAAGAGATCCACGAAATACACATGTACCTCTGTGAGATGAATTCACAGAACACTAAGCAGTTTCTCAGAAAGCTTCTTTCCAGAGTTCATCTGAGGATATTTCCTTTTTCACCATAGCCCTCTATGGGCTTCCAAATATCACTTTGCCAATTCCACAAGAACTGTCTTAGCGAAAGGCTTCTTGAGGGGAAAGCTGTAACTCTGTGAGATGATTTCACAGAACACAAAGAAGTTTCTCAGAAAGCTTCTTTCTCTTTGTTATCGGAGGATATTTCCTTTGGCCCTATAGTCTTCATAGGGATCCGAAATATCTTTTCTCAGATTCCACAGAAATAAGGCTAGCAAAGAGATCCACGAAATACAGATGTAACTCTGTGAGATGAATTCACAGAACACTAAGCAGTTTCTCAGAAAGCTTCTTTCCAGATTTCATCTGAGGATATTTCCTTTTTCAACATAGCCCTCTATGGACTTCCAAATATCACTTTGCCAATTCCACAAGAACTGTCTTAGCGAAAGGCTTCTTGAGGGGAAAGCTGTAACTCTGTGAGATGATTTCACAGAACACTAAGCAGTTTCTCAGAAAGCTTCATTCCAGATTTCATCTGAGGATATTTCCTTTTTCACCATAGCCCTCTATGGGCTTCCATATATCTCTTTGCCAATTCCACAAGAACTGTCTTAGCGAAAGGCTTCTTGAGGCGAAAGCTGTAACTCTGTGAGATGATTTCACAGAACACAAAGAAGTTTCTCAGAAAGCTTCTTTCTAATTGTTATCGGAGGATATTTCCTTTGGCCCTATAGTCTTCATAGGGATGCGAAATATCCTTTCTCAGATTCCACAGAAATAAGCCTAGCAAAGAGATCCACGAAATACAGATGTAACTCTGTGAGATGAATTCACAGTACACTAAGCAGTTTCTCAGAAAGCTTCTTTCCAGATTTCATCTGAGGATATTTCCTTTTTCACCATAGCCCTCTATGGGCTTCCAAATATCACTTTGCCAATTCCACAAGAACTGTCTTAGCGAAAGGCTTCTTGAGAGGAAAGCTGTAACTCTGTGAGATGATTTCACAGAACAGAAAGAAGTTTCTCAGAAAGCTTCTTTCTCTTTGTTATCGGAGGATATTTCCTTTGGCCCTATAGTCTTCAAAGGGATCCGAAATATCTGTTCTCAGATTCCACAGAAATAAGGCTAGCAAAGAGATCCACGAAATACAGATGTAACTCTGTGAGATGAATTCACAGAACACTAAGCAGTTTCTCAGAAAGCTTCTTTCCAGATTTCATCTGAGGATATTTCCTTTTTCACCATAGCCCTCTATGGGCTTCCAAATATCACTTTGCCAATTCCACAAGAACTGTCTTAGCGAAAGGCTTCTTGAGGGGAAAGCTGTAACTCTGTGAGATGATTTCACAGAACACAAAGAAGTTTCTCAGAAAGCTTCTTTCTCTTTGTTATCGGAGGATATTTCCTTTGGCCCTATAGTCTTCAAAGGGATCCGAAATATCTGTTCTCAGATACCACAGAAATAAGGCTAGCAAAGAGATCCACGAAATACAGATGTAACGCTGTGAGATGAATTCACAGAACACGAAGCAGTTTCTCAGAAAGCTTCCTTCCAGATTTCATCTGAGGATATTTCCTTTTTCACCATAGCCCTCTATGGGCTTCCAAATATCACTTTGCCAATTCCACAAGAACTGTCTTAGCGAAAGGCTTCTTGAGGGGAAAGCTGTAACTCTGTGAGATGATTTCACAGAACACTAAGCAGTTTCTCAGAAAGCTTCTTTCCAGATTCCATCTGAGGATATTTCCTTTTTCACCATAGCTCTCTATGGGCTTCCAAATATCTCTTTGCCAATTCCACAAGAACTGTCTTAGCGAAAGGCTTCTTGAGGGGAAAGCTGTAACTCTGTGAGATGATTTCACAGAACACAAAGAAGTTTCTCAGAAAGCTTCTTTCTCTTTGTTATCGGAGGATATTTCCTTTGGCCCTATAGTCTTCATAGGGATGTGAAATATCTTTTCTCAGATTCCACAGAAATAAGGCTAGCAAAGAGATCCACGAAATACACATGTAACTCTGTGAGATGAATTCACAGAACACTAAGCAGTTTCTCAGAAAGCTTCTTTCCAGATTTCATCTGAGGATATTTCCTTTTTCACCATAGCCCTCTATGGGCTTCCAAACATCACTTTGCCAATTCCACAAGAACTGTCTTAGCGAAAGGCTTCTTGAGGGGAAAGCTGTAACTCTGTGAGATGATTTCACAGAACAGAAAGAAGTTTCTCAGAAAGCTTCTTTCTAATTGTTATCGGAGGATATTTCCTTTGGCCCTATAGTCTTCATTGGGATGCGAAATATCTTTTCTCAGATTCCACAGAAATAAGGCTAACAAAGAGATCCACGAAATACAGATGTAACTCTGTGAGATGAATTCACAGTACACTAAGCAGTTTCTCAGAAAGCTTCTTTCCAGATTTCATCTGAGGATATTTCCTTTTTCACCATAGCCCTCTATGGGCTTCCAAATATCACTTTGCCAATTCCACAAGAACTGTCTTAGCGAAAGGCTTCTTGAGGGGAAAGCTGTAACTCTGTGAGATGATTTCACAGAACAGAAAGAAGTTTCTCAGAAAGCTTCTTTCTCTTTGTTATCGCAGGATATTTCCTTTGGCCCTATAGTCTTCAAAGGGATCCGAAATATCTGTTCTCAGATTCCACAGAAATAAGGCTAGCAAAGAGATCCACGAAATACAGATGTAACTCTGTGAGATGAATTCACAGAACACTAAGCAGTTTCTCAGAAAGCTTCTTTCCAGATTTCATCTGAGGATATTTCCTTTTTCACCATAGCCCTCTATGGGCTTCCAAATATCACTTTGCCAATTCCACAAGAACTGTCTTAGCGAAAGGCTTCTTGAGGGGAAAGCTGTAACTCTGTGAGATGATTTCACAGAACACAAAGAAGTTTCTCAGAAAGCTTCTTTCTCTTTGTTATCGGAGGATATTTCCTTTGGCCCTATAGTCTTCAAAGGGATCCGAAATATCTGTTCTCAGATACCACAGAAATAAGGCTAGCAAAGAGATCCACGAAATACAGATGTAACGCTGTGAGATGAATTCACAGAACACGAAGCAGTTTCTCAGAAAGCTTCTTTCCAGATTTCATCTGAGGATATTTCCTTTTTCACCATAGCCCTCTATGGGCTTCCAAATATCACTTTGCCAATTCCACAAGAACTGTCTTAGCGAAAGGCTTCTTGAGGGGAAAGCTGTAACTCTGTGAGATGATTTCACAGAACACTAAGCAGTTTCTCAGAAAGCTTCTTTCCAGATTCCATCTGAGGATATTTCCTTTTTCACCATAGCTCTCTATGGGCTTCCAAATATCTCTTTGCCAATTCCACAAGAACTGTCTTAGCGAAAGGCTTCTTGAGGGGAAAGCTGTAACTCTGTGAGATGATTTCACAGAACACAAAGAAGTTTCTCAGAAAGCTTCTTTCTCTTTGTTATCGGAGGATATTTCCTTTGGCCCTATAGTCTTCATAGGGATGTGAAATATCTTTTCTCAGATTCCACAGAAATAAGGCTAGCAAAGAGATCCACGAAATACACATGTAACTCTGTGAGATGAATTCACAGAACACTAAGCAGTTTCTCAGAATGCTTCTTTCCAGATTTCATCTGAGGATATTTCCTTTTTCACCATAGCCCTCTATGGGCTTCCAAACATCACTTTGCCAATTCCACAAGAACTGTCTTAGCGAAAGGCTTCTTGAGGGGAAAGCTGTAACTCTGTGAGATGATTTCACAGAACAGAAAGAAGTTTCTCAGAAAGCTTCTTTCTCTTTGTTATCGGAGGATATTTCCTTTGGCCCTATAGTCTTCAAAGGGATCCGAAATATCTGTTCTCAGATTCCACAGAAATAAGGCTAGCAAAGAGATCCACGAAATACACATGTACCTCTGTGAGATGAATTCACAGAACACTAAGCAGTTTCTCAGAAAGCTTCTTTCCAGATTTCATCTGAGGATATTTCCTTTTTCACCATAGCCCTCTATGGGCTTCCAAATATCACTTTGCCAATTCCACAAGAACTGTCTTAGCGAAAGGCTTCTTGAGGGGAAAGCTGTAACTCTGTGAGATGATTTCACAGAACACAAAGAAGTTTCTCAGAAAGCTTCTTTCTCTTTGTTATCGGAGGATATTTCCTTTGGCCCTATAGTCTTCAAAGGGATCCGAAATATCTGTTCTCAGATACCACAGAAATAAGGCTAGCAAAGAGATCCACGAAATACAGATGTAACGCTGTGAGATGAATTCACAGAACACTAAGCAGTTTCTCAGAAAGCTTCTTTCCAGATTTCATCTGAGGATATTTCCTTTTTCACCATAGCCCTCTATGGGCTTCCAAATATCACTTTGCCAATTCCACAAGAACTGTCTTAGCGAAAGGCTTCTTGAGGGGAAAGCTGTAACTCTGTGAGATGATTTCACAGAACACTAAGCAGTTTCTCAGAAAGCTTCTTTCCAGATTCCATCTGAGGATATTTCCTTTTTCACCATAGCTCTCTATGGGCTTCCAAATATCTCTTTGCCAATTCCACAAGAACTGTGTTAGCGAAAGGCTTCTTGAGGGGAAAGCTGTAACTCTGTGAGATGATTTCACAGAACACAAAGAAGTTTCTCAGACAGCTTCTTTCTCTTTGTTATCGGAGGATATTTCCTTTGGCCCTATAGTCTTCATAGGGATGTGAAATATCTTTTCTCAGATTCCACAGAAATAAGGCTAGCAAAGAGATCCACGAAATACACATGTAACTCTGTGAGATGAATTCACAGAACACTAAGCAGTTTCTCAGAAAGCTTCTTTCCAGATTTCATCTGAGGATATTTCCTTTTTCACCATAGCCCTCTATGGGCTTCCAAACATCACTTTGCCAATTCCACAAGAACTGTCTTAGCGAAAGGCTTCTTGAGGGGAAAGCTGTAACTCTGTGAGATGATTTCACAGAACAGAAAGAAGTTTCTCAGAAAGCTTCTTTCGCTTTGTTATCGGAGGATATTTCCTTTGGCCCTATAGTCTTCAAAGGGATCCGAAATATCTGTTCTCAGGTTCCACAGAAATAAGGCTAGCAAAGAGATCCACGAAATACAGATGTAACGCTGTGAGATGAATTCACAGAATACGAAGCAGTTTCTCAGAAAGCTTCTTTCCAGATTTCATCTGAGGATATTTCCTTTTTCACCATAGCCCTCTATGGGCTTCCAAATATCACTTTGCCAATTCCACAAGAACTGTCTTAGCGAAAGGATTCTTGAGGGGAAAGCTGTAACTCTGTGAGATGATTTCACAGAACAGAAAGAAGTTTCTCAGAAAGCTTCTTTCTCTTTGTTATCGCAGGATATTTCCTTTGGCCCTATAGTCTTCAAAGGGATCCGAAATATCTGTTCTCAGGTTCCACAGAAATAAGGCTAGCAAAGAGATCCACGAAATACAGATGTAACTCTGTGAGATGAATTCACAGAACACTAAGCAGTTTCTCAGAAAGCTTCTTTCCAGATTTCATCTGAGGATATTTCCTTTTTCACCATAGCCCTCTATGGGCTTCCAAATATCACTTTGCCAATTCCACAAGAACTGTCTTAGCGAAAGGGTTCTTGAGGGGAAAGCGGTAACTCTGTGAGATGATTTCACAGAACAGAAAGAAGTTTCTCAGAAAGCTTCTTTCTCTTTGTTATCGCAGGATATTTCCTTTGGCCCTATAGTCTTCAAAGGGATCCGAAATATCTGTTCTCAGATTCCACAGAAATAAGGCTAGCAAAGAGATCCACGAAATACACATGTAACTCTGTGAGATGAATTCACAGAAGACTAAGCAGTTTCTCAGAAAGCTTCTTTCCAGATTTCATCTGAGGATATTTCCTTTTTCACCATAGCCCTCTATGGGCCTCCAAATATCACTTTGCCAATTCAACAAGAACTGTCTTAGCGAAAGGCTTCTTGAGGGGAAAGCTATATCTCTGTGAGATGATTTCACAGAACACAAAGAAGTTTCTCAGAAAGCTTCTTTCTCTTTGTTATCGGAGGATATTTCCTTTCGCTCTATAGTCTTCAAAGGGATCCGAAATATCTGTTCTCAGACTCCACAGAAATAAGGCTAGCAAAGAGATCCACGAAATAAAGATGTAACGCTGTGAGATGAATTCACAGAACACTAAGCAGTTTCTCAGAAAGCTTCTTTCCAGATTTCATCTGAGGATATTTCCTTTTTCACCATAGCCCTCAATGGGCTTCCAAATATCACTTTGCCAATTCCACAAGAACTGTCTTAGCGAAAGGCTTCTTGAGGGGAAAGCTGTAACTCTGTGAGATGATTTCAAAGAACACTAAGCAGTTTCTCAGAAAGCTTCTTTCCAGATTTCATCTGAGGATATTTCCTTTTTCACCATAGCCCTCTATGGGCTTCCATATATCTCTTTGCCAATTCCACAAGAACTGTCTTAGCGAAAGGCTTCTTGAGGGGAAAGCTGTAACTCTGTGAGATGATTTCACAAAACACAAAGAAGTTTCTCAGAAAGCTTCTTTCTCTTTGTTATCGGAGGATATTTCCTTTGGCCCTATTGTCTTCATAGGGATGCGAAATATCTTTTCTCAGATTCCACAGAAATAAGGCTAGCAAAGAGATCCACGAAATACACATGTAACTCTGTGAGATGAATTCACAGAACACTAAGCAGTTTCTCAGAAAGCTTCTTTCCAGATTTCATCTGAGGATATTTCCTTTTTCACCATAGCCCTCTATGGGCTTCCAAATATCACTTTGCCAATTCCACAAGAACTGTCTTAGCGAAAGGCTTCTTGAGGGGAAAGCTGTAACTCTGTGAGATGATTTCACAGAACAAAAAGAAGTTTCTCAGAAAGCTTCTTTCTCTTTGTTATCGGAGGATATTTCCTTTGGCCCTATAGTCTTCAAAGGGATCCGAAATATCTGTTCTCAGATTCCACAGAAATAAGGCTAGCAAAGAGATCCACGAAATACAGATGTACCTCTGTGAGATGAATTCACAGAACACTAAGCAGTTTCTCAGAAAGCTGCTTTCCAGAGTTAATCTGAGGATATTTCCTTTTTCACCGTAGCCCTCTATGGGCTTCCAAATATCACTTTGCCAATTCCACAAGAACTGTCTTAGCGAAAGGCTTCTTGAGGGGAAAGCGGTACCTCTGTGAGATGATTTCACAGAACACAAAGAAGTTTCTCAGAAAGCTTCTTTCTCTTTGTTATCGGAGGATATTTCCTTTGGCCCTATAGTCTTCATAGGGATGCGAAATATCTTTTCTCAGATTCCACAGAAATAAGGCTAGCAAAGAGATCCACGAAATACAGATGTAACTCTGTGAGATGAATTCACAGTACACTAAGCAGTTTCTCAGAAAGCTTCTTTCCAGATTTCATCTGAGGATATTTCCTTTTTCACCATAGCCCTCTATGGGCTTCCAAATATCACTTTGCCAATTCCACAAGAACTGTCTTAGCGAAAGGCTTCTTGAGGGGAAAGCTGTAACTCTGTGAGATGATTTCACAGAACAGAAAGAAGTTTCTCAGAAAGCTTCTTTCTCTTTGTTATCGGAGGATATTTCCTTTGGCCCTATAGTCTTCAAAGGGATCCGAAATATCTGTTCTCAGATTCCACAGAAATAAGGCTAGCAAAGAGATCCACGAAATACAGATGTAACTCTGTGAGATGAATTCACAGAACACTAAGCAGTTTCTCAGAAAGCTTCTTTCCAGATTTCATCTGAGGATATTTCCTTTTTCACCATAGCCCTCTATGGGCTTCCAAATATCACTTTGCCAATTCCACAAGAACTGTCTTAGCGAAAGGCTTCTTGAGGGGAAAGCTGTAACTCTGTGAGATGATTTCACAGAACACAAAGAAGTTTCTCAGAAAGCTTCTTTCTCTTTGTTATCGGAGGATATTTCCTTTGGCCCTATAGTCTTCAAAGGGATCCGAAATATCTGTTCTCAGATACCACAGAAATAAGGCTAGCAAAGAGATCCACGAAATACAGATGTAACGCTGTGAGATGAATTCACAGAACACGAAGCAGTTTCTCAGAAAGCTTCTTTCCAGATTTCATCTGAGGATATTTCCTTTTTCACCATAGCCCTCTATGGGCTTCCAAATATCACTTTGCCAATTCCACAAGAACTGTCTTAGCGAAAGGCTTCTTGAGGGGAAAGCTGTAACTCTGTGAGATGATTTCACAGAACACTAAGCAGTTTCTCAGAAAGCTTCTTTCCAGATTCCATCTGAGGATATTTCCTTTTTCACCATAGCTCTCTATGGGCTTCCAAATATCTCTTTGCCAATTCCACAAGAACTGTCTTAGCGAAAGGCTTCTTGAGGGGAAAGCTGTAACTCTGTGAGATGATTTCACAGAACACAAAGAAGTTTCTCAGAAAGCTTCTTTCTCTTTGTTATCGGAGGATATTTCCTTTGGCCCTATAGTCTTCATAGGGATGTGAAATATCTTTTCTCAGATTCCACAGAAATAAGGCTAGCAAAGAGATCCACGAAATACACATGTAACTCTGTGAGATGAATTCACAGAACACTAAGCAGTTTCTCAGAAAGCTTCTTTCCAGATTTCATCTGAGGATATTTCCTTTTTCACCATAGCCCTCTATGGGCTTCCAAACATCACTTTGCCAATTCCACAAGAACTGTCTTAGCGAAAGGCTTCTTGAGGGGAAAGCTGTAACTCTGTGAGATGATTTCACAGAACACAAAGAAGTTTCTCAGAAAGCTTCTTTCTCTTTGTTATCGGAGGATATTTCCTTTGGCCCTATAGTCTTCAAAGGGATCCGAAATATCTGTTCTCAGGTTCCACAGAAATAAGGCTAGCAAAGAGATCCACGAAATACAGATGTAACGCTGTGAGATGAATTCACAGAATACGAAGCAGTTTCTCAGAAACCTTCTTTCCAGATTTCATCTGAGGATATTTCCTTTTTCACCATAGCCCTCTATGGGCTTCCAAATATCACTTTGCCAATTCCACAAGAACTGTCTTAGCGAAAGGATTCTTGAGGGGAAAGCTGTAACTCTGTGAGATGATTTCACAGAACAGAAAGAAGTTTCTCAGAAAGCTTCTTTCTCTTTGTTATCGGAGGATATTTCCTTTGGCCCTATAGTCTTCAAAGGGATCCGAAATATCTGTTCTCAGATTCCACAGAAATAAGGCTAGCAAAGAGATCCACGAAATACACATGTACCTCTGTGAGATGAATTCACAGAACACTAAGCAGTTTCTCAGAAAGCTTCTTTCCAGATTTCATCTGAGGATATTTCCTTTTTCACCATAGCCCTCTATGGGCTTCCAAATATCACTTTGCCAATTCCACAAGAACTGTCTTAGCGAAAGGCTTCTTGAGGGGAAAGCTGTAACTCTGTGAGATGATTTCACAGAACACAAAGAAGTTTCTCAGAAAGCTTCTTTCTCTTTGTTATCGGAGGATATTTCCTTTGGCCCTATAGTCTTCAAAGGGATCCGAAATATCTGTTCTCAGATACCACAGAAATAAGGCTAGCAAAGAGATCCACGAAATACAGATGTAACGCTGTGAGATGAATTCACAGAACACGAAGCAGTTTCTCAGAAAGCTTCTTTCCAGATTTCATCTGAGGATATTTCCTTTTTCACCATAGCCCTCTATGGGCTTCCAAATATCACTTTGCCAATTCCACAAGAACTGTCTTAGCGAAAGGCTTCTTGAGGGGAAAGCTGTAACTCTGTGAGATGATTTCACAGAACACTAAGCAGTTTCTCAGAAAGCTTCTTTCCAGATTCCATCTGAGGATATTTCCTTTTTCACCATAGCTCTCTATGGGCTTCCAAATATCTCTTTGCCAATTCCACAAGAACTGTCTTAGCGAAAGGCTTCTTGAGGGGAAAGCTGTAACTCTGTGAGATGATTTCACAGAACACAAAGAAGTTTCTCAGAAAGCTTCTTTCTCTTTGTTATCGGAGGATATTTCCTTTGGCCCTATAGTCTTCATAGGGATGTGAAATATCTTTTCTCAGATTCCACAGAAATAAGGCTAGCAAAGAGATCCACGAAATACACATGTAACTCTGTGAGATGAATTCACAGAACACTAAGCAGTTTCTCAGAAAGCTTCTTTCCAGATTTCATCTGAGGATATTTCCTTTTTCACCATAGCCCTCTATGGGCTTCCAAACATCACTTTGCCAATTCCACAAGAACTGTCTTAGCGAAAGGCTTCTTGAGGGGAAAGCTGTAACTCTGTGAGATGATTTCACAGAACAGAAAGAAGTTTCTCAGAAAGCTTCTTTCGCTTTGTTATCGGAGGATATTTCCTTTGGCCCTATAGTCTTCAAAGGGATCCGAAATATCTGTTCTCAGGTTCCACAGAAATAAGGCTAGCAAAGAGATCCACGAAATACAGATGTAACGCTGTGAGATGAATTCACAGAATACGAAGCAGTTTCTCAGAAAGCTTCTTTCCAGATTTCATCTGAGGATATTTCCTTTTTCACCATAGCCCTCTATGGGCTTCCAAATATCACTTTGCCAATTCCACAAGAACTGTCTTAGCGAAAGGATTCTTGAGGGGAAAGCTGTAACTCTGTGAGATGATTTCACAGAACAGAAAGAAGTTTCTCAGAAAGCTTCTTTCTCTTTGTTATCGGAGGATATTTCCTTTGGCCCTATAGTCTTCAAAGGGATCCGAAATATCTGTTCTCAGGTTCCACAGAAATAAGGCTAGCAAAGAGATCCACGAAATACAGATGTAACTCTGTGAGATGAATTCACAGAACACTAAGCAGTTTCTCAGAAAGCTTCTTTCCAGATTTCATCTGAGGATATTTCCTTTTTCACCATAGCCCTCTATGGGCTTCCAAATATCACTTTGCCAATTCCACAAGAACTGTCTTAGCGAAAGGGTTCTTGAGGGGAAAGCGGTAACTCTGTGCGATGATTTCACAGAACAGAAAGAAGTTTCTCAGAAAGCTTCTTTCTCTTTGTTATCGCAGGATATTTCCTTTGGCCCTATAGTCTTCAAAGGGATCCGAAATATCTGTTCTCAGATTCCACAGAAATAAGGCTAGCAAAGAGATCCACGAAATACACATGTAACTCTGTGAGATGAATTCACAGAAGACTAAGCAGTTTCTCAGAAAGCTTCTTTCCAGATTTCATCCGAGGATATTTCCTTTTTCACCATAGCCCTCTATGGGCTTCCAAATATCACTTTGCCAATTCCACAAGAACTGTCTTAGCGAAAGGCTTCTTGAGGGGAAAGCTGTAACTCTGTGAGATGATTTCACAGAACACAAAGAAGTTTCTCAGAAAGCTTCTTTCTCTTTGTTATTGGAGGATATTTCCTTTCGCTCTATAGTCTTCAAAGGGATCCGAAATATCTGTTCTCAGACTCCACAGAAATAAGGCTAGCAAAGAGATCCACGAAATAAAGATGTAACGCTGTGAGATGAATTCACAGAACACTAAGCAGTTTCTCAGAAAGCTTCTTTCCAGATTTCATCTGAGGATATTTCCTTTTTCACCATAGCCCTCAATGGGCTTCCAAATATCACTTTGCCAATTCCACAAGAACTGTCTTAGCGAAAGGCTTCTTGAGGGGAAAGCTGTAACTCTGTGAGATGATTTCAAAGAACACTAAGCAGTTTCTCAGAAAGCTTCTTTCCAGATTTCATCTGAGGATATTTCCTTTTTCACCATAGCCCTCTATGAGCTTCCATATATCTCTTTGCCAATTCCACAAGAACTGTCTTAGCGAAAGGCTTCTTGAGGGGAAAGCTGTAACTCTGTGAGATGATTTCACAAAACACAAAGAAGTTTCTCAGAAAGCTTCTTTCTCTTTGTTATCGGAGGATATTTCCTTTGGCCCTATTGTCTTCATAGGGATGCGAAATATCTTTTCTCAGATTCCACAGAAATAAGGCTAGCAAAGAGATCCACGAAATACACATGTAACTCTGTGAGATGAATTCACAGAACACTAAGCAGTTTCTCAGAAAGCTTCTTTCCAGATTTCATCTGAGGATATTTCCTTTTTCACCATAGCCCTCTATGGGCTTCCAAATATCACTTTGCCAATTCCACAAGAACTGTCTTAGCGAAAGGCTTCTTGAGGGGAAAGCTGTAACTCTGTGAGATGATTTCACAGAACAAAAAGAAGTTTCTCAGAAAGCTTCTTTCTCTTTGTTATCGGAGGATATTTCCTTTGGCCCTATAGTCTTCAAAGGGATCCGAAATATCTGTTCTCAGATTCCACAGAAATAAGGCTAGCAAAGAGATCCACGAAATACAGATGTACCTCTGTGAGATGAATTCACAGAACACTAAGCAGTTTCTCAGAAAGCTGCTTTCCAGAGTTCATCTGAGGATATTTCCTTTTTCACCGTAGCCCTCTATGGGCTTCCAAATATCACTTTGCCAATTCCACAAGAACTGTCTTAGCGAAAGGCTTCTTGAGGGGAAAGCGGTAACTCTGTGAGATGATTTCACAGAACACAAAGAAGTTTCTCAGAAAGCTTCTTTCTCTTTGTTATCGGAGGATATTTCCTTTGGCCCTATAGTCTTCATAGGGATGCGAAATATCTTTTCTCAGATTCCACAGAAATAAGGCTAGCAAAGAGATCCACGAAATACAGATGTAACTCTGTGAGATGAATTCACAGTACACTAAGCAGTTTCTCAGAAAGCTTCTTTCCAGATTTCATCTGAGGATATTTCCTTTTTCACCATAGCCCTCTATGGGCTTCCAAATATCACTTTGCCAATTCCACAAGAACTGTCTTAGCGAAAGGCTTCTTGAGGGGAAAGCTGTAACTCTGTGAGATGATTTCACAGAACAGAAAGAAGTTTCTCAGAAAGCTTCTTTCTCTTTGTTATCGGAGGATATTTCCTTTGGCCCTATAGTCTTCAAAGGGATCCGAAATATCTGTTCTCAGATTCCACAGAAATAAGGCTAGCAAAGAGATCCACGAAATACAGATGTAACTCTGTGAGATGAATTCATAGAACACTAAGCAGTTTCTCAGAAAGCTTCTTTCCAGATTTCATCTGAGGATATTTCCTTTTTCACCATAGCCCTCTATGGGCTTCCAAATATCACTTTGCCAATTCCACAAGAACTGTCTTAGCGAAAGATTTCTTGAGGGGAAAGCTGTAACTCTGTGAGATGATTTCACAGAACACAAAGAAGTTTCTCAGAAAGCTTCTTTCTCTTTGTTATCGGAGGATATTTCCTTTGGCCCTATAGTCTTCAAAGGGATCCGAAATATCTGTTCTCAGATACCACAGAAATAAGGCTAGCAAAGAGATCCACGAAATACAGATGTAACGCTGTGAGATGAATTCACAGAACACGAAGCAGTTTCTCAGAAAGCTTCTTTCCAGATTTCATCTGAGGATATTTCCTTTTTCACCATAGCCCTCTATGGGCTTCCAAATATCACTTTGCCAATTCCACAAGAACTGTCTTAGCGAAAGGGTTCTTGAGGGGAAAGCGGTAACTCTGTGCGATGATTTCACAGAACAGAAAGAAGTTTCTCAGAAAGCTTCTTTCTCTTTGTTATCGCAGGATATTTCCTTTGGCCCTATAGTCTTCAAAGGGATCCGAAATATCTGTTCTCAGATTCCACAGAAATAAGGCTAGCAAAGAGATCCACGAAATACACATGTAACTCTGTGAGATGAATTCACAGAAGACTAAGCAGTTTCTCAGAAAGCTTCTTTCCAGATTTCATCCGAGGATATTTCCTTTTTCACCATAGCCCTCTATGGGCTTCCAAATATCACTTTGCCAATTCCACAAGAACTGTCTTAGCGAAAGGCTTCTTGAGGGGAAAGCTGTAACTCTGTGAGATGATTTCACAGAACACAAAGAAGTTTCTCAGAAAGCTTCTTTCTCTTTGTTATTGGAGGATATTTCCTTTCGCTCTATAGTCTTCAAAGGGATCCGAAATATCTGTTCTCAGACTCCACAGAAATAAGGCTAGCAAAGAGATCCACGAAATAAAGATGTAACGCTGTGAGATGAATTCACAGAACACTAAGCAGTTTCTCAGAAAGCTTCTTTCCAGATTTCATCTGAGGATATTTCCTTTTTCACCATAGCCCTCAATGGGCTTCCAAATATCACTTTGCCAATTCCACAAGAACTGTCTTAGCGAAAGGCTTCTTGAGGGGAAAGCTGTAACTCTGTGAGATGATTTCAAAGAACACTAAGCAGTTTCTCAGAAAGCTTCTTTCCAGATTTCATCTGAGGATATTTCCTTTTTCACCATAGCCCTCTATGAGCTTCCATATATCTCTTTGCCAATTCCACAAGAACTGTCTTAGCGAAAGGCTTCTTGAGGGGAAAGCTGTAACTCTGTGAGATGATTTCACAAAACACAAAGAAGTTTCTCAGAAAGCTTCTTTCTCTTTGTTATCGGAGGATATTTCCTTTGGCCCTATTGTCTTCATAGGGATGCGAAATATCTTTTCTCAGATTCCACAGAAATAAGGCTAGCAAAGAGATCCACGAAATACACATGTAACTCTGTGAGATGAATTCACAGAACACTAAGCAGTTTCTCAGAAAGCTTCTTTCCAGATTTCATCTGAGGATATTTCCTTTTTCACCATAGCCCTCTATGGGCTTCCAAATATCACTTTGCCAATTCCACAAGAACTGTCTTAGCGAAAGGCTTCTTGAGGGGAAAGCTGTAACTCTGTGAGATGATTTCACAGAACAAAAAGAAGTTTCTCAGAAAGCTTCTTTCTCTTTGTTATCGGAGGATATTTCCTTTGGCCCTATAGTCTTCAAAGGGATCCGAAATATCTGTTCTCAGATTCCACAGAAATAAGGCTAGCAAAGAGATCCACGAAATACAGATGTACCTCTGTGAGATGAATTCACAGAACACTAAGCAGTTTCTCAGAAAGCTGCTTTCCAGAGTTCATCTGAGGATATTTCCTTTTTCACCGTAGCCCTCTATGGGCTTCCAAATATCACTTTGCCAATTCCACAAGAACTGTCTTAGCGAAAGGCTTCTTGAGGGGAAAGCGGTAACTCTGTGAGATGATTTCACAGAACACAAAGAAGTTTCTCAGAAAGCTTCTTTCTCTTTGTTATCGGAGGATATTTCCTTTGGCCCTATAGTCTTCATAGGGATGCGAAATATCTTTTCTCAGATTCCACAGAAATAAGGCTAGCAAAGAGATCCACGAAATACAGATGTAACTCTGTGAGATGAATTCACAGTACACTAAGCAGTTTCTCAGAAAGCTTCTTTCCAGATTTCATCTGAGGATATTTCCTTTTTCACCATAGCCCTCTATGGGCTTCCAAATATCACTTTGCCAATTCCACAAGAACTGTCTTAGCGAAAGGCTTCTTGAGGGGAAAGCTGTAACTCTGTGAGATGATTTCACAGAACAGAAAGAAGTTTCTCAGAAAGCTTCTTTCTCTTTGTTATCGGAGGATATTTCCTTTGGCCCTATAGTCTTCAAAGGGATCCGAAATATCTGTTCTCAGATTCCACAGAAATAAGGCTAGCAAAGAGATCCACGAAATACAGATGTAACTCTGTGAGATGAATTCACAGAACACTAAGCAGTTTCTCAGAAAGCTTCTTTCCAGATTTCATCTGAGGATATTTCCTTTTTCACCATAGCCCTCTATGGGCTTCCAAATATCACTTTGCCAATTCCACAAGAACTGTCTTAGCGAAAGGCTTCTTGAGGGGAAAGCTGTAACTCTGTGAGATGATTTCACAGAACACAAAGAAGTTTCTCAGAAAGCTTCTTTCTCTTTGTTATCGGAGGATATTTCCTTTGGCCCTATAGTCTTCAAAGGGATCCGAAATATCTGTTCTCAGATACCACAGAAATAAGGCTAGCAAAGAGATCCACGAAATACAGATGTAACGCTGTGAGATGAATTCACAGAACACGAAGCAGTTTCTCAGAAAGCTTCTTTCCAGATTTCATCTGAGGATATTTCCTTTTTCACCATAGCCCTCTATGGGCTTCCAAATATCACTTTGCCAATTCCACAAGAACTGTCTTAGCGAAAGGCTTCTTGAGGGGAAAGCTGTAACTCTGTGAGATGATTTCACTGAACACTAAGCAGTTTCTCAGAAAGCTTCTTTCCAGATTCCATCTGAGGATATTTCCTTTTTCACCATAGCTCTCTATGGGTTTCCAAATATCTCTTT
The DNA here is from genome assembly GCF_043159975.1 of Macaca nemestrina. Lineage (NCBI taxonomy): Eukaryota > Metazoa > Chordata > Mammalia > Primates > Cercopithecidae > Macaca > Macaca nemestrina. The sequence continues at coordinate 93,496,658 of NC_092125.1, forward strand.
GCCAATTCCACAAGAACTGTCTTAGCGAAAGGCTTCTTGAGGGGAAAGCTGTAACTCTGTGAGATGATTTCACAGAACACAAAGAAGTTTCTCAGAAAGCTTCTTTCTCTTTGTTATCGGAGGATATTTCCTTTGGCCCTATAGTCTTCATAGGGATGTGAAATATCTTTTCTCAGATTCCACAGAAATAAGGCTAGCAAAGAGATCCACGAAATACACATGTAACTCTGTGAGAGGAATTCACAGAACACTAAGCAGTTTCTCAGAAAGCTTCTTTCCAGATTTCATCTGAGGATATTTCCTTTTTCACCATAGCCCTCTATGGGCTTCCAAACATCACTTTGCCAATTCCACAAGAACTGTCTTAGCGAAAGGCTTCTTGAGGGGAAAGCTGTAACTCTGTGAGATGATTTCACAGAACAGAAAGAAGTTTCTCAGAAAGCTTCTTTCTCTTTGTTATCGGAGGATATTTCCTTTGGCCCTATAGTCTTCAAAGGGATCCGAAATATCTGTTCTCAGGTTCCACAGAAATAAGGCTAGCAAAGAGATCCACGAAATACAGATGTAACGCTGTGAGATGAATTCACAGAATACGAAGCAGTTTCTCAGAAACCTTCTTTCCAGATTTCATCTGAGGATATTTCCTTTTTCACCATAGCCCTCTATGGGCTTCCAAATATCACTTTGCCAATTCCACAAGAACTGTCTTAGCGAAAGGATTCTTGAGGGGAAAGCTGTAACTCTGTGAGATGATTTCACAGAACAGAAAGAAGTTTCTCAGAAAGCTTCTTTCTCTTTGTTATCGGAGGATATTTCCTTTGGCCCTATAGTCTTCAAAGGGATCCGAAATATCTGTTATCAGATTCCACAGAAATAAGGCTAGCAAAGAGATCCACGAAATACACATGTACCTCTGTGAGATGAATTCACAGAACACTAAGCAGTTTCTCAGAAAGCTTCTTTCCAGATTTCATCTGAGGATATTTCCTTTTTCACCATAGCCCTCTATGGGCTTCCAAATATCACTTTGCCAATTCCACAAGAACTGTCTTAGCGAAAGGCTTCTTGAGGGGAAAGCTGTAACTCTGTGAGATGATTTCACAGAACACAAAGAAGTTTCTCAGAAAGCTTCTTTCTCTTTGTTATCGGAGGATATTTCCTTTGGCCCTATAGTCTTCAAAGGGATCCGAAATATCTGTTCTCAGATACCACAGAAATAAGGCTAGCAAAGAGATCCACGAAATACAGATGTAACGCTGTGAGATGAATTCACAGAACACGAAGCAGTTTCTCAGAAAGCTTCTTTCCAGATTTCATCTGAGGATATTTCCTTTTTCACCATAGCCCTCTATGGGCTTCCAAATATCACTTTGCCAATTCCACAAGAACTGTCTTAGCGAAAGGCTTCTTGAGGGGAAAGCTGTAACTCTGTGAGATGATTTCACAGAACACTAAGCAGTTTCTCAGAAAGCTTCTTTCCAGATTCCATCTGAGGATATTTCCTTTTTCACCATAGCTCTCTATGGGCTTCCAAATATCTCTTTGCCAATTCCACAAGAACTGTCTTAGCGAAAGGCTTCTTGAGGGGAAAGCTGTAACTCTGTGAGATGTTTTCACAGAACACAAAGAAGTTTCTCAGAAAGCTTCTTTCTCTTTGTTATCGGAGGATATTTCCTTTGGCCCTATAGTCTTCATAGGGATGTGAAATATCTTTTCTCAGATTCCACAGAAATAAGGCTAGCAAAGAGATCCACGAAATACACATGTAACTCTGTGAGATGAATTCACAGAACACTAAGCAGTTTCTCAGAAAGCTTCTTTCCAGATTTCATCTGAGGATATTTCCTTTTTCACCATAGCCCTCTATGGGCTTCCAAACATCACTTTGCCAATTCCACAAGAACTGTCTTAGCGAAAGGCTTCTTGAGGGGAAAGCTGTAACTCTGTGAGATGATTTCACAGAACAGAAAGAAGTTTCTCAGAAAGCTTCTTTCTCTTTGTTATCGGAGGATATTTCCTTTGGCCCTATAGTCTTCAAAGGGATCCGAAATATCTGTTCTCAGGTTCCACAGAAATAAGGCTAGCAAAGAGATCCACGAAATACAGATGTAACTCTTTGAGATGAATTCACAGAATACGAAGCAGTTTCTCAGAAAGCTTCTTTCCAGATTTCATCTGAGGATATTTCCTTTTTCACCATAGCCCTCTATGGGCTTCCAAATATCACTTTGCCAATTCCACAAGAACTGTCTTAGCGAAAGGATTCTTGAGGGGAAAGCTGTAACTCTGTGAGATGATTTCACAGAACAGAAAGAAGTTTCTCAGAAAGCTTCTTTCTCTTTGTTATCGGAGGATATTTCCTTTGGCCCTATAGTCTTCAAAGGGATCCGAAATATCTGTTCTCAGGTTCCACAGAAATAAGGCTAGCAAAGAGATCCACGAAATACAGATGTAACTCTGTGAGATGAATTCACAGAACACTAAGCAGTTTCTCAGAAAGCTTCTTTCCAGATTTCATCTGAGGATATTTCCTTTTTCACCATAGCCCTCTATGGGCTTCCAAATATCACTTTGCCAATTCCACAAGAACTGTCTTAGCGAAAGGGTTCTTGAGGGGAAAGCGGTAACTCTGTGCGATGATTTCACAAAACACAAAGAAGTTTCTCAGAAAGCTTCTTTCTCTTTGTTATCGGAGGATATTTCCTTTGGCCCTATTGTCTTCATAGGGACGCGAAATATCTTTTCTCAGATTCCACAGAAATAAGGCTAGCAAAGAGATCCACGAAATACACATGTAACTCTGTGAGATGAATTCACAGAACACTAAGCAGTTTCTCAGAAAGCTTCTTTCCAGATTTCATCTGAGGATATTTCCTTTTTCACCATAGCCCTCTATGGGCTTCCAAATATCACTTTGCTAATTCCACAAGAACTGTCTTAGCGAAAGGCTTCTTGAGGGGAAAGCTGTAACTCTGTGAGATGATTTCACAGAACAAAAAGAAGTTTCTCAGAAAGCTTCTTTCTCTTTGTTATCGGAGGATATTTCCTTTGGCCCTATAGTCTTCAAAGGGATCCGAAATATCTGTTCTCAGATTCCACAGAAATAAGGCTAGCAAAGAGATCCACGAAATACAGATGTACCTCTGTGAGATGAATTCACAGAACACTAAGCAGTTTCTCAGAAAGCTGCTTTCCAGAGTTCATCTGAGGATATTTCCTTTTTCACCGTAGCCCTCTATGGGCTTCCAAATATCACTTTGCCAATTCCACAAGAACTGTCTTAGCGAAAGGCTTCTTGAGGGGAAAGCTGTAACTCTGTGAGATGATTTCACAGAACACAAAGAAGTTTCTCAGAAAGCTTCTTTCTCTTTGTTATCGGAGGATATTTCCTTTGGCCCTATAGTCTTCATAGGGATCCGAAATCTCTGTTTTCAGATTCCACAGAAATAAGGCTAGCAAAGAGATCCACGAAATACAGATGTAACTCTGTGAGATGAATTCACAGAACACTAAGCAGTTTCTCAGAAAGCTTCCTTGCAGATTTCATCTGAGGATATTTCCTTTTTCACCATAGCCCTCTATGGGCTTCCAAATATCACTTTGCCAATTCCACAAGAACTGTCTTAGCGAAAGGCTTCTTGAGGGGAAAGCTGTAACTCTGTGAGATGATTTCACAGATCACTAAGCAGTTTCTCAGAAAGCTTCTTTCCAGATTTCATCTGAGGATATTTCCTTTTTCACCATAGCCCTCTATGGGCTTCCAAATATCACTTTGCCAATTCCACAAGAACTGTCTTAGCGAAAGGATTCTTGAGGGGAAAGCTGTAACTCTGTGAGATGATTTCACAGAACAGAAAGAAGTTTCTCAGAAAGCTTCTTTCTCTTTGTTATCGGAGGATATTTCCTTTGGCCCTATAGTCTTCAAAGGGATCCGAAATATCTGTTCTCAGATTCCACAGAAATAAGGCTAGCAAAGAGATCCACGAAATACAGAGGTAACTCTGTGAGATGAATTCACAGAACACTAAGCAGTTTCTCAGAAAGCTTCTTTCCAGATTTCATCTGAGGATATTTCCTTTTTCACCATAGCCCTCTATGGGCTTCCAAATATCACTTTGCCAATTCCACAAGAACTGTCTTAGCGAAAGGCTTCTTGAGGGGAAAGCTGTAACTCTGTGAGATGATTTCACAGAACACAAAGAAGTTTCTCAGAAAGCTTCTTTCTCTTTGTTATCGGAGGATATTTCCTTTCGCCCTATAGTCTTCAAAGGGATCCGAAATATCTGTTCTCAGACTCCACAGAAATAAGGCTAGCAAAGAGATCCACGAAATACAGATGTAACGCTGTGAGATGAATTCACAGAACACTAAGCAGTTTCTCAGAAAGCTTCTTTCCAGATTTCATCTGAGGATATTTCCTTTTTCACCATAGCCCTCTATGGGCTTCCAAATATCACTTTGCCAATTCCACAAGAACTGTCTTAGCGAAAGGCTTCTTGAGGGGAAAGCTGTAACTCTGTGAGATGATTTCACAGAACACTAAGCAGTTTCTCAGAAACCTTTTTTCCAGATTTCATCTGAGGATATTTCCTTTTTCACCATAGCCCTCTATGGGCTTCCATATATCTCTTTGCCAATTCCACAAGAACTGTCTTAGCGAAAGGCTTCTTGAGGGGAAAGCTGTAACTCTGTGAGATGATTTCACAGAACACAAAGAAGTTTCTCAGAAAGCTTCTTTCTCTTTGTTATCGGAGGATATTTCCTTTGGCCCTATCGTCTTCATAGGGATGCGAAATATCTTTTCTCAGATTCCACAGAAATAAGGCTAGCAAAGAGATCCACGAAATACACATGTAACTCTGTGAGATGAATTCACAGAACACTAAGCAGTTTCTCAGAAAGCTTCTTTCCAGATTTCATCTGAGGATATTTCCTTTTTCACCATAGCCCTCTATGGGCTTCCAAATATCTCTTTTCTAATTACACAAGAACTGTCCTAGCGAAAGGCTTCTTGAGGGGAAAGCTGTAACTCTGTGAGATGATTTCACAGAACACAAAGAAGTTTCTCAGAAAGCTTCTTTCTCTTTGTTATCGCAGGATATTTCCTTTGGCCCTATAGTCTTCAAAGGGATCCGAAATATCTGTTCTCAGATTCCACAGAAATAAGGCTAGCAAAGAGATCCACGAAATACACATGTAACTCTGTGAGATGAATTCACAGAACACTAGGCAGTTTCTCAGAAAGCTTCTTTCCAGATTTCATCCAAGGATATTTCCTTTTTCACCATAGCCCTCTATGGGCTTCCAAATATCACTTTGCCAATTCCACAAGAACTGTCTTAGCGAAAGGCTTCTTGAGGGGAAAGCTGTAACTCTGTGAGATGATTTCACAGAACACAAAGAAGTTTCTCAGAAAGCTTCTTTCTCTTTGTTATCGCAGGATATTTCCTTTGGCCCTATAGTCTTCAAAGGGATCCGAAATATCTGTTCTCAGATTCCACAGAAATAAGGCTAGCAAAGAGATCCACGAAATACACATGTACCTCTGTGAGATGAATTCACAGAACACTAAGCAGTTTCTCAGAAAGCTGCTTTCCAGAGTTCATCTGAGGATATTTCCTTTTTCACCATAGCCCTCTATGGGCTTCCAAATATCACTTTGCCAATTCCACAAGAACTGTCTTAGCGAAAGGCTTCTTGAGGGGAAAGCTGTAACTCTGTGAGATGATTTCACAGAACACTAAGCAGTTTCTCAGAAAGCTTTTTTCCAGATTTCATCTGAGGATATTTCCTTTTTCACCATAGCCCTCTATGGGCTTCCATATATCTCTTTGCCAATTCCACAAGAACTGTCTTAGCGAAAGGCTTCTTGAGGGGAAAGCTGTAACTCTGTGAGATGATTTCACAGAACACAAAGAAGTTTCTCAGAAAGCTTCTTTCTCTTTGTTATCGGAGGATATTTCCTTTGGCCCTATCGTCTTCATAGGGATGCGAAATATCTTTTCTCAGATTCCACAGAAATAAGGCTAGCAAAGAGATCCACGAAATACACATGTAACTCTGTGAGATGAATTCACAGAACACTAAGCAGTTTCTCAGAAAGCTTCTTTCCAGATTTCATCTGAGGATATTTCCTTTTTCACCATAGCCCTCTATGGGCTTCCAAATATCTCTTTGCTAATTACACAAGAACTGTCCTAGCGAAAGGCTTCTTGAGGGGAAAGCTGTAACTCTGTGAGATGATTTCACAGAACACAAAGAAGTTTCTCAGAAAGCTTCTTTCTCTTTGTTATCGGAGGATATTTCCTTTGGCCCTATAGTCTTCAAAGGGATCCGAAATATCTGTTCTCAGATTACACAGAAATAAGGCTAGCAAAGAGATTCACGAAATACAGATGTAACTCTGTGAGATGAATTCACAGAACACTAAGCAGTTTCTCAGAAAACTTCTTTCCAGATTTGATCTGAGGATATTTCCTTTTTCACCATAGCCTTCTTTGGGCTTCCAAATATCTCTTTGCCAATTACAGAAGAACTGTCGTAGCGAAAGGCTTCTTGAGGGGAAAGCTGTAACTCTGTGAGATGATTTCACAGAACACAAAGAAGTTTCTCAGAAAGCTTCTTTCTCTTTGTTATCGGAGGATATTTCCTTTGGCCCTATAGTCTTCAAAGGGATCCGAAATATCTGTTCTCAGATTCCACAGAAATAAGGCTAGCAAAGAGATCCACGAAATACACATGTAACTCTGTGAGATGAATTCACAGAACACTAAGCAGTTTCTCAGAAAGCTTCTTTCCAGATTTCATCTGAGGATATTTCCTTTTTCACCATAGCCCTCTATGGGCTTCCAAATATCACTTTGCCAATTCCACAAGAACTGTCTTAGCGAAAGGCTTCTTGAGGGGAAAGCTGTAACTCTGTGAGATGATTTCACAGAACACAAAGAAGTTTCTCAGAAAGCTTCTTTCTCTTTGTTATCGCAGGATATTTCCTTTGGCCCTATAGTCTTCAAAGGGATCCGAAATATCTGTTCTCAGATTCGACAGAAATAAGGCTAGCAAAGAGATCCACGAAATACAGATGTAACTCTGTGAGATGAATTCACAGAACACTAGGCAGTTTCTCAGAAAGCTTCTTTCCAGATTTCATCCAAGGATATTTCCTTTTTCACCATAGCCCTCTATGGGCTTCCAAATATCACTTTGCCAATTCCACAAGAACTGTCTTAGCGAAAGGCTTCTTGAGGGGAAAGCTGTAACTCTGTGAGATGATTTCACAGAACACAAAGAAGTTTCTCAGAAAGCTTCTTTCTCTTTGTTATCGCAGGATATTTCCTTTGGCCCTAGAGTCTTCAAAGGGATCCGAAATATCTGTTCTCAGATTCCACAGAAATAAGGCTAGCAACGAGATCCACGAAATACACATGTACCTCTGTGAGATGAATTCACAGAACACTAAGCAGTTTCTCAGAAAGCTGCTTTCCAGAGTTCATCTGAGGATATTTCCTTTTTCACCGTAGCCCTCTATGGGCTTCCAAATATCACTTTGCCAATTCCACAAGAACTGTCTTAGCGAAAGGCTTCTTGAGGGGAAAGCTGTAACTCTGTGAGATGATTTCACAGAACAGAAAGAAGTTTCTCAGAAAGCTTCTTTCTCTTTGTTATCGGAGGATATTTCCTTTGGCCCTATAGTCTTCAAAGGGATCCGAAATATCTGTTCTCAGGTTCCACAGAAATAAGGCTAGCAAAGAGATCCAGGAAATACAGATGTAACTCTGTGAGATGAATTCACAGAACACTAAGCAGTTTCTCAGAAAGCTTCTTTCCAGATTTCATCTGAGGATATTTCCTTTTTCACCATAGCCCTCTATGGGCTTCCAAATATCACTTTGCCAATTCCACAAGAACTGTCTTAGCGAAAGGCTTCTTGAGGGGAAAGCTGTAACTCTGTGAGATGATTTCACAGAACACAAAGAAGTTTCTCAGAAAGCTTCTTTCTCTTTGTTATCGGAGGATATTTCCTTTGGCCCTATAGTCTTCATAGGGATGCGAAATATCTTTTCTCAGATTCCACAGAAATAAGGCTAGCAAAGAGATCCACGAAATACACATGTAACTCTGTGAGATGAATTCACAGAACACTAAGCAGTTTCTCAGAAAGCTTCTTTCCAGATTTCATCTGAGGATATTTCCTTTTTCACCATAGCCCTCTATGGGCTTCCAAATATCACTTTGCCAATTCCACAAGAACTGTCTTAGCGAAAGGCTTCTTGAGGGGAAAGCTGTAACTCTGTGAGATGATTTCACAGAACACAAAGAAGTTTCTCAGAAAGCTTCTTTCTCTTTGTTATCGGAGGATATTTCCTTTGGCCCTATAGTCTTCAAAGGTATCCGAAATATCTGTTCTCAGATTCCACAGAAATAAGGCTAGCAAAGAGATCCACGAAATACAGATGTAACTCTGTGAGATGAATTCACAGAACACTAAGCAGTTTCTCAGAAAGATTCTTTCCAGATTTCATCTGGGGATATTTCCTTTTTCACCATAGCCCTCTATGGGCTTCCAAATATCACTTTGCCAATTCCACAAGAACTGTCTTAGCGAAAGGCTTCTTGAGGGGAAAGCTGTAACTCTGTGAGATGATTTCACAGAACACAAAGAAGTTTCTCAGAAAGCTTCTTTCTCTTTGTTATCGGAGGATATTTCCTTTGGCCCTATAGTCTTCAAAGGGATCCGAAATATCTGTTCTCAGATTACACAGAAATAATGCTAGGAAAGAGATTCACGAAATACAGATGTAACTCTGTGAGATGAATTCACAGAACACTAAGCAGTTTCTCAGAAAGCTTCTTTCCAGATTTCATCTGAGGATATTTCCTTTTTCACCGTAGCCCTCTATGGGCTTCCAAATATCACTTTGCCAATTCCACAAGAACTGTCTTAGCGAAAGGCTTCTTGAGGGGAAAGCTGTGACTCTGTGAGATGATTTCACAGAACACAAAGAAGTTTCTCAGAAAGCTTCTTTCTCTTTGTTATCGCAGGATATTTCCTTTGGCCCTATAGTCTTCAAAGGGATCCGAAATATCTGTTCTCAGATTCCACAGAAATAAGGCTAGCAAAGAGATCCACGAAATACACATGTACCTCTGTGAGATGAATTCACAGAACACTAAGCAGTTTCTCAGAAAGCTTCTTTCCAGAGTTCATCTGAGGATATTTCCTTTTTCACCATAGCCCTCTATGGGCTTCCAAATATCACTTTGCCAATTCCACAAGAACTGTCTTAGCGAAAGGCTTCTTGAGGGGAAAGCTGTAACTCTGTGAGATGATTTCACAGAACACAAAGAAGTTTCTCAGAAAGCTTCTTTCTCTTTGTTATCGGAGGATATTTCCTTTGGCCCTATAGTCTTCATAGGGATCCGAATTATCTTTTCTCAGATTCCACAGAAATAAGGCTAGCAAAGAGATCCACGAAATACACATGTAACTCTGTGAGATGAATTCACAGAACACTAAGCAGTTTCTCAGAAAGCTTCTTTCCAGATTTCATCTGAGGATATTTCCTTTTTCACCATAGCCCTCTATGGGCTTCCAAATATCACTTTGCCAATTCCACAAGAACTGTCTTAGCGAAAGGCTTCTTGAGGGGAAAGCTGTAACTCTGTGAGATGATTTCACAGAACACAAAGAAGTTTCTCAGAAAGCTTCTTTCTCTTTGTTATCGGAGGATATTTCCTTTGGCCCTATAGTCTTCAAATGGATCCGAAATCTCTGTTCTCAAATTCCACAGAAATAAGGCTAGCAAAGAGATCCACGAAATAGAGATGTAACTCTGTGAGATGATTTCACAGAACACTAAGCAGTTTCTCAGAAAGCTTCTTTCCAGATTTCATCTGAGGATATTTCCTTTTTCACCATAGCCCTCTATGGGCTTCCAAATATCACTTTGCCAATTCCACAAGAACTGTCTTAGCGAAAGGCTTCTTGAGGGGAAAGCTGTAACTCTGTGAGATTATTTCACAGAACAGAAAGAAGTTTCTCAGAAAGCTTCTTTCTCTTTGTTATCGGAGGATATTTCCTTTGGCCCTATAGTCTTCAAAGGGATCCGAAATATCTGTTCTCAGATTCCACAGAAATAAGGCTAGCAAAGAGATCCACGAAATACAGATGTAACTCTGTGAGATGAATTCACAGAACACTAAGCAGTTTCTCAGAAAGCTTCTTTCCAGATTTCATCTGAGGATATTTCCTTTTTCACCATAGCCCTCTATGGGCTTCCAAATATCACTTTGCCAATTCCACAAGAACTGTCTTAGCGAAAGGCTTCTTGAGGGGAAAGCTGTAACTCTTTGAGATGATTTCACAGAACACAAAGAAGTTTCTCAGAAAGCTTCTTTCTCTTTGTTATCGGAGGATATTTCCTTTGGCCCTATAGTCTTCAAAGGGATCCGAAATATCTGTTCTCAGATACCACAGAAATAAGGCTAGCAAAGAGATCCACGAAATACAGATGTAACGCTGTGAGATGAATTCACAGAACACGAAGCAGTTTCTCAGAAAGCTTCTTTCCAGATTTCATCTGAGGATATTTCCTTTTTCACCATAGCCCTCTATGGGCTTCCAAATATCACTTTGCCAATTCCACAAGAACTGTCTTAGCGAAAGGCGTCTTGAGGGGAAAGCTGTAACTCTGTGAGATGATTTCACAGAACACAAAGAAGTTTCTCAGAAAGCTTCTTTCTCTTTGTTATCGGAGGATATTTCCTTTGGCCCTATAGTCTTCAAAGGGATCCGAAATATCTGTTCTCAGATTCCACAGAAATAAGGCTAGCAAAGAGATCCACGAAATACAGATGTAACTCTGTGAGATGAATTCACAGAACACTAAGCAGTTTCTCAGAAAGATTCTTTCCAGATTTCATCTGGGGATATTTCCTTTTTCACCATAGCCCTCTATGGGCTTCCAAATATCACTTTGCCAATTCCACAAGAACTGTCTTAGCGAAAGGCTTCTTGAGGGGAAAGCTGTAACTCTGTGAGATGATTTCACAGAACACAAAGAAGTTTCTCAGAAAGCTTCTTTCTCTTTGTTATCGGAGGATATTTCCTTTGGCCCTATAGACTTCAAAGGGATCCGAAATATCTGTTCTCAGATTACACAGAAATAAGGCTAGCAAAGAGATTCACGAAATACAGATGTAACTCTGTGAGATGAATTCACAGAACACTAAGCAGTTTCTCAGAAAGCTTCTTTCCAGATTTCATCTGAGGATATTTCCTTTTTCACCATAGCCCTCTATGGGCTTCCAAATATCTCTTTGCCAATTACACAAGAACTGTCCTAGCGAAAGGCTTCTTGAGGGGAAAGCTGTAACTCTGTGAGATGATTTCACAGAACACAAAGAAGTTTCTCAGAAAGCTTCTTTCTCTTTGTTATCGGAGGATATTTCCTTTGGCCCTATAGTCTTCAAAGGGATCCGTAATATCTGTTCTCAGATTACACAGAAATAAGGCTAGCAAAGAAATTCACGAAATACAGATGGAACTCTGTGAGATGAATTCACAGAACACTAAGCAGTTTCTCAGAAAGCTTCTTTCCAGATTTGATCTGAGGATATTTCCTTTTTCACCATAGCCCTCTATGGGCTTCCAAATATCACTTTGCCAATTACACAAGAACTGTCGTAGCGAAAGGCTTCTTGAGGGGAAAGCTGTAACTCTGTGAGATGATTTCACAGAACACAAAGAAGTTTCTCAGAAAGCTTCTTTCTCTTTGTTATCGGAGGATATTTCCTTTGGCCCTATAGTCTTCAAATGGATCCGAAATCTCTGTTCTCAAATTCCACAGAAATAAGGCTGGCAAAGAGATCCACGAAATACAGATGTAACTCTGTGAGATGATTTCACGGAACACTAAGCAGTTTCTCAGAAAGCTTCTTTCCAGATTTCATCTGAGGATATTTCCTTTTTCACCATAGCCCTCTATGGGCTTCCAAATATCACTTTGCCAATTCCACAAGAACTGTCTTAGCGAAAGGCTTCTTGAGGGGAAAGCTGTAACTCTGTGAGATGATTTCACAGAACAGAAAAAAGTTTCTCAGAAAGCTTCTTTCTCTTTGTTATCGCAGGATATTTCCTTTGGCCCTATAGTCTTCAAAGGGATCCGAAATATCTGTTCTCAGATTCCACAGAAAGAAGGCTAGCAAAGAGATCCACGAAATACAGATGTAACTCTGTGAGATGAATTCACAGAACACTAAGCAGTTTCTCAGAAAGCTTCTTTCCAGATTTCATCTGAGGATATTTCCTTTTTCACCATAGCCCTCTATGGGTTTCCAAATATCTCTTTGCCAATTCCACAAGAACTGTCTTAGCGAAAGGCTTCTTGAGGGGAAAGCTGTAACTCTGTGAGATGATTTCACAGAACACAAAGAAGTTTCTCAGAAAGCTTCTTTCTCTTTGTTATCGGAGGATATTTCCTTTGGCCCTATAGTCTTCATAGGGATGCGAAATATCTTTTCTCAGATTCCACAGAAATAAGGCTAGCAAAGAGATCCACGAAATACACATGTAACTCTGTGAGATGAATTCACAGAACACTAAGCAGTTTCTAAGAAAGCTTCTTTCCAGATTTCATCTGAGGATATTTCCATTTTCACCATAGCCCTCTATGGGCTTCCAAATATCACTTTGCCAATTCCACAAGAACTGTCTTAGCGAAAGGCTTCTTGAGGGGAAAGCTGTAACTCTGTGAGATAATTTCACAGAACACAAAGAAGTTTCTCAGAAAGCTTCTTTCTCTTTGTTATCGGAGGATATTTCCTTTGGCCCTATAGTCTTCAAAGGGATCCGAAATATCTGTTCTCAGATTCCACAGAAATAAGGCTAGCAAAGAGATCCACGAAATACAGATGTAACTCTGTGAGATGAATTCACAGAACACTAAGCAGTTTCTCAGAAAGCTTCTTTCCAGATTTCATCTGAGGATATTTCCTTTTTCACGATAGCCCTCTATGGGCTTCTAAATATCTCTTTGCCAATTCCACAAGACTGTCTTAGCGAAAGGCTTCTTGAGGGGAAAGCTGTAATTCTGTGAGATGGTTTCACAGAACACAAAGAAGTTTCTCAGAAAGCTTCTTCTTCTTTGTTATCGCAGGATATTTCCTTTGGCCCTATAGTCTTCAAAGGGATCCGAAATATCTGTTCTCAGATTCCACAGAAATAAGGCTAGCAAAGAGATCCACGAAATACAGATGTAACTCTGTGAGATGAATTCACAGAACACTAAGCAGTTTCTCAGAAAGCTTCTTTCCAGATTTCATCTGAGGATATTTCCTTTTTCACCATAGCCCTCTATGGGCTTCCAAATATCTCTTTGCCAATTCCACAAGAACTGTCTTAGCGAAAGGCTTCTTGAGGGGAAAGCTGTAACTCTGTGAGATGATTTCACAAAACACAAAGAAGTTTCTCAGAAAGCTTCTTTCTCTTTGTTATCGGAGGATATTTCCTTTGGCCCTATAGTCTTCATAGGGATGCGAAATATCTGTTCTCAGATTCCACAGAAATAAGGCTAGCAAAGAGATCCACGAAATACACATGTAACTCTGTGAGATGAATTCACAGAACACTAAGCAGTTTCTAAGAAAGCTTCTTTCCAGATTTCATCTGAGGATATTTCCTTTTTCACCATAGCCCTCTATGGGCTTCCAAATATCACTTTGCCAATTCCACAAGAACTGTCTTAGCGAAAGGCTTCTTGAGGGGAAAGCTGTAACTCTGTGAGATAATTTCACAGAACACAAAGAAGTTTCTCAGAAAGCTTCTTTCTCTTTGTTATCGGAGGATATTTCCTTTGGCCCTATAGTCTTCAAAGGGATCCGAAATATCTGTTCTCAGATTCCACAGAAATAAGGCTAGCAAAGAGATCCACGAAATACACATGTACCTCTGTGAGATGAATTCACAGAACACTAAGCAGTTTCTCAGAAAGCTGCTTTCCCGAGTTCATCTGAGGATATTTCCTTTTTCACGATAGCCCTCTATGGGCTTCCAAATATCTCTTTGCCAATTCCACAAGACTGTCTTAGCGAAAGGCTTCTTGAGGGGAAAGCTGTAATTCTGTGAGATGGTTTCACAGAACACAAAGAAGTTTCTCAGAAAGCTTCTTTCTCTTTGTTATCGCAGGATATTTCCTTTGGCCCTATAGTCTTCAAAGGGATCCGAAATATCTCTTCTCAGATTCCACAGAAATAAGGCTAGCAAAGAGATCCACGAAATACACATGTACCTCTGTGAGATGAATTCACAGAACACTAAGCAGTTTCTCAGAAAGCTTCTTTCCAGAGTTCATCTGAGGATATTTCCTTTTTCACCATAGCCCTCTATGGGCTTCCAAATATCACTGCCAATTCCACAAGAACTGTCTTAGCGAAAGGCTTCTTGAGGGGAAAGCTGTAACTCTGTGAGATGATTTCACAGAACACAAAGAAGTTTCTCAGAAAGCTTCTTTCTCTTTGTTATCGGAGGATATTTCCTTTGGCCCTATAGTCTTCATAGGGATCCGAAATATCTGTTCTCAGATTCCACAGAAATAAGGCTAGCAAAGAGATCCACCAAATACACATGTAACTCTGTGAGATGAATTCACAGAACACTAAGCAGTTTCTCAGAAAGCTTTTTTCCAGATTTCATCTGAGGATATTTCCTTTTTCACCATAGCCCTCTATGGGCTTCCAAATATCACTTTGCCAATTCCACAAGAACTGTCTTAGCGAAAGGGTTCTTGAGGGGTAAGCTGTAACTCTGTGAGATGATTTCACAGAACAGAAAGAAGTTTCTCAGAAAGCTTCTTTCTGTTTGTTATCGGAGGATATTTCCTTTGGCCCTATAGTCTTCAAATGGATCCGAAATCTCTGTTCTCAGATTCCACAGAAATAAGGCTAGCAAAGAGATCCACGAAATACAGATGTTACTCTGTGAGATGAATTCACAGAACACTAAGCAGTTTCTCAGAAAGCTTCTTTCCAGATTTCATCTGAGGATATTTCCTTTTTCACCATAGCCCTCTATGGGCTTCCAAATATCACTTTGCCAATTCCACAAGAACTGTCTTAGCGAAAGTGTTCTTGAGGGGTAAGCTGTAACTCTGTGAGATGATTTCACAGAACAGAAAGAAGTTTCTCAGAAAGCTTCTTTCTCTTTGTTATCGCAGGATATTTCCATTGGCCCTATAGTCTTCAAAGGGATCCGAAATATCTGTTCTCAGATTCCACAGAAATAAGGCTAGCAAAGAGATCCACGAAATACAGATGTAACTCTGTGAGTGGAAGTCACACATCACAGAGCAGTTTCTCAGAAAGCTTCTTTCCAGATTTCATCTGAGGATATTTCCTTTTTCACCATAGCCCTCTATGGGCTTCCAAATATCACTTTGCCAATTCCAAAAGAACTGTCTTAGCGAAAGGCTTCTTGAGGGGAAAGCTGTAACTCTGTGAGATGATTTCACAGAACACAAAGAAGTTTCTCAGAAAGCTTCTTTCTCTTTGTTATCGGAGGATATTTCCTTTGGCCCGATAGTCTTCAAAGGGATCCGAAATATCTGTTCTCAGATTCCACAGAAATAAGGCTAGCAAAGAGATCCACGAAATACAGATGTAACTGTGTGAGATGAATTCACAGAACACTAAGCAGTTTCTCAGAAAGCTTCTTTCCAGATTTCATCTGAGGATATTTCCTTTTTCACCATAGCCCTCTATGGGCTTCCAAATATCACTTTGCCAATTCCACAAGAACTGTCTTAGCGAAAGGCTTCTTGAGGGGAAAGCTGTAACTCTGTGAGATGATTTCACAGAACACAAAGAAGTTTCTCAGAAAGCTTCTTTCTCTTTGTTATCGGAGGATATTTCCTTTGGCCCTATAGTCTTCAAAGGGATCCGAAATATCTGTTCTCAGATTCCACAGAAATAAGGCTAGCAAAGAGATTCACGAAATACAGATGTAACTCTGTGAGATGAATTCACAGAATACTAAGCAGTTTCTCAGAAAGCTTCTTTCCAGATTTCATCTGAGGATATTTCCTTTTTCACCATAGCCCTCTATGGGCTTCCAAATATCACTTTGCCAATTCCACAAGAACTGTCTTAGCGAAAGGCTTCTTGAGGGGAAAGCTGTAACTCTGTGAGATGATTTCACAGAACACAAAGAAGTTTCTCAGAAAGCTTCTTTCTCTTTGTTATCGGAGGATATTTCCTTTGGCCCTATAGTCTTCAAAGGGATCCGAAATATCTGTTCTCAGATTACACAGAAATAACGCTGGCAAAGAGATTCACGAAATACAGATGTAACTCTGTGAGATGAATTCACAGAACACTAAGCAGTTTCTCAGAAAGCTTCTTTCCAGATTTCATCTGAGGATATTTCCTTTTTCACCATAGCCCTCTATGGGCTTCCAAATATCTCTTTGCCAATTCCACAAGAACTGTCCTAGCGAAAGGCTTCTTGAGGGGAAAGCTGTAACTCTGTGAGATGATTTCACAGAACACAAAGAAGTTTCTCAGAAAGCTTCTTTCTCTTTGTTATCGGAGGATATTTCCTTTGGCCCTATAGTCGTCAAAGGGATCCGAAATATCTGATCTCAGATTACACAGAAATAAGGCTAGCAAAGAGATTCACGAAATACAGATGTAACTCTGTGAGATGAATTCACAGAACATTAAGCAGTTTCTCAGAAAGCTTCTTTCCAGATTTGATCTGAGGATATTTCCTTTTTCACCATAGCCCTCTATGGGCTTCCAAATATCTCTTTGCCAATTACACAAGAACTGTCGTAGCGAAAGGCTTCTTGAGGGGAAAGCTGTAACTCTGTGAGATGATTTCACAGAACACAAAGAAGTTTCTCAGAAAGCTTCTTTCTATTTGTTATCGGAGGATATTTCCTTTGGCCCTATAGTCTTCAAAGGGATCCGAAATATCTGTTCTCAGATTACACAGAAATAAGGCTAGCAAAGAGATCCACGAAATACAGATGTAACTCTGTGAGATGAATTCACAGAACACTAAGCAGTTTCTCAGAAAGCTTCTTTCCAGATTTCATCTGAGGATATTTACTTTTTCACCATAGCCCTCTATGGGCTTCCAAATATCTCTTTGCCAATTACACAAGAACTGTCCTAGCGAAAGGCTTCTTGAGGGGAAAGCTGTAACTCTGTGAGATGATTTCACAGAACACAAAGAAGTTTCTCAGAAAGCTTCTTTCTCTTTGTTATCGGAGGATATTTCCTTTGGCCCTATAGTCTTCAAAGGGATCCGAAATATCTGTTCTCAGATTACACAGAAATAAGGCTAGCAAAGAGATCCACGAAATACAGATGTAACTCTGTGAGATGAATTCACAGAACACTAAGCAGTTTCTCAGAAAGCTTCTTTCCAGATTTCATCTGAGGATATTTCCTTTTTCACCATAGCCCTCTATGGGCTTCCAAATATCACTTTGCCAATTCCACAAGAAATGTCTTAGCGAAAGGCTTCTTGAGGGGAAAGCTGTAACTCTGTGACATAATTTCACAGAACAGAAAGAAGTTTCTCAGAAAGCTTCTTTCTCTTTGTTATCGGAGGATATTTCCTTTGGCCCTATAGTCTTCAAAGGGATCCGAAATATCTGTTCTCAGATTCCACAGAAATAAGGCTAGCAAAGAGATCCACGAAATACAGATGTAACTCTGTGAGATGAATTCACAGAACACTAAGCAGTTTCTCAGAAAGCTTCTTTCCAGATTTCATCTGAGGATATTTCCTTTTTCACCATAGCCCTCTATGGGCTTCCAAATATCTCTTTGCCAATTCCACAAGAACTGTCTTAGCGAAAGGCTTCTTGAGGGGAAAGCTGTAACTCTGTGAGATGATTTCACAGAACACAAAGAAGTTTCTCAGAAAGCTTCTTTCTCTTTGTTATCGGAGGATATTTCCTTTGGCCCTATAGTCTTCATAGGGATGCGAAATATCTGTTCTCAGATTCCACAGAAATAAGGCTAGCAAAGAGATCCACGAAATACACATGTAACTCTGTGAGATGAATTCACAGAACACTAAGCAGTTTCTAAGAAAGCTTCTTTCCAGATTTCATCTGAGGATATTTCCTTTTTCACCATAGCCCTCTATGGGCTTCCAAATATCACTTTGCCAATTCCACAAGAACTGTCTTAGCGAAAGGCTTCTTGAGGGGAAAGCTGTAACTCTGTGAGATAATTTCACAGAACACAAAGAAGTTTCTCAGAAAGCTTCTTTCTCTTTGTTATCGGAGGATATTTCCTTTGGCCCTATAGTCTTCAAAGGGATCCGAAATATCTGTTCTCAGATTCCACAGAAATAAGGCTAGCAAAGAGATCCACGAAATACAGATGTAACTCTGTGAGATGAATTCACAGAACACTAAGCAGTTTCTCAGAAAGCTTCTTTCCAGATTTCATCTGAGGATATTTCCTTTTTCACCATAGCCCTCTATGGGCTTCCAAATATCTCTTTGCCAATTCCACAAGACTGTCTTAGCGAAAGGCTTCTTGAGGGGAAAGCTGTAATTCTGTGAGATGGTTTCACAGAACACAAAGAAGTTTCTCAGAAAGCTTCTTTCTCTTTGTTATCGCAGGATATTTCCTTTGGCCCTATAGTCTTCAAAGGGATCCGAAATATCTGTTCTCAGATTCCACAGAAATAAGGCTAGCAAAGAGATCCACGAAATACACATGTACCTCTGTGAGATGAATTCACAGAACACTAAGCAGTTTCTCAGAAAGCTTCTTTCCAGAGTTCATCTGAGGATATTTCCTTTTTCACCATAGCCCTCTATGGGCTTCCAAATATCACTGCCAATTCCACAAGAACTGTCTTAGCGAAAGGCTTCTTGAGGGGAAAGCTGTAACTCTGTGAGATGATTTCACAGAACACAAAGAAGTTTCTCAGAAAGCTTCTTTCTCTTTGTTATCGGAGGATATTTCCTTTGGCCCTATAGTCTTCAAATGGATCCGAAATCTCTGTTCTCAGATTCCACAGAAATAAGGCTAGCAAAGAGATCCACGAAATACAGATGTAACTCTGTGAGATGAATTCACAGAACACTAAGCAGTTTCTCAGAAAGCTTCTTTCCAGATTTCATCTGAGGATATTTCCTTTTTCACCATAGCCCTCTATGGGCTTCCAAATATCACTTTGCCAATTCCACAAGAACTGTCTTAGCGAAAGGGTTCTTGAGGGGTAAGCTGTAACTCTGTGAGATGATTTCACAGAACAGAAAGAAGTTTCTCAGAAAGCTTCTTTCTCTTTGTTATCGCAGGATATTTCCATTGGCCCTATAGTCTTCAAAGGGATCCGAAATATCTGTTCTCAGATTCCACAGAAATAAGGCTAGCAAAGAGATCCACGAAATACAGATGTAACTCTGTGAGTGGAAGTCACACATCACAGAGCAGTTTCTCAGAAAGCTTCTTTCCAGATTTCATCTGAGGATATTTCCTTTTTCACCATAGCCCTCTATGGGCTTCCAAATATCACTTTGCCAATTCCAAAAGAACTGTCTTAGCGAAAGGCTTCTTGAGGGGAAAGCTGTAACTCTGTGAGATGATTTCACAGAACACAAAGAAGTTTCTCAGAAAGCTTCTTTCTCTTTGTTATCGGAGGATATTTCCTTTGGCCCGATAGTCTTCAAAGGGATCCGAAATATCTGTTCTCAGATTCCACAGAAATAAGGCTAGCAAAGAGATCCACGAAATACAGATGTAACTCTGTGAGATGAATTCACAGAACACTAAGCAGTTTCTCAGAAAGCTTCTTTCCAGATTTCATCTGAGGATATTTCCTTTTTCACCATAGCCCTCTATGGGCTTCCAAATATCACTTTGCCAATTCCACAAGAACTGTCTTAGCGAAAGGCTTCTTGAGGGGAAAGCTGTAACTCTGTGAGATGATTTCACAGAACACAAAGAAGTTTCTCAGAAAGCTTCTTTCTCTTTGTTATCGGAGGATATTTCCTTTGGCCCTATAGTCTTCAAAGGGATCCGAAATATCTGTTCTCAGATTACACAGAAATAAGGCTAGCAAAGAGATTCACGAAATACAGATGTAACTCTGTGAGATGAATTCACAGAATACTAAGCAGTTTCTCAGAAAGCTTCTTTCCAGATTTCATCTGAGGATATTTCCTTTTTCACCATAGCCCTCTATGGGCTTCCAAATATCACGTTGCCAATTCCACAAGAACTGTCTTAGCGAAAGGCTTCTTGAGGGGAAAGCTGTAACTCTGTGAGATGATTTCACAGAACACAAAGAAGTTTCTCAGAAAGCTTCTTTCTCTTTGTTATCGGAGGATATTTCCTTTGGCCCTATAGTCTTCAAAGGGATCCGAAATATCTGTTCTCAGATACCACAGAAATAAGGCTAGCAAAGAGATCCACGAAATACAGTTGTAACGCTGTGAGATGAATTCACAGAACACGAAGCAGTTTCTCAGAAAGCTTCTTTCCAGATTTCATCTGAGGATATTTCCTTTTTCACCATAGCCCTCTATGGGCTTCCAAATATCACTTTGCCAATTCCACAAGAACTGTCTTAGCGAAAGGCGTCTTGAGGGGAAAGCTGTAACTCTGTGAGATGATTTCACAGAACACAAAGAAGTTTCTCAGAAAGCTTCTTTCTCTTTGTTATCGGAGGATATTTCCTTTGGCCCTATAGTCTTCAAAGGGATCCGAAATATCTGTTCTCAGATTCCACAGAAATAAGGCTAGCAAAGAGATCCACGAAATACAGATGTAACTCTGTGAGATGAATTCACAGAACACTAAGCAGTTTCTCAGAAAGATTCTTTCCAGATTTCATCTGGGGATATTTCCTTTTTCACCATAGCCCTCTATGGGCTTCCAAATATCAGTTTGCCAATTCCACAAGAACTGTCTTAGCGAAAGGCTTCTTGAGGGGAAAGCTGTAACTCTGTGAGATGATTTCACAGAACACAAAGAAGTTTCTCAGAAAGCTTCTTTCTCTTTGTTATCGGAGGATATTTCCTTTGGCCCTATAGACTTCAAAGGGATCCGAAATATCTGTTCTCAGATTACACAGAAATAAGGCTAGCAAAGAGATTCACGAAATACAGATGTAACTCTGTGAGATGAATTCACAGAACACTAAGCAGTTTCTCAGAAAGCTTCTTTCCAGATTTCATCTGAGGATATTTCCTTTTTCACCATAGCCCTCTATGGGCTTCCAAATATCTCTTTGCCAATTACACAAGAACTGTCCTAGCGAAAGGCTTCTTGAGGGGAAAGCTGTAACTCTGTGAGATGATTTCACAGAACACAAAGAAGTTTCTCAGAAAGCTTCTTTCTCTTTGTTATCGGAGGATATTTCCTTTGGCCCTATAGTCTTCAAAGGGATCCGTAATATCTGTTCTCAGATTACAAAGAAATAAGGCTAGCAAAGAAATTCACGAAATACAGATGTAACTCTGTGAGATGAATTCACAGAACACTAAGCAGTTTCTCAGAAAGCTTCTTTCCAGATTTGATCTGAGGATATTTCCTTTTTCACCATAGCCCTCTATGGGCTTCCAAATATCACTTTGCCAATTACACAAGAACTGTCGTAGCGAAAGGCTTCTTGAGGGGAAAGCTGTAACTCTGTGAGATGATTTCACAGAACACAAAGAAGTTTCTCAGAAAGCTTCTTTCTCTTTGTTATCGGAGGATATTTCCTTTGGCCCTATAGTCTTCAAAGGGATCCGAAATATCTGTTCTCAGATTCCACAGAAATAAGGCTAGCAAAGAGATCCACGAAATACAGATGTAACTCTGTGAGATGAATTCACAGAACACTAAGCAGTTTCTCAGAAAGCTTCTTTCCAGATTTCATCTGAGGATATTTCCTTTTTCACCGTAGCCCTCTATGGGCTTCCAAATATCACTTTGCCAATTCCACAAGAACTGTCTTAGCGAAAGGCTTCTTGAGGGGAAAGCTGTAACTCTGTGAGATGATTTCACAGAACACAAAGAAGTTTCTCAGAAAGCTTCTTTCTCTTTGTTATCGCAGGATATTTCCTTTGGCCCTATAGTCTTCAAAGGGATCCGAAATATCTGTTCTCAGATTCCACAGAAATAAGGCTAGCAAAGAGATCCACGAAATACACATGTACCTCTGTGAGATGAATTCACAGAACACTAAGCAGTTTCTCAGAAAGCTTCTTTCCAGAGTTCATCTGAGGATATTTCCTTTTTCACCATAGCCCTCTATGGGCTTCCAAATATCACTTTGCGAATTCCACAAGAACTGTCTTAGCGAAAGGCTTCTTGAGGGGAAAGCTGTAACTCTGTGAGATGATTTCACAGAACACAAAGAAGTTTCTCAGAAAGCTTCTTTCTCTTTGTTATCGGAGGATATTTCCTTTGGCCCTATAGTCTTCATAGGGATCCGAATTATCTTTTCTCAGATTCCACAGAAATAAGGCTAGCAAAGAAATCCACGAAATACACATGTAACCCTGTGAGATGAATTCACAGAACACTAAGCAGTTTCTCAGAAAGCTTCTTTCCAGATTTCATCTGAGGATATTTCCTTTTTCACCATAGCCCTCTACGGGCTTCCAAATATCACTTTGGTAATTCCACAAGAACTGTCTTAGCGAAAGGCTTCTTGAGGGGAAAGCTGTAACTCTGTGAGATGATTTCACAGAACACAAAGAAGTTTCTCAGAAAGCTTCTTTCTCTTTGTTATCGGAGGATATTTCCTTTGGCCCTATAGTCTTCAAATGGATCCGAAATCTCTGTTCTCAAATTCCACAGAAATAAGGCTGGCAAAGAGATCCACGAAATACAGATGTAACTCTGTGAGATGATTTCACGGAACACTAAGCAGTTTCTCAGAAAGCTTCTTTCCAGATTTCATCTGAGGATATTTCCTTTTTCACCATAGCCCTCTATGGGCTTCCAAATATCACTTTGCCAATTCCACAAGAACTGTCTTAGCGAAAGGCTTCTTGAGGGGAAAGCTGTAACTCTGTGAGATGATTTCACAGAACAGAAAAAAGTTTCTCAGAAAGCTTCTTTCTCTTTGTTATCGCAGGATATTTCCTTTGGCCCTATAGTCTTCAAAGGGATCCGAAATATCTGTTCTCAGATTCCACAGAAATAAGGCTAGCAAAGAGATCCACGAAATACAGATGTAACTCTGTGAGATGAATTCACAGAACACTAAGCAGTTTCTCAGAAAGCTTCTTTCCAGATTTCATCTGAGGATATTTCCTTTTTCACGATAGCCCTCTATGGGCTTCCAAATATCACTTTGCCAATTCCACAAGAACTGTCTTAGCGAAAGGCTTCTTGAGGTGAAAGCTGTAACTCTGTGAGATGATTTCACAGAACAGAAAGAAGTTTCTCAGAAAGCTTCTTTCTCTTTGTTATCGGAGGATATTTCCTTTGGCCCTATAGTCTTCAAAGGGATCCGAAATATCTGTTCTCACATTCCACAGAAATAAGGCTAACAAAGAGATCCACGAAATACAGATGAAACTCTGTGAGATGAATTCACAGAACACTAAGCAGTTTCTCAGAAAGCTTCTTTCCAGATTTCATCTGAGGATATTTCCTTTTTCACCATAGCCCTCTATGGGCTTCCAAATATCTCTTTGCCAATTACACAAGAACTGTCGTAGCGAAAGGCTTCTTGAGGGGAAAGCTGTAACTCTGTGAGATGATTTCACAGAACACAAAGAAGTTTCTCAGAAAGCTTCTTTCTCTTTGTTATCGGAGGATATTTCCTTTGGCCCTATAGTCTTCAAAGGGATCCGAAATATCTGTTCTCAGATTCCACAGAAATAAGGCTAGCAAAGAGATCCATGAAATACAGATGTAACTCTGTGAGATGAATTCACAGAACACTAAGCAGTTTCTCAGAAAGCTTCTTTCCAGATTTCATCTGAGGATATTTCCTTTTTCACCATAGCCCTCTATGGGTTTCCAAATATCTCTTTGCCAATTCCACAAGAACTGTCTTAGCGAAAGGCTTCTTGAGGGGAAAGCTGTAACTCTGTGAGATGATTTCACAGAACACAAAGAAGTTTCTCAGAAAGCTTCTTTCTCTTTGTTATCGGAGGATATTTCCTTTGGCCCTATAGTCTTCATAGGGATGCGAAATATCTTCTCTCAGATTCCACAAAAATAAGGCTAGCAAAGAGATCCACGAAATACACATGTAACTCTGTGAGATGAATTCACAGAACACTAAGCAGTTTCTCAGAAAGCTTCTTTCCAGATTTCATCTGAGGATATTTCCTTTTTCACCATAGCCCTCTATGGGCTTCCAAATATCACTTTGCCAATTCCACAAGAACTGTCTTAGCGAAAGGCTTCTTGAGGGGAAAGCTGTAACTCTGTGAGATAATTTCACAGAACACAAAGAAGTTTCTCAGAAAGCTTCTTTCTCTTTGTTATCGGAGGATATTTCCTTTGGCCCTATAGTCTTCAAAGGGATCCGAAATATCTGTTCTCAGATTCCACAGAAATAAGGCTAGCAAAGAGATCCACGAAATACAGATGTAACTCTGTGAGATGAATTCACAGAACACTAAGCAGTTTCTCAGAAAGCTTCTTTCCAGATTTCATCTGAGGATATTTCCTTTTTCACGATAGCCCTCTATGGGCTTCCAAATATCTCTTTGCCAATTCCACAAGACTGTCTTAGCGAAAGGCTTCTTGAGGGGAAAGCTGTAATTCTGTGAGATGGTTTCACAGAACACAAAGAAGTTTCTCAGAAAGCTTCTTTCTCTTTGTTATCGCAGGATATTTCCTTTGGCCCTATAGTCTTCAAAGGGATCCGAAATATCTGTTCTCAGATTCCACAGAAATAAGGCTAGCAAAGAGATCCACGAAATACAGATGTAACTCTGTGAGATGAATTCACAGAACACTAAGCAGTTTCTCAGAAAGCTTCTTTCCAGATTTCATCTGAGGATATTTCCTTTTTCACCTTAGCCCTCTATGGGCTTCCAAATATCTCTTTGCCAATTCCACAAGAACTGTCTTAGCGAAAGGCTTCTTGAGGGGAAAGCTGTAACTCTGTGAGATGATTTCACAAAACACAAAGAAGTTTCTCACAAAGCTTCTTTCTCTTTGTTATCGGAGGATATTTCCTTTGGCCCTATAGTCTTCATAGGGATGCGAAATATCTGTTCTCAGATTCCACAGAAATAAGGCTAGCAAAGAGATACACGAAATACACATGTAACTCTGTGAGATGAATTCACAGAACACTAAGCAGTTTCTAAGAAAGCTTCTTTCCAGATTTCATCTGAGGATATTTCCTTTTTCACCATAGCCCTCTATGGGCTTCCAAATATCACTTTGCCAATTCCACAAGAACTGTCTTAGCGAAAGGCTTCTTGAGGGGAAAGCTGTAACTCTGTGAGATAATTTCACAGAACACAAAGAAGTTTCTCAGAAAGCTTCTTTCTCTTTGTTATCGGAGGATATTTCCTTTGGCCCTATAGTCTTCAAAGGGATCCGAAATATCTGTTCTCAGATTCCACAGAAATAAGGCTAGCAAAGAGATCCACGAAATACAGATGTAACTCTGTGAGATGAATTCACAGAACACTAAGCAGTTTCTCAGAAAGCTTCTTTCCAGATTTCATCTGAGGATATTTCCTTTTTCACGATAGCCCTCTATGGGCTTCCAAATATCTCTTTGCCAATTCCACAAGACTGTCTTAGCGAAAGGCTTCTTGAGGGGAAAGCTGTAATTCTGTGAGATGGTTTCACAGAACACAAAGAAGTTTCTCAGAAAGCTTCTTTCTCTTTGTTATCGCAGGATATTTCCTTTGGCCCTATAGTCTTCAAAGGGATCCGAAATATCTGTTCTCAGATTCCACAGAAATAAGGCTAGCAAAGAGATCCACGAAATACACATGTACCTCTGTGAGATGAATTCACAGAACACTAAGCAGTTTCTCAGAAAGCTTCTTTCCAGATTTCATCTGAGGATATTTCCTTTTTCACCATAGCCCTCTATGGGCTTCCAAATATCACTGCCAATTCCACAAGAACTGTCTTAGCGAAAGGCTTCTTGAGGGGAAAGCTGTAACTCTGTGAGATGATTTCACAGAACACAAAGAAGTTTCTCAGAAACCTTCTTTCTCTTTGTTATCGGAGGATATTTCCTTTGGCCCTATAGTCTTCATAGGGATCCGAAATATCTTTTCTCAGATTCCACAGAAATAAGGCTAGCAAAGAGATCCACCAAATACACATGTAACTCTGTGAGATGAATTCACAGAACACTAAGCAGTTTCTCAGAAAGCTTTTTTCCAGATTTCATCAGAGGATATTTCCTTTTTCACCATAGCCCTCTATGGGCTTCCAAATATCACTTTGCCAATTCCACAAGAACTGTCTTAGCGAAAGGCTTCTTGAGGGGAAAGCTGTAACTCTGTGAGATGATTTCACAGAACACAAAGAAGTTTCTCAGAAAGCTTCTTTCTCTTTGTTATCGGAGGATATTTCCTTTGGCCCTATAGTCTTCAAATGGATCCGAAATCTCTGTTCTCAGATTCCACAGAAATAAGGCTAGCAAAGAGATCCACGAAATACAGATGTAACTCTGTGAGATGAATTCACAGAACACTAAGCAGTTTCTCAGAAAGCTTCTTTCCAGATTTCATCTGAGGATATTTCCTTTTTCACCATAGCCCTCTATGGGCTTCCAAATATCACTTTGCCAATTCCACAAGAACTGTCTTAGCGAAAGGGTTCTTGAGGGGTAAGCTGTAACTCTGTGAGATGATTTCACAGAACAGAAAGAAGTTTCTCAGAAAGCTTCTTTCTCTTTGTTATCGGAGGATATTTCCTTTGGCCCTATAGTCTTCAAAGGGATCCGAAATATCTGTTCTCAGATTCCACAGAAATAAGGCTAGCAAAGAGATCCACGAAATACACATGTAACTCTGTGAGTGGAAGTCACACATCACAGAGCAGTTTCTCAGAAAGCTTCTTTCCAGATTTCATCTGAGGATATTTCCTTTTTCACCATAGCCCTCTATGGGCTTCCAAATATCACTTTGCCAATTCCACAAGAACTGTCTTAGCGAAAGGCTTCTTGAGGGGAAAGCTGTAACTCTGTGAGATAATTTCACAGAACACAAAGAAGTTTCTCAGAAAGCTTCTTTCTCTTTGTTATCGGAGGATATTTCCTTTGGCCCTATAGTCTTCAAAGGGATCCGAAATATCTGTTCTCAGATTCCACAGAAATAAGGCTAGCAAAGAGATCCACGAAATACAGATGTAACTCTGTGAGATGAATTCACAGAACACTAAGCAGTTTCTCAGAAAGCTTCTTTCCAGATTTCATCTGAGGATATTTCCTTTTTCACGATAGCCCTCTATGGGCTTCCAAATATCTCTTTGCCAATTCCACAAGACTGTCTTAGCGAAAGGCTTCTTGAGGGGAAAGCTGTAATTCTGTGAGATGGTTTCACAGAACACAAAGAAGTTTCTCAGAAAGCTTCTTTCTCTTTGTTATCGCAGGATATTTCCTTTGGCCCTATAGTCTTCAAAGGGATCCGAAATATCTGTTCTCAGATTCCACAGAAATAAGGCTAGCAAAGAGATCCACGAAATACAGATGTAACTCTGTGAGATGAATTCACAGAACACTAAGCAGTTTCTCAGAAAGCTTCTTTCCAGATTTCATCTGAGGATATTTCCTTTTTCACCATAGCCCTCTATGGGCTTCCAAATATCTCTTTGCCAATTCCACAAGAACTGTCTTAGCGAAAGGCTTCTTGAGGGGAAAGCTGTAACTCTGTGAGATGATTTCACAAAACACAAAGAAGTTTCTCAGAAAGCTTCTTTCTCTTTGTTATCGGAGGATATTTCCTTTGGCCCTATAGTCTTCATAGGGATGCGAAATATCTGTTCTCAGATTCCACAGAAATAAGGCTAGCAAAGAGATCCACGAAATACACATGTAACTCTGTGAGATGAATTCACAGAACACTAAGCAGTTTCTCAGAAAGCTTCTTTCCAGATTTCATCTGAGGATATTTCCTTTTTCACCATAGCCCTCTATGGGCTTCCAAATATCACTTTGCCAATTCCACAAGAACTGTCTTAGCGAAAGGCTTCTTGAGGGGAAAGCTGTAACTCTGTGAGATAATTTCACAGAACACAAAGAAGTTTCTCAGAAAGCTTCTTTCTCTTTGTTATCGGAGGATATTTCCTTTGGCCCTATAGTCTTCAAAGGGATCCGAAATATCTGTTCTCAGATTCCACAGAAATAAGGCTAGCAAAGAGATCCACGAAATACAGATGTAACTCTGTGAGATGAATTCACAGAACACTAAGCAGTTTCTCAGAAAGCTTCTTTCCAGATTTCATCTGAGGATATTTCCTTTTTCACGATAGCCCTCTATGGGCTTCCAAATATCTCTTTGCCAATTCCACAAGACTGTCTTAGCGAAAGGCTTCTTGAGGGGAAAGCTGTAATTCTGTGAGATGGTTTCACAGAACACAAAGAAGTTTCTCAGAAAGCTTCTTTCTCTTTGTTATCGCAGGATATTTCCTTTGGCCCTATAGTCTTCAAAGGGATCCGAAATATCTGTTCTCAGATTCCACAGAAATAAGGCTAGAAAAGAGATCCACGAAATACACATGTACCTCTGTGAGATGAATTCACAGAACACTAAGCAGTTTCTCAGAAAGCTTCTTTCCAGAGTTCATCTGAGGATATTTCCTTTTTCACCATAGCCCTCTATGGGCTTCCAAATATCACTGCCAATTCCACAAGAACTGTCTTAGCGAAAGGCTTCTTGAGGGGAAAGCTGTAACTCTGTGAGATGATTTCACAGAACACAAAGAAGTTTCTCAGAAAGCTTCTTTCTCTTTGTTATCGGAGGATATTTCCTTTGGCCCTATAGTCTTCAAATGGATCCGAAATCTCTGTTCTCAGATTCCACAGAAATAAGGCTAGCAAAGAGATCCACGAAATACAGATGTAACTCTGTGAGATGAATTCACAGAACACTAAGCAGTTTCTCAGAAAGCTTCTTTCCAGATTTCATCTGAGGATATTTCCTTTTTCACCATAGCCCTCTATGGGCTTCCAAATATCACTTTGCCAATTCCACAAGAACTGTCTTAGCGAAAGGGTTCTTGAGGGGTAAGCTGTAACTCTGTGAGATGATTTCACAGAACAGAAAGAAGTTTCTCAGAAAGCTTCTTTCTCTTTGTTATCGCAGGATATTTCCATTGGCCCTATAGTCTTCAAAGGGATCCGAAATATCTGTTCTCAGATTCCACAGAAATAAGGCTAGCAAAGAGATCCACGAAATACAGATGTAACTCTGTGAGAGGAAGTCACACATCACAGAGCAGTTTCTCAGAAAGCTTCTTTCCAGATTTCATCTGAGGATATTTCCTTTTTCACCATAGCCCTCTATGGGCTTCCAAATATCACTTTGCCAATTCCAAAAGAACTGTCTTAGCGAAAGGCTTCTTGAGGGGAAAGCTGTAACTCTGTGAGATGATTTCACAGAACACAAAGAAGTTTCTCAGAAAGCTTCTTTCTCTTTGTTATCGGAGGATATTTCCTTTGGCCCGATAGTCTTCAAAGTGATCCGAAATATCTGTTCTCAGATTCCACAGAAATAAGGCTAGCAAAGAGATCCACGAAATACAGATGTAACTCTGTGAGATGAATTCACAGAACACTAAGCAGTTTCTCAGAAAGCTTCTTTCCAGATTTCATCTGAGGATATTTCCTTTTTCACCATAGCCCTCTATGGGCTTCCAAATATCACTTTGCCAATTCCACAAGAACTGTCTTAGCGAAAGGCTTCTTGAGGGGAAAGCTGTAACTCTGTGAGATGATTTCACAGAACACAAAGAAGTTTCTCAGAAAGCTTCTTTCTCTTTGTTATCGGAGGATATTTCCTTTGGCCCTATAGTCTTCAAAGGGATCCGAAATATCTGTTCTCAGATTACACAGAAATAAGGCTAGCAAAGAGATTCACGAAATACAGATGTAACTCTGTGAGATGAATTCACAGAATACAAAGCAGTTTCTCAGAAAGCTTCTTTCCAGATTTCATCTGAGGATATTTCCTTTTTCACCATAGCCCTCTATGGGCTTCCAAATATCACGTTGCCAATTCCACAAGAACTGTCTTAGCGAAAGGCTTCTTGAGGGGAAAGCTGTAACTCTGTGAGATGATTTCACAGAACACAAAGAAGTTTCTCAGAAAGCTTCTTTCTCTTTGTTATCGGAGGATATTTCCTTTGGCCCTATAGTCTTCAAAGGGATCCGAAATATCTGTTCTCAGATTACACAGAAATAACGCTGGCAAAGAGATTCACGAAATACAGATGTAACTCTGTGAGATGAATTCACAGAACACTAAGCAGTTTCTCAGAAAGCTTCTTTCCATATTTCATCTGAGGATATTTCCTTTTTCACCATAGCCCTCTATGGGCTTCCAAATATCTCTTTGCCAATTCCACAAGAACTGTCCTAGCGAAAGGCTTCTTGAGGGGAAAGCTGTAACTCTGTGAGATGATTTCACAGAACACAAAGAAGTTTCTCAGAAAGCTTCTTTCTCTTTGTTATCGGAGGATATTTCCTTTGGCCCTATAGTCTTCAAAGGGATCCGAAATATCTGTTCTCAGATTACACAGAAATAAGGCTAGCAAAGAGATTCACGAAATACAGATGTAACTCTGTGAGATGAATTCACAGAACACTAAGCAGTTTCTCAGAAAGCTTCTTTCCAGATTTGATCTGAGGATATTTCCTTTTTCACCATAGCCCTCTATGGGCTTCCAAATATCTCTTTGCCAATTACACAAGAACTGTCGTAGCGAAAGGCTTCTTGAGGGGAAAGCTGTAACTCTGTGAGATGATTTCACAGAACACAAAGAAGTTTCTCAGAAAGCTTCTTTCTATTTGTTATCGGAGGATATTTCCTTTGGCCCTATAGTCTTCAAAGGGATCCGAAATATCTGTTCTCAGATTCCACAGAAATAAGGCTAGCAAAGAGATCCACGAAATACAGATGTAACTCTGTGAGATGAATTCACAGAACACTAAGCAGTTTCTCAGAAAGCGTCTTTCCAGATTTCATCTGAGGATATTTACTTTTTCACCATAGCCCTCTATGGGCTTCCAAATATCTCTTTGCCAATTACACAAGAACTGTCCTAGCGAAAGGCTTCTTGAGGGGAAAGCTGTAACTCTGTGAGATGATTTCACAGAACACAAAGAAGTTTCTCAGAAAGCTTCTTTCTCTTTGTTATCGGAGGATATTTCCTTTGGCCCTATAGTCTTCAAAGGGATCCGAAATATCTGTTCTCAGATTACACAGAAATAAGGCTAGCAAAGAGATCCACGAAATACAGATGTAACTCTGTGAGATGAATTCACAGAACACTAAGCAGTTTCTCAGAAAGCTTCTTTCCAGATTTCATCTGAGGATATTTCCTTTTTCACCATAGCCCTCTATGGGCTTCCAAATATCACTTTGCCAATTCCACAAGAAATGTCTTAGCGAAAGGCTTCTTGAGGGGAAAGCTGTAACTCTGTGAGATAATTTCACAGAACAGAAAGAAGTTTCTCAGAAAGCTTCTTTCTCTTTGTTATCGGAGGATATTTCCTTTGGCCCTATAGTCTTCAAAGGGATCCGAAATATCTGTTCTCAGATTCCACAGAAATAAGGCTAGCAAAGAGATCCACGAAATACAGATGTAACTCTGTGAGATGAATTCACAGAACACTAAGCAGTTTCTCAGAAAGCTTCTCTCCAGATTTCATCTGAGGATATTTCCTTTTTCACCATAGCCCTCTATGGGCTTCCAAATATCTCTTTGCCAATTCCACAAGAACTGTCTTAGCGAAAGGCTTCTTGAGGGGAAAGCTGTAACTCTGTGAGATGATTTCACAGAACACAAAGAAGTTTCTCAGAAAGCTTCTTTCTCTTTGTTATCGGAGGATATTTCCTTTGGCCCTATAGTCTTCATAGGGATGCGAAATATCTGTTCTCAGATTCCACAGAAATAAGGCTAGCAAAGAGATCCACGAAATACACATGTAACTCTGTGAGATGAATTCACAGAACACTAAGCAGTTTCTAAGAAAGCTTCTTTCCAGATTTCATCTGAGGATATTTCCTTTTTCACCATAGCCCTCTATGGGCTTCCAAATATCACTTTGCCAATTCCACAAGAACTGTCTTAGCGAAAGGCTTCTTGAGGGGAAAGCTGTAACTCTGTGAGATAATTTCACAGAACACAAAGAAGTTTCTCAGAAAGCTTCTTTCTCTTTGTTATCGGAGGATATTTCCTTTGGCCCTATAGTCTTCAAGGGATCCGAAATATCTGTTCTCAGATTCCACAGAAATAAGGCTAGCAAAGAGATCCACGAAATACAGATGTAACTCTGTGAGATGAATTCACAGAACACTAAGCAGTTTCTCAGAAAGCTTCTTTCCAGATTTCATGTGAGGATATTTCCTTTTTCACCATAGCCCTCTATGGGCTTCCAAATATCTCTTTGCCAATTCCACAAGACTGTCTTAGCGAAAGGCTTCTTGAGGGGAAAGCTGTAATTCTGTGAGATGGTTTCACAGAACACAAAGAAGTTTCTCAGAAAGCTTCTTTCTCTTTGTTATCGCAGGATATTTCCTTTGGCCCTATAGTCTTCAAAGGGATCCGAAATATCTGTTCTCAGATTCCACAGAAATAAGGCTAGCAAAGAGATCCACGAAATACACATGTACCTCTGTTAGATGAATTCACAGAACACTAAGCAGTTTCTCAGAAAGCTTCTTTCCAGAGTTCATCTGAGGATATTTCCTTTTTCACCATAGCCCTCTATGGGCTTCCAAATATCACTGCCAATTCCACAAGAACTGTCTTAGCGAAAGGCTTCTTGAGGGGAAAGCTGTAACTCTGTGAGATGATTTCACAGAACACAAAGAAGTTTCTCAGAAAGCTTCTTTCTCTTTGTTATCGGAGGATATTTCCTTTGGCCCTATAGTCTTCAAATGGATCCGAAATCTCTGTTCTCAGATTCCACAGAAATAAGGCTAGCAAAGAGATCCACGAAATACAGATGTAACTCTGTGAGATGAATTCACAGAACACTAAGCAGTTTCTCAGAAAGCTTCTTTCCAGATTTCATCTGAGGATATTTCCTTTTTCACCATAGCCCTCTATGGGCTTCCAAATATCACTTTGCCAATTCCACAAGAACTGTCTTAGCGAAAGGGTTCTTGAGGGGTAAGCTGTAACTCTGTGAGATGATTTCACAGAACAGAAAGAAGTTTCTCAGAAAGCTTCTTTCTCTTTGTTATCGCAGGATATTTCCATTGGCCCTATAGTCTTCAAAGGGATCCGAAATATCTGTTCTCAGATTCCACAGAAATAAGGCTAGCAAAGAGATCCACGAAATACAGATGTAACTCTGTGAGTGGAAGTCACACATCACAGAGCAGTTTCTCAGAAAGCTTCTTTCCAGATTTCATCTGAGGATATTTCCTTTTTCACCATAGCCCTCTATGGGCTTCCAAATATCACTTTGCCAATTCCAAAAGAACTGTCTTAGCGAAAGGCTTCTTGAGGGGAAAGCTGTAACTCTGTGAGATGATTTCACAGAACACAAAGAAGTTTCTCAGAAAGCTTCTTTCTCTTTGTTATCGGAGGATATTTCCTTTGGCCCGATAGTCTTCAAAGGGATCCGAAATATCTGTTCTCAGATTCCACAGAAATAAGGCTAGCAAAGAGATCCACGAAATACAGATGTAACTCTGTGAGATGAATTCACAGAACACTAAGCAGTTTCTCAGAAAGCTTCTTTCCAGATTTCATCTGAGGATATTTCCTTTTTCACCATAGCCCTCTATGGGCTTCCAAATATCACTTTGCCAATTCCACAAGAACTGTCTTAGCGAAAGGCTTCTTGAGGGGAAAGCTGTAACTCTGTGAGATGATTTCACAGAACACAAAGAAGTTTCTCAGAAAGCTTCTTTCTCTTTGTTATCGGAGGATATTTCCTTTGGCCCTATAGTCTTCAAAGGGATCCGAAATATCTGTTCTCAGATTACACAGAAATAACGCTGGCAAAGAGATTCACGAAATACAGATGTAACTCTGTGAGATGAATTCACAGAACACTAAGCAGTTTCTCAGAAAGCTTCTTTCCAGATTTCATCTGAGGATATTTCCTTTTTCACCATAGCCCTCTATGGGCTTCCAAATATCTCTTTGCCAATTCCACAAGAACTGTCCTAGCGAAAGGCTTCTTGAGGGGAAAGCTGTAACTCTGTGAGATGATTTCACAGAACACAAAGAAGTTTCTCAGAAAGCTTCTTTCTCTTTGTTATCGGAGGATATTTCCTTTGGCCCTATAGTCTTCAAAGGGATCCGAAATATCTGTTCTCAGATTACACAGAAATAAGGCTAGCAAAGAGATTCACGAAATACAGATGTAACTCTGTGAGATGAATTCACAGAACACTAAGCAGTTTCTCAGAAAGCTTCTTTCCAGATTTGATCTGAGGATATTTCCTTTTTCACCATAGCCCTCTATGGGCTTCCAAATATCTCTTTGCCAATTACACAAGAACTGTCGTAGCGAAAGGCTTCTTGAGGGGAAAGCTGTAACTCTGTGAGATGATTTCACAGAACACAAAGAAGTTTCTCAGAAAGCTTCTTTCTATTTGTTATCGGAGGATATTTCCTTTGGCCCTATAGTCTTCAAAGGGATCCGAAATATCTGTTCTCAGATTACACAGAAATAAGGCTAGCAAAGAGATCCACGAAATACAGATGTAACTCTGTGAGATGAATTCACAGAACACTAAGCAGTTTCTCAGAAAGCTTCTTTCCAGATTTCATCTGAGGATATTTACTTTTTCACCATAGCCCTCTATGGGCTTCCAAATATCTCTTTGCCAATTACACAAGAACTGTCCTAGCGAAAGGCTTCTTGAGGGGAAAGCTGTAACTCTGTGAGATGATTTCACAGAACACAAAGAAGTTTCTCAGAAAGCTTCTTTCTCTTTGTTATCGGAGGATATTTCCTTTGGCCCTATAGTCTTCAAAGGGATCCGAAATATCTGTTCTCAGATTACACAGAAATAAGGCTAGCAAAGAGATCCACGAAATACAGATGTAACTCTGTGAGATGAATTCACAGAACACTAAGCAGTTTCTCAGAAAGCTTCTTTCCAGATTTCATCTGAGGATATTTCCTTTTTCACCATAGCCCTCTATGGGCTTCCAAATATCACTTTGCCAATTCCACAAGAACTGTCTTAGCGAAAGGCTTCTAGAGGGGAAAGCTGTAACTCTGTGAGATAATTTCACAGAACAGAAAGAAGTTTCTCAGAAAGCTTCTTTCTCTTTGTTATCGGAGGATATTTCCTTTGGCCCTATAGGCTTCAAAGGGATCCGAAATATCTGTTCTCAGATTACACAGAAATAAGGCTAGCAAAGAGATCCACGAAATACAGATGTAACTCTGTGAGATGAATTCACAGAACACTAAGCAGTTTCTCAGAAAGCTTCTTTCCAGATTTCATCTGAGGATATTTCCCTTTTCACCATAGCCCTCTATGGGCTTCCAAATATCACTTTGCCAATTCCACAAGAACTGTCTTAGCGAAAGGCTTCTTGAGGGGAAAGCTGTAACTCTGTGAGATGATTTCACAGAACACAAAGAAGTTTCTCAGAAAGCTTCTTTCTCTTTGTTATCGGAGGATATTTCCTTTGGCCCTATAGTCTTCAAAGGGATCCGAAATATCTGTTCTCAGACTCCACAGAAATAAGGATAGCAAAGAGATCCACGAAATACAGATGTAACGCTGTGAGATGAATTCACAGAACACTAAGCAGTTTCTCAGAAAGCTTCTTTCCAGATTTCATCTGAGGATATTTCCTTTTTCACCATAGCCCTCTATGGTCTTCCAAATATCACTTTGCCAATTCCACAAGAACTGTCTTAGCGAAAGGCTTCTTGAGGGGAAAGCTGTAACTCTGTGAGATGATTTCACAGAACACTAAGCAGTTTCTCAGAAAGCTTCTTTCCAGATTTCATCTGAGGATATTTCCTTTTTCACCATAGCCCTCTAAGGGCTTCCAAATATCTCTTTGCCAATTCCACAAGAACTGTCTTAGCGAAAGGCTTCTTGAGGGGAAAGCTGTAACTCTGTGAGATGATTTCACAGAACACAAAGAAGTTTCTCAGAAAGCTTCTTTCTCTTTGTTATCGGAGGATATTCCCTTTGGCCCTATAGTCTTCATAGGGATGCGAAATATCTTTTCTCAGATTCCACAGAAATAAGGCTAGCAAAGAGATCCACGAAATACACATGTAACTCTGTGAGATGAATTCACAGAACACTAAGCAGTTTCTCAGAAAGCTTCTTTCCAGATTTCATCTGAGGATATTTCCTTTTTCACCATAGCCCTCTATGGGCTTCCAAATATCACTTTGCCAATTCCACAAGAACTGTCTTAGCGAAAGGCTTCTTGAGGGGAAAGCTGTAACTCTGTGAGATGATTTCACAGAACACAAAGAAGTTTCTCAGTAAGCTTCTTTCTCTTTGTTGTCGGAGGATATTTCCTTTGGCCCTATAGTCTTCAAAGGGATCCGAAATATCTGTTCTCAAATTCCACAGAAATAAGGCTAGTAAAGAGATCGACGAAATACAGATGTAACTCTGTGAGATGAATTCACAGAACACTAAGCAGTTTCTCAGAAAGCTTCTTTCCAGATTTCATCTGAGGATATTTCCTTTTTCACCATAGCCCTCTATGGGCTTCCAAATATCACTTTGCCAATTCCACAAGAACTGTCTTAGCGAAAGGCTTCTTGAGGGGAAAGCTGTAACTCTGTGAGATGATTTCACAGAACACAAAGAAGTTTCTCAGAAAGCTTCTTTCTCTTTGTTATCGGAGGATATTTCCTTTGGCCCTATAGTCTTCAAAGGGATCCGAAATATCTGTTCTCAGATTACACAGAAATAAGGCTAGCAAAGAGATTCACGAAATACAGATGTAACTCTGTGAGATGAATTCACAGAACACTAAGCAGTTTCTCAGAAAGCTTCTTTCCAGATTTGATCTGAGGATATTTCCTTTTTCACCATAGCCCTCTATGGGCTTCCAAATATCTCTTTGCCAATTACACAAGAACTGTCGTAGCGAAAGGCTTCTTGAGGGGAAAGCTGTAACTCTGTGAGATGATTTCACAGAACACAAAGAAGTTTCTCAGAAAGCTTCTTTCTATTTGTTATCGGAGGATATTTCCTTTGGCCCTATAGTCTTCAAAGGGATCCGAAATATCTGTTCTCAGATTCCACAGAAATAAGGCTAGCAAAGAGATCCACGAAATACAGATGTAACTCTGTGAGATGAATTCACAGAACACTAAGCAGTTTCTCAGAAAGCGTCTTTCCAGATTTCATCTGAGGATATTTACTTTTTCACCATAGCCCTCTATGGGCTTCCAAATATCTCTTTGCCAATTACACAAGAACTGTCCTAGCGAAAGGCTTCTTGAGGGGAAAGCTGTAACTCTGTGAGATGATTTCACAGAACACAAAGAAGTTTCTCAGAAAGCTTCTTTCTCTTTGTTATCGGAGGATATTTCCTTTGGCCCTATAGTCTTCAAAGGGATCCGAAATATCTGTTCTCAGATTACACAGAAATAAGGCTAGCAAAGAGATCCACGAAATACAGATGTAACTCTGTGAGATGAATTCACAGAACACTAAGCAGTTTCTCAGAAAGCTTCTTTCCAGATTTCATCTGAGGATATTTCCTTTTTCACCATAGCCCTCTAGGGGCTTCCAAATATCACTTTGCCAATTCCACAAGAAATGTCTTAGCGAAAGGCTTCTTGAGGGGAAAGCTGTAACTCTGTGAGATAATTTCACAGAACAGAAAGAAGTTTCTCAGAAAGCTTCTTTCTCTTTGTTATCGGAGGATATTTCCTTTGGCCCTATAGTCTTCAAAGGGATCCGAAATATCTGTTCTCAGATTCCACAGAAATAAGGCTAGCAAAGAGATCCACGAAATACAGATGTAACTCTGTGAGATGAATTCACAGAACACTAAGCAGTTTCTCAGAAAGCTTCTTTCCAGATTTCATCTGAGGATATTTCCTTTTTCACCATAGCCCTCTATGGGCTTCCAAATATCTCTTTGCCAATTCCACAAGAACTGTCTTAGCGAAAGGCTTCTTGAGGGGAAAGCTGTAACTCTGTGAGATGATTTCACAGAACACAAAGAAGTTTCTCAGAAAGCTTCTTTCTCTTTGTTATCGGAGGATATTTCCTTTGGCCCTATAGTCTTCATAGGGATGCGAAATATCTGTTCTCAGATTCCACAGAAATAAGGCTAGCAAAGAGATCCACGAAATACACATGTAACTCTGTGAGATGAATTCACAGAACACTAAGCAGTTTCTAAGAAAGCTTCTTTCCAGATTTCATCTGAGGATATTTCCTTTTTCACCATAGCCCTCTATGGGCTTCCAAATATCACTTTGCCAATTCCACAAGAACTGTCTTAGCGAAAGGCTTCTTGAGGGGAAAGCTGTAACTCTGTGAGATAATTTCACAGAACACAAAGAAGTTTCTCAGAAAGCTTCTTTCTCTTTGTTATCGGAGGATATTTCCTTTGGCCCTATAGTCTTCAAAGGGATCCGAAATATCTGTTCTCAGATTCCACAGAAATAAGGCTAGCAAAGAGATCCACGAAATACAGATGTAACTCTGTGAGATGAATTCACAGAACACTAAGCAGTTTCTCAGAAAGCTTCTTTCCAGATTTCATCTGAGGATATTTCCTTTTTCACGATAGCCCTCTATGGGCTTCCAAATATCTCTTTGCCAATTCCACAAGACTGTCTTAGCGAAAGGCTTCTTGAGGGGAAAGCTGTAATTCTGTGAGATGGTTTCACAGAACACAAAGAAGTTTCTCAGAAAGCTTCTTTCTCTTTGTTATCGCAGGATATTTCCTTTGGCCCTATAGTCTTCAAAGGGATCCGAAATATCTGTTCTCAGATTCCACAGAAATAAGGCTAGCAAAGAGATCCACGAAATACACATGTACCTCTGTTAGATGAATTCACAGAACACTAAGCAGTTTCTCAGAAAGCTTCTTTCCAGAGTTCATCTGAGGATATTTCCTTTTTCACCATAGCCCTCTATGGGCTTCCAAATATCACTGCCAATTCCACAAGAACTGTCTTAGCGAAAGGCTTCTTGAGGGGAAAGCTGTAACTCTGTGAGATGATTTCACAGAACACAAAGAAGTTTCTCAGAAAGCTTCTTTCTCTTTGTTATCGGAGGATATTTCCTTTGGCCCTATAGTCTTCATAGGGATCCGAAATCTCTGTTCTCAGATTCCACAGAAATAAGGCTAGCAAAGAGATCCACCAAATACACATGTAACTCTGTGAGATGAATTCACAGAACACTAAGCAGTTTCTCAGAAAGCTTTTTTCCAGATTTCATCTGAGGATATTTCCTTTTTCACCATAGCCCTCTATGGGCTTCCAAATATCACTTTGCCAATTCCACAAGAACTGTCTTAGCGAAAGGCTTCTTGAGGGGAAAGCTGTAACTCTGTGAGATGATTTCACAGAACACAAAGAAGTTTCTCAGAAAGCTTCTTTCTCTTTGTTATCGGAGGATATTTCCTTTGGCCCTATATTCTTCAAATGGATCCGAAATCTCTGTTCTCAGATTCCACAGAAATAAGGCTAGCAAAGAGATCCACGAAATACAGATGTAACTCTGTGAGATGAATTCACAGAACACTAAGCAGTTTCTCAGAAAGCTTCTTTCCAGATTTCATCTGAGGATATTTCCTTTTTCACCATAGCCCTCTATGGGCTTCCAAATATCACTTTGCCAATTCCACAAGAACTGTCTTAGCGAAAGGGTTCTTGAGGGGTAAGCTGTAACTCTGTGAGATGATTTCACAGAACAGAAAGAAGTTTCTCAGAAAGCTTCTTTCTCTTTGTTATCGCAGGATATTTCCATTGGCCCTATAGTCTTCAAAGGGATCCGAAATATCTGTTCTCAGATTCCACAGAAATAAGGCTAGCAAAGAGATCCACGAAATACAGATGTAACTCTGTGAGTGGAAGTCACACATCACAGAGCAGTTTCTCAGAAAGCTTCTTTCCAGATTTCATCTGAGGATATTTCCTTTTTCACCATAGCCCTCTATGGGCTTCCAAATATCACTTTGCCAATTCCAAAAGAACTGTCTTAGCGAAAGGCTTCTTGAGGGGAAAGCTGTAACTCTGTGAGATGATTTCACAGAACACAAAGAAGTTTCTCAGAAAGCTTCTTTCTCTTTGTTATCGGAGGATATTTCCTTTGGCCCGATAGTCTTCAAAGGGATCCGAAATATCTGTTCTCAGATTCCACAGAAATAAGGCTAGCAAAGAGATCCACGAAATACAGATGTAACTCTGTGAGATGAATTCACAGAACACTAAGCAGTTTCTCAGAAAGCTTCTTTCCAGATTTCATCTGAGGATATTTCCTTTTTCACCATAGCCCTCTATGGGCTTCCAAATATCTCTTTGCCAATTCCACAAGAACTGTCCTAGCGAAAGGCTTCTTGAGGGGAAAGCTGTAACTCTGTGAGATGATTTCACAGAACACAAAGAAGTTTCTCAGAAAGCTTCTTTCTCTTTGTTATCGGAGGATATTTCCTTTGGCCCTATAGTCTTCAAAGGGATCCGAAATATCTGTTCTCAGATTACACAGAAATAAGGCTAGCAAAGAGATTCACGAAATACAGATGTAACTCTGTGAGATGAATTCACAGAACACTAAGCAGTTTCTCAGAAAGCTTCTTTCCAGATTTGATCTGAGGATATTTCCTTTTTCACCATAGCCCTCTATGGGCTTCCAAATATCTCTTTGCCAATTACACAAGAACTGTCGTAGCGAAAGGCTTCTTGAGGGGAAAGCTGTAACTCTGTGAGATGATTTCACAGAACACAAAGAAGTTTCTCAGAAAGCTTCTTTCTATTTGTTATCGGAGGATATTTCCTTTGGCCCTATAGTCTTCAAAGGGATCCGAAATATCTGTTCTCAGATTACACAGAAATAAGGCTAGCAAAGAGATCCACGAAATACAGATGTAACTCTGTGAGATGAATTCACAGAACACTAAGCAGTTTCTCAGAAAGCTTCTTTCCAGATTTCATCTGAGGATATTTACTTTTTCACCATAGCCCTCTATGGGCTTCCAAATATCTCTTTGCCAATTACACAAGAACTGTCCTAGCGAAAGGCTTCTTGAGGGGAAAGCTGTAACTCTGTGAGATGATTTCACAGAACACAAAGAAGTTTCTCAGAAAGCTTCTTTCTCTTTGTTATCGGAGGATATTTCCTTTGGCCCTATAGTCTTCAAAGGGATCCGAAATATCTGTTCTCAGATTACACAGAAATAAGGCTAGCAAAGAGATCCACGAAATACAGATGTAACTCTGTGAGATGAATTCACAGAACACTAAGCAGTTTCTCAGAAAGCTTCTTTCCAGATTTCATCTGAGGATATTTCCTTTTTCACCATAGCCCTCTATGGGCTTCCAAATATCACTTTGCCAATTCCACAAGAACTGTCTTAGCGAAAGGCTTCTAGAGGGGAAAGCTGTAACTCTGTGAGATAATTTCACAGAACAGAAAGAAGTTTCTCAGAAAGCTTCTTTCTCTTTGTTATCGGAGGATATTTCCTTTGGCCCTATAGGCTTCAAAGGGATCCGAAATATCTGTTCTCAGATTACACAGAAATAAGGCTAGCAAAGAGATCCACGAAATACAGATGTAACTCTGTGAGATGAATTCACAGAACACTAAGCAGTTTCTCAGAAAGCTTCTTTCCAGATTTCATCTGAGGATATTTCCCTTTTCACCATAGCCCTCTATGGGCTTCCAAATATCACTTTGCCAATTCCACAAGAACTGTCTTAGCGAAAGGCTTCTTGAGGGGAAAGCTGTAACTCTGTGAGATGATTTCACAGAACACAAAGAAGTTTCTCAGAAAGCTTCTTTCTCTTTGTTATCGGAGGATATTTCCTTTGGCCCTATAGTCTTCAAAGGGATCCGAAATATCTGTTCTCAGACTCCACAGAAATAAGGATAGCAAAGAGATCCACGAAATACAGATGTAACGCTGTGAGATGAATTCACAGAACACTAAGCAGTTTCTCAGAAAGCTTCTTTCCAGATTTCATCTGAGGATATTTCCTTTTTCACCATAGCCCTCTATGGTCTTCCAAATATCACTTTGCCAATTCCACAAGAACTGTCTTAGCGAAAGGCTTCTTGAGGGGAAAGCTGTAACTCTGTGAGATGATTTCACAGAACACTAAGCAGTTTCTCAGAAAGCTTCTTTCCAGATTTCATCTGAGGATATTTCCTTTTTCACCATAGCCCTCTAAGGGCTTCCAAATATCTCTTTGCCAATTCCACAAGAACTGTCTTAGCGAAAGGCTTCTTGAGGGGAAAGCTGTAACTCTGTGAGATGATTTCACAGAACACAAAGAAGTTTCTCAGAAAGCTTCTTTCTCTTTGTTATCGGAGGATATTCCCTTTGGCCCTATAGTCTTCATAGGGATGCGAAATATCTTTTCTCAGATTCCACAGAAATAAGGCTAGCAAAGAGATCCACGAAATACAGATGTAACTCTGTGAGATGAATTCACAGAACACTAAGCAGTTTCTCAGAAAGCTTCTTTCCAGATTTCATCTGAGGATATTTCCTTTTTCACGATAGCCCTCTATGGGCTTCCAAATATCTCTTTGCCAATTCCACAAGACTGTCTTAGCGAAAGGCTTCTTGAGGGGAAAGCTGTAATTCTGTGAGATGGTTTCACAGAACACAAAGAAGTTTCTCAGAAAGCTTCTTTCTCTTTGTTATCGCAGGATATTTCCTTTGGCCCTATAGTCTTCAAAGGGATCCGAAATATCTGTTCTCAGATTCCACAGAAATAAGGCTAGCAAAGAGATCCACGAAATACACATGTACCTCTGTTAGATGAATTCACAGAACACTAAGCAGTTTCTCAGAAAGCTTCTTTCCAGAGTTCATCTGAGGATATTTCCTTTTTCACCATAGCCCTCTATGGGCTTCCAAATATCACTGCCAATTCCACAAGAACTGTCTTAGCGAAAGGCTTCTTGAGGGGAAAGCTGTAACTCTGTGAGATGATTTCACAGAACACAAAGAAGTTTCTCAGAAAGCTTCTTTCTCTTTGTTATCGGAGGATATTTCCTTTGGCCCTATAGTCTTCATAGGGATCCGAAATCTCTGTTCTCAGATTCCACAGAAATAAGGCTAGCAAAGAGATCCACCAAATACACATGTAACTCTGTGAGATGAATTCACAGAACACTAAGCAGTTTCTCAGAAAGCTTTTTTCCAGATTTCATCTGAGGATATTTCCTTTTTCACCATAGCCCTCTATGGGCTTCCAAATATCACTTTGCCAATTCCACAAGAACTGTCTTAGCGAAAGGCTTCTTGAGGGGAAAGCTGTAACTCTGTGAGATGATTTCACAGAACACAAAGAAGTTTCTCAGAAAGCTTCTTTCTCTTTGTTATCGGAGGATATTTCCTTTGGCCCTATAGTCTTCAAATGGATCCGAAATCTCTGTTCTCAGATTACACAGAAATAAGGCTAGCAAAGAGATCCACGAAATACAGATGTAACTCTGTGAGATGAATTCACAGAACACTAAGCAGTTTCTCAGAAAGCTTCTTTCCAGATTTCATCTGAGGATATTTCCTTTTTCACCATAGCCCTCTATGGGCTTCCAAATATCACTTTGCCAATTCCACAAGAACTGTCTTAGCGAAAGGGTTCTTGAGGGGTAAGCTGTAACTCTGTGAGATGATTTCACAGAACAGAAAGAAGTTTCTCAGAAAGCTTCTTTCTCTTTGTTATCGCAGGATATTTCCATTGGCCCTATAGTCTTCAAAGGGATCCGAAATATCTGTTCTCAGATTCCACAGAAATAAGGCTAGCAAAGAGATACACGAAATACAGATGTAACTCTGTGAGTGGAAGTCACACATCACAGAGCAGTTTCTCAGAAAGCTTCTTTCCAGATTTCATCTGAGGATATTTCCTTTTTCACCATAGCCCTCTATGGGCTTCCAAATATCACTTTGCCAATTCCAAAAGAACTGTCTTAGCGAAAGGCTTCTTGAGGGGAAAGCTGTAACTCTGTGAGATGATTTCACAGAACACAAAGAAGTTTCTCAGAAAGCTTCTTTCTCTTTGTTATC
Organism: Macaca nemestrina; assembly: GCF_043159975.1. Taxonomy (NCBI): domain Eukaryota; kingdom Metazoa; phylum Chordata; class Mammalia; order Primates; family Cercopithecidae; genus Macaca; species Macaca nemestrina. The sequence goes on from NC_092125.1 coordinate 93,541,001, forward strand.
GGAGGATATTTCCTTTGGCCCGATAGTCTTCAAAGGGATCCGAAATATCTGTTCTCAGATTCCACAGAAATAAGGCTAGCAAAGAGATCCACGAAATACAGATGTAACTCTGTGAGATGAATTCACAGAACACTAAGCAGTTTCTCAGAAAGCTTTTTTCCAGATTTCATCTGAGGATATTTCCTTTTTCACCATAGCCCTCTATGGGCTTCCAAATATCTCTTTGCCAATTCCACAAGAACTGTCCTAGCGAAAGGCTTCTTGAGGGGAAAGCTGTAACTCTGTGAGATGATTTCACAGAACACAAAGAAGTTTCTCAGAAAGCTTCTTTCTCTTTGTTATCGGAGGATATTTCCTTTGGCCCTATAGTCTTCAAAGGGATCCGAAATATCTGTTCTCAGATTACACAGAAATAAGGCTAGCAAAGAGATTCACGAAATACAGATGTAACTCTGTGAGATGAATTCACAGAACACTAAGCAGTTTCTCAGAAAGCTTCTTTCCAGATTTGATCTGAGGATATTTCCTTTTTCACCATAGCCCTCTATGGGCTTCCAAATATCTCTTTGCCAATTACACAAGAACTGTCGTAGCGAAAGGCTTCTTGAGGGGAAAGCTGTAACTCTGTGAGATGATTTCACAGAACACAAAGAAGTTTCTCAGAAAGCTTCTTTCTATTTGTTATCGGAGGATATTTCCTTTGGCCCTATAGTCTTCAAAGGGATCCGAAATATCTGTTCTCAGATTACACAGAAATAAGGCTAGCAAAGAGATCCACGAAATACAGATGTAACTCTGTGAGATGAATTCACAGAACACTAAGCAGTTTCTCAGAAAGCTTCTTTCCAGATTTCATCTGAGGATATTTACTTTTTCACCATAGCCCTCTATGGGCTTCCAAATATCTCTTTGCCAATTACACAAGAACTGTCCTAGCGAAAGGCTTCTTGAGGGGAAAGCTGTAACTCTGTGAGATGATTTCACAGAACACAAAGAAGTTTCTCAGAAAGCTTCTTTCTCTTTGTTATCGGAGGATATTTCCTTTGGCCCTATAGTCTTCAAAGGGATCCGAAATATCTGTTCTCAGATTACACAGAAATAAGGCTAGCAAAGAGATCCACGAAATACAGATGTAACTCTGTGAGATGAATTCACAGAACACTAAGCAGTTTCTCAGAAAGCTTCTTTCCAGATTTCATCTGAGGATATTTCCTTTTTCACCATAGCCCTCTATGGGCTTCCAAATATCACTTTGCCAATTCCACAAGAACTGTCTTAGCGAAAGGCTTCTAGAGGGGAAAGCTGTAACTCTGTGAGATAATTTCACAGAACAGAAAGAAGTTTCTCAGAAAGCTTCTTTCTCTTTGTTATCGGAGGATATTTCCTTTGGCCCTATAGGCTTCAAAGGGATCCGAAATATCTGTTCTCAGATTACACAGAAATAAGGCTAGCAAAGAGATCCACGAAATACAGATGTAACTCTGTGAGATGAATTCACAGAACACTAAGCAGTTTCTCAGAAAGCTTCTTTCCAGATTTCATCTGAGGATATTTCCCTTTTCACCATAGCCCTCTATGGGCTTCCAAATATCACTTTGCCAATTCCACAAGAACTGTCTTAGCGAAAGGCTTCTTGAGGGGAAAGCTGTAACTCTGTGAGATGATTTCACAGAACACAAAGAAGTTTCTCAGAAAGCTTCTTTCTCTTTGTTATCGGAGGATATTTCCTTTGGCCCTATAGTCTTCAAAGGGATCCGAAATATCTGTTCTCAGACTCCACAGAAATAAGGATAGCAAAGAGATCCACGAAATACAGATGTAACGCTGTGAGATGAATTCACAGAACACTAAGCAGTTTCTCAGAAAGCTTCTTTCCAGATTTCATCTGAGGATATTTCCTTTTTCACCATAGCCCTCTATGGTCTTCCAAATATCACTTTGCCAATTCCACAAGAACTGTCTTAGCGAAAGGCTTCTTGAGGGGAAAGCTGTAACTCTGTGAGATGATTTCACAGAACACTAAGCAGTTTCTCAGAAAGCTTCTTTCCAGATTTCATCTGAGGATATTTCCTTTTTCACCATAGCCCTCTAAGGGCTTCCAAATATCTCTTTGCCAATTCCACAAGAACTGTCTTAGCGAAAGGCTTCTTGAGGGGAAAGCTGTAACTCTGTGAGATGATTTCACAGAACACAAAGAAGTTTCTCAGAAAGCTTCTTTCTCTTTGTTATCGGAGGATATTCCCTTTGGCCCTATAGTCTTCATAGGGATGCGAAATATCTTTTCTCAGATTCCACAGAAATAAGGCTAGCAAAGAGATCCACGAAATACACATGTAACTCTGTGAGATGAATTCACAGAACACTAAGCAGTTTCTCAGAAAGCTTCTTTCCAGATTTCATCTGAGGATATTTCCTTTTTCACCATAGCCCTCTATGGGCTTCCAAATATCACTTTGCCAATTCCACAAGAACTGTCTTAGCGAAAGGCTTCTTGAGGGGAAAGCTGTAACTCTGTGAGATGATTTCACAGAACACAAAGAAGTTTCTCAGTAAGCTTCTTTCTCTTTGTTGTCGGAGGATATTTCCTTTGGCCCTATAGTCTTCAAAGGGATCCGAAATATCTGTTCTCAAATTCCACAGAAATAAGGCTAGTAAAGAGATCGACGAAATACAGATGTAACTCTGTGAGATGAATTCACAGAACACTAAGCAGTTTCTCAGAAAGCTTCTTTCCAGATTTCATCTGAGGATATTTCCTTTTTCACCATAGCCCTCTATGGGCTTCCAAATATCACTTTGCCAATTCCACAAGAACTGTCTTAGCGAAAGGCTTCTTGAGGGGAAAGCTGTAACTCTGTGAGATGATTTCACAGAACACAAAGAAGTTTCTCAGAAAGCTTCTTTCTCTTTGTTATCGGAGGATATTTCCTTTGGCCCTATAGTCTTCAAAGGGATCCGAAATATCTGTTCTCAGATTACACAGAAATAAGGCTAGCAAAGAGATTCACGAAATACAGATGTAACTCTGTGAGATGAATTCACAGAACACTAAGCAGTTTCTCAGAAAGCTTCTTTCCAGATTTCATCTGGGGATATTTCCTTTTTCACCATAGCCCTCTATGGGCTTCCAAATATCTCTTTACCAATTACACAAGAACTGTCGTAGCGAAAGGCTTCTTGAGGGGAAAGCTGTAACTCTGTGAGATGATTTCACAGAACACAAAGAAGTTTCTCAGAAAGCTTCTTTCTCTTTGTTATCGGAGGATATTTCCTTTGGCCCTATAGTCTTCAAAGGGATCCGAAATATCTGTTCTCAGATTCCACAGAAATAAGGCTAGCAAAGAGATCCACGAAATACAGATGTAACTCTGTGAGATGAATTCACAGAACACTAAGCAGTTTCTCAGAAAGCTTCTTTCCAGATTTCATCTGAGGATATTTCCTTTTTCACCATAGCCCTCTATGGGCTTCCAAATATCACTTTGCCAATTCCACAAGAACTGTCTTAGCGAAAGGCTTCTTGAGGGCAAAGCTGTAACTCTGTGAGATGATTTCACAGAACACAAAGAAGTTTCTCAGAAAGCTTCTTTCTCTTTGTTATCGCAGGATATTTCCTTTGGCCCTATAGTCTCCAAAGTGATCCGAAATATCTGTTCTCAGATTCCACAGAAATAAGGCTAGCAAAGAGATACACGAAATACTGATGTAACTCTGTGAGATGAATTCACAGAACACTAAGCAGTTTCTCAGAAAGCTTCTTTGCAGATTTCATCTGAGGATATTTCCTTTTTCACCATAGCCCTCTATGGGCTTCCAAATATCACTTTGCCAATTCCACAAGAACTGTCTTAGCGAAAGGCTTCTTGAGGGGAAAGCTGTAACTCTGTGATATGATTTCACAGAACACAAAGAAGCTTCTCAGAAAGCTTCTTTCTCTTTGTTATCGCAGGATATTTCCTTTGGCCATATAGTCTTCAAAGGGATCCGAAATATCTGTTCTCAAATTCCACAGAAATAAGGCTAGCAAAGAGATCCACGAAATACACATGTAACTCTGTGAGATGAATTCACAGAACACTAAGCAGTTTCTCAGAAAGCTTCTTTCCATAGTTCATCTGAGGATATTTCCTTTTTCACCATAGCCCTCTATGGACTTCCAAATATCACTTTGCCAATTCCACAAGAACTGTCTTAGCGAAAGGCTTCTTGAGGGGAAAGCTGTAACTCTGTGACATGATTTCACAGAACACAAAGAAGTTTCTCAGAAAGCTTCTTTCTCTTTGTTATCGCAGGATATTTCCTTTGGCCCTATAGTCTTCAAATGGATCCGAAATCTCTGTTCTCAAATTCCACAGAATTAAGGCTAGCAAAGAGATCCACGAAATACAGATGTAACTCTGTGAGATGAATTCACAGAACACTAAGCAGTTTCTCAGAAAGCCTCTTTCCAGATTTCATTTGAGGATATTTCCTTTTTCACCATAGCCCTCTATGGGCTTCCAAATATCACTTTGCCAATTCGACAAGAACTGTCTTAGCCAAAGTCTTCTTGAGGGGAAAGCTGTAACTCTGTGAGATGATTTCACAGAACAGAAAGAAGTTTCTCAGAAAGCTTCTTTCTCTTTGTTATCGCAGGATATTTCCTTTGGCCCTATAGTCTTCAAAGGGATTCGAAATATCTGTTCTCAGATTCCACAGAAATAAGGCTAGCAAAGAGATCCACGAAATACAGATGTAACTCTATGAGATGAATTCACAGAACACTAAGCAGTTTCTCAGAAAGCTTCTTTCCAGATTTCATCTGAGGATATTTCCTTTTTCACCATAGCCCTCTATGGGCTTCCAAATATCACTTTCCAATTCCACAAGAACTGTCTTAGCGAAAGGCTTCTTGAGGGGAAAGCTGTAACTCTGTGAGATGATTTCACAGAACAGAAAGAAGTTTCTCAGAAAGCTTCTTTCTCTTTGTTATCGGAGGATATTTCCTTTGGCCCTATAGTCTTCAAAGGGATCCGAAATATCTGTTCTCAGATCCCACAGAAATAAGGCTAGCAAAGAGATCCACGAAATACAGATGTAACGCTGTGAGATGAATTCACAGAACACTAAGCAGTTTTTCAGAAAGCTTCTTTCCAGATTTCATCTGAGGATATTTCCTTTTTCACCATAGCCCTCTATGGGCTTCCAAATATCACTTTGCCAATTCCACAAGAACTGTCTTAGCGAAAGGCTTCTTGAAGGGAAAGCTGTAACTCTGTGAGATGAATTCACAGAACACTAAGCAGTTTCTCAGAAAGCTTCTTTCCAGATTTCATCTGAGGATATTTACTTTTTCACCATAGCCCTCTATGGGCTTCCAAATATCTCTTTGCCAATTACACAAGAACTGTCCTAGCGAAAGGCTTCTTGAGGGGAAAGCTGTAACTCTGTGAGATGATTTCACAGAACACAAAGAAGTTTCTCAGAAAGCTTCTTTCTCTTTGTTATCGGAGGATATTTCCTTTGGCCCTATAGTCTTCAAAGGGATCCGAAATATCTGTTCTCAGATTACACAGAAATAAGGCTAGCAAAGAGATCCACGAAATACAGATGTAACTCTGTGAGATGAATTCACAGAACACTAAGCAGTTTCTCAGAAAGCTTCTTTCCAGATTTCATCTGAGGATATTTCCTTTTTCACCATAGGCCTCTATGGGCTTCCAAATATCACTTTGCCAATTCCACAAGAACTGTCTTAGCGAAAGGCTTCTTGAGGGGAAAGCTGTAACTCTGTGAGATAATTTCACAGAACAGAAAGAAGTTTCTCAGAAAGCTTCTTTCTCTTTGTTATCGGAGGATATTTCCTTTGGCCCTATAGTCTTCAAAGGGATCCGAAATATCTGTTCTCAGATTCCACAGAAATAAGGCTAGCAAAGAGATCCACGAAATACAGATGTAACTCTGTGAGATGAATTAACAGAACACTAAGCAGTTTCTCAGAAAGCTTCTTTCCAGATTTCATCTGAGGATATTTCCCTTTTCACCATAGCCCTCTATGGGCTTCCAAATATCACTTTGCCAATTCCACAAGAACTGTCTTAGCGAAAGGCTTCTTGAGGGGAAAGCTGTAACTCTGTGAGATGATTTCACAGAACACAAAGAAGTTTCTCAGAAAGCTTCTTTCTCTTTGTTATCGGAGGATATTTCCTTTGGCCCTATAGTCTTCAAAGGGATCTGAAATATCTGTTCTCAGACTCCACAGAAATAAGGATAGCAAAGAGATCCACGAAATACAGATGTAACGCTGTGAGATGAATTCACAGAACACTAAGCAGTTTCTCAGAAAGCTTCTTTCCAGATTTCATCTGAGGATATTTCCTTTTTCACCATAGCCCTCTATGGTCTTCCAAATATCACTTTGCCAATTCCACAAGAACTGTCTTAGCGAAACGCTTCTTGAGGGGAAAGCTGTAACTCTGTGAGATGATTTCACAGAACACTAAGCAGTTTCTCAGAAAGCTTCTTTCCAGATTTCATCTGAGGATATTTCCTTTTTCACCATAGCCCTCTATGGGCTTCCAAATATCACTTTCCAATTCCACAAGAACTGTCTTAGCAAAAGGCTTCTTGAGGGGAAAGCTGTAACTCTGTGAGATGATTTCACAGAACAGAAAGAAGTTTCTCAGAAAGCTTCTTTCTCTTTGTTATCGGAGGATATTTCCTTTGGCCCTATAGTCTTCAAAGGGATCCGAAATATCTGTTCTCAGATTCCACAGAAATAAGGCTAGCAAAGAGATCCACGAAATACAGATGTAACTCTGTGAGATGAATTCACAGAACACTAAGCAGTTTCTCAGAAAGCTTCTTTCCAGATTTCATCTGAGGATATTTCCTTTTTCACCATAGCCCTCTAGGGGCTTCCAAATATCACTTTGCCAAATCCACAAGAACTGTCTTAGAGAAAGGCTTCTTGAGGGGAAAGCTGTAACTCTGTGAGATGATTTCACAGAACACAAAGAAGTTTCTCAGAAAGCTTCTTTCTCTTTGTTATCGGAGGATATTTCCTTTGGCCCTATAGTCTTCAAAGGGATCCGAAATATCTGTTCTCAGATCCCACAGAAATAAGGCTAGCAGAGAGATCCACGAAATACAGATGTAACGCTGAGAGATGAATTCACAGAACACTAAGCAGTTTTTCAGAAAGCTTCTTTCCAGATTTCATCTGAGGATATTTCCTTTTTCACCATAGCCCTCTATGCGCTTCCAAATATCACTTTGCCAATTCCACAAGAACTGTCTTAGCGAAAGGCTTCTTGAAGGGAAAGCTGTAACTCTGTGAGATGATTTCACAGAACACTAAGCAGTTTCTCAGAAAGCTTCTTTCCAGATTTCATCTGAGGATATTTCCTTTTTCACCATAGCCCTCTAGGAGCTTCCAAATATCTCTTTGCCAATTCCACAAGAACTGTCTTAGCGAAAGGCTTCTTGAGGGGAAAGCTGTAACTCTGTGAGATGATTTCACAGAACACAAAGAAGTTTCTCAGAAAGCTTCTTTCTCTTTGTTATCGGAGGATATTTCCTTTGGCCCTATAGTCTTCATAGGGATGCGAAATATCTTTTCTCAGATCCCACAGAAATAACGCTAGCAAAGAGATCCACGAAATACACATGTAACTCTGTGAGATGAATTCACAGAACACTAAGCAGTTTCTCAGAAAGCTTCTTTCCAGATTTCATCTGAGGATATTTCCTTTTTCACCATAGCCCTCTATGGGCTTCCAAATATCACTTTGCCAATTCCACAAGAACTGTCTTAGCGAAAGGCTTCTTGAGGGGAAAGCTGTAACTCTGTGAGATGATTTCACAGAACACAAAGAAGTTTCTCAGAAAGCTTCTTTCTCTTTGTTATCGGAGGATATTTCCTTTGGCCCTATAGTCTTCAAAGGGATCCGAAATATCTGTTCTCAGATTCCACAGAAATAAGGCTAGCAAAGAGATCCACGAAATACAGATGTAACTCTGTGAGATGAATTCACAGAACACTAAGCAGTTTCTCAGAAAGCTTCTTTCCAGATTTCATCTGAGGATATTTCCTTTTTCACCATAGCCCTCTATGGGCTTCCAAATATCACTTTGCCAATTCCACAAGAACTGTCTTAGCGAAAGGCTTCTTGAGGGGAAAGCTGTAACTCTGTGAGATGATTTCACAGAACACAAAGAAGTTTCTCAGAAAGCTTCTTTCTCTTTGTTATCGGAGGATATTTCCTTTGGCCCTATAGTCTTCAAAGGGATCCGAAATATCTGTTCTCAGATTACACAGAAATAAGGCTAGCAAAGAGATTCACGAAATACAGATGTAACTCTGTGAGATGAATTCACAGAACACTAAGCAGTTTCTCAGAAAGCTTCTTTCCATATTTCATCTGAGGATATTTCCTTTTTCACCATAGCCCTCTATGGGCTTCCAAATATCACTTTGCCAATTCCACAAGAACTGTCTTAGCGAAAGGCTTCTTGAGGGGAAAGCTGTAACTCTGTGAGATGATTTCACAGAACAGAAAGAAGTTTCTCAGAAAGCTTCTTTCTCTTTGTTATCGGAGGATATTTCCTTTGGCCCGATAGTCTTCAAAGGGATCCGAAATATCTGTTCTCAGATTCCACAGAAATAAGGCTAGCAAAGAGATCCACGAAATACAGATGTAACTCTGTGAGATGAATTCACAGAACACTAAGCAGTTTCTCAGAAAGCTTCTTTCCAGATTTCATCTGAGGATATTTCCTTTTTCACCATAGCCCTCTATGGGCTTCCAAATATCACTTTGCCAATTCCACAAGAACTGTCTTAGCGAAAGGCTTCTTGAGGGGAAAGCTGTAACTCTGTGACATGATTTCACAGAACAGAAAGAAGTTTCTCAGAAAGCTTCTTTCTCTTTGTTATCGGAGGATATTTCCTTTGGCCCTATAGTCTTCAAAGGGATCCGAAATATCTGTTCTCAGATTCCACAGAAATAAGGCTAGCAAAGAGATTCACGAAATACAGATGTAACTCTGTGAGATGAATTCACAGAACACTAAGCAGTTTCTCAGAAAGCTTCTTTCCAGATTTCATCTGAGGATATTTCCTTTTTCACCATAACCCTCTATGGGCTTCCAAATATCCCGTTGCCAATTCCACAAGAACTGTCTTAGCGAAAGGCCTCTTGAAGGGAAAGCTGTAACTCTGTGAGATGATTTCACAGAACACTAAGCAGTTTCTTAGAAAGCTTCTTTCCAGATTTCATCTGAGGATATTTCCTTTTTCACCATAGCCCTCTATGGGCTTCCAAATATCTCTTTGCCAATTCCACAAGAACTGTCGTAGCGAAAGGCTTCTTGAGGGGAAAGCTGTAACTCTGTGAGATGATTTCGCAGAACACAAAGAAGTTTCTCAGAAAGCTTCTTTCCCTTTGTTATCGGAGGATATTTCCTTTGGCCCTATAGTCTTCATAGGGATGCGAAATATCTGTTCTCAGATTCCACAGAAATAAGGCTAGCAAAGAGATCCACGAAATACACATGTAACTCTGTGAGATGAATTCACAGAACACTAAGCAGTTTCTCAGAAAGCTTCTTTCCAGATTTCATCTGAGGATATTTCCTTTTTCACCATAGCCCTCTATGGGCTTCCAAATATCACTTTGCCAATTCCACAAGAACTGTCTTAGCGAAAGGCTTCTTGAGGGGAAAGCTGTAACTCTGTGAGATGATTTCACAGAACACAAAGAAGTTTCTCAGAAAGCTTCTTTCTCTTTGTTATCGCAGGATATTTCCTTTGGCCCTATAGTCTTCAAAGGGATCCGAAATATCTGTTCTCAGATTCCACATAAATAAGGCTAGCCAAGAGATCCACGAAATACAGATGTAACTCTGTGAGATGAATTCACAGAACACTAAGCAGTTTCTCAGAAAGATTCTTTCCAGATTTCATCTGAGGATATTTCCTTTTTCACCATAGCCCTCTATGGGCTTCCAAATATCACTTTGCCAATTCCACAAGAACTGTCTTAGCGAAAGGCTTCTTGAGGGGAAAGCTGTAACTCTGTGAGATGATTTCACAGAACACAAAGAAGTTTCTCAGAAAGCTTCTTTATCTTTGTTATCGGAGGATATTTCCTTTGGCCCATAGTCTTCAAAGGGATCCGAAATATCTGTTCTCAGATTACACAGAAATAAGGCTAGCAAAGAGATCCACGAAATACAGATGTAACTCTGTGAGATGAATTCACAGAACACTAAGCAGTTTCTCAGAAAGCTTCTATCCAGATTTCATCTGAGGATATTTCCTTTTTCACCATAGCCCTCTATGGGCTTCCAAATATCACTTTGCCAATTCCACAAGAACTGTCTTAGCGAAAGGCTTCTTGAGGGGAAAGCTGTAACTCTGTGAGATGATTTCACAGAACACAAAGAAGTTTCTCAGAAAGCTTCTTTCTCTTTGTTATCGGAGGATATTTCCTTTGGCCCTATAGTCTTCAAAGGGATCCGAAATATCTGTTCTCAGATTACACAGAAATAAGGCTAGCAAAGAGATTCACGAAATACAGATGTAACTCTGTGAGATGAATTCACAGAACACTAAGCAGTTTCTCAGAAAGCTTCTTTCCAGATTTCATCTGAGGATATTTCCTTTTTCACCATAGCCCTCTATGGGCTTCCAAATATCACGTTGCCAATTCCACAAGAACTGTCTTAGCGAAAGGCTTCTTGAGGGGAAAGCTGTAACTCTGTGAGATGATTTCACAGAACAGAAAGAAGTTTCTCAGAAAGCTTCTTTCTCTTTGTTATCGCAGGATATTTCCTTTGGCCCTATAGTCTTCAAAGGGATCCGAAATATCTGTTCTCAGATTCCACAGAAATAAGGCTAGCAAAGAGATCCACGAAATACAGATGTAACTCTGTGAGATGAATTCACAGAACACTAAGCAGTTTCTCAGAAAGCTTCTTTCCAGATTTCATCTGAGGATATTTCCTTTTTCACCATAGCCCTCTATGGGCTTCCAAATATCACGTTGCCAATTCCACAAGAACTGTCTTAGCGAAAGGCTTCTTGAGGGGAAAGCTGTAACTCTGTGAGATGATTTCACAGAACAGAAAGAAGTTTCTCAGAAAGCTTCTTTCTCTTTGTTATCGGAGGATATTTCCTTTGGCCCTATAGTCTTCAAAGGGATCCGAAATATCTGTTCTCAGATTCCACAGAAATAAGGCTAGCAAAGAGATCCACGAAATACAGATGTAACTCTGTGAGATGAATTCACAGAACACTAAGCAGTTTCTCAGAAAGCTTCTTTCCAGATTTCATCTGAGGATATTTCCTTTTTCACCATAGCCCTCTATGGGCTTCCAAATATCACTTTGCCAATTCCACAAGAACTGTCTTAGCGAAAGGCTTCTTGAGGGGAAAGCTGTAACTCTGTGAGATGATTTCACAGAACACAAAGAAGTTTCTCAGAAAGCTTCTTTCTCTTTGTTATCGGAGGATATTTCCTTTGGCCCCATAGTCTTCAAAGGGATCCGAAATATCTGTTCTCAGATTCCACAGAAATAAGGCTAGCAAAGAGATCCACGAAATACAGATGTAACGCTGTGAGATGAATTCAGAGAACACGAAGCAGTTTCTCAGAAAGCTTCTTTCCAGATTTCATCTGAGGATATTTTCTTTTTCACCATAGCCCTCTATGGGCTTCCAAATATCACTTTGCCAATTCCACAAGAACTGTCTTAGCGAAAGGCTTCTTGAAGGGAAAGCTGTAACTCTGTGAGATGATTTCACAGAACACTAAGCAGTTTCTCAGAAAGCTTCTTTCCAGATTTCATCTGAGGATATTTCCTTTTTCACCCTAGCCCTCTATGGGCTTCCAAATATCTCTTTGCCAATTCCACAAGAACAGTCTTAGCGAAAGGCTTCTTGAGGGGAAAGCTGTAACTCTGTGAGATGATTTCACAGAACACAAAGAAGTTTCTCAGAAAGCTTCTTTCTCTTTGTTATCGGAGGATATTTCCTTTGGCCCTATAGTCTTCATAGGGATGCGAAATATCTGTTCTCAGATTCCACAGAAATAAGGCTAGCAAAGAGATCCACGAAATACACATGTAACTCTGTGAGATGAATTCACAGAACACTAAGCAGTTTCTCAGAAAGCTTCTTTCCAGATTTCATCTGAGGATATTTCCTTTTTCACCATAGCCCTCTATGGGCTTCCAAATATCACTTTGCCAATTCCACAAGAACTGTCTTAGCGAAAGGCTTCTTGAGGGGAAAGCTGTAACTCTGTGAGATGATTTCACAGAACACAAAGAAGTTTCTCAGAAAGCTTCTTTCTCTTTGTTATCGGAGGATATTTCCTTTGGCCCTATAGTCTTCAAAGGGATCCGAAATATCTGTTCTCAGATTCCACAGAAATAAGGCTAGCAAAGAGATCCACGAAATACAGATGTAACTCTGTGAGATGAATTCACAGAACACTAAGCAGTTTCTCAGAAAGCTTCTTTCCAGATTTCATCTGAGGATATTTCCTTTTTCCCCGTAGCCCTCTATGGGCTTCCAAATATCACTTTGCCAATTCCACAAGACTGTCTTAGCGAAAGGCTTCTTGAGGGGAAAGGTGTAACTCTGTGAGATGATTTCACAGAACACAAAGAAGTTTCTCAGAAAGCTGCTTTCTCTTTGTTATCGCAGGATATTTCCTTTGGCCCTATAGTCTTCAAACGGATCCGAAATATCTGTTCTCAGATTCCACAGAAATAAGGCTAGCAAAGAGATCCACGAAATACACATGTACCTCTGTGAGATGAATTCACAGAACACTAAGCAGTTTCTCAGAAAGCTTCTTTCCAGAGTTCATCTGAGGATATTTCCTTTTTCACCATAGCCCTCTATGGGCTTCCAAATATCACTTTGCCAATTCCACAAGAACTGTCTTAGCGAAAGGCTTCTTGAGGGGAAAGCTGTAACTCTGTGAGATGATTTCACAGAACACAAAGAAGTTTCTCAGAAAGCTTCTTTCTCTTTGTTATCGGAGGATATTTCCTTTGGCCCTATAGTCTTCATAGGGATCCGAAATATCTTTTCTCAGATTCCACAGAAATAAGGCTAGCAAAGAGATCCACGAAATACACATGTAACTCTGTGAGATGAATTCACAGAACACTAAGCAGTTTCTCAGAAAGCTTTTTTCCAGATTTCATCTGAGGATATTTCCTTTTTCACCATAGCCCTCTATGGGCTTCCAAATATCACTTTGCCAATTCCACAAGAACTGTCTTAGCGAAAGGCTTCTTGAGGGGAAAGCTGTAACTCTGTGAGATGATTTCACAGAACAGAAAGAAGTTTCTCAGAAAGCTTCTTTCTCTTTGTTATCGGAGGATATTTCCTTTGGCCCTATAGTCTTCAAATGGATCCGAAATCTCTGTTCTCAGATTCCACAGAAATAAGGCTAGCAAAGAGATCCACGAAATACAGATGTAACTCTGTGAGATGAATTCACAGAACACTAAGCAGTTTCTCAGAAAGCTTCTTTCCAGATTTCATCTGAGGATATTTCCTTTTTCACCATAGCCCTCTATGGGCTTCCAAATATCACTTTGCCAATTCCACAAGAACTGTCTTAGCGAAAGGGTTCTTGAGGGGAAAGCTGTAACTCTGTGAGATGATTTCACAGAACAGAAAGAAGTTTCTCAGAAAGCTTCTTTCTCTTTGTTATCGCAGGATATTTCCTTTGGCCCTATAGTCTTCAAAGGGATCCGAAATATCTGTTCTCAGATTCCACAGAAATAAGGCTAGCAAAGAGATCCACGAAATACAGATGTAACTCTGTGAGTGGAAGTCACACATCACAGAGCAGTTTCTCAGAAAGCTTCTTTCCAGATTTCATCTGAGGATATTTCCTTTTTCACCATAGCCCTCTATGGGCTTCCAAATATCACTTTGCCAATTCCACAAGAACTGTCTTAGCGAAAGGCTTCTTGAGGGGAAAGCTGTAACTCTGTGAGATGATTTCACAGAACACAAAGAAGTTTCTCAGAAAGCTTCTTTCTCTTTGTTATCGGAGGATATTTCCTTTGGCCCTATAGACTTCAAAGGGATCCGAAATATCTGTTCTCAGATTACACAGAAATAAGGCTAGCAAAGAGATTCACGAAATACAGATGTAACTCTGTGAGATGAATTCACGAAACACTAAGCAGTTTCTCAGAAAGCTTCTTTCCAGAGTTCATCTGAGGATATTTCCTTTTTCACCATAGCCCTCTATGGGCTTCCAAATATCACGTTGCCAATTCCACAAGAACTGTCTTAGCGAAAGGCTTCTTGAGGGGAAAGCTGTAACTCTGTGAGATGATTTCACAGAACACAAAGAAGTTTCTCAGAAAGCTTCTTTCTCTTTGTTATCGGAGGATATTTCCTTTGGCCCTATAGTCTTCAAAGGGATCCGAAATATCTGTTCTCAGATTACACAGAAATAAGGCTAGCAAAGAGATTCACGAAATACAGATGTAACTCTGTGAGATGAATTCACAGAACACTAAGCAGTTTCTCAGAAAGCTTCTTTCCAGATTTCATCTGAGGATATTTCCTTTTTCACCATAGCCCTCTATGGGCTTCCAAATATCTCTTTGCCAATTACACAAGAACTGTCCTAGCGAAAGGCTTCTTGAGGGGAAAGCTGTAACTCTGTGAGATGATTTCACAGAACACAAAGAAGTTTCTCAGAAAGCTTCTTTCTCTTTGTTATCGGAGGATATTTCCTTTGGCCCTATAGTCTTCAAAGGGATCCGAAATATCTGTTCTCAGATTACACAGAAATAAGGCTAGCAAAGAGATCCACGAAATACAGATGTAACTCTGTGAGATGAATTCACAGAACACTAAGCAGTTTCTCAGAAAGCTTCTTTCCATATTTCATCTGAGGATATTCCCTTTTTCACCATAGCCCTCTATGGGCTTCCAAATATCACTTTGCCAATTCCACAAGAACTGTCTTAGCGAAAGGCTTCTTGAGGGGAAAGCTGTAACTCTGTGAGATGATTTCACAGAACACAAAGAAGTTTCTCAGAAAGCTTCTTTCTCTTTGTTATCGGAGGATATTTCCTTTGGCCCTATAGTCTTCAAAGGGATCCGAAATATCTGTTCTCAGATTCCACAGAAATAAGGCTAGCAAAGAGATCCACGAAATACAGATGTAACGCTGTGAGATGAATTCACAGAACACTAAGCAGTTTCTCAGAAAGCTTCTTTCCAGATTTCATCTGAGGATATTTCCTTTTTCACCATAGCCCTCTATGGGCTTCCAAATATCACTTTGCCAATTCCACAAGAACTGTCTTAGCGAAAGGCCTCTTGAAGGGAAAGCTGTAACTCTGTGAGATGATTTCACAGAACACTAAGCAGTTTCTTAGAAAGCTTCTTTCCAGATTTCATCTGAGGATATTTCCTTTTTCACCATAGCCCTCTATGGGCTTCCAAATATCTCTTTGCCAATTCCACAAGAACTGTCGTAGCGAAAGGCTTCTTGAGGGGAAAGCTGTAACTCTGTGAGATGATTTCGCAGAACACAAAGAAGTTTCTCAGAAAGCTTCTTTCCCTTTGTTATCGGAGGATATTTCCTTTGGCCCTATAGTCTTCATAGGGATGCGAAATATCTGTTCTCAGATTCCACAGAAATAAGGCTAGCAAAGAGATCCACGAAATACACATGTAACTCTGTGAGATGAATTCACAGAACACTAAGCAGTTTCTCAGAAAGCTTCTTTCCAGATTTCATCTGAGGATATTTCCTTTTTCACCATAGCCCTCTATGGGCTTCCAAATATCACTTTGCCAATTCCACAAGAACTGTCTTAGCGAAAGGCTTCTTGAGGGGAAAGCTGTAACTCTGTGAGATGATTTCACAGAACACAAAGAAGTTTCTCAGAAAGCTTCTTTCTCTTTGTTATCGCAGGATATTTCCTTTGGCCCTATAGTCTTCAAAGGGATCCGAAATATCTGTTCTCAGATTACACAGAAATAAGGCTAGCAAAGAGATCCACGAAATACAGATGTAACTCTGTGAGATGAATTGACAGAACACTAAGCAGTTTCTCAGAAAGCTTCTTTCCAGATTTCATCTGAGGATATTTCCTTTTTCACCATAGCCCTCTATGGGCTTCCAAATATCACTTTGCCAATTCCACAAGAACTGTCTTAGCGAAAGGCTTCTTGAGGGGAAAGCTGTAACTCTGTGAGATGATTTCACAGAACACAAAGAAGTTTCTCAGAAAGCTTCTTTATCTTTGTTATCGGAGGATATTTCCTTTGGCCCTATAGTCTTCAAAGGGATCCGAAATATCTGTTCTCATATTACACAGAAATAAGGCTAGCAAAGAGATCCACGAAATACAGATGTAACTCTGTGAGATGAATTCACAGAACACTAAGCAGTTTCTCAGAAAGCTTCTATCCAGATTTCATCTGAGGATATTTCCTTTTTCACCATAGCCCTCTATGGGCTTCCAAATATCACTTTGCCAATTCCACAAGAACTGTCTTAGCGAAAGGCTTCTTGAGGGGAAAGCTGTAACTCTGTGAGATGATTTCACAGAACACAAAGAAGTTTCTCAGAAAGCTTCTTTCTCTTTGTTATCGGAGGATATTTCCTTTGGCCCTATAGTCTTCAAAGGGATCCGAAATATCTGTTCTCAGATTACACAGAAATAAGGCTAGCAAAGAGATTCACGAAATACAGATGTAACTCTGTGAGATGAATTCACAGAACACTAAGCAGTTTCTCAGAAAGCTTCTTTCCAGATTTCATCTGAGGATATTTCCTTTTTCACCATAGCCCTCTATGGGCTTCCAAATATCACGTTGCCAATTCCACAAGAACTGTCTTAGCGAAAGGCTTCTTGAGGGGAAAGCTGTAACTCTGTGAGATGATTTCACAGAACAGAAAGAAGTTTCTCAGAAAGCTTCTTTCTCTTTGTTATCGCAGGATATTTCCTTTGGCCCTATAGTCTTCAAAGGGATCCGAAATATCTGTTCTCAGATTCCACAGAAATAAGGCTAGCAAAGAGATCCACGAAATACAGATGTAACTCTGTGAGATGAATTCACAGAACACTAAGCAGTTTCTCAGAAAGCTTCTTTCCAGATTTCATCTGAGGATATTTCCTTTTTCACCATAGCCCTCTATGGGCTTCCAAATATCACGTTGCCAATTCCACAAGAACTGTCTTAGCGAAAGGCTTCTTGAGGGGAAAGCTGTAACTCTGTGAGATGATTTCACAGAACAGAAAGAAGTTTCTCAGAAAGCTTCTTTCTCTTTGTTATCGGAGGATATTTCCTTTGGCCCTATAGTCTTCAAAGGGATCCGAAATATCTGTTCTCAGATTCCACAGAAATAAGGCTAGCAAAGAGATCCACGAAATACACATGTAACTCTGTGAGATGAATTCACAGAACACTAAGCAGTTTCTCAGAAAGCTTCTTTCCAGATTTCATCTGAGGATATTTCCTTTTTCACCATAGCCCTCTATGGGCTTCCAAATATCACTTTGCCAATTCCACAAGAACTGTCTTAGCGAAAGGCTTCTTGAGGGGAAAGCTGTAACTCTGTGAGATGATTTCACAGAACACAAAGAAGTTTCTCAGAAAGCTTCTTTCTCTTTGTTATCGGAGGATATTTCCTTTGGCCCTATAGTCTTCAAAGGGATCCGAAATATCTGTTCTCAGATTCCACAGAAATAAGGCTAGCAAAGAGATTCACGAAATACTGATGTAACTCTGTGAGATGAATTCACAGAACACTAAGCAGTTTCTCAGAAAGCTTCTTTGCAGATTTCATCTGAGGATATTTCCTTTTTCACCATAGCCCTCTATGGGCTTCCAAATATCACTTTGCCAATTCCACAAGAACTGTCTTAGCGAAAGGCTTCTTGAGGGGAAAGCTGTAACTCTGTGATATGATTTCACAGAACACAAAGAAGCTTCTCAGAAAGCTTCTTTCTCTTTGTTATCGCAGGATATTTCCTTTGGCCCTATAGTCTTCAAAGGGATCCGAAATATCTGTTCTCAAATTCCACAGAAATAAGGCTAGCAAAGAGATCCACGAAATACACCTGTAACTCTGTGAGATGAATTCACAGAACACTAAGCAGTTTCTCAGAAAGCTTCTTTCCATAGTTCATCTGAGGATATTTCCTTTTTCACCATAGCCCTCTATGGACTTCCAAATATCACTTTGCCAATTCCACAAGAACTGTCTTAGCGAAAGGCTTCTTGAGGGGAAAGCTGTAACTCTGTGACATGATTTCACAGAACACAAAGAAGTTTCTCAGAAAGCTTCTTTCTCTTTGTTATCGCAGGATATTTCCTTTGGCCCTATAGTCTTCAAATGGATCCGAAATCTCTGTTCTCATATTCCACAGAATTAAGGCTAGCAAAGAGATCCACGAAATACAGATGTAACTCTGTGAGATGAATTCACAGAACACTAAGCAGTTTCTCAGAAAGCCTCTTTCCAGATTTCATTTGAGGATATTTCCTTTTTCACCATAGCCCTCTATGGGCTTCCAAATATCACTTTGCCAATTCGACAAGAACTGTCTTAGCCAAAGTCTTCTTGAGGGGAAAGCTGTAACTCTGTGAGATGATTTCACAGAACAGAAAGAAGTTTCTCAGAAAGCTTCTTTCTCTTTGTTATCGCAGGATATTTCCTTTGGCCCTATAGTCTTCAAAGGGATCCGAAATATCTGTTCTCAGATTCCACAGAAATAAGGCTAGCAAAGAGATCCACGAAATACAGATGTAACTCTATGAGATGAATTCACAGAACACTAAGCAGTTTCTCAGAAAGCTTCTTTCCAGATTTCATCTGAGGATATTTCCTTTTTCACCATAGCCCTCTATGGGCTTCCAAATATCACTTTCCAATTCCACAAGAACTGTCTTAGCGAAAGGCTTCTTGAGGGGAAAGCTGTAACTCTGTGAGATGATTTCACAGAACACAAAGAAGTTTCTCAGAAAGCTTCTTTCTCTTTGTTATCGGAGGATATTTCCTTTGGCCCTATAGTCTTCAAAGGGATCCGAAATATCTGTTCTCAGATCCCACAGAAATAAGGCTAGCAAAGAGATCCACGAAATACAGATGTAACGCTGTGAGATGAATTCACAGAACACTAAGCAGTTTTTCAGAAAGCTTCTTTCCAGATTTCATCTGAGGATATTTCCTTTTTCACCATAGCCCTCTATGGGCTTCCAAATATCACTTTGCCAATTCCACAAGAACTGTCTTAGCGAAAGGCTTCTTGAAGGGAAAGCTGTAACTCTGTGAGATGAATTCACAGAACACTAAGCAGTTTCTCAGAAAGCTTCTTTCCAGATTTCATCTGAGGATATTTACTTTTTCACCATAGCCCTCTATGGGCTTCCAAATATCTCTTTGCCAATTACACAAGAACTGTCCTAGCGAAAGGCTTCTTGAGGGGAAAGCTGTAACTCTGTGAGATGATTTCACAGAACACAAAGAAGTTTCTCAGAAAGCTTCTTTCTCTTTGTTATCGGAGGATATTTCCTTTGGCCCTATAGTCTTCAAAGGGATCCGAAATATCTGTTCTCAGATTACACAGAAATAAGGCTAGCAAAGAGATCCACGAAATACAGATGTAACTCTGTGAGATGAATTCACAGAACACTAAGCAGTTTCTCAGAAAGCTTCTTTCCAGATTTCATCTGAGGATATTTCCTTTTTCACCATAGGCCTCTATGGGCTTCCAAATATCACTTTGCCAATTCCACAAGAACTGTCTTAGCGAAAGGCTTCTTGAGGGGAAAGCTGTAACTCTGTGAGATAATTTCACAGAACAGAAAGAAGTTTCTCAGAAAGCTTCTTTCTCTTTGTTATCGGAGGATATTTCCTTTGGCCCTATAGTCTTCAAAGGGATCCGAAATATCTGTTCTCAGATTCCACAGAAATAAGGCTAGCAAAGAGATCCACGAAATACAGATGTAACTCTGTGAGATGAATTAACAGAACACTAAGCAGTTTCTCAGAAAGCTTCTTTCCAGATTTCATCTGAGGATATTTCCCTTTTCACCATAGCCCTCTATGGGCTTCCAAATATCACTTTGCCAATTCCACAAGAACTGTCTTAGCGAAAGGCTTCTTGAGGGGAAAGCTGTAACTCTGTGAGATGATTTCACAGAACACAAAGAAGTTTCTCAGAAAGCTTCTTTCTCTTTGTTATCGGAGGATATTTCCTTTGGCCCTATAGTCTTCAAAGGGATCCGAAATATCTGTTCTCAGACTCCACAGAAATAAGGATAGCAAAGAGATCCACGAAATACAGATGTAACGCTGTGAGATGAATTCACAGAACACTAAGCAGTTTCTCAGAAAGCTTCTTTCCAGATTTCATCTGAGGATATTTCCTTTTTCACCATAGCCCTCTATGGTCTTCCAAATATCACTTTGCCAATTCCACAAGAACTGTCTTAGCGAAAGGCTTCTTGAGGGGAAAGCTGTAACTCTGTGAGATGATTTCACAGAACACTAAGCAGTTTCTCAGAAAGCTTCTTTCCAGATTTCATCTGAGGATATTTCCTTTTTCACCATAGCCCTCTATGGGCTTCCAAATATCACTTTCCAATTCCACAAGAACTGTCTTAGCAAAAGGCTTCTTGAGGGGAAAGCTGTAACTCTGTGAGATGATTTCACAGAACAGAAAGAAGTTTCTCAGAAAGCTTCTTTCTCTTTGTTATCGGAGGATATTTCCTTTGGCCCTATAGTCTTCAAAGGGATCCGAAATATCTGTTCTCAGATTCCACAGAAATAAGGCTAGCAAAGAGATCCACGAAATACAGATGTAACTCTGTGAGATGAATTCACAGAACACTAAGCAGTTTCTCAGAAAGCTTCTTTCCAGATTTCATCTGAGGATATTTCCTTTTTCACCATAGCCCTCTAGGGGCTTCCAAATATCACTTTGCCAAATCCACAAGAACTGTCTTAGAGAAAGGCTTCTTGAGGGGAAAGCTGTAACTCTGTGAGATGATTTCACAGAACACAAAGAAGTTTCTCAGAAAGCTTCTTTCTCTTTGTTATCGGAGGATATTTCCTTTGGCCCTATAGTCTTCAAAGGGATCCGAAATATCTGTTCTCAGATCCCACAGAAATAAGGCTAGCAGAGAGATCCACGAAATACAGATGTAACGCTGAGAGATGAATTCACAGAACACTAAGCAGTTTTTCAGAAAGCTTCTTTCCAGATTTCATCTGAGGATATTTCCTTTTTCACCATAGCCCTCTATGCGCTTCCAAATATCACTTTGCCAATTCCACAAGAACTGTCTTAGCGAAAGGCTTCTTGAAGGGAAAGCTGTAACTCTGTGAGATGATTTCACAGAACACTAAGCAGTTTCTCAGAAAGCTTCTTTCCAGATTTCATCTGAGGATATTTCCTTTTTCACCATAGCCCTCTAGGAGCTTCCAAATATCTCTTTGCCAATTCCACAAGAACTGTCTTAGCGAAAGGCTTCTTGAGGGGAAAGCTGTAACTCTGTGAGATGATTTCACAGAACACAAAGAAGTTTCTCAGAAAGCTTCTTTCTCTTTGTTATCGGAGGATATTTCCTTTGGCCCTATAGTCTTCATAGGGATGCGAAATATCTTTTCTCAGATCCCACAGAAATAACGCTAGCAAAGAGATCCACGAAATACACATGTAACTCTGTGAGATGAATTCACAGAACACTAAGCAGTTTCTCAGAAAGCTTCTTTCCAGATTTCATCTGAGGATATTTCCTTTTTCACCATAGCCCTCTATGGGCTTCCAAATATCACTTTGCCAATTCCACAAGAACTGTCTTAGCGAAAGGCTTCTTGAGGGGAAAGCTGTAACTCTGTGAGATGATTTCACAGAACACAAAGAAGTTTCTCAGAAAGCTTCTTTCTCTTTGTTATCGGAGGATATTTCCTTTGGCCCTATAGTCTTCAAAGGGATCCGAAATATCTGTTCTCAGATTCCACAGAAATAAGGCTAGCAAAGAGATCCACGAAATACAGATGTAACTCTGTGAGATGAATTCACAGAACACTAAGCAGTTTCTCAGAAAGCTTCTTTCCAGATTTCATCTGAGGATATTTCCTTTTTCACCATAGCCCTCTATGGGCTTCCAAATATCACTTTGCCAATTCCACAAGAACTGTCTTAGCGAAAGGCTTCTTGAGGGGAAAGCTGTAACTCTGTGAGATGATTTCACAGAACACAAAGAAGTTTCTCAGAAAGCTTCTTTCTCTTTGTTATCGGAGGATATTTCCTTTGGCCCTATAGTCTTCAAAGGGATCCGAAATATCTGTTCTCAGATTACACAGAAATAAGGCTAGCAAAGAGATTCACGAAATACAGATGTAACTCTGTGAGATGAATTCACAGAACACTAAGCAGTTTCTCAGAAAGCTTCTTTCCATATTTCATCTGAGGATATTTCCTTTTTCACCATAGCCCTCTATGGGCTTCCAAATATCACTTTGCCAATTCCACAAGAACTGTCTTAGCGAAAGGCTTCTTGAGGGGAAAGCTGTAACTCTGTGAGATGATTTCACAGAACAGAAAGAAGTTTCTCAGAAAGCTTCTTTCTCTTTGTTATCGGAGGATATTTCCTTTGGCCCGATAGTCTTCAAAGGGATCCGAAATATCTGTTCTCAGATTCCACAGAAATAAGGCTAGCAAAGAGATCCACGAAATACAGATGTAACTCTGTGAGATGAATTCACAGAACACTAAGCAGTTTCTCAGAAAGCTTCTTTCCAGATTTCATCTGAGGATATTTCCTTTTTCACCATAGCCCTCTATGGGCTTCCAAATATCACTTTGCCAATTCCACAAGAACTGTCTTAGCGAAAGGCTTCTTGAGGGGAAAGCTGTAACTCTGTGACATGATTTCACAGAACAGAAAGAAGTTTCTCAGAAAGCTTCTTTCTCTTTGTTATCGGAGGATATTTCCTTTGGCCCTATAGTCTTCAAAGGGATCCGAAATATCTGTTCTCAGATTCCACAGAAATAAGGCTAGCAAAGAGATTCACGAAATACAGATGTAACTCTGTGAGATGAATTCACAGAACACTAAGCAGTTTCTCAGAAAGCTTCTTTCCAGATTTCATCTGAGGATATTTCCTTTTTCACCATAACCCTCTATGGGCTTCCAAATATCCCGTTGCCAATTCCACAAGAACTGTCTTAGCGAAAGGCCTCTTGAAGGGAAAGCTGTAACTCTGTGAGATGATTTCACAGAACACTAAGCAGTTTCTTAGAAAGCTTCTTTCCAGATTTCATCTGAGGATATTTCCTTTTTCACCATAGCCCTCTATGGGCTTCCAAATATCTCTTTGCCAATTCCACAAGAACTGTCGTAGCGAAAGGCTTCTTGAGGGGAAAGCTGTAACTCTGTGAGATGATTTCGCAGAACACAAAGAAGTTTCTCAGAAAGCTTCTTTCCCTTTGTTATCGGAGGATATTTCCTTTGGCCCTATAGTCTTCATAGGGATGCGAAATATCTGTTCTCAGATTCCACAGAAATAAGGCTAGCAAAGAGATCCACGAAATACACATGTAACTCTGTGAGATGAATTCACAGAACACTAAGCAGTTTCTCAGAAAGCTTCTTTCCAGATTTCATCTGAGGATATTTCCTTTTTCACCATAGCCCTCTATGGGCTTCCAAATATCACTTTGCCAATTCCACAAGAACTGTCTTAGCGAAAGGCTTCTTGAGGGGAAAGCTGTAACTCTGTGAGATGATTTCACAGAACACAAAGAAGTTTCTCAGAAAGCTTCTTTCTCTTTGTTATCGCAGGATATTTCCTTTGGCCCTATAGTCTTCAAAGGGATCCGAAATATCTGTTCTCAGATTCCACATAAATAAGGCTAGCCAAGAGATCCACGAAATACAGATGTAACTCTGTGAGATGAATTCACAGAACACTAAGCAGTTTCTCAGAAAGATTCTTTCCAGATTTCATCTGAGGATATTTCCTTTTTCACCATAGCCCTCTATGGGCTTCCAAATATCACTTTGCCAATTCCACAAGAACTGTCTTAGCGAAAGGCTTCTTGAGGGGAAAGCTGTAACTCTGTGAGATGATTTCACAGAACACAAAGAAGTTTCTCAGAAAGCTTCTTTCTCTTTGTTATCGGAGGATATTTCCTTTGGCCCTATAGTCTTCAAAGGGATCCGAAATATCTGTTCTCAGATTACACAGAAATAAGGCTAGCAAAGAGATTCACGAAATACAGATGTAACTCTGTGAGATGAATTCACAGAACACTAAGCAGTTTCTCAGAAAGCTTCTTTCCAGATTTCATCTGAGGATATTTCCTTTTTCACCATAGCCCTCTATGGGCTTCCAAATATCACGTTGCCAATTCCACAAGAACTGTCTTAGCGAAAGGCTTCTTGAGGGGAAAGCTGTAACTCTGTGAGATGATTTCACAGAACAGAAAGAAGTTTCTCAGAAAGCTTCTTTCTCTTTGTTATCGCAGGATATTTCCTTTGGCCCTATAGTCTTCAAAGGGATCCGAAATATCTGTTCTCAGATTCCACAGAAATAAGGCTAGCAAAGAGATCCACGAAATACAGATGTAACTCTGTGAGATGAATTCACAGAACACTAAGCAGTTTCTCAGAAAGCTTCTTTCCAGATTTCATCTGAGGATATTTCCTTTTTCACCATAGCCCTCTATGGGCTTCCAAATATCACGTTGCCAATTCCACAAGAACTGTCTTAGCGAAAGGCTTCTTGAGGGGAAAGCTGTAACTCTGTGAGATGATTTCACAGAACAGAAAGAAGTTTCTCAGAAAGCTTCTTTCTCTTTGTTATCGGAGGATATTTCCTTTGGCCCTATAGTCTTCAAAGGGATCCGAAATATCTGTTCTCAGATTCCACAGAAATAAGGCTAGCAAAGAGATCCACGAAATACAGATGTAACTCTGTGAGATGAATTCACAGAACACTAAGCAGTTTCTCAGAAAGCTTCTTTCCAGATTTCATCTGAGGATATTTCCTTTTTCACCATAGCCCTCTATGGGCTTCCAAATATCACTTTGCCAATTCCACAAGAACTGTCTTAGCGAAAGGCTTCTTGAGGGGAAAGCTGTAACTCTGTGAGATGATTTCACAGAACACAAAGAAGTTTCTCAGAAAGCTTCTTTCTCTTTGTTATCGGAGGATATTTCCTTTGGCCCCATAGTCTTCAAAGGGATCCGAAATATCTGTTCTCAGATTCCACAGAAATAAGGCTAGCAAAGAGATCCACGAAATACAGATGTAACGCTGTGAGATGAATTCAGAGAACACGAAGCAGTTTCTCAGAAAGCTTCTTTCCAGATTTCATCTGAGGATATTTTCTTTTTCACCATAGCCCTCTATGGGCTTCCAAATATCACTTTGCCAATTCCACAAGAACTGTCTTAGCGAAAGGCTTCTTGAAGGGAAAGCTGTAACTCTGTGAGATGATTTCACAGAACACTAAGCAGTTTCTCAGAAAGCTTCTTTCCAGATTTCATCTGAGGATATTTCCTTTTTCACCCTAGCCCTCTATGGGCTTCCAAATATCTCTTTGCCAATTCCACAAGAACAGTCTTAGCGAAAGGCTTCTTGAGGGGAAAGCTGTAACTCTGTGAGATGATTTCACAGAACACAAAGAAGTTTCTCAGAAAGCTTCTTTCTCTTTGTTATCGGAGGATATTTCCTTTGGCCCTATAGTCTTCATAGGGATGCGAAATATCTGTTCTCAGATTCCACAGAAATAAGGCTAGCAAAGAGATCCACGAAATACACATGTAACTCTGTGAGATGAATTCACAGAACACTAAGCAGTTTCTCAGAAAGCTTCTTTCCAGATTTCATCTGAGGATATTTCCTTTTTCACCATAGCCCTCTATGGGCTTCCAAATATCACTTTGCCAATTCCACAAGAACTGTCTTAGCGAAAGGCTTCTTGAGGGGAAAGCTGTAACTCTGTGAGATGATTTCACAGAACACAAAGAAGTTTCTCAGAAAGCTTCTTTCTCTTTGTTATCGGAGGATATTTCCTTTGGCCCTATAGTCTTCAAAGGGATCCGAAATATCTGTTCTCAGATTCCACAGAAATAAGGCTAGCAAAGAGATCCACGAAATACAGATGTAACTCTGTGAGATGAATTCACAGAACACTAAGCAGTTTCTCAGAAAGCTTCTTTCCAGATTTCATCTGAGGATATTTCCTTTTTCCCCGTAGCCCTCTATGGGCTTCCAAATATCACTTTGCCAATTCCACAAGACTGTCTTAGCGAAAGGCTTCTTGAGGGGAAAGGTGTAACTCTGTGAGATGATTTCACAGAACACAAAGAAGTTTCTCAGAAAGCTGCTTTCTCTTTGTTATCGCAGAATATTTCCTTTGGCCCTATAGTCTTCAAACGGATCCGAAATATCTGTTCTCAGATTCCACAGAAATAAGGCTAGCAAAGAGATCCACGAAATACACATGTACCTCTGTGAGATGAATTCACAGAACACTAAGCAGTTTCTCAGAAAGCTTCTTTCCAGAGTTCATCTGAGGATATTTCCTTTTTCACCATAGCCCTCTATGGGCTTCCAAATATCACTTTGCCAATTCCACAAGAACTGTCTTAGCGAAAGGCTTCTTGAGGGGAAAGCTGTAACTCTGTGAGATGATTTCACAGAACACAAAGAAGTTTCTCAGAAAGCTTCTTTCTCTTTGTTATCGGAGGATATTTCCTTTGGCCCTATAGTCTTCATAGGGATCCGAAATATCTTTTCTCAGATTCCACAGAAATAAGGCTAGCAAAGAGATCCACGAAATACACATGTAACTCTGTGAGATGAATTCACAGAACACTAAGCAGTTTCTCAGAAAGCTTTTTTCCAGATTTCATCTGAGGATATTTCCTTTTTCACCATAGCCCTCTATGGGCTTCCAAATATCACTTTGCCAATTCCACAAGAACTGTCTTAGCGAAAGGCTTCTTGAGGGGAAAGCTGTAACTCTGTGAGATGATTTCACAGAACAGAAAGAAGTTTCTCAGAAAGCTTCTTTCTCTTTGTTATCGGAGGATATTTCCTTTGGCCCTATAGTCTTCAAATGGATCCGAAATCTCTGTTCTCAGATTCCACAGAAATAAGGCTAGCAAAGAGATCCACGAAATACAGATGTAACTCTGTGAGATGAATTCACAGAACACTAAGCAGTTTCTCAGAAAGCTTCTTTCCAGATTTCATCTGAGGATATTTCCTTTTTCACCATAGCCCTCTATGGGCTTCCAAATATCACTTTGCCAATTCCACAAGAACTGTCTTAGCGAAAGGGTTCTTGAGGGGAAAGCTGTAACTCTGTGAGATGATTTCACAGAACAGAAAGAAGTTTCTCAGAAAGCTTCTTTCTCTTTGTTATCGCAGGATATTTCCTTTGGCCCTATAGTCTTCAAAGGGATCCGAAATATCTGTTCTCAGATTCCACAGAAATAAGGCTAGCAAAGAGATCCACGAAATACAGATGTAACTCTGTGAGTGGAAGTCACACATCACAGAGCAGTTTCTCAGAAAGCTTCTTTCCAGATTTCATCTGAGGATATTTCCTTTTTCACCATAGCCCTCTATGGGCTTCCAAATATCACTTTGCCAATTCCACAAGAACTGTCTTAGCGAAAGGCTTCTTGAGGGGAAAGCTGTAACTCTGTGAGATGATTTCACAGAACACAAAGAAGTTTCTCAGAAAGCTTCTTTCTCTTTGTTATCGGAGGATATTTCCTTTGGCCCTATAGACTTCAAAGGGATCCGAAATATCTGTTCTCAGATTACACAGAAATAAGGCTAGCAAAGAGATTCACGAAATACAGATGTAACTCTGTGAGATGAATTCACGAAACACTAAGCAGTTTCTCAGAAAGCTTCTTTCCAGAGTTCATCTGAGGATATTTCCTTTTTCACCATAGCCCTCTATGGGCTTCCAAATATCACGTTGCCAATTCCACAAGAACTGTCTTAGCGAAAGGCTTCTTGAGGGGAAAGCTGTAACTCTGTGAGATGATTTCACAGAACACAAAGAAGTTTCTCAGAAAGCTTCTTTCTCTTTGTTATCGGAGGATATTTCCTTTGGCCCTATAGTCTTCAAAGGGATCCGAAATATCTGTTCTCAGATTACACAGAAATAAGGCTAGCAAAGAGATTCACGAAATACAGATGTAACTCTGTGAGATGAATTCACAGAACACTAAGCAGTTTCTCAGAAAGCTTCTTTCCAGATTTCATCTGAGGATATTTCCTTTTTCACCATAGCCCTCTATGGGCTTCCAAATATCTCTTTGCCAATTACACAAGAACTGTCCTAGCGAAAGGCTTCTTGAGGGGAAAGCTGTAACTCTGTGAGATGATTTCACAGAACACAAAGAAGTTTCTCAGAAAGCTTCTTTCTCTTTGTTATCGGAGGATATTTCCTTTGGCCCTATAGTCTTCAAAGGGATCCGAAATATCTGTTCTCAGATTACACAGAAATAAGGCTAGCAAAGAGATCCACGAAATACAGATGTAACTCTGTGAGATGAATTCACAGAACACTAAGCAGTTTCTCAGAAAGCTTCTTTCCATATTTCATCTGAGGATATTCCCTTTTTCACCATAGCCCTCTATGGGCTTCCAAATATCACTTTGCCAATTCCACAAGAACTGTCTTAGCGAAAGGCTTCTTGAGGGGAAAGCTGTAACTCTGTGAGATGATTTCACAGAACACAAAGAAGTTTCTCAGAAAGCTTCTTTCTCTTTGTTATCGGAGGATATTTCCTTTGGCCCTATAGTCTTCAAAGGGATCCGAAATATCTGTTCTCAGATTCCACAGAAATAAGGCTAGCAAAGAGATCCACGAAATACAGATGTAACGCTGTGAGATGAATTCACAGAACACTAAGCAGTTTCTCAGAAAGCTTCTTTCCAGATTTCATCTGAGGATATTTCCTTTTTCACCATAGCCCTCTATGGGCTTCCAAATATCACTTTGCCAATTCCACAAGAACTGTCTTAGCGAAAGGCCTCTTGAAGGGAAAGCTGTAACTCTGTGAGATGATTTCACAGAACACTAAGCAGTTTCTTAGAAAGCTTCTTTCCAGATTTCATCTGAGGATATTTCCTTTTTCACCATAGCCCTCTATGGGCTTCCAAATATCTCTTTGCCAATTCCACAAGAACTGTCGTAGCGAAAGGCTTCTTGAGGGGAAAGCTGTAACTCTGTGAGATGATTTCGCAGAACACAAAGAAGTTTCTCAGAAAGCTTCTTTCCCTTTGTTATCGGAGGATATTTCCTTTGGCCCTATAGTCTTCATAGGGATGCGAAATATCTGTTCTCAGATTCCACAGAAATAAGGCTAGCAAAGAGATCCACGAAATACACATGTAACTCTGTGAGATGAATTCACAGAACACTAAGCAGTTTCTCAGAAAGCTTCTTTCCAGATTTCATCTGAGGATATTTCCTTTTTCACCATAGCCCTCTATGGGCTTCCAAATATCACTTTGCCAATTCCACAAGAACTGTCTTAGCGAAAGGCTTCTTGAGGGGAAAGCTGTAACTCTGTGAGATGATTTCACAGAACACAAAGAAGTTTCTCAGAAAGCTTCTTTCTCTTTGTTATCGCAGGATATTTCCTTTGGCCCTATAGTCTTCAAAGGGATCCGAAATATCTGTTCTCAGATTACACAGAAATAAGGCTAGCAAAGAGATCCACGAAATACAGATGTAACTCTGTGAGATGAATTGACAGAACACTAAGCAGTTTCTCAGAAAGCTTCTTTCCAGATTTCATCTGAGGATATTTCCTTTTTCACCATAGCCCTCTATGGGCTTCCAAATATCACTTTGCCAATTCCACAAGAACTGTCTTAGCGAAAGGCTTCTTGAGGGGAAAGCTGTAACTCTGTGAGATGATTTCACAGAACACAAAGAAGTTTCTCAGAAAGCTTCTTTATCTTTGTTATCGGAGGATATTTCCTTTGGCCCTATAGTCTTCAAAGGGATCCGAAATATCTGTTCTCATATTACACAGAAATAAGGCTAGCAAAGAGATCCACGAAATACAGATGTAACTCTGTGAGATGAATTCACAGAACACTAAGCAGTTTCTCAGAAAGCTTCTATCCAGATTTCATCTGAGGATATTTCCTTTTTCACCATAGCCCTCTATGGGCTTCCAAATATCACTTTGCCAATTCCACAAGAACTGTCTTAGCGAAAGGCTTCTTGAGGGGAAAGCTGTAACTCTGTGAGATGATTTCACAGAACACAAAGAAGTTTCTCAGAAAGCTTCTTTCTCTTTGTTATCGGAGGATATTTCCTTTGGCCCTATAGTCTTCAAAGGGATCCGAAATATCTGTTCTCAGATTACACAGAAATAAGGCTAGCAAAGAGATTCACGAAATACAGATGTAACTCTGTGAGATGAATTCACAGAACACTAAGCAGTTTCTCAGAAAGCTTCTTTCCAGATTTCATCTGAGGATATTTCCTTTTTCACCATAGCCCTCTATGGGCTTCCAAATATCACGTTGCCAATTCCACAAGAACTGTCTTAGCGAAAGGCTTCTTGAGGGGAAAGCTGTAACTCTGTGAGATGATTTCACAGAACAGAAAGAAGTTTCTCAGAAAGCTTCTTTCTCTTTGTTATCGCAGGATATTTCCTTTGGCCCTATAGTCTTCAAAGGGATCCGAAATATCTGTTCTCAGATTCCACAGAAATAAGGCTAGCAAAGAGATCCACGAAATACAGATGTAACTCTGTGAGATGAATTCACAGAACACTAAGCAGTTTCTCAGAAAGCTTCTTTCCAGATTTCATCTGAGGATATTTCCTTTTTCACCATAGCCCTCTATGGGCTTCCAAATATCACGTTGCCAATTCCACAAGAACTGTCTTAGCGAAAGGCTTCTTGAGGGGAAAGCTGTAACTCTGTGAGATGATTTCACAGAAAAGAAAGAAGTTTCTCAGAAAGCTTCTTTCTCTTTGTTATCGGAGGATATTTCCTTTGGCCCTATAGTCTTCAAAGGGATCCGAAATATCTGTTCT
This sequence comes from Macaca nemestrina, assembly GCF_043159975.1. Taxonomy (NCBI): domain Eukaryota; kingdom Metazoa; phylum Chordata; class Mammalia; order Primates; family Cercopithecidae; genus Macaca; species Macaca nemestrina. Next base: position 93,572,097 of record NC_092125.1, read on the forward strand.
CAGATTCCACAGAAATAAGGCTAGCAAAGAGATCCACGAAATACACATGTAACTCTGTGAGATGAATTCACAGAACACTAAGCAGTTTCTCAGAAAGCTTCTTTCCAGATTTCATCTGAGGATATTTCCTTTTTCACCATAGCCCTCTATGGGCTTCCAAATATCACTTTGCCAATTCCACAAGAACTGTCTTAGCGAAAGGCTTCTTGAGGGGAAAGCTGTAACTCTGTGAGATGATTTCACAGAACACAAAGAAGTTTCTCAGAAAGCTTCTTTCTCTTTGTTATCGGAGGATATTTCCTTTGGCCCTATAGTCTTCAAAGGGATCCGAAATATCTGTTCTCAGATTCCACAGAAATAAGGCTAGCAAAGAGATCCACGAAATACAGATGTAACGCTGTGAGATGAATTCAGAGAACACGAAGCAGTTTCTCAGAAAGCTTCTTTCCAGATTTCATCTGAGGATATTTTCTTTTTCACCATAGCCCTCTATGGGCTTCCAAATATCACTTTGCCAATTCCACAAGAACTGTCTTAGCGAAAGGCTTCTTGAAGGGAAAGCTGTAACTCTGTGAGATGATTTCACAGAACACTAAGCAGTTTCTCAGAAAGCTTCTTTCCAGATTTCATCTGAGGATATTTCCTTTTTCACCATAGCCCTCTATGGGCTTCCAAATATCTCTTTGCCAATTCCACAAGAACTGTCTTAGCGAAAGGCTTCTTGAGGGGAAAGCTGTAACTCTGTGAGATGATTTCACAGAACACAAAGAAGTTTCTCAGAAAGCTTCTTTCTCTTTGTTATCGGAGGATATTTCCTTTGGCCCTATAGTCTTCATAGGGATGCGAAATATCTGTTCTCAGATTCCACAGAAATAAGGCTAGCAAAGAGATCCACGAAATACACATGTAACTCTGTGAGATGAATTCACAGAACACTAAGCAGTTTCTCAGAAAGCTTCTTTCCAGATTTCATCTGAGGATATTTCCTTTTTCACCATAGCCCTCTATGGGCTTCCAAATATCACTTTGCCAATTCCACAAGAACTGTCTTAGCGAAAGGCTTCTTGAGGGGAAAGCTGTAACTCTGTGAGATGATTTCACAGAACACAAAGAAGTTTCTCAGAAAGCTTCTTTCTCTTTGTTATCGGAGGATATTTCCTTTGGCCCTATAGTCTTCAAAGGGATCCGAAATATCTGTTCTCAGATTCCACAGAAATAAGGCTAGCAAAGAGATCCACGAAATACAGACGTAACTCTGTGAGATGAATTCACAGAACACTAAGCAGTTTCTCAGAAAGCTTCTTTCCAGATTTCATCTGAGGATATTTCCTTTTTCCCCGTAGCCCTCTATGGGCTTCCAAATATCACTTGGCCAATTCCACAAGACTGTCTTAGCGAAAGGCTTCTTGAGGGGAAAGGTGTAACTCTGTGAGATGATTTCACAGAACACAAAGAAGTTTCTCAGAAAGCTGCTTTCTCTTTGTTATCGCAGGATATTTCCTTTGGCCCTATAGTCTTCAAAGGGATCCGAAATATCTGTTCTCAGATTCCACAGAAATAAGGCTAGCAAAGAGATCCACGAAATACACATGTACCTCTGTGAGATGAATTCACAGAACACTAAGCAGTTTCTCAGAAAGCTTCTTTCCAGAGTTCATCTGAGGATATTTCCTTTTTCACCATAGCCCTCTATGGGCTTCCAAATATCACTTTGCCAATTCCACAAGAACTGTCTTAGCGAAAGGCTTCTTGAGGGGAAAGCTGTAACTCTGTGAGATGATTTCACAGAACACAAAGAAGTTTCTCAGAAAGCTTCTTTCTCTTTGTTATCGGAGGATATTTCCTTTGGCCCTATAGTCTTCATAGGGATCCGAAATATCTTTTCTCAGATTCCACAGAAATAAGGCTAGCAAAGAGATCCACGAAATACACATGTAACTCTGTGAGATGAATTCACAGAACACTAAGCAGTTTCTCAGAAAGCTTTTTTCCAGATTTCATCTGAGGATATTTCCTTTTTCACCATAGCCCTCTATGGGCTTCCAAATATCACTTTGCCAATTCCACAAGAACTGTCTTAGCGAAAGGCTTCTTGAGGGGAAAGCTGTAACTCTGTGAGATGATTTCACAGAACAGAAAGAAGTTTCTCAGAAAGCTTCTTTCTCTTTGTTATCGGAGGATATTTCCTTTGGCCCTGTAGTCTTCAAATGGATCCGAAATCTCTGTTCTCAGATTCCACAGAAATAAGGCTAGCAAAGAGATCCACGAAATACAGATGTAACTCTGTGAGATGAATTCACAGAACACTAAGCAGTTTCTCAGAAAGCTTCTTTCCAGATTTCATCTGAGGATATTTCCTTTTTCACCATAGCCCTCTATGGGCTTCCAAATATCACTTTGCCAATTCCACAAGAACTGTCTTAGCGAAAGGGTTCTTGAGGGGAAAGCTGTAACTCTGTGAGATGATTTCACAGAACAGAAAGAAGTTTCTCAGAAAGCTTCTTTCTCTTTGTTATCGCAGGATATTTCCTTTGGCCCTATAGTCTTCAAAGGGATCCGAAATATCTGTTCTCAGATTCCACAGAAATAAGGCTAGCAAAGAGATCCACGAAATACAGATGTAACTCTGTGAGTGGAAGTCACACATCACAGAGCAGTTTCTCAGAAAGCTTCTTTCCAGATTTCATCTGAGGATATTTCCTTTTTCACCATAGCCCTCTATGGGCTTCCAAATATCACTTTGCCAATTCCACAAGAACTGTCTTAGCGAAAGGGTTCTTGAGGGGAAAGCTGTAACTCTGTGAGATGATTTCACAGAACACAAAGAAGTTTCTCAGAAAGCTTCTTTCTCTTTGTTATCGGAGGATATTTCCTTTTTCCCTATAGACTTCAAAGGGATCCGAAATATCTGTTCTCAGATTACACAGAAATAAGGCTAGCAAAGAGATTCACGAAATACAGATGTAACTCTGTGAGATGAATTCACGAAACACTAAGCAGTTTCTCAGAAAGCTTCTTTCCAGAGTTCATCTGAGGATATTTCCTTTTTCACCATAGCCCTCTATGGGCTTCCAAATATCTCTTTGCCAATTCCACAAGAACTGTCTTAGCGAAAGGCTTCTTGAGGGGAAAGCTGTAACTCTGTGAGATGATTTCACAGAACACAAAGAAGTTTCTCAGAAAGCTTCTTTCTCTTTGTTATCGGAGGATATTTCCTTTGGCCCTATAGTCTTCAAAGGGATCCGAAATATCTGTTCTCAGATTCCACAGAAATAAGGCTAGCAAAGAGATCCACGAAATACAGATGTAACGCTGTGAGATGAATTCAGAGAACACGAAGCAGTTTCTCAGAAAGCTTCTTTCCAGATTTCATCTGAGGATATTTTCTTTTTCACCATAGCCCTCTATGGGCTTCCAAATATCACTTTGCCAATTCCACAAGAACTGTCTTAGCGAAAGGCTTCTTGAAGGGAAAGCTGTAACTCTGTGAGATGATTTCACAGAACACTAAGCAGTTTCTCAGAAAGCTTCTTTCCAGATTTCATCTGAGGATATTTCCTTTTTCACCATAGCCCTCTATGGGCTTCCAAATATCTCTTTGCCAATTCCACAAGAACTGTCTTAGCGAAAGGCTTCTTGAGGGGAAAGCTGTAACTCTGTGAGATGATTTCACAGAACACAAAGAAGTTTCTCAGAAAGCTTCTTTCTCTTTGTTATCGGAGGATATTTCCTTTGGCCCTATAGTCTTCATAGGGATGCGAAATATCTGTTCTCAGATTCCACAGAAATAAGGCTAGCAAAGAGATCCACGAAATACACATGTAACTCTGTGAGATGAATTCACAGAACACTAAGCAGTTTCTCAGAAAGCTTCTTTCCAGATTTCATCTGAGGATATTTCCTTTTTCACCATAGCCCTCTATGGGCTTCAAAATATCACTTTGCCAATTCCACAAGAACTGTCTTAGCGAAAGGGTTCTTGAGGGGAAAGCTGTAACTCTGTGAGATGATTTCACAGAACACAAAGAAGTTTCTCAGAAAGCTTCTTTCTCTTTGTTATCGCAGGATATTTCCTTTGGCCCTATAGTCTTCAAAGGGATCCGAAATATCTGTTCTCAGATTCCACAGAAATAAGGCTAGCAAAGAGATCCACGAAATACAGATGTAACTCTGTGAGACGAATTCACAGAACACTAAGCAGTTTCTCAGAAAGCTTCTTTCCAGATTTCATCTGAGGATATTTCCTTTTTCACCATAGCCCTCTATGGGCTTCCAAATATCACGTTGCCAATTCCACAAGAACTGTCTTAGCGAAAGGCTTCTTGAGGGGAAAGCTGTAACTCTGTGAGATGATTTCACAGAAAAGAAAGAAGTTTCTCAGAAAGCTTCTTTCTCTTTGTTATCGGAGGATATTTCCTTTGGCCCTATAGTCTTCAAAGGGATCCGAAATATCTGTTCTCAGATTCCACAGAAATAAGGCTAGCAAAGAGATCCACGAAATACACATGTAACTCTGTGAGATGAATTCACAGAACACTAAGCAGTTTCTCAGAAAGCTTCTTTCCAGATTTCATCTGAGGATATTTCCTTTTTCACCATAGCCCTCTATGGGCTTCCAAATATCACTTTGCCAATTCCACAAGAACTGTCTTAGCGAAAGGCTTCTTGAGGGGAAAGCTGTAACTCTGTGAGATGATTTCACAGAACACAAAGAAGTTTCTCAGAAAGCTTCTTTCTCTTTGTTATCGGAGGATATTTCCTTTGGCCCTATAGTCTTCAAAGGGATCCGAAATATCTGTTCTCAGATTCCACAGAAATAAGGCTAGCAAAGAGATCCACGAAATACAGATGTAACGCTGTGAGATGAATTCAGAGAACACGAAGCAGTTTCTCAGAAAGCTTCTTTCCAGATTTCATCTGAGGATATTTTCTTTTTCACCATAGCCCTCTATGGGCTTCCAAATATCACTTTGCCAATTCCACAAGAACTGTCTTAGCGAAAGGCTTCTTGAAGGGAAAGCTGTAACTCTGTGAGATGATTTCACAGAACACTAAGCAGTTTCTCAGAAAGCTTCTTTCCAGATTTCATCTGAGGATATTTCCTTTTTCACCATAGCCCTCTATGGGCTTCCAAATATCTCTTTGCCAATTCCACAAGAACTGTCTTAGCGAAAGGCTTCTTGAGGGGAAAGCTGTAACTCTGTGAGATGATTTCACAGAACACAAAGAAGTTTCTCAGAAAGCTTCTTTCTCTTTGTTATCGGAGGATATTTCCTTTGGCCCTATAGTCTTCATAGGGATGCGAAATATCTGTTCTCAGATTCCACAGAAATAAGGCTAGCAAAGAGATCCACGAAATACACATGTAACTCTGTGAGATGAATTCACAGAACACTAAGCAGTTTCTCAGAAAGCTTCTTTCCAGATTTCATCTGAGGATATTTCCTTTTTCACCATAGCCCTCTATGGGCTTCCAAATATCACTTTGCCAATTCCACAAGAACTGTCTTAGCGAAAGGCTTCTTGAGGGGAAAGCTGTAACTCTGTGAGATGATTTCACAGAACACAAAGAAGTTTCTCAGAAAGCTTCTTTCTCTTTGTTATCGGAGGATATTTCCTTTGGCCCTATAGTCTTCAAAGGGATCCGAAATATCTGTTCTCAGATTCCACAGAAATAAGGCTAGCAAAGAGATCCACGAAATACAGACGTAACTCTGTGAGATGAATTCACAGAACACTAAGCAGTTTCTCAGAAAGCTTCTTTCCAGATTTCATCTGAGGATATTTCCTTTTTCCCCGTAGCCCTCTATGGGCTTCCAAATATCACTTGGCCAATTCCACAAGACTGTCTTAGCGAAAGGCTTCTTGAGGGGAAAGGTGTAACTCTGTGAGATGATTTCACAGAACACAAAGAAGTTTCTCAGAAAGCTGCTTTCTCTTTGTTATCGCAGGATATTTCCTTTGGCCCTATAGTCTTCAAAGGGATCCGAAATATCTGTTCTCAGATTCCACAGAAATAAGGCTAGCAAAGAGATCCACGAAATACACATGTACCTCTGTGAGATGAATTCACAGAACACTAAGCAGTTTCTCAGAAAGCTTCTTTCCAGAGTTCATCTGAGGATATTTCCTTTTTCACCATAGCCCTCTATGGGCTTCCAAATATCACTTTGCCAATTCCACAAGAACTGTCTTAGCGAAAGGCTTCTTGAGGGGAAAGCTGTAACTCTGTGAGATGATTTCACAGAACACAAAGAAGTTTCTCAGAAAGCTTCTTTCTCTTTGTTATCGGAGGATATTTCCTTTGGCCCTATAGTCTTCATAGGGATCCGAAATATCTTTTCTCAGATTCCACAGAAATAAGGCTAGCAAAGAGATCCACGAAATACACATGTAACTCTGTGAGATGAATTCACAGAACACTAAGCAGTTTCTCAGAAAGCTTTTTTCCAGATTTCATCTGAGGATATTTCCTTTTTCACCATAGCCCTCTATGGGCTTCCAAATATCACTTTGCCAATTCCACAAGAACTGTCTTAGCGAAAGGCTTCTTGAGGGGAAAGCTGTAACTCTGTGAGATGATTTCACAGAACAGAAAGAAGTTTCTCAGAAAGCTTCTTTCTCTTTGTTATCGGAGGATATTTCCTTTGGCCCTGTAGTCTTCAAATGGATCCGAAATCTCTGTTCTCAGATTCCACAGAAATAAGGCTAGCAAAGAGATCCACGAAATACAGATGTAACTCTGTGAGATGAATTCACAGAACACTAAGCAGTTTCTCAGAAAGCTTCTTTCCAGATTTCATCTGAGGATATTTCCTTTTTCACCATAGCCCTCTATGGGCTTCCAAATATCACTTTGCCAATTCCACAAGAACTGTCTTAGCGAAAGGGTTCTTGAGGGGAAAGCTGTAACTCTGTGAGATGATTTCACAGAACAGAAAGAAGTTTCTCAGAAAGCTTCTTTCTCTTTGTTATCGCAGGATATTTCCTTTGGCCCTATAGTCTTCAAAGGGATCCGAAATATCTGTTCTCAGATTCCACAGAAATAAGGCTAGCAAAGAGATCCACGAAATACAGATGTAACTCTGTGAGTGGAAGTCACACATCACAGAGCAGTTTCTCAGAAAGCTTCTTTCCAGATTTCATCTGAGGATATTTCCTTTTTCACCATAGCCCTCTATGGGCTTCCAAATATCACTTTGCCAATTCCACAAGAACTGTCTTAGCGAAAGGGTTCTTGAGGGGAAAGCTGTAACTCTGTGAGATGATTTCACAGAACACAAAGAAGTTTCTCAGAAAGCTTCTTTCTCTTTGTTATCGGAGGATATTTCCTTTTTCCCTATAGACTTCAAAGGGATCCGAAATATCTGTTCTCAGATTACACAGAAATAAGGCTAGCAAAGAGATTCACGAAATACAGATGTAACTCTGTGAGATGAATTCACGAAACACTAAGCAGTTTCTCAGAAAGCTTCTTTCCAGAGTTCATCTGAGGATATTTCCTTTTTCACCATAGCCCTCTATGGGCTTCCAAATATCACGTTGCCAATTCCACAAGAACTGTCTTAGCGAAAGGCTTCTTGAGGGGAAAGCTGTAACTCTGTGAGATGATTTCACAGAACACAAAGAAGTTTCTCAGAAAGCTTCTTTCTCTTTGTTATCGGAGGATATTTCCTTTGGCCCTATAGTCTTCAAAGGGATCCGAAATATCTGTTCTCAGATTACACAGAAATAAGGCTAGCAAAGAGATTCACGAAATACAGATGTAACTCTGTGAGATGAATTCACAGAACACTAAGCAGTTTCTCAGAAAGCTTCTTTCCAGATTTCATCTGAGGATATTTCCTTTTTCACCATAGCCCTCTATGGGCTTCCAAATATCTCTTTGCCAATTACACAAGAACTGTCCTAGCGAAAGGCTTCTTTAGGGGAAAGCTGTAACTCTGTGAGATGATTTCACAGAACACAAAGAAGTTTCTCAGAAAGCTTCTTTCTCTTTGTTATCGGAGGATATTTCCTTTGGCCCTATAGTCTTCAAAGGGATCCGAAATATCTGTTCTCAGATTACACAGAAATAAGGCTAGCAAAGAGATTCACGAAATACAGATGTAACTCTGTGAGATGAATTCACAGAACACTAAGCAGTTTCTCAGAAAGCTTCTTTCCAGATTTCATCTGAGGATATTTCCTTTTTCACCATAGCCCTCTAAGGGCTTCCAAATATCTCTTTGCCAATTACACAAGAACTGCCCTAGCGAAAGGCTTCTTGAGGGGAAAGCTGTAACTCTGTGAGATGATTTCACAGAACACAAAGAAGTTTCTCAGAAAGCTTCTTTCTCTTTGTTATCGGAGGATATTTCCTTTGGCCCTATAGTCTTCAAAGGGATCCGAAATATCTGTTCTCAGATTCCACAGAAATAAGGCTAGCAAAGAGATCCACGAAATACAGATGTAACGCTGTGAGATGAATTCACAGAACACTAAGCAGTTTCTCAGAAAGCTTCTTTCCAGATTTCATCTGAGGATATTTCCTTTTTCACCATAGCCCTCTATGGGCTTCCAAATATCACTTTGCCAATTCCACAAGAACTGTCTTAGCGAAAGGCCTCTTGAAGGGAAAGCTGTAACTCTGTGAGATGATTTCACAGAACACTAAGCAGTTTCTCAGAAAGCTTCTTTCCAGAGTTCATCTGAGGATATTTCCTTTTTCACCATAGCCCTCTATGGGCTTCCAAATATCTCTTTGCCAATTCCACAAGAACTGTCTTAGCGAAAGGCTTCTTGAGGGGAAAGCTGTAACTCTGTGAGATGATTTCACAGAACACAAAGAAGTTTCTCAGAAAGCTTCTTTCTCTTTGTTATCGGAGGATATTTCCTTTGGCCCTATAGTCTTCAAAGGGATCCGAAATATCTGTTCTCAGATTCCACAGAAATAAGGCTAGCAAAGAGATCCACGAAATACAGATGTAACGCTGTGAGATGAATTCAGAGAACACGAAGCAGTTTCTCAGAAAGCTTCTTTCCAGATTTCATCTGAGGATATTTTCTTTTTCACCATAGCCCTCTATGGGCTTCCAAATATCACTTTGCCAATTCCACAAGAACTGTCTTAGCGAAAGGCTTCTTGAAGGGAAAGCTGTAACTCTGTGAGATGATTTCACAGAACACTAAGCAGTTTCTCAGAAAGCTTCTTTCCAGATTTCATCTGAGGATATTTCCTTTTTCACCATAGCCCTCTATGGGCTTCCAAATATCTCTTTGCCAATTCCACAAGAACTGTCTTAGCGAAAGGCTTCTTGAGGGGAAAGCTGTAACTCTGTGAGATGATTTCACAGAACACAAAGAAGTTTCTCAGAAAGCTTCTTTCTCTTTGTTATCGGAGGATATTTCCTTTGGCCCTATAGTCTTCATAGGGATGCGAAATATCTGTTCTCAGATTCCACAGAAATAAGGCTAGCAAAGAGATCCACGAAATACACATGTAACTCTGTGAGATGAATTCACAGAACACTAAGCAGTTTCTCAGAAAGCTTCTTTCCAGATTTCATCTGAGGATATTTCCTTTTTCACCATAGCCCTCTATGGGCTTCAAAATATCACTTTGCCAATTCCACAAGAACTGTCTTAGCGAAAGGGTTCTTGAGGGGAAAGCTGTAACTCTGTGAGATGATTTCACAGAACACAAAGAAGTTTCTCAGAAAGCTTCTTTCTCTTTGTTATCGCAGGATATTTCCTTTGGCCCTATAGTCTTCAAAGGGATCCGAAATATCTGTTCTCAGATTCCACAGAAATAAGGCTAGCAAAGAGATCCACGAAATACAGATGTAACTCTGTGAGACGAATTCACAGAACACTAAGCAGTTTCTCAGAAAGCTTCTTTCCAGATTTCATCTGAGGATATTTCCTTTTTCACCATAGCCCTCTATGGGCTTCCAAATATCACGTTGCCAATTCCACAAGAACTGTCTTAGCGAAAGGCTTCTTGAGGGGAAAGCTGTAACTCTGTGAGATGATTTCACAGAAAAGAAAGAAGTTTCTCAGAAAGCTTCTTTCTCTTTGTTATCGGAGGATATTTCCTTTGGCCCTATAGTCTTCAAAGGGATCCGAAATATCTGTTCTCAGATTCCACAGAAATAAGGCTAGCAAAGAGATCCACGAAATACACATGTAACTCTGTGAGATGAATTCACAGAACACTAAGCAGTTTCTCAGAAAGCTTCTTTCCAGATTTCATCTGAGGATATTTCCTTTTTCACCATAGCCCTCTATGGGCTTCCAAATATCACTTTGCCAATTCCACAAGAACTGTCTTAGCGAAAGGCTTCTTGAGGGGAAAGCTGTAACTCTGTGAGATGATTTCACAGAACACAAAGAAGTTTCTCAGAAAGCTTCTTTCTCTTTGTTATCGGAGGATATTTCCTTTGGCCCTATAGTCTTCAAAGGGATCCGAAATATCTGTTCTCAGATTCCACAGAAATAAGGCTAGCAAAGAGATCCACGAAATACAGATGTAACGCTGTGAGATGAATTCAGAGAACACGAAGCAGTTTCTCAGAAAGCTTCTTTCCAGATTTCATCTGAGGATATTTTCTTTTTCACCATAGCCCTCTATGGGCTTCCAAATATCACTTTGCCAATTCCACAAGAACTGTCTTAGCGAAAGGCTTCTTGAAGGGAAAGCTGTAACTCTGTGAGATGATTTCACAGAACACTAAGCAGTTTCTCAGAAAGCTTCTTTCCAGATTTCATCTGAGGATATTTCCTTTTTCACCATAGCCCTCTATGGGCTTCCAAATATCTCTTTGCCAATTCCACAAGAACTGTCTTAGCGAAAGGCTTCTTGAGGGGAAAGCTGTAACTCTGTGAGATGATTTCACAGAACACAAAGAAGTTTCTCAGAAAGCTTCTTTCTCTTTGTTATCGGAGGATATTTCCTTTGGCCCTATAGTCTTCATAGGGATGCGAAATATCTGTTCTCAGATTCCACAGAAATAAGGCTAGCAAAGAGATCCACGAAATACACATGTAACTCTGTGAGATGAATTCACAGAACACTAAGCAGTTTCTCAGAAAGCTTCTTTCCAGATTTCATCTGAGGATATTTCCTTTTTCACCATAGCCCTCTATGGGCTTCCAAATATCACTTTGCCAATTCCACAAGAACTGTCTTAGCGAAAGGCTTCTTGAGGGGAAAGCTGTAACTCTGTGAGATGATTTCACAGAACACAAAGAAGTTTCTCAGAAAGCTTCTTTCTCTTTGTTATCGGAGGATATTTCCTTTGGCCCTATAGTCTTCAAAGGGATCCGAAATATCTGTTCTCAGATTCCACAGAAATAAGGCTAGCAAAGAGATCCACGAAATACAGACGTAACTCTGTGAGATGAATTCACAGAACACTAAGCAGTTTCTCAGAAAGCTTCTTTCCAGATTTCATCTGAGGATATTTCCTTTTTCCCCGTAGCCCTCTATGGGCTTCCAAATATCACTTGGCCAATTCCACAAGACTGTCTTAGCGAAAGGCTTCTTGAGGGGAAAGGTGTAACTCTGTGAGATGATTTCACAGAACACAAAGAAGTTTCTCAGAAAGCTGCTTTCTCTTTGTTATCGCAGGATATTTCCTTTGGCCCTATAGTCTTCAAAGGGATCCGAAATATCTGTTCTCAGATTCCACAGAAATAAGGCTAGCAAAGAGATCCACGAAATACACATGTACCTCTGTGAGATGAATTCACAGAACACTAAGCAGTTTCTCAGAAAGCTTCTTTCCAGAGTTCATCTGAGGATATTTCCTTTTTCACCATAGCCCTCTATGGGCTTCCAAATATCACTTTGCCAATTCCACAAGAACTGTCTTAGCGAAAGGCTTCTTGAGGGGAAAGCTGTAACTCTGTGAGATGATTTCACAGAACACAAAGAAGTTTCTCAGAAAGCTTCTTTCTCTTTGTTATCGGAGGATATTTCCTTTGGCCCTATAGTCTTCATAGGGATCCGAAATATCTTTTCTCAGATTCCACAGAAATAAGGCTAGCAAAGAGATCCACGAAATACACATGTAACTCTGTGAGATGAATTCACAGAACACTAAGCAGTTTCTCAGAAAGCTTTTTTCCAGATTTCATCTGAGGATATTTCCTTTTTCACCATAGCCCTCTATGGGCTTCCAAATATCACTTTGCCAATTCCACAAGAACTGTCTTAGCGAAAGGCTTCTTGAGGGGAAAGCTGTAACTCTGTGAGATGATTTCACAGAACAGAAAGAAGTTTCTCAGAAAGCTTCTTTCTCTTTGTTATCGGAGGATATTTCCTTTGGCCCTGTAGTCTTCAAATGGATCCGAAATCTCTGTTCTCAGATTCCACAGAAATAAGGCTAGCAAAGAGATCCACGAAATACAGATGTAACTCTGTGAGATGAATTCACAGAACACTAAGCAGTTTCTCAGAAAGCTTCTTTCCAGATTTCATCTGAGGATATTTCCTTTTTCACCATAGCCCTCTATGGGCTTCCAAATATCACTTTGCCAATTCCACAAGAACTGTCTTAGCGAAAGGGTTCTTGAGGGGAAAGCTGTAACTCTGTGAGATGATTTCACAGAACAGAAAGAAGTTTCTCAGAAAGCTTCTTTCTCTTTGTTATCGCAGGATATTTCCTTTGGCCCTATAGTCTTCAAAGGGATCCGAAATATCTGTTCTCAGATTCCACAGAAATAAGGCTAGCAAAGAGATCCACGAAATACAGATGTAACTCTGTGAGTGGAAGTCACACATCACAGAGCAGTTTCTCAGAAAGCTTCTTTCCAGATTTCATCTGAGGATATTTCCTTTTTCACCATAGCCCTCTATGGGCTTCCAAATATCACTTTGCCAATTCCACAAGAACTGTCTTAGCGAAAGGGTTCTTGAGGGGAAAGCTGTAACTCTGTGAGATGATTTCACAGAACACAAAGAAGTTTCTCAGAAAGCTTCTTTCTCTTTGTTATCGGAGGATATTTCCTTTTTCCCTATAGACTTCAAAGGGATCCGAAATATCTGTTCTCAGATTACACAGAAATAAGGCTAGCAAAGAGATTCACGAAATACAGATGTAACTCTGTGAGATGAATTCACGAAACACTAAGCAGTTTCTCAGAAAGCTTCTTTCCAGAGTTCATCTGAGGATATTTCCTTTTTCACCATAGCCCTCTATGGGCTTCCAAATATCACGTTGCCAATTCCACAAGAACTGTCTTAGCGAAAGGCTTCTTGAGGGGAAAGCTGTAACTCTGTGAGATGATTTCACAGAACACAAAGAAGTTTCTCAGAAAGCTTCTTTCTCTTTGTTATCGGAGGATATTTCCTTTGGCCCTATAGTCTTCAAAGGGATCCGAAATATCTGTTCTCAGATTACACAGAAATAAGGCTAGCAAAGAGATTCACGAAATACAGATGTAACTCTGTGAGATGAATTCACAGAACACTAAGCAGTTTCTCAGAAAGCTTCTTTCCAGATTTCATCTGAGGATATTTCCTTTTTCACCATAGCCCTCTATGGGCTTCCAAATATCTCTTTGCCAATTACACAAGAACTGTCCTAGCGAAAGGCTTCTTTAGGGGAAAGCTGTAACTCTGTGAGATGATTTCACAGAACACAAAGAAGTTTCTCAGAAAGCTTCTTTCTCTTTGTTATCGGAGGATATTTCCTTTGGCCCTATAGTCTTCAAAGGGATCCGAAATATCTGTTCTCAGATTACACAGAAATAAGGCTAGCAAAGAGATTCACGAAATACAGATGTAACTCTGTGAGATGAATTCACAGAACACTAAGCAGTTTCTCAGAAAGCTTCTTTCCAGATTTCATCTGAGGATATTTCCTTTTTCACCATAGCCCTCTAAGGGCTTCCAAATATCTCTTTGCCAATTACACAAGAACTGCCCTAGCGAAAGGCTTCTTGAGGGGAAAGCTGTAACTCTGTGAGATGATTTCACAGAACACAAAGAAGTTTCTCAGAAAGCTTCTTTCTCTTTGTTATCGGAGGATATTTCCTTTGGCCCTATAGTCTTCAAAGGGATCCGAAATATCTGTTCTCAGATTCCACAGAAATAAGGCTAGCAAAGAGATCCACGAAATACAGATGTAACGCTGTGAGATGAATTCACAGAACACTAAGCAGTTTCTCAGAAAGCTTCTTTCCAGATTTCATCTGAGGATATTTCCTTTTTCACCATAGCCCTCTATGGGCTTCCAAATATCACTTTGCCAATTCCACAAGAACTGTCTTAGCGAAAGGCCTCTTGAAGGGAAAGCTGTAACTCTGTGAGATGATTTCACAGAACACTAAGCAGTTTCTTAGAAAGCTTCTTTCCAGATTTCATCTGAGGATATTTCCTTTTTCACCATAGCCCTCTATGGGCTTCCAAATATCTCTTTGCCAATTCCACAAGAACTGTCTTAGCGAAAGGCTTCTTGAGGGGAAAGCTGTAACTCTGTGAGATGATTTCACAGAACACAAAGAAGTTTCTCAGAAAGCTTCTTTCTCTTTGTTATCGGAGGATATTTCCTTTGGCCCTATAGTCTTCAAAGGGATCCGAAATATCTGTTCTCAGATTCCACAGAAATAAGGCTAGCAAAGAGATCCACGAAATACAGATGTAACGCTGTGAGATGAATTCAGAGAACACGAAGCAGTTTCTCAGAAAGCTTCTTTCCAGATTTCATCTGAGGATATTTTCTTTTTCACCATAGCCCTCTATGGGCTTCCAAATATCACTTTGCCAATTCCACAAGAACTGTCTTAGCGAAAGGCTTCTTGAAGGGAAAGCTGTAACTCTGTGAGATGATTTCACAGAACACTAAGCAGTTTCTCAGAAAGCTTCTTTCCAGATTTCATCTGAGGATATTTCCTTTTTCACCATAGCCCTCTATGGGCTTCCAAATATCTCTTTGCCAATTCCACAAGAACTGTCTTAGCGAAAGGCTTCTTGAGGGGAAAGCTGTAACTCTGTGAGATGATTTCACAGAACACAAAGAAGTTTCTCAGAAAGCTTCTTTCTCTTTGTTATCGGAGGATATTTCCTTTGGCCCTATAGTCTTCATAGGGATGCGAAATATCTGTTCTCAGATTCCACAGAAATAAGGCTAGCAAAGAGATCCACGAAATACACATGTAACTCTGTGAGATGAATTCACAGAACACTAAGCAGTTTCTCAGAAAGCTTCTTTCCAGATTTCATCTGAGGATATTTCCTTTTTCACCATAGCCCTCTATGGGCTTCAAAATATCACTTTGCCAATTCCACAAGAACTGTCTTAGCGAAAGGGTTCTTGAGGGGAAAGCTGTAACTCTGTGAGATGATTTCACAGAACACAAAGAAGTTTCTCAGAAAGCTTCTTTCTCTTTGTTATCGCAGGATATTTCCTTTGGCCCTATAGTCTTCAAAGGGATCCGAAATATCTGTTCTCAGATTCCACAGAAATAAGGCTAGCAAAGAGATCCACGAAATACAGATGTAACTCTGTGAGATGAATTCACAGAACACTAAGCAGTTTCTCAGAAAGATTCTTTCCAGATTTCATCTGAGGATATTTCCTTTTTCACCATAGCCCTCTATGGGCTTCCAAATATCACTTTGCCAATTCCACAAGAACTGTCTTAGCGAAAGGCTTCTTGAGGGGAAAGCTGTAACTCTGTGAGATGATTTCACAGAACACAAAGAAGTTTCTCAGAAAGCTTCTTTATCTTTGTTATCGGAGGATATTTCCTTTGGCCCATAGTCTTCAAAGGGATCCGAAATATCTGTTCTCAGATTACACAGAAATAAGGCTAGCAAAGAGATCCACGAAATACAGATGTAACTCTGTGAGATGAATTCACAGAACACTAAGCAGTTTCTCAGAAAGCTTCTATCCAGATTTCATCTGAGGATATTTCCTTTTTCACCATAGCCCTCTATGGGCTTCCAAATATCACTTTGCCAATTCCACAAGAACTGTCTTAGCGAAAGGCTTCTTGAGGGGAAAGCTGTAACTCTGTGAGATGATTTCACAGAACACAAAGAAGTTTCTCAGAAAGCTTCTTTCTCTTTGTTATCGGAGGATATTTCCTTTGGCCCTATAGTCTTCAAAGGGATCCGAAATATCTGTTCTCAGATTACACAGAAATAAGGCTAGCAAAGAGATTCACGAAATACAGATGTAACTCTGTGAGATGAATTCACAGAACACTAAGCAGTTTCTCAGAAAGCTTCTTTCCAGATTTCATCTGAGGATATTTCCTTTTTCACCATAGCCCTCTATGGGCTTCCAAATATCACGTTGCCAATTCCACAAGAACTGTCTTAGCGAAAGGCTTCTTGAGGGGAAAGCTGTAACTCTGTGAGATGATTTCACAGAACAGAAAGAAGTTTCTCGGAAAGCTTCTTTCTTTTTGTTATCGCAGGATATTTCCTTTGGCCCTATAGTCTTCAAAGGGATCCGAAATATCTGTTCTCAGATTCCACAGAAATAAGGCTAGCAAAGAGATCCACGAAATACAGATGTAACTCTGTGAGATGAATTCACAGAACACTAAGCAGTTTCTCAGAAAGCTTCTTTCCAGATTTCATCTGAGGATATTTCCTTTTTCACCATAGCCCTCTATGGGCTTCCAAATATCACGTTGCCAATTCCAGAAGAACTGTCTTAGCGAAAGGCTTCTTGAGGGGAAAGCTGTAACTCTGTGAGATGATTTCACAGAACAGAAAGAAGTTTCTCAGAAAGCTTCTTTCTCTTTGTTATCGGAGGATATTTCCTTTGGCCCTATAGTCTTCAAAGGGATCCGAAATATCTGTTCTCAGATTCCACAGAAATAAGGCTAGCAAAGAGATCCACGAAATACAGATGTAACTCTGTGAGATGAATTCACAGAACACTAAGCAGTTTCTCAGAAAGCTTCTTTCCAGATTTCATCTGAGGATATTTCCTTTTTCACCATAGCCCTCTATGGGCTTCCAAATATCACTTTGCCAATTCCACAAGAACTGTCTTAGCGAAAGGCTTCTTGAGGGGAAAGCTGTAACTCTGTGAGATGATTTCACAGAACACAAAGAAGTTTCTCAGAAAGCTTCTTTCTCTTTGTTATCGGAGGATATTTCCTTTGGCCCTATAGTCTTCAAAGGGATCCGAAATATCTGTTCTCAGATTCCACAGAAATAAGGCTAGCAAAGAGATCCACGAAATACAGATGTAACGCTGTGAGATGAATTCAGAGAACACGAAGCAGTTTCTCAGAAAGCTTCTTTCCAGATTTCATCTGAGGATATTTTCTTTTTCACCATAGCCCTCTATGGGCTTCCAAATATCACTTTGCCAATTCCACAAGAACTGTCTTAGCGAAAGGCTTCTTGAAGGGAAAGCTGTAACTCTGTGAGATGATTTCACAGAACACTAAGCAGTTTCTCAGAAAGCTTCTTTCCAGATTTCATCTGAGGATATTTCCTTTTTCACCATAGCCCTCTATGGGCTTCCAAATATCTCTTTGCCAATTCCACAAGAACTGTCTTAGCGAAAGGCTTCTTGAGGAGAAAGCTGTAACTCTGTGAGATGATTTCACAGAACACAAAGAAGTTTCTCAGAAAGCTTCTTTCTCTTTGTTATCGGAGGATATTTCCTTTGGCCCTATAGTCTTCAAAGGGATCCGAAATATCTGTTCTCAGATTCCACAGAAATAAGGCTAGCAAAGAGATCCACGAAGTACAGATATAACGCTGTGAGATGAATTCACAGAACACTAAGCAGTTTCTCAGAAAGCTTCTTTCCAGATTTCATCTGAGGATATTTCCTTTTTCACCATAGCCCTCTATGGGCTTCCAAATATCACTTTGCCAATTCCACAAGAACTGTCTTAGCGAAAGGCCTCTTGAAGGGAAAGCTGTAACTCTGTGAGATGATTTCACAGAACACTAAGCAGTTTCTTAGAAAGCTTCTTTCCAGATTTCATCTGAGGATATTTCCTTTTTCACCATAGCCCTCTATGGGCTTCCAAATATCTCTTTGCCAATTCCACAAGAACTGTCTTAGCGAAAGGCTTCTTGAGGGGAAAGCTGTAACTCTGTGAGATGATTTCACAGAACACAAAGAAGTTTCTCAGAAAGCTTCTTTCTCTTTGTTATCGGAGGATATTTCCTTTGGCCCTATAGTCTTCAAAGGGATCCGAAATATCTGTTCTCAGATTCCACAGAAATAAGGCTAGCAAAGAGATCCACGAAATACAGATGTAACGCTGTGAGATGAATTCAGAGAACACGAAGCAGTTTCTCAGAAAGCTTCTTTCCAGATTTCATCTGAGGATATTTTCTTTTTCACCATAGCCCTCTATGGGCTTCCAAATATCACTTTGCCAATTCCACAAGAACTGTCTTAGCGAAAGGCTTCTTGAAGGGAAAGCTGTAACTCTGTGAGATGATTTCACAGAACACTAAGCAGTTTCTCAGAAAGCTTCTTTCCAGATTTCATCTGAGGATATTTCCTTTTTCACCATAGCCCTCTATGGGCTTCCAAATATCTCTTTGCCAATTCCACAAGAACTGTCTTAGCGAAAGGCTTCTTGAGGGGAAAGCTGTAACTCTGTGAGATGATTTCACAGAACACAAAGAAGTTTCTCAGAAAGCTTCTTTCTCTTTGTTATCGGGGGATATTTCCTTTGGCCCTATAGTCTTCATAGGGATGCGAAATATCTGTTCTCAGATTCCACAGAAATAAGGCTAGCAAAGAGATCCACGAAATACACATGTAACTCTGTGAGATGAATTCACAGAACACTAAGCAGTTTCTCAGAAAGCTTCTTTCCAGATTTCATCTGAGGATATTTCCTTTTTCACCATAGCCCTCTATGGGCTTCCAAATATCACTTTGCCAATTCCACAAGAACTGTCTTAGCGAAAGGCTTCTTGAGGGGAAAGCTGTAACTCTGTGAGATGATTTCACAGAACACAAAGAAGTTTCTCAGAAAGCTTCTTTCTCTTTGTTATCGCAGGATATTTCCTTTGGCCCTATAGTCTTCAAAGGGATCCGAAATATCTGTTCTCAGATTCCACAGAAATAAGGCTAGCAAAGAGATCCACGAAATACAGATGTAACTCTGTGAGATGAATTCACAGAACACTAAGCAGTTTCTCAGAAAGATTCTTCCCAGATTTCATCTGAGGATATTTCCTTTTTCACCATAGCCCTCTATGGGCTTCCAAATATCACTTTGCCAATTCCACAAGAACTGTCTTAGCGAAAGGCTTCTTGAGGGGAAAGCTGTAACTCTGTGAGATGATTTCACAGAACACAAAGAAGTTTCTCAGAAAGCTTCTTTCTCTTTGTTATCGCAGGATATTTCCTTTGGCCCTATAGTCTTCAAAGGGATCCGAAATATCTGTTCTCAGATTCCACAGAAATAAGGCTAGCAAAGAGATCCACGAAATACAGATGTAACTCTGTGAGATGAATTCACAGAACACTAAGCAGTTTCTCAGAACTATTCTTTCCAGATTTCATCTGAGGATATTTCCTTTTTCACCATAGCCCTCTATGGGCTTCCAAATATCACTTTGCCAATTCCACAAGAACTGTCTTAGCGAAAGGCTTCTTGAGGGGAAAGCTGTAACTCTGTGAGATGATTTCACAGAACACAAAGAAGTTTCTCAGAAAGCTTCTTTATCTTTGTTATCGGAGGATATTTCCTTTGGCCCATAGTCTTCAAAGGGATCCGAAATATCTGTTCTCAGATTACACAGAAATAAGGCTAGCAAAGAGATCCACGAAATACAGATGTAACTCTGTGAGATGAATTCACAGAACACTAAGCAGTTTCTCAGAAAGCTTCTATCCAGATTTCATCTGAGGATATTTCCTTTTTCACCATAGCCCTCTATGGGCTTCCAAATATCACTTTGCCAATTCCACAAGAACTGTCTTAGCGAAAGGCTTCTTGAGGGGAAAGCTGTAACTCTGTGAGATGATTTCACAGAACACAAAGAAGTTTCTCAGAAAGCTTCTTTCTCTTTGTTATCGGAGGATATTTCCTTTGGCCCTATAGTCTTCAAAGGGATCCGAAATATCTGTTCTCAGATTACACAGAAATAAGGCTAGCAAAGAGATTCACGAAATACAGATGTAACTCTGTGAGATGAATTCACAGAACACTAAGCAGTTTCTCAGAAAGCTTCTTTCCAGATTTCATCTGAGGATATTTCCTTTTTCACCATAGCCCTCTATGGGCTTCCAAATATCACGTTGCCAATTCCACAAGAACTGTCTTAGCGAAAGGCTTCTTGAGGGGAAAGCTGTAACTCTGTGAGATGATTTCACAGAACAGAAAGAAGTTTCTCAGAAAGCTTCTTTCTTTTTGTTATCGCAGGATATTTCCTTTGGCCCTATAGTCTTCAAAGGGATCCGAAATATCTGTTCTCAGATTCCACAGAAATAAGGCTAGCAAAGAGATCCACGAAATACAGATGTAACTCTGTGAGATGAATTCACAGAACACTAAGCAGTTTCTCAGAAAGCTTCTTTCCAGATTTCATCTGAGGATATTTCCTTTTTCACCATAGCCCTCCATGGGCTTCCAAATATCACGTTGCCAATTCCAGAAGAACTGTCTTAGCGAAAGGCTTCTTGAGGGGAAAGCTGTAACTCTGTGAGATGATTTCACAGAACAGAAAGAAGTTTCTCAGAAAGCTTCTTTCTCTTTGTTATCGGAGGATATTTCCTTTGGCCCTATAGTCTTCAAAGGGATCCGAAATATCTGTTCTCAGATTCCACAGAAATAAGGCTAGCAAAGAGATCCACGAAATACACATGTAACTCTGTGAGATGAATTCACAGAACACTAAGCAGTTTCTCAGAAAGCTTCTTTCCAGATTTCATCTGAGGATATTTCCTTTTTCACCATAGCCCTCTATGGGCTTCCAAATATCACTTTGCCAATTCCACAAGAACTGTCTTAGCGAAAGGCTTCTTGAGGGGAAAGCTGTAACTCTGTGAGATGATTTCACAGAACACAAAGAAGTTTCTCAGAAAGCTTCTTTCTCTTTGTTATCGGAGGATATTTCCTTTGGCCCTATAGTCTTCAAAGGGATCCGAAATATCTGTTCTCAGATTCCACAGAAATAAGGCTAGCAAAGAGATCCACGAAATACAGATGTAACGCTGTGAGATGAATTCAGAGAACACGAAGCAGTTTCTCAGAAAGCTTCTTTCCAGATTTCATCTGAGGATATTTTCTTTTTCACCATAGCCCTCTATGGGCTTCCAAATATCACTTTGCCAATTCCACAAGAACTGTCTTAGCGAAAGGCTTCTTGAAGGGAAAGCTGTAACTCTGTGAGATGATTTCACAGAACACTAAGCAGTTTCTCAGAAAGCTTCTTTCCAGATTTCATCTGAGGATATTTCCTTTTTCACCATAGCCCTCTATGGGCTTCCAAATATCTCTTTGCCAATTCCACAAGAACTGTCTTAGCGAAAGGCTTCTTGAGGAGAAAGCTGTAACTCTGTGAGATGATTTCACAGAACACAAAGAAGTTTCTCAGAAA
The DNA here is from genome assembly GCF_043159975.1 of Macaca nemestrina. Taxonomy (NCBI): domain Eukaryota; kingdom Metazoa; phylum Chordata; class Mammalia; order Primates; family Cercopithecidae; genus Macaca; species Macaca nemestrina. The sequence continues at coordinate 93,593,632 of NC_092125.1, forward strand.
GCTTCTTTCTCTTTGTTATCGGAGGATATTTCCTTTGGCCCTATAGTCTTCATAGGGATGCGAAATATCTGTTCTCAGATTCCACAGAAATAAGGCTAGCAAAGAGATCCACGAAATACACATGTAACTCTGTGAGATGAATTCACAGAACACTAAGCAGTTTCTCAGAAAGCTTCTTTCCAGATTTCATCTGAGGATATTTCCTTTTTCACCATAGCCCTCTATGGGCTTCCAAATATCACTTTGCCAATTCCACAAGAACTGTCTTAGCGAAAGGCTTCTTGAGGGGAAAGCTGTAACTCTGTGAGATGATTTCACAGAACACAAAGAAGTTTCTCAGAAAGCTTCTTTCTCTTTGTTATCGGAGGATATTTCCTTTGGCCCTATAGTCTTCAAAGGGATCCGAAATATCTGTTCTCAGATTCCACAGAAATAAGGCTAGCAAAGAGATCCACGAAATACAGATGTAACTCTGTGAGATGAATTCACAGAACACTAAGCAGTTTCTCAGAAAGCTTCTTTCCAGATTTCATCTGAGGATATTTCCTTTTTCCCCGTAGCCCTCTATGGGCTTCCAAATATCACTTGGCCAATTCCACAAGACTGTCTTAGCGAAAGGCTTCTTGAGGGGAAAGGTGTAACTCTGTGAGATGATTTCACAGAACACAAAGAAGTTTCTCAGAAAGCTGCTTTCTCTTTGTTATCGCAGGATATTTCCTTTGGCCCTATAGTCTTCAAAGGGATCCGAAATATCTGTTCTCAGATTCCACAGAAATAAGGCTAGCAAAGAGATCCACGAAATACACATGTACCTCTGTGAGATGAATTCACAGAACACTAAGCAGTTTCTCAGAAAGCTTCTTTCCAGAGTTCATCTGAGGATATTTCCTTTTTCACCATAGCCCTCTATGGGCTTCCAAATATCACTTTGCCAATTCCACAAGAACTGTCTTAGCGAAAGGCTTCTTGAGGGGAAAGCTGTAACTCTGTGAGATGATTTCACAGAACACAAAGAAGTTTCTCAGAAAGCTTCTTTCTCTTTGTTATCGGAGGATATTTCCTTTGGCCCTATAGTCTTCATAGGGATCCGAAATATCTTTTCTCAGATTCCACAGAAATAAGGCTAGCAAAGAGATCCACGAAATACACATGTAACTCTGTGAGATGAATTCACAGAACACTAAGCAGTTTCTCAGAAAGCTTTTTTCCAGATTTCATCTGAGGATATTTCCTTTTTCACCATAGCCCTCTATGGGCTTCCAAATATCACTTTGCCAATTCCACAAGAACTGTCTTAGCGAAAGGCTTCTTGAGGGGAAAGCTGTAACTCTGTGAGATGATTTCACAGAACAGAAAGAAGTTTCTCAGAAAGCTTCTTTCTCTTTGTTATCGGAGGATATTTCCTTTGGCCCTATAGTCTTCAAATGGATCCGAAATCTCTGTTCTCAGATTCCACAGAAATAAGGCTAGCAAAGAGATCCACGAAATACAGATGTAACTCTGTGAGATGAATTCACAGAACACTAAGCAGTTTCTCAGAAAGCTTCTTTCCAGATTTCATCTGAGGATATTTCCTTTTTCACCATAGCCCTCTATGGGCTTCCAAATATCACTTTGCCAATTCCACAAGAACTGTCTTAGCGAAAGGGTTCTTGAGGGGAAAGCTGTAACTCTGTGAGATGATTTCACAGAACAGAAAGAAGTTTCTCAGAAAGCTTCTTTCTCTTTGTTATCGCAGGATATTTCCTTTGGCCCTATAGTCTTCAAAGGGATCCGAAATATCTGTTCTCAGATTCCACAGAAATAAGGCTAGCAAAGAGATCCACGAAATACAGATGTAACTCTGTGAGTGGAAGTCACACATCACAGAGCAGTTTCTCAGAAAGCTTCTTTCCAGATTTCATCTGAGGATATTTCCTTTTTCACCATAGCCCTCTATGGGCTTCCAAATATCACTTTGCCAATTCCACAAGAACTGTCTTAGCGAAAGGGTTCTTGAGGGGAAAGCTGTAACTCTGTGAGATGATTTCACAGAACACAAAGAAGTTTCTCAGAAAGCTTCTTTCTTTTTGTTATCGGAGGATATTTCCTTTGGCCCTATAGACTTCAAAGGGATCCGAAATATCTGTTCTCAGATTACACAGAAATAAGGCTAGCAAAGAGATTCACGAAATACAGATGTAACTCTGTGAGATGAATTCACGAAACACTAAGCAGTTTCTCAGAAAGCTTCTTTCCAGAGTTCATCTGAGGATATTTCCTTTTTCACCATAGCCCTCTATGGGCTTCCAAATATCACGTTGCCAATTCCACAAGAACTGTCTTAGCGAAAGGCTTCTTGAGGGGAAAGCTGTAACTCTGTGAGATGATTTCACAGAACACAAAGAAGTTTCTCAGAAAGCTTCTTTCTCTTTGTTATCGGAGGATATTTCCTTTGGCCCTATAGTCTTCAAAGGGATCCGAAATATCTGTTCTCAGATTACACAGAAATAAGGCTAGCAAAGAGATTCACGAAATACAGATGTAACTCTGTGAGATGAATTCACAGAACACTAAGCAGTTTCTCAGAAAGCTTCTTTCCAGATTTCATCTGAGGATATTTCCTTTTTCACCATAGCCCTCTATGGGCTTCCAAATATCTCTTTGCCAATTACACAAGAACTGTCCTAGCGAAAGGCTTCTTGAGGGGAAAGCTGTAACTCTGTGAGATGATTTCACAGAACACAAAGAAGTTTCTCAGAAAGCTTCTTTCTCTTTGTTATCGGAGGATATTTCCTTTGGCCCTATAGTCTTCAAAGGGATCCGAAATATCTGTTCTCAGATTACACAGAAATAAGGCTAGCAAAGAGATTCACGAAATACAGATGTAACTCTGTGAGATGAATTCACAGAACACTAAGCAGTTTCTCAGAAAGCTTCTTTCCAGATTTCATCTGAGGATATTTCCTTTTTCACCATAGCCCTCTAAGGGCTTCCAAATATCTCTTTGCCAATTACACAAGAACTGCCCTAGCGAAAGGCTTCTTGAGGGGAAAGCTGTAACTCTGTGAGATGATTTCACAGAACACAAAGAAGTTTCTCAGAAAGCTTCTTTCTCTTTGTTATCGGAGGATATTTCCTTTGGCCCTATAGTCTTCAAAGGGATCCGAAATATCTGTTCTCAGATTCCACAGAAATAAGGCTAGCAAAGAGATTCACCAAATACAGATGTAACTCTGTGAGATGAATTCACAGAACACTAAGCAGTTTCTCAGAAAGCTTCTTTCCAGATTTCATCTGAGGATATTTCCTTTTTCACCATAGCCCTCTATGGGCTTCAAAATATCTCTTTGCCAATTACACAAGAACTGTCGTAGCGAAAGGCTTCTTGAGGGGAAAGCTGTAATTCTGTGAGATGATTTCACAGAACACAAAGAAGTTTCTCAGAAAGCTTCTTTCTCTTTGTTATCGGAGGATATTTCCTTTGGCCCTATAGTCTTCAAAGGGCTCCGAAATATCTGTTCTCAGATTCCACAGAAATGAGGCTAGCAAAGAGATCCACGAAATACAGATGTAACTCTGTGAGATGAATTCACAGAACACTAAGCAGTTTCTCAGAAAGCTTCTTTCCAGATTTCATCTGAGGATATTTCCTTTTTCACCATAGCCCTCTATGGGCTTCCAAATATCACTTTGCCAATTCCACAAGACTCTCTTAGCGAAAGGCCTCTTGAGGGGAAAGCTGTAACTCTGTGAGATGATTTCACAGAACACAAAGAAGTTTCTCAGAAAGCTTCTTTCTCTTTGTTATCGCAGGATATTTCCTTTGGCCCTATAGTCTTCAAAGGGATCCGAAATATCTGTTCTCAGATTCCAAAGAAATAAGGCTAGCAAAGAGATCCACGAAATACACATGTACCTCTGTGAGATGAATTCACAGAACACTAAGCAGTTTCTCAGAAAGCTTCTTTCCAGAGTTCATCTGAGGATATTTCCTTTTTCACCATAGCCCTCTATGGGCTTCCAAATATCACTGCCAATTCCACAAGAACTGTCTTAGCGAAAGGCTTCTTGAGGGGAAAGCTGTAACTCTGTGAGATGATTTCACAGAACACAAAGAAGTTTCTCAGAAAGCTTCTTTCTCTTTGTTATCGGAGGATATTTCCTTTGGCCCTAAAGTCTTCATAGGGATCCGAAATATCTTTTCTCAGATTCCACAGAAATAAGGCTAGCAAAGAGATCCACGAAATACACATGTAAATCTGTGAGATGAATTCACAGAACACTAAGCAGTTTCCCAGAAAGCTTTTTTCCAGATTTCATCTGAGGATATTTCCTTTTTCACCATAGCCCTCTATGGGCTTCCAAATATCACTTTGCCAATTCCACAAGAACTGTCTTAGCGAAAGGCTTCTTGAGGGGAAAGCTGTAACTCTGTGAGATGATTTCACAGAACAGAAAGATGTTTCTCAGAAAGCTTCTTTCTCTTTGTTATCGGAGGATATTTCCTTTGGCCCTATAGTCTTCAAATGGATCCGAAATCTCTGTTCTCAGATTCCACAGAAATAAGGCTAGCAAAGAGATCCACGAAATACAGATGTAACTCTGTGAGATGAATTCACAGAACACTAAGCAGTTTCTCAGAAAGCTTCTTTCCAGATTTCATCTGAGGATATTTCCTTTTTCACCATAGCCCTCTATGGGCTTCCAAATATCACTTTGCCAATTCCACAAGAACTGTCTTAGCGAAAGGGTTCTTGAGGGGAAAGCTGTAACTCTGTGAGATGATTTCACAGAACAGAAAGAAGTTTCTCAGAAAGCTTCTTTCTCTTTGTTATCGCAGGATATTTCCTTTGGCCCTATAGTCTTCAAAGGGATCCGAAATATCTGTTCTCAGATTCCACAGAAATAAGGCTAGCAAAGAGATCCACGAAATACAGATGTAACTCTGTGAGTGGAAGTCACACATCACAGAGCAGTTTCTCAGAAAGCTTCTTTCCATATTTCATCTGAGGATATTTCCTTTTTCACCATAGCCCTCTATGGGCTTCCAAATATCACTTTGCCAATTCCACAAGAACTGTCTTAGCGAAAGGCTTCTTGAGGGGAAAGCTGTAACTCTGTGAGATGATTTCACAGAACACAAAGAAGTTTCTCAGAAAGCTTCTTTCTCTTTGTTATCGGAGGATATTTCCTTTGGCCCTATTGTCTTCAAAGGGATCCGAAATATCTGTTCTCAGATTACACAGAAATAAGGCTAGCAAAGAGATTCACGAAATACAGATGTAACTCTGTGAGATGAATTCACGAAACACTAAGCAGTTTCTCAGAAAGCTTCTTTCCAGAGTTCATCTGAGGATATTTCCTTTTTCACCATAGCCCTCTATTGGCTTCCAAATATCACGTTGCCAATTCCACAAGAACTGTCTTAGCGAAAGGCTTCTTGAGGGGAAAGCTGTAACTCTGTGAGATGATTTCACAGAACACAAAGAAGTTTCTCTGAAAGCTTCTTTCTCTTTGTTATCGGAGGATATTTCCTTTGGCCCTATAGTCTTCAAAGGGATCCGAAATATCTGTTCTCAGATTACACAGAAATAAGGCTAGCAAAGAGATTCACGAAATACAGATGTAACTCTGTGAGATGAATTCACAGAACACTAAGCAGTTTCTCAGAAAGCTTCTTTCCAGATTTCATCTGAGGATATTTCCTTTTTCACCATAGCCCTCTATGGGCTTCCAAATATCTCTTTGCCAATTACACAAGAACTGTCCTAGCGAAAGGCTTCTTGAGGGGAAAGCTGTAACTCTGTGAGATGATTTCACAGAACACAAAGAAGTTTCTCAGAAAGCTTCTTTCTCTTTGTTATCGGAGGATATTTCCTTTGGCCCTATAGTCTTCAAAGGGATCCGAAATATCTGTTCTCAGATTACACAGAAATAAGGCTAGCAAAGAGATTCACGAAATACAGATGTAACTCTGTGAGATGAATTCACAGAACACTAAGCAGTTTCTCAGAAAGCTTCTTTCCAGATTTCATCTGAGGATATTTCCTTTTTCACCATAGCCCTCTATGGGCTTCCAAATATCTCTTTGCCAATTACACAAAAACTGTCCTAGCGAAAGGCTTCTTGAGGGGAAAGCTGTAACTCTGTGAGATGATTTCACAGAACACAAAGAAGTTTCTCAGAAAGCTTCTTTCTCTTTGTTATCGGAGGATATTTCCTTTGGCCCTATAGTCTTCAAAGGGATCCGAAATATCTGTTCTCAGATTCCACAGAAATAAGGCTAGCAAAGAGATTCACGAAATACAGATGTAACTCTGTGAGATGAATTCACAGAACACTAAGCAGTTTCTCAGAAAGCTTCTTTCCAGATTTCATCTGAGGATATTTCCTTTTTCACCATAGCCCTCTATGGGCTTCCAAATATCTCTTTGCCAATTACACAAGAACTGTCGTAGCGAAAGGCTTCTTGAGGGGAAAGCTGTAATTCTGTGAGATGATTTCACAGAACACAAAGAAGTTTCTCAGAAAGCTTCTTTCTCTTTTTTATCGGAGGATATTTCCTTTGGCCCTATAGTCTTCAAAGGGATCCGAAATATCTGTTCTCAGATTACACAGAAATAAGGCTAGCAAAGAGATTTACGAAATACAGATGTAACTCTGTGAGATGAATTCACAGAACACTAAGCAGTTTCTCAGAAAGCTTCTTTCCAGATTTGATCTGAGGATATTTCCTTTTTCACCATAGCCCTCTATGGGCTTCCAAATATCACTTTGCCAATTCCACAAGAACTGTCTTAGCGAAAGGCTTCTTGAGGGGAAAGCTGTAACTCTTTGAGATGATTTCACAGAACAGAAAGAAGTTTCTCAGAAAGCTTCTTTCTCTTTGTTATCGGAGGATATTTCCTTTGGCCCTGATAGTCTTCAAAGGGATCCGAAATATCTGTTCTCAGATTCCACAGAAATAAGGCTAGCAAAGAGATCCACGAAATACAGATGTAACTCTGTGAGATGCATTCACAGAACACTAAGCAGTTTCTCAGAAAGCTTCTTTCCAGATTTCATCTGAGGATATTTCCTTTTTCACCATAGCCCTCTATGGGCTTCCAAATATCACTTTGCCAATTCCACAAGAACTGTCTTAGCGAAAGGCTTCTTGAGGGGAAAGCTGTAACTCTGTGAGATGATTTCACAGAACAGAAAGAAGTTTCTCAGAAAGCTTCTTTCTCTTTGTTATCGGAGGATATTTCCTTTGGCCCTATAGTCTTCAAAGGGATCCGAAATATCTGTTCTCAGATTCCACAGAAATAAGGCTAGCAAAGAGATTCACGAAATACAGATGTAACTCTGTGAGATGAATTCACAGAACACTAAGCAGTTTCTCAGAAAGCTTCTTTCCAGATTTCATCTGAGGATATTTCCTTTTTCACCATAGCCCTCTATTGGCTTCCAAATATCACGTTGCCAATTCCACAAGAACTGTCTTAGCGAAAGGCTTCTTGAGGGGAAAGCTGTAACTCTGTGAGATGATTTCACAGAACACAAAGAAGTTTCTCAGAAAGCTTCTTTCTCTTTGTTATCGGAGGATATTTCCTTTGGCCCTATAGTCTTCAAAGGGATCCGAAATATCTGTTCTCAGATTCCACAGAAATAAGGCTAGCAAAGAGATTCACGAAATACAGATGTAACTCTGTGAGATGAATTCACAGAACACTAAGCAGTTTCTCAGAAAGCTTCTTTCCAGATTTCATCTGAGGATATTTCCTTTTTCACCATAGCCCTCTATGGGCTTCCAAATATCTCTTTGCCAATTACACAAGAACTGTCCTAGCGAAAGGCTTCTTGAGGGGAAAGCTGTAACTCTGTGAGATGATTTCACAGAACACAAAGAAGTTTCTCAGAAAGCTTCTTTCTCTTTGTTATCGGAGGATATTTCCTTTGGCCCTATAGTCTTCAAAGGGATCCGAAATATCTGTTCTCAGATTACACAGAAATAAGGCTAGCAAAGAGATTCACGAAATACAGATGTAACTCTGTGAGATGAATTAACAGAACACTAAGCAGTTTCTCAGAAAGCTTCTTTCCAGATTTCATCTGAGGATATTTCCTTTTTCACCATAGCCCTCTATGGGCTTCCAAATATCTCTTTGCCAATTACACAAAAACTGTCCTAGCGAAAGGCTTCTTGAGGGGAAAGCTGTAACTCTGTGAGATGATTTCACAGAACAGAAAGAAGTTTCTCAGAAAGCTTCTTTCTCTTTGTTATCGGAGGATATTTCCTTTGGCCCTATAGTCTTCAAAGGGATCCGAAATATCTGTTCTCAGATTACACAGAAATAAGGCTAGCAAAGAGATTCACGAAATACAGATGTAACTCTGTGAGATGAATTCACAGAACACTAAGCAGTTTCTCAGAAAGCTTCTTTCCAGATTTCATCTGAGGATATTTCCTTTTTCACCATAGCCCTCTATGGGCTTCAAAATATCTCTTTGCCAATTACACAAGAACTGTCGTAGCGAAAGGCTTCTTGAGGGGAAAGCTGTAATTCTGTGAGATGATTTCACAGAACACAAAGAAGTTTCTCAGAAAGCTTCTTTCTCTTTTTTATCGGAGGATATTTCCTTTGGCCCTATAGTCTTCAAAGGGATCCGAAATATCTGTTATCAGATTCCACAGAAATAAGTCTAGCAAAGAGATCCACGAAATACAGATGTAACTCTGTGAGATGAATTCACAGAACACTAAGCAGTTTCTCAGAAAGCTTCTTTCCAGATTTCATCTGAGGATATTTCCTTTTTCCCCGTAGCCCTCTATGGGCTTCCAAATATCACTTTGCCAATTCCACAAGACTGTCTTAGCGAAAGGCCTCTTGAGGGGAAAGCTGTAACTCTGTGAGATGATTTCACAGAACACAAAGAAGTTTCTCAGAAAGCTTCTTTCTCTTTGTTATCGCAGGATATTTCCATTGGCCCTATAGTCTTCAAAGGATCCGAAATATCTGTTCTCAGATTCCACAGAAATAAGGCTAGCAAAGAGATCCACGAAATACACATGTACCTCTGTGAGATGAATTCACAGAACACTAAGCAGTTTCTCAGAAAGCTTCTTTCCAGAGTTCATCTGAGGATATTTCCTTTTTCACCATAGCCCTCTATGGGCTTCCAAATATCACTTTGCCAATTCCACAAGAACTGTCTTAGCGAAAGGCTTCTTGAGGGGAAAGCTGTAACTCTGTGAGATGATTTCACAGAACAGAAAGAAGTTTCTCAGAAAGCTTCTTTCTCTTTGTTATCGGAGGATATTTCCTTTGGCCCTATAGTCTTCATAGGGATCCGAAATATCTTTTCTCAGATTCCACAGAAATAAGACTAGCAAAGAGATCCACGAAATACACATGTAACTCTGTGAGATGAATTCACAGAACACTAAGCAGTTTCCCAGAAAGCTTTTTTCCAGATTTCATCTGAGGATATTTCCTTTTTCACCATAGCCCTCTATGGGCTTCCAAATATCACTTGCCAATTCCACAAGACTGTCTTAGCGAAAGGCCTCTTGAGGGGAAAGCTGTAACTCTGTGAGATGATTTCACAGAACACAAAGAAGTTTCTCAGAAAGCTTCTTTCTCTTTGTTTTCGCAGGATATTTCCATTGGCCCTATAGTCTTCAAAGGGATCCGAAATATCTGTTCTCAGATTACACAGAAATAAGGCTAGCAAAGAGATCCACGAAATACAGATGTAACTCTGTGAGTGGAAGTCACACATCACAGAGCAGTTTCTCAGAAAGCTTCTTTCCAGATTTCATCTGAGGATATTTCCTTTTTCACCATAGCCTCTACGGGCTTCCAAATATCACTTTGCCAATTCCACAAGAACTGTCTTAGCGAAAGGCTTCTTGAGGGGAAAGCTGTAACTCTGTGAGATGATTTCACAGAACACAAAGAAGTTTCTCAGAAAGCTTCTTTCTCTTTGTTATCGGAGGATATTTCCTTTGGCCCTATAGTCTTCAAAGGGATCCGAAATATCTGTTCTCAGATTACACAGAAATAAGGCTAGCAAAGAGATTCACGAAATACAGATGTAACTCTGTGAGATGAATTCACAGAACACTAAGCAGTTTCTCAGAAAGCTTCTTTCCAGATTTCATCTGAGGATATTTCCTTTTTCACCATAGCCCTCTATGGGCTTCCAAATATCACGTTGCCAATTCCACAAGAACTGTCTTAGCGAAAGGCTTCTTGAGGGGAAAGCTGTAACTCTGTGAGATGATTTCACAGAACACAAAGAAGTTTCTCAGAAAGCTTCTTTCTCTTTGTTATCGGAGGATATTTCCTTTGGCCCTATAGTCTTCAAAGGGATCCGAAATATCTGTTCTCAGATTACACAGAAATAAGGCTAGCAAAGAGATTCACGAAATACAGATGTAACTCTGTGAGATGAATTCACAGAACACTAAGCAGTTTCTCAGAAAGCTTCTTTCCAGATTTCATCTGAGGATATTTCCTTTTTCACCATAGCCCTCTATGGGCTTCCAAATATCTCTTTGCCAATTACACAAGAACTGTCCTAGCGAAAGGCTTCTTGAGGGGAAAGCTGTAACTCTGTGAGATGATTTCACAGAACACAAAGAAGTTTCTCAGAAAGCTTCTTTCTCTTTGTTATCGGAGGATATTTCCTTTGGCCCTATAGTCTTCAAAGGGATCCGAAATATCTGTTCTCAGTTTACACAGAAATAAGGCTAGCAAAGAGATTCACGAAATACAGATGTAACTCTGTGAGATGAATTCACAGAACACTAAGCAGTTTCTCAGAAAGCTTCTTTCCAGATTTGATCTGAGGATATTTCCTTTTTCACCATAGCCCTCTATGGGCTTCCAAATATCACTTTGCCAATTCCACAAGAACTGTCTTAGCGAAAGGCTTCTTGAGGGGAAAGCTGTAACTCTTTGAGATGATTTCACAGAACAGAAAGAAGTTTCTCAGAAAGCTTCTTTCTCTTTGTTATCGGAGGATATTTCCTTTGGCCCGATAGTCTTCAAAGGGATCCGAAATATCTGTTCTCAGATTCCACAGAAATAAGGCTAGCAAAGAGATCCACGAAATACAGATGTAACTCTGTGAGATGAATAAACAGAACACTAAGCAGTTTCTCAGAAAGCTTCTTTCCAGATTTCATCTGAGGATATTTCCTTTTTCACCATAGCCCTCTATGGGCTTCCAAATATCACTTTGCCAATTCCACAAGAACTGTCTTAGCGAAAGGCTTCTTGAGGGGAAAGCTGTAACTCTGTGAGATGATTTCACAGAACAGAAAGAAGTTTCTCAGAAAGCTTCTTTCTCTTTGTTATCGGAGGATATTTCCTTTGGCCCTATAGTCTTCAAAGGGATCCGAAATATCTGTTCTCAGATTCCACAGAAATAAGGCTAGCAAAGAGATTCACGAAATACAGATGTAACTCTGTGAGATGAATTCACAGAACACTAAGCAGTTTCTCAGAAAGCTTCTTTCCAGATTTCATCTGAGGATATTTCCTTTTTCACCATAGCCCTCTATGGGCTTCCAAATATCACGTTGCCAATTCCACAAGAACTGTCTTAGCGAAAGGCTTCTTGAGGGGAAAGCTGTAACTCTGTGAGATGATTTCACAGAACACAAAGAAGTTTCTCAGAAAGCTTCTTTCTCTTTGTTATCGCAGGATATTTCCTTTGGCCCTATAGTCTTCAAAGGGATCCGAAATATCTGTTCTCAGATTCCACAGAAATAAGGCTAGCAAAGAGATCCACGAAATACAGATGTAACTCTGTGAGATGAATTCACAGAACACTAAGCAGTTTCTCAGAAAGCTTCTTTCCAGATTTCATCTGAGGATATTTCCTTTTTCACCATAGCCCTCTATGGGCTTCCAAATATCACTTTGCCAATTCCACAAGAACTGTCTTAGCGAAAGGCTTCTTGAGGGGAAAGCTGTAACTCTGTGAGATGATTTCACAGAACAGAAAGAAGTTTCTCAGAAAGCTTCTTTCTCTTTGTTATCGGAGGATATTTCCTTTGGCCCTATAGTCTTCAAAGGGATCCGAAATATCTGTTCTCAGATTCCACAGAAATAAGGCTAGCAAAGAGATTCACGAAATACAGATGTAACTCTGTGAGATGAATTCACAGAACACTAAGCAGTTTCTCAGAAAGCTTCTTTCCAGATTTCATCTGAGGATATTTCCTTTTTCACCATAGCCCTCTATGGGCTTCCAAATATCACGTTGCCAATTCCACAAGAACTGTCTTAGCGAAAGGCTTCTTGAGGGGAAAGCTGTAACTCTGTGAGATGATTTCACAGAACACAAAGAAGTTTCTCAGAAAGCTTCTTTCTCTTTGTTATCGCAGGATATTTCCTTTGGCCCTATAGTCTTCAAAGGGATCCGAAATATCTGTTCTCAGATTCCACAGAAATAAGGCTAGCAAAGAGATCCACGAAATACAGATGTAACTCTGTGAGATGAATTCACAGAACACTAAGCAGTTTCTCAGAAAGCTTCTTTCCAGATTTCATCTGAGGATATTTCCTTTTTCACCATAGCCCTCTATGGGCTTCCAAATATCACTTTGCCAATTCCACAAGAACTGTCTTAGCGAAAGGCTTCTTGAGGGGAAAGCTGTAACTCTGTGAGATGATTTCACAGAACAGAAAGAAGTTTCTCAGAAAGCTTCTTTCTCTTTGTTATCGGAGGATATTTCCTTTGGCCCTATAGTCTTCAAAGGGATCCGAAATATCTGTTCTCAGATTCCACAGAAATAAGGCTAGCAAAGAGATCCACGAAATACAGATGTAACTCTGTGAGATGAATTCACAGAACACTAAGCAGTTTCTCAGAAAGCTTCTTTCCAGATTTCATCTGAGGATATTTCCTTTTTCACCATAGCCCTCTAAGGGCTTCCAAATATCACTTTGCCAATTCCACAAGAACTGTCTTAGCGAAAGGCTTCTTGAGGGGAAAGCTGTAACTCTGTGAGATGATTTCACAGAACACAAAGAAGTTTCTCAGAAAGCTTCTTTCTCTTTGTTATCGGAGGATATTTCCTTTGGCCCTATAGTCTTCAAAGGGATCCGAAATATCTGTTCTCAGATTCCACAGAAATAAGGCTAGCAAAGAGATCCACGAAATACAGATGTAACGCTGTGAGATGAATTCACAGAACACTAAGCAGTTTCTCAGAAAGCTTCTTTCCAGATTTGATCTGAGGATATTTCCTTTTTCACCATAGCCCTCTAAGGGCTTCCAAATATCACTTTGCCAATTCCACAAGAACTGTCTTAGCGAAAGGCTTCTTGAAGGGAAAGCTGTAACTCTATGAGATGATTTCACAGAACACTAAGCAGTTTCTCAGAAAGCTTCTTTCCAGATTTCATCTGAGGATATTTCCTTTTTCACCATAGCCCTCTATGGGCTTCCAAATATCTCTTTGCCAATTCCACAAGAACTGTCGTAGCGAAAGGCTTCTTGAGGGGAAAGCTGTAACTCTGTGAGATGATTTCACAGAACACAAAGAAGTTTCTCAGAAAGCTTCTTTCTCTTTGTTATCGGAGGATATTTCCTTTGGCCTTATAGTCTTCAAAGGGATCCGAAATATCTGTTCTCAGATTCCACAGAAATAAGGCTAGCAAAGAGATCCACGAAATACAGATGTAACTCTGTGAGATGAATTCACAGAACACTAAGCAGTTTCTCAGAAAGCTTCTTTCCAGATTTCATCTGAGGATATTTCCTTTTTCCCCGTAGCCCTCTATGGGCTTCCAAATATCACTTTGCCAATTCCACAAGACTGTCTTAGCGAAAGGCTTCTTGAGGGGAAAGCTGTAACTCTGTGAGATGATTTCACAGAACACAAAGAAGTTTCTCAGAAAGCTGCTTTCTCTTTGTTATCGCAGGATATTTCCTTTGGCCCTATAGTCTTCAAAGGGATCCGAAATATCTGTTCTCAGATTCCACAGAAATAAGGCTAGCAAAGAGATCCACGAAATACACATGTACCTCTGTGAGATGAATTCACAGAACACTAAGCAGTTTCTCAGAAAGCTTCTTTCCAGAGTTCATCTGAGGATATTTCCTTTTTCACCATAGCCCTCTATGGGCTTCCAAATATCACTTTGCCAATTCCACAAGAACTGTCTTAGCGAAAGGCTTCTTGAGGGGAAAGCTGTAACTCTGTGAGATGATTTCACAGAACACAAAGAAGTTTCTCAGAAAGCTTCTTTCTCTTTGTTATCGGAGGATATTTCCTTTGGCCCTATAGTCTTCATAGGGATCCGAAATATCTTTTCTCAGATTCCACAGAAATAAGGCTAGCAAAGAGATCCACGAAATACACATGTAACTCTGTGAGATGAATTCACAGAACACTAAGCAGTTTCTCAGAAAGCTTTTTTCCAGATTTCATCTGAGGATATTTCCTTTTTCACCATAGCCCTCTATGGGCTTCCAAATATCACTTTGCCAATTCCACAAGAACTGTCTTAGCGAAAGGCTTCTTGAGGGGAAAGCTGTAACTCTGTGAGATGATTTCACAGAACAGAAAGAAGTTTCTCAGAAAGCTTCTTTCTCTTTGTTATCGGAGGATATTTCCTTTGGCCCTATAGTCTTCAAATGGATCCGAAATCTCTGTTCTCAGATTCCACAGAAATAAGGCTAGCAAAGAGATCCACGAAATACAGATGTAACTCTGTGAGATGAATTCACAGAACACTAAGCAGTTTCTCAGAAAGCTTCTTTCCAGATTTCATCTGAGGATATTTCCTTTTTCACCATAGCCCTCTATGGGCTTCCAAATATCACTTTGCCAATTCCACAAGAACTGTCTTAGCGAAAGGGTTCTTGAGGGGAAAGCTGTAACTCTGTGAGATGATTTCACAGAACACAAAGAAGTTTCTCAGAAAGCTTCTTTCTCTTTGTTATCGCAGGATATTTCCTTTGGCCCTATAGTCTTCAAAGGGATCCGAAATATCTGTTCTCAGATTCCACAGAAATAAGGCTAGCAAAGAGATCCACGAAATACAGATGTAACTCTGTGAGTGGAAGTCACACATCACAGAGCAGTTTCTCAGAAAGCTTCTTTCCAGATTTCATCTGAGGATATTTCCTTTTTCACCATAGCCCTCTATGGGCTTCCAAATATCACTTTGCCAATTCCACAAGAACTGTCTTAGCGAAAGGCTTCTTGAGGGGAAAGCTGTAACTCTGTGAGATGATTTCACAGAACACAAAGAAGGTTCTCAGAAAGCTTCTTTCTCTTTGTTATCGGAGGATATTTCCTTTGGCCCTATAGACTTCAAAGGGATCCGAAATATCTGTTCTCAGATTACACAGAAATAAGGCTAGCAAAGAGATTCACGAAATACAGATGTAACTCTGTGAGATGAATTCACGAAACACTAAGCAGTTTCTCAGAAAGCTTCTTTCCAGAGTTCATCTGAGGATATTTCCTTTTTCACCATAGCCCTCTATGGGCTTCCAAATATCACGTTGCCAATTCCACAAGAACTGTCTTAGCGAAAGGCTTCTTGAGGGGAAAGCTGTAACTCTGTGAGATGATTTCACAGAACACAAAGAAGTTTCTCAGAAAGCTTCTTTCTCTTTGTTATCGGAGGATATTTCCTTTGGCCCTATAGTCTTCAAAGGGATCCGAAATATGTGTTCTCAGATTACACAGAAATAAGGCTAGCAAAGAGATTCACGAAATACAGATGTAACTCTGTGAGATGAATTCACAGAACACTAAGCAGTTTCTCAGAAAGCTTCTTTCCAGATTTCATCTGAGGATATTTCCGTTTTCACCATAGCCCTCTATGGGCTTCCAAATATCTCTTTGCCAATTACACAAGAACTGTCCTAGCGAAAGGCTTCTTGAGGGGAAAGCTGTAACTCTGTGAGATGATTTCACAGAACACAAAGAAGTTTCTCAGAAAGCTTCTTTCTCTTTGTTATCGGAGGATATTTCCTTTGGCCCTATAGTCTTCAAAGGGATCCGAAATATCTGTTCTCAGATTCCACAGAAATAAGGCTAGCAAAGAGATCCACGAAATACACATGTACCTCTGTGAGATGAATTCACAGAACACTAAGCAGTTTCTCAGAAAGCTTCTTTCCAGAGTTCATCTGAGGATATTTCCTTTTTCACCATAGCCCTCTATGGGCTTCCAAATATCACTTTGCCAATTCCACAAGAACTGTCTTAGCGAAAGGCTTCTTGAGGGGAAAGCTGTAACTCTGTGAGATGATTTCACAGAACACAAAGAAGTTTCTCAGAAAGCTTCTTTCTCTTTGTTATCGGAGGATATTTCCTTTGGCCCTATAGTCTTCATAGGTATCCGAAATATCTTTTCTCAGATTCCACAGAAATAAGGCTAGCAAAGAGATCCACGAAATACACATGTAACTCTGTGAGATGAATTCACAGAACACTAAGCAGTTTCTCAGAAAGCTTTTTTCCAGATTTCATCTGAGGATATTTCCTTTTTCACCATAGCCCTCTATGGGCTTCCAAATATCACTTTGCCAATTCCACAAGAACTGTCTTAGCGAAAGGCTTCTTGAGGGGAAAGCTGTAACTCTGTGAGATGATTTCACAGAACAGAAAGAAGTTTCTCAGAAAGCTTCTTTCTCTTTGTTATCGGAGGATATTTCCTTTGGCCCTATAGTCTTCAAATGGATCCGAAATCTCTGTTCTCAGATTCCACAGAAATAAGGCTAGCAAAGAGATCCACGAAATACAGATGTAACTCTGTGAGATGAATTCACAGAACACTAAGCAGTTTCTCAGAAAGCTTCTTTCCAGATTTCATCTGAGGATATTTCCTTTTTCACCATAGCCCTCTATGGGCTTCCAAATATCACTTTGCCAATTCCACAAGAACTGTCTTAGCGAAAGGGTTCTTGAGGGGAAAGCTGTAACTCTGTGAGATGATTTCACAGAACAGAA
The DNA here is from genome assembly GCF_043159975.1 of Macaca nemestrina. Taxonomy (NCBI): domain Eukaryota; kingdom Metazoa; phylum Chordata; class Mammalia; order Primates; family Cercopithecidae; genus Macaca; species Macaca nemestrina. The sequence goes on from NC_092125.1 coordinate 93,610,586, forward strand.
AGAAGTTTCTCAGAAAGCTTCTTTCTCTTTGTTATCGCAGGATATTTCCTTTGGCCCTATAGTCTTCAAAGGGATCCGAAATATCTGTTCTCAGATTCCACAGAAATAAGGCTAGCAAAGAGATCCACGAAATACAGATGTAACTCTGTGAGTGGAAGTCACACATCACAGAGCAGTTTCTCAGAAAGCTTCTTTCCAGATTTCATCTGAGGATATTTCCTTTTTCACCATAGCCCTCTATGGGCTTCCAAATATCACTTTGCCAATTCCACAAGAACTGTCTTAGCGAAAGGCTTCTTGAGGGGAAAGCTGTAACTCTGTGAGATGATTTCACAGAACACAAAGAAGTTTCTCAGAAAGCTTCTTTCTCTTTGTTATCGGAGGATATTTCCTTTGGCCCTATAGACTTCAAAGGGATCCGAAATATCTGTTCTCAGATTACACAGAAATAAGGCTAGCAAAGAGATTCACGAAATACAGATGTAACTCTGTGAGATGAATTCACGAAACACTAAGCAGTTTCTCAGAAAGCTTCTTTCCAGAGTTCATCTGAGGATATTTCCTTTTTCACCATAGCCCTCTATGGGCTTCCAAATATCACGTTGCCAATTCCACAAGAACTGTCTTAGCGAAAGGCTTCTTGAGGGGAAAGCTGTAACTCTGTGAGATGATTTCACAGAACACAAAGAAGTTTCTCAGAAAGCTTCTTTCTCTTTGTTATCGGAGGATATTTCCTTTGGCCCTATAGTCTTCAAAGGGATCCGAAATATGTGTTCTCAGATTACACAGAAATAAGGCTAGCAAAGAGATTCACGAAATACAGATGTAACTCTGTGAGATGAATTCACAGAACACTAAGCAGTTTCTCAGAAAGCTTCTTTCCAGATTTCATCTGAGGATATTTCCGTTTTCACCATAGCCCTCTATGGGCTTCCAAATATCTCTTTGCCAATTACACAAGAACTGTCCTAGCGAAAGGCTTCTTGAGGGGAAAGCTGTAACTCTGTGAGATGATTTCACAGAACACAAAGAAGTTTCTCAGAAAGCTTCTTTCTCTTTGTTATCGGAGGATATTTCCTTTGGCCCTATAGTCTTCAAAGGGATCCGAAATATCTGTTCTCAGATTCCACAGAAATAAGGCTAGCAAAGAGATCCACGAAATACACATGTACCTCTGTGAGATGAATTCACAGAACACTAAGCAGTTTCTCAGAAAGCTTCTTTCCAGAGTTCATCTGAGGATATTTCCTTTTTCACCATAGCCCTCTATGGGCTTCCAAATATCACTTTGCCAATTCCACAAGAACTGTCTTAGCGAAAGGCTTCTTGAGGGGAAAGCTGTAACTCTGTGAGATGATTTCACAGAACACAAAGAAGTTTCTCAGAAAGCTTCTTTCTCTTTGTTATCGGAGGATATTTCCTTTGGCCCTATAGTCTTCATAGGTATCCGAAATATCTTTTCTCAGATTCCACAGAAATAAGGCTAGCAAAGAGATCCACGAAATACACATGTAACTCTGTGAGATGAATTCACAGAACACTAAGCAGTTTCTCAGAAAGCTTTTTTCCAGATTTCATCTGAGGATATTTCCTTTTTCACCATAGCCCTCTATGGGCTTCCAAATATCACTTTGCCAATTCCACAAGAACTGTCTTAGCGAAAGGCTTCTTGAGGGGAAAGCTGTAACTCTGTGAGATGATTTCACAGAACAGAAAGAAGTTTCTCAGAAAGCTTCTTTCTCTTTGTTATCGGAGGATATTTCCTTTGGCCCTATAGTCTTCAAATGGATCCGAAATCTCTGTTCTCAGATTCCACAGAAATAAGGCTAGCAAAGAGATCCACGAAATACAGATGTAACTCTGTGAGATGAATTCACAGAACACTAAGCAGTTTCTCAGAAAGCTTCTTTCCAGATTTCATCTGAGGATATTTCCTTTTTCACCATAGCCCTCTATGGGCTTCCAAATATCACTTTGCCAATTCCACAAGAACTGTCTTAGCGAAAGGGTTCTTGAGGGGAAAGCTGTAACTCTGTGAGATGATTTCACAGAACAGAAAGAAGTTTCTCAGAAAGCTTCTTTCTCTTTGTTATCGCAGGATATTTCCTTTGGCCCTATAGTCTTCAAAGGGATCCGAAATATCTGTTCTCAGATTCCACAGAAATAAGGCTAGCAAAGAGATCCACGAAATACAGATGTAACTCTGTGAGTGGAAGTCACACATCACAGAGCAGTTTCTCAGAAAGCTTCTTTCCAGATTTCATCTGAGGATATTTCCTTTTTCACCATAGCCCTCTATGGGCTTCCAAATATCACTTTGCCAATTCCACAAGAACTGTCTTAGCGAAAGGCTTCTTGAGGGGAAAGCTGTAACTCTGTGAGATGATTTCACAGAACACAAAGAAGTTTCTCAGAAAGCTTCTTTCTCTTTGTTATCGGAGGATATTTCCTTTGGCCCTATAGTCTTCAAAGGGATCCGAAATATCTGTTCTCAGATTACACAGAAATAAGGCTAGCAAAGAGATTCACGAAATACAGATGTAACTCTGTGAGATGAATTCACAGAACACTAAGCAGTTTCTCAGAAAGCTTCTTTCCAGATTTCATCTGAGGATATTTCCTTTTTCACCATAGCCCTCTATGGGCTTCCAAATATCTCTTTGCCAATTACACAAGAACTGTCCTAGCGAAAGGCTTCTTGAGGGGAAAGCTGTAACTCTGTGAGATGATTTCACAGAACACAAAGAAGTTTCTCAGAAAGCTTCTTTCTCTTTGTTATCGGAGGATATTTCCTTTGGCCCTATAGTCTTCAAAGGGATCCGAAATATCTGTTCTCAGATTACACAGAAATAAGGCTAGCAAAGAGATTCACGAAATACAGATGTAACTCTGTGAGATGAATTCACAGAACACTAAGCAGTTTCTCAGAAAGCTTCTTTCCAGATTTGATCTGAGGATATTTCCTTTTTCACCATAGCCCTCTATGGGCTTCCAAATATCACTTTGCCAATTCCACAAGAACTGTCTTAGCGAAAGGCTTCTTGAGGGGAAAGCTGTAACTCTTTGAGATGATTTCACAGAACAGAAAGAAGTTTCTCAGAAAGCTTCTTTCTCTTTGTTATCGGAGGATATTTCCTTTGGCCCGATAGTCTTCAAAGGGATCCGAAATATCTGTTCTCAGATTCCACAGAAATAAGGCTAGCAAAGAGATCCACGAAATACAGATGTAACTCTGTGAGATGAATTCACAGAACACTAAGCAGTTTCTCAGAAAGCTTCTTTCCAGATTTCATCTGAGGATATTTCCTTTTTCACCATAGCCCTCTATGGGCTTCCAAATATCACTTTGCCAATTCCACAAGAACTGTCTTCGCGAAAGGCTTCTTGAGGGGAAAGCTGTAACTCTGTGAGATGATTTCACAGAACAGAAAGAAGTTTCTCAGAAAGCTTCTTTCTCTTTGTTATCGGAGGATATTTCCTTTGGCCCTATAGTCTTCAAAGGGATCCGAAATATCTGTTCTCAGATTCCACAGAAATAAGGCTAGCAAAGAGATTCACGAAATACAGATGTAACTCTGTGAGATGAATTCACAGAACACTAAGCAGTTTCTCAGAAAGCTTCTTTCCAGGTTTCATCTGAGGATATTTCCTTTTTCACCATAGCCCTCTATGGGCTTCCAAATATCACGTTGCCAATTCCACAAGAACTGTCTTAGCGAAAGGCTTCTTGAGGGGAAAGCTGTAACTCTGTGAGATGATTTCACAGAACACAAAGAAGTTTCTCAGAAAGCTTCTTTCTCTTTGTTATCGCAGGATATTTCCTTTGGCCCTATAGTCTTCAAAGGGATCCGAAATATCTGTTCTCAGATTCCACAGAAATAAGGCTAGCAAAGAGATCCACGAAATACAGATGTAACTCTGTGAGATGAATTCACAGAACACTAAGCAGTTTCTCAGAAAGCTTCTTTCCAGATTTCATCTGAGGATATTTCCTTTTTCAACATAGCCCTCTATGGGCTTCCAAATATCACTTTGCCAATTCCACAAGAACTGTCTTAGCGAAAGGCTTCTTGAGGGGAAAGCTGTAACTCTGTGAGATGATTTCACAGAACACAAAGAAGTTTCTCAGAAAGCTTCTTTCTCTTTGTTATCGGAGGATATTTCCTTTGGCCCTATAGTCTTCAAAGGGATCCGAAATATCTGTTCTCAGATTCCACAGAAATAAGGCTAGCAAAGAGATTCACGAAATACAGATGTAACTCTGTGAGATGAATTCACAGAACACTAAGCAGTTTCTCAGAAAGCTTCTTTCCAGATTTCATCTGAGGATATTTCCTTTTTCACCATAGCCCTCTATGGGCTTCCAAATATCACGTTGCCAATTCCACAAGAACTGTCTTAGCGAAAGGCTTCTTGAGGGGAAAGCTGTAACTCTGTGAGATGATTTCACAGAACACAAAGAAGTTTCTCAGAAAGCTTCTTTCTCTTTGTTATCGCAGGATATTTCCTTTGGCCCTATAGTCTTCAAAGGGATCCGAAATATCTGTTCTCAGATTCCACAGAAATAAGGCTAGCAAAGAGATCCACGAAATACAGATGTAACTCTGTGAGATGAATTCACAGAACACTAAGCAGTTTCTCAGAAAGCTTCTTTCCAGATTTCATCTGAGGATATTTCCTTTTTCACCATAGCCCTCTATGGGCTTCCAAATATCACTTTGCCAATTCCACAAGAACTGTCTTAGCGAAAGGCTTCTTGAGGGGAAAGCTGTAACTCTGTGAGATGATTTCACAGAACAGAAAGAAGTTTCTCAGAAAGCTTCTTTCTCTTTGTTATCGGAGGATATTTCCTTTGGCCCTATAGTCTTCAAAGGGATCCGAAATATCTGTTCTCAGATTCCACAGAAATAAGGCTAGCAAAGAGATCCACGAAATACAGATGTAACTCTGTGAGATGAATTCACAGAACACTAAGCAGTTTCTCAGAAAGCTTCTTTCCAGATTTCATCTGAGGATATTTCCTTTTTCACCATAGCCCTCTATGGGCTTCCAAATATCACTTTGCCAATTCCACAAGAACTGTCTTAGCGAAAGGCTTCTTGAGGGGAAAGCTGTAACTCTGTGAGATGATTTCACAGAACACAAAGAAGTTTCTCAGAAAGCTTCTTTCTCTTTGTTATCGGAGGATATTTCCTTTGGCCCTATAGTCTTCAAAGGGATCCGAAATATCTGTTCTCAGATTCCACAGAAATAAGGCTAGCAAAGAGATCCACGAAATACAGATGTAACGCTGTGAGATGAATTCACAGAACACTAAGCAGTTTCTCAGAAAGCTTCTTTCCAGATTTGATCTGAGGATATTTCCTTTTTCACCATAGCCCTCTAAGGGCTTCCAAATATCACTTTGCCAATTCCACAAGAACTGTCTTAGCGAAAGGCTTCTTGAAGGGAAAGCTGTAACTCTATGAGATGATTTCACAGAACACTAAGCAGTTTCTCAGAAAGCTTCTTTCCAGATTTCATCTGAGGATATTTCCTTTTTCACCATAGCCCTCTATGGGCTTCCAAATATCTCTTTGCCAATTCCACAAGAACTGTCGTAGCGAAAGGCTTCTTGAGGGGAAAGCTGTAACTCTGTGAGATGATTTCACAGAACACAAAGAAGTTTCTCAGAAAGCTTCTTTCTCTTTGTTATCGGAGGATATTTCCTTTGGCCTTATAGTCTTCAAAGGGATCCGAAATATCTGTTCTCAGATTCCACAGAAATAAGGCTAGCAAAGAGATCCACGAAATACAGATGTAACTCTGTGAGATGAATTCACAGAACACTAAGCAGTTTCTCAGAAAGCTTCTTTCCAGATTTCATCTGAGGATATTTCCTTTTTCCCCGTAGCCCTCTATGGGCTTCCAAATATCACTTTGCCAATTCCACAAGACTGTCTTAGCGAAAGGCTTCTTGAGGGGAAAGCTGTAACTCTGTGAGATGATTTCACAGAACACAAAGAAGTTTCTCAGAAAGCTGCTTTCTCTTTGTTATCGCAGGATATTTCCTTTGGCCCTATAGTCTTCAAAGGGATCCGAAATATCTGTTCTCAGATTCCACAGAAATAAGGCTAGCAAAGAGATCCACGAAATACACATGTACCTCTGTGAGATGAATTCACAGAACACTAAGCAGTTTCTCAGAAAGCTTCTTTCCAGAGTTCATCTGAGGATATTTCCTTTTTCACCATAGCCCTCTATGGGCTTCCAAATATCACTTTGCCAATTCCACAAGAACTGTCTTAGCGAAAGGCTTCTTGAGGGGAAAGCTGTAACTCTGTGAGATGATTTCACAGAACACAAAGAAGTTTCTCAGAAAGCTTCTTTCTCTTTGTTATCGGAGGATATTTCCTTTGGCCCTATAGTCTTCATAGGGATCCGAAATATCTTTTCTCAGATTCCACAGAAATAAGGCTAGCAAAGAGATCCACGAAATACACATGTAACTCTGTGAGATGAATTCACAGAACACTAAGCAGTTTCTCAGAAAGCTTTTTTCCAGATTTCATCTGAGGATATTTCCTTTTTCACCATAGCCCTCTATGGGCTTCCAAATATCACTTTGCCAATTCCACAAGAACTGTCTTAGCGAAAGGCTTCTTGAGGGGAAAGCTGTAACTCTGTGAGATGATTTCACAGAACAGAAAGAAGTTTCTCAGAAAGCTTCTTTCTCTTTGTTATCGGAGGATATTTCCTTTGGCCCTATAGTCTTCAAATGGATCCGAAATCTCTGTTCTCAGATTCCACAGAAATAAGGCTAGCAAAGAGATCCACGAAATACAGATGTAACTCTGTGAGATGAATTCACAGAACACTAAGCAGTTTCTCAGAAAGCTTCTTTCCAGATTTCATCTGAGGATATTTCCTTTTTCACCATAGCCCTCTATGGGCTTCCAAATATCACTTTGCCAATTCCACAAGAACTGTCTTAGCGAAAGGGTTCTTGAGGGGAAAGCTGTAACTCTGTGAGATGATTTCACAGAACACAAAGAAGTTTCTCAGAAAGCTTCTTTCTCTTTGTTATCGCAGGATATTTCCTTTGGCCCTATAGTCTTCAAAGGGATCCGAAATATCTGTTCTCAGATTCCACAGAAATAAGGCTAGCAAAGAGATCCACGAAATACAGATGTAACTCTGTGAGTGGAAGTCACACATCACAGAGCAGTTTCTCAGAAAGCTTCTTTCCAGATTTCATCTGAGGATATTTCCTTTTTCACCATAGCCCTCTATGGGCTTCCAAATATCACTTTGCCAATTCCACAAGAACTGTCTTAGCGAAAGGCTTCTTGAGGGGAAAGCTGTAACTCTGTGAGATGATTTCACAGAACACAAAGAAGGTTCTCAGAAAGCTTCTTTCTCTTTGTTATCGGAGGATATTTCCTTTGGCCCTATAGACTTCAAAGGGATCCGAAATATCTGTTCTCAGATTACACAGAAATAAGGCTAGCAAAGAGATTCACGAAATACAGATGTAACTCTGTGAGATGAATTCACGAAACACTAAGCAGTTTCTCAGAAAGCTTCTTTCCAGAGTTCATCTGAGGATATTTCCTTTTTCACCATAGCCCTCTATGGGCTTCCAAATATCACGTTGCCAATTCCACAAGAACTGTCTTAGCGAAAGGCTTCTTGAGGGGAAAGCTGTAACTCTGTGAGATGATTTCACAGAACACAAAGAAGTTTCTCAGAAAGCTTCTTTCTCTTTGTTATCGGAGGATATTTCCTTTGGCCCTATAGTCTTCAAAGGGATCCGAAATATGTGTTCTCAGATTACACAGAAATAAGGCTAGCAAAGAGATTCACGAAATACAGATGTAACTCTGTGAGATGAATTCACAGAACACTAAGCAGTTTCTCAGAAAGCTTCTTTCCAGATTTCATCTGAGGATATTTCCGTTTTCACCATAGCCCTCTATGGGCTTCCAAATATCTCTTTGCCAATTACACAAGAACTGTCCTAGCGAAAGGCTTCTTGAGGGGAAAGCTGTAACTCTGTGAGATGATTTCACAGAACACAAAGAAGTTTCTCAGAAAGCTTCTTTCTCTTTGTTATCGGAGGATATTTCCTTTGGCCCTATAGTCTTCAAAGGGATCCGAAATATCTGTTCTCAGATTCCACAGAAATAAGGCTAGCAAAGAGATCCACGAAATACACATGTACCTCTGTGAGATGAATTCACAGAACACTAAGCAGTTTCTCAGAAAGCTTCTTTCCAGAGTTCATCTGAGGATATTTCCTTTTTCACCATAGCCCTCTATGGGCTTCCAAATATCACTTTGCCAATTCCACAAGAACTGTCTTAGCGAAAGGCTTCTTGAGGGGAAAGCTGTAACTCTGTGAGATGATTTCACAGAACACAAAGAAGTTTCTCAGAAAGCTTCTTTCTCTTTGTTATCGGAGGATATTTCCTTTGGCCCTATAGTCTTCATAGGTATCCGAAATATCTTTTCTCAGATTCCACAGAAATAAGGCTAGCAAAGAGATCCACGAAATACACATGTAACTCTGTGAGATGAATTCACAGAACACTAAGCAGTTTCTCAGAAAGCTTCTTTCCAGATTTCATCTGAGGATATTTCCTTTTTCACCATAGCCCTCTATGGGCTTCCAAATATCACTTTGCCAATTCCACAAGAACTGTCTTAGCGAAAGGCTTCTTGAGGGGAAAGCTGTAACTCTGTGAGATGATTTCACAGAACAGAAAGAAGTTTCTCAGAAAGCTTCTTTCTCTTTGTTATCGGAGGATATTTCCTTTGGCCCTATAGTCTTCAAATGGATCCGAAATCTCTGTTCTCAGATTCCACAGAAATAAGGCTAGCAAAGAGATCCACGAAATACAGATGTAACTCTGTGAGATGAATTCACAGAACACTAAGCAGTTTCTCAGAAAGCTTCTTTCCAGATTTCATCTGAGGATATTTCCTTTTTCACCATAGCCCTCTATGGGCTTCCAAATATAACTTTGCCAATTCCACAAGAACTGTCTTAGCGAAAGGGTTCTTGAGGGGAAAGCTGTAACTCTGTGAGATGATTTCACAGAACAGAAAGAAGTTTCTCAGAAAGCTTCTTTCTCTTTGTTATCGCAGGATATTTCCTTTGGCCCTATAGTCTTCAAAGGGATCCGAAATATCTGTTCTCAGATTCCACAGAAATAAGGCTAGCAAAGAGATCCACGAAATACAGATGTAACTCTGTGAGTGGAAGTCACACATCACAGAGCAGTTTCTCAGAAAGCTTCTTTCCAGATTTCATCTGAGGATATTTCCTTTTTCACCATAGCCCTCTATGGGCTCCCAAATATCACTTTGCCAATTCCACAAGAACTGTCTTAGCGAAAGGCTTCTTGAGGGGAAAGCTGTAACTCTGTGAGATGATTTCACAGAACACAAAGAAGTTTCTCAGAAAGCTTCTTTCTCTTTGTTATCGGAGGATATTTCCTTTGGCCCTATAGACTTCAAAGGGATCCGAAATATCTGTTCTCAGATTACACAGAAATAAGGCTAGCAAAGAGATTCACGAAATACAGATGTAACTCTGTGAGATGAATTCACGAAACACTAAGCAGTTTCTCAGAAAGCTTCTTTCCAGAGTTCATCTGAGGATATTTCCTTTTTCACCATAGCCCTCTATGGGCTTCCAAATATCACGTTGCCAATTCCACAAGAACTGTCTTAGCGAAAGGCTTCTTGAGGGGAAAGCTGTAACTCTGTGAGATGATTTCACAGAACACAAAGAAGTTTCTCAGAAAGCTTCTTTCTCTTTGTTATCGGAGGATATTTCCTTTGGCCCTATAGTCTTCAAAGGGATCCGAAATATGTGTTCTCAGATTACACAGAAATAAGGCTAGCAAAGAGATTCACGAAATACAGATGTAACTCTGTGAGATGAATTCACAGAACACTAAGCAGTTTCTCAGAAAGCTTCTTTCCAGATTTCATCTGAGGATATTTCCGTTTTCACCATAGCCCTCTATGGGCTTCCAAATATCTCTTTGCCAATTACACAAGAACTGTCCTAGCGAAAGGCTTCTTGAGGGGAAAGCTGTAACTCTGTGAGATGATTTCACAGAACACAAAGAAGTTTCTCAGAAAGCTTCTTTCTCTTTGTTATCGGAGGATATTTCCTTTGGCCCTATAGTCTTCAAAGGGATCCGAAATATCTGTTCTCAGATTCCACAGAAATAAGGCTAGCAAAGAGATCCACGAAATACACATGTACCTCTGTGAGATGAATTCACAGAACACTAAGCAGTTTCTCAGAAAGCTTCTTTCCAGAGTTCATCTGAGGATATTTCCTTTTTCACCATAGCCCTCTATGGGCTTCCAAATATCACTTTGCCAATTCCACAAGAACTGTCTTAGCGAAAGGCTTCTTGAGGGGAAAGCTGTAACTCTGTGAGATGATTTCACAGAACAGAAAGAAGTTTCTCAGAAAGCTTCTTTCTCTTTGTTATCGGAGGATATTTCCTTTGGCCCTATAGTCTTCATAGGTATCCGAAATATCTTTTCTCAGATTCCACAGAAATAAGGCTAGCACAGAGATCCACGAAATACAGATGTAACTCTGTGAGATGAATTCACAGAACACTAAGCAGTTTCTCAGAAAGCTTTTTTCCAGATTTCATCTGAGGATATTTCCTTTTTCACCATAGCCCTCTATGGGCTTCCAAATATCACTTTGCCAATTCCACAAGAACTGTCTTAGCGAAAGGCTTCTTGAGGGGAAAGCTGTAACTCTGTGAGATGATTTCACAGAACAGAAAGAAGTTTCTCAGAAAGCTTCTTTCTCTTTGTTATCGGAGGATATTTCCTTTGGCCCTATAGTCTTCAAATGGATCCGAAATCTCTGTTCTCAGATTCCACAGAAATAAGGCTAGCAAAGAGATCCACGAAATACAGATGTAACTCTGTGAGATGAATTCACAGAACACTAAGCAGTTTCTCAGAAAGCTTCTTTCCAGATTTCATCTGAGGATATTTCCTTTTTCACCATAGCCCTCTATGGGCTTCCAAATATCACTTTGCCAATTCCACAAGAACTGTCTTAGCGAAAGGGTTCTTGAGGGGAAAGCTGTAACTCTGTGAGATGATTTCACAGAACAGAAAGAAGTTTCTCAGAAAGCTTCTTTCTCTTTGTTATCGCAGGATATTTCCTTTGGCCCTATAGTCTTCAAAGGGATCCGAAATATCTGTTCTCAGATTCCACAGAAATAAGGCTAGCAAAGAGATCCACGAAATACAGATGTAACTCTGTGAGTGGAAGTCACACATCACAGAGCAGTTTCTCAGAAAGCTTCTTTCCAGATTTCATCTGAGGATATTTCCTTTTTCACCATAGCCCTCTATGGGCTTCCAAATATCACTTTGCCAATTCCACAAGAACTGTCTTAGCGAAAGGCTTCTTGAGGGGAAAGCTGTAACTCTGTGAGATGATTTCACAGAACACAAAGAAGTTTCTCAGAAAGCTTCTTTCTCTTTGTTATCGGAGGATATTTCCTTTGGCCCTATAGTCTTCAAAGGGATCCGAAATATCTGTTCTCAGATTACACAGAAATAAGGCTAGCAAAGAGATTCACGAAATACAGATGTAACTCTGTGAGATGAATTCACAGAACACTAAGCAGTTTCTCAGAAAGCTTCTTTCCAGATTTCATCTGAGGATATTTCCTTTTTCACCATAGCCCTCTATGGGCTTCCAAATATCACGTTGCCAATTCCACAAGAACTGTCTTAGCGAAAGGCTTCTTGAGGGGAAAGCTGTAACTCTGTGAGATGATTTCACAGAACACAAAGAAGTTTCTCAGAAAGCTTCTTTCTCTTTGTTATCGGAGGATATTTCCTTTGGCCCTATAGTCTTCAAAGGGATCCGAAATATCTGTTCTCAGATTACACAGAAATAAGGCTAGCAAAGAGATTCACGAAATACAGATGTAACTCTGTGAGATGAATTCACAGAACACTAAGCAGTTTCTCAGAAAGCTTCTTTCCAGATTTCATCTGAGGATATTTCCTTTTTCACCATAGCCCTCTATGGGCTTCCAAATATCTCTTTGCCACTTACACAAGAACTGTCCTAGCGAAAGACTTCTTGAGGGGAAAGCTGTAACTCTGTGAGATGATTTCACAGAACACAAAGAAGTTTCTCAGAAAGCTTCTTTCTCTTTGTTATCGGAGGATATTTCCTTTGGCCCTATAGTCTTCAAAGGGATCCGAAATATCTGTTCTCAGATTACACAGAAATAAGGCTAGCAAAGAGATTCACGAAATACAGATGTAACTCTGTGAGATGAATTCACAGAACACTAAGCAGTTTCTCAGAAAGCTTCTTTCCAGATTTCATCTGAGGATATTTCCTTTTTCACCATAGCCCTCTATGGGCTTCCAAATATCTCTTTGCCAATTACACAAGAACTGTCGTAGCGAAAGGCTTCTTGAGGGGAAAGCTGTCACTCTGTGAGATGATTTCACAGAACACAAAGAAGTTTCTCAGAAAGCTTCTTTCTCTTTGTTATCGGAGGATATTTCCTTTGGCCCTATAGTCTTCAAAGAGATCCGAAATATCTGTTCTCAGATTACACAGAAATAAGGCTAGCAAAGAGATCCACGAAATACAGATGTAACTCTGTGAGATGAATTCACAGAACACTAAGCAGTTTCTCAGAAAGCTTCTTTCCAGATTTCATCTGAGGATATTTCCTTTTTCACCATAGCCCTCTATGGGCTTCCAAATACCACTTTGCCAATTCCACAAGAACTGTCTTAGCGAAAGGCTTCTTGAAGGGAAAGCTGTAACTCTGTGAGATGATTTCACAGAAGAGAAAGAAGTTTCTCAGAAAGCTTCTTTCTCTTTGTTATCGGAGGATATTTCCTTTGGACCTATAGTCTTCAAAGGGATCCGAAATATCTGTTCTCAGAATCCACAGAAATAAGGCTAGCAAAGAGATTCACGAAATACAGATGTAACTCTGTGAGATGAATTCACAGAACACTAAGCAGTTTCTCAGAAAGCTTCTTTCCAGATTTCATCTGAGGATATTTCCCTTTTCACCGTAGCCCTCTATGGGCTTCCAAATATCACTTTGCCAATTCCACAAGAACTGTCTTAGCGAAAGGCTTCTTGAGGGGAAAGCTGTAACTCTGTGAGATGATTACACAGAACACAAAGAAGTTTCTCAGAAAGCTTCTTTCTCTTTGTTATCGGAGGATATTTCCTTTGGCCCTATAGTCTTCAAAGGGATCCGAAATATCTGTTCTCAGACTCCACAGAAATAAGGATAGCAAAGAGATCCACGAAATACAGATGTAACGCTGTGAGATGAATTCACAGAACACTAAGCAGTTTCTCAGAAAGCTTCTTTCCAGATTTCATCTGAGGATATTTCCTTTTTCACCATAGCCCTCTATGGTCTTCCAAATATCACTTTGCCAATTCCACAAGAACTGTCTTAGCGAAAGGCTTCTTGAGGGGAAAGCTGTAACTCTGTGAGATGATTTCACAGAACACTAAGCAGTTTCTCAGAAAGCTTCTTTCCAGATTTCATCTGAGGATATTTCCTTTTTCACCATAGCCCTCTATGGGCTTCCAAATATCTCTTTGCCAATTCCACAAGAACTGTCTTAGCGAAAGGCTTCTTGAGGGGAAAGCTGTAACTCTGTGAGATGATTTCACAGAACACAAAGAAGTTTCTCAGAAAGCTTCTTTCTCTTTGTTATCGGAGGATATTTCCTTTGGCCCTATAGTCTTCATAGGTATCCGAAATATCTTTTCTCAGATTCCACAGAAATAAGGCTAGCAAAGAGATCCACGAAATACACATGTAACTCTGTGAGATGAATTCACAGAACACTAAGCAGTTTCTCAGAAAGCTTTTTTCCAGATTTCATCTGAGGATATTTCCTTTTTCACCATAGCCCTCTATGGGCTTCCAAATATCACTTTGCCAATTCCACAAGAACTGTCTTAGCGAAAGGCTTCTTGAGGGGAAAGCTGTAACTCTGTGAGATGATTTCACAGAACAGAAAGAAGTTTCTCAGAAAGCTTCTTTCTCTTTGTTATCGGAGGATATTTCCTTTGGCCCTATAGTCTTCAAATGGATCCGAAATCTCTGTTCTCAGATTCCACAGAAATAAGGCTAGCAAAGAGATCCACGAAATACAGATGTAACTCTGTGAGATGAATTCACAGAACACTAAGCAGTTTCTCAGAAAGCTTCTTTCCAGATTTCATCTGAGGATATTTCCTTTTTCACCATAGCCCTCTATGGGCTTCCAAATATAACTTTGCCAATTCCACAAGAACTGTCTTAGCGAAAGGGTTCTTGAGGGGAAAGCTGTAACTCTGTGAGATGATTTCACAGAACAGAAAGAAGTTTCTCAGAAAGCTTCTTTCTCTTTGTTATCGCAGGATATTTCCTTTGGCCCTATAGTCTTCAAAGGGATCCGAAATATCTGTTCTCAGATTCCACAGAAATAAGGCTAGCAAAGAGATCCACGAAATACAGATGTAACTCTGTGAGTGGAAGTCACACATCACAGAGCAGTTTCTCAGAAAGCTTCTTTCCAGATTTCATCTGAGGATATTTCCTTTTTCACCATAGCCCTCTATGGGCTTCCAAATATCACTTTGCCAATTCCACAAGAACTGTCTTAGCGAAAGGCTTCTTGAGGGGAAAGCTGTAACTCTGTGAGATGATTTCACAGAACACAAAGAAGTTTCTCAGAAAGCTTCTTTCTCTTTGTTATCGGAGGATATTTCCTTTGGCCCTATAGACTTCAAAGGGATCCGAAATATCTGTTCTCAGATTACACAGAAATAAGGCTAGCAAAGAGATTCACGAAATACAGATGTAACTCTGTGAGATGAATTCACGAAACACTAAGCAGTTTCTCAGAAAGCTTCTTTCCAGAGTTCATCTGAGGATATTTCCTTTTTCACCATAGCCCTCTATGGGCTTCCAAATATCACGTTGCCAATTCCACAAGAACTGTCTTAGCGAAAGGCTTCTTGAGGGGAAAGCTGTAACTCTGTGAGATGATTTCACAGAACACAAAGAAGTTTCTCAGAAAGCTTCTTTCTCTTTGTTATCGGAGGATATTTCCTTTGGCCCTATAGTCTTCAAAGGGATCCGAAATATGTGTTCTCAGATTACACAGAAATAAGGCTAGCAAAGAGATTCACGAAATACAGATGTAACTCTGTGAGATGAATTCACAGAACACTAAGCAGTTTCTCAGAAAGCTTCTTTCCAGATTTCATCTGAGGATATTTCCGTTTTCACCATAGCCCTCTATGGGCTTCCAAATATCTCTTTGCCAATTACACAAGAACTGTCCTAGCGAAAGGCTTATTGAGGGGAAAGCTGTAACTCTGTGAGATGATTTCACAGAACACAAAGAAGTTTCTCAGAAAGCTTCTTTCTCTTTGTTATCGGAGGATATTTCCTTTGGCCCTATAGTCTTCAAAGGGATCCGAAATATCTGTTCTCAGATTCCACAGAAATAAGGCTAGCAAAGAGATCCACGAAATACACATGTACCTCTGTGAGATGAATTCACAGAACACTAAGCAGTTTCTCAGAAAGCTTCTTTCCAGAGTTCATCTGAGGATATTTCCTTTTTCACCATAGCCCTCTATGGGCTTCCAAATATCACTTTGCCAATTCCACAAGAACTGTCTTAGCGAAAGGCTTCTTGAGGGGAAAGCTGTAACTCTGTGAGATGATTTCACAGAACACAAAGAAGTTTCTCAGAAAGCTTCTTTCTCTTTGTTATCGGAGGATATTTCCTTTGGCCCTATAGTCTTCATAGGTATCCGAAATATCTTTTCTCAGATTCCACAGAAATAAGGCTAGCAAAGAGATCCACGAAATACACATGTAACTCTGTGAGATGAATTCACAGAACACTAAGCAGTTTCTCAGAAAGCTTTTTTCCAGATTTCATCTGAGGATATTTCCTTTTTCACCATAGCCCTCTATGGGCTTCCAAATATCACTTTGCCAATTCCACAAGAACTGTCTTAGCGAAAGGCTTCTTGAGGGGAAAGCTGTAACTCTGTGAGATGATTTCACAGAACAGAAAGAAGTTTCTCAGAAAGCTTCTTTCTCTTTGTTATCGGAGGATATTTCCTTTGGCCCTATAGTCTTCAAATGGATCCGAAATCTCTGTTCTCAGATTCCACAGAAATAAGGCTAGCAAAGAGATCCACGAAATACAGATGTAACTCTGTGAGATGAATTCACAGAACACTAAGCAGTTTCTCAGAAAGCTTCTTTCCAGATTTCATCTGAGGATATTTCCTTTTTCACCATAGCCCTCTATGGGCTTCCAAATATCACTTTGCCAATTCCACAAGAACTGTCTTAGCGAAAGGGTTCTTGAGGGGAAAGCTGTAACTCTGTGAGATGATTTCACAGAACAGAAAGAAGTTTCTCAGAAAGCTTCTTTCTCTTTGTTATCGCAGGATATTTCCTTTGGCCCTATAGTCTTCAAAGGGATCCGAAATATCTGTTCTCAGATTCCACAGAAATAAGGCTAGCAAAGAGATCCACGAAATACAGATGTAACTCTGTGAGTGGAAGTCACACATCATAGAGCAGTTTCTCAGAAAGCTTCTTTCCAGATTTCATCTGAGGATATTTCCTTTTTCACCATAGCCCTCTATGGGCTTCCAAATATCACTTTGCCAATTCCACAAGAACTGTCTTAGCGAAAGGCTTCTTGAGGGGAAAGCTGTAACTCTGTGAGATGATTTCACAGAACACAAAGAAGTTTCTCAGAAAGCTTCTTTCTCTTTGTTATCGGAGGATATTTCCTTTGGCCCTATAGTCTTCAAAGGGATCCGAAATATCTGTTCTCAGATTACACAGAAATAAGGCTAGCAAAGAGATTCACGAAATACAGATGTAACTCTGTGAGATGAATTCACAGAACACTAAGCAGTTTCTCAGAAAGCTTCTTTCCAGATTTCATCTGAGGATATTTCCTTTTTCACCATAGCCCTCTATGGGCTTCCAAATATCACGTTGCCAATTCCACAAGAACTGTCTTAGCGAAAGGCTTCTTGAGGGGAAAGCTGTAACTCTGTGAGATGATTTCACAGAACACAAAGAAGTTTCTCAGAAAGCTTCTTTCTCTTTGTTATCGGAGGATATTTCCTTTGGCCCTATAGTCTTCAAAGGGATCCGAAATATCTGTTCTCAGATTACACAGAAATAAGGCTAGCAAAGAGATTCACGAAATACAGATGTAACTCTGTGAGATGAATTCACAGAACACTAAGCAGTTTCTCAGAAAGCTTCTTTCCAGATTTCATCTGAGGATATTTCCTTTTTCACCATAGCCCTCTATGGGCTTCCAAATATCTCTTTGCCACTTACACAAGAACTGTCCTAGCGAAAGACTTCTTGAGGGGAAAGCTGTAACTCTGTGAGATGATTTCACAGAACACAAAGAAGTTTCTCAGAAAGCTTCTTTCTCTTTGTTATCGGAGGATATTTCCTTTGGCCCTATAGTCTTCAAAGGGATCCGAAATATCTGTTCTCAGATTACACAGAAATAAGGCTAGCAAAGAGATTCACGAAATACAGATGTAACTCTGTGAGATGAATTCACAGAACACTAAGCAGTTTCTCAGAAAGCTTCTTTCCAGATTTCATCTGAGGATATTTCCTTTTTCACCATAGCCCTCTATGGGCTTCCAAATATCTCTTTGCCAATTACACAAGAACTGTCGTAGCGAAAGGCTTCTTGAGGGGAAAGCTGTCACTCTGTGAGATGATTTCACAGAACACAAAGAAGTTTCTCAGAAAGCTTCTTTCTCTTTGTTATCGGAGGATATTTCCTTTGGCCCTATAGTCTTCAAAGAGATCCGAAATATCTGTTCTCAGATTACACAGAAATAAGGCTAGCAAAGAGATCCACGAAATACAGATGTAACTCTGTGAGATGAATTCACAGAACACTAAGCAGTTTCTCAGAAAGCTTCTTTCCAGATTTCATCTGAGGATATTTCCTTTTTCACCATAGCCCTCTATGGGCTTCCAAATACCACTTTGCCAATTCCACAAGAACTGTCTTAGCGAAAGGCTTCTTGAAGGGAAAGCTGTAACTCTGTGAGATGATTTCACAGAAGAGAAAGAAGTTTCTCAGAAAGCTTCTTTCTCTTTGTTATCGGAGGATATTTCCTTTGGACCTATAGTCTTCAAAGGGATCCGAAATATCTGTTCTCAGAATCCACAGAAATAAGGCTAGCAAAGAGATTCACGAAATACAGATGTAACTCTGTGAGATGAATTCACAGAACACTAAGCAGTTTCTCAGAAAGCTTCTTTCCAGATTTCATCTGAGGATATTTCCCTTTTCACCGTAGCCCTCTATGGGCTTCCAAATATCACTTTGCCAATTCCACAAGAACTGTCTTAGCGAAAGGCTTCTTGAGGGGAAAGCTGTAACTCTGTGAGATGATTACACAGAACACAAAGAAGTTTCTCAGAAAGCTTCTTTCTCTTTGTTATCGGAGGATATTTCCTTTGGCCCTATAGTCTTCAAAGGGATCCGAAATATCTGTTCTCAGACTCCACAGAAATAAGGATAGCAAAGAGATCCACGAAATACAGATGTAACGCTGTGAGATGAATTCACAGAACACTAAGCAGTTTCTCAGAAAGCTTCTTTCCAGATTTCATCTGAGGATATTTCCTTTTTCACCATAGCCCTCTATGGTCTTCCAAATATCACTTTGCCAATTCCACAAGAACTGTCTTAGCGAAAGGCTTCTTGAGGGGAAAGCTGTAACTCTGTGAGATGATTTCACAGAACACTAAGCAGTTTCTCAGAAAGCTTCTTTCCAGATTTCATCTGAGGATATTTCCTTTTTCACCATAGCCCTCTATGGGCTTCCAAATATCTCTTTGCCAATTCCACAAGAACTGTCTTAGCGAAAGGCTTCTTGAGGGGAAAGCTGTAACTCTGTGAGATGATTTCACAGAACACAAAGAAGTTTCTCAGAAAGCTTCTTTCTCTTTGTTATCGGAGGATATTTCCTTTGGCCCTATAGTCTTCATAGGGATGCGAAATATCTTTTCTCAGATTCCACAGAAATAAGGCTAGCAAAGAGATCCACGAAATACACATGTAACTCTGTGAGATGAATTCACAGAACACTAAGCAGTTTCTCAGAAAGCTTCTTTCCAGATTTCATCTGAGGATATTTCCTTTTTCACCATAGCCCTCTATGGGCTTCCAAATATCACTTTGCCAATTCCACAAGAACTGTCTTAGCGAAAGGCTTCTTGAGGGGAAAGCTGTAACTCTGTGAGATGATTTCACAGAACACAAAGAAGTTTCTCAGTAAGCTTCTTTCTCTGTTATCGGAGGATATATCCTTTGGCCCTATAGTCTTCAAAGGGATCCGAAATATCTGTTCTCAAATTCCACAGAAATAAGGCTAGCAAGGAGATCCACGAAATACAGATGTAACTCTGTGAGATGAATTCACAGAACACTAAGCAGTTTCTCAGAAAGCTTCTTTCCAGATTTCATCTGAGGATATTTCCTTTTTCACCATAGCCCTCTATGGGCTTCCAAATATCACTTTGCCAATTCCACAAGAACTGTCTTAGCGAAAGGCTTCTTGAGGGGAAAGCTGTAACTCTGTGAGATGATTTCACAGAACACAAAGAAGTTTCTCAGAAAGCTTCTTTCTCTTTGTTATCGCAGGATATTTCCTTTGGCCCTATAGTCTCCAAAGTGATCCGAAATATCTGTTCTCAGATTCCACAGAAATAAGGCTAGCAAAGAGATCCACGAAATGCAGATGTAACTCTGTGAGATGAATTCACAGAACACTAAGCAGTTTCTCAGAAATCTTCTTTGCAGATTTCATCTGAGGATATTTCCTTTTTCACCATAGCCCTCTATGGGCTTCCAAATATCACTTTGCCAATTCCACAAGAACTGTCTTAGCGAAAGGCTTCTTGAGGGGAAAGCTGTATCTCTGTGAGATGATTTCACAGAACACAAAGAAGCTTCTCAGAAAGCTTCTTTCTCTTTGTTATCGCAGGATATTTCCTTTGGCCCTATAGTCTTCAAAGGGATCCGAAATATCTGTTCTCAGATTCCACAGAAATAAGGCTAGCAAAGAGATCCACGAAATACAGATGTAACTCTGTGAGTGGAAGTCACACATCACAGAGCAGTTTCTCAGAAAGCTTCTTTCCAGAGTTCATCTGAGGATATTTCCTTTTTCACCATAGCCCTCTATGGGCTTCCAAATATCACTTTGCCAATTCCACAAGAACTGTCTTAGCGAAAGGCTTCTTGAGGGGAAAGCTGTAACTCTGTGAGATGATTTCACAGAACACAAAGAAGTTTCTCAGAAAGCTTCTTTCTCTTTGTTATCGGAGGATATTTCCTTTGGCCCTATAGTCTTCATAGGGATCCGAAATATCCTTTCTCAGATTCCAGAGATATAAGGCTAGCAAAGAGATCCACGAAATACACATGTAACTCTGTGAGATGAATTCACAGAACACTAAGCAGTTTCTCAGAAAGCTTCTTTCCAGATTTCATCTGAGGATATTTCCTTTTGCACCATAGCCCTCTATGGGCTTCCAAATATCACTTTGCCAATTCCACAAGAACAGTCTTAGTGAAAGGCTGCTTGAGGGGAAAGCTGTAACTCTGTGAGATGATTTCACAGAACACAAATAAGTTTCTCAGAAAGCTTCTTTCTCTTTGTTATCGGAGGATATTTCCTTTGGCCCTATAATCTTCAAAGGGATCCGAAATCTCTGTTCTCAGATTCCACAGAAATAAGGCTAGCAAAGAGATCCACGAAATACAGATGTAACTCTGTGAGATGAATTCACAGAACACTAAGCAGTTTCTCAGAAAGCTTCTTTCCAGATTTCATCTGAGGATATTTCCTTTTTCACCATAGCCCTCTATGGGCTTCCAAATATCACGTTGCCAATTCCACAAGAACTGTCTTAGCGAAAGGCTTCTTGAGGGGAAATCTGTAACTCTGTGAGATGATTTCACAGAACAGAAAGAAGTTTCTCAGAAAGTTTCTTTCTCTTTGTTATCGGAGGATATTTCCTTTGGCACTATAGTCTTCAAAGGGATCCGAAATATCTGTTCTCAGATTACACAGAAATAAGGCTAGCAAAGAGATTCACGAAATACAGATGTATCTCTGTGAGATGAATTCACAGAACACTAAGCAGTTTCTCAGAAAGCTTCTTTCCAGATTTCATCTGAGGATATTTCCTTTTTCACCATAGCCCTCTATGGGCTTCCAAATATCTCTTTGCCAATTACACAAGAACTGTCCTAGCGAAAGGCTTCTTGAGCGGAAAGCTGTAACTCTGTGAGATGATTTCACAGAACACAAAGAAGTTTCTCAGAAAGCTTCTTTCTCTTTGTTATCGGAGGATATTTCCTTTGGCCCTATAGACTTCAAAGGGATCCGAAATACCTGTTCTCAGATTACACAGAAATAAGGCTAGCAAAGAGATCCACGAAATACAGATGTAACTCTGTGAGATGAATTCACAGAACACTAAGCAGTTTCTCAGAAAGCTTCTTTCCAGATTTCATCTGTGGATAGTTCCTTTTTCACCATAGCCCTCTATGGGCTTCCAAATATCTCTTTGCCAATTACACAAGAACTGTCCTACCGAAAGGCTTCTTGAGGGGAAAGCTGTAACTCTGTGAGATGATTTCACAGAACACAAAGAAGTTTCTCAGAAAGCTTCTTTCTCTTTGTTATCGGAGGATATTTCCTTTGGCCCTATAGTCTTCAAAGGGATCCGAAATATCTGTTCTCAGATTCCACAGAAATAAGGCTAGCAAAGAGATTCACGAAATACAGATGTAACTCTGTGAGATGAATTCACAGAACACTAAGCAGTTTCTCAGAAAGCTTCTTTCCAGATTTCATCTGAGGATATTTCCTTTTTCACCATAGCCCTCTATGGGCTTCCAAATATCACTTTGCCAATTCCACAAGAACTGTCTTAGCGAAAGGCTTCTTGAGGGGAAAGCTGTAACTCTGTGAGATGATTTCACAGAACAGAAAGAAGTTTCTCAGAAAGCTTCTTTCTCTTTGTTATCGGAGGATATTTCCTTTGGCCCTATAGTCTTCAAAGGGATCCGAAATATCTGTTCTCAGATTACACAGAAATAAGGCTAGCAAAGAGATCCACGAAATACAGATTTAACTCTGTGAGATGAATTCACAGAACACTAAGCAGTTTCTCAGAAAGCTTCTTTCCAGATTTCATCTGAGGATATTTCCCTTTTCACCATAGCCCTCTATGGGCTTCCAAATATCACTTTGCCAATTCCACAAGAACTGTCTTAGCGAAAGGCTTCTTGAGGGGAAAGCTGTAACTCTGTGAGATGATTACACAGAACACAAAGAAGTTTCTCAGAAAGCTTCTTTCTCTTTGTTATCGGAGGATATTTCCTTTGGCCCTATAGTCTTCAAAGGGATCCGAAATATCTGTTCTCAGACTCCACAGAAATAAGGATAGCAAAGAGATCCACGAAATACAGATGTAACGCTGTGAGATGAATTCACAGAACACTAAGCAGTTTCTCAGAAAGCTTCTTTCCAGATTTCATCTGAGGATATTTCCTTTTTCACCATAGCCCTCTATGGGCTTCCAAATATCTCTTTGCCAATTCCACAAGAACTGTCTTAGCGAAAGGCTTCTTGAGGGGAAAGCTGTAAATCTGTGAGATGATTTCACAGAACACAAAGAAGTTTCTCAGAAAGCTTCTTTCTCTTTGTTATCGGACGATATTTCCTTTGGCCCTATAGTCTTCATAGGGATGCGAAATATCTTTTCTCAGATTCCACAGAAATAAGGCTAGCAAAGAGATCCACGAAATACACATGTAACTCTGTGAGATGAATTCACAGAACACTAAGCAGTTTCTCAGAAAGCTTCTTTCCAGATTTCATCTGAGGATATTTCCTTTTTCACCATAGCCCTCTATGGGCTTCGAAATATCACTTTGCCAATTCCACAAGTACTGTCTTAGCGAAAGGCTTCTTGAGGGGAAAGCTGTAACTCTGTGAGATGATTTCACAGAACACAAAGAAGTTTCTCAGTAAGCTTCTTTCTCTGTTATCGGAGGATATTTCCTTTGGCCCTATAGTCTTCAAAGGGATACGAAATATCTGTTCTCAAATTCCACAGAAATAAGGCTAGAAAAGAGATCCACGAAATACAGATGTAACTCTGTGAGATGAATTCACAGAACACTAAGCAGTTTCTCAGAAAGCTTCTTTCCAGATTTCATCTGAGGATATTTCCTTTTTCATCATAGCCCTCTATGGGCTTCCAAATATGACTTTGCCAATTCCACAAGAACTCTCTTAGCGAAAGGCTTCTTGAGGGGAAAGCTGTAACTCTGTGAGATGATTTCACAGAACACAAAGAAGTTTCTCAGAAAGCTTCTTTCTCTTTGTTATCGCAGGATATTTCCTTTGGCCCTATAGTCTCCAAAGTGATCCGAAATATCTGTTCTCAGATTCCACAGAAATAAGGCTAGCAAAGAGATCCACGAAATACAGATGTAACTCTGTGAGATGAATTCACAGAACACTAAGCAGTTTCTCAGAAATCTTCTTTGCAGATTTCATCTGAGGATATTTCCTTTTTCACCATAGCCCTCTATGGGCTTCCAAATATCACTTTGCCAATTCCACAAGAACTGTCTTAGCGAAAGGCTTCTTGAGGGGAAAGCTGTAACTCTGTGAGATGATTTCACAGAACACAAAGAAGCTTCTCAGAAAGCTTCTTTCTCTTTGTTATCGCAGGATATTTCCTTTGGCCCTATAGTCTTCAAAGGGATCCGAAATATCTGTTCTCAGATTCCACAGAAATAAGGCTAGCAAAGAGATCCACGAAATACAGATGTAACTCTGTGAGATGAATTCACAGAACACTAAGCAGTTTCTCAGAAAGCTTCTTTCCAGAGTTCATCTGAGGATATTTCCTTTTTCACCATAGCCCTCTATGGGCTTCCAAATATCACTTTGCCAATTCCACAAGAACTGTCTTAGCGAAAGGCTTCTTGAGGGGAAAGTTGTAACTCTGTGAGATGATTTCAGAGAACACAAAGAAGTTTCTCAGAAAGCTTCTTTCTCTTTGTTATCGGAGGATATATCCTTTGGCCCTATAGTCTTCATAGGGATCCGAAATATCCTTTCTCAGATTCCAGAGATATAAGGCTAGCAAAGAGATCCACGAAATACACATGTAACTCTGTGAGATGAATTCACAGAACACTAAGCAGTTTCTCAGAAAGCTTCTTTCCAGATTTCATCTGAGGATATTTCCTTTTTCACCATAGCCCTCTATGGGCTTCCAAATATCACTTTGCCAATTCCACAAGAACTGTCTTAGTGAAAGGCTTCTTGAGGGGAAAGCTGTAACTCTGTGAGATGATTTCACAGAACACAAAGAAGTTTCTCAGAAAGCTTCTTTCTCTTTGTTATCGGAGGATATTTCCTTTGGCCCTATAATCTTCAAGTGGATCCGAAATCTCTGTTCTCAGATTCCACAGAAATAAGGCTAGCAAAGAGATCCACGAAATACAGATGTAACTCTGTGAGATGAATTCACAGAACACTAAGCAGTTTCTCAGAAAGCTTCTTTCCAGATTTCATCTGAGGATATTTACTTTTTCACCATAGCCCTCTATGGGCTTCCAAATATCACTTTGCCAATTCCACAAGAACTGTCTTAGCGAAAGGGTTCTTGAGGGGAAAGCTGTAACTCTGTGAGATGATTTCACAGAACAGAAAGAAGTTTCTCAGAAAGCTTCTTTCTCTTTGTTATCGGAGGATATTTCCTTTGGCCCTATAGTCTTCTTAGGGATCCGAAATATCTTTTCTCAGATTCCACAGAAATAAGGCTAGCAAAGAGATCCAAGAAATACAGATGTAACTCTGTGAGATGAATTCACAGAACACTAAGCAGTTTCTCAGAAAGCTTCTTTCCAGATTTCATCTGAGGATATTTCCTTTTTCACCATAGCCCTCTATGGGCTTCCAAATATCACTTTGCCAATTCCACAAGAACTGTCTTAGCGAAAGATTTCTTGAGGGGAAAGCTGTAACTCTGTGAGATGATTTCACAGAACACAAAGAAGTTTCTCAGAAAGCTTCTTTCTCTTTGTTATCGCAGGATATTTCCTTTGGCCCTATAGTCTTCAAATGGATCCGAAATATCTGTTCTCAGATTCCACAGAAATAAGGCTAGCAAAGAGATCCACGAAATACAGATGTAACTCTGTGAGATGAATTCACAGAACACTAAGCAGTTTCTCAGAAAGCTTCTTTCCCGATTTCATCTGAGGATATTTCCTTTTTCACCATAGCCCTCTATGGGCTTCCAAATATCACTTTGCCAATTCCACAAGAACTGTCTTAGCGAAAGACTTCTTGAGGGGAAAGCTGTAACTCTGTGAGATGATTTCACAGAACACAAAGAAGTTTCTCAGAAAGCTTCTTTCTCTTTGTTATCGGAGGATATTTCCTTTGGCCCTATAGTCTTCATAGGGATCCGAAATATCTTTTCTCAGATTCCACAGAAATAAGGCTAGCAAAGAGATACACGAAATACACATGTAACTCTGTGAGATGAATTCACAGAACACTAAGCAGTTTCTCAGAAAGCTTCTTTCCAGATTTCATCTGAGGATATTTCCTTTTTCACCATAGCCCTCTATGGGCTTCCAAATATCTATTTGCCAATTACACAAGAACTGTATTAGTTAAAGGCTTCTTGAGGGAAAAGCCGTAACTCTATGAGATGATTTCACAGAACACAAAGAAGTTTCTCAGAAAGCTTCTTTCTCTTTGTTATCGGAGGATATTTCCTTTGGCCCTATAGACTTCAAAGGTATCCGAAATCTCTGTTCTCAGATTCCACAGAAATAATGCTAGCAAAGAGATCCACGAAATACACATGTAACTCTGTGAGATGAATTCACAGAACACTAAGCAGTTTCTCAGAAAGCTTCTTTCCAGATTTCATCTGAGGATATTTCCTTTTTCACCATAGCCCTCTATGGGCTTCCAAATATCTCTTTGCCAATTACACAAGAACTGTCATAGTTAAA
This sequence comes from Macaca nemestrina, assembly GCF_043159975.1. NCBI lineage: Eukaryota > Metazoa > Chordata > Mammalia > Primates > Cercopithecidae > Macaca > Macaca nemestrina. The sequence continues at coordinate 93,636,770 of NC_092125.1, forward strand.
GGCTTCTTGAGGGGAAAGCTGTAACTCTGTGAGATGATTTCACAGAACACAAAGAAGTTTCTCAGAAAGCTTCTTTCTCTTTGTTATCGGAGGATATTTCCTTTGGCCCTATAGTCTTCATAGGGATCCGAAATATCTTTTCTCAGATTCCACAGAAATAAGGCTAGCAAAGAGATACACGAAATACACATGTAACTCTGTGAGATGAATTCACAGAACACTAAGCAGTTTCTCAGAAAGCTTCTTTCTAGATTTCATCTGAGGATATTTCCTTTTTCACCATAGCCCTCTATGGGCTTCCAAATATCTCTTTGCCAATTACACAAGAACTGTCTTAGTTAAAGGCTTCTTGAGGGGAAAGGTGTAACTCTGTGAGATGATTTCACAGAACACAAAGAAGTTTCTCAGAAAGCTTCTTTCTCTTTGTTATCGGAGGATATTTTCTTTGGCCCTATAGTCTTCAACGGGATCCGAAATATCTGTTCTCAGATTCCACAGAAATAAGGCTAGCAAAGAGATCCACGAAATACAGATGTAAATCTGTGAGATGAATTCACAGAACACTAAGCAGTTTCTCAGAAAGCTTCTTTCCAGATTTCATCTGAGGATATTTCCTTTTTCACCATAGCCCTCTATGGGCTTCCAAATATCACTTTGCCAATTCCACAAGAACTGTCTTAGCGAAAGGCTTCTTGAGGGGAAAGCTGTAACTCTGTGAGATGATTTCACAGAACAGAAAGAAGTTTCTCAGAAAGCTTCTTTCTCTTTGTTATCGGAGGATATTTCCTTTGGCCCTATAGTCTTCAAAGGGATCCGAAATATCTGTTCTCAGATTACACAGAAATAAGGCTAGCAAAGAGATCCACGAAATACAGATGTATCTCTGTGAGATGAATTCACAGAACACTAAGCAGTTTCTCAGAAAGCTTCTTTCCAGACTTCATCTGAGGATATTTCCTTTTTCACCATAGCCCTCTATGGGCTTCCAAATATCACTTTGCCAATTCCACAAGAACTGTCTTACCGAAAGGCTTCTTGAGGGGAAAGCTGTAACTCTGTGAGATGATTTCACAGAACACAAAGAAGTTTCTCAGAAAGCTTCTTTCTCTTTGTTATCGCAGGATATTTCCTTTGGCCCTATAGTCTTCATAGGGATCCGAAATATCTTTTCTCAGATTCCACAGAAAAAAGGCTAGCAAAGAGATCCACGAAATACAGATGTAACTCTGTGAGATGAATTTACAGAACACTAAGCAGTGTCTCAGAAAGCTTCTTTCCAGATTTCATCTGAGGATATTTCCTTTTTCACCATAGCCCTCTATGGGCTTCCAAATATCACTTTGCCAATTCCACAAGAACTGTCTTAGCGAAAGGCTTCTTGAGGGGAAAGCTGTAACTCTGTGAGATGATTTCACAGAACACAAAGAAGTTTCTCAGAAAGCTTCTTTCTCTGTGTTATCGCAGGATATTTCCTTTGGCCCTATAGTCTTCAAATGGATCCGAAATATCTGTTCTCAGATTCCACAGAAATAAGGCTAGCAAAGAGATCCACGAAATACAGATGTAACTCTGTGAGATGAATTCACAGAACACTAAGCAGTTTCTCAGAAAGCTTCTTTCCAGATTTCATCTGAGGATATTTCCTTTTTCACCATAGCCCTCTATGGGCTTCCAAATATCACTTTGCCAATTCCACAAGAACTGTCTTCGCGAAAGGCTTCTTGAGGGGAAAGCTGTAACTCTGTGAGATGATTTCACAGAACACAAAGAAGTTTCTCACAAAGCTTCTTTCTCTTTGTTATCGCAGGATATTTCCTTTGGCCCTATAGTCTTCAAAGGGATCCGAAATATCTGTTCTCAGATTACACAGAAATAAGGCTAGCAAAGAGATTCACGAAATACAGATGTAACTCTGTGAGATGAATTCACAGAACACTAAGCAGTTTCTCAGAAAGCTTCTTTCCAGATTTCATCTGAGGATATTTCCTTTTTCACCATAGCCCTCTATGGGCTTCCAAGTATCTCTTTGCCAATTCCACAAGAACTGTCCTAGCGAAAGGCTTCTTGAGGGGAAACTGTAACTCTGTGAGATGATTTCACAGAACACAAAGAAGTTTCTCAGAAAGCTTCTTTCTCTTTGTTATCGGAGGATATTTCCTTTGGCCCTATAGTCTTCATAGGGATCCGAAATATCTGTTCTCAGATTCCACAGAAATAAGGCTAGCAAAGAGATCCACGAAATACACATGTAACTCTGTGAGATGAATTCACAGAACACTAAGCAGTTTCTCAGAAAGCTTCTTTCCAGATTTCATCTGAGGATATTTCCTTTTTCACCATAGCCCTCTATGGGCTTCCAAATATCACTTTGCCAATTCCACAAGAACTCTCTTAGCGAAAGGCTTCTTGAGGGGAAAGCTGTAACTCTGTGAGATGATTTCACAGAACACAAAGAAGTTTCTCAGTAAGCTTCTTTCTCTGTTTTCGGAGGATATATCCTTTGGCCCTATAGTCTTCAAAGGGATCCGAAATATCTGTTCTCAAATTCCACAGAAATAAGGCTAGCAAAGAGATCCACGAAATACAGATGTAACTCTGTGAGATGAATTCACAGAACACTAAGCAGTTTCTCAGAAAGCTTCTTTCCAGATTTCATCTGAGGATATTTCCTTTTTCACCATAGCCCTCTATGGGCTTCCAAATATCACTTTGCCAATTCCACAAGAACTGTCTTAGCGAAAGGCTTCTTGAGGGGAAAGCTGTAACTCTGTGAGATGATTTCACAGAACACAAAGAAGTTTCTCAGAAAGCTTCTTTCTCTTTGTTATCGCAGGATAGTTCCTTTGGCCCTATAGTCTCCAAAGTGATCCGAAATATCTGTTCTCAGATTCCACAGAAATAAGGCTAGCAAAGAGATCCACGAAATACAGATGTAACTCTGTGAGATGAATTCACAGAACACTAAGCAGTTTCTCAGAAATCTTCTTTGCAGATTTCATCTGAGGATATTTCCTTTTTCACCATAGCCCTCTATGGGCTTCCAAATATCTCTTTGCCAATTACACAAGAACTGTCATAGTTAAAGGCTTCTTGAGGGGAAAGCTGTAACTCTGTGAGATGATTTCACAGAACACAAAGAAGTTTCTCAGAAAGCTTCTTTCTCTTTGTTATCGGAGGATATTTCCTTTGGCCCTATAGTCTTCATAGGGATCCGAAATATCTTTTCTCAGATTCCACAGAAATAAGGCTAGCAAAGAGATACACGAAATACACATGTAACTCTGTGAGATGAATTCACAGAACACTAAGCAGTTTCTCAGAAAGCTTCTTTCCAGATTTCATCTGAGGATATTTCCTTTTTCACCATAGCCCTCTATGGGCTTCCAAATATCTATTTGCCAATTACACAAGAACTGTATTAGTTAAAGGCTTCTTGAGGGAAAAGCCGTAACTCTATGAGATGATTTCACAGAACACAAAGAAGTTTCTCAGAAAGCTTCTTTCTCTTTGTTATCGGAGGATATTTCCTTTGGCCCTATAGACTTCAAAGGTATCCGAAATCTCTGTTCTCAGATTCCACAGAAATAATGCTAGCAAAGAGATCCACGAAATACACATGTAACTCTGTGAGATGAATTCACAGAACACTAAGCAGTTTCTCAGAAAGCTTCTTTCCAGATTTCATCTGAGGATATTTCCTTTTTCACCATAGCCCTCTATGGGCTTCCAAATATCTCTTTGCCAATTACACAAGAACTGTCATAGTTAAAGGCTTCTTGAGGGGAAAGCTGTAACTCTGTGAGATGATTTCACAGAACACAAAGAAGTTTCTCAGAAAGCTTCTTTCTCTTTGTTATCGGAGGATATTTCCTTTGGCCCTATAGTCTTCATAGGGATCCGAAATATCTTTTCTCAGATTCCACAGAAATAAGGCTAGCAAAGAGATACACGAAATACACATGTAACTCTGTGAGATGAATTCACAGAACACTAAGCAGTTTCTCAGAAAGCTTCTTTCTAGATTTCATCTGAGGATATTTCCTTTTTCACCATAGCCCTCTATGGGCTTCCAAATATCTCTTTGCCAATTACACAAGAACTGTCTTAGTTAAAGGCTTCTTGAGGGGAAAGGTGTAACTCTGTGAGATGATTTCACAGAACACAAAGAAGTTTCTCAGAAAGCTTCTTTCTCTTTGTTATCGGAGGATATTTTCTTTGGCCCTATAGTCTTCAACGGGATCCGAAATATCTGTTCTCAGATTCCACAGAAATAAGGCTAGCAAAGAGATCCACGAAATACAGATGTAAATCTGTGAGATGAATTCACAGAACACTAAGCAGTTTCTCAGAAAGCTTCTTTCCAGATTTCATCTGAGGATATTTCCTTTTTCACCATAGCCCTCTATGGGCTTCCAAATATCACTTTGCCAATTCCACAAGAACTGTCTTAGCGAAAGGCTTCTTGAGGGGAAAGCTGTAACTCTGTGAGATGATTTCACAGAACAGAAAGAAGTTTCTCAGAAAGCTTCTTTCTCTTTGTTATCGGAGGATATTTCCTTTGGCCCTATAGTCTTCAAAGGGATCCGAAATATCTGTTCTCAGATTACACAGAAATAAGGCTAGCAAAGAGATCCACGAAATACAGATGTATCTCTGTGAGATGAATTCACAGAACACTAAGCAGTTTCTCAGAAAGCTTCTTTCCAGACTTCATCTGAGGATATTTCCTTTTTCACCATAGCCCTCTATGGGCTTCCAAATATCACTTTGCCAATTCCACAAGAACTGTCTTAGCGAAAGGCTTCTTGAGGGGAAAGCTGTAACTCTGTGAGATGATTTCACAGAACACAAAGAAGTTTCTCAGAAAGCTTCTTTCTCTTTGTTATCGCAGGATATTTCCTTTGGCCCTATAGTCTTCATAGGGATCCGAAATATCTTTTCTCAGATTCCACAGAAAAAAGGCTAGCAAAGAGATCCACGAAATACAGATGTAACTCTGTGAGATGAATTTACAGAACACTAAGCAGTGTCTCAGAAAGCTTCTTTCCAGATTTCATCTGAGGATATTTCCTTTTTCACCATAGCCCTCTATGGGCTTCCAAATATCACTTTGCCAATTCCACAAGAACTGTCTTAGCGAAAGGCTTCTTGAGGGGAAAGCTGTAACTCTGTGAGATGATTTCACAGAACACAAAGAAGTTTCTCAGAAAGCTTCTTTCTCTGTGTTATCGCAGGATATTTCCTTTGGCCCTATAGTCTTCAAATGGATCCGAAATATCTGTTCTCAGATTCCACAGAAATAAGGCTAGCAAAGAGATCCACGAAATACAGATGTAACTCTGTGAGATGAATTCACAGAACACTAAGCAGTTTCTCAGAAAGCTTCTTTCCAGATTTCATCTGAGGATATTTCCTTTTTCACCATAGCCCTCTATGGGCTTCCAAATATCACTTTGCCAATTCCACAAGAACTGTCTTCGCGAAAGGCTTCTTGAGGGGAAAGCTGTAACTCTGTGAGATGATTTCACAGAACACAAAGAAGTTTCTCACAAAGCTTCTTTCTCTTTGTTATCGCAGGATATTTCCTTTGGCCCTATAGTCTTCAAAGGGATCCGAAATATCTGTTCTCAGATTACACAGAAATAAGGCTAGCAAAGAGATTCACGAAATACAGATGTAACTCTGTGAGATGAATTCACAGAACACTAAGCAGTTTCTCAGAAAGCTTCTTTCCAGATTTCATCTGAGGATATTTCCTTTTTCACCATAGCCCTCTATGGGCTTCCAAGTATCTCTTTGCCAATTCCACAAGAACTGTCCTAGCGAAAGGCTTCTTGAGGGGAAACTGTAACTCTGTGAGATGATTTCACAGAACACAAAGAAGTTTCTCAGAAAGCTTCTTTCTCTTTGTTATCGGAGGATATTTCCTTTGGCCCTATAGTCTTCATAGGGATCCGAAATATCTGTTCTCAGATTCCACAGAAATAAGGCTAGCAAAGAGATCCACGAAATACACATGTAACTCTGTGAGATGAATTCACAGAACACTAAGCAGTTTCTCAGAAAGCTTCTTTCCAGATTTCATCTGAGGATATTTCCTTTTTCACCATAGCCCTCTATGGGCTTCCAAATATCACTTTGCCAATTCCACAAGAACTCTCTTAGCGAAAGGCTTCTTGAGGGGAAAGCTGTAACTCTGTGAGATGATTTCACAGAACACAAAGAAGTTTCTCAGTAAGCTTCTTTCTCTGTTTTCGGAGGATATATCCTTTGGCCCTATAGTCTTCAAAGGGATCCGAAATATCTGTTCTCAAATTCCACAGAAATAAGGCTAGCAAAGAGATCCACGAAATACAGATGTAACTCTGTGAGATGAATTCACAGAACACTAAGCAGTTTCTCAGAAAGCTTCTTTCCAGATTTCATCTGAGGATATTTCCTTTTTCACCATAGCCCTCTATGGGCTTCCAAATATCACTTTGCCAATTCCACAAGAACTGTCTTAGCGAAAGGCTTCTTGAGGGGAAAGCTGTAACTCTGTGAGATGATTTCACAGAACACAAAGAAGTTTCTCAGAAAGCTTCTTTCTCTTTGTTATCGCAGGATAGTTCCTTTGGCCCTATAGTCTCCAAAGTGATCCGAAATATCTGTTCTCAGATTCCACAGAAATAAGGCTAGCAAAGAGATCCACGAAATACAGATGTAACTCTGTGAGATGAATTCACAGAACACTAAGCAGTTTCTCAGAAATCTTCTTTGCAGATTTCATCTGAGGATATTTCCTTTTTCACCATAGCCCTCTATGGGCTTCCAAATATCACTTTGCCAATTCCACAAGAACTGTCTTAGCGAAAGGCTTCTTGAGGGGAAAGCTGTAACTCTGTGAGATGATTTCACAGAACACAAAGAAGCTTCTCAGAAAGCTTCTTTCTCTTTGTTATCGCAGGATATTTCCTTTGGCCCTATAGTCTTCAAAGGGATCCGAAATATCTGTTCTCAGATTCCACAGAAATAAGGCTAGCAAAGAGATCCACGAAATACAGATGTAACTCTGTGAGTGGAAGTCACACATCACAGAGCAGTTTCTCAGAAAGCTTCTTTCCAGAGTTCATCTGAGGATATTTCCTTTTTCACCATAGCCCTCTATGGGCTTCCAAATATCACTTTGCCAATTCCACAAGAACTGTCTTAGCGAAAGGCTTCTTGAGGGGAAAGTTGTAACTCTGTGAGATGATTTCAGAGAACACAAAGAAGTTTCTCAGAAAGCTTCTTTCTCTTTGTTATCGGAGGATATTTCCTTTGGCCCTATAGTCTTCATAGGGATCCGAAATATCCTTTCTCAGATTCCAGAGATATAAGGCTAGCAAAGAGATCCACGAAATACACATGTAACTCTGTGAGATGAATTCACAGAACACTAAGCAGTTTCTCAGAAAGCTTCTTTCCAGATTTCATCTGAGGATATTTCCTTTTTCACCATAGCCCTCTATGGGCTTCCAAATATCACTTTGCCAATTCCACAAGAACTGTCTTAGTGAAAGGCTTCTTGAGGGGAAAGCTGTAACTCTGTGAGATGATTTCACAGAACACAAAGAAGTTTCTCAGAAAGCTTCTTTCTCTTTGTTATCGGAGGATATTTCCTTTGGCCCTATAATCTTCAAGTGGATCCGAAATCTCTGTTCTCAGATTCCACAGAAATAAGGCTAGCAAAGAGATCCACGAAATACAGATGTAACTCTGTGAGATGAATTCACAGAACACTAAGCAGTTTCTCAGAAAGCTTCTTTCCAGATTTCATCTGAGGATATTTCCTTTTTCACCATAGCCCTCTATGGGCTTCCAAATATCACTTTGCCAATTCCACAAGAACTGTCTTAGCGAAAGGGTTCTTGAGGGGAAAGCTGTAACTCTGTGAGATGATTTCACAGAACACAAAGAAGTTTCTCAGAAAGCTTCTTTCTCTTTGTTATCGGAGGATATTTCCTTTGGCCCTATAGTCTTCATAGGGATCCGAAATATCCTTTCTCAGATTCCAGAGATATAAGGCTCGCAAAGAGATCCACGAAATACACATGTAACTCTGTGAGATGAATTCACAGAACACTAAGCAGTTTCTCAGAAAGCTTCTTTCCAGATTTCATCTGAGGATATTTCCTTTTGCACCATAGCCCTCTATGGGCTTCCAAATATCACTTTGCCAATTCCACAAGAACTGTCTTAGTGAAAGGCTGCTTGAGGGGAAAGCTGTAACTCTGTGAGATGATTTCACAGAACACAAAGAAGTTTCTCAGAAAGCTTCTTTCTCTTTGTTATCGGAGGATATTTCCTTTGGCCCTATAATCTTCAAAGGGATCCGAAATCTCTGTTCTCAGATTCCACAGAAATAAGGCTAGCAAAGAGATCCACGAAATACAGATGTAACTCTGTGAGATGAATTCACAGAACACTAAGCAGTTTCTCAGAAAGCTTCTTTCCAGATTTCATCTGAGGATATTTCCTTTTTCACCATAGCCCTCTATGGGCTTCCAAATATCACGTTGCCAATTCCACAAGAACTGTCTTAGCGAAAGGGTTCTTGAGGGGAAAGCTGTAACTCTGTGAGATGATTTCACAGAACAGAAAGAAGTTTCTCAGAAAGTTTCTTTCTCTTTGTTATCGGAGGATATTTCCTTTGGCCCTATAGTCTTCAAAGGGATCCGAAATATCTGTTCTCAGATTACACAGAAATAAGGCTAGCAAAGAGATTCACGAAATACAGATGTATCTCTGTGAGATGAATTCACAGAACACTAAGCAGTTTCTCAGAAAGCTTCTTTCCAGATTTCATCTGAGGATATTTCCTTTTTCACCATAGCCCTCTATGGGCTTCCAAATATCTCTTTGCCAATTACACAAGAACTGTCCTAGCGAAAGGCTTCTTGAGGGGAAAGCTGTAACTCTGTGAGATGATTTCACAGAACACAAAGAAGTTTCTCAGAAAGCTTCTTTCTCTTTGTTATCGGAGGATATTTCCTTTGGCCCTATAGACTTCAAAGGGATCCGAAATACCTGTTCTCAGATTACACAGAAATAAGGCTAGCAAAGAGATCCACGAAATACAGATGTAACTCTGTGAGATGAATTCACAGAACACTAAGCAGTTTCTCAGAAAGCTTCTTTCCAGATTTCATCTGTGGATATTTCCTTTTTCACCATAGCCCTCTATGGGCTTCCAAATATCTCTTTGCCAATTACACAAGAACTGTCCTACCGAAAGGCTTCTTGAGGGGAAAGCTGTAACTCTGTGAGATGATTTCACAGAACACAAAGAAGTTTCTCAGAAAGCTTCTTTCTCTTTGTTATCGGAGGATATTTCCTTTGGCCCTATAGTCTTCAAAGGGATCCGAAATATCTGTTCTCAGATTCCACAGAAATAAGGCTAGCAAAGAGATTCACGAAATACAGATGTAACTCTGTGAGATGAATTCACAGAACACTAAGCAGTTTCTCAGAAAGCTTCTTTCCAGATTTCATCTGAGGATATTTCCTTTTTCACCATAGCCCTCTATGGGCTTCCAAATATCACTTTGCCAATTCCACAAGAACTGTCTTAGCGAAAGGCTTCTTGAGGGGAAAGCTGTAACTCTGTGAGATGATTTCACAGAACAGAAAGAAGTTTCTCAGAAAGCTTCTTTCTCTTTGTTATCGCAGGATATTTCCTTTGGCCCTATAGTCTTCAAAGGGATCCGAAATATCTGTTCTCAGATTCCACAGAAATAAGGCTAGCAAAGAGATCCACGAAATACAGATGTAACTCTGTGAGTGGAAGTCACACATCACAGAGCAGTTTCTCAGAAAGCTTCTTTCCAGATTTCATCTGAGGATATTTCCTTTTTCACCATAGCCCTCTATGGGCTTCCAAATATCACTTTGCCAATTCCACAAGAACTGTCTTAGCGAAAGGCTTCTTGAGGGGAAAGCTGTAACTCTGTGAGATGATTTCACAGAACACAAAGAAGTTTCTCAGAAAGCTTCTTTCTCTTTGTTATCGGAGGATATTTCCTTTGGCCCTATAGTCTTCAAAGGGATCCGAAATATCTGTTCTCAGATTACACAGAAATAAGGCTAGCAAAGAGATTCACGAAATACAGATGTAACTCTGTGAGATGAATTCACAGAACACTAAGCAGTTTCTCAGAAAGCTTCTTTCCAGATTTCATCTGAGGATATTTCCTTTTTCACCATAGCCCTCTATGGGCTTCCAAATATCACGTTGCCAATTCCACAAGAACTGTCTTAGCGAAAGGCTTCTTGAGGGGAAAGCTGTAACTCTGTGAGATGATTTCACAGAACACAAAGAAGTTTCTCAGAAAGCTTCTTTCTCTTTGTTATCGGAGGATATTTCCTTTGGCCCTATAGTCTTCAAAGGGATCCGAAATATCTGTTCTCAGATTACACAGAAATAAGGCTAGCAAAGAGATTCACGAAATACAGATGTAACTCTGTGAGATGAATTCACAGAACACTAAGCAGTTTCTCAGAAAGCTTCTTTCCAGATTTCATCTGAGGATATTTCCTTTTTCACCATAGCCCTCTATGGGCTTCCAAATATCTCTTTGCCACTTACACAAGAACTGTCCTAGCGAAAGACTTCTTGAGGGGAAAGCTGTAACTCTGTGAGATGATTTCACAGAACACAAAGAAGTTTCTCAGAAAGCTTCTTTCTCTTTGTTATCGGAGGATATTTCCTTTGGCCCTATAGTCTTCAAAGGGATCCGAAATATCTGTTCTCAGATTACACAGAAATAAGGCTAGCAAAGAGATTCACGAAATACAGATGTAACTCTGTGAGATGAATTCACAGAACACTAAGCAGTTTCTCAGAAAGCTTCTTTCCAGATTTCATCTGAGGATATTTCCTTTTTCACCATAGCCCTCTATGGGCTTCCAAATATCTCTTTGCCAATTACACAAGAACTGTCGTAGCGAAAGGCTTCTTGAGGGGAAAGCTGTCACTCTGTGAGATGATTTCACAGAACACAAAGAAGTTTCTCAGAAAGCTTCTTTCTCTTTGTTATCGGAGGATATTTCCTTTGGCCCTATAGTCTTCAAAGAGATCCGAAATATCTGTTCTCAGATTACACAGAAATAAGGCTAGCAAAGAGATCCACGAAATACAGATGTAACTCTGTGAGATGAATTCACAGAACACTAAGCAGTTTCTCAGAAAGCTTCTTTCCAGATTTCATCTGAGGATATTTCCTTTTTCACCATAGCCCTCTATGGGCTTCCAAATACCACTTTGCCAATTCCACAAGAACTGTCTTAGCGAAAGGCTTCTTGAAGGGAAAGCTGTAACTCTGTGAGATGATTTCACAGAAGAGAAAGAAGTTTCTCAGAAAGCTTCTTTCTCTTTGTTATCGGAGGATATTTCCTTTGGACCTATAGTCTTCAAAGGGATCCGAAATATCTGTTCTCAGAATCCACAGAAATAAGGCTAGCAAAGAGATTCACGAAATACAGATGTAACTCTGTGAGATGAATTCACAGAACACTAAGCAGTTTCTCAGAAAGCTTCTTTCCAGATTTCATCTGAGGATATTTCCCTTTTCACCGTAGCCCTCTATGGGCTTCCAAATATCACTTTGCCAATTCCACAAGAACTGTCTTAGCGAAAGGCTTCTTGAGGGGAAAGCTGTAACTCTGTGAGATGATTACACAGAACACAAAGAAGTTTCTCAGAAAGCTTCTTTCTCTTTGTTATCGGAGGATATTTCCTTTGGCCCTATAGTCTTCAAAGGGATCCGAAATATCTGTTCTCAGACTCCACAGAAATAAGGATAGCAAAGAGATCCACGAAATACAGATGTAACGCTGTGAGATGAATTCACAGAACACTAAGCAGTTTCTCAGAAAGCTTCTTTCCAGATTTCATCTGAGGATATTTCCTTTTTCACCATAGCCCTCTATGGTCTTCCAAATATCACTTTGCCAATTCCACAAGAACTGTCTTAGCGAAAGGCTTCTTGAGGGGAAAGCTGTAACTCTGTGAGATGATTTCACAGAACACTAAGCAGTTTCTCAGAAAGCTTCTTTCCAGATTTCATCTGAGGATATTTCCTTTTTCACCATAGCCCTCTATGGGCTTCCAAATATCTCTTTGCCAATTCCACAAGAACTGTCTTAGCGAAAGGCTTCTTGAGGGGAAAGCTGTAACTCTGTGAGATGATTTCACAGAACACAAAGAAGTTTCTCAGAAAGCTTCTTTCTCTTTGTTATCGGAGGATATTTCCTTTGGCCCTATAGTCTTCATAGGTATCCGAAATATCTTTTCTCAGATTCCACAGAAATAAGGCTAGCAAAGAGATCCACGAAATACACATGTAACTCTGTGAGATGAATTCACAGAACACTAAGCAGTTTCTCAGAAAGCTTTTTTCCAGATTTCATCTGAGGATATTTCCTTTTTCACCATAGCCCTCTATGGGCTTCCAAATATCACTTTGCCAATTCCACAAGAACTGTCTTAGCGAAAGGCTTCTTGAGGGGAAAGCTGTAACTCTGTGAGATGATTTCACAGAACAGAAAGAAGTTTCTCAGAAAGCTTCTTTCTCTTTGTTATCGGAGGATATTTCCTTTGGCCCTATAGTCTTCAAATGGATCCGAAATCTCTGTTCTCAGATTCCACAGAAATAAGGCTAGCAAAGAGATCCACGAAATACAGATGTAACTCTGTGAGATGAATTCACAGAACACTAAGCAGTTTCTCAGAAAGCTTCTTTCCAGATTTCATCTGAGGATATTTCCTTTTTCACCATAGCCCTCTATGGGCTTCCAAATATAACTTTGCCAATTCCACAAGAACTGTCTTAGCGAAAGGGTTCTTGAGGGGAAAGCTGTAACTCTGTGAGATGATTTCACAGAACAGAAAGAAGTTTCTCAGAAAGCTTCTTTCTCTTTGTTATCGCAGGATATTTCCTTTGGCCCTATAGTCTTCAAAGGGATCCGAAATATCTGTTCTCAGATTCCACAGAAATAAGGCTAGCAAAGAGATCCACGAAATACAGATGTAACTCTGTGAGTGGAAGTCACACATCACAGAGCAGTTTCTCAGAAAGCTTCTTTCCAGATTTCATCTGAGGATATTTCCTTTTTCACCATAGCCCTCTATGGGCTTCCAAATATCACTTTGCCAATTCCACAAGAACTGTCTTAGCGAAAGGCTTCTTGAGGGGAAAGCTGTAACTCTGTGAGATGATTTCACAGAACACAAAGAAGTTTCTCAGAAAGCTTCTTTCTCTTTGTTATCGGAGGATATTTCCTTTGGCCCTATAGACTTCAAAGGGATCCGAAATATCTGTTCTCAGATTACACAGAAATAAGGCTAGCAAAGAGATTCACGAAATACAGATGTAACTCTGTGAGATGAATTCACGAAACACTAAGCAGTTTCTCAGAAAGCTTCTTTCCAGAGTTCATCTGAGGATATTTCCTTTTTCACCATAGCCCTCTATGGGCTTCCAAATATCACGTTGCCAATTCCACAAGAACTGTCTTAGCGAAAGGCTTCTTGAGGGGAAAGCTGTAACTCTGTGAGATGATTTCACAGAACACAAAGAAGTTTCTCAGAAAGCTTCTTTCTCTTTGTTATCGGAGGATATTTCCTTTGGCCCTATAGTCTTCAAAGGGATCCGAAATATGTGTTCTCAGATTACACAGAAATAAGGCTAGCAAAGAGATTCACGAAATACAGATGTAACTCTGTGAGATGAATTCACAGAACACTAAGCAGTTTCTCAGAAAGCTTCTTTCCAGATTTCATCTGAGGATATTTCCGTTTTCACCATAGCCCTCTATGGGCTTCCAAATATCTCTTTGCCAATTACACAAGAACTGTCCTAGCGAAAGGCTTATTGAGGGGAAAGCTGTAACTCTGTGAGATGATTTCACAGAACACAAAGAAGTTTCTCAGAAAGCTTCTTTCTCTTTGTTATCGGAGGATATTTCCTTTGGCCCTATAGTCTTCAAAGGGATCCGAAATATCTGTTCTCAGATTCCACAGAAATAAGGCTAGCAAAGAGATCCACGAAATACACATGTACCTCTGTGAGATGAATTCACAGAACACTAAGCAGTTTCTCAGAAAGCTTCTTTCCAGAGTTCATCTGAGGATATTTCCTTTTTCACCATAGCCCTCTATGGGCTTCCAAATATCACTTTGCCAATTCCACAAGAACTGTCTTAGCGAAAGGCTTCTTGAGGGGAAAGCTGTAACTCTGTGAGATGATTTCACAGAACACAAAGAAGTTTCTCAGAAAGCTTCTTTCTCTTTGTTATCGGAGGATATTTCCTTTGGCCCTATAGTCTTCATAGGTATCCGAAATATCTTTTCTCAGATTCCACAGAAATAAGGCTAGCAAAGAGATCCACGAAATACACATGTAACTCTGTGAGATGAATTCACAGAACACTAAGCAGTTTCTCAGAAAGCTTTTTTCCAGATTTCATCTGAGGATATTTCCTTTTTCACCATAGCCCTCTATGGGCTTCCAAATATCACTTTGCCAATTCCACAAGAACTGTCTTAGCGAAAGGCTTCTTGAGGGGAAAGCTGTAACTCTGTGAGATGATTTCACAGAACAGAAAGAAGTTTCTCAGAAAGCTTCTTTCTCTTTGTTATCGGAGGATATTTCCTTTGGCCCTATAGTCTTCAAATGGATCCGAAATCTCTGTTCTCAGATTCCACAGAAATAAGGCTAGCAAAGAGATCCACGAAATACAGATGTAACTCTGTGAGATGAATTCACAGAACACTAAGCAGTTTCTCAGAAAGCTTCTTTCCAGATTTCATCTGAGGATATTTCCTTTTTCACCATAGCCCTCTATGGGCTTCCAAATATCACTTTGCCAATTCCACAAGAACTGTCTTAGCGAAAGGGTTCTTGAGGGGAAAGCTGTAACTCTGTGAGATGATTTCACAGAACAGAAAGAAGTTTCTCAGAAAGCTTCTTTCTCTTTGTTATCGCAGGATATTTCCTTTGGCCCTATAGTCTTCAAAGGGATCCGAAATATCTGTTCTCAGATTCCACAGAAATAAGGCTAGCAAAGAGATCCACGAAATACAGATGTAACTCTGTGAGTGGAAGTCACACATCATAGAGCAGTTTCTCAGAAAGCTTCTTTCCAGATTTCATCTGAGGATATTTCCTTTTTCACCATAGCCCTCTATGGGCTTCCAAATATCACTTTGCCAATTCCACAAGAACTGTCTTAGCGAAAGGCTTCTTGAGGGGAAAGCTGTAACTCTGTGAGATGATTTCACAGAACACAAAGAAGTTTCTCAGAAAGCTTCTTTCTCTTTGTTATCGGAGGATATTTCCTTTGGCCCTATAGTTTTCAAAGGGATCCGAAATATCTGTTCTCAGATTACACAGAAATAAGGCTAGCAAAGAGATTCACGAAATACAGATGTAACTCTGTGAGATGAATTCACAGAACACTAAGCAGTTTCTCAGAAAGCTTCTTTCCAGATTTCATCTGAGGATATTTCCTTTTTCACCATAGCCCTCTATGGGCTTCCAAATATCACGTTGCCAATTCCACAAGAACTGTCTTAGCGAAAGGCTTCTTGAGGGGAAAGCTGTAACTCTGTGAGATGATTTCACAGAACACAAAGAAGTTTCTCAGAAAGCTTCTTTCTCTTTGTTATCGGAGGATATTTCCTTTGGCCCTATAGTCTTCAAAGGGATCCGAAATATCTGTTCTCAGATTACACAGAAATAAGGCTAGCAAAGAGATTCACGAAATACAGATGTAACTCTGTGAGATGAATTCACAGAACACTAAGCAGTTTCTCAGAAAGCTTCTTTCCAGATTTCATCTGAGGATATTTCCTTTTTCACCATAGCCCTCTATGGGCTTCCAAATATCTCTTTGCCACTTACACAAGAACTGTCCTAGCGAAAGACTTCTTGAGGGGAAAGCTGTAACTCTGTGAGATGATTTCACAGAACACAAAGAAGTTTCTCAGAAAGCTTCTTTCTCTTTGTTATCGGAGGATATTTCCTTTGGCCCTATAGTCTTCAAAGGGATCCGAAATATCTGTTCTCAGATTACACAGAAATAAGGCTAGCAAAGAGATTCACGAAATACAGATGTAACTCTGTGAGATGAATTCACAGAACACTAAGCAGTTTCTCAGAAAGCTTCTTTCCAGATTTCATCTGAGGATATTTCCTTTTTCACCATAGCCCTCTATGGGCTTCCAAATATCTCTTTGCCAATTACACAAGAACTGTCGTAGCGAAAGGCTTCTTGAGGGGAAAGCTGTCACTCTGTGAGATGATTTCACAGAACACAAAGAAGTTTCTCAGAAAGCTTCTTTCTCTTTGTTATCGGAGGATATTTCCTTTGGCCCTATAGTCTTCAAAGAGATCCGAAATATCTGTTCTCAGATTACACAGAAATAAGGCTAGCAAAGAGATCCACGAAATACAGATGTAACTCTGTGAGATGAATTCACAGAACACTAAGCAGTTTCTCAGAAAGCTTCTTTCCAGATTTCATCTGAGGATATTTCCTTTTTCACCATAGCCCTCTATGGGCTTCCAAATACCACTTTGCCAATTCCACAAGAACTGTCTTAGCGAAAGGCTTCTTGAAGGGAAAGCTGTAACTCTGTGAGATGATTTCACAGAAGAGAAAGAAGTTTCTCAGAAAGCTTCTTTCTCTTTGTTATCGGAGGATATTTCCTTTGGACCTATAGTCTTCAAAGGGATCCGAAATATCTGTTCTCAGAATCCACAGAAATAAGGCTAGCAAAGAGATTCACGAAATACAGATGTAACTCTGTGAGATGAATTCACAGAACACTAAGCAGTTTCTCAGAAAGCTTCTTTCCAGATTTCATCTGAGGATATTTCCCTTTTCACCGTAGCCCTCTATGGGCTTCCAAATATCACTTTGCCAATTCCACAAGAACTGTCTTAGCGAAAGGCTTCTTGAGGGGAAAGCTGTAACTCTGTGAGATGATTACACAGAACACAAAGAAGTTTCTCAGAAAGCTTCTTTCTCTTTGTTATCGGAGGATATTTCCTTTGGCCCTATAGTCTTCAAAGGGATCCGAAATATCTGTTCTCAGACTCCACAGAAATAAGGATAGCAAAGAGATCCACGAAATACAGATGTAACGCTGTGAGATGAATTCACAGAACACTAAGCAGTTTCTCAGAAAGCTTCTTTCCAGATTTCATCTGAGGATATTTCCTTTTTCACCATAGCCCTCTATGGTCTTCCAAATATCACTTTGCCAATTCCACAAGAACTGTCTTAGCGAAAGGCTTCTTGAGGGGAAAGCTGTAACTCTGTGAGATGATTTCACAGAACACTAAGCAGTTTCTCAGAAAGCTTCTTTCCAGATTTCATCTGAGGATATTTCCTTTTTCACCATAGCCCTCTATGGGCTTCCAAATATCTCTTTGCCAATTCCACAAGAACTGTCTTAGCGAAAGGCTTCTTGAGGGGAAAGCTGTAACTCTGTGAGATGATTTCACAGAACACAAAGAAGTTTCTCAGAAAGCTTCTTTCTCTTTGTTATCGGAGGATATTTCCTTTGGCCCTATAGTCTTCATAGGGATGCGAAATATCTTTTCTCAGATTCCACAGAAATAAGGCTAGCAAAGAGATCCACGAAATACACATGTAACTCTGTGAGATGAATTCACAGAACACTAAGCAGTTTCTCAGAAAGCTTCTTTCCAGATTTCATCTGAGGATATTTCCTTTTTCACCATAGCCCTCTATGGGCTTCCAAATATCACTTTGCCAATTCCACAAGAACTGTCTTAGCGAAAGGCTTCTTGAGGGGAAAGCTGTAACTCTGTGAGATGATTTCACAGAACACAAAGAAGTTTCTCAGTAAGCTTCTTTCTCTGTTATCGGAGGATATATCCTTTGGCCCTATAGTCTTCAAAGGGATCCGAAATATCTGTTCTCAAATTCCACAGAAATAAGGCTAGCAAGGAGATCCACGAAATACAGATGTAACTCTGTGAGATGAATTCACAGAACACTAAGCAGTTTCTCAGAAAGCTTCTTTCCAGATTTCATCTGAGGATATTTCCTTTTTCACCATAGCCCTCTATGGGCTTCCAAATATCACTTTGCCAATTCCACAAGAACTGTCTTAGCGAAAGGCTTCTTGAGGGGAAAGCTGTAACTCTGTGAGATGATTTCACAGAACACAAAGAAGTTTCTCAGAAAGCTTCTTTCTCTTTGTTATCGCAGGATATTTCCTTTGGCCCTATAGTCTCCAAAGTGATCCGAAATATCTGTTCTCAGATTCCACAGAAATAAGGCTAGCAAAGAGATCCACGAAATGCAGATGTAACTCTGTGAGATGAATTCACAGAACACTAAGCAGTTTCTCAGAAATCTTCTTTGCAGATTTCATCTGAGGATATTTCCTTTTTCACCATAGCCCTCTATGGGCTTCCAAATATCACTTTGCCAATTCCACAAGAACTGTCTTAGCGAAAGGCTTCTTGAGGGGAAAGCTGTATCTCTGTGAGATGATTTCACAGAACACAAAGAAGCTTCTCAGAAAGCTTCTTTCTCTTTGTTATCGCAGGATATTTCCTTTGGCCCTATAGTCTTCAAAGGGATCCGAAATATCTGTTCTCAGATTCCACAGAAATAAGGCTAGCAAAGAGATCCACGAAATACAGATGTAACTCTGTGAGTGGAAGTCACACATCACAGAGCAGTTTCTCAGAAAGCTTCTTTCCAGAGTTCATCTGAGGATATTTCCTTTTTCACCATAGCCCTCTATGGGCTTCCAAATATCACTTTGCCAATTCCACAAGAACTGTCTTAGCGAAAGGCTTCTTGAGGGGAAAGCTGTAACTCTGTGAGATGATTTCACAGAACACAAAGAAGTTTCTCAGAAAGCTTCTTTCTCTTTGTTATCGGAGGATATTTCCTTTGGCCCTATAGTCTTCATAGGGATCCGAAATATCCTTTCTCAGATTCCAGAGATATAAGGCTAGCAAAGAGATCCACGAAATACACATGTAACTCTGTGAGATGAATTCACAGAACACTAAGCAGTTTCTCAGAAAGCTTCTTTCCAGATTTCATCTGAGGATATTTCCTTTTGCACCATAGCCCTCTATGGGCTTCCAAATATCACTTTGCCAATTCCACAAGAACAGTCTTAGTGAAAGGCTGCTTGAGGGGAAAGCTGTAACTCTGTGAGATGATTTCACAGAACACAAATAAGTTTCTCAGAAAGCTTCTTTCTCTTTGTTATCGGAGGATATTTCCTTTGGCCCTATAATCTTCAAAGGGATCCGAAATCTCTGTTCTCAGATTCCACAGAAATAAGGCTAGCAAAGAGATCCACGAAATACAGATGTAACTCTGTGAGATGAATTCACAGAACACTAAGCAGTTTCTCAGAAAGCTTCTTTCCAGATTTCATCTGAGGATATTTCCTTTTTCACCATAGCCCTCTATGGGCTTCCAAATATCACGTTGCCAATTCCACAAGAACTGTCTTAGCGAAAGGCTTCTTGAGGGGAAATCTGTAACTCTGTGAGATGATTTCACAGAACAGAAAGAAGTTTCTCAGAAAGTTTCTTTCTCTTTGTTATCGGAGGATATTTCCTTTGGCACTATAGTCTTCAAAGGGATCCGAAATATCTGTTCTCAGATTACACAGAAATAAGGCTAGCAAAGAGATTCACGAAATACAGATGTATCTCTGTGAGATGAATTCACAGAACACTAAGCAGTTTCTCAGAAAGCTTCTTTCCAGATTTCATCTGAGGATATTTCCTTTTTCACCATAGCCCTCTATGGGCTTCCAAATATCTCTTTGCCAATTACACAAGAACTGTCCTAGCGAAAGGCTTCTTGAGGGGAAAGCTGTAACTCTGTGAGATGATTTCACAGAACACAAAGAAGTTTCTCAGAAAGCTTCTTTCTCTTTGTTATCGGAGGATATTTCCTTTGGCCCTATAGACTTCAAAGGGATCCGAAATACCTGTTCTCAGATTACACAGAAATAAGGCTAGCAAAGAGATCCACGAAATACAGATGTAACTCTGTGAGATGAATTCACAGAACACTAAGCAGTTTCTCAGAAAGCTTCTTTCCAGATTTCATCTGTGGATAGTTCCTTTTTCACCATAGCCCTCTATGGGCTTCCAAATATCTCTTTGCCAATTACACAAGAACTGTCCTACCGAAAGGCTTCTTGAGGGGAAAGCTGTAACTCTGTGAGATGATTTCACAGAACACAAAGAAGTTTCTCAGAAAGCTTCTTTCTCTTTGTTATCGGAGGATATTTCCTTTGGCCCTATAGTCTTCAAAGGGATCCGAAATATCTGTTCTCAGATTCCACAGAAATAAGGCTAGCAAAGAGATTCACGAAATACAGATGTAACTCTGTGAGATGAATTCACAGAACACTAAGCAGTTTCTCAGAAAGCTTCTTTCCAGATTTCATCTGAGGATATTTCCTTTTTCACCATAGCCCTCTATGGGCTTCCAAATATCACTTTGCCAATTCCACAAGAACTGTCTTAGCGAAAGGCTTCTTGAGGGGAAAGCTGTAACTCTGTGAGATGATTTCACAGAACAGAAAGAAGTTTCTCAGAAAGCTTCTTTCTCTTTGTTATCGGAGGATATTTCCTTTGGCCCTATAGTCTTCAAAGGGATCCGAAATATCTGTTCTCAGATTACACAGAAATAAGGCTAGCAAAGAGATCCACGAAATACAGATTTAACTCTGTGAGATGAATTCACAGAACACTAAGCAGTTTCTCAGAAAGCTTCTTTCCAGATTTCATCTGAGGATATTTCCCTTTTCACCATAGCCCTCTATGGGCTTCCAAATATCACTTTGCCAATTCCACAAGAACTGTCTTAGCGAAAGGCTTCTTGAGGGGAAAGCTGTAACTCTGTGAGATGATTACACAGAACACAAAGAAGTTTCTCAGAAAGCTTCTTTCTCTTTGTTATCGGAGGATATTTCCTTTGGCCCTATAGTCTTCAAAGGGATCCGAAATATCTGTTCTCAGACTCCACAGAAATAAGGATAGCAAAGAGATCCACGAAATACAGATGTAACGCTGTGAGATGAATTCACAGAACACTAAGCAGTTTCTCAGAAAGCTTCTTTCCAGATTTCATCTGAGGATATTTCCTTTTTCACCATAGCCCTCTATGGGCTTCCAAATATCTCTTTGCCAATTCCACAAGAACTGTCTTAGCGAAAGGCTTCTTGAGGGGAAAGCTGTAAATCTGTGAGATGATTTCACAGAACACAAAGAAGTTTCTCAGAAAGCTTCTTTCTCTTTGTTATCGGACGATATTTCCTTTGGCCCTATAGTCTTCATAGGGATGCGAAATATCTTTTCTCAGATTCCACAGAAATAAGGCTAGCAAAGAGATCCACGAAATACACATGTAACTCTGTGAGATGAATTCACAGAACACTAAGCAGTTTCTCAGAAAGCTTCTTTCCAGATTTCATCTGAGGATATTTCCTTTTTCACCATAGCCCTCTATGGGCTTCGAAATATCACTTTGCCAATTCCACAAGTACTGTCTTAGCGAAAGGCTTCTTGAGGGGAAAGCTGTAACTCTGTGAGATGATTTCACAGAACACAAAGAAGTTTCTCAGTAAGCTTCTTTCTCTGTTATCGGAGGATATTTCCTTTGGCCCTATAGTCTTCAAAGGGATACGAAATATCTGTTCTCAAATTCCACAGAAATAAGGCTAGAAAAGAGATCCACGAAATACAGATGTAACTCTGTGAGATGAATTCACAGAACACTAAGCAGTTTCTCAGAAAGCTTCTTTCCAGATTTCATCTGAGGATATTTCCTTTTTCATCATAGCCCTCTATGGGCTTCCAAATATGACTTTGCCAATTCCACAAGAACTCTCTTAGCGAAAGGCTTCTTGAGGGGAAAGCTGTAACTCTGTGAGATGATTTCACAGAACACAAAGAAGTTTCTCAGAAAGCTTCTTTCTCTTTGTTATCGCAGGATATTTCCTTTGGCCCTATAGTCTCCAAAGTGATCCGAAATATCTGTTCTCAGATTCCACAGAAATAAGGCTAGCAAAGAGATCCACGAAATACAGATGTAACTCTGTGAGATGAATTCACAGAACACTAAGCAGTTTCTCAGAAATCTTCTTTGCAGATTTCATCTGAGGATATTTCCTTTTTCACCATAGCCCTCTATGGGCTTCCAAATATCACTTTGCCAATTCCACAAGAACTGTCTTAGCGAAAGGCTTCTTGAGGGGAAAGCTGTAACTCTGTGAGATGATTTCACAGAACACAAAGAAGCTTCTCAGAAAGCTTCTTTCTCTTTGTTATCGCAGGATATTTCCTTTGGCCCTATAGTCTTCAAAGGGATCCGAAATATCTGTTCTCAGATTCCACAGAAATAAGGCTAGCAAAGAGATCCACGAAATACAGATGTAACTCTGTGAGATGAATTCACAGAACACTAAGCAGTTTCTCAGAAAGCTTCTTTCCAGAGTTCATCTGAGGATATTTCCTTTTTCACCATAGCCCTCTATGGGCTTCCAAATATCACTTTGCCAATTCCACAAGAACTGTCTTAGCGAAAGGCTTCTTGAGGGGAAAGTTGTAACTCTGTGAGATGATTTCAGAGAACACAAAGAAGTTTCTCAGAAAGCTTCTTTCTCTTTGTTATCGGAGGATATATCCTTTGGCCCTATAGTCTTCATAGGGATCCGAAATATCCTTTCTCAGATTCCAGAGATATAAGGCTAGCAAAGAGATCCACGAAATACACATGTAACTCTGTGAGATGAATTCACAGAACACTAAGCAGTTTCTCAGAAAGCTTCTTTCCAGATTTCATCTGAGGATATTTCCTTTTTCACCATAGCCCTCTATGGGCTTCCAAATATCACTTTGCCAATTCCACAAGAACTGTCTTAGTGAAAGGCTTCTTGAGGGGAAAGCTGTAACTCTGTGAGATGATTTCACAGAACACAAAGAAGTTTCTCAGAAAGCTTCTTTCTCTTTGTTATCGGAGGATATTTCCTTTGGCCCTATAATCTTCAAGTGGATCCGAAATCTCTGTTCTCAGATTCCACAGAAATAAGGCTAGCAAAGAGATCCACGAAATACAGATGTAACTCTGTGAGATGAATTCACAGAACACTAAGCAGTTTCTCAGAAAGCTTCTTTCCAGATTTCATCTGAGGATATTTACTTTTTCACCATAGCCCTCTATGGGCTTCCAAATATCACTTTGCCAATTCCACAAGAACTGTCTTAGCGAAAGGGTTCTTGAGGGGAAAGCTGTAACTCTGTGAGATGATTTCACAGAACAGAAAGAAGTTTCTCAGAAAGCTTCTTTCTCTTTGTTATCGGAGGATATTTCCTTTGGCCCTATAGTCTTCTTAGGGATCCGAAATATCTTTTCTCAGATTCCACAGAAATAAGGCTAGCAAAGAGATCCAAGAAATACAGATGTAACTCTGTGAGATGAATTCACAGAACACTAAGCAGTTTCTCAGAAAGCTTCTTTCCAGATTTCATCTGAGGATATTTCCTTTTTCACCATAGCCCTCTATGGGCTTCCAAATATCACTTTGCCAATTCCACAAGAACTGTCTTAGCGAAAGATTTCTTGAGGGGAAAGCTGTAACTCTGTGAGATGATTTCACAGAACACAAAGAAGTTTCTCAGAAAGCTTCTTTCTCTTTGTTATCGCAGGATATTTCCTTTGGCCCTATAGTCTTCAAATGGATCCGAAATATCTGTTCTCAGATTCCACAGAAATAAGGCTAGCAAAGAGATCCACGAAATACAGATGTAACTCTGTGAGATGAATTCACAGAACACTAAGCAGTTTCTCAGAAAGCTTCTTTCCCGATTTCATCTGAGGATATTTCCTTTTTCACCATAGCCCTCTATGGGCTTCCAAATATCACTTTGCCAATTCCACAAGAACTGTCTTAGCGAAAGACTTCTTGAGGGGAAAGCTGTAACTCTGTGAGATGATTTCACAGAACACAAAGAAGTTTCTCAGAAAGCTTCTTTCTCTTTGTTATCGGAGGATAATTCCTTTGGCCCTATAGTCTTCATAGGGATCCGAAATATCTTTTCTCAGATTCCACAGAAATAAGGCTAGCAAAGAGATACACGAAATACACATGTAACTCTGTGAGATGAATTCACAGAACACTAAGCAGTTTCTCAGAAAGCTTCTTTCCAGATTTCATCTGAGGATATTTCCTTTTTCACCATAGCCCTCTATGGGCTTCCAAATATCTATTTGCCAATTACACAAGAACTGTATTAGTTAAAGGCTTCTTGAGGGAAAAGCCGTAACTCTATGAGATGATTTCACAGAACACAAAGAAGTTTCTCAGAAAGCTTCTTTCTCTTTGTTATCGGAGGATATTTCCTTTGGCCCTATAGACTTCAAAGGTATCCGAAATCTCTGTTCTCAGATTCCACAGAAATAATGCTAGCAAAGAGATCCACGAAATACACATGTAACTCTGTGAGATGAATTCACAGAACACTAAGCAGTTTCTCAGAAAGCTTCTTTCCAGATTTCATCTGAGGATATTTCCTTTTTCACCATAGCCCTCTATGGGCTTCCAAATATCTCTTTGCCAATTACACAAGAACTGTCATAGTTAAAGGCTTCTTGAGGGGAAAGCTGTAACTCTGTGAGATGATTTCACAGAACACAAAGAAGTTTCTCAGAAAGCTTCTTTCTCTTTGTTATCGGAGGATATTTCCTTTGGCCCTATAGTCTTCATAGGGATCCGAAATATCTTTTCTCAGATTCCACAGAAATAAGGCTAGCAAAGAGATACACGAAATACACATGTAACTCTGTGAGATGAATTCACAGAACACTAAGCAGTTTCTCAGAAAGCTTCTTTCTAGATTTCATCTGAGGATATTTCCTTTTTCACCATAGCCCTCTATGGGCTTCCAAATATCTCTTTGCCAATTACACAAGAACTGTCTTAGTTAAAGGCTTCTTGAGGGGAAAGGTGTAACTCTGTGAGATGATTTCACAGAACACAAAGAAGTTTCTCAGAAAGCTTCTTTCTCTTTGTTATCGGAGGATATTTTCTTTGGCCCTATAGTCTTCAACGGGATCCGAAATATCTGTTCTCAGATTCCACAGAAATAAGGCTAGCAAAGAGATCCACGAAATACAGATGTAAATCTGTGAGATGAATTCACAGAACACTAAGCAGTTTCTCAGAAAGCTTCTTTCCAGATTTCATCTGAGGATATTTCCTTTTTCACCATAGCCCTCTATGGGCTTCCAAATATCACTTTGCCAATTCCACAAGAACTGTCTTAGCGAAAGGCTTCTTGAGGGGAAAGCTGTAACTCTGTGAGATGATTTCACAGAACAGAAAGAAGTTTCTCAGAAAGCTTCTTTCTCTTTGTTATCGGAGGATATTTCCTTTGGCCCTATAGTCTTCAAAGGGATCCGAAATATCTGTTCTCAGATTACACAGAAATAAGGCTAGCAAAGAGATCCACGAAATACAGATGTATCTCTGTGAGATGAATTCACAGAACACTAAGCAGTTTCTCAGAAAGCTTCTTTCCAGACTTCATCTGAGGATATTTCCTTTTTCACCATAGCCCTCTATGGGCTTCCAAATATCACTTTGCCAATTCCACAAGAACTGTCTTACCGAAAGGCTTCTTGAGGGGAAAGCTGTAACTCTGTGAGATGATTTCACAGAACACAAAGAAGTTTCTCAGAAAGCTTCTTTCTCTTTGTTATCGCAGGATATTTCCTTTGGCCCTATAGTCTTCATAGGGATCCGAAATATCTTTTCTCAGATTCCACAGAAAAAAGGCTAGCAAAGAGATCCACGAAATACAGATGTAACTCTGTGAGATGAATTTACAGAACACTAAGCAGTGTCTCAGAAAGCTTCTTTCCAGATTTCATCTGAGGATATTTCCTTTTTCACCATAGCCCTCTATGGGCTTCCAAATATCACTTTGCCAATTCCACAAGAACTGTCTTAGCGAAAGGCTTCTTGAGGGGAAAGCTGTAACTCTGTGAGATGATTTCACAGAACACAAAGAAGTTTCTCAGAAAGCTTCTTTCTCTGTGTTATCGCAGGATATTTCCTTTGGCCCTATAGTCTTCAAATGGATCCGAAATATCTGTTCTCAGATTCCACAGAAATAAGGCTAGCAAAGAGATCCACGAAATACAGATGTAACTCTGTGAGATGAATTCACAGAACACTAAGCAGTTTCTCAGAAAGCTTCTTTCCAGATTTCATCTGAGGATATTTCCTTTTTCACCATAGCCCTCTATGGGCTTCCAAATATCACTTTGCCAATTCCACAAGAACTGTCTTCGCGAAAGGCTTCTTGAGGGGAAAGCTGTAACTCTGTGAGATGATTTCACAGAACACAAAGAAGTTTCTCACAAAGCTTCTTTCTCTTTGTTATCGCAGGATATTTCCTTTGGCCCTATAGTCTTCAAAGGGATCCGAAATATCTGTTCTCAGATTACACAGAAATAAGGCTAGCAAAGAGATTCACGAAATACAGATGTAACTCTGTGAGATGAATTCACAGAACACTAAGCAGTTTCTCAGAAAGCTTCTTTCCAGATTTCATCTGAGGATATTTCCTTTTTCACCATAGCCCTCTATGGGCTTCCAAGTATCTCTTTGCCAATTCCACAAGAACTGTCCTAGCGAAAGGCTTCTTGAGGGGAAACTGTAACTCTGTGAGATGATTTCACAGAACACAAAGAAGTTTCTCAGAAAGCTTCTTTCTCTTTGTTATCGGAGGATATTTCCTTTGGCCCTATAGTCTTCATAGGGATCCGAAATATCTGTTCTCAGATTCCACAGAAATAAGGCTAGCAAAGAGATCCACGAAATACACATGTAACTCTGTGAGATGAATTCACAGAACACTAAGCAGTTTCTCAGAAAGCTTCTTTCCAGATTTCATCTGAGGATATTTCCTTTTTCACCATAGCCCTCTATGGGCTTCCAAATATCACTTTGCCAATTCCACAAGAACTCTCTTAGCGAAAGGCTTCTTGAGGGGAAAGCTGTAACTCTGTGAGATGATTTCACAGAACACAAAGAAGTTTCTCAGTAAGCTTCTTTCTCTGTTTTCGGAGGATATATCCTTTGGCCCTATAGTCTTCAAAGGGATCCGAAATATCTGTTCTCAAATTCCACAGAAATAAGGCTAGCAAAGAGATCCACGAAATACAGATGTAACTCTGTGAGATGAATTCACAGAACACTAAGCAGTTTCTCAGAAAGCTTCTTTCCAGATTTCATCTGAGGATATTTCCTTTTTCACCATAGCCCTCTATGGGCTTCCAAATATCACTTTGCCAATTCCACAAGAACTGTCTTAGCGAAAGGCTTCTTGAGGGGAAAGCTGTAACTCTGTGAGATGATTTCACAGAACACAAAGAAGTTTCTCAGAAAGCTTCTTTCTCTTTGTTATCGCAGGATAGTTCCTTTGGCCCTATAGTCTCCAAAGTGATCCGAAATATCTGTTCTCAGATTCCACAGAAATAAGGCTAGCAAAGAGATCCACGAAATACAGATGTAACTCTGTGAGATGAATTCACAGAACACTAAGCAGTTTCTCAGAAATCTTCTTTGCAGATTTCATCTGAGGATATTTCCTTTTTCACCATAGCCCTCTATGGGCTTCCAAATATCTCTTTGCCAATTACACAAGAACTGTCATAGTTAAAGGCTTCTTGAGGGGAAAGCTGTAACTCTGTGAGATGATTTCACAGAACACAAAGAAGTTTCTCAGAAAGCTTCTTTCTCTTTGTTATCGGAGGATATTTCCTTTGGCCCTATAGTCTTCATAGGGATCCGAAATATCTTTTCTCAGATTCCACAGAAATAAGGCTAGCAAAGAGATACACGAAATACACATGTAACTCTGTGAGATGAATTCACAGAACACTAAGCAGTTTCTCAGAAAGCTTCTTTCCAGATTTCATCTGAGGATATTTCCTTTTTCACCATAGCCCTCTATGGGCTTCCAAATATCTATTTGCCAATTACACAAGAACTGTATTAGTTAAAGGCTTCTTGAGGGAAAAGCCGTAACTCTATGAGATGATTTCACAGAACACAAAGAAGTTTCTCAGAAAGCTTCTTTCTCTTTGTTATCGGAGGATATTTCCTTTGGCCCTATAGACTTCAAAGGTATCCGAAATCTCTGTTCTCAGATTCCACAGAAATAATGCTAGCAAAGAGATCCACGAAATACACATGTAACTCTGTGAGATGAATTCACAGAACACTAAGCAGTTTCTCAGAAAGCTTCTTTCCAGATTTCATCTGAGGATATTTCCTTTTTCACCATAGCCCTCTATGGGCTTCCAAATATCTCTTTGCCAATTACACAAGAACTGTCATAGTTAAAGGCTTCTTGAGGGGAAAGCTGTAACTCTGTGAGATGATTTCACAGAACACAAAGAAGTTTCTCAGAAAGCTTCTTTCTCTTTGTTATCGGAGGATATTTCCTTTGGCCCTATAGTCTTCATAGGGATCCGAAATATCTTTTCTCAGATTCCACAGAAATAAGGCTAGCAAAGAGATACACGAAATACACATGTAACTCTGTGAGATGAATTCACAGAACACTAAGCAGTTTCTCAGAAAGCTTCTTTCTAGATTTCATCTGAGGATATTTCCTTTTTCACCATAGCCCTCTATGGGCTTCCAAATATCTCTTTGCCAATTACACAAGAACTGTCTTAGTTAAAGGCTTCTTGAGGGGAAAGGTGTAACTCTGTGAGATGATTTCACAGAACACAAAGAAGTTTCTCAGAAAGCTTCTTTCTCTTTGTTATCGGAGGATATTTTCTTTGGCCCTATAGTCTTCAACGGGATCCGAAATATCTGTTCTCAGATTCCACAGAAATAAGGCTAGCAAAGAGATCCACGAAATACAGATGTAAATCTGTGAGATGAATTCACAGAACACTAAGCAGTTTCTCAGAAAGCTTCTTTCCAGATTTCATCTGAGGATATTTCCTTTTTCACCATAGCCCTCTATGGGCTTCCAAATATCACTTTGCCAATTCCACAAGAACTGTCTTAGCGAAAGGCTTCTTGAGGGGAAAGCTGTAACTCTGTGAGATGATTTCACAGAACAGAAAGAAGTTTCTCAGAAAGCTTCTTTCTCTTTGTTATCGCAGGATATTTCCTTTGGCCCTATAGTCTTCATAGGGATCCGAAATATCTTTTCTCAGATTCCACAGAAAAAAGGCTAGCAAAGAGATCCACGAAATACAGATGTAACTCTGTGAGATGAATTTACAGAACACTAAGCAGTGTCTCAGAAAGCTTCTTTCCAGATTTCATCTGAGGATATTTCCTTTTTCACCATAGCCCTCTATGGGCTTCCAAATATCACTTTGCCAATTCCACAAGAACTGTCTTAGCGAAAGGCTTCTTGAGGGGAAAGCTGTAACTCTGTGAGATGATTTCACAGAACACAAAGAAGTTTCTCAGAAAGCTTCTTTCTCTGTGTTATCGCAGGATATTTCCTTTGGCCCTATAGTCTTCAAATGGATCCGAAATATCTGTTCTCAGATTCCACAGAAATAAGGCTAGCAAAGAGATCCACGAAATACAGATGTAACTCTGTGAGATGAATTCACAGAACACTAAGCAGTTTCTCAGAAAGCTTCTTTCCAGATTTCATCTGAGGATATTTCCTTTTTCACCATAGCCCTCTATGGGCTTCCAAATATCACTTTGCCAATTCCACAAGAACTGTCTTCGCGAAAGGCTTCTTGAGGGGAAAGCTGTAACTCTGTGAGATGATTTCACAGAACACAAAGAAGTTTCTCACAAAGCTTCTTTCTCTTTGTTATCGCAGGATATTTCCTTTGGCCCTATAGTCTTCAAAGGGATCCGAAATATCTGTTCTCAGATTACACAGAAATAAGGCTAGCAAAGAGATTCACGAAATACAGATGTAACTCTGTGAGATGAATTCACAGAACACTAAGCAGTTTCTCAGAAAGCTTCTTTCCAGATTTCATCTGAGGATATTTCCTTTTTCACCATAGCCCTCTATGGGCTTCCAAGTATCTCTTTGCCAATTCCACAAGAACTGTCCTAGCGAAAGGCTTCTTGAGGGGAAACTGTAACTCTGTGAGATGATTTCACAGAACACAAAGAAGTTTCTCAGAAAGCTTCTTTCTCTTTGTTATCGGAGGATATTTCCTTTGGCCCTATAGTCTTCATAGGGATCCGAAATATCTGTTCTCAGATTCCACAGAAATAAGGCTAGCAAAGAGATCCACGAAATACACATGTAACTCTGTGAGATGAATTCACAGAACACTAAGCAGTTTCTCAGAAAGCTTCTTTCCAGATTTCATCTGAGGATATTTCCTTTTTCACCATAGCCCTCTATGGGCTTCCAAATATCACTTTGCCAATTCCACAAGAACTCTCTTAGCGAAAGGCTTCTTGAGGGGAAAGCTGTAACTCTGTGAGATGATTTCACAGAACACAAAGAAGTTTCTCAGTAAGCTTCTTTCTCTGTTTTCGGAGGATATATCCTTTGGCCCTATAGTCTTCAAAGGGATCCGAAATATCTGTTCTCAAATTCCACAGAAATAAGGCTAGCAAAGAGATCCACGAAATACAGATGTAACTCTGTGAGATGAATTCACAGAACACTAAGCAGTTTCTCAGAAAGCTTCTTTCCAGATTTCATCTGAGGATATTTCCTTTTTCACCATAGCCCTCTATGGGCTTCCAAATATCACTTTGCCAATTCCACAAGAACTGTCTTAGCGAAAGGCTTCTTGAGGGGAAAGCTGTAACTCTGTGAGATGATTTCACAGAACACAAAGAAGTTTCTCAGAAAGCTTCTTTCTCTTTGTTATCGCAGGATAGTTCCTTTGGCCCTATAGTCTCCAAAGTGATCCGAAATATCTGTTCTCAGATTCCACAGAAATAAGGCTAGCAAAGAGATCCACGAAATACAGATGTAACTCTGTGAGATGAATTCACAGAACACTAAGCAGTTTCTCAGAAATCTTCTTTGCAGATTTCATCTGAGGATATTTCCTTTTTCACCATAGCCCTCTATGGGCTTCCAAATATCACTTTGCCAATTCCACAAGAACTGTCTTAGCGAAAGGCTTCTTGAGGGGAAAGCTGTAACTCTGTGAGATGATTTCACAGAACACAAAGAAGCTTCTCAGAAAGCTTCTTTCTCTTTGTTATCGCAGGATATTTCCTTTGGCCCTATAGTCTTCAAAGGGATCCGAAATATCTGTTCTCAGATTCCACAGAAATAAGGCTAGCAAAGAGATCCACGAAATACAGATGTAACTCTGTGAGTGGAAGTCACACATCACAGAGCAGTTTCTCAGAAAGCTTCTTTCCAGAGTTCATCTGAGGATATTTCCTTTTTCACCATAGCCCTCTATGGGCTTCCAAATATCACTTTGCCAATTCCACAAGAACTGTCTTAGCGAAAGGCTTCTTGAGGGGAAAGTTGTAACTCTGTGAGATGATTTCAGAGAACACAAAGAAGTTTCTCAGAAAGCTTCTTTCTCTTTGTTATCGGAGGATATTTCCTTTGGCCCTATAGTCTTCATAGGGATCCGAAATATCCTTTCTCAGATTCCAGAGATATAAGGCTAGCAAAGAGATCCACGAAATACACATGTAACTCTGTGAGATGAATTCACAGAACACTAAGCAGTTTCTCAGAAAGCTTCTTTCCAGATTTCATCTGAGGATATTTCCTTTTTCACCATAGCCCTCTATGGGCTTCCAAATATCACTTTGCCAATTCCACAAGAACTGTCTTAGTGAAAGGCTTCTTGAGGGGAAAGCTGTAACTCTGTGAGATGATTTCACAGAACACAAAGAAGTTTCTCAGAAAGCTTCTTTCTCTTTGTTATCGGAGGATATTTCCTTTGGCCCTATAATCTTCAAGTGGATCCGAAATCTCTGTTCTCAGATTCCACAGAAATAAGGCTAGCAAAGAGATCCACGAAATACAGATGTAACTCTGTGAGATGAATTCACAGAACACTAAGCAGTTTCTCAGAAAGCTTCTTTCCAGATTTCATCTGAGGATATTTCCTTTTTCACCATAGCCCTCTATGGGCTTCCAAATATCACTTTGCCAATTCCACAAGAACTGTCTTAGCGAAAGGGTTCTTGAGGGGAAAGCTGTAACTCTGTGAGATGATTTCACAGAACACAAAGAAGTTTCTCAGAAAGCTTCTTTCTCTTTGTTATCGGAGGATATTTCCTTTGGCCCTATAGTCTTCATAGGGATCCGAAATATCCTTTCTCAGATTCCAGAGATATAAGGCTCGCAAAGAGATCCACGAAATACACATGTAACTCTGTGAGATGAATTCACAGAACACTAAGCAGTTTCTCAGAAAGCTTCTTTCCAGATTTCATCTGAGGATATTTCCTTTTGCACCATAGCCCTCTATGGGCTTCCAAATATCACTTTGCCAATTCCACAAGAACTGTCTTAGTGAAAGGCTGCTTGAGGGGAAAGCTGTAACTCTGTGAGATGATTTCACAGAACACAAAGAAGTTTCTCAGAAAGCTTCTTTCTCTTTGTTATCGGAGGATATTTCCTTTGGCCCTATAATCTTCAAAGGGATCCGAAATCTCTGTTCTCAGATTCCACAGAAATAAGGCTAGCAAAGAGATCCACGAAATACAGATGTAACTCTGTGAGATGAATTCACAGAACACTAAGCAGTTTCTCAGAAAGCTTCTTTCCAGATTTCATCTGAGGATATTTCCTTTTTCACCATAGCCCTCTATGGGCTTCCAAATATCACGTTGCCAATTCCACAAGAACTGTCTTAGCGAAAGGGTTCTTGAGGGGAAAGCTGTAACTCTGTGAGATGATTTCACAGAACAGAAAGAAGTTTCTCAGAAAGTTTCTTTCTCTTTGTTATCGGAGGATATTTCCTTTGGCCCTATAGTCTTCAAAGGGATCCGAAATATCTGTTCTCAGATTACACAGAAATAAGGCTAGCAAAGAGATTCACGAAATACAGATGTATCTCTGTGAGATGAATTCACAGAACACTAAGCAGTTTCTCAGAAAGCTTCTTTCCAGATTTCATCTGAGGATATTTCCTTTTTCACCATAGCCCTCTATGGGCTTCCAAATATCTCTTTGCCAATTACACAAGAACTGTCCTAGCGAAAGGCTTCTTGAGGGGAAAGCTGTAACTCTGTGAGATGATTTCACAGAACACAAAGAAGTTTCTCAGAAAGCTTCTTTCTCTTTGTTATCGGAGGATATTTCCTTTGGCCCTATAGACTTCAAAGGGATCCGAAATACCTGTTCTCAGATTACACAGAAATAAGGCTAGCAAAGAGATCCACGAAATACAGATGTAACTCTGTGAGATGAATTCACAGAACACTAAGCAGTTTCTCAGAAAGCTTCTTTCCAGATTTCATCTGTGGATATTTCCTTTTTCACCATAGCCCTCTATGGGCTTCCAAATATCTCTTTGCCAATTACACAAGAACTGTCCTACCGAAAGGCTTCTTGAGGGGAAAGCTGTAACTCTGTGAGATGATTTCACAGAACACAAAGAAGTTTCTCAGAAAGCTTCTTTCTCTTTGTTATCGGAGGATATTTCCTTTGGCCCTATAGTCTTCAAAGGGATCCGAAATATCTGTTCTCAGATTCCACAGAAATAAGGCTAGCAAAGAGATTCACGAAATACAGATGTAACTCTGTGAGATGAATTCACAGAACACTAAGCAGTTTCTCAGAAAGCTTCTTTCCAGATTTCATCTGAGGATATTTCCTTTTTCACCATAGCCCTCTATGGGCTTCCAAATATCACTTTGCCAATTCCACAAGAACTGTCTTAGCGAAAGGCTTCTTGAGGGGAAAGCTGTAACTCTGTGAGATGATTTCACAGAACAGAAAGAAGTTTCTCAGAAAGCTTCTTTCTCTTTGTTATCGGAGGATATTTCCTTTGGCCCTATAGTCTTCAAAGGGATCCAAAATATCTGTTCTCAGATTACACAGAAATAAGGCTAGCAAAGAGATCCACGAAATACAGATTTAACTCTGTGAGATGAATTCACAGAACACTAAGCAGTTTCTCAGAAAGCTTCTTTCCAGATTTCATCTGAGGATATTTCCCTTTTCACCATAGCCCTCTATGGGCTTCCAAATATCACTTTGCCAATTCCACAAGTACTGTCTTAGCGAAAGGCTTCTTGAGGGGAAAGCTGTAACTCTGTGAGATGATTTCACAGAACACAAAGAAGTTTCTCAGTAAGCTTCTTTCTCTGTTATCGGAGGATATTTCCTTTGGCCCTATAGTCTTCAAAGGGATACGAAATATCTGTTCTCAAATTCCACAGAAATAAGGCTAGAAAAGAGATCCACGAAATACAGATGTAACTCTGTGAGATGAATTCACAGAACACTAAGCAGTTTCTCAGAAAGCTTCTTTCCAGATTTCATCTGAGGATATTTCCTTTTTCATCATAGCCCTCTATGGGCTTCCAAATATGACTTTGCCAATTCCACAAGAACTCTCTTAGCGAAAGGCTTCTTGAGGGGAAAGCTGTAACTCTGTGAGATGATTTCACAGAACACAAAGAAGTTTCTCAGAAAGCTTCTTTCTCTTTGTTATCGCAGGATATTTCCTTTGGCCCTATAGTCTCCAAAGTGATCCGAAATATCTGTTCTCAGATTCCACAGAAATAAGGCTAGCAAAGAGATCCACGAAATACAGATGTAACTCTGTGAGATGAATTCACAGAACACTAAGCAGTTTCTCAGAAATCTTCTTTGCAGATTTCATCTGAGGATATTTCCTTTTTCACCATAGCCCTCTATGGGCTTCCAAATATCACTTTGCCAATTCCACAAGAACTGTCTTAGCGAAAGGCTTCTTGAGGGGAAAGCTGTAACTCTGTGAGATGATTTCACAGAACACAAAGAAGCTTCTCAGAAAGCTTCTTTCTCTTTGTTATCGCAGGATATTTCCTTTGGCCCTATAGTCTTCAAAGGGATCCGAAATATCTGTTCTCAGATTCCACAGAAATAAGGCTAGCAAAGAGATCCACGAAATACAGATGTAACTCTGTGAGATGAATTCACAGAACACTAAGCAGTTTCTCAGAAAGCTTCTTTCCAGAGTTCATCTGAGGATATTTCCTTTTTCACCATAGCCCTCTATGGGCTTCCAAA
Organism: Macaca nemestrina; assembly: GCF_043159975.1. Lineage (NCBI taxonomy): Eukaryota > Metazoa > Chordata > Mammalia > Primates > Cercopithecidae > Macaca > Macaca nemestrina. The sequence goes on from NC_092125.1 coordinate 93,672,043, forward strand.
TATCACTTTGCCAATTCCACAAGAACTGTCTTAGCGAAAGGCTTCTTGAGGGGAAAGTTGTAACTCTGTGAGATGATTTCAGAGAACACAAAGAAGTTTCTCAGAAAGCTTCTTTCTCTTTGTTATCGGAGGATATTTCCTTTGGCCCTATAGTCTTCATAGGGATCCGAAATATCCTTTCTCAGATTCCAGAGATATAAGGCTAGCAAAGAGATCCACGAAATACACATGTAACTCTGTGAGATGAATTCACAGAACACTAAGCAGTTTCTCAGAAAGCTTCTTTCCAGATTTCATCTGAGGATATTTCCTTTTTCACCATAGCCCTCTATGGGCTTCCAAATATCACTTTGCCAATTCCACAAGAACTGTCTTAGTGAAAGGCTTCTTGAGGGGAAAGCTGTAACTCTGTGAGATGATTTCACAGAACACAAAGAAGTTTCTCAGAAAGCTTCTTTCTCTTTGTTATCGGAGGATATTTCCTTTGGCCCTATAATCTTCAAGTGGATCCGAAATCTCTGTTCTCAGATTCCACAGAAATAAGGCTAGCAAAGAGATCCACGAAATACAGATGTAACTCTGTGAGATGAATTCACAGAACACTAAGCAGTTTCTCAGAAAGCTTCTTTCCAGATTTCATCTGAGGATATTTCCTTTTTCACCATAGCCCTCTATGGGCTTCCAAATATCACTTTGCCAATTCCACAAGAACTGTCTTAGCGAAAGGGTTCTTGAGGGGAAAGCTGTAACTCTGTGAGATGATTTCACAGAACAGAAAGAAGTTTCTCAGAAAGCTTCTTTCTCTTTGTTATCGGAGGATATTTCCTTTGGCCCTATAGTCTTCTTAGGGATCCGAAATATCTTTTCTCAGATTCCACAGAAATAAGGCTAGCAAAGAGATCCAAGAAATACAGATGTAACTCTGTGAGATGAATTCACAGAACACTAAGCAGTTTCTCAGAAAGCTTCTTTCCAGATTTCATCTGAGGATATTTCCTTTTTCACCATAGCCCTCTATGGGCTTCCAAATATCACTTTGCCAATTCCACAAGAACTGTCTTAGCGAAAGATTTCTTGAGGGGAAAGCTGTAACTCTGTGAGATGATTTCACAGAACACAAAGAAGTTTCTCAGAAAGCTTCTTTCTCTTTGTTATCGCAGGATATTTCCTTTGGCCCTATAGTCTTCAAATGGATCCGAAATATCTGTTCTCAGATTCCACAGAAATAAGGCTAGCAAAGAGATCCACGAAATACAGATGTAACTCTGTGAGATGAATTCACAGAACACTAAGCAGTTTCTCAGAAAGCTTCTTTCCCGATTTCATCTGAGGATATTTCCTTTTTCACCATAGCCCTCTATGGGCTTCCAAATATCACTTTGCCAATTCCACAAGAACTGTCTTAGCGAAAGACTTCTTGAGGGGAAAGCTGTAACTCTGTGAGATGATTTCACAGAACACAAAGAAGTTTCTCAGAAAGCTTCTTTCTCTTTGTTATCGGAGGATATTTCCTTTGGCCCTATATTCTTCATAGGGATCCGAAATATCTTTTCTCAGATTCCACAGAAATAAGGCTAGCAAAGAGATACACGAAATACACATGTAACTCTGTGAGATGAATTCACAGAACACTAAGCAGTTTCTCAGAAAGCTTCTTTCCAGATTTCATCTGAGGATATTTCCTTTTTCACCATAGCCCTCTATGGGCTTCCAAATATCTATTTGCCAATTACACAAGAACTGTATTAGTTAAAGGCTTCTTGAGGGAAAAGCCGTAACTCTATGAGATGATTTCACAGAACACAAAGAAGTTTCTCAGAAAGCTTCTTTCTCTTTGTTATCGGAGGATATTTCCTTTGGCCCTATAGACTTCAAAGGTATCCGAAATCTCTGTTCTCAGATTCCACAGAAATAAGGCTAGCAAAGAGATCCACGAAATACACATGTAACTCTGTGAGATGAATTCACAGAACACTAAGCAGTTTCTCAGAAAGCTTCTTTCCAGATTTCATCTGAGGATATTTCCTTTTTCACCATAGCCCTCTATGGGCTTCCAAATATCTCTTTGCCAATTCCACAAGAACTGTCTTAGTTAAAGGCTTCTTGAGGGGAAAGCTGTAACTCTGTGAGATGATTTCACAGAACACAAAGAAGTTTCTCAGAAAGCTTCTTTCTCTTTGTTATCGGAGGATATTTCCTTTGGCCCTATAATCTTCAAAGGGATCCGAAATCTCTGTTCTCAGATTCCACAGAAATAAGGCTAGCAAAGAGATCCACGAAATACAAATGTAACTCTGTGAGATGAATTCACAGAACACTAAGCAGTTTCTCAGAAAGCTTCTTTCCAGATTTCATCTGAGGATATTTCCTTTTTCACCATAGCCCTCTATGGGCTTCCAAATATCACTTTGCCAATTCCTCAAGAACTGTCTTAGCGAAAGGCTTCTTGAGGGGAAAGCTGTAACTCTGTGAGATGATTTCACAGAACAGAAAGAAGTTGCTCAGTAAGCTTCTTTCTCTTTGTTATCGCAGGATATTTCCTTTGGCCCTATAGTCTTCAAAGGGATCCGAAACATCTGTTCTCAGATTCCACAGAAATAAGGCTAGCAAAGAGATTCACGAAATACAGATGTAACTCTGTGAGATGAATTGACAGAACACTAAGCAGTTTCTCAGAAAGCTTCTTTCCAGATTTCATCTGAGGATATTTCCTTTTTCACCATAGCCCTCTATGGGCTTCCAAATATCACTTTGCCAATTCCACAAGAACTGTCTTAGCGAAAGGCTTCTTGAGGGGAAAGCTGTAACTCTGTGAGATGATTTCACAGAACACAAAGAAGTTTCTCAGAAAGCTTCTTTCTCTTTGTTATCGGAGGATATTTCCTTTGGCCCTATAGTTTTCATAGGGATCCGAAATATCTTTTCTCAGATTCCACAGAAATAAGGCTAGCAAAGAGATCCACGAAATACACATGTAACTCTGTGAGATGAATTAACAGAACACTAAGCAGTTTCTCAGAAAGCTTCTTTCCAAATTTCATCTGAGGATATTTCCTTTTTCACCATAGCCCTCTATGGGCTTCCAAATATCACTTTACCAATTCCACAAGAACTGTCTTAGCGAAAGGCTTCTTGAGGGGAAAGCTGTAACTCTGTGAGATGATTTCACAGAACACAAAGAAGTTTCTCAGAAAGCTTCTTTCTCTTTGTTATCGCAGGATATTTCCTTTGGCCCTATAGTCTTCAAATGGATCCGAAATATCTGTTCTCAGATTCCACAGAAATAAGGTTAGTAAGGAGATCCACGAAATACAAATGTAACTCTTTGAGATGAATTCACAGAACACTAAGCAGTTTCTCAGAAAGCTTCTTTCCAGATTTCATCTCAGGATATTTCCTTTTTCACCATAGCCCTCTATGGGCTTCCAAATATCACTTTGCCAATTCCACAAGAACTGTCTTCGCGAAAGGCTTCTTGAGGGGAAAGCTGTAACTCTGTGAGATGATTTCACAGAACACAAAGAAGTTTCTCAGAAAGCTTCTTTCTCTTTGTTATCGGAGGATATTTCCTTTGGCCCTATAGTCTTCATAGGGATCCGAAATATCTTTTCTCAGATTCCACAGAAATAAGGCTAGCAAAGAGATACACGAAATACACATGTAACTCTGTGAGATGAATTCACAGAACACTAAGCAGTTTCTCAGAAAGCTTCTTTCTAGATTTCATCTGAGGATATTTCCTTTTTCACCATAGCCCTCTATGGGCTTCCAAATATCTCTTTGCCAATTACACAAGAACTGTCTTAGTTAAAGGCTTCTTGAGGGGAAAGGTGTAACTCTGTGAGATGATTTCACAGAACACAAAGAAGTTTCTCAGAAAGCTTCTTTCTCTTTGTTATCGGAGGATATTTTCTTTGGCCCTATAGTCTTCAACGGGATCCGAAATATCTGTTCTCAGATTCCACAGAAATAAGGCTAGCAAAGAGATCCACGAAATACAGATGTAAATCTGTGAGATGAATTCACAGAACACTAAGCAGTTTCTCAGAAAGCTTCTTTCCAGATTTCATCTGAGGATATTTCCTTTTTCACCATAGCCCTCTATGGGCTTCCAAATATCACTTTGCCAATTCCACAAGAACTGTCTTAGCGAAAGGCTTCTTGAGGGGAAAGCTGTAACTCTGTGAGATGATTTCACAGAACAGAAAGAAGTTTCTCAGAAAGCTTCTTTCTCTTTGTTATCGGAGGATATTTCCTTTGGCCCTATAGTCTTCAAAGGGATCCGAAATATCTGTTCTCAGATTACACAGAAATAAGGCTAGCAAAGAGATCCACGAAATATAGATGTATCTCTGTGAGATGAATTCACAGAACACTAAGCAGTTTCTCAGAAAGCTTCTTTCCAGACTTCATCTGAGGATATTTCCTTTTTCACCATAGCCCTCTATGGGCTTCCAAATATCACTTTGCCAATTCCACAAGAACTGTCTTAGCGAAAGGCTTCTTGAGGGGAAAGCTGTAACTCTGTGAGATGATTTCACAGAACACAAAGAAGTTTCTCAGAAAGCTTCTTTCTCTGTGTTATCGCAGGATATTTCCTTTGGCCCTATAGTCTTCAATTGGATCCGAAATATCTGTTCTCAGATTCCACAGAAATAAGGCTAGCAAAGAGATCCACGAAATACAGATGTAACTCTGTGAGATGAATTCACAGAACACTAAGCAGTTTCTCAGAAAGCTTCTTTCCAGATTTCATCTGAGGATATTTCCTTTTTCACCATAGCCCTCTATGGGCTTCCAAATATCACTTTGCCAATTCCACAAGAACTGTCTTCGCGAAAGGCTTCTTGAGGGGAAAGCTGTAACTCTGTGAGATGATTTCACAGAACACAAAGAAGTTTCTCACAAAGCTTCTTTCTCTTTGTTATCGCAGGATATTTCCTTTGGCCCTATAGTCTTCAAAGGGATCCGAAATATCTGTTCTCAGATTACACAGAAATAAGGCTAGCAAAGAGATTCACGAAATACAGATGTAACTCTGTGAGATGAATTCACAGAACACTAAGCAGTTTCTCAGAAAGCTTCTTTCCAGATTTCATCTGAGGATATTTCCTTTTTCACCATAGCCCTCTATGGGCTTCCAAGTATCTCTTTGCCAATTCCACAAGAACTGTCCTAGCGAAAGGCTTCTTGAGGGGAAACTGTAACTCTGTGAGATGATTTCACAGAACACAAAGAAGTTTCTCAGAAAGCTTCTTTCTCTTTGTTATCGGAGGATATTTCCTTTGGCCCTATAGTCTTCATAGGGATCCGAAATATCTGTTCTCAGATTCCACAGAAATAAGGCTAGCAAAGAGATCCACGAAATACACATGTAACTCTGTGAGATGAATTCACAGAACACTAAGCAGTTTCTCAGAAAGCTTTTTTCCAGATTTCATCTGAGGATATTTCCTTTTTCACCATAGCCCTCTATGGGCTTCCAAATATCACTTTGCCAATTCCACAAGAACTGTCTTAGCGAAAGGCTTCTTGAGGGGAAAGCTGTAACTCTGTGAGATGATTTCACAGAACAGAAAGAGGTTTCTCAGAAAGCTTCTTTCTCTTTGTTATCGGAGGATATTTCCTTTGGCCCTATAGTCTTCAAATGGATCCGAAATCTCTCTTCTCAGATTCCACAGAAATAAGGCTAGCAAAGAGATCCACGAAATACAGATGTAACTCTGTGAGATGAATTCACAGAACACTAAGCAGTTTCTCAGAAAGCTTCTTTCCAGATTTCATCTGAGGATATTTCCTTTTTCACCATAGCCCTCTATGGGCTTCCAAATATCACTTTGCCAATTCCACAAGAACTGTCTTAGCGAAAGGGTTCTTGAGGGGAAAGCTGTAACTCTGTGAGATGATTTCACAGAACAGAAAGAAGTTTCTCAGAAAGCTTCTTTCTCTTTGTTATCGCAGGATATTTCCTTTGGCCCTATAGTCTTCAAAGGGATCCGAAATATCTGTTCTCAGATTCCACAGAAATAAGGCTAGCAAAGAGATCCACGAAATACAGATGTAACTCTGTGAGTGGAAGTCACACATCACAGAGCAGTTTCTCAGAAAGCTTCTTTCCATATTTCATCTGAGGATATTTCCTTTTTCACCATAGCCCTCTATGGGCTTCCAAATATCACTTTGCCAATTCCACAAGAACTGTCTTAGCGAAAGGCTTCTTGAGGGGAAAGCTGTAACTCTGTGAGATGATTTCACAGAACACAAAGAAGTTTCTCAGAAAGCTTCTTTCTCTTTGTTATCGGAGGATATTTCCTTTGGCCCTATAGTCTTCAAAGGGATCCGAAATATCTGTTCTCAGATTACATAGAAATAAGGCTAGCAAAGAAATTCACGAAATACAGATGTAACTCTGTGAGATGAATTCACGAAACACTAAGCAGTTTCTCAGAAAGCTTCTTTCCAGATTTCATCTGAGGATATTTCCTTTTTCACCATAGCCCTCTATGAGCTTCCAAATATCACTTTGCCAATTCCACAAGAACTGTCTTAGCGAAAGGCTTCTTGAAGGGAAAGCTGTAACTCTGTGAGATGATTTCACAGAACACTAAGCAGTTTCTCAGAAAGCTTCTTTCCAGATTTCATCTGAGGATATTTCCTTTTTCACCATAGCCCTCTATGGGCTTCCAAATATCTCTTTGCCAATTACACAAGAACTGTCGTAGCGAAAGGCTTCTTGAGGGGAAAGCTGTAACTCTGTGAGATGATTTCACAGAACACAAAGAAGTTTCTCAGAAAGCTTCTTTCTCTTTGTTATCGGAGGATATTTCCTTTGGCCCTATAGTCTTCATAGGGATGCGAAATATCTGTTCTCAGATTCCACAGAAATAAGGCTAGCAAAGAGATCCACGAAATACACATGTAACTCTGTGAGATGAATTCACAGAACACTAAGCAGTTTCTCAGAAAGCTTCTTTCCAGATTTCATCTGAGGATATTTACTTTTTCACCATAGCCCTCTATGGGCTTCCAAATATCACTTTGCCAATTCCACAAGAACTGTCTTAGCGAAAGGCTTCTTGAGGGGAAAGCTGTAACTCTGTGAGATGATTTCACAGAACACAAAGAAGTTTCTCAGAAAGCTTCTTTCTCTTTGTTATCGGAGGATATTTCCTTTGGCCCTATAGTCTTCAAAGGGATCCGAAATATCTGTTCTCAGATTCCACAGAAATAAGGCTAGCAAAGAGATCCACGAAATACAGATGTAACTCTGTGAGATGAATTCACAGAACACTAAGCAGTTTCTCAGAAAGATTCTTTCCAGATTTCATCTGAGGATATTTCCTTTTTCACCATAGCCCTCTATGGGCTTCCAAATATCACTTTGCCAATTCCACAAGAACTGTCTTAGCGAAAGGCTTCTTGAGGGGAAAGCTGTAACTCTGTGAGATGATTTCACAGAACACAAAGAAGTTTCTCAGAAAGCTTCTTTATCTTTGTTATCGGAGGATATTTCCTTTGGCCCATAGTCTTCAAAGGGATCCGAAATATCTGTTCTCAGATTCCACAGAAATAAGGCTAGCAAAGAGATCCACGAAATGCAGATGTAACTCTGTGAGATGAATTCACAGAACACTAAGCAGTTTCTCAGAAAGCTTCTTTCCAGATTTCATCTGAGGATATTTCCTTTTTCACCATAGCCCTCTATGGGCTTCCAAATATCACTTTGCCAATTCCACAAGAACTGTCTTAGCGAAAGGCTTCTTGAGGGGAAAGCTGTAACTCTGTGAGATGATTTCACAGAACACAAAGAGTTTCTCAGAAAGCTTCTTTCTCTTTGTTATCGGAGGATATTTCCTTTGGCCCTATAGTCTTCAAAGGGATCCGAAATATCTGTTCTCAGATTCCACAGAAATAAGGCTAGCAAAGAGATCCACGAAATACAGATGTAACTCTGTGAGATGAATTCACAGAACACTAAGCAGTTTCTCAGAAAGCTTCTTTCCAGATTTCATCTGAGGATATTTCCTTTTTCACCATAGCCCTCTATGGGCTTCCAAATATCACGTTGCCAATTCCACAAGAACTGTCTTAGCGAAAGGCTTCTTGAGGGGAAAGCTGTAACTCTGTGAGATGATTTCACAGAACACAAAGAAGTTTCTCAGAAAGCTTCTTTCTCTTTGTTATCGGAGGATATTTCCTTTGGCCCTATAGTCTTCATAGGTATCCGAAATATCTTTTCTCAGATTCCACAGAAATAAGGCTAGCAAAGAGATCCACGAAATACAGATGTAACTCTGTGAGATGAATTCACAGAACACTAAGCAGTTTCTCAGAAAGCTTTTTTCCAGATTTCATCTGAGGATATTTCCTTTTTCACCATAGCCCTCTATGGGCTTCCAAATATCACTTTGCCAATTCCACAAGAACTGTCTTAGCGAAAGGCTTCTTGAGGGGAAAGCTGTAACTCTGTGAGATGATTTCACAGAACAGAAAGAAGTTTCTCAGAAAGCTTCTTTCTCTTTGTTATCGGAGGATATTTCCTTTGGCCCTATAGTCTTCAAATGGATCCGAAATCTCTGTTCTCAGATTCCACAGAAATAAGGCTAGCAAAGAGATCCACGAAATACAGATGTAACTCTGTGAGATGAATTCACAGAACACTAAGCAGTTTCTCAGAAAGCTTCTTTCCAGATTTCATCTGAGGATATTTCCTTTTTCACCATAGCCCTCTATGGGCTTCCAAATATCACTTTGCCAATTCCACAAGAACTGTCTTAGCGAAAGGGTTCTTGAGGGGAAAGCTGTAACTCTGTGAGATGATTTCACAGAACAGAAAGAAGTTTCTCAGAAAGCTTCTTTCTCTTTGTTATCGCAGGATATTTCCTTTGGCCCTATAGTCTTCAAAGGGATCCGAAATATCTGTTCTCAGATTCCACAGAAATAAGGCTAGCAAAGAGATCCACGAAATACAGATGTAACTCTGTGAGTGGAAGTCACACATCACAGAGCAGTTTCTCAGAAAGCTTCTTTCCAGATTTCATCTGAGGATATTTCCTTTTTCACCATAGCCCTCTATGGGCTTCCAAATATCACTTTGCCAATTCCACAAGAACTGTCTTAGCGAAAGGCTTCTTGAGGGGAAAGCTGTAACTCTGTGAGATGATTTCACAGAACACAAAGAAGTTTCTCAGAAAGCTTCTTTCTCTTTGTTATCGCAGGATATTTCCTTTGGCCCTATAGTCTTCAAAGGGATCCGAAATATCTGTTCTCAGATTACACAGAAATAAGGCTAGCAAAGAGATTCACGAAATACAGATGTAACTCTGTGAGATGAATTCACAGAACACTAAGCAGTTTCTCAGAAAGCTTCTTTCCAGATTTCATCTGAGGATATTTCCTTTTTCACCATAGCCCTCTATGGGCTTCCAAATATCACGTTGCCAATTCCACAAGAACTGTCTTAGCGAAAGGCTTCTTGAGGGGAAAGCTGTAACTCTGTGAGATGATTTCACAGAACACAAAGAAGTTTCTCAGAAAGCTTCTTTCTCTTTGTTATCGGAGGATATTTCCTTTGGCCCTATAGTCTTCAAAGGGATCCGAAATATCTGTTCTCAGATTACACAGAAATAAGGCTAGCAAAGAGATTCACGAAATACAGATGTAACTCTGTGAGATGAATTCACAGAACACTAAGCAGTTTCTCAGAAAGCTTCTTTCCAGATTTCATCTGAGGATATTTCCTTTTTCACCATAGCCCTCTATGGGCTTCCAAATATCTCTTTGCCACTTACACAAGAACTGTCCTAGCGAAAGACTTCTTGAGGGGAAAGCTGTAACTCTGTGAGATGATTTCACAGAACACAAAGAAGTTTCTCAGAAAGCTTCTTTCTCTTTGTTATCGGAGGATATTTCCTTTGGCCCTATAGTCTTCAAAGGGATCCGAAATATCTGTTCTCAGATTACACAGAAATAAGGCTAGCAAAGAGATTCACGAAATACAGATGTAACTCTGTGAGATGAATTCACAGAACACTAAGCAGTTTCTCAGAAAGCTTCTTTCCAGATTTGATCTGAGGATATTTCCTTTTTCACCATAGCCCTCTATGGGCTTCCAAATATCTCTTTGCCAATTACACAAGAACTGTCGTAGCGAAAGGCTTCTTGAGGGGAAAGCTGTCACTCTGTGAGATGATTTCACAGAACACAAAGAAGTTTCTCAGAAAGCTTCTTTCTCTTTGTTATCGGAGGATATTTCCTTTGGCCCTATAGTCTTCAAAGAGATCCGAAATATCTGTTCTCAGATTACACAGAAATAAGGCTAGCAAAGAGATCCACGAAATACAGATGTAACTCTGTGAGATGAATTCACAGAACACTAAGCAGTTTCTCAGAAAGCTTCTTTCCAGATTTCATCTGAGGATATTTCCTTTTTCACCATAGCCCTCTATGGGCTTCCAAATACCACTTTGCCAATTCCACAAGAACTGTCTTAGCGAAAGGCTTCTTGAAGGGAAAGCTGTAACTCTGTGAGATGATTTCACAGAAGAGAAAGAAGTTTCTCAGAAAGCTTCTTTCTCTTTGTTATCGGAGGATATTTCCTTTGGCCCTATAGTCTTCAAAGGGATCCGAAATATCTGTTCTCAGATTACACAGAAATAAGGCTAGCAAAGAGATCCACGAAATATAGATGTATCTCTGTGAGATGAATTCACAGAACACTAAGCAGTTTCTCAGAAAGCTTCTTTCCAGACTTCATCTGAGGATATTTCCTTTTTCACCATAGCCCTCTATGGGCTTCCAAATATCACTTTGCCAATTCCACAAGAACTGTCTTAGCGAAAGGCTTCTTGAGGGGAAAGCTGTAACTCTGTGAGATGATTTCACAGAACACAAAGAAGTTTCTCAGAAAGCTTCTTTCTCTGTGTTATCGCAGGATATTTCCTTTGGCCCTATAGTCTTCAATTGGATCCGAAATATCTGTTCTCAGATTCCACAGAAATAAGGCTAGCAAAGAGATCCACGAAATACAGATGTAACTCTGTGAGATGAATTCACAGAACACTAAGCAGTTTCTCAGAAAGCTTCTTTCCAGATTTCATCTGAGGATATTTCCTTTTTCACCATAGCCCTCTATGGGCTTCCAAATATCACTTTGCCAATTCCACAAGAACTGTCTTAGCGAAAGGGTTCTTGAGGGGAAAGCTGTAACTCTGTGAGATGATTTCACAGAACAGAAAGAAGTTTCTCAGAAAGCTTCTTTCTCTTTGTTATCGCAGGATATTTCCTTTGGCCCTATAGTCTTCAAAGGGATCCGAAATATCTGTTCTCAGATTCCACAGAAATAAGGCTAGCAAAGAGATCCACGAAATACAGATGTAACTCTGTGAGTGGAAGTCACACATCACAGAGCAGTTTCTCAGAAAGCTTCTTTCCAGATTTCATCTGAGGATATTTCCTTTTTCACCATAGCCCTCTATGGGCTTCCAAATATCACTTTGCCAATTCCACAAGAACTGTCTTAGCGAAAGGCTTCTTGAGGGGAAAGCTGTAACTCTGTGAGATGATTTCACAGAACACAAAGAAGTTTCTCAGAAAGCTTCTTTCTCTTTGTTATCGCAGGATATTTCCTTTGGCCCTATAGTCTTCAAAGGGATCCGAAATATCTGTTCTCAGATTACACAGAAATAAGGCTAGCAAAGAGATTCACGAAATACAGATGTAACTCTGTGAGATGAATTCACAGAACACTAAGCAGTTTCTCAGAAAGCTTCTTTCCAGATTTCATCTGAGGATATTTCCTTTTTCACCATAGCCCTCTATGGGCTTCCAAATATCACGTTGCCAATTCCACAAGAACTGTCTTAGCGAAAGGCTTCTTGAGGGGAAAGCTGTAACTCTGTGAGATGATTTCACAGAACACAAAGAAGTTTCTCAGAAAGCTTCTTTCTCTTTGTTATCGGAGGATATTTCCTTTGGCCCTATAGTCTTCAAAGGGATCCGAAATATCTGTTCTCAGATTACACAGAAATAAGGCTAGCAAAGAGATTCACGAAATACAGATGTAACTCTGTGAGATGAATTCACAGAACACTAAGCAGTTTCTCAGAAAGCTTCTTTCCAGATTTCATCTGAGGATATTTCCTTTTTCACCATAGCCCTCTATGGGCTTCCAAATATCTCTTTGCCACTTACACAAGAACTGTCCTAGCGAAAGACTTCTTGAGGGGAAAGCTGTAACTCTGTGAGATGATTTCACAGAACACAAAGAAGTTTCTCAGAAAGCTTCTTTCTCTTTGTTATCGGAGGATATTTCCTTTGGCCCTATAGTCTTCAAAGGGATCCGAAATATCTGTTCTCAGATTACACAGAAATAAGGCTAGCAAAGAGATTCACGAAATACAGATGTAACTCTGTGAGATGAATTCACAGAACACTAAGCAGTTTCTCAGAAAGCTTCTTTCCAGATTTGATCTGAGGATATTTCCTTTTTCACCATAGCCCTCTATGGGCTTCCAAATATCTCTTTGCCAATTACACAAGAACTGTCGTAGCGAAAGGCTTCTTGAGGGGAAAGCTGTCACTCTGTGAGATGATTTCACAGAACACAAAGAAGTTTCTCAGAAAGCTTCTTTCTCTTTGTTATCGGAGGATATTTCCTTTGGCCCTATAGTCTTCAAAGAGATCCGAAATATCTGTTCTCAGATTACACAGAAATAAGGCTAGCAAAGAGATCCACGAAATACAGATGTAACTCTGTGAGATGAATTCACAGAACACTAAGCAGTTTCTCAGAAAGCTTCTTTCCAGATTTCATCTGAGGATATTTCCTTTTTCACCATAGCCCTCTATGGGCTTCCAAATACCACTTTGCCAATTCCACAAGAACTGTCTTAGCGAAAGGCTTCTTGAAGGGAAAGCTGTAACTCTGTGAGATGATTTCACAGAAGAGAAAGAAGTTTCTCAGAAAGCTTCTTTCTCTTTGTTATCGGAGGATATTTCCTTTGGCCCTATAGTCTTCAAAGGGATCCGAAATATCTGTTCTCAGATTACACAGAAATAAGGCTAGCAAAGAGATCCACGAAATATAGATGTATCTCTGTGAGATGAATTCACAGAACACTAAGCAGTTTCTCAGAAAGCTTCTTTCCAGACTTCATCTGAGGATATTTCCTTTTTCACCATAGCCCTCTATGGGCTTCCAAATATCACTTTGCCAATTCCACAAGAACTGTCTTAGCGAAAGGCTTCTTGAGGGGAAAGCTGTAACTCTGTGAGATGATTTCACAGAACACAAAGAAGTTTCTCAGAAAGCTTCTTTCTCTGTGTTATCGCAGGATATTTCCTTTGGCCCTATAGTCTTCAATTGGATCCGAAATATCTGTTCTCAGATTCCACAGAAATAAGGCTAGCAAAGAGATCCACGAAATACAGATGTAACTCTGTGAGATGAATTCACAGAACACTAAGCAGTTTCTCAGAAAGCTTCTTTCCAGATTTCATCTGAGGATATTTCCTTTTTCACCATAGCCCTCTATGGGCTTCCAAATATCACTTTGCCAATTCCACAAGAACTGTCTTCGCGAAAGGCTTCTTGAGGGGAAAGCTGTAACTCTGTGAGATGATTTCACAGAACACAAAGAAGTTTCTCACAAAGCTTCTTTCTCTTTGTTATCGCAGGATATTTCCTTTGGCCCTATAGTCTTCAAAGGGATCCGAAATATCTGTTCTCAGATTACACAGAAATAAGGCTAGCAAAGAGATTCACGAAATACAGATGTAACTCTGTGAGATGAATTCACAGAACACTAAGCAGTTTCTCAGAAAGCTTCTTTCCAGATTTCATCTGAGGATATTTCCTTTTTCACCATAGCCCTCTATGGGCTTCCAAGTATCTCTTTGCCAATTCCACAAGAACTGTCCTAGCGAAAGGCTTCTTGAGGGGAAACTGTAACTCTGTGAGATGATTTCACAGAACACAAAGAAGTTTCTCAGAAAGCTTCTTTCTCTTTGTTATCGGAGGATATTTCCTTTGGCCCTATAGTCTTCATAGGGATCCGAAATATCTGTTCTCAGATTCCACAGAAATAAGGCTAGCAAAGAGATCCACGAAATACACATGTAACTCTGTGAGATGAATTCACAGAACACTAAGCAGTTTCTCAGAAAGCTTTTTTCCAGATTTCATCTGAGGATATTTCCTTTTTCACCATAGCCCTCTATGGGCTTCCAAATATCACTTTGCCAATTCCACAAGAACTGTCTTAGCGAAAGGCTTCTTGAGGGGAAAGCTGTAACTCTGTGAGATGATTTCACAGAACAGAAAGAGGTTTCTCAGAAAGCTTCTTTCTCTTTGTTATCGGAGGATATTTCCTTTGGCCCTATAGTCTTCAAATGGATCCGAAATCTCTCTTCTCAGATTCCACAGAAATAAGGCTAGCAAAGAGATCCACGAAATACAGATGTAACTCTGTGAGATGAATTCACAGAACACTAAGCAGTTTCTCAGAAAGCTTCTTTCCAGATTTCATCTGAGGATATTTCCTTTTTCACCATAGCCCTCTATGGGCTTCCAAATATCACTTTGCCAATTCCACAAGAACTGTCTTAGCGAAAGGGTTCTTGAGGGGAAAGCTGTAACTCTGTGAGATGATTTCACAGAACAGAAAGAAGTTTCTCAGAAAGCTTCTTTCTCTTTGTTATCGCAGGATATTTCCTTTGGCCCTATAGTCTTCAAAGGGATCCGAAATATCTGTTCTCAGATTCCACAGAAATAAGGCTAGCAAAGAGATCCACGAAATACAGATGTAACTCTGTGAGTGGAAGTCACACATCACAGAGCAGTTTCTCAGAAAGCTTCTTTCCATATTTCATCTGAGGATATTTCCTTTTTCACCATAGCCCTCTATGGGCTTCCAAATATCACTTTGCCAATTCCACAAGAACTGTCTTAGCGAAAGGCTTCTTGAGGGGAAAGCTGTAACTCTGTGAGATGATTTCACAGAACACAAAGAAGTTTCTCAGAAAGCTTCTTTCTCTTTGTTATCGGAGGATATTTCCTTTGGCCCTATAGTCTTCAAAGGGATCCGAAATATCTGTTCTCAGATTACATAGAAATAAGGCTAGCAAAGAAATTCACGAAATACAGATGTAACTCTGTGAGATGAATTCACGAAACACTAAGCAGTTTCTCAGAAAGCTTCTTTCCAGATTTCATCTGAGGATATTTCCTTTTTCACCATAGCCCTCTATGAGCTTCCAAATATCACTTTGCCAATTCCACAAGAACTGTCTTAGCGAAAGGCTTCTTGAAGGGAAAGCTGTAACTCTGTGAGATGATTTCACAGAACACTAAGCAGTTTCTCAGAAAGCTTCTTTCCAGATTTCATCTGAGGATATTTCCTTTTTCACCATAGCCCTCTATGGGCTTCCAAATATCTCTTTGCCAATTACACAAGAACTGTCGTAGCGAAAGGCTTCTTGAGGGGAAAGCTGTAACTCTGTGAGATGATTTCACAGAACACAAAGAAGTTTCTCAGAAAGCTTCTTTCTCTTTGTTATCGGAGGATATTTCCTTTGGCCCTATAGTCTTCATAGGGATGCGAAATATCTGTTCTCAGATTCCACAGAAATAAGGCTAGCAAAGAGATCCACGAAATACACATGTAACTCTGTGAGATGAATTCACAGAACACTAAGCAGTTTCTCAGAAAGCTTCTTTCCAGATTTCATCTGAGGATATTTACTTTTTCACCATAGCCCTCTATGGGCTTCCAAATATCACTTTGCCAATTCCACAAGAACTGTCTTAGCGAAAGGCTTCTTGAGGGGAAAGCTGTAACTCTGTGAGATGATTTCACAGAACACAAAGAAGTTTCTCAGAAAGCTTCTTTCTCTTTGTTATCGGAGGATATTTCCTTTGGCCCTATAGTCTTCAAAGGGATCCGAAATATCTGTTCTCAGATTCCACAGAAATAAGGCTAGCAAAGAGATCCACGAAATACAGATGTAACTCTGTGAGATGAATTCACAGAACACTAAGCAGTTTCTCAGAAAGATTCTTTCCAGATTTCATCTGAGGATATTTCCTTTTTCACCATAGCCCTCTATGGGCTTCCAAATATCACTTTGCCAATTCCACAAGAACTGTCTTAGCGAAAGGCTTCTTGAGGGGAAAGCTGTAACTCTGTGAGATGATTTCACAGAACACAAAGAAGTTTCTCAGAAAGCTTCTTTATCTTTGTTATCGGAGGATATTTCCTTTGGCCCATAGTCTTCAAAGGGATCCGAAATATCTGTTCTCAGATTCCACAGAAATAAGGCTAGCAAAGAGATCCACGAAATGCAGATGTAACTCTGTGAGATGAATTCACAGAACACTAAGCAGTTTCTCAGAAAGCTTCTTTCCAGATTTCATCTGAGGATATTTCCTTTTTCACCATAGCCCTCTATGGGCTTCCAAATATCACTTTGCCAATTCCACAAGAACTGTCTTAGCGAAAGGCTTCTTGAGGGGAAAGCTGTAACTCTGTGAGATGATTTCACAGAACACAAAGAGTTTCTCAGAAAGCTTCTTTCTCTTTGTTATCGGAGGATATTTCCTTTGGCCCTATAGTCTTCAAAGGGATCCGAAATATCTGTTCTCAGATTCCACAGAAATAAGGCTAGCAAAGAGATCCACGAAATACAGATGTAACTCTGTGAGATGAATTCACAGAACACTAAGCAGTTTCTCAGAAAGCTTCTTTCCAGATTTCATCTGAGGATATTTCCTTTTTCACCATAGCCCTCTATGGGCTTCCAAATATCACGTTGCCAATTCCACAAGAACTGTCTTAGCGAAAGGCTTCTTGAGGGGAAAGCTGTAACTCTGTGAGATGATTTCACAGAACACAAAGAAGTTTCTCAGAAAGCTTCTTTCTCTTTGTTATCGGAGGATATTTCCTTTGGCCCTATAGTCTTCATAGGTATCCGAAATATCTTTTCTCAGATTCCACAGAAATAAGGCTAGCAAAGAGATCCACGAAATACAGATGTAACTCTGTGAGATGAATTCACAGAACACTAAGCAGTTTCTCAGAAAGCTTTTTTCCAGATTTCATCTGAGGATATTTCCTTTTTCACCATAGCCCTCTATGGGCTTCCAAATATCACTTTGCCAATTCCACAAGAACTGTCTTAGCGAAAGGCTTCTTGAGGGGAAAGCTGTAACTCTGTGAGATGATTTCACAGAACAGAAAGAAGTTTCTCAGAAAGCTTCTTTCTCTTTGTTATCGGAGGATATTTCCTTTGGCCCTATAGTCTTCAAATGGATCCGAAATCTCTGTTCTCAGATTCCACAGAAATAAGGCTAGCAAAGAGATCCACGAAATACAGATGTAACTCTGTGAGATGAATTCACAGAACACTAAGCAGTTTCTCAGAAAGCTTCTTTCCAGATTTCATCTGAGGATATTTCCTTTTTCACCATAGCCCTCTATGGGCTTCCAAATATCACTTTGCCAATTCCACAAGAACTGTCTTAGCGAAAGGGTTCTTGAGGGGAAAGCTGTAACTCTGTGAGATGATTTCACAGAACAGAAAGAAGTTTCTCAGAAAGCTTCTTTCTCTTTGTTATCGCAGGATATTTCCTTTGGCCCTATAGTCTTCAAAGGGATCCGAAATATCTGTTCTCAGATTCCACAGAAATAAGGCTAGCAAAGAGATCCACGAAATACAGATGTAACTCTGTGAGTGGAAGTCACACATCACAGAGCAGTTTCTCAGAAAGCTTCTTTCCAGATTTCATCTGAGGATATTTCCTTTTTCACCATAGCCCTCTATGGGCTTCCAAATATCACTTTGCCAATTCCACAAGAACTGTCTTAGCGAAAGGCTTCTTGAGGGGAAAGCTGTAACTCTGTGAGATGATTTCACAGAACACAAAGAAGTTTCTCAGAAAGCTTCTTTCTCTTTGTTATCGCAGGATATTTCCTTTGGCCCTATAGTCTTCAAAGGGATCCGAAATATCTGTTCTCAGATTACACAGAAATAAGGCTAGCAAAGAGATTCACGAAATACAGATGTAACTCTGTGAGATGAATTCACAGAACACTAAGCAGTTTCTCAGAAAGCTTCTTTCCAGATTTCATCTGAGGATATTTCCTTTTTCACCATAGCCCTCTATGGGCTTCCAAATATCACGTTGCCAATTCCACAAGAACTGTCTTAGCGAAAGGCTTCTTGAGGGGAAAGCTGTAACTCTGTGAGATGATTTCACAGAACACAAAGAAGTTTCTCAGAAAGCTTCTTTCTCTTTGTTATCGGAGGATATTTCCTTTGGCCCTATAGTCTTCAAAGGGATCCGAAATATCTGTTCTCAGATTACACAGAAATAAGGCTAGCAAAGAGATTCACGAAATACAGATGTAACTCTGTGAGATGAATTCACAGAACACTAAGCAGTTTCTCAGAAAGCTTCTTTCCAGATTTCATCTGAGGATATTTCCTTTTTCACCATAGCCCTCTATGGGCTTCCAAATATCTCTTTGCCACTTACACAAGAACTGTCCTAGCGAAAGACTTCTTGAGGGGAAAGCTGTAACTCTGTGAGATGATTTCACAGAACACAAAGAAGTTTCTCAGAAAGCTTCTTTCTCTTTGTTATCGGAGGATATTTCCTTTGGCCCTATAGTCTTCAAAGGGATCCGAAATATCTGTTCTCAGATTACACAGAAATAAGGCTAGCAAAGAGATTCACGAAATACAGATGTAACTCTGTGAGATGAATTCACAGAACACTAAGCAGTTTCTCAGAAAGCTTCTTTCCAGATTTGATCTGAGGATATTTCCTTTTTCACCATAGCCCTCTATGGGCTTCCAAATATCTCTTTGCCAATTACACAAGAACTGTCGTAGCGAAAGGCTTCTTGAGGGGAAAGCTGTCACTCTGTGAGATGATTTCACAGAACACAAAGAAGTTTCTCAGAAAGCTTCTTTCTCTTTGTTATCGGAGGATATTTCCTTTGGCCCTATAGTCTTCAAAGAGATCCGAAATATCTGTTCTCAGATTACACAGAAATAAGGCTAGCAAAGAGATCCACGAAATACAGATGTAACTCTGTGAGATGAATTCACAGAACACTAAGCAGTTTCTCAGAAAGCTTCTTTCCAGATTTCATCTGAGGATATTTCCTTTTTCACCATAGCCCTCTATGGGCTTCCAAATACCACTTTGCCAATTCCACAAGAACTGTCTTAGCGAAAGGCTTCTTGAAGGGAAAGCTGTAACTCTGTGAGATGATTTCACAGAAGAGAAAGAAGTTTCTCAGAAAGCTTCTTTCTCTTTGTTATCGGAGGATATTTCCTTTGGACCTATAGTCTTCAAAGGGATCCGAAATATCTGTTCTCAGAATCCACAGAAATAAGGCTAGCAAAGAGATTCACGAAATACAGATGTAACTCTGTGAGATGAATTCACAGAACACTAAGCAGTTTCTCAGAAAGCTTCTTTCCAGATTTCATCTGAGGATAGTTCCTTTTTCACCGTAGCCCTCTATGGGCTTCCAAATATCACTTTGCCAATTCCACAAGAACTGTCTTAGCGAAAGGCTTCTTGAGGGGAAAGCTGTAACTCTGTGAGATGATTTCACAGAACACAAAGAAGTTTCTCAGAAAGCTTCTTTCTCTTTGTTATCGGAGGATATTTCCTTTGGCCCTATAGTCTTCAAAGGGATCCGAAATATCTGTTCTCAGATTACATAGAAATAAGGCTAGCAAAGAAATTCACGAAATACAGATGTAACTCTGTGAGATGAATTCACGAAACACTAAGCAGTTTCTCAGAAAGCTTCTTTCCAGATTTCATCTGAGGATATTTCCTTTTTCACCATAGCCCTCTATGAGCTTCCAAATATCACTTTGCCAATTCCACAAGAACTGTCTTAGCGAAAGGCTTCTTGAAGGGAAAGCTGTAACTCTGTGAGATGATTTCACAGAACACTAAGCAGTTTCTCAGAAAGCTTCTTTCCAGATTTCATCTGAGGATATTTCCTTTTTCACCATAGCCCTCTATGGGCTTCCAAATATCTCTTTGCCAATTACACAAGAACTGTCGTAGCGAAAGGCTTCTTGAGGGGAAAGCTGTAACTCTGTGAGATGATTTCACAGAACACAAAGAAGTTTCTCAGAAAGCTTCTTTCTCTTTGTTATCGGAGGATATTTCCTTTGGCCCTATAGTCTTCATAGGGATGCGAAATATCTGTTCTCAGATTCCACAGAAATAAGGCTAGCAAAGAGATCCACGAAATACACATGTAACTCTGTGAGATGAATTCACAGAACACTAAGCAGTTTCTCAGAAAGCTTCTTTCCAGATTTCATCTGAGGATATTTACTTTTTCACCATAGCCCTCTATGGGCTTCCAAATATCACTTTGCCAATTCCACAAGAACTGTCTTAGCGAAAGGCTTCTTGAGGGGAAAGCTGTAACTCTGTGAGATGATTTCACAGAACACAAAGAAGTTTCTCAGAAAGCTTCTTTCTCTTTGTTATCGGAGGATATTTCCTTTGGCCCTATAGTCTTCAAAGGGATCCGAAATATCTGTTCTCAGATTCCACAGAAATAAGGCTAGCAAAGAGATCCACGAAATACAGATGTAACTCTGTGAGATGAATTCACAGAACACTAAGCAGTTTCTCAGAAAGATTCTTTCCAGATTTCATCTGAGGATATTTCCTTTTTCACCATAGCCCTCTATGGGCTTCCAAATATCACTTTGCCAATTCCACAAGAACTGTCTTAGCGAAAGGCTTCTTGAGGGGAAAGCTGTAACTCTGTGAGATGATTTCACAGAACACAAAGAAGTTTCTCAGAAAGCTTCTTTCTCTTTGTTATCGGAGGATATTTCCTTTGGCCCATAGTCTTCAAAGGGATCCGAAATATCTGTTCTCAGATTCCACAGAAATAAGGCTAGCAAAGAGATCCACGAAATGCAGATGTAACTCTGTGAGATGAATTCACAGAACACTAAGCAGTTTCTCAGAAAGCTTCTTTCCAGATTTCATCTGAGGATATTTCCTTTTTCACCATAGCCCTCTATGGGCTTCCAAATATCACTTTGCCAATTCCACAAGAACTGTCTTAGCGAAAGGCTTCTTGAGGGGAAAGCTGTAACTCTGTGAGATGATTTCACAGAACACAAAGAGTTTCTCAGAAAGCTTCTTTCTCTTTGTTATCGGAGGATATTTCCTTTGGCCCTATAGTCTTCAAAGGGATCCGAAATATCTGTTCTCAGATTCCACAGAAATAAGGCTAGCAAAGAGATCCACGAAATACAGATGTAACTCTGTGAGATGAATTCACAGAACACTAAGCAGTTTCTCAGAAAGCTTCTTTCCAGATTTCATCTGAGGATATTTCCTTTTTCACCATAGCCCTCTATGGGCTTCCAAATATCACGTTGCCAATTCCACAAGAACTGTCTTAGCGAAAGGCTTCTTGAGGGGAAAGCTGTAACTCTGTGAGATGATTTCACAGAACACAAAGAAGTTTCTCAGAAAGCTTCTTTCTCTTTGTTATCGGAGGATATTTCCTTTGGCCCTATAGTCTTCATAGGTATCCGAAATATCTTTTCTCAGATTCCACAGAAATAAGGCTAGCAAAGAGATCCACGAAATACAGATGTAACTCTGTGAGATGAATTCACAGAACACTAAGCAGTTTCTCAGAAAGCTTTTTTCCAGATTTCATCTGAGGATATTTCCTTTTTCACCATAGCCCTCTATGGGCTTCCAAATATCACTTTGCCAATTCCACAAGAACTGTCTTAGCGAAAGGCTTCTTGAGGGGAAAGCTGTAACTCTGTGAGATGATTTCACAGAACAGAAAGAAGTTTCTCAGAAAGCTTCTTTCTCTTTGTTATCGGAGGATATTTCCTTTGGCCCTATAGTCTTCAAATGGATCCGAAATCTCTGTTCTCAGATTCCACAGAAATAAGGCTAGCAAAGAGATCCACGAAATACAGATGTAACTCTGTGAGATGAATTCACAGAACACTAAGCAGTTTCTCAGAAAGCTTCTTTCCAGATTTCATCTGAGGATATTTCCTTTTTCACCATAGCCCTCTATGGGCTTCCAAATATCACTTTGCCAATTCCACAAGAACTGTCTTAGCGAAAGGGTTCTTGAGGGGAAAGCTGTAACTCTGTGAGATGATTTCACAGAACAGAAAGAAGTTTCTCAGAAAGCTTCTTTCTCTTTGTTATCGCAGGATATTTCCTTTGGCCCTATAGTCTTCAAAGGGATCCGAAATATCTGTTCTCAGATTCCACAGAAATAAGGCTAGCAAAGAGATCCACGAAATACAGATGTAACTCTGTGAGTGGAAGTCACACATCACAGAGCAGTTTCTCAGAAAGCTTCTTTCCAGATTTCATCTGAGGATATTTCCTTTTTCACCATAGCCCTCTATGGGCTTCCAAATATCACTTTGCCAATTCCACAAGAACTGTCTTAGCGAAAGGCTTCTTGAGGGGAAAGCTGTAACTCTGTGAGATGATTTCACAGAACACAAAGAAGTTTCTCAGAAAGCTTCTTTCTCTTTGTTATCGGAGGATATTTCCTTTGGCCCTATAGTCTTCAAAGGGATCCGAAATATCTGTTCTCAGATTACACAGAAATAAGGCTAGCAAAGAGATTCACGAAATACAGATGTAACTCTGTGAGATGAATTCACAGAACACTAAGCAGTTTCTCAGAAAGCTTCTTTCCAGATTTCATCTGAGGATATTTCCTTTTTCACCATAGCCCTCTATGGGCTTCCAAATATCACGTTGCCAATTCCACAAGAACTGTCTTAGCGAAAGGCTTCTTGAGGGGAAAGCTGTAACTCTGTGAGATGATTTCACAGAACACAAAGAAGTTTCTCAGAAAGCTTCTTTCTCTTTGTTATCGGAGGATATTTCCTTTGGCCCTATAGTCTTCAAAGGGATCCGAAATATCTGTTCTCAGATTACACAGAAATAAGGCTAGCAAAGAGATTCACGAAATAGAGATGTAACTCTGTGAGATGAATTCACAGAACACTAAGCAGTTTCTCAGAAAGCTTCTTTCCAGATTTCATCTGAGGATATTTCCTTTTTCACCATAGCCCTCTATGGGCTTCCAAATATCTCTTTGCCACTTACACAAGAAATGTCCTAGCGAAAGACTTCTTGAGGGGAAAGCTGTAACTCTGTGAGATGATTTCACAGAACACAAAGAAGTTTCTCAGAAAGCTTCTTTCTCTTTGTTATCGGAGGATATTTCCTTTGGCCCTATAGTCTTCAAAGGGATCCGAAATATCTGTTCTCAGATTACACAGAAATAAGGCTAGCAAAGAGATTCACGAAATACAGATGTAACTCTGTGAGATGAATTCACAGAACACTAAGCAGTTTCTCAGAAAGCTTCTTTCCAGATTTGATCTGAGGATATTTCCTTTTTCACCATAGCCCTCTATGGGCTTCCAAATATCTCTTTGCCAATTACACAAGAACTGTCGTAGCGAAAGGCTTCTTGAGGGGAAAGCTGTCACTCTGTGAGATGATTTCACAGAACACAAAGAAGTTTCTCAGAAAGCTTCTTTCTCTTTGTTATCGGAGGATATTTCCTTTGGCCCTATAGTCTTCAAAGAGATCCGAAATATCTGTTCTCAGATTACACAGAAATAAGGCTAGCAAAGAGATCCACGAAATACAGATGTAACTCTGTGAGATGAATTCACAGAACACTAAGCAGTTTCTCAGAAAGCTTCTTTCCAGATTTCATCTGAGGATATTTCCTTTTTCACCATAGCCCTCTATGGGCTTCCAAATACCACTTTGCCAATTCCACAAGAACTGTCTTAGCGAAAGGCTTCTTGAAGGGAAAGCTGTAACTCTGTGAGATGATTTCACAGAAGAGAAAGAAGTTTCTCAGAAAGCTTCTTTCTCTTTGTTATCGGAGGATATTTCCTTTGGACCTATAGTCTTCAAAGGGATCCGAAATATCTGTTCTCAGAATCCACAGAAATAAGGCTAGCAAAGAGATTCACGAAATACAGATGTAACTCTGTGAGATGAATTCACAGAACACTAAGCATATTCTCAGAAAGCTTCTTTCCAGATTTCATCTGAGGATAGTTCCTTTTTCACCGTAGCCCTCTATGGGCTTCCAAATATCACTTTGCCAATTCCACAAGAACTGTCTTAGCGAAAGGCTTCTTGAGGGGAAAGCTGTAACTCTGTGAGATGATTTCACAGAACACAAAGAAGTTTCTCAGAAAGCTTCTTTCTCTTTGTTATCGGAGGATATTTCCTTTGGCCCTATAGTCTTCAAAGGGATCCGAAATATCTGTTCTCAGACTCCACAGAAATAAGGATAGCAAAGAGATCCACGAAATACAGATGTAACGCTGTGAGATGAATTCACAGAACACTAAGCAGTTTCTCAGAAAGCTTCTTTCCAGATTTCATCTGAGGATATTTCCTTTTTCACCATAGCCCTCTATGGTCTTCCAAATATCACTTTGCCAATTCCACAAGAACTGTCTTAGCGAAAGGCTTCTTGAGGGGAAAGCTGTAACTCTGTGAGATGATTTCACAGAACACTAAGCAGTTTCTCAGAAAGCTTCTTTCCAGATTTCATCTGAGGATATTTCCTTTTTCACCATAGCCCTCTATGGGCTTCCAAATATCTCTTTGCCAATTCCACAAGAACTGTCTTAGCGAAAGGCTTCTTGAGGGGAAAGCTGTAACTCTGTGAGATGATTTCACAGAACACAAAGAAGTTTCTCAGAAAGCTTCTTTCTCTTTGTTATCGGAGGATATTTCCTTTGGCCCTATAGTCTTCATAGGGATGCGAAATATCTTTTCTCAGATTCCACAGAAATAAGGCTAGCAAAGAGATCCACGAAATACACATGTAACTCTGTGAGATGAATTCACAGAACACTAAGCAGTTTCTCAGAAAGCTTCTTTCCAGATTT
Organism: Macaca nemestrina; assembly: GCF_043159975.1. Lineage (NCBI taxonomy): Eukaryota > Metazoa > Chordata > Mammalia > Primates > Cercopithecidae > Macaca > Macaca nemestrina. The sequence continues at coordinate 93,697,027 of NC_092125.1, forward strand.
CATCTGAGGATATTTCCTTTTTCACCATAGCCCTCTATGGGCTTCCAAATATCACTTTGCCAATTCCACAAGAACTGTCTTAGCGAAAGGCTTCTTGAGGGGAAAGCTGTAACTCTGTGAGATGATTTCACAGAACACAAAGAAGTTTCTCAGTAAGCTTCTTTCTCTGTTATCGGAGGATATATCCTTTGGCCCTATAGTCTTCAAAGGGATCCGAAATATCTGTTCTCAAATTCCACAGAAATAAGGCTAGCAAAGAGATCCACGAAATACAGATGTAACTCTGTGAGATGAATTCACAGAACACTAAGCAGTTTCTCAGAAAGCTTCTCTCCAGATTTCATCTGAGGATATTTCCTTTTTCACCATAGCCCTCTATGGGCTTCCAAATATCACTTTGCCAATTCCACAAGAACTGTCTTAGCGAAAGGCTTCTTGAGGGGAAAGCTGTAACTCTGTGAGATGATTTCACAGAACACAAAGAAGTTTCTCAGAAAGCTTCTTTCTCTTTGTTATCGCAGGATATTTCCTTTGGCCCTATAGTCTCCAAAGTGATCCGAAATATCTGTTCTCAGATTCCACAGAAATAAGGCTAGCAAAGAGATCCACGAAATACAGATGTAACTCTGTGAGATGAATTCACAGAACACTAAGCAGTTTCTCAGAAATCTTCTTTGCAGATTTCATCTGAGGATATTTCCTTTTTCACCATAGCCCTCTATGGGCTTCCAAATATCACTTTGCCAATTCCACAAGAACTGTCTTAGCGAAAGGCTTCTTGAGGGGAAAGCTGTAACTCTGTGAGATGATTTCACAGAACACAAAGAAGCTTCTCAGAAAGCTTCTTTCTCTTTGTTATCGCAGGATATTTCCTTTGGCCCTATAGTCTTCAAAGGGATCCGAAATATCTGTTCTCAGATTCCACAGAAATAAGGCTAGCAAAGAGATCCACGAAATACAGATGTAACTCTGTGAGTGGAAGTCACACATCACAGAGCAGTTTCTCAGAAAGCTTCTTTCCAGAGTTCATCTGAGGATATTTCCTTTTTCACCATAGCCCTCTATGGGCTTCCAAATATCACTTTGCCAATTCCACAAGAACTGTCTTAGCGAAAGGCTTCTTGAGGGGAAAGCTGTAACTCTGTGAGATGATTTCACAGAACACAAAGAAGTTTCTCAGAAAGCTTCTTTCTCTTTGTTATCGGAGGATATTTCCTTTGGCCCTATAGTCTTCATAGGGATCCGAAATATACTTTCTCAGATTCCAGAGATATAAGGCTAGCAAAGAGATCCACGAAATACACATGTAACTCTGTGAGATGAATTCACAGAACACTAAGCAGTTTCTCAGAAAGCTTCTTTCCAGATTTCATCTGAGGATATTTCCTTTTGCACCATAGCCCTCTATGGGCTTCCAAATATCACTTTGCCAATTCCACAAGAACTGTCTTAGTGAAAGGCTGCTTGAGGGGAAAGCTGTAACTCTGTGAGATGATTTCACAGAACACAAAGAAGTTTCTCAGAAAGCTTCTTTCTCTTTGTTATCGGAGGATATTTCCTTTGGCCCTATAATCTTCAAAGGGATCCGAAATCTCTGTTCTCAGATTCCACAGAAATAAGGCTAGCAAAGAGATCCACGAAATACAGATGTAACTCTGTGAGATGAATTCACAGAACACTAAGCAGTTTCTCAGAAAGCTTCTTTCCAGATTTCATCTGAGGATATTTCCTTTTTCACCATAGCCCTCTATGGGCTTCCAAATATCACGTTGCCAATTCCACAAGAACTGTCTTAGCGAAAGGCTTCTTGAGGGGAAATCTGTAACTCTGTGAGATGATTTCACAGAACAGAAAGAAGTTTCTCAGAAAGTTTCTTTCTCTTTGTTATCGGAGGATATTTCCTTTGGCCCTATAGTCTTCAAAGGGATCCGAAATATCTGTTCTCAGATTACACAGAAATAAGGCTAGCAAAGAGATTCACGAAATACAGATGTAACTCTGTGAGATGAATTCACAGAACACTAAGCAGTTTCTCAGAAAGCTTCTTTCCAGATTTCATCTGAGGATATTTCCTTTTTCACCATAGCCCTCTATGGGCTTCCAAATATCTCTTTGCCAATTACACAAGAACTGTCCTAGCGAAAGGCTTCTTGAGGGGAAAGCTGTAACTCTGTGAGATGATTTCACAGAACACAAAGAAGTTTCTCAGAAAGCTTCTTTCTCTTTGTTATCGGAGGATATTTCCTTTGGCCCTATAGTCTTCAAAGGGATCCGAAATACCTGTTCTCAGATTACACAGAAATAAGGCTAGCAAAGAGATCCACGAAATACAGATGTAACTCTGTGAGATGAATTCACAGAACACTAAGCAGTTTCTCAGAAAGCTTCTTTCCAGATTTCATCTGTGGATATTTCCTTTTTCACCATAGCCCTCTATGGGCTTCCAAATATCTCTTTGCCAATTACACAAGAACTGTCCTACCGAAAGGCTTCTTGAGGGGAAAGCTGTAACTCTGTGAGATGATTTCACAGAACACAAAGAAGTTTCTCAGAAAGCTTCTTTCTCTTTGTTATCGGAGGATATTTCCTTTGGCCCTATAGTCTTCAAAGGGATCCGAAATATCTGTTCTCAGATTCCACAGAAATAAGGCTAGCAAAGAGATTCACGAAATACAGATGTAACTCTGTGAGATGAATTCACAGAACACTAAGCAGTTTCTCAGAAAGCTTCTTTCCAGATTTCATCTGAGGATATTTCCTTTTTCACCATAGCCCTCTATGGGCTTCCAAATATCACTTTGCCAATTCCACAAGAACTGTCTTAGCGAAAGGCTTCTTGAGGGGAAAGCTGTAACTCTGTGAGATGATTTCACAGAACAGAAAGAAGTTTCTCAGAAAGATTCTTTCTCTTTGTTATCGGAGGATATTTCCTTTGGCCCTATAGTCTTCAAAGGGATCCGAAATATCTGTTCTCAGATTACACAGAAATAAGGCTAGCAAAGAGATCCACGAAATACAGATTTAACTCTGTGAGATGAATTCACAGAACACTAAGCAGTTTCTCAGAAAGCTTCTTTCCAGATTTCATCTGAGGATATTTCCCTTTTCACCATAGCCCTCTATGGGCTTCCAAATATCACTTTGCCAATTCCACAAGAACTGTCTTAGCGAAAGGCTTCTTGAGGGGAAAGCTGTAACTCTGTGAGATGATTACACAGAACACAAAGAAGTTTCTCAGAAAGCTTCTTTCTCTTTGTTATCGGAGGATATTTCCTTTGGCCCTATAGTCTTCAAAGGGATCCGAAATATCTGTTCTCAGACTCCACAGAAATAAGGATAGCAAAGAGATCCACGAAATACAGATGTAACGCTGTGAGATGAATTCACAGAACACTAAGCAGTTTCTCAGAAAGCTTCTTTCCAGATTTCATCTGAGGATATTTCCTTTTTCACCATAGCCCTCTATGGGCTTCCAAATATCTCTTTGCCAATTCCACAAGAACTGTCTTAGCGAAAGGCTTCTTGAGGGGAAAGCTGTAAATCTGTGAGATGATTTCACAGAACACAAAGAAGTTTCTCAGAAAGCTTCTTTCTCTTTGTTATCGGACGATATTTCCTTTGGCCCTATAGTCTTCATAGGGATGCGAAATATCTTTTCTCAGATTCCACAGAAATAAGGCTAGCAAAGAGATCCACGAAATACACATGTAACTCTGTGAGATGAATTCACAGAACACTAAGCAGTTTCTCAGAAAGCTTCTTTCCAGATTTCATCTGAGGATATTTCCTTTTTCACCATAGCCCTCTATGGGCTTCCAAATATCACTTTGCCAATTCCACAAGTACTGTCTTAGCGAAAGGCTTCTTGAGGGGAAAGCTGTAACTCTGTGAGATGATTTCACAGAACACAAAGAAGTTTCTCAGTAAGCTTCTTTCTCTGTTATCGGAGGATATTTCCTTTGGCCCTATAGTCTTCAAAGGGATACGAAATATCTGTTCTCAAATTCCACAGAAATAAGGCTAGAAAAGAGATCCACGAAATACAGATGTAACTCTGTGAGATGAATTCACAGAACACTAAGCAGTTTCTCAGAAAGCTTCTTTCCAGATTTCATCTGAGGATATTTCCTTTTTCATCATAGCCCTCTATGGGCTTCCAAATATGACTTTGCCAATTCCACAAGAACTCTCTTAGCGAAAGGCTTCTTGAGGGGAAAGCTGTAACTCTGTGAGATGATTTCACAGAACACAAAGAAGTTTCTCAGAAAGCTTCTTTCTCTTTGTTATCGCAGGATATTTCCTTTGGCCCTATAGTCTTCAAAGTGATCCGAAATATCTGTTCTCAGATTCCACAGAAATAAGGCTAGCAAAGAGATCCACGAAATACAGATGTAACTCTGTGAGATGAATTCACAGAACACTAAGCAGTTTCTCAGAAATCTTCTTTGCAGATTTCATCTGAGGATATTTCCTTTTTCACCATAGCCCTCTATGGGCTTCCAAATATCACTTTGCCAATTCCACAAGAACTGTCTTAGCGAAAGGCTTCTTGAGGGGAAAGCTGTAACTCTGTGAGATGATTTCACAGAACACAAAGAAGCTTCTCAGAAAGCTTCTTTCTCTTTGTTATCGCAGGATATTTCCTTTGGCCCTATAGTCTTCAAAGGGATCCGAAATATCTGTTCTCAGATTCCACAGAAATAAGGCTAGCAAAGAGATCCACGAAATACAGATGTAAATCTGTGAGATGAATTCACAGAACACTAAGCAGTTTCTCAGAAAGCTTCTTTCCAGAGTTCATCTGAGGATATTTCCTTTTTCACCATAGCCCTCTATGGGCTTCCAAATATCACTTTGCCAATTCCACAAGAACTGTCTTAGCGAAAGGCTTCTTGAGGGGAAAGTTGTAACTCTGTGAGATGATTTCAGAGAACACAAAGAAGTTTCTCAGAAAGCTTCTTTCTCTTTGTTATCGGAGGATATTTCCTTTGGCCCTATAGTCTTCATAGGGATCCGAAATATCCTTTCTCAGATTCCAGAGATATAAGGCTAGCAAAGAGATCCACGAAATACAGATGTAACTCTGTGAGTGGAAGTCACACATCACAGAGCAGTTTCTCAGAAAGCTTCTTTCCAGAGTTCATCTGAGGATATTTCCTTTTTCACCATAGCCCTCTATGGGCTTCCAAATATCACTTTGCCAATTCCACAAGAACTGTCTTAGCGAAAGGCTTCTTGAGGGGAAAGCTGTAACTCTGTGAGATGATTTCACAGAACACAAAGAAGTTTCTCAGAAAGCTTCTTTCTCTTTGTTATCGGAGGATATTTCCTTTGGCCCTATAGTCTTCATAGGGATCCGAAATATACTTTCTCAGATTCCAGAGATATAAGGCTAGCAAAGAGATCCACGAAATACACATGTAACTCTGTGAGATGAATTCACAGAACACTAAGCAGTTTCTCAGAAAGCTTCTTTCCAGATTTCATCTGAGGATATTTCCTTTTGCACCATAGCCCTCTATGGGCTTCCAAATATCACTTTGCCAATTCCACAAGAACTGTCTTAGTGAAAGGCTGCTTGAGGGGAAAGCTGTAACTCTGTGAGATGATTTCACAGAACACAAAGAAGTTTCTCAGAAAGCTTCTTTCTCTTTGTTATCGGAGGATATTTCCTTTGGCCCTATAATCTTCAAAGGGATCCGAAATCTCTGTTCTCAGATTCCACAGAAATAAGGCTAGCAAAGAGATCCACGAAATACAGATGTAACTCTGTGAGATGAATTCACAGAACACTAAGCAGTTTCTCAGAAAGCTTCTTTCCAGATTTCATCTGAGGATATTTCCTTTTTCACCATAGCCCTCTATGGGCTTCCAAATATCACGTTGCCAATTCCACAAGAACTGTCTTAGCGAAAGGCTTCTTGAGGGGAAATCTGTAACTCTGTGAGATGATTTCACAGAACAGAAAGAAGTTTCTCAGAAAGTTTCTTTCTCTTTGTTATCGGAGGATATTTCCTTTGGCCCTATAGTCTTCAAAGGGATCCGAAATATCTGTTCTCAGATTACACAGAAATAAGGCTAGCAAAGAGATTCACGAAATACAGATGTAACTCTGTGAGATGAATTCACAGAACACTAAGCAGTTTCTCAGAAAGCTTCTTTCCAGATTTCATCTGAGGATATTTCCTTTTTCACCATAGCCCTCTATGGGCTTCCAAATATCTCTTTGCCAATTACACAAGAACTGTCCTAGCGAAAGGCTTCTTGAGGGGAAAGCTGTAACTCTGTGAGATGATTTCACAGAACACAAAGAAGTTTCTCAGAAAGCTTCTTTCTCTTTGTTATCGGAGGATATTTCCTTTGGCCCTATAGTCTTCAAAGGGATCCGAAATACCTGTTCTCAGATTACACAGAAATAAGGCTAGCAAAGAGATCCACGAAATACAGATGTAACTCTGTGAGATGAATTCACAGAACACTAAGCAGTTTCTCAGAAAGCTTCTTTCCAGATTTCATCTGTGGATATTTCCTTTTTCACCATAGCCCTCTATGGGCTTCCAAATATCTCTTTGCCAATTACACAAGAACTGTCCTACCGAAAGGCTTCTTGAGGGGAAAGCTGTAACTCTGTGAGATGATTTCACAGAACACAAAGAAGTTTCTCAGAAAGCTTCTTTCTCTTTGTTATCGGAGGATATTTCCTTTGGCCCTATAGTCTTCAAAGGGATCCGAAATATCTGTTCTCAGATTCCACAGAAATAAGGCTAGCAAAGAGATTCACGAAATACAGATGTAACTCTGTGAGATGAATTCACAGAACACTAAGCAGTTTCTCAGAAAGCTTCTTTCCAGATTTCATCTGAGGATATTTCCTTTTTCACCATAGCCCTCTATGGGCTTCCAAATATCACTTTGCCAATTCCACAAGAACTGTCTTAGCGAAAGGCTTCTTGAGGGGAAAGCTGTAACTCTGTGAGATGATTTCACAGAACAGAAAGAAGTTTCTCAGAAAGCTTCTTTCTCTTTGTTATCGGAGGATATTTCCTTTGGCCCTATAGTCTTCAAAGGGATCCGAAATATCTGTTCTCAGATTACACAGAAATAAGGCTAGCAAAGAGATCCACGAAATACAGATTTAACTCTGTGAGATGAATTCACAGAACACTAAGCAGTTTCTCAGAAAGCTTCTTTCCAGATTTCATCTGAGGATATTTCCCTTTTCACCATAGCCCTCTATGGGCTTCCAAATATCACTTTGCCAATTCCACAAGAACTGTCTTAGCGAAAGGCTTCTTGAGGGGAAAGCTGTAACTCTGTGAGATGATTACACAGAACACAAAGAAGTTTCTCAGAAAGCTTCTTTCTCTTTGTTATCGGAGGATATTTCCTTTGGCCCTATAGTCTTCAAAGGGATCCGAAATATCTGTTCTCAGACTCCACAGAAATAAGGATAGCAAAGAGATCCACGAAATACAGATGTAACGCTGTGAGATGAATTCACAGAACACTAAGCAGTTTCTCAGAAAGCTTCTTTCCAGATTTCATCTGAGGATATTTCCTTTTTCACCATAGCCCTCTATGGGCTTCCAAATATCTCTTTGCCAATTCCACAAGAACTGTCTTAGCGAAAGGCTTCTTGAGGGGAAAGCTGTAAATCTGTGAGATGATTTCACAGAACACAAAGAAGTTTCTCAGAAAGCTTCTTTCTCTTTGTTATCGGACGATATTTCCTTTGGCCCTATAGTCTTCATAGGGATGCGAAGTATCTTTTCTCAGATTCCACAGAAATAAGGCTAGCAAAGAGATCCACGAAATACACATGTAACTCTGTGAGATGAATTCACAGAACACTAAGCAGTTTCTCAGAAAGCTTCTTTCCAGATTTCATCTGAGGATATTTCCTTTTTCACCATAGCCCTCTATGGGCTTCCAAATATCACTTTGCCAATTCCACAAGTACTGTCTTAGCGAAAGGCTTCTTGAGGGGAAAGCTGTAACTCTGTGAGATGATTTCACAGAACACAAAGAAGTTTCTCAGTAAGCTTCTTTCTCTGTTATCGGAGGATATTTCCTTTGGCCCTATAGTCTTCAAAGGGATACGAAATATCTGTTCTCAAATTCCACAGAAATAAGGCTAGAAAAGAGATCCACGAAATACAGATGTAACTCTGTGAGATGAATTCACAGAACACTAAGCAGTTTCTCAGAAAGCTTCTTTCCAGATTTCATCTGAGGATATTTCCTTTTTCATCATAGCCCTCTATGGGCTTCCAAATATGACTTTGCCAATTCCACAAGAACTCTCTTAGCGAAAGGCTTCTTGAGGGGAAAGCTGTAACTCTGTGAGATGATTTCACAGAACACAAAGAAGTTTCTCAGAAAGCTTCTTTCTCTTTGTTATCGCAGGATATTTCCTTTGGCCCTATAGTCTCCAAAGTGATCCGAAATATCTGTTCTCAGATTCCACAGAAATAAGGCTAGCAAAGAGATCCACGAAATACAGATGTAACTCTGTGAGATGAATTCACAGAACACTAAGCAGTTTCTCAGAAATCTTCTTTGCAGATTTCATCTGAGGATATTTCCTTTTTCACCATAGCCCTCTATGGGCTTCCAAATATCACTTTGCCAATTCCACAAGAACTGTCTTAGCGAAAGGCTTCTTGAGGGGAAAGCTGTAACTCTGTGAGATGATTTCACAGAACACAAAGAAGCTTCTCAGAAAGCTTCTTTCTCTTTGTTATCGCAGGATATTTCCTTTGGCCCTATAGTCTTCAAAGGGATCCGAAATATCTGTTCTCAGATTCCACAGAAATAAGGCTAGCAAAGAGATCCACGAAATACAGATGTAAATCTGTGAGATGAATTCACAGAACACTAAGCAGTTTCTCAGAAAGCTTCTTTCCAGAGTTCATCTGAGGATATTTCCTTTTTCACCATAGCCCTCTATGGGCTTCCAAATATCACTTTGCCAATTCCACAAGAACTGTCTTAGCGAAAGGCTTCTTGAGGGGAAAGTTGTAACTCTGTGAGATGATTTCAGAGAACACAAAGAAGTTTCTCAGAAAGCTTCTTTCTCTTTGTTATCGGAGGATATTTCCTTTGGCCCTATAGTCTTCATAGGGATCCGAAATATCCTTTCTCAGATTCCAGAGATATAAGGCTAGCAAAGAGATCCACGAAATACACATGTAACTCTGTGAGATGAATTCACAGAACACTAAGCAGTTTCTCAGAAAGCTTCTTTCCAGATTTCATCTGAGGATATTTCCTTTTTCACCATAGCCCTCTATGGGCTTCCAAATATCACTTTGCCAATTCCACAAGAACTGTCTTAGTGAAAGGCTTCTTGAGGGGAAAGCTGTAACTCTGTGAGATGATTTCACAGAACACAAAGAAGTTTCTCAGAAAGCTTCTTTCTCTTTGTTATCGGAGGATATTTCCTTTGGCCCTATAATCTTCAAGTGGATCCGAAATCTCTGTTCTCAGATTCCACAGAAATAAGGCTAGCAAAGAGATCCACGAAATACAGATGTAACTCTGTGAGATGAATTCACAGAACACTAAACAGTTTCTCAGAAAGCTTCTTTCCAGATTTCATCTGAGGATATTTCCTTTTTCACCATAGCCCTCTATGGGCTTCCAAATATCACTTTGCCAATTCCACAAGAACTGTCTTAGCGAAAGGGTTCTTGAGGGGAAAGCTGTAACTCTGTGAGATGATTTCACAGAACAGAAAGAAGTTTCTCAGAAAGCTTCTTTCTCTTTGTTATCGGAGGATATTTCCTTTGGCCCTATAGTCTTCTTAGGGATCCGAAATATCTTTTCTCAGATTCCACAGAAATAAGGCTAGCAAAGAGATCCAAGAAATACAGATGTAACTCTGTGAGATGAATTCACAGAACACTAAGCAGTTTCTCAGAAAGCTTCTTTCCAGATTTCATCTGAGGATATTTCCTTTTTCACCATAGCCCTCTATGGGCTTCCAAATATCACTTTGCCAATTCCACAAGAACTGTCTTAGCGAAAGATTTCTTGAGGGGAAAGCTGTAACTCTGTGAGATGATTTCACAGAACACAAAGAAGTTTCTCAGAAAGCTTCTTTCTCTTTGTTATCGCAGGATATTTCCTTTGGCCCTATAGTCTTCAAATGGATCCGAAATATCTGTTCTCAGATTCCACAGAAATAAGGCTAGCAAAGAGATCCACGAAATACAGATGTAACTCTTTGAGATGAATTCACAGAACACTAAGCAGTTTCTCAGAAAGCTTCTTTCCAGATTTCATCTGAGGATATTTCCTTTTTCACCATAGCCCTCTATGGGCTTCCAAATATCACTTTGCCAATTCCACAAGAACTGTCTTAGCGAAAGACTTCTTGAGGGGAAAGCTGTAACTCTGTGAGATGATTTCACAGAACACAAAGAAGTTTCTCAGAAAGCTTCTTTCTCTTTGTTATCGGAGGATATTTCCTTTGGCCCTATAGTCTTCATAGGGATCCGAAATATCTTTTCTCAGATTCCACAGAAATAAGGCTAGCAAAGAGATACACGAAATACACATGTAACTCTGTGAGATGAATTCACAGAACACTAAGCAGTTTCTCAGAAAGCTTCTTTCCAGATTTCATCTGAGGATATTTCCTTTTTCACCATAGCCCTCTATGGGCTTCCAAATATCTATTTGCCAATTACACAAGAACTGTATTAGTTAAAGGCTTCTTGAGGGAAAAGCCGTAACTCTATGAGATGATTTCACAGAACACAAAGAAGTTTCTCAGAAAGCTTCTTTCTCTTTGTTATCGGAGGATATTTCCTTTGGCCCTATAGACTTCAAAGGTATCCGAAATCTCTGTTCTCAGATTCCACAGAAATAATGCTAGCAAAGAGATCCACGAAATACACATGTAACTCTGTGAGATGAATTCACAGAACACTAAGCAGTTTCTCAGAAAGCTTCTTTCCAGATTTCATCTGAGGATATTTCCTTTTTCACCATAGCCCTCTATGGGCTTCCAAATATCTCTTTGCCAATTACACAAGAACTGTCTTAGTTAAAGGCTTCTTGAGGGGAAAGCTGTAACTCTGTGAGATGATTTCACAGAACACAAAGAAGTTTCTCAGAAAGCTTCTTTCTCTTTGTTATCGGAGGATATTTCCTTTGGCCCTATAATCTTCAAAGGGATCCGAAATCTCTGTTCTCAGATTCCACAGAAATAAGGCTAGCAAAGAGATCCACGAAATACAAATGTAACTCTGTGAGATGAATTCACAGAACACTAAGCAGTTTCTCAGAAAGCTTCTTTCCAGATTTCATCTGAGGATATTTCCTTTTTCACCATAGCCCTCTATGGGCTTCCAAATATCACTTTGCCAATTCCTCAAGAACTGTCTTAGCGAAAGGCTTCTTGAGGGGAAAGCTGTAACTCTGTGAGATGATTTCACAGAACAGAAAGAAGTTGCTCAGTAAGCTTCTTTCTCTTTGTTATCGCAGGATATTTCCTTTGGCCCTATAGTCTTCAAAGGGATCCGAAACATCTGTTCTCAGATTCCACAGAAATAAGGCTAGCAAAGAGATTCACGAAATACAGATGTAACTCTGTGAGATGAATTGACAGAACACTAAGCAGTTTCTCAGAAAGCTTCTTTCCAGATTTCATCTGAGGATATTTCCTTTTTCACCATAGCCCTCTATGGGCTTCCAAATATCACTTTGCCAATTCCACAAGAACTGTCTTAGCGAAAGGCTTCTTGAGGGGAAAGCTGTAACTCTGTGAGATGATTTCACAGAACACAAAGAAGTTTCTCAGAAAGCTTCTTTCTCTTTGTTATCGGAGGATATTTCCTTTGGCCCTATAGTTTTCATAGGGATCCGAAATATCTTTTCTCAGATTCCACAGAAATAAGGCTAGCAAAGAGATCCACGAAATACACATGTAACTCTGTGAGATGAATTCACAGAACACTAAGCAGTTTCTCAGAAAGCTTCTTTCCAGATTTCATCTGAGGATATTTCCTTTTTCACCATAGCCCTCTATGGGCTTCCAAATATCACTTTACCAATTCCACAAGAACTGTCTTAGCGAAAGGCTTCTTGAGGGGAAAGCTGTAACTCTGTGAGATGATTTCACAGAACACAAAGAAGTTTCTCAGAAAGCTTCTTTCTCTTTGTTATCGCAGGATATTTCCTTTGGCCCTATAGTCTTCAAATGGATCCGAAATATCTGTTCTCAGATTCCACAGAAATAAGGTTAGTAAGGAGATCCACGAAATACAAATGTAACTCTTTGAGATGAATTCACAGAACACTAAGCAGTTTCTCAGAAAGCTTCTTTCCAGATTTCATCTCAGGATATTTCCTTTTTCACCATAGCCCTCTATGGGCTTCCAAATATCACTTTGCCAATTCCACAAGAACTGTCTTAGCGAAAGGCTTCTTGAGGGGAAAGCTGTAACTCTGTGAGATGATTTCACAGAACACAAAGAAGTTTCTCAGAAAGCTTCTTTCTCTTTGTTATCGGAGGATATTTCCTTTGGCCCTATAGTCTTCATAGGGATCCGAAATATCTTTTCTCAGATTCCACAGAAATAAGGCTAGCAAAGAGATACACGAAATACACATGTAACTCTGTGAGATGAATTCACAGAACACTAAGCAGTTTCTCAGAAAGCTTCTTTCTAGATTTCATCTGAGGATATTTCCTTTTTCACCATAGCCCTCTATGGGCTTCCAAATATCTCTTTGCCAATTACACAAGAACTGTCTTAGTTTAAGGCTTCTTGAGGGGAAAGGTGTAACTCTGTGAGATGATTTCACAGAACACAAAGAAGTTTCTCAGAAAGCTTCTTTCTCTTTGTTATCGGAGGATATTTTCTTTGGCCCTATAGTCTTCCACGGGATCCGAAATATCTGTTCTCAGATTCCACAGAAATAAGGCTAGCAAAGAGATCCACGAAATACAGATGTAAATCTGTGAGATGAATTCACAGAACACTAAGCAGTTTCTCAGAAAGCTTCTTTCCAGATTTCATCTGAGGATATTTCCTTTTTCACCATAGCCCTCTATGGGCTTCCAAATATCACTTTGCCAATTCCACAAGAACTGTCTTAGCGAAAGGCTTCTTGAGGGGAAAGCTGTAACTCTGTGAGATGATTTCACAGAACAGAAAGAAGTTTCTCAGAAAGCTTCTTTCTCTTTGTTATCGGAGGATATTTCCTTTGGCCCTATAGTCTTCAAAGGGATCCGAAATATCTGTTCTCAGATTACACAGAAATAAGGCTAGCAAAGATATCCACGAAATACAGATGTATCTCTGTGAGATGAATTCACAGAACACTAAGCAGTTTCTCAGAAAGCTTCTTTCCAGACTTCATCTGAGGATATTTCCTTTTTCACCATAGCCCTCTATGGGCTTCCAAATATCACTTTGCCAATTCCACAAGAACTGTCTTAGCGAAAGGCTTCTTGAGGGGAAAGCTGTAACTCTGTGAGATGATTTCACAGAACACAAAGAAGTTTCTCAGAAAGCTTCTTTCTCTTTGTTATCGCAGGATATTTCCTTTGGCCCTATAGTCTTCATAGGGATCCGAAATATCTTTTCTCAGATTCCACAGAAAAAAGGCTAGCAAAGAGATCCACGAAATACAGATGTAACTCTGTGAGATGAATTTACAGAACACTAAGCAGTGTCTCAGAAAGCTTCTTTCCAGATTTCATCTGAGGATATTTCCTTTTTCACCATAGCCCTCTATGGGCTTCCAAATATCACTTTGCCAATTCCACAAGAACTGTCTTAGCGAAAGGCTTCTTGAGGGGAAAGCTGTAACTCTGTGAGATGATTTCACAGAACACAAAGAAGTTTCTCAGAAAGCTTCTTTCTCTGTGTTATCGCAGGATATTTCCTTTGGCCCTATAGTCTTCAAATGGATCCGAAATATCTGTTCTCAGATTCCACAGAAATAAGGCTAGCAAAGAGATCCACGAAATACAGATGTAACTCTGTGAGATGAATTCACAGAACACTAAGCAGTTTCTCAGAAAGCTTCTTTCCAGATTTCATCTGAGGATATTTCCTTTTTCACCATAGCCCTCTATGGGCTTCCAAATATCACTTTGCCAATTCCACAAGAACTGTCTTCGCGAAAGGCTTCTTGAGGGGAAAGCTGTAACTCTGTGAGATGATTTCACAGAACACAAAGAAGTTTCTCACAAAGCTTCTTTCTCTTTGTTATCGCAGGATATTTCCTTTGGCCCTATAGTCTTCAAAGGGATCCGAAATATCTGTTCTCAGATTACACAGAAATAAGGCTAGCAAAGAGATTCACGAAATACAGATGTAACTCTGTGAGATGAATTCACAGAACACTAAGCAGTTTCTCAGAAAGCTTCTTTCCAGATTTCATCTGAGGATATTTCCTTTTTCACCATAGCCCTCTATGGGCTTCCAAGTATCTCTTTGCCAATTCCACAAGAACTGTCCTAGCGAAAGGCTTCTTGAGGGGAAACTGTAACTCTGTGAGATGATTTCACAGAACACAAAGAAGTTTCTCAGAAAGCTTCTTTCTCCTTGTTATCGGAGGATATTTCCTTTGGCCCTATAGTCTTCATAGGGATCCGAAATATCTGTTCTCAGATTCCACAGAAATAAGGCTAGCAAAGAGATCCACGAAATACACATGTAACTCTGTGAGATGAATTCACAGAACACTAAGCAGTTTCTCAGAAAGCTTTTTTCCAGATTTCATCTGAGGATATTTCCTTTTTCACCATAGCCCTCTATGGGCTTCCAAATATCACTTTGCCAATTCCACAAGAACTGTCTTAGCGAAAGGCTTCTTGAGGGGAAAGCTGTAACTCTGTGAGTTGATTTCACAGAACAGAAAGAAGTTTCTCAGAAAGCTTCTTTCTCTTTGTTATCGGAGGATATTTCCTTTGGCCCTATAGTCTTCAAATGGATCCGAAATCTCTCTTCTCAGATTCCACAGAAATAAGGCTAGCAAAGAGATCCACGAAATACAGATGTAACTCTGTGAGATGAATTGACAGAACACTAAGCAGTTTCTCAGAAAGCTTCTTTCCAGATTTCATCTGAGGATATTTCCTTTTTCACCATAGCCCTCTATGGGCTTCCAAATATCACTTTGCCAATTCCACAAGAACTGTCTTAGCGAAAGGGTTCTTGAGGGGAAAGCTGTAACTCTGTGAGATGATTTCACAGAACAGAAAGAAGTTTCTCAGAAAGCTTCTTTCTCTTTGTTATCGCAGGATATTTCCTTTGGCCCTATAGTCTTCAAAGGGATCCGAAATATCTGTTCTCAGATTCCACAGAAATAAGGCTAGCAAAGAGATCCACGAAATACAGATGTAACTCTGTGAGTGGAAGTCACACATCACAGAGCAGTTTCTCAGAAAGCTTCTTTCCATATTTCATCTGAGGATATTTCCTTTTTCACCATAGCCCTCTATGGGCTTCCAAATATCACTTTGCCAATTCCACAAGAACAGTCTTAGCGAAAGGCTTCTTGAGGGGAAAGCTGTAACTCTGTGAGATGATTTCACAGAACACAAAGAAGTTTCTCAGAAAGCTTCTTTCTCTTTGTTATCGGAGGATATTTCCTTTGGCCCTATAGTCTTCAAAGGGATCCGAAATATCTGTTCTCAGATTACACAGAAATAAGGCTAGCAAAGAAATTCACGAAATACAGATGTAACTCTGTGAGATGAATTCACGAAACACTAAGCAGTTTCTCAGAAAGCTTCTTTCCAGATTTCATCTGAGGATATTTCCTTTTTCACCATAGCCCTCTATGAGCTTCCAAATATCACTTTGCCAATTCCACAAGAACTGTCTTAGCGAAAGGCTTCTTGAAGGGAAAGCTGTAACTCTGTGAGATGATTTCACAGAACACTAAGCAGTTTCTCAGAAAGCTTCTTTCCAGATTTCATCTGAGGATATTTCCTTTTTCACCATAGCCCTCTATGGGCTTCCAAATATCTCTTTGCCAATTCCACAAGAACTGTCGTAGCGAAAGGCTTCTTGAGGGGAAAGCTGTAACTCTGTGAGATGATTTCACAGAACACAAAGAAGTTTCTCAGAAAGCTTCTTTCTCTTTGTTATCGGAGGATATTTCCTTTGGCCCTATAGTCTTCATAGGGATGCGAAATATCTGTTCTCAGATTCCACAGAAATAAGGCTAGCAAAGAGATCCACGAAATACACATGTAACTCTGTGAGATGAATTCACAGAACACTAAGCAGTTTCTCAGAAAGCTTCTTTCCAGATTTCATCTGAGGATATTTACTTTTTCACCATAGCCCTCTATGGGCTTCCAAATATCACTTTGCCAATTCCACAAGAACTGTCTTAGCGAAAGGCTTCTTGAGGGGAAAGCTGTAACTCTGTGAGATGATTTCACAGAACACAAAGAAGTTTCTCAGAAAGCTTCTTTCTCTTTGTTATCGCAGGATATTTCCTTTGGCCCTATAGTCTTCAAAGGGATCCGAAATATCTGTTCTCAGATTCCACAGAAATAAGGCTAGCAAAGAGATCCACGAAATACAGATGTAACTCTGTGAGATGAATTCACAGAACACTAAGCAGTTTCTCAGAAAGATTCTTTCCAGATTTCATCTGAGGATATTTCCTTTTTCACCATAGCCCTCTATGGGCTTCCAAATATCACTTTGCCAATTCCACAAGAACTGTCTTAGCGAAAGGCTTCTTGAGGGGAAAGCTGTAACTCTGTGAGATGATTTCACAGAACACAAAGAAGTTTCTCAGAAAGCTTCTTTCTCTTTGTTATCGGAGGATATTTCCTTTGGCCCATAGTCTTCAAAGGGATCCGAAATATCTGTTCTCAGATTCCACAGAAATAAGGCTAGCAAAGAGATCCACGAAATACAGATGTAACTCTGTGAGATGAATTCACAGAACACTAAGCAGTTTCTCAGAAAGCTTCTTTCCAGATTTCATCTGAGGATATTTCCTTTTTCACCATAGCCCTCTATGGGCTTCCAAATATCACTTTGCCAATTCCACAAGAACTGTCTTAGCGAAAGGCTTCTTGAGGGGAAAGCTGTAACTCTGTGAGATGATTTCACAGAACACAAAGAAGTTTCTCAGAAAGCTTCTTTCTCTTTGTTATCGGAGGATATTTCCTTTGGCCCTATAGTCTTCAAAGGGATCCGAAATATCTGTTCTCAGATTCCACAGAAATAAGGCTAGCAAAGAGATCCACGAAATACAGATGTAACTCTGTGAGATGAATTCACAGAACACTAAGCAGTTTCTCAGAAAGCTTCTTTCCAGATTTCATCTGAGGATATTTCCTTTTTCACCATAGCCCTCTATGGGCTTCCAAATATCACGTTGCCAATTCCACAAGAACTGTCTTAGCGAAAGGCTTCTTGAGGGGAAAGCTGTAACTCTGTGAGATGATTTCACAGAACAGAAAGAAGTTTCTCAGAAAGCTTCTTTCTCTTTGTTATCGCAGGATATTTCCTTTGGCCCTATAGTCTTCAAAGGGATCCGAAATCTCTGTTCTCAGATTCCACAGAAATAAGGCTAGCAAAGAGATCCACGAAATACAGATGTAACTCTGTGAGATGAATTCACAGAACACTAAGCAGTTTCTCAGAAAGCTTCTTTCCAGATTTCATCTGAGGATATTTCCTTTTTCACCATAGCCCTCTATGGGCTTCCAAATATCACGTTGCCAATTCCACAAGAACTGTCTTAGCGAAAGGCTTCTTGAGGGGAAAGCTGTAACTCTGTGAGATGATTTCACAGAACAGAAAGAAGTTTCTCAGAAAGCTTCTTTCTCTTTGTTATCGGAGGATATTTCCTTTGGCCATATAGTCTTCAAAGGGATCCGAAATATCTGTTCTCAGATTCCACAGAAATAAGGCTAGCAAAGAGATCCACGAAATACAGATGTAACTCTGTGAGATGAATTCACAGAACACTAAGCAGTTTCTCAGAAAGCTTCTTTCCAGATTTCATCTGAGGATATTTCCTTTTTCACCATAGCCCTCTATGGGCTTCCAAATATCACTTTGCCAATTCCACAAGAACTGTCTTAGCGAAAGGCTTCTTGAGGGGAAAGCTGTAACTCTGTGAGATGATTTCACAGAACACAAAGAAGTTTCTCAGAAAGCTTCTTTCTCTTTGTTATCGGAGGATATTTCCTTTGGCCCTATAGTCTTCAAAGGGATCCGAAATATCTGTTCTCAGATTCCACAGAAATAAGGCTAGCAAAGAGATCCACGAAATACAGATGTAACGCTGTGAGATGAATTCACAGAACACTAAGCAGTTTCTCAGAAAGCTTCTTTCCAGATTTCATCTGAGGATATTTTCTTTTTCACCATAGCCCTCTATGGGCTTCCAAATATCACTTTGCCAATTCCACAAGAACTGTCTTAGCGAAAGGCTTCTTGAAGGGAAAGCTGTAACTCTGTGAGATGATTTCACAGAACACTAAGCAGTTTCTCAGAAAGCTTCTTTCCAGATTTCATCTGAGGATATTTCCTTTTTCACCATAGCCCTCTATGGGCTTCCAAATATCACTTTGCCAATTCCACAAGAACTGTCTTAGCGAAAGGCTTCTTGAGGGGAAAGCTGTAACTCTGTGAGATGATTTCACAGAACACAAAGAAGTTTCTCAGAAAGCTTCTTTCTCTTTGTTATCGGAGGATATTTCCTTTGGCCCTATAGTCTTCATAGGGATCCGAAATATCTTTTCTCAGATTCCACAGAAATAAGGCTAGCAAAGAGATACACGAAATACACATGTAACTCTGTGAGATGAATTCACAGAACACTAAGCAGTTTCTCAGAAAGCTTCTTTCTAGATTTCATCTGAGGATATTTCCTTTTTCACCATAGCCCTCTATGGGCTTCCAAATATCTCTTTGCCAATTACACAAGAACTGTCTTAGTTAAAGGCTTCTTGAGGGGAAAGGTGTAACTCTGTGAGATGATTTCACAGAACACAAAGAAGTTTCTCAGAAAGCTTCTTTCTCTTTGTTATCGGAGGATATTTTCTTTGGCCCTATAGTCTTCCACGGGATCCGAAATATCTGTTCTCAGATTCCACAGAAATAAGGCTAGCAAAGAGATCCACGAAATACAGATGTAAATCTGTGAGATGAATTCACAGAACACTAAGCAGTTTCTCAGAAAGCTTCTTTCCAGATTTCATCTGAGGATATTTCCTTTTTCACCATAGCCCTCTATGGGCTTCCAAATATCACTTTGCCAATTCCACAAGAACTGTCTTAGCGAAAGGCTTCTTGAGGGGAAAGCTGTAACTCTGTGAGATGATTTCACAGAACAGAAAGAAGTTTCTCAGAAAGCTTCTTTCTCTTTGTTATCGGAGGATATTTCCTTTGGCCCTATAGTCTTCAAAGGGATCCGAAATATCTGTTCTCAGATTACACAGAAATAAGGCTAGCAAAGAGATCCACGAAATACAGATGTATCTCTGTGAGATGAATTCACAGAACACTAAGCAGTTTCTCAGAAAGCTTCTTTCCAGACTTCATCTGAGGATATTTCCTTTTTCACCATAGCCCTCTATGGGCTTCCAAATATCACTTTGCCAATTCCACAAGAACTGTCTTAGCGAAAGGCTTCTTGAGGGGAAAGCTGTAACTCTGTGAGATGATTTCACAGAACACAAAGAAGTTTCTCAGAAAGCTTCTTTCTCTTTGTTATCGCAGGATATTTCCTTTGGCCCTATAGTCTTCATAGGGATCCGAAATATCTTTTCTCAGATTCCACAGAAAAAAGGCTAGCAAAGAGATCCACGAAATACAGATGTAACTCTGTGAGATGAATTTACAGAACACTAAGCAGTGTCTCAGAAAGCTTCTTTCCAGATTTCATCTGAGGATATTTCCTTTTTCACCATAGCCCTCTATGGGCTTCCAAATATCACTTTGCCAATTCCACAAGAACTGTCTTAGCGAAAGGCTTCTTGAGGGGAAAGCTGTAACTCTGTGAGATGATTTCACAGAACACAAAGAAGTTTCTCAGAAAGCTTCTTTCTCTGTGTTATCGCAGGATATTTCCTTTGGCCCTATAGTCTTCAAATGGATCCGAAATATCTGTTCTCAGATTCCACAGAAATAAGGCTAGCAAAGAGATCCACGAAATACAGATGTAACTCTGTGAGATGAATTCACAGAACACTAAGCAGTTTCTCAGAAAGCTTCTTTCCAGATTTCATCTGAGGATATTTCCTTTTTCACCATAGCCCTCTATGGGCTTCCAAATATCACTTTGCCAATTCCACAAGAACTGTCTTCGCGAAAGGCTTCTTGAGGGGAAAGCTGTAACTCTGTGAGATGATTTCACAGAACACAAAGAAGTTTCTCACAAAGCTTCTTTCTCTTTGTTATCGCAGGATATTTCCTTTGGCCCTATAGTCTTCAAAGGGATCCGAAATATCTGTTCTCAGATTACACAGAAATAAGGCTAGCAAAGAGATTCACGAAATACAGATGTAACTCTGTGAGATGAATTCACAGAACACTAAGCAGTTTCTCAGAAAGCTTCTTTCCAGATTTCATCTGAGGATATTTCCTTTTTCACCATAGCCCTCTATGGGCTTCCAAGTATCTCTTTGCCAATTCCACAAGAACTGTCCTAGCGAAAGGCTTCTTGAGGGGAAACTGTAACTCTGTGAGATGATTTCACAGAACACAAAGAAGTTTCTCAGAAAGCTTCTTTCTCCTTGTTATCGGAGGATATTTCCTTTGGCCCTATAGTCTTCATAGGGATCCGAAATATCTGTTCTCAGATTCCACAGAAATAAGGCTAGCAAAGAGATCCACGAAATACACATGTAACTCTGTGAGATGAATTCACAGAACACTAAGCAGTTTCTCAGAAAGCTTTTTTCCAGATTTCATCTGAGGATATTTCCTTTTTCACCATAGCCCTCTATGGGCTTCCAAATATCACTTTGCCAATTCCACAAGAACTGTCTTAGCGAAAGGCTTCTTGAGGGGAAAGCTGTAACTCTGTGAGATGATTTCACAGAACAGAAAGAAGTTTCTCAGAAAGCTTCTTTCTCTTTGTTATCGGAGGATATTTCCTTTGGCCCTATAGTCTTCAAATGGATCCGAAATCTCTCTTCTCAGATTCCACAGAAATAAGGCTAGCAAAGAGATCCACGAAATACAAATGTAACTCTGTGAGATGAATTCACAGAACACTAAGCAGTTTCTCAGAAAGCTTCTTTCCAGATTTCATCTGAGGATATTTCCTTTTTCACCATAGCCCTCTATGGGCTTCCAAATATCACTTTGCCAATTCCACAAGAACTGTCTTAGCGAAAGGGTTCTTGAGGGGAAAGCTGTAACTCTGTGAGATGATTTCACAGAACAGAAAGAAGTTTCTCAGAAAGCTTCTTTCTCTTTGTTATCGCAGGATATTTCCTTTGGCCCTATAGTCTTCAAAGGGATCCGAAATATCTGTTCTCAGATTCCACAGAAATAAGGCTAGCAAAGAGATCCACGAAATACAGATGTAACTCTGTGAGTGGAAGTCACACATCACAGAGCAGTTTCTCAGAAAGCTTCTTTCCATATTTCATCTGAGGATATTTCCTTTTTCACCATAGCCCTCTATGGGCTTCCAAATATCACTTTGCCAATTCCACAAGAACTGTCTTAGCGAAAGGCTTCTTGAGGGGAAAGCTGTAACTCTGTGAGATGATTTCACAGAACACAAAGAAGTTTCTCAGAAAGCTTCTTTCTCTTTGTTATCGGAGGATATTTCCTTTGGCCCTATAGTCTTCAAAGGGATCCGAAATATCTGTTCTCAGATTACACAGAAATAAGGCTAGCAAAGAAATTCACGAAATACAGATGTAACTCTGTGAGATGAATTCACGAAACACTAAGCAGTTTCTCAGAAAGCTTCTTTCCAGATTTCATCTGAGGATATTTCCTTTTTCACCATAGCCCTCTATGAGCTTCCAAATATCACTTTGCCAATTCCACAAGAACTGTCTTAGCGAAAGGCTTCTTGAAGGGAAAGCTGTAACTCTGTGAGATGATTTCACAGAACACTAAGCAGTTTCTCAGAAAGCTTCTTTCCAGATTTCATCTTAGGATATTTCCTTTTTCACCATAGCCCTCTATGGGCTTCCAAATATCTCTTTGCCAATTCCACAAGAACTGTCGTAGCGAAAGGCTTCTTGAGGGGAAAGCTGTAACTCTGTGAGATGATTTCACAGAACACAAAGAAGTTTCTCAGAAAGCTTCTTTCTCTTTGTTATCGGAGGATATTTCCTTTGGCCCTATAGTCTTCATAGGGATGCGAAATATCTGTTCTCAGATTCCACAGAAATAAGGCTAGCAAAGAGATCCACGAAATACACATGTAACTCTGTGAGATGAATTCACAGAACACTAAGCAGTTTCTCAGAAAGCTTCTTTCCAGATTTCATCTGAGGATATTTACTTTTTCACCATAGCCCTCTATGGGCTTCCAAATATCACTTTGCCAATTCCACAAGAACTGTCTTAGCGAAAGGCTTCTTGAGGGGAAAGCTGTAACTCTGTGAGATGATTTCACAGAACACAAAGAAGTTTCTCAGAAAGCTTCTTTCTCTTTGTTATCGCAGGATATTTCCTTTGGCCCTATAGTCTTCAAAGGGATCCGAAATATCTGTTCTCAGATTCCACAGAAATAAGGCTAGCAAAGAGATCCACGAAATACAGATGTAACTCTGTGAGATGAATTCACAGAACACTAAGCAGTTTCTCAGAAAGATTCTTTCCAGATTTCATCTGAGGATATTTCCTTTTTCACCATAGCCCTCTATGGGCTTCCAAATATCACTTTGCCAATTCCACAAGAACTGTCTTAGCGAAAGGCTTCTTGAGGGGAAAGCTGTAACTCTGTGAGATGATTTCACAGAACACAAAGAAGTTTCTCAGAAAGCTTCTTTCTCTTTGTTATCGGAGGATATTTCCTTTGGCCCATAGTCTTCAAAGGGATCCGAAATGTCTGTTCTCAGATTCCACAGAAATAAGGCTAGCAAAGAGATCCACGAAATACAGATGTAACTCTGTGAGATGAATTCACAGAACACTAAGCAGTTTCTCAGAAAGCTTCTTTCCAGATTTCATCTGAGGATATTTCCTTTTTCACCATAGCCCTCTATGGGCTTCCAAATATCACTTTGCCAATTCCACAAGAACTGTCTTAGCGAAAGGCTTCTTGAGGGGAAAGCTGTAACTCTGTGAGATGATTTCACAGAACACAAAGAAGTTTCTCAGAAAGCTTCTTTCTCTTTGTTATCGGAGGATATTTCCTTTGGCCCTATAGTCTTCAAAGGGATCCGAAATATCTGTTCTCAGATTCCACAGAAATAAGGCTAGCAAAGAGATCCACGAAATACAGATGTAACTCTGTGAGATGAATTCACAGAACACTAAGCAGTTTCTCAGAAAGCTTCTTTCCAGATTTCATCTGAGGATATTTCCTTTTTCACCATAGCCCTCTATGGGCTTCCAAATATCACGTTGCCAATTCCACAAGAACTGTCTTAGCGAAAGGCTTCTTGAGGGGAAAGCTGTAACTCTGTGAGATGATTTCACAGAACAGAAAGAAGTTTCTCAGAAAGCTTCTTTCTCTTTGTTATCGCAGGATATTTCCTTTGGCCCTATAGTCTTCAAAGGGATCCGAAATATCTGTTCTCAGATTCCACAGAAATAAGGCTAGCAAAGAGATCCACGAAATACAGATGTAACTCTGTGAGATGAATTCACAGAACACTAAGCAGTTTCTCAGAAAGCTTCTTTCCAGATTTCATCTGAGGATATTTCCTTTTTCACCATAGCCCTCTATGGGCTTCCAAATATCACGTTGCCAATTCCACAAGAACTGTCTTAGCGAAAGGCTTCTTGAGGGGAAAGCTGTAACTCTGTGAGATGATTTCACAGAACAGAAAGAAGTTTCTCAGAAAGCTTCTTTCTCTTTGTTATCGGAGGATATTTCCTTTGGCCATATAGTCTTCAAAGGGATCCGAAATATCTGTTCTCAGATTCCACAGAAATAAGGCTAGCAAAGAGATCCACGAAATACAGATGTAACTCTGTGAGATGAATTCACAGAACACTAAGCAGTTTCTCAGAAAGCTTCTTTCCAGATTTCATCTGAGGATATTTCCTTTTTCACCATAGCCCTCTATGGGCTTCCAAATATCACTTTGCCAATTCCACAAGAACTGTCTTAGCGAAAGGCTTCTTGAGGGGAAAGCTGTAACTCTGTGAGATGATTTCACAGAACACAAAGAAGTTTCTCAGAAAGCTTCTTTCTCTTTGTTATCGGAGGATATTTCCTTTGGCCCTATAGTCTTCAAAGGGATCCGAAATATCTGTTCTCAGATTCCACAGAAATAAGGCTAGCAAAGAGATCCACGAAATACAGATGTAACGCTGTGAGATGAATTCACAGAACACTAAGCAGTTTCTCAGAAAGCTTCTTTCCAGATTTCATCTGAGGATATTTTCTTTTTCACCATAGCCCTCTATGGGCTTCCAAATATCACTTTGCCAATTCCACAAGAACTGTCTTAGCGAAAGGCTTCTTGAAGGGAAAGCTGTAACTCTGTGAGATGATTTCACAGAACACTAAGCAGTTTCTCAGAAAGCTTCTTTCCAGATTTCATCTGAGGATATTTCCTTTTTCACCATAGCCCTCTATGGGCTTCCAAATATCTCTTTGCCAATTCCACAAGAACTGTCGTAGCGAAAGGCTTCTTGAGGGGAAAGCTGTAACTCTGTGAGATGATTTCACAGAACACAAAGAAGTTTCTCAGAAAGCTTCTTTCTCTTTGTTATCGGAGGATATTTCCTTTGGCCCTATAGTCTTCATAGGGATGCGAAATATCTGTTCTCAGATTCCACAGAAATAAGGCTAGCAAAGAGATCCACGAAATACACATGTAACTCTGTGAGATGAATTCACAGAACACTAAGCAGTTTCTCAGAAAGCTTCTTTCCAGATTTCATCTGAGGATATTTCCTTTTTCACCATAGCCCTCTATGGGCTTCCAAATATCACTTTGCCAATTCCACAAGAACTGTCTTAGCGAAAGGCTTCTTGAGGGGAAAGCTGTAACTCTGTGAGATGATTTCACAGAACACAAAGAAGTTTCTCAGACGGCTTCTTTCTCTTTGTTATCGGAGGATATTTCCTTTGGCCCTATAGTCTTCAAAGGGATCCGAAATATCTGTTCTCAGATTCCACAGAAATAAGGCTAGCAAAGAGATCCACGAAATACAGATGTAACTCTGTGAGATGAATTCACAGAACACTAAGCAGTTTCTCAGAAAGATTCTTTCCAGATTTCATCTGAGGATATTTCCTTTTTCACCATAGCCCTCTATGGGCTTCCAAATATCACTTTGCCAATTCCACAAGAACTGTCTTAGCGAAAGGCTTCTTGAGGGGAAAGCTGTAACTCTGTGAGATGATTTCACAGAACAGAAAGAAGTTTCTCAGAAAGCTTCTTTCTCTTTGTTATCGGAGGATATTTCCTTTGGCCCTATAGTCTTCAAAGGGATCCGAAATCTCTGTTCTCAGATTACACAGAAATAAGGCTAGTAAAGAGATTCACGAAATACAGATGTAACTCTGTGAGATGAATTCACAGAACACTAAGCAGTTTCTCAGAAAGCTTCTTTCCAGATTTCATCTGAGGATATTTCCTTTTTCACCATAGCCCTCTATGGGCTTCCAAATATCTCTTTGCCAATTACACAAGAACTGTCCTAGCGAAAGGCATCTTGAGGGGAAAGCTGTAACTCTGTGAGATGATTTCACAGAACACAAAGAAGTTTCTCAGAAAGCTTCTTTCTCTTTGTTATCGAAGGATATTTCCTTTGGCCCTATAGTCTTCAAAGGGATCCGAAATATCTGTTCTCAGATTCCACAGAAATAAGGCTAGCAAAGAGATTCACGAAATACAGATGTAACTCTGTGAGATGAATTCACAGAACACTAAGCAGTTTCTCAGAAAGCTTCTTTCCAGATTTGATCTGAGGATATTTCCTTTTTCACCATAGCCCTCTATGGGCTTCCAAATATCTCTTTGCCAATTACACAAGAACTGTCGTAGCGAAAGGCTTCTTGAGGGGAAAGCTGTAATTCTGTGAGATGATTTCACAGAACACAAAGAAGTTTCTCAGAAAGCTTCTTTCTCTTTGTTATCGGAGGATATTTCCTTTGGCCCTATAGTCTTCAAAGGGATCCGAAATATCTGTTCTCAGATTCCACAGAAATAAGGCTAGCAAAGAGATCCACGAAATACAGATGTAACTCTGTGAGATGAATTCACAGAACACTAAGCAGTTTCTCAGAAAGCTTCTTTCCAGATTTCATCTGAGGATATTTCCTTTTTCCCCGTAGCCCTCTATGGGCTTCCAAATATCACTTTGCCAATTCCACAAGACTGTCTTAGCGAAAGGCTTCTTGAGGGGAAAGCTGTAACTCTGTGAGATGATTTCACAGAACACAAAGAAGTTTCTCAGAAAGCTGCTTTCTCTTTGTTATCGCAGGATATTTCCTTTGGCCCTATAGTCTTCAAAGGGATCCGAAATATCTGTTCTCAGATTCCACAGAAATAAGGCTAGCAAAGAGATCCACGAAATACACATGTACCTCTGTGAGATGAATTCACAGAACACTAAGCAGTTTCTCAGAAAGCTTCTTTCCAGAGTTCATCTGAGGATATTTCCTTTTTCACCATAGCCCTCTATGGGCTTCCAAATATCACTTTGCCAATTCCACAAGAACTGTCTTAGCGAAAGGCTTCTTGAGGGGAAAGCTGTAACTCTGTGAGATGATTTCACAGAACACAAAGAAGTTTCTCAGAAAGCTTCTTTCTCTTTGTTATCGGAGGATATTTCCTTTGGCCCTATAGTCTTCATAGGTATCCGAAATATCTTTTCTCAGATTCCACAGAAATAAGGCTAGCAAAGAGATCCACGAAATACACATGTAACTCTGTGAGATGAATTCACAGAACACTAAGCAGTTTCTCAGAAAGCTTTTTTCCAGATTTCATCTGAGGATATTTCCTTTTTCACCATAGCCCTCTATGGGCTTCCAAATATCACTTTGCCAATTCCACAAGAACTGTCTTAGCGAAAGGCTTCTTGAGGGGAAAGCTGTAACTCTGTGAGATGATTTCACAGAACAGAAAGAAGTTTCTCAGAAAGCTTCTTTCTCTTTGTTATCGGAGGATATTTCCTTTGGCCCTATAGTCTTCAAATGGATCCGAAATCTCTGTTCTCAGATTCCACAGAAATAAGGCTAGCAAAGAGATCCACGAAATACAGATGTAACTCTGTGAGATGAATTCACAGAACACTAAGCAGTTTCTCAGAAAGCTTCTTTCCAGATTTCATCTGAGGATATTTCCTTTTTCACCATAGCCCTCTATGGGCTTCCAAATATCACTTTGCCAATTCCACAAGAACTGTCTTAGCGAAAGGGTTCTTGAGGGGAAAGCTGTAACTCTGTGAGATGATTTCACAGAACACAAAGAAGTTTCTCAGAAAGCTTCTTTCTCTTTGTTATCGGAGGATATTTCCTTTGGCCCTATAGTCTTCAAAGGGATCCGAAATATCTGTTCTCAGATTCCACAGAAATAAGGCTAGCAAAGAGATCCACGAAATACAGATGTAACTCTGTGAGTGGAAGTCACACATCACAGAGCAGTTTCTCAGAAAGCTTCTTTCCAGATTTCATCTGAGGATATTTCCTTTTTCACCATAGCCCTCTATGGGCTTCCAAATATCACTTTGCCAATTCCACAAGAACTGTCTTAGCGAAAGTCTTCTTGAGGGGAAAGCTGTAACTCTGTGAGATGATTTCACAGAACACAAAGAAGTTTCACAGAAAGCTTCTTTCTCTTTGTTATCGGAGGATATTTCCTTTGGCCCTATAGACTTCAAAGGGATCCGAAATATCTGTTCTCAGATTACACAGAAATAAGGCTAGCAAAGAGATTCACGAAATACAGATGTAACTCTGTGAGATGAATTCACGAAACACTAAGCAGTTTCTCAGAAAGCTTCTTTCCAGAGTTCATCTGAGGATATTTCCTTTTTCACCAGAGCCCTCTATGGGCTTCCAAATATCACTTTGCCAATTCCACAAGAACTGTCTTAGCGAAAGGCTTCTTGAGGGGAAAGCTGTAACTCTGTGAGATGATTTCACAGAACACAAAGAAGTTTCTCAGAAAGCTTCTTTCTCTTTGTTATCGGAGGATATTTCCTTTGGCCCTATAGTCTTCAAAGTGATCCGAAATATCTGTTCTCAGATTACACAGAAATAAGGCTAGCAAAGAGATTCACGAAATACAGATGTAACTCTGTGAGATGAATTCACAGAACACTAAGCAGTTTCTCAGAATGCTTCTTTCCAGATTTCATCTGAGGATATTTCCTTTTTTACCATAGCCCTCTATGGGCTTCCAAATATCTCTTTGCCAATTACACAAGAACTGTCCTAGCGAAAGGCTTCTTGAGGGGAAAGCTGTAACTCTGTGAGATGATTTCACAGAACACAAAGAAGTTTCTCAGAAAGCTTCTTTCTCTTTGTTATCGGAGGATATTTCCTTTGGCCCTATAGTCTTCAAAGGGATCCGAAATATCTGTTCTCAGATTACACAGAAATAAGGCTAGCAAAGAGATTCACGAAATACCGATGTAACTCTGTGAGATGAATTCACAGAACACTAAGCAGTTTCTCAGAAAGCTTCTTTCCAGATTTCATCTGAGGATATTTCCTTTTTCACCATAGCCCTCTATGGGCTTCAAAATATCTCTTTGCCAATTACACAAGAACTGTCGTAGCGAAAGGCTTCTTGAGGGGAAAGCTGTAATTCTGTGAGATGATTTCACAGACCACAAAGAAGTTTCTCAGAAAGCTTCTTTCTCTTTGTTATCGGAGGATATTTCCTTTGGCCCTATAGTCTTCAAAGGGATCCGAAATATCTGTTCTCAGATTCCACAGAAATAAGGCTAGCAAAGAGATCCACGAAATACAGATGTAACTCTGTGAGATGAATTCACAGAACACTAAGCAGTTTCTCAGAAAGCTTCTTTCCAGATTTCATCTGAGGATATTTCCTTTTTCCCCGTAGCCCTCGATGGGCTTCCAAATATCACTTTGCCAATTCCACAAGACTGTCTTAGCGAAAGGCCTCTTGAGGGGAAAGCTGTAACTCTGTGAGATGATTTCACAGAACACAAAGAAGTTTCTCAGAAAGCTTCTTTCTCTTTGTTATCGCAGGATATTTCCTTTGGCCCTATAGTCTTCAAAGGGATCCGAAATATCTGTTCTCAGATTCCACAGAAATAAGGCTAGCAAAGAGATCCACGAAATACACATGTACCTCTGTGAGATGAATTCACAGAACACTAAGCAGTTTCTCAGAAAGCTTCTTTCCAGAGTTCATCTGAGGATATTTCCTTTTTCACCATAGCCCTCTATGGGCTTACAAATATCACTGCCAATTCCACAAGAACTGTCTTAGCGAAAGGCTTCTTGAGGGGAAAGCTGTAACTCTGTGAGATGATTTCACAGAACACAAAGAAGTTTCTCAGAAAGCTTCTTTCTCTTTGTTAT
The DNA here is from genome assembly GCF_043159975.1 of Macaca nemestrina. Lineage (NCBI taxonomy): Eukaryota > Metazoa > Chordata > Mammalia > Primates > Cercopithecidae > Macaca > Macaca nemestrina. The sequence continues at coordinate 93,726,688 of NC_092125.1, forward strand.
CGGAGGATATTTCCTTTGGCCCTATAGTCTTCAAATGGATCCGAAATCTCTGTTCTCAGATTCCACAGAAATAAGGCTAGCAAAGAGATCCACGAAATACAGATGTAACTCTGTGAGATGAATTCACAGAACACTAAGCAGTTTCTCAGAAAGCTTCTTTCCAGATTTCATCTGAGGATATTTCCTTTTTCACCATAGCCCTCTATGGGCTTCCAAATATCACTTTGCCAATTCCACAAGAACTGTCTTAGCGAAAGGGTTCTTGAGGGGAAAGCTGTAACTCTGTGAGATGATTTCACAGAACAGAAAGAAGTTTCTCAGAAAGCTTCTTTCTCTTTGTTATCGCAGGATATTTCCTTTGGCCCTATAGTCTTCAAAGGGATCCGAAATATCTGTTCTCAGATTCCACAGAAATAAGGCTAGCAAAGAGATCCACGAAATACAGATGTAACTCTGTGAGTGGAAGTCACACATCACAGAGCAGTTTCTCAGAAAGCTTCTTTCCATATTTCATCTGAGGATATTTCCTTTTTCACCATAGCCCTCTATGGGCTTCCAAATATCACTTTGCCAATTCCACAAGAACTGTCTTAGCGAAAGGCTTCTTGAGGGGAAAGCTGTAACTCTGTGAGATGATTTCACAGAACACAAAGAAGTTTCTCAGAAAGCTTCTTTCTCTTTGTTATCGGAGGATATTTCCTTTGGCCCTATAGTCTTCAAAGGGATCCGAAATATCTGTTCTCAGATTACACAGAAATAAGGCTAGCAAAGAGATTCACGAAATACAGATGTAACTCTGTGAGATGAATTCACGAAACACTAAGCAGTTTCTCAGAAAGCTTCTTTCCAGAGTTCATCTGAGGATATTTCCTTTTTCACCATAGCCCTCTATGGGCTTCCAAATATCACGTTGCCAATTCCTCAAGAACTGTCTTAGCGAAAGGCTTCTTGAGGGGAAAGCTGTAACTCTGTGAGATGATTTCACAGAACAGAAAGAAGTTTCTCAGAAAGCTTCTTTCTCTTTGTTATCGGAGGATATTTCCTTTGGCCCTATAGACTTCAAATGTATCCGAAATCTCTGTTCTCAGATTCCACAGAAATAATGCTAGCAAAGAGATCCACGAAATACACATGTAACTCTGTGAGATGAATTCACAGAACACTAAGCAGTTTCTCAGAAAGCTTCTTTCCAGATTTCATCTGAGGATATTTCCTTTTTCACCATAGCCCTCTATGGGCTTCCAAATATCTCTTTGCCAATTACACAAGAACTGTCTTAGTTAAAGGCTTCTTGAGGGGAAAGCTGTAACTCTGTGAGATGATTTCACAGAACACAAAGAAGTTTCTCAGAAAGCTTCTTTCTCTTTGTTATCGGAGGATATTTCCTTTGGCCCTATAATCTTCAAAGGGATCCGAAATCTCTGTTCTCAGATTCCACAGAAATAAGGCTAGCAAAGAGATCCACGAAATACAAATGTAACTCTGTGAGATGAATTCACAGAACACTAAGCAGTTTCTCAGAAAGCTTCTTTCCAGATTTCATCTGAGGATATTTCCTTTTTCACCATAGCCCTCTATGGGCTTCCAAATATCACTTTGCCAATTCCTCAAGAACTGTCTTAGCGAAAGGCTTCTTGAGGGGAAAGCTGTAACTCTGTGAGATGATTTCACAGAACAGAAAGAAGTTGCTCAGTAAGCTTCTTTCTCTTTGTTATCGCAGGATATTTCCTTTGGCCCTATAGTCTTCAAAGGGATCCGAAACATCTGTTCTCAGATTCCACAGAAATAAGGCTAGCAAAGAGATTCACGAAATACAGATGTAACTCTGTGAGATGAATTGACAGAACACTAAGCAGTTTCTCAGAAAGCTTCTTTCCAGATTTCATCTGAGGATATTTCCTTTTTCACCATAGCCCTCTATGGGCTTCCAAATATCACTTTGCCAATTCCACAAGAACTGTCTTAGCGAAAGGCTTCTTGAGGGGAAAGCTGTAACTCTGTGAGATGATTTCACAGAACACAAAGAAGTTTCTCAGAAAGCTTCTTTCTCTTTGTTATCGGAGGATATTTCCTTTGGCCCTATAGTTTTCATAGGGATCCGAAATATCTTTTCTCAGATTCCACAGAAATAAGGCTAGCAAAGAGATCCACGAAATACACATGTAACTCTGTGAGATGAATTCACAGAACACTAAGCAGTTTCTCAGAAAGCTTCTTTCCAGATTTCATCTGAGGATATTTCCTTTTTCACCATAGCCCTCTATGGGCTTCCAAATATCACTTTACCAATTCCACAAGAACTGTCTTAGCGAAAGGCTTCTTGAGGGGAAAGCTGTAACTCTGTGAGATGATTTCACAGAACACAAAGAAGTTTCTCAGAAAGCTTCTTTCTCTTTGTTATCGCAGGATATTTCCTTTGGCCCTATAGTCTTCAAATGGATCCGAAATATCTGTTCTCAGATTCCACAGAAATAAGGTTAGTAAGGAGATCCACGAAATACAAATGTAACTCTTTGAGATGAATTCACAGAACACTAAGCAGTTTCTCAGAAAGCTTCTTTCCAGATTTCATCTGAGGATATTTCCTTTTTCATCATAGCCCTCTATGGGCTTCCAAATATGACTTTGCCAATTCCACAAGAACTGTCTTAGCGAAAGGCTTCTTGAGGGGAAAGCTGTAACTCTGTGAGATGATTTCACAGAACACAAAGAAGTTTCTCAGAAAGCTTCTTTCTCTTTGTTATCGCAGGATATTTCCTTTGGCCCTATAGTCTCCAAAGTGATCCGAAATATCTGTTCTCAGATTCCACAGAAATAAGGCTAGCAAAGAGATCCACGAAATACAGATGTAACTCTGTGAGATGAATTCACAGAACACTAAGCAGTTTCTCAGAAATCTTCTTTGCAGATTTCATCTGAGGATATTTCCTTTTTCACCATAGCCCTCTATGGGCTTCCAAATATCACTTTGCCAATTCCACAAGAACTGTCTTAGCGAAAGGCTTCTTGAGGGGAAAGCTGTAACTCTGTGAGATGATTTCACAGAACACAAAGAAGCTTCTCAGAAAGCTTCTTTCTCTTTGTTATCGCAGGATATTTCCTTTGGCCCTATAGTCTTCAAAGGGATCCGAAATATCTGTTCTCAGATTCCACAGAAATAAGGCTAGCAAAGAGATCCACGAAATACAGATGTAACTCTGTGAGATGAATTCACAGAACACTAAGCAGTTTCTCAGAAAGCTTCTTTCCAGAGTTCATCTGAGGATATTTCCTTTTTCACCATAGCCCTCTATGGGCTTCCAAATATCACTTTGCCAATTCCACAAGAACTGTCTTAGCGAAAGGCTTCTTGAGGGGAAAGTTGTAACTCTGTGAGATGATTTCAGAGAACACAAAGAAGTTTCTCAGAAAGCTTCTTTCTCTTTGTTATCGGAGGATATTTCCTTTGGCCCTATAGTCTTCATAGGGATCCGAAATATCCTTTCTCAGATTCCAGAGATATAAGGCTAGCAAAGAGATCCACGAAATACACATGTAACTCTGTGAGATGAATTCACAGAACACTAAGCAGTTTCTCAGAAAGCTTCTTTCCAGATTTCATCTGAGGATATTTCCTTTTTCACCATAGCCCTCTATGGGCTTCCAAATATCACTTTGCCAATTCCACAAGAACTGTCTTAGTGAAAGGCTTCTTGAGGGGAAAGCTGTAACTCTGTGAGATGATTTCACAGAACACAAAGAAGTTTCTCAGAAAGCTTCTTTCTCTTTGTTATCGGAGGATATTTCCTTTGGCCCTATAATCTTCAAGTGGATCCGAAATCTCTGTTCTCAGATTCCACAGAAATAAGGCTAGCAAAGAGATCCACGAAATACAGATGTAACTCTGTGAGATGAATTCACAGAACACTAAGCAGTTTCTCAGAAAGCTTCTTTCCAGATTTCATCTGAGGATATTTCCTTTTTCACCATAGCCCTCTATGGGCTTCCAAATATCACTTTGCCAATTCCACAAGAACTGTCTTAGCGAAAGGGTTCTTGAGGGGAAAGCTGTAACTCTGTGAGATGATTTCACAGAACAGAAAGAAGTTTCTCAGAAAGCTTCTTTCTCTTTGTTATCGGAGGATATTTCCTTTGGCCCTATAGTCTTCTTAGGGATCCGAAATATCTTTTCTCAGATTCCACAGAAATAAGGCTAGCAAAGAGATCCAAGAAATACAGATGTAACTCTGTGAGATGAATTCACAGAACACTAAGCAGTTTCTCAGAAAGCTTCTTTCCAGATTTCATCTGAGGATATTTCCTTTTTCACCATAGCCCTCTATGGGCTTCCAAATATCACTTTGCCAATTCCACAAGAACTGTCTTAGCGAAAGATTTCTTGAGGGGAAAGCTGTAACTCTGTGAGATGATTTCACAGAACACAAAGAAGTTTCTCAGAAAGCTTCTTTCTCTTTGTTATCGCAGGATATTTCCTTTGGCCCTATAGTCTTCAAATGGATCCGAAATATCTGTTCTCAGATTCCACAGAAATAAGGCTAGCAAAGAGATCCACGAAATACAGATGTAACTCTTTGAGATGAATTCACAGAACACTAAGCAGTTTCTCAGAAAGCTTCTTTCCCGATTTCATCTGAGGATATTTCCTTTTTCACCATAGCCCTCTATGTGCTTCCAAATATCACTTTGCCAATTCCACAAGAACTGTCTTAGCGAAAGACTTCTTGAGGGGAAAGCTGTAACTCTGTGAGATGATTTCACAGAACACAAAGAAGTTTCTCAGAAAGCTTCTTTCTCTTTGTTATCGGAGGATATTTCCTTTGGCCCTATAGTCTTCATAGGGATCCGAAATATCTTTTCTCAGATTCCACAGAAATAAGGCTAGCAAAGAGATACACGAAATACACATGTAACTCTGTGAGATGAATTCACAGAACACTAAGCAGTTTCTCAGAAAGCTTCTTTCCAGATTTCATCTGAGGATATTTCCTTTTTCACCATAGCCCTCTATGGGCTTCCAAATATCTATTTGCCAATTACACAAGAACTGTATTAGTTAAAGGCTTCTTGAGGGAAAAGCCGTAACTCTATGAGATGATTTCACAGAACACAAAGAAGTTTCTCAGAAAGCTTCTTTCTCTTTGTTATCGGAGGATATTTCCTTTGGCCCTATAGACTTCAAAGGTATCCGAAATCTCTGTTCTCAGATTCCACAGAAATAATGCTAGCAAAGAGATCCATGAAATACACATGTAACTCTGTGAGATGAATTCACAGAACACTAAGCAGTTTCTCAGAAAGCTTCTTTCCAGATTTCATCTGAGGATATTTCCTTTTTCACCATAGCCCTCTATGGGCTTCCAAATATCTCTTTGCCAATTACACAAGAACTGTCTTAGTTAAAGGCTTCTTGAGGGGAAAGCTGTAACTCTGTGAGATGATTTCACAGAACACAAAGAAGTTTCTCAGAAAGCTTCTTTCTCTTTGTTATCGGAGGATATTTCCTTTGGCCCTATAATCTTCAAAGGGATCCGAAATCTCTGTTCTCAGATTCCACAGAAATAAGGCTAGCAAAGAGATCCACGAAATACAAATGTAACTCTGTGAGATGAATTCACAGAACACTAAGCAGTTTCTCAGAAAGCTTCTTTCCAGATTTCATCTGAGGATATTTCCTTTTTCACCATAGCCCTCTATGGGCTTCCAAATATCACTTTGCCAATTCCTCAAGAACTGTCTTAGCGAAAGGCTTCTTGAGGGGAAAGCTGTAACTCTGTGAGATGATTTCACAGAACAGAAAGAAGTTGCTCAGTAAGCTTCTTTCTCTTTGTTATCGCAGGATATTTCCTTTGGCCCTATAGTCTTCAAAGGGATCCGAAACATCTGTTCTCAGATTCCACAGAAATAAGGCTAGCAAAGAGATTCACGAAATACAGATGTAACTCTGTGAGATGAATTGACAGAACACTAAGCAGTTTCTCAGAAAGCTTCTTTCCAGATTTCATCTGAGGATATTTCCTTTTTCACCATAGCCCTCTATGGGCTTCCAAATATCACTTTGCCAATTCCACAAGAACTGTCTTAGCGAAAGGCTTCTTGAGGGGAAAGCTGTAACTCTGTGAGATGATTTCACAGAACACAAAGAAGTTTCTCAGAAAGCTTCTTTCTCTTTGTTATCGCAGGATATTTCCTTTGGCCCTATAGTTTTCATAGGGATCCGAAATATCTTTTCTCAGATTCCACAGAAATAAGGCTAGCAAAGAGATCCACGAAATACACATGTAACTCTGTGAGATGAATTCACAGAACACTAAGCAGTTTCTCAGAAAGCTTCTTTCCAGATTTCATCTGAGGATATTTCCTTTTTCACCATAGCCCTCTATGGGCTTCCAAATATCACTTTACCAATTCCACAAGAACTGTCTTAGCGAAAGGCTTCTTGAGGGGAAAGCTGTAACTCTGTGAGATGATTTCACAGAACACAAAGAAGTTTCTCAGAAAGCTTCTTTCTCTTTGTTATCGCAGGATATTTCCTTTGGCCCTATAGTCTTCAAATGGATCCGAAATATCTGTTCTCAGATTCCACAGAAATAAGGTTAGTAAGGAGATCCACGAAATACAAATGTAACTCTTTGAGATGAATTCACAGAACACTAAGCAGTTTCTCAGAAAGCTTCTTTCCAGATTTCATCTCAGGATATTTCCTTTTTCACCATAGCCCTCTATGGGCTTCCAAATATCACTTTGCCAATTCCACAAGAACTGTCTTAGCGAAAGGCTTCTTGAGGGGAAAGCTGTAACTCTGTGAGATGATTTCACAGAACACAAAGAAGTTTCTCAGAAAGCTTCTTTCTCTTTGTTATCGGAGGATATTTCCTTTGGCCCTATAGTCTTCATAGGGATCCGAAATATCTTTTCTCAGATTCCACAGAAATAAGGCTAGCAAAGAGATACACGAAATACACATGTAACTCTGTGAGATGAATTCACAGAACACTAAGCAGTTTCTCAGAAAGCTTCTTTCTAGATTTCATCTGAGGATATTTCCTTTTTCACCATAGCCCTCTATGGGCTTCCAAATATCTCTTTGCCAATTACACAAGAACTGTCTTAGTTAAAGGCTTCTTGAGGGGAAAGGTGTAACTCTGTGAGATGATTTCACAGAACACAAAGAAGTTTCTCAGAAAGCTTCTTTCTCTTTGTTATCGGAGGATATTTTCTTTGGCCCTATAGTCTTCAACGGGATCCGAAATATCTGTTCTCAGATTCCACAGAAATAAGGCTAGCAAAGAGATCCACGAAATACAGATGTAAATCTGTGAGATGAATTCACAGAACACTAAGCAGTTTCTCAGAAAGCTTCTTTCCAGATTTCATCTGAGGATATTTCCTTTTTCACCATAGCCCTCTATGGGCTTCCAAATATCACTTTGCCAATTCCACAAGAACCGTCTTAGCGAAAGGCTTCTTGAGGGGAAAGCTGTAACTCTGTGAGATGATTTCACAGAACAGAAAGAAGTTTCTCAGAATGCTTCTTTCTCTTTGTTATCGGAGAATATTTCCTTTGGCCCTATAGTCTTCAAAGGGATCCGAAATATCTGTTCTCAGATTACACAGAAATAAGGCTAGCAAAGAGATCCACGAAATACAGATGTATCTCTGTGAGATGAATTCACAGAACACTAAGCAGTTTCTCAGAAAGCTTCTTTCCAGACTTCATCTGAGGATATTTCCTTTTTCACCATAGCCCTCTATGGGCTTCCAAATATCACTTTGCCAATTCCACAAGAACTGTCTTAGCGAAAGGCTTCTTGAGGGGAAAGCTGTAACTCTGTGAGATGATTTCACAGAACACAAAGAAGTTTCTCAGAAAGCTTCTTTCTCTTTGTTATCGCAGGATATTTCCTTTGGCCCTATAGTCTTCATAGGGATCCGAAATATCTTTTCTCAGATTCCACAGCAAAAAGGCTAGCAAAGAGATCCACGAAATACAGATGTAACTCTGTGAGATGAATTTACAGAACACTAAGCAGTGTCTCAGAAAGCTTCTTTCCAGATTTCATCTGAGGATATTTCCTTTTTCACCATAGCCCTCTATGGGCTTCCAAATATCACTTTGCCAATTCCACAAGAACTGTCTTAGCGAAAGGCTTCTTGAGGGGAAAGCTGTAACTCTGTGAGATGATTTCACAGAACACAAAGAAGTTTCTCAGAAAGCTTCTTTCTCTGTGTTATCGCAGGATATTTCCTTTGGCCCTATAGTCTTCAAATGGATCCGAAATATCTGTTCTCAGATTCCACAGAAATAAGGCTAGCAAAGAGATCCACGAAATACAGATGTAACTCTGTGAGATGAATTCACAGAATACTAAGCAGTTTCTCAGAAAGCTTCTTTCCAGATTTCATCTGAGGATATTTCCTTTTTCACCATAGCCCTCTATGGGCTTCCAAATATCACTTTGCCAATTCCACAAGAACTGTCTTAGCGAAAGGCTTCTTGAGGGGAAAGCTGTAACTCTGTGAGATGATTTCACAGAACAGAAAGAAGTTGCTCAGTAAGCTTCTTTCTCTTTGTTATCGCACGATATTTCCTTTGGCCCTATAGTTTTCATAGGGATCCGAAATATCTTTTCTCAGATTCCACAGAAATAAGGCTAGCAAAGAGATCCACGAAATACACATGTAACTCTGTGAGATGAATTCACAGAACACTAAGCAGTTTCTCAGAAAGCTTCTTTCCAGATTTCATCTGAGGATATTTCCTTTTTCACCATAGCCCTCTATGGGCTTCCAAATATCACTTTACCAATTCCACAAGAACTGTCTTAGCGAAAGGCTTCTTGAGGGGAAAGCTGTAACTCTGTGAGATGATTTCACAGAACACAAAGAAGTTTCTCAGAAAGCTTCTTTCTCTTTGTTATCGCAGGATATTTCCTTTGGCCCTATAGTCTTCAAATGGATCCGAAATATCTGTTCTCAGATTCCACAGAAATAAGGTTAGTAAGGAGATCCACGAAATACAAATGTAACTCTTTGAGATGAATTCACAGAACACTAAGCAGTTTCTCAGAGAGCTTCTTTCCAGATTTCATCTCAGGATATTTCCTTTTTCACCATAGCCCTCTATGGGCTTCCAAATATCACTTTGCCAATTCCACAAGAACTGTCTTAGCGAAAGGCTTCTTGAGGGGAAAGCTGTAACTCTGTGAGATGATTTCACAGAACACAAAGAAGTTTCTCAGAAAGCTTCTTTCTCTTTGTTATCGGAGGATATTTCCTTTGGCCCTATAGTCTTCATAGGGATCCGAAATATCTTTTCTCAGATTCCACAGAAATAAGGCTAGCAAAGAGATACACGAAATACACATGTAACTCTGTGAGATGAATTCACAGAACACTAAGCAGTTTCTCAGAAAGCTTCTTTCTAGATTTCATCTGAGGATATTTCCTTTTTCACCATAGCCCTCTATGGGCTTCCAAATATCTCTTTGCCAATTACACAAGAACTGTCTTAGTTAAAGGCTTCTTGAGGGGAAAGGTGTAACTCTGTGAGATGATTTCACAGAACACAAAGAAGTTTCTCAGAAAGCTTCTTTCTCTTTGTTATCGGAGGATATTTTCTTTGGCCCTATAGTCTTCAACGGGATCCGAAATATCTGTTCTCAGATTCCACAGAAATAAGGCTAGCAAAGAGATCCACGAAATACAGATGTAAATCTGTGAGATGAATTCACAGAACACTAAGCAGTTTCTCAGAAAGCTTCTTTCCAGATTTCATCTGAGGATATTTCCTTTTTCACCATAGCCCTCTATGGGCTTCCAAATATCACTTTGCCAATTCCACAAGAACCGTCTTAGCGAAAGGCTTCTTGAGGGGAAAGCTGTAACTCTGTGAGATGATTTCACAGAACAGAAAGAAGTTTCTCAGAAAGCTTCTTTCTCTTTGTTATCGGAGAATATTTCCTTTGGCCCTATAGTCTTCAAAGGGATCCGAAATATCTGTTCTCAGATTACACAGAAATAAGGCTAGCAAAGAGATCCACGAAATACAGATGTATCTCTGTGAGATGAATTCACAGAACACTAAGCAGTTTCTCAGAAAGCTTCTTTCCAGACTTCATCTGAGGATATTTCCTTTTTCACCATAGCCCTCTATGGGCTTCCAAATATCACTTTGCCAATTCCACAAGAACTGTCTTAGCGAAAGGCTTCTTGAGGGGAAAGCTGTAACTCTGTGAGATGATTTCACAGAACACAAAGAAGTTTCTCAGAAAGCTTCTTTCTCTTTGTTATCGCAGGATATTTCCTTTGGCCCTATAGTCTTCATAGGGATCCGAAATATCTTTTCTCAGATTCCACAGAAAAAAGGCTAGCAAAGAGATCCACGAAATACAGATGTAACTCTGTGAGATGAATTTACAGAACACTAAGCAGTGTCTCAGAAAGCTTCTTTCCAGATTTCATCTGAGGATATTTCCTTTTTCACCATAGCCCTCTATGGGCTTCCAAATATCACTTTGCCAATTCCACAAGAACTGTCTTAGCGAAAGGCTTCTTGAGGGGAAAGCTGTAACTCTGTGAGATGATTTCACAGAACACAAAGAAGTTTCTCAGAAAGCTTCTTTCTCTGTGTTATCGCAGGATATTTCCTTTGGCCCTATAGTCTTCAAATGGATCCGAAATATCTGTTCTCAGATTCCACAGAAATAAGGCTAGCAAAGAGATCCACGAAATACAGATGTAACTCTGTGAGATGAATTCACAGAACACTAAGCAGTTTCTCAGAAAGCTTCTTTCCAGATTTCATCTGAGGATATTTCCTTTTTCACCATAGCCCTCTATGGGCTTCCAAATATCACTTTGCCAATTCCACAAGAACTGTCTTCGCGAAAGGCTTCTTGAGGGGAAAGCTGTAACTCTGTGAGATGATTTCACAGAACACAAAGAAGTTTCTCACAAAGCTTCTTTCTCTTTGTTATCGCAGGATATTTCCTTTGGCCCTATAGTCTTCAAAGGGATCCGAAATATCTGTTCTCAGATTACACAGAAATAAGGCTAGCAAAGAGATTCACGAAATACAGATGTAACTCTGTGAGATGAATTCACAGAACACTAAGCAGTTTCTCAGAAAGCTTCTTTCCAGATTTCATCTGAGGATATTTCCTTTTTCACCATAGCCCTCTATGGGCTTCCAAGTATCTCTTTGCCAATTCCACAAGTACTGTCCTAGCGAAAGGCTTCTTGAGGGGAAACTGTAACTCTGTGAGATGATTTCACAGAACACAAAGAAGTTTCTCAGAAAGCTTCTTTCTCCTTGTTATCGGAGGATATTTCCTTTGGCCCTATAGTCTTCATAGGGATCCGAAATATCTGTTCTCAGATTCCACAGAAATAAGGCTAGCAAAGAGATCCACGAAATACACATGTAACTCTGTGAGATGAATTCACAGAACACTAAGCAGTTTCTCAGAAAGCTTTTTTCCAGATTTCATCTGAGGATATTTCCTTTTTCACCATAGCCCTCTATGGGCTTCCAAATATCACTTTGCCAATTCCACAAGAACTGTCTTAGCGAAAGGCTTCTTGAGGGGAAAGCTGTAACTCTGTGAGATGATTTCACAGAACAGAAAGAAGTTTCTCAGAAAGCTTCTTTCTCTTTGTTATCGGAGGATATTTCCTTTGGCCCTATAGTCTTCAAATGGATCCGAAATCTCTCTTCTCAGATTCCACAGAAATAAGGCTAGCAAAGAGATCCACGAAATACAGATGTAACTCTGTGAGATGAATTCACAGAACACTAAGCAGTTTCTCAGAAAGCTTCTTTCCAGATTTCATCTGAGGATATTTCCTTTTTCACCATAGCCCTCTATGGGCTTCCAAATATCACTTTGCCAATTCCACAAGAACTGTCTTAGCGAAAGGGTTCTTGAGGGGAAAGCTGTAACTCTGTGAGATGATTTCACAGAACAGAAAGAAGTTTCTCAGAAAGCTTCTTTCTCTTTGTTATCGCAGGATATTTCCTTTGGCCCTGTAGTCTTCAAAGGGATCCGAAATATCTGTTCTCAGATTCCACAGAAATAAGGCTAGCAAAGAGATCCACGAAATACAGATGTAACTCTGTGAGTGGAAGTCACACATCACAGAGCAGTTTCTCAGAAAGCTTCTTTCCATATTTCATCTGAGGATATTTCCTTTTTCACCATAGCCCTCTATGGGCTTCCAAATATCACTTTGCCAATTCCACAAGAACTGTCTTAGCGAAAGGCTTCTTGAGGGGAAAGCTGTAACTCTGTGAGATGATTTCACAGAACACAAAGAAGTTTCTCAGAAAGCTTCTTTCTCTTTGTTATCGGAGGATATTTCCTTTGGCCCTATAGTCTTCAAAGGGATCCGAAATATCTGTTCTCAGATTACACAGAAATAAGGCTAGCAAAGAAATTCACGAAATACAGATGTAACTCTGTGAGATGAATTCACGAAACACTAAGCAGTTTCTCAGAAAGCTTCTTTCCAGATTTCATCTGAGGATATTTCCTTTTTCACCATAGCCCTCTATGAGCTTCCAAATATCACTTTGCCAATTCCACAAGAACTGTCTTAGCGAAAGACTTCTTGAAGGGAAAGCTGTAACTCTGTGAGATGATTTCACAGAACACTAAGCAGTTTCTCAGAAAGCTTCTTTCCAGATTTCATCTGAGGATATTTCCTTTTTCACCATAGCCCTCTATGGGCTTCCAAATATCTCTTTGCCAATTACACAAGAACTGTCGTAGCGAAAGGCTTCTTGAGGGGAAAGCTGTAACTCTGTGAGATGATTTCACAGAACACAAAGAAGTTTCTTAGAAAGCTTCTTTCTCTTTGTTATCGGAGGATATTTCCTTTGGCCCTATAGACTTCATAGGGATGCGAAATATCTGTTCTCAGATTCCACAGAAATAAGGCTAGCAAAGAGATCCACGAAATACACATGTAACTCTGTGAGATGAATTCACAGAACACTAAGCAGTTTCTCAGAAAGCTTCTTTCCAGATTTCATCTGAGGATATTTACTTTTTCACCATAGCCCTCTATGGGCTTCCAAATATCACTTTGCCAATTCCACAAGAACTGTCTTAGCGAAAGGCTTCTTGAGGGGAAAGCTGTAACTCTGTGAGATGATTTCACAGAACACAAAGAAGTTTCTCAGAAAGCTTCTTTCTCTTTGTTATCGGAGGATATTTCCTTTGGCCCTATAGTCTTCAAAGGGATCCGAAATATCTGTTCTCAGATTCCACAGAAATAAGGCTAGCAAAGAGATCCACGAAATACAGATGTAACTCTGTGAGATGAATTCACAGAACACTAAGCAGTTTCTCAGAAAGATTCTTTCCAGATTTCATCTGAGGATATTTCCTTTTTCACCATAGCCCTCTATGGGCTTCCAAATATCACTTTGCCAATTCCACAAGAACTGTCTTAGCGAAAGGCTTCTTGAGGGGAAAGCTGTAACTCTGTGAGATGATTTCACAGAACACAAAGAAGTTTCTCAGAAAGCTTCTTTCTCTTTGTTATCGGAGGATATTTCCTTTGGCCCATAGTCTTCAAAGGGATCCGAAATATCTGTTCTCAGATTCCACAGAAATAAGGCTAGCAAAGAGATCCACGAAATACAGATGTAACTCTGTGAGATGAATTCACAGAACACTAAGCAGTTTCTCAGAAAGCTTCTTTCCAGATTTCATCTGAGGATATTTCCTTTTTCACCATAGCCCTCTATGGGCTTCCAAATATCACTTTGCCAATTCCACAAGAACTGTCTTAGCGAAAGGCTTCTTGAGGGGAAAGCTGTAACTCTGTGAGATGATTTCACAGAACACAAAGAAGTTTCTCAGAAAGCTTCTTTCTCTTTGTTATCGGAGGATATTTCCTTTGGCCCTATAGTCTTCAAAGGGATCCGAAATATCTGTTCTCAGATTCCACAGAAATAAGGCTAGCAAAGAGATCCACGAAATACAGATGTAACTCTGTGAGATGAATTCACAGAACACTAAGCAGTTTCTCAGAAAGCTTCTTTCCAGATTTCATCTGAGGATATTTCCTTTTTCACCATAGCCCTCTATGGGCTTCCAAATATCACGTTGCCAATTCCACAAGAACTGTCTTAGCGAAAGGCTTCTTGAGGGGAAAGCTGTAACTCTGTGAGATGATTTCACAGAACAGAAAGAAGTTTCTCAGAAAGCTTCTTTCTCTTTGTTATCGCAGGATATTTCCTTTGGCCCTATAGTCTTCAAAGGGATCCGAAATATCTGTTCTCAGATTCCACAGAAATAAGGCTAGCAAAGAGATCCACGAAATACAGATGTAACTCTGTGAGATGAATTCACAGAACACTAAGCAGTTTCTCAGAAAGCTTCTTTCCAGATTTCATCTGAGGATATTTCCTTTTTCACCATAGCCCTCTATGGGCTTCCAAATATCACGTTGCCAATTCCACAAGAACTGTCTTAGCGAAAGGCTTCTTGAGGGGAAAGCTGTAACTCTGTGAGATGATTTCACAGAACAGAAAAAAGTTTCTCAGAAAGCTTCTTTCTCTTTGTTATCGGAGGATATTTCCTTTGGCCATATAGTCTTCAAAGGGATCCGAAATATCTGTTCTCAGATTCCACAGAAATAAGGCTAGCAAAGAGATCCACGAAATACAGATGTAACTCTCTGAGATGAATTCACAGAACACTAAGCAGTTTCTCAGAAAGCTTCTTTCCAGATTTCATCTGAGGATATTTCCTTTTTCACCATAGCCCTCTATGGGCTTCCAAATATCACTTTGCCAATTCCACAAGAACAGTCTTAGCGAAAGGCTTCTTGAGGGGAAAGCTGTAACTCTGTGAGATGATTTCACAGAACACAAAGAAGTTTCTCAGAAAGCTTCTTTCTCTTTGTTATCGGAGGATATTTCCTTTGGCCCTATAGTCTTCAAAGGGATCCGAAATATCTGTTCTCAGATTCCACAGAAATAAGGCTAGCAAAGAGATCCACGAAATACAGATGTAACGCTGTGAGATGAATTCACAGAACACTAAGCAGTTTCTCAGAAAGCTTCTTTCCAGATTTCATCTGAGGATATTTTCTTTTTCACCATAGCCCTCTATGGGCTTCCAAATATCACTTTGCCAATTCCACAAGAACTGTCTTAGCGAAAGGCTTCTTGAAGGGAAAGCTGTAACTCTGTGAGATGATTTCACAGAACACTAAGCAGTTTCTCAGAAAGCTTCTTTCCAGATTTCATCTGAGGATATTTCCTTTTTCACCATAGCCCTCTATGGGCTTCCAAATATCTCTTTGCCAATTCCACAAGAACTGTCGTAGCGAAAGGCTTCTTGAGGGGAAAGCTGTAACTCTGTGAGATGATTTCACAGAACACAAAGAAGTTTCTCAGAAAGCTTCTTTCTCTTTGTTATCGGAGGATATTTCCTTTGGCCCTATAGTCTTCATAGGGATGCGAAATATCTGTTCTCAGATTCCACAGAAATAAGGCTAGCAAAGAGATCCACGAAATACACATGTAACTCTGTGAGATGAATTCACAGAACACTAAGCAGTTTCTCAGAAAGCTTCTTTCCAGATTTCATCTGAGGATATTTCCTTTTTCACCATAGCCCTCTATGGGCTTCCAAATATCACTTTGGCAATTCCACAAGAACTGTCTTAGCGAAAGGCTTCTTGAGGGGAAAGCTGTAACTCTGTGAGATGATTTCACAGAACACAAAGAAGTTTCTCAGAAAGCTTCTTTCTCTTTGTTATTGGAGGATATTTCCTTTGGCCCTATAGTCTTCAAAGGGATCCGAAATATCTGTTCTCAGATTCCACAGAAATAAGGCTAGCAAAGAGATCCACGAAATACAGATGTAACTCTGTGAGATGAATTCACAGAACACTAAGCAGTTTCTCAGAAAGATTCTTTCCAGATTTCATCTGAGGATATTTCCTTTTTCACCATAGCCCTCTATGGGCTTCCAAATATCACTTTGCCAATTCCACAAGAACTGTCTTAGCGAAAGGCTTCTTCAGGGGAAAGCTGTAACTCTGTGAGATGATTTCACAGAACAGAAAGAAGTTTCTCAGAAAGCTTCTTTCTCTTTGTTATCGGAGGATATTTCCTTTGGCCCATAGTCTTCAAAGGGATCCGAAATATCTGTTCTCAGATTACACAGAAATAAGGCTAGTAAAGAGATTCACGAAATACAGATGTAACTCTGTGAGATGAATTCACAGAACACTAAGCAGTTTCTCAGAAAGCTTCTTTCCAGATTTCATCTGAGGATATTTCCTTTTTCACCATAGCCCTCTATGGGCTTCCAAATATCTCTTTGCCAATTACACAAGAACTGTCCTAGCGAAAGGCATCTTGAGGGGAAAGCTGTAACTCTGTGAGATGATTTCACAGAACACAAAGAAGTTTCTCAGAAAGCTTCTTTCTCTTTGTTATCGGAGGATATTTCCTTTGGCCCTATAGTCTTCAAAGGGATCCGAAATATCTGTTCTCAGATTCCACAGAAATAAGGCTAGCAAAGAGATTCACGAAATACAGATGTAACTCTGTGAGATGAATTCACAGAACACTAAGCAGTTTCTCAGAAAGCTTCTTTCCAGATTTGATCTGAGGATATTTCCTTTTTCACCATAGCCCTCTATGGGCTTCCAAATATCTCTTTGCCAATTACACAAGAACTGTCGTAGCGAAAGGCTTCTTGAGGGGAAAGCTGTAATTCTGTGAGATGATTTCACAGAACACAAAGAAGTTTCTCAGAAAGCTTCTTTCTCTTTGTTATCGGAGGATATTTCCTTTGGCCCTATAGTCTTCAAAGGGATCCGAAATATCTGTTCTCAGATTCCACAGAAATAAGGCTAGCAAAGAGATCCACGAAATACAGATGTAACTCTGTGAGATGAATTCACAGAACACTAAGCAGTTTCTCAGAAAGCTTCTTTCCAGATTTCATCTGAGGATATTTCCTTTTTCCCCGTAGCCCTCTATGGGCTTCCAAATATCACTTTGCCAATTCCACAAGACTGTCTTAGCGAAAGGCTTCTTGAGGGGAAAGCTGTAACTCTGTGAGATGATTTCACAGAACACAAAGAAGTTTCTCAGAAAGCTGCTTTCTCTTTGTTATCGCAGGATATTTCCTTTGGCCCTATAGTCTTCAAAGGGATCCGAAATATCTGTTCTCAGATTCCACAGAAATAAGGCTAGCAAAGAGATCCACGAAATACACATGTACCTCTGTGAGATGAATTCACAGAACACTAAGCAGTTTCTCAGAAAGCTTCTTTCCAGAGTTCATCTGAGGATATTTCCTTTTTCACCATAGCCCTCTATGGGCTTCCAAATATCACTTTGCCAATTCCACAAGAACTGTCTTAGCGAAAGGCTTCTTGAGGGGAAAGCTGTAACTCTGTGAGATGATTTCACAGAACACAAAGAAGTTTCTCAGAAAGCTTCTTTCTCTTTGTTATCGGAGGATATTTCCTTTGGCCCTATAGTCTTCATAGGTATCCGAAATATCTTTTCTCAGATTCCACAGAAATAAGGCTAGCAAAGAGATCCACGAAATACACATGTAACTCTGTGAGATGAATTCACAGAACACTAAGCAGTTTCTCAGAAAGCTTCTTTCCAGATTTCATCTGAGGATATTTCCTTTTTCACCATAGCCCTCTATGGGCTTCCAAATATCACTTTGCCAATTCCACAAGAACTGTCTTAGCGAAAGGCTTCTTGAGGGGAAAGCTGTAACTCTGTGAGATGATTTCACAGAACACAAAGAAGTTTCTCAGAAAGCTTCTTTCTCTTTGTTATCGGAGGATATTTCCTTTGGCCCTATAGTCTTCAAAGGGATCCGAAATATCTGTTCTCAGATTCCACAGAAATAAGGCTAGCAAAGAGATCCACGAAATACAGATGTAACTCTGTGAGATGAATTCACAGAACACTAAGCAGTTTCTCAGAAAGCTTCTTTCCAGATTTCATCTGAGGATATTTCCTTTTTCACCATAGCCCTCTAAGGGCTTCCAAATATCACGTTGCCAATTCCACAAGAACTGTCTTAGCGAAAGGCTTCTTGAGGGGAAAGCTGTAACTCTGTGAGATGATTTCACAGAACAGAAAGAAGTTTCTCAGAAAGCTTCTTTCTCTTTGTTATCGCAGGATATTTCCTTTGGCCCTATAGTCTTCAAAGGGATCCGAAATATCTGTTCTCAGATTCCACAGAAATAAGGCTAGCAAAGAGATACACGAAATACAGATGTAACTCTGTGAGATGAATTCACAGAACACTAAGCAGTTTCTCAGAAAGCTTCTTTCCAGATTTCATCTGAGGATATTTCCTTTTTCACCATAGCCCTCTATGGGCTTCCAAATATCACGTTGCCAATTCCACAAGAACTGTCTTAGCGAAAGGCTTCTTGAGGGGAAAGCTGTAACTCTGTGAGATGATTTCACAGAACAGAAAGAAGTTTCTCAGAAAGCTTCTTTCTCTTTGTTATCGGAGGATATTTCCTTTGGCCATATAGTCTTCAAAGGGATCCGAAATATCTGTTCTCAGATTCCACAGAAATAAGGCTAGCAAAGAGATCCACGAAATACAGATGTAACCCTGTGAGATGAATTCACAGAACACTAAGCAGTTTCTCAGAAAGCTTCTTTCCAGATTTCATCTGAGGATATTTCCTTTTTCACCATAGCCCTCTATGGGCTTCCAAATATCACTTGGCCAATTCCACAAGAACTGTCTTAGGGAAAGGCTTCTTGAGGGGAAAGCTGTAACTCTGTGAGATGATTTCACAGAACACAAAGAAGTTTCTCAGAAAGCTTCTTTCTCTTTCTTATCGGAGGATATTTCCTTTGGCCCTATAGTCTTCAAAGGGATCCGAAATATCTGTTCTCAGATTCCACAGAAATAAGGCTAGCAAAGAGATCCACGAAATACAGATGTAACGCTGTGAGATGAATTCACAGAACACTAAGCAGTTTCTCAGAAAGCTTCTTTCCAGATTTCATCTGAGGATATTTACTTTTTCACCATAGCCCTCTATGGGCTTCCAAATATCACTTTGCCAATTCCACAAGAACTGTCTTAGCGAAAGGCTTCTTGAAGGGAAAGCTGTAACTCTGTGAGATGATTTCACAGAACACTAAGCAGTTTCTCAGAAAGCTTCTTTCCAGATTTCATCTGAGGATATTTCCTTTTTCACCATAGCCCTCTATGGGCTTCCAAATATCTCTTTGCCAATTCCACAAGAACTGTCGTAGCGAAAGGCTTCTTGAGGGGAAAGCTGTAACTCTGTGAGATGATTTCACAGAACACAAAGAAGTTTCTCAGAAAGCTTCTTTCTCTTTGTTATCGGAGGATATTTCCTTTGGCCCTATAGTCTTCATAGGGATGCGAAATATCTGTTCTCAGATTCCACAGAAATAAGGCTAGCAAAGAGATCCACGAAATACACATGTAACTCTGTGAGATGAATTCACAGAACACTAAGCAGTTTCTCAGAAAGCTTCTTTCCAGATTTCATCTGAGGATATTTCCTTTTTCACCATAGCCCTCTATGGGCTTCCAAATATCACTTTGCCAATTCCACAAGAACTGTCTTAGCGAAAGGCTTCTTGAGGGGAAAGCTGTAACTCTGTGAGATGATTTCACAGAACACAAAGAAGTTTCTCAGAAAGCTTCTTTCTCTTTGTTATCGGAGGATATTTCCTTTGGCCCTATAGTCTTCAAAGGGATCCGAAATATCTGTTCTCAGATTCCACAGAAATAAGTCTAGCAAAGAGATCCACGAAATACAGATGTAACTCTGTGAGATGAATTCACAGAACACTAAGCAGTTTCTCAGAAAGATTCTTTCCAGATTTCATCTGAGGATATTTCCTTTTTCACCATAGCCCTCTATGGGCTTCCAAATATCACTTTGCCAATTCCACAAGAACTGTCTTAGCGAAAGGCTTCTTGAGGGGAAAGCTGTAACTCTGTGAGATGATTTCACAGAACACAAAGAAGTTTCTCAGAAAGCTTCTTTCTCTTTGTTATCGGAGGATATTTCCTTTGGCCCATAGTCTTCAAAGGGATCCGAAATATCTGTTCTCAGATTACACAGAAATAAGGCTAGTAAAGAGATTCACGAAATACAGATGTAACTCTGTGAGATGAATTCACAGAACACTAAGCAGTTTCTCAGAAAGCTTCTTTCCAGATTTCATCTGAGGATATTTCCTTTTTCACCATAGCCCTCTATGGGCTTCCAAATATCTCTTTGCCAATTACACAAGAACTGTCCTAGCGAAAGGCATCTTGAGGGGAAAGCTGTAACTCTGTGAGATGATTTCACAGAACACAAAGAAGTTTCTCAGAAAGCTTCTTTCTCTTTGTTATCGAAGGATATTTCCTTTGGCCCTATAGTCTTCAAAGGGATCCGAAATATCTGTTCTCAGATTCCACAGAAATAAGGCTAGCAAAGAGATTCACGAAATACAGATGTAACTCTGTGAGATGAATTCACAGAACACTAAGCAGTTTCTCAGAAAGCTTCTTTCCAGATTTGATCTGAGGATATTTCCTTTTTCACCATAGCCCTCTATGGGCTTCCAAATATCTCTTTGCCAATTACACAAGAACTGTCGTAGCGAAAGGCTTCTTGAGGGGAAAGCTGTAATTCTGTGAGATGATTTCACAGAACACAAAGAAGATTCTCAGAAAGCTTCTTTCTCTTTGTTATCGGAGGATATTTCCTTTGGCCCTATAGTCTTCAAAGGGATCCGAAATATCTGTTCTCAGATTCCACAGAAATAAGGCTAGCAAAGAGATCCACGAAATACAGATGTAACTCTGTGAGATGAATTCACAGAACACTAAGCAGTTTCTCAGAAAGCTTCTTTCCAGATTTCATCTGAGGATATTTCCTTTTTCCCCGTAGCCCTCTATGGGCTTCCAAATATCACTTTGCCAATTCCACAAGACTGTCTTAGCGAAAGGCTTCTTGAGGGGAAAGCTGTAACTCTGTGAGATGATTTCACAGAACACAAAGAAGTTTCTCAGAAAGCTGCTTTCTCTTTGTTATCGCAGGATATTTCCTTTGGCCCTATAGTCTTCAAAGGGATCCGAAATATCTGTTCTCAGATTCCACAGAAATAAGGCTAGCAAAGAGATCCACGAAATACACATGTACCTCTGTGAGATGAATTCACAGAACACTAAGCAGTTTCTCAGAAAGCTTCTTTCCAGAGTTCATCTGAGGATATTTCCTTTTTCACCATAGCCCTCTATGGGCTTCCAAATATCACTTTGCCAATTCCACAAGAACTGTCTTAGCGAAAGGCTTCTTGAGGGGAAAGCTGTAACTCTGTGAGATGATTTCACAGAACACAAAGAAGTTTCTCAGAAAGCTTCTTTCTCTTTGTTATCGGAGGATATTTCCTTTGGCCCTATAGTCTTCATAGGTATCCGAAATATCTTTTCTCAGATTCCACAGAAATAAGGCTAGCAAAGAGATCCACGAAATACACATGTAACTCTGTGAGATGAATTCACAGAACACTAAGCAGTTTCTCAGAAAGCTTTTTTCCAGATTTCATCTGAGGATATTTCCTTTTTCACCATAGCCCTCTATGGGCTTCCAAATATCACTTTGCCAATTCCACAAGAACTGTCTTAGCGAAAGGCTTCTTGAGGGGAAAGCTGTAACTCTGTGAGATGATTTCACAGAACAGAAAGAAGTTTCTCAGAAAGCTTCTTTCTCTTTGTTATCGGAGGATATTTCCTTTGGCCCTATAGTCTTCAAATGGATCCGAAATCTCTGTTCTCAGATTCCACAGAAATAAGGCTAGCAAAGAGATCCACGAAATACAGATGTAACTCTGTGAGATGAATTCACAGAACACTAAGCAGTTTCTCAGAAAGCTTCTTTCCAGATTTCATCTGAGGATATTTCCTTTTTCACCATAGCCCTCTATGGGCTTCCAAATATCACTTTGCCAATTCCACAAGAACTGTCTTAGCGAAAGGGTTCTTGAGGGGAAAGCTGTAACTCTGTGAGATGATTTCACAGAACACAAAGAAGTTTCTCAGAAAGCTTCTTTCTCTTTGTTATCGGAGGATATTTCCTTTGGCCCTATAGTCTTCAAAGGGATCCGAAATATCTGTTCTCAGATTCCACAGAAATAAGGCTAGCAAAGAGATCCACGAAATACAGATGTAACTCTGTGAGTGGAAGTCACACATCACAGAGCAGTTTCTCAGAAAGCTTCTTTCCAGATTTCATCTGAGGATATTTCCTTTTTCACCATAGCCCTCTATGGGCTTCCAAATATCACTTTGCCAATTCCACAAGAACTGTCTTAGCGAAAGTCTTCTTGAGGGGAAAGCTGTAACTCTGTGAGATGATTTCACAGAACACAAAGAAGTTTCTCAGAAAGCTTCTTTCTCTTTGTTATCGGAGGATATTTCCTTTGGCCCTATAGACTTCAAAGGGATCCGAAATATCTGTTCTCAGATTCCACAGAAATAAGGCTAGCAAAGAGATTCACGAAATACAGATGTAACTCTGTGAGATGAATTCACGAAACACTAAGCAGTTTCTCAGAAAGCTTCTTTCCAGAGTTCATCTGAGGATATTTCCTTTTTCACCAGAGCCCTCTATGGGCTTCCAAATATCACTTTGCCAATTCCACAAGAACTGTCTTAGCGAAAGGCTTCTTGAGGGGAAAGCTGTAACTCTGTGAGATGATTTCACAGAACACAAAGAAGTTTCTCAGAAAGCTTCTTTTTCTTTGTTATCGGAGGATATTTCCTTTGGCCCTATAGTCTTCAAAGGGATCCGAAATATCTGTTCTCAGATTACACAGAAATAAGGCTAGCAAAGAGATTCACGAAATACAGATGTAACTCTGTGAGATGAATTCACAGAACACTAAGCAGTTTCTCAGAAAGCTTCTTTCCAGATTTCATCTGAGGATATTTCCTTTTTTACCATAGCCCTCTATGGGCTTCCAAATATCTCTTTGCCAATTACACAAGAACTGTCCTAGCGAAAGGCTTCTTGAGGGGAAAGCTGTAACTCTGTGAGATGATTTCACAGAACACAAAGAAGTTTCTCAGAAAGCTTCTTTCTCTTTGTTATCGGAGGATATTTCCTTTGGCCCTATAGTCTTCAAAGGGATCCGAAATATCTGTTCTCAGATTACACAGAAATAAGGCTAGCAAAGAGATTCACGAAATACCGATGTAACTCTGTGAGATGAATTCACAGAACACTAAGCAGTTTCTCAGAAAGCTTCTTTCCAGATTTCATCTGAGGATATTTCCTTTTTCACCATAGCCCTCTATGGGCTTCAAAATATCTCTTTGCCAATTACACAAGAACTGTCGTAGCGAAAGGCTTCTTGAGGGGAAAGCTGTAATTCTGTGAGATGATTTCACAGACCACAAAGAAGTTTCTCAGAAAGCTTCTTTCTCTTTGTTATCGGAGGATATTTCCTTTGGCCCTATAGTCTTCAAAGGGATCCGAAATATCTGTTCTCAGATTCCACAGAAATAAGGCTAGCAAAGAGATCCACGAAATACAGATGTAACTCTGTGAGATGAATTCACAGAACACTAAGCAGTTTCTCAGAAAGCTTCTTTCCAGATTTCATCTGAGGATATTTCCTTTTTCCCCGTAGCCCTCGATGGGCTTCCAAATATCACTTTGCCAATTCCACAAGACTGTCTTAGCGAAAGGCCTCTTGAGGGGAAAGCTGTAACTCTGTGAGATGATTTCACAGAACACAAAGAAGTTTCTCAGAAAGCTTCTTTCTCTTTGTTATCGCAGGATATTTCCTTTGGCCCTATAGTCTTCAAAGGGATCCGAAATATCTGTTCTCAGATTCCACAGAAATAAGGCTAGCAAAGAGATCCACGAAATACACATGTACCTCTGTGAGATGAATTCACAGAACACTAAGCAGTTTCTCAGAAAGCTTCTTTCCAGAGTTCATCTGAGGATATTTCCTTTTTCACCATAGCCCTCTATGGGCTTACAAATATCACTGCCAATTCCACAAGAACTGTCTTAGCGAAAGGCTTCTTGAGGGGAAAGCTGTAACTCTGTGAGATGATTTCACAGAACACAAAGAAGTTTCTCAGAAAGCTTCTTTCTCTTTGTTATCGGAGGATATTTCCTTTGGCCCTATAGTCTTCATAGGGATCCGAAATATCTTTTCTCAGATTCCACAGAAATAAGGCTAGCAAAGAGATCCACGAAATACACATGTAAATCTGTGAGATGAATTCACAGAACACTAAGCAGTTTCCCAGAAAGCTTTTTTCCAGATTTCATCTGAGGATATTTCCTTTTTCACCATAGCCCTCTATGGGCTTCCAAATATCACTTTGCCAATTCCACAAGAACTGTCTTAGCGAAAGGCTTCTTGAGGGGAAAGCTGTAACTCTGTGAGATGATTTCACAGAACAGAAAGAAGTTTCTCAGAAAGCTTCTTTCTCTTTGTTATCGGAGGATATTTCCTTTGTCCCTATAGTCTTCAAATGGATCCGAAATCTCTGTTCTCAGATTCCACAGAAATAAGGCTAGCAAAGAGATCCACGAAATACAGATGTAACTCTGTGAGATGAATTCACAGAACACTAAGCAGTTTCTCAGAAAGCTTCTTTCCAGATTTCATCTG
Organism: Macaca nemestrina; assembly: GCF_043159975.1. Classification (NCBI taxonomy): domain Eukaryota; kingdom Metazoa; phylum Chordata; class Mammalia; order Primates; family Cercopithecidae; genus Macaca; species Macaca nemestrina. The sequence continues at coordinate 93,751,379 of NC_092125.1, forward strand.
AGGATATTTCCTTTTTCACCATAGCCCTCTATGGGCTTCCAAATATCACTTTGCCAATTCCACAAGAACTGTCTTAGCGAAAGGGTTCTTGAGGGGAAAGCTGTAACTCTGTGAGATGATTTCACAGAACACAAAGAAGTTTCTCAGAAAGCTTCTTTCTCTTTGTTATCGCAGGATATTTCCTTTGGCCCTATAGTCTTCAAAGGGATCCGAAATATCTGTTCTCAGATTCCACAGAAATAAGGCTAGCAAAGAGATCCACGAAATACAGATGTAACTCTGTGAGTGGAAGTCACACATCACAGAGCAGTTTCTCAGAAAGCTTCTTTCCATATTTCATCTGAGGATATTTCCTTTTTCACCATAGCCCTCTATGGGCTTCCAAATATCACTTTGCCAATTCCACAAGAACTGTCTTAGCGAAAGGCTTCTTGAGGGGAAAGCTGTAACTCTGTGAGATGATTTCACAGAACACAAAGAAGTTTCTCAGAAAGCTTCTTTCTCTTTGTTATCGGAGGATATTTCCTTTGGCCCTATAGACTTCAAAGGGATCCGAAATATCTGTTCTCAGATTACACAGAAATAAGGCTAGCAAAGAGATTCACGAAATACAGATGTAACTCTGTGAGATGAATTCACGAAACACTAAGCAGTTTCTCAGAAAGCTTCTTTCCAGAGTTCATCTGAGGATATTTCCTTTTTCACCATAGCCCTCTATGGGCTTCCAAATATCACGTTGCCAATTCCACAAGAACTGTCTTAGCGAAAGGCTTCTTGAGGGGAAAGCTGTAACTCTGTGAGATGATTTCACAGAACACAAAGAAGTTTCTCAGAAAGCTTCTTTCTCTTTGTTATCGGAGGATATTTCCTTTGGCCCTATAGTCTTCAAAGGGATCCGAAATATCTGTTCTCAGATTACACAGAAATAAGGCTAGCAAAGAGATTCACGAAATACAGATGTAACTCTGTGAGATGAATTCACAGAACACTAAGCAGTTTCTCAGAAAGCTTCTTTCCAGATTTCATCTGAGGATATTTCCTTTTTCACCATAGCCCTCTATGGGCTTCCAAATATCACGTTGCCAATTCCACAAGAACTGTCTTAGCGAAAGGCTTCTTGAGGGGAAAGCTGTAACTCTGTGAGATGATTTCACAGAACACAAAGAAGTTTCTCAGAAAGCTTCTTTCTCTTTGTTATCGGAGGATATTTCCTTTGGCCCTATAGTCTTCAAAGGGATCCGAAATATCTGTTCTCAGATTACACAGAAATAAGGCTAGCAAAGAGATTCACGAAATACAGATGTAACTCTGTGAGATGAATTCACAGAACACTAAGCAGTTTCTCAGAAAGCTTCTTTCCAGATTTCATCTGAGGATATTTCCTTTTTCACCATAGCCCTCTATGGGCTTCCAAATATCTCTTTGCCAATTACACAAGAACTGTCCTAGCGAAAGGCTTCTTGAGGGGAAAGCTGTAACTCTGTGAGATGATTTCACAGAACACAAAGAAGTTTCTCAGAAAGCTTCTTTCTCTTTGTTATCGGAGGATATTTCCTTTGGCCCTATAGTCTTCAAAGGGATCCGAAATATCTGCTCTCAGATTACACAGAAATAAGGCTAGCAAAGAGATTCACGAAATACAGATGTAACTCTGTGAGATGAATTCACAGAACACTAAGCAGTTTCTCAGAAAGCTTCTTTCCAGATTTGATCTGAGGATATTTCCTTTTTCACCATAGCCCTCTATGGGCTTCCAAATATCTCTTTGCCAATTACACAAGAACTGTCGTAGCGAAAGGCTTCTTGAGGGGAAAGCTGTCACTCTGTGAGATGATTTCACAGAACACAAAGAAGTTTCTCAGAAAGCTTCTTTCTCTTTGTTATCGGAGGATATTTCCTTTGGCCCTATAGTCTTCAAAGGGATCCGAAATATCTGTTCTCAGATTACACAGAAATAAGGCTAGCAAAGAGATCCACGAAATACAGATGTAACTCTGTGAGATGAATTCACAGAACACTAAGCAGTTTCTCAGAAAGCTTCTTTCCAGATTTCATCTGAGGATATTTCCTTTTTCACCATAGCCCTCTATGGGCTTCCAAATACCACTTTGCCAATTCCACAAGAACTGTCTTAGCGCAAGGCTTCTTGAGGGGAAAGCTGTAACTCTGTGAGATGATTTCACAGAACACAAAGAAGTTTCTCAGAAAGCTTCTTTCTCTTTGTTATCGCAGGATATTTCCATTGGCCCTATAGTCTTCAAAGGGATCCGAAATATCTGTTCTCAGATTCCACAGAAATAAGGCTAGCAAAGAGATCCACGAAATACACATGTACCTCTGTGAGATGAATTCACAGAACACTAAGCAGTTTCTCAGAAAGCTTCTTTCCAGAGTTCATCTGAGGATATTTCCTTTTTCACCATAGCCCTCTATGGGCTTCCAAATATCACTGCCAATTCCACAAGAACTGTCTTAGCGAAAGGCTTCTTGAGGGGAAAGCTGTAACTCTGTGAGATGATTTCACAGAACACAAAGAAGTTTCTCAGAAAGCTTCTTTCTCTTTGTTATCGGAGGATATTTCCTTTGGCCCTATAATCTTCATAGGGATCCGAAATATCTTTTCTCAGATTCCACAGAAATAAGGCTAGCAAAGAGATCCACGAAATACACATGTAACTCTGTGAGATGAATTCACAGAACACTAAGCAGTTTCCCAGAAAGCTTTTTTCCAGATTTCATCTGAGGATATTTCCTTTTTCACCATAGCCCTCTATGGGCTTCCAAATATCACTTTGCCAATTCCACAAGAACTGTCTTAGCGAAAGGCTTCTTGAGGGGAAAGCTGTAACTCTGTGAGATGATTTCACAGAACACAAAGAAGTTTCTCAGAAAGCTTCTTTCTCTTTGTTATCGGAGGATATTTCCTTTGGCCCTATAGTCTTCAAATGGATCCGAAATCTCTGTTCTCAGATTCCACAGAAATAAGGCTAGCAAAGAGATCCACGAAATACAGATGTAACTCTGTGAGATGAATTCACAGAACACTAAGCAGTTTCTCAGAAAGCTTCTTTCCAGATTTCATCTGAGGATATTTCCTTTTTCACCATAGCCCTCTATGGGCTTCCAAATATCACTTTGCCAATTCCACAAGAACTGTCTTAGCAAAAGGGTTCTTGAGGGGAAAGCTGTAACTCTGTGAGATGATTTCACAGAACAGAAAGAAGTTTCTCAGAAAGCTTCTTTCTGTTTGTTATCGCAGGATATTTCCTTTGGCCCTATAGTCTTCAAAGGGATCCGAAATATCTGTTCTCAGATTCCACAGAAATAAGGCTAGCAAAGAGATCCACGAAATACAGATGTAACTCTGTGAGTGGAAGTCACACATCACAGAGCAGTTTCTCAGAAAGCTTCTTTCCAGATTTCATCTGAGGATATTTCCTTTTTCACCATAGCCCTCTATGGGCTTCCAAATATCACTTTGCCAATTCCACAAGAACTGTCTTAGCGAAAGGCTTCTTGAGGGGAAAGCTGTAACTCTGTGAGATGATTTCACAGAACACAAAGAAGTTTCTCAGAAAGCTTCTTTCTCTTTGTTATCGGAGGATATTTCCTTTGGCCCTATAGTCTTCAAAGGGATCCGAAATATCTGTTCTCAGATTACACAGAAATAAGGCTAGCAAAGAGATTCACGAAATACAGATGTAACTCTGTGAGATGAATTCACAGAACACTAAGCAGTTTCTCAGAAAGCTTCTTTCCAGATTTCATCTGAGGATATTTCCTTTTTCACCATAGCCCTCTATGGGCTTCCAAATATCACGTTGCCAATTCCACAAGAACTGTCTTAGCGAAAGGCTTCTTGAGGGGAAAGCTGTAACTCTGTGAGATGATTTCACAGAACACAAAGAAGTTTCTCAGAAAGCTTCTTTCTCTTTGTTATCGGAGGATATTTCCTTTGGCCCTATAGTCTTCAAAGGGATCCGAAATATCTGTTCTCAGATTACACAGAAATAAGGCTAGCAAAGAGATTCACGAAATACAGATGTAACTCTGTGAGATGAATTCACAGAACACTAAGCAGTTTCTCAGAAAGCTTCTTTCCAGATTTCATCTGAGGATATTTCCTTTTTCACCATAGCCCTCTATGGGCTTCCAAATATCTCTTTGCCAATTACACAAGAACTGTCCTAGCGAAAGGCTTCTTGAGGGGAAAGCTGTAACTCTGTGAGATGATTTCACAGAACACAAAGAAGTTTCTCAGAAAGCTTCTTTCTCTTTGTTATCGGAGGATATTTCCTTTGGCCCTATAGTCTTCAAAGGGATCCGAAATATCTGCTCTCAGATTACACAGAAATAAGGCTAGCAAAGAGATTCACGAAATACAGATGTAACTCTGTGAGATGAATTCACAGAACACTAAGCAGTTTCTCAGAAAGCTTCTTTCCAGATTTGATCTGAGGATATTTCCTTTTTCACCATAGCCCTCTATGGGCTTCCAAATATCTCTTTGCCAATTACACAAGAACTGTCGTAGCGAAAGGCTTCTTGAGGGGAAAGCTGTCACTCTGTGAGATGATTTCACAGAACACAAAGAAGTTTCTCAGAAAGCTTCTTTCTCTTTGTTATCGGAGGATATTTCCTTTGGCCCTATAGTCTTCAAAGGGATCCGAAATATCTGTTCTCAGATTACACAGAAATAAGGCTAGCAAAGAGATCCACGAAATACAGATGTAACTCTGTGAGATGAATTCACAGAACACTAAGCAGTTTCTCAGAAAGCTTCTTTCCAGATTTCATCTGAGGATATTTCCTTTTTCACCATAGCCCTCTATGGGCTTCCAAATACCACTTTGCCAATTCCACAAGAACTGTCTTAGCGAAAGGCTTCTTGAGGGGAAAGCTGTAACTCTGTGAGATGATTTCACAGAACACAAAGAAGTTTCTCAGAAAGCTTCTTTCTCTTTGTTATCGGAGGATATTTCCTTTGGCCCTATAGTCTTCAAAGGGATCCGAAATATCTGTTCTCAAAATCCACAGAAATACGGCTAGCAAAGAGATCCACGAAATACAGATGTAACTCTGTGAGATGAATTCACAGAACACTAAGCAGTTTCTCAGAAAGCTTCTTTCCAGATTTCATCTGAGGATATTTCCCTTTTCACCATAGCCCTCTATGGGCTTCCAAATATCACTTTGCCAATTCCACAAGAACTGTCTTAGCGAAAGGCTTCTTGAGGGGAAAGCTGTAACTCTGTGAGATGATTACACAGAACACAAAGAAGTTTCTCAGAAAGCTTCTTTCTCTTTGTTATCGGAGGATATTTCCTTTGGCCCTATAGTCTTCAAAGGGATCCGAAATATCTGTTCTCAGACTCCACAGAAATAAGGATAGCAAAGAGATCCACGAAATACAGATGTAACGCTGTGAGATGAATTCACAGAACACTAAGCAGTTTCTCAGAAAGCTTCTTTCCAGATTTCATCTGAGGATATTTCCTTTTTCACCATAGCCCTCTATGGTCTTCCAAATATCACTTTGCCAATTCCACAAGAACTGTCTTAGCGAAAGGCTTCTTGAGGGGAAAGCTGTAACTCTGTGAGATGATTTCACAGAACACTAAGCAGTTTCTCAGAAAGCTTCTTTCCAGATTTCATCTGAGGATATTTCCTTTTTCACCATAGCCCTCTATGGGCTTCCAAATATCTCTTTGCCAATTCCACAAGAACTGTCTTAGCGAAAGGCTTCTTGAGGGGAAAGCTGTAACTCTGTGAGATGATTTCACAGAACACAAAGAAGTTTCTCAGTAAGCTTCTTTCTCTGTTATCGGAGGATATATCCTTTGGCCCTATAGTCTTCAAAGGCATCAGAAATATCTGTTCTCAAATTCCACAGAAATAAGGCTAGCAAAGAGATCCACGAAATACAGATGTAACTCTGTGAGATGAATTCACAGAACACTAAGCAGTTTCTCAGAAAGCTTCTTTCCAGATTTCATCTGAGGATATTTCCTTTTTCACCATAGCCCTCTATGGGCTTCCAAATATCACTTTGCCAATTCCACAAGAGCTGTCTTAGCGAAAGGCTTCTTGAGGGGAAAGCTGTAACTCTGTGAGATGATTTCACAGAACACAAAGAAGTTTCTCAGAAAGCTTCTTTCTCTTTGTTATCGCAGGATATTTCCTTTGGCCCTATAGTCTCCAAAGTGATCCGAAATATCTGTTCTCAGATTCCACAGAAATAAGGCTAGCAAAGAGATCCACGAAATACAGATGTAACTCTGTGAGATGAATTCACAGAACACTAAGCAGTTTCTCAGAAATCTTCTTTGCAGATTTCATCTGAGGATATTTCCTTTTTCACCATAGCCCTCTATGGGCTTCCAAATATCACTTTGCCAATTCCACAAGAACTGTCTTAGCGAAAGGCTTCTTGAGGGGAAAGCTGTAACTCTGTGAGATGATTTCACAGAACACAAAGAAGCTTCTCAGAAAGCTTCTTTCTCTTTGTTATCGCAGGATATTTCCTTTGGCCCTATAGTCTTCAAAGGGATCCGAAATATCTGTTCTCAGATTCCACAGAAATAAGGCTAGCAAAGAGATCCACGAAATACAGATGTAACTCTGTGAGTGGAAGTCACACATCACAGAGCAGTTTCTCAGAAAGCTTCTTTCCAGAGTTCATCTGAGGATATTTCCTTTTTCACCATAGCCCTCTAAGGGCTTCCAAATATCACTTTGCCAATTCCACAAGAACTGTCTTAGCGAAAGGCTTCTTGAGGGGAAAGCTGTAGCTCTGTGAGATGATTTCACAGAACACAAAGAAGTTTCTCAGAAAGCTTCTTTCTCTTTGTTATCGGAGGATATTTCCTTTGGCCCTATAGTCTTCATAGCGATCCGAAATATCCTTTCTCAGATTCCAGAGATATAAGGCTAGCAAAGAGATCCACGAAATACACATGTAACTCTGTGAGATGAATTCACAGAACACTAAGCAGTTTCTCAGAAAGCTTCTTTCCAGATTTCATCTGAGGATATTTCCTTTTTCACCATAGCCCTCTATGGGCTTCCAAATATCACTTTGCCAATTCCACAAGAACTGTCTTAGTGAAAGGCTTCTTGAGGGGAAAGCTGTAACTCTGTGAGATGATTTCACAGAACACAAAGAAGTTTCTCAGAAAGCTTCTTTCTCTTTGTTATCGGAGGATATTTCCTTTGGCCCTATAATCTTCAAAGGGATCCGAAATCTCTGTTCTCAGATTCCACAGAAATAAGGCTAGCAAAGAGATCCACGAAATACAGATGTAACTCTGTGAGATGAATTCACAGAACACTAAGCAGTTTCTCAGAAAGCTTCTTTCCAGATTTCATCTGAGGATATTTCCTTTTTCACCATAGCCCTCTATGGGCTTCCAAATATCACGTTGCCAATTCCACAAGAACTGTCTTAGCGAAAGGCTTCTTGAGGGGAAATCTGTAACTCTGTGAGATGATTTCACAGAACAGAAAGAAGTTTCTCAGAAAGTTTCTTTCTCTTTGTTATCGGAGGATATTTCCTTTGGCCCTATAGTCTTCAAAGGGTTCCGAAATATCTGTTCTCAGATTACACAGAAATAAGGCTAGCAAAGAGATTCACGAAATACAGATGTAACTCTGTGAGATGAATTCACAGAACACTAAGCAGTTTCTCAGAAAGCTTCTTTCTAGATTTCATCTGAGGATATTTCCTTTTTCACCATAGCCCTCTATGGGCTTCCAAATATCTCTTTGCCAATTACACAAGAACTGTCCTAGCGAAAGGCTTCTTGAGGGGAAAGCTGTAACTCTGTGAGATGATTTCACAGAACACAAAGAAGTTTCTCAGAAAGCTTCTTTCTCTTTGTTATCGGAGGATATTTCCTTTGGCCCTATAGTCTTCAAAGGGATCCGAAATATCTGTTCTCAGATTACACAGAAATAAGGCTAGCAAAGAGATCCACGAAATACAGATGTAACTCTGTGAGATGAATTCACAGAACACTAAGCAGTTTCTCAGAAAGCTTCTTTCCAGATTTCATCTGAGGATATTTCCTTTTTCACCATAGCCCTCTATGGGCTTCCAAATATCACTTTGCCAATTCCACAAGAACTGTCTTAGCGAAAGGGTTCTTGAGGGGAAAGCTGTAACTCTGTGAGATGATTTCACAGAACAGAAAGAAGTTTCTCAGAAAGCTTCTTTCTCTTTGTTATCGGAGGATATTTCCTTTGGCCCTATAGTCTTCAAAGGGATCCGAAATATCTGTTCTCAGATTCCACAGAAATAAGGCTAGCAAAGAGATCCACGAAATACAGATGTAACTCTGTGAGTGGAAGTCACACATCACAGAGCAGTTTCTCAGAAAGCTTCTTTCCAGATTTCATCTGAGGATATTTCCTTTTTCACCATAGCCCTCTATGGGCTTCCAAATATCACTTTGCCAATTCCACAAGAACTGTCTTAGCGAAAGGCTTCTTGAGGGGAAAGCTGTAACTCTGTGAGATGATTTCACAGAACACAAAGAAGTTTCTCAGAAAGCTTCTTTCTCTTTGTTATCGGAGGATATTTCCTTTGGCCCTATAGTCTTCAAAGGGATCCGAAATATCTGTTCTCAGATTACACAAAAATAAGGCTAGCAAAGAGATTCACGAAATACAGATGTAACTCTGTGAGATGAATTCACAGAACACTAAGCAGTTTCTCAGAAAGCTTCTTTCCAGATTTCATCTGAGGATATTTCCTTTTTCACCATAGCCCTCTATGGGCTTCCAAATATCACGTTGCCAATTCCACAAGAACTGTCTTAGCGAAAGGCTTCTTGAGGGGACAGCTGTAACTCTGTGAGATGATTTCACAGAACACAAAGAAGTTTCTCAGAAAGCTTCTTTCTCTTTGTTATCGGAGGATATTTCCTTTGGCCCTATAGTCTTCAAAGGGATCCGAAATATCTGTTCTCAGATTACACAGAAATAAGGCTAGCAAAGAGATTCACGAAATACAGATGTAACTCTGTGAGATGAATTCACAGAACACTAAGCAGTTTCTCAGAAAGCTTCTTTCCAGATTTCATCTGAGGATATTTCCTTTTTCACCATAGCCCTCTATGGGCTTCCAAATATCTCTTTGCCAATTACACAAGAACTGTCCTAGCGAAAGGCTTCTTGAGGGGAAAGCTGTAACTCTGTGAGATGATTTCACAGAACACAAAGAAGTTTCTCAGAAAGCTTCTTTCTCTTTGTTATCGGAGGATATTTCCTTTGGCCCTATAGTCTTCAAAGGGATCCGAAATATCTGTTCTCAGATTACACAGAAATAAGGCTAGCAAAGAGATTCACGAAATACAGATGTAACTCTGTGAGATGAATTCACAGAACACTAAGCAGTTTCTCAGAAAGCTTCTTTCCAGATTTGATCTGAGGATATTTCCTTTTTCACCATAGCCCTCTATGGGCTTCCAAATATCTCTTTGCCAATTACACAAGAACTGTCGTAGCGAAAGGCTTCTTGAGGGGAAAGCTGTCACTCTGCGAGATGATTTCACAGAACACAAAGAAGTTTCTCAGAAAGCTTCTTTCTCTTTGTTATCGGAGGATATTTCCTTTGGCCCTATAGTCTTCAAAGGGATCCGAAATATCTGTTCTCAGATTACACAGAAATAAGGCTAGCAAAGAGATCCACGAAATACAGATGTAACTCTGTGAGATGAATTCACAGAACACTAAGCAGTTTCTCAGAAAGCTTCTTTCCAGATTTCATCTGAGGATATTTCCTTTTTCACCATAGCCCTCTATGGGCTTCCAAATATCACTTTGCCAATTCCACAAGAACTGTCTTAGCGAAAGGCTTCTTGAGGGGAAAGCTGTAACTCTGTGAGATGATTTCACAGAAGAGAAAGAAGTTTCTCAGAAAGCTTCTTTCTCTTTGTTATCGGTGGATATTTCCTTTGGCCCTATAGTCTTCAAAGGGATCCGAAATATCTGTTCTCAGAATCCACAGAAATAAGGCTAGCAAAGAGATCCACGAAATACAGATGTAACTCTGTGAGATGAATTCACAGAACACTAAGCAGTTTCTCAGAAAGCTTCTTTCCAGATTTCATCTGAGGATATTTCCCTTTTCACCATAGCCCTCTATGGGCTTCCAAATATCACTTTGCCAATTCCACAAGAACTGTCTTAGCGAAAGGCTTCTTGAGGGAAAAGCTGTAACTCTGTGAGATGATTACACAGAACACAAAGAAGTTTCTCAGAAAGCTTCTTTCTCTTTGTTATCGGAGGATATTTCCTTTGGCCCTATAGTCTTCAAAGGGATCCGAAATATCTGTTCTCAGACTCCACAGAAATAAGGATAGCAAAGAGATCCACGAAATACAGATGTAACGCTGTGAGATGAATTCACAGAACACTAAGCAGTTTCTCAGAAAGCTTCTTTCCAGATCTCATCTGAGGATATTTCCTTTTTCACCATAGCCCTCTATGGTCTTCCAAATATCACTTTGCCAATTCCACAAGAACTGTCTTAGCGAAAGGCTTCTTGAGGGGAAAGCTGTAACTCTGTGAGATGATTTCACAGAACACTAAGCAGTTTCTCAGAAAGCTTCTTTCCAGATTTCATCTGAGGATATTTCCTTTTTCACCATAGCCCTCTATGGGCTTCCAAATATCTCTTTGCCAATTCCACAACAACTGTCTTAGCGAAAGGCTTCTTGAGGGGAAAGCTGTAACTCTGTGAGATGATTTCACAGAACACAAAGAAGTTTCTCAGAAAGCTTCTTTCTCTTTGTTATCGGAGGATATTTCCTTTGGCCCTATAGTCTTCATAGGGATGCGAAATATCTTTTCTCAGATTCCACAGAAATAAGGCTAGCAAAGAGATCCACGAAATACACATGTAACTCTGTGAGATGAATTCACAGAACACTAAGCAGTTTCTCAGAAAGCTTCTTTCCAGATTTCATCTGAGGATATTTCCTTTTTCACCATAACCCTCTATGGGCTTCCAAATATCACTTTGCCAATTCCACAAGAACTGTCTTAGCGAAAGGCTTCTTGAGGGGAAAGCTGTAACTCTGTGAGATGATTTCACAGAACACAAAGAAGTTTCTCAGTAAGCTTCTTTCTCTGTTATCGGAGGATATATCCTTTGGCCCTATAGTCTTCAAAGGGATCCGAAATATCTGTTCTCAAATTCCACAGAAATAAGGCTAGCAAAGAGATCCACGAAATACAGATGTAACTCTGTGAGATGAATTCACAGAACACTAAGCAGTTTCTCAGAAAGCTTCTTTCCAGATTTCATCTGAGGATATTTCCTTTTTCACCATAGCCCTCTATGGGCTTCCAAATATCACTTTGCCAATTCCACAAGAACTGTCTTAGCGAAAGGCTTCTTGAGGGGAAAGCTGTAACTCTGTGAGATGATTTCACAGAACACAAAGAAGTTTCTCAGAAAGCTTCTTTCTCTTTGTTATCGCAGGATATTTCCTTTGGCCCTATAGTCTCCAAAGTGATCCGAAATATCTGTTCTCAGATTCCACAGAAATAAGGCTAGCAAAGAGATCCACGAAATACAGATGTAACTCTGTGAGATGAATTCACAGAACACTAAGCAGTTTCTCAGAAATCTTCTTTGCAGATTTCATCTGAGGATATTTCCTTTTTCACCATAGCCCTCTATGGGCTTCCAAATATCACTTTGCCAATTCCACAAGAACTGTCTTAGCGAAAGGCTTCTTGAGGGGAAAGCTGTAACTCTGTGAGATGATTTCACAGAACACAAAGAAGCTTCTCAGAAAGCTTCTTTCTCTTTGTTATCGCAGGATATTTCCTTTGGCCCTATAGTCTTCAAAGGGATCCGAAATATCTGTTCTCAGATTCCACAGAAATAAGGCTAGCAAAGAGATCCACGAAATACAGATGTAACTCTGTGAGTGGAAGTCACACATCACAGAGCAGTTTCTCAGAAAGCTTCTTTCCAGAGTTCATCTGAGGATATTTCCTTTTTCACCATAGCCCTCTATGGGCTTCCAAATATCACTTTGCCAATTCCACAAGAACTGTCTTAGCGAAAGGCTTCTTGAGGGGAAAGCTGTAACTCTGTGAGATGATTTCACAGAACACAAAGAAGTTTCTCAGAAAGCTTCTTTCTCTTTGTTATCGGAGGATATTTCCTTTGGCCCTATAGTCTTCATAGGGATCCGAAATATCCTTTCTCAGATTCCAGAGATATAAGGCTAGCAAAGAGATCCACGAAATACACATGTAACTCTGTGAGATGAATTCACAGAACACTAAGCAGTTTCTCAGAAAGCTTCTTTCCAGATTTCATCTGAGGATATTTCCTTTTTCACCATAGCCCTCTATGGGCTTCCAAATATCACTTTGCCAATTCCACAAGAACTGTCTTAGTGAAAGGCTTCTTGAGGGGAAAGCTGTAACTCTGTGAGATGATTTCACAGAACACAAAGAAGTTTCTCAGAAAGCTTCTTTCTCTTTGTTATCGGAGGATATTTCCTTTGGCCCTATAATCTTCAAAGGGATCCGAAATCTCTGTTCTCAGATTCCACAGAAATAAGGCTAACAAATAGATCCACGAAATACAGATGTAACTCTGTGAGATGAATTCACAGAACACTAAGCAGTTTCTCAGAAAGCTTCTTTCCAGATTTCATCTGAGGATATTTCCTTTTTCACCATAGCCCTCTATGGGCTTCCAAATATCACGTTGCCAATTCCACAAGAACTGTCTTAGCGAAAGGCTTCTTGAGGGGAAATCTGTAAGTCTGTGAGATGATTTCACAGAACAGAAAGAAGTTTCTCAGAATGTTTCTTTCTCTTTGTTATCGGAGGATATTTCCTTTGGCCCTATAGTCTTCAAAGGGATCCGAAATATCTGTTCTCAGATTACACAGAAATAAGGCTAGCAAAGAGATTCACGAAATACAGATCTATCTCTGTGAGATGAATTCACAGAACACTAAGCAGTTTCTCAGAAAGCTTCTTTCCAGATTTCATCTGAGGATATTTCCTTTTTCACCATAGCCCTCTATGGGCTTCCAAATATCACTTTGCCAATTCCACAAGTACTGTCTTAGCGAAAGGCTTCTTGAGGGGAAAGCTGTAACTCTGTGAGATGATTTCACAGAACACAAAGAAGTTTCTCAGTAAGCTTCTTTCTCTGTTATCGGAGGATATTTCCTTTGGCCCTATACTCTTCAAAGGGATACGAAATATCTGTTCTCAAATTCCACAGAAATAAGGCTAGAAAAGAGATCCACGAAATACAGATGTAACTCTGTGAGATGAATTCACAGAACACTAAGCAGTTTCTCAGAAAGCTTCTTTCCAGATTTCATCTGAGGATATTTCCTTTTTCATCATAGCCCTCTATGGGCTTCCAAATATGACTTTGCCAATTCCACAAGAACTCTCTTAGCGAAAGGCTTCTTGAGGGGAAAGCTGTAACTCTGTGAGATGATTTCACAGAACACAAAGAAGTTTCTCAGAAAGCTTCTTTCTCTTTGTTATCGGAGGATATTTCCTTTGGCCCTATAGTCTCCAAAGTGATCCGAAATATCTGTTCTCAGATTCCACAGAAATAAGGCTAGCAAAGAGATCCACGAAATACAGATGTAACTCTGTGAGATGAATTCACAGAACACTAAGCAGTTTCTCAGAAATCTTCTTTGCAGATTTCATCTGAGGATATTTCCTTTTTCACCATAGCCCTCTATGGGCTTCCAAATATCACTTTGCCAATTCCACAAGAACTGTCTTAGCGAAAGGCTTCTTGAGGGGAAAGCTGTAACTCTGTGAGATGATTTCACAGAACACAAAGAAGCTTCTCAGAAAGCTTCTTTCTCTTTGTTATCGCAGGATATTTCCTTTGGCCCTATAGTCTTCAAAGGGATCCGAAATATCTGTTCTCAGATTCCACAGAAATAAGGCTAGCAAAGAGATCCACGAAATACAGATGTAACTCTGTGAGTGGAAGTCACACATCACAGAGCAGTTTCTCAGAAAGCTTCTTTCCAGATTTCATCTGAGGATATTTCCTTTTTCACCATAGCCCTCTATGGGCTTCCAAATATCACTTTGCCAATTCCACAAGAACTGTCTTAGCGAAAGGCTTCTTGAGGGGAAAGTTGTAACTCTGTGAGATGATTTCACAGAACACAAAGAAGTTTCTCAGAAAGCTTCTTTCTCTTTGTTATCGGAGGATATTTCCTTTGGCCCTATAGTCTTCATAGGGATCCGAAATATCCTTTCTCAGATTCCAGAGATATAAGGCTAGCAAAGAGATCCACGAAATACACATGTAACTCTGTGAGATGAATTCACAGAACACTAAGCAGTTTCTCAGAAAGCTTCTTTCCAGATTTCTTCTGAGGATATTTCCTTTTTCACCATAGCCCTCTATGGGCTTCCAAATATCACTTTGCCAATTCCACAAGAACTGTCTTAGTGAAAGGCTTCTTGAGGGGAAAGCTGTAACTCTGTGAGATGATTTCACAGAACACAAAGAAGTTTCTCAGAAAGCTTCTTTCTCTTTGTTATCGGAGGATATTTCCTATGGCCCTATAATCTTCAAGTGGATCCGAAATCTCTGTTCTCAGATTCCACAGAAATAAGGCTAGCAAAGAGATCCACGAAATACAGATGTAACTCTGTGAGATGAATTCACAGAACACTAAGCAGTTTCTCAGAAAGCTTCTTTCCAGATTTCATCTGAGGATATTTCCTTTTTCACCATAGCCCTCTATGGGCTTCCAAATATCACTTTGCCAATTCCACAAGAACTGTCTTAGCGAAAGGGTTCTTGAGGGGAAAGCTGTAACTCTTTGAGATGATTTCACAGAACAGAAAGAAGTTTCTCAGAAAGCTTCTTTCTCTTTGTTATCGGAGGATATTTCCTTTGGCCCTATAGTCTTCATAGGGATCCGAAATATCTTTTCTCAGATTCCACAGAAATAAGGCTAGCAAAGAGATCCAAGAAATACAGATGTAACTCTGTGAGATGAATTCACAGAACACTAAGCAGTTTCTCAGAAAGCTTCTTTCCAGATTTCATCTGAGGATATTTCCTTTTTCACCATAGCCCTCTATGGGCTTCCAAATATCACTTTGCCAATTCCACAAGAACTGTCTTAGCGAAAGGTTTCTTGAGGGGAAAGCTGTAACTCTGTGAGATGATTTCACAGAACACAAAGAAGTTTCTCAGAAAGCTTCTTTCTCTTTGTTATCGCAGGATATTTCCTTTGGCCCTATAGTCTTCAAATGGATCCGAAATATCTGTTCTCAGATTCCACAGAAATAAGGCTAGCAAAGAGATCCACGAAATACAGATGTAACTCTTTGAGATGAATTCACAGAACACTAAGCAGTTTCTCAGAAAGCTTCTTTCCAGATTTCATCTGAGGATATTTCCTTTTTCACCATAGCCCTCTATGGGCTTCCAAATATCACTTTGCCAATTCCACAAGAACTGTCTTAGCGAAAGACTTCTTGAGGGGAAAGCTGTAACTCTGTGAGATGATTTCACAGAACACAAAGAAGTTTCTCAGAAAGCTTCTTTCTCTTTGTTATCGGAGGATATTTCCTTTGGCCCTATAGTCTTCATAGGGATCCGAAATATCTTTTCTCAGATTCCACAGAAATAAGGCTAGCAAAGAGATACACGAAATACACATGTAACTCTGTGAGATGAATTCACAGAACACTAAGCAGTTTCTCAGAAAGCTTCTTTCCAGATTTCATCTGAGGATATTTCCTTTTTCACCATAGCCCTCTATGGGCTTCCAAATATCTATTTGCCAATTACACAAGAACTGTATTAGTTAAAGGCTTCTTGAGGGAAAAGCCGTAACTCTATGAGATGATTTCACAGAACACAAAGAAGTTTCTCAGAAAGCTTCTTTCTCTTTGTTATCGGAGGATATTTCCTTTGGCCCTATAGACTTCAAAGGTATCCGAAATCTCTGTTCTCAGATTCCACAGAAATAATGCTAGCAAACAGATCCACGAAATACAGATGTAACTCTGTGAGATGAATTCACAGAACACTAAGCAGTTTCTCAGAAAGCTTCTTTCCAGATTTCATCTGAGGATATTTCCTTTTTCACCATAGCCCTCTATGGGCTTCCAAATATCTCTTTGCCAATTACACAAGAACTGTCTTAGTTAAAGGCTTCTTGAGGGGAAAGCTGTAACTCTGTGAGATGATTTCACAGAACACAAAGAAGTTTCTCAGAAAGCTTCTTTCTCTTTGTTATCGGAGGATATTTCCTTTGGCCCTATAGTCTTCAAAGGGATCCGAAATCTCTGTTCTCAGATTCCACAGAAATAAGGCTAGCAAAGAGATCCACGAAATACAAATGTAACTCTGTGAGATGAATTCACAGAACACTAAGCAGTTTCTCAGAAAGCTTCTTTCCAGATTTCATCTGAGGATATTTCCTTTTTCACCATAGCCCTCTATGGGCTTCCAAATATCACTTTGCCAATTCCTCAAGAACTGTCTTAGCGAAAGGCTTCTTGAGGGGAAAGCTGTAACTCTGTGAGATGATTTCACAGAACAGAAAGAAGTTGCTCAGTAAGCTTCTTTCTCTTTGTTATCGCAGGATATTTCCTTTGGCCCTATAGTCTTCAAAGGGATCCGAAAAATCTGTTCTCAGATTCCACAGAAATAAGGCTAGCAAAGAGATTCACGAAATACAGATGTAACTCTGTGAGATGAATTGACAGAACACTAAGCACTTTCTCAGAAAGCTTCTTTCCAGATTTCATCTGAGGATATTTCCTTTTTCACCATAGCCCTCTATGGGCTTCCAAATATCACTTTGCCAATTCCACAAGAACTGTCTTAGCGAAAGGCTTCTTGAGGGGAAAGCTGTAACTCTGTGAGATGATTTCACAGAACACAAAGAAGTTTCTCAGAAAGCTTCTTTCTCTTTGTTATCGGAGGCTATTTCCTTTGGCCCTATAGTTTTCATAGGGATCCGAAATATCTTTTCTCAGATTCCACAGAAATAAGGCTAGCAAAGAGATCCACGAAATACACATGTAACTCTGTGAGATGAATTCACAGAACACTAAGCAGTTTCTCAGAAAGCTTCTTTCCAGATTTCATCTGAGGATAATTCCTTTTTCACCATAGCCCTCTATGGGCTTCCAAATATCACTTTGCCAATTCCACAAGAACTGTCTTAGCGAAAGGCTTCTTGAGGGGAAAGCTGTAACTCTGTGAGATGATTTCACAGAACACAAAGAAGTTTCTCAGAAAGCTTCTTTCTCTTTGTTATCGCAGGATATTTCCTTTGGCCCTATAGTCTTCAAATGGATCCGAAATATCTGTTCTCAGATTCCACAGAAATAAGGCTAGCAAAGAGATCCACGAAATACAGATGTAACTCTTTGAGATGAATTCACAGAACACTAAGCAGTTTCTCAGAAAGCTTCTTTCCAGATTTCATCTCAGGATATTTCCTTTTTCACCATAGCCCTCTATGGGCTTCCAAATATCACTTTGCCAATTCCACAAGAACTGTCTTAGCGAAAGGCTTCTTGAGGGGAAAGCTGTAACTCTGTGAGATGATTTCACAGAACACAAAGAAGTTTCTCAGAAAGCTTCTTTCTCTTTGTTAACGGAGGATATTTCCTTTGGCCCTATAGTCTTCATAGGGATCCGAAATATCTTTTCTCAGATTCCACAGAAATAAGGCTAGCAAAGAGATACACGAAATACACATGTAACTCTGTGAGATGAATTCACAGAACACTAAGCAGTTTCTCACAAAGCTTCTTTCTAGATTTCATCTGAGGATATTTCCTTTTTCACCATAGCCCTCTATGGGCTTCCAAATATCTCTTTGCCAATTACACAAGAACTGTCTTAGTTAAAGGCTTCTTGAGGGGAAAGGTGTAACTCTGTGAGATGATTTCACAGAACACAAAGAAGTTTCTCAGAAAGCTTCTTTCTCTTTGTTATCGGAGGATATTTTCTTTGGCCCTATAGTCTTCAACGGGATCCGAAATATCTGTTCTCAGATTCCACAGAAATAAGGCTAGCAAAGAGATCCACGAAATACAGATGTAAATCTGTGAGATGAATTCACAGAACACTAAGCAGTTTCTCAGAAAGCTTCTTTCCTGATTTCATCTGAGGATATTTCCTTTTTCACCATAGCCCTCTATGGGCTTCCAAATATCACTTTGCCAATTCCACAAGAACTGTCTTAGCGAAAGGCTTCTTGAGGGGAAAGCTGTAACTCTGTGAGATGATTTCACAGAACAGAAAGAAGTTTCTCAGAAAGCTTCTTTCTCTTTGTTATCACAGGATATTTCCTTTGGCCCTATAGTCTTCAAAGGGATCCGAAATATCTGTTCTCAGATTCCACAGAAATACGGCTAGCAAAGAGATTCACGAAATACACTTGTAACTCTGTGAGATGAATAAACAGAACACTAAGCAGTTTCTCAGAAAGCTTCTTTCCAGATTTCATCTGAGGATATTTCCTTTTTCACCATAGCCCTCTATGGGCTTCCAAATATCACTTTGCCAATTCCACAAGAACTGTCTTAGCGAAAGGCTTCTTGAGGGGAAAGCTGTAACTCTGTGAGATGATTTCACAGAACAGAAAGAAGTTGCTCAGAAAGCTTCTTTCTCTTTGTTATCGCAGGATATTTCCTTTGGCCCTATAGTCTTCAAAGGGATCCGAAATATCTGTTCTCAGATTCCACAGAAATAAGGCTAGCAAAGAGACCCACGAAATACAGATGTAACTCTGTGAGATGAATTCACAGAACACTAAGCAGTTTCTCAGAAAGCTTCTTTCCAGATTTCATCTGAGGATATTTCCTTTTTCACCATAGCCCTCTATGGGCTTCCAAATATCACTTTGCCAATTCCAAAAGAACTGTCTTAGCGAAAGGCTTCTTGAGGGGAAAGCTGTAACTCTGTGAGATGATTTCACAGAACAGAATGAAGTTGCTCAGAAAGCTTCTTTCTCTTTGTTATCGCAGGATATTTCCTTTGGCCCTATAGTCTTCAAAGGGATCCGAAATATCTGTTCTCAGATTCCACAGAAATAAGGCTAGCAAAGAGATCCACGAAATACACATGTAACTCTGTGAGATGAATTCACAGAACACTAAGCAGTTTCTCAGAAAGCTTCTTTCCAGATTTCATCTGAGGATATTTCCTTTTTCACCATAGCCCTCTATGGGCTTCCAAATATCACTTTTCCAATTCCACAAGAACTGTCTTAGCGAAAGGCTTCTTGAGGGGAAAGCTGTAACTCTGTGAGATGATTTCACAGAACACAAAGAAGTTTCTCAGAAAGCTTCTTTCTCTTTGTTATCGGAGGATATTTCCTTTGGCCCTATAGTCTTCAAAGGGATCCGAAATATCTGTTCTCAGATTACACAGAAATAAGGCTAGCAAAGAGATCCACGAAATACAGATGTATCTCTGTGAGATGAATTCACAGAACACTAAGCAGTTTCTCAGAAAGCTTCTTTCCAGACTTCATCTGAGGATATTTCCTTTTTCACCATAGCCCTCTATGGGCTTCCAAATATCACTTTGCCAATTCCACAAGAACTGTCTTAGCGAAAGGCTTTTTGAGGGAAAAGCTGTAACTCTGTGAGATGATATCACAGAACACAAAGAAGTTTCTCAGAAAGCTTCTTTCTCTTTGTTATCGCAGGATATTTCCTTTGGCCCTATAGTCTTCATAGGGATCCGAAATATCTTTTCTCAGATTCCACAGAAAAAAGGCTAGCAAAGAGATCCACGAAATACAGATGTATCTCTGTGAGATGAATTTACAGAACACTAAGCAGTGTCTCAGAAAGCTTCTTTCCAGATTTCATCTGAGGATATTTCCTTTTTCACCATAGCCCTCTATGGGCTTCCAAATATCACTTTGCCAATTCCACAAGAACTGTCTTAGCGAAAGGCTTCTTGAGGGGAAAGCTGTAACTCTGTGAGATGATTTCACAGAACACAAAGAAGTTTCTCAGAAAGCTTCTTTCTCTTTGTTATCGGAGGATATTTCCTTTGGCCCTATAGTCTTCAAAGGGATCCGAAATATCTGTTCTCAGATTACACAGAAATAAGGCTAGCAAAGAGATTCACGAAATACAGATGTAACTCTGTGAGATGAATTCACGAAACACTAAGCAGTTTCTCAGAAAGCTTCTTTCCAGAGTTCATCTGAGGATATTTCCTTTTTCACCATAGCCCTCTATGGGCTTCCAAATATCACGTTGCCAATTCCACAAGAACTGTCTTAGCGAAAGGCTTCTTGAGGGGAAAGCTGTAACTCTGTGAGATGATTTCACAGAACACAAAGAAGTTTCTCAGAAAGCTTCTTTCTCTTTGTTATCGGAGGATATTTCCTTTGGCCCTATAGTCTTCAAAGGGATCCGAAATATCTGTTCTCAGATTACACAGAAATAAGGCTAGCAAAGAGATTCACGAAATACAGATGTAACTCTGTGAGACGAATTCACAGAACACTAAGCAGTTTCTCAGAAAGCTTCTTTCCAGATTTCATCTGAGGATATTTCCTTTTTCACCATAGCCCTCTATGGGCTTCCAAATATCTCTTTGCCAATTACACAAGAACTGTCCTAGCGAAAGGCTTCTTGAGGGGAAAGCTGCAACTCTGTGAGATGATTTCACAGAACACAAAGAAGTTTCTCAGAAAACTTCTTTCTCTTTGTTATCGGAGGATATTTCCTTTGGCCCTATAGTCTTCAAAGGGATCCGTAATATCTGTTCTCAGATTACACAGAAATAAGGCTAGCAAAGAGATTCACGAAATACAGATGTAACTCTGTGAGATGAATTCACAGAACACTAAGCAGTTTCTCAGAAAGCTTCTTTAAAGATTTCATCTGAGGATATTTCCTTTTTCACCATAGCCCTCTATGGGCTTCCAAATATCTCTTTGCCAATTACACAAGAACTGTCGTAGCGAAAGGCTTCTTGAGGGGAAAGCTGTAACTCTGTGAGATGATTTCACAGAACACAAAGAAGTTTCTCAGAAAGCTTCTTTCTCTTTGTTATCGGAGGATATTTCCTTTGGCCCTATAGTCTTCAAAGGGATCCGAAATATCTGTTCTCAGATTACACAGAAATACGGCTAGCAAAGAGATTCACGAAATACAGATGTAACTCTGTGAGATGAATTCACAGAACACTAAGCAGTTTCTCAGAAAGCTTCTTTCCAGATTTCATCTGAGGATATTTCCTTTTTCACCATAGCCCTCTATGGGCTTCAAAATATCTCTTTGCCAATTACACAAGAACTGTCGTAGCGAAAGGCTTATTGAGGGGAAAGCTGTAATTCTGTGAGATGATTTCACAGAACACAAAGAAGTTTCTCAGAAAGCTTCTTTCTCTTTGTTATCGGAGGATATTTCCTTTGGCCCTATAGTCTTCAAAGGGATCCGAAATATCTGTTCTCAGATTCCACAGAAATAAGGCTAGCAAAGAGATCCACGAAATACAGATGTAACTCTGTGAGATGAATTCACAGAACACTAAGCAGTTTCTCAGAAAGCTTCTTTCCAGATTTCATCTGAGGATATTTCCTTTTTCCCCGTAGCCCTCTATGGGCTTCCAAATATCACTTTGCCAATTCCACAAGACTGTCTTAGCGAAAGGCCTCTTGAGGGGAAAGCTGTAACTCTGTGAGATGATTTCACAGAACACAAAGAAGTTTCTCAGAAAGCTTCTTTCTCTTTGTTATCGCAGGATATTTCCTTTGGCCCTATAGTCTTCAAAGGGATCCGAAATATCTGTTCTCAGATTCCACAGAAATAAGGCTAGCAAAGAGATCCACGAAATACACATGTACCTCTGTGAGATGAATTCACAGAACACTAAGCAGTTTCTCAGAAAGCTTCTTTCCAGAGTTCATCTGAGGATATTTCCTTTTTCACCATAGCCCTCTATGGGCTTCCAAATATCACGTTGCCAATTCCACAAGAACTGTCTTAGCGAAAGGCTTCTTGAGGGGAAAGCTGTAACTCTGTGAGATGATTTCACAGAACACAAAGAAGTTTCTCAGAAAGCTTCTTTCTCTTTGTTATCGGAGGATATTTCCTTTGGCCCTATAGTCTTCATAGGGATTCGAAATATCTTTTCTCAGATTCCACAGAAATAAGGCTAGCAAAGAGATCCACGAAATACACATGTAACTCTGTGAGATCAATTCACAGAACACTAAGCAGTTTCCCAGAAAGCTTTTTTCCAGATTTCATCTGAGGATATTTCCTTTTTCACCATAGCCCTCTATGGGCTTCCAAATATCACTTTGCCAATTCCACAAGAACTGTCTTAGCGAAAGGCTTCTTGAGGGGAAAGCTGTAACTCTGTGAGATGATTTCACAGAACACAAAGAAGTTTCTCAGAAAGCTTCTTTCTCTTTTTTATCGGAGGATATTTCCTTTGGCCCTATAGTCTTCAAATGGATCCGAAATCTCTGTTCTCAGATTCCACAGAAATAAGGCTAGGAAAGAGATCCACGAAATACAGATGTAACTCTGTGAGATGAATTCACAGAACACTAAGCAGTTTCTCAGAAAGCTTCTTTCCAGATTTCATCTGAGGATATTTCCTTTTTCACCATAGCCCTCTATGGGCTTACAAATATCACTTTGCCAATTCCAGAAGAACTGTCTTAGCGAAAGGGTTCTTGAGGGGAAAGCTGTAACTCTGTGAGATGACTTCACAGAACAGAAAGAAGTTTCTCAGAAAGCTTCTTTCTCTTTGATATCGCAGGATATTTCCTTTGGCCCTGTAGTCTTCAAAGGGATCCGAAATATCTGTTCTTTGATTCCACAGAAATAAGGCTAGCAAAGAGATCCACGAAATACAGATGTAACTCTGTGAGTGGAAGTCACACATCACAGAGCAGTTTCTCAGAAAGCTTCTTTCCAGATTTCATCTGAGGATATTTCCTTTTTCACCATAGCCCTCTATGGGCTTCCAAATATCACGTTGCCAATTCCACAAGAACTGTCTTAGCGAAAGGCTTCTTGAGGGGAAAGCTGTAACTCTGTGAGATGATTTCACAGAACAGAAAGAAGTTTCTCAGAAAGCTTCTTTCTCTTTGTTATCGGAGGATATTTCCTTTGGCCCTATAGTCTTCAAAGGGATCCGAAATATCTGTTCTCAGATTCCACAGAAATACGGCTAGCAAAGAGATTCACGAAATACAGATGTAACTCTGTGAGATGAATTCACAGAACACCAAGCAGTTTCTCAGAAAGCTTCTTTCCAGATTTCATCTGAGGATATTTCCTTTTTCACCATAGCCCTCTATGGGCTTCCAAATATCTCTTTGCCAATTACACAAGAACTGTCCTAGCGAAAGGCTTCTTGAGGGGAAAGCTGTAACTCTGTGAGATGATTTCACAGAACACAAAGAAGTTTCTCAGAAAGCTTCTTTCTCTTTGTTATCGGAGGATATTTCCTTTGGCCCTATAGTCTTCAAAGGGATCCGAAATATCTGTTCTCAGATTACACAGAAATAAGGCTAGCAAAGAGATTCACGAAATACAGATGTAACTCTGTGAGATGAATTCACAGAACACTAAGCAGTTTCTCAAAAAGCTTCTTTCCAGATTTGATCTGAGGATATTTCCTTTTTCACCATAGCCCTCTATGGGCTTCCAAATATCTCTTTGCCAATTACACAAGAACTGTCGTAGCGAAAGGCTTTTTGAGGGGAAAGCTGTCACTCTGTGAGATGATTTCACAGAACACAAAGAAGTTTCTCAGAAAGCTTCTTTCTCTTTGTTATCGGAGGATATTTCCTTTGGCCCTATAGTCTTCAAAGGGATCCGAAATATCTGTTCTCAGATTACACAGAAATAAGGCTAGCAAAGAGATCCACGAAATACAGATGTAACTCTGTGAGATGAATTCACAGAACACTAAGCAGTTTCTCAGAAAGCTTCTTTCCAGATTTCATCTGAGGATATTTCCTTTTTCACCATAGCCCTCTATGGGCTTCCAAATATCACTTTGCCAATTCCACAAGAACTGTCTTAGCGAAAGGCTTCTTGAGGGGAAAGCTGTAACTCTGTGAGATGATTTCACAGAACACAAAGAAGTTTCTCAGAAAGCTTCTTTCTCTTTGTTATCGGAGGATATTTCCTTTGGCCCTATAGTCTCCAAAGTGATCCGAAATATCTGTTCTCAGATTCCACAGAAATAAGGCTAGCAAAGAGATCCACGAAATACAGATGTAACTCTGTGAGATGAATTCACAGAACACTAAGCAGTTTCTCAGAAAGCTTCTTTCCAGATTTCATCTGTGGATATTTCCTTTTTCACCATAGCCCTCTATGGGCTTCCAAATATCTCTTTACCAATTACACAAGAACTGTCCTAGCGAAAGGCTTCTTGAGGGGAAAGCTGTAACTCTGTGAGATGATTTCACAGAACACAAAGAAGTTTCTCAGAAAGCTTCTTTCTCTTTGTTATCGGAGGATATTTCCTTTGGCCCTATAGTCTTCAAAGGGATCCGAAATATCTGTTCTCAGATTCCACAGAAATAAGGCTAGCAAAGAGATCCACGAAATACAGATGTAACTCTGTGAGATGAATTCACAGAACACTAAGCAGTTTCTCAGAAAGCTTCTTTCCAGATTTCATCTGAGGATATTTCCTTTTTCCCCGTAGCCCTCTATGGGCTTCCAAATATCACTTTGCCAATTCCACAAGACTGTCTTAGCGAAAGGCCTCTTGAGGGGAAAGCTGTAACTCTGTGAGATGATTTCACAGAACACAAAGAAGTTTCTCAGAAAGCTTCTTTCTCTTTGTTATCGCAGGATATTTCCTTTGGCCCTATAGTCTTCAAAGGGATCCGAAATATCTGTTCTCAGATTCCACAGAAATAAGGCTAGCAAAGAGATCCACGAAATACACATGTACCTCTGTGAGATGAATTCACAGAACACTAAGCAGTTTCTCAGAAAGCTTCTTTCCAGAGTTCATCTGAGGATATTTCCTTTTTCACCATAGCCCTCTATGGGCTTCCAAATATCACGTTGCCAATTCCACAAGAACTGTCTTAGCGAAAGGCTTCTTGAGGGGAAAGCTGTAACTCTGTGAGATGATTTCACAGAACACAAAGAAGTTTCTCAGAAAGCTTCTTTCTCTTTGTTATCGGAGGATATTTCCTTTGGCCCTATAGTCTTCATAGGGATCCGAAATATCTTTTCTCAGATTCCACAGAAATAAGGCTAGCAAAGAGATCCACGAAATACACATGTAACTCTGTGAGATCAATTCACAGAACACTAAGCAGTTTCCCAGAAAGCTTTTTTCCAGATTTCATCTGAGGATATTTCCTTTTTCACCATAGCCCTCTATGGGCTTCCAAATATCACTTTGCCAATTCCACAAGAACTGTCTTAGCGAAAGGCTTCTTGAGGGGAAAGCTGTAACTCTGTGAGATGATTTCACAGAACACAAAGAAGTTTCTCAGAAAGCTTCTTTCTCTTTGTTATCGGAGGATATTTCCTTTGGCCCTATAGTCTTCAAATGGATCCGAAATCTCTGTTCTCAGATTCCACAGAAATAAGGCTAGCAAAGAGATCCACGAAATACAGATGTAACTCTGTGAGATGAATTCACAGAACACTAAGCAGTTTCTCAGAAAGCTTCTTTCCAGATTTCATCTGAGGATATTTCCTTTTTCACCATAGCCCTTTATGGGCTTACAAATATCACTTTGCCAATTCCAGAAGAACTGTCTTAGCGAAAGGGTTCTTGAGGGGAAAGCTGTAACTCTGTGAGATGACTTCACAGAACAGAAAGAAGTTTCTCAGAAAGCTTCTTTCTCTTTGATATCGCAGGATATTTCCTTTGGCCCTGTAGTCTTCAAAGGGATCCGAAATATCTGTTCTTTGATTCCACAGAAATAAGGCTAGCAAAGAGATCCACGAAATACAGATGTAACTCTGTGAGTGGAAGTCACACATCACAGAGCAGTTTCTCAGAAAGCTTCTTTCCAGATTTCATCTGAGGATATTTCCTTTTTCACCATAGCCCTCTATGGGCTTCCAAATATCACGTTGCCAATTCCACAAGAACTGTCTTAGCGAAAGGCTTCTTGAGGGGAAAGCTGTAACTCTGTGAGATGATTTCACAGAACAGAAAGAAGTTTCTCAGAAAGCTTCTTTCTCTTTGTTATCGGAGGATATTTCCTTTGGCCCTATAGTCTTCAAAGGGATCCGAAATATCTGTTCTCAGATTCCACAGAAATACGGCTAGCAAAGAGATTCACGAAATACAGATGTAACTCTGTGAGATGAATTCACAGAACACCAAGCAGTTTCTCAGAAAGCTTCTTTCCAGATTTCATCTGAGGATATTTCCTTTTTCACCATAGCCCTCTATGGGCTTCCAAATATCTCTTTGCCAATTACACAAGAACTGTCCTAGCGAAAGGCTTCTTGAGGGGAAAGCTGTAACTCTGTGAGATGATTTCACAGAACACAAAGAAGTTTCTCAGAAAGCTTCTTTCTCTTTGTTATCGGAGGATATTTCCTTTGGCCCTATAGTCTTCAAAGGGATCCGAAATATCTGTTCTCAGATTACACAGAAATAAGGCTAGCAAAGAGATTCACGAAATACTGATGTAACTCTGTGAGATGAATTCACAGAACACTAAGCAGTTTCTCAGAAAGCTTCTTTCCAGATTTGATCTGAGGATATTTCCTTTTTCACCATAGCCCTCTATGGGCTTCCAAATATCTCTTTGCCAATTACACAAGAACTGTCGTAGCGAAAGGCTTCTTGAGGGGAAAGCTGTCACTCTGTGACATGATTTCACAGAACACAAAGAAGTTTCTCAGAAAGCTTCTTTCTCTTTGTTATCGGAGGATATTTCCTTTGGCCCTATAGTCTTCAAAGGGATCCGAAATATCTGTTCTCAGATTACACAGAAATAAGGCTAGCAAAGAGATCCACGAAATACAGATGTAACTCTGTGAGATGAATTCACAGAACCCTAAGCAGTTTCTCAGAAAGCTTCTTTCCAGATTTCATCTGAGGATATTTCCTTTTTCACCATAGCCCTCTATGGGCTTCCAAATATCACTTTGCCAATTCCACAAGAACTGTCTTAGCGAAAGGCTTCTTGAGGGGAAAGCTGTAACTCTGTGAGATGATTTCACAGAACACAAAGAAGTTTCTCAGAAAGCTTCTTTCTCTTTGTTATCGGAGGATATTTCCTTTGGCCCTATAGTCTCCAAAGTGATCCGAAATATCTGTTCTCAGATTCCACAGAAATAAGGCTAGCAAAGAGATCCACGAAATACAGATGTAACTCTGTGAGATGAATTCACAGAACACTAAGCAGTTTCTCAGAAAGCTTCTTTCCAGATTTCATCTGTGGATATTTCCTTTTTCACCATAGCCCTCTATGGGCTTCCAAATATCTCTTTACCAATTACACAAGAACTGTCCTAGCGAAAGGCTTCTTGAGGGGAAAGCTGTAACTCTGTGAGATGATTTCACAGAACACAAAGAAGTTTCTCAGAAAGCTTCTTTCTCTTTGTTATCGGAGGATATTTCCTTTGGCCCTATAGTCTTCAAAGGGATCCGAAATATCTGTTCTCAGATTCCACAGAAATAAGGCTAGCAAAGAGATTCACGAAATACAGATGTAACTCTGTGAGATGAATTCACAGAACACTAAGCAGTTTCTCAGAAAGCTTCTTTCCAGATTTCATCTGAGGATATTTCCTTTTTCACCATAGCCCTCTATGGGCTTCCAAATATCACTTTGCCAATTCCACAAGAACTGTCTTAGCGAAAGGCTTCTTGAGGGGAAAGCTGTAACTCTGTGAGATGATTTCACAGAACACAAAGAAGTTTCTCAGAAAGCTTCTTTCTCTTTGTTAACGGAGGATATTTCCTTTGGCCCTATAGTCTTCAAAGGGAACCGAAATATCTTTTCTCAGATTCCACAGAAATAAGGCTAGCAAAGAGATCCACGAAATACAGATGTAACTCTGTGAGATGAATTCACAGAACACTAAGCAGTTTCTCAGAAAGCTTCTTTCCAGATTTCATCTGAGGATATTTCCCTTTTCACCATAGCCCTCTATGGGCTTCCAAATATCACTTTGCCAATTCCACAAGAACTGTCTTAGCGAAAGGCTTCTTGAGGGGAAAGCTGTAACTCTGTGAGATGATTTCACAGAACACAAAGAAGTTTCTCAGAAAGCTTCTTTCTCTTTGTTATCGGAGGATATTTCCTTTGGCCCTATAGTCTTCAAAGGGATCCGAAATATCTGTTCTCAGACTCCACAGAAATAAGGATAGCAAAGAGATCCACGAAATACAGATGTAACGCTGTGAGATGAATTCACAGAACACTAAGCAGTTTCTCAGAAAGCTTCTTTCCAGATTTCATCTGAGGATATTTCCTTTTTCACCATAGCCCTCTATGGTCTTCCAAATATCACTTTGCCAATTCCACAAGAACTGTCTTAGCGAAAGGCTTCTTGAGGGGAAAGCTGTAACTCTGTGAGATGATTTCACAGAACACTAAGCAGTTTCTCAGAAAGCTTCTTTCCAGATTTCATCTGAGGATATTTCCTTTTTCACCATAGCCCTCTATGGGCTTCCAAATATCTCTTTGCCAATTCCACAAGAACTGTCTTAGCGAAAGGCTTCTTGAGGGGAAAGCTGTAACTCTGTGAGATGATTTCACAGAACACAAAGAAGTTTCTCAGAAAGCTTCTTTCTCTTTGTTATCGGAGGATATTTCCTTTGGCCCTATAGTCTTCATAGGGATGCTAAATATCTTCTCTCAGATTCCACAGAAATAAGGCTAGCAAAGAGATCCACGAAATACACATGTAACTCTGTGAGATGAATTCACAGAACACTAAGCAGTTTCTCAGAAAGCTTCTTTCCAGATTTCATCTGAGGATATTTCCTTTTTCACCATAGCCCTCTATGGGCTTCCAAATATCACTTTGCCAATTCCACAAGAACTGTCTTAGCGAAAGGCTTCTTGAGGGGAAAGCTGTAACTCTGTGAGATGATTTCACAGAACACAAAGAAGTTTCTCAGAAAGCTTCTTTCTCTTTGTTATCGGAGGATATTTCCTTTGGCCCTATAGTCTTCAAAGGGATCCGAAATATCTGTTCTCAAATTCCACAGAAATAAGGCTACCAAAGAGATCCACGAAATACAGATGTAACTCTGTGAGATGAATTCACAGAACACTAAGCAGTTTCTCAGAAAGCTTCTTTCCAGATTTCATCTGAGGATATTTCCTTTTTCACCATAGCCCTCTATGGGCTTCCAAATATCACTTTGCCAATTCCACAAGAACTGTCTTAGCGAAAGGCTTCTTGAGGAGAAAGCTGTAACTCTGTGAGATGATTTCACAGAACACAAAGAAGTTTCTCAGAAAGCTTCTTTCTCTTTCTTATCGCAGGATATTTCCTTTGGCCCTATAGTCTCCAAAGTGATCCGAAATATCTGTTCTCAGATTCCACAGAAATAAGGCTAGCAAAGAGATCCACGAAATACAGATGTAACTCTGTGAGATGAATTCACAGAACACTAAGCAGTTTCTCAGAAATCTTCTTTGCAGATTTTTTCCGAGGATATGTCCTTTTTCACCATAGCCCTCTATGGGCTTCCAAATATCACTTTGCCAATTGCACAAGAACTGTCTTAGCGAAAGGCTTCTTGAGGGGAAAGCTGTAACTCTGTGAGATGATTTCACAGAACACAAAGAAGCTTCTCAGAAAGCTTCTTTCTCTTTGTTATCGCAGGATATTTCCTTTGGCCCTATAGTCTTCAAAGGGATCCGAAATATCTGTTCTCAGATTCCACAGAAATAAGGCTAGCAAAGAGATCCACGAAATACAGATGTAACTCTGTGAGATGAATTCACAGAACACTAAGCAGTTTCTCAGAAAGCTTCTTTCCAGAGTTCATCTGAGGATATTTCCTTTTTCACCATAGCCCTCTATGGGCTTCCAAATATCACTTTGCCAATTCCACAAGAACTGTCTTAGCGAAAGGCTTCTTGAGGGGAAAGCTGTAACTCTGTGAGATGATTTCACAGAACACAAAGAAGTTTCTCAGAAAGCTTCTTTCTCTTTGTTATCGGAGGATATTTCCTTTGGCCCTATAGTCTTCATAGGGATCCGAAATATCCTTTCTCAGATTCCAGAGATATAAGGCTAGCAAAGAGATCCACGAAATACACATGTAACTCTGTGAGATGAATTCACAGAACACTAAGCAGTTTCTCAGAAAGCTTCTTTCCAGATTTCATCTGAGGATATTTCCTTTTTCACCATAGCCCTCTATGGGCTTCCAAATATCACTTTGCCAATTCCACAAGAACTGTCTTAGTGAAAGGCTTCTTGAGGGGAAAGCTGTAACTCTGTGAGATGATTTCACAGAACACAAAGAAGTTTCTCAGAAAGCTTCTTTCTCTTTGTTATCGGAGGATATTTCCTTTGGCCCTATAATCTTCAAGTGGATCCGAAATCTCTGTTCTCAGATTCCACAGAAATAAGGCTAGCAAAGAGATCCACGAAATACAGATGTAACTCTGTGAGATGAATTCACAGAACACTAAGCAGTTTCTCAGAAAGCTTCTTTCCAGATTTCATCTGAGGATATTTCCTTTTTCACCATAGCCCTCTATGGGCTTCCAAATATCACGTTGCCAATTCCACAAGAACTGTCTTAGCGAAAGGCTTCTTGAGGGGAAAGCTGTAACTCTGTGAGATGATTTCACAGAACAGAAAGAAGTTTCTCAGAAAGCTTCTTTCTCTTTGTTATCGGACGATATTTCCTTTGGCCCTATAGTCTTCAAAGGGATCCGAAATATCTGTTCTCAGATTACACAGAAATAAGGCTAGCAAAGAGATTCACGAAATACAGATGTAACTCTGTGAGATGAATTCACAGAACACTAAGCAGTTTCTCAGAAAGCTTCTTTCCAGATTTCATCTGAGGATATTTCCTTTTTCACCATAGCCCTCTATGGGCTTCCAAATTTCTCTTTGCCAATTACACAAGAACTGTCCTAGCGAAAGGCTTCTTGAGGGGAAAGCTGTAACTCTGTGAGATGATTTCACAGAACACAAAGAAGTTTCTCAGAAAGCTTCTTTCTCTTTGTTATCGGAGGATATTTCCTTTGGCCCTATAGTCTTCAAAGGGATCCGAAATATCTGTTCTCAGATTACACAGAAATAAGGCTAGCAAAGAGATTCACGAAATACAGATGTAACTCTGTGAGATGAATTCACAGAACACTAAGCAGTTTCTCAGAAAGCTTCTTTCCAGATTTGATCTGAGGAGATTTCCTTTTTCACCATAGCCCTCTATTGGCTTCCAAATATCTCTTTGCCAATTACACAAGAACTGTCGTAGCGAAAGGCTTCTTGAGGGGAAAGCTGTCACTCTGTGAGATGATTTCACAGAACACAAAGAAGTTTCTCAGAAAGCTTCTTTCTCTTTGTTATCGGAGGATATTTCCTTTGGCCCTATAGTCTTCAAAGGGATCCGAAATATCTGTTCTCAGATTACACAGAAATAAGGCTAGCAAAGAGATCCACGAAATACAGATGTAACTCTGTGAGATGAATTCACAGAACACTAAGCAGTTTCTCAGAAAGCTTCTTTCCAGATTTCATCTGAGGATATTTCCTTTTTCACCATAGCCCTCTATGGGCTTCCAAATATCACTTTGCCAATTCCACAAGAACTGTCTTAGCGAAAGGCTTCTTGAGGGGAAAGCTGTAACTCTGTGAGATGATTTCACAGAACACAAAGAAGTTTCTCAGAAAGCTTCTTTCTCTTTGTTATCGCAGGATATTTCCTTTGGCCCTATAGTCTCCAAAATGATCCGAAATATCTGTTCTCAGATTCCACAGAAATAAGGCTAGCAAAGAGATCCACGAAATACAGATGTAACTCTGTGAGATGAATTCACAGAACACTAAGCAGTTTCTCAGAAAGCTTCTTTCCAGATTTCATCTGTGGATATTTCCTTTTTCACCATAGCCCTCTATGGGCTTCCAAATATCTCTTTACCAATTACACAAGAACTGTCTTAGCGAAAGGCTTCTTGAGGGGAAAGCTGTAACTCTGTGAGATGATTTCACAGAACACAAAGAAGTTTCTCAGAAAGCTTCTTTCTCTTTGTTATCGGAGGATATTTCCTTTGGCCCTATAGTCTTCAAAGGGATCCGAAATATCTGTTCTCAGATTCCACAGAAATAAGGCTAGCAAAGAGATTCACGAAATACAGATGTAACTCTGTGAGATGAATTCACAGAACACTAAGCAGTTTCTCAGAAAGCTTCTTTCCAGATTTGATCTGAGGATATTTCCTTTTTCACCATAGCCCTCTATGGGCTTCCAAATATCACTTTGCCAATTTCACAAGAACTGTCTTAGCGAAAGGCTTCTTGAGGGGAAAGCTGTAACTCTGTGAGATGATTTCACAGAACACTAAGCAGTTTCTCAGAAAGCTTCTTTCCAGATTTCATCTGAGGATATTTCCTTTTTCACCATAGCCCTCTATGGGCTTCCAAATATCTCTTTGCCAATTCCACAAGAACTGTCTTAGCGAAAGGCTTCTTGAGGGGAAAGCTGTAACTCTGTGAGATGATTTCACAGAACACAAAGAAGTTTCTCAGAAAGCTTCTTTCTCTTTGTTATCGGAGGATATTTTCTTTGGCCCTATAGTCTTCATAGGGATGCGAAATATCTTTTCTCAGATTCCACAGAAATAAGGCTAGCAAAGAGATCCACGAAATACACATGTAACTCTGTGAGATGAATTCACAGAACACTAAGCAGTTTCTCAGAAAGCTTCTTTCCAGATTTCATCTGAGGATATTTCCTTTTTCACCATAGCCCTCTATGGGCTTCCAAATATCACTTTGCCAATTCCACAAGAACTGTCTTAGCGAAAGGATTCTTGAGGGGAAAGCTGTAACACTGTGAGATGATTTCACAGAACACAAAGAAGTTTCTCAGTAAGCTTCTTTCTCTGTTATCGGAGGATATTTCCTTTGGCCCTATAGTCTTCAAAGGGATCCGAAATATCTGTTCTCAGATTCCACAGAAATAAGGCTAGCAAAGAGATCCACGAAATACAGATGTAACTCTGTGAGATGAATTAACAGAACACTAAGCAGTTTCTCAGAAAGCTTCTTATCAGATTTCATCTGAGGATATTTCCTTTTTCACCATAGCCCTCTATGGGCTTCCAAATATCACTTTGCCAATTCCACAAGAACTGTCTTAGCGAAAGGCTTCTTGAGGAGAAAGCTGTAACTCTGTGAGAAGATTTCACAGAACACAAAGAAGCTTCTCAGAAAGCTTCTTTCTCTTTGTTATCGCAGGATATTTCCTTTGGCCCTATAGTCTTCAAAGGGATCCGAAATATCTGTTCTCAGATTCCACAGAAATAAGGCTAGCAAAGAGATCCACGAAATACAGATGTAACTCTGTGAGATGAATTCACAGAACACTAAGCAGTTTCTCAGAAAGCTTCTTTCCAGAGTTCATCTGAGGATATTTCCTTTTTCACCATAGCCCTCTATGGGCTTCCAAATATCACTTTGCCAATTCCACAAGAACTGTCTTAGCGAAAGGCTTCTTGAGGGGAAAGCTGTAACTCTGTGAGATGATTTCACAGAACACAAAGAAGTTTCTCAGAAAGCTTCTTTCTCTTTGTTATCGGAGGATATTTCCTTTGGCCCTATAGTCTTCATAGGGATCCGAAATATCCTTTCTCAAATTCCAGAGATATAAGGCTAGCAAAGAGATCCACGAAATACACATGTAACTCTGTGAGATGAATTCACAGAACACTAAGCAGTTTCTCAGAAAGCTTCTTTCCAGATTTCATCTGAGGATATTTCCTTTTTCACCATAGCCCTCTATGGGCTTCCAAATATCACTTTGCCAATTCCACAAGAACTGTCTTAGTGAAAGGCTTCTTGAGGGGAAAGCTGTAACTCTGTGAGATGATTTCACAGAACACAAAGAAGTTTCTCAGAAAGCTTCTTTCTCTTTGTTATCGCAGGATATTTCCTTTGGCCCTATAATCTTCAAGTGGATCCGAAATC
Source organism: Macaca nemestrina (assembly GCF_043159975.1). Taxonomy (NCBI): domain Eukaryota; kingdom Metazoa; phylum Chordata; class Mammalia; order Primates; family Cercopithecidae; genus Macaca; species Macaca nemestrina. The sequence goes on from NC_092125.1 coordinate 93,785,543, forward strand.
TCTGTTCTCAGATTCCACAGAAATAAGGCTAGCAAAGAGATCCACGAAATACAGATGTAACTCTGTGAGATGAATTCACAGAACACTAAGCAGTTTCTCAGAAAGCTTCTTTCCAGATTTCATCTGAGGATATTTCCTTTTTCACCATAGCCCTCTATGGGCTTCCAAATATCACTTTGCCAATTCCACAAGAACTGTCTTAGCGAAAGGGTTCTTTAGGGGAAAGCTGTAACTCTGTGATATGACTTCAGAGAACAGAAAGAAGTTTCTCAGAAAGCTTCTTTCTCTTTGTTATCGGAGGATATTTCCTTTGGCCCTATAGTCTTCATAGGGATCCGAAATATCTTTTCTCAGATTCCACAGAAATAAGGCTAGCAAAGAGATCCACGAAATACAGATGTAACTCTGTGAGATGAATTCACAGAACACTAAGCAGTTTCTCAGAAAGCTTCTTTCCAGATTTCATCTGAGGATATTTCCTTTTTCACCATAGCCCTCTATGGGCTTCCAAATATCACTTTGCCAATTCCACAAGAACTGTCTTAGCGAAAGTTTTCTTGAGGGGAAAGCTGTAACTCTGTGAGATGATTTCACAGAACACAAAGAAGTTTCTCAGAAAGCTTCTTTCTCTTTGTTATCGCAGGATATTTCCTTTGGCCCTATAGTCTTCAAATGGATCCGAAATATCTGTTCTCAGATTCCACAGAAATAAGGCTAGCAAAGAGATCCACGAAATACAGATGTAACTCTTTGAGATGAATTCACAGAACACTAAGCAGTTTCTCAGAAAGCTTCTTTCCAGATTTCATCTGAGGATATTTCCTTTTTCACCATAGCCCTCTATGGGCTTCCAAATATCACTTTGCCAATTCCACAAGAACTGTCTTAGCGAAAGACTTCTTGAGGGGAAAGCTGTAACTCTGTGAGATGATTTCACAGAACACAAAGAAGTTTCTCAGAAAGCTTCTTTCTCTTTGTTATCGGAGCATATTTCCTTTGGCCCTATAGTCTTCATGGGGATCCGAAATATCTTTTCTCAGATTCCACAGAAATAAGGCTAGCAAAGAGATCCACGAAATACACATGTAACTCTGTGAGATGAATTCACAGAACACTAAGCAGTTTCTCAGAAAGCTTCTTTCCAGATTTCATCTGAGGATATTTCCTTTTTCACCATAGCCCTCTATGGGCTTCCAAATATCTATTTGCCAATTACACAAGAACTGTATTAGTTAAAGGCTTTTTGAGGGAAAAGCTGTAACTCTATGAGATGATTTCACAGAACACAAAGAAGTTTCTCAGAAAGCTTCTTTCTCTTTGTTATCGGAGGATATTTCCTTTGGCCCTATAGTCTTCAAAGGGATCCGAAATCTCTGTTCTCAGATTCCACAGAAATAATGCTAGCAAAGAGATCCACGAAATACAGATGTAACTCTGTGAGATGAATTCACAGAACACTAAGCAGTTTCTCAGAAAGCTTCTTTCCAGATTTCATCTGAGGATATTTCCTTTTTCACCATAGCCCTCTACGGGCTTCCAAATATCACTTTGCCAATTCCACAAGAACTGCCTTAGCGAAAGGCTTCTTGAGGAGAAAGCTGTAACTCTGTGAGATGATTTCACAGAACACAAAGAAGTTTCTCAGAAAGCTTCTTTCTCTTTGTTATCGGAGGATATTTCCTTTGGCCCTATAGTCTTCATAGGGATCCGAAATATCTTTTCTCAGATTCCACAGAAATAAGGCTAGCAAAGAGATACACGAGATACACATGTAACTCTGTGAGATGAATTCACAGAACACTAAGCAGTTTCTCAGAAAGCTTCTTTCCAGATTTCATCTGAGGATATTTCCTTTTTCACCATAGCCCTCTATGGGCTTCCAAATATCTCTTTGCCAATTACACAAGAACTTTCTTAGTTAAAGGCTTCTTGAGGGGAAAGCTGTAACTCTGTGAGATGATTTCACAGAACACAAAGAAGTTTCTCAGAAAGCTTCTTTCTATTTGTTATCGGAGGATAATTCCTTTGGCCCTATAGTCTTCAAAGGGATCCGAAATCTCTGTTCTCAGATTCCACAGAAATAAGGCTAGCAAAGAGATCCACGAAATACAAATGTAACTCTGTGAGATGAATTCACAGAACACTAAGCAGTTTCTCAGAAAGCTTCTTTCCAGATTTCATCTGAGGATATTTCCTTTTTCACCATAGCCCTCTATGGGCTTCCAAATATCACTTTGCCAATTCCACAAGAACTGTCTTAGCGAAAGGCTTCTTGAAGGGAAAGCTGTAACTCTGTGAGATGATTTCACAGAACACAAAGAAGTTTCTCAGAAAGCTTCTTTCTCTTTGTTATCGGAGGATATTTCCTTTGGCCCTATAGTTTTCATAGGGATCCGAAATATCTTTTCTCAGATTCCACAGAAATAAGGCTAGCAAAGAGATCCACAAAATACACATGTAACTCTGTGAGATGAATTCACAGAACACTAAGCAGTTTCTCAGAAAGCTTCTTTCCAGATTTCATCTGAGGATATTTCCTTTTTCACCATAGCCCTCTATGGGCTTCCAAATATCACTTTGCCAATTCCACAAGAACTGTCTTAGCGAAAGGCTTCTTGAGGGGAAAGCTGTAACTCTGTGAGATGATTTCACAGAACACAAAGAAGTTTCTCAGAAAGCTTCTTTCTCTTTGTTATCGCAGGATATTTCCTTTGGCCCTATAGTCTTCAAATGGATCCGAAATATCTGTTCTCAGATTCCACAGAAATAAGGCTAGCAAAGAGATCCACGAAATACAGATGTAACTCTTTGAGATGAATTCACAGAACACTAAGCAGTTTCTCAGAAAGCTTCTTTCCAGATTTCATCTCAGGATATTTCCTTTTTCACCAAAGCCCTCTATGGGCTTCCAAATATCACTTTGCCAATTCCACAAGAACTGTCTTAGCGAAAGGTTTCTTGAGGGGAAAGCTGTAACTCTGTGAGATGATTTCACAGAACAGAAAGCAGTTTCTCAGAAAGCTTTTTTCTCTTTGTTATCGCAGGATATTTCCTTTGGCCCTATAGTCTTCAAAGGGATCCGAAATATCTGTTCTCAGATTCCACAGAAATACAGCTAGCAAAGAGATTCACGAAATACAGTTGTAACTCTGTGAGATGAATACACAGAACACTAAGCAGTTTCTCAGAAAGCTTCTTTCCAGATTTCATCTGAGGATATTTACTTTTTCACCATAGCCCTCTATGGGCTTCCAAATATCACTTTGCCAATTCTACAAGAACTGTCTTAGCGAAAGGCTTCTTGAGGGGAAAGCTGTAACTCTGTGAGATGATTTCACAGAACAGAAAGAAGTTGCTCAGAAAGCTTCTTTCTCTTTGTTATCGCAGGATATTTCCTTTGGCCCTATAGTCTTCAAAGGGATCCGAAATATCTGTTCTCAGATTCCACAGAAATAAGGCTAGCAAAGAGATCCACGAAATACAGATGTAACTCTGTGAGATGAATTCACAGAACACTAAGCAGTTTCTCAGAAAGCTTCTTTCCAGATTTCATCTGAGGATATTTCCTTTTTCACCATAGCCCTCTATGGGCTTCCAAATATCACTTTGCCAATTCCACAAGAACTGTCTTAGCGAAAGGCTTCTTGAGGGGAAAGCTGTAACTCTGTGAGATGATTTCACAGAACAGAACGAAGTTGATCAGAAAGCTTCTTTCTCTTTGTTATCGCAGGATATTTCCTTTGGCCCTATAGTCTTTAAAGGGATCCGAAATATCTGTTCTCAGATTCCACAGAAATAAGGCTAGCAAAGAGATCCACGAAATACACATGTAACTCTGTGAGATGAATTCACAGAACACTAAGCAGTTTCTCAGAAAGCTTCTTTCCAGATTTCATCTGAGGATATTTCCTTTTTCACCATAGCCCTCTATGGGCTTCCAAATATCACTTTGCCAATTCCACAAGAACTGTCTTAGCGAAAGGCTTCTTGAGGGGAAAGCTGTAACTCTGTGAGATGATTTCACAGAACACAAAGAAGTTTCTCAGAAAGCTTCTTTCTCTTTGTTATCGCAGGATATTTCCTTTGGCCCTATACTCTTCAAATGGATCCGAAATATCTGTTCTCAGATTCCACAGAAATAAGGCTAGCAAAGAGATCCACGAAATACAGATGTAACTCTTTGAGATGAATTAACAGAACACTAAGCAGTTTCTCAGAAAGCTTCTTTCCAGATTTCATCTGAGGATATTTCCTTTTTCACCATAGCCCTCTATGGGCTTCCAAATATCACTTTGCCAATTAGACAAGAACTGTCTTAGCGAAAGGCTTCTTGAGGGGAAAGCTGTAACTCTGTGAGATGATTTCACAGAACACAAAGAAGTTTCTCAGAAAGCTTCTTTCTCTTTGTTATCGGAGGATATTTCCTTTGGCCCTATAGTCTTCATAGGGATCCGAAATATCTTTTCTCAGATTCCACAGAAATAAGGCTAGCAAAGAGATACACGAAATACACATGTAACTCTGTGAGATGAATTCACAGAACACTAAGCAGTTTCTCAGAAAGCTTCTTTCTAGATTTCATCTGAGGATATTTCCTTTTTCACCATAGCCCTCTATGGGCTTCCAAATATCTCTTTGCCAATTACACAAGAACTGTCTTAGTTAAAGGCTTCTTGAGGGGAAAGCTGTAACTCTGTGAGATGATTTCACAGAGCACAAAGAAGTTTCTCAGAAAGCTGCTTTCTCTTTGTTATCGGAGGATATTTCCTTTGGCCTATAGTCTTCAAAGGGATCCGAAATCTCTGTTCTCAGATTCCACAGAAATAAGGCTAGCAAAGAGATCCACGAAATACAAATGTAACTATGTGAGATGAATTCACAGAACACTAAGCAGTTTCTCAGAAAGCTTCTTTCCAGATTTCATCTGAGGATATTTCCTTTTTCACCATAGTCCTCTATGGGCTTCCAAATATCACTTTGCCAATTCCTCAAGAACTGTCTTAGCGAAAGGCTTCTTGAGGGGAAAGCTGTAACTCTGTGAGATGATTTCACAGAACAGAAAGAAGTTGCTCAGTAAGCTTCTTTCTCTTTGTTATCGCAGGATATTTCCTTTGGCCCTATAGTCTTCAAAGGGATCCGAAATATCTGTTCTCAGATTCCACAGAAATAAGGCTAGCAAAGAGATTCACGAGATACTGATGTAACTCTGTGAGATGAATTGACAGAACACTAAGCAGTTTCTCAGAAAGCTTCTTTCCAGATTTCATCTGAGGATATTTCCTTTTTCACCATAGCCCTCTATGGGCTTCCAAATATCACTTTGCCAATTCCACAAGAACTGTCTTAGCGAAAGGCTTCTTGAGGGGAAAGCTGTAACTCTGTGAGATGATTTCACAGAACACAAAGAAGTTTCTCAGAAAGCTTCTTTCTCTTTGTTATCGGAGGATATTTCCTTTGGCCCTATAGTTTTCGTAGGGATCCGAAATATCTTTTCTCAGATTCCACAGAAATAAGGCTAGCAAAGAGATCCACAAAATACACATGTAACTCTGTGAGATGAATTCACAGAACACTAAGCAGTTTCTCAGAAAGCTTCTTTCCAGATTTCATCTGAGGATATTTCCTTTTTCACCATAGCCCTCTATGGGCTTCCAAATATCACTTTGCCAATTCCACAAGAACTGTCTTAGCGAAAGGCTTCTTGAGGGGAAAGCTGTAACTCTGTGAGATGATTTCACAGAGCACAAAGAAGTTTCTCAGAAAGCCTCTTTCTCTTTGTTATCGGAGGATATTTCCTTTGGCCCTATAGTCTTCTAAGGGATCCGAAATCTCTGTTCTCAGATTCCACAGAAATAAGGCTACCAAAGAGATCCACGAAATACAGATGTAACTCTGTGAGATGAATTCACAGAACACTAAGCAGTTTCTCAGAAAGCTTCTTTCCAGATTTCATCTGAGGATATTTCCTTTTTCACCATAGCCCTCTATGGGCTTCCAAATATCACTTTGCCAATTCCACAAGAACTGTCTTAGCGAAAGGCTTCTTGAGGGGAAAGCTGTAACTCTGTGAGATGATTTCACAGAACACAAAGAAGTTTCTCAGAAAGCTTCTTTCTCTTTGTTATCGGAGGATATTTCCTTTGGCCCTATAGTCTTCATAGGGATCCGAAATATCTTTTCTCAGATTCCACAGAAATAAGGCTAGCAAAGAGATCCACGAAATACACATGTAACTCTGTGAGATGAATTCACAGAACACTAAGCAGTTTCTCAGAAAGCTTCTTTCTAGATTTCATCTGAGGATATTTCCTTTTTCACCATAGCCCTCTATGGGCTTCCAAATATCTCTTTGCCAATTACACAAGAACTGTCTTAGTTAAAGGCTTCTTGAGGGGAAAGCTGTAACTCTGTGAGATGATTTCACAGAACACAAAGAAGTTTCTCAGAAAGCTTCTTTCTCTTTGTTATCGGAGGATATTTTCTTTGGCCCTATAGTCTTCAACGGGATCCGAAATATGTGTTCTCAGATTCCACAGAAATAAGGCTAGCAAAGAGATCCACGAAATACAGATGTAAATCTGTGAGATGAATTCACAGAACACTAAGCATTTTCTCAGAAAGCTTCTTTCCTGATTTCATCTGAGGATATTTCCTTTTTCACCATAGCCCTCTATGGGCTTCCAAATATCACTTTGCCAATTCCACAAGAACAGTCTTAGCGAAAGGCTTCTTGAGGGGAAAGCTGTAACTCTGTGAGATGATTTCACAGAACAGAGAGAAGTTTCTCAGAAAGCTTTTTTCTCTTTGTTATCGCAGGATATTTCCTTTGGCCCTATAGTCTTCAAAGGGATCCGAAATATCTGTTCTCAGATTCCACAGAAATACGGCTAGCAAAGAGATTCACGAAATACAGTTGTAACTCTGTGAGATGAATAAACAGAACACTAAGCAGTTTCTCAGAAAGCTTCTTTCCAGATTTCATCTGAGGATATTTCCTTTTTCACCATAGCCCTCTATGGGCTTCCAAATATCACTTTGCCAATTCCACAAGAACTGTCTTAGCGAAAGGCTTCTTGAGGGGAAAGCTGTAACTCTGTGAGATGATTTCACAGGACAGAAAGAAGTTGCTCAGAAAGCTTCTTTCTCTTTGTTATCGCAGGATATTTCCTTTGGCCCTATAGTCTTCAAAGGGATCCGAAATATCTGTTCTCAGATTCCACAGAAATAAGGCTAGCAAAGAGATCCACGAAATACAGATGTAACTCTGTGAGATGAATTCACAGAACACTAAGCAGTTTCTCAGAAAGCTTCTCTCCAGATTTCATCTGAGGATATTTCCTTTTTCACCATAGCCCTCTATGGGCTTCCAAATATCACTTTGCCAATTCCACAAGAACTGTCTTAGCGAAAGGCTTCTTGAGGGGAAAGCTGTAACTCTGTGAGATGATTTCACAGAACACAAAGAAGTTTCTCAGAAAGCTTCTTTCTCTTTGTTATCGGAGGATATTTCCTTTGGCCCTATAGTCTTCATAGGGATCCGAAATATCTTTTCTCAGATTCCACAGAAATAAGGCTAGCAAAGAGATACACGAAATACACATGTAACTCTGTGAGATGAATTCACAGAACACTAAGCAGTTTCTCAGAAAGCTTCTTTCTAGATTTCATCTGAGGATATTTCCTTTTTCACCATAGCCCTCTATGGGCTTCCAAATATCTCTTTGCCAATTACACAAGAACTGTCTTAGTTAAAGGCTTCTTGAGGGGAAAGCTGTAACTCTGTGAGATGATTTCACAGAACACAAAGAAGTTTCTCAGAAAGCTTCTTTCTCTTTGTTATCGGAGGATATTTCCTTTGGCCCTATAGTCTTCAAAGGGATCCGAAATCTCTGTTCTCAGATTCCACAGAAATAAGGCTAGCAAAGAGATCCACGAAATACAAATGTAACTCTGTGAGATGAATTCACAGAACACTAAGCAGTTTCTCAGAAAGCTTCTTTCCAGATTTCATCTGAGGATATTTCCTTTTTCACCATAGCCCTCTATGGGCTTCCAAATATCACTTTGCCAATTCCTCAAGAACTGTCTTAGCGAAAGGCTTCTTGAGGGGAAAGCTGTAACTCTGTGAGATGATTTCACAGAACAGAAAGAAGTTGCTCAGTAAGCTTCTTTCTCTTTGTTATCGCAGGATATTTCCTTTGGCCCTATAGTCTTCAAAGGGATTCGAAATATCTGTTCTCAGATTCCACAGAAATAAGGCTAGCAAAGAGATTCACGAAATACAGATGTAACTCTGTGAGATGAATTGACAGAACACTAAGCAGTTTCTCAGAAATCTTCTTTCCAGATTTCATCTGAGGATATTTCCTTTTTCACCATAGCCCTCTATGGGCTTCCAAATATCACTTTGCCAATTCCACAAGAACTGTCTTAGCGAAAGGCTTCTTGAGGGGAAAGCTGTAACTATGTGAAATGATTTCACAGAACACAAAGAAGTTTCTCAGAAAGCTTCTTTCTCTTTGTTATCGGAGGATATTTCCTTTGGCCCTATAGTTTTCATAGGGATCCGAAATATCTTTTCTCAGATTCCACAGAAATAAGGCTAGCAAAGAGATCCACAAAATACACATGTAACTCTGTGAGATGAATTCACAGAACACTAAGCAGTTTCTCAGAAAGCTTCTTTCCAGATTTCATCTGAGGATATTTCCTTTTTCACCATAGCCCTCTATGGGCTTCCAAATATCACTTTGCCAATTCCACAAGAACTGTCTTAGCGAAAGGCTTCTTGAGGGGAAAGCTGTAACTCTGTGAGATGATTTCACAGAACACAAAGAAGTTTCTCAGAAAGCTTCTTTCTCTTTGTTATCGCAGGATATTTCCTTTGGCCCTATAGTCTTCAAATGGATCCGAAATATCTGTTCTCAGATTCCACAGAAATAAGGCTAGCAAAGAGATCCACGAAATACAGATGTAACTCTTTGAGATGAATTCACAGAACACTAAGCAGTTTCTCAGAAAGCTTCTTTCCAGATTTCATCTGAGGATATTTCCTTTTTCACCATAGCCCTCTATGGGCTTCCAAATATCACTTTGCCAATTCCACAAGAACTGTCTTAGCGAAAGGCTTCTTGAGGGGAAAGCTGTAACTCTGTGAGATGATTTCACAGAACACAAAGAAGTTTCTCAGAAAGCTTCTTTCTCTTTGTTATCGGAGGATATTTCCTTTGGCCCTATAGTCTTCATAGGGATCCGAAATATCTTTTCTCAGATTCCACAGAAATAAGGCTAGCAAAGAGATACACGAAATACACATGTAACTCAGTGAGATGAATTCACAGAACACTAAGCAGTTTCTCAGAAAGCTTCTTTCCAGATTTCATCTGAGGATATTTCCTTTTTCACCATAGCCCTCTATGGGCTTCCAAATATCTCTTTGCCAATTACACAAGAACTGTATTAGTTAAAGGCTTCTTGAGGGGAAAGCTGTAACTCTGTGAGATGATTTCACAGAACACAAAGAAGTTTCTCAGAAAGCTTCTTTCTCTTTGTTATCGGAGGATATTTCCTTTGGCCCTATAGTCTTCAAAGGGATCCGAAATCTCTGTTCTCAGATTCCACAGAAATAAGGCTACCAAAGAGATCCACGAAATACAGATGTAACTCTGTGAGATGAATTCACAGAACACTAAGCAGTTTCTCAGAAAGCTTCTTTCCAGATTTCATCTGAGGATATTTCCTTTTTCACCATAGCCCTCTATGGGCTTCCAAATATCACTTTGCCAATTCCACAAGAACTGTCTTAGCGAAAGGCTTCTTGAGGGGAAAGCTGTTACTCTGTGAGATGATTTCACAGAACACAAAGAAGTTTCTCAGAAAGCTTCTTTCTCTTTGTTATCGGAGGATATTTCCTTTGGCCCTATAGTCTTCATAGGGATCCGAAATATCTTTTCTCAGATTCCACAGAAATAAGGCTAGCAAAGAGATCCACGAAATACACATGTAACTCTGTGAGATGAATTCACAGAACACTAAGCAGTTTCTCAGAAAGCTTCTTTCTAGATTTCATCTGAGGATATTTCCTTTTTCACCATAGCCCTCTATGGGCTTCCAAATATCTCTTTGCCAATTACACAAGAACTGTCTTAGTTAAAGGCTTCTTGAGGAGAAAGCTGTAACTCTGTGAGATGATTTCACAGAACACAAAGAAGTTTCTCAGAAAGCTTCTTTCTCTTTGTTATCGGAGGATATTTTCTTTGGCCCTATAGTCTTCAAAGGGATTCGAAATATCTGTTCTCAGATTCCACAGAAATAAGGCTAGCAAAGAGATTCACGAAATACAGATGTAACTCTGTGAGATGAATTGACAGAACACTAAGCAGTTTCTCAGAAATCTTCTTTCCAGATTTCATCTGAGGATATTTCCTTTTTCACCATAGCCCTCTATGGGCTTCCAAATATCACTTTGCCAATTCCACAAGAACTGTCTTAGCGAAAGGCTTCTTGAGGGGAAAGCTGTAACTATGTGAGATGATTTCACAGAACACAAAGAAGTTTCTCAGAAAGCTTCTTTCTCTTTGTTATCGGAGGATATTTCCTTTGGCCCTATAGTTTTCATAGGGATCCGAAATATCTTTTCTCAGATTCCACAGAAATAAGGCTAGCAAAGAGATCCACAAAATACACATGTAACTCTGTGAGATGAATTCACAGAACACTAAGCAGTTTCTCAGAAAGCTTCTTTCCAGATTTCATCTGAGGATATTTCCTTTTTCACCATAGCCCTCTATGGGCTTCCAAATATCACTTTGCCAATTCCACAAGAACTGTCTTAGCGAAAGGCTTCTTGAGGGGAAAGCTGTAACTCTGTGAGATGATTTCACAGAACAGAAAGAAGTTGCTCAGAAAGCTTCTTTCTCTTTGTTATCGCAGGATATTTCCTTTGGCCCTATAGTCTTCAAAGGGATCCGAAATATCTGTTCTCAGATTCCACAGAAATAAGGCTAGCAAAGAGATCCAAGAAATACAGATGTAACTCTGTGAGATGAATTCACAGAACACTAAGCAGTTTCTCAGAAAGCTTCTTTCCAGATTTCATCTGAGGATATTTCCTTTTTCACCATAGCCCTCTATGGGCTTCCAAATATCACTTTGCCAATTCCACAAGAACTGTCTTAGCGAAAGGCTTCTTGAGGGGAAAGCTGTAACTCTGTGAGATGATTTCACAGAACAGAATGAAGTTGCTCAGAAAGCTTCTTTCTCTTTGTTATCACAGGATATTTCCTTTGGCCCTATAGTCTTCAAAGGGATCCGAAATATCTGTTCTCAGATTCCACAGAAATAAGGCTAGCAAAGAGATCCACGAAATACACATGTAACTCTGTGAGATGAATTCACAGAACACTAAGCAGTTTCTCAGAAAGCTTCTTTCCAGATTTCATCTGAGGATATTTCCTTTTTCACCATAGCCCTCTATGGGCTTCCAAATATCACTTTGCCAATTCCACAAGAACTGTCTTAGCGAAAGGCTTCTTGAGGGGAAAGCTGTAACTCTGTGAGATGATTTCACAGAACACAAAGAAGTTTCTCAGAAAGCTTCTTTCTCTTTGTTATCGCAGGATATTTCCTTTGGCCCTATAGTCTACAAATGGATCCGAAATATCTGTTCTCAGATTCCACAGAAATAAGGCTAGCAAAGAGATCCACGAAATACAGATGTAACTCTTTGAGATGAATTCACAGAACACTAAGCAGTTTCTCAGAAAGCTTCTTTCCAGATTTCATCTGAGGATATTTCCTTTTTCACCATAGCCCTCTATGGGCTTCCAAATATCACTTTGCCAATTCCACAAGAACTGTCTTAGCGAAAGGCTTCTTGAGGGGAAAGCTGTAACTCTGTGAGATGATTTCACAGAACACAAAGAAGTTTCTCAGAAAGCTTCTTTCTCTTTGTTATCGGAGGATATTTCCTTTGGCCCTATAGTCTTCATAGGGATCCGAAATATCTTTTCTCAGATTCCACAGAAATAAGGCTAGCAAAGAGATACACGAAATACACATGTAACTCTGTGAGATGAATTCACAGAACACTAAGCAGTTTCTCAGAAAGCTTCTTTCTAGATTTCATCTGAGGATATTTCCTTTTTCACCATAGCCCTCTATGGGCTTCCAAATATCTCTTTGCCAATTACACAAGAACTGTCTTAGTTAAAGGCTTCTTGAGGGGAAAGCTGTAACTCTGTGAGATGATTTCACAGAACACAAAGAAGTTTCTCAGAAAGCTTCTTTCTCTTTGTTATCGGAGGATATTTTCTTTGGCCCTATAGTCTTCAACGGGATCCGAAATATGTGTTCTCAGATTCCACAGAAATAAGGCTAGCAAAGAGATCCACGAAATACAGATGTAAATCTGTGAGATGAATTCACAGAACACTAAGCATTTTCTCAGAAAGCTTCTTTCCTGATTTCATCTGAGGATATTTCCTTTTTCACCATAGCCCTCTATGGGCTTCCAAATATCACTTTGCCAATTCCACAAGAACAGTCTTAGCGAAAGGCTTCTTGAGGGGAAAGCTGTAACTCTGTGAGATGATTTCACAGAACAGAAAGAAGTTTCTCAGAAAGCTTTTTTCTCTTTGTTATCGCAGGATATTTCCTCTGGCCCTATAGTCTTCAAAGGGATCCGAAATATCTGTTCTCAGATTCCACAGAAATACGGCTAGCAAAGAGATTCACGAAATACAGTTGTAACTCCGTGAGATGAATAAACAGAACACTAAGCAGTTTCTCAGAAAGCTTCTTTCCAGATTTCATCTGAGGATATTTCCTTTTTCACCATAGCCCTCTATGGGCTTCCAAATATCACTTTGCCAATTCCACAAGAACTGTCTTAGCGAAAGGCTTCTTGAGGGGAAAGCTGTAACTCTGTGAGATGATTTCACAGAACAGAAAGATGTTGCTCAGAAAGCTTCTTTCTCTTTGTTATCGCAGGATATTTCCTTTGGCCCTATAGTCTTCAAAGGGATCCGAAATATCTGTTCTCAGATTCCACAGAAATAAGGCTAGCAAAGAGATCCAAGAAATACAGATGTAACTCTGTGAGATGAATTCACAGAACACTAAGCAGTTTCTCAGAAAGCTTCTTTCCAGATTTGATCTGAGGATATTTCCTTTTTCACCATAGCCCTCTATGGGCTTCCAAATATCACTTTGCCAATTCCACAAGAACTGTCTTAGCGAAAGGCTTCTTGAGGGGAAAGCTGTAACTCTGTGAGAAGATTTCACAGAACAGAATGAAGTTGCTCAGAAAGCTTCTTTCTCTTTGTTATCACAGGATATTTTCTTTGGCCCTATAGTCTTCAAAGGGATCCGAAATATCTGTTCTCAGATTCCACAGAAATAAGGCTAGCAAAGAGATCCACGAAATACACATGTAACTCTGTGAGATGAATTCACAGAACACTAAGCAGTTTCTCAGAAAGCTTCTTTCCAGATTTCATCTGAGGATATTTCCTTTTTCACCATAGCCCTCTATGGGCTTCCAAATATCACTTTGCCAATTCCACAAGAACTGTCTTAGCGAAAGGCTTCTTGAGGGGAAAGCTGTAACTCTGTGAGATGATTTCACAGAACACAAAGAAGTTTCTCAGAAAGCTTCTTTCTCTTTGTTATCGCAGGATATTTCCTTTGGCCCTATAGTCTTCAAATGGATCCGAAATATCTGTTCTCAGATTCCACAGAAATAAGGCTAGCAAAGAGATCCAAGAAATACAGATGTAACTCTGTGAGATGAATTCACAGAACACTAAGCAGTTTCTCAGAAAGCTTCTTTCCAGATTTCATCTGAGGATATTTCCTTTTTCACCATAGCCCTCTATGGGCTTCCAAATATCACTTTGCCAATTCCACAAGAACTGTCTTAGCGAAAGGCTTCTTGAGGGGAAAGCTGTAACTCTGTGAGATGATTTCACAGAACAGAATGAAGTTGCTCAGAAAGCTTCTTTCTCTTTGTTATCACAGGATATTTCCTTTGGCCCTATAGTCTTCAAAGGGATCCGAAATATCTGTTCTCAGATTCCACAGAAATAAGGCTAGCAAAGAGATCCACGAAATACACATGTAACTCTGTGAGATGAATTCACAGAACACTAAGCAGTTTCTCAGAAAGCTTCTTTCCAGATTTCATCTGAGGATATTTCCTTTTTCACCATAGCCCTCTATGGGCTTCCAAATATCACTTTGCCAATTCCACAAGAACTGTCTTAGCGAAAGGCTTCTTGAGGGGAAAGCTGTAACTCTGTGAGATGATTTCACAGAACACAAAGAAGTTTCTCAGAAAGCTTCTTTCTCTTTGTTATCGCAGGATATTTCCTTTGGCCCTATAGTCTACAAATGGATCCGAAATATCTGTTCTCAGATTCCACAGAAATAAGGCTAGCAAAGAGATCCACGAAATACAGATGTAACTCTTTGAGATGAATTCACAGAACACTAAGCAGTTTCTCAGAAAGCTTCTTTCCAGATTTCATCTGAGGATATTTCCTTTTTCACCATAGCCCTCTATGGGCTTCCAAATATCACTTTGCCAATTCCACAAGAACTGTCTTAGCGAAAGGCTTCTTGAGGGGAAAGCTGTAACTCTGTGAGATGATTTCACAGAACACAAAGAAGTTTCTCAGAAAGCTTCTTTCTCTTTGTTATCGGAGGATATTTCCTTTGGCCCTATAGTCTTCATAGGGATCCGAAATATCTTTTCTCAGATTCCACAGAAATAAGGCTAGCAAAGAGATACACGAAATACACATGTAACTCTGTGAGATGAATTCACAGAACACTAAGCAGTTTCTCAGAAAGCTTCTTTCTAGATTTCATCTGAGGATATTTCCTTTTTCACCATAGCCCTCTATGGGCTTCCAAATATCTCTTTGCCAATTACACAAGAACTGTCTTAGTTAAAGGCTTCTTGAGGGGAAAGCTGTAACTCTGTGAGATGATTTCACAGAACACAAAGAAGTTTCTCAGAAAGCTTCTTTCTCTTTGTTATCGGAGGATATTTTCTTTGGCCCTATAGTCTTCAACGGGATCCGAAATATGTGTTCTCAGATTCCACAGAAATAAGGCTAGCAAAGAGATCCACGAAATACAGATGTAAATCTGTGAGATGAATTCACAGAACACTAAGCATTTTCTCAGAAAGCTTCTTTCCTGATTTCATCTGAGGATATTTCCTTTTTCACCATAGCCCTCTATGGGCTTCCAAATATCACTTTGCCAATTCCACAAGAACAGTCTTAGCGAAAGGCTTCTTGAGGGGAAAGCTGTAACTCTGTGAGATGATTTCACAGAACAGAAAGAAGTTTCTCAGAAAGCTTTTTTCTCTTTGTTATCGCAGGATATTTCCTCTGGCCCTATAGTCTTCAAAGGGATCCGAAATATCTGTTCTCAGATTCCACAGAAATACGGCTAGCAAAGAGATTCACGAAATACAGTTGTAACTCCGTGAGATGAATAAACAGAACACTAAGCAGTTTCTCAGAAAGCTTCTTTCCAGATTTCATCTGAGGATATTTCCTTTTTCACCATAGCCCTCTATGGGCTTCCAAATATCACTTTGCCAATTCCACAAGAACTGTCTTAGCGAAAGGCTTCTTGAGGGGAAAGCTGTAACTCTGTGAGATGATTTCACAGAACAGAAAGAAGTTGCTCAGAAAGCTTCTTTCTCTTTGTTATCGCAGGATATTTCCTTTGGCCCTATAGTCTTCAAAGGGATCCGAAATATCTGTTCTCAGATTCCACAGAAATAAGGCTAGCAAAGAGATCCAAGAAATACAGATGTAACTCTGTGAGATGAATTCACAGAACACTAAGCAGTTTCTCAGAAAGCTTCTTTCCAGATTTGATCTGAGGATATTTCCTTTTTCACCATAGCCCTCTATGGGCTTCCAAATATAACTTTGCCAATTCCACAAGAACTGTCTTAGCGAAAGGCTTCTTGAGGGGAAAGCTGTAACTCTGTGAGAAGATTTCACAGAACAGAATGAAGTTGCTCAGAAAGCTTCTTTCTCTTTGTTATCACAGGATATTTTCTTTGGCCCTATAGTCTTCAAAGGGATCCGAAATATCTGTTCTCAGATTCCACAGAAATAAGGCTAGCAAAGAGATCCACGAAATACACATGTAACTCTGTGAGATGAATTCACAGAACACTAAGCAGTTTCTCAGAAAGCTTCTTTCCAGATTTCATCTGAGGATATTTCCTTTTTCACCATAGCCCTCTATGGGCTTCCAAATATCACTTTGCCAATTCCACAAGAACTGTCTTAGCGAAAGGCTTCTTGAGGGGAAAGCTGTAACTCTGTGAGATGATTTCACAGAACACAAAGAAGTTTCTCAGAAAGCTTCTTTCTCTTTGTTATCGCAGGATATTTCCTTTGGCCCTATAGTCTTCAAATGGATCCGAAATATCTGTTCTCAGATTCCACAGAAATAAGGCTAGCAAAGAGATCCACGAAATACAGATGTAACTCTTTGAGATGAATTCACAGAACACTAAGCAGTTTCTCAGAAAGCTTCTTTCCAGATTTCATCTCAGGATATTTCCTTTTTCACCATAGCCCTCTATGGGCTTCCAAATATCACTTTGCCAATTCCACAAGAACTGTCTTAGCGAAAGGCTTCTTGAGGGGAAAGCTGTAACTCTGTGAGATGATTTCACAGAACACAAAGAAGTTTCTCAGAAAGCTTCTTTCTCTTTGTTATCGGAGGATATTTCCTTTGGCCCTATAGTCTTCATAGGGATCCGAAATATCTTTTCTCAGATTCCACAGAAATAAGGCTAGCAAAGAGATACACGAAATACACATGTAACTCTGTGAGATGAATTCACAGAACACTAAGCAGTTTCTCAGAAAGCTTCTTTCTAGATTTCATCTGAGGATATTTCCTTTTTCACCATAGCCCTCTATGGGCTTCCAAATATCTCTTTGCCAATTACACAAGAACTGTCTTAGTTAAAGGCTTCTTGAGGGGAAAGCTGTAACTCTGTGAGATGATTTCACAGAACACAAAGAAGTTTCTCAGAAAGCTTCTTTCTCTTTGTTATCGGAGGATATTTCCTTTGGCCCTATAGTCTTCAAAGGGATCCGAAATCTCTGTTCTCAGATTCCACAGAAATAAGGCTAGCAAAGAGATCCACGAAATACAAATGTAACTCTGTGAGATGAATTCACAGAACACTAAGCAGTTTCTCAGAAAGCTTCTTTCCAGATTTCATCTGAGGATATTTCCTTTTTCACCATAGCCCTCTATGGGCTTCCAAATATCTCTTTGCCAATTACACAAGAACTGTCTTAGTTAAAGGCTTCTTGAGGGGAAAGCTGTAACTCTGTGAGATGATTTCACAGAACACAAAGAAGTTTCTCAGAAAGCTTCTTTCTCTTTGTTATCGGAGGATATTTTCTTTGGACCTATAGTCTTCAACGGGATCCGAAATATGTGTTCTCAGATTCCACAGAAATAAGGCTAGCAAAGAGATCCACGAAATACAGATGTAAATCTGTGAGATGAATTCACAGAACACTAAGCATTTTCTCAGAAATCTTCTTTCCTGATTTCATCTGAGGATATTTCCTTTTTCACCATAGCCCTCTATGGGCTTCCAAATATCACTTTGCCAATTCCACAAGAACAGTCTTAGCGAAAGGCTTCTTGAGGGGAAAGCTGTAACTCTGTGAGATGATTTCACAGAACAGAAAGAAGTTTCTCAGAAAGCTTTTTTCTCTTTGTTATCGCAGGATATTTCCTTTGGCCCTATAGTCTTCAAAGGGATCCGAAATATCTGTTCTCAGATTCCACAGAAATACGGCTAGCAAAGAGATTCACGAAATACAGTTGTAACTCTGTGAGATGAATAAACAGAACACTAAGCAGTTTCTCAGAAAGCTTCTTTCCAGATTTCATCTGAGGATATTTACTTTTTCACCATAGCCCTCTATGGGCTTCCAAATATCACTTTGCCAATTCCACAAGAACTGTCTTAGCGAAAGGCTTCTTGAGGGGAAAGCTGTAACTCTGTGAGATGATTTCACAGAACAGAAAGAAGTTGCTCAGAAAGCTTCTTTCTCTTTGTTATCGCAGGATATTTCCTTTGGCCCTATAGTCTTCAAAGGGATCCGAAATATCTGTTCTCAGATTCCACAGAAATAAGGCTAGCAAAGAGATCCACGAAATACAGATGTAACTCTGTGAGATGAATTCACAGAACACTAAGCAGTTTCTCAGAAAGCTTCTTTCCAGATTTCATCTGAGGATATTTCCTTTTTCACCATAGCCCTCTATGGGCTTCCAAATATCACTTTGCCAATTCCACAAGAACTGTCTTAGCGAAAGGCTTCTTGAGGGGAAAGCTGTAACTCTGTGAGATGATTTCACAGAACAGAATGAAGTTGCTCAGAAAGCTTCTTTTTCTTTGTTATCGCAGGATATTTCCTTTGGCCCTATAGTCTTTAAAGGGATCTGAAATATCTGTTCTCAGATTCCACAGAAATAAGGCTAGCAAAGAGATCCACGAAATACACATGTAACTCTGTGAGATGAATTCACAGAACACTAAGCAGTTTCTCAGAAAGCTTCTTTCCAGATTTCATCTGAGGATATTTCCTTTTTCACCATAGCCCTCTATGGGCTTCCAAATATCACTTTGCCAATTCCACAAGAACTGTCTTAGCGAAAGGCTTCTTGAGGGGAAAGCTGTAACTCTGTGAGATGATTTCACAGAACACAAAGAAGTTTCTCAGAAAGCTTCTTTCTCTTTGTTATCGCAGGATATTTCCTTTGGCCCTATAGTCTTCAAATGGATCCGAAATATCTGTTCTCAGATTCCACAGAAATAAGGCTAGCAAAGAGATCCACGAAATACAGATGTAACTCTTTGAGATGAATTCACAGAACACTAAGCAGTTTCTCAGAAAGCTTCTTTCCAGATTTCATCTCAGGATATTTCCTTTTTCACCATAGCCCTCTATGGGCTTCCAAATATCACTTTGCCAATTCCACAAGAACTGTCTTAGCGAAAGGCTTCTTGAGGGGAAAGCTGTAACTCTGTGAGATGATTTCACAGAACACAAAGAAGTTTCTCAGAAAGCTTCTTTCTCTTTGTTATCGGAGGATATTTCCTTTGGCCCTATAGTCTTCATAGGGATCCGAAATATCTTTTCTCAGATTCCACAGAAATAAGGCTAGCAAAGAGATACACGAAATACACATGTAACTCTGTGAGATGAATTCACAGAACACTAAGCAGTTTCTCAGAAAGCTTCTTTCTAGATTTCATCTGAGGATATTTCCTTTTTCACCATAGCCCTCTATGGGCTTCCAAATATCTCTTTGCCAATTACACAAGAACTGTCTTAGTTAAAGGCTTCTTGAGGGGAAAGCTGTAACTCTGTGAGATGATTTCACAGAACACAAAGAAGTTTCTCAGAAAGCTTCTTTCTCTTTGTTATCGGAGGATATTTCCTTTGGCCCTATAGTCTTCAAAGGGATCCGAAATCTCTGTTCTCAGATTCCACAGAAATAAGGCTAGCAAAGAGATCCACGAAATACAAATGTAACTCTGTGAGATGAATTCACAGAACACTAAGCAGTTTCTCAGAAAGCTTCTTTCCAGATTTCATCTGAGGATATTTCCTTTTTCACCATAGCCCTCTATGGGCTTCCAAATATCTCTTTGCCAATTACACAAGAACTGTATTAGTTAAAGGCTTCTTGAGGGGAAAGCTGTAACTCTGTGAGATGATTTCACAGAACACAAAGAAGTTTCTCAGAAAGCTTCTTTCTCTTTGTTATCGGAGGATATTTCCTTTGGCCCTATAGTCTTCAAAGGGATCCGAAATCTCTGTTCTCAGATTCCACAGAAATAAGGCTACCAAAGAGATCCACGAAATACAGATGTAACTCTGTGAGATGAATTCACAGAACACTAAGCAGTTTCTCAGAAAGCTTCTTTCCAGATTTCATCTGAGGATATTTCCTTTTTCACCATAGCCCTCTATGGGCTTCCAAATATCACTTTGCCAATTCCACAAGAACTGTCTTAGCGAAAGGCTTCTTGAGGGGAAAGCTGTTACTCTGTGAGATGATTTCACAGAACACAAAGAAGTTTCTCAGAAAGCTTCTTTCTCTTTGTTATCGGAGGATATTTCCTTTGGCCCTATAGTCTTCATAGGGATCCGAAATATCTTTTCTCAGATTCCACAGAAATAAGGCTAGCAAAGAGATCCACGAAATACACATGTAACTCTGTGAGATGAATTCACAGAACACTAAGCAGTTTCTCAGAAAGCTTCTTTCTAGATTTCATCTGAGGATATTTCCTTTTTCACCATAGCCCTCTATGGGCTTCCAAATATCTCTTTGCCAATTACACAAGAACTGTCTTAGTTAAAGGCTTCTTGAGGGGAAAGCTGTAACTCTGTGAGATGATTTCACAGAACACAAAGAAGTTTCTCAGAAAGCTTCTTTCTCTTTGTTATCGGAGGATATTTTCTTTGGCCCTATAGTCTTCAAAGGGATTCGAAATATCTGTTCTCAGATTCCACAGAAATAAGGCTAGCAAAGAGATTCACGAAATACAGATGTAACTCTGTGAGATGAATTGACAGAACACTAAGCAGTTTCTCAGAAATCTTCTTTCCAGATTTCATCTGAGGATATTTCCTTTTTCACCATAGCCCTCTATGGGCTTCCAAATATCACTTTGCCAATTCCACAAGAACTGTCTTAGCGAAAGGCTTCTTGAGGGGAAAGCTGTAACTATGTGAGATGATTTCACAGAACACAAAGAAGTTTCTCAGAAAGCTTCTTTCTCTTTGTTATCGGAGGATATTTCCTTTGGCCCTATAGTTTTCATAGGGATCCGAAATATCTTTTCTCAGATTCCACAGAAATAAGGCTAGCAAAGAGATCCACAAAATACACATGTAACTCTGTGAGATGAATTCACAGAACACTAAGCAGTTTCTCAGAAAGCTTCTTTCCAGATTTCATCTGAGGATATTTCCTTTTTCACCATAGCCCTCTATGGGCTTCCAAATATCACTTTGCCAATTCCACAAGAACTGTCTTAGCGAAAGGCTTCTTGAGGGGAAAGCTGTAACTCTGTGAGATGATTTCACAGAACAGAAAGAAGTTGCTCAGAAAGCTTCTTTCTCTTTGTTATCGCAGGATATTTCCTTTGGCCCTATAGTCTTCAAAGGGATCCGAAATATCTGTTCTCAGATTCCACAGAAATAAGGCTAGCAAAGAGATCCAAGAAATACAGATGTAACTCTGTGAGATGAATTCACAGAACACTAAGCAGTTTCTCAGAAAGCTTCTTTCCAGATTTCATCTGAGGATATTTCCTTTTTCACCATAGCCCTCTATGGGCTTCCAAATATCACTTTGCCAATTCCACAAGAACTGTCTTAGCGAAAGGCTTCTTGAGGGGAAAGCTGTAACTCTGTGAGATGATTTCACAGAACAGAATGAAGTTGCTCAGAAAGCTTCTTTCTCTTTGTTATCACAGGATATTTCCTTTGGCCCTATAGTCTTCAAAGGGATCCGAAATATCTGTTCTCAGATTCCACAGAAATAAGGCTAGCAAAGAGATCCACGAAATACACATGTAACTCTGTGAGATGAATTCACAGAACACTAAGCAGTTTCTCAGAAAGCTTCTTTCCAGATTTCATCTGAGGATATTTCCTTTTTCACCATAGCCCTCTATGGGCTTCCAAATATCACTTTGCCAATTCCACAAGAACTGTCTTAGCGAAAGGCTTCTTGAGGGGAAAGCTGTAACTCTGTGAGATGATTTCACAGAACACAAAGAAGTTTCTCAGAAAGCTTCTTTCTCTTTGTTATCGCAGGATATTTCCTTTGGCCCTATAGTCTACAAATGGATCCGAAATATCTGTTCTCAGATTCCACAGAAATAAGGCTAGCAAAGAGATCCACGAAATACAGATGTAACTCTTTGAGATGAATTCACAGAACACTAAGCAGTTTCTCAGAAAGCTTCTTTCCAGATTTCATCTGAGGATATTTCCTTTTTCACCATAGCCCTCTATGGGCTTCCAAATATCACTTTGCCAATTCCACAAGAACTGTCTTAGCGAAAGGCTTCTTGAGGGGAAAGCTGTAACTCTGTGAGATGATTTCACAGAACACAAAGAAGTTTCTCAGAAAGCTTCTTTCTCTTTGTTATCGGAGGATATTTCCTTTGGCCCTATAGTCTTCATAGGGATCCGAAATATCTTTTCTCAGATTCCACAGAAATAAGGCTAGCAAAGAGATACACGAAATACACATGTAACTCTGTGAGATGAATTCACAGAACACTAAGCAGTTTCTCAGAAAGCTTCTTTCTAGATTTCATCTGAGGATATTTCCTTTTTCACCATAGCCCTCTATGGGCTTCCAAATATCTCTTTGCCAATTACACAAGAACTGTCTTAGTTAAAGGCTTCTTGAGGGGAAAGCTGTAACTCTGTGAGATGATTTCACAGAACACAAAGAAGTTTCTCAGAAAGCTTCTTTCTCTTTGTTATCGGAGGATATTTTCTTTGGCCCTATAGTCTTCAACGGGATCCGAAATATGTGTTCTCAGATTCCACAGAAATAAGGCTAGCAAAGAGATCCACGAAATACAGATGTAAATCTGTGAGATGAATTCACAGAACACTAAGCATTTTCTCAGAAAGCTTCTTTCCTGATTTCATCTGAGGATATTTCCTTTTTCACCATAGCCCTCTATGGGCTTCCAAATATCACTTTGCCAATTCCACAAGAACAGTCTTAGCGAAAGGCTTCTTGAGGGGAAAGCTGTAACTCTGTGAGATGATTTCACAGAACAGAAAGAAGTTTCTCAGAAAGCTTTTTTCTCTTTGTTATCGCAGGATATTTCCTCTGGCCCTATAGTCTTCAAAGGGATCCGAAATATCTGTTCTCAGATTCCACAGAAATACGGCTAGCAAAGAGATTCACGAAATACAGTTGTAACTCCGTGAGATGAATAAACAGAACACTAAGCAGTTTCTCAGAAAGCTTCTTTCCAGATTTCATCTGAGGATATTTCCTTTTTCACCATAGCCCTCTATGGGCTTCCAAATATCACTTTGCCAATTCCACAAGAACTGTCTTAGCGAAAGGCTTCTTGAGGGGAAAGCTGTAACTCTGTGAGATGATTTCACAGAACAGAAAGAAGTTGCTCAGAAAGCTTCTTTCTCTTTGTTATCGCAGGATATTTCCTTTGGCCCTATAGTCTTCAAAGGGATCCGAAATATCTGTTCTCAGATTCCACAGAAATAAGGCTAGCAAAGAGATCCAAGAAATACAGATGTAACTCTGTGAGATGAATTCACAGAACACTAAGCAGTTTCTCAGAAAGCTTCTTTCCAGATTTGATCTGAGGATATTTCCTTTTTCACCATAGCCCTCTATGGGCTTCCAAATATCACTTTGCCAATTCCACAAGAACTGTCTTAGCGAAAGGCTTCTTGAGGGGAAAGCTGTAACTCTGTGAGAAGATTTCACAGAACAGAATGAAGTTGCTCAGAAAGCTTCTTTCTCTTTGTTATCACAGGATATTTTCTTTGGCCCTATAGTCTTCAAAGGGATCCGAAATATCTGTTCTCAGATTCCACAGAAATAAGGCTAGCAAAGAGATCCACGAAATACACATGTAACTCTGTGAGATGAATTCACAGAACACTAAGCAGTTTCTCAGAAAGCTTCTTTCCAGATTTCATCTGAGGATATTTCCTTTTTCACCATAGCCCTCTATGGGCTTCCAAATATCACTTTGCCAATTCCACAAGAACTGTCTTAGCGAAAGGCTTCTTGAGGGGAAAGCTGTAACTCTGTGAGATGATTTCACAGAACACAAAGAAGTTTCTCAGAAAGCTTCTTTCTCTTTGTTATCGCAGGATATTTCCTTTGGCCCTATAGTCTTCAAATGGATCCGAAATATCTGTTCTCAGATTCCACAGAAATAAGGCTAGCAAAGAGATCCACGAAATACAGATGTAACTCTTTGAGATGAATTCACAGAACACTAAGCAGTTTCTCAGAAAGCTTCTTTCCAGATTTCATCTCAGGATATTTCCTTTTTCACCATAGCCCTCTATGGGCTTCCAAATATCACTTTGCCAATTCCACAAGAACTGTCTTAGCGAAAGGCTTCTTGAGGGGAAAGCTGTAACTCTGTGAGATGATTTCACAGAACACAAAGAAGTTTCTCAGAAAGCTTCTTTCTCTTTGTTATCGGAGGATATTTCCTTTGGCCCTATAGTCTTCATAGGGATCCGAAATATCTTTTCTCAGATTCCACAGAAATAAGGCTAGCAAAGAGATACACGAAATACACATGTAACTCTGTGAGATGAATTCACAGAACACTAAGCAGTTTCTCAGAAAGCTTCTTTCTAGATTTCATCTGAGGATATTTCCTTTTTCACCATAGCCCTCTATGGGCTTCCAAATATCTCTTTGCCAATTACACAAGAACTGTCTTAGTTAAAGGCTTCTTGAGGGGAAAGCTGTAACTCTGTGAGATGATTTCACAGAACACAAAGAAGTTTCTCAGAAAGCTTCTTTCTCTTTGTTATCGGAGGATATTTCCTTTGGCCCTATAGTCTTCAAAG
This sequence comes from Macaca nemestrina, assembly GCF_043159975.1. NCBI lineage: Eukaryota > Metazoa > Chordata > Mammalia > Primates > Cercopithecidae > Macaca > Macaca nemestrina. The sequence goes on from NC_092125.1 coordinate 93,810,226, forward strand.
GGATCCGAAATCTCTGTTCTCAGATTCCACAGAAATAAGGCTAGCAAAGAGATCCACGAAATACAGATGTAACTCTGTGAGATGAATTCACAGAACACTAAGCAGTTTCTCAGAAAGCTTCTTTCCAGATTTCATCTGAGGATATTTCCTTTTTCACCATAGCCCTCTATGGGCTTCCAAATATCTCTTTGCCAATTACACAAGAACTGTCTTAGTTAAAGGCTTCTTGAGGGGAAAGCTGTAACTCTGTGAGATGATTTCACAGAACACAAAGAAGTTTCTCAGAAAGCTTCTTTCTCTTTGTTATCGGAGGATATTTTCTTTGGACCTATAGTCTTCAACGGGATCCGAAATATGTGTTCTCAGATTCCACAGAAATAAGGCTAGCAAAGAGATCCACGAAATACAGATGTAAATCTGTGAGATGAATTCACAGAACACTAAGCATTTTCTCAGAAATCTTCTTTCCTGATTTCATCTGAGGATATTTCCTTTTTCACCATAGCCCTCTATGGGCTTCCAAATATCACTTTGCCAATTCCACAAGAACAGTCTTAGCGAAAGGCTTCTTGAGGGGAAAGCTGTAACTCTGTGAGATGATTTCACAGAACAGAAAGAAGTTTCTCAGAAAGCTTTTTTCTCTTTGTTATCGCAGGATATTTCCTTTGGCCCTATAGTCTTCAAAGGGATCCGAAATATCTGTTCTCAGATTCCACAGAAATACGGCTAGCAAAGAGATTCACGAAATACAGTTGTAACTCTGTGAGATGAATAAACAGAACACTAAGTAGTTTCTCAGAAAGCTTCTTTCCAGATTTCATCTGAGGATATTTACTTTTTCACCATAGCCCTCTATGGGCTTCCAAATATCACTTTGCCAATTCCACAAGAACTGTCTTAGCGAAAGGCTTCTTGAGGGGAAAGCTGTAACTCTGTGAGATGATTTCACAGAACAGAAAGAAGTTGCTCAGAAAGCTTCTTTCTCTTTGTTATCGCAGGATATTTCCTTTGGCCCTATAGTCTTCAAAGGGATCCGAAATATCTGTTCTCAGATTCCACAGAAATAAGGCTAGCAAAGAGATCCACGAAATACAGATGTAACTCTGTGAGATGAATTCACAGAACACTAAGCAGTTTCTCAGAAAGCTTCTTTCCAGATTTCATCTGAGGATATTTCCTTTTTCACCATAGCCCTCTATGGGCTTCCAAATATCACTTTGCCAATTCCACAAGAACTGTCTTAGCGAAAGGCTTCTTGAGGGGAAAGCTGTAACTCTGTGAGATGATTTCACAGAACAGAATGAAGTTGCTCAGAAAGCTTCTTTTTCTTTGTTATCGCAGGATATTTCCTTTGGCCCTATAGTCTTTAAAGGGATCTGAAATATCTGTTCTCAGATTCCACAGAAATAAGGCTAGCAAAGAGATCCACGAAATACACATGTAACTCTGTGAGATGAATTCACAGAACACTAAGCAGTTTCTCAGAAAGCTTCTTTCCAGATTTCATCTGAGGATATTTCCTTTTTCACCATAGCCCTCTATGGGCTTCCAAATATCTCTTTGCCAATTACACAAGAACTGTCTTAGTTAAAGGCTTCTTGAGGGGAAAGCTGTAACTCTGTGAGATGATTTCACAGAACACAAAGAAGTTTCTCAGAAAGCTTCTTTCTCTTTGTTATCGGAGGATATTTCCTTTGGCCCTATAGTCTTCAAAGGGATCCGAAATCTCTGTTCTCAGATTCCACAGAAATAAGGCTAGCAAAGAGATCCACGAAATACAAATGTAACTCTGTGAGATGAATTCACAGAACACTAAGCAGTTTCTCAGAAAGCTTCTTTCCAGATTTCATCTGAGGATATTTCCTTTTTCACCATAGCCCTCTATGGGCTTCCAAATATCTCTTTGCCAATTACACAAGAACTGTCTTAGTTAAAGGCTTCTTGAGGGGAAAGCTGTAACTCTGTGAGATGATTTCACAGAACACAAAGAAGTTTCTCAGAAAGCTTCTTTCTCTTTGTTATCGGAGGATATATTCTTTGGCCCTTTAGTCTTCAACGGGATCCGAAATATGTGTTCTCAGATTCCACAGAAATAAGGCTAGCAAAGAGATCCACGAAATACAGATGTAAATCTGTGAGATGAATTCACAGAACACTAAGCATTTTCTCAGAAAGCTTCTTTCCTGATTTCATCTGAGGATATTTCCTTTTTCACCATAGCCCTCTATGGGCTTCCAAATATCACTTTGCCAATTCCACAAGAACAGTCTTAGCGAAAGGCTTCTTGTGGGGAAAGCTGTAACTCTGTGAGATGATTTCACAGAACAGAAAGAAGTTTCTCAGAAAGCTTTTTTCTCTTTGTTATCGCAGGATATTTCCTTTGGCCCTATAGTCTTCAAAGGGATCCGAAATATCTGTTCTCAGATTCCACAGAAATACGGCTAGCAAAGAGATTCACGAAATACAGTTGTAACTCTGTGAGATGAATAAACAGAACACTAAGCAGTTTCTCAGAAAGCTTCTTTCCAGATTTCATCTGAGGATATTTCCTTTTTCACCATAGCCCTCTATGGGCTTCCAAATATCACTTTGCCAATTCCACAAGAACTGTCTTAGCGAAAGGCTTCTTGAGGGGAAAGCTGTAACTCTGTGAGATGATTTCACAGAACAGAAAGAAGTTTCTCAGAAAGCTTCTTTCTCTTTGTTATCGCAGGATATTTCCTTTGGCCCTATAGTCTTCAAAGGGATCCGAAATATCTGTTCTCAGATTCCACAGAAATAAGGCTAGCAAAGAGATCCACGAAATACAGATGTAACTCTGTGAGATGAATTCACAGAACACTAAGCAGTTTCTCAGAAAGCTTCTTTCCAGATTTCATCTGAGGATATTTCCTTTTTCACCATAGCCCTCTATGGGCTTCCAAATATCACTTTGCCAATTCCACAAGAACTGTCTTAGCGAAAGGCTTCTTGAGGGGAAAGCTGTAACTCTGTGAGATGATTTCACAGAACAGAATGAAATTGCTCAGAAAGCTTCTTTCTCTTTGTTATCGCAGGATATTTCCTTTGGCCCTATAGTCTTCAAAGGGATCCGAAATATCTGTTCTCAGATTCCACAGAAATAAGGCTAGCAAAGAGATCCACGAAATACAGATGTAACTCTGTGAGATGAATTCACAGAACACTAAGCAGTTTCTCAGAAAGCTTCTTTCCAGATTTCATCTGAGGATATTTCCTTTTTCACCATAGCCCTCTATGGGCTTCCAAATATCACTTTGCCAATTCCACAAGAACTGTCTTAGCGAAAGGCTTCTTGAGGGGAAAGCTGTAACTCTGTGAGATGATTTCACAGAACACAAAGAAGTTTCTCAGAAAGCTTCTTTCTCTTTGTTATCGCAGGATATTTCCTTTGGCCCTATAGTCTTCAAATGGATCCGAAATATCTGTTCTCAGATTCCACAGAAATAAGGCTAGCAAAGAGATCCACGAAATACAGATGTAACTCTTTGAGATGAATTCACAGAACACTAAGCAGTTTCTCAGAAAGCTTCTTTCCAGATTTCATCTCAGGATATTTCCTTTTTCACCATAGCCCTCTATGGGCTTCCAAATATCACTTTGCCAATTCCACAAGAACTGTCTTAGCGAAAGGCTTCTTGAGGGGAAAGCTGTAACTCTGTGAGATGATTTCACAGAACACAAAGAAGTTTCTCAGAAAGCTTCTTTCTCTTTGTTATCGGAGGATATTTCCTTTGGCCCTATAGTCTTCATAGGGATCCGAAATATCTTTTCTCAGATTCCACAGAAATAAGGCTAGCAAAGAGATACACGAAATACACATGTAACTCTGTGAGATGAATTCACAGAACACTAAGCAGTTTCTCAGAAAGCTTCTTTCTAGATTTCATCTGAGGATATTTCCTTTTTCACCATAGCCCTCTATGGGCTTCCAAATATCTCTTTGCCAATTACACAAGAACTGTCTTAGTTAAAGGCTTCTTGAGGGGAAAGCTGTAACTCTGTGAGATGATTTCACAGAACACAAAGAAGTTTCTCAGAAAGCTTCTTTCTCTTTGTTATCGGAGGATATTTCCTTTGGCCCTATAGTCTTCAAAGGGATCCGAAATCTCTGTTCTCAGATTCCACAGAAATAAGGCTAGCAAAGAGATCCACGAAATACAAATGTAACTCTGTGAGATGAATTCACAGAACACTAAGCAGTTTCTCAGAAAGCTTCTTTCCAGATTTCATCTGAGGATATTTCCTTTTTCACCATAGCCCTCTATGGGCTTCCAAATATCACTTTGCCAATTCCTCAAGAACTGTCTTAGCGAAAGGCTTCTTGAGGGGAAAGCTGTAACTCTGTGAGATGATTTCACAGAACAGAAAGAAGTTGCTCAGTAAGCTTCTTTCTCTTTGTTATCGCAGGATATTTCCTTTGGCCCTATAGTCTTCAAAGGGATCCGAAATATCTGTTCTCAGATTCCACAGAAATAAGGCTAGCAAAGAGATTCACGAAATACAGATGTAACTCTGTGAGATGAATTGACAGAACACTAAGCAGTTTCTCAGAAAGCTTCTTTCCAGATTTCATCTGAGGATATTTCCTTTTTCACCATAGCCCTCTATGGGCTTCCAAATATCACTTTGCCAATTCCACAAGAACTGTCTTAGCGAAAGGCTTCTTGAGGGGAAAGCTGTAACTCTGTGGGATGATTTCACAGAACACAAAGAGGTTTCTCAGAAAGCATCTTTCTCTTTGTTATCGGAGGATATTTCCTTTGGCCCTATAGTTTTCATAGGGATCCGAAATATCTTTTCTCAGATTCCACAGAAATAAGGCTAGCAAAGAGATACACGAAATACACATGTAACTCTGTGAGATGAATTCACAGAACACTAAGCAGTTTCTCAGAAAGCTTCTTTCTAGATTTCATCTGAGGATATTTCCTTTTTCACCTTAGCCCTCTATGGGCTTCCAAATATCTCTTTGCCAATTACACAAGAACTGTCTTAGTTAAAGGCTTCTTGAGGGGAAAGCTGTAACTCTGTGAGATGATTTCACAGAACACAAAGAAGTTTCTCAGAAAGCTTCTTTCTCTTTGTTATCGGAGGATATTTCCTTTGGCCCTATAGTCTTCAAAGGGATCCGAAATCTCTGTTCTCAGATTCCACAGAAATAAGGCTAGCAAAGAGATCCACGAAATACAAATGTAACTCTGTGAGATGAATTCACAGAACACTAAGCAGTTTCTCAGAAAGCTTCTTTCCAGATTTCATCTGAGGATATTTCCTTTTTCACCATAGCCCTCTATGGGCTTCCAAATATCTCTTTGCCAATTACACAAGAACTGTCTTAGTTAAAGGCTTCTTGAGGGGAAAGCTGTAACTCTGTGAGATGATTTCACAGAACACAAAGAAGTTTCTCAGAAAGCTTCTTTCTCTTTGTTATCGGAGGATATTTTCTTTGGCCCTATAGTCTTCAACGGGATCCGAAATATGTGTTCTCAGATTCCACAGAAATAAGGCTAGCAAAGAGATCCACGAAATACAGATGTAAATCTGTGAGATGAATTCACAGAACACTAAGCATTTTCTCAGAAAGCTTCTTTCCTGATTTCATCTGAGGATATTTCCTTTTTCACCATAGCCCTCTATGGGCTTCCAAATATCACTTTGCCAATTCCACAAGAACAGTCTTAGCGAAAGGCTTCTTGAGGGGAAAGCTGTAACTCTGTGAGATGATTTCACAGAACAGAAAGAAGTTTCTCAGAAAGCTTTTTTCTCTTTGTTATCGCAGGATATTTCCTTTGGCCCTATAGTCTTCAAAGGGATCCGAAATATCTGTTCTCAGATTCCACAGAAATACGGCTAGCAAAGAGATTCACGAAATACAGTTGTAACTCTGTGAGATGAATAAACAGAACACTAAGCAGTTTCTCAGAAAGCTTCTTTCCAGATTTCATCTGAGGATATTTCCTTTTTCACCATAGCCCTCTATGGGCTTCCAAATATCACTTTGCCAATTCCACAAGAACTGTCTTAGCGAAAGGCTTCTTGAGGGGAAAGCTGTAACTCTGTGAGATGATTTCACAGAACAGAATGAAGTTGCTCAGAAAGCTTCTTTCTCTTTGTTATCGCAGGATATTTCCTTTGGCCCTATAGTCTTCAAAGGGATCCGAAATATCTGTTCTCAGATTCCACAGAAATAAGGCTAGCAAAGAGATCCACGAAATACACATGTAACTCTGTGAGATGAATTCACAGAACACTAAGCAGTTTCTCAGAAAGCTTCTTTCCAGATTTCATCTGAGGATATTTCCTTTTTCACCGTAACCCTCTATGGGCTTCCAAATATCACTTTGCCAATTCCACAAGAACTGTCTTAGCGAAAGGCTTCTTGAGGGGAAAGCTGTAACTCTGTGAGATGATTTCACAGAACACAAAGAAGTTTCTCAGAAAGCTTCTTTCTCTTTGTTATCGCAGGATATTTCCTTTGGCCCTATAGTCTTCAAATGGATCCGAAATATCTGTTCTCAGATTCCACAGAAATAAGGCTAGCAAAGAGATCCACGAAATACAGATGTAACTCTTTGAGATGAATTCACAGAACACTAAGCAGTTTCTCAGAAAGCTTCTTTCCAGATTTCATCTCAGGATATTTCCTTTTTCACAATAGCCCTCTATGGGCTTCCAAATATCACTTTGCCAATTCCACAAGAACTGTCTTAGCGAAAGGCTTCTTGAGGGGAAAGCTGTAACTCTGTGAGATGATTTCACAGAACACAAAGAAGTTTCTCAGAAAGCTTCTTTCTCTTTGTTATCGGAGGATATTTCCTTTGGCCCTATAGTCTTCATAGGGATCCGAAATATCTTTTCTCAGATTCCACAGAAATAAGGCTAGCAAAGAGATACACGAAATACACATGTAACTCTGTGAGATGAATTCACAGAACACTAAGCAGTTTCTCAGAAAGCTTCTTTCTAGATTTCATCTGAGGATATTTCCTTTTTCACCATAGCCCTCTATGGGCTTCCAAATATCTCTTTGCCAATTACACAAGAACTGTCTTAGTTAAAGGCTTCTTGAGGGGAAAGCTGTAACTCTGTGAGATGATTTCACAGAACACAAAGAAGTTTCTCAGAAAGCTTCTTTCTCTTTGTTATCGGAGGATATTTCCTTTGGCCCTATAGTCTTCAAAGGGATCCGAAATCTCTGTTCTCAGATTCCACAGAAATAAGGCTAGCAAAGAGATCCACGAAATACAAATGTAACTCTGTGAGATGAATTCACAGAACACTAAGCAGTTTCTCAGAAAGCTTCTTTCCAGATTTCATCTGAGGATATTTCCTTTTTCACCATAGCCCTCTATGGGCTTCCAAATATCACTTTGCCAATTCCTCAAGAACTGTCTTAGCGAAAGGCTTCTTGAGGGGAAAGCTGTAACTCTGTGAGATGATTTCACAGAACAGAAAGAAGTTGCTCAGTAAGCTTCTTTCTCTTTGTTATCGCAGGATATTTCCTTTGGCCCTATAGTCTTCAAAGGGATCCGAAATATCTGTTCTCAGATTCCACAGAAATAAGGCTAGCAAAGAGATTCACGAAATACAGATGTAACTCTGTGAGATGAATTGACAGAACACTAAGCAGTTTCTCAGAAAGCTTCTTTCCAGATTTCATCTGAGGATATTTCCTTTTTCACCATAGCCCTCTATGGGCTTCCAAATATCACTATGCCAATTCCACAAGAACTATCTTAGCGAAAGGCTTCTTGAGGGGAAAGATGTAACTCTGTGGGATGATTTCACAGAACACAAAGAAGTTTCTCAGAAAGCTTCTTTCTCTTTGTTATCGGAGGATATTTCCTTTGGCCCTATAGTTTTCATAGGGATCCGAAATATCTTTTCTCAGATTCCACAGAAATAAGGCTAGCAAAGAGATCCACAAAATACACATGTAACTCTGTGAGATGAATTCACAGAACACTAAGCAGTTTCTCAGAAAGCTTCTTTCCAGAGTTCATCTGAGGATATTTCCTTTTTCACCATAGCCCTCTAGGGGCTTCCAAATATCACTTTGCCAATTCCACAAGAACTGTCTTAGCGAAAGGCTTCTTGAGGGGAAAGCTGTAACTCTGTGAGATGATTTCACAGAACACAAAGAAGTTTCTCAGAAAGCTTCTTTCTCTTTGTTATCGCAGGATATTTCCTTTGGCCCTATAGTCTTCAAATGGATCCGAAATATCTGTTCTCAGATTCCACAGAAATAAGGCTAGCAAAGAGATCCACGAAATACAGATGTAACTCTTTGAGATGAATTCACAGAACACTAAGCAGTTTCTCAGAAAGCTTCTTTCCAGATTTCATCTCAGGATATTTCCTTTTTCACCATAGCCCTCTATGGGCTTCCAAATATCACTTTGCCAATTCCACAAGAACTGTCTTAGCGAAAGGCTTCTTGAGGGGAAAGCTGTAACTCTGTGAGATGATTTCACAGAACACAAAGAAGTTTCTCAGAAAGCTTCTTTCTCTTTGTTATCGGAGGATATTTCCTTTGGCCCTATAGTCTTCATAGGGATCCGAAATATCTTTTCTCAGATTCCACAGAAATAAGGCTAGCAAGGAGATACACGAAATACACATGTAACTCAGTGAGATGAATTCACAGAACACTAAGCAGTTTCTCAGAAAGCTTCTTTCCAGATTTCATCTGAGGATATTTCCTTTTTCACCATAGCCCTCTATGGGCTTCCAAATATCTCTTTGCCAATTACACAAGAACTGTATTAGTTAAAGGCTTCTTGAGGGGAAAGCTGTAACTCTGTGAGATGATTTCACAGAACAGAATGAAGTTGCTCAGAAAGCTTCTTTTTCTTTGTTATCGCAGGATATTTCCTTTGGCCCTATAGTCTTTAAAGGGATCTGAAATATCTGTTCTCAGATTCCACAGAAATAAGGCTAGCAAAGAGATCCACGAAATACACATGTAACTCTGTGAGATGAATTCACAGAACACTAAGCAGTTTCTCAGAAAGCTTCTTTCCAGATTTCATCTGAGGATATTTCCTTTTTCACCATAGCCCTCTATGGGCTTCCAAATATCTCTTTGCCAATTACACAAGAACTGTCTTAGTTAAAGGCTTCTTGAGGGGAAAGCTGTAACTCTGTGAGATGATTTCACAGAACACAAAGAAGTTTCTCAGAAAGCTTCTTTCTCTTTGTTATCGGAGGATATTTCCTTTGGCCCTATAGTCTTCAAAGGGATCCGAAATCTCTGTTCTCAGATTCCACAGAAATAAGGCTAGCAAAGAGATCCACGAAATACAAATGTAACTCTGTGAGATGAATTCACAGAACACTAAGCAGTTTCTCAGAAAGCTTCTTTCCAGATTTCATCTGAGGATATTTCCTTTTTCACCATAGCCCTCTATGGGCTTCCAAATATCTCTTTGCCAATTACACAAGAACTGTCTTAGTTAAAGGCTTCTTGAGGGGAAAGCTGTAACTCTGTGAGATGATTTCACAGAACACAAAGAAGTTTCTCAGAAAGCTTCTTTCTCTTTGTTATCGGAGGATATATTCTTTGGCCCTTTAGTCTTCAACGGGATCCGAAATATGTGTTCTCAGATTCCACAGAAATAAGGCTAGCAAAGAGATCCACGAAATACAGATGTAAATCTGTGAGATGAATTCACAGAACACTAAGCATTTTCTCAGAAAGCTTCTTTCCTGATTTCATCTGAGGATATTTCCTTTTTCACCATAGCCCTCTATGGGCTTCCAAATATCACTTTGCCAATTCCACAAGAACAGTCTTAGCGAAAGGCTTCTTGTGGGGAAAGCTGTAACTCTGTGAGATGATTTCACAGAACAGAAAGAAGTTTCTCAGAAAGCTTTTTTCTCTTTGTTATCGCAGGATATTTCCTTTGGCCCTATAGTCTTCAAAGGGATCCGAAATATCTGTTCTCAGATTCCACAGAAATACGGCTAGCAAAGAGATTCACGAAATACAGTTGTAACTCTGTGAGATGAATAAACAGAACACTAAGCAGTTTCTCAGAAAGCTTCTTTCCAGATTTCATCTGAGGATATTTACTTTTTCACCATAGCCCTCTATGGGCTTCCAAATATCACTTTGCCAATTCCACAAGAACTGTCTTAGCGAAAGGCTTCTTGAGGGGAAAGCTGTAACTCTGTGAGATGATTTCACAGAACAGAAAGAAGTTTCTCAGAAAGCTTCTTTCTCTTTGTTATCGCAGGATATTTCCTTTGGCCCTATAGTCTTCAAAGGGATCCGAAATATCTGTTCTCAGATTCCACAGAAATAAGGCTAGCAAAGAGATCCACGAAATACAGATGTAACTCTGTGAGATGAATTCACAGAACACTAAGCAGTTTCTCAGAAAGCTTCTTTCCAGATTTCATCTGAGGATATTTCCTTTTTCACCATAGCCCTCTATGGGCTTCCAAATATCACTTTGCCAATTCCACAAGAACTGTCTTAGCGAAAGGCTTCTTGAGGGGAAAGCTGTAACTCTGTGAGATGATTTCACAGAACAGAATGAAATTGCTCAGAAAGCTTCTTTCTCTTTGTTATCGCAGGATATTTCCTTTGGCCCTATAGTCTTCAAAGGGATCCGAAATATCTGTTCTCAGATTCCACAGAAATAAGGCTAGCAAAGAGATCCACGAAATACACATGTAACTCTGTGAGATGAATTCACAGAACACTAAGCAGTTTCTCAGAAAGCTTCTTTCCAGATTTCATCTGAGGATATTTCCTTTTTCACCATAGCCCTCTATGGGCTTCCAAATATCACTTTGCCAATTCCACAAGAACTGTCTTAGCGAAAGGCTTCTTGAGGGGAAAGCTGTAACTCTGTGAGATGATTTCACAGAACACAAAGAAGTTTCTCAGAAAGCTTCTTTCTCTTTGTTATCGCAGGATATTTCCTTTGGCCCTATAGTCTTCAAATGGATCCGAAATATCTGTTCTCAGATTCCACAGAAATAAGGCTAGCAAAGAGATCCACGAAATACAGATGTAACTCTTTGAGATGAATTCACAGAACACTAAGCAGTTTCTCAGAAAGCTTCTTTCCAGATTTCATCTCAGGATATTTCCTTTTTCACCATAGCCCTCTATGGGCTTCCAAATATCACTTTGCCAATTCCACAAGAACTGTCTTAGCGAAAGGCTTCTTGAGGGGAAAGCTGTAACTCTGTGAGATGATTTCACAGAACACAAAGAAGTTTCTCAGAAAGCTTCTTTCTCTTTGTTATCGGAGGATATTTCCTTTGGCCCTATAGTCTTCATAGGGATCCGAAATATCTTTTCTCAGATTCCACAGAAATAAGGCTAGCAAAGAGATACACGAAATACACATGTAACTCTGTGAGATGAATTCACAGAACACTAAGCAGTTTCTCAGAAAGCTTCTTTCTAGATTTCATCTGAGGATATTTCCTTTTTCACCATAGCCCTCTATGGGCTTCCAAATATCTCTTTGCCAATTACACAAGAACTGTCTTAGTTAAAGGCTTCTTGAGGGGAAAGCTGTAACTCTGTGAGATGATTTCACAGAACACAAAGAAGTTTCTCAGAAAGCTTCTTTCTCTTTGTTATCGGAGGATATTTCCTTTGGCCCTATAGTCTTCAAAGGGATCCGAAATCTCTGTTCTCAGATTCCACAGAAATAAGGCTAGCAAAGAGATCCACGAAATACAAATGTAACTCTGTGAGATGAATTCACAGAACACTAAGCAGTTTCTCAGAAAGCTTCTTTCCAGATTTCATCTGAGGATATTTCCTTTTTCACCATAGCCCTCTATGGGCTTCCAAATATCACTTTGCCAATTCCTCAAGAACTGTCTTAGCGAAAGGCTTCTTGAGGGGAAAGCTGTAACTCTGTGAGATGATTTCACAGAACAGAAAGAAGTTGCTCAGTAAGCTTCTTTCTCTTTGTTATCGCAGGATATTTCCTTTGGCCCTATAGTCTTCAAAGGGATCCGAAATATCTGTTCTCAGATTCCACAGAAATAAGGCTAGCAAAGAGATTCACGAAATACAGATGTAACTCTGTGAGATGAATTGACAGAACACTAAGCAGTTTCTCAGAAAGCTTCTTTCCAGATTTCATCTGAGGATATTTCCTTTTTCACCATAGCCCTCTATGGGCTTCCAAATATCACTTTGCCAATTCCACAAGAACTGTCTTAGCGAAAGGCTTCTTGAGGGGAATGCTGTAACTCTGTGGGATGATTTCACAGAACACAAAGAGGTTTCTCAGAAAGCATCTTTCTCTTTGTTATCGGAGGATATTTCCTTTGGCCCTATAGTTTTCATAGGGATCCGAAATATCTTTTCTCAGATTCCACAGAAATAAGGCTAGCAAAGAGATACACGAAATACACATGTAACTCTGTGAGATGAATTCACAGAACACTAAGCAGTTTCTCAGAAAGCTTCTTTCTAGATTTCATCTGAGGATATTTCCTTTTTCACCTTAGCCCTCTATGGGCTTCCAAATATCTCTTTGCCAATTACACAAGAACTGTCTTAGTTAAAGGCTTCTTGAGGGGAAAGCTGTAACTCTGTGAGATGATTTCACAGAACACAAAGAAGTTTCTCAGAAAGCTTCTTTCTCTTTGTTATCGGAGGATATTTCCTTTGGCCCTATAGTCTTCAAAGGGATCCGAAATCTCTGTTCTCAGATTCCACAGAAATAAGGCTAGCAAAGAGATCCACGAAATACAAATGTAACTCTGTGAGATGAATTCACAGAACACTAAGCAGTTTCTCAGAAAGCTTCTTTCCAGATTTCATCTGAGGATATTTCCTTTTTCACCATAGCCCTCTATGGGCTTCCAAATATCTCTTTGCCAATTACACAAGAACTGTCTTAGTTAAAGGCTTCTTGAGGGGAAAGCTGTAACTCTGTGAGATGATTTCACAGAACACAAAGAAGTTTCTCAGAAAGCTTCTTTCTCTTTGTTATCGGAGGATATTTTCTTTGGCCCTATAGTCTTCAACGGGATCCGAAATATGTGTTCTCAGATTCCACAGAAATAAGGCTAGCAAAGAGATCCACGAAATACAGATGTAAATCTGTGAGATGAATTCACAGAACACTAAGCATTTTCTCAGAAAGCTTCTTTCCTGATTTCATCTGAGGATATTTCCTTTTTCACCATAGCCCTCTATGGGCTTCCAAATATCACTTTGCCAATTCCACAAGAACAGTCTTAGCGAAAGGCTTCTTGAGGGGAAAGCTGTAACTCTGTGAGATGATTTCACAGAACAGAAAGAAGTTTCTCAGAAAGCTTTTTTCTCTTTGTTATCGCAGGATATTTCCTTTGGCCCTATAGTCTTCAAAGGGATCCGAAATATCTGTTCTCAGATTCCACAGAAATACGGCTAGCAAAGAGATTCACGAAATACAGTTGTAACTCTGTGAGATGAATAAACAGAACACTAAGCAGTTTCTCAGAAAGCTTCTTTCCAGATTTCATCTGAGGATATTTCCTTTTTCACCATAGCCCTCTATGGGCTTCCAAATATCACTTTGCCAATTCCACAAGAACTGTCTTAGCGAAAGGCTTCTTGAGGGGAAAGCTGTAACTCTGTGAGATGATTTCACAGAACAGAATGAAGTTGCTCAGAAAGCTTCTTTCTCTTTGTTATCGCAGGATATTTCCTTTGGCCCTATAGTCTTCAAAGGGATCCGAAATATCTGTTCTCAGATTCCACAGAAATAAGGCTAGCAAAGAGATCCACGAAATACACATGTAACTCTGTGAGATGAATTCACAGAACACTAAGCAGTTTCTCAGAAAGCTTCTTTCCAGATTTCATCTGAGGATATTTCCTTTTTCACCGTAACCCTCTATGGGCTTCCAAATATCACTTTGCCAATTCCACAAGAACTGTCTTAGCGAAAGGCTTCTTGAGGGGAAAGCTGTAACTCTGTGAGATGATTTCACAGAACACAAAGAAGTTTCTCAGAAAGCTTCTTTCTCTTTGTTATCGCAGGATATTTCCTTTGGCCCTATAGTCTTCAAATGGATCCGAAATATCTGTTCTCAGATTCCACAGAAATAAGGCTAGCAAAGAGATCCACGAAATACAGATGTAACTCTTTGAGATGAATTCACAGAACACTAAGCAGTTTCTCAGAAAGCTTCTTTCCAGATTTCATCTCAGGATATTTCCTTTTTCACAATAGCCCTCTATGGGCTTCCAAATATCACTTTGCCAATTCCACAAGAACTGTCTTAGCGAAAGGCTTCTTGAGGGGAAAGCTGTAACTCTGTGAGATGATTTCACAGAACACAAAGAAGTTTCTCAGAAAGCTTCTTTCTCTTTGTTATCGGAGGATATTTCCTTTGGCCCTATAGTCTTCATAGGGATCCGAAATATCTTTTCTCAGATTCCACAGAAATAAGGCTAGCAAAGAGATACACGAAATACACATGTAACTCTGTGAGATGAATTCACAGAACACTAAGCAGTTTCTCAGAAAGCTTCTTTCTAGATTTCATCTGAGGATATTTCCTTTTTCACCATAGCCCTCTATGGGCTTCCAAATATCTCTTTGCCAATTACACAAGAACTGTCTTAGTTAAAGGCTTCTTGAGGGGAAAGCTGTAACTCTGTGAGATGATTTCACAGAACACAAAGAAGTTTCTCAGAAAGCTTCTTTCTCTTTGTTATCGGAGGATATTTCCTTTGGCCCTATAGTCTTCAAAGGGATCCGAAATCTCTGTTCTCAGATTCCACAGAAATAAGGCTAGCAAAGAGATCCACGAAATACAAATGTAACTCTGTGAGATGAATTCACAGAACACTAAGCAGTTTCTCAGAAAGCTTCTTTCCAGATTTCATCTGAGGATATTTCCTTTTTCACCATAGCCCTCTATGGGCTTCCAAATATCACTTTGCCAATTCCTCAAGAACTGTCTTAGCGAAAGGCTTCTTGAGGGGAAAGCTGTAACTCTGTGAGATGATTTCACAGAACAGAAAGAAGTTGCTCAGTAAGCTTCTTTCTCTTTGTTATCGCAGGATATTTCCTTTGGCCCTATAGTCTTCAAAGGGATCCGAAATATCTGTTCTCAGATTCCACAGAAATAAGGCTAGCAAAGAGATTCACGAAATACAGATGTAACTCTGTGAGATGAATTGACAGAACACTAAGCAGTTTCTCAGAAAGCTTCTTTCCAGATTTCATCTGAGGATATTTCCTTTTTCACCATAGCCCTCTATGGGCTTCCAAATATCACTATGCCAATTCCCCAAGAACTATCTTAGCGAAAGGCTTCTTGAGGGGAAAGATGTAACTCTGTGGGATGATTTCACAGAACACAAAGAAGTTTCTCAGAAAGCTTCTTTCTCTTTGTTATCGGAGGATATTTCCTTTGGCCCTATAGTTTTCATAGGGATCCGAAATATCTTTTCTCAGATTCCACAGAAATAAGGCTAGCAAAGAGATCCACAAAATACACATGTAACTCTGTGAGATGAATTCACAGAACACTAAGCAGTTTCTCAGAAAGCTTCTTTCCAGAGTTCATCTGAGGATATTTCCTTTTTCACCATAGCCCTCTAGGGGCTTCCAAATATCACTTTGCCAATTCCACAAGAACTGTCTTAGCGAAAGGCTTCTTGAGGGGAAAGCTGTAACTCTGTGAGATGATTTCACAGAACACAAAGAAGTTTCTCAGAAAGCTTCTTTCTCTTTGTTATCGCAGGATATTTCCTTTGGCCCTATAGTCTTCAAATGGATCCGAAATATCTGTTCTCAGATTCCACAGAAATAAGGCTAGCAAAGAGATCCACGAAATACAGATGTAACTCTTTGAGATGAATTCACAGAACACTAAGCAGTTTCTCAGAAAGCTTCTTTCCAGATTTCATCTCAGGATATTTCCTTTTTCACCATAGCCCTCTATGGGCTTCCAAATATCACTTTGCCAATTCCACAAGAACTGTCTTAGCGAAAGGCTTCTTGAGGGGAAAGCTGTAACTCTGTGAGATGATTTCACAGAACACAAAGAAGTTTCTCAGAAAGCTTCTTTCTCTTTGTTATCGGAGGATATTTCCTTTGGCCCTATAGTCTTCATAGGGATCCGAAATATCTTTTCTCAGATTCCACAGAAATAAGGCTAGCAAGGAGATACACGAAATACACATGTAACTCAGTGAGATGAATTCACAGAACACTAAGCAGTTTCTCAGAAAGCTTCTTTCCAGATTTCATCTGAGGATATTTCCTTTTTCACCATAGCCCTCTATGGGCTTCCAAATATCTCTTTGCCAATTACACAAGAACTGTATTAGTTAAAGGCTTCTTGAGGGGAAAGCTGTAACTCTGTGAGATGATTTCACAGAACACAAAGAAGTTTCTCAGAAAGCTTCTTTCTCTTTGTTATCGGAGGATATTTCCTTTGGCCCTATAGTCTTCAAAGGGATCCGAAATCTCTGTTCTCAGATTCCACAGAAATAAGGCTACCAAAGAGATCCACGAAATACAGATGTAACTCTGTGAGATGAATTCACAGAACACTAAGAAGTTTCTCAGAAAGCTTCTTTCCAGATTTCATCTGAGGATATTTCCTTTTTCACCATAGCCCTCTACGGGCTTCCAAATATCACTTTGCCAATTCCACAAGAACTGTCTTAGCGAAAGGCTTCTTGAGGGGAAAGCTGTAACTCTGTGAGATGATTTCACAGAACACAAAGAAGTTTCTCAGAAAGCTTCTTTCTCTTTGTTATCGGAGGATATTTCCTTTGGCCCTATAGTCTTCATAGGGATCCGAAATATCTTTTCTCAGATTCCACAGAAATAAGGCTAGCAAAGAGATCCACAAAATACACATGTAACTCTGTGAGATGAATTCACAGAACACTAAGCAGTTTCTCAGAAAGCTTCTTTCCAGATTTCATCTGAGGATATTTCCTTTTTCACCATAGCCCTCTATGGGCTTCCAAATATCTCTTTGCCAATTACACAAGAACTGTCTTAGTTAAAGGCTTCTTGAGGGGAAAGCTGTAACTCTGTGAGATGATTTCACAGAACACAAAGAAGTTTCTCAGAAAGCTTCTTTCTCTTTGTTATCGGAGGATATTTTCTTTGGCCCTATAGTCTTCAACGGGATCCGAAATATGTGTTCTCAGATTCCACAGAAATAAGGCTAGCAAAGAGATCCACGAAATACAGATGTAAATCTGTGAGATGAATTCACAGAACACTAAGCATTTTCTCAGAAAGCTTCTTTCCTGATTTCATCTGAGGATATTTCCTTTTTCACCATAGCCCTCTATGGGCTTCGAAATATCACTTTGCCAATTCCACAAGAACAGTCTTAGCGAAAGGCTTCTTGAGGGGAAAGCTGTAACTCTGTGAGATGATTTCACAGAACAGAAAGAAGTTTCTCAGAAAGCTTTTTTCTCTTTGTTATCGCAGGATATTTCCTTTGGCCCTATAGTCTTCAAAGGGATCCGAAATATCTGTTCTCAGATTCCACAGAAATACGGCTAGCAAAGAGATTCACGAAATACAGTTGTAACTCTGTGAGATGAATAAACAGAACACTAAGCAGTTTCTCAGAAAGCTTCTTTCCAGATTTCATCTGAGGATATTTACTTTTTCACCATAGCCCTCTATGGGCTTCCAAATATCACTTTGCCAATTCCACAAGAACTGTCTTAGCGAAAGGCTTCTTGAGGGGAAAGCTGTAACTCTGTGAGATGATTTCACAGAACAGAAAGAAGTTGCTCAGAAAGCTTCTTTCTCTTTGTTATCGCAGGATATTTCCTTTGGCCCTATAGTCTTCAAAGGGATCCGAAATATCTGTTCTCAGATTCCACAGAAATAAGGCTAGCAAAGAGATCCACGAAATACAGATGTAACTCTGTGAGATGAATTAACAGAACACTTAGCAGTTTCTCAGAAAGCTTCTTTCCAGAGTTCATCTGAGGATATTTCCTTTTTCACCATAGCCCTCTATGGGCTTCCAAATATCACTTTGCCAATTCCACAAGAACTGTCTTAGCGAAAGGCTTCTTGAGGGGAAAGCTGTAACTCTGTGAGATGATTTCACAGAACAGAATGAAGTTGCTCAGAAAGCTTCTTTCTCTTTGTTATCGCAGGATATTTCCTTTGGCCCTATAGTCTTCAAAGGGATCCGAAATATCTGTTCTCAGATTCCACAGAAATAAGGCTAGCAAAGAGATCCACGAAATACACATGTAACTCTGTGAGATGAATTCACAGAACACTAAGCAGTTTCTCAGAAAGCTTCTTTCCAGATTTCATCTGAGGATATTTCCTTTTTCACCATAGCCCTCTATGGGCTTCCAAATATCACTTTGCCAATTCCACAAGAACTGTCTTAGCGAAAGGCTTCTTGAGGGGAAAGCTGTAACTCTGTGAGATGATTTCACAGAACACAAAGAAGTTTCTCAGAAAGCTTCTTTCTCTTTGTTATCGCAGGATATTTCCTTTGGCCCTATAGTCTTCAAATGGATCCGAAATATCTGTTCTCAGATTCCACAGAAATAAGGCTAGCAAAGAGATCCACGAAATACAGATGTAACTCTTTGAGATGAATTCACAGAACACTAAGCAGTTTCTCAGAAAGCTTCTTTCCAGATTTCATCTCAGGATATTTCCTTTTTCACCATAGCCCTCTATGGGCTTCCAAATATCACTTTGCCAATTCCACAAGAACTGTCTTAGCGAAAGGCTTCTTGAGGGGAAAGCTGTAACTCTGTGAGATGATTTCACAGAACACAAAGAAGTTTCTCAGAAAGCTTCTTTCTCTTTGTTATCGGAGGATATTTCCTTTGGCCCTATAGTCTTCATAGGGATTCGAAATATCTTTTCTCAGATTCCACAGAAATAAGGCTAGCAAAGAGATACACGAAATACACATGTAACTCAGTGAGATGAATTCACAGAACACTAAGCAGTTTCTCAGAAAGCTTCTTTCCAGATTTCATCTGAGGATATTTCCTTTTTCACCATAGCCCTCTATGGGCTTCCAAATATCTCTTTGCCAATTACACAAGAACTGTATTAGTTAAAGGCTTCTTGAGGGGAAAGCTGTAACTCTATGAGATGATTTCACAGAACACAAAGAAGTTTCTCAGAAAGCTTCTTTCTCTTTGTTATCGGAGGATATTTCCTTTGGCCCTATAGTCTTCAAAGGGATCCGAAATCTCTGTTCTCAGATTCCACAGAAATAAGGCTAGCAAAGAGATCCACGAAATACAGATGTAACTCTGTGAGATGAATTCACAGAACACTAAGCAGTTTCTCAGAAAGCTTCTTTCCAGATTTCATCTGAGGATATTTCCTTTTTCACCATAGCCCTCTATGGGCTTCCAAATATCACTTTGCCAATTCCACAAGAACTGTCTTAGCGAAAGGCTTCTTGAGGGGAAAGCTGTAACTCTGTGAGATGATTTCACAGAACAGAATGAAGTTGCTCAGAAAGCTTCTTGCTCTTTGTTATCGCAGGATATTTCCTTTGGCCCTATAGTCTTCAAAGGGATCCGAAATATCTGTTCTCAGATTCCACAGAAATAAGGCTAGCAAAGAGATCCACGAAATACACATGTAACTCTGTGAGATGAATTCACAGAACACTAAGCAGTTTCTCAGAAAGCTTCTTTCCAGATTTCATCTGAGGATATTTCCTTTTTCACCATAGCCCTCTACGGGCTTCCAAATATCACTTTGCCAATTCCACAAGAACTGTCTTAGCGAAAGGCTTCTTGAGGGGAAAGCTGTAACTCTGTGAGATGATTTCACAGAACACAAAGAAGTTTCTCAGAAAGCTTCTTTCTCTTTGTTATCGCAGGATATTTCCTTTGGCCCTATAGTCTTCAAATGGATCCGAAATATCTGTTCTCAGATTCCACAGAAATAAGGCTAGCAAAGAGATCCACGAAATACAGATGTAACTCTTTGAGATGAATTCACAGAACACTAAGCAGTTTCTCAGAAAGCTTCTTTCCAGATTTCATCTGAGGATATTTCCTTTTTCACCATAGACCTCTATGGGCTTCCAAATATCACTTTGCCAATTCCACAAGAACTGTCTTAGCGAAAGGCTTCTTGAGGGGAAAGCTGTAACTCTGTGAGATGATTTCACAGAACACAAAGAAGTTTCTCAGAAAGCTTCTTTCTCTTTGTTATCGGAGGATATTTCCTTTGGCCCTATAGTCTTCATAGGGATCCGAAATATCTTTTCTCAGATTCCACAGAAATAAGGCTAGCAAAGAGATACACGAAATACACATGTAACTCAGTGAGATGAATTCACAGAACACTAAGCAGCTTCTCAGAAAGCTTCTTTCCAGATTTCATCTGAGGATATTTCCTTTTTCACCATAGCCCTCTATGGGCTTCCAAATATCTCTTTGCCAATTACACAAGAACTGTATTAGTTAAAGGTTTCTTGAGGGGAAAGCTGTAACTCTATGAGATGATTTCACAGAACACAAAGAAGTTTCTCAGAAAGCTTCTTTCTCTTTGTTATCCGAGGATATTTCCTTTGGCCCTATAGTCCTCAAAGGGATCCGAAATCTCTGTTCTCAGATTCCACAGAAATAAGGCTAGCAAAGAGATCCACGAAATACAGATGTAACTCTTTGAGATGAATTCACAGAACACTAAGCAGTTTCTCAGAAAGCTTCTTTCCAGATTTCATCTGAGGATATTTCCTTTTTCACCATAGCCCTCTACGGGCTTCCAAATATCACTTTGCCAATTCCACAAGAACTGTCTTAGCGAAAGGCTTCTTGAGGGGAAAGCTGTAACTCTGTGAGATGATTTCACAGAACACAAAGAAGTTTCTCAGAAAGCTTCTTTCTCTTTGTTATCGGAGGATATTTCCTTTGGCCCTATAGTCTTCATAGGGATCCGAAATATCTTTTCTCAGATTCCACAGAAATAAGGCTAGCAAAGAGATCCACGAAATACACATGTAACTCTGTGAGATGAATTCACAGAACACTAAGCAGTTTCTCAGAAAGCTTCTTTCTAGATTTCATCTGAGGATATTTCCTTTTTCACCATAGCCCTCTATGGGCTTCCAAATATCTCTTTGCCAATTACACAAGAACTGTCTTAGTTAAAGGCTTCTTGAGGGGAAAGCTGTAACTCTGTGAGATGATTTCACAGAACACAAAGAAGTTTCTCAGAAAGCTTCTTTCTCTTTGTTATCGGAGGATATTTTCTTTGGCCCTATAGTCTTCAACGGGATCCGAAATATGTGTTCTCAGATTCCACAGAAATAAGGCTAGCAAAGAGATCCACGAAATACAGATGTAAATCTGTGAGATGAATTCACAGAACACTAAGCAGTTTCTCAGAAAGCTTCTTTCCAGATTTCATCTGAGGATATTTCCTTTTTCACCATAGCCCTCTATGGGCTTCCAAATATCACTTTGCCAATTCCACAAGAACTGTCTTAGCGAAAGGCTTCTTGAGGGGAAAGCTGTAACTCTGTGAGATGATTTCACAGAACACAAAGAAGTTGCTCAGAAAGCTTCTTTCTCTTTGTTATCGCAGGATATTTCCTTTGTCCCTATAGTCTTCAAAGGGATCCGAAATATCTGTTCTCAGATTCCACAGAAATAAGGCTAGCAAAGAGATCCACAAAATACAGATGTAACTCTGTGAGATGAATTCACAGAACACTAAGCAGTTTCTCAGAAAGCTTCTTTCCAGATTTCATCTGAGGATATTTCCTTTTTCACCATAGCCCTCTATGGGCTTCCAAATATCACTTTGCCAATTCCACAAGAACTGTCTTAGCGAAAGGCTTCTTGAGGGGAAAGCTGTAACTCTGTGAGATGATTTCACAGAACACAAAGAAGTTTCTCAGAAAGCTTCTTTCTCTTTGTTATCGGAGGATATTTCCTTTGGCCCTATAGTCTTCATAGGGATCCGAAATATCTTTTCTCAGATTCCACAGAAATAAGGCTAGCAAAGAGATCCACGAAATACAGATGTAACTCTGTGAGATGAATTCACAGAACACTAAGCAGTTTCTCAGAAAGCTTCTTTCCAGATTTCATCTGAGGATATTTCCTTTTTCACCATAGCCCTCTATGGGCTTCCAAATATCACTTTGCCAATTCCACAAGAACTGTCTTAGCGAAAGGTTTCTTGAGGGGAAAGCTGTAACTCTGTGAGATGATTTCACAGAACACAAAGAAGTTTCTCAGAAAGCTTCTTTCTCTTTGTTATCGCAGGATATTTCCTTTGGCCCTATAGTCTTCAAATGGATCCGAAATATCTGTTCTCAGATTCCACAGAAATAAGGCTAGCAAAGAGATCCACGAAATACACATGTAACTCTTTGAGATGAATTCACAGAACACTAAGCAGTTTCTCAGAAAGCTTCTTTCCAGATTTCATCTGAGGATATTTCCTTTTTCACCATAGCCCTCTATGGGCTTCCAAATATCACTTTGCCAATTCCACAAGAACTGTCTTAGCGAAAGACTTCTTGAAGGGAAAGCTGTAACTCTGTGAGATGATTTCACAGAACACAAAGAAGTTTCTCAGAAAGCTTCTTTCTCTTTGTTATCGGAGGATATTTCCTTTGGCCCTATAGTCTTCATAGGGATCCGAAATATCTTTTCTCAGATTCCACAGAAATAAGGCTAGCAAAGAGATACACGAAATACACATGTAATTCTGTGAGATGAATTCACAGAAGACTAAGCAGTTTCTCAGAAAGCTTCTTTCCAGATTTCATCTGAGGATATTTCCTTTTTCACCATAGCCCTCTATGGGCTTCCAAATATCTATTTGCCAATTACACAAGAACTGTATTAGTTAAAGGCTTCTTGAGGGAAAAGCTGTAACTCTATGAGATGATTTCACAGAACACAAAGAAGTTTCTCAGAAAGCTTCTTTCTCTTTGTTATCGGAGGATATTTCCTTTGGCCCTATAGTCTTCAAAGGGATCCGAAATCTCTGTTCTCAGATTCCACAGAAATAATGCTAGCAAAGAGATCCACGAAATACAGATGTAACTCGGTGAGATGAATTCACAGAACACTAAGCAGTTTCTCAGAAAGCTTCTTTCCAGATTTCATCTGAGGATATTTCCTTTTTCACCATAGCCCTCTATGGGCTTCCAAATATCTCTTTGCCAATTACACAAGAACTGTCTTAGTTAAAGGCTTCTTGAGGGGAAAGCTGTAACTCTGTGAGATGATTTCACAGAACACAAAGAAGTTTCTCAGAAAGCTTCTTTCTCTTTGTTATCGGAGGATATTTCCTTTGGCCCTATAGTCTTCAAAGGGATCCGAAATCTCTGTTCTCAGATTCCACAGAAATAAGGCTAGCAAAGAGATCCACGAAATACAAATGTAACTCTGTGAGATGAATTCACAGAACACTAAGCAGTTTCTCAGAAAGCTTCTTTCCAGATTTCATCTGAGGATATTTCCTTTTTCACCATAGCCCTCTATGGGCTTCCAAATATCACTTTGCCAATTCCTCAAGAACTGTCTTAGCGAAAGGCTTCTTGAGGGGAAAGCTGTAACTCTGTGAGATGATTTCACAGAACAGAAAGAAGTTGCTCAGTAAGCTTCTTTCTCTTTGTTATCGCAGGATATTTCCTTTGGCCCTATAGTCTTCAAAGGGATCCGAAATATCTGTTCTCAGATTACACAGAAATAAGGCTAGCAAAGAGATTCACGAAATACAGATGTAACTCTGTGAGATGAATTGACAGAACACTAAGCAGTTTCTCAGAAAGCTTCTTTCCAGATTTCATCTGAGGATATTTCCTTTTTCACCATAGCCCTCTATGGGCTTCCAAATATCACTATGCCAATTCCCCAAGAACTATCTTAGCGAAAGGCTTCTTGAGGGGAAAGATGTAACTCTGTGGGATGATTTCACAGAACACAAAGAAGTTTCTCAGAAAGCTTCTTTCTCTTTGTTATCGGAGGATATTTCCTTTGGCCCTATAGTTTTCATAGGGATCCGAAATATCTTTTCTCAGATTCCACAGAAATAAGGCTAGCAAAGAGATCCACAAAATACACATGTAACTCTGTGAGATGAATTCACAGAACACTAAGCAGTTTCTCAGAAAGCTTCTTTCCAGAGTTCATCTGAGGATATTTCCTTTTTCACCATAGCCCTCTAGGGGCTTCCAAATATCACTTTGCCAATTCCACAAGAACTGTCTTAGCGAAAGGCTTCTTGAGGGGAAAGCTGTAACTCTGTGAGATGATTTCACAGAACACAAAGAAGTTTCTCAGAAAGCTTCTTTCTCTTTGTTATCGCAGGATATTTCCTTTGGCCCTATAGTCTTCAAATGGATCCGAAATATCTGTTCTCAGATTCCACAGAAATAAGGCTAGCAAAGAGATCCACGAAATACAGATGTAACTCTTTGAGATGAATTCACAGAACACTAAGCAGTTTCTCAGAAAGCTTCTTTCCAGATTTCATCTCAGGATATTTCCTTTTTCACCATAGCCCTCTATGGGCTTCCAAATATCACTTTGCCAATTCCACAAGAACTGTCTTAGCGAAAGGCTTCTTGAGGGGAAAGCTGTAACTCTGTGAGATGATTTCACAGAACACAAAGAAGTTTCTCAGAAAGCTTCTTTCTCTTTGTTATCGGAGGATATTTCCTTTGGCCCTATAGTCTTCATAGGGATCCGAAATATCTTTTCTCAGATTCCACAGAAATAAGGCTAGCAAGGAGATACACGAAATACACATGTAACTCAGTGAGATGAATTCACAGAACACTAAGCAGTTTCTCAGAAAGCTTCTTTCCAGATTTCATCTGAGGATATTTCCTTTTTCACCATAGCCCTCTATGGGCTTCCAAATATCTCTTTGCCAATTACACAAGAACTGTATTAGTTAAAGGCTTCTTGAGGGGAAAGCTGTAACTCTGTGAGATGATTTCACAGAACACAAAGAAGTTTCTCAGAAAGCTTCTTTCTCTTTGTTATCGGAGGATATTTCCTTTGGCCCTATAGTCTTCAAAGGGATCCGAAATCTCTGTTCTCAGATTCCACAGAAATAAGGCTACCAAAGAGATCCACGAAATACAGATGTAACTCTGTGAGATGAATTCACAGAACACTAAGAAGTTTCTCAGAAAGCTTCTTTCCAGATTTCATCTGAGGATATTTCCTTTTTCACCATAGCCCTCTACGGGCTTCCAAATATCACTTTGCCAATTCCACAAGAACTGTCTTAGCGAAAGGCTTCTTGAGGGGAAAGCTGTAACTCTGTGAGATGATTTCACAGAACACAAAGAAGTTTCTCAGAAAGCTTCTTTCTCTTTGTTATCGGAGGATATTTCCTTTGGCCCTATAGTCTTCATAGGGATCCGAAATATCTTTTCTCAGATTCCACAGAAATAAGGCTAGCAAAGAGATCCACAAAATACACATGTAACTCTGTGAGATGAATTCACAGAACACTAAGCAGTTTCTCAGAAAGCTTCTTTCCAGATTTCATCTGAGGATATTTCCTTTTTCACCATAGCCCTCTATGGGCTTCCAAATATCTCTTTGCCAATTACACAAGAACTGTCTTAGTTAAAGGCTTCTTGAGGGGAAAGCTGTAACTCTGTGAGATGATTTCACAGAACACAAAGAAGTTTCTCAGAAAGCTTCTTTCTCTTTGTTATCGGAGGATATTTTCTTTGGCCCTATAGTCTTCAACGGGATCCGAAATATGTGTTCTCAGATTCCACAGAAATAAGGCTAGCAAAGAGATCCACGAAATACAGATGTAAATCTGTGAGATGAATTCACAGAACACTAAGCATTTTCTCAGAAAGCTTCTTTCCTGATTTCATCTGAGGATATTTCCTTTTTCACCATAGCCCTCTATGGGCTTCGAAATATCACTTTGCCAATTCCACAAGAACAGTCTTAGCGAAAGGCTTCTTGAGGGGAAAGCTGTAACTCTGTGAGATGATTTCACAGAACAGAAAGAAGTTTCTCAGAAAGCTTTTTTCTCTTTGTTATCGCAGGATATTTCCTTTGGCCCTATAGTCTTCAAAGGGATCCGAAATATCTGTTCTCAGATTCCACAGAAATACGGCTAGCAAAGAGATTCACGAAATACAGTTGTAACTCTGTGAGATGAATAAACAGAACACTAAGCAGTTTCTCAGAAAGCTTCTTTCCAGATTTCATCTGAGGATATTTACTTTTTCACCATAGCCCTCTATGGGCTTCCAAATATCACTTTGCCAATTCCACAAGAACTGTCTTAGCGAAAGGCTTCTTGAGGGGAAAGCTGTAACTCTGTGAGATGATTTCACAGAACAGAAAGAAGTTGCTCAGAAAGCTTCTTTCTCTTTGTTATCGCAGGATATTTCCTTTGGCCCTATAGTCTTCAAAGGGATCCGAAATATCTGTTCTCAGATTCCACAGAAATAAGGCTAGCAAAGAGATCCACGAAATACAGATGTAACTCTGTGAGATGAATTAACAGAACACTTAGCAGTTTCTCAGAAAGCTTCTTTCCAGAGTTCATCTGAGGATATTTCCTTTTTCACCATAGCCCTCTATGGGCTTCCAAATATCACTTTGCCAATTCCACAAGAACTGTCTTAGCGAAAGGCTTCTTGAGGGGAAAGCTGTAACTCTGTGAGATGATTTCACAGAACAGAATGAAGTTGCTCAGAAAGCTTCTTTCTCTTTGTTATCGCAGGATATTTCCTTTGGCCCTATAGTCTTCAAAGGGATCCGAAATATCTGTTCTCAGATTCCACAGAAATAAGGCTAGCAAAGAGATCCACGAAATACACATGTAACTCTGTGAGATGAATTCACAGAACACTAAGCAGTTTCTCAGAAAGCTTCTTTCCAGATTTCATCTGAGGATATTTCCTTTTTCACCATAGCCCTCTATGGGCTTCCAAATATCACTTTGCCAATTCCACAAGAACTGTCTTAGCGAAAGGCTTCTTGAGGGGAAAGCTGTAACTCTGTGAGATGATTTCACAGAACACAAAGAAGTTTCTCAGAAAGCTTCTTTCTCTTTGTTATCGCAGGATATTTCCTTTGGCCCTATAGTCTTCAAATGGATCCGAAATATCTGTTCTCAGATTCCACAGAAATAAGGCTAGCAAAGAGATCCACGAAATACAGATGTAACTCTTTGAGATGAATTCACAGAACACTAAGCAGTTTCTCAGAAAGCTTCTTTCCAGATTTCATCTCAGGATATTTCCTTTTTCACCATAGCCCTCTATGGGCTTCCAAATATCACTTTGCCAATTCCACAAGAACTGTCTTAGCGAAAGGCTTCTTGAGGGGAAAGCTGTAACTCTGTGAGATGATTTCACAGAACACAAAGAAGTTTCTCAGAAAGCTTCTTTCTCTTTGTTATCGGAGGATATTTCCTTTGGCCCTATAGTCTTCATAGGGATTCGAAATATCTTTTCTCAGATTCCACAGAAATAAGGCTAGCAAAGAGATACACGAAATACACATGTAACTCAGTGAGATGAATTCACAGAACACTAAGCAGTTTCTCAGAAAGCTTCTTTCCAGATTTCATCTGAGGATATTTCCTTTTTCACCATAGCCCTCTATGGGCTTCCAAATATCTCTTTGCCAATTACACAAGAACTGTATTAGTTAAAGGCTTCTTGAGGGGAAAGCTGTAACTCTATGAGATGATTTCACAGAACACAAAGAAGTTTCTCAGAAAGCTTCTTTCTCTTTGTTATCGGAGGATATTTCCTTTGGCCCTATAGTCTTCAAAGGGATCCGAAATCTCTGTTCTCAGATTCCACAGAAATAAGGCTAGCAAAGAGATCCACGAAATACAGATGTAACTCTGTGAGATGAATTCACAGAACACTAAGCAGTTTCTCAGAAAGCTTCTTTCCAGATTTCATCTGAGGATATTTCCTTTTTCACCATAGCCCTCTATGGGCTTCCAAATATCACTTTGCCAATTCCACAAGAACTGTCTTAGCGAAAGGCTTCTTGAGGGGAAAGCTGTAACTCTGTGAGATGATTTCACAGAACAGAATGAAGTTGCTCAGAAAGCTTCTTGCTCTTTGTTATCGCAGGATATTTCCTTTGGCCCTATAGTCTTCAAAGGGATCCGAAATATCTGTTCTCAGATTCCACAGAAATAAGGCTAGCAAAGAGATCCACGAAATACACATGTAACTCTGTGAGATGAATTCACAGAACACTAAGCAGTTTCTCAGAAAGCTTCTTTCCAGATTTCATCTGAGGATATTTCCTTTTTCACCATAGCCCTCTACGGGCTTCCAAATATCACTTTGCCAATTCCACAAGAACTGTCTTAGCGAAAGGCTTCTTGAGGGGAAAGCTGTAACTCTGTGAGATGATTTCACAGAACACAAAGAAGTTTCTCAGAAAGCTTCTTTCTCTTTGTTATCGCAGGATATTTCCTTTGGCCCTATAGTCTTCAAATGGATCCGAAATATCTGTTCTCAGATTCCACAGAAATAAGGCTAGCAAAGAGATCCACGAAATACAGATGTAACTCTTTGAGATGAATTCACAGAACACTAAGCAGTTTCTCAGAAAGCTTCTTTCCAGATTTCATCTGAGGATATTTCCTTTTTCACCATAGACCTCTATGGGCTTCCAAATATCACTTTGCCAATTCCACAAGAACTGTCTTAGCGAAAGGCTTCTTGAGGGGAAAGCTGTAACTCTGTGAGATGATTTCACAGAACACAAAGAAGTTTCTCAGAAAGCTTCTTTCTCTTTGTTATCGGAGGATATTTCCTTTGGCCCTATAGTCTTCATAGGGATCCGAAATATCTTTTCTCAGATTCCACAGAAATAAGGCTAGCAAAGAGATACACGAAATACACATGTAACTCAGTGAGATGAATTCACAGAACACTAAGCAGCTTCTCAGAAAGCTTCTTTCCAGATTTCATCTGAGGATATTTCCTTTTTCACCATAGCCCTCTATGGGCTTCCAAATATCTCTTTGCCAATTACACAAGAACTGTATTAGTTAAAGGTTTCTTGAGGGGAAAGCTGTAACTCTATGAGATGATTTCACAGAACACAAAGAAGTTTCTCAGAAAGCTTCTTTCTCTTTGTTATCCGAGGATATTTCCTTTGGCCCTATAGTCCTCAAAGGGATCCGAAATCTCTGTTCTCAGATTCCACAGAAATAAGGCTAGCAAAGAGATCCACGAAATACAGATGTAACTCTTTGAGATGAATTCACAGAACACTAAGCAGTTTCTCAGAAAGCTTCTTTCCAGATTTCATCTGAGGATATTTCCTTTTTCACCATAGCCCTCTACGGGCTTCCAAATATCACTTTGCCAATTCCACAAGAACTGTCTTAGCGAAAGGCTTCTTGAGGGGAAAGCTGTAACTCTGTGAGATGATTTCACAGAACACAAAGAAGTTTCTCAGAAAGCTTCTTTCTCTTTGTTATCGGAGGATATTTCCTTTGGCCCTATAGTCTTCATAGGGATCCGAAATATCTTTTCTCAGATTCCACAGAAATAAGGCTAGCAAAGAGATCCACGAAATACACATGTAACTCTGTGAGATGAATTCACAGAACACTAAGCAGTTTCTCAGAAAGCTTCTTTCTAGATTTCATCTGAGGATATTTCCTTTTTCACCATAGCCCTCTATGGGCTTCCAAATATCTCTTTGCCAATTACACAAGAACTGTCTTAGTTAAAGGCTTCTTGAGGGGAAAGCTGTAACTCTGTGAGATGATTTCACAGAACACAAAGAAGTTTCTCAGAAAGCTTCTTTCTCTTTGTTATCGGAGGATATTTTCTTTGGCCCTATAGTCTTCAACGGGATCCGAAATATGTGTTCTCAGATTCCACAGAAATAAGGCTAGCAAAGAGATCCACGAAATACAGATGTAAATCTGTGAGATGAATTCACAGAACACTAAGCAGTTTCTCAGAAAGCTTCTTTCCAGATTTCATCTGAGGATATTTCCTTTTTCACCATAGCCCTCTATGGGCTTCCAAATATCACTTTGCCAATTCCACAAGAACTGTCTTAGCGAAAGGCTTCTTGAGGGGAAAGCTGTAACTCTGTGAGATGATTTCACAGAACACAAAGAAGTTGCTCAGAAAGCTTCTTTCTCTTTGTTATCGCAGGATATTTCCTTTGTCCCTATAGTCTTCAAAGGGATCCGAAATATCTGTTCTCAGATTCCACAGAAATAAGGCTAGCAAAGAGATCCACAAAATACAGATGTAACTCTGTGAGATGAATTCACAGAACACTAAGCAGTTTCTCAGAAAGCTTCTTTCCAGATTTCATCTGAGGATATTTCCTTTTTCACCATAGCCCTCTATGGGCTTCCAAATATCACTTTGCCAATTCCACAAGAACTGTCTTAGCGAAAGGCTTCTTGAGGGGAAAGCTGTAACTCTGTGAGATGATTTCACAGAACACAAAGAAGTTTCTCAGAAAGCTTCTTTCTCTTTGTTATCGGAGGATATTTCCTTTGGCCCTATAGTCTTCATAGGGATCCGAAATATCTTTTCTCAGATTCCACAGAAATAAGGCTAGCAAAGAGATCCACGAAATACAGATGTAACTCTGTGAGATGAATTCACAGAACACTAAGCAGTTTCTCAGAAAGCTTCTTTCCAGATTTCATCTGAGGATATTTCCTTTTTCACCATAGCCCTCTATGGGCTTCCAAATATCACTTTGCCAATTCCACAAGAACTGTCTTAGCGAAAGGTTTCTTGAGGGGAAAGCTGTAACTCTGTGAGATGATTTCACAGAACACAAAGAAGTTTCTCAGAAAGCTTCTTTCTCTTTGTTATCGCAGGATATTTCCTTTGGCCCTATAGTCTTCAAATGGATCCGAAATATCTGTTCTCAGATTCCACAGAAATAAGGCTAGCAAAGAGATCCACGAAATACACATGTAACTCTTTGAGATGAATTCACAGAACACTAAGCAGTTTCTCAGAAAGCTTCTTTCCAGATTTCATCTGAGGATATTTCCTTTTTCACCATAGCCCTCTATGGGCTTCCAAATATCACTTTGCCAATTCCACAAGAACTGTCTTAGCGAAAGACTTCTTGAAGGGAAAGCTGTAACTCTGTGAGATGATTTCACAGAACACAAAGAAGTTTCTCAGAAAGCTTCTTTCTCTTTGTTATCGGAGGATATTTCCTTTGGCCCTATAGTCTTCATAGGGATCCGAAATATCTTTTCTCAGATTCCACAGAAATAAGGCTAGCAAAGAGATACACGAAATACACATGTAATTCTGTGAGATGAATTCACAGAAGACTAAGCAGTTTCTCAGAAAGCTTCTTTCCAGATTTCATCTGAGGATATTTCCTTTTTCACCATAGCCCTCTATGGGCTTCCAAATATCTATTTGCCAATTACACAAGAACTGTATTAGTTAAAGGCTTCTTGAGGGAAAAGCTGTAACTCTATGAGATGATTTCACAGAACACAAAGAAGTTTCTCAGAAAGCTTCTTTCTCTTTGTTATCGGAGGATATTTCCTTTGGCCCTATAGTCTTCAAAGGGATCCGAAATCTCTGTTCTCAGATTCCACAGAAATAATGCTAGCAAAGAGATCCACGAAATACAGATGTAACTCGGTGAGATGAATTCACAGAACACTAAGCAGTTTCTCAGAAAGCTTCTTTCCAGATTTCATCTGAGGATATTTCCTTTTTCACCATAGCCCTCTACGGGCTTCCAAATATCACTTTGCCAATTCCACAAGAACTGCCTTAGCGAAAGGCTTCTTGAGGTGAAAGCTGTAACTCTGTGAGATGATTTCACAGAACACAAAGAAGTTTCTCAGAAAGCTTCTTTCTCTTTGTTATCGGAGGATATTTCCTTTGGCCCTATAGTCTTCATAGGGATCTGAAATATCTTTTCTCAGATTCCACAGAAATAAGGCTAGCAAAGAGATACACGAGATACACATGTAACTCTGTGAGATGAATTCACAGAACACTAAGCAGTTTCTCAGAAAGCTTCTTTCCAGATTTCATCTGAGGATATTTCCTTTTTCACCATAGCCCTCTATGGGCTTCCAAATATCTCTTTGCCAATTACACAAGAACTGTCTTAGTTAAAGGCTTCCTGAGGGGAAAGCTGTAACTCTGTGAGATGATTTCACAGAACACAAAGAAGTTTCTCAGAAAGCTTCTTTCTCTTTGTTATCGGAGGATATTTCCTTTGGCCCTATAGTCTTCAAAGGGATCCGAAATCTCTGTTCTCAGATTCCACAGAAATAAGGCTAGCAAAGAGATCCACGAAATACAAATGTAACTCTGTGAGATGAATTCACAGAACACTAAGCAGTTTCTCAGAAAGCTTCTTTCCAGATTTCATCTGAGGATATTTCCTTTTTCACCATAGCCCTCTATGGGCTTCCAAATATCACTTTGCCAATTCCTCAAGAACTGTCTTAGCGAAAGGCTTCTTGAGGGGAAAGCTGTAACTCTGTGAGATGATTTCACAGAACAGAAAGAAGTTGCTCAGTAAGCTTCTTTCTCTTTGTTATCGCAGGATATTTCCTTTGGCCCTATAGTCTTCAAAGGGATCCGAAATATCTGTTCTCAGATTCCACAGAAATACGGCTAGCAAAGAGATTCACGAAATACACTTGTAACTCTGTGAGATGAATAAACAGAACACTAAGCAGTTTCTCAGAAAGCTTCTTTCCAGATTTCATCTGAGGATATTTCCTTTTTCACCATAGCCCTCTATGGGCTTCCAAATATCACTTTGCCAATTCCACAAGAACTGTCTTAGCGAAAGGCTTCTTGAGGGGAAAGCTGTAACTCTGTGAGATGATTTCACAGAACAGAAAGAAGTTGCTCAGAAAGCTTCTTTCTCTTTGTTATCGGAGGATATTTCCTTTGGCCCTATAGTCTTCAAAGGGATCCGAAATATCTGTTCTCACATTCCACAGAAATAAGGCTAGCAAAGAGATCCACGATATACAGATGTAACTCTGTGAGATGAATTCACAGAACACTAAGCAGTTTCTCAGAAAGCTTCTTTCCAGATTTCATCTGAGGATATTTCCTTTTTCACCATAGCCCTCTATGGGCTTCCAAATATCACTTTGCCAATTCCGCAAGAACTGTCTTAGCGAAAGGCTTCTTGAGGGGAAAGCTGTAACTCTGTGAGATGATTTCACAGAACAGAATGAAGTTGCTCAGAAAGCTTCTTTCTCTTTGTTATCGCAGGATATTTCCTTTGGCCCTATAGTCTTCAAAGGGATCCGAAATATCTGTTCTCAGATTCCACAGAAATAAGGCTAGCAAAGAGATCCACGAAATACACATGTAACTCTGTGAGATGAATTCACAGAACACTAAGCAGTTTCTCAGAAAGCTTCTTTCCAGACTTCATCTGAGGATATTTCCTTTTTCACCATAGCCCTCTATGGGCTTCCAAATATCACTTTGCCAATTCCACAAGAACTGTCTTCGCGAAAGGCTTCTTGAGGGGAAAGCTGTAACTCTGTGAGATGATTTCACAGAACACAAAGAAGTTTCTCACAAAGCTTCTTTCTCTTTTTTATCGCAGGATATTTCCTTTGGCCCTATAGTCTTCAAAGGGATCCGAAATATCTGTCTCAGATTACACAGAAATAAGGCTAGCAAAGAGATTCACGAAATACAGATGTAACTCTGTGAGATGAATTCACAGAACACTAAGCAGTTTCTCAGAAAGCTTCTTTCCAGATTTCATCTGAGGATATTTCCTTTTTCACCATAGCCCTCTATGGGCTTCCAAGTATCTCTTTGCCAATTACACAAGAACTGTCCTAGCGAAAGGCTTCTTGAGGGGAAAGCAGTAACTCTGTGAGATGATTTCACAGAACACAAAGAAGTTTCTCAGAAAGCTTCTTTCTCTTTGTTATCGGAGGATATTTCCTTTGGCCCTATAGTCTTCAAAGGGATCCGAAATATCTGTTCTCAGATTCCACAGAAATAAGGCTAGCAAAGAGATCCACGAAATACAAATGTAACTCTGTGAGATGAATTCACAGAACACTACGCAGTTTCTCAGAAAGCTTCTTTCCCGATTTCATCTGAGGATATTTCCTTTTTCACCATAGCCCTCTATGGGCTTCCAAATATCACTTTGCCAATTCCACAAGAAATGTCTTAGCGAAAGGCTTCTTGAGGGGAAAGCTGTAACTCTGTGAGATGATTTCACAGAACACAAAGAAGTTTCTCAGAAAGCTTCTTTCTCTTTGTTATCGCAGGATATTTCCTTTGGCCCTATAGTCTTCAAATGGATCCGAAATATCTGTTCTCAGATTCCACAGAAATAAGGCTAGCAAAGAGATCCACGAAATACAGATGTAACTCTTTGAGATGAATTCACAGAACACTAAGCAGTTTCTCAGAAAGCTTCTTTCCAGATTTCATCTCAGGATATTTCCTTTTTCACCATAGCCCTCTATGGGCTTCCAAATATCACTTTGCCAATTCCACAAGAACTGTCTTAGCGAAAGGCTTCTTGAGGGGAAAGCTGTAACTCTGTGAGATGATTTCACAGAACACAAAGAAGTTTCTCAGAAAGCTTCTTTCTCTTTGTTATCGGAGGATATTTCCTTTGGCACTATTGTCTTCAAAGGGTTCCGAAATCTCTGTTCTCAGATTCCAAAGAAATAAGGCTACCAAGGAGATACACGAAATACTCATGTAACTCAGTGAGATGAATTCACAGAACACTAAGCAGTTTCTCAGAAAGCTTCTTTCCAGATTTCATCTGAGGATATTTCCTTTTTCACCATAGCCCTCTATGGGCTTCCAAATATCTCTTTGCCAATTACACAAGAACTGTATTAGTTAAAGGCTTCTTGAGGGGAAAGCTGTAACTCTATGAGATGATTTCACAGAACACAAAGAAGTTTCTCAGAAAGCTTCTTTCTCTTTGTTATCGGAGGATATTTCCTTTGGCCCTATAGTCTTCAAAGGGATGCGAAATCTCTGTTCTCAGATTCCACAGAAATAAGGCTACCAAAGAGATCCACGAAATACAGATGTAACTCTGTGAGATGATTTCACAGAACACTATGCAGTTTCTCAGAAAGCTTCTTTCCAGATTTCATCTGAGGATATTTCCTTTTTCACCATAGCCCTCTATGGGCTTCCAAATATCACTTTGCCAATACCTCAAGAACTGTCTTAGCGAAAGGCTTCTTGAGGGGAAAGCTGTAACTCTGTGAGATGATTTCACAGAACAGAAAGCAGTTGCTCAGTAAGCTTCTTTCTCTTGGTTATCGCAGGATATTTCCTTTGGCCCTATAGTCTTCAAAGGGATCCGAAATATCTGTTCTCAGTTTCCACAGAAATAAGGCTAGCAAAGAGATTCACGAAATACAGATGTAACTCTGTGAGATGAATTCACAGAACACTAAGCAGTTTCTCAGAAAGCTTCTTTCCAGATTTCATCTGAGGATATTTCCTTTTTCACCATAGCCCTCTATGGGCTTCCAAATATCACTTTGCCAATTCCACAGGAACTGTCTTAGCGAAAGGCTTCTTGAGGGGAAAGCTGTAACTCTGTGAGATGATTTCACAGAACACAAAGAAGTTTATCAGAAAGCTTCTTTCTCTTTGTTATCGGAGGATATTTCCTTTGGCCCTATAGTTTTCATAGGGATCCGAAATATCTTTTCTCAGATTCCACAGAAATAAGGCTAGCAAAGAGATCCACGAAATACACATGTAACTCTGTGAGATGAATTCACAGAACACTAAGCAGTTTCTCAGAAAGCTTCTTTCCCGATTTCATCTGAGGATATTTCCTTTTTCACCATAGCCCTCTATGGGTTTCCAAATATCACTTTGCCAATTCCACAAGAAATGTCTTAGCGAAAGGCTTCTTGAGGGGAAAGCTGTAACTCTGTGAGATGATTTCACAGAACACAAAGAAGTTTCTCAGAATGCTTCTTTCTCTTTGTTATCGCAGGATATTTCCTTTGGCCCTATAGTCTTCAAATGGATCCGAAATATCTGTTCTCAGATTCCACAGAAATAAGGCTAGCAAAGAGATCCACGAAATACAGATGTAACTCTTTGAGATGAATTCACAGAACACTAAGCAGTTTCTCAGAAAGCTTCTTTCCAGATTTCATCTCAGGATATTTCCTTTTTCACCATAGCCCTCTATGGGCTTCCAAATATCACTTTGCCAATTCCACAAGAACTGTCTTAGCGAAAGGCTTCTTGAGGGGAAAGCTGTAACTCTGTGAGATGATTTCACAGAACACAAAGAAGTTTCTCAGAAAGCTTCTTTCTCTTTGTTATCGGAGGATATTTCCTTTGGCCCTATAGTCTTCAAAGGGATCCGAAATCTCTGTTCTCAGATTCCAAAGAAATAAGGCTACCAAGGAGATACACGAAATACTCATGTAACTCAGTGAGATGAATTCACAGAACACTAAGCAGTTTCTCAGAAAGCTTCTTTCCAGATTTCATCTGAGGATATTTCCTTTTTCACCATAGCCCTCTATGGGCTTCCAAATATCTCTTTGCCAATTACACAAGAACTGTATTAGTTAAAGGCTTCTTGAGGGGAAAGCTGTAACTCTATGAGATGATTTCACAGAACACAAAGAAGTTTCTCAGAAAGCTTCTTTCTCTTTGTTATCGGAGGATATTTCCTTTGGCCCTATAGTCTTCAAAGGGATCCGAAATCTCTGTTCTCAGATTCCACAGAAATAAGGCTACCAAAGAGATCCACGAAATACAGATGTAACTCTGTGAGATGATTTCACAGAACACTATGCAGTTTCTCAGAAAGCTTCTTTCCAGATTTCATCTGAGGATATTTCCTTTTTCACCATAGCCCTCTACGGGCTTCCAAATATCACTTTGCCAATTCCACAAGAACTGTCTTAGCGAAAGGCTTCTTGAGGGGAAAGCTGTAACTCTGTGAGATGATTTCACAGAACACAAAGAAGTTTCTCAGAAAGCTTCTTTCTCTTTGTTATCGGAGGATATTTCCTTTGGCCCTATAGTCTTCATAGGGATCCGAAATATCTTTTCTCAGATTCCACAGAAATAAGGCTAGCAAAGAAATCCACGAAATACACATGTAACTCTGTGAGATGAATTCACAGAACACTAAGCAGTTTCTCAGAAAGCTTCTTTCCAGATTTCATCTGAGGATATTTCCTTTTTCACCATAGCCCTCTATGGGCTTCCAAATATCACTTTGCCAATTCCACAAGAACAGTCTTAGCGAAAGGCTTCTTGAGGGGAAAGCTGTAACTCTGTGAGATGATTTCACAGAACAGAAAGAAGTTTCTCAGAAAGCTTTTTTCTCTTTGTTATCGCAGGATATTTCCTTTGGCCCTATAGTCTTCAAAGGGATCCGAAATATCTGTTCTCAGATTCCACAGAAATACGGCTAGCAAAGAGATTCACGAAATACACTTGTAACTCTGTGAGATGAATAAACAGAACACTAAGCAGTTTCTCAGAAAGCTTCTTTCCAGATTTCATCTGAGGATATTTCCTTTTTCACCATAGCCCTCTATGGGCTTCCAAATATCACTTTGCCAATTCCACAAGAACTGTCTTAGCGAAAGGCTTCTTGAGGGGAAAGCTGTAACTCTGTGAGATGATTTCACAGAACAGAAAGAAGTTGCTCAGAAAGCTTCTTTCTCTTTGTTATCGCAGGATATTTCCTTTGGCCCTATAGTCTTCAAAGGGATCCGAAATATCTGTTCTCACATTCCACAGAAATAAGGCTAGCAAAGAGATCCACGATATACAGATGTAACTCTGTGAGATGAATTCACAGAACACTAAGCAGTTTCTCAGAAAGCTTCTTTCCAGATGTCATCTGAGGATATTTCCTTTTTCACCATAGCCCTCTATGGGCTTCCAAATATCACTTTGCCAATTCCGCAAGAACTGTCTTAGCGAAAGGCTTCTTGAGGGGAAAGCTGTAACTCTGTGAGATGATTTCACAGAACAGAATGAAGTTGCTCAGAAAGCTTCTTTCTCTTTGTTATCGCAGGATATTTCCTTTGGCCCTATAGTCTTCAAAGGGATCCGAAATATCTGTTCTCAGATTCCACAGAAATAAGGCTAGCAAAGAGATCCACGAAATACACATGTAACTCTGTGAGATGAATTCACAGAACACTAAGCAGTTTCTCAGAAAGCTTCTTTCCAGATTTCATCTGAGGATATTTCCTTTTTCACCATAGCCCTCTATGGGCTTCCAAATATCACTTTGCCAATTCCACAAGAACTGTCTTAGCGAAAGGCTTCTTGAGGGGAAAGCTGTAACTCTGTGAGATGATTTCACAGAACACAAAGAAGTTTCTCAGAAAGCTTCCTTCTCTTTGTTATCGGAGGATATTTCCTTTGGCCCTATAGTCTTCAAAGGGATCCGAAATATCTGTTCTCAGATTACACAGAAATAAGGCTAGCAAAGAGATCCACGAAATACATATGTATCTCTGTGAGATGAATTCACAGAACACTAAGCAGTTTCTCAGAAAGCTTCTTTCCAGACTTCATCTGAGGATATTTCCTTTTTCACCATAGCCCTCTATGGGCTTCCAAATATCACTTTGCCAATTCCACAAGAACTGTCTTAGCGAAAGGCTTCTTGAGGGGAAAGCTGTAACTCTGTGAGATGATTTCACAGAACACAAAGAAGTTTCTCAGAAAGCTTCTTTCTCTTTGTTATCGGAGGATATTTCCTTTGGCCCTATAGTCTTCATAGGGATCCGAAATATCTTTTCTCAGATTCCACAGAAAAAAGGCTAGCAAAGAGATCCACGAAATACAGATGTAACTCTGTGAGATGAATTTACAGAACACTAAGCAGTTTCTCAGAAAGCTTCTTTCCAGATTTCATCTGAGGATATTTCCTTTTTCACCATAGCCCTCTATGGGCTTCCAAATATCACTTTGCCAATTCCACAAGAACTGTCTTAGCGAAAGGCTTCTTGAGGGGAAAGCTGTAACTCTGTGAGATGATTTCACAGAACACAAAGAAGTTTCTCAGAAAGCTTCTTTCTCTGTGTTATCGCAGGATATTTCCTTTGGCCCTATAGTCTTCAAATGGATCCGAAATATCTGTTCTCAGATTCCACAGAAATAAGGCTAGCAAAGAGATCCACGAAATACAGATGTAACTCTGTGAGATGAATTCACAGAACACTAAGCAGTTTCTCAGAAAGCTTCTTTCCAGATTTCATCTGAGGATATTTCCTTTTTCACCATAGCCCTCTATGGGCTTCCAAATATCACTTTGCCAATTCCACAAGAACTGTCTTCGCGAAAGGCTTCTTGAGGGGAAAGCTGTAACTCTGTGAGATGATTTCACAGAACACAAAGAAGTTTCTCACAAAGCTTCTTTCTCTTTGTTATCGGAGGATATTTCCTTTGGCCCTATAGTCTTCTAAGGGATCCGAAATATCTGTTCTCAGATTACACAGAAATAAGGCTAGCAAAGAGATTCACGAAATACAGATGTAACTCTGTGAGATGAATTAACAGAACACTAAGCAGTTTCTCAGAAAGCTTCTTTCCAGATTTCAACTGAGGATATTTCCTTTTTCACCATAGCCCTCTATGGGCTTCCAAGTATCTCTTTGCCAATTACACAAGAACTGTCCTAGCGAAAGGCTTCTTGAGGGGAAAGCTGTAATTCTGTGAGATGATTTCACAGAACACAAAGAAGTTTCTCAGAAAGCTTCTTTCTCTTTGTTATCGGAGGATATTTCCTTTGGCCCTATAATCTTCAAAGGGATCCGAAATATCTGTTCTCAGATTCCACAGAAATAAGGCTAGCAAAGAGATCCACGAAATACACATGTAACTCTGTGAGATGAATTCACAGAACACTAAGCAGTTTCTCAGAAAGCTTCTTTCCAGATTTCATCTGAGGATATTTCCTTTTTCACCATAGCCCTCTATGGGCTTCCAAATATCACTTTGCCAATTCCACAAGAACTGCCTTAGCGAAAGGCTTCTTGAGG
Organism: Macaca nemestrina; assembly: GCF_043159975.1. Taxonomy (NCBI): domain Eukaryota; kingdom Metazoa; phylum Chordata; class Mammalia; order Primates; family Cercopithecidae; genus Macaca; species Macaca nemestrina. The sequence goes on from NC_092125.1 coordinate 93,850,245, forward strand.
GGAAAGCTGTAACTCTGTGAGATGATTTCACAGAACACAAAGAAGTTTCTCAGAAAGCTTCTTTCTCTTTGTTATCGGAGGATATTTCCTTTGGCCCTATAGTCTTCAAAGGGATGCGAAATCTCTGTTCTCAGATTCCACAGAAATAAGGCTACCAAAGAGATCCACGAAATACAGATGTAACTCTGTGAGATGATTTCACAGAACACTATGCAGTTTCTCAGAAAGCTTCTTTCCAGATTTCATCTGAGGATATTTCCTTTTTCACCATAGCCCTCTATGGGCTTCCAAATATCACTTTGCCAATACCTCAAGAACTGTCTTAGCGAAAGGCTTCTTGAGGGGAAAGCTGTAACTCTGTGAGATGATTTCACAGAACAGAAAGCAGTTGCTCAGTAAGCTTCTTTCTCTTGGTTATCGCAGGATATTTCCTTTGGCCCTATAGTCTTCAAAGGGATCCGAAATATCTGTTCTCAGTTTCCACAGAAATAAGGCTAGCAAAGAGATTCACGAAATACAGATGTAACTCTGTGAGATGAATTCACAGAACACTAAGCAGTTTCTCAGAAAGCTTCTTTCCAGATTTCATCTGAGGATATTTCCTTTTTCACCATAGCCCTCTATGGGCTTCCAAATATCACTTTGCCAATTCCACAGGAACTGTCTTAGCGAAAGGCTTCTTGAGGGGAAAGCTGTAACTCTGTGAGATGATTTCACAGAACACAAAGAAGTTTATCAGAAAGCTTCTTTCTCTTTGTTATCGGAGGATATTTCCTTTGGCCCTATAGTTTTCATAGGGATCCGAAATATCTTTTCTCAGATTCCACAGAAATAAGGCTAGCAAAGAGATCCACGAAATACACATGTAACTCTGTGAGATGAATTCACAGAACACTAAGCAGTTTCTCAGAAAGCTTCTTTCCCGATTTCATCTGAGGATATTTCCTTTTTCACCATAGCCCTCTATGGGTTTCCAAATATCACTTTGCCAATTCCACAAGAAATGTCTTAGCGAAAGGCTTCTTGAGGGGAAAGCTGTAACTCTGTGAGATGATTTCACAGAACACAAAGAAGTTTCTCAGAATGCTTCTTTCTCTTTGTTATCGCAGGATATTTCCTTTGGCCCTATAGTCTTCAAATGGATCCGAAATATCTGTTCTCAGATTCCACAGAAATAAGGCTAGCAAAGAGATCCACGAAATACAGATGTAACTCTTTGAGATGAATTCACAGAACACTAAGCAGTTTCTCAGAAAGCTTCTTTCCAGATTTCATCTCAGGATATTTCCTTTTTCACCATAGCCCTCTATGGGCTTCCAAATATCACTTTGCCAATTCCACAAGAACTGTCTTAGCGAAAGGCTTCTTGAGGGGAAAGCTGTAACTCTGTGAGATGATTTCACAGAACACAAAGAAGTTTCTCAGAAAGCTTCTTTCTCTTTGTTATCGGAGGATATTTCCTTTGGCCCTATAGTCTTCAAAGGGATCCGAAATCTCTGTTCTCAGATTCCAAAGAAATAAGGCTACCAAGGAGATACACGAAATACTCATGTAACTCAGTGAGATGAATTCACAGAACACTAAGCAGTTTCTCAGAAAGCTTCTTTCCAGATTTCATCTGAGGATATTTCCTTTTTCACCATAGCCCTCTATGGGCTTCCAAATATCTCTTTGCCAATTACACAAGAACTGTATTAGTTAAAGGCTTCTTGAGGGGAAAGCTGTAACTCTATGAGATGATTTCACAGAACACAAAGAAGTTTCTCAGAAAGCTTCTTTCTCTTTGTTATCGGAGGATATTTCCTTTGGCCCTATAGTCTTCAAAGGGATCCGAAATCTCTGTTCTCAGATTCCACAGAAATAAGGCTACCAAAGAGATCCACGAAATACAGATGTAACTCTGTGAGATGATTTCACAGAACACTATGCAGTTTCTCAGAAAGCTTCTTTCCAGATTTCATCTGAGGATATTTCCTTTTTCACCATAGCCCTCTACGGGCTTCCAAATATCACTTTGCCAATTCCACAAGAACTGTCTTAGCGAAAGGCTTCTTGAGGGGAAAGCTGTAACTCTGTGAGATGATTTCACAGAACACAAAGAAGTTTCTCAGAAAGCTTCTTTCTCTTTGTTATCGGAGGATATTTCCTTTGGCCCTATAGTCTTCATAGGGATCCGAAATATCTTTTCTCAGATTCCACAGAAATAAGGCTAGCAAAGAAATCCACGAAATACACATGTAACTCTGTGAGATGAATTCACAGAACACTAAGCAGTTTCTCAGAAAGCTTCTTTCCAGATTTCATCTGAGGATATTTCCTTTTTCACCATAGCCCTCTATGGGCTTCCAAATATCACTTTGCCAATTCCACAAGAACAGTCTTAGCGAAAGGCTTCTTGAGGGGAAAGCTGTAACTCTGTGAGATGATTTCACAGAACAGAAAGAAGTTTCTCAGAAAGCTTTTTTCTCTTTGTTATCGCAGGATATTTCCTTTGGCCCTATAGTCTTCAAAGGGATCCGAAATATCTGTTCTCAGATTCCACAGAAATACGGCTAGCAAAGAGATTCACGAAATACACTTGTAACTCTGTGAGATGAATAAACAGAACACTAAGCAGTTTCTCAGAAAGCTTCTTTCCAGATTTCATCTGAGGATATTTCCTTTTTCACCATAGCCCTCTATGGGCTTCCAAATATCACTTTGCCAATTCCACAAGAACTGTCTTAGCGAAAGGCTTCTTGAGGGGAAAGCTGTAACTCTGTGAGATGATTTCACAGAACAGAAAGAAGTTGCTCAGAAAGCTTCTTTCTCTTTGTTATCGCAGGATATTTCCTTTGGCCCTATAGTCTTCAAAGGGATCCGAAATATCTGTTCTCACATTCCACAGAAATAAGGCTAGCAAAGAGATCCACGATATACAGATGTAACTCTGTGAGATGAATTCACAGAACACTAAGCAGTTTCTCAGAAAGCTTCTTTCCAGATGTCATCTGAGGATATTTCCTTTTTCACCATAGCCCTCTATGGGCTTCCAAATATCACTTTGCCAATTCCGCAAGAACTGTCTTAGCGAAAGGCTTCTTGAGGGGAAAGCTGTAACTCTGTGAGATGATTTCACAGAACAGAATGAAGTTGCTCAGAAAGCTTCTTTCTCTTTGTTATCGCAGGATATTTCCTTTGGCCCTATAGTCTTCAAAGGGATCCGAAATATCTGTTCTCAGATTCCACAGAAATAAGGCTAGCAAAGAGATCCACGAAATACACATGTAACTCTGTGAGATGAATTCACAGAACACTAAGCAGTTTCTCAGAAAGCTTCTTTCCAGATTTCATCTGAGGATATTTCCTTTTTCACCATAGCCCTCTATGGGCTTCCAAATATCACTTTGCCAATTCCACAAGAACTGTCTTAGCGAAAGGCTTCTTGAGGGGAAAGCTGTAACTCTGTGAGATGATTTCACAGAACACAAAGAAGTTTCTCAGAAAGCTTCCTTCTCTTTGTTATCGGAGGATATTTCCTTTGGCCCTATAGTCTTCAAAGGGATCCGAAATATCTGTTCTCAGATTACACAGAAATAAGGCTAGCAAAGAGATCCACGAAATACAGATGTATCTCTGTGAGATGAATTCACAGAACACTAAGCAGTTTCTCAGAAAGCTTCTTTCCAGACTTCATCTGAGGATATTTCCTTTTTCACCATAGCCCTCTATGGGCTTCCAAATATCACTTTGCCAATTCCACAAGAACTGTCTTAGCGAAAGGCTTCTTGAGGGGAAAGCTGTAACTCTGTGAGATGATTTCACAGAACACAAAGAAGTTTCTCAGAAAGCTTCTTTCTCTTTGTTATCGGAGGATATTTCCTTTGGCCCTATAGTCTTCATAGGGATCCGAAATATCTTTTCTCAGATTCCACAGAAAAAAGGCTAGCAAAGAGATCCACGAAATACAGATGTAACTCTGTGAGATGAATTTACAGAACACTAAGCAGTTTCTCAGAAAGCTTCTTTCCAGATTTCATCTGAGGATATTTCCTTTTTCACCATAGCCCTCTATGGGCTTCCAAATATCACTTTGCCAATTCCACAAGAACTGTCTTAGCGAAAGGCTTCTTGAGGGGAAAGCTGTAACTCTGTGAGATGATTTCACAGAACACAAAGAAGTTTCTCAGAAAGCTTCTTTCTCTGTGTTATCGCAGGATATTTCCTTTGGCCCTATAGTCTTCAAATGGATCCGAAATATCTGTTCTCAGATTCCACAGAAATAAGGCTAGCAAAGAGATCCACGAAATACAGATGTAACTCTGTGAGATGAATTCACAGAACACTAAGCAGTTTCTCAGAAAGCTTCTTTCCAGATTTCATCTGAGGATATTTCCTTTTTCACCATAGCCCTCTATGGGCTTCCAAATATCACTTTGCCAATTCCACAAGAACTGTCTTCGCGAAAGGCTTCTTGAGGGGAAAGCTGTAACTCTGTGAGATGATTTCACAGAACACAAAGAAGTTTCTCACAAAGCTTCTTTCTCTTTGTTATCGGAGGATATTTCCTTTGGCCCTATAGTCTTCTAAGGGATCCGAAATATCTGTTCTCAGATTACACAGAAATAAGGCTAGCAAAGAGATTCACGAAATACAGATGTAACTCTGTGAGATGAATTAACAGAACACTAAGCAGTTTCTCAGAAAGCTTCTTTCCAGATTTCAACTGAGGATATTTCCTTTTTCACCATAGCCCTCTATGGGCTTCCAAGTATCTCTTTGCCAATTACACAAGAACTGTCCTAGCGAAAGGCTTCTTGAGGGGAAAGCTGTAATTCTGTGAGATGATTTCACAGAACACAAAGAAGTTTCTCAGAAAGCTTCTTTCTCTTTGTTATCGGAGGATATTTCCTTTGGCCCTATAATCTTCAAAGGGATCCGAAATATCTGTTCTCAGATTCCACAGAAATAAGGCTAGCAAAGAGATCCACGAAATACAGATGTAACTCTGTGAGATGAATTCACAGAACACTAAGCAGTTTCTCAGAAAGCTTCTTTCCAGATTTCATCTGAGGATATTTCCTTTTTCACCATAGCCCTCTATGGGCTTCCAAATATCACTTTGCCAATTCCACAAGAACTGCCTTAGCGAAAGGCTTCTTGAGGGGAAAGCTGTAACTCTGTGAGATGATTTCACAGAACACAAAGAAGTTTCTCAGAAAGCTTCTTTCTCTTTGTTATCGGAGGATATTTCCTTTGGCCCTATAGTCTTCATAGGGATCCGAAATATCTTTTCTCAGATTCCACAGAAATAAGGCTAGCAAAGAGATCCACGAAATACACATGTAACTCTGTGAGATGAATTCACAGAACACTAAGCAGTTTCTCAGAAAGCTTCTTTCCAGATTTCATCTGAGGATATTTCCTTTTTCACCATAGCCCTCTATGGGCTTCCAAATATCTCTTTGCCAATTACACAAGAACTGTCTTAGTTAAAGGCTTCTTGAGGGGAAAGCTGTAACTCTGTGAGATGATTTCACAGAACAGAAAGGAGTTTCTCAGAAAGCTTCTTTCTCTTTGTTATCGGAGGATATTTCCTTTGGCCCTATAGTCTTCAAAGGGATCCGAAATCTCTGTTCTCAGATTCCACAGAAATAAGGCTAGCAAAGAGATCCACGAAATACAGATGTAACTCTGTGAGATGAATTGACAGAACACTAAGCAGTTTCTCAGAAAGCTTCTTTCCAGATTTCATCTGAGGATATTTCCTTTTTCACCATAGCCCTCTATGGGCTTCCAAACATCACTTTGCCAATTCCACAAGAACTGTCTTAGCGAAAGGCTTCTTGAGGGGAAAGCTGTAATTCTGTGAGATGATTTCACAGAACAGAAAGAAGTTGCTCAGAAAGCTTCTTTCTCTTTGTTATCGCAGGATATTTCCTTTGGCCCTATAGTCTTCAAAGGGATCCGAAATATCTGTTCTCAGATTCCACAGAAATAAGGCTAGCAAAGAGATCCACGAAATACAGATGTAACTCTGTGAGATGAATTGACAGAACACTAAGCAGTTTCTCAGAAAGCTTCTTTCCAGATTTCATCTGAGGATATTTCCTTTTTCACCATAGCCCTCTATGGGCTTCCAAATATCACTTTGCAATTCCACAAGAACTCTCTTAGCCAAAGGCTTCTTGAGGGGAAAGCTGTAACTCTGTGAGATGATTTCACAGAACAGAAAGAAGTTTCTCAGAAAGCTTCTTTCTCTTTGTTATCGGAGGATATTTCCTTTGTCCCTATAGTCTTCAAAGGGATCCGAAATATCTGTTCTCAGATTCCACAGAAATAAGGCTAGCAAAGAGATCCACGAAATACAGATGTAACTCTGTGAGATGAATTCACAGAACACTAAGCAGTTTCTCAGAAAGCTTCTTTCCAGATTTCCTCTGAGGATATTTCCTTTTTCACCATAGCCCTCTATGGGCTTCCAAATATCACTTTGCCAATTCCACAAGAAATGTCTTAGCGAAAGGCTTCTTGAGGGGAAAGCTGTAACTCTGTGAGATGATTTCACAGAACACAAAGAAGTTTCTCAGAAAGCTTCTTTCTCTTTGTTATCGCAGGATATTTCCTTTGTCCCTATAGTCTTCAAATGGATCCGAAATATCTGTTCTCAGATTCCACAGAAATAAGGCTAGCAAAGAGATCAACGAAATACACATGTAACTCTGTGAGATGAATTCACAGAACACTAAGCAGTTTATCAGAAAGCTTCTTTCCAGATTTCATCTGAGGATATTTCCTTTTTCACCATAGCCCTCTATGGGCTTCCAAATATCACTTTGCCAATACCACAAGAACTGTTTAGCGAAAGGCTTCTTGAGGGGAAAGCTGTAACTCTGTGAGATGATTTCACAGAACACAAAGAAGTTTCTCAGAAAGCTTCTTTCTCTTTGTTATCGCCGGATATTTCCTTTGGCCCTATAGTCTTCAAATGGATCCGAAATATCTGTTCTCAGATTCCACAGAAATAAGGCTAGCAAAGAGATCCACGAAATACAGATGTAACTCTTTGAGATGAATTCACAGAACACTAAGCAGTTTCTCAGAAAGCTTCTTTCCAGATTTCATCTGAGGATATTTCCTTTTTCACCATAGCCCTCTATGGGCTTCCAAATATCACTTTGCCAATTACACAAGAACTGTCTTAGTTAAAGGCTTCTTGAGGGGAAAGCTGTAACTCTGTGAGATGATTTCACAGAACAGAAAGGAGTTTCTCAGAAAGCTTCTTTCTCTTTGTTATCGGAGGATATTTCCTTTGGCCCTATAGTCTTCAAAGGGATCCGAAATATCTTTTCTCAGATTCCACAGAAATAAGGCTAGCAAAGAGATCCACGAAATACAGATGTAACTCTGTGAGATGAATTCACAGAACACTAAGCAGTTTCTCAGAAAGCTTCTTTCCAGATTTCATCTGAGGATATTTCCTTTTTCACCATAGCCCTCTATGGGCTTCCAAATATCACTTTGCCAATTCCTCAAGATCTGTCTTAGCGAAAGGCTTCTTGAGGGGAAAGCTGTAACTCTGTGAGATGATTTCACAGAACAGAAAGAAGTTGCTCAGAAAGCTTCTTTCTCTTTGTTATCGCAGGATATTTCCTTTGGCCCTATAGTCTTCAAAGGGATCCGAAATATCTGTTCTCAGATTCCACAGAAATAAGGCTAGCAAAGAGATCCACAAAATACACATGTAACTCTGTGAGATGAATTCACAGAACACTAAGCAGTTTCTCAGAAAGCTTCTTTCCAGATTTCATCTGAGGATATTTCCTTTTTCACCATAGCCCTCTATGGGCTTCCAAATATCACTTTGCCAATTCCACAAGAACTGTCTTAGCGAAAGGCTTCTTGAGGGGAAAGCTGTAACTCTGTGAGATGATTTCACAGAACACAAAGAAGTTTCTCAGAAAGCTTCTTTCTCTTTGTTATCGCAGGATATTTCCTTTGGCCCTATAGTCTTCAAATGGATCCGAAATATCTGTTCTCAGATTCCACAGAAATAAGGCTAGCAAAGAGATCCACGAAATACAGATGTAACTCTTTGAGATGAATTCACAGAACACTAAGCAGTTTCTCAGAAAGCTTCTTTCCAGATATCATCTGAGGATATTTCCTTTTTCACCATAGCCCTCTATGGGCTTCCAAATATCACTTTGCCAATTCCACAAGAACTGTCTTAGCGAAAGGCTTCTTGAGGGGAAAGCTGTAACTCTGTGAGATGATTTCACAGAACACAAAGAAGTTTCTCAGAAAGCTTCTTTCTCTTTGTTATCGGAGGATATTTCCTTTGGCCCTATAGTCTTCATAGGGATCCGAAATATCTTTTCTCAGATTCCACAGAAATAAGGCTAGCAAAGAGATACACGAAATACACATGTAACTCTGCGAGATGAATTCACAGAACACGAAGCAGTTTCTCAGAAAGCTTCTTTCCAGATTTCATCTGAGGATATTTCCTTTTTCACCATAGCCCTCTATGGGCTTCCAAATATCTCTTTGCCAATTACACAAGAACTGTCTTAGTTAAAGGCATCTTGAGGGGAAAGCTGTAACTCTGTGAGATGATTTCACAGAACACAAAGAAGTTTCTCAGAAAGCTTCTTTCTCTTTGTTATCAGAGGATATTTCCTTTGGCCCTATAGTCTTCAAAGGGATCCGAAATATCTGTTCTCAGATTCCACAGAAATAAGGCTACCAAAGAGATCCACGAAATACAGCTGTAACTCTGTGAGATGAATTCACAGAACACTAAGCAGTTTCTCAGAAAGCTTCTTTCCAGATTTCATCTGAGGATATTTCCTTTTTCACCATAGCCCTCTACGGGCTTCCAAATATCACTTTGCCAATTCCACAAGAACTGTCTTAGCGAAAGGCTTCTTGAGGGGAAAGCTGTAACTCTGTGAGATGATTTCACAGAACACAAAGAAGTTTCTCAGAAAGCTTCTTTCTCTTTGTTATCGGAGGATATTTCCTTTGGCCCTATAGTCTTCATAGGGATCCGAAATATCTATTCTCAGATTCCACAGAAATAAGGCTAGCAAAGAGATCCACGAAATACACATGTAACTCTGTGAGATGAATTCACAGAACACTAAGCAGTTTCTCAGAAAGCTTCTTTCTAGATTTCATCTGAGGATATTTCCTTTTTCACCATAGCCCTCTATGGGCTTCCAAATATCTCTTTGCCAATTCCACAAGAACTGTCTTAGTTAAAGGCTTCTTGAGGGGAAAGCTGTAACTCTGTGAGATGATTTCACAGAACACAAAGAAGTTTCTCAGAAAGCTTCTTTCTCTTTGTTATCGGAGGATATTTCCTTTGGCCCTATAGTCTTCAAAGGGATCCGAAATATCTGTTCTCAGATTCCACAGAAATAAGGCTAGCAAAGAGATCCACGAAATACATATGTAAATCTGTGAGATGAATTCACAGAACACTAAGCAGTTTCTCAGAAAGCTTCTTTCCAGATTTCATCTGAGGATATTTCCTTTTTCACCATAGCCCTCTACGGGCTTCCAAATATCACTTTGCCAATTCCACAAGAACTGTCTTAGCGAAAGGCTTCTTGAGGGGAAAGCTGTAACTCTGTGAGATGATTTCACAGAACAGAAAGAAGTTTCTCAGAAAGCTTTTTTCTCTTTGTTATCGCAGGATATTTCCTTTGGCCCTATAGTCTTCAAAGGGATCCGAAATATCTGTTCTCAGATTCCACAGAAATAAGGCTAGCAAAGAGATTCACGAAATACACTTGTAACTCTGTGAGATGAATTAACAGAATACTAAGCAGTTTCTCAGAAAGCTTCTTTCCAGATTTCATCTGAGGATATTTCCTTTTTCACCATAGCCCTCTATGGGCTTCCAAATATCTCTTTGTCAATTACACAAGAACTGTCCTAGCGAAAGGCTTCTTGAGGGGAAAGCTGTAACTCTGTGAGATGATTTCACAGAACACAAAGAAGTTTCTCAGAAAGCTTCTTTCTCTTCGTTATCGGAGGATATTTCCTTTGGCCCTATAGTCTTCAAAGGGATCCGAAATATCTGTTCTCAGATTCCACAGAAATAAGGCTAGCAAAGAGATCCACGAAATACAGATGTAACTCTGTGAGATGAATTGACAGAACACTAAGCAGTTTCTCAGAAAGCTTCTTTCCAGATTTCATCTGAGGATATTTCCTTTTTCACCATAGCCCTCTATGGGCTTCCAAATATCACTTTGCCAATTCCACAAGAACTGCCTTAGCGAAAGGCTTCTTGAGGGGAAAGCTGTAACTCTGTGAGATGATTTCACAGAACACAAAGAAGTTTCTCAGAAAGCTTCTTTCTCTTTGTTATCGGAGGATATTTCCTTTGGCCCTATAGTCTTCAAAGGGATCCGAAATATCTTTTCTCAGATTCCACAGAAATAAGGCTAGCAAAGAGATCCACGAAATACAGATGTAACTCTGTGAGATGAATTAACAGAACACTAAGCAGTTTCTCAGAAAGCTTCTTTCCAGATTTCATCTGAGGATATTTCCTTTTTCACCATAGCGCTCTATGGGCTTCCAAATATCACTTTGCCAATTCCACAAGAACTCTCTTAGCGAAAGGCTTCTTGAGGGGAAAGCTGTAACTCTGTGAGATGATTTCACAGAACACAAAGAAGTTTCTCAGAAAGCTTCTTTCTCTTTGTTATCGGAGGATATTTCCTTTGGCCCTATAGTCTTCAAAGGGATCCGAAATATCTGTTCTCAGATTCCACAGAAATAAGGCTAGCAAAGAGATCCACGAAATACACATGTAACTCTGTGAGATGAATTCACAGAACACTAAGCAGTTTCTCAGAAAGCTTCTTTCCAGATTTCATCTGAGGATATTTCCTTTTTCACCATAGCCCTCTATGGGCTTCCAAATATCACTTTGCCAATTCCACAAGAACTGTCTTAGCGAAAGGCTTCTTGAGGGGAAAGCTGTAACTCTGTGAGATGATTTCACAGAACACAAAGAAGTTTCTCAGAAAGCTTCTTTCTCTTTGTTATCGTAGGATATTTCCTTTGGCCCTATAGTCTTCATAGGGATCCGAAATATCTTTTCTCAGATTCCACAGAAATAAGGCTAGCAAAGAGATCCACGAAATACACATGTAACTCTGTGAGATGAATTCACAGAACACTAAGCAGTTTCTCAGAAAGCTTTTTTCCAGATTTCATCTGAGGATATTTCCTTTTTCACCATAGCCCTCTATGGGCTTCCAAATATCACTTTGCCAATTCCACAAGAACTGTCTAAGCGAAAGGCTTCTTGAGGGGAAAGCTGTAACTCTGTGAGATGATTTCACAGAACACAAAGAAATTTCTCAGAAAGCTTCTTTCTCTTTGTCATCGCAGGATATTTCCTTTGGCCCTATAGTCTTCAAAGGGATCCGAAATATCTGTTCTCAGATTCCACAGAAATAAGGCTAGCAAAGAGATCCACGAAATACAGATGTAACTCTGTGAGATGAATTAACAGAACACTTAGCAGTTTCTCAGAAAGCTTCTTTCCAGATTTCATCTGAGGATATTTCCTTTTTCACCATAGCCCTCTATGGGCTTCCAAATATCACTTTGCCAATTCCACAAGAACTGTCTTAGCGAAAGGCTTCTTGAGGGGAAAGCTGTAACTCTGTGAGATGATTTCACAGAACACAAAGAAGTTTCTCAGAAAGCTTCTTTCTCTTTGTTATCGCAGGATATTTCCTTTGGCCCTATAGTCTTCAAATGGATCCGAAATATCTGTTCTCAGATTCCACAGAAATAAGGCTAGCAAAGAGATCCACGAAATACAGATGTAACTCTTTGAGATGAATTCACAGAACACTAAGCAGTTTCTCAGAACGCTTCTTTCCAGATTTCATCTGAGGATATTTCCTTTTTCACCATAGCCCTCTATGGGCTTCCAAATATCACTTTGCCAATTCCACAAGAACTGTCTTAGCGAAAGGCTTCTTGAGGGGAAAGCTGTAACTCTGTGAGATGATTTCACAGAACACAAAGAAGTTTCTCAGAAAGCTTCTTTCTCTTTGTTATCGGAGGATATTTCCTTTGGCCCTATAGTCCTCATAGGGATCCGAAATATCTTTTCTCAGATTCCACAGAAATAAGGCTAGCAAAGAGATACACGAAATACACATGTAACTCTGTGAGATGAATTCACAGAACACTAAGCAGTTTCTCAGAAAGCTTCTTTCCAGATTTCATCTGAGGATATTTCCTTTTTCACCATAGCCCTCTATGGGCTTCCAAATATCTCTTTGCCAATTACACAAGAACTGTCCTAGCGAAAGGCTTCTTGAGGGGAAAGCTGTAACTCTGTGAGATGATTTCACAGAACACAAAGAAGTTTCTCAGAAAGCTTCTTTCTCTTTGTTATCGGAGGATATTTCCTTTGGCCCTATAGTCTTCAAAGGGATCCGAAATATCTGTTCTCAGATTCCACAGAAATAAGGCTAGCAAAGAGATCCACGAAATACAGATGTAACTCTGTGAGATGAATTCACAGAACACTAAGCAGTTTCTCAGAAAGCTTCTTTCCAGATTTCATCTGAGGATATTTCCTTTTTCACCATAGCCCTCTATGGGCTTCCAAATATCACTTTGCCAATTCCACAAGAACTGCCTTAGCGAAAGGCTTCTTGAGGGGAAAGCTGTAACTCTGTGAGATGATTTCACAGAACACAAAGAAGTTTCTCAGAAAGCTTCTTTCTCTTTGTTATCGGAGGATATTTCCTTTGGCCCTATAGTCTTCAAAGGGATCCGAAATATCTTTTCTCAGATTCCACAGAAATAAGGCTAGCAAAGAGATCCACGAAATACAGATGTAACTCTGTGAGATGAATTAACAGAACACTAAGCAGTTTCTTAGAAAGCTTCTTTCCAGATTTCATCTGAGGATATTTCCTTTTTCACCATAGCGCTCTATGGGCTTCCAAATATCACTTTGCCAATTCCACAAGAACTGTCTTAGCGAAAGGCTTCTTGAGGGGAAAGCTGTAACTCTGTGAGATGATTTCACAGAACACAAAGAAGTTTCTCAGAAAGCTTCTTTCTCTTTGTTATCGGAGGATATTTCCTTTGGCCCTATAGTCTTCAAAGGGATCCGAAATATCTGTTCTCAGATTCCACAGAAATAAGGCTAGCAAAGAGATCCACGAAATACACATGTAACTCTGTGAGATGAATTCACAGAACACTAAGCAGTTTCTCAGAAAGCTTCTTTCCACATTTCATCTGAGGATATTTCCTTTTTCACCATAGCCCTCTATGGGCTTCCAAATATCACTTTGCCAATTCCACAAGAACTGTCTTAGCGAAAGGCTTCTTGAGGGGAAAGCTGTAACTCTGTGAGATGATTTCACAGAACACAAAGAAGTTTCTCAGAAAGCTTCTTTCTCTTTGTTATCGGAGGATATTTCCTTTGGCCCTATAGTCTTTATAGGGATCCGAAATATCTTTTCTCAGATTCCACAGAAATAAGGCTAGCAAAGAGATCCACGAAATACACATGTAACTCTGTGAGATGAATTCACAGAACACTAAGCAGTTTCTCAGAAAGCTTCTTTCCAGATTTCATCTGAGGATATTTCCTTTTTCACCATAGCCCTCTATGGGCTTCCAAATATCACTTTGCCAATTCCACAAGAACTGTCTAAGCGAAAGGCTTCTTGGGGGAAAGCTGTAACTCTGTGAGATGATTTCACAGAACACAAAGAAATTTCTCAGAAAGCTTCTTTCTCTTTGCTATCGCAGGATATTTCCTTTGGCCCTATAGTCTTCAAAGGGATCCGAAATATCTGTTCTCAGATTCCACAGAAATAAGGCTAGCAAAGAGATCCACGAAATACAGATGTAACTCTGTGAGATGAATTAACAGAACACTTAGCAGTTTCTCAGAAAGCTTCTTTCCAGATTTCATCTGAGGATATTTCCTTTTTCACCATAGCCCTCTATGGGCTTCCAAATATCACTTTGCCAATTCCACAAGAACTGTCTTAGCGAAAGGCTTCTTGAGGGGAAAGCTGTAACTCTTTGAGATGATTTCACAGAACACAAAGAAGTTTCTCAGAAAGCTTCTTTCTCTTTGTTATCGCAGGATATTTCCTTTGGCCCTATAGTCTTCAAATGGATCCGAAATATCTGTTCTCAGATTCCACAGAAATAAGGCTAGCAAAGAGATCCACGAAATACAGATGTAACTCTTTGAGATGAATTCACAGAACACTAAGCAGTTTCTCAGAAAGCTTCTTTCCAGATTTCATCTGAGGATATTTCCTTTTTCACCATAGCCCTCTATGGGCTTCCAAATATCACTTTGCCAATTCCACAAGAACTGTCTTGGCGAAAGGCTTCTTGAGGGGAAAGCTGTAACTCTGTGAGATGATTTCACAGAACACAAAGAAGTTTCTCAGAAAGCTTCTTTCTCTTTGTTATCGGAGGATATTTCCTTTGGCCCTATAGTCTTCATAGGGATCCGAAATATCTTTTCTCAGATTCCACAGAAATAAGGCTAGCAAAGAGATACACGAAATACACATGTAACACTGTGAGATGAATTCACAGAACACTAAGCAGTTTCTCAGAAAGCTTCTTTCCAGATTTCATCTGAGGATATTTCCTTTTTCACCATAGCCCTCTATGGGCTTCCAAATATCTCTTTGCCAATTACACAAGAACTGTCTTAGTTAAAGGCTTCTTGAGGGGAAAGCTGTAACTCTGTGAGATGATTTCACAGAACACAAAGAAGTTTCTCAGAAAGCTTCTTTCTCTTTGTTTTCGGAGGATATTTCCTTTGGCCCTATAGTCTTCAAAGGGATCCGAAATCTCTGTTCTCAGATTCCACAGAAATAAGGCTACCAAAGAGATCCACGAAATACAGATGTAACTCTGTGAGATGAATTCACAGAACACAAAGCAGTTTCTCAGAAAGCTTCTTTCCAGATTTCATCTGAGGATATTTCCTTTTTCACCATAGACCTCTACGGGCTTCCAAATATCACTTTGCCAATTCCACAAGAACTGTCTTAGCGAAAGGCTTCTTGAGGGGAAAGCTGTAGCTCTGTGAGATGATTTCACAGAACACAAAGAAGTTTCTCAGAAAGCTTCTTTCTCTTTGTTATCGGAGGATATTTCCTTTGGCCCTATAGTCTTCATAGGGATCCGAAATATCTTTTCTCAGATTCCACAGAAATAAGGCTAGCAAAGAGATCCACGAAATACTCATGTAACTCTGTGAGATGAATTCACAGAACACTAAGCAGTTTCTCAGAAAGCTTCTTTCTAGATTTCATCTGAGGATATTTCCTTTTTCACCATAGCCCTCTATGGGCTTCCAAATATCTCTTTGCCAATTCCACAAGAACTGTCTTAGTTAAAGGCTCCTTGAGGGGAAAGCTGTAACTCCGTGAGATGATTTCACAGAACACAAAGAAGTTTCTCAGAAAGCTTCTTTCTCTTTGTTATCGGAGGATATTTCCTTTGGCCCTATAGTCTTCAAAGGGATCCGAAATATCTGTTCTCAGATTCCACAGAAATAAGGCTAGCAAAGAGATCCACGAAATACATATGTAAATCTGTGAGATGAATTCACAGAACACTAAGCAGTTTCTCAGAAAGCTTCTTATCAGATTTCATCTGAGGATATTTCCTTTTTCACCATAGCCCTCTATGGGCTTCCAAATATCACTTTGCCAATTCCACAAGAACTGTCTTAGCGAAAGGCTTCTTGAGGGGAAAGCTGTAACTCTGTGAGATGATTTCACGGAAGGAAAAGAAATTCCTCAGAAAGCTTCTTTCTCTTTGTTATCGGAGGATATTTCCTTTGGCCCTATAGTCTTCAAAGGGATCCGAAATATCTGTTCTCAGATTACACAGAAATAAGGCTAGCAAAGAGATCCACGAAATACAGATGTAACTCTGTGAGATGAATTCACAGAACACTAAGCAGTTTCTCAGAAAGCTTCTTTCCAGATTTCATCTGAGGATATTTCCTTTTTCACCATAGCCCTCTATGGGCTTCCAAATATCACTTTGCCAATTCCACAAGAACTGTCTTAGCGAAAGGCTTCTTGAGGGGAAAGCTGTAACTCTGTGAGATGATTTCACAGAACAGAAAGAAGTTTCTCAGAAAGCTTCTTTCTCTTTGTTATCGGAGGATATTTCCTTTGGCCCTATAGTCTTCAAAGGGATCCGAAATGTCTGTCCTCAGATTCCACAGAAATAAGGCTAACAAAGAGATCCACGAAGTACAGGTGTAACTCTGTGAGATGAATTCACAGAACACTAAGCAGTTTCTCAGAAAGCTTCTTTCCAGATTTCATCTGAGGATATTTCCTTTTTCACCATAGCCCTCTATGGGCTTCCAAATATCACTTTGCCAATTCCACAAGAACTGTCTTAGCGAAAGGCTTCTTGAGGGGAAAGTTGTAACTCTGTGATATGATTCCACGGAACACAAAGAAATTCCTCAGAAAGCATCTTTCTCTTTGTTATCGGAGGATATTTCGTTTGGCCCTATAGTCTTCAAAGGGATCCGAAATATCTGTTCTCAGATTCCACAGAAATAAGGCTAGCAAAGAGATCCACGAAATACAGATGTAACTCTGTGACATGAATTAACAGAACACTAAGCAGTTTCTCAGAAAGCTTCTTATCAGATTTCATCTGAGGATATTTCCTTTTTCACCATAGCCCACTATGGGCTTCCAAATATCACTTTGCCAGTCCCACAAGAACTGTCTTAGCGAAAGGCTTCTTGAGGGGAAAGCTGTAACTCTGTGAGATGATTTCACAGAACACGAAGAAGTTTCTCAGAAAGCTTCTTTCTCTTTGTTATCGGAGGATATTTCCTTTGGCCCTATAGTCTTCAAAGGGATCCGAAATATCTGTTCTCAGATTACACAGAAATAAGGCTAGCAAAGAGATCCACGAAATACACATGTAACTCTGTGAGATGAATCAACAGAACACTAAGCAGTTTCTCAGAAATCTTTTTTCCAGATTTCATCTGAGGATATTTCCTTTTTCACCATAGCCCTCTATGGGCTTCCAAATATCACTTTGCCAATTCCACAACAACTGTCTTAGCGAAAGGCTTCTTGAGGGGAAAGCTGTAACTCTGTGAGATGATTTCACAGAACACAAAGAAGTTTCTCAGAAAGCTTCTTTCTCTTTGTTACGGAGGATATTTCCTTTGGCCCTATAGTCTTCAATGGGATCCGAAATATCTGTTCTCAGATTCCACAGAAATAAAGCTAGCAAACAGATCCACGAAATAAAGATGTAACTCTGTGAGTGAATATCTGTTCTCAGATTCCACAGAAATAAGGCTAGCAAGGAGATCCACGAAATACAGATGTAACTCTGTGAGATGAATTCACAGAACACTAAGCAGTTTCTCAGAAAGCTTCATTCCAGATTTCATCTGAGGATATTTCCTTTTTCACCATAGCCCTCTAAGGGGCTTCCAAATATCACTTTGCAAATTCCACAAGAACTGTCTTAGCGAAAGGCTTCTTGAGGGGAAAGCTGTAACTCTGTGAGATGATTTCACAGAACACAAAGAAGTTTCTCAGAAATCTTCCTTCTCTTTGTTATCGGAGGATATTTCCTTTGGCCCTATAGTCTTCATAATGATCCGAAATATCTTTTCTCAGATTCCACAGAAATAAGGCTACCAAAGAGATCCACGAAATACACATGTAACTCTGTGAGATGAATTTACAGAACACTAAGCAGTTTCTCAGAACGTTTCTTTCCAGATTTCATCTGAGGATATTTCCTTTTTCACCATAGCCCTCTATGGTCTTCCAAATATCTCTTTGCCAATTACACAAGAACTGTCTTAGTTAAAGGCTTCTTGAGGGGAAAGCTGTAACTCTGTGAGATGATTTCACAGAACACAAAGAAGTTTCTCAGAAAGCTTCTTTCTCTTTGTTATCGGAGGATATTTCCTTTGGCCCTATAGTCTTCAAAGGGATCCGAAATATCTGTTCTCAGATTCCACAGAAATAAGGCTAGCAAAGAGATCCACGAAATACAGCTGTAACTCTGTGAGATGAATTCACAGAACACTAAGCAGTTTCTCAGAAAGCTTCTTTCCAGATTTCATCTGAGGATATTTCCTTTTTCACCATAGCCCTCTATGGGCTTCCAAATATCACTTTGCCAATTCCACAAGAACTGTCTTAGCGAAAGTCTTCTTGAGGGGAAAGCTCTAACGCTGTGAGATGATTTCACAGAACACAAAGAAGTTTCTCAGAAAGCTTCTTTCGCGTTGTTATCGGAGAATATTTCCTTTGGCCCTATTGTCTTCAAAGGGATCCGAAATATCTGTTCTCAGATTACACAGAAATAAGGCTAGCAAAGAGATTCACGAAATACAGATGTAACTCTGTGAGATGAATTCACAGAACACTAAGCAGTTTCTCAGAAAGCTTCTTTCCAGATTTCATCTGAGGATATTTCCTTTTTCACCATAGCCCTCTATGGGCTTCCAAATATCTCTTTGCCAATTATACAACAACTGTCCTAGCGAAAGACTTCTTGAGGGGAAAGCTGTAACTCTGTGGGATGATTTCACAGAACACAAAGAAGTTTCTCAGAAAGCTTCTTTCTCTTTGTTATCGGAGGATATTTCCTTTGGCCCTATAGTCTTCAAAGGGATCCGAAATATCTGTTCTCAGATTACACAGAAATAAGGCTAGCAAAGAGATCCACGAAATACAGACGTAACTCTGTGAGATGAATTAACAAAACACTAAGCAGTTTCTCAGAAAGCTTCTTTCCAGAATTCATCTGAGGATATTTCCTTTTTCACCATAGCCCTCTATGGGCTTCCAAATATCTCTTTGCCAATTACACAAGAACTGTCTTAGTTAAAGGCTTCTTGAGGGGAAAGCTGTAACTCTGTGAGATGATTTCACAGAACACAAAGAAGTTTCTCAGAAAGCTTCTTTCTCTTTGTTATCGGAGGATATTTCCTTTGGCCCTATAGTCTTCAAAGGGATCCGAAATATCTGTTCTCAGATTACACAGAAATAAGGCTAGCAAAGAGATCCACGAAATACAGATGTAACTCTGTGAGATGAATTCACAGAACACTAAGCAGTTTCTCAGAAAGCTTCTTTCCAGATTTCATCTGAGGATATTTCCTTTTTCACCATAGCCCTCTATGGGCTTCCAAATATCACTTTGCCAATTCCACAAGAACTGTCTTAGCGAAAGGCTTCTTGAGGGGAAAGCTGTAACTCTGTGAGATGATATCACAGAACACAAAGAAGTTTCTCAGAAAGCTTCTTTCTCTTTGTTATCGCAGGATATTTCCTTTGGCCCTATAGTCTTCAAAGGGATCCGAAATATCTGTTCTCAGATTACACAGAAATAAGGCTAGCAAAGAGATCCACGAAATACAGATGTAACTCTGTGAGATGAATTCACAGAACACTAAGCAGTTTCTCAGAAAGCTTCTTTCCAGATTTCATCTGCGGATATTTCCTTTTTCAACATAGCCCTCTATGGGCTTCCAAATATCACTTTGCCAATTCCACAAGAAGTATCTTAGCGAAAGGCTTCTTGAGGGGAAAGCTGTAACTCTGTGAGATGATTTCACAGAACACAAAGAAGTTTCTCAGAAAGCTTCTTTCTCTTTGTTATAGGAGGATATTTCCTTTGGCCCTATAGTCTTCAAAGGGATCCGAAATATCTGTTCTCAGATTCCACAGAATTAAGGCTAGCAAAGAGATCCACGAAATACAGATGTAACTCTGTGAGATGAATTAACAGAACACTAGGTAGTTTCTCAGAAAGCTTCTTTCCAGATTTCATTTGAGGATATTTCCTTTTTCACCATAGCCCTCTATGGGCTTCCAAATATCACTTTGCCAATTCCACAAGAACTGTCTTAGCGAAAGGCTTCTTGAGGGGAAAGCTGTAACTCTGTGAGATGATTTCACAGAACACAAAGAAGTTTCTCAGAAAGCTTCTTTCTCTTTGTTACGGAGGATATTTCCTTTGGCCCTATAGTCTTCAATGGGATCCGAAATATCTGTTCTCAGATTCCACAGAAATAAAGCTAGCAAACAGATCCACGAAATAAAGATGTAACTCTGTGAGTGAATATCTGTTCTCAGATTCCACAGAAATAAGGCTAGCAAAGAGATCCACGAAATACAGATGTAACTCTGTGAGATGAATTCACAGAACACTAAGCAGTTTCTCAGAAAGCTTCATTCCAGATTTCATCTGAGGATATTTCCTTTTTCACCATAGCCCTCTAAGGGGCTTCCAAATATCACTTTGCAAATTCCACAAGAACTGTCTTAGCGAAAGGCTTCTTGAGGGGAAAGCTGTAACTCTGTGAGATGATTTCACAGAACACAAAGAAGTTTCTCAGAAATCTTCCTTCTCTTTGTTATCGGAGGATATTTATTTTGGCCCTATAGTCTTCATAATGATCCGAAATATCTTTTCTCAGATTCCACAGAAATAAGGCTAGCAAGGAGATCCACGAAATACACATGTAACTCTGTGAGATGAATTCACAGAACACTAAGCAGTTTCTCAGAAAGTTTCTTTCCAGATTTCATCTGAGGATATTTCCTTTTTCACCATAGCCCTCTATGGTCTTCCAAATATCTCTTTGCCAATTACACAAGAACTGTCTTAGTTAAAGGCTTCTTGAGGGGAAAGCTGTAACTCTGTGAGATGATTTCACAGAACACAAAGAAGTTTCTCAGAAAGCTTCTTTCTCTTTGTTATCGGAGGATATTTCCTTTGGCCCTATAGTCTTCAAAGGGATCCGAAATATCTGTTCTCAGATTCCACAGAAATAAGGCTAGCAAAGAGATCCACGAAATACAGCTGTAACTCTGTGAGATGAATTCACAGAACACTAAGCAGTTTCTCAGAAAGCTTCTTTCCAGATTTCATCTGAGGATATTTCCTTTTTCACCATAGCCCTCTATGGGCTTCCAAATATCACTTTGCCAATTCCACAAGAACTGTCTTAGCGAAAGTCTTCTTGAGGGGAAAGCTCTAACGCTGTGAGATGATTTCACAGAACACAAAGAAGTTTCTCAGAAAGCTTCTTTCGCGTTGTTATCGGAGAATATTTCCTTTGGCCCTATTGTCTTCAAAGGGATCCGAAATATCTGTTCTCAGATTACACAGAAATAAGGCTAGCAAAGAGATTCACGAAATACAGATGTAACTCTGTGAGATGAATTCACAGAACACTAAGCAGTTTCTCAGAAAGCTTCTTTCCAGATTTCATCTGAGGATATTTCCTTTTTCACCATAGCCCTCTATGGGCTTCCAAATATCTCTTTGCCAATTATACAACAACTGTCCTAGCGAAAGACTTCTTGAGGGGAAAGCTGTAACTCTGTGGGATGATTTCACAGAACACAAAGAAGTTTCTCAGAAAGCTTCTTTCTCTTTGTTATCGGAGGATATTTCCTTTGGCCCTATAGTCTTCAAAGGGATCCGAAATATCTGTTCTCAGATTACACAGAAATAAGGCTAGCAAAGAGATCCACGAAATACAGATGTAACTCTGTGAGATGAATTAACAAAACACTAAGCAGTTTCTCAGAAAGCTTCTTTCCAGATTTCATCTGAGGATATTTCCTTTTTCACCATAGCCCTCTATGGGCTTCCAAATATCTCTTTGCCAATTACACAAGAACTGTCTTAGTTAAAGGCTTCTTGAGGGGAAAGCTGTAACTCTGTGAGATGATTTCACAGAACACAAAGAAGTTTCTCAGAAAGCTTCTTTCTCTTTGTTATCGGAGGATATTTCCTTTGGCCCTATAGTCTTCAAAGGGATCCGAAATATCTGTTCTCAGATTACACAGAAATAAGGCTAGCAAAGAGATACACGAAATACACATGTAACTCTGTGAGATGAATTCACAGAACACTAAGCAGTTTCTCAGAAAGCTTCTTTCCAGATTTCATCTGAGGATATTTCCTTTTTCACCATAGCCCTCTATGGGCTTCCAAATATCACTTTGCCAATTCCACAAGAACTGTCTTGGCGATAGGCTTCTTGAGGGGAAAGCTGTAACTCTGTGAGATGATTTCACAGAACACAAAGAAGTTTCTCAGAAAGCTTCTTTCTCTTTGTTATCGGAGGATATTTCCTTTGGCCCTATAGTCTTCATAGGGATCCGAAATATCTTTTCTCAGATTCCACAGAAATAAGGCTAGCAAAGAGATACACGAAATACACATGTAACTCTGTGAGATGAATTCACAGAACACTAAGCAGTTTCTCAGAAAGCTTCTTTCCAGATTTCATCTGAGGATATTTCCTTTTTCACCATAGCCCTCTATGGGCTTCCAAATATCTCTTTGCCAATTACACAAGAACTGTCTTAGTTAAAGGCTTCTTGAGGGGAAAGCTGTAACTCTGTGAGATGATTTCACAGAACACAAAGAAGTTTCTCAGAAAGCTTCTTTCTCTTTGTTTTCGGAGGATATTTCCTTTGGCCCTATAGTCTTCAAAGGGATCCGAAATCTCTGTTCTCAGATTCCACAGAAATAAGGCTACCAAAGAGATCCACGAAATACAGATGTAACTCTGTGAGATGAATTCACAGAACACAAAGCAGTTTCTCAGAAAGCTTCTTTCCAGATTTCATCTGAGGATATTTCCTTTTTCACCATAGACCTCTACGGGCTTCCAAATATCACTTTGCCAATTCCACAAGAACTGTCTTAGCGAAAGGCTTCTTGAGGGGAAAGCTGTAACTCTGTGAGATGATTTCACATAACACAAAGAAGTTTCTCAGAAAGCTTCTTTCTCTTTGTTATCGGAGGATATTTCCTTTGGCCCTATAGTCTTCATAGGGATCCGAAATATCTTTTCTCAGATTCCACAGAAATAAGGCTAGCAAAGAGATCCACGAAATACTCATGTAACTCTGTGAGATGAATTCACAGAACACTAAGCAGTTTCTCAGAAAGCTTCTGTCTAGATTTCATCTGAGGATATTTCCTTTTTCACCATAGCCCTCTATGGGCTTCCAAATATCTCTTTGCCAATTCCACAAGAACTGTCTTAGTTAAAGGCTTCTTGAGGGGAAAGCTGTAACTCCGTGAGATGATTTCACAGAACACAAAGAAGTTTCTCAGAAAGCTTCTTTCTCTTTGTTATCGGAGGATATTTCCTTTGGCCCTATAGTCTTCAAAGGGATCCGAAATATCTGTTCTCAGATTCCACAGAAATAAGGCTAGCAAAGAGATCCACGAAATACATATGTAAATCTGTGAGATGAATTCACAGAACACTAAGCAGTTTCTCAGAAAGCTTCTTATCAGATTTCATCTGAGGATATTTCCTCTTTCACCATAGCCCTCTATGGGCTTCCAAATATCACTTTGCCAATTCCACAAGAACTGTCTTAGCGAAAGGCTTCTTGAGGGGAAAGCTGTAACTCTGTGAGATGATTTCACGGAAGGAAAAGAAATTCCTCAGAAAGCTTCTTTCTCTTTGTTATCGGAGGATATTTCCTTTGGCCCTATAGTCTTCAAAGGGATCCGAAATATCTGTTCTCAGATTACACAGAAATAAGGCTAGCAAAGAGATCCACGAAATACAGATGTAACTCTGTGAGATGAATTCACAGAACACTACGCAGTTTCTCAGAAAGCTTCTTTCCAGATTTCATCTGAGGATATTTCCTTTTTCACCATAGCCCTCTATGGGCTTCCAAATATCACTTTGCCAATTCCACAAGAACTGTCTTAGCGAAAGGCTTCTTGAGGGGAAAGCTGTAACTCTGTGAGATGATTTCACAGAACAGAAAGAAGTTTCTCAGAAAGCTTCTTTCTCTTTGTTATCGCAGGATATTTCCTTTGGCCCTATAGTCTTCAAAGGGATCCGAAATGTCTGTCCTCAGATTCCACAGAAATAAGGCTAACAAAGAGATCCACGAAGTACAGGTGTAACTCTGTGAGATGAATTAACAGAACACTAAGCAGTTTCTCAGAAATCTTTTTTCCAGATTTCATCTGAGGATATTTCCTTTTTCACCATAGACCTCTATGGGCTTCCAAATATCACTTTGCCAATTCCACAACAACTGTCTTAGCGAATGGCTTCTTGAGGGGAAAGCTGTAACTCTGTGAGATGATTTCACAGAACACAAAGAAGTTTCTCAGAAAGCTTCTTTCTCTTTGTTATCGGAGGATATTTCCTTTGGCCCTATAGTCTTCAAAGGGATCCGAAATATCTGTTCTCAGATTCCACAGAAATAAGGCTAGCAAAGAGATCCACGAAATACAGATGTAACTCTGTGAGATGAATTAACAGAACACTAAGCAGTTTCTCAGAAAGCTTCTTATCAGATTTCATCTGAGGATATTTCCTTTTTCACCATAGCCCTCTATGGGCTTCCAAATATCACTTTGCCAATCCCACAAGAACTGTCTTAGCGAAAGGCTTCATGAGGGGAAAGCTGTAACTCTGTGAGATGATTTCACAGAACACAAAGAAGTTTCTCAGAAAGCTTCTTTCTCTTTGTTATCGGAGGATATTTCCTTTGGCCCTATAGTCTTCAAAGGGATCCGAAATATCTGTTCTCAGATTCCACAGAAATAAGGCTAGCAAAGAGATCCACGAAATACAGATGTAACTCTGTGAGATGAATTAACAGAACACTAAGCAGTTTCTCAGAAAGCTTCTTATCAGATTTCATCTGAGGATATTTCCTTTTTCACCGTAGCCCTCTATGGGCTTCCAAATATCACTTTGCCAGTCCCACAAGAACTGTCTTAGCGAAAGGCTTCTTGAGGGGAAAGCTGTAACTCTGTGAGATGATTTCACAGAACACAAAGAAGTTTCTCAGAAAGCTTCTTTCTCTTTGTTATCGCAGGATATTTCCTTTGGCCCTGTAGTCTTCAAAGGTATCCGAAATATCTGTTCTCAGATTCCACAGAAATAAGGCTAGCAAAGAGATCCACGAAATACAGATGTAACTCTGTGAGATGTATCAACAGAACACTAAGCAGTTTCTCAGAAATCTTTTTTCCAGATTTCATCTGAGGATATTTCCTTTTTCACCATAGCCCTCTATGGGCTTCCAAATATCACTTTGCCAATCCCACAAGAATTGTCTTAGCGAAAGGCTTCTTGAGGGGAAAGCTGTAACTCTGTGATATGATTTCACAGAACACAAAGAAGTTTCTCAGAAAGCTTCATTCTCTTTGTTATCGGAGGATATTTCCTTTGGCCCTATAGTCTTCAAAGGGATCCGAAATATCTGTTCTCAGATTCCACAGAAATAAGGCTAGCAAAGAGATCCACGAAATACAGATGTAACTCTGTGAGATGAATTAACAGAACACTAAGCAGTTTCTCAGAAAGCTTCATATCAGATTTCATCTGAGGATATTTCCTTTTTCACCATAGCCCTCTATGGGCTTCCAAATATCACCTTGCCAATCCCACAAGAACTGTCTTAGCGAAAGGCTTCTTGAGGGGAAAGCTGTAACTCTGTGAGATGATTTCACAGAACACAAAGAAGTTTCTCAGAAAGCTTCTTTCTCTTTGTTATCGGAGGATATTTCGTTTGGCCCTACAGTCTTCAAAGGGATCCGAAATATCTGTTCTCAGATTCCACAGAAATAAAGCTAGCAAACAGATCCACGAAATAAAGATGTAACTCTGTGAGTGAATATCTGTTCTCAGATTCCACAGAAATAAGGCTAGCAAGGAGATCCACGAAATACAGATGTAACTCTGTGAGATGAATTCACAGAACACTAAGCAGTTTCTCAGAAAGCTTCATTCCAGATTTCATCTGAGGATATTTCCTTTTTCACCATAGCCCTCTAAGGGGCTTCCAAATATCACTTTGCAAATTCCACAAGAACTGTCTTAGCGAAAGGCTTCTTGAGGGGAAAGCTGTAACTCTGTGAGATGATTTCACAGAACACAAAGAAGTTTCTCAGAAATCTTCCTTCTCTTTGTTATCGGAGGATATTTCCTTTGGCCCTATAGTCTTCATAATGATCCGAAATATCTTTTCTCAGATTCCACAGAAATAAGGCTAGCAAAGAGATCCACGAAATACACATGTAACTCTGTGAGATGAATTCACAGAACACTAAGCAGTTTCTCAGAAAGTTTCTTTCCAGATTTCATCTGAGGATATTTCCTTTTTCACCATAGCCCTCTATGGTCTTCCAAATATCTCTTTGCCAATTACACAAGAACTGTCTTAGTTAAAGGCTTCTTGAGGGGAAAGCTGTAACTCTGTGAGATGATTTCACAGAACACAAAGAAGTTTCTCAGAAAGCTTCTTTCTCTTTGTTATCGGAGGATATTTCCTTTGGCCCTATAGTCTTCAAAGGGATCCGAAATATCTGTTCTCAGATTCCACAGAAATAAGGCTAGCAAAGAGATCCACGAAATACAGCTGTAACTCTGTGAGATGAATTCACAGAACACTAAGCAGTTTCTCAGAAAGCTTCTTTCCAGATTTCATCTGAGGATATTTCCTTTTTCACCATAGCCCTCTATGGGCTTCCAAATATCACTTTGCCAATTCCACAAGAACTGTCTTAGCGAAAGTCTTCTTGAGGGGAAAGCTCTAACGCTGTGAGATGATTTCACAGAACACAAAGAAGTTTCTCAGAAAGCTTCTTTCGCGTTGTTATCGGAGAATATTTCCTTTGGCCCTATTGTCTTCAAAGGGATCCGAAATATCTGTTCTCAGATTACACAGAAATAAGGCTAGCAAAGAGATTCACGAAATACAGATGTAACTCTGTGAGATGAATTCACAGAACACTAAGCAGTTTCTCAGAAAGCTTCTTTCCAGATTTCATCTGAGGATATTTCCTTTTTCACCATAGCCCTCTATGGGCTTCCAAATATCTCTTTGCCAATTATACAACAACTGTCCTAGCGAAAGACTTCTTGAGGGGAAAGCTGTAACTCTGTGGGATGATTTCACAGAACACAAAGAAGTTTCTCAGAAAGCTTCTTTCTCTTTGTTATCGGAGGATATTTCCTTTGGCCCTATAGTCTTCAAAGGGATCCGAAATATCTGTTCTCAGATTACACAGAAATAAGGCTAGCAAAGAGATCCACGAAATACAGATGTAACTCTGTGAGATGAATTAACAAAACACTAAGCAGTTTCTCAGAAAGCTTCTTTCCAGATTTCATCTGAGGATATTTCCTTTTTCACCATAGCCCTCTATGGGCTTCCAAATATCTCTTTGCCAATTACACAAGAACTGTCTTAGTTAAAGGCTTCTTGAGGGGAAAGCTGTAACTCTGTGAGATGATTTCACAGAACACAAAGAAGTTTCTCAGAAAGCTTCTTTCTCTTTGTTATCGGAGGATATTTCCTTTGGCCCTATAGTCTTCAAAGGGATCCGAAATATCTGTTCTCAGATTACACAGAAATAAGGCTAGCAAAGAGATCCAAGAAATACAGATGTAACTCTGTGAGATGAATTCACAGAACACTAAGCAGTTTCTCAGAAAGCTTCTTTCCAGATTTCATCTGAGGATATTTCCTTTTTCACCATAGCCCTCTATGGGCTTCCAAATATCACTTTGCCAATTCCACAAGAATTGTTTTAGCGAAAGGCTTCTTGAGGGGAAAGCTGTAACTCTGTGAGATGATATCACAGAACACAAAGAAGTTTCTCAGAAAGCTTCTTTCTCTTTGTTATCGCAGTATATTTCCTTTGGCCCTATAGTCTTCAAAGGGATCCGAAATATCTGTTCTCAGATTCCACAGAAATAAGGCTAGCAAAGAGATCCACGAAATACAGATGTAACTCTGTGAGATGAATTCACAGTACACTAAGCAGTTTCTCAGAAAGCTTCTTTCCAGATTTCATCTGCGGATATTTCCTTTTTCAACATAGCCCTCTATGGGCTTCCAAATATCACTTTGCCAATTCCACAAGAAGTATCTTAGCGAAAGGCTTCTTGAGGGGAAAGCTGTAACTCTGTGAGATGATTTCACAGAACACAAAGAAGTTTCTCAGAAAGCTTCTTTCTCTTTGTTATAGGAGGATATTTCCTTTGGCCCTATAGTCTTCAAAGGGATCCGAAATATCTGTTCTCAGATTCCACAGAATTAAGGCTAGCAAAGAGATCCACGAAATACAGATGTAACTCTGTGAGATGAATTAACAGAACACTAGGTAGTTTCTCAGAAAGCTTCTTTCCAGATTTCATTTGAGGATATTTCCTTTTTCACCATAGCCCTCTATGGGCTTCCAAATATCACTTTGCCAATTCCACAAGAACTGTCTTAGCGAAAGGCTTCTTGAGGGGAAAGCTGTAACTCTGTGAGATGATTTCACAGAACACAAAGAAGTTTCTCAGAAAGCTTCTTTCTCTTTGTTACGGAGGATATTTCCTTTGGCCCTATAGTCTTCAATGGGATCCGAAATATCTGTTCTCAGATTCCACAGAAATAAAGCTAGCAAACAGATCCACGAAATAAAGATGTAACTCTGTGAGTGAATATCTGTTCTCAGATTCCACAGAAATAAGGCTAGCAAAGAGATCCACGAAATACAGATGTAACTCTGTGAGATGAATTCACAGAACACTAAGCAGTTTCTCAGAAAGCTTCATTCCAGATTTCATCTGAGGATATTTCCTTTTTCACCATAGCCCTCTAAGGGGCTTCCAAATATCACTTTGCAAATTCCACAAGAACTGTCTTAGCGAAAGGCTTCTTGAGGGGAAAGCTGTAACTCTGTGAGATGATTTCACAGAACACAAAGAAGTTTCTCAGAAATCTTCCTTCTCTTTGTTATCGGAGGATATTTCCTTTGGCCCTATAGTCTTCATAATGATCCGAAATATCTTTTCTCAGATTCCACAGAAATAAGGCTAGCAAAGAGATCCACGAAATACACATGTAACTCTGTGAGATGAATTCACAGAACACTAAGCAGTTTCTCAGAAAGTTTCTTTCCAGATTTCATCTGAGGATATTTCCTTTTTCACCATAGCCCTCTATGGTCTTCCAAATATCTCTTTGCCAATTACACAAGAACTGTCTTAGTTAAAGGCTTCTTGAGGGGAAAGCTGTAACTCTGTGAGATGATTTCACAGAACACAAAGAAGTTTCTCAGAAAGCTTCTTTCTCTTTGTTATCGGAGGATATTTCCTTTGGCCCTATAGTCTTCAAAGGGATCCGAAATATCTGTTCTCAGATTCCACAGAAATAAGGCTAGCAAAGAGATCCACGAAATACACATGTAACTCTGTGAGATGAATTCACAGAACACTAAGCAGTTTCTCAGAAAGCTTCTTTCCAGATTTCATCTGAGGATATTTCCTTTTTCACCATAGCCCTCTATGGGTTTCCAAATATCACTTTGCCAATTCCACAAGAACTGTCTTAGCGAAAGTCTTCTTGAGGGGAAAGCTCTAACGCTGTGAGATGATTTCACAGAACACAAAGAAGTTTCTCAGAAAGCTTCTTTCCCGTTGTTATCGGAGAATATTTCCTTTGGCCCTATTGTCTTCAAAGGGATCCGAAATATCTGTTCTCAGATTACACAGAAATAAGGCTAGCAAAGAGATTCACGAAATACAGATGTAACTCTGTGAGATGAATTCACAGAACACTAAGCAGTTTCTCAGAAAGCTTCTTTCCAGATTTCATCTGAGGATATTTCCTTTTTCACCATAGCCCTCTATGGGCTTCCAAATATCTCTTTGCCAATTACACAAGAACTGTCTTAGTTAAAGGCTTCTTGAGGGGAAAGCTGTAACTCTGTGAGATGATTTCACAGAACACAAAGAAGTTTCTCAGAAAGCTTCTTTCTCTTTGTTATCGGAGGATATTTCCTTTGGCCCTATAGTCTTCAAAGGGATCCGAAATATCTGTTCTCAGATTACACAGAAATAAGGCTAGCAAAGAGATCCACGAAATACAGATGTAACTCTGTGAGATGAATTCACAGAACACTAAGCAGTTTCTCAGAAAGCTTCTTTCCAGATTTCATCTGAGGATATTTCCTTTTTCACCATAGCCCTCTATGGGCTTCCAAATATCACTTTGCCAATTCCACAAGAATTGTTTTAGCGAAAGGCTTCTTGAGGGGAAAGCTGTAACTCTGTGAGATGATATCACAGAACACAAAGAAGTTTCTCAGAAAGCTTCTTTCTCTTTGTTATCGCAGGATATTTCCTTTGGCCCTATAGTCTTCAAAGGGATCCGAAATATCTGTTCTCAGATTCCACAGAAATAAGGCTAGCAAAGAGATCCACGAAATACAGATGTAACTCTGTGAGATGAATTCACAGAACACTAAGCAGTTTCTCAGAAAGCTTCTTTCCAGATTTCATCTGCGGATATTTCCTTTTTCAACATAGCCCTCTATGGGCTTCCAAATATCACTTTGCCAATTCCACAAGAAGTATCTTAGCGAAAGGCTTCTTGAGGGGAAAGCTGTAACTCTGTGAGATGATTTCACAGAACACAAAGAAGTTTCTCAGAAAGCTTCTTTCTCTTTGTTATCGCAGGATATTTCCTTTGGCCCTATAGTCTTCATAGGGATCCGAAATATCATTTCTCAGATTCCACAGAAATAAGGCTAGCAAAGAGATCCACGAAATACACATGTAACTCTGTGAGATGAATTAACAGAACACTAAGCAGTTTCTCAGAAAGCTTCTTTCCAGATTACATCTGAGGATATTTCCTTTTTCACCATAGCCCTCTATGGGCTTCCATATATCACTTTGCCAATTCCACAAGAATTGTCTTAGCGAAAGGCTTCTTGAGGGGAAAGCTGTAACTCTGTGAGATGATTTCACAGAACACAAAGAAGTTTCTCAGAAAGCTTCTTTCTCTTTGTTATCGGAGGATATTTCCTTTGGCCCTATAGTCTTCAAAGGGATCCGAAATATCTGTTCTCAGATTACACAGAAATAAGGCTAGCAAAGAGATCCACGAAATACAGATGTAACTCTGTGAGATGAATTCACAGAACACTAAGCAGTTTCTCAGAAAGCTTCTTTCCAGATTTTATCTGAGGATATTTCCTTTTTCACCATAGCCCTCTATGGGCTTCCAAATATCACTTTGCCTATTCCACAAGAACTTTCTTAGCGAAAGGCTTCTTGAGGGGAAAGCTGTAACTCTGTGAGATGATTTCACAGAACAGAAAGAAGTTTCTCAGAAAGCTTCTTTCTCTTTGTTATCGGAGGATATTTCCTTTGGCCCAATGGTCTTCATAGGGATCCGAAATATCTTTTCTCAGATTCCACAGAAATAAGGCTAGCAAAGAGATCCACGAAATACAGATGTAACTCTGTGAGATGAATTAACAGAACACTAAGCAGGTTCTCAGAAAGCTTCTTTCCAGATTACATCTGAGGATATTTCCTTTTTCACCATAGCCCTCTATGGGCTTCCAAATATCACTTTGCCAATTCCACAAGAACTGTCTTCGCGAAAGGCTTCTTGAGGGGAAAGCTGTAACTCTGTGAGATGATTTCACAGAACACAAAGAAGTTTCTCAGAAAGCTTCTTTCTCTTTGTTATCGCAGGATATTTCCTTTGGCCCTATAGTCTTCAAAGAGATCCGAAATATATGTTCTCACATTCCACAGAAATAAGGCTAGCAAAGAGATCCACGAAATACAGATGTAACACTTTGAGATGAATTCACAGAACACTAAGCAGTTTCTCAGAAAGCTTCTTTCCAGATTTCATCTGAGGATATTTCCTTTTTCACCATAGCCCTCTATGGGCTTCCAAATATCACTTTGCCAATTCCACAATAACTGTCTTAGTTAAAGGCTTCTTGAGGGGAAAGCTGTAACTCTGTGAGATGATTTCACAGAACACAAAGAAATTTCTCAGAAAGCTTCTTTCTCTTTGTTATCGGAGGATATTTCCTTTGGCCCTATAGTCTTCAAAGGGATACGAAATATCTGTTCTCAGATTCCACAGAAATAAGGCTAGCAAAGAGATCCACGAAATACAGATGTAACTCTGTGAGACGAATTCAGAGAACACTAAGCAGTTTCTCAGAAAGCTTCTTTCCAGATTTCATCTGAGGATATTTCCTTTTTCACCATAGCCCTCTAAGGGCTTCCAAATATCAGTTTGCCTATTCCACAAGAACTTTCTTAGCGAAAGGCTTCTTGAGGGGAAAGCTGTAACTCTGTGAGATGATTTCACAGAACACAAAGAAGTTTCTCAGAAAGCTTCTTTCTCTTTGTTATCGGAGGATATTTCCTTTGGCCCTATAGTCTTCAAAGCGATCAGAAATATCTGTTCTCAGATTCCACAGAAATAAGGCTAGCAAAGAGATCCACGAAATACAGATGTAACTCTGTGAGATGAATTAACAGAACACTAAGCAGTGTCTCAGAAAGCTTCTTTCCAGATTTCATCTGAGCATATTTCCTTTTTCACCATAGCCCTCTATGGGCTTCCAAATATCACTTTGCCAATTCCACAAGAACTGTCTTAGCTAAAGGCTTCTTGAGGGGAAAGCTGTAATTCTGTAGATGATATCACAGAACACAAAGAAGTTTCTCAGAAAGCTTCTTTCTCTTTATTATCGCAGGATATTTCCTTTGGCCCTATAGTCTTCAAAGAGATCCGAAATATATGTTCTCAGATTCCACAGAAATAAGGCTAGCAAAGAGATCCACGAAATACAGATGTAACTCTGTGAGATGAATTCAGAGAACACTAAGCAGTTTCTCAGAAAGCTTCTTTCCAGATTTCATCTGAGGATATTTCCTTTTTCACCATAGCCCTCTAAGGGCTTCCAAATATCACTTTGCCTATTCCACAAGAACTTTCTTAGCGAAAGGCTTCTTGAGGGGAAAGCTGTAACTCTGTGAGATGATTTCACAGAACACAAAGAAGTTTCTCAGAAAGCTTCTTTCTCTTTGTTATCGGAGGATATTTCCTTTGGCCCAATAGTCTTCATAGGGATCCGAAATATCTTTTCTCAGATTCCACAGAAATAAGGCTAGCAAAGAGATCCACGAAATACAGATGTAACTCTGTGAGATGAATTAACAGAACACTAAGCAGGTTCTCAGAAAGCTTCTTTCCAGATTACATCTGAGGATATTTCCTTTTTCACCATAGCCCTCTATGGGCTTCCAAATATCACTTTGCCAATTCCACAAGAACTGTCTTCGCGAAAGGCTTCTTGAGCGGAAAGCTGTAACTCTGTGAGATGATTTCACAGAACACAAAGAAGTTTCTCAGAAAGCTTCTTTCTCTTTGTTATCGCAGGATATTTCCTTTGGCCCTATAGTCTTCAAAGAGATCCGAAATATATGTTCTCAGATTCCACAGAAATAAGGCTAGCAAAGAGATCCACGAAATACAGATGTAACTCTGTGAGATGAATTCAGAGAACACTAAGCAGTTTCTCAGAAAGCTTCTTTCCAGATTTCATCTGAGGATATTTCCTTTTTCACCATAGCCCTCTAAGGGCTTCCAAATATCACTTTGCCTATTCCACAAGAACTTTCTTAGCGAAAGGCTTCTTGAGGGGAAAGCTGTAACTCTGTGAGATGATTTCACAGAACACAAAGAAGTTTCTCAGAAAGCTTCTTTCTCTTTGCTTTCGGAGGATATTTCCTTTGGCCCAATAGTCTTCATAGGGATCCGAAATATCTTTTCTCAAATTCCACAGAAATAAGGCTAGCAAAGAGATCCACGAAATACAGATGTAACTCTGTGAGATGAATTAACAGAACACTAAGCAGGTTCTCAGAAAGCTTCTTTCCAGATTACATCTGAGGATATTTCCTTTTTCAGCATAGCCCTCTATGGGCTTCCAAATATCACTTTGCCAATTCCACAAGAACTGTCTTCGCGAAAGGCTTCTTGAGGGGAAAGCTGTAACTCTGTGAGATGATTTCACAGAACACAAAGAAGTTTCTCAGAAATCTTCATTCTCTTTGTTATCGCAGGATATTTCCTTTGGCCCTATAGTCTTCAAAGAGATCCGAAATATATGTTCTCAGATTCCACAGAAATAAGGCTAGCAAAGAGATCCACGAAATACCCATGTAACTCTGTGAGATGAATTAACAGAACACTAAGCAGTTTCTCAGAAAGCTTCTTTCCAGATTTCATCTGAGGATATTTCCTTTTTCACCATAGCCCTCTATGGGCTTCCAAATATCACTTTGCCAATTCCACAAGAAGTATCTTAGCGAAAGGCTTCTTGAGGGGAAAGCTGTAACTCTGTGAGATGATTTCACAGAACACAAAGAAGTTTCTCAGAAAGCTTCTTTCTCTTTGTTATAGGAGGATATTTCCTTTGGCCCTATAGTCTTCAAAGGGATCCGAAATATCTGTTCTCAGATTCCACAGAATTAAGGCTAGCAAAGAGATCCACGAAATACAGATGTAACTCTGTGAGATGAATTAACAGAACACTAGGTAGTTTCTCAGAAAGCTTCTTTCCAGATTTCATTTGAGGATATTTCCTTTTTCACCATAGCCCTCTATGGGCTTCCAAATATCACTTTGCCAATTCCACAAGAACTGTCTTAGCGAAAGGCTTCTTGAGGGGAAAGCTGTAACTCTGTGAGATGATTTCACAGAACACAAAGAAGTTTCTCAGAAAGCTTCTTTCTCTTTGTTACGGAGGATATTTCCTTTGGCCCTATAGTCTTCAATGGGATCCGAAATATCTGTTCTCAGATTCCACAGAAATAAAGCTAGCAAACAGATCCACGAAATAAAGATGTAACTCTGTGAGTGAATATCTGTTCTCAGATTCCACAGAAATAAGGCTAGCAAAGAGATCCACGAAATACAGATGTAACTCTGTGAGATGAATTCACAGAACACTAAGCAGTTTCTCAGAAAGCTTCATTCCAGATTTCATCTGAGGATATTTCCTTTTTCACCATAGCCCTCTAAGGGGCTTCCAAATATCACTTTGCAAATTCCACAAGAACTGTCTTAGCGAAAGGCTTCTTGAGGGGAAAGCTGTAACTCTGTGAGATGATTTCACAGAACACAAAGAAGTTTCTCAGAAATCTTCCTTCTCTTTGTTATCGGAGGATATTTCCTTTGGCCCTATAGTCTTCATAATGATCCGAAATATCTTTTCTCAGATTCCACAGAAATAAGGCTAGCAAAGAGATCCACGAAATACACATGTAACTCTGTGAGATGAATTCACAGAACACTAAGCAGTTTCTCAGAAAGTTTCTTTCCAGATTTCATCTGAGGATATTTCCTTTTTCACCATAGCCCTCTATGGTCTTCCAAATATCTCTTTGCCAATTACACAAGAACTGTCTTAGTTAAAGGCTTCTTGAGGGGAAAGCTGTAACTCTGTGAGATGATTTCACAGAACACAAAGAAGTTTCTCAGAAAGCTTCTTTCTCTTTGTTATCGGAGGATATTTCCTTTGGCCCTATAGTCTTCAAAGGGATCCGAAATATCTGTTCTCAGATTCCACAGAAATAAGGCTAGCAAAGAGATCCACGAAATACACATGTAACTCTGTGAGATGAATTCACAGAACACTAAGCAGTTTCTCAGAAAGCTTCTTTCCAGATTTCATCTGAGGATATTTCCTTTTTCACCATAGCCCTCTATGGGTTTCCAAATATCACTTTGCCAATTCCACAAGAACTGTCTTAGCGAAAGTCTTCTTGAGGGGAAAGCTCTAACGCTGTGAGATGATTTCACAGAACACAAAGAAGTTTCTCAGAAAGCTTCTTTCCCGTTGTTATCGGAGAATATTTCCTTTGGCCCTATTGTCTTCAAAGGGATCCGAAATATCTGTTCTCAGATTACACAGAAATAAGGCTAGCAAAGAGATTCACGAAATACAGATGTAACTCTGTGAGATGAATTCACAGAACACTAAGCAGTTTCTCAGAAAGCTTCTTTCCAGATTTCATCTGAGGATATTTCCTTTTTCACCATAGCCCTCTATGGGCTTCCAAATATCTCTTTGCCAATTACACAAGAACTGTCTTAGTTAAAGGCTTCTTGAGGGGAAAGCTGTAACTCTGTGAGATGATTTCACAGAACACAAAGAAGTTTCTCAGAAAGCTTCTTTCTCTTTGTTATCGGAGGATATTTCCTTTGGCCCTATAGTCTTCAAAGGGATCCGAAATATCTGTTCTCAGATTACACAGAAATAAGGCTAGCAAAGAGATCCACGAAATACAGATGTAACTCTGTGAGATGAATTCACAGAACACTAAGCAGTTTCTCAGAAAGCTTCTTTCCAGATTTCATCTGAGGATATTTCCTTTTTCACCATAGCCCTCTATGGGCTTCCAAATATCACTTTGCCAATTCCACAAGAATTGTTTTAGCGAAAGGCTTCTTGAGGGGAAAGCTGTAACTCTGTGAGATGATATCACAGAACACAAAGAAGTTTCTCAGAAAGCTTCTTTCTCTTTGTTATCGCAGGATATTTCCTTTGGCCCTATAGTCTTCAAAGGGATCCGAAATATCTGTTCTCAGATTCCACAGAAATAAGGCTAGCAAAGAGATCCACGAAATACAGATGTAACTCTGTGAGATGAATTCACAGAACACTAAGCAGTTTCTCAGAAAGCTTCTTTCCAGATTTCATCTGCGGATATTTCCTTTTTCAACATAGCCCTCTATGGGCTTCCAAATATCACTTTGCCAATTCCACAAGAAGTATCTTAGCGAAAGGCTTCTTGAGGGGAAAGCTGTAACTCTGTGAGATGATTTCACAGAACACAAAGAAGTTTCTCAGAAAGCTTCTTTCTCTTTGTTATCGCAGGATATTTCCTTTGGCCCTATAGTCTTCATAGGGATCCGAAATATCATTTCTCAGATTCCACAGAAATAAGGCTAGCAAAGAGATCCACGAAATACACATGTAACTCTGTGAGATGAATTAACAGAACACTAAGCAGTTTCTCAGAAAGCTTCTTTCCAGATTACATCTGAGGATATTTCCTTTTTCACCATAGCCCTCTATGGGCTTCCATATATCACTTTGCCAATTCCACAAGAATTGTCTTAGCGAAAGGCTTCTTGAGGGGAAAGCTGTAACTCTGTGAGATGATTTCACAGAACACAAAGAAGTTTCTCAGAAAGCTTCTTTCTCTTTGTTATCGGAGGATATTTCCTTTGGCCCTATAGTCTTCAAAGGGATCCGAAATATCTGTTCTCAGATTACACAGAAATAAGGCTAGCAAAGAGATCCACGAAATACAGATGTAACTCTGTGAGATGAATTCACAGAACACTAAGCAGTTTCTCAGAAAGCTTCTTTCCAGATTTTATCTGAGGATATTTCCTTTTTCACCATAGCCCTCTATGGGCTTCCAAATATCACTTTGCCTATTCCACAAGAACTTTCTTAGCGAAAGGCTTCTTGAGGGGAAAGCTGTAACTCTGTGAGATGATTTCACAGAACAGAAAGAAGTTTCTCAGAAAGCTTCTTTCTCTTTGTTATCGGAGGATATTTCCTTTGGCCCAATGGTCTTCATAGGGATCCGAAATATCTTTTCTCAGATTCCACAGAAATAAGGCTAGCAAAGAGATCCACGAAATACAGATGTAACTCTGTGAGATGAATTAACAGAACACTAAGCAGGTTCTCAGAAAGCTTCTTTCCAGATTACATCTGAGGATATTTCCTTTTTCACCATAGCCCTCTATGGGCTTCCAAATATCACTTTGCCAATTCCACAAGAACTGTCTTCGCGAAAGGCTTCTTGAGGGGAAAGCTGTAACTCTGTGAGATGATTTCACAGAACACAAAGAAGTTTCTCAGAAAGCTTCTTTCTCTTTGTTATCGCAGGATATTTCCTTTGGCCCTATAGTCTTCAAAGAGATCCGAAATATATGTTCTCACATTCCACAGAAATAAGGCTAGCAAAGAGATCCACGAAATACAGATGTAACACTTTGAGATGAATTCACAGAACACTAAGCAGTTTCTCAGAAAGCTTCTTTCCAGATTTCATCTGAGGATATTTCCTTTTTCACCATAGCCCTCTATGGGCTTCCAAATATCACTTTGCCAATTCCACAATAACTGTCTTAGTTAAAGGCTTCTTGAGGGGAAAGCTGTAACTCTGTGAGATGATTTCACAGAACACAAAGAAATTTCTCAGAAAGCTTCTTTCTCTTTGTTATCGGAGGATATTTCCTTTGGCCCTATAGTCTTCAAAGGGATACGAAATATCTGTTCTCAGATTCCACAGAAATAAGGCTAGCAAAGAGATCCACGAAATACAGATGTAACTCTGTGAGACGAATTCAGAGAACACTAAGCAGTTTCTCAGAAAGCTTCTTTCCAGATTTCATCTGAGGATATTTCCTTTTTCACCATAGCCCTCTAAGGGCTTCCAAATATCAGTTTGCCTATTCCACAAGAACTTTCTTAGCGAAAGGCTTCTTGAGGGGAAAGCTGTAACTCTGTGAGATGATTTCACAGAACACAAAGAAGTTTCTCAGAAAGCTTCTTTCTCTTTGTTATCGGAGGATATTTCCTTTGGCCCTATAGTCTTCAAAGCGATCAGAAATATCTGTTCTCAGATTCCACAGAAATAAGGCTAGCAAAGAGATCCACGAAATACAGATGTAACTCTGTGAGATGAATTAACAGAACACTAAGCAGTGTCTCAGAAAGCTTCTTTCCAGATTTCATCTGAGCATATTTCCTTTTTCACCATAGCCCTCTATGGGCTTCCAAATATCACTTTGCCAATTCCACAAGAACTGTCTTAGCTAAAGGCTTCTTGAGGGGAAAGCTGTAATTCTGTAGATGATATCACAGAACACAAAGAAGTTTCTCAGAAAGCTTCTTTCTCTTTATTATCGCAGGATATTTCCTTTGGCCCTATAGTCTTCAAAGAGATCCGAAATATATGTTCTCAGATTCCACAGAAATAAGGCTAGCAAAGAGATCCACGAAATACAGATGTAACTCTGTGAGATG
The DNA here is from genome assembly GCF_043159975.1 of Macaca nemestrina. NCBI lineage: Eukaryota > Metazoa > Chordata > Mammalia > Primates > Cercopithecidae > Macaca > Macaca nemestrina. The sequence goes on from NC_092125.1 coordinate 93,889,227, forward strand.
AATTCAGAGAACACTAAGCAGTTTCTCAGAAAGCTTCTTTCCAGATTTCATCTGAGGATATTTCCTTTTTCACCATAGCCCTCTAAGGGCTTCCAAATATCACTTTGCCTATTCCACAAGAACTTTCTTAGCGAAAGGCTTCTTGAGGGGAAAGCTGTAACTCTGTGAGATGATTTCACAGAACACAAAGAAGTTTCTCAGAAAGCTTCTTTCTCTTTGTTATCGGAGGATATTTCCTTTGGCCCAATAGTCTTCATAGGGATCCGAAATATCTTTTCTCAGATTCCACAGAAATAAGGCTAGCAAAGAGATCCACGAAATACAGATGTAACTCTGTGAGATGAATTAACAGAACACTAAGCAGGTTCTCAGAAAGCTTCTTTCCAGATTACATCTGAGGATATTTCCTTTTTCACCATAGCCCTCTATGGGCTTCCAAATATCACTTTGCCAATTCCACAAGAACTGTCTTCGCGAAAGGCTTCTTGAGCGGAAAGCTGTAACTCTGTGAGATGATTTCACAGAACACAAAGAAGTTTCTCAGAAAGCTTCTTTCTCTTTGTTATCGCAGGATATTTCCTTTGGCCCTATAGTCTTCAAAGAGATCCGAAATATATGTTCTCAGATTCCACAGAAATAAGGCTAGCAAAGAGATCCACGAAATACAGATGTAACTCTGTGAGATGAATTCAGAGAACACTAAGCAGTTTCTCAGAAAGCTTCTTTCCAGATTTCATCTGAGGATATTTCCTTTTTCACCATAGCCCTCTAAGGGCTTCCAAATATCACTTTGCCTATTCCACAAGAACTTTCTTAGCGAAAGGCTTCTTGAGGGGAAAGCTGTAACTCTGTGAGATGATTTCACAGAACACAAAGAAGTTTCTCAGAAAGCTTCTTTCTCTTTGCTTTCGGAGGATATTTCCTTTGGCCCAATAGTCTTCATAGGGATCCGAAATATCTTTTCTCAAATTCCACAGAAATAAGGCTAGCAAAGAGATCCACGAAATACAGATGTAACTCTGTGAGATGAATTAACAGAACACTAAGCAGGTTCTCAGAAAGCTTCTTTCCAGATTACATCTGAGGATATTTCCTTTTTCAGCATAGCCCTCTATGGGCTTCCAAATATCACTTTGCCAATTCCACAAGAACTGTCTTCGCGAAAGGCTTCTTGAGGGGAAAGCTGTAACTCTGTGAGATGATTTCACAGAACACAAAGAAGTTTCTCAGAAAGCTTCATTCTCTTTGTTATCGCAGGATATTTCCTTTGGCCCTATAGTCTTCAAAGAGATCCGAAATATATGTTCTCAGATTCCACAGAAATAAGGCTAGCAAAGAGATCCACGAAATACCCATGTAACTCTGTGAGATGAATTAACAGAACACTAAGCAGTTTCTCAGAAAGCTTCTTTCCAGATTTCATCTGAGGATATTTCCTTTTTCACCATAGCCCTCTATGGGCTTCCAAATATCACTTTGCCAATTCCACAAGAACTGTCTTAGTTAAAGGCTTCTTGAGGGGAAAGCTGTAACTCTGTGAGATGATTTCACAGCACACAAAGAAGTTTCTCAGAAAGCTTCTTTCTCTTTGTTATCGGAGGATATATCCTTTGGCCCTATAGTCTTCAAAGGGATACGAAATATCTGTTCTCAGATTCCACAGAAATAAGGCTAGCAAAGAGATCCACGAAATACAGATGTAACTCTGTGAGAGAAATTCAGAGAACACTAAGCAGTTTCTCAGAAAGCTTCTTTCCAGATTTCATCTGAGGATATTTCCTTTTTCACCATAGCCCTCTAAGGGCTTCCAAATATCACTTTGCCTATTCCACAAGAACTTTCTTAGCGAAAGGCTTCTTGAGGGGAAAGCTGTAACTCTGTGAGATGATTTCACAGAACACAAAGAAGTTTCTCAGAAAGCTTCATTCTCTTTGTTATCGCAGGATATTTCCTTTGGCCCTATAGTCTTCAAAGAGATCCGAAATATATGTTCTCAGATTCCACAGAAATAAGGCTAGCAAAGAGATCCACGAAATACACATGTAACTCTGTGAGATGAATTAACAGAACACTAAGCAGTTTCTCAGAAAGCTTCTTTCCAGATTTCATCTGAGGATATTTCCTTTTTCACCATAGCCCTCTATGGGCTTCCAAATATCACTTTGCCAATTCCACAAGAACTGTCTTAGTTAAAGGCATCTTGAGGGGAAAGCTGTAACTCTGTGAGATGATTTCACAGAACACAAAGAAGTTTCTCAGAAAGCTTCTTTCTCTTTGTTATCGGAGGATATATCCTTTGGCCCTATAGTCTTCAAAGGGATACGAAATATCTGTTCTCAGATTCCACAGAAATAAGGCTAGCAAAGAGATCCACGAAATACAGATGTAACTCTGTGAGATGAATTCACAGAACACTAAGCAGTTTCTCAGAAAGTTTCTTTCCAGATTTTATCTGAGGATATTTCCTTTTTCACCATAGCCCTCTATGGGCTTCCAAATATCACTTTGCCTATTCCACAAGAACTTTCTTAGCGAAAGGCTTCTTGAGGGGAAAGCTGTAACTCTTTGAGATGATTTCACAGAACACAAAGAAGTTTCTCAGAAAGCTTCTTTCTCTTTGTTATCGGAGGATATTTCCTTTGGCCCAATGGTCTTCATAGGGATCCGAAATATCTTTTCTCAGATTCCACAGAAATAAGGCTAGGAAAGAGATCCGCGAAATACAGATGTAACTCTGTGAGATGAATTAACAGAACACTAAGCAGGTTCTCAGAAAGCTTCTTTCCAGATTACATCTGAGGATATTTCCTTTTTCACCATAGCCCTCTATGGGCTTCCAAATATCACTTTGCCAATTCCACAAGAACTGTCTTCGCGAAAGGCTTCTTGAGGGGAAAGCTGTAACTCTGTGAGATGATTTCACAGAACACAAAGAAGTTTCTCAGAAAGCTTCTTTCTCTTTGTTATCGCAGGATATTTCCTTTGGCCCTATAGTCTTCAAAGAGATCCGAAATATATGTTCTCACATTCCACAGAAATAAGGCTAGCAAAGAGATCCACGAAATACAGATGTAACTCTTTGAGATGAATTCACAGAACACTAAGCAGTTTCTCAGAAAGCTTCTTTCCAGATTTCATCTGAGGATATTTCCTTTTTCACCATAGCCCTCTATGGGCTTCCAAATATCACTTTGCCAATTCCACAAGAACTGTCTTAGTTAAAGGCTTCTTGAGGGGAAAGCTGTAACTCTGTGAGATGATTTCACAGAACACAAAGAAATTTCTCAGAAAGCTTCTTTCTCTTTGTTATCGGAGGATATTTCCTTTGGCCCTATAGTCTTCAAAGGGATACGAAATATCTGTTCTCAGATTCCACAGAAATAAGGCTAGCAAAGAGATCCACGAAATACAGATGTAACTCTGTGAGACGAATTCAGAGAACACTAAGCAGTTTCTCAGAAAGCTTCTTTCCAGATTTCATCTGAGGATATTTCCTTTTTCACCAGAGCCCTCTATGGCTTCCAAATATCACTTTGCCAATTCCACAAGAACTGTCTTAGTTAAAGGCTTCTTGAGGGGAAAGCTGTAACTCTGTGAGATGATTTCACAGAACACAAAGAAGTTTCTCAGAAAGCTTCTTTCTCTTTGTTATCGGAGGATATATCCTTTGGCCCTATAGTCTTCAAAGGGATACGAAATATCTGTTCTCAGATTCCATAGAAATAAGGCTAGCAAAGAGATCCACGAAATACAGATGTAACTCTGTGAGAGAAATTCAGAGAACACTAAGCAGTTTCTCAGAAAGCTTCTTTCCAGATTCCATCTGAGGATATTTCCTTTTTCACCATAGCCCTCTAAGGGCTTCCAAATATCACTTTGCCTATTCCACAAGAACTTTCTTAGCGAAAGGCTTCTTGAGGGGAAAGCTGTAACTCTGTGAGATGATTTCACAGAACACAAAGAAGTTTCTCACAAAGCTTCTTTCTCTTAGTTATCGTAGGATATTTCCTTTGGCCCTATAGTCTTCAAAGCGATCAGAAATATCTGTTCTCAGATTCCACAGAAATAAGGCTAGCAAAGAGATCCACGAAATACAGATGTAACTCTGTGAGATGAATTAACAGAACACTAAGCAGTTTCTCAGAAAGCTTCTTTCCAGATTTCATCTGAGGATATTTCCTTTTTCACCATAGCCCTCTATGGGCTTCCAAATATCACGTTGCCAATTCCACAAGACCTGTCTTAGCGACAGGCTTCTTGAGGGGAAAGCTGTAACTCTGTGAGATGATTTCACAGAACACAAAGAAGTTTCTCAGAAAGCTTCTTTCTCTTTGTTACGGAGGATATTTCCTTTGGCCCTATAGTCTTCAATGGGATCCGAAATATCTGTTCTCAGATTCCACAGAAATAAAGCTAGCAAACAGATCCACGAAATAAAGATGTAACTCTGTGAGTGAATATCTGTTCTCAGATTCCACAGAAATAAGGCTAGCAAGGAGATCCACGAAATACAGATGTAACTCTGTGAGATGAATTCACAGAACACTAAGCAGTTTCTCAGAAAGCTTCATTCCAGATTTCATCTGAGGATATTTCCTTTTTCACCATAGCCCTCTAGGGGGCTTCCAAATATCACTTTGCAAATTCCACAAGAACTGTCTTAGCGAAAGGCTTCTTGAGGGGAAAGCTGTAACTCTGTGAGATGATTTCACAGAACACAAAGAAGTTTCTCAGAAATCTTCCTTCTCTTTGTTATCGGAGGATATTTCCTTTGGCCCTATAGTCTTCATAATGATCCGAAATATCTTTTCTCAGATTCCACAGAAATAAGGCTAGCAAAGAGATCCACGAAATACACATGTAACTCTGTGAGATGAATTCACAGAACACTAAGCAGTTTCTCAGAAAGTTTCTTTCCAGATTTCATCTGAGGATATTTCCTTTTTCACCATAGCCCTCTATGGTCTTCCAAATATCTCTTTGCCAATTACACAAGAACTGTCTTAGTTAAAGGCTTCTTGAGGGGAAAGCTGTAACTCTGTGAGATGATTTCACAGAACACAAAGAAGTTTCTCAGAAAGCTTCTTTCTCTTTGTTATCGGAGGATATTTCCTTTGGCCCTATAGTCTTCAAAGGGATCCGAAATATCTGTTCTCAGATTCCACAGAAATAAGGCTAGCAAAGAGATCCACGAAATACAGCTGTAACTCTGTGAGATGAATTCACAGAACACTAAGCAGTTTCTCAGAAAGCTTCTTTCCAGATTTCATCTGAGGATATTTCCTTTTTCACCATAGCCCTCTATGGGCTTCCAAATATCACTTTGCCAATTCCACAAGAACTGTCTTAGCGAAAGTCTTCTTGAGGGGAAAGCTCTAACGCTGTGAGATGATTTCACAGAACACAAAGAAGTTTCTCAGAAAGCTTCTTTCGCGTTGTTATCGGAGAATATTTCCTTTGGCCCTATTGTCTTCAAAGGGATCCGAAATATCTGTTCTCAGATTACACAGAAATAAGGCTAGCAAAGAGATTCACGAAATACAGATGTAACTCTGTGAGATGAATTCACAGAACACTAAGCAGTTTCTCAGAAAGCTTCTTTCCAGATTTCATCTGAGGATATTTCCTTTTTCACCATAGCCCTCTATGGGCTTCCAAATATCTCTTTGCCAATTATACAACAACTGTCCTAGCGAAAGACTTCTTGAGGGGAAAGCTGTAACTCTGTGGGATGATTTCACAGAACACAAAGAAGTTTCTCAGAAAGCTTCTTTCTCTTTGTTATCGGAGGATATTTCCTTTGGCCCTATAGTCTTCAAAGGGATCCGAAATATCTGTTCTCAGATTACACAGAAATAAGGCTAGCAAAGAGATCCACGAAATACAGATGTAACTCTGTGAGATGAATTAACAAAACACTAAGCAGTTTCTCAGAAAGCTTCTTTCCAGATTTCATCTGAGGATATTTCCTTTTTCACCATAGCCCTCTATGGGCTTCCAAATATCTCTTTGCCAATTACACAAGAAGTATCTTAGCGAAAGGCTTCTTGAGGGGAAAGCTGTAACTCTGTGAGATGATTTCACAGAACACAAAGAAGTTTCTCAGAAAGCTTCTTTCTCTTTGTTATAGGAGGATATTTCCTTTGGCCCTATAGTCTTCAAAGGGATCCGAAATATCTGTTCTCAGATTCCACAGAATTAAGGCTAGCAAAGAGATCCACGAAATACAGATGTAACTCTGTGAGATGAATTAACAGAACACTAGGTAGTTTCTCAGAAAGCTTCTTTCCAGATTTCATTTGAGGATATTTCCTTTTTCACCATAGCCCTCTATGGGCTTCCAAATATCACTTTGCCAATTCCACAAGAACTGTCTTAGCGAAAGGCTTCTTGAGGGGAAAGCTGTAACTCTGTGAGATGATTTCACAGAACACAAAGAAGTTTCTCAGAAAGCTTCTTTCTCTTTGTTACGGAGGATATTTCCTTTGGCCCTATAGTCTTCAATGGGATCCGAAATATCTGTTCTCAGATTCCACAGAAATAAAGCTAGCAAACAGATCCACGAAATAAAGATGTAACTCTGTGAGTGAATATCTGTTCTCAGATTCCACAGAAATAAGGCTAGCAAAGAGATCCACGAAATACAGATGTAACTCTGTGAGATGAATTCACAGAACACTAAGCAGTTTCTCAGAAAGCTTCATTCCAGATTTCATCTGAGGATATTTCCTTTTTCACCATAGCCCTCTAAGGGGCTTCCAAATATCACTTTGCAAATTCCACAAGAACTGTCTTAGCGAAAGGCTTCTTGAGGGGAAAGCTGTAACTCTGTGAGATGATTTCACAGAACACAAAGAAGTTTCTCAGAAATCTTCCTTCTCTTTGTTATCGGAGGATATTTCCTTTGGCCCTATAGTCTTCATAATGATCCGAAATATCTTTTCTCAGATTCCACAGAAATAAGGCTAGCAAAGAGATCCACGAAATACACATGTAACTCTGTGAGATGAATTCACAGAACACTAAGCAGTTTCTCAGAAAGTTTCTTTCCAGATTTCATCTGAGGATATTTCCTTTTTCACCATAGCCCTCTATGGTCTTCCAAATATCTCTTTGCCAATTACACAAGAACTGTCTTAGTTAAAGGCTTCTTGAGGGGAAAGCTGTAACTCTGTGAGATGATTTCACAGAACACAAAGAAGTTTCTCAGAAAGCTTCTTTCTCTTTGTTATCGGAGGATATTTCCTTTGGCCCTATAGTCTTCAAAGGGATCCGAAATATCTGTTCTCAGATTCCACAGAAATAAGGCTAGCAAAGAGATCCACGAAATACACATGTAACTCTGTGAGATGAATTCACAGAACACTAAGCAGTTTCTCAGAAAGCTTCTTTCCAGATTTCATCTGAGGATATTTCCTTTTTCACCATAGCCCTCTATGGGCTTCCAAATATCACTTTGCCAATTCCACAAGAACTGTCTTAGCGAAAGTCTTCTTGAGGGGAAAGCTCTAACGCTGTGAGATGATTTCACAGAACACAAAGAAGTTTCTCAGAAAGCTTCTTTCGCGTTGTTATCGGAGAATATTTCCTTTGGCCCTATTGTCTTCAAAGGGATCCGAAATATCTATTCTCAGATTACACAGAAATAAGGCTAGCAAAGAGATTCACGAAATACAGATGTAACTCTGTGAGATGAATTCACAGAACACTAAGCAGTTTCTCAGAAAGCTTCTTTCCAGATTTCATCTGAGGATATTTCCTTTTTCACCATAGCCCTCTATGGGCTTCCAAATATCTCTTTGCCAATTACACAAGAACTGTCTTAGTTAAAGGCTTCTTGAGGGGAAAGCTGTAACTCTGTGAGATGATTTCACAGAACACAAAGAAGTTTCTCAGAAAGCTTCTTTCTCTTTGTTATCGGAGGATATTTCCTTTGGCCCTATAGTCTTCAAAGGGATCCGAAATATCTGTTCTCAGATTACACAGAAATAAGGCTAGCAAAGAGATCCACGAAATACAGATGTAACTCTGTGAGATGAATTCACAGAACACTAAGCAGTTTCTCAGAAAGCTTCTTTCCAGATTTCATCTGAGGATATTTCCTTTTTCACCATAGCCCTCTATGGGCTTCCAAATATCACTTTGCCAATTCCACAAGAATTGTTTTAGCGAAAGGCTTCTTGAGGGGAAAGCTGTAACTCTGTGAGATGATATCACAGAACACAAAGAAGTTTCTCAGAAAGCTTCTTTCTCTTTGTTATCGCAGGATATTTCCTTTGGCCCTATAGTCTTCAAAGGGATCCGAAATATCTGTTCTCAGATTCCACAGAAATAAGGCTAGCAAAGAGATCCACGAAATACAGATGTAACTCTGTGAGATGAATTCACAGAACACTAAGCAGTTTCTCAGAAAGCTTCTTTCCAGATTTCATCTGCGGATATTTCCTTTTTCAACATAGCCCTCTATGGGCTTCCAAATATCACTTTGCCAATTCCACAAGAAGTATCTTAGCGAAAGGCTTCTTGAGGGGAAAGCTGTAACTCTGTGAGATGATTTCACAGAACACAAAGAAGTTTCTCAGAAAGCTTCTTTCTCTTTGTTATCGCAGGATATTTCCTTTGGCCCTATAGTCTTCATAGGGATCCGAAATATCATTTCTCAGATTCCACAGAAATAAGGCTAGCAAAGAGATCCACGAAATACACATGTAACTCTGTGAGATGAATTAACAGAACACTAAGCAGTTTCTCAGAAAGCTTCTTTCCAGATTACATCTGAGGATATTTCCTTTTTCACCATAGCCCTCTATGGGCTTCCATATATCACTTTGCCAATTCCACAAGAATTGTCTTAGCGAAAGGCTTCTTGAGGGGAAAGCTGTAACTCTGTGAGATGATTTCACAGAACACAAAGAAGTTTCTCAGAAAGCTTCTTTCTCTTTGTTATCGGAGGATATTTCCTTTGGCCCTATAGTCTTCAAAGGGATCCGAAATATCTGTTCTCAGATTACACAGAAATAAGGCTAGCAAAGAGATCCACGAAATACAGATGTAACTCTGTGAGATGAATTCACAGAACACTAAGCAGTTTCTCAGAAAGCTTCTTTCCAGATTTTATCTGAGGATATTTCCTTTTTCACCATAGCCCTCTATGGGCTTCCAAATATCACTTTGCCTATTCCACAAGAACTTTCCTAGCGAAAGGCTTCTTGAGGGGAAAGCTGTAACTCTGTGAGATGATTTCACAGAACACAAAGAAGTTTCTCAGAAAGCTTCTTTCTCTTTGTTATCGGAGGATATTTCCTTTGGCCCAATGGTCTTCATAGGGATCCGAAATATCTTTTCTCAGATTCCACAGAAATAAGGCTAGCAAAGAGATCCACGAAATACAGATGTAACTCTGTGAGATGAATTAACAGAACACTAAGCAGGTTCTCAGAAAGCTTCTTTCCAGATTACATCTGAGGATATTTCCTTTTTCACCATAGCCCTCTATGGGCTTCCAAATATCACTTTGCCAATTCCACAAGAACTGTCTTCGCGAAAGGCTTCTTGAGGGGAAAGCTGTAACTCTGTGAGATGATTTCACAGAACACAAAGAAGTTTCTCAGAAAGCTTCTTTCTCTTTGTTATCGCAGGATATTTCCTTTGGCCCTATAGTCTTCAAAGGGATCCGAAATATCTGTTCTCAGATTCCACAGAATTAAGGCTAGCAAAGAGATCCACGAAATACAGATGTAACTCTGTGAGATGAATTAACAGAACACTAGGTAGTTTCTCAGAAAGCTTCTTTCCAGATTTCATTTGAGGATATTTCCTTTTTCACCATAGCCCTCTATGGGCTTCCAAATATCACTTTGCCAATTCCACAAGAACTGTCTTAGCGAAAGGCTTCTTGAGGGGAAAGCTGTAACTCTGTGAGATGATTTCACAGAACACAAAGAAGTTTCTCAGAAAGCTTCTTTCTCTTTGTTACGGAGGATATTTCCTTTGGCCCTATAGTCTTCAATGGGATCCGAAATATCTGTTCTCAGATTCCACAGAAATAAAGCTAGCAAACAGATCCACGAAATAAAGATGTAACTCTGTGAGTGAATATCTGTTCTCAGATTCCACAGAAATAAGGCTAGCAAAGAGATCCACGAAATACAGATGTAACTCTGTGAGATGAATTCACAGAACACTAAGCAGTTTCTCAGAAAGCTTCATTCCAGATTTCATCTGAGGATATTTCCTTTTTCACCATAGCCCTCTAAGGGGCTTCCAAATATCACTTTGCAAATTCCACAAGAACTGTCTTAGCGAAAGGCTTCTTGAGGGGAAAGCTGTAACTCTGTGAGATGATTTCACAGAACACAAAGAAGTTTCTCAGAAATCTTCCTTCTCTTTGTTATCGGAGGATATTTCCTTTGGCCCTATAGTCTTCATAATGATCCGAAATATCTTTTCTCAGATTCCACAGAAATAAGGCTAGCAAAGAGATCCACGAAATACACATGTAACTCTGTGAGATGAATTCACAGAACACTAAGCAGTTTCTCAGAAAGTTTCTTTCCAGATTTCATCTGAGGATATTTCCTTTTTCACCATAGCCCTCTATGGTCTTCCAAATATCTCTTTGCCAATTACACAAGAACTGTCTTAGTTAAAGGCTTCTTGAGGGGAAAGCTGTAACTCTGTGAGATGATTTCACAGAACACAAAGAAGTTTCTCAGAAAGCTTCTTTCTCTTTGTTATCGGAGGATATTTCCTTTGGCCCTATAGTCTTCAAAGGGATCCGAAATATCTGTTCTCAGATTCCACAGAAATAAGGCTAGCAAAGAGATCCACGAAATACACATGTAACTCTGTGAGATGAATTCACAGAACACTAAGCAGTTTCTCAGAAAGCTTCTTTCCAGATTTCATCTGAGGATATTTCCTTTTTCACCATAGCCCTCTATGGGCTTCCAAATATCACTTTGCCAATTCCACAAGAACTGTCTTAGCGAAAGTCTTCTTGAGGGGAAAGCTCTAACGCTGTGAGATGATTTCACAGAACACAAAGAAGTTTCTCAGAAAGCTTCTTTCGCGTTGTTATCGGAGAATATTTCCTTTGGCCCTATTGTCTTCAAAGGGATCCGAAATATCTATTCTCAGATTACACAGAAATAAGGCTAGCAAAGAGATTCACGAAATACAGATGTAACTCTGTGAGATGAATTCACAGAACACTAAGCAGTTTCTCAGAAAGCTTCTTTCCAGATTTCATCTGAGGATATTTCCTTTTTCACCATAGCCCTCTATGGGCTTCCAAATATCTCTTTGCCAATTACACAAGAACTGTCTTAGTTAAAGGCTTCTTGAGGGGAAAGCTGTAACTCTGTGAGATGATTTCACAGAACACAAAGAAGTTTCTCAGAAAGCTTCTTTCTCTTTGTTATCGGAGGATATTTCCTTTGGCCCTATAGTCTTCAAAGGGATCCGAAATATCTGTTCTCAGATTACACAGAAATAAGGCTAGCAAAGAGATCCACGAAATACAGATGTAACTCTGTGAGATGAATTCACAGAACACTAAGCAGTTTCTCAGAAAGCTTCTTTCCAGATTTCATCTGAGGATATTTCCTTTTTCACCATAGCCCTCTATGGGCTTCCAAATATCACTTTGCCAATTCCACAAGAATTGTTTTAGCGAAAGGCTTCTTGAGGGGAAAGCTGTAACTCTGTGAGATGATATCACAGAACACAAAGAAGTTTCTCAGAAAGCTTCTTTCTCTTTGTTATCGCAGGATATTTCCTTTGGCCCTATAGTCTTCAAAGGGATCCGAAATATCTGTTCTCAGATTCCACAGAAATAAGGCTAGCAAAGAGATCCACGAAATACAGATGTAACTCTGTGAGATGAATTCACAGAACACTAAGCAGTTTCTCAGAAAGCTTCTTTCCAGATTTCATCTGCGGATATTTCCTTTTTCAACATAGCCCTCTATGGGCTTCCAAATATCACTTTGCCAATTCCACAAGAAGTATCTTAGCGAAAGGCTTCTTGAGGGGAAAGCTGTAACTCTGTGAGATGATTTCACAGAACACAAAGAAGTTTCTCAGAAAGCTTCTTTCTCTTTGTTATCGCAGGATATTTCCTTTGGCCCTATAGTCTTCATAGGGATCCGAAATATCATTTCTCAGATTCCACAGAAATAAGGCTAGCAAAGAGATCCACGAAATACACATGTAACTCTGTGAGATGAATTAACAGAACACTAAGCAGTTTCTCAGAAAGCTTCTTTCCAGATTACATCTGAGGATATTTCCTTTTTCACCATAGCCCTCTATGGGCTTCCATATATCACTTTGCCAATTCCACAAGAATTGTCTTAGCGAAAGGCTTCTTGAGGGGAAAGCTGTAACTCTGTGAGATGATTTCACAGAACACAAAGAAGTTTCTCAGAAAGCTTCTTTCTCTTTGTTATCGGAGGATATTTCCTTTGGCCCTATAGTCTTCAAAGGGATCCGAAATATCTGTTCTCAGATTACACAGAAATAAGGCTAGCAAAGAGATCCACGAAATACAGATGTAACTCTGTGAGATGAATTCACAGAACACTAAGCAGTTTCTCAGAAAGCTTCTTTCCAGATTTTATCTGAGGATATTTCCTTTTTCACCATAGCCCTCTATGGGCTTCCAAATATCACTTTGCCTATTCCACAAGAACTTTCCTAGCGAAAGGCTTCTTGAGGGGAAAGCTGTAACTCTGTGAGATGATTTCACAGAACACAAAGAAGTTTCTCAGAAAGCTTCTTTCTCTTTGTTATCGGAGGATATTTCCTTTGGCCCAATGGTCTTCATAGGGATCCGAAATATCTTTTCTCAGATTCCACAGAAATAAGGCTAGCAAAGAGATCCACGAAATACAGATGTAACTCTGTGAGATGAATTAACAGAACACTAAGCAGGTTCTCAGAAAGCTTCTTTCCAGATTACATCTGAGGATATTTCCTTTTTCACCATAGCCCTCTATGGGCTTCCAAATATCACTTTGCCAATTCCACAAGAACTGTCTTCGCGAAAGGCTTCTTGAGGGGAAAGCTGTAACTCTGTGAGATGATTTCACAGAACACAAAGAAGTTTCTCAGAAAGCTTCTTTCTCTTTGTTATCGCAGGATATTTCCTTTGGCCCTATAGTCTTCAAAGAGATCCGAAATATATGTTCTCACATTCCACAGAAATAAGGCTAGCAAAGAGATCCACGAAATACAGATGTAACACTTTGAGATGAATTCACAGAACACTAAGCAGTTTCTCAGAAAGCTTCTTTCCAGATTTCATCTGAGGATATTTCCTTTTTCACCATAGCCCTCTATGGGCTTCCAAATATCACTTTGCCAATTCCACAATAACTGTCTTAGTTAAAGGCTTCTTGAGGGGAAAGCTGTAACTCTGTGAGATGATTTCACAGAACACAAAGAAATTTCTCAGAAAGCTTCTTTCTCTTTGTTATCGGAGGATATTTCCTTTGGCCCTATAGTCTTCAAAGGGATACGAAATATCTGTTCTCAGATTCCACAGAAATAAGGCTAGCAAAGAGATCCACGAAATACAGATGTAACTCTGTGAGACGAATTCAGAGAACACTAAGCAGTTTCTCAGAAAGCTTCTTTCCAGATTTCATCTGAGGATATTTCCTTTTTCACCATAGCCCTCTAAGGGCTTCCAAATATCAGTTTGCCTATTCCACAAGAACTTTCTTAGCGAAAGGCTTCTTGAGGGGAAAGCTGTAACTCTGTGAGATGATTTCACAGAACACAAAGAAGTTTCTCAGAAAGCTTCTTTCTCTTTGTTATCGCAGGATATTTCCTTTGGCCCTATAGTCTTCAAAGCGATCAGAAATATCTGTTCTCAGATTCCACAGAAATAAGGCTAGCAAAGAGATCCACGAAATACAGATGTAACTCTGTGAGATGAATTAACAGAACACTAAGCAGTGTCTCAGAAAGCTTCTTTCCAGATTTCATCTGAGGATATTTCCTTTTTCACCATAGCCCTCTATGGGCTTCCAAATATCACTTTGCCAATTCCACAAGAACTGTCTTAGCTAAAGGCTTCTTGAGGGGAAAGCTGTAATTCTGTAGATGATATCACAGAACACAAAGAAGTTTCTCAGAAAGCTTCTTTCTCTTTATTATCGCAGGATATTTCCTTTGGCCCTATAGTCTTCAAAGAGATCCGAAATATATGTTCTCAGATTCCACAGAAATAAGGCTAGCAAAGAGATCCACGAAATACAGATGTAACTCTGTGAGATGAATTCAGAGAACACTAAGCAGTTTCTCAGAAAGCTTCTTTCCAGATTTCATCTGAGGATATTTCCTTTTTCACCATAGCCCTCTAAGGGCTTCCAAATATCACTTTGCCTATTCCACAAGAACTTTCTTAGCGAAAGGCTTCTTGAGGGGAAAGCTGTAACTCTGTGAGATGATTTCACAGAACACAAAGAAGTTTCTCAGAAAGCTTCTTTCTCTTTGTTATCGGAGGATATTTCCTTTGGCCCTATAGTCTTCATAGGGATCCGAAATATCTTTTCTCAGATTCCACAGAAATAAGGCTAGCAAAGAGATCCACGAAATACAGATGTAACTCTGTGAGATGAATTAACAGAACACTAAGCAGGTTCTCAGAAAGCTTCTTTCCAGATTACATCTGAGGATATTTCCTTTTTCACCATAGCCCTCTATGGGCTTCCAAATATCACTTTGCCAATTCCACAAGAACTGTCTTCGCGAAAGGCTTCTTGAGCGGAAAGCTGTAACCCTGTGAGATGATTTCACAGAACACAAAGAAGTTTCTCAGAAAGCTTCTTTCTCTTTGTTATCGCAGGATATTTCCTTTGGCCCTATAGTCTTCAAAGAGATCCGAAATATATGTTCTCAGATTCCACAGAAATAAGGCTAGCAAAGAGATCCACGAAATACAGATGTAACTCTGTGAGATGAATTCAGAGAACACTAAGCAGTTTCTCAGAAAGCTTCTTTCCAGATTTCATCTGAGGATATTTCCTTTTTCACCATAGCCCTCTAAGGGCTTCCAAATATCACTTTGCCTATTCCACAAGAACTTTCTTAGCGAAAGACTTCTTGAGGGGAAAGCTGTAACTCTGTGAGATGATTTCACAGAACACAAAGAAGTTTCTCAGAAAGCTTCTTTCTCTTTGCTTTCGGAGGATATTTCCTTTGGCCCAATAGTCTTCATAGGGATCCGAAATATCTTTTCTCAAATTCCACAGAAATAAGGCTAGCAAAGAGATCCACGAAATACAGATGTAACTCTGTGAGATGAATTAACAGAACACTAAGCAGGTTCTCAGAAAGCTTCTTTCCAGATTACATCTGAGGATATTTCCTTTTTCAGCATAGCCCTCTATGGGCTTCCAAATATCACTTTGCCAATTCCACAAGAACTGTCTTCGCGAAAGGCTTCTTGAGGGGAAAGCTGTAACTCTGTGAGATGATTTCACAGAACACAAAGAAGTTTCTCAGAAAGCTTCATTCTCTTTGTTATCGCAGGATATTTCCTTTGGCCCTATAGTCTTCAAAGAGATCCGAAATATATGTTCTCAGATTCCACAGAAATAAGGCTAGCAAAGAGATCCACGAAATACACATGTAACTCTGTGAGATGAATTAACAGAACACTAAGCAGTTTCTCAGAAAGCTTCTTTCCAGATTTCATCTGAGGATATTTCCTTTTTCACCATAGCCCTCTATGGGCTTCCAAATATCACTTTGCCAATTCCACAAGAACTGTCTTAGTTAAAGGCTTCTTGAGGGGAAAGCTGTAACTCTGTGAGATGATTTCACAGCACACAAAGAAGTTTCTCAGAAAGCTTCTTTCTCTTTGTTATCGGAGGATATATCCTTTGGCCCTATAGTCTTCAAAGGGATACGAAATATCTGTTCTCAGATTCCACAGAAAAAAGGCTAGCAAAGAGATCCACGAAATACAGATGTAACTCTGTGAGAGAAATTCAGAGAACACTAAGCAGTTTCTCAGAAAGCTTCTTTCCAGATTTCATCTGAGGATATTTCCTTTTTCACCATAGCCCTCTAAGGGCTTCCAAATATCACTTTGCCTATTCCACAAGAACTTTCTTAGCGAAAGGCTTCTTGAGGGGAAAGCTGTAACTCTGTGAGATGATTTCACAGAACACAAAGAAGTTTCTCAGAAAGCTTCATTCTCTTTGTTATCGCAGGATATTTCCTTTGGCCCTATAGTCTTCAAAGAGATCCGAAATATATGTTCTCAGATTCCACAGAAATAAGGCTAGCAAAGAGATCCACGAAATACACATGTAACTCTGTGAGATGAATTAACAGAACACTAAGCAGTTTCTCAGAAAGCTTCTTTCCAGATTTCATCTGAGGATATTTCCTTTTTCACCATAGCCCTCTATGGGCTTCCAAATATCACTTTGCCAATTCCACAAGAACTGTCTTAGTTAAAGGCATCTTGAGGGGAAAGCTGTAACTCTGTGAGATGATTTCACAGAACACAAAGAAGTTTCTCAGAAAGCTTCTTTCTCTTTGTTATCGGAGGATATATCCTTTGGCCCTATAGTCTTCAAAGGGATACGAAATATCTGTTCTCAGATTCCACAGAAATAAGGCTAGCAAAGAGATCCACGAAATACAGATGTAACTCTGTGAGATGAATTCACAGAACACTAAGCAGTTTCTCAGAAAGTTTCTTTCCAGATTTTATCTGAGGATATTTCCTTTTTCACCATAGCCCTCTATGGGCTTCCAAATATCACTTTGCCTATTCCACAAGAACTTTCTTAGCGAAAGGCTTCTTGAGGGGAAAGCTGTAACTCTTTGAGATGATTTCACAGAACACAAAGAAGTTTCTCAGAAAGCTTCTTTCTCTTTGTTATCGGAGGATATTTCCTTTGGCCCAATGGTCTTCATAGGGATCCGAAATATCTTTTCTCAGATTCCACAGAAATAAGGCTAGCAAAGAGATCCGCGAAATACAGATGTAACTCTGTGAGATGAATTAACAGAACACTAAGCAGGTTCTCAGAAAGCTTCTTTCCAGATTACATCTGAGGATATTTCCTTTTTCACCATAGCCCTCTATGGGCTTCCAAATATCACTTTGCCAATTCCACAAGAACTGTCTTCGCGAAAGGCTTCTTGAGGGGAAAGCTGTAACTCTGTGAGATGATTTCACAGAACACAAAGAAGTTTCTCAGAAAGCTTCTTTCTCTTTGTTATCGCAGGATATTTCCTTTGGCCCTATAGTCTTCAAAGAGATCCGAAATATATGTTCTCACATTCCACAGAAATAAGGCTAGCAAAGAGATCCACGAAATACAGATGTAACTCTTTGAGATGAATTCACAGAACACTAAGCAGTTTCTCAGAAAGCTTCTTTCCAGATTTCATCTGAGGATATTTCCTTTTTCACCATAGCCCTCTATGGGCTTCCAAATATCACTTTGCCAATTCCACAAGAACTGTCTTAGTTAAAGGCTTCTTGAGGGGAAAGCTGTAACTCTGTGAGATGATTTCACAGAACACAAAGAAATTTCTCAGAAAGCTTCTTTCTCTTTGTTATCGGAGGATATTTCCTTTGGCCCTATAGTCTTCAAAGGGATACGAAATATCTGTTCTCAGATTCCACAGAAATAAGGCTAGCAAAGAGATCCACGAAATACAGATGTAACTCTGTGAGACGAATTCAGAGAACACTAAGCAGTTTCTCAGAAAGCTTCTTTCCAGATTTCATCTGAGGATATTTCCTTTTTCACCATAGCCCTCTAAGGGCTTCCAAATATCACTTTGCCAATTCCACAAGAACTGTCTTAGTTAAAGGCTTCTTGAGGGGAAAGCTGTAACTCTGTGAGATGATTTCACAGAACACAAAGAAGTTTCTCAGAAAGCTTCTTTCTCTTTGTTATCGGAGGATATATCCTTTGGCCCTATAGTCTTCAAAGGGATACGAAATATCTGTTCTCAGATTCCATAGAAATAAGGCTAGCAAAGAGATCCACGAAATACAGATGTAACTCTGTGAGAGAAATTCAGAGAACACTAAGCAGTTTCTCAGAAAGCTTCTTTCCAGATTTCATCTGAGGATATTTCCTTTTTCACCATAGCCCTCTAAGGGCTTCCAAATATCACTTTGCCTATTCCACAAGAACTTTCTTAGCGAAAGGCTTCTTGAGGGGAAAGCTGTAACTCTGTGAGATGATTTCACAGAACACAAAGAAGTTTCTCACAAAGCTTCTTTCTCTTAGTTATCGTAGGATATTTCCTTTGGCCCTATAGTCTTCAAAGCGATCAGAAATATCTGTTCTCAGATTCCACAGAAATAAGGCTAGCAAAGAGATCCACGAAATACAGATGTAACTCTGTGAGATGAATTAACAGAACACTAAGCAGTTTCTCAGAAAGCTTCTTTCCAGATTTCATCTGAGGATATTTCCTTTTTCACCATAGCCCTCTATGGGCTTGCAAATATCACGTTGCCAATTCCACAAGAACTGTCTTAGCGACAGGCTTCTTGAGGGAAAGCTGTAACTCTGTGAGATGATTTCACAGAACACAAAGAAGTTTCTCAGAAAGCTTCTTTCTCTTTGTTATCGGAGGATATTTCCTTTGGCCCTATAGTCTTCAAAGGGATCCGAAATATCTGTTCTCAGATTACACAGAAATAAGGCTAGCAAAGAGATCCACGAAATACACATGTAACTCTGTGAGATGATTTCACAGAACACTAAGCAGTTTCTCAGAAAGCTTCTTTCCAGATTTCATCTGTGGATATTTCCTTTTTCACCATAGCCCTCTATGGGCTTCCAAATATCACTTTGCCAATTCCACAAGAACTGTCTTAGCGAAAGGCTTCTTGAGGGGAAAGCTGTAATTCTGTGAGATGATTTCACAGAACACAAAGAAGTTTCTCAGAAAGCTTCTTTCTCTTTGTTATCGCAGGATATTTCCTTTGGCCCTATAGTCTTCAAAGGGATCAGAAATATCTGTTCCCAGATTCCACAGAAATAAGGCTAGCAAAGAGATCCACGAAATACAGATGTAACTCTGTGAGATGAATTCACAGAACACTAAGCAGTTTCTCAGAAAGCTTCTTTCCAGATTTCATCTGAGGATATTTCCTTTTTCACCATAGCCCTCTATGGGCTTCCAAATATCACTTTGCCAATTCCACAAGAACTGTCTTAGCGAAAGGCTTCCTGAGGGGAAAGCTGTAACTCTGAGAGATGATTTCACAGAAAACAAAGAAGTTTCTCAGAAAGCTTCTTTCTCTTTGTTATCGGAGGATATTTCCTTTGGCCGTATAGTCTTCAAAGGGATCCGAAATATCTGTTCTCAGATTCCACAGAAATAAGGCTAGCAAAGAGATCCACGAAATACAGATGTAACTCTGTGAGATGAATTTACAGAACACTAAGCAGTTTCTCAGAAAGCTTCTTTCCAGATTTCATCTGAGGATATTTCCTTTTTCACCATAGCCCTCTAGGGGCTTCCAAATATCACTTTGCCAATTCCACAAGAACTGTCTTAGCGAAAGGCTTCTTGAGGGGAAAGCTGTAACTCTGTGAGATGATTTCACAGAACACAAAGAAGTTTCTCAGAAAGCTTCTTTCTCTTTGTTATCGCAGGATATTTCCTTTGGCCCTATAGTCTTCAAAGAGATCCGAAATATCTGTTCTCAGATTCCACAGAAATAAGGCTAGCAAAGAGATCCACGAAATACAGATGTAACTCTGTGAGATGAATAAACAGAACACTAAGCAGTTTCTCAGAAAGCTTCTTTCCAGATTTCATCTGAGGATATTTCCTTTTTCACCATAGCCCTCTATGGGCTTCCAAATATCACTTTGCCAATTCCACAAGAACTGTCTTCGCGAAAGGCTTCTTGAGGGGAAAGCTGTAACTCTGTGAGATGATTTCACAGAACACAAAGAAGTTTCTCAGAAAGCTTCATTCTCTTTTTTATCGCAGGATATTTCCTTTGGCTCTATAGTCTTCAAAGAGATCCGAAATATATGTTCTCAGATTCCACAGAAATAAGGCTAGCAAAGAGATCCACGAAATACACATGTAACTCTGTGAGATGAATTAACAGAACACTAAGCAGTTTCTCAGAAAGCTTCTTTCCAGATTTCATCTGAGGATATTTCCTTTTTCACCATAGCCCTCTATGGGCTTCCAAATATCACTTTGCCAATTCCACAAGAACTGTCTTAGTTAAAGGCTTCTTGAGGGGAAAGCTGTAACTCTGTGAGATGATTTCACAGAACACAAAGAAGTTTCTCAGAAAGCTTCTTTCTCTTTGTTATCGGAGGATATATCCTTTGGCCCTATAGTCTTCAAAGGGATACGAAATATCTGTTCTCAGATTCCACAGAAATAAGGCTAGCAAAGAGATCCACGAAATACAGATGTAACTCTGTGAGAGAAATTCAGAGAACACTAAGCAGTTTCTCAGAAAGCTTCTTTCCAGATTTCATCTGAGGATATTTCCTTTTTCACCATAGCCCTCTAAGGGCTTCCAAATATCACTTTGCCTATTCCACAAGAACTTTCTTAGCGAAAGGCTTCTTGAGGGGAAAGCTGTAACTCTGTGAGATGATTTCACAGAACACAAAGAAGTTTCTCACAAAGCTTCTTTCTCTTTGTTATCGTAGGATATTTCCTTTGGCCCTATAGTCTTCAAAGCGATCAGAAATATCTGTTCTCAGATTCCACAGAAATAAGGCTAGCAAAGAGATCCACGAAATACAGATGTAACTCTGTGAGATGAATTAACAGAACACTAAGCAGTTTCTCAGAAAGCTTCTTTCCAGATTTCATCTGAGGATATTTCCTTTTTCACCATAGCCCTCTATGGGCTTCCAAATATCACTTTGCCAATTCCACAAGAACTGTCTTAGCGACAGGCTTCTTGAGGGGAAAGCTGTAACTCTGTGAGATGATTTCACAGAACACAAAGAAGTTTCTCAGAAAGCTTCTTTCTCTTTGTTATCGGAGGATATTTCCTTTGGCCCTATAGTCTTCAAAGGGATCCGAAATATCTGTTCTCAGATTACACAGAAATAAGGCTAGCAAAGAGATCCACGAAATACACATGTAACTCTGTGAGATGATTTCACAGAACACTAAGCAGTTTCTCAGAAAGCTTCTTTCCAGATTTCATCTGTGGATATTTCCTTTTTCACCATAGCCCTCTATGGGCTTCCAAATATCACTTTGCCAATTCCACAAGAACTGTCTTAGCGAAAGGCTTCTTGAGGGGAAAGCTGTAATTCTGTGAGATGATTTCACAGAACACAAAGAAGTTTCTCAGAAAGCTTCTTTCTCTTTGTTATCGCAGGATATTTCCTTTGGCCCTATAGTCTTCAAAGCGATCAGAAATATCTGTTCCCAGATTCCACAGAAATAAGGCTAGCAAAGAGATCCACGAAATACAGATGTAACTCTGTGAGATGAATTGACAGAACACTAAGCAGTTTCTCAGAAAGCTTCTTTCCAGATTTCATCTGAGGATATTTCCTTTTTCACCATAGCCCTCTATGGGCTTCCAAATATCACTTTGCCAATTCCACAAGAACTGTCTTAGCGAAAGGCTTCCTGAGGGGAAAGCTGTAACTCTGTGAGATGATTTCACAGAAAACAAAGAAGTTTCTCAGAAAGCTTCTTTCTCTTTGTTATCGGAGGATATTTCCTTTGGCCGTATAGTCTTCAAAGGGATCCGAAATATCTGTTCTCAGATTCCACAGAAATAAGGCTAGCAAAGAGATCCACGAAATACAGATGTAACTCTGTGAGATGAATTTACAGAACACTAAGCAGTTTCTCAGAAAGCTTCTTTCCAGATTTCATCTGAGGATATTTCCTTTTTCACCATAGCCCTCTAGGGGCTTCCAAATATCACTTTGCCAATTCCACAAGAACTGTCTTAGCGAAAGGCTTCTTGAGGGGAAAGCTGTAACTCTGTGAGATGATTTCACAGAACACAAAGAAGTTTCTCAGAAAGCTTCTTTCTCTTTGTTATCGCAGGATATTTCCTTTGGCCCTATAGTCTTCAAAGAGATCCGAAATATCTGTTCTCAGATTCCACAGAAATAAGGCTAGCAAAGAGATCCACGAAATACAGATGTAACTCTGTGAGATGAATAAACAGAACACTAAGCAGTTTCTCAGAAAACTTCTTTCCAGATTTCATCTGAGGATATTTCCTTTTTCACCATAGCCCTCTATGGGCTTCCAAATATCACTTTGCCAATTCCACAAGAACTGTCTTAGCGAAAGGCTTCTTGAGGGGAAAGCTGTAACTCTGTGAGATGATTTCACAGAACACAAAGAAGTCTCTCAGAAAGCTTCTTTCTCTTTGTTATCGGAGGATATTTCCTTTGGCCCTATAGTCTTCAAAGGGATCCGAAATATCTGTTCACAGATTCCACAGAAATAAGGCTAGCAAAGAGATCCACGAAATATAGATGTAACTCTGTGAGATGAATTAACAGAACACTAAGCAGTTTCTCAGAAAGCTTCTTTCCAGATTTCATCTGAGGATATTTCCTTTTTCACCATAGCCCTCTATGGGCTTCCAAATATCACTTTGCCAATTCCACAAGAACTGTCTTCGCGAAAGGCTTCTTGAGGGGAAAGCTGTAACTCTGTGAGATGATTTCACAGAACACAAAGAAGTTTCTCAGAAAGCTTCTTTCTCTTTGTTATCGGAGGATATTTCCTTTGGCCCTATAGTCCTCAAAGGTATCCGAAATATCTGTTCTCAGATTCCACAGAAATAAGGCTAGCGAAGAGATCCACGAAATACAGATGTAACTCTGTGAGATGAATTCACAGAACACTAAGCAGTTTCTCAGAAAGCTTCTTTCCAGATTTCATCTGAGGATATTTCCTTTTTCACCATAGCCCTCTATGGGCTTCCAAATATCACTTTGCCAATTCCAAAAGAACTGTCTTAGCGAAAGGCTTCTTGAGGGGAAAGCTGTAACTCTGTGAGATGATTTCACAGAACACAAAGAAGTTTCTCAGAAAGCTTCTTTCTCTTTGCTTTCGGAGGATATTTCCTTTGGCCCAATAGTCTTCATAGGGATCCGAAATATCTTTTCTCAAATTCCACAGAAATAAGGCTAGCAAAGAGATCCACGAAATACAGATGTAACTCTGTGAGATGAATTAACAGAACACTAAGCAGGTTCTCAGAAAGCTTCTTTCCAGATTACATCTGAGGATATTTCCTTTTTCAGCATAGCCCTCTATGGGCTTCCAAATATCACTTTGCCAATTCCACAAGAACTGTCTTCGCGAAAGGCTTCTTGAGGGGAAAGCTGTAACTCTGTGAGATGATTTCACAGAACACAAAGAAGTTTCTCAGAAAGCTTCATTCTCTTTGTTATCGCAGGATATTTCCTTTGGCCCTATAGTCTTCAAAGAGATCCGAAATATCTGTTCTCAGATTCCACAGAAATAAGGCTAGCAAAGAGATCCACGAAATACACATGTAACTCTGTGAGATGAATTAACAGAACACTAAGCAGTTTCTCAGAAAGCTTCTTTCCAGATTTCATCTGAGGATATTTCCTTTTTCACCATAGCCCTCTATGGGCTTCCAAATATCACTTTGCCAATTCCACAAGAACTGTCTTAGCGAAAGACTTCTTGAGGGGAAAGCTGTAACTCTGTGAGATGATTTCACAGAACACAAAGACGTTTCTCAGAAAGCTTCTATCTCTTTGTTATCGCAGGATATTTCCTTTGGCCCTATAGTCTTCAAAGGGATCCGAAATATCTGTTCTCAGATTCCACAGAAATAAGGCTAGCAAAGAGATCCAGGAAATACAGATGTAACTCTGTGAGATGAATTCACAGAACACTAAGCAGTTTCTCAGAAAGCTTCTTCCAGATTTCATCTGAGGATATTTCCTTTTTCACCATAGCCCTCTATGGATATCCAAATATCACTTTGCCCATTCCACAAGAACTGTCATAGCGAAAGGCTTCTTGAGGGGAAAGCTGTAACTCTGTGAGGTGATTTCACAGAACACAAAGAAGTTTCTCAGAAAGCTTCTTTCTCTTTGTTATCGGAGGATATTTCCTTTGGCCCTATAGTCTTCAAAGGTATCCGAAATATCTGTTCTCAGATTCCACAGAAATAAGGCTAGCAAAGAGATCCACGAAATACAGATGTAACTCTGTGAGATGAATTAAGAGAACACTAAGCAGTTTCTCAGAAAGCTTCTTTCCAGATTTCATCTGAGGATATTTCCTTTTTCACCATAGCCCTCTATGGGCTTCCAAATATCGCTTTGCCAATTCCACAAGAACTGTCTTAGCGAAAGGCTTCTTGAGGGGAAAGCTGTAACTCTGTGAGATGATTTCACAGAACACAAAGAAGTTTCTCAGAAAGCTTCTTTCTCTTTGTTATCGGAGGATATTTCCTTTGGCCCTATAGTCTTCAAAGGGATCCGAAATATCTGTTCTCAGATTCCACAGAAATAAGGCTAGCAAAGAGATCCACGAAATACAGATGTAACTCTGTGAGATGAATTCACAGAACACTAAGCAGTTTCTCAGAAAGCTTCTTTCCAGATTTCATCTGAGGATATTTCCTTTTTCACCATAGCCCTCTACGGGCTTCCAAATATCACTTTGCCAATTCCACAAGAACTGTCTTAGCGAAAGGCTTCTTGAGGGGAAAGCTGTAACTCTGTGAGATGATTTCACAGAACACAAAGAAGTTTCTCAGAAATCTTCTTTCTCTTTGTTATCGCAGGATATTTCCTTTGGCCCTATAGTCTTCAAAGGGATCCGAAATATCTGTTCTCAGATTCCACAGAAATAAGGCAAGCAAAGAGATCCACGAAATACAGATGTAACTCTGTGAGATGAATTAACAGAACACTAAGCAGTTTCTCAGAAAGCTTCTTTCCAGATTTCATCTGAGGATATTTCCTTTTTCACCATAGCCCTCTATGGGCTTCGAAATATCACTTTGCCAATTCCACAAGAACTGTCTTAGCGAAAGGCTTCTTGAGGGGAAAGCTGTAACTCTGTGAGATTATTTCACAGAACATACAGAAGTTTCTCAGAAAGCTTCTTTCTCTTTGTTATCGGAGGATATTTCCTTTGGCCCTATAGTCTTCAAAGGGATCCGAAATATCTGTTCTCAGATTCCACAGAAATAAGGCTAGCAAAGAGATCCACGAAATACAGATGTAACTCTTTGAGATGAATTAACAGAACACTAAGCAGTTTCTCAGAAAGCTTCTTTCCAGTTTTCATCTGAGGATATTTCCTTTTTCACCATAGCCCTCTATGGGCTTCCAAATATCACTTTGCCAATTCCACAAGAACTGTCTTAGCGAAAGGCTTCTTGAGGGGAAAGCTGTAACTCTGTGAGATGATTTCACAGAACACAAAGAAGTTTCTCAGAAAGCTTATTTCTCTTTGTTATCGGAGGATATTTCCTTTGGCCCTAGAGTCTTCAAAGGGATCCGAAATATCTGTTCTCAGATTCCACAGAAATAAGGCTAGCAAAGAGATCCACGAAATACAGATGTAACTCTGTGAGATGAATTCACAGAACACTAAGCAGGTTCTCAGAAAGCTTCTTTCCAGATTGCATCTGAGGATATTTTCTTTTTCACCATAGCCCTCTACGGGCTTCCAAATATCACTTTGCCAATTCCACAAGAACTGTCTTAGCGAAAGGCTTCTTGAGGGGAAAGCTGTAACTCTGTGAGATGATTTCACAGAACACAAAGAAGTTTCTCAGAAAGCTTCTTTCTCTTTGTTATCGGAGGATATTTCCTTTGGCCCTATAGTCTTCAAAGGGATCCGAAATATCTGTTCTCAGATTCCACAGAAATAAGGCTAGCAAAGAGATCCACGAAATACAGATGTAACTCTGTGAGATGAATTAACAGAACACTAAGCAGTTTCTCAGAAAACTTCTTTCCAGATTTCATCTGAGGATATTTCCTTTTTCACCATAGCCCTCTATGGGCTTCCAAATATCACTTTGCCAATTCCACAAGAACTGTCTTAGCGAAAGGCTTCTTGAGGGGAAAGCTGTAACTCTGTGAGATGATTTCACAGAACACAAAGAAGTCTCTCAGAAAGCTTCTTTCTCTTTGTTATCGGAGGATATTTCCTTTGGCCCTATAGTCTTCAAAGGGATCCGAAATATCTGTTCACAGATTCCACAGAAATAAGGCTAGCAAAGAGATCCACGAAATACAGATGTAACTCTGTGAGATGAATTAACAGAACACTAAGCAGTTTCTCAGAAAGCTTCTTTCCAGATTTCATCTGAGGATATTTCCTTTTTCACCATAGCCCTCTATGGGCTTCCAAATATCACTTTGCCAATTCCACAAGAACTGTCTTAGCGAAAGGCTTCTTGAGGGGAAAGCTGTAACTCTGTGAGATGATTTCACAGAACACAAAGAAGTTTCTCAGAAAGCTTCTTTCTCTTTGTTATCGCAGGATATTTCCTTTGGCCCTATAGTCTTCAAAGGGATCCGAAATATCTGTTCTCAGATTCCACAGAAATAAGGCTAGCAAAGAGATCCACGATATACAGATGTAACTCTGTGAGATGAATTCACAGAACACTAAGCAGTTTCTCAGAAAGCTTCTTTCCAGATTTCATCTGAGGATATTTCCTTTTTCACCATAGCCCTCTATGGATTTCCAAATATCACTTTGCCAATTCCACAAGAACTGTCTTAGCGAAAGGCTTCTTGAGGGGAAAGCTGTAACTCTGTGAGATGATTTCACAGAACACAAAGAAGTTTCTCAGAAAGCTTCTTTCTCTTTGTTATCGGAGGATATTTCCTTTGGCCCTATAGTCCTCAAAGGTATCCGAAATATCTGTTCTCAGATTCCACAGAAATAAGGTTAGCAAAGAGATCCACGAAATACAGATGTAACTCTGTGAGATGAATTGACAGAACACTAAGCAGTTTCTCAGAAAGCTTCTTTCCAGATTTCATCTGAGGATATTTCCTTTTTCACCATAGCCCTCTATGGGCTTCCAAATATCACTTTGCCAATTCCACAAGAACTGTCTTAGCGAAAGGCTTCTTGAGGGGAAAGCTGTAACTCTGTGAGATGATTTCACAGAACACAAAGAAGTTTCTCAGAAAGCTTCTTTCTCTTTGTTATCGGAGGATATTTCCTTTGGCCCTATAGTCTTCAAAGGGATCCGAAATATCTGTTCTCAGATTCCACAGAAATAAGGCTAGCAAACAGATCCACGAAATACAGATGTAACTCTGTGAGATGAATTCACAGTACACTAAGCAGTTTCTCAGAAAGCTTCTTGCCAGATTGCATCTGAGGATATTTCCTTTTTCACCATAGCCCTCTATGGGCTTCCAAATATCACTTTGCCAATTCCACAAGAACTGTCTTAGCGAAAGGCTTCTTGAGGGGAAAGCTGTAACTCTGTGAGATGATTTCACAGAACACAAAGAAGTTTCTCAGAAAGCTTCTTTCTCTTTGTTATCGGAGGATATTTCCTTTGGCCCTATAGTCTTCAAAGGGATCCGAAATATCTGTTCTCAGATTCCACTGAAATAAGGCTAGCAAAGAGATCCACGAAATACAGATGTAACTCTGTGAGATGAATTCACAGAACACTAAGCAGTTTCTCAGAAAGCTTCTTTCCAGATTTCATCAGAGGATATTTCCTTTTTCACCATAGCCCTCTATGGGCTTCCATATATCACTTTGCCAATTACACAAGAACTGTCTTAGCGAAAGGCTTCTTGAGGGGAAAGCTGTAACTCTGTGAGATGATTTCACAGAACACAAAGAAGTTTCTCAGAAAGCTTCTTTCTCTTTGTTATCGGAGGATATTTCCTTTGGCCCTATAGTCTTCAAAGGGATCCGAAATATCTGTTCTCAGATTCCACAGAAATAAGGCTAGCAAAGAGATCCACGAAATATAGATGTAACTCTGTGAGTTGAATTCACAGAACACTAAGCAGTTTCTCAGAAAGCTTCTTTCCAGATTTCATCAGAGGATATTTCCTTTTTCACCATAGCCCTCTAAGGGCTTCCAAATATCACTTTGCCAATTCCACAAGAACTGTCTTAGCGAAAGGCTTCTTGAGGGGAAAGCTGTAACTCTGTGAGATGATTTCACAGAACACAAAGAAGTTTCTCAGAAAGCTTCTTTCTCTTTGTTATCGGAGGATATTTCCTTTGGCCCTATAGTCTTTAAAGGGATCCGAAATATCTGTTCACAGATTCCACAGAAATAAGGCTAGCAAAGAGATCCACGAAATACAGATGTAACTCTGTGAGATGAATTAACAGAACACTAAGCGGTTTCTCAGAAAGCTTCTTTCCAGATTTCATCTGAGGATATTTCCTTTTTCACCATAGCCCTCTATGGGCTTCCATATATCACTTTGCCAATTCCACAAGAACTGTCTTAGCGAAAGGCTTCGGAAAGCTGTAACTCTGTGAGATGATTTCACAGAACACAAAGAAGTTTCTCAGAAAGCTTCTTTCTCTTTGTTATCGCAGGATATTTCCTTTGGACCTATAGTCTTCAAAGGGATCCGAAATATCTGTTCTCAGATTCCACAGAAATAAGGCTAGCAAAGACATCCACGAAATACAGATGTAACTCTGTGAGATGAATTAACAGAACACTAAGCAGTTTCTCAGAAAGCTTCTTTCCAGATTTCACCTGAGGATATTTCCTTTTTCACCATAGCCCTCTATGGGCTTCCAAATATCACTTTGCCAATTCCACAAGACCTGTCTTAGCGAAAGGCTTCCTGAGGGGAAAGCTGTAACTCTGTGAGATGATTTCACAGAAAACAAAGAAGTTTCTCAGAAAGCTTCTTTCTCTTTGTTATCGGAGGATATTTCCTTTGGCCCTGTAGTCTTCAAAGGGATCCGAAATATCTGTTCTCTGATTCCACAGAAATAAGGCTAGCAAAGAGATGCACGAAATACAGATGTAACTCTGTGAGATGAATTCACAGAACACTAAGCAGTTTCTCAGAAAGCTTCTTTCCAGATTACATCTGAGGATATTTCCTTTTTCACCATAGCCCTCTATGGGCTTCCAAATATCACTTTGCCAATTCCACAAGAACTGTCTTAGCGAAAGGCTTCTTGAGGGGAAAGCTGTAACTCTGTGAGATGATTTCACGGAACACAAAGAAGTTTCTCAGAAAGCTTCTTTCTCTTTGTTATCGCAGGATATTTCCTTTGGCCCTATAGTCTTCAAAGAGATCCGAAATATCTGTTCTCAGATTCCACAGAAATAAGGCTAGCAAAGAGATCCACGAAATACAGATGTAACTCTGTGAGATGAATAAACAGAACACTAAGCAGTTTCTCAGAAAACTTCTTTCCAGATTTCATCTGAGGATATTTCCTTTTTCACCATAGCCCTCTATGGGCTTCCAAATATCACTTTGCCAATTCCACAAGAACTGTCTTAGCGAAAGGCTTCTTGAGGGGAAAGCTGTAACTCTGTGAGATGATTTCACAGAACACAAAGAAGTCTCTCAGAAAGCTTCTTTCTCTTTGTTATCGGAGGATATTTCCTTTGGCCCTATAGTCTTCAAAGGGATCCGAAATATCTGTTCACAGATTCCACAGAAATAAGGCTAGCAAAGAGATCCACGAAATACAGATGTAACTCTGTGAGATGAATTAACAGAACACTAAGCAGTTTCTCAGAAAGCTTCTTTCCAGATTTCATCTGAGGATATTTCCTTTTTCACCATAGCCCTCTATGGGCTTCCAAATATCACTTTGCCAATTCCACAAGAACTGTCTTAGCGAAAGGCTTCTTGAGGGGAAAGCTGTAACTCTGTGAGATGATTTCACAGAACACAAAGAAGTTTCTCAGAAAGCTTCTTTCTCTTTGTTATCGCAGGATATTTCCTTTGGCCCTATAGTCTTCAAAGGGATCCGAAATATCTGTTCTCAGATTCCACAGAAATAAGGCTAGCAAAGAGATCCACGATATACAGATGTAACTCTGTGAGATGAATTCACAGAACACTAAGCAGTTTCTCAGAAAGCTTCTTTCCAGATTTCATCTGAGGATATTTCCTTTTTCACCATAGCCCTCTATGGATTTCCAAATATCACTTTGCCAATTCCACAAGAACTGTCTTAGCGAAAGGCTTCTTGAGGGGAAAGCTGTAACTCTGTGAGATGATTTCACAGAACACAAAGAAGTTTCTCAGAAAGCTTCTTTCTCTTTGTTATCGGAGGATATTTCCTTTGGCCCTATAGTCCTCAAAGGTATCCGAAATATCTGTTCTCAGATTCCACAGAAATAAGGTTAGCAAAGAGATCCACGAAATACAGATGTAACTCTGTGAGATGAATTGACAGAACACTAAGCAGTTTCTCAGAAAGCTTCTTTCCAGATTTCATCTGAGGATATTTCCTTTTTCACCATAGCCCTCTACGGGCTTCCAAATATCACTTTGCCAATTCCACAAGAACTGTCTTAGCGAAAGGCTTCTTGAGGGGAAAGCTGTAACTCTGTGAGATGATTTCACAGAACACAAAGAAGTTTCTCAGAAAGCTTCTTTCTCTTTGTTATCGGAGGATATTTCCTTTGGCCCTATAGTCTTCAAAGGGATCCGAAATATCTGTTCTCAGATTCCACAGAAATAAGGCTAGCAAACAGATCCACGAAATACAGATGTAACTCTGTGAGATGAATTCACAGTACACTAAGCAGTTTCTCAGAAAGCTTCTTGCCAGATTGCATCTGAGGATATTTCCTTTTTCACCATAGCCCTCTATGGGCTTCGAAATATCACTTTGCCAATTCCACAAGAACTGTCTTAGCGAAAGGCTTCTTGAGGGGAAAGCTGTAACTCTGTGAGATGATTTCACAGAACACAAAGAAGTTTCTCAGAAAGCTTCTTTCTCTTTGTTATCGGAGGATATTTCCTTTGGCCCTATAGTCTTCAAAGGGATCCGAAATATCTGTTCTCAGATTCCACTGAAATAAGGCTAGCAAAGAGATCCACGAAATACAGATGTAACTCTGTGAGATGAATTCACAGAACACTAAGCAGTTTCTCAGAAAGCTTCTTTCCAGATTTCATCAGAGGATATTTCCTTTTTCACCATAGCCCTCTATGGGCTTCCATATATCACTTTGCCAATTACACAAGAACTGTCTTAGCGAAAGGCTTCTTGAGGGGAAAGCTGTAACTCTGTGAGATGATTTCACAGAACACAAAGAAGTTTCTCAGAAAGCTTCTTTCTCTTTGTTATCGCAGGATATTTCCTTTGGCCCTATAGTCTTCAAAGGGATCCGAAATATCTGTTCTCAGATTCCACAGAAATAAGGCTAGCAAAGAGATCCACGAAATACAGATGTAACTCTGTGAGATGAATTAACAGAACACTAAGCAGTTTCTCAGAAAGCTTCTTTCCAGATTTCATCTGAGGGTATTTCCTTTTTCACCATAACCCTCTATGGGCATCCATATATCACTTTGCCAATTCCACAAGAACTGTCTTAGCGAAAGGCTTCTTGAGGGGAAAGCTGTAACTCTGTGAGATGATTTCACAGAACACAAAGAAGTTTCTCAGAAAGCTTCTTTCTCTTTGTTATCGGAGGATATTTCCTTTGGCCCTATAGTCTTCAAAGGGATCCGAAATATCTGTTCTCAGATTCCACAGAAATAAGGCTAGCAAAGAGATCCACGAAATACAGATGTAACTCTGTGAGATGAATAGACAGAACACGAAGCAGTTTCTCAGAAAGCTTCTTTCCAGATTTCATCTGAGGATATTTCCTTTTTCACCATAGCCCTCTACGGGCTTCCAAATATCACTTTGCCAATTCCACAAGAACTGTCTTAGCGAAAGGCTTCTTGAGGGGAAAGCTGTAACTCTGAGAGATGATTTCACAGAACACAAAGAAGTTTCTCAGAAAGCTTCTTTCTCTTTGTTATCGCAGGATATTTCCTTTGGCCCTATAGTCTTCAAAGGGATCCGAAATATCTGTTCTCAGATTCCACAGAAATAAGGCTAGCAAAGAGATCCACGAAATACAGATGTAACTCTGTGAGATGAATTAACAGAACACTAAGCAGTTTCTCAGAAAGCTTCTTTCCAGATTTAATCTGAGGATATTTCCTTTTTCACCATAGCCCTCTATGGGCTTCGAAATATCACTTTGCCAATTCCACAAGAACTGTCTTAGCGAAAGGCTTCTTGAGGGGAAAGCTGTAACTCTGTGAGATGATTTCACAGAACACAAAGAAGTTTCTCAGAAAGCTTCTTTCTCTTTGTTATCGGAGGATATTTCCTTTGGCCCTATAGTCTTCAAAGGGATCCGAAATATCTGTTCTCAGATTCCACAGAAATGAGGCTAGCAAAGAGATCCACGATATACAGATGTAACTCTGTGAGATGAATTCACAGAACACTAAGCAGTTTCTCAGAAAGTTTCTTTCCAGATTTCATCTGAGGATATTTCCTTTTTCACCATAGCCCTCTATGGATTTCCAAATATCACTATGCCAATTCCACAAGAACTGTCTTAGCGAAAGGCTTCTTTAGGGGAAAGCTGTAACTCTGTGAGATGATTTCACAGAACACAAAGAAGTTTCTCAGAAAGTTTCTTTCTCTTTGTTATCAGAGGATATTTCCTTTGGCCCTATAGTCTTCAAAGGGATCCGAAATATCTGTTCTCAGATTCCACAGAAATAAGGCTAGCAAAGAGATCCACGAAATACAGATGTAACTCGGTGAGATGAATTCACAGAACACTAAGCAGTTTCTCAGAAAGCTTCTTTCCAGATTTCATCTGAGGATATTTCCTTTTTCACCATAGCCCTCTATGGGCTTCCAAATATCACTTTGCAAATTCCACAAGAACTGTCTTAGCGAAAGGCTTCTTGAGGGGAAAGCTGTAACTCTGTGAGATGATTTCACAGAACACAAAGAAGTTTCTCAGAAAGCTTCTTTCTCTTTGTTATCGCAGGATATTTCCTTTGGCCCTATAGTCTTCAAAGGGATCCGAAATATCTGTTCTCAGATTCCACAGAAATAAGGCTAGCAAAGAGATCCACGATATACAGATGTAACTCTGTGAGATGAATTCACAGAACACTAAGCAGTTTCTCAGAAAGCTTCTTTCCAGATTTCATCTGAGGATATTTCCTTTTTCAACATAGCCCTCTATGGGCTTCCAAATATCACTTTGCCAATTCCACAAGAACTGTCTTAGCGAAAGGCTTCTTGAGGGGAAAGCTGTAACTCTGTGAGATGATTTCACAGAACACAAAGAAGTTTCTCAGAAAGCTTCTTTCTCTTTGTTATCGGAGGATATTTCCTTTGGCCCTATAGTCTTCAAAGGGATCCGAAATATCTGTTCTCAGATTCCACAGAAATAAGGCTAGCAAAGAGATCCACGAAATACAGATGTAACTCTTTGAGATGAATTAACAGAACACTAAGCAGTTTCTCAGAAAGCTTCTTTCCAGATTTCATCTGAGGATATTTCCTTTTTCACCATAGCCCTCTATGGGCTTCCAAATGTCACTTTGCCAATTCCACAAGAACTGTCTTAGCGAAAGGCTTCTTGAGGGGAAAGCTGTAACTCTGTGAGATGATTTCACAGAACACAAAGAAGTTTCTCAGAAAGCTTCTTTCTCTTTGTTATCGGAGGATATTTCCTTTGGCCCTATAGTCTTCAAAGGGATCCGAAATATCTGTTCTCAGATTCCACTGAAATAAGGCTAGCAAAGAGATCCACGAAATACAGATGTAACTCTGTGAGATGAATTCACAGAACACTAAGCAGTTTCTCAGAAAGCTTCTTTCCAGATTTCATCAGAGGATATTTCCTTTTTCACCATAGCCCTCTATGGGCTTCCATATATCACTTTGCCAATTACACAAGAACTGTCTTAGCGAAAGGCTTCTTGAGGGGAAAGCTGTAACTCTGTGAGATGATTTCACAGAACACAAAGAAGTTTCTCAGAAAGCTTCTTTCTCTTTGTTATCGGAGGATATTTCCTTTGGCCCTATAGTCTTCAAAGGGATCCGAAATATCTGTTCTCAGATTCCACAGAAATAAGGCTAGCAAAGAGA
Organism: Macaca nemestrina; assembly: GCF_043159975.1. Taxonomy (NCBI): domain Eukaryota; kingdom Metazoa; phylum Chordata; class Mammalia; order Primates; family Cercopithecidae; genus Macaca; species Macaca nemestrina. The sequence goes on from NC_092125.1 coordinate 93,923,367, forward strand.
TCCACGAAATACAGATGTAACTCTGTGAGATGAATTAACAGAACACTAAGCAGTTTCTCAGAAAGCTTCTTTCCAGATTTCATCTGAGGGTATTTCCTTTTTCACCATAACCCTCTATGGGCATCCATATATCACTTTGCCAATTCCACAAGAACTGTCTTAGCGAAAGGCTTCTTGAGGGGAAAGCTGTAACTCTGTGAGATGATTTCACAGAACACAAAGAAGTTTCTCAGAAAGCTTCTTTCTCTTTGTTATCGGAGGATATTTCCTTTGGCCCTATAGTCTTCAAAGGGATCCGAAATATCTGTTCTCAGATTCCACAGAAATAAGGCTAGCAAAGAGATCCACGAAATACAGATGTAACTCTGTGAGATGAATAGACAGAACACGAAGCAGTTTCTCAGAAAGCTTCTTTCCAGATTTCATCTGAGGATATTTCCTTTTTCACCATAGCCCTCTACGGGCTTCCAAATATCACTTTGCCAATTCCACAAGAACTGTCTTAGCGAAAGGCTTCTTGAGGGGAAAGCTGTAACTCTGAGAGATGATTTCACAGAACACAAAGAAGTTTCTCAGAAAGCTTCTTTCTCTTTGTTATCGCAGGATATTTCCTTTGGCCCTATAGTCTTCAAAGGGATCCGAAATATCTGTTCTCAGATTCCACAGAAATAAGGCTAGCAAAGAGATCCACGAAATACAGATGTAACTCTGTGAGATGAATTAACAGAACACTAAGCAGTTTCTCAGAAAGCTTCTTTCCAGATTTAATCTGAGGATATTTCCTTTTTCACCATAGCCCTCTATGGGCTTCGAAATATCACTTTGCCAATTCCACAAGAACTGTCTTAGCGAAAGGCTTCTTGAGGGGAAAGCTGTAACTCTGTGAGATGATTTCACAGAACACAAAGAAGTTTCTCAGAAAGCTTCTTTCTCTTTGTTATCGGAGGATATTTCCTTTGGCCCTATAGTCTTCAAAGGGATCCGAAATATCTGTTCTCAGATTCCACAGAAATGAGGCTAGCAAAGAGATCCACGATATACAGATGTAACTCTGTGAGATGAATTCACAGAACACTAAGCAGTTTCTCAGAAAGTTTCTTTCCAGATTTCATCTGAGGATATTTCCTTTTTCACCATAGCCCTCTATGGATTTCCAAATATCACTATGCCAATTCCACAAGAACTGTCTTAGCGAAAGGCTTCTTTAGGGGAAAGCTGTAACTCTGTGAGATGATTTCACAGAACACAAAGAAGTTTCTCAGAAAGTTTCTTTCTCTTTGTTATCAGAGGATATTTCCTTTGGCCCTATAGTCTTCAAAGGGATCCGAAATATCTGTTCTCAGATTCCACAGAAATAAGGCTAGCAAAGAGATCCACGAAATACAGATGTAACTCGGTGAGATGAATTCACAGAACACTAAGCAGTTTCTCAGAAAGCTTCTTTCCAGATTTCATCTGAGGATATTTCCTTTTTCACCATAGCCCTCTATGGGCTTCCAAATATCACTTTGCAAATTCCACAAGAACTGTCTTAGCGAAAGGCTTCTTGAGGGGAAAGCTGTAACTCTGTGAGATGATTTCACAGAACACAAAGAAGTTTCTCAGAAAGCTTCTTTCTCTTTGTTATCGCAGGATATTTCCTTTGGCCCTATAGTCTTCAAAGGGATCCGAAATATCTGTTCTCAGATTCCACAGAAATAAGGCTAGCAAAGAGATCCACGATATACAGATGTAACTCTGTGAGATGAATTCACAGAACACTAAGCAGTTTCTCAGAAAGCTTCTTTCCAGATTTCATCTGAGGATATTTCCTTTTTCAACATAGCCCTCTATGGGCTTCCAAATATCACTTTGCCAATTCCACAAGAACTGTCTTAGCGAAAGGCTTCTTGAGGGGAAAGCTGTAACTCTGTGAGATGATTTCACAGAACACAAAGAAGTTTCTCAGAAAGCTTCTTTCTCTTTGTTATCGGAGGATATTTCCTTTGGCCCTATAGTCTTCAAAGGGATCCGAAATATCTGTTCTCAGATTCCACAGAAATAAGGCTAGCAAAGAGATCCACGAAATACAGATGTAACTCTTTGAGATGAATTAACAGAACACTAAGCAGTTTCTCAGAAAGCTTCTTTCCAGATTTCATCTGAGGATATTTCCTTTTTCACCATAGCCCTCTATGGGCTTCCAAATGTCACTTTGCCAATTCCACAAGAACTGTCTTAGCGAAAGGCTTCTTGAGGGGAAAGCTGTAACTCTGTGAGATGATTTCACAGAACACAAAGAAGTTTCTCAGAAAGCTTCTTTCTCTTTGTTATCGGAGGATATTTCCTTTGGCCCTATAGTCTTCAAAAGTATCCGAAATATCTGTTCTCAGATTCCACAGAAATAAGGCTAGCAAAGAGATCCACGAAATACAGATGTAACTCTGTGAGTTGAATTGACAGAACACTAAGCAGTTTCTCAGAAAGCTTCTTTCCAGATTTCATCTGAGGATATTTCCTTTTTCACCATAGCCCTCTATGGGCTTCCAAATATCACTTTGCCAATTCCACAAGAACTGTCTTAGCGAAAGGCTTCTTGAGGGGAAAGCTATAACTCTGTGAGATGATTTCACAGAACACAAAGATGTTTCTCAGAAAGCTACTTTCTCTTTGTTAACGGAGGATATTTCCTTTGGCCCTATAGTCTTCAAAGGGATCCGAAATATCTGTTCTCAGATTCCACAGAAATAAGGCTAGCAAAGAGATCCACGAAATATTGATGTAACTCTGTGAGATGAATTCACAGTACACTAAGCAGTTTCTCAGAAAGCTTCTTTCCAGATTGCATCTGAGGATATTTCCTTTTTCACCATAGCCCTCTATGGGCTTCCAAATATGACTTTGCCAATTCCACAAGAACTGTCTTAGCGAAAGTCTTCTTGAGGGGAAAGCTGTAACTCTGTGAGATGATTTCACAGAACACAAAGAAGTTTCTCAGAAAGCTTCTTTCTCTTTGTTATCGCAGGATATTTCCTTTGGCCCTATAGTCTTCAAAGGGATCCGAAATATCTGTTCTCAGATTCCACAGAAATAAGGCTAGCAAAGAGATCCACGAAATACAGATGTAACTCTGTGAGACGAATTCACAGAACACTAAGCAGTTTCTCAGAAAGCTTCTTTCCAGATTTCATCTGAGGATATTTCCTTTTTCACCATAGCCCTCTATGGGCTTCCATATATCACTTTGCCAATTCCACAAGAACTGTCTTAGCGAAAGGCTTCTTGAGGGGAAAGCTGTAACTCTGTGAGATGATTTCACAGAACACAAAGAAGTTTCTCAGAAAGCTTCTTTCTCTTTGTTATCGGAGGATATTTCCTTTGGCCCTATAGTCTTCAAAGGGATCCGAAATATCTGTTCTCAGATTCCACAGAAATAAGGCTAGCAAAGAGATCCACGAAATACAGATGTAACTCTGTGAGATGAATTAACAGAACACTAAGCAGTTTCTCAGAAATCTTCTTTCCAGATTTCATCTGAGGATATTTCCTTTTTCACCATAGCCCTCTATGGGCTTCCATATATCACTTTGCCAATTCCACAAGAACTGTCTTAGCGAAAGGCTTCTTGAGGGGAAAGCTGTAACTCTGTGAGATGATTTCACAGAACACAAAGAAGTTTCTCAGAAAGCTTCTTTCTCTTTGTTATCGGAGGATATTTCCTTTGGCCCTATAGTCTTCAAAGGGATCCGAAATATCTGTTCTCAGATTCCACAGAAATAAGGCTAGCAAAGAGATCCACGAAATACAGATGTAACTCTGTGAGATGAATTAACAGAACACTAAGCAGTTTCTCAGAAAGCTTCTTTCCAGATTTCATCTGAGGATATTTCCTTTTTCACCATAGCCCTCTATGGGCTTCCAAATATCACTTTGCCAATTCCACAAGAACTGTCTTAGCGAAAGGCTTCTTGAGGGGAAAGCTGTAACTCTGTGAGATGATTTCACAGAACACAAAGAAGTTTCTCAGAAAGCTTCTTTCTCTTTGTTATCGCAGGATATTTCCTTTGGCCCTATAGTCTTCAAAGGGATCCGAAATATCTGTTCTCAGATTCCAGAGAAATAAGGCTAGCAAAGAGATCCACGATATACAGATGTAACTCTGTGAGATGAATTCACAGAACACTAAGCAGTTTCTCAGAAAACTTTTTCCAGATTTCATCTGAGGATATTTCCTTTTTCACCATAGCGCTCTATGGGCTTCCAAATATCACTTTGCCAATTCCACAAGAACTGTCTTAGCGAAAGGTTTCTTGAGGGGAAAGCTGTAACTCTGTGAGATGATTTCACAGAACACAAAGAAGTTTCTCAGAAAGCTTCTTTCTCTTTGTTATCGCAGGATATTTCCTTTGTCCCTATAGTCTTCTAAGGGATCCGAAATATCTGTTCTCAGATTCCACAGAAATAAGGCTAGCAAAGAGATCCACGAAATACAGATGTAACTCTGTGAGATGAATTAACAGAACACTAAGCAGTTTCTCAGAAAGCTTCTTTCCAGATTTCATCTGAGGATATTTCCTTTTTCACCATATCCCTCTATGGGCTTCCAAATATCACTTTGCCAATTCCACAAGAACTGTCTTAGCGAAAGACTTCTTGAGGGGAAAGCTGTAACTCTGTGAGATGATTTCACAGAACACAAAGGCGTTTCTCAGAAAGCTTCTATCTCTTTGTTATCGCAGGATATTTCCTTTGGCCCTATAGTCTTCAAAGGGATCCGAAATATCTGTTCTCAGATTCCACAGAAATAAGGCTAGCAAAGAGATCCAGGAAATACAGATGTAACTCTGTGAGATGAATTCACAGAACACTAAGCAGTTTCTCAGAAAGCTTCTTCCAGATTTCATCTGAGGATATTTCCTTTTTCACCATAGCCCTCTATGGATATCCAAATATCACTTTGCCCATTCCACAAGAACTGTCATAGCGAAAGGCTTCTTGAGGGGAAAGCTGTAACTCTGTGAGGTGATTTCACAGAACACAAAGAAGTTTCTCAGAAAGCTTCTTTCTCTTTGTTATCGGAGGATATTTCCTTTGGCCCTATAGTCTTCAAAGGTATCCGAAATATCTGTTCTCAGATTCCACAGAAATAAGGCTAGCAAAGAGATCCACGAAATACAGATGTAACTCTGTGAGATGAATTAAGAGAACACTAAGCAGTTTCTCAGAAAGCTTCTTTCCAGATTTCATCTGAGGATATTTCCTTTTTCACCATAGAACTCTATGGGCTTCCAAATATCGCTTTGCCAATTCCACAAGAACTGTCTTAGCGAAAGGCTTCTTGAGGGGAAAGCTGTAACTCTGTGAGATGATTTCACAGAACACAAAGAAGTTTCTCAGAAAGCTTCTTTCTCTTTGTTATCGGAGGATATTTCCTTTGGCCCTATAGTCTTCAAAGGGATCCGAAATATCTGTTCTCAGATTCCACAGAAATAAGGCTAGCAAAGAGATCCACGAAATACAGATGTAACTCTGTGAGATGAATTCACAGAACACTAAGCAGTTTCTCAGAAAGCTTCTTTCCAGATTTCATCTGAGGATATTTCCTTTTTCACCATAGCCCTCTACGGGCTTCCAAATATCACTTTGCCAATTCCACAAGAACTGTCTTAGCGAAAGGCTTCTTGAGGGGAAAGCTGTAACTCTGTGAGATGATTTCACAGAACACAAAGAAGTTTCTCAGAAATCTTCTTTCTCTTTGTTATCGCAGGATATTTCCTTTGGCCCTATAGTCTTCAAAGGGATCCGAAATATCTGTTCTCAGATTCCACAGAAATAAGGCAAGCAAAGAGATCCACGAAATACAGATGTAACTCTGTGAGATGAATTAACAGAACACTAAGCAGTTTCTCAGAAAGCTTCTTTCCAGATTTCATCTGAGGATATTTCCTTTTTCACCATAGCCCTCTATGGGCTTCGAAATATCACTTTGCCAATTCCACAAGAACTGTCTTAGCGAAAGGCTTCTTGAGGGGAAAGCTGTAACTCTGTGAGATTATTTCACAGAACATACAGAAGTTTCTCAGAAAGCTTCTTTCTCTTTGTTATCGGAGGATATTTCCTTTGGCCCTATAGTCTTCAAAGGGATCCGAAATATCTGTTCTCAGATTCCACAGAAATAAGGCTAGCAAAGAGATACACGAAATACAGATGTAACTCTTTGAGATGAATTAACAGAACACTAAGCAGTTTCTCAGAAAGCTTCTTTCCAGTTTTCATCTGAGGATATTTCCTTTTTCACCATAGCCCTCTATGGGCTTCCAAATATCACATTGCCAATTCCACAAGAACTGTCTTAGCGAAAGGCTTCTTGAGGGGAAAGCTGTAACTCTGTGAGATGATTTCACAGAACACAAAGAAGTTTCTCAGAAAGCTTATTTCTCTTTGTTATCGGAGGATATTTCCTTTGGCCCTAGAGTCTTCAAAGGGATCCGAAATATCTGTTCTCAGATTCCACAGAAATAAGGCTAGCAAAGAGATCCACGAAATACAGATGTAACTCTGTGAGATGAATTCACAGAACACTAAGCAGGTTCTCAGAAAGCTTCTTTCCAGATTGCATCTGAGGATATTTTCTTTTTCACCATAGCCCTCTACGGGCTTCCAAATATCACTTTGCCAATTCCACAAGAACTGTCTTAGCGAAAGGCTTCTTGAGGGGAAAGCTGTAACTCTGTGAGATGATTTCACAGAACACAAAGAAGTTTCTCAGAAAGCTTCTTTCTCTTTGTTATCGGAGGATATTTCCTTTGGCCCTATAGTCTTCAAAGGGATCCGAAATATCTGTTCTCAGATTCCACAGAAATAAGGCTAGCAAAGAGATCCACGAAATACAGATGTAACTCTGTGAGATGAATTAACAGAACACTAAGCAGTTTCTCAGAAGCTTCTTTCCAGATTTCATCTGAGGATATTTTCTTTTTCACCATAGCCCTCTACGGGCTTCCAAATATCACTTTGCCAATTCCACAAGAACTGTCTTAGCGAAAGGCTTCTTGAGGGGAAAGCTGTAACTCTGTGAGATGATTTCACAGAACACAAAGAAGTTTCTCAGAATGCTTCTTTCTCTTTTTTATCGGAGGATATTTCCTTTGGTCCTATAGTCTTCAAAGGGATCCGAAATATCTGTTCTCAGATTCCACAGAAATAAGGCTAGCAAAGAGATCCACGAAATACAGATGTAACTCTGTGAGATGAATTCACAGAACACTAAGCAGTTTCTCAGAAAGCTTCTTTCCAGATTTGATCTGAGGATATTTCCTTTTTCACCATAGCCCTCTATGGGCTTCCAAATATCACTTTGCCAATTCCACAAGAACTGTCTTAGCGAAAGGCTTCTTGAGGGGAAAGCTGTAACTCTGTGAGATGATTTCACAGAACACAAAGAAGTTTCTCAGAAAGCTTCTTTCTCTTTGTTATCGCAGGATATTTCCTTTGGCCCTATAGTCTTCAAAGGGATCCGAAATATCTGTTCTCAGATTCCACAGAAATAAGGCTAGCAAAGAGATCCACGATATACAGATGTAACTCTGTGAGATGAATTCACAGAACACTAAGCAGTTTCTCAGAAAGCTTCTTTCCAGATTTCATCTGAGGATATTTCCTTTTTCACCATAGCCCTCTATGGATTTCCAAATATCACTTTGCCAATTCCACAAGAACTGTCTTAGCGAAAGGCTTCTTGAGGGGAAAGCTGTAACTCTGTGAGATGATTTCACAGAACACAAAGAAGTTTCTCAGAAAGCTTCTTTCTCTTTGTTATCGGAGGATATTTCCTTTGGCCCTATAGTCTTCAAAGGGATCCGAAATATCTGTTCTCAGATTCCACAGAAATAAGGCTAGCAAAGAGATCCACGAAATACAGATGTAACTCTGTGAGATGAATAGACAGAACACGAAGCAGTTTCTCAGAAAGCTTCTTTCCAGATTTCATCTGAGGATATTTCCTTTTTCACCATAGCCCTCTACGGGCTTCCAAATATCACTTTGCCAATTCCACAAGAACTGTCTTAGCGAAAGGCTTCTTGAGGGGAAAGCTGTAACTCTGTGAGATGATTTCACAGAACACAAATAAGTTTCTCAGAAAGCTTCTTTCTCTTTGTTATCGCAGGATATTTCCTTTGGCCCTATAGTCTTCAAAGGGATCCGAAATATCTGTTCTCAGATTCCACAGAAATAAGGCTAGCAAAGAGATCCACGAAATACAGATGTAACTCTGTGAGATGAATTAACAGAACACTAAGCAGTTTCTCAGAAAGCTTCTTTCCAGATTTAATCTGAGGATATTTCCTTTTTCACCATAGCCCTCTATGGGCTTCGAAATATCACTTTGCCAATTCCACAAGAACTGTCTTAGCGAAAGGCTTCTTGAGGGGAAAGCTGTAACTCTGTGAGATGATTTCACAGAACACAAAGAAGTTTCTCAGAAAGCTTCTTTCTCTTTGTTATCGGAGGATATTTCCTTTGGCCCTATAGTCTTCAAAGGGATCCGAAATATCTGTTCTCAGATTCCACAGAAATGAGGCTAGCAAAGAGATCCACGATATACAGATGTAACTCTGTGAGATGAATTCACAGAACACTAAGCAGTTTCTCAGAAAGTTTCTTTCCAGATTTCATCTGAGGATATTTCCTTTTTCACCATAGCCCTCTATGGATTTCCAAATATCACTATGCCAATTCCACAAGAACTGTCTTAGCGAAAGGCTTCTTTAGGGGAAAGCTGTAACTCTGTGAGATGATTTCACAGAACACAAAGAAGTTTCTCAGAAAGTTTCTTTCTCTTTGTTATCAGAGGATATTTCCTTTGGCCCTATAGTCTTCAAAGGGATCCGAAATATCTGTTCTCAGATTCCACAGAAATAAGGCTAGCAAAGAGATCCACGAAATACAGATGTAACTCGGTGAGATGAATTCACAGAACACTAAGCAGTTTCTCAGAAAGCTTCTTTCCAGATTTCATCTGAGGATATTTCCTTTTTCACCATAGCCCTCTATGGGCTTCCAAATATCACTTTGCAAATTCCACAAGAACTGTCTTAGCGAAAGGCTTCTTGAGGGGAAAGCTGTAACTCTGTGAGATGATTTCACAGAACACAAAGAAGTTTCTCAGAAAGCTTCTTTCTCTTTGTTATCGCAGGATATTTCCTTTGGCCCTATAGTCTTCAAAGGGATCCGAAATATCTGTTCTCAGATTCCACAGAAATAAGGCTAGCAAAGAGATCCACGATATACAGATGTAACTCTGTGAGATGAATTCACAGAACACTAAGCAGTTTCTCAGAAAGCTTCTTTCCAGATTTCATCTGAGGATATTTCCTTTTTCAACATAGCCCTCTATGGGCTTCCAAATATCACTTTGCCAATTCCACAAGAACTGTCTTAGCGAAAGGCTTCTTGAGGGGAAAGCTGTAACTCTGTGAGATGATTTCACAGAACACAAAGAAGTTTCTCAGAAAGCTTCTTTCTCTTTGTTATCGGAGGATATTTCCTTTGGCCCTATAGTCTTCAAAAGTATCCGAAATATCTGTTCTCAGATTCCACAGAAATAAGGCTAGCAAAGAGATCCACGAAATACAGATGTAACTCTGTGAGTTGAATTGACAGAACACTAAGCAGTTTCTCAGAAAGCTTCTTTCCAGATTTCATCTGAGGATATTTCCTTTTTCACCATAGCCCTCTATGGGCTTCCAAATATCACTTTGCCAATTCCACAAGAACTGTCTTAGCGAAAGGCTTCTTGAGGGGAAAGCTGTAACTCTGTGAGATGATTTCACAGAACACAAAGATGTTTCTCAGAAAGCTACTTTCTCTTTGTTAACGGAGGATATTTCCTTTGGCCCTATAGTCTTCAAAGGGATCCGAAATATCTGTTCTCAGATTCCACAGAAATAAGGCTAGCAAAGAGATCCACGAAATATTGATGTAACTCTGTGAGATGAATTCACAGTACACTAAGCAGTTCCTCAGAAAGCTTCTTTCCAGATTGCATCTGAGGATATTTCCTTTTTCACCATAGCCCTCTATGGGCTTCCAAATATGACTTTGCCAATTCCACAAGAACTGTTAGCGAAAGGCTTCTTGACGGGAAAGCTGTAACTCTGTGAGATGATTTCACAGAACACAAAGAAGTTTCTCAGAAAGCTTCTTTCTCTTTGTTATCGCAGGATATTTCCTTTGGCCCTATAGTCTTCAAAGGGATCCGAAATATCTGTTCTCAGATTCCACAGAAATAAGGCTAGCAAAGAGATCCACGAAATACAGATGTAACTCTGTGAGACGAATTCACAGAACAGTAAGCAGTTTCTCAGAAAGCTTCTTTCCAGATTTCATCTGAGGATATTTCCTTTTTCACCATAGCCCTCTATGGGCTTCCATATATCACTTTGCCAATTCCACAAGAACTGTCTTAGCGAAAGGCTTCTTGAGGGGAAAGCTGTAACTCTGTGAGATGATTTCACAGAACACAAAGAAGTTTCTCAGAAAGCTTCTTTCTCTTTGTTATCGGAGGATATTTCCTTTGGCCCTATAGTCTTCAAAGGGATCCGAAATATCTGTTCTCAGATTCCACAGAAATAAGGCTAGCAAAGAGATCCACGAAATACAGATGTAACTCTGTGAGATGAATTAACAGAACACTAAGCAGTTTCTCAGAAAGCTTCTTTCCAGATTTCATCTGAGGATATTTCCTTTTTCACCATAGCCCTCTATGGGCTTCCATATATCACTTTGCCAATTCCACAAGAACTGTCATAGCGAAGGCTTCTTGAGGGGAAAGCTGTAACTCTGTGAGATGATTTCACAGAACACAAAGAAGTTTCTCAGAAAGCTTCTTTCTCTTTGTTATCGGAGGATATTTCCTTTGGCCCTATAGTCTTCAAAGGGATCCGAAATATCTGTTCTCAGATTCCACAGAAATAAGGCTAGCAAAGAGATCCACGAAATACAGATGTAACTCTGTGAGATGAATTCACAGAACACTAAGCAGTTTCTCAGAAAGCTTCTTTCCAGATTTCATCTGAGGATATTTCCTTTTTCACCATAGCCCTCTATGGGCTTCCAAATGTCACTTTGCCAATTCCACAAGAACTGTCTTAGCGAAAGGCTTCTTGAGGGGAAAGCTGTAACTCTGTGAGATGATTTCACAGAACACAAAGAAGTTTCTCAGAAAGCTTCTTCTCTTTGTTATCGGAGGATATTTCCTTTGGCCCTTTAGTCTTCAAAGGGATCCGAAATATCTGTTCTCAGATTCCACAGAAATAAGGCTAGCAAAGAGATCCACGAAATACAGATGTAACTCTGTGAGATGAATTGACAGAACACTAAGCAGTTTCTCAGAAAGCTTCTTTCCAGATTTCATCTGAGGATATTTCCTTTTTCACCATAGCCCTCTATGGGCTTCCAAATATCACTTTGCCAATTCCACAAGAACTGTCTTAGCGAAAGGCTTCTTGAGGGGAAAGCTATAACTCTGTGAGATGATTTCACAGAACACAAAGATGTTTCTCAGAAAGCTACTTTCTCTTTGTTAACGGAGGATATTTCCTTTGGCCCTATAGTCTTCAAAGGGATCCGAAATATCTGTTCTCAGATTCCACAGAAATAAGGCTAGCAAAGAGATCCACGAAATATTGATGTAACTCTGTGAGATGAATTCACAGTACACTAAGCAGTTTCTCAGAAAGCTTCTTTCCAGATTGCATCTGAGGATATTTCCTTTTTCACCATAGCCCTCTATGGGCTTCCAAATATGACTTTGCCAATTCCACAAGAACTGTCTTAGCGAAAGTCTTCTTGAGGGGAAAGCTGTAACTCTGTGAGATGATTTCACAGAACACAAAGAAGTTTCTCAGAAAGCTTCTTTCTCTTTGTTATCGCAGGATATTTCCTTTGGCCCTATAGTCTTCAAAGGGATCCGAAATATCTGTTCTCAGATTCCACAGAAATAAGGCTAGCAAAGACATCCACGAAATACAGATGTAACTCTGTGAGACGAATTCACAGAACACTAAGCAGTTTCTCAGAAAGCTTCTTTCCAGATTTCATCTGAGGATATTTCCTTTTTCACCATAGCCCTCTATGGGCTTCCATATATCACTTTGCCAATTCCACAAGAACTGTCTTAGCGAAAGGCTTCTTGAGGGGAAAGCTGTAACTCTGTGAGATGATTTCACAGAACACAAAGAAGTTTCTCAGAAAGCTTCTTTCTCTTTGTTATCGGAGGATATTTCCTTTGGCCCTATAGTCTTCAAAGGGATCCGAAATATATGTTCTCAGATTCCACAGAAACAAGGCTAGCAAAGAGATCCACGAAATACAGATGTAACTCTGTGAGATGAATTAACAGAACACTAAGCAGTTTCTCAGAAATCTTCTTTCCAGATTTCATCTGAGGATATTTCCTTTTTCACCATAGCCCTCTATGGGCTTCCATATATCACTTTGCCAATTCCACAAGAACTGTCTTAGCGAAAGGCTTCTTGAGGGGAAAGCTGTAACTCTGTGAGATGATTTCACAGAACACAAAGAAGTTTCTCAGAAAGCTTCTTTCTCTTTGTTATCGGAGGATATTTCCTTTGGCCCTATAGTCTTCAAAGGGATCCGAAATATCTGTTCTCAGATTCCACAGAAATAAGGCTAGCAAAGAGATCCACGAAATACAGATGTAACTCTGTGAGATGAATTAACAGAACACTAAGCAGTTTCTCAGAAAGCTTCTTTCCAGATTTCATCTGAGGATATTTCCTTTTTCACCATAGCCCTCTATGGGCTTCCAAATATCACTTTGCCAATTCCACAAGAACTGTCTTAGCGAAAGGCTTCTTGAGGGGAAAGCTGTAACTCTGTGAGATGATTTCACAGAACACAAAGAAGTTTCTCAGAAAGCTTCTTTCTCTTTGTTATCGCAGGATATTTCCTTTGGCCCTATAGTCTTCAAAGGGATCCGAAATATCTGTTCTCAGATTCCACAGAAATAAGGCTAGCAAAGAGATCCACGATATACAGATGTAACTCTGTGAGATGAATTCACAGAACACTAAGCAGTTTCTCAGAAAACTTTTTCCAGATTTCATCTGAGGATATTTCCTTTTTCACCATAGCGCTCTATGGGCTTCCAAATATCACTTTGCCAATTCCACAAGAACTGTCTTAGCGAAAGGTTTCTTGAGGGGAAAGCTGTAACTCTGTGAGATGATTTCACAGAACACAAAGAAGTTTCTCAGAAAGCTTCTTTCTCTTTGTTATCGGAGGATATTTCCTTTGGCCCTATAGTCTTCAAAGGGATCCGAAATATCTGTTCTCAGATTCCACAGAAATAAGGCTAGCAAAGAGATCCACGAAATACAGATGTAACTCTGTGAGATGAATTGACAGAACACTAAGCAGTTTCTCAGAAAGCTTCTTTCCAGATTTCATCTGAGGATATTTCCTTTTTCACCATAGCCCTCTAGGGGCTTCCAAATATCACTTTGCCAATTCCACAAGAACTGTCTTAGCGAAAGGCTTCTTGAGGGGAAAGCTATAACTCTGTGAGATGATTTCACAGAACACAAAGATGTTTCTCAGAAAGCTACTTTCTCTTTGTTATCGGAGGATATTTCCTTTGGCCCTATAGTCTTCAAAGGGATCCGAAATATCTGTTCTCAGATTCCACAGAAATAAGGCTAGCAAAGAGATCCACGAAATATTGATGTAACTCTGTGAGATGAATTCACAGTACACTAAGCAGTTTCTCAGAAAGCTTCTTTCCAGATTGCATCTGAGGATATTTCCTTTTTCACCATAGCCCTCTATGGGCTTCCAAATATCACTTTGCCAATTCCACAAGAACTGTCTTAGCGAAAGGCTTCTTGAGGGGAAAGCTGTAACTCTGTGAGATGATTTCACAGAACACAAAGAAGTTTCTCAGAAAGCTTCTTTCTCTTTGTTATCGCAGGATATTTCCTTTGGCCCTATAGTCTTCAAAGGGATCCGAAATATCTGTTCTCAGATTCCACAGAAATAAGGCTAGCAAAGAGATCCTGAAATACATATGTAACTCTGTGAGACGAATTCACAGAACACTAAGCAGTTTCTCAGAAAGCTTCTTTCCAGATTTCATCTGAGGATATTTCCTTTTTCACCATAGCCCTCTATGGGCTTCCATATATCACTTTGCCAATTCCACAAGAACTGTCTTAGCGAAAGGCTTCTTCAGGGGAAAGCTGTAACTCTGTGAGATGATTTCACAGAACACAAAGAAGTTTCTCAGAAAGCTTCTTTCTCTTTGTTATCGCAGGATATTTCCTTTGGCCCTATAGTCTTCAAAGGGATCCGAAATATCTGTTCTCAGATTCCACAGAAATAAGGCTAGCAAAGAGATCCACGAAATACAGATGTAACTCTGTGAGATGAATTAACAGAACACTAAGCAGTTTCTCAGAAAGCTTCTTTCCAGATTTCATCTGAGGATATTTCCTTTTTCACCATAGCCCTCTATGGGCTTCCATATATCACTTTGCCAATTCCACAAGAACTGTCTTAGCGAAAGGCTTCTTGAGGGGAAAGCTGTAACTCTGTGAGATGATTTCACAGAACACAAAGAAGTTTCTCAGAAAGCTTCTTTCTCTTTGTTATCGGAGGATATTTCCTTTGGCCCTATAGTCTTCAAAGGGATCCGAAATATCTGTTCTCAGATTCCACAGAAATAAGGCTAGCAAAGAGATCCACGAAATACAGATGTAACTCTGTGAGATGAATTCACAGAACACTAAGCAGTTTCTCAGAAAGCTTCTTTCCAGATTTCATCTGAGGATATTTCCTTTTTCACCATAGCCCTCTATGGGCTTCCAAATATCACTTTGCCAATTCCACAAGAACTGTCTTAGCGAAAGGCTTCTTGAGGGGAAAGCTGTAACTCTGTGAGATGATTTCACAGAACACAAAGAAGTTTCTCAGAAAGCTTCTTTCTCTTTGTTATCGGAGGATATTTCCTTTGGCCCTATAGTCTTCAAAGGGATCCGAAATATCTGTTCTCAGATTCCACAGAAATAAGGCTAGCAAAGAGATCCACGATATACAGATGTAACACTGCGAGATGAATTCACAGAACACTAAGCAGTTTCTCAGAAAGCTTTTTCCAGATTTCATCTGAGGATATTTCCTTTTTCACCATAGCGCTCTATGGGCTTCCAAATATCACTTTGCCAATTCCACAAGAACTGTCTTAGCGAAAGGCTTCTTGAGGGGAAAGCTGTAACTCTGTGAGATGATTTCACAGAACACAAAGAAGTTTCTCAGAAAGCTTCTTTCTCTTTGTTATCGGAGGATATTTCCCTTGGTCCTATAGTCTTCAAAGGGATCCGAATATCTGTTCTCAGATTCTACAGAAATAAGGCTAGCAAAGAGATCCACGAAATACACATGTAACTCTGTGAGATGAATTCACAGTACACTAAGCAATTTCTCAGAAAGCTTCTTTCCAGATTTCATCTGAGGATATTTCCTTTTTCACCATAGCCCTCTATGGGCTTCCAAATATCACTTTGCCAATTCCACAAGAACTGTCTTAGCGAAAGGCTTCTTGAGGGGAAAGCTGTAACTCTGTGTGATGATTTCACAGAACACAAAGAAGTTTCTCAGAAAGCTTCTTTCTCTTTGTTATCGGAGGATATTTCCTTTGGCCCTATAGTCTTCAAAGGGATCCGAAATATCTGTTCTCAGATTCCACAGAAATAAGGCTAGCAAAGAGATCCAGGAAATATTGATGTAACTCTGTGAGATGAATTCACAGTACACTAAGCAGTTCCTCAGAAAGCTTCTTTCCAGATTTCATCTGAGGATATTTCCTTTTTCACCATAGCCCTCTATGGGCTTCCAAATATGACTTTGCCAATTCCACAAGAACTGTCTTAGCGAAAGGCTTCTTGACGGGAAAGCTGTAACTCTGTGAGATGATTTCACAGAACACAAAGAAGTTTCTCAGAAAGCTTCTTTCTCTTTGTTATCGCAGGATATTTCCTTTGGCCCTATAGTCTTCAAAGGGATCCGAAATATCTGTTCTCAGATTCCACAGAAATAAGGCTAGCAAAGAGATCCACGAAATACAGATGTAACTCTGTGAGACGAATTCACAGAACAGTAAGCAGTTTCTCAGAAAGCTTCTTTCCAGATTTCATCTGAGCATATTTCCTTTTTCAACATAGCCCTCTATGGGCTTCCATATATCACTTTGCCAATTCCACAAGAACTGTCTTAGCGAAAGGCTTCTTGAGGGGAAAGCTGTAACTCTGTGAGATGATTTCACAGAACACAAAGAAGTTTCTCAGAAAGCTTCTTTCTCTTTGTTATCGGAGGATATTTCCTTTGGCCCTATAGTCTTCAAAGGGATCCGAAATATCTGTTCTCAGATTCCACAGAAATAAGGCTAGCAAAGAGATCCACGAAATACAGATGTAACTCTGTGAGATGAATTAACAGAACACTAAGCAGTTTCTCAGAAAGCTTCTTTCCAGATTTCATCTGAGGATATTTCCTTTTTCACCATAGCCCTCTATGGGCTTCCATATATCACTTTGCCAATTCCACAAGAACTGTCCTAGCGATAGGCTTCTTGAGGGGAAAGCTGTAACTCTGTGAGATGATTTCACGGAACACAAAGAAGTTTCTCAGAAAGCTTCTTTCTCTTTGTTATCGGAGGATATTTCCTTTGGCCCTATAGTCTTCAAAGGGATCCGAAATATCTGTTCTCAGATTCCACAGAAATAAGGCTAGCAAAGAGATCCACGAAATACAGATGTAACTCTGTGAGACGAATTCACAGAACACTAAGCAGTTTCTCAGAAAGCTTCTTTCCAGATTTCATCTGCGGATATTTCCTTTTTCACCATAGCCCTCTATGGGCTTCCAAATATCACTTTGCCAATTCCACAAGAACTGTCTTAGCGAAAGGCTTCTTGAGGGGAAAGCTGTAACTCTGTGAGATGATTTCACAGAACACAAAGAAGTTTCTCAGAAAGCTTCTTTCTTTTTGTTATCGCAGGATATTTCCTTTGGCCCTATAGTCTTCAAATGGATCCGAAATATCTGTTCTCAGATTCCACAGAAATAAGGCTAGCAAAGAGATCCACGATATACAGATGTAACTCTTTGAGATGAATTCACAGAACACTAAGCAGTTTCTCAGAAAGCTTTTTCCAGATTTCATCTGAGGATAATTCCTTTTTCAACATAGCCCTCTATGGATTTCCAAATATCACTTTGCCAATTCCACAAGAACTGTCTTAGCGAAAGGCTTCTTGAGGGGAAAGCTGTAACTCTGTGAGATGATTTCACAGAACACAAAGAAGTTTCTCAGAAAGCTTCTTTCTCTTTGTTATCGCAGGATATTTCCATTGGCCCCATAGTCTTCAAAGGGATCCGAAATATCTGTTCTCAGATTCCACAGAAATAAGGCTAGCAAAGAGATCCACGAAATACAGATGTAACTCTGTGAGATGAATTAACAGAACACTAAGCAGTTTCTCAGAAACCTTCTTTCCAGATTTCATCTGAGGATATTTCCTTTTTCACCATAGCCCTCTATGGGCTTCCAAATATCACTTTGCCAATTCCACAAGAACTGTCTTAGCGAAAGGCTTCTTGAGGGGAAAGCTGTAACTCTGTGAGATGATTTCACAGAACACAAAGAAGTTTCTCAGAAAGCTTCTTCTCTTTGTTATCGGAGGATATTTCCTTTGGCCCTATAGTCTTCAAAGGTATCCGAAATATCTGTTCTCAGATTCCACAGAAATAAGGCTAGCAAAGAGATCCACGAAATACAGATGTAACTCTGTGAGATGAATTGACAGAACACTAAGCAGTTTCTCAGAAAGCTTCTTTCCAGATTTCATCTGAGGATATTTCCTTTTTCACCATAGCCCTCTATGGGCTTCCAAATATCACTTTGCCAATTCCACAAGAACTGTCTTAGCGAAAGGCTTCTTGAGGGGAAAGCTATAACTCTGTGAGATGATTTCACAGAACACAAAGATGTTTCTCAGAAAGCTACTTTCTCTTTGTTAACGGAGGATATTTCCTTTGGCCCTATTGTCTTCAAAGGGATCCGAAATATCTGTTCTCAGATTCCACAGAAATAAGGCTAGCAAAGAGATCCACGAAATATTGATGTAACTCTGTGAGATGAATTCACAGTACACTAAGCAGTTTCTCAGAAAGCTTCTTTCCAGATTGCATCTGAGGATATTTCCTTTTTCACCATAGCACTCTATGGGCTTCCAAATATGACTTTGCCAATTCCACAAGAACTGTCTTAGCGAAAGGCTTCTTGAGGGGAAAGCTGTAACTCTGTGAGATGATTTCACAGAACACAAAGAAGTTTGTCAGAAAGCTTCTTTCTCTTTGTTATCGGAGGATATTTCCTTTGGCCCTATAGTCTTCAAAGGGATCCGAAATATCTGTTCTCAGATTCCACAGAAATAAGGCTAGCAAAGAGATCCACGAAATACAGATGTAACTCTGTGAGATGAATTAACAGAACACTAAGCAGTTTCTCAGAAAGCTTCTTTCCAGATTTCATCTGAGGATATTTCCTTTTTCACCATAGCCCTCTATGGGCTTCCAAATATCACTTTGCCAATTCCACAAGAACTGTCTTAGCGAAAGGCTTCTTGAGAGGAAAGCTGTAACTCGGTGAGATGATTTCACAGAACACAAAGAACTTTCTCAGAAAGCTTCTTTCTCTTTGTTATCGGAGGATGTTTCCTTTGGCCCTATAGTCTTCAAAGGGATCCGAAATATCTGTTCTCAGATTCCACAGAAATAAGGCTAGCAAAGAGATCCACGAACTACAGATGTAACTCTGTGAGATGAATTCACAGAACACTAAGCAGTTTCTCAGAAAGCTTCTTTCCAGATTTCATCTGAGGATATTTCCTTTTTCACCATAGCCCTCTATGGGCTTCCAAATATCACTTTGCCAATTCCACAAGAACTGTCTTAGCGAAAGGCTTCTTGAGGGGAAAGCTGTAACTCTGTGAGATGATTTCACAGAACACAAAGAAGTTTCTCAGAAAGCTTCTTTCTCTTTGTTATCGGAGGATATTTCCTTTGGCCCTATAGTCTTCAAATGGATCCGAAATATCTGTTCTCAGATTCCACAGAAATAAGGCTAGCAAAGAGATCCACGAAATACAGATGTAACTCTGTGAGTTGAATTCACAGAACACTAAGCAGTTTCTCAGAAAGCTTCTTTCCAGATTTCATCAGAGGATATTTCCTTTTTCACCATAGCCCTCTATGTGCTTCCATATATCACTTTGCCAATTCCACAAGAACTGTCTTAGCGAAAGGCTTCTTGAGGGGAAAGCTGTAACTCTGTGAGATGATTTCACAGAACACAAAGAAGTTTGTCAGAAAGCTTCTTTCTCTTTGTTATCGGAGGATATTTCCTTTGGCACTATAGTCTTCAAAGGGATCCGAAATATCTGTTCTCAGATTCCACAGAAATAAGGCTAGCAAAGAGATCCACGAAATACAGATGTAACTCTGTGAGACGAATTCACAGAACACTAAGCAGTTTCTCAGAAAGCTTCTTTCCAGATTTCATCTGAGGATATTTCCTTTTTCACCATAGCCCCCTATGGGCTTCCATATATCACTTTGCCAATTCCACAAGAACTGTCTTAGCGAAAGGCTTCTTGAGGGGAAAGCTGTAACTCTGTGAGATGATTTCACAGAACACAAAGAAGTTTCTCAGAAAGCTTCTTTCTCTTTGTTATCGGAGGATATTTCCTTTGGCCCTATAGTCTTCAAAGGGATCCGAAATATATGTTCTCAGATTCCACAGAAATAAGGCTAGCAAAGAGATCCACGAAATACAGATGTAACTCTGTGAGATGAATTAACAGAACACTAAGCAGTTTCTCAGAAAGCTTCTTTCCAGATTTCATCTGAGGATATTTCCTTTTTCACCATAGCCCTCTATGGGCTTCCATATATCACTTTGCCAATTCCACAAGAACTGTCTTAGCGAAAGGCTTCTTGAGGGGAAAGCTGTAACTCTGTGAGATGATTTCACAGAACACAAAGAAGTTTGTCAGAAAGCTTCTTTCTCTTTGTTATCGGAGGATATTTCCTTTGGCCCTATAGTCTTCAAAGGGATCCGAAATATCTGTTCTCAGATTCCACAGAAATAAGGCTAGCAAAGAGATCCACGAAATACAGATGTAACTCTGTGAGATGAATTAACAGAACACTAAGCAGTTTCTCAGAAAGCTTCTTTCCAGATTTCATCTGAGGATATTTCCTTTTTCACCATAGCCCTCTATGGGCTTCCAAATATCACTTTGCCAATTCCACAAGAACTGTCTTAGCGAAAGGCTTCTTGAGGGGAAAGATGTAACTCTGTGAGATGATTTCACAGAACACAAAGAAGTTTCTCAGAAAGCTTCTTTCTCTTTGTTATCGCAGGATATTTCCTTTGGCCCTATAGTCTTCAAAGGGATCCGAAATATCTGTTCTCAGATTCCACAGAAATAAGGCTAGCAAAGAGATCCACGATATACAGATGTAACTCTGTGAGATGAATTCACAGAACACTAAGCAGTTTCTCAGAAAGCTTCTTTCCAGATTTCATCAGAGGATATTTCCTTTTTCACCATAGCCCTCTATGGGCTTCCATATATCACTTTGCCAATTCCACAAGAACTGTCTTAGCGAAAGGCTTCTTGAGGGGAAAGCTGTAACTCTGTGAGATGATTTCACAGAACACAAAGAAGTTTCTCAGAAAGCTTCTTTCTCTTTGTTATCGCAGGATATTTCCATTGGCCCCATAGTCTTCAAAGGGATCCGAAATATCTGTTCTCAGATTCCACAGAAATAAGGCTAGCAAAGAGATCCACGAAATACAGATGTAACTCTGTGAGATGAATTAACAGAACACTAAGCAGTTTCTCAGAAACCTTCTTTCCAGATTTCATCTGAGGATATTTCCTTTTTCACCATAGCCCTCTATGGGCTTCCAAATATCACTTTGCCAATTCCACAAGAACTGTCTTAGCGAAAGGCTTCTTGAGGGGAAAGCTGTAACTCTGTGAGATGATTTCACAGAACACAAAGAAGTTTCTCAGAAAGCTTCTTCTCTTTGTTATCGGAGGATATTTCCTTTGGCCCTATAGTCTTCAAAGGTATCCGAAATATCTGTTCTCAGATTCCACAGAAATAAGGCTAGCAAAGAGATCCACGAAATACAGATGTAACTCTGTGAGATGAATTGACAGAACACTAAGCAGTTTCTCAGAAAGCTTCTTTCCAGATTTCATCTGAGGATATTTCCTTTTTCACCATAGCCCTCTATGGGCTTCCAAATATCACTTTGCCAATTCCACAAGAACTGTCTTAGCGAAAGGCTTCTTGAGGGGAAAGCTATAACTCTGTGAGATGATTTCACAGAACACAAAGATGTTTCTCAGAAAGCTACTTTCTCTTTGTTAACGGAGGATATTTCCTTTGGCCCTATAGTCTTCAAAGGGATCCGAAATATCTGTTCTCAGATTCCACAGAAATAAGGCTAGCAAAGAGATCCACGAAATATTGATGTAACTCTGTGAGATGAATTCACAGTACACTAAGCAGTTTCTCAGAAAGCTTCTTTCCAGATTGCATCTGAGGATATTTCCTTTTTCACCATAGCACTCTATGGGCTTCCAAATATGACTTTGCCAATTCCACAAGAACTGTCTTAGCGAAAGGCTTCTTGAGGGGAAAGCTGTAACTCTGTGAGATGATTTCACAGAACACAAAGAAGTTTGTCAGAAAGCTTCTTTCTCTTTGTTATCGGAGGATATTTCCTTTGGCCCTATAGTCTTCAAAGGGATCCGAAATATCTGTTCTCAGATTCCACAGAAATAAGGCTAGCAAAGAGATCCACGAAATACAGATGTAACTCTGTGAGATGAATTAACAGAACACTAAGCAGTTTCTCAGAAGGCTTCTTTCCAGATTTCATCTGAGGATATTTCCTTTTTCACCATAGCCCTCTATGGGCTTCCAAATATCACTTTGCCAATTCCACAAGAACTGTCTTAGCGAAAGGCTTCTTGAGAGGAAAGCTGTAACTCGGTGAGATGATTTCACAGAACACAAAGAACTTTCTCAGAAAGCTTCTTTCTCTTTGTTATCGGAGGATGTTTCCTTTGGCCCTATAGTCTTCAAAGGGATCCGAAATATCTGTTCTCAGATTCCACAGAAATAAGGCTAGCAAAGAGATCCACGAACTACAGATGTAACTCTGTGAGATGAATTCACAGAACACTAAGCAGTTTCTCAGAAAGCTTCTTTCCAGATTTCATCTGAGGATATTTCCTTTTTCACCATAGCCCTCTATGGGCTTCCAAATATGACTTTGCCAATTCCACAAGAACTGTCTTAGCGAAAGGCTTCTTGAGGGGAAAGCTGTAACTCTGTGAGATGATTTCACAGAACACAAAGAAGTTTCTCAGAAAGCTTCTTTCTCTTTGTTATCGGAGGATATTTCCTTTGGCCCTATAGTCTTCAAATGGATCCGAAATATCTGTTCTCAGATTCCACAGAAATAAGGCTAGCAAAGAGATCCACGAAATACAGATGTAACTCTGTGAGTTGAATTCACAGAACACTAAGCAGTTTCTCAGAAAGCTTCTTTCCAGATTTCATCAGAGGATATTTCCTTTTTCACCATAGCCCTCTATGTGCTTCCATATATCACTTTGCCAATTCCACAAGAACTGTCTTAGCGAAAGGCTTCTTTAGGGGAAAGCTGTAACTCTGTGAGATGATTTCACAGAACACAAAGAAGTTTGTCAGAAAGCTTCTTTCTCTTTGTTATCGGAGGATATTTCCTTTGGCACTATAGTCTTCAAAGGGATCCGAAATATCTGTTCTCAGATTCCACAGAAATAAGGCTAGCAAAGAGATCCACGAAATACAGATGTAACTCTGTGAGACGAATTCACAGAACACTAAGCAGTTTCTCAGAAAGCTTCTTTCCAGATTTCATCTGAGGATATTTCCTTTTTCACCATAGCCCCCTATGGGCTTCCATATATCACTTTGCCAATTCCACAAGAACTGTCTTA
Organism: Macaca nemestrina; assembly: GCF_043159975.1. Lineage (NCBI taxonomy): Eukaryota > Metazoa > Chordata > Mammalia > Primates > Cercopithecidae > Macaca > Macaca nemestrina. The sequence continues at coordinate 93,946,496 of NC_092125.1, forward strand.
GCGAAAGGCTTCTTGAGGGGAAAGCTGTAACTCTGTGAGATGATTTCACAGAACACAAAGAAGTTTCTCAGAAAGCTTCTTTCTCTTTGTTATCGGAGGATATTTCCTTTGGCCCTATAGTCTTCAAAGGGATCCGAAATATATGTTCTCAGATTCCACAGAAATAAGGCTAGCAAAGAGATCCACGAAATACAGATGTAACTCTGTGAGATGAATTAACAGAACACTAAGCAGTTTCTCAGAAAGCTTCTTTCCAGATTTCATCTGAGGATATTTCCTTTTTCACCATAGCCCTCTATGGGCTTCCATATATCACTTTGCCAATTCCACAAGAACTGTCTTAGCGAAAGGCTTCTTGAGGGGAAAGCTGTAACTCTGTGAGATGATTTCACAGAACACAAAGAAGTTTGTCAGAAAGCTTCTTTCTCTTTGTTATCGGAGGATATTTCCTTTGGCCCTATAGTCTTCAAAGGGATCCGAAATATCTGTTCTCAGATTCCACAGAAATAAGGCTAGCAAAGAGATCCACGAAATACAGATGTAACTCTGTGAGATGAATTAACAGAACACTAAGCAGTTTCTCAGAAAGCTTCTTTCCAGATTTCATCTGAGGATATTTCCTTTTTCACCATAGCCCTCTATGGGCTTCCAAATATCACTTTGCCAATTCCACAAGAACTGTCTTAGCGAAAGGCTTCTTGAGGGGAAAGATGTAACTCTGTGAGATGATTTCACAGAACACAAAGAAGTTTCTCAGAAAGCTTCTTTCTCTTTGTTATCGCAGGATATTTCCTTTGGCCCTATAGTCTTCAAAGGGATCCGAAATATCTGTTCTCAGATTCCACAGAAATAAGGCTAGCAAAGAGATCCACGATATACAGATGTAACTCTGTGAGATGAATTCACAGAACACTAAGCAGTTTCTCAGAAAGCTTCTTTCCAGATTTCATCAGAGGATATTTCCTTTTTCACCATAGCCCTCTATGGGCTTCCATATATCACTTTGCCAATTCCACAAGAACTGTCTTAGCGAAAGGCTTCTTGAGGGGAAAGCTGTAACTCTGTGAGATGATTTCACAGAACACAAAGAAGTTTGTCAGAAAGCTTCTTTCTCTTTGTTATCGGAGGATATTTCCTTTGGCCCTATAGTCTTCAAAGGGATCCGAAATATCTGTTCTCAGATTCCACAGAAATAAGGCTAGCAAAGAGATCCACGAAATACAGATGTAACTCTGTGAGACGAATTCACAGAACACTAAGCAGTTTCTCAGAAAGCTTCTTTCCAGATTTCATCTGAGGATATTTCCTTTTTCACCATAGCCCTCTATGGGCTTCCAAATATCACTTTGCCAATTCCACAAGAACTGTCTTAGCGAAAGGCTTCTTGAGGGGAAAGCTGTAACTCTGTGAGATGATTTCACAGAACACAAAGAAGTTTCTCAGAAAGCTTCTTTCTCTTTGTTATCGGAGGATATTTCCTTTGGCCCTATAGTCTTCAAAGGGATCCGAAATATATGTTCTCAGATTCCACAGAAATAAGGCTAGCAAAGAGATCCACGAAATACAGATGTAACTCTGTGAGATGAATTAACAGAACACTAAGCAGTTTCTCAGAAAGCTTCTTTCCAGATTTCATCTGAGGATATTTCCTTTTTCACCATAGCCCTCTATGGGCTTCCATATATCACTTTGCCAATTCCACAAGAACTGTCTTAGCGAAAGGCTTCTTGAGGGGAAAGCTGTAACTCTGTGAGATGATTTCACAGAACACAAAGAAGTTTGTCAGAAAGCTTCTTTCTCTTTGTTATCGGAGGATATTTCCTTTGGCTCTATAGTCTTCAAAGGGATCCGAAATATCTGTTCTCAGATTCCACAGATATAAGGCTAGCAAAGAGATCCACGAAATACAGATGTAACTCTGTGAGATGAATTCACAGAACACTAAGCAGTTTCTCAGAAAGGTTCTTTCCAGATTTCATCTGAGGATATTTCCTTTTTCACCATAGCCCTCTATGGGCTTCCAAATATCACTTTGCCAATTCCACAAGAACTGTCTTAGCGAAAGGCTTCTTGAGGGGAAAGCTGTAACTCTGTGAGATGATTTCACAGAACACAAAGAAGTTTCTCAGAAAGCTTCTTTCTCTTTGTTATCGCAGGATATTTCCTTTGGCCCTATAGTCTTCAAAGGGATCCGAAATATCTGTTCTCAGATTCCACAGAAATAAGGCTAGCAAAGAGATCCACGATATACAGATGTAACTCTGTGAGATGAATTCACAGAACACTAAGCAGTTTCTCAGAAAGCTTTTTCCAGATTTCATCTGAGGATATTTCCTTTTTCACCATAGCCCTCTATGGGCTTCCAAATATCACTTTGCCAATTCCACAAGAACTGTCTTAGCGAAAGGCTTCTTGAGGGGAAAGCTGTAACTCTGTGAGATGATTTCACAGAACACAAAGAAGTTTCTCAGAAAGCTTCTTTCTCTTTGATATCGGAGGATATTTCCCTTGGTCCTATAGTCTTCAAAGGGATCCGAATATCTGTTCTCAGATTCTACAGAAATAAGGCTAGCAAAGAGATCCACGAAATATTGATGTAACTCTGTGAGATGAATTCACAGTACACTAAGCAGTTTCTCAGAAAGCTTCTTTCCAGATTTCATCTGAGGATATTTCCTTTTTCACCATAGCCCTCTATGGGCTTCCAAATATGACTTTGCCAATTCCACAAGAACTGTCTTAGCGAAAGGCTTCTTGAGGGGAAAGCTGTAACTCTGTGAGATGATTTCACAGAACACAAAGAAGTTTGTCAGAAAGCTTCTTTCTCTTTGTTATCGGAGGATATTTCCTTTGGCACTATAGTCTTCAAAGGGATCCGAAATATCTGTTCTCAGATTCCACAGAAATAAGGCTAGCAAAGAGATCCACGAAATACAGATGTAACTCTGTGAGACGAATTCACAGAACACTAAGCAGTTTCTCAGAAAGCTTCTTTCCAGATTTCATCTGAGGATATTTCCTTTTTCACCATAGCCCCCTATGGGCTTCCATATATCACTTTGCCAATTCCACAAGAACTGTCTTAGCGAAAGGCTTCTTGAGGGGAAAGCTGTAACTCTGTGAGATGATTTCACAGAACACAAAGAAGTTTCTCAGAAAGCTTCTTTCTCTTTGTTATCGGAGGATATTTCCTTTGGCCCTATAGTCTTCAAAGGGATCCGAAATATATGTTCTCAGATTCCACAGAAATAAGGCTAGCAAAGAGATCCACGAAATACAGATGTAACTCTGTGAGATGAATTAACAGAACACTAAGCAGTTTCTCAGAAAGCTTCTTTCCAGATTTCATCTGAGGATATTTCCTTTTTCACCATAGCCCTCTATGGGCTTCCATATATCACTTTGCCAATTCCACAAGAACTGTCTTAGCGAAAGGCTTCTTGAGGGGAAAGCTGTAACTCTGTGAGATGATTTCACAGAACACAAAGAAGTTTGTCAGAAAGCTTCTTTCTCTTTGTTATCGGAGGATATTTCCTTTGGCCCTATAGTCTTCAAAGGGATCCGAAATATCTGTTCTCAGATTCCACAGAAATAAGGCTAGCAAAGAGATCCACGAAATACAGATGTAACTCTGTGAGATGAATTAACAGAACACTAAGCAGTTGCTCAGAAAGCTTCTTTCCAGATTTCATCTGAGGATATTTCCTTTTTCACCATAGCCCTCTATGGGCTTCCAAATATCACTTTGCCAATTCCACAAGAACTGTCTTAGCGAAAGGCTTCTTGAGGGGAAAGATGTAACTCTGTGAGATGATTTCACAGAACACAAAGAAGTTTCTCAGAAAGCTTCTTTCTCTTTGTTATCGCAGGATATTTCCTTTGGCCCTATAGTCTTCAAAGGGATCCGAAATATCTGTTCTCAGATTCCACAGAAATAAGGCTAGCAAAGAGATCCACGATATACAGATGTAACTCTGTGAGATGAATTCACAGAACACTAAGCAGTTTCTCAGAAAGCTTCTTTCCAGATTTCATCAGAGGATATTTCCTTTTTCACCATAGCCCTCTATGGGCTTCCATATATCACTTTGCCAATTCCACAAGAACTGTCTTAGCGAAAGGCTTCTTGAGGGGAAAGCTGTAACTCTGTGAGATGATTTCACAGAACACAAAGAAGTTTGTCAGAAAGCTTCTTTCTCTTTGTTATCGGAGGATATTTCCTTTGGCCCTATAGTCTTCAAAGGGATCCGAAATATCTGTTCTCAGATTCCACAGAAATAAGGCTAGCAAAGAGATCCACGAAATACAGATGTAACTCTGTGAGACGAATTCACAGAACACTAAGCAGTTTCTCAGAAAGCTTCTTTCCAGATTTCATCTGAGGATATTTCCTTTTTCACCATAGCCCTCTATGGGCTTCCAAATATCACTTTGCCAATTCCACAAGAACTGTCTTAGCGAAAGGCTTCTTGAGGGGAAAGCTGTAACTCTGTGAGATGATTTCACAGAACACAAAGAAGTTTCTCAGAAAGCTTCTTTCTCTTTGTTATCGGAGGATATTTCCTTTGGCCCTATAGTCTTCAAAGGGATCCGAAATATATGTTCTCAGATTCCACAGAAATAAGGCTAGCAAAGAGATCCACGAAATACAGATGTAACTCTGTGAGATGAATTAACAGAACACTAAGCAGTTTCTCAGAAAGCTTCTTTCCAGATTTCATCTGAGGATATTTCCTTTTTCACCATAGCCCTCTATGGGCTTCCATATATCACTTTGCCAATTCCACAAGAACTGTCTTAGCGAAAGGCTTCTTGAGGGGAAAGCTGTAACTCTGTGAGATGATTTCACAGAACACAAAGAAGTTTGTCAGAAAGCTTCTTTCTCTTTGTTATCGGAGGATATTTCCTTTGGCTCTATAGTCTTCAAAGGGATCCGAAATATCTGTTCTCAGATTCCACAGAAATAAGGCTAGCAAAGAGATCCACGAAATACAGATGTAACTCTGTGAGATGAATTCACAGAACACTAAGCAGTTTCTCAGAAAGGTTCTTTCCAGATTTCATCTGAGGATATTTCCTTTTTCACCATAGCCCTCTATGGGCTTCCAAATATCACTTTGCCAATTCCACAAGAACTGTCTTAGCGAAAGGCTTCTTGAGGGGAAAGCTGTAACTCTGTGAGATGATTTCACAGAACACAAAGAAGTTTCTCAGAAAGCTTCTTTCTCTTTGTTATCGCAGGATATTTCCTTTGGCCCTATAGTCTTCAAAGGGATCCGAAATATCTGTTCTCAGATTCCACAGAAATAAGGCTAGCAAAGAGATCCACGATATACAGATGTAACTCTGTGAGATGAATTCACAGAACACTAAGCAGTTTCTCAGAAAGCTTTTTCCAGATTTCATCTGAGGATATTTCCTTTTTCACCATAGCCCTCTATGGGCTTCCAAATATCACTTTGCCAATTCCACAAGAACTGTCTTAGCGAAAGGCTTCTTGAGGGGAAAGCTGTAACTCTGTGAGATGATTTCACAGAACACAAAGAAGTTTCTCAGAAAGCTTCTTTCTCTTTGATATCGGAGGATATTTCCCTTGGTCCTGTAGTCTTCAAAGGGATCCGAATATCTGTTCTCAGATTCTACAGAAATAAGGCTAGCAAAGAGATCCACGAAATATTGATGTAACTCTGTGAGATGAATTCACAGTACACTAAGCAGTTTCTCAGAAAGCTTCTTTCCAGATTTCATCTGAGGATATTTCCTTTTTCACCATAGCCCTCTATGGGCTTCCAAATATGACTTTGCCAATTCCACAAGAACTGTCTTAGCGAAAGGCTTCTTGAGGGGAAAGCTGTAACTCTGTGAGATGATTTCACAGAACACAAAGAACTTTCTCAGAAAGCTTCTTTCTCTTTGTTATCGCAGGATATTTCCTTTGTCCCTATAGTCTTCAAATGGATCTGAAATATCTGTTCTCAGATTCCACAGAAATAAGGCTAGCAAAGAGATCCACGAAATACAGATGTAACTCTGTGAGACGAATTCACAGAACACTAAGCAGTTTCTCAGAAAGCTTCTTTCCAGATTTCATCTGAGGATATTTCCTTTTTCACCATAGCCCTCTATGGGCTTCCATATATCACTTTGCCAATTCCACAAGAACTGTCTTAGCGAAAGGCTTCTTGAGGGGAAAGCTGTAACTCTGTGAGATGATTTCACAGAACACAAAGAAGTTTCTCAGAAAGCTTCTTTCTCTTTGTTATCGGAGGATATTTCCTTTGGCCCTATAGTCTTAAAAGGGATCCGAAATATATGTTCTCAGATTCCACAGAAATAAGGCTAGCAAAGAGATCCACGAAATACAGATGTAACTCTGTGAGATGAATTAACAGAACACTAAGCAGTTTCTCAGAAAGCTTCTTTCCAGATTTCATCTGAGGATATTTCCTTTTTCACCATAGCCCTCTATGGGCTTCCAAATATCACTTTGCCAATTCCACAAGAACTGTCTTAGCGAAAGGCTTCTTGAGGGGAAAGCTGTAACTCTGTGAGATGATTTCACAGAACACAAAGAAGTTTCTCAGAAAGCTTCTTTCTCTTTGTTATCGCAGGATATTTCCTTTGGCCCTATAGTCTTCAAAGGGATCCGAAATATCTGTTCTCAGATTCCACAGAAATAAGGCTAGCAAAGAGATCCACGATATACAGATGTAACTCTGTGAGATGAATTCACAGAACACTAAGCAGTTTCTCAGAAAGCTTTTTCCAGATTTCATCTGAGGATATTTCCTTTTTCACCATAGCGCTCTATGGGCTTCCAAATATCACTTTGCCAATTCCACAAGAACTGTCTTAGCGAAAGGCTTCTTGAGGGGAAAGCTGTAACTCTGTGAGATGATTTCACAGAACACAAAGAAGTTTCTCAGAAAGCTTCTTTCTCTTTGTTATCGGAGGATATTTCCCTTGGTCCTATAGTCTTCAAAGGGATCCGAATATCTGTTCTCAGATTCTACAGAAATAAGGCTAGCAAAGAGATCCACGAAATACACATGTAACTCTGTGAGATGAATTCACAGTACACTAAGCAGTTTCTCAGAAAGCTTCTTTCCAGATTTCATCTGAGGATATTTCCTTTTTCACCATAGCCCTCTATGGGCTTCCAAATATCACTTTGCCAATTCCACAAGAACTGTCTTAGCGAAAGGCTTCTTGAGGGGAAAGCTGTAACTCTGTGAGATGATTTCACAGAACACAAAGAAGTTTCTCAGAAAGCTTCTTTCTCTTTGTTATCGGAGGATATTTCCTTTGGCCCTATAGTCTTCAAAGGGATCCGAAATATCTGTTCTCAGATTCCACAGAAATAAGGCTAGCAAAGAGATCCACGAAATACAGATGTAACTCTGTGAGATGAATTCACAGAACACTAAGCAGTTTCTCAGAAAGCTTCTTTCCAGATTTCATCTGAGGATATTTCCTTTTTCACCATAGCCCTCTATGGGCTTCCAAATATCACTTTGCCAATTCCACAAGAACTGTCTTAGCGAAAGGCTTCTTGAGGGGAAAGCTGTAACTCTGTGAGATGATTTCACAGAACACCAAGAAGTTTCTCAGAAAGCTTCTTTCTCTTTGTTATCGGAGGATATTTCCTTTGGCCCTATAGTCTTCAAAGGGATCCGAAATATCTGTTCTCAGATTCCACAGAAATAAGGCTAGCAAAGAGATCCACGAAATACAGATGTAACTCTGTGAGATGAATTCACAGAACACTAAGCAGTTTCTCAGAAAGCTTCTTTCCAGATTTCATCTGAGGATATTTCCTTTTTCACCATAGCCCTCTATGGGCTTCCAAATATCACTTTGCCAATTCCACAAGAACTGTCTTAGCGAAAGGCTTCTTGAGGGGAAAGCTGTAACTCTGTGAGATGATTTCACAGAACAAAAAGAAGTTTCTCAGAAAGCTTCTTTCTCTTTGTTATCGGAGGATATTTCCCTTGGTCCTATAGTCTTCAAAGGGATCCGAATATCTGTTCTCAGATTCTACAGAAATAAGGCTAGCAAAGAGATCCACGAAATACACATGTAACTCTGTGAGATGAATTCACAGAACACTAAGCAGTTTCTCAGAAAGCTTCTTTCCAGATTTCATCTGAGGATATTTCCTTTTTCACCATAGCCCTCTATGGGCTTCCAAATATCACTTTGCCAATTCCACAAGAACTGTCTTAGCGAAAGGCTTCGGAAAGCTGTAACTCTGTGAGATGATTTCACAGAACACAAAGAAGTTTCTCCGAAAGCTTCTTTCTCTTTGTTATCGGAGGATATTTCCTTTGGCCCTATACTCTTCAAAGGGATCCGAAATATCTGTTCTCAGATTCCACAGAAATAAGGCTAGCAAAGAGATCCACGAAATACACATGTAACTCTGTGAAATGAATTCACAGAACACTAAGCAGTTTCTCAGAAAGCTTCTTTCCAGATTTCATCTGAGGATATTTCCTTTTTCACCATAGCCCTCTATGGGCTTCCAAATATCACTTTGCCAATTCCACAAAAACTGTCTTAGCGAAAGGCTTCTTGAGGGGAAAGCTGTAACTCCGTGAGATGATTTCACAGAACACAAAGAAGTTTGTCAGAAAGCTTCTTTCTCTTTGTTATCGGAGGATATTTCCTTTGGCCCTATAGTCTTCAAAGGGATCCGAAATATCTGTTCTCAGATTCCACAGAAATAAGGCTAGCAAAGAGATCCACGACATACAGATGTAACTCTGTGAGATGAATTCACAGAACACTAAGAAGTTTCTCAGAAAGCTTCTTTCCAGATTTCATCTGAGGATATTTCCTTTTTCACCATAGCCCTCTATGGGCTTCCAAATATCACTTTGCCAATTCCACAAGAACTGTCTTAGCGAAAGGCTTCTTGAGGGGAAAGCTGTAACTCTGTGAGATGATTTCACAGAACATAAAGAAGTTTCTCAGAAAGCTTCTTTCTCTTTGTTATCGGAGGATATTTCCTTTGGCCCTATAGTCTTCAAAGGGATCCGAAATATCTGTTCTCAGATTCCACAGAAATAAGGCTAGCAAAGAGATCCACGAAATACAGATGTAACTCTGTGAGATGAATTAACAGAACACTAAGCAGTTTCTCAGAAAGCTTCTTTCCAGATTTCATCTGAGGATATTTCCTTTTTCACCATAGCCCTCTATGGGCTTCCAAATATCACTTTGCCAATTCCACAAGAACTGTCTTAGCGAAAGGCTTCTTGAGGGGAAAGCTGTAACTCTGTGAGATGATTTCACAGAACACAAAGAAGTTTCTCAGAAAGCTTCTTTCTCTTTGTTATCGGAGGATATTTCCTTTGGCCCTATAGTCTTCAAAGGGATCCGAAATATCTGTTCTCAGATTCCACAGAAATAAGGCTAGCAAAGAGATCCACCAAATACAGATGTAACTCTGTGAGATGAATTCACAGAACACTAAGCAGTTTCTCAGAAAGCTTCTTTCCAGATTTCATCTGAGGATATTTCCTTTTTCACCATAGCCCGGTATGGGCTTCCATATATCACTTTGCCAATTCCACAAGAACTGTCTTAGCGAAAGGCTTCGGAAAGCTGTAACTCTGTGAGATGATTTCACAGAACACAAAGAAGTTTCTCAGAAAGCTTCTTTCTCTTTGTTATCGGAGGATATTTCCTTTGGCCCTATACTCTTCAAAGGGATCCGAAATATCTGTTCTCAGATTCCACAGAAATAAGGCTAGCAAAGAGATCCACGAAATACACATGTAACTCTGTGAAATGAATTCACAGAACACTAAGCAGTTTCTCAGAAAGCTTCTTTCCAGATTTCATCTGAGGATATTTCCTTTTTCACCATAGCCCTCTATGGGCTTCCAAATATCACTTTGCCAATTCCACAAAAACTGTCTTAGCGAAAGGCTTCTTGAGGGGAAAGCTGTAACTCCGTGAGATGATTTCACAGAACACAAAGAAGTTTGTCAGAAAGCTTCTTTCTCTTTGTTATCGCAGGATATTTCCTTTGGCCCTATAGTCTTCAAAGGGATCCGAAATATCTGTTCTCAGATTCCACAGAAATAAGGCTAGCAAAGAGATCCACGACATACAGATGTAACTCTGTGAGATGAATTCACAGAACACTAAGAAGTTTCTCAGAAAGCTTCTTTCCAGATTTCATCTGAGGATATTTCCTTTTTCACCATAGCCCTCTATGGGCTTCCAAATATCACTTTGCCAATTCCACAAGAACTGTCTTAGCGAAAGGCTTCTTGAGGGGAAAGCTGTAACTCTGTGAGATGATTTCACAGAACATAAAGAAGTTTCTCAGAAAGCTTCTTTCTCTTTGTTATCGGAGGATATTTCCTTTGGCCCTATAGTCTTCAAAGGGATCCGAAATATCTGTTCTCAGATTCCACAGAAATAAGGCTAGCAAAGAGATCCACGAAATACAGATGTAACTCTGTGAGATGAATTAACAGAACACTAAGCAGTTTCTCAGAAAGCTTCTTTCCAGATTTCATCTGAGGATATTTCCTTTTTCACCATAGCCCTCTATGGGCTTCCAAATATCACTTTGCCAATTCCACAAGAACTGTCTTAGCGAAAGGCTTCTTGAGGGGAAAGCTGTAACTCTGTGAGATGATTTCACAGAACACAAAGAAGTTTCTCAGAAAGCTTCTTTCTCTTTGTTATCGGAGGATATTTCCTTTGGCCCTATAGTCTTCAAAGGGATCCGAAATATCTGTACTCTGATTCCACAGAAATAAGGCTAGCAAAGAGATCCACCAAATACAGATGTAACTCTGTGAGATGAATTCACAGAACACTAAGCAGTTTTTCAGAAAGCTTCTTTCCAGATTTCATCTGAGGATATTTCCTTTTTCACCATAGCCCGGTATGGGCTTCCAAATATCACCTTGCCAATTCCACAAGAACTGTCTTCGCGAAAGGCTTCTTGAGGGGAAATCTGTAACTCTGTGAGATGATTTCACAGAACACAAAGAAGTTTGTCAGAAAGCTTCTTTCTCTTTGTTATCGGAGGATATTTCCTTTGGCCCTATAGTCTTCAAAGGGATCCGAAATATCTGTTCTCAGATTCCACAGAAATAAGGCTAGCAAAGAGATCCACGAAATACAGATGTAACTCTGTGAGATGAATTAACAGAACACTAAGCAGTTTCTCAGAAAGCTTCTTTCCAGATTTCATCTGAGGATATTTCCTTTTTCACCATAGCCCTCTATGGGCTTCCAAATATCACTTTGCCAATTCCACAAGAACTGTCTTAGCGAAAGGCTTCTTGAGAGGAAAGCTGTAACTCGGTGAGATGATTTCACAGAACACAAAGAACTTTCTCAGAAAGCTTCTTTCTCTTTGTTATCGGAGGATGTTTCCTTTGGCCCTATAGTCTTCAAAGGGATCCGAAATATCTGTTCTCAGATTCCACAGAAATAAGGCTAGCAAAGAGATCCACGAACTACAGATGTAACTCTGTGAGATGAATTCACAGAACACTAAGCAGTTTCTCAGAAAGCTTCTTTCCAGATTTCATCTGAGGATATTTCCTTTTTCACCATAGCCCTCTATGGGCTTCCAAATATCACTTTGCCAATTCCACAAGAACTGTCTTAGCGAAAGGCTTCTTGAGGGGAAAGCTGTAACTCTGTGAGATGATTTCACAGAACACAAAGAAGTTTCTCAGAAAGCTTCTTTCTCTTTGTTATCGGAGGATATTTCCTTTGGCCCTATAGTCTTCAAAGGGATCCGAAATATCTGTTCTCAGATTCCACAGAAATAAGGCTAGCAAAGAGATCCACGAAATACAGATGTAACTCTGTGAGATGAATTCACAGAACACTAAGCAGTTTCTCAGAAAGCTTCTTTCCAGATTTCGTCAGAGGATATTTCCTTTTTCACCATAGCCCTCTATGGGCTTCCATATATCACTTTGCCAATTCCACAAGAACTGTCTTAGCGAAAGGCTTCTTGAGGGGAAAGCTGTAACTCTGTGAGATGATTTCACAGAACACAAAGAAGTTTCTCAGAAAGCTTCTTTCTCTTTTTTATCGGAGGATATTTCCTTTGGCCCTATAGTCTTCAAAGGGATCCGAAATATCTGTTCTCAGATTCCACAGAAATAAGGCTAGCAAAGAGATCCACGAAATACAGATGTAACTCTGTGAGACGAATTCACAGAACACTAAGCAGTTTCTCAGAAAGCTTCTTTCCCGATTTCATCTGAGGATATTTCCTTTTTCACCATAGCCCTCTATGGGCTTCCAAATATCACTTTGCCAATTCCACAAGAACTGTCTTAGCGAAAGGCTTCTTGAGGGGAAAGCTGTAACTCTGTGAGATGATTTCACAGAACACAAAGAAGTTTCTCAGAAAGCTTCTTTCTCTTTGTTATCGGAGGATATTTCCTTTGGCCCTATAGTCTTCAAAGGGATCCGAAATATCTGTTCTCAGATTCCACAGAAATAAGGCTAGCAAAGAGATCCACGAAGTACAGATGTAACTCTGTGAGATGAATTAACAGAACACTAAGCAGTTTCTCAGAAAGCTTCTTTCCAGATTTCATCTGAGGATATTTCCTTTTTCACCATAGCCCTCTATGGGCTTCCAAATATCACTTTGCCAATTCCACAAGAACTGTCTTAGCGAAAGGCTTCTTGAGGGGAAAGCTGTAACTCTGTGAGATGATTTCACAGAACACAAAGAAGTTTCTCAGAAAGCTTCTTTCTCTTTGTTATCGCAGGACATTTCCTTTGGCCCTATAGTCTTCAAAGGGATCCGAAATATCTGTTCTCAGATTCCACAGAAATAAGGCTAGCAAAGAGATCCACGATATACAGATGTAACTCTGTGAGATGAATTCACAGAACACTAAGCAGTTTCTCAGAAAGCTTCTTTCCAGATTTCATCTGAGGATATTTCCTTTTTCACCATAGCCCTCTATGGGCTTCCATATATCACTTTGCCAATCCCACAAGAACTGTCTTAGCGAAAGGCTTCTTGAGGGGAAAGCTGTAACTCTGTGAGATGATTTCACAGAACACAAAGAAGTTTGTCAGAAAGCTTCTTTCTCTTTGTTGTCGGAGGATATTTCCTTTGGCCCTATAGTCTTCAAAGGGATCCGAAATATCTGTTCTCAGATTCCACAGAAATTAGGCTAGCAAAGAGATCCACGAAATACAGATGTAACTCTGTGAGACGAATTCACAGAACACTAAGCAGTTTCTCAGAAAGCTTCTTTCCAGATTTCATCTGAGGATATTTCCTTTTTCACCATAGCCCTCTATGGGCTTCCATATATCACTTTGCCAATTCCACAAGAACTGTCTTAGCGAAAGGCTTCTTGAGGGGAAAGCTGTAACTCTGTGAGATGATTTCACAGAACACAAAGAAGTTTCTCAGAAAGCTTCTTTCTCTTTGTTATCGCAGGATATTTCCTTTGGCCCTATAGTCTTCAAAGGGATCCGAAATATCTGTTCTCAGATTCCACAGAAATAAGGCTAGCAAAGAGATCCAAGATATACAGCTGTAACTCTGTGAGATGAATTCACAGAACACTAAGCAGTTTCTCAGAAAGCTTCTTTCCAGATTTCATCTGAGGATATTTCCTTTTTCACCATAGCCCTCTATGGGCTTCCATATATCACTTTGCCAATCCCACAAGAACTGTCTTAGCGAAAGGCTTCTTGAGGGGAAAGCTGTAACTCTTTGAGATGATTTCACAGAACACAAAGAAGTTTGTCAGAAAGCTTCTTTCTCTTTGTTATCGGAGGATATTTCCTTTGGCCCTATAGTCTTCAAAGGGATCCGAAATATCTGTTCTCAGATTCCACAGAAATAAGGCTAGCAAAGAGATCCACGAAATACAGATGTAACTCTGTGAGACGAATTCACAGAACACTAAGCAGTTTCTCAGAAAGCTTCTTTCCAGATTTCATCTGAGGATATTTCCTTTTTCACCATAGCCCTCTATGGGCTTCCATATATCACTTTGCCAATTCCACAAGAACTGTCTTAGCGAAAGGCTTCTTGAGGGGAAAGCTGTAACTCTGTGAGATGATTTCACAGAACACAAAGAAGTTTCTCAGAAAGCTTCTTTCTCTTTGTTATCGGAGGATATTTCCTTTGGCCCTATAGTCTTCAAAGGGATCCGAAATATATGTTCTCAGATTCCACAGAAATAAGGCTAGCAAAGAGATCCACGAAATACAGATGTAACTCTGTGAGATGAATTAACAGAACACTAAGCAGTTTCTCAGAAACTTCTTTCCAGATTTCATCTGAGGATATTTCCTTTTTCACCATAGCCCTCTATGGGCTTCCATATATCACTTTGCCAATTCCACAAGAACTGTCTTAGCGAAAGGCTTCTTGAGGGGAAAGCTGTAACTCTGTGAGATGATTTCACAGAACACAAAGAAGTTTCTCAGAAAGCTTCTTTCTCTTTGTTATCGGAGGATATTTCCTTTGGCCCTATAGTCTTCAAAGGGATCCGAAATATCTGTTCTCAGATTCCACAGAAATAAGGCTAGCAAAGAGATCCACGAAATACAGATGTAACTCTGTGAGATGAATTAACAGAACACTAAGCAGTTTCTCAGAAAGCTTCTTTCCAGATTTCATCTGAGGATATTTCCTTTTTCACCATAGCCCTCTATGGGCTTCCAAATATCACTTTGCCAATTCCACAAGAACTGTCTTAGCGAAAGGCTTCTTGAGGGGAAGGCTGTAACTCTGTGAGATGATTTCACAGAACACAAAGAAGTTTCTCAGAAAGCTTCTTTCTCTTTGGTATCGCAGGATATTTCCTTTGGCCCTATAGTCTTCAAAGGGATCCGAAATATCTGTTCTCAGATTCCACAGAAATAAGGCTAGCAAAGAGATCCACGATATACAGATGTAACTCTGTGAGATGAATTCACAGAACACTAAGCAGTTTCTCAGAAAGCTTTTTCCAGATTTCATCTGAGGATATTTCCTTTTTCACCATAGCGCTCTATGGGCTTCCAAATATCACTTTGCCAATTCCACAAGAACTGTCTTAGCGAAAGGCTTCTTGAGGGGAAAGCTGTAACTCTGTGAGATGATTTCACAGAACACAAAGAAGTTTCTCAGAAAGCTTCTTTCTCTTTGTTTTCGGAGGATATTTCCCTTGGTCCTATAGTCTTCAAAGGGATCCGAATATCTGTTCTCAGATTCTACAGAAATAAGGCTAGCAAAGAGATCCACGAAATACACATGTAACTCTGTGAGATGAATTCACAGTACACTAAGCAGTTTCACAGAAAGCTACTTTCCAGATTTCATCTGAGGATATTTCCTTTTTCACCATAGCCCTCTATGGGCTTCCAAATATCACTTTGCCAATTCCACAAGAACTGTCTTAGCGAAAGGCTTCTTGAGGGGAAAGCTGTAACTCTGTGAGATGATTTCACAGAACATAAAGAAGTTTCTCAGAAAGCTTCTTTCTATTTGTTATCGGAGGATATTTCCTTTGGCCCTATAGTCTTCAAAGGGATCCGAAATATCTGTTCTCAGATTCCACAGAAATAAGGCTAGCAAAGAGATCCACGAAATACAGATGTAACTCTGTGAGATGAATTCACAGAACACTAAGCCGTTTCTCAGAAAGCTTCTTTCCAGATTTCATCTGAGGATATTTCCTTTTTCACCATAGCCCTCTATGGGCTTCCAAATATCACTTTGCCAATTCCACAAGAACTGTCTTAGCGAAAGGCTTTTTGAGGGGAAAGCTGTAACTCTGTGAGATGATTTCACAGAACACAAAGAAGTTTCTCAGAAAGCTTCTTTCTCTTTGTTATCGGAGAATATTTCCTTTGGCCCTATAGTCTTCAAAGGGATCCGAAATATCTGTTCTCAGATTCCACAGAAATAAGGCTAGCAAAGAGATCCACGAAATACAGATGTAACTCTGTGAGATGAATTCACAGAACACTAAGCAGTTTCTCAGAAAGCTTCTTTCCAGATTTCATCTGAGGATATTTCCTTTTTCACCATAGCCCTCTATGGGCTTCCAAATATCACTTTGCCAATTCCACAAGAACTGTCTTAGCGAAAGGCTTCTTGAGGGGAAAGCTGTAACTCTGTGAGATGATTTCACAGAACACAAAGAAGTTTCTCAGAAAGCTTCTTTCTCTTTGTTATCGGAGGATACTTCCCTTGGTCCTATAGTCTTCAAAGGGATCCGAATATCTGTTCTCAGATTCTACAGAAATAAGGCTAGCAAAGAGATCCACGAAATACACATGTAACTCTGTGAGATGAATTCACAGAACACTAAGCAGTTTCTCAGAAAGCTTCTTCCCAGATTTCATCTGAGGATATTTCCTTTTTCACCATAGCCCTCTATGGGCTTCCATATATCACTTTGCCAATTCCAGAAGAACTGTCTTAGCGAAAGGCTTCTTGAGGGGAAAGCTGTAACTCTGTGAGATGATTTCACAGAACACAAAGAAGTTTCTCAGAAAGCTTCTTTCTCTTTGTTATCGGAGGATATTTCCTTTGGCCCTATAGTCTTCAAAGGGATCCGAAATATCTGTTCTCAGATTCCACAGAAATAAGGCTAGCAAAGAGATCCACGAAATACAGATGTAACTCTGTGAGACGAATTAACAGAACACTAAGCAGTTTCTCAGAAAGCTTCTTTCCAGATTTCATCTGAGGATATTTCCTTTTTCACCATAGCCCTCTATGGGCTTCCATATATCACTTTGCCAATTCCACAAGAACTGTCTTAGCGAAAGGCTTCAGAAAGCTGTAACTCTGTGAGATGATTTCACAGAACACAAAGAAGTTTCTCAGAAAGCTTCTTTCTCTTTGTTATCGGAGGATATTTCCTTTGGCCCTATACTCTTCAAAGGGATCCGAAATATCTGTTCTCAGATTCCACAGAAATAAGGCTAGGAAAGAGATCCACGAAATACAGATGTAACTCTGTGAGATGAATTAACAGAACACTAAGCAGTTTCTCAGAAAGCTTCTTTCCAGATTTCATCTGAGGATATTTCCTTTTTCACCATAGCCCTCTATGGGCTTCCAAATATCACTTTGCCAATTCCACAAGAACTGTCTTAGCGAAAGGCTTCTTGAGGGGAAAGCTGTAACTCTGTGAGATGATTTCACAGAACACAAAGAAGTTTCTCAGAAAGCTTCTTTCTCTTTGTTATCGGAGGAAATTTCCTTTGGCCCTATAGTCTTCAAAGGGATCCGAAATATCTGTTCTCAGATTCCACAGAAATAAGGCTAGCAAAGAGATCCACCAAATACAGATGTAACTCTGTGAGATGAATTCACAGAACACTAAGCAGTTTCTCAGAAAGCTTCTTTCCAGATTTCATCTGAGGATATTTCCTTTTTCACCATAGCCCGGTATGGGCTTCCAAATATCACTTTGCCAATTCCACAAGAACTGTCTTCGCGAAAGGCTTCTTGAGGGGAAATCTGTAACTCTGTGAGATGATTTCACAGAACACAAAGAAGTTTGTCAGAAAGCTTCTTTCTCTTTGTTATCGCAGGATATTTCCTTTGGCCCTATAGTCTTCAAAGGGATCCGAAATATCTGTTCTCAGATTCCACAGAAATAAGGCTAGCAAAGAGATCCACGAAATACAGATGTAACTCTGTGAGATGAATTAACAGAACACTAAGCAGTTTCTCAGAAAGCTTCTTTCCAGATTTCATCTGAGGATATTTCCTTTTTCACCATAGCCCTCTATGGGCTTCCAAATATCATTTTGCCAATTCCACAAGAACTGTCTTAGCGAAAGGCTTCTTGAGAGGAAAGCTGTAACTCGGTGAGATGATTTCACAGAACACAAAGAACTTTCTCAGAAAGCTTCTTTCTCTTTGTTATCGGAGGATGTTTCCTTTGGCCCTATAGTCTTCAAAGGGATCCGAAATATCTGTTCTCAGATTCCACAGAAATAAGGCTAGCAAAGAGATCCACGAACTACAGATGTAACTCTGTGAGATGAATTC
Source organism: Macaca nemestrina (assembly GCF_043159975.1). NCBI lineage: Eukaryota > Metazoa > Chordata > Mammalia > Primates > Cercopithecidae > Macaca > Macaca nemestrina. The sequence goes on from NC_092125.1 coordinate 93,964,521, forward strand.
ACAGAACAATAAGCAGTTTCTCAGAAAGCTTCTTTCCAGATTTCATCTGAGGATATTTCGTTTTTCACCATAACCCTCTATGGGCTTCCAAATATCACTTTGCCAATTCCACAAGAACTGTCTTAGCGAAAGGCTTCTTGAGGGGAAAGCTGTAACTCTGTGAGATGATTTCACAGAACACAAAGAAGTTTCTCAGAAAGCTTCTTTCTCTTTGTTATCGGAGGATATTTCCTTTGGCCCTATAGTCTTCAAAGGGATCCGAAATATCTGTTCTCAGATTCCACAGAAATAAGGCTAGCAAAGAGAACCACGAAATACAGATGTAACTCTGTGAGTTGAATTCACAGAACACTAAGCAGTTTCTCAGAAAGCTTCTTTCCAGATTTCATCAGAGGATATTTCCTTTTTCACCATAGCCCTCTATGGGCTTCCATATATCACTTTGCCAATTCCACAAGAACTGTCTTAGCGAAAGGCTTCTTGAGGGGAAAGCTGTAACTCTGTGAGATGATTTCACAGAACACAAAGAAGTTTGTCAGAAAGCTTCTTTCTCTTTGTTATCGGAGGATATTTCCTTTGGCCCTATAGTCTTCAAAGGGATCCGAAATATCTGTTCTCAGATTACACAGAAATAAGGCTAGCAAAGAGATCCACGAAATACAGATGTAACTCTGTGAGATGAATTAACAGAACACTAAGCAGTTTCTCAGAAAGCTTCTTTCGAGATTTCATCTGAGGATATTTCCTTTTTCACCTTAGCCCTCTATGGGCTTCCATATATCACTTTGCCAATTCCACAAGAACTGTCTTAGCGAAAGGCTTCGGAAAGCTGTAACTCTGTGAGATGATTTCACAGAACACAAAGAAGTTTCTCAGAAAGCTTCTTTCTCTTTGTTATCGGAGGATATTTCCTTTGGCCCTATACTCTTCAAAGGGATCCGAAATATCTGTTCTCAGATTCCACAGAAATAAGGCTAGCAAAGAGATCCACGAAATACAGATGTAACTCTGTGAGATGAATTCACAGAACACTAAGCAGTTTCTCAGAAAGCTTCTTTCCAGATTTCATCTGAGGATATTTCCTTTTTCACCATAGCCCTCTATGGGTTTCCAAATATCACTTTGCCAATTCCACAAGAATTGTCTTAGCGAAAGGCTTCTTGAGGGGAAAGCTGTAACTCTGTGAGATGATTTCACAGAACACAAAGAAGTTTGTCAGAAAGCTTCTTTCTCTTTGTTATCGGAGGATATTTCCTTTGGCCCTATAGTCTTCAAAGGGATCCGAAATATCTGTTCTCAGATTCCACAGAAATAAGGCTAGCAAAGAGATCCACGAAATACAGATGTAACTCTGTGAGACGAATTCACAGAACACTAAGCAGTTTCTCAGAAAGCTTCTTTCCAGATTTCATCTGAGGATATTTCCTTTTTCACCATAGCCCTCTATGGGCTTCCATATATCACTTTGCCAATTCCACAAGAACTGTCTTAGCGAAAGGCTTCTTGAGGGGAAAGCTGTAACTCTGTGAGATGATTTCACAGAACACAAAGAAGTTTCTCAGAAAGCTTCTTTCTCTTTGTTATCGGAGGATATTTCCTTTGGCCCTATAGTCTTCAAAGGGATCCGAAATATATGTTCTCAGATTCCACAGAAATAAGGCTAGCAAAGAGATCCACGAAATACAGATGTAACTCTGTGAGATGAATTAACAGAACACTAAGCAGTTTCTCAGAAACTTCTTTCCAGATTTCATCTGAGGATATTTCCTTTTTCACCATAGCCCTCTATGGGCTTCCATATATCACTTTGCCAATTCCACAAGAACTGTCTTAGCGAAAGGCTTCTTGAGGGGAAAGCTGTAACTCTGTGAGATGATTTCACAGAACACAAAGAAGTTTCTCAGAAAGCTTCTTTCTCTTTGTTATCGGAGGATATTTCCTTTGGCCCTATAGTCTTCAAAGGGATCCGAAATATCTGTTCTCAGATTCCACAGAAATAAGGCTAGCAAAGAGATCCACGAAATACAGATGTAACTCTGTGAGATGAATTAACAGAACACTAAGCAGTTTCTCAGAAAGCTTCTTTCCAGATTTCATCTGAGGATATTTCCTTTTTCACCATAGCCCTCTATGGGCTTCCAAATATCACTTTGCCAATTCCACAAGAACTGTCTTAGCGAAAGGCTTCTTGAGGGGAAGGCTGTAACTCTGTGAGATGATTTCACAGAACACAAAGAAGTTTCTCAGAAAGCTTCTTTCTCTTTGGTATCGCAGGATATTTCCTTTGGCCCTATAGTCTTCAAAGGGATCCGAAATATCTGTTCTCAGATTCCACAGAAATAAGGCTAGCAAAGAGATCCACGATATACAGATGTAACTCTGTGAGATGAATTCACAGAACACTAAGCAGTTTCTCAGAAAGCTTTTTCCAGATTTCATCTGAGGATATTTCCTTTTTCACCATAGCGCTCTATGGGCTTCCAAATATCACTTTGCCAATTCCACAAGAACTGTCTTAGCGAAAGGCTTCTTGAGGGGAAAGCTGTAACTCTGTGAGATGATTTCACAGAACACAAAGAAGTTTCTCAGAAAGCTTCTTTCTCTTTGTTTTCGGAGGATATTTCCCTTGGTCCTATAGTCTTCAAAGGGATCCGAATATCTGTTCTCAGATTCTACAGAAATAAGGCTAGCAAAGAGATCCACGAAATACACATGTAACTCTGTGAGATGAATTCACAGTACACTAAGCAGTTTCACAGAAAGCTACTTTCCAGATTTCATCTGAGGATATTTCCTTTTTCACCATAGCCCTCTATGGGCTTCCAAATATCACTTTGCCAATTCCACAAGAACTGTCTTAGCGAAAGGCTTCTTGAGGGGAAAGCTGTAACTCTGTGAGATGATTTCACAGAACATAAAGAAGTTTCTCAGAAAGCTTCTTTCTATTTGTTATCGGAGGATATTTCCTTTGGCCCTATAGTCTTCAAAGGGATCCGAAATATCTGTTCTCAGATTCCACAGAAATAAGGCTAGCAAAGAGATCCACGAAATACAGATGTAACTCTGTGAGATGAATTCACAGAACACTAAGCAGTTTCTCAGAAAGCTTCTTTCCAGATTTCATCTGAGGATATTTCCTTTTTCACCATAGCCCTCTATGGGCTTCCAAATATCACTTTGCCAATTCCACAAGAACTGTCTTAGCGAAAGGCTTCTTGAGGGGAAAGCTGTAACTCTGTGAGATGATTTCACAGAACACAAAGAAGTTTCTCAGAAAGCTTCTTTCTCTTTGTTATCGGAGAATATTTCCTTTGGCCCTATAGTCTTCAAAGGGATCCGAAATATCTGTTCTCAGATTCCACAGAAATAAGGCTAGCAAAGAGATCCACGAAATACAGATGTAACTCTGTGAGATGAATTCACAGAACACTAAGCAGTTTCTCAGAAAGCTTCTTTCCAGATTTCATCTGAGGATATTTCCTTTTTCACCATAGCCCTCTATGGGCTTCCAAATATCACTTTGCCAATTCCACAAGAACTGTCTTAGCGAAAGGCTTCTTGAGGGGAAAGCTGTAACTCTGTGAGATGATTTCACAGAACACAAAGAAGTTTCTCAGAAAGCATCTTTCTCTTTGTTATCGGAGGATACTTCCCTTGGTCCTATAGTCTTCAAAGGGATCCGAATATCTGTTCTCAGATTCTACAGAAATAAGGCTAGCAAAGAGATCCACGAAATACACATGTAACTCTGTGAGATGAATTCACAGAACACTAAGCAGTTTCTCAGAAAGCTTCTTCCCAGATTTCATCTGAGGATATTTCCTTTTTCACCATAGCCCTCTATGGGCTTCCAAATATCACTTTGCCAATTCCACAAGAACTGTCTTAGCGAAAGGCTTCTTGAGGGGAAAGCTGTAACTCTGTGAGATGATTTCACAGAACACAAAGAAGTTTCTCAGAAAGCTTCTTTCTCTTTGTTATCGGAGGATATTTCCTTTGGCCCTATAGTCTTCAAAGGGATCCGAAATATCTGTTCTCAGATTCCACAGAAATAAGGCTAGCAAAGAGATCCACGAAATACAGATGTAACTCTGTGAGACGAATTAACAGAACACTAAGCAGTTTCTCAGAAAGCTTCTTTCCAGATTTCATCTGAGGATATTTCCTTTTTCACCATAGCCCTCTATGGGCTTCCATATATCACTTTGCCAATTCCACAAGAACTGTCTTAGCGAAAGGCTTCAGAAAGCTGTAACTCTGTGAGATGATTTCACAGAACACAAAGAAGTTTCTCAGAAAGCTTCTTTCTCTTTGTTATCGGAGGATATTTCCTTTGGCCCTATACTCTTCAAAGGGATCCGAAATATCTGTTCTCAGATTCCACAGAAATAAGGCTAGGAAAGAGATCCACGAAATACAGATGTAACTCTGTGAGATGAATTAACAGAACACTAAGCAGTTTCTCAGAAAGCTTCTTTCCAGATTTCATCTGAGGATATTTCCTTTTTCACCATAGCCCTCTATGGGCTTCCAAATATCACTTTGCCAATTCCACAAGAACTGTCTTAGCGAAAGTCTTCTTGAGGGGAAAGCTGTAACTCTGTGAGATGATTTCACAGAACACAAAGAAGTTTCTCAGAAAGCTTCTTTCTCTTTGTTATCGGAGGATATTTCCTTTGGCCCTATAGTCTTCAAAGGGATCCGAAATATCTGTTCTCAGATTCCACAGAAATAAGGCTAGCAAAGAGATCCACCAAATACAGATGTAACTCTGTGAGATGAATTCACAGAACACTAAGCAGTTTCTCAGAAAGCTTCTTTCCAGATTTCATCTGAGGATATTTCCTTTTTCACCATAGCCCGGTATGGGCTTCCAAATATCACTTTGCCAATTCCACAAGAACTGTCTTCGCGAAAGGCTTCTTGAGGGGAAATCTGTAACTCTGTGAGATGATTTCACAGAACACAAAGAAGTTTGTCAGAAAGCTTCTTTCTCTTTGTTATCGGAGGATATTTCCTTTGGCCCTATAGTCTTCAAAGGGATCCGAAATATCTGTTCTCAGATTCCACAGAAATAAGGCTAGCAAAGAGATCCACGAAATACAGATGTAACTCTGTGAGATGAATTAACAGAACACTAAGCAGTTTCTCAGAAAGCTTCTTTCCAGATTTCATCTGAGGATATTTCCTTTTTCACCATAGCCCTCTATGGGCTTCCAAATATCATTTTGCCAATTCCACAAGAACTGTCTTAGCGAAAGGCTTCTTGAGAGGAAAGCTGTAACTCGGTGAGATGATTTCACAGAACACAAAGAACTTTCTCAGAAAGCTTCTTTCTCTTTGTTATCGGAGGATGTTTCCTTTGGCCCTATAGTCTTCAAAGGGATCCGAAATATCTGTTCTCAGATTCCACAGAAATAAGGCTAGCAAAGAGATCCACGAACTACAGATGTAACTCTGTGAGATGAATTCACAGAACAATAAGCAGTTTCTCAGAAAGCTTCTTTCCAGATTTCATCTGAGGATATTTCGTTTTTCACCATAGCCCTCTATGGGCTTCCAAATATCACTTTGCCAATTCCACAAGAACTGTCTTAGCGAAAGGCTTCTTGAGGGGAAAGCTGTAACTCTGTGAGATGATTTCACAGAACACAAAGAAGTTTCTCAGAAAGCTTCTTTCTCTTTGTTATCGGAGGATATTTCCTTTGGCCCTATAGTCTTCAAAGGGATCCGAAATATCTGTTCTCAGATTCCACAGAAATAAGGCTAGCAAAGAGAACCACGAAATACAGATGTAACTCTGTGAGTTGAATTCACAGAACACTAAGCAGTTTCTCAGAAAGCTTCTTTCCAGATTTCATCAGAGGATATTTCCTTTTTCACCATAGCCCTCTATGGGCTTCCATATATCACTTTGCCAATTCCACAAGAACTGTCTTAGCGAAAGGCTTCTTGAGGGGAAAGCTGTAACTCTGTGAGATGATTTCACAGAACACAAAGAAGTTTGTCAGAAAGCTTCTTTCTCTTTGTTATCGGAGGATATTTCCTTTGGCCCTATAGTCTTCAAAGGGATCCGAAATATCTGTTCTCAGATTACACAGAAATAAGGCTAGCAAAGAGATCCACGAAATACAGATGTAACTCTGTGAGATGAATTAACAGAACACTAAGCAGTTTCTCAGAAAGCTTCTTTCCAGATTTCATCTGAGGATATTTCCTTTTTCACCTTAGCCCTCTATGGGCTTCCATATATCACTTTGCCAATTCCACAAGAACTGTCTTAGCGAAAGGCTTCGGAAAGCTGTAACTCTGTGAGATGATTTCACAGAACACAAAGAAGTTTCTCAGAAAGCTTCTTTCTCTTTGTTATCGGAGGATATTTCCTTTGGCCCTATACTCTTCAAAGGGATCCGAAATATCTGTTCTCAGATTCCACAGAAATAAGGCTAGCAAAGAGATCCACGAAATACAGATGTAACTCTGTGAGATGAATTCACAGAACACTAAGCAGTTTCTCAGAAAGCTTCTTTCCAGATTTCATCTGAGGATATTTCCTTTTTCACCATAGCCCTCTATGGGTTTCCAAATATCACTTTGCCAATTCCACAAGAATTGTCTTAGCGAAAGGCTTCTTGAGGGGAAAGCTGTAACTCTGTGAGATGATTTCACAGAACACAAAGAAGTTTGTCAGTGAGCTTCTTTCTCTTTGTTATCGGAGGATATTTCCTTTGGCCCTATAGTCTTCAAAGGGATCCGAAATATCTGTTCTCAGATTCCACAGAAATAAGGCTAGCAAAGAGATCCACGATATACAGATGTAACTCTGTGAGATGAATTAACAGAACACTAAGCAGTTTCTCAGAAAGCTTCTTTCCAGATTTCATCTGAGGATATTTCCTTTTTCACCATAGCCCTCTATGGATTTCCAAATATCACTTTGCCAATTCCACAAGAACTGTCTTAGCGAAAGGCTTCTTGAGGGGAAAGCTGTAACTCTGTGAGATGATTTCACAGAACACAAAGAAGTTTCTCAGAAAGCTTCTTTCTCTTTGTTATCGGAGGATATTTCCTTTGGCCCTATAGTCTTCAAAGGGATCCGAAATATCTGTTCTCAGATTCCACAGAAATAAGGCTAGCAAAGAGATCCACGAAATACAGATGTAACTCTTTGAGATGAATTCACAGAACACTAAGCAGTTTCTCAGAAAGCTTCTTTCCAGATTTCATCTGAGGATATTTCCTTTTTCACCATAGCCCTCTATGGGCTTCCAAATATCACTTTGCCAATTCCACAAGAACTGTCTTAGCGAAAGGCTTCTTGAGGGGAAAGCTGTTACTCTGTGAGATGATTTCACAGAACACAAAGATGTTTCTCAGAAAGCTTCTTTCTCTTTGTTATCGGAGGATATTTCCTTTGGCCCTATATTCTTCAAAGGGATCCGAAATATCTGTTCTCAGATTCCACAGAAATAAGGCTAGCAAAGAGATCCACGAAATGCAGATGTAACTTTGTGAGATGAATTCACAGAACACTAAGCAGTTTCTCAGAAAGCTTCTTTCCAGATTGCATCTGAGGATATTTCCTTTTTCACCATAGCCCTCTATGGGCTTCCAAATATCACTTTGCCAATTCCTCAAGAACTGTCTTAGCGAATGGCTTCTTGAGGGGAAAGCTGTAACTCTGTGAGATGATTTCACAGAACACAAAGAAGTTTCTCAGAAAGCTTCTTTCTCTTTGTTATCGGAGGATATTTCCTTTGGCCCTATAGTCTTCAAAGGGATCCGAAATAACTGTTCTCAGATTCCACAGAAATAAGGCTAGCAAAGAGATCCACGAAATACAGATGTAACTCTTTGAGATGAATTCACAGAACACTAAACAGTTTCTCAGAAAGCTTCTTTCCAGATTGCCTCTGAGGATATTTCCTTTTTCACCATAGCCCTCTATGGGCTTCCAAATATCACTTTGCCAATTCCAAAAGAACTGTCTTAGCGAAAGGCTTCCTCAGGAGAAAGCTGTAACTCAGTGAGATGATTTCACAGAACACAAAGAAGTTTCTCAGAAAGCTTCTTTCTCTTTGTTATCGGAGGATATTTCCTTTGGCCCTATAGTCTTCATAGGGATCCGAAATATCTGTTCTCAGATTCCACAGAAATAAGGCTAGCAAAGAGATCTACGAAATACAGATGTAACCCTGTGAGATGAATTAACAGAACACTAAGCAGTTTCTCAGAAAGCTTCTTTCCAGATTTCATCTGAGGATATTTCCTTTTTCACCATAGCCCTCTATGGGCTTCCATATATCACTTTGCCAATTCCACAAGAACTGTCTTAGCGAAAGGCTTCGGAAAGCTGTAACTCTGTGAGATGATCTCACAGAACACAAAGAAGTTTCTCAGAAAGCTTCTTTCTCTTTGTTATCGGAGGATATTTCCTTTGGCCCTATAGTCTTCAAAGGGATCCGAAATATCTGTTCTCAGATTCCACAGAAATAAGGCTACCAAAGAGATCCACGAAATACAGATGTAACTCTGTGAGATGAATTAACAGAACACTAAGCAGTTTCTCAGAAAGCTTCTTTCCAGATTTCATCTGAGGATATTTCCTTTTTCACCATAGCCCTCTATGGGCTTCCAAATATCACTTTGCCAATTCCACAAGAACTGTCTTAGCGAAAGGCTTCTTGAGGGGAAAGCTGTAACTCTGTGAGATGATTTCACAGAACACAAAGAAGTTTCTCAGAAAGCTTCTTTCTCTTTGTTATCGCAGGATATTTCCTTTGGCCCTATAGTCTTCAAAGGGATCCGAAATATCTGTTCTCCGATTCCACAGAAATAAGGCTAGCAAAGAGATCCACGATATACAGATGTAACTCTGTGAGATGAATTCACAGAACACTAAGCAGTTTCTCAGAAAGCTTCTTTCCAGATTTCATCTGAGGATATTTCCTTTTTCACCATAGCCCTCTATGGGCTTCCAAATATCACTTTGCCAATTCCACAAAAACTGTCTTAGCGAAAGGCTTCTTGAGGGGAAAGCTGTAACTCTGTGAGATGATTTCACAGAACACAAAGAAGTTTGTCAGAAAGCTTCTTTCTCTTTGTTATCAGAGGATATTTCCTTTGGCCCTATACTCTTCAAAGGGATCCGAAATATCTGTTCTCAGATTCCACAGAAATAAGGCTAGCAAAGAGATCCACGACATACAGATGTAACTCTGTGAGATGAATTCACAGAACACTAAGAAGTTTCTCAGAAAGCTTCTTTCCAGATTTCATCTGAGGATATTTCCTTTTTCACCATAGCCCTCTATGGGCTTCCAAATATCACTTTGCTAATTCCACAAGAACTGTCTTAGCGGAAGGCTTCTTGAGGGGAAAGCTGTAACTCTGTGAGATGATTTCACAGAACATAAAGAAGTTTCTCAGAAAGCTTCTTTCTCTTTGTTATCGGTGGATATTTCCTTTGGCCCTATAGTCTTCAAAGGGATCCGAAATATCTGTTCTCAGATTCCACAGAAATAAGGCTAGCAAAGAGATCCACGAAATACAGATGTAACTCTGTGAGATGAATTAACAGAACACTAAGCAGTTTCTCAGAAAGCTTCTTTCCAGATTTCATCTGAGGATATTTCCTTTTTCACCATAGCCCTCTATGGGCTTCCAAATATCACTTTGCCAATTCCACAAGAACTGTCTTAGCGAAAGGCTTCTTGAGGGGAAAGCTGTAACTCTGTGAGATGATTTCACAGAACACAAAGAAGTTTCTCAGAAAGCTTCTTTCTCTTTGTTATCGGAGGATATTTCCTTTGGCCCTATAGTCTTCAAAGGGATCCGAAATATCTGTTCTCAGATTCCACAGAAATAAGGCTAGCAAAGAGATCCACGAAATACAGATGTAACTCTGTGAGTTGAATTCACAGAACACTAAGCAGTTTCTCAGAAAGCTTCTTTCCAGATTTCATCAGAGGATATTTCCTTTTTCACCATAGCCCTCTATGGGCTTCCATATATCACTTTGCCAATTCCACAAGAACTGTCTTAGCGAAAGGCTTCTAGAGGGGAAAGCTGTAACTCTGTGAGATGATTTCACAGAACACAAAGAAGTTTGTCAGAAAGCTTCTTTCTCTTTGTTATCGGAGGATATTTCCTTTGGCCCTATAGTCTTCAAAGGGATCCGAAATATCTGTTCTCAGATTCCACAGAAATAAGGCTAGCAAAGAGATCCACGAAATACAGATGTAACTCTGTGAGATGAATTAACAGAACACTAAGCAGTTTCTCAGAAAGCTTCTTTCCAGATTTCATCTGAGGATATTTCCTTTTTCACCATAGCCCTCTATGGGCTTCCATATATCACTTTGCCAATTCCACAAGAACTGTCTTAGCGAAAGGCTTCGGAAAGCTGTAACTCTGTGAGATGATTTCACAGAACACAAAGAAGTTTCTCAGAAAGCTTCTTTCTCTTTGTTATCGGAGGATATTTCCTTTGGCCCTATAGTCTTCAAAGGGATCCGAAATATCTGTTCTCAGATTCCACAGAAATAAGGCTAGGAAAGAGATCCACGAAATACAGATGTAACTCTGTGAGATGAATTCACAGAACACTAAGCAGTTTCTCAGAAAGCTTCTTTCCAGATTTCATCTGAGGATATTTCCTTTTTCACCATAGCCCTCTATGGGTTTCCAAATATCACTTTGCCAATTCCACAAGAACTGTCTTAGCGAAAGGCTTCTTGAGGGGAAAGCTGTAACTCTGTGAGATGATTTCACAGAACACAAAGAAGTTTGTCAGTGAGCTTCTTTCTCTTTGTTATCGGAGGATATTTCCTTTGGCCCTATGGTCTTCAAAGGGATCCGAAATATCTGTTCTCAGATTCCACAGAAATAAGGCTAGCAAAGAGATCCACGATATACAGATGTAACTCTGTGAGATGAATTCACAGAACACTAAGCAGTTTCTCAGAAAGCTTCTTTCCAGATTTCATCTGAGGATATTTCCTTTTTCACCATAGCCCTCTATGGATTTCCAAATATCACTTTGCCAATTCCACAAGAACTGTCTTAGCGAAAGGCTTCTTGAGGGGAAAGCTGTAACTCGGTGAGATGATTTCACAGAACACAAAGAAGTTTCTCAGAAAGCTTCTTTCTCTTTGTTATCGGAGGATATTTCCTTTGGCCCTATAGTCTTCAAAGGGATCCGAAATATCTGTTCTCAGATTCCACAGAAATAAGGCTAGCAAAGAGATCCACGAAATACAGATGTAACTCTGTGAGATGAATTCACAGAACAATAAGCAGTTTCTCAGAAAGCTTCTTTCCAGATTGCATCTGAGGATATTTCCTTTTTCACCATAGCCCTCTACGGGCTTCCAAATATCACTTTGCCAATTCCACAAGAACTGTCTTAGCGAAAGGCTTCTTGAGGGGAAAGCTGTAACTCTGTGAGATGATTTCACAGAACACAAAGAAGTTTCTCAGAAAGCTTCTTTCTCTTTGTTATCGGAGGATATTTCCTTTGGCCCTATAGTCTTCAAAGGGATCCGAAATATCTGTTCTCAGATTCCACAGAAATAAGGCTAGCAAAGAGATCCACGAAATACAGATGTAACTCTTTGAGATGAATTAACAGAACACTAAGCAGTTTCTCAGAAAGCTTCTTTCCAGATTTCATCTGAGGATATTTCCTTTTTCACCATAGCCCTCTATGGATTTCCAAATATCACTTTGCCAATTCCAAAAGAACTGTCTTAGCGAAAGGCTTCCTGAGGAGAAAGCTGTAACTCTGTGAGATGATTTCACAGAACACAAAGAAGTTTCTCAGAAAGCTTCTTTCTCTTTGTTATCGGAGGATATTTCCTTTGGCCCTATAGTCTTCAAAGGGATCCGAAATATCTGTTCTCAGATTCCACAGAAATAAGGCTAGCAAAGAGATCTACGAAATACAGATGTAACCCTGTGAGATGAATTAACAGAACACTAAGCAGTTTCTCAGAAAGCTTCTTTCCAGATTTCATCTGAGGATATTTCCTTTTTCACCATAGCCCTCTATGGGCTTCCATATATCACTTTGCCAATTCCACAAGAACTGTCTTAGCGAAAGGCTTCGGAAAGCTGTAACTCTGTGAGATGATTTCACAGAACACAAAGAAGTTTCTCAGAAAGCTTCTTTCTCTTTGTTATCGGAGGATATTTCCTTTGGCCCTATAGTCTTCAAAGGGATCCGAAATATCTGTTCTCAGATTCCACAGAAATAAGGCTTCCAAAGAGATCCACGAAATACAGATGTAACTCTGTGAGATGAATTAACAGAACACTAAGCAGTTTCTCAGAAAGCTTCTTTCCAGATTTCATCTGAGGATATTTCCTTTTTCACCATAGCCCTCTATGGGCTTCCAAATATCACTTTGCCAATTCCACAAGAACTGTCTTAGCGAAAGGCTTCTTGAGGGGAAAGCTGTAACTCTGTGAGATGATTTCACAGAACACAAAGAAGTTTCTCAGAAAGCTTCTTTCTCTTTGTTATCGCAGGATATTTCCTTTGGCCCTATAGTCTTCAAAGGGATCCGAAATATCTGTTCTCCGATTCCACAGAAATAAGGCCAGCAAAGAGATCCACGATATACAGATGTAACTCTGTGAGATGAATTCACAGAACACTAAGCAGTTTCTCAGAAAGCTTCTTTCCAGATTTCATCTGAGGATATTTCCTTTTTCACCATAGCCCTCTATGGGCTTCCAAATATCACTTTGCCAATTCCACAAAAACTGTCTTAGCGAAAGGCTTCTTGAGGGGAAAGCTGTAACTCTGTGAGATGATTTCACAGAACACAAAGAAGTTTGTCAGAAAGCTTCTTTCTCTTTGTTATCGGAGGATATTTCCTTTGGCCCTATAGTCTTCAAAGGGATCCGAAATATCTGTTCTCAGATTCCACAGAAATAAGGCTAGCACAGAGATCCACGACATACAGATGTAACTCTGTGAGATGAATTCACAGAACACTAAGAAGTTTCTCAGAAAGCTTCTTTCCAGATTTCATCTGAGCATATTTCCTTTTTCACCATAGCCCTCTATGGGCTTCCAAATATCACTTTGCCAATTCCACAAGAACTGTCTTAGCGAAAGGCTTCTTGAGGGGAAAGCTGTAACTCTGTGAGATGATTTCACAGAACACAAAGAAGTTTCTCAGAAAGCTTCTTTCTCTTTGTTATCGGAGGATATTTCCTTTGGCCCTATAGTCTTCAAAGGGATCCGAAATATCTGTTCTCAGATTCCACAGAAATAAGGCTAGCAAAGAGATCCACGAAATACAGATGTAACTCTGTGAGATGAATTAACAGAACACTAAGCAGTTTCTCAGAAAGCTTCTTTCCAGATTTCATCTGAGGATATTTCCTTTTTCACCATAGCCCTCTATGGGCTTCCAAATATCACTTTGCCAATTCCACAAGAACTGTCTTAGCGAAAGGCTTCTTGAGGGGAAAGCTGTAACTCTGTGAGATGATTTCACAGAACACAAAGAAGTTTCTCAGAAAGCTTCTTTCTCTTTGTTATCCGAGGATATTTCCTTTGGCCCTATAGTCTTCAAAGGGATCCGAAATATCTGTTCTCAGATTCCACAGAAATAAGGCTAGCAAAGAGATCCACCAAATACAGATGTAACTCGGTGAGATGAATTCACAGAACACTAAGCAGTTTCTCAGAAAGCTTCTTTCCAGATTTTATCTGAGGATATTTCCTTTTTCACCATAGCCCTCTTTGGGCTTCCAAATATCACTTTGCCAATTCCACAAGAACTGTCTTAGCGAAAGGCTTCTTGAGGGGAAATCTGTAACTCTGTGAGATGATTTCACAGAACACAAAGAAGTTTGTCAGAAAGCTTCTTTCTCTTTGTTATCGGAGGATATTTCCTTTGGCCCTATAGTCTTCAAAGGGATCCGAAATATCTGTTCTCAGATTCCACAGAAATAAGGATAGCAAAGAGATCCACGAAATACAGATGTAACTCTGTGAGATGAATTAACAGAACACTAAGCAGTTTCTCAGAAAGCTTCTTTCCAGATTTCATCTGAGGATATTTCCTTTTTCACCATAGCCCTCTATGGGCTTCCAAATATCACTTTGCCAATTCCACAAGAACTGTCTTAGCGAAAGGCTTCTTGAGAGGAAAGCTGTAACTCGGTGAGATGATTTCACAGAACACAAAGAACTTTCTCAGAAAGCTTCTTTCTCTTTGTTATCGGAGGATATTTCCTTTGGCCCTATAGTCTTCAAAGGGATCCGAAATATCTGTTCTCAGATTCCACAGAAATAAGGCTAGCAAAGAGATCCACGAAATACACATGTAACTCTGTGAGATGAATTCACAGAACACTAAGCAGTTTCTCAGAAAGCTTCTTTCCAGATTTCATCTGAGGATATTTCCTTTTTCACCATAGCCCTCTATGGGCTTCCAAATATCACTTTGCCAATTCCACAAGAACTGTCTTAGCGAAAGGCTTCTTGAGGGGAAAGCTGTAACTCTGTGAGATGATTTCACAGAACACAAAGAAGTTTCTCAGAAAGCTTCTTTCTCATTGTTATCGGAGGATATTTCCTTTGGCCCTATAGTCTTCAAAGGGATCCGAAATATCTGTTCTCAGATTCCACAGAAATAAGGCTAGCAAAGAGATCCACGAAATACAGATGTAACTCTGTGAGATGAATTAACAGAACCTTAAGCAGTTTCTCAGAAAGCTTCTTTCCAGATTGCATCTGAGGATATTTCCTTTTTCACCATAGCCCTCTACGGGCTTCCAAATATCACTTTGCCAATTCCTCAAGAACTGTCTTAGCGACAGGCTTCTTGAGGGGAAAGCTGTAACTCTGTGAGATGATTTCACAGAACACAAAGAAGTTTCTCAGAAAGCTTCTTTCTCTTTGTTATCGGAGGATATTTCCTTTGGCCCTATAGTCTTCAAAGGGATCCGAAATATCTGTTCTCAGATTCCACAGAAATAAGGCTAGCAAAGAGATCCACGAAATACAGATGTAACTCTGTGAGATGAATTCACAGAACAATAAGCAGTTTCTCAGAAAGCTTCTTTCCAGATTGCATCTGAGGATATTTCCTTTTTCACCATAGCCCTCTACGGGCTTCCAAATATCACTTTGCCAATTCCACAAGAACTGTCTTAGCGAAAGGCTTCTTGAGGGGAAAGCTGTAACTCTGTGAGATGATTTCACAGAACACAAAGAAGTTTCTCAGAAAGCTTCTTTCTCTTTGTTATCGGAGGATATTTCCTTTGGCCCTATAGTCTTCAAAGGGATCCGAAATATCTGTTCTCAGATTCCACAGAAATAAGGCTAGCAAAGAGATCCACGAAATACGATGTAACTCTTTCAGATGAATTAACAGAACTCTAAGCAGTTTCTCAGAAAGCTTCTTTCCAGATTTCATCTGAGGATATTTCCTTTTTCACCATAGCCCTCTATGGGCTTCCAAATATCACTTTGCCAATTCCAAAAGAACTGTCTTAGCGAAAGGCTTCCTGAGGGGAAAGCTGTAACTCTGTGAGATGATTTCACAGAACACAAAGAAGTTTCTCAGAAAGCTTCTTTCTCTTTGTTATCGGAGGATATTTCCTTTGGCCCTATAGTCTTCAAAGGGATCCGAAATATCTGTTCTCAGATTCCACAGAAATAAGGCTAGCAAAGAGATCTACGAAATACAGATGTAACTCTGTGAGATGAATTAACAGAACACTAAGCAGTTTCTCAGAAAGCTTCTTTCCAGATTTCATCTGAGGATATTTCCTTTTTCACCATAGCCCTCTATGGGCTTCCATATATCACTTTGCCAATTCCACAAGAACTGTCTTAGCGAAAGGCTTCGGAAAGCTGTAACTCTGTGAGATGATTTCACAGAACACAAAGAAGTTTCTCAGAAAGCTTCTTTCTCTTTGTTATCGGAGGATATTTCCT
The DNA here is from genome assembly GCF_043159975.1 of Macaca nemestrina. NCBI lineage: Eukaryota > Metazoa > Chordata > Mammalia > Primates > Cercopithecidae > Macaca > Macaca nemestrina. The sequence goes on from NC_092125.1 coordinate 93,980,485, forward strand.
TTGGCCCTATAGTCTTCAAAGGGATCCGAAATATCTGTTCTCAGATTCCACAGAAATAAGTCTACCAAAGAGATCCACGAAATACAGATGTAACCCTGTGAGATGAATTAAGAGAACACTAAGCTGTTTCTCAGAAAGCTTCCTTCCAGATTTCATCTGAGGATATTTCCTTTTTCACCATAGCCCTCTATGGGCTTCCAAATATCACTTTGCCAATTCCACAAGAACTGTCTTAGCGAAAGGCTTCTTGAGGGGAAAGCTGTAACTCTGTGAGATGATTTCACAGAACACAAAGAAGTTTCTCAGAAAGCTTCTTTCTCTTTGTTATCGGAGGATATTTCCTTTGGCCCTATAGTCTTCAAAGGTATCCGAAATATCTGTTCTCAGATTCCACAGAAATAAGGCTAGCAAAGAGATCCACGAAATACGGATGTAACTCTGTGAGATGAATTAACAGAACACTAAGCAGTTTCTCAGAAAGCTTCTTTCCAGATTTCATCTGAGGATATTTCCTTTTTCACCATAGCCCTCTATGGGCTTCCAAATATCTCTTTGCCAATTACACAAGAACTGTCCTAGCGAAAGGCTTCTTGAGGGGAAAGCTGTAACTCTGTGGGATGATTTCAGAGAACACAAAGAAGTTTCTCAGAATGCTACTTTCTCTTTGTTATCGGAGGATATTTCCTTTGGCCCTATAGTCTTCAAAGGGATCCGAAATATCTGTTCTCAGATTCCACAGAAATAAGGCTAGCAAAGAGATCCACGAAATACAGATGTAACTCTGTGAGATGAATTCACAGAACACTAAGCAGTTTCTCAGAAAGCTTCTTTCCAGATTTCATCTGAGGATATTTCCTTTTTCACCATAGCCCTCTATGGGCTTCCAAATATCTCTTTGCCAATTGCACAAGAACTGTCCTAGCGAAAGGCTTCTTGAGGGGAAAGCTGTAACTCTGTGAGATGATTTCACAGAACACAAAGAAGTTTCTCAGAAAGCTACTTTCTCTTTGTTATCGGAGGATATTTCCTTTGGCCCTATAGTCTTCAAAGGGATCCGAAATATCTGTTCTCAGATTCCACAGAAATAAGGCTAGCAAAGAGATCCACGAAATACAGATGTAACTCTGTGAGACGAATTAACAGAACACTAAGCAGTTTCTCAGAAAGCTTCTTTCCAGATTTCATCTGAGGATATTTCCTTTTTCACCATAGCCCTCTATGGGCTTCCAAATATCTCTTTGCCAATTACACAAGAACTGTCCTAGCGAAAGGCTTCTTGAGGGGAAAGCTGTAACTCTGTGAGATGATTTCACAGAACACAAAGAAGTTTCTCAGAAAGCTTCTTTCTCTTTGTTAACGGAGGATATTTCCTTTGGCCCTATAGTCTTCAAAGGGATCCGAAATATCTGTTCTCAGATTCCACAGAAATAAGGCTAGCAAAGAGATCCACCAAATACAGATGTAACTCTGTGAGATGAATTCACAGAACACTAAGCAGTTTCTCAAAAAGCTTCTTTCCAGATTTCATCTGAGGATATTTCCTTTTTCACCATAGCCCTCTATGGGCTTCCGAATATCACTTTGCCAATTACACAAGAACTGTCTTAGTTAAAGGCTTCTTGAGGGGAAAGCTGTAACTCTGTGAGATGATTTCAGAGAACACAAAGAAGTTTCTCAGAAAGCTCCTTTCTCTTTGTTATCGGAGGATATTTCCTTTGGCCCTATAGTCTTCAAAGGGATCCGAAATATCTGTTCTCAGATTCCACAGAAATAAGGCTAGCAAAGAGATCCACGAAATACAGACGTAACTCTGTGAGATGAATTCACAGAACACTAAGCAGTTTCTCAGAAAGCTTCTTTCCAGATTTCATCTGAGGATATTTCCTTTTTCACCATAGACCTCTATGGGCTTCCAAATATCACTTTGCCAATTCCACAAGAACTGTCTTAGCGAAAGGCTTCTTGAGGGGAAAGCTGTAACTCTATGAGATGATTTCACAGAACACAAAGAAGTTTCTCAGAAAGCTTCTTTCTCTTTGTTATCGCAGGATATTTCCTTTGGCCCTATAGTCTTCAAAGGGATCCGAAATATCTGTTCTCAAATTCCACAGAAATAAGGCTAGCAAAGAGATCCACGAAATACAGATGTAACTCTGTGAGATGAATGCACAGAACACTAAGCAGTTTCTCAGAAAGCTTCTTTCCAGATTTCATCCGCGGATATTTCCTTTTTCACCATAGCCCTCTATGGGCTTCCAAATATCACTTTGCCAATTCCACAAGAACTGTCTTAGCGAAAGACTTCTTGAGGGGAAAGCTGTAACTCTGTGAGATGATTTCACAGAACACAAAGAAGTTTCTCAGAAAGCTTCTTCTCTTTGTTATCGGAGGATATTTCCTTTGGCCCTATAGTCTTCAAAGGGATCCGAAATATCTGTTCTCAGATTCCACAGAAATAAGGCTAGCAAAGAGATTCACGAAATACATATGTAACTCTGTGAGATGAATTCACAGAACACTAAGCAGTTTCTCAGAAAGCTTCTTTCCAGATTTCATCTGAGGATATCTCCTTTTTCACCATAGCCCTCTATGGGCTTCCAACTATCTCTTTGCCAATTACACAAGAACTGTCCTACCGAAAGGCTTCTTGAGGGGAAAGCTCTAACTCTGAGAAATGATTTCACAGAACACTAAGAAGTTTCTCAGAAAGCTTCTTTCTCTTTGTTATCGGAGGATATTTCCTTTGGCCCTATAGTCTTCATAGGGATCCGAAATATCTTTTCTCAGATTCCACAGAAATAAGGCTAGCAAAGAGATCCACGAAATACACATGTAACTCTGTGAGATGAATTCAGAGAACACTAAGCAGTTTCTCAGAAAGCTTCTTTCCAGATTTCATCTGAGGATATTTCCTTTTTCACCATAGCCCTCTATGATCTTCCAAATATCTCTTTGCCAATTACACAAGAACTGTCTTAGTTAAAGGCTTCTTGACGGGAAAGCTGTAACTCCGTGAGATGATTTCACAGAACACAAAAAAGTTTCTCAGAAAGCTTCTTTCTCTTTGTTATCGGAGGATATTTCCTTTGGCCCTAAAGTCTTCAAAGGGATCCGAAATATCTGTTCTCAGATTCCACAGAAATAAGGCTAGCAAAGAGATCCACGAAATACACATGTAACTCTGTGAGATGAATTAACAGAACACTAAGCAGTTTCTCAGAAAGCTTCTTTCCAGATTTCATCTGAGGATATTTCCTTTTTCACCATAGCCCTCTATGGGCTTCCAAATATCACTTTGCCAATTCCACAAGAACTGTCTTAGCGAAAGGCTTCTTGAGGGGAAAGCTGTAACTCTGTGAGATGATTTCACAGAACACAAAGAAGTTAATCAGAAAGCTTCTTTCTCTTTGTTATCGGAGGATATTTCCTTTGGCCCTGTAGTCTTCAAAGGGATCCGAAATATCTGTTCTCAGATTCCACAGAAATAAGGCTAGCAAAGAGATCCACGAAATACACATGTAACACTGTGAGATGAATTCACAGAACACTAAGCAGTTTCTCAGAAAGCTTCTTTCCAGATTTCATCTGAGGATATTTCCTTTTTCACCATAGCCCTCTATGGGCTTCCAAATATCTCTTTGCCAATTCCACAAGAACTGTCTTAGCGAAAGGCTTCTTGAGGGGAAAGCTCTAACTCTGTGAGATGATTTCACAGAACACAAAGAAGTTTCTCAGAAAGCTTCTTTCTCTTTGTTATCGGAGGATATTTCCTTTGGCCCTATAGTCGTCAAAGGGATCCGAAATATCTGTTCTCAGATTCCACAGAAATAAGGCTAGCAAAGAGATCCACGAAATACACATGTAACTCTGTGAGATGAATTAACAGAACACTAAGCAGTTTCTCAGAAAGCTTCTTTCCAGATTTCATCTGAGGATATTTCCTTTTTCACCATAGCCCTCTATGGGCTTCCAAATATCACTTTGCCAATTCCACAAGAACTGTCTTAGCGAAAGGCTTCTTGAGGGGAAAGCTGTAATTCTGTGAGATGATTTCACAGAACAGAAAGAAGTTTCAGAGAAAGCTTCTTTCTCTTTGTTATCGCAGGATATTTCCTTTGGCCCTATAGTCTTCAAAGCGATCAGAAATATCTGTTCCCAGATTCCACAGAAATAAGGCTAGCAAAGAGATCCACGAAATACAGATGTAACTCTGTGAGATGAATTAACAGAACACTAAGCAGTTTCTTAGAAAGCTTCTTTCCAGATTTCATCTGAGGATATTTCCTTTTTCACCATAGTCCTCTATGGGCTTCCAAATATCACTTTGCCAATTCCACAAGAACTGTCTTAGCGAAAGGCTTCTTGAGGGGAAAGCTGTAACTCTGTGAGATGATTTCACAGAACACAAAGAAGTTTCTCAGAAAGCTTCTTTCTCTTTGTTATCGGAGGATATTTCCTTTGGCCTTATAGTCTTCAAAGGGATCCGAAATATCTGTTCTCAGATTCCACAGAAATAAGGCTAGCAAAGAGATCCACGAAATACACATGTAACTCTGTGAGATGAATTCACAGAACACTAAGCAGTTTCTCAGAAAGCTTCTTTCCAGATTTCATCTGAGGATATTTCCTTTTTCACCAAAGCCCTCTATGGGCTTCCAAATATCTCTTTGCCAATTCCACAAGAACTGTCTTAGCGAAAGGCTTCTTGAGGGGAAAGCTCTAACTCTGTGAGATGATTTCACAGAACACAAAGAAGTTTCTCAGAAAGCTTCTTTCTCTTTGTTATCGGAGGATATTTCCTTTGGCCCTATATTCTTCAAAGGGATCCGAAATATCTGTTCTCAGATTCCACAGAAATAAGGCTAGCAAAGAGATCCACGAAATACACATGTAACTCTGTGAGATGAATTAACAGAACACTAAGCAGTTTCTCAGAAAGCTTCTTTCCAGATTTCATCTGAGGATATTTCCTTTTTCACCATAGCCCTCTAAGGGCTTCCAAATATCACTTTGCCAATTCCACAAGAAATGTCTTAGCGAAAGGCTTCGTGAGAGGAAAGCTGTAACTCTGTGAGATGATTTCACAGAACACAAAGAAGTTTCTCAGAAAGCTTCTTTCTCTTTGTTATCGGAGGATATTTCCTTTGGCCCTATAGTCTTCAAAGAGATCCGAAATATCTGTTCTCAGATTCCACAGAAATAAGGCTAGCAAAGAGATCCACGAAATACACATGTAACTCTGTGAGATGAATTAACAGAACACTAAGCAGTTTCTCAGAAAGCTTCTTTCCAGATTTCATCTGAGGATATTTCCGTTTTCACCATAGCCCTCTATGGGCTTCCAAATATCACTTTGCCAATTCCACAAGAAATGTCTTAGCGAAAGGCTTCTTGAGAGGAAAGCTGTAACTCTGTGAGTTGATTTCACAGAACACAAAGAAGTTTCTCAGAAAGCTTCTTTCTCTTTGTTATCGGAGGATATTTCCTTTGGCCCTATAGTCTTCAAAGAGATCCGAAATATCTGTTCTCAGATTCCACAGAAATAAGGCTAGCAAAGAGATCCACGAAATACACATGTAACTCTGTGAGACGAATTAACAGAACACTAAGCAGTTTCTCAGAAAGCTTCTTTCCAGATTTCATCAGAGGATATTTCCTTTTTCACCATAGCCCTCTATGGGCTTCCATATATCACTTTGCCAATTCCACAAGAACTGTCTTAGCGAAAGGCTTCTTGAGGGGAAAGCTGTAACTCTGTGAGATGATTTCACAGAACACAAAGAAGTTTGTCAGAAAGCTTCTTTCTCTTTGTTATCGGAGGATATTTCCTTTGGCCCTATAGTCTTCAAAGGGATTCGAAATATCTGTTCTCAGATTCCACAGAAATAAGGCTAGCAAAGAGATCCACGAAATACACATGTAACTCTGTGAGATGAATTAACAGAACACTAAGCAGTTTCTCAGAAAGCTTCTTTCCAGATTTCATCTGAGGATATTTCCTTTTTCACCATAGCCCTCTATGGGCTTCCATATATCACTTTGCCAATTCCACAAGAACTGTCTTAGCGAAAGGCTTCGGAAAGCTGTAACTCTGTGAGATGATTTCACAGAACACAAAGAAGTTTCTCAGAAAGCTTCTTTCTCTTTGTTATCGGAGGATATTTCCTTTGGCCCTATACTCTTCAAAGGGATCCGAAATATCTGTTCTCAGATTCCACAGAAATAAGGCTAGGAAAGAGATCCACGAAATACAGATGTAACTCTGTGAGATGAATTCACAGAACACTAAGCAGTTTCTCAGAAAGCTTCTTTCCAGATTTCATCTGAGGATATTTCCTTTTTCACCATAGCCCTCTATGGGTTTCCAAATATCACTTTGCCAATTCCACAAGAACTGTCTTAGCGAAAGGCTTCTTGAGGGGAAAGCTGTAACTCTGTGAGATGATTTCACAGAACACAAAGAAGTTTGTCAGTGAGCTTCTTTCTCTTTGTTATCGGAGGATATTTCCTTTGGCCCTATGGTCTTCAAAGGGATCCGAAATATCTGTTCTCAGATTCCACAGAAATAAGGCTAGCAAAGAGATCCACGATATACAGATGTAACTCTGTGAGATGAATTCACAGAACACTAAGCAGTTTCTCAGAAAGCTTCTTTCCAGATTTCATCTGAGGATATTTCCTTTTTCACCATAGCCCTCTACGGATTTCCAAATATCACTTTGCCAATTCCACAAGAACTGTCTTAGCGAAAGGCTTCTTGAGGGGAAAGCTGTAACTCGGTGAGATGATTTCACAGAACACAAAGAAGTTTCTCAGAAAGCTTCTTTCTCTTTGTTATCGGAGGATATTTCCTTTGGCCCTATAGTCTTCAAAGGGATCCGAAATATCTGTTCTCAGATTCCACAGAAATAAGGCTTCCAAAGAGATCCACGAAATACAGATGTAACTCTGTGAGATGAATTAACAGAACACTAAGCAGTTTCTCAGAAAGCTTCTTTCCAGATTTCATCTGAGGATATTTCCTTTTTCACCATAGCCCTCTATGGGCTTCCAAATATCTCTTTGCCAATTCCACAAGAACTGTCTTAGTTAAAGGCTTCTTGACGGGAAAGCTGTAACTCCGTGAGATGATTTCACAGAACACAAAAAAGTTTCTCAGAAAGCTTCTTTCTCTTTGTTATCGGAGGATATTTCCTTTGGCCCTAAAGTCTTCAAAGGGATCCGAAATATCTGTTCTCAGATTCCACAGAAATAAGGCTAGCAAAGAGATCCACGAAATACACATGTAACTCTGTGAGATGAATTAACAGAACACTAAGCAGTTTCTCAGAAAGCTTCTTTCCAGATTTCATCTGAGGATATTTCCTTTTTCACCATAGCCCTCTATGGGCTTCCAAATATCACTTTGCCAATTCCACAAGAACTGTCTTAGCGAAAGGCTTCTTGAGGGGAAAGCTGTAACTCTGTGAGATGATTTCACAGAACACAAAGAAGTTAATCAGAAAGCTTCTTTCTCTTTGTTATCGGAGGATATTTCCTTTGGCCCTGTAGTCTTCAAAGGGATCCGAAATATCTGTTCTCAGATTCCACAGAAATAAGGCTAGCAAAGAGATCCACGAAATACACATGTAACACTGTGAGATGAATTCACAGAACACTAAGCAGTTTCTCAGAAAGCTTCTTTCCAGATTTCATCTGAGGATATTTCCTTTTTCACCATAGCCCTCTATTGGCTTCCAAATATCACTTTGCCAATTCCACAAGAACTGTCTTAGCGAAAGGCTTCTTGAGGGGAAAGCTGTAACTCTGTGAGATGATTTCACAGAACACAAAGAAGTTTCTCAGAAAGCTTCTTTCTCTTTGTTATCGGAGGATATTTCCTTTGGCCCTATAGTCTTCAAAGGGATCCGAAATATCTGTTCTCAGATTACACAGAAATAAGGCTAGCAAAGAGATCACGAAATACACATGTAACTCTGTGAGATGAATTCACAGAACACTAAGCAGTTTCTCAGAAAGCTTCTTTCCAGATTTCATCTGAGGATATTTCCTTTTTCACCATAGCCCTCTATGGGCTTCCAAATATCTCTTTGCCAATTCCACAAGAACTGTCTTAGCGAAAGGCTTCTTGAGGGGAAAGCTCTAACTCTGTGAGATGATTTCACAGAACACAAAGAAGTTTCTCAGAAAGCTTCTTTCTCTTTGTTATCGGAGGATATTTCCTTTGGCCCTATAGTCGTCAAAGGGATCCGAAATATCTGTTCTCAGATTCCACAGAAATAAGGCTAGCAAAGAGATCCACGAAATACACATGTAACTCTGTGAGATGAATTAACAGAACACTAAGCAGTTTCTCAGAAAGCTTCTTTCCAGATTTCATCTGAGGATATTTCCTTTTTCACCATAGCCCTCTATGGGCTTCCAAATATCTCTTTGCCAATTACACAAGAACTCTCTTAGTTAAAGGCTTCTTGAGGGGAAAGCTGTAACTCCGTGAGATGATTTCACAGAAAACAAAGAAGTTTCTCAGAAAGCTTCTTTCACTTTGTTATCGGAGGATATTTCCTTTGGCCCTATAGTCTTCAAAGGGATCCGAAATATCTGTTCTCAGATTCCACAGAAATAAGGCTAGCAAAGTGATCCACGAAATACAGATGTAACTCTGCGAGATGAATTAACAGAACTCTAAGCAGTTTCTCAGAAAGCTTCTTTCCAGATTTCATCTGAGGATATTTCCTTTTTCACCATAGCCCTCTATGGGCTTCCAAATATCTCTTTGCCAATTCCACAAGAACTGTCTTAGCGAAAGGATTCTTGAGGGGAAAGCTGTAACTCTGTGAGATGATTTCACAGAACACAAGGAAGTTTCTCAGAAAGCTTCTTTCTCTTTGTTATCGGAGGATATTTCCTTTGGCCCTATAGTCTTCAAAGGGATCCGAAATATCTGTTCTCAGATTCCACAGAAATAAGGCTAGCAAAGAGATCCACGAAATACAGATGTAACTCTGTGAGATGAATTCACAGAACACTAAGCAGTTTCTCAGAAAGCTTCTTTCCAGATTTCATCTGAGGATATTTCCTTTTTCACCGTAGCCCTCTATGGGCTTCCAAATATCACTTTGCCAATTCCACAAGAACTGTCATAGCGAAAGGCTTCTTCTGGGGAAAGCGGTAACTCTGTGTGATGATTTCACAGAACACTAACAAGTTTCTCAGAAAGCTTCTTTCTCTTTGTTATCGCAGGGTATTTCCATTGGCCCTATAGTCTTCAAAGGGATCCGAAATATCTGTTCTCAGATTCCACAGAAATAAGGCTAGCAAAGAGATCCACGAAATACAGATGTAACTCTGTGAGATGAATTCACAGAACACTAAGCAGTTTCTCAGAAAGCTTCTTTCCAGATTTCATCTGAGGATATTTCCTTTTTCACCATAGCCCTCTATGGGCTTCCAAATATCACTTTGCCAATTCCACAAGAACTGTCTTAGCGAAAGGCTTCTTGAGGGGAAAGCTGTAACTCTGTGAGATGATTTCACAGAACACAAAGAAGTTTCTCAGAAAGCTTCTTTCTCTTTGTTATCGCAGGATATTTCCTTTGGCCCTATAGTCTTCAAAGAGATCCGAAATATCTGTTCTCAGATTACACAGAAATAAGGCTAGCAAAGAGATCACGAAATACAGATGTAACTCTGTGAGATGAATTCACAGAACACTAAGCAGTTTCTCAGAAAGCTTCTTTCCAGATTTCATCTGAGGATATTTCCTTTTTCACCATAGCCCTCTATGGGCTTCCAAATATCACTTTGCCAATTCCACAAGAACTGTCTTAGCGAAAGGCTTCTTGAGGGGAAAGCTGTAACTCTGTGAGATGATTTCACAGAACACAAAGAAGTTTCTCAGAAAGCTTCTTTCTCTTTGTTATCGGAGGATATTTCCTTTGGCCCTATAGTCTTCAAAGGGATCCGAAATATCTGTTCTCAGATTCCACAGAAATAAGGCTAGCAAAGAGATCCACGAAATACACATGTAACTCTGTGAGATGAATTCGCAGAACACTAAGCAGTTTCTCAGAAAGCTTCTTTCCAGATTTCATCTGAGGATATTTCCTTTTTCACCATAGCCCTCTATGGGCTTCCAAATATCACTTTGCCAATTCCACAAGAACTGTCATAGCGAAAGGCTTCTTCTGGGGAAAGCGGTAACTCTGTGTGATGATTTCACAGAACACTAACAAGTTTCTCAGAAAGCTTCTTTCTCTTTGTTATCGCAGGGTATTTCCTTTGGCCCTATAGTCTTCAAAGGGATCCGAAATATCTGTTCTCAGATTCCACAGAAATAAGGCTAGCAAAGAGATCCACGAAATACAGATGTAACTCTGTGAGATGAATTCACAGAACACTAAGCAGTTTCTCAGAAAGCTTCTTTCCAGATTTCATCTGAGGATATTTCCTTTTTCACCATAGCCCTCTATGGGCTTCCAAATATCACTTTGCCAATTCCACAAGAACTGTCTTAGCGAAAGGCTTCTTGAGGGGAAAGCTGTAACTCTGTGAGATGATTTCACAGAACACAAAGAAGTTTCTCAGAAAGCTTCTTTCTCTTTGTTATCGCAGGATATTTCCTTTGGCCCTATAGTCTTCAAAGAGATCCGAAATATCTGTTCTCAGATTACACAGAAATAAGGCTAGCAAAGAGATCACGAAATACACATGTAACTCTGTGAGATGAATTCACAGAACACTAAGCAGTTTCTCAGAAAGCTTCTTTCCAGATTTCATCTGAGGATATTTCCTTTTTCACCATAGCCCTCTATGGGCTTCCAAATATCACTTTGCCAATTCCACAAGAACTGTCTTAGCGAAAGGCTTCTTGAGGGGAAAGCTGTAATTCTGTGAGATGATTTCACAGAACAGAAAGAAGTTTCTGAGAAAGCTTCTTTCTCTTTGTTATCGCAGGATATTTCCTTTGGCCCTATAGTCTTCAAAGCGATCAGAAATATCTGTTCCCAGATTCCACAGAAATAAGGCTAGCAAAGAGATCCACGAAATACAGATGTAACTCTGTGAGATGAATTAACAGAACACTAAGCAGTTTCTTAGAAAGCTTCTTTCCAGATTTCATCTGAGGATATTTCCTTTTTCACCATAGCCCTCTATGGGCTTCCAAATATCACTTTGCCAATTCCACAAGAACTGTCTTAGCGAAAGGCTTCTTGAGGGGAAAGCTGTAACTCTGTGAGATGATTTCACAGAACACAAAGAAGTTTCTCAGAAAGCTTCTTTCTCTTTGTTATCGGAGCATATTTCCTTTGGCCTTATAGTCTTCAAAGGGATCCGAAATATCTGTTCTCAGATTCCACAGAAATAAGGCTAGCAAAGAGATCCACGAAATACACATGTAACTCTGTGAGATGAATTCACAGAACACTAAGCAGTTTCTCAGAAAGCTTCTTTCCAGATTTCATCTGAGGATATTTCCTTTTTCACCAAAGCCCTCTATGGGCTTCCAAATATCTCTTTGCCAATTCCACAAGAACTGTCTTAGCGAACGGCTTCTTGAGGGGAAAGCTGTAACTCTGTGAGATGATTTCACAGAACACAAAGAAGTTTCTCAGAAAGCTTCTTTCTCTTTGTTATCGGAGGATATTTCCTTTGGCCCTATAGTCTTCAAAGGGATCCGAAATATCTGTTCTCAGATTACACAGAAATAAGGCTAGCAAAGAGATCACGAAATACACATGTAACTCTGTGAGATGAATTCACAGAACACTAAGCAGTTTCTCAGAAAGCTTCTTTCCAGATTTCATCTGAGGATATTTCCTTTTTCACCATAGCCCTCTATGGGCTTCCAAATATCTCTTTGCCAATTCCACAAGAACTGTCTTAGCGAAAGGCTTCTTGAGGGGAAAGCTCTAACTCTGTGAGATGATTTCACAGAACACAAAGAAGTTTCTCAGAAAGCTTCTTTCTCTTTGTTATCGGAGGATATTTCCTTTGGCCCTATAGTCGTCAAAGGGATCCGAAATATCTGTTCTCAGATTCCACAGAAATAAGGCTAGCAAAGAGATCCACGAAATACACATGTAACTCTGTGAGATGAATTAACAGAACACTAAGCAGTTTCTCAGAAAGCTTCTTTCCAGATTTCATCTGAGGATATTTCCTTTTTCACCATAGCCCTCTATGGGCTTCCAAATATCTCTTTGCCAATTACACAAGAACTCTCTTAGTTAAAGGCTTCTTGAGGGGAAAGCTGTAACTCCGTGAGATGATTTCACAGAAAACAAAGAAGTTTCTCAGAAAGCTTCTTTCTCTTTGTTATCGGAGGATATTTCCTTTGGCCCTATAGTCTTCAAAGGGATCCGAAATATCTGTTCTCAGATTCCACAGAAATAAGGCTAGCAAAGTGATCCACGAAATACAGATGTAACTCTGCGAGATGAATTAACAGAACTCTAAGCAGTTTCTCAGAAAGCTTCTTTCCAGATTTCATCTGAGGATATTTCCTTTTTCACCATAGCCCTCTATGGGCTTCCAAATATCTCTTTGCCAATTCCACAAGAACTGTCTTAGCGAAAGGATTCTTGAGGGGAAAGCTGTAACTCTGTGAGATGATTTCACAGAACACAAGGAAGTTTCTCAGAAAGCTTCTTTCTCTTTGTTATCGGAGGATATTTCCTTTGGCCCTATAGTCTTCAAAGGGATCCGAAATATCTGTTCTCAGATTCCACAGAAATAAGGCTAGCAAAGAGATCCACGAAATACAGATGTAACTCTGTGAGATGAATTCACAGAACACTAAGCAGTTTCTCAGAAAGCTTCTTTCCAGATTTCATCTGAGGATATTTCCTTTTTCACCGTAGCCCTCTATGGGCTTCCAAATATCACTTTGCCAATTCCACAAGAACTGTCTTAGCGAAAGGCTTCTTGTGGGGAAAGCTGTAACTCTGTGTGATGATTTCACAGAACACTAACAAGTTTCTCAGAAAGCTTCTTTCTCTTTGTTATCGGAGGATATTTCCTTTAGCCCTATAGTCTTCAAAGGGATCCGAAATATCTGTTCTCAGATTCCACAGAAATAAGGCTAGCAAAGAGATCCACGAAATACAGATGTAACTCTGTGAGATGAATTAACAGAACACTAAGCAGTTTCTCAGAAAGCTTCTTTCCAGATTTCTTCTGAGGATATTTCCTTTTTCACCATAGCCCTCTATGGGCTTCCAAATATCACTTTGCCAATTCCACAAGAACTGTCTTAGCGAAAGGCTTCTTGAGGGGAAAGCTGTAACTCTGTGAGATGATTTCACAGAACACAAAGAAGTTTCTCAGAAAGCTTCTTTCTCTTTGTTATCGGAGGATATTTCCTTTGGCCCTATAGTCTTCAAAGGGATCCGAAATATCTGTTCTCAGATTCCACAGAAATAAGGCTAGCAAAGAGATCCACGAAATACACATGTAACTCTGTGAGATGAATTCGCAGAACACTAAGCAGTTTCTCAGAAAGCTTCTTTCCAGATTTCATCTGAGGATATTTCCTTTTTCACCATAGCCCTCTATGGGCTTCCAAATATCACTTTGCCAATTCCACAAGAACTGTCATAGCGAAAGGCTTCTTCTGGGGAAAGCGGTAACTCTGTGTGATGATTTCACAGAACACTAACAAGTTTCTCAGAAAGCTTCTTTCTCTTTGTTATCGCAGGGTATTTCCTTTGGCCCTATAGTCTTCAAAGGGATCCGAAATATCTGTTCTCAGATTCCACAGAAATAAGGCTAGCAAAGAGATCCACGAAATACAGATGTAACTCTGTGAGATGAATTCACAGAACACTAAGCAGTTTCTCAGAAAGCTTCTTTCCAGATTTCATCTGAGGATATTTCCTTTTTCACCATAGCCCTCTATGGGCTTCCAAATATCACTTTGCCAATTACACAAGAACTGTCTTAGCGAAAGGCTTCTTGAGGGGAAAGCTGTAACTCTGTGAGATGATTTCACAGAACACAAAGAAGTTTCTCAGAAAGCTTCTTTCTCTTTGTTATCGCAGGATATTTCCTTTGGCCCTATAGTCTTCAAAGAGATCCGAAATATCTGTTCTCAGATTACACAGAAATAAGGCTAGCAAAGAGATCACGAAATACACATGTAACTCTGTGAGATGAATTAACAGAACACTAAGCAGTTTCTCAGAAAGCTTCTTTCCAGATTTCATCTGAGGATATTTCCTTTTTCACCATAGCCCTCTATGGGCTTCCAAATATCACTTTGCCAATTCCACAAGAACTGTCTTAGCGAAAGGCTTCTTGAGGGGAAAGCTGTAACTCTGTGAGATGATTTCACAGAACACAAAGAAGTTTCTCAGAAAGCTTCTTTCTCTTTGTTATCGGAGGATATTTCCTTTGGCCCTATAGTCTTCAAAGGGATCCGAAATATCTGTTCTCAGATTCCACAGAAATAAGGCTAGCAAAGAGATCCACGAAATACACATGTAACTCTGTGAGATGAATTCGCAGAACACTAAGCAGTTTCTCAGAAAGCTTCTTTCCAGATTTCATCTGAGGATATTTCCTTTTTCACCATAGCCCTCTATGGGCTTCCAAATATCACTTTGCCAATTCCACAAGAACTGTCATAGCGAAAGGCTTCTTCTGGGGAAAGCGGTAACTCTGTGTGATGATTTCACAGAACACTAACAAGTTTCTCAGAAAGCTTCTTTCTCTTTGTTATCGCAGGGTATTTCCTTTGGCCCTATAGTCTTCAAAGGGATCCGAAATATCTGTTCTCAGATTCCACAGAAATAAGGCTAGCAAAGAGATCCACGAAATACAGATGTAACTCTGTGAGATGAATTCACAGAACACTAAGCAGTTTCTCAGAAAGCTTCTTTCCAGATTTCATCTGAGGATATTTCCTTTTTCACCATAGCCCTCTATGGGCTTCCAAATATCACTTTGCCAATTCCACAAGAACTGTCTTAGCGAAAGGCTTCTTGAGGGGAAAGCTGTAACTCTGTGAGATGATTTCACAGAACACAAAGAAGTTTCTCAGAAAGCTTCTTTCTCTTTGTTATCGCAGCATATTTCCTTTGGCCCTATAGTCTTCAAAGAGATCCGAAATATCTGTTCTCAGATTACACAGAAATAAGGCTAGCAAAGAGATCACGAAATACACATGTAACTCTGTGAGATGAATTCACAGAACACTAAGCAGTTTCTCAGAAAGCTTCTTTCCAGATTTCATCTGAGGATATTTCCTTTTTCACCATAGCCCTCTATGGGCTTCCAAATATCACTTTGCCAATTCCACAAGAACTGTCTTAGCGAAAGGCTTCTTGAGGGGAAAGCTGTAACTCTGTGAGATGATTTCACAGAACACAAAGAAGTTTCTCAGAAAGCTTCTTTCTCTTTGTTATCGGAGGATATTTCCTTTGGCCCTATAGTCTTCAAAGGGATCCGAAATATCTGTTCTCAGATTCCACAGAAATAAGGCTAGCAAAGAGATCCACGAAATACACATGTAACTCTGTGAGATGAATTCGCAGAACACTAAGCAGTTTCTCAGAAAGCTTCTTTCCAGATTTCATCTGAGGATATTTCCTTTTTCACCATAGCCCTCTATGGGCTTCCAAATATCACTTTGCCAATTCCACAAGAACTGTCATAGCGAAAGGCTTCTTCTGGGGAAAGCGGTAACTCTGTGTGATGATTTCACAGAACACTAACAAGTTTCTCAGAAAGCTTCTTTCTCTTTGTTATCGCAGGGTATTTCCTTTGGCCCTATAGTCTTCAAAGGGATCCGAAATATCTGTTCTCAGATTCCACAGAAATAAGGCTAGCAAAGAGATCCACGAAATACAGATGTAACTCTGTGAGATGAATTAACAGAACACTAAGCAGTTTCTCAGAAAGCTTCTTTCCAGATTTCATCTGAGGATATTTCCTTTTTCACCATAGCCCTCTATGGGCTTCCAAATATCACTTTGCCAATTCCACAAGAACTGTCTTAGCGAAAGGCTTCTTGAGGGGAAAGCTGTAACTCTGTGAGATGATTTCACAGAACACAAAGAAGTTTCTCAGAAAGCTTCTTTCTCTTTGTTATCGCAGGATATTTCCTTTGGCCCTATAGTCTTCAAAGAGATCCGAAATATCTGTTCTCAGATTACACAGAAATAAGGCTAGCAAAGAGATCACGAAATACACATGTAACTCTGTGAGATGAATTCACAGAACACTAAGCAGTTTCTCAGAAAGCTTCTTTCCAGATTTCATCTGAGGATATTTCCTTTTTCACCATAGCCCTCTATGGGCTTCCAAATATCACTTTGCCAATTCCACAAGAACTGTCTTAGCGAAAGGCTTCTTGAGGGGAAAGCTGTAATTCTGTGAGATGATTTCACAGAACAGAAAGAAGTTTCTGAGAAAGCTTCTTTCTCTTTGTTATCGCAGGATATTTCCTTTGGCCCTATAGTCTTCAAAGCGATCAGAAATATCTGTTCCCAGATTCCACAGAAATAAGGCTAGCAAAGAGATCCACGAAATACAGATGTAACTCTGTGAGATGAATTAACAGAACACTAAGCAGTTTCTTAGAAAGCTTCTTTCCAGATTTCATCTGAGGATATTTCCTTTTTCACCATAGCCCTCTATGGGCTTCCAAATATCACTTTGCCAATTCCACAAGAACTGTCTTAGCGAAAGGCTTCTTGAGGGGAAAGCTGTAACTCTGTGAGATGATTTCACAGAACACAAAGAAGTTTCTCAGAATGCTTCTTTCTCTTTGTTATCGGAGCATATTTCCTTTGGCCTTATAGTCTTCAAAGGGATCCGAAATATCTGTTCTCAGATTCCACAGAAATAAGGCTAGCAAAGAGATCCACGAAATACACATGTAACTCTGTGAGATGAATTCACAGAACACTAAGCAGTTTCTCAGAAAGCTTCTTTCCAGATTTCATCTGAGGATATTTCCTTTTTCACCAAAGCCCTCTATGGGCTTCCAAATATCTCTTTGCCAATTCCACAAGAACTGTCTTAGCGAAAGGCTTCTTGAGGGGAAAGCTGTAACTCTGTGAGATGATTTCCCAGAACACAAAGAAGTTTCTCAGAAAGCTTCTTTCTCTTTGTTATCGGAGGATATTTCCTTTGGCCCTATACTCTTCAAAGGGATCCGAAATATCTGTTCTCAGATTCCACAGAAATAAGGCTAGCAAAGAGATCCACGAAATACAGATGTAACTCTGTTAGATGAATTCACAGAACACTAAGCAGTTTCTCACAAAGCTTCTTTCCAGATTTCATCAGAGGATATTTCGTTTTTCACCATAGCCCTCTATGGGCTTCAATATATCACTTTGCCAATTCCACAAGAACTGTCTTAGCGAAAGGCTTCTTGAGGGGAAAGCTGTAACTCTGTGAGATGATTTCACAGAACACAAAGAAGTTTCTCAGAAAGCTTCTTTCTCTTTGTTATCGGAGGATATTTCCTTTGGCCCTATAGTCTTCAAAGGGATCCGAAATATCTGTTCTCAGATTCCACAGAAATAAGGCTAGCAAAGAGATCCACGAAATACAGATGTAACTCTGTGAGATGAATTTACAGAACACTAAGCAGTTTCTCAGAAAGCTTCTTTCCAGATTACATCTGAGGATATTTCCTTTTTCACCATAGCCCTCTATGGGCTTCCAAATATCACTTTGCTAATTCCACAAGAACTGTCTTAGCGAAAGGCTTCTTGAGGGGAAAGCTGTAACTCTGTGAGATGATTTCACAGAACACAAAGAAGTTTCTCAGAAAGCTTCTTTCTCTTTGTTATCGCAGGATATTTCCTTTGGCCCTATAGTCTTCAAAGGGATCCGAAATATCTGTTCTCAGATTCCACAGAAATAAGGCTAGCAAAGAGATCCACGATATACAGATGTAACTCTGTGAGATGAATTCACAGAACACTAAGCAGTTTCTCAGAAAGCTTCTTTCCAGATTTCATCTGAGGATATTTCCTTTTTCACCATAGCCCTCTATGGATTTCCAAATATCACTTTGCCAATTCCACAAGAACTGTCTTAGCGAAAGGCTTCTTGAGGGGAAAGCTGTAACTCAGTGAGATGATTTCACAGAACACAAAGAAGTTTCTCAGAAAGCTTCTTTCTCTTTGTTATCGGAGGATATTTCCTTTGGCCCTATAGTCTTCAAAGGTATCCGAAATATCTGTTCTCAGATTCCACAGAAATAAGGCTAGCAAAGAGATCCACGAAATATAGATGTAACTCTGTGAGATGAATTCACAGAACACTAAGCAGTTTCTCAGAAAGCTTCTTTCCAGATTTCATCTGAGGATATTTCCTTTTTCACCATAGCCCTCTATGGGCTTCCAAATATCACTTTGCCAATTCCACAAGAACTGTCTTAGCGAAAGGCTTCTTGAGGGGAAAGCTGTAACTCTGTGAGATGATTTCACAGAACACAAAGAAGTTTCTCAGAAAGCTTCTTTCTCTTTGTTATCGGAGGATATTTCCTTTGGCCCTATAGTCTTCAAAGGGATCCGAAATATCTGTTCTCAGATTCCACAGAAATAAGGCTAGCAAAGAGATCCACGAAATACACATGTAACTCTGTGAGATGAATTCACAGTACACTAAGCAGTTTCTCAGAAAGCTTCTTTCCAGATTGCATCTGAGGATATTTCCTTTTTCACCATAGCCCTCTATGGGCTTCCAAATATCACTTTGCCAATTCCACAAGAACTGTCTTAGCGAAAGGCTTCTTGAGGGGAAAGCTGTAACTCTGTGAGATGATTTCACAGAACACAAAGAAGTTTCTCAGAAAGCTTCTTTCTCTTTGTTATCGCAGGATATTTCCTTTGGCCCTATAGTCTTCAAAGGGATCCGAAATATCTGTTCTCAGATTCCACAGAAATAAGGCTAGCAAAGAGATCCACGAAATACAGATGTAACTCTGTGAGATGAATTCACAGTACACTAAGCAGTTTCTCAGAAAGCTTCTTTCCAGGTTGCATCTGAGGATATTTCCTTTTTCACCATAGCCCTCTATGGGCTTCCAAATATCACTTTGCCAATTCCACAAGAACTGTCTTAGCGAAAGGCTTCTTGAGGGGAAAGCTGTAACTCTGTGAGATGATTTCACAGAACACAAAGAAGTTTCTCAGAAAGCTTCTTTGTCTTTGTTATCGGAGGATATTTCCTTTGGCCCTATAGTCTTCAAAGGGATCCGAAATATCAGTTCTCAGATTCCACAGAAATAAGGCTAGCAAAGAGATCCACGAAATACAGATGTAACTCTGTGAGATGAATTCACAGAACACTAAGCAGTTTCTCACAAAGCTTCTTTCCAGATTTCATCAGAGGATATTTCCTTTTTCACCGTAGCCCTCTATGGGCTTCAATATATCACTTTGCCAATTCCACAAGAACTGTCTTAGCGAAAGGCTTCTTGAGGGGAAAGCTGTAACTCTGTGAGATGATTTCACAGAACACAAAGAAGTTTCTCAGAAAGCTTCTTTCTCTTTGTTATCGGAGGATATTTCTTTTGGCCCTATAGTCTTCAAAGGGATCCGAAATATCTGTTCTCAGATTCCACAGAAATAAGGCTAGCAAAGAGATCCACGAAATACAGATGTAACTCTGTGAGATGAATTAACAGAACACTAAGCAGTTTCTCAGAAAGCTTCTTTCCAGATTACATCTGGGGATATTTCCTTTTTCACCGTAGCCCTCTATGGGCTTCCAAATATCACTTTGCCAATTCCACAAGAACTGTCTTAGCGAAAGGCTTCTTGAGGGGAAAGCTGTAACTCGGTGAGATGATTTCACAGAACACAAAGAAGTTTCTCAGAAAGCTTCTTTCTCTTTGTTATCGCAGGATATTTCCTTTGGCCCTATAGTCTTAAAAGAGATCCGAAATATATGTTCTCAGATTCCACAGAAATAAGGCTAGCAAAGAGATCCACGAAATACAGATGTAACTCTGTGAGATGAATAAACAGAACACTAAGCAGTTTCTCAGAAAACTTCTTTCCAGATTTTATCTGAGGATATATCCTTTTTCACCTTAGCCCTCTATGGGCTTCCAAATATCACTTTGCCAATTCCACAAGAACTGTCTTAGCGAAAGGCTTCTTGAGGGGAAAGCTGTAACTCTGTGAGATGATTTCACAGAACACAAAGAAGTTTCTCAGAAAGCTTCTTTCTCTTTGTTATCGGAGGATATTTCCTTTGGCCCTATAGTCTTCAAAGGGATCCGAAATATCTGTTCACAGATTCCACAGAAATAAGGCTAGCAAAGAGATCCACGAAATACAGATGTAGCTCTGTGAGATGAATTAACAGAACACTAAGCAGTTTCTCAGAAAGCTTCTTTCCAGATTTCATCTGAGGATATTTCCTTTTTCACCATAGCCCTCTACGGGCTTCCAAATATCACTTTGCCAATTCCACAAGAACTGTCTTAGCGAAAGGCTTCTTGAGGGGAAAGCTGTAACTCTGTGAGATGATTTCACAGAACACAAAGAAGTTTCTCAGAAAGCTTCTTTCTCTTTGTTATCGCAGGATATTTCCTTTGGCCCTATAGTCTTCAAAGGGATCCGAAATATCTGTTCTCAGATTCCACAGAAATAAGGCTAGCAAAGAGATCCACGATATAGAGATGTAACTCTGTGAGATGAATTCACAGAACACTAAGCAGTTTCTCAGAAAGCTTCTTTCCAGATTTCATCTGAGGATATTTCCTTTTTCACCATAGCCCTCTATGGATTTCCAAATATCACTTTGCCAATTCCACAAGAACTGTCTTAGCGAAAGGCTTCTTGAGGGGAAAGCTGTAACTCTGTGAGATGATTTCACAGAACACAAAGAAGTTTCTCAGAAAGCTTCTTTCTCTTTCTAATCGGAGGATATTTCCTTTGGTCCTATAGTCTTCAAAGGGATCCGAAATATCTGTTCTCAGATTCCACAGAAATAAGGCTAGCAAAGAGATCCACGAAATACAGATGTAACTCTGTGAGATGAATTTACAGAACACTAAGCAGTTTCTCAGAAAGCTTCTTTCCAGATTTCATCTGAGGATATATCCTTTTTCACCTTAGCCCTCTATGGGCTTCCAAATATCACTTTGCCAATTCCACAAGAACTGTCTTAGCGAAAGGCTTCTTGAGGGGAAAGCTGTAACTCTGTGAGATGATTTCACAGAACACAAAGAAGTTTCTCAGAAAGCTTCTTTCTCTTTGTTATCGGAGGATATTTCCTTTGGCCCTATAGTCTTCAAAGGGATCCGAAATATCTGTTCACAGATTCCACAGAAATAAGGCTAGCAAAGAGATCCACGAAATACAGATGTAGCTCTGTGAGATGAATTAACAGAACACTAAGCAGTTTCTCAGAAAGCTTCTTTCCAGATTTCATCTGAGGATATTTCCTTTTTCACCATAGCCCTCTACGGGCTTCCAAATATCACTTTGCCAATTCCACAAGAACTGTCTTAGCGAAAGGCTTCTTGAGGGGAAAGCTGTAACTCTGTGAGATGATTTCACAGAACACAAAGAAGTTTCTCAGAAAGCTTCTTTCTCTTTGTTATCGCAGGATATTTCCTTTGGCCCTATAGTCTTCAAAGGGATCCGAAATATCTGTTCTCAGATTCCACAGAAATAAGGCTAGCAAAGAGATCCACGATATAGAGATGTAACTCTGTGAGATGAATTCACAGAACACTAAGCAGTTTCTCAGAAAGCTTCTTTCCAGATTTCATCTGAGGATATTTCCTTTTTCACCATAGCCCTCTATGGATTTCCAAATATCACTTTGCCAATTCCACAAGAACTGTCTTAGCGAAAGGCTTCTTGAGGGGAAAGCTGTAACTCTGTGAGATGATTTCACAGAACACAAAGAAGTTTCTCAGAAAGCTTCTTTCTCTTTCTAATCGGAGGATATTTCCTTTGGTCCTATAGTCTTCAAAGGGATCCGAAATATCTGTTCTCAGATTCCACAGAAATAAGGCTAGCAAAGAGATCCACGAAATACAGATGTAACTCTGTGAGATGAATTTACAGAACACTAAGCAGTTTCTCAGAAAGCTTCTTTCCAGATTTCATCTGAGGATATTTCCTTTTTCACCATAGCCCTCTATGGGCTTCCAAATATCACTTTGCCAATTCCACAAGAACTGTCTTAGCGAAAGGCTTCTTGAGGGGAAAGCTGTAACTCTGTGAGATGATTTCACAGAACACAAAGAAGTTTCTCAGAAAGCTTCTTTCTCTTTGTTATCGGAGGATATTTCCTTTGGCCCTATAGTCTTCAAAGGGATCCGAAATATCTGTTCTCAGATTCCACAGAAATAAGGCTAGCAAAGAGATCCACGAAATACAGATGTAACTCTGTGAGATGAATTCACAGTACACTAAGCAGTTTCTCAGAAAGCTTCTTTCCAGATTGCATCTGAGGATATTTCCTTTTTCACCATAGCCCTCTATGGGCTTCCAAATATCACTTTGCCAATTACACAAGAACTGTCTTAGTTAAAGGCTTCTTGAGGGGAAAGCTGTAACTCTGTGAGATGATTTCACAGAACACAAAAAAGTTTCTCAGAAAGCTTCTTTCTCTTTGTTATCGGAGGATATTTCCTTTGGCCCTATAGTCTTCAAAGGGATCCGAAATATCTGTTCTCAGATTCCACAGAAATAAGGCTAGCAAAGAGATCCACGAAATACAGATGTAACTCTGTGAGATGAATTCACAGAACACTAAGCAGTTTCTCAGAAAGCTTCTTTCCAGATTTCATCTGAGGATATTTCCTTTTTCACCATAGCCCTCTATGGGCTTCCAAATATCACTTTGCCAATTCCACAAGAACTGTCTTAGCGAAAGACTTCTTGAGGGGAAAGCTGTAACTCTGTGAGATGATTTCACAGAACACAAAGAAGTTTCTCAGAAAGCTTCTTTCTCTTTGTTATCGCAGGATATTTCCTTTGGCCCTATAGTCTTCAAAGGGATCCGAAATATCTGTTCTCAGATTCCACAGAAATAAGGCTAGCAAAGAGATCCACGAAATACAGATGTAACTCTGTCAGATGAATTCACAGAACACTAAGCAGTTTCTCACAAAGCTTCTTTCCAGATTTCATCAGAGGATATTTCGTTTTTCACCATAGCCCTCTATGGGCTTCAATATATCACTTTGCCAATTCCACAAGAACTGTCTTAGCGAAAGGCTTCTTGAGGGGAAAGCTGTAACTCTGTGAGATGATTTCACAGAACACAAAGAAGTTTCTCAGAAAGCTTCTTTCTCTTTGTTATCGGAGGATATTTCCTTTGGCCCTATAGTCTTCAAAGGGATCCGAAATATCTGTTCTCAGATTCCACAGAAATAAGGCTAGCAAAGAGATCCACGAAATACAGATGTAACTCTGTGAGATGAATTAACAGAACACTAAGCAGTTTCTCAGAAAGCTTCTTTCCAGATTACATCTGAGGATATTTCCTTTTTCACCATAGCCCTCTATGGGCTTCCAAATATCACTTTGCCAATTCCACAAGAACTGTCTTAGCGAAAGGCTTCTTGAGGGGAAAGCTGTAACTCCGTGAGATGATTTCACAGAACACAAAGAAGTTTCTCAGAAAGCTTCTTTCTCTTTGTTATCGGAGGATATTTCCTTTGGCCCTATAGTCTTCAAAGAGATCCGAAATATATGTTCTCAGATTCCACAGAAATAAGGCTAGCAAAGAGATCCACGAAATACAGATGTAACTCTGTGAGATGAATAAACAGAACACTAAGCAGTTTCTCAGAAAACTTCTTTCCAGATTTCATCTGAGGATATATCCTTTTTCACCTTAGCCCTCTATGGGCTTCCAAATATCACTTTGCCAATTCCACAAGAACTGTCTTAGCGAAAGGCTTCTTGAGGGGAAAGCTGTAACTCTGTGAGATGATTTCACAGAACACAAAGAAGTTTGTCAGAAAGCTTCTTTCTCTTTGTTATCGGAGGATATTTCCTTTGGCCCTATAGTCTTCAAAGGGATCCGAAATATCTGTTCTCAGATTCCACAGAAATAAGGCTAGCAAAGAGATCCACGAAATACAGATGTAACTCTGTGAGTTGAATTCACAGAACACTAAGCAGTTTCTCAGAAAGCTTCTTTCCAGATTTCATCAGAGGATATTTCCTTTTTCACCATAGCCCTCTATGGGCTTCCATATATCACTTTGCCAATTCCACAAGAACTGTCTTAGCGAAAGGCTTCTTGAGGGGAAAGCTGTAACTCTGTGAGATGATTTCACAGAACACAAAGAAGTTTCTCAGAAAGCTTCTTTCTCTTTGTTATCGGAGGATATTTCCTTTGGCCCTACAGTCTTCAAAGGGATCCGAAATATCTGTTCTCAGATTCCACAGAAATAAGGCTAGCAAAGAGATCCACGAAATACAGATGTAACTCTGTGAGATGAATTAACAGAACACTAAGCAGTTTCTCAGAAAGCTTCTTTCCAGATTTCATCTGAGGATATTTCCTTTTTCACCATAGCCCTCTATGGGCTTCCAAATATCACTTTGCTAATTCCACAAGAACTGTCTTAGCGAAAGGCTTCTTGAGGGGAAAGCTGTAACTCTGTGAGATGATTTCACAGAACACAAAGAAGTTTCTCAGAAAGCTTCTTTCTCTTTGTTATCGCAGGATATTTCCTTTGGCCCTATAGTCTTCAAAGTGATCCGAAATATCTGTTCTCAGATTCCACAGAAATAAGGCTAGCAAAGAGATCCACGATATACAGATGTAACTCTGTGAGATGAATTCACAGAACACTAAGCAGTTTCTCAGAAAGCTTCTTTCCAGATTTCATCTGAGGATATTTCCTTTTTCACCATAGCCCTCTATGGATTTCCAAATATCACTTTGCCAATTCCACAAGAACTGTCTTAGCGAAAGGCTTCTTGAGGGGAAAGCTGTAACTCAGTGAGATGATTTCACAGAACACAAAGAAGTTTCTCAGAAAGCTTCTTTCTCTTTGTTATCGGAGGATATTTCCTTTGGCCCTATAGTCTTCAAAGGTATCCGAAATATCTGTTCTCAGATTCCACAGAAATAAGGCTAGCAAAGGGATCCACGAAATATAGATGTAACTCTGTGAGATGAATTGACAGAACACTAAGCAGTTTCTCAGAAAGCTTCTTTCCAGATTTCATCTGAGGATATTTCCTTTTTCACCATAGCCCTCTATGGGCTTCCAAATATCACTTTGCCAATTCCACAAGAACTGTCTTAGCGAAAGGCTTCTTGAGGGGAAAGCTGTAACTCTGTGAGATGATTTCACAGAACACAAAGAAGTTTCTCAGAAAGCTTCTTTCTCTTTGTTATCGGAGGATATTTCCTTTGGCCCTATGGTCTTCAAAGGGATCCGAAATATCTGTTCTCAGATTCCACAGAAATAAGGCTAGCAAAGAGATCCACGAAATACACATGTAACTCTGTGAGATGAATTCACAGTACACTAAGCAGTTTCTCAGAAAGCTTCTTTCCAGATTGCATCTGAGGATATTTCCTTTTTCACCATAGCCCTCTATGGGCTTCCAAATATCACTTTGCCAATTCCACAAGAACTGTCTTAGCGAAAGGCTTCTTGAGGGGAAAGCTGTAACTCTGTGAGATGATTTCACAGAACACAAAGAAGTTTCTCAGAAAGCTTCTTTCTCTTTGTTATCGGAGGATATTTCCTTTGGCCCTATAGTCTTCAAAGGGATCCGAAATATCTGTT
Source organism: Macaca nemestrina (assembly GCF_043159975.1). Classification (NCBI taxonomy): domain Eukaryota; kingdom Metazoa; phylum Chordata; class Mammalia; order Primates; family Cercopithecidae; genus Macaca; species Macaca nemestrina. Next base: position 94,006,235 of record NC_092125.1, read on the forward strand.
CTCAGATTCTACAGAAATCAGGCTAGCAAAGAGATCCACGAAATACACATGTAACTCTGTGAGATGAATTCACAGAACACTAAGCAGTTTCTCAGAAAGCTTCTTTCCAGATTTCATCTGAGGATATTTCCTTTTTCACCATAGCCCTCTATGGGCTTCCAAATATCACTTTGCCAATTCCACAAGAACTGTCTTAGCGCAAGGCTTCTTGAGGGGAAAGCTGTAACTCTGTGAGATGATTTCACAGAACATAAAGAAGTTTCTCAGAAAACTTCTTTCTCTTTGTTATCGGAGGATATTTCCTTTGGCCCTACAGTCTTCAAAGGGATCCGAAATATCTGTTCTCAGATTCCACAGAAATAAGGCTAGCAAAGAGATCCACGAAATACAGATGTAACTCTGTGAGATGAATTAACAGAACACTAAGCAGTTTCTCAGAAAGCTTCTTTCCAGATTTCATCTGAGGATATTTCCTTTTTCACCATAGCCCTCTATGGGCTTCCAAATATCACTTTGCCAATTCCACAAGAACTGTCTTAGCGAAAGGCTTCTTGAGGGGAAAGCTGTAACTCTGTGAGATGATTTCACAGAACACAAAGAAGTTTCTCAGAAAGCTTCTTTCTCTTTGTTATCGGAGGATATTTCCTTTGGCCCTATAGTCTTCAAAGGGATCCGAAATATCTGTTCTCAGATTCCACAGAAATAAGGCTAGCAAAGAGATCCACGAAATACAGATGTAACTCTGTGATATGAATTAACAGAACACTAAGCAGTTTCTCAGAAAGCTTCTTTCCAGATTTCATCTGAGGATATTTCCTTTTTCACCATAGCCCTCTATGGGCTTCCAAATATCACTTTGCCAATTACACAAGAACTGTCTTAGCGAAAGGCTTCTTGAGGGGAAAGCTGTAACTCTGTGAGATGATTTCACAGAACACAAAAAAGTTTCTCAGAAAGCTTCTTTCTCTTTGTTATCGCAGGATATTTCCTTTGGCCCTATAGTCTTCAAAGGGATCCGAAATATCTGTTCTCAGATTCCACAGAAATAAGGCTAGCAAAGAGATCCACGAAATACAGATGTAACTCTGTGAGATGAATTCACAGAACACTACGCAGTTTCTCACAAAGCTTCTTTCCAGATTTCATCAGAGGATATTTCGTTTTTCACCATAGCCCTCTATGGGCTTCAATATATCACTTTGCCAATTCCACAAGAACTGTCTTAGCGAAAGGCTTCTTGAGGGGAAAGCTGTAACTCTGTGAGATGATTTCACAGAACACAAAGAAGTTTCTCAGAAAGCTTCTTTCTCTTTGTTATCGGAGGATATTTCCTTTGGCCCTATAGTCTTCAAAGGGATCCGAAATATCTGTTCTCAGATTCCACAGAAATAAGGCTAGCAAAGAGATCCACGAAATACAGATGTAACTCTGTGAGATGAATTTACAGAACACTAAGCAGTTTCTCAGAAAGCTTCTTTCCAGATTACATCTGAGGATATTTCCTTTTTCACCATAGCCCTCTATGGGCTTCCAAATATCACTTTGCCAATTCCACAAGAACTGTCTTAGCGAAAGGCTTCTTGAGGGGAAAGCTGTAACTCCGTGAGATGATTTCACAGAACACAAAGAAGTTTCTCAGAAAGCTTCTTTCTCTTTGTTATCGCAGGATATTTCCTTTGGCCCTATAGTCTTCAAAGAGATCCGAAATATATGTTCTCAGATTCCACAGAAATAAGGCTAGCAAAGAGATCCACGAAATACAGATGTAACTCTGTGAGATGAATAAACAACACTAAGCAGTTTCTCAGAAAACTTCTTTCCAGATTTCATCTGAGGATATATCCTTTTTCACCTTAGCCCTCTATGGGCTTCCAAATATCACTTTGCCAATTCCACAAGAACTGTCTTAGCGAAAGGCTTCTTGAGGGGAAAGCTGTAACTCTGTGAGATGATTTCACAGAACACAAAGAAGTTTGTCAGAAAGCTTCTTTCTCTTTGTTATCGGAGGATATTTCCTTTGGCCCTATAGTCTTCAAAGGGATCCGAAATATCTGTTCTCAGATTCCACAGAAATAAGGCTAGCAAAGAGATCCACGAAATACAGATGTAACTCTGTGAGTTGAATTCACAGAACACTAAGCAGTTTCTCAGAAAGCTTCTTTCCAGATTTCATCAGAGGATATTTCCTTTTTCACCATAGCCCTCTATGGGCTTCCATATATCACTTTGCCAATTCCACAAGAACTGTCTTAGCGAAAGGCTTCTTGAGGGGAAAGCTGTAACTCTGTGAGATGATTTCACAGAACACAAAGAAGTTTCTCAGAAAGCTTCTTTCTCTTTGTTATCGGAGGATATTTCCTTTGGCCCTACAGTCTTCAAAGGGATCCGAAATATCTGTTCTCAGATTCCACAGAAATAAGGCTAGCAAAGAGATCCACGAAATACAGATGTAACTCTGTGAGATGAATTAACAGAACACTAAGCAGTTTCTCAGAAAGCTTCTTTCCAGATTTCATCTAAGGATATTTCCTTTTTCGCGATAGCCCTCTATGGGCTTCCAAATATCACTTTGCTAATTCCACAAGAACTGTCTTAGCGAAAGGCTTCTTGAGGGGAAAGCTGTAACTCTGTGAGATGATTTCACAGAACACAAAGAAGTTTCTCAGAAAGCTTCTTTATCTTTGTTATCGCAGGATATTTCCTTTGGCCCTATAGTCTTCAAAGTGATCCGAAATATCTGTTCTCAGATTCCACAGAAATAAGGCTAGCAAAGAGATCCACGATATACAGATGTAACTCTGTGAGATGAATTCACAGAACACTAAGCAGTTTCTCAGAAAGCTTCTTTCCAGATTTCATCTGAGGATATTTCCTTTTTCACCATAGCCCTCTATGGATTTCCAAATATCACTTTGCCAATTCCACAAGAACTGTCTTAGCGAAAGGCTTCTTGAGGGGAAAGCTGTAACTCAGTGAGATGATTTCACAGAACACAAAGAAGTTTCTCAGAAAGCTTCTTTCTCTTTGTTATCGGAGGATATTTCCTTTGGCCCTATAGTCTTCAAAGGTATCCGAAATATCTGTTCTCAGATTCCACAGAAATAAGGCTAGCAAAGGGATCCACGAAATATAGATGTAACTCTGTGAGATGAATTGACAGAACACTAAGCAGTTTCTCAGAAAGCTTCTTTCCAGATTTCATCTGAGGATATTTCCTTTTTCACCATAGCCCTCTATGGGCTTCCAAATATCACTTTGCCAATTCCACAAGAACTGTCTTAGCGAAAGGCTTCTTGAGGGGAAAGCTGTAACTCTGTGAGATGATTTCACAGAACACAAAGAAGTTTCTCAGAAAGCTTCTTTCTCTTTGTTATCGGAGGATATTTCCTTTGGCCCTATGGTCTTCAAAGGGATCCGAAATATCTGTTCTCAGATTCCACAGAAATAAGGCTAGCAAAGAGATCCACGAAATACACATGTAACTCTGTGAGATGAATTCACAGTACACTAAGCAGTTTCTCAGAAAGCTTCTTTCCAGATTGCATCTGAGGATATTTCCTTTTTCACCATAGCCCTCTATGGGCTTCCAAATATCACTTTGCCAATTCCACAAGAACTGTCTTAGCGAAAGGCTTCTTGAGGGGAAAGCTGTAACTCTGTGAGATGATTTCACAGAACACAAAGAAGTTTCTCAGAAAGCTTCTTTCTCTTTGTTATCGGAGGATATTTCCTTTGGCCCTATAGTCTTCAAAGGGATCCGAAATATCTGTTCTCAGATTCTACAGAAATCAGGCTAGCAAAGAGATCCACGAAATACACATGTAACTCTGTGAGATGAATTCACAGAACACTAAGCAGTTTCTCAGAAAGCTTCTTTCCAGATTTCATCTGAGGATATTTCCTTTTTCACCATAGCCCTCTATGGGCTTCCAAATATCACTTTGCCAATTCCACAAGAACTGTCTTAGCGCAAGGCTTCTTGAGGGGAAAGCTGTAACTCTGTGAGATGATTTCACAGAACATAAAGAAGTTTCTCAGAAAACTTCTTTCTCTTTGTTATCGGAGGATATTTCCTTTGGCCCTACAGTCTTCAAAGGGATCCGAAATATCTGTTCTCAGATTCCACAGAAATAAGGCTAGCAAAGAGATCCACGAAATACAGATGTAACTCTGTGAGATGAATTAACAGAACACTAAGCAGTTTCTCAGAAAGCTTCTTTCCAGATTTCATCTGAGGATATTTCCTTTTTCACCATAGCCCTCTATGGGCTTCCAAATATCACTTTGCCAATTCCACAAGAACTGTCTTAGCGAAAGGCTTCTTGAGGGGAAAGCTGTAACTCTGTGAGATGATTTCACAGAACACAAAGAAGTTTGTCAGAAAGCTTCTTTCTCTTTGTTATCGGAGGATATTTCCTTTGGCCCTATAGTCTTCAAAGGGATCCGAAATATCTGTTCTCAGATTCCACAGAAATAAGGCTAGCAAAGAGATCCACGAAATACAGATGTAACTCTGTGATATGAATTAACAGAACACTAAGCAGTTTCTCAGAAAGCTTCTTTCCAGATTTCATCTGAGGATATTTCCTTTTTCACCATAGCCCTCTATGGGCTTCCAAATATCACTTTGCCAATTCCACAAGAACTGTCTTAGCGAAAGGCTTCTTGAGGGGAAAGCTGTAACTCGGTGAGATGATTTCACAGAACGCAAAGAACTTTCTCAGAAAGCTTCTTTCTCTTTGTTATCGGAGGATATTTCCTTTGGCCCTATAGTCTTCAAAGGGATCCGAAATATCTGTTCTCAGATTCCACAGAAATAAGGCTAGCAAAGAGATCCACGAAATACAGATGTAACTCTGTGAGTTGAATTCACAGAACACTAAGCAGTTTCTCAGAAAGCTTCTTTCCAGATTTCATCAGAGGATATTTCCTTTTTCACCATAGCCCTCTATGGGCTTCCATATATCACTTTGCCAATTCCACAAGAACTGTCTTAGCGAAAGGCTTCTTGAGGGGAAAGCTGTAACTCTGTGAGATGATTTCACAGAACACAAAGAAGTTTCTCAGAAAGCTTCTTTCTCTTTGCTATCGGAGGATATTTCCTTTGGCCCTACAGTCTTCAAAGGGATCCGAAATATCTGTTCTCAGATTCCACAGAAATAAGGCTAGCAAAGAGATCCACGAAATACAGATGTAACTCTGTGAGATGAATTCACAGAACACTAAGCAGTTTCTCAGAAAGCTTCTTTCCAGATTTCATCTGAGGATATTTCCTTTTTCACCATAGCCCTCTATGGGCTTCCATATATCACTTTGTCAATTCCACAAGAACTGTCTTAGCGAAAGGCTTCTTGAGGGGAAAGCTGTAACTCTGTGAGATGATTTCACAGAACACAAAGAAGTTTCTCAGAAAGCTTCTTTCTCTTTGTTATCGGAGAATATTTCCTTTGTCCCTATAGTCTTCAAAGGGATCCGAAATATCTGTTCTCAGATTCCACAGAAATAAGGCTAGCAAAGAGATCCACGAAATACAGATGTAACTCTGTGAGATGAATTCACAGAACACTAAGCAGTTTCTCAGAAAGCTTCTTTCCAGATTTCATCTGAGGATATTTCCTTTTTCACCATATCCCTCTATGGGCTTCCAAATATCACTTTGCCAATTCCACAAGAACTGTCTTAGCGAAAGGCTTCTTGAGGGGAAAGCTGTAACTCTGTGAGATGATTTCACAGAACACAAAGAAGTTTCTCAGAAAGCTTCTTTCTCTTTGTTATCGCAGGATATTTCCTTTGGCCCTATAGTCTTCAAAGGGATCCGAAATATCTGTTCTCAGATTCCACAGAAATAAGGCTAGCAAAGAGATCCACGATATACAGATGTAACTCTGTGAGATGAATTCACAGAACACTAAGCAGTTTCTCAGAAAGCTTCTTCCAGATTTCATCTGAGGATATTTCCTTTTTCACCATAGCCCTCTATGGATTTCCAAATATCACTTTGCCAATTCCACAAGAACTGTCTTAGCGAAAGGCTTCTTGAGGGGAAAGCTGTAACTCTGTGAGATGATTTCACAGAACACAAAGAAGTTTCTCAGAAAGCTTCTTTCTCTTTGTTATCGGAGGATATTTCCTTTGGCCCTATAGTCTTCAAAGGGATCAGAAATATCTGTTCTCAGATTCCACAGAAATAAGGCTAGCACAGAGATCCACGATATACAGATGTAACTCGGTGAGAGGAATTCACAGAACACTAAGCAGGTTCTCAGAAAGCTTCTTTCCAGATTTCATCAGAGGATATTTCCTTTTTCACCATAGCCCTCTATGGGCTTCCAAATATCACTTTGCCAATTCCACAAGAACTGTCTTAGCGAAAGGCTTCTTGAGGAGAAAGCTGTAAATCTGTGCGATGATTTCACAGAACACAAAGATGTTTCTCAGAAAGCTTCTTTCTCTTTGTTATCGGAGGATATTTCCTTTGGCCCTATAGTCTTCAAAGGGATCCGAAATATCTGTTCTCAGATTCCACAGAAATAAGGCTAGCAAAGAGATCCACGAAATACAGATGTAACTCTGTGAGATGAATTAACAGAACACTAAGCAGTTTCTCAGAAAGCTTCTTTCCAGATTGCATCTGAGGATATTTCCTTTTTCACCATAGCCCTCTATGGGCTTCCAAATATCACTTTGCCAATTCCACAAGAACTGCCTTAGCGAAAGGCTTCTTGAGGGGAAAGCTGTAACTCTGTGAGATGATTTCACAGAACACAAAGAAGTTTCTCAGAAAGCTTCTTTCTCTTTGTTTTCGGAGGATATTTCCTTTGGTCCTATAGTCTTCAAAGGGATCCGAATATCTGTTCTCAGATTCTACAGAAATAAGGCTAGCAAAGAGATCCACGAAATACACATGTAACTCTGTGAGATGAATTCACAGAACACTAAGCAGTTTCTCAGAAAGCTTCTTTCCAGATTTCATCTGAGGATATTTCCTTTTTCACCATAGCCCTCTATGGGCTTCCATATATAACTTTGCCAATTCCAGAAGAACTGTCTTAGCGAAAGGCTTCTTGAGGGGAAAGCTGTAACTCTGTGAGATGATTTCACAGAACACAAAGAAGTTTCTCAGAAAGCTTCTTTCTCTTTGTTATCGGAGGATATTTCCTTTGGCCCTATAGTCTTCAACGGGATCCGAAATATCTGTTCTCAGATTCCACAGAAATAAGGCTAGCAAAGAGATCCACCAAATACAGATGTAACTCTGTGAGATGAATTAACAGAACACTAAGCAGTTTCTCAGAAAGCTTCTTTCCAGATTTCATCTGAGGATATTTCCTTTTTCACCATAGCCCTCTATGGGCTTCGAAATATCATTTTGCCAATTCCACAAGAACTGTCTTAGCGAAAGGCTTCTTGTGGGGAAAGCTGTAACTCTGTGAGATGATTTCACAGAACAGAAAGAAGTTTCTCAGAAAGCTTCTTTGTCTTTGTTATCGGAGGATATTTCCTTTGGCCCTATAGTCTTCAAAGGGATCCGAAATATCTGTTCTCAGATTCCACAGAAATAAGGGTAGCAAAGAGATCCACGAAATACAGATGTAACTCGGTGAGATGAATTCACAGAACACTAAGCAGGTTCTCAGAAAGCTTCTTTCCAGATTTCATCTGAGGATATTTTCTTTTTCACCATAGCCCTCTACGGGCTTCCAAATATCACTTTGCCAATTCCACAAGAACTGTCTTAGCGAAAGGCTTCTTGAGGGGAAAGCTGTAACTCTGTGAGATGATTTCACAGAACACAAAGAAGTTTCTCAGAAAGCTTCTTTCTCTTTGTTATCGGAGGATATTTCCTTTGGCCCTATAGTCTTCAAAGGGATCCGAAATATCTGTTCTCAGATTCCACAGAAATAAGGCTAGCAAAGAGATCCACGAAATACAGATGTAACTCTGTGAGATGAATTCACAGAACACTAAGCAGTTTCTCAGAAAGCTTCTTTCCAGATTTCATCTGAGGATATTTCCTTTTTCACCATAGCCCTCTATGGGCTTCCAAATATCACTTTGCCAATTCCACAAGAACTGTCTTAGCGAAAGGCTTCTTGAGGGGAAAGCTGTAACTCTGTGAGATGATTTCACAAAACACAAAGAAGTTTCTCAGAAAGCTTCTTTCTCTTTGTTATCGCAGGATATTTCCTTTGGCCCTATAGTCTTCAAAGGGATCCGAAATATCTGTTCTCAGATTCCAAAGAAATAAGGCTAGCAAAGAGATCCACGATATACAGATGTAACTCTGTGAGATGAATTCACAGAACACCAAGCAGTTTCTCAGAAAGCTTCTTTCCAGATTTCATCTGAGGATATTTCCTTTTTCACCATAGCCCTCTATGGATTTTCAAATATCACTTTGCCAATTCCACAAGAACTGTCTTAGCGAAAGGCTTCTTGAGGGGAAAGCTGTAACTCTGTGAGATGATTTCACAGAACACAAAGAAGTTTCTCAGAAAGCTTCTTTCTCTTTGTTATCGGAGGATATTTCCTTTGGCCGTATAGTCTTCAAAGGTATCCGAAATATCTGTTCTCAGATTCCACAGAAATAAGGCTAGCAAAGAGATCCACGAAATACAGATGTAACTCTGTGAGATGAATTGACAGAACACTAAGCAGTTTCTCAGAAAGCTTCTTTCCAGATTTCATCTGAGGATATTTCCTTTTTCACCATAGCCCTCTAGGGGTTGCAAATATCACTTTGCCAATTCCACAAGAACTGTCTTAGCGAAAGGCTTCTTGAGGGGAAAGCTGTAACTCTGTGAGATGATTTCACAGAACACAAAGAAGTTTCTCAGAAAGCTTCTTTCTCTTTGTTATCGGAGGATATTTCCTTTGGCCCTATAGTCTTCAAAGGGATCCGAAATATCTGTTCTCAGATTCCACAGAAATAAGGCTAGCAAAGAGATCCACGAAATACAGATGTAACTCTGTGAGATGAATTCCCAGAACACTAAGCAGGTTCTCAGAAAGCTTCTTTCCAGATTGCATCTGAGGATATTTTCTTTTTCACCATAGCCCTCTACGGACTTCCAAATATCACTTTGCCAATTCCACAAGAACTATCTTAGCGAAAGGCTTCTTGAGGGGAAAGCTGTAACTCTGTGAGATGATTTCACAGAACACAAAGAAGTTTCTCAGAAAGCTTCTTTCTCTTTGTTATCGGAGGATATTTCCTTTGGCCCTATAGTCTTTAAAGGGATCCGAAATATCTGTTCTCAGATTCCACAGAAATAAGGCTAGCAAAGAGATCCACGAAATACACATGTAACTCTGTGAGATGAATTAACAGAACACTAAGCAGTTTCTCAGAAAGCTTCTTTCCAGATTTCATCTGAGGATATTTCCTTTTTCACCATAGCCCTCTATGGGCTTCCAAATATCACTTTGCCAATTCCACAAGAACTGTCTTAGCGAAAGGCTTCTTGAGGGGAAAGCTGTAACTCTGTGAGATGATTTCACAGAACACAAAGAAGTTTCTCAGAAAGCATCTTTCTCTTTGTTATCGGAGGATATTTCCTTTGGCCCTATAGTCTTCAAAGGGATCCGAAATATCTGTTCTCAGATTCCACAGAAATAAGGCTAGCAAAGAGATGCACGAAATACAGATGTAACGCTGTGAGATGAATTCACAGAACACTAAGCAGGTTCTCAGAAAGCTTCTTTCCAGATTGCATCTGAGGATATTTTCTTTTTCACCATAGCCCTCTACGGGCTTCCAAATATCACTTTGCCAATTCCACAAGAACTGTGTTAGCGAAAGGCTTCTTGAGGGGAAAGCTGTAACTCTGTGAGATGATTTCACAGAACACAAAGAAGTTTCTCAGAAAGCTTCTTTCTCTTTGTTATCGGAGGATATTTCCTTTGGCCCTATAGTCTTCAAAGGGATCCGAAATATCTGTTCTCAGATTCCACAGAAATAAGGCTACCAAAGAGATCCACGAAATACAGATGTAACTCTGTGAGATGAATTCACAGAACACTAAGCAGGTTCTCAGAAAGCTTCTTTCCAGATTGCATCTGAGGATATTTTCTTTTTCACCATAGCCCTCTACGGGCTTCCAAATATCACTTTGCCAATTCCACAAGAACTGTCTTAGCGAAAGGCTTCTTGAGGGGAAAGCTGTAACTCTGTGAGATGATTTCACAGAACACAAAGAAGTTTGTCAGAAAGCTTCTTTCTCTTTGTTATCGGAGGATATTTCCTTTGGCCCTATAGTCTTCAAAGGGATCCGAAATATCTGTTCTCAGATTCCACATAAATAAGGCTAGCAAAGAGATCCACGAAATACAGATGTAACTCTGTGAGATGAATTAACAGAACACTAAGCAGTTTCTCAGAAAGCTTCTTTCCAGATTTCATCTGAGGATATTTCCTTTTTCACCATAGCCCTCTATGGGCTTCCAAATATCACTTTGCCAATTCCACAAGAACTGTCTTAGCGAAAGGCTTCTTGAGGGGAAAGCTGTAACTCTGTGAGATGATTTCACAGAACACAAAGAAGTTTCTCAGAAAGCTTCTTTCTCTTTGTTATCGGAGGATATTTCCTTTGGCCCTATAGTCTTTAAAGGGATCCGAAATATCTGTTCTCAGATTCCACAGAAATAAGGCTAGCAAAGAGATCCACGATATACACATGTAACTCTGTGAGATGAATTCACAGAACACTAAGCAGTTTCTCAGAAAGCTTCTTTCCAGATTTCATCTGAGGATATTTCCTTTTTCACCATAGCCCTCTATGGATTTCCAAATATCACTTTGCCAATTCCACAAGAACTGTCTTAGCGAAAGGCTTCTTGAGGGGAAAGCTGTAACTCTGTGAGATGATTTCACAGAACACAAAGAAGTTTCTCAGAAAGCTTCTTTCTCTTTGTTATCAGAGGATATTTCCTTTGGCCCTATAGTCTTCAAAGGTATCCGAAATATCTGTTCTCAGATTCCACAGAAATAAGGCTAGCAAAGAGATTCACGAAATACAGATGTAACTCTGTGAGATGAATTCACAGTACACTAAGCAGTTTCTCAGGAAGCTTCTTTCCAGATTGCATCTGAGGATATTTCCTTTTTCACCATAGCCCTCTATGGGCTTCCAAATATCACTTTGCCAATTCCACAAGAACTGTCTTAGCGAAAGGCTTCTTGAGGGGAAAGCTGTAACTCTGTGAGATGATTTCACAGAAAACAAAGAAGTTTCTCAGAAAGCTTCTTTCTCTTTGTTTCGGAGGATATTTCCTTTGGCCCTATAGTCTTCAAAGGGATCCGAAATATCTGTTCTCAGATTCCACAGAAATAAGGCTAGCAAAGAGATCCACGAAATACAGATGTAACTCTGTGAGTTGAATTCACAGAACACTAAGCAGTTTCTCAGAAAGCTTCTTTCCAGATTTCATCTGAGGATATTTCCTTTTTCACCATAGCCCTCTATGGGCTTCCAAATATCACTTTGCCAATTCCACAAGAACTGTCTTAGCGAAAGGCTTCTTGAGGGGAAAGCTGTAACTCTGTGAGATGATTTCACAGAACACAAAGAAGTTTCTCAGAAAGCTTCTTTCTCTTTGTTATCGGAGGATATTTCCTTTGGCCCTATAGTCTTCAAAGGGATCCGAAATATCTGTTCTCAGATTCCACAGAAATAAGGCTAGCAAAGAGATCCACGATATACAGATGTAACTCGGTGAGATGAATTCACAGAACACTAAGCAGGATCTCAGAAAGCTTCTTTCCAGATTGCATCGGAGGATATTTTCTTTTTCACCATAGCCCTCTACGGGCTTCCAAATATCACTTTGCCAATTCCACAAGAACTGTCTTAGCGAAAGGCTTCTTGAGGGGAAAGCTGTAACTCTGTGAGATGATTTCACAGAACACAAAGAAGTTTCTCAGAAAGCTTCTTTCTCTTTGTTATCGGAGGATATTTCCTTTGGCCCTATAGTCTTCAAAGGGATCCGAAATATCTGTTCTCAGATTCCACAGAAATAAGGCTAGCAAAGAGATCCACGATATACAGATGTAACTCTGTGAGATGAATTCACAGAACACTAAGCAGTTTCTCAGAAAGCTTCTTTCCAGATTTCATCTGAGGATATTTCCTTTTTCACCATAGCCCTCTATGGGCTTCCAAATATCACTTTGCCAATTCCACAAGAACTGTCTTAGCGAAAGGCTTCTTGAGGGGAAAGCTGTAACTCTGTGACATGATTTCACAGAACACAAAGAGTTTCTCAGAAAGCTTCTTTCTCTTTGTTATCGGAGGATATTTCCTTTGGCCCTATAGTCTTCAAAGGGATCCGAAATATCTGTTCTCAGATTCCACAGATATAAGGCTAGCAAAGAGATCCACGATATACATATGTAACTCTGTGAGATGAATTAACAGAACACTAAGCAGTTTCTCAGAAAGCTTCTTTCCAGATTTCATCTGAGGATATTTCCTTTTTCACCATAGCCCTCTATGGATTTCCAAATATCACTTTGCCAATTCCACAAGAACTGTCTTAGCGAAAGGCTTCTTGAGGGGAAAGCTGTAACTCTGTGAGATGATTTCACAGAACACAAAGAAGTTTCTCAGAAAGCTTCTTTCTCTTTGTTATCAGAGGATATTTCCTTTGGCCCTATAGTCTTCAAAGGTATCCGAAATATCTGTTCTTAGATTCCACAGAAATAAGGCTAGCAAAGAGATCCACGAAATACAGATGTAACTCTGTGAGATGAATTCACAGTACACTAAGCAGTTTCTCAGGAAGCTTCTTTCCAGATTGCATCTGAGGATATTTCCTTTTTCACCATAGCCCTCTATGGGCTTCCAAATATCACTTTGCCAATTCCACAAGAACTGTCTTAGCGAAAGGCTTCTTGAGGGGAAAGCTGTAACTCTGTGAGATGATTTCGCAGAAAACAAAGAAGTTTCTCAGAAAGCTTCTTTCTCTTTGTTTCGGAGGATATTTCCTTTGGCCCTATAGTCTTCAAAGGGATCCGAAATATCTGTTCTCAGATTCCACAGAAATAAGGCTAGCAAAGAGATCCACGAAATACAGATGTAACTCTGTGAGTTGAATTCACAGAACACTAAGCAGTTTCTCAGAAAGCTTCTTTCCAGATTTCATCTGAGGATATTTCCTTTTTCACCATAGCCCTCTATGGGCTTCCAAATATCACTTTGCCAATTCCACAAGAACTGTCTTAGCGAAAGGCTTCTTGAGGGGAAAGCTGTAACTCTGTGAGATGATTTCACAGAACACAAAGAAGTTTCTCAGAAAGCTTCTTTCTCTTTGTTATCGGAGGATATTTCCTTGGGCCCTATAGTCTTCAAAGGGATCCGAAATATCTGTTCTCAGATTCCACAGAAATAAGGCTAGCAAAGAGATCCACGATATACAGATGTAACTCTGTGAGATGAATTCACAGAACACTAAGCAGGATCTCAGAAAGCTTCTTTCCAGATTGCATCTGAGGATATTTTCTTTTTCACCATAGCCCTCTACGGGCTTCCAAATATCACTTTGCCAATTCCACAAGAACTGTCTTAGCGAAAGGCTTCTTGAGGGGAAAGCTGTAACTCTGTGAGATGATTTCACAGAACACAAAGAAGTTTCTCAGAAAGCTTCTTTCTCTTTGTTATCGGAGGATATTTCCTTTGGCCCTATAGTCTTCAAAGGGATCCGAAATATCTGTTCTCAGATTCCACAGAAATAAGGCTAGCAAAGAGATCCACGATATACAGATGTAACTCTGTGAGATGAATTCACAGAACACTAAGCAGTTTCTCAGAAAGCTTCTTTCCAGATTTCATCTGAGGATATTTCCTTTTTCACCATAGCCCTCTATGGATTTCCAAATATCACTTTTCCAATTCCACAAGAACTGTCTTAGCGAAAGGCTTCTTGAGGGGAAAGCTGTAACTCTGTGAGATGATTTCACAGAACACAAAGAAGTTTCTCAGAAAGCTTCTTTCTCTTTGTTATCGGAGGATATTTCCTTTGGCCCTATAATCTTCAAAGGTATCCAAAATATCTGTTCTCAGATTCCACAGAAATAAGGCTAGCAAAGAGATCCACGAAATACAGATGTAACTCTGTGTGATGAATTCACAGAACACTAAGCAGTTTCTCAGAAAGCTTCTTTCCAGATTGCATCTGAGGATATTTCCTTTTTCACCATAGCCCTCTATGCGCTTCCAAATATCACTTTGCCAATTCCACAAGAACTGTCTTAGCGAAAGGCTTCTTGAGGGGAAAGCTGTAACTCTGTGAGATGATTTCACAGAACACAAAGAAGTTTCTCAGAAAGCTTCTTTCTCTTTGTTATCGGAGGATATTTCCTTTGGCCCTATAGTCTTCAAAGGGATCCGAAATATCTGTTCTCAGATTCCACAGAAATAAGGCTAGCAAAGAGATCCACGAAATACAGATGTAACTCTGTGAGATGAATTGACAGAACACTAAGCAGTTTCTCAGAAAGCTTCTTTCCAGATTGCATCTGAGGATATTTCCTTTTTCACCATAGCCCTCTATGGGCTTCCAAATATCACTTTGTCAATTCCACAAGAACTGTCTTAGCGAAAGGCTTCTTGAGGGGAAAGCTGTAACTCTGTGAGATGATTTCACAGAACACAAAGAAGTTTCTCAGAAAGCTTCTTTCTCTTTGTTATCGGAGGATATTTCCTTTGGCCCTATAGTCTTCAAAGGGATCCGAAATATCTGTTCTCAGATTCCACAGAAATAAGGCTAGCAAAGAGATCCACGAAATACAGATGTAACTCTTTGAGATGAATTCACAGAACACTAAGCAGGTTCTCAGAAAGCTTCTTTCCAGATTTCATCTGAGGATATTTCCTTTTTCACCATAGCCCTCTATGGATTTCCAAATATCACTTTGCCAATTCCACAAGAACTGTCTTAGAGAAAGGCTTCTTGAGGGGAAAGCTGTAACTCTGTGAGATGATTTCACAGAACACAAAGAAGTTTCTCAGAAAGCTTCTTTCTCTTTGTTATCAGAGGATATTTCCTTTGGCCCTATAGTCTTCAAAGGGATCCGAAATATCTGTTCTCAGATTCCACAGAAATAAGGCTAGCAAAGAGATCCACGAAATACAGATGTAACTCTGTGAGATGAATTCACAGTACACTAAGCAGTTTCTCAGGAAGCTTCCTTCCAGATTGCATCTGAGGATATTTCCTTTTTCACCATAGCCCTCTATGGGCTTCCAAATATCACTTTGCCAATTCCACAAGAACTGTCTTAGCGAAAGGCTTCTTGAGGGGAAAGCTGTAACTCTGTGAGATGATTTCACAGAAAACAAAGAAGTTTCTCAGAAAGCTTCTTTCTCTTTGTTTCCGAGGATATTTCCTTTGGCCCTATAGTCTTCAAAGGGATCCGAAATATCTGTTCTCAGATTCCACAGAAATAAGGCTAGCAAAGAGATCCACGAAATACAGATGTAACTCTGTGAGTTGAATTCACAGAACACTAAGCAGTTTCTCCGAAAGCTTCTTTCCAGATTTCATCTGAGGATATTTCCTTTTTCACCATAGCCCTCTATGGGCTTCCAAATATCACTTTGCCAATTCCACAAGAACTGTCTTAGCGAAAGGCTTCTTGAGGGGAAAGCTGTAACTCTGTGAGATGATTTCACAGAACACAAAGAAGTTTCTCAGAAAGCTTCTTTCTCTTTGTTATCGGAGGATATTTCCTTTGGCCCTATAGTCTTCAAAGGGATCCGAAATATCTGTTCTCAGATTCCACAGAAATAAGGCTAGCAAAGAGATCCACGATATACAGATGTAACTCTGTGAGATGAATTCACAGAACACTAAGCAGGATCTCAGAAAGCTTCTTTCCAGATTGCATCTGAGGATATTTTCTTTTTCACCATAGCCCTCTACGGGCTTCCAAATATCACTTTGCCAATTCCACAAGAACTGTCTTAGCGAAAGGCTTCTTGAGGGGAAAGCTGTAACTCTGTGAGATGATTTCACAGAACACAAAGAAGTTTCTCAGAAAGCTTCTTTCTCTTTGTTATCGGAGGATATTTCCTTTGGCCCTATAGTCTTCAAAGGTATCCAAAATATCTGTTCTCAGATTCCACAGAAATAAGGCTAGCAAAGAGATCCACGAAATACAGATGTAACTCTGTGAGATGAATTGACAGAACACTAAGCAGTTTCTCAGAAAGCTTCTTTCCAGATTTCATCTGAGGATATTTCCTTTTTCACCATAGCCCTCTATGGGCTTCCAAATATCACTTTGCCAATTCCACAAGAACTGTCTTAGCGAAAGGCTTCTTGAGGGGAAAGCTGTAACTCTGTGAGATGATTTCACAGAACACAAAGAAGTTTCTCAGAAAGCTTCTTTCTCTTTGTTATCGGAGGATATTTCCTTTGGCCCTATAGTCTTCAAAGGGATCCGAAATATCTGTTCTCAGATTCCACAGAAATAAGGCTAGCAAAGAGATGCACGAAATACAGATGTAACTCTGTGAGATGAATTGACAGAACACTAAGCAGTTTCTCAGAAAGCTTCTTTCCAGATTGCATCTGAGGATATTTCCTTTTTCACCATAGCCCTCTATGGGCTTCCAAATATCACTTTGTCAATTCCACAAGAACTGTCTTAGCGAAAGGCTTCTTGAGGGGAAAGCTGTAACTCTTTGAGATGATTTCACAGAACACAAAGAAGTTTCTCAGAAAGCTTCTTTCTCTTTGTTATCGGAGGATATTTCCTTTGGCCCTATAGTCTTCAAAGGGATCCGAAATATCTGTTCTCAGATTCCACAGAAATAAGGCTAGCAAAGAGATCCACGAAATACAGATGTAACTCTTTGAGATGAATTCACAGAACACTAAGCAGGTTCTCAGAAAGCTTCTTTCCAGATTTCATCTGAGGATATTTCCTTTTTCACCATAGCCCTCTATGGATTTCCAAATATCACTGCCAATTCCACAAGAACTGTCTTAGCGAAAGGCTTCTTGAGGGGAAAGCTGTAACTCTGTGAGATGATTTCACAGAACACAAAGAAGTTTCTCAGAAAGCTTCTTTCTCTTTGTTATCAGAGGATATTTCCTTGGCCCTATAGTCTTCAAAGGTATCCGAAATATCTGTTCTCAGATTCCACAGAAATAAGGCTAGCAAAGAGATCCACGAAATACAGACGTAACTCTGTGAGATGAATTGACAGAACACTAAGCAGTTTCTCAGAAAGCTTCTTTCCAGATTTCATCTGAGGATATTTCCTTTTTCACCATAGCCCTCTATGGGCTTCCAAGTATCACTTTGCCAATTCCACAAGAACTGTCTTAGCTAAAGGCTTCTTGAGGGGAAAGCTGTAACTCTATGAGATGATTTCACAGAACAGAAAGAAGTTTCTCAGAAAGCTTCTTTCTCTTTGTTATCGGAGGATATTTCCTTTGGCCCTATAGTCTTCAAAGGGATCCGAAATATCTGTTCTCAGATTCCACAGAAATAAGGCTAGCAAAGAGATCCACGAAATACAGATGTAACTCTGTGAGATGAATTCACAGTACACTAAGCAGTTCCTCAGAAAGCTTCTTTCCAGATTTCATCTGAGGATATTTCCTTTTTCACCATAGCCCTCTATAGGCTTCCATATATCACTTTGCCAATTCCACAAGAACTGTCTTAGCGAAAGGCTTCTTGAGGGGAAAGCTGTAACTCTGTGAGATGATTTCACAGAACACAAAGAAGTTTCTCAGAAAGCTTCTTTCTCTTTGTTATCGGAGGATATTTCCTTTGGCCCTATAGTCTTCAAAGGGATCCGAAATATCTGTTCTCAGATTCCACAGAAATAAGGCTAGCAAAGAGATCCACGATATACAGATGTAACTCTGTGAGATGAATTCACAGAACACTAAGCAGGATCTCAGAAAGCTTCTTTCCAGATCGCATCTGAGGATATTTTCTTTTTCACCATAGCCCTCTACGGGCTTCCAAATATCACTTTGCCAATTCCACAAGAACTGTCTTAGCGAAAGGCTTCTTGAGGGGAAAGCTGTAACTCTGTGAGATGATTTCACAGAACACAAAGAAGTTTCTCAGAAAGCTTCTTTCTCTTTGTTATCGGAGGATATTTCCTTTGGCCCTATAGTCTTCAAAGGGATCCGAAATATCTGTTCTCAGATTCCACAGAAATAAGGCTAGCAAAGAGATCCACGAAATACAGATGTAACTCTTTGACATGAATTCACAGAACACTAAGCAGGTTCTCAGAAAGCTTCTTTCCAGATTTCATCTGAGGATATTTCCTTTTTCACCATAGCCCTCTATGGATTTCCAAATATCACTTTGCCAATTCCACAAGAACTGTCGTAGCGAAAGGCTTCTTGAGGGGAAAGCTGTAACTCTGTGAGATGATTTCACAGAACACAAAGAAGTTTCTCAGAAAGCTTCTTTCTCTTTGTTATCAGAGGATATTTCCTTGGCCCTATAGTCTTCAAAGGTATCCGAAATATCTGTTCTCAGATTCCACAGAAATAAGGCTAGCAAAGAGATCCACGAAATACAGACGTAACACTGTGAGATGAATTGACAGAACACTAAGCAGTTTCTCAGAAAGCTTCTTTCCAGATTTCATCTGAGGATATTTCCTTTTTCACCATAGCCCTCTATGGGCTTCCAAATATCACTTTGCCAATTCCACAAGAACTGTCTTAGCGAAAGGCTTCTTGAGGGGAAAGCTGTAACTCTGTGAGATGATTTCACAGAACACAAAGAAGTTTCTCAGAAAGCTTCTTTCTCTTTGTTATCGGAGGATATTTCCTTTGGCCCTATAGTCTTCAAAGGGATCCGAAATATCTGTTCTCAGATTCCACAGAAATAAGGCTAGCAAAGAGATCCACGAAATACAGATGTAACTCTGTGAGATGAATTCACAGTACACTAAGCAGTTTCTCAGAAAGCTTCTTTCCAGATTGCATCTGAGGATATTTCCTTTTTCACCATACCCCTCTATGGGCTTCCAAATATCACTTTGCCAATTCCACAAGAACTGTCTTAGCGAAAGGCTTCTTGAGGGGAAAGCTGTAACTCTGTGAGATGATTTCACAGAACACAAAGAAGTTTCTCAGAAAGCTTCTTTCTCTTTGTTATCGCAGGATATTTCCTTTGGCCCTATAGTCTTCAAAGTTATCCGAAATATCTGTTCTCAGATTCCACAGAAATAAGGCTAGCAAAGAGATCCACGATATACATATGTAACTCTGTGAGATGAATTCACAGAACACTAAGCAGTTTCTCAGAAAGGTTCTTTCCAGATTTCATCTGAGGATATTTCCTTTTTCACCATAGCCCTCTATGGATTTCCAAATATCACTTTGCCAATTCCACAAGAACTGTCTTAGCGAAAGGCTTCTTGAGGGGAAAGCTGTAACTCTGTGAGATGATTTCACAGAACACAAAGAAGTTTCTCAGAAAGCTTCTTTCTCTTTGTTATCGGAGGATATTTCCTTTGGCCCTATAGTCTTCAAAGGAATCCGAAATATCTGTTCTCAGATTCCACAGAAATAAGGCTAGCAAAGAGGTACACGAAATACAGATGTAACTCTGTGAGATGAATTGACAGAACACTAAGCAGTTTCTCAGAAAGCTTCTTTCCAGATTTCATCTGAGGATATTTCCTTTTTCACCATAGCCCTCTATGGGCTTCCAAATATCACTTTGCCAATTCCACAAGAACTGTCTTAGCGAAAGGCTTCTTGAGGGGAAAGCTGTAACTCTGTGAGATGATTTCACAGAACACAAGAATTTTCTCAGAAAGCTTCTTTCTCTTTGTTATCGGAGGATATTTCCTTTGGCCCTATAGTCTTCAAAGGGATCCGAAATATCTGTTCTCAGATTCCACAGAAATAAGGCTAGCAAAGAGATCCACGAAATACAGATGTAACTCTGTGAGATGAATTCACAGTACACTAAGCAGTTTCTCAGAAAGCTTCTTTCCAGATTGCATCTGAGGATATTTCCTTTTTCACCATAGCCCTCTATGGGCTTCCAAATATCACTTTGCCAATTCCACAAGAACTGTCTTAGCGAAAGGCTTCTTGAGGGGAAAGCTGTAACTCTGTGAGATGATTTCACAGAACACAAAGAAGTTTCTCAGAAAGCTTCTTTCTCTTTGTTATCGGAGGATATTTCCTTTGGCCCTATAGTCTTCAAAGGGATCCGAAATATCTGTTCTCAGATTCCACAGAAATAAGGCTAGCAAAGAGATCCACGAAATACAGATGTAACTCTGTGAGATGAATTCACAGAACACTAAGCAGGTTCTCAGAAAGCTTCTTTCCAGATTTCATCTGAGGATATTTTCTTTTTCACCATAGCCCTCTACGGGCTTCCAAATATCACTTTGCCAATTCCACGAGAACTGTCTTAGCGAAAGGCTTCTTGAGGGGAAAGCTGTAACTCTGTGAGATGGTTTCACAGAACACAAAGAAGTTTCTCAGAAAGCTTCTTTCTCTTTGTTATCGGAGGATATTTCCTTTGGCCCTATAGTCTTCAAAGGGATCCGAAATATCTGTTCTCAGATTCCACAGAAATAAGGCTAGCAAAGAGATCCACGAAATACAGATGTAACTCTGTGAGATGAATTCACAGAACACTAAGCAGGTTCTCAGAAAGCTTCTTTCCAGATTTCATCTGAGGATATTTTCTTTTTCACCATAGCCCTCTACGGGCTTCCAAATATCACTTTGCCAATTCCACGAGAACTGTCTTAGCGAAAGGCTTCTTGAGGGGAAAGCTGTAACTCTGTGAGATGATTTCACAGAACACAAAGAAGTTTCTCAGAAAGCTTCTTTCTCTTTGTTATCGGAGGATATTTCCTTTGGCCCTATAGTCTTCAAAGGGATCCGAAATATCTGTTCTCAGATTCCACAGAAATAAGGCTAGCAAAGAGATCCACGATATACACATGTAACTCAGTGAGATGAATTCACAGAACACTAAGCAGTTTCTCAGAAAGCTTCTTTCCAGATTTCATCTGAGGATATTTCCTTTTTCACCATAGCCCTCTATGGATTTCCAAATATCACTTTGCCAATTCCACAAGAACTGTCTTAGCGAAAGGCTTCTTGAGGGGAAAGCTGTAACTCTGTGAGATGATTTCACAGAACACAAAGAAGTTTCTCAGAAAGCTTCTTTCTCTTTGTTATCAGAGGATATTTCCTTTGGCCCTATAGTCTTCAAAGGTTTCCGAAATATCTGTTCTCAGATTCCACAGAAATAAGGCTAGCAAAGAGATCCACGAAATACAGACGTAACTCTGTGAGATGAATTGACAGAACACTAAGCAGTTTCTCAGAAAGCTTCTTTCCAGATTTAATCTGAGGATATTTCCTTTTTCACCATAGCCCTCTATGGGCTTCCATATATCACTTTGCCAATTCCACAAGAACTGTCTTAGCGAAAGGCTTCTTGAGGGGAAAGCTGTAACTCTGTGAGATGATTTCACAGAACACAAAGAAGTTTCTCAGAAAGCTTCTTTCTCTTTGTTATCGGAGGATATTTCCTTTGGCCCTATAGTCTTCAAAGGGATCCGAAATATCTGTTCTCAGATTCCACAGAAATAAGGCTAGCAAAGAGATCCACGAAATACAGATGTAACTCTGTGAGATGAATTCACAGTACACTAAGCAGTTTCTCAGAAAGCTTCTTTCCAGATTGCATCTGAGGATATTTCCTTTTTCACCATAGCCCTCTATGGGCTTCCAAATATCACTTTGCCAATTCCACAAGAACTGTCTTAGCGAAAGGCTTCTTGAGGGGAAAGCTGTAACTCTGTGAGATGATTTCACAGAACACAAAGAAGTTTCTCAGAAAGCTTCTTTCTCTTTGTTATCGGAGGATATTTCCTTTGGCCCTATAGTCTTCAAAGGGATCCGAAATATCTGTTCTCAGATTCCACAGAAATAAGGCTAGCAAAGAGATCCACGAAATACAGATGTAACTCTGTGAGATGAATTGACAGAACACTAAGCAGTTTCTCAGAAAGCTTCTTTCCAGATTTCATCTGAGGATATTTCCTTTTTCACCATAGCCCTCTATGGGCTTCCAAATATCACTTTGCCAATTCCACAAGAACTGTCTTAGCGAAAGGCTTCTTGAGGGGAAAGCTGTAACTCTGTGAGATGATTTCACAGAACACAAAGAAGTTTCTCAGAAAGCTTCTTTCTCTTTGTTATCGGAGGATATTTCCTTTGGCCCTATAGTCTTCAAAGGGATCCGAAATATCTGTTCTCAGATTCCACAGAAATAAGGCTAGCAAAGAGATCCACGAAATGCAGATGTAACTCTGTGAGATGAATTCACAGAACACTAAGCAGGTTCTCAGAAAGCTTCTTTCCAGATTGCATCTGAGGATATTTTCTTTTTCACCATAGCCCTCTATGGGCTTCCAAATATCACTTTGCCAATTCCACAAGAACTGTCTTAGCGAAAGGCTTCTTGAGGGAAAAGCTGTAACTCTGTGAGATGATTTCACAGAACACAAAGAAGTTTCTCAGAAAGCTTCTTTCTCTTTGTTATCGGAGGATATTTCCTTTGGCCCTATAGTCTTCAAAGGGATCCGAAATATCTGTTCTCAGATTCCACAGAAATAAGGCTAGCAAAGAGATCCACGAAATACAGATGTAACTCTGTGAGATGAATTCACAGAACACTAAGCAGTTTCTCAGAAAGCTTCTTTCCAGATTTCATCTGAGGATATTTCCTTTTTCACCATAGCCCTCTATGGGCTTCCAAATATCACTTTGCCAATTCCACAAGAACTGTCTTAGCGAAAGGCTTCTTGAGGGGAAAGCTGTAACTCTGTGAGATGATTTCACAGAACACAAAGAAGTTTCTCAGAAAGCTTCTTTCTCTTTGTTATCGGAGGATATTTCCTTTGGCCCTATAGTCTTCAAAGGGATCCGAAATATCTGTTCTCAGATTCCACAGAAATAAGGCTAGCAAAGAGATCCACGAAATGCAGATGTAACTCTGTGAGATGAATTCACAGAACACTAAGCAGGTTCTCAGAAAGCTTCTTTCCAGATTGCATCTGAGGATATTTTCTTTTTCACCATAGCCCTCTACGGGCTTCCAAATATCACTTTGCCAATTCCACAAGAACTGTCTTAGCGAAAGGCTTCTTGAGGGAAAAGCTGTAACTCTGTGAGATGATTTCACAGAACACAAAGAAGTTTCTCAGAAAGCTTCTTTCTCTTTGTTATCGGAGGATATTTCCTTTGGCCCTATAGTCTTCAAAGGGATCCGAAATATCTGTTGTCAGATTCCACAGAAATAAGGCTAGCAAATAGATCCACGATATACAGATGTAACTCTGTGAGATGAATTCACAGAACACTAAGCAGTTTCTCAGAAAGCTTCTTTCCAGATTTCATCTGAGGATATTTCCATTTTCACCATAGCCCTCTATGGGCTTCCAAATATCACTTTGCCAATTCCACAAGAACTGTCTTAGCGAAAGGCTTCTTGAGGGGAAAGCTGTAACTCTGTGAGATGATTTCACAGAACACAAAGAAGTTTCTCAGAAAGCTTCTTTCTCTTTGTTATCGGAGGATATTTCCTTTGGCACTATAGTCTTCAAAGGGATCCGAAATATCTGTTCTCAGATTCCACAGAAATAAGGCTAGCAAAGAGATCCACGAAATACAGATGTAACTCTGTGAGATGAATTCACAGAACACTAAGCAGGTTCTCAGAAAGCTTCTTTCCATATTGCATATGAGGATATTTTCTTTTTCACCATAGCCCTCTACGGGCTTCCAAATATCACTTTGCCAATTCCACAAGAACTGTCTTAGCGAAAGGCTTCTTGAGGGGAAAGCTGTAACTCTGTGAGATGATTTCACAGAACACAAAGAATTTTCTCAGAAAGCTTCTTTCTCTTTGTTATCGGAGGATATTTCCTTTGGCCCTATAGTCTTCAAAGGGATCCAAAATATCTGTTCTCAGATTCCACAGAAATAAGGCTAGCAAAGAGATCCACGAAATACAGATGTAACTCTGTGAGATGAATTATCAGAACACTAAGCAGTTTCTCAGAAAGCTTCTTTCCAGATTTCATCTGAGTATATTTCCTTTTTCACCGTAGCCCTCTATGGGCTTCCAAATATCACTTTGCCAATTCCACAAGAACTGTCTTAGCGAAAGGCTTCTTGAGGGGAAAGCTGTAACTCTGTGAGATGATTTCACAGAACACAAAGAAGTTTCTCAGAAAGCTACTTTCTCTTTGTTATCGGAGGATATTTCCTTTGGCCCTATAGTCTTCAAAGGGATTCGAAATATCTGTTCTCAGATTCCACAGAAATAAGGCTAGCAAAGAGATCCACGAAATACAGATGTAACTCTGTGAGATGAATTAACAGAACACTAAGCAGTTTCTCAGAAAGCTTCTTTCCAGATTGCATCTGAGGATATTTCCTTTTTCACCATAGCCCTCTATGGGCTTCCAAATATCACTTTGCCAATTCCACAAGAACTGTCTTAGCGAAAGGCTTCTTGAGGGGAAAGCTGTAACTCTGTGAGATGATTTCACAGAACACAAAGAAGTTTCTCAGAAAGCTTCTTTCTCTTTGTTATCGGAGGATATTTCCTTTGGCCCTATAGTCTTCAAAGGGATCCGAAATATCTGTTCTCAGATTCCACAGAAATAAGGCTAGCAAAGAGATCCACGAAATACAGATGTAACTCTGTGAGATGAATTCACAGAACACTAAGCAGTTTCTCAGAAAGCTTTTTCCAGATTTCATCTGAGGATATTTCCTTTTTCACCATAGCCCTCTATGGGCTTCCAAATATCACTTTGCCAGTCCCACAAGAACTGTCTTAGCGAAAGGCTTCTTGAGGGGAAAGCTGTAACTCTGTGAGATGATTTCACAGAACACAAAGAAGTTTCTCAGAAAGCTTCTTTCTCTTTGTTATCGGAGGATATTTCCTTTGGCCCTATAGTCTTCAAAGGGATCTGAAATATCTGTTCTCAGATTCCACAGAAATAAGGCTAGCAAAGAGATCCACGAAATACAGATGTAACTCTGTGAGATGAATTCACAGAACACTAAGCAGTTTCTCAGAAAGCTTTTTCCAGATTTCATCTGAGGATATTTCCTTTTTCACCATAGCCCTCTATGGATTTCCAAATATCACTTTGCCAATTCCACAAGAACTGTCTTAGCGAAAGGCTTCTTGAGGGGAAAGCTGTAACTCTGTGAGATGATTTCACAGAACACAAAGAAGTGTCTCAGAAAGCTTCTTTCTCTTTGTTATCGGAGGATATTTCCTTTGGCCCTATAGTCTTCAAAGGGATCCGAAATATCTGTTCTCAGATTCCACAGAAATAAGGCTAGCAAAGAGATCCACGAAATACAGATGTAACTCTGTGAGATGAATTCACAGAACACTAAGCAGGATCTCAGAAAGCTTCTTTCCAGATTGCATCTGAGGATATTTTCTTTTTCACCATAGCCCTCTACGGGCTTCCAAATATCACTTTGCCAATTCCACAAGAACTGTCTTAGCGAAAGGCTTCTTGAGGGGAAAGCTGTAACTCTGTGAGATGATTTCACAGAACACAAAGAAGTTTCTCAGAAAGCTTCTTTCTCTTTGTTATCGGAGGATATTTCCTTTGGCCCTATAGTCTTCAAAGGGATCCGAAATATCTGTTCTCAGATTCCACAGAAATAAGGCTAGCAAAGAGATCCACGAAATACAGATGTAACTCTGTGAGATGAATTGACAGAACACTAAGCAGTTTCTCAGAAAGCTTCTTTCCAGATTTCATCTGAGGATATTTCCTTTTTCACCATAGCCCTCTATGGGCTTCCAAATATCACTTTGCCAATTCCACAAGAACTGTCTTAGCGAAAGGCTTCTTGAGGGGAAAGCTGTAACTCTGTGAGATGATTTCACAGAACACAAAGAAGTTTCTCAGAAAGCTTCTTTCTCTTTGTTATCGGAGGATATTTCCTTTGGCCATATAGTCTTCAAAGGGATCCGAAATATCTGTTCTCAGATTCCACAGAAATAAGGCTAGCAAAGAGATCCACGAAATGCAGATGTAACTCTGTGAGATGAATTCACAGAACACTAAGCAGGTTCTCAGAAAGCTTCTTTCCAGATTGCATCTGAGGATATTTTCTTTTTCACCATAGCCCTCTACGGGCTTCCAAATATCACTTTGCCAATTCCACAAGAACTGTCTTAGCGAAAGGCTTCTTGAGGGGAAAGCTGTAACTCTGTGAGATGATTTCACAGAACACAAAGAAGTTTCTCAGAAAGCTTCTTTCTCTTTGTTATCGGAGGATATTTCCTTTGGCCCTATAGTCTTCAAAGGGATCCGAAATATCTGTTCTCAGATTCCACAGAAATAAGGCTAGCAAATAGATCCACGATATACAGATGTAACTCTGTGAGATGAACTCACAGAACACTAAGCAGTTTCTCAGAAAGCTTCTTTCCAGATTTCATCTGAGGATATTTCCTTTTTCACCATAGCCCTCTATGGGCTTCCAAATATCACTTTGCCAATTCCACAAGAACTTTCTTAGCGAAAGGCTTCTTGAGGGGAAAGCTGTAACTCTGTGAGATGATTTCACAGAACACAAAGAAGTTTCTCAGAAAGCTTCTTTCTCTTTGTTATCGGAGGATATTTCCTTTGGCACTATAGTCTTCAAAGGGATCCGAAATATCTGTTCTCAGATTCCACAGAAATAAGGCTAGCAAAGAGATCCACGAAATACAGATGTAACTCTGTGAGATGAATTCACAGAACACTAAGCAGTTTCTCAGAAAGCTTCTTTCCATATTGCATATGAGGATATTTTCTTTTTCACCATAGCCCTCTACGGGCTTCCAAATATCACTTTGCCAATTCCACAAGAACTGTCTTAGCGAAAGGCTTCTTGAGGGGAAAGCTGTAACTCTGTGAGATGATTTCACAGAACACAAAGAATTTTCTCAGAAAGCTTCTTTCTCTTTGTTATCGGAGGATATTTCCTTTGGCCCTATAGTCTTCAAAGGGATCCAAAATATCTGTTCTCAGATTCCACAGAAATAAGGCTAGCAAAGAGATCCACGAAATACAGATGTAACTCTGTGAGATGAATTAACAGAACACTAAGCAGTTTCTCAGAAAGCTTCTTTCCACATTTCATCTGAGTATATTTCCTTTTTCACCGTAGCCCTCTATGGGCTTCCAAATATCACTTTGCCAATTCCACAAGAACTGTCTTAGCGAAAGGCTTCTTGAGGGGAAAGCTGTAACTCTGTGAGATGATTTCACAGAACACAAAGAAGTTTCACAGAAAGCTACTTTCTCTTTGTTATCGGAGGATATTTCCTTTGGCCCTATAGTCTTAAAAGGGATTCGAAATATCTGTTCTCAGATTCCACAGAAATAAGGCTAGCAAAGAGATCCACGAAATACAGATGTAACTCTGTGAGATGAATTAACAGAACACTAAGCAGTTTCTCAGAAAGCTTCTTTCCAGATTGCATCTGAGGATATTTCCTTTTTCACCATAGCCCTCTATGGGCTTCCAAATATCACTTTGCCAATTCCACAAGAACTGTCTTAGCGAAAGGCTTCTTGAGGGGAAAGCTGTAACTCTGTGAGATGATTTCACAGAACACAAAGAAGTTTCTCAGAAAGCTTCTTTCTCTTTGTTATCGGAGGATATTTCCTTTGGCCCTATAGTCTTCAAAGGGATCCGAAATATCTGTTCTCAGATTCCACAGAAATAAGGCTAGCAAAGAGATCCACGAAATACAGATGTAACTCTGTGAGATGAATTCACAGAACACTAAGCAGTTTCTCAGAAAGCTTTTTCCAGATTTCATCTGAGGATATTTCCTTTTTCACCATAGCCCTCTATGGGCTTCCAAATATCACTTTGCCAGTCCCACAAGAACTGTCTTAGCGAAAGGCTTCTTGAGGGGAAAGCTGTAACTCTGTGAGATGATTTCACAGAACACAAAGAAGTTTCTCAGAAAGCTTCTTTCTCTTTGTTATCGGAGGATATTTCCTTTGGCCCTATAGTCTTCAAAGGGATCCGAAATATCTGTTCTCAGATTCCACAGAAATAAGGCTAGCAAAGAGATCCACGAAATACAGATGTAACACTGTGAGATGAATTCACAGAACACTAAGCAGTTTCTCAGAAAGCTTTTTCCAGATTTCATCTGAGGATATTTCCTTTTTCACCATAGCCCTCTATGGATTTCCAAATATCACTTTGACAATTCCACAAGAACTGTCTTAGCGAAAGGCTTCTTGAGGGGAAAGCTGTAACTCTGTGAGATGATTTCACAGAACACAAAGAAGTTTCTCAGAAAGCTTCTTTCTCTTTGTTATCGGAGGATATTTCCTTTGGCCCTATAGTCTTCAAAGGTATCCGAAATATCTGTTCTCAGATTCCACAGAAATAAGGCTAGCAAAGAGATCCACGAAATACAGATGTAACTCAGTGAGATGAATTAACAGAACACTAAGCAGTTTCTCAGAAAGCTTCTTTCCAGATTTCATCTGAGGATATTTCCTTTTTCACCATAGCCCTCTATGGGCTTCCAAATATCACTTTGCCAATTCCACAGGAACTGTCTTAGCGAAAGGCTTCTTGAGGGGAAAGCTGTAACTCTGTGAGATGATTTCACAGAACACAAAGAAGTTTCTCAGAAAGCTTCTTTCTCTTTGTTATCGGAGGATATTTCCTTTGGCCCTGTAATCTTCAAAGGGATCCGATATATCTGTTCTCAGATTCCACAGAAATAAGGCTAGCAAAGAGATCCACGAAATACAGATGTAACTCTGTGAGATGAATTCACAGAACACTAAGCAGTTTCTCAGAAAGCTTCTTTCCAGATTGCATCTGAGGATATTTCCTTTTTCACCATAGCCCTCTATGGGCTTCCAAATATCACTTTGCCAATTCCACAAGAACTGTCTTAGCGAAAGGCTTCTTGAGGGGAAAGCTGTAACTCTGTGAGATGATTTCACAGAACACAAAGAAGTTTCTCAGAAAGCTTCTTTCTCTTTGTTATCGGAGGATATTTCCCTTGGTCCTATAGTCTTCAAAGGGATCCGAATATCTGTTCTCAGATTCTACAGAAATAAGGCTAGCAAAGAGATCCACCAAATACAGATGTAACTCTGTGAGATGAATTCACAGAACACTAAGCAGTTTCTCAGAAATCTTCTTTCCAGATTTCATCTGAGGATATTTCCTTTTTCACCATAGCCCTCTATGGGCTTCCAAATATCACTTTGCCAATTCCACAAGAACTGTCTTAGCGAAAGGCTTCTTGAGGGGAAAGCTGTAACTCGGTGAGATGATTTCACAGAACACAAAGAAGTTTCTCAGAAAGCTTCTTTCTCTTTGTTATCGCAGGATATTTCCTTTGGCCCTATAGTCTTCAAAGGGATCCGAAATATCTGTTCTCAGATTCCACAGAAAAAAGGCTTGCAAGAGATCCACGAACTACAGATGTAACTCTGTGAGATGAATTGACAGAACACTAAGCAGTTTCTCAGAAAGCTTCTTTCCAGATTTCATCTGAGGATATTTCCTTTTTCACCATAGCCCTCTATGGGCTTCCAAATATCACTTTGCCAATTCCACAAGAACTGTCTTAGCGAAAGGCTTCTTGAGGGGAAAGCTGTAACTCTGTGAGATGATTTCACAGAACACAAAGAAGTTTCTCAGAAAGCTTCTTTCTCTTTGTTATCGGAGGATATTTCCTTTGGCCCTATAGTCTTCAAAGGGATCCGAAATCTCTGTTCTCAGATTCCACAGAAATAAGGCTAGCAAAGAGATCCACGAAATACAGATGTAACTCTGTGAGATGAATTAACAGAACACTAAGCAGTTTCTCAGAAGGCTTCTTTCCAGATTTCATCTGAGGATATTTCCTTTTTCACCATAGCCCTCTATGGGCTTCCATATATCACTTTGCCAATTCCACAAGAACTGTCTTAGCGAAAGGCTTCTTGAGGGGAAAGCTGTAACTCTGTGAGATGATTTCACAGAACACAAAGAAGTTTCTCAGAAAGCTTCTTTCTCTTTGTTATCGGAGGATATTTCCTTTGGCCCTATAGTCTTCAAAGTTATCCGAAATATCTGTTCTCAGATTCCACAGAAATAAGGCTAGCAAAGAGATCCACGAAATACAGATGTAACTCTGTGAGATGAATTCACAGAACACTAAGCAGTTTCTCAGAAAGCTTCTCTCCAGATTTCATCTGAGGATATTTCCTTTTTCACCAAAGCCCTCTATGGGGTTCCAAATATCACTTTGCCAATTCCACAAGAACTGTCTTAGCGAAAGGCTTCTTGAGGGGAAAGCTGTAACTCTGTGAGATGATTTCACAGAACACAAAGAAGTTTCTCAGAAAGCTTCTTTCTCTTTGTTATCGGAGGATATTTCCTTTGGCCCTATAGTCTTCAAAGGGATCCGAAATATCTGTTCTCAGATTCCACAGAAATAAGGCTAGCAAAGAGATCCACGAAATACAGATGTAACTCTGTGAGATGAATTCACAGAACACTAAGCAGTTTCTCAGAAAGCTTCTTTCCAGATTGCATCTGAGGATATTTTCTTTTTCACCATAGCCCTTTATGGGCTTCCAAATATCACTTTGCCAATTCCACAAGAACTGTCTTAGCGAAAGGCTTCTTGAGGGGAAAGCTGTAACTCTGTGAGATGATTTCACAGAACACAAAGAAGTTTCTCAGAAAGCTTCTTTCTCTTTGTTATCGGAGGATATTTCCTTTGGCCCTATAGTCTTCAAAGGGATCCGAAATATCTGTTCTCAGATTCCACAGAAATAAGGCTAGCAAAGAGATCCACGAAATACAGATGTAACTCTGTGAGATGAATTGACAGAACACTAAGCAGTTTCTCAGAAAGCTTCTTTCCAGATTTCATCTGAGGATATTTCCTTTTTCACCATAGCCCTCTATGGGCTTCCAAATATCACTTTGCCAATTCCACAAGAACTGTCTTAGCGAAAGGCTTCTTGAGGGGAAAGCTGTAACTCTGTGAGATGATTTCACAGAACACAAAGAAGTTTCTCAGAAAGCTTCTTTCTCTTTGTTATCGGAGGATATTTCCTTTGGCCCTATAGTCTTCAAAGGGATCCGAAATATCTGTTCTCAGATTCCACAGAAATAAGGCTAGCAAAGAGATCCACGAAATACAGATGTAACTCTGTGAGATGAATTCACAGAACACTAAGCAGGATCTCAGAAAGCTTCTTTCCAGATTGCATCTGAGGATATTTTCTTTTTCACCATAGCCCTTTATGGGCTTCCAAATATCACTTTGCCAATTCCACAAGAACTGTCTTAGCGAAAGGCTTCTTGAGGGGAAAGCTGTAACTCTGTGAGATGATTTCACAGAACACAAAGAAGTTTCTCAGAAAGCTTCTTTCTCTTTGTTATCGGAGGATATTTCCTTTGGCCCTATAGTCTTCAAAGGGATCCGAAATATCTGTTCTCAGATTCCACAGAAATAAGGCTAGCAAAGAGATCCACGAAATACAGATGTAACTCTGTGAGATGAATGGACAGAACACTAAGCAGTTTCTCAGAAAGCTTCTTTCCAGATTTCATCTGAGGATATTTCCTTTTTCACCATAGCCCTCTATGGGCTTCCAAATATCACTTTGCCAATTCCACAAGAACTGTCTTAGCGAAAGGCTTCTTGAGGGGAAAGCTGTAACTCTGTGAGATGATTTCACAGAACACAAAGAAGTTTCTCAGAAAGCTTCTTTCTCTTTGTTATCGGAGGATATTTCCTTTGGCCCTATAGTCTTCAAAGGGATCCGAAATATCTGTTCTCAGATTCCACAGAAATAAGGCTAGCAAAGAGATCCACGAAATGCAGATGTAACTCTGTGAGATGAATTCACAGAACACTAAGCAGGTTCTCAGAAAGCTTCTTTCCAGATTGCATCTGAGGATATTTTCTTTTTCACCATAGCCCTCTACGGGCTTCCAAATATCACTTTGCCAATTCCACAAGAACTGTCTTAGCGAAAGGCTTCTTGAGGGGAAAGCTGTAACTCTGTGAGATGATTTCACAGAACACAAAGAAGTTTCTCAGAAAGCTTCTTTCTCTTTGTTATCGCAGGATATTTCCTTTGGCCCTATAGTCTTCAAAGGGATCCGAAATATCTGTTCTCAGATTCCACAGAAATAAGGCTAGCAAAGAGATCCACGAAATACAGATGTAACTCTGTGAGATGAATTCACAGAACACTAAGCAGTTTCTCAGAAAGCTTCTTTCCAGATTTCATCTGAGTATATTTCCTTTTTCACCGTAGCCCTCTATGGGCTTCCAAATATCACTTTACCAATTCCACAAGAACTGTCTTAGCGAAAGGCTTCTTGAGGGGAAAGCTGTAACTCTGTGAGATGATTTCACAGAACACAAAGAAGTTTCTCAGAAAGCTTCTTTCTCTTTGTTATCGCAGGATATTTCCTTTGGCCCTATAGTCTTCAAAGGGATCCGAAATATCTGTTCTCAGATTCCACAGAAATAAGGCTAGCAAAGAGATCCACGATATACAGATGTAACTCTGTGAGATGAATTCACAGAACACTAAGCAGTTTCTCAGAAAGCTTCTTTCCAGATTTCATCTGAGGATATTTCCTTTTTCACCATAGCCCTCTATGGATTTCCAAATATCACTTTGCCATTTCCACAAGAACTGTCTTAGCGAAAGGCTTCTTGAGGGGAAAGCTGTAACTCTGTGAGATGATTTCACAGAACACAAAGAAGTTTCTCAGAAAGCTTCTTTCTCTTTGTTATCGGAGGATATTTCCTTCGGCCCTATAGTCTTCAAAGGTATCCGAAATATCTGTTCTCAGATTCCACAGAAATAAGGCTAGCAAAGAGATCCACGAAATACAGATGTAACTCTGTGAGATGAATTGACAGAAAACTAAGCAGTTTCTCAGAAAGCTTCTTTCCAGATTTCATCTGAGGATATTTCCTTTTTCACCATAGCCCTCTATGGGCTTCCAAATATCACTTTGCCAATTCCACAAGAACTGTCTTAGCGAAAGGCTTCTTGAGGGGAAAGCTGTAACTCTGTGAGATGATTTCACAGAACACAAAGAAGTTTCTCAGAAAGCTACTTTCTCTTTGTTATCGGAGGATATTTCCTTTGGCCCTATAGTCTTCAAAGGGATTCGAAATATCTGTTCTCAGATTCCACAGAAATAAGGCTAGCAAAGAGATCCACGAAATACAGATGTAACTCTGTGAGATGAATTAACAGAACACTAAGCAGTTTCTCAGAAAGCTTCTTTCCAGATTTCATCTGAGGATATTTCCTTTTTCACCATAGCCCTCTATGGGCTTCCATATATCACTTTGCCAATTCCACAAGAACTGTCTTAGCGAAAGGTTTCGTAAAGCTGTAACTCTGTGAGATGATTTCACAGAACACAAAGAAGTTTCTCAGAAAGCTTCTTTCTCTTTGTTATCGGAGGATATTTCCTTTGGCCCTATAGTCTTCAAAGGGATCCGAAATATCTGTTCTCAGATTCCAAAGAAATAAGGCTACCAAAGAGATCCACGAAATACAGATGTAACTCTGTGAGATGAATTAACAGACCACTAAGCAGTTTCTCAGAAAGCATCTTTCCAGATTTCATCTGAGGATATTTCCTTTTTCACCATAGCCCTCTATGGGCTTCCAAATATCACTTTGCCAATTCCACAAGAACTGTCTTAGCGAAAGGCTTCTTGAGGGGAAAGCTGTAACTCTGTGAGATGATTTCACAAAACACTAAGAAGTCTCTCAGAAAGCTTCTTTCTCTTTGTTATCGGAGGATATTTCCTTTGGCCCTATAATCTTCAAAGGGATCCGAAATATCTGTTCTCAGATTCCACAGAAATAAGGCTAGCAAAGAGATCCACGAAATACAGATGTAACTCTGTGAGATGAATTCACAGAACACTAAGCAGTTTCTCAGAAACCTTCTTTCCAGATTGCATCTGAGGATATATCCTTTTTCACCATAGCCCTCCATGGGCTTCCAAATATCACTTTGCCAATTCCACAAGAACTGTCTTAGCGAAAGGCTTCTTGAGGGGAAAGCTGTAACTCTGTGAGATGATTTCACAGAACACAAAGAAGTTTCTCAGAAAGCTTCTTTCTCTTTGTTATCGGAGGATATTTCCTTTGGTCCTATAGTCTTCAAAGGGATCCGAATATCTGTTCTCAGATTCTACAGAAATAAGGCTAGCAAAGAGATCCACGAAATACACATGTAACTCTGTGAGATGAATTCACAGAACACTAAGCAGTTTCTCAGAAAGCGTCTTTCCAGATTTCATCTGAGGATATTTCCTTTTTCACCATAGCCCTCTATGGATTTCCAAATATCACTTTGCCAATTCCACAAGAACTGTCTTAGCGAAAGGCTTCTTGAGGGGAAAGCTGTAACTCGGTGAGATGATTTCACAGAACACAAAGAACTTTCTCAGAAAGCTTCTTTCTCTCTGTTATCGGAGGATATTTCCTTAGGCCCTATAGTCTTCAAAGGGATCCGAAATATCTGTTCTCAGATTCCACAGAAATAAGGCTAGCAAAGAGATCCACGAAATACAGATGTAACTCTTTGAGATGAATTAACAGAACACTAAGCAGTTTCTCAGAAAGCTTCTTTCCAGATTTCATCTGAGGATATTTCCTTTTTCACCATAGCCCTCTATGGGCTTCCAAATATCACTTTGCCAATTCCAAAAGAACTGTCTTAGCGAAAGTCTTCCTGAGGGGAAAGCTGTAACTCTGTGAGATGATTTCACAGAACACAAAGAAGTTTCTCAGAAAGTTTCTTTCTCTTTGTTATCGGAGGATATTTCCTTTGGCCCTATAGTCTTCAAAGGTATCCGAAATATCTGTTCTCAGATTCCACAGAAATAAGGCTAGCAAAGAGATCCACGAAATACACATTTAACTCTGTGAGATGAATTAACAGAACACTAAGCAGTTTCTCAGAAAGCTTCTTTCCAGATTTCATCTGAGGATATTTCCTTTTTCACCATAGCCCTCTATGGGCTTCCATATATCACTTTGCCAATTCCACAAGAACTGTCTTAGCGAAAGGCTTCGGAAAGCTGAAACTCTGTGAGATGATTTCACAGAACACAAAGAAGTTTCTCAGAAAGCTTCTTTCTCTTTGTTATCGGAGGAAATTTCCTTTGGCCCTAGAGTCTTCAAAGGGATCCGAAATATCTGTTCTCAGATTCCACAGAAATAAGGCTAGCAAAGAGATCCACGAAATACAGATGTAACTCTGTGAGATGAATTCACACAACACTAAGCAGTTTCTCAGAAAGCTTCTTTACAGATTTCATCTGAGGATATTTCCTTTTTCACCATAGCCCTCTATGGGCTTTCAAATATCACTTTGCCAATTCCACAAGAACTGTCTTAGCGAAAGGCTTCTTGAGGTGAAAGCTGTAACTCTGTGAGATGATTTCACAGAACACAAAGAAGTTTCTCAGAAAGCTTCTTTCTCTTTGTTATCGGAGGATATTTCCTTTGGCCCTATAGTCTTCAAAGGGATCCGAAATATCTGTTCTCAGATTCCACAGAAATAAGGCTAGCAAAGAGATCCACGAAATACAGATGTAACTCTGTGAGATGAATTCACAGAACACTAAGCAGTTTCTCAGAAAGCTTCTTTCCAGATTTCATCTGAGGATATTTCCTTTTTCACCATAGCCCTCTATGGGCTTCCATATATCACTTTGCCAATTCCACAAGAACTGTCTTAGCGAAAGGCTTCTTGAGGGGAAAGCTGTAACTCTGTGAGATGATTTCACAGAACACAATGAAGTTTCTCAGAAAGCTTCTTTCTCTTTGTTATCGGAGGATATTTCCTTTGGCCCTATAGTCTTCAAAGGGATCCGAAATATCTGTTCTCAGATTCCACAGAAATAAGGCTAGCAAAGAGATCCTCGAAATACAGATGTAACTCTGTGAGATGAATTAACAGAACACTAAGCAGTTTCTCAGAAAGCTTCTTTCCAGATTTCATCTGAGGATATTTCCTTTTTCAACATAGCCCTCTATGGTCTTCCACATATCACTTTGCCAATTCCACAAGAACTGTCTTAGCGAAAGGCTTCTTGAGGGGAAAGCTGTAACTCTGTGAGATGATTTCACAGAACACAAAGAAGTTTCTCAGAAAGCTTCTTTCTCTTTGTTATCGCAGGATATTTCCATTGGCCCTATAGTCTTCAAAGGGATCCGAAATATCTGTTCTCAGATTCCACAGAAATAAGGCTAGCAAAGAGATCCACGAAATACAGATGTAACTCTGTGAGATGAATTCACAGAACACTAAGCAGTTTCTCAGAAAGCTTCTTTCCAGATTTCATCTGAGGATATTTCCTTTTTCACCACAGCCCTCTATGGGCTTCCAAATATCACTTTGCCAATTCCAAAAGAACTATCTTAGCGAAAGGCTTCTTGAGGGGAAAGCTGTAACTCTGTGAGATGATTTCACAGAACACCAAGAAGTTTCTCAGAAAGCTTCTTTCTCTTTGTTATCGGAGGATATTTCCTTTGGCCCTGTAGTCTTCAAAGGGATCCGAAATATCTGTTCTCAGATTCCACAGAAATAAGGCTAGCAAAGAGATCCACGAAATACACATGTAACTCTGTGAGATGAATTAACAGAACATTAAGCAGTTTCTCAGAAAGCTTCTTTCCAGATTTCATCTGAGAATATTTCCTTTTTCAGCGTAGCCCTCTATGGGCTTCCATATATCACTTTGCCAATTCCACAAGAACTGTCTTAGCGAAAGGCTTCTTGAGGGGAAAGCTGTAATTCTGTGAGATGATTTCACAGAACACAAAGAAGTTTCTCAGAAAGCTTCTTTCTCTTTGTTATCGGAGGATAATTCCTTTGGCCCTATAGTCTTCAAAGGGATTCGAAGTATCTGTTCTCAGATTCCACAGAAATAAGGCTAGCAAAGAGATCCACGAAATACAGATGTAACTCTGTGAGATGAATTAACAGAACACTAAGCAGTTTCTCAGAAAGCTTCTTTCCAGATTTCTTCTGAGGATATTTCCTTTTTCACCATAGCCCTCTATGGGCTTCCAAATATCACTTTGCCAATTCCACAAGAACTGTCTTAGCGTAAGGCTGTTTGAGGGGAAAGCTGTAACTCTGTGAGATGATTTCACAGAACACAAAGAAGTTTCTCAGAAAGCTTCTTTCTCTTTGTTATCGGAGGATTTTTCCTTTGGCCCTATAGTCTTCAAAGGGATCCGAAATATCTGTTCTCAGATTCCACAGAAATAAGGCTAGCAAAGAGATCCACGAAATACAGATGTAACTCTTTGAGATGAATTAACAGAACACTAAGCAGTTTCTCAGAAAGCTTCTTTCCAGATTTCATCTGAGGATATTTCCTTTTTCACCATAGCCCTCTATGGGCTTCCAAATATCACTTTGCCAATTCCACAAGAACCGTCTTAGCGAAAGGCTTCTTGAGGGGAAAGCTGTAACTCTGTGAGATGATTTCACAGAACACAAAGAAGTTTCTCAGAAAGCTACTTTCTCTTTGTTATCGGAGGATATTTCCTTTGGCCCTATAATCTTCAAAGGGATCCGAAATATCTGTTCTCAGATTCCACAGAAATAAGGCTAGCAAAGAGATCCACGAAATACAGATGTAACTCTGTGAGATGAATTCACAGAACACTAAGCAGTTTCTCAGAAAGCTTCTTTCCAGATTGCATCTGAGGATATTTCCTTTTTCACCATAGCCCTCTATGAGCTTCCAAATATCACTTTGCCAATTCCACAAGAACTGTCTTAGCGAAAGGCTTCTTGAGGGGAAAGCTGTAACTCTGTGAGATGATTTTACAGAACACAAAGAAGTTTCTCAGAAAGCTTCTTTCTCTTTGTTATCGGAGGATATTTCCTTTGGCCCTATAGTCTTCAACGGGATCCGAAATATCTGTTTTCAGATTCCACAGAAATAAGGCTAGCAAAGAGATCCACGAAATACACATGTAACTCTGTGAGATGAATTAACAGAACACTAAGCAGTTTCTCAGAAAGCTTCTTTCCAGATTTCTTCTGAGGATATTTCCTTTTTCACCATAGCCCTCTATGGGATTCCAAATATCACTTTGCCAATTCCACAAGAACTGTCTTAGCGTAAGGCTGTTTGAGGGGAAAGCTGTAACTCTGTGAGATGATTTCACAGAACACAAAGAAGTTTCTCAGAAAGCTTCTTTCTCTTTGTTATCGGAGGATTTTTCCTTTGGCCCTATAGTCTTCAAAGGGATCCGAAATATCTGTTCTCAGATTCCACAGAAATAAGGCTAGCAAAGAGATCCACGAAATACAGATGTAACTCTTTGAGATGAATTAACAGAACACTAAGCAGTTTCTCAGAAAGCTTCTTTCCAGATTTCATCTGAGGATATTTCCTTTTTCACCATAGCCCTCTATGGGCTTCCAAATATCACTTTGCCAATTCCACAAGAACCGTCTTAGCGAAAGGCTTCTTGAGGGGAAAGCTGTAACTCTGTGAGATGATTTCACAGAACACAAAGAAGTTTCTCAGAAAGCTACTTTCTCTTTGTTATCGGAGGATATTTCCTTTGGCCCTGTAGTCTTCAAAGGGATCCGAAATATCTGTTCTCAGATTCCACAGAAATAAGGCTAGCAAAGAGATCCACGAAATACAGATGTAACTCTGTGAGATGAATTCACAGAACACTAAGCAGTTTCTCAGAAAGCTTCTTTCCAGATTGCATCTGAGGATATTTCCTTTTTCACCATAGCCCTCTATGAGCTTCCAAATATCACTTTGCCAATTCCACAAGAACTGTCTTAGCGAAAGGCTTCTTGAGGGGAAAGCTGTAACTCTGTGAGATGATTTTACAGAACACAAAGAAGTTTCTCAGAAAGCTTCTTTCTCTTTGTTATCGGAGGATATTTCCTTTGGCCCTATAGTCTTCAACGGGATCCGAAATATCTGTTCTCAGATTCCACAGAAATAAGGCTAGCAAAGAGATCCACGAAATACACATGTAACTCTGTGAGATGAATTAACAGAACATTAAGTAGTTTCTCAGAAAGCTTCTTTCCAGATTTCATCTGAGGATATTTCCTTTTTCAGCATAGCCCTCTATGGGCTTCCATATATCACTTTGCCAATTCCACAAGAACTGTCTTAGCGAAAGGCTTCTTGAGGGGAAAGCTGTAACTCTGTGAGATGATTTCACAGAACACAAAGAAGTTTCTCAGAAAGCTTCTTTCTCTTTGTTATCGGAGGATAATTCCTATGGCCCTATAGTCTTCAAAGGGATTCGAAATATCTGTTCTCAGATTCCACAGAAATAAGGCTAGCAAAGAGATCCACGAAATACAGATGTAACTCTGTGAGATGAATTAACAGAACACTAAGCAGTTTCTCAGAAAGCTTCTTTCCAGATTTCTTCAGAGGATATTTCCTTTTTCACCATAGCCCTCTATGGGCTTCCAAATATCACTTTGCCAATTCCACAAGAACTGTCTTAGCGAAAGGCTTCTTGAGGGGAAAGCTGTAACTCTGTGAGATGATTTCACAGAACACAAAGAAGTTTCTCAGAAAGCTTCTTTCTCTTTGTTATCGGAGGATATTTCCTTTGGCCCTATAGTCTTCAAAGGGATCCGAAATATCTGTTCTCAGATTCCACAGAAATAAAGCTAGCCAAGAGATCCACGAAATACAGATGTAACTCTGTGAGATGAATTCACAGAACACTAAGCAGTTTCTCAGAAAGCTTCTTTCCAGATTGCATCTGAGGATATTTCCTTTTTCACCATAGCCCTCTATGGGCTTCCAAATATCACTTTGCCAATTCCACAAGAACTGTCTTAGCGAAAGGCTTCTTGAGGGGAAAGCTGTAACTCTGTGAGATGATTTCACAGAACACAAAGAAGTTTCTCAGAAAGCTTCTTTCTCTTTGTTATCGGAGGATATTTCCTTTGGTCCCATAGACTTCAAAGGGATCCGAATACCTGTTCTCAGATTCTACAGAAATAAGGCTAGCAAGGAGATCCACGAAATACACATGTAACTCTGTGAGATGAATTCACAGAACCCTAAGCAGTTTCTCAGAAAGCTTCTTTCCAGATTTCATCTGAGGATATTTCCTTTTTCACCATAGCCCTCTATGGGCTTCCATATATCACTTTGCCAATTCCACAAGAACTGTCTTAGCGAAAGGCTTCTTGAGGGGAAAGCTGTAACTCTGTGAGATGATTTCACAGAACACAAAGAAGTTTCTCAGAAAGCTTCTTTCTCTTTGTTATCGGAGGATATTTCCTTTGGCCCTATAGTCTTCAACGGGATCCGAAATATCTGTTCTCAGATTCCACAGAAATAAGGCTAGCAAAGAGATCCACGAAATACACATGTAACTCTGTGAGATGAATTAACAGAACATTAAGCAGTTTCTCAGAAAGCTTCTTTCCAGATTTCATCTGAGGATATTTCCTTTTTCAGCATAGCCCTCTATGGGCTTCCATATATCACTTTGCCAATTCCACAAGAACTGTCTTAGCGAAAGGCTTCTTGAGGGGAAAGCTGTAACTCTGTGAGATGATTTCACAGAACACAAAGAAGTTTCTCAGAAAGCTTCTTTCTCTTTGTTATCGGAGGATAATTCCTTTGGCCCTATAGTCTTCAAAGGGATTCGAAATATCTGTTCTCAGATTCCACAGAAATAAGGCTAGCAAAGAGATCCACGAAATACAGATGTAACTCTGTGAGATGAATTAACAGAACACTAAGCAGTTTCTCAGAAAGCTTCTTTCCAGATTTCATCTGAGGATATTTCCTTTTTCACCATAGCCCTCTATGGGCTTCCAAATATCACTTTGCCAATTCCACAAGAACTGTCTTAGCGAAAGGCTTCTTGAAGGGAAAGCTGTAACTCTGTGAGATGATTTCACAGAACACAAAGAAGTTTCTCAGAAAGGTTCTTTCTCTTTGTTATCGGAGGATATTCCCTTTGGCCCTATAGTCTTCAAAGGGATCCGAAATATCTGTTCTCAGATTCCACAGAAATAAAGCTAGCTAAGAGATCCACGAAATACAGATGTAACTCTGTGAGATGAATTCACAGAACACTAAGCAGTTTCTCAGAAAGCTTCTTTCCAGATTGCATCTGAGGATATTTCCTTTTTCACCATAGCCCTCTATGGGCTTCCAAATATCACTTTGCCAATTCCACAAGAACTGTCTTAGCGAAAGGCTTCTTGAGGGGAAAGCTGTAACTCTGTGAGATGATTTCACAGAACACAAAGAAGTTTCTCAGAAAGCTTCTTTCTCTTTGTTATCGGAGGATATTTCCTTTGGTCCCATAGTCTTCAAAGGGATCCGAATACCTGTTCTCAGATTCTACAGAAATAAGGCTAGCAAAGAGATCCACGAAATACACATGTAACTCTGTGAGATGAATTCACAGAACCCTAAGCAGTTTCTCAGAAAGCTTCTTTCCAGATTTCATCTGAGGATATTTCCTTTTTCACCATAGCCCTCTAGGGGCTTCCAAATATCACTTTGCCAATTCCACAAGAACTGTCTTAGCGAAAGGCTTCTTGAGGGGAAAGCTGTAACTCTGTGAGATGATTTCACAGAACACAAAGAAGTTTCTCAGAAAGCTTCTTTCTCTTTGTTATCGGAGGATATTTCCTTTGGCCCTATAGTCTTCAACGGGATCCGAAATATCTGTTCTCAGATTCCACAGAAATAAGGCTAGCAAAGAGATCCACGAAATACAGATGTAACTCTGTGAGATGAATTAACAGAACACTAAGCAGTTTCTCAGAAAGCTTCTTTCCAGATTTCATCTAAGGATATTTCCTTTTTCAACATAGCCCTCTATGGGCTTCCAAATATCACTTTGCCAATTCCACAAGAACTGTCTTAGCGAAAGGCTTCTTGAGGGGAAAGCTGTAACTCTGTGAGATGATTTCACAGAACACAAAGAAGTTTCTCAGAAAGCTTCTTTCTCTTTGTTATCGGAGGATATTTCCTTTGGCCCTATAGTCTTCAACGGGATCCGAAATATCTGTTCTCAGATTCCACAGAAATAAGGCTAGCAAAGAGATCCACGAAATACACATGTACCTCTGTGAGATGAATTAACAGAACATTAAGCAGTTTCTCAGAAAGCTTCTTTCCAGATTTCATCTGAGGATATTTC
This sequence comes from Macaca nemestrina, assembly GCF_043159975.1. Classification (NCBI taxonomy): domain Eukaryota; kingdom Metazoa; phylum Chordata; class Mammalia; order Primates; family Cercopithecidae; genus Macaca; species Macaca nemestrina. The sequence continues at coordinate 94,048,519 of NC_092125.1, forward strand.
CTTTTTCAGCATAGCCCACTATGGGCTTCCATATATCACTTTGCCAATTCCACAAGAACTGTCTTAGCGAAAGGCTTCTTGAGGGGAAAGCTGTAACTCTGTGAGATGATTTCACAGAACACAAAGAAGTTTCTCAGAAAGCTTCTTTCTCTTTGTTATCGGAGGATAATTCCTTTGGCCCTATAGTCTTCAAAGGGATTCGAAGTATCTGTTCTCAGATTCCACAGAAATAAGGCTAGCAAAGAGATCCACGAAATACAGATGTAACTCTGTGAGATGAATTAACAGAACACTAAGCAGTTTCTCAGAAAGCTTCTTTCCAGATTTCTTCTGAGGATATTTCCTTTTACACCATAGCCCTCTATGGGCTTCCAAATATCACTTTGCCAATTCCACAAGAACTGTCTTAGCGAAAGGCTTCTTGAGGGGAAAGCTGTAACTCGGTGAGATGATTCCACAGAACACAAAGAAGTTTCTCAGAAAGCTTCTTTCTCTTTGTTATCGGAGGATATTTCCTTTGGCCCTATAGTCTTCAAAGGGATCCGAAATATCTGTTCTCAAATTCCACGGAAATAAAGCTAGCAAAGAGATCCACGAAATACAGATGTAACTCTGTGAGATGAATTCACAGAACACTAAGCAGTTTCTCAGAAAGCTTCTTTCCAGATTTCATCTGAGGATATTTCCTTTTTCACCATAGCCCTCTATGGGCTTCCAAATATCACTTTGCCAATTCCACAAGAACTGTCTTAGCCAAAGGCTTCTTGAGGGGAAAGCTGTAACTCTGTGAGATGATTTCACAGAACACAAAGAAGTTTCTCAGAAAGCTTCTTTCTCTTTGTTCTCGGAGGATATTTCCTTTGGTCCTATAGTCTTCAAAGGGATCCGAATATCTGTTCTCAGATTCTACAGAAATAAGGCTAGCAAAGAGATCCACGAAATACAGATGTAACTCTGTGAGATGAATTCACAGAACCCTAAGCAGTTTCTCAGAAAGCTTCTTTCCAGATTTCATCTGAGGATATTTCCTTTTGCAGCATAGCCCTCTATGGGCTTCCATATATCACTTTGCCAATTCCACAAGAACTGTCTTAGCGAAAGGCTTCTTGAGGGGAAAGCTGTAACTCTGTGAGATGATTTCACAGAACACAAAGAAGTTTCTCAGAAAGCTTCTTTCTCTTTGTTATCGGAGGATAATTCCTTTGGCCCTATAGTCTTCAAAGGGATTCGAAATATCTGTTCTCAGATTCCACGGAAATAAGGCTAGCAAAGAGATCCACGAAATACAGATGTATCTCTGTGAGATGAATTAACAGAACACTAAGCAGTTTCTCAGAAAGCTTCTTTCCAGATTTCATCTGAGGATATTTCCTTTTTCACCATAGCCCTCTATGGGCTTCCAAATATCACTTTGCCAATTCCACAAGAACTGTCTTAGCGAAAGGCTTCTTGAGGGGAAAGCTGTAACTCTGTGAGATGATTTCACAGAACACAAAGAAGTTTCTCAGAAAGCTTCTTTCTCTTTGTTATCGGAGGATATTTCCTTTGGCCCTATAGTCTTCAACGGGATCCGAAATATCTGTTCTCAGATTCCACAGAAATAAGGCTAGCAAAGAGATCCACGAAATACACATGTACCTCTGTGAGATGAATTAACAGAACATTAAGCAGTTTCTCAGAAAGCTTCTTTCCAGATTTCATCTGAGGATATTTCCTTTTTCAGCATAGCCCACTATGGGCTTCCATATATCACTTTGCCAATTCCACAAGAACTGTCTTAGCGAAAGGCTTCTTGAGGGGAAAGCTGTAACTCTGTGAGATGATTTCACAGAACACAAAGAAGTTTCTCAGAAAGCTTCTTTCTCTTTGTTATCGGAGGATAATTCCTTTGGCCCTATAGTCTTCAAAGGGATTCGAAGTATCTGTTCTCAGATTCCACAGAAATAAGGCTAGCAAAGAGATCCACGAAATACAGATGTAACTCTGTGAGATGAATTAACAGAACACTAAGCAGTTTCTCAGAAAGCTTCTTTCCAGATTTCTTCTGAGGATATTTCCTTTTACACCATAGCCCTCTATGGGCTTCCAAATATCACTTTGCCAATTCCACAAGAACTGTCTTAGCGAAAGGCTTCTTGAGGGGAAAGCTGTAACTCGGTGAGATGATTCCACAGAACACAAAGAAGTTTCTCAGAAAGCTTCTTTCTCTTTGTTATCGGAGGATATTTCCTTTGGCCCTATAGTCTTCAAAGGGATCCGAAATATCTGTTCTCAAATTCCACGGAAATAAAGCTAGCAAAGAGATCCACGAAATACAGATGTAACTCTGTGAGATGAATTCACAGAACACTAAGCAGTTTCTCAGAAAGCTTCTTTCCAGATTTCATCTGAGGATATTTCCTTTTTCACCATAGCCCTCTATGGGCTTCCAAATATCACTTTGCCAATTCCACAAGAACTGTCTTAGCCAAAGGCTTCTTGAGGGGAAAGCTGTATCTCTGTGAGATGATTTCACAGAACACAAAGAAGTTTCTCAGAAAGCTTCTTTCTCTTTGTTCTCGGAGGATATTTCCTTTGGTCCTATAGTCTTCAAAGGGATCCGAATATCTGTTCTCAGATTCTACAGAAATAAGGCTAGCAAAGAGATCCACGAAATACAGATGTAACTCTGTGAGATGAATTCACAGAACCCTAAGCAGTTTCTCAGAAAGCTTCTTTCCAGATTTCATCTGAGGATATTTCCTTTTGCAGCATAGCCCTCTATGGGCTTCCATATATCACTTTGCCAATTCCACAAGAACTGTCTTAGCGAAAGGCTTCTTGAGGGGAAAGCTGTAACTCTGTGAGATGATTTCACAGAACACAAAGAAGTTTCTCAGAAAGCTTCTTTCTCTTTGTTATCGGAGGATAATTCCTTTGGCCCTATAGTCTTCAAAGGGATTCGAAATATCTGTTCTCAGATTCCACGGAAATAAGGCTAGCAAAGAGATCCACGAAATACAGATGTATCTCTGTGAGATGAATTAACAGAACACTAAGCAGTTTCTCAGAAAGCTTCTTTCCAGATTTCATCTGAGGATATTTCCTTTTTCACCATAGCCCTCTATGGGCTTCCAAATATCACTTTGCCAATTCCACAAGAACTGTCTTAGCGAAAGGCTTCTTGAGGGGAAAGCTGTAACTCTGTGAGATGATTTCACAGAACACAAAGAAGTTTCTCAGAAAGCTTCTTTCTCTTTGTTATCGGAGGATATTTCCTTTGGCCCTATAGTCTTCAAAGGGATCCGAAATATCTGTTCTCAGATTCCACAGAAATAAGGCTAGCAAAGAGATCCACGAAATACACATGTACCTCTGTGAGATGAATTAACAGGACATTAAGCAGTTTCTCAGAAAGCTTCTTTCCAGATTTCATCTGAGGATATTTCCTTTTTCAGCATAGCCCTCTATGGGCTTCCATATATCACTTTGCCAATTCCACAAGAACTGTCTTAGCGAAAGGCTTCTTGAGGGGAAAGCTGTAACTCTGTGAGATGATTTCACAGAACACAAAGAAGTTTCTCAGAAAGCTTCTTTCTCTTTGTTATCGGAGGATAATTCCTTTGGCCCTATAGTCTTCAAAGGGATTCGAAGTATCTGTTCTCAGATTCCACAGAAATAAGGCTAGCAAAGAGATCCACGAAATACAGATGTAACTCTGTGAGATGAATTAACAGAACACTAAGCAGTTTCTCAGAAAGCTTCTTTCCAGATTTCTTCTGAGGATATTTCCTTTTTCACCATAGCCCTCTATGGGCTTCCAAATATCACTTTGCCAATTACACAAGAACTGTCTTAGCGAAAGGCTTCTTGAGGGGAAAGCTGTAACTCTGTGAGATGATTCCACAGAACACAAAGAAGTTTCTCAGAAAGCTTCTTTCTCTTTGTTATCGGAGGATATTTCCTTTGGCCCTATATTCTTCAACGGGATACGAAATATCTGTTCTCAGATTCCACAGAAATAAGGCTAGCAAAGAGATACATGAAATACAGATGTATCTCTGTGAGATGAATTAACAGAACACTAAGCAGTTTCTCAGAAAGCTTCTTTCCAGATTTCATCTGAGGATATTTCCTTTTTCACCATAGCCCTCTATGGGCTTCCATATATCACTTTGCCAATTCCACAAGAACTGTCTTAGCGAAAGGCTTCTTGAGGGGAAAGCTGTAACTCTGTGAGATGATTTCACAGAACACAAAGAAGTTTCTCAGAAAGCTTCTTTCTCTTTGTTATCGGAGGATATTTCCATTGGCCCCATAGTCTTCAAAGGGATCCGAAATATCTGTTCTCAGATTCCACAGAAATAAGGCTAGCAAAGAGATCCACGAAATACAGAAGTAACTCTTTGAGATGAATTCACAGAACACTAAGCAGTTTCTCAGAAAGCTTCTTTCCAGATTTCATCTGAGGATATTTCCTTTTTCAGCATAGCCCTCTATGAGCTTCCAAATATCACTTTCCCAATTCCACAAGAACTGTCTTAGCGAAAGGCTTCTTGAGGGGAAAGCTGTAACTCTGTGAGATGATTTCACAGAACACAAAGAAGTTTCTCAGAAAGCTTCTTTCTCTTTGTTATCGGAGGATATTTCCTTTGGTCCTATAGTCTTCAAAGGGATCCGAATATCTGTTCTCAGATTCTACAGAAATAAGGCTAGCAAAGAGATCCACGAAATACAGATGTAACTCTGTGAGATGAATTCACAGAACACTAAGCAGTTTCTCAGAAAGCTTCGTTCCAGATTTCATCTCAGGATATTTCCTTTTTCACCATAGCCCTCTAAGGGCTTCCAAATATCTCTTTGCCAATTACCCAAGAACTGTCTTAGCGAAAGGCTTCTTGAGGGGAAAGCTGTAACTCTGTGAGATGATTTCACAGAACACAAAGAAGTTTCTAAGAAAGCTTCTTTCTCTTTGTTATCGGAGGATATTTCCTTTGGCCCTATAGTCTTCAAAGGGATCCGAAATATCTGTTCTCAGATTCCACAGAAATAAGGCTAGCAAACAGATCCACGAAATACAGATGTAACTCTGTGAGATGAATTCACAGAACACTAAGCAGTTTCTCAGAAAGCTTCTTTCCAGATTTCATCTGAGGATATTTCCTTTTTCACCATAGCCCTCTACGGGCTTCCATATATCACTTTGCCAATTCCACAAGAACTGTCTTAGCGAAAGGCTTCTTGAGGGGAAAGCTGTAACTCTGTGAGATGATTTCACAGAACACAAAGAAGTTTCTCAGAAAGCTTCTTTCTCTTTGTTATCGGAGGATATTTCCTTTGGCCCTATAGTCTTCAAAGGGATCCGAAATATCTGTTCTCAGATTCCACAGAAATAAGGCTAGCAAAGAGATCCACGAAATACAGAAGTAAATCTGTGAGATGAATTAACAGAACACTAAGCAGTTTCTCAGAAAGCTTCTTTCCAGATTTCATCTGAGGATATTTCCTTTTTCACCATAGCCCTCTATGGGCTTCCATATATCACTTTGCCAATTCCACAAGAACTCGGAGGATATTTCCTTTGGCCCTATAGTCTTCAAAGGAATCCGAAATATCTGTTCTCAGATTCCACAGAAATAAGGCTAGCAAAGAGATCCTCGAAATACAGATGTAACTCTGTGAGATGAATTAACAGAACACTAAGCAGTTTCTCAGAAAGCTTCTTTCCAGATTTCATCCGAGGATATTTCCTTTTTCACCATAGCCCTCTATGGTCTTCCACATATCACTTTGCCAATTCCACAAGAACTGTCTTAGCGAAAGGCTTCTTGAGGGGAAAGCTGTAACTCTGTGAGATGATTTCACAGAACACAAAGAAGTTTCTCAGAAAGCTTCTTTCTCTTTGTTATCGCAGGATATTTCCATTGGCCCTATAGTCTTCAAAGGGATCCGAAATATCTGTTCTCAGATTCCACAGAAATAAGGCTAGCAAAGAGATCCACGAAATACAGATGTAACTCTGTGAGACGAATTCACAGAACACTAAGCAGTTTCTCAGAAAGCTTCTTTCCAGATTGCATCTGAGGATATTTCCTTTTTCACCATAGCCCTCTATGGGCTTCCAAATATCACTTTGCCAATTCCACAAGAACTGTCTTAGCGAAAGGCTTCTTGAGGGGAAAGCTGTAACTCTGTGAGATGATTTCACAGAACACAAAGAAGTTCCTCAGAAACCTTCTTTCTCTTTGTTATCGGAGGATATTTCCTTTGGACATATAGTCTTCAAAGGGATCCGAAATATCTGTTCTCAGATTCCACAGAAATAAGGCTAGCAAAGAGATCCACGAAATACAGATGTAAATCTGTGAGATGAAGTAACAGAACACTAAGCAGTTTCTCAGAAAGCTTCTTTCCGGATTTCATCTGAGGATATTTCCTTTTTCACCGTAGCCCTCTATGGGCTTCCAAATATCACTTTGCCAATTCCACAAGAACTGTCTTAGCGAAAGGCTTCTTGAGGGGAAAGCTGTAACTCTGTGAGATGATTTCACAGAACACAAAGAAGTTTCTCAGAAAGCTTCTTTCTCTTTGTTATCGGAGGATATTTCCTTTGGCCCTATAGTCTTCAAAGGGATCCGAAATATCTGTTCTCAGATTCCATAGAAATAAGGCTAGCAAAGAGATCCACGAAATACAGATGTAACTCTGTGAGATGAATTCACAGAACACTAAGCAGTTTCTCAGAAAGCTTCTTTCCAGATTTCATCTGAGGATATTTCCTTTTTCACCATAGCCCTCTATGGGCTTCCAAATATCACTTTGCCAATTCCACAAGAACTGTCTTAGCGAAAGGCTTCTTGAGGGGAAAGCTGTAACTCTGTGAGATGATTTCACAGAACACAAAGAAGTTTCTCAGAAAGCCTCTTTCTCTTTGTTATCGGAGGATATTTCCTTTGGCCCTATAGTCTTCAAAGGGATCCGAAATATCTGTTCTCAGATTCCACAGAAATAATGCTAGCAAAGAGATCCACGAAATACAGATGTAACTCTGTGAGATGAATTCACAGAACATTAAGCTGTTTCTCAGAAAGCTTCTATCCACATTTCATCTGAGGATATTTCCTTTTTCACCATAGCCCTCTATGGGCTTCCAAATATCACATTGCCAATTCCACAAGAACTGTCTTAGCGAAAGGCTTCTTGAGGGGAAAGCTGTAACTCTGTGAGATGATTTCATAGAACACAAAGAAGTTTCTCAGAAAGCTTCTTTCTCTTTGTTATCGGAGGATATTTCCTTTGGCCCTATAGTCTTCAAAGGGATCCGAAATATCTGTTCTCAGATTCCACAGAAATAAGGCTAGCAAAGAGATCCACGAAATACAGATGTAACTCTGTGAGTGGAAGTCACACATCACAGAGCAGTTTCTCAGAAAGCTTCTTTCCAGATTTCATCTGAGGATATTTCCTTATTCACCATAGCCCTCTATGGGCTTCCAAATATCACTTTGCCAATTCCACAAGAACTGTCTTAGCGAAAGGCTTCTTGAGGGGAAAGCTGTATCTCTGTGAGATGATTTCACAGAACACAAAGAAATTTCTCAGAAAGCTTCTTTCTCTTTGTTATCACAGGATATTTCCTTTGGCCCTATAGTCTTCAAAGGGATCCGAAGTATCTGTTCTCCGATTCCACAGAAATAAGGCTAGCAAAGAGATCCACGAACTACAGATGTAACTCTGTGAGATGAATTCACAGAACACTAAGCAGTTTCTCAGAAAGCTTCTTTCCAGATTTCATATGAGGATATTTCCTTTTTCACCATAGCCCTCTATGGGCTTCCAAATATCAATTTGCCAATTCCACAAGAACTGTCTTAGTGAAAGGCTTCTTGAGGGGAAAGCTGTAACTCTGTGAGATGATTTCACAGAACACAAAGAAGTTTCTCAGAAAGCTTCTTTCTCTTTGTTATCGGAGGATATTTCCTTTGGCCCTATAGTCTTCAAAGGGATCCGAAATATCTGTTCTCAGATTCCACAGAAATAAGGCTAGCAAAGAGATCCACGAAATACAGATGTAACTCTGTGAGTGGAAGTCACACATCACAGAGCAGTTTCTCAGAAAGCTTCTTTCCAGATTTCATCTGAGGATATTTCCTTTTTCACCATAGCCCTCTATGGGCTTCCAAATATCACTTTGCCAATTCCACAAGAACTGTCTTAGCGAAAGGCTTCTTGAGGGGAAAGCTGTAACTCTGTGAGATGATTTCACAGAACACTAAGAAGTTTCTCAGAAAGCTTCTTTCTCTTTGTTATCGGAGGATATTTCCTTTGGCCCTAGAGTCTTCAAAGGGATCCGAAATATCTGTTCTCAGATTCCACAGAAATAAGGCTAGCAAAGAGATCCACGAAATACAGATGTAGCTCTGTGAGATGAATTAACAGAACACTAAGCAGTTTCTCAGAAAGCTTCTTTCCAGATTTCATCTGAGGATATTTCCTTTTTCACCATAGCCCTCTATGGGCTTCCAAATATCACTTTGCCAATTCCACAAGAACTGTCTTAGCGAAAGGCTTCTTGAGGGGAAAGCTGTAACTCTGTGAGATGATTTCACAGAACACAAAGAAGTTTCTCAGAAAGCTTCTTTCTCTTTGTTATCGGAGGATATTTCCTTTGGCCCTATATTCTTCAAAGGGATCCGAAATATCTGTTTTCAGATTCCACAGAAATAATGCTAGCAAAGAGATCCACGAAATACAGATGTAACTCTGTGAGATGAATTCAGAGACACTAAGCAGTTTCTCAGAAAGCTTCTTTCCAGATTTCATCTGAGGATATTTCCTTTTTCACCATAGCCCTCTATGGGCTTCCAAATATCACTTTGCCAATTCCACAAGAACTGTCTTAGCGAAAGGCTTCTTGAGGGGAAAGCTGTAACTCTGTGAGGTGATTTCACAGAACACAAAGAAGTTTCTCAGAAAGCTTCTTTCTCTTTGTTATCGGAGGATATTTCCTTTGGCCCTATAGTCTTCAAAGGGATCCGAAATATCTGTTCTCAGATTCCACAGAAATAAGGCTAGCAAAGAGATCCACGAAATACAGATGTAACTCTGTGAGATGAATTCACAGAACACTAAGCAGTTTCTCAGAAAGCTTCTTTCCAGATTTCATCTGAGGATATTTCCTTTTTCACCATAGCCCTCTATGGGCTTCCAAATATCACTTTGCCAATTCCACAAGAACTGTCTTAGCGAAAGGCTTCTTGAGGGGAAAGCTGTAACTCTGTGAGATGATTTCACAGAACACAAAGAAGTTTCTCAGAAAGCCTCTTTCTCTTTGTTATCGGAGGATATTTCCTTTGGCCCTATAGTCTTCAAAGGGATCCGAAATATCTGTTCTCAGATTCCACAGAAATAATGCTAGCAAAGAGATCCACGAAATACAGATGTAACTCTGTGAGATGAATTCACAGAACATTAAGCTGTTTCTCAGAAAGCTTCTATCCACATTTCATCTGAGGATATTTCCTTTTTCACCATAGCCCTCTATGGGCTTCCAAATATCACATTGCCAATTCCACAAGAACTGTCTTAGCGAAAGGCTTCTTGAGGGGAAAGCTGTAACTCTGTGAGATGATTTCATAGAACACAAAGAAGTTTCTCAGAAAGCTTCTTTCTCTTTGTTATCGGAGGATATTTCCTTTGGCCCTATAGTCTTCAAAGGGATCCGAAATATCTGTTCTCAGATTCCACAGAAATAAGGCTAGCAAAGAGATCCACGAAATACAGATGTAACTCTGTGAGTGGAAGTCACACATCACAGAGCAGTTTCTCAGAAAGCTTCTTTCCAGATTTCATCTGAGGATATTTCCTTATTCACCATAGCCCTCTATGGGCTTCCAAATATCACTTTGCCAATTCCACAAGAACTGTCTTAGCGAAAGGCTTCTTGAGGGGAAAGCTGTATCTCTGTGAGATGATTTCACAGAACACAAAGAAGTTTCTCAGAAAGCTTCTTTCTCTTTGTTATCGCAGGATATTTCCTTTGGCCCTATAGTCTTCAAAGGGATCCGAAGTATCTGTTCTCCGATTCCACAGAAATAAGGCTAGCAAAGAGATCCACGAACTACAGATGTAACTCTGTGAGATGAATTCACAGAACACTAAGCAGTTTCTCAGAAAGCTTCTTTCCAGATTTCATATGAGGATATTTCCTTTTTCACCATAGCCCTCTATGGGCTTCCAAATATCAATTTGCCAATTCCACAAGAACTGTCTTAGTGAAAGGCTTCTTGAGGGGAAAGCTGTAACTCTGTGAGATGATTTCACAGAACACAAAGAAGTTTCTCAGAAAGCTTCTTTCTCTTTGTTATCGGAGGATATTTCCTTTGGCCCTATAGTCTTCAAAGGGATCCGAAATATCTGTTCTCAGATTCCACAGAAATAAGGCTAGCAAAGAGATCCACGAAATACAGATGTAACTCTGTGAGTGGAAGTCACACATCACAGAGCAGTTTCTCAGAAAGCTTCTTTCCAGATTTCATCTGAGGATATTTCCTTTTTCACCATAGCCCTCTATGGGCTTCCAAATATCACTTTGCCAATTCCACAAGAACTGTCTTAGCGAAAGGCTTCTTGAGGGGAAAGCTGTAACTCTGTGAGATGATTTCACAGAACACAAAGAAGTTTCTCAGAAAGCTTCTTTCTCTTTGTTATCGGAGGATATTTCCTTTGGCCCTATATTCTTCAAAGGGATCCGAAATATCTGTTTTCAGATTCCACAGAAATAATGCTAGCAAAGAGATCCACGAAATACAGATGTAACTCTGTGAGATGAATTCAGAGACACTAAGCAGTTTCTCAGAAAGCTTCTTTCCAGATTGCATCTGAGGATATTTCCTTTTTCACCATACCCCTCTATGGGCTTCCAAATATCACTTTGCCAATTCCACAAGAACTGTCTTAGCGAAAGGCTTCTTGAGGGGAAAGCTGTAACTCTGTGAGATGATTTCACAGAACACAAAGAAGTTTCTCAGAAAGCTTCTTTCTCTTTGTTATCGGAGGATATTTCCTTTGGCCCTATAGTCTTCAAAGGGATCCGAAATATCTGTTCTCAGATTCCACAGAAATAAGGCTAGCAAAGAGATCCACGAAATACAGATGTAACTCTGTGAGATGAATTCACAGAACACTAAGCAGTTTCTCAGAAAGCTTCTTTCCAGATTTCATCTGAGGATATTTCCTTTTTCACCATAGCCCTCTAAGGGCTTCCAAATATCACTTTGCCAATTCCACAAGAACTGTCTTAGCCAAAGGCTTCTTGAGGGGAAAGCTGTAACTCTGTGAGATGATTTCACAGAACACAAAGAAGTTTCTCAGAAAGCTTCTTTCTCTTTGTTATCGGAGGATATTTCCTTTGGCCCTATAGTCTTCAAAGGGATCCGAAATATCTGTTCTCAGATTCCACAGAAATAAGGCTAGCAAAGAGATCCACGAAATACACATGTAACTCTGTGAGATGAATTAACAGAACACTAAGCAGTTTCTCAGAAAGCTTCTTTCCAGATTTCATCTGAGGATATTTCCTTTTTCACCATAGCCCTCTAGGGGTTGCAAATATCACTTTGCCAATTCCACAAGAACTGTCTTAGCGAAAGGCTTCTTGAGGGGAAAGCTGTAACTCTGTGAGATGATTTCACAGAACACAAAGGAGTTTCTCAGAAAGCTTCTTTCTCTTTGTTATCGGAGGATATTTCCTTTGGCTCTACAGTCTTCAGAGGGATCCGAAATATCTGTTCTCAGATTCCACAGAAATAAGGCTAGCAAAGAGATCCACGAAATACACATGTAACTCTGTGAGATGAATTAACAGAACACTAAGCAGTTTCTCAGAAAGCTTCTTTCCAGATTTCATCTGAGGATATTTCCTTTTTCACCATAGCCCTCTATGGGCTTCCAAATATCACTTTGCCAATTCCACAAGAACTGTCTTAGCGAAAGGCTTCTTGAGGGGAAAGCTGTAACTCAGTGAGATGATTTCACAGAACACAAAGAAGTTTCTCAGAAAGCCTCTTTCTCTTTGTTATCGGAGTATATTTCCTTTGGCCCTATAGTCTTCAAAGGGATCCGAAATATCTGTTCTCCGATTCCACAAAAATAATGCTAGCAAAGAGATCCACGAAATACAGATGTAACTCTGTGAGATGAATTCACAGAACACTAAGCAGTTTCTCAGAAAGCTTCTTTCCAGATTTCATCTGAGGATATTTCCTTTTTCACCATAGCCCTCTATGGGCTTCCTAATATCAATTTGCCAATTCAACAAGAACTGTCTTAGTGAAAGGCTTCTTGAGGGGAAAGCTGTAACTCTGTGAGATGATTTCACAGAACACAAAGAAGTTTCTCAGAAAGCTTCTTTCTCTTTGTTATCGGAGGATATTTCCTTTGGCCCTATAGTCTTCAAAGGGATCCGAAATATCTGTTCTCAGATTCCACAGAAATAAGGCTAGCAAAGAGATCCACGAAATACAGATGTAACTCTGTGAGTGGAAGTCACACATCACAGAGCAGTTTCTCAGAAAGCTTCTTTCCAGATTTCATCTGAGGATATTTCCTTTTTCAAATAGCTCTCTAAGGGCTTCCAAATATCACTTTGCCAATTCCACAAGAACTGTCTTAGCGAAAGGCTTCTTGAGGGGTAAGCTGTAACTCTGTGAGATGATTTCACAGAACACAAAGAAGTTTCTCAGAAAGCTTCTTTCTCTTTGTTATCGGAGGATATTTCCTTTGGCCCTATAGTCTTCAACGGGATCCGAAATATCTGTTCTCAGATTCCACAGAAATAAGGCTAGCAAAGAGATCCACGAAATACAGATGTAACTCTGTGAGATGAATTCACAGAACACTAAGCAGTTTCTCAGAAAGCTTCTTTCCCGATTTCATCTGAGGATATTTCCTTTTTCACCATAGCCCTCTATGGGCTTCCAAATATCACTTTGCCAATTCCACAAGAACTGTCTTAGCGAAAGGCTTCTTGAGGGGAAAGCTGTAACTCTGTGAGATGATTTCACAGAACACAAAGAAGTTTCTCAGAAAGCTTCTTTCTCTTTGTTATCGGAGGATATTTCCTTTGGCCCTACAGTCTTCAAAGGGATCCGAAATATCTGTTCTCAGATTCCACAGAAATAAGGCTAGCAAAGAGATCCACGAAATACACATGTAACTCTGTGAGATGAATTAACAGAACACTAAGCAGTTTCTCAGAAAGCTTCTTTCCGGATTTCATCTGAGGATATTTCCTTTTTCACCATAGCCCTCTATGGGCTTCCAAATATCACTTTGCCAATTCCACAAGAACTGTCTTAGCGAAAGGCTTCTTGAGGGGAAAGCTGTAACTCTGTGAGATGATTTCACAGAACACAAAGAAGTTTCTCAGAAAGCCTCTTTCTCTTTGTTATCGGAGGATATTTCCTTTGGCCCTATAGTCTTCAAAGGGATCCGAAATATCTGTTCTCAGATTCCACAGAAATAAGGCTAGCAAAGAGATCCACGAAATACAGATGTAACTCTGTGAGATGAATTCACAGAACACTAAGCAGTTTCTCAGAAAGCTTCTTTCCAGATTTCATCTGAGGATATTTTCTTTTTCACCATAGCCCTCTAAGGGCTTCCAAATATCACTTTGCCAATTCCACAAGAACTGTCTTAGCGAAAGGCTTCTTGAGGGGAAAGCTGTAACTCTGTGAGATGATTTCACAGAACACAAAGAAGTTTCTCAGAAAGCTTCTTTCTCTTTGTTATCGGAGGATATTTCCTTTGGTCCTATAGTCTTCAAAGGGATCCGAAATATCTGTTCTCAGATTCCACAGAAATAAGGCTAGCAAAGAGATCCACGAAATACACATGAAACTCTGTGAGATGAATTCACAGAACACTAAGCAGTTTCTCAGAAAGCTTCTTTCCAGATTTCATCTGAGGATATTTCCTTTTTCACCATAGCCCTCTAGGGGTTGCAAATATCACTTTGCCAATTCCACAAGAACTGTCTTAGCGAAAGGCTTCTTGAGGGGAAAGCTGTAACTCTGTGAGATGATTTCACAGAACACAAAGGAGTTTCTCAGAAAGCTTCTTTCTCTTTGTTATCGGAGGATATTTCCTTTGGCTCTACAGTCTTCAGAGGGATCCGAAATATCTGTTCTCAGATTCCACAGAAATAAGGCTAGCAAAGAGATCCACGAAATACACATGTAACTCTGTGAGATGAATTAACAGAACACTAAGCAGTTTCTCAGAAAGCTTCTTTCCAGATTTCATCTGAGGATATTTCCTTTTTCACCATAGCCCTCTATGGGCTTCCAAATATCACTTTGCCAATTCCACAAGAACTGTCTTAGCGAAAGGCTTCTTGAGGGGAAAGCTGTAACTCTGTGAGATAATTTCACAGAACACAAAGAAGTTTCTCAGAAAGCCTCTTTCTCTTTGTTATCGGAGTATATTTCCTTTGGCCCTATAGTCTTCAAAGGGATCCGAAATATCTGTTCTCCGATTCCACAAAAATAATACTAGCAAAGAGATCCACGAAATACAGATGTAACTCTGTGAGATGAATTCACAGAACACTAAGCAGTTTCTCAGAAAGCTTCTTTCCAGATTTCATCTGAGGATATTTCCTTTTTCACCATAGCCCTCTATGGGCTTCCTAATATCAATTTGCCAATTCAACAAGAACTGTCTTAGTGAAAGGCTTCTTGAGGGGAAAGCTGTAACTCTGTGAGATGATTTCACAGAACACAAAGAAGTTTCTCAGAAAGCTTCTTTCTCTTTCTTATCGGAGGATATTTCCTTTGGCCCTATAGTCTTCAAAGGGATCCGAAATATCTGTTCTCAGATTCCACAGAAATAAGGCTAGCAAAGAGATCCACGAAATACAGATGTAACTCTGTGAGTGGAAGTCACACATCACAGAGCAGTTTCTCAGAAAGCTTCTTTCCAGATTACATCTGAGGATATTTCCTTTTTCAAATAGCTCTCTAAGGGCTTCCAAATATCACTTTGCCAATTCCACAAGAACTGTCTTAGCGAAAGGCTTCTTGAGGGGAAAGCTGTAACTCTGTGAGATGATTTCACAGAACACAAAGAAGTTTCTCAGAAAGCTTCTTTCTCTTTGTTATCGGAGGATATTTCCTTTGTCCCTATAGTCTTCAACGGGATCCGAAATATCTGTTCTCAGATTCCACAGAAATAAGGCTAGCAAAGAGATCCACGAAATACAGATGTAACTCTGTGAGATGAATTCACAGAACACTATGCAGTTTCTCAGAAAGCTTCTTTCCTGATTTCATCTGAGGGTATTTCCTTTTTCACCATAGCCCTCTATGGGCTTCCAAATATCACTTTGCCAATTCCACAAGAACTGTCTTAGCGAAAGGCTTCTTGAGGGGAAAGCTGTAACTCTGTGAGATGATTTCACCGAACACAAAGAAGTTTCTCAGAAAGCTTCTTTCTCTTTGTTATCGGAGGATATTTCCTTTGGCCCTACAGTCTTCAAAGGGATCCGAAATATCTGTTCTCAGATTCCACAGAAATAAGGCTAGCAAAGAGATCCACGAAATACACATGTAACTCTGTGAGATGAATTAACAGAACACTAAGCAGTTTCTCAGAAAGCTTCTTTCCGGATTTCATCTGAGGATATTTCCTTTTTCACCATAGCCCTCTATGGGCTTCCAAATATCACTTTGCCAATTCCACAAGAACTGTCTTAGCGAAAGGCTTCTTGAGGGGAAAGCTGTAACTCTGTGAGATGATTTCACAGAACACAAAGAAGTTTCTCAGAAAGCCTCTTTCTCTTTGTTATCGGAGGATATTTCCTTTGGCCCTATAGTCTTCAAAGGGATCCGAAATATCTGTTCTCAGATTCCACAGAAATAAGGCTAGCAAAGAGATCCACGAAATACAGATGTAACTCTGTGAGATGAATTCACAGAACACTAAGCAGTTTCTCAGAAAGCTTCTTTCCAGATTTCATCTGAGGATATTTCCTTTTTCACCATAGACCTCTATGGGCTTCCAAATATCACTTTGCCAATTACACAAGAACTGTCTTAGCGAAAGGCTTCTTGAGGGGAAAGCTGTAACTCTGTGAGATGATTTCACAGAACACAAAGAAGTTTCTCAGAAAGCTTCTTTCTCTTTGTTATCGCAGGATATTTCCTTTGGCCCTATAGTCTTCAAAGGGATCCGAAATATCTGTTCTCCGATTCCACAGAAATAAGGCTAGCAAAGAGATCCACGAAATACAGATGTAACTCTGTGAGATGAATTCACAGAACACTAAGCAGTTTCTCAGAAAGCTTCTTTCCAGATTTCATATGAGGATATTTCCTTTTTCAACATAGCCGTCTATGGGCTTCCAAATATCAATTTGCCAATTCCACAAGAACTGTCTTAGTGATAGGCTTCTTGAGGGGAAAGCTGTAACTCTGTGAGATGATTTCACAGAACACAAAGAAGTTTCTCAGAAAGCTTCTTTCTCTTTGTTATCGGAGGATATTTCCTTTGTCCCTATAGTCTTCAAAGGGATCCGAAATATCTGTTCTCAGATTCCACAGAAATAAGGCTAGCAAAGAGATCCACGAAATACAGATGTAACTCTGTGAGTGGAAGTCACACATCACAGAGCAGTTTCTCAGAAAGCTTCTTTCCAGATTTCATCTGAGGATATTTCCTTTTTCACCATAGCCCTCTATGGGCTTCCAAATATCACTTTGCCAATTCCACAAGAACTGTCTTAGCGAAAGGCTTCTTGAGGGGAAAGCTGTAACTCTGTGAGATGATTTCACAGAACACAAAGAAGTTTCTCAGAAAGTTTCTTTCTCTTTGTTATCGGAGGATATTTCCTTTGGCCCTATAGTCTTCAAAGGGATCCGAAATATCTGTTCTCAGATTCCACAGAAATAAGGCTAGCAAAGAGATCCACGAAATACAGATGTAACTCTGTGAGATGAAATCACAGAACACTAAGCAGTTTCTCAGAAAGCTTCTTTCCAGATTTCATCTGAGGATATTTCCTTTATCACCATAGCCCTCTATGGGCTTCCAAATATCACATTGCCAATTACACAAGAACTGTCTTAGCGAAAGGCTTCTTGAGGGGAAAGCTGTAACTCTGTGAGATGATTTCACAGAACACAAAGAAGTTTCTCAGAAAGCTTCTTTCTCTTTGTTATCGGAGGATATTTCCTTTGGCCCTATAGTCTTCAAAGGGATCCGAAATATCTGTTCTCACATTCCACAGAAATAAGGCTAGCAAAGAGATCCACGAAATACAGATGTAACTCTGTGAGTGGAAGTCACACATCACAGAGCAGTTTCTCAGAAAGCTTCTTTCCAGATTTCATCTGAGGATATTCCTTATTCACCATAGCCCTCTATGGGCTTCCAAATATCACTTTGCCAATTCCACAAGAACTGTCTTAGCGAAAGGCTTCTTGAGGGGAAAGCTGTAACTCTGTGAGATGATTTCACAGAACACAAAGAAGTTTCTCAGAAAGCTTCTTTCTCTTTGTTATCGCAGGATATTTCCTTTGGCCCTATAGTCTTCAAAGGGATCCGAAATATCTGTTCTCAGATTCCACAGAAATAAGGCTAGCAAAGAGATCCACGAAATACACATGAAACTCTGTGAGATGAATTCACAGAACACTAAGCAGTTTCTCAGAAAGCTTCTTTCCAGATTTCATCTGAGGATATTTCCTTTTTCACCATAGCCCTCTAGGGGTTGCAAATATCACTTTGCCAATTCCACAAGAACTGTCTTAGCGAAAGGCTTCTTGAGGGGAAAGCTGTAACTCTGTGAGATGATTTCACAGAACACAAAGGAGTTTCTCAGAAAGCTTCTTTCTCTTTGTTATCGGAGGATATTTCCTTTGGCTCTACAGTCTTCAGAGGGATCCGAAATATCTGTTCTCAGATTCCACAGAAATAAGGCTAGCGAAGAGATCCACGAAATACACATGTAAATCTGTGAGATGAATTAACAGAACACTAAGCAGTTTCTCAGAAAGCTTCTTTACGGATTTCATCTGAGGATATTTCCTTTTTCACCATAGCCCTCTATGGGCTTCCGAATATCACTTTGCCAATTCCACAAGAACTGTCTTAGCGAAAGGCTTCTTGAGGGGAAAGCTGTAACTCTGTGAGATGATTTCACAGAACACAAAGAAGTTTCTCAGAAAGCCTCTTTCTCTTTGTTATCGGAGGATATTTCCTTTGGCCCTATAGTCTTCAAAGGGATCCGAAATATCTGTTCTCAGATTCCACAGAAATAAGGCTAGCAAAGAGATCCACGAAATACAGATGTAACTCTGTGAGATGAATTCACAGAACACTAAGCAGTTTCTCAGAAAGCTTCTTTCCAGATTTCATCTGAGGATATTTCCTTTTTCACCATAGACCTCTATGGGCTTCCAAATATCACTTTGCCAATTCCACAAGAACTGTCTTAGCGAAAGGCTTCTTGAGGGGAAAGCTGTAACTCTGTGAGATGATTTCACAGAACACAAAGAAGTTTCTCAGAAAGCCTCTTTCTCTTTGTTATCGGAGTATATTTCCTTTGGCCCTATAGTCTTCAAAGGGATCCGAAGTATCTGTTCTCCGATTCCACAGAAATAAGGCTAGCAAAGAGATCCACGAAATACAGATGTAACTCTGTGAGATGAATTCACAAAACACTAAGCTGTTTCTCAGAAAGCTTCTATCCAGATTTCATCTGAGGATATTTCCTTTTTCACCATAGCCCTCTATGGGCTTCCAAATATCACAATGCCAATTACACAAGAACTGTCTTAGCGAAAGGCTTCTTGAGGGGAAAGCTGTAACTCTGTGAGATGATTTCACAGAACACAAAGAAGTTTCTCAGAAAGCTTCTTTCTCTTTGTTATCGGAGGATATTTCCTTTGGCCCTATAGTCTTCAAAGGGATCCGAAATATCTGTTCTCAGATTCCACAGAAATAAGGCTAGCAAAGAGATCCACGAAATACACATGTAACTCTGTGAGATGAATTAACAGAACACTAAGCAGTTTCTCAGAAAGCTTCTTTCCAGATTTCATCTGAGGATATTCCTTATTCACCATAGCCCTCTATGGGCTTCCAAATATCACTTTTCCAATTCCACAAGAACTGTCTTAGCGAAAGGCTTCTTGAGGGGAAAGCTGTAACTCTGTGAGATGATTTCACAGAACACAAAGAAGTTTCTCAGAAAGCTTCTTTCTCTTTGTTATCGCAGGATATTTCCTTTGGCCCTATAGTCTTCAAAGGGATCCGAAATATCTGTTCTCCGATTCCACAGAAATAAAGCTAGCAAAGAGATCCACGAAATACAGATGTAACTCTGTGAGATGAATTCACAGAACACTAAGCAGTTTCTCAGAAAGCTTCTTTCCAGATTTCATATGAGGATATTTCCTTTTTCAACATAGCCCTCTATGGGCTTCCAAATATCAATTTGCCAATTCCACAAGAACTGTCTTAGTGATAGGCTTCTTGAGGGGAAAGCTGTAACTCTGTGAGATGATTTCACAGAACACAAAGAAGTTTCTCAGAAAGCTTCTTTCTCTTTGTTATCGGAGGATATTTCCTTTGGCCCTATAGTCTTCAAAGGGATCCGAAATATCTGTTCTCAGATTCCACAGAAATAAGGCTAGCAAAGAGATCCACGAAATACAGATGTAACTCTGTGAGATGAATTAACAGAACACTAAGCAGTTTCTCAGAAAGCTTCTTTCCAGATTTCATCTGAGGATATTTCCTTTATCACCATAGCCCTCTATGGGCTTCCAAATATCACATTGCCAATTACACAAGAACTGTCTTAGCGAAAGGCTTCTTGAGGGGAAAGCTGTAACTCTGTGAGATGATTTCACAGAACACAAAGAAGTTTCTCAGAAAGCTTCTTTCTCTTTGTTATCGGAGGATATTTCCTTTGGCCCTATAGTCTTCAAAGGGATCCGAAATATCTGTTCTCAGATTCCACAGAAATAAGGCTAGCAAAGAGATCCACGAAATACAGATGTAACTCTGTGAGTGGAAGTCACACATCACAGAGCAGTTTCTCAGAAAGCTTCTTTCCAGATTTCATCTGAGGATATTCCTTATTCACCATAGCCCTCTATGGGCTTCCAAATATCACTTTGCCAATTCCACAAGAACTGTCTTAGCGAAAGGCTTCTTGAGGGGAAAGCTGTAACTCTGTGAGATGATTTCACAGAACACAAAGAAGTTTCTCAGAAAGCTTCTTTCTCTTTGTTATCGCAGGATATTTCCTTTGGCCCTATAGTCTTCAAAGGGATCCGAAATATCTGTTCTCAGATTCGACAGAAATAAGGCTAGCAAAGAGATCCACGAAATACACATGAAACTCTGTGAGATGAATTCACAGAACACTAAGCAGTTTCTCAGAAAGCTTCTTTCCAGATTTCATCTGAGGATATTTCCTTTTTCACCATAGCCCTCTAGGGGTTGCAAATATCACTTTGCCAATTCCACAAGAACTGTCTTAGCGAAAGGCTTCTTGAGGGGAAAGCTGTAACTCTGTGAGATGATTTCACAGAACACAAAGGAGTTTCTCAGAAAGCTTCTTTCTCTTTGTTATCGGAGGATATTTCCTTTGGCTCTACAGTCTTCAGAGGGATCCGAAATATCTGTTCTCAGATTCCACAGAAATAAGGCTAGCGAAGAGATCCACGAAATACACATGTAACTCTGTGAGATGAATTAACAGAACACTAAGCAGTTTCTCAGAAAGCTTCTTTACGGATTTCATCTGAGGATATTTCCTTTTTCACCATAGCCCTCTATGGGCTTCCAAATATCACTTTGCCAATTCCACAAGAACTGTCTTAGCGAAAGGCTTCTTGAGGGGAAAGCTGTAACTCTGTGAGATGATTTCACAGAACACAAAGAAGTTTCTCAGAAAGCCTCATTCTCTTTGTTATCGGAGTATATTTCCTTTGGCCCTATAGTCTTCAAAGGGATCCGAAATATCTGTTCTCCGATTCCACAAAAATAATGCTAGCAAAGAGATCCACGAAATACAGATGTAACTCTGTGAGATGAATTCACAGAACACTAAGCAGTTTCTCAGAAAGCTTCTTTCCAGATTTCATCTGAGGATATTTCCTTTTTCACCATAGCCCTCTATGGGCTTCCTAATATCAATTTGCCAATTCAACAAGAACTGTCTTAGTGAAAGGCTTCTTGAGGGGAAAGCTGTAACTCTGTGAGATGATTTCACAGAACACAAAGAAGTTTCTCAGAAAGCTTCTTTCTCTTTGTTATCGGAGGATATTTCCTTTGGCCCTATAGTCTTCAAAGGGATCCGAAATATCTGTTCTCAGACTCCACAGAAATAAGGCTAGCAAAGAGATCCACGAAATACAGATGTAACTCTGTGAGTGGAAGTCACACATCACAGAGCAGTTTCTCAGAAAGCTTCTTTCCAGATTTCATCTGAGGATATTTCCTTTTTCACCATAGCTCTCTAAGGGCTTCCAAATATCACTTTGCCAATTCCACAAGAACTGTCTTAGCGAAAGGCTTCTTGAGGGGAAAGCTGTAACTCTGTGAGATGATTTCACAGAACACAAAGAAGTTTCTCAGAAAGCTTCTTTCTCTTTGTTATCGGAGGATATTTCCTTTGTCCCTATAGTCTTCAACGGGATCCGAAATATCTGTTCTCAGATTCCACAGAAATAAGGCTAGCAAAGAGATCCACGAAATACAGATGTAACTCTGTGAGATGAATTCACAGAACACTAAGCAGTTTCTCAGAAAGCTTCTTTCCCGATTTCATCTGAGGATATTTCCTTTTTCACCATAGCCCTCTAAGGGCTTCCAAATATCACTTTGCCAATTCCACAAGAACTGTCTTAGCGAAAGGCTTCTTGAGGGGAAAGCTGTAACTCTGTGAGATGATTTCACAGAACACAAAGAAGTTTCTCAGAAAGCTTCTTTCTCTTTGTTATCGGAGGATATTTCCTTTGGCCCTATACTCTTCAAAGGGATCCGAAATATCTGTTCTCAGATTCCACAGAAATAAGGCCAGCAAAGAGATCCACGAAATACAGATGTAACTCTGTGAGATGAATTCACAGAACACTAAGCAGTTTCTCAGAAAGCTTCTTTCCAGATTTCATCTGAGGATATTTCCTTTTTCACCATAGCCCTCTAAGGGCTTCCAAATATCACTTTGCCAATTCCACAAGAACTGTCTTAGCGAAAGGCTTCTTGAGGGGAAAGCTGTAACTCTGTGAGATGATTTCACAGAACACAAAGAAGTTTCTCAGAAAGCTTCTTTCTCTTTGTTATCGGAGGATATTTGCTTTGGCCCTATAGTCTTCAAAGGGATCCGAAATATCTGTTCTCAGATTCCACAGAAATAAGGCTAGCAAAGAGATCCACGAAATACACATGAAACTCTGTGAGATGAATTCACAGAACACTAAGCAGTTTCTCAGAAAGCTTCTTTCCAGATTTCATCTGAGGATATTTCCTTTTTCACCATAGCCCTCTAGGGGTTGCAAATATCACTTTGCCAATTCCACAAGAACTGTCTTAGCGAAAGGCTTCTTGAGGGGAAAGCTGTAACTCTGTGAGATGATTTCACAGAACACAAAGAAGTTTCTCAGAAAGCTTCTTTCTCTTTGTTATCGGAGGATATTTCCTTTGGCCCTATAGTCTTCAAAGGGATCCGAAATATCTGATCTCAGATTCCACAGAAATAAGGCTAGCAAAGAGATCCACGAAATACAGATGTAACTCTGTGAGATGAATTAACAGAACACTAAGCAGTTTCTCAGAAAGCTTCTTTCCAGATTTCATCTGAGGATAATTCCTTTTTCACCATAGCCCTCTAAGGGCTTCCAAATATCACTTTGCCAATTCCACAAGAACTGTCTTAGCGAAAGGCTTCTTGAGGGGAAAGCTGTAACTCTGTGAGATGATTTCACAGAACACAAAGAAGTTTCCCAGAAAGCTTCTTTCTCTTTGTTATCGGAGGATATTTCCTTTGGCCCTATAGTTTTCAAAGGGATCCGAAATATCTGTTCTCAGATTCCACAGAAATAAGGCTAGCAAACAGATCCACGAAATACAGATGTAATTCTGTGAGTGGAAGTCACACATCACAGAGCAGTTTCTCAGAAAGCTTCTTTCCAGATTTCTTCTGAGGATATTTCCTTTTTCACCATAGCCCTCTATGGGCTTCCAAATATCACTTTGCCAATTCCACAAGAACTGTCTTAGCGAAAGGCTTCTTGAGGGGAAAGCTGTAATTCTGTGAGATGATTTCACAGAACACAAAGAAGTTTCTCAGAAAGCTTCTTTCTCTTTGTTATCGCAGGATATTTCCTTTGGCCCTATAGTCTTCAAATGGATCCGAAATATCTGTTCTCAGATTCCACAGAAATAAGGCTAGCAAAGAGATCCACGAAATACAGATGTAACTCTGTGAGATGAATTCACAGAACACTAAGCAGTTTCTCAGAAAGCTTCTTTCCAGACTTCATCTGAGGATATTTCCTTTTTCACCATAGCCCTCTTTGGGCTTCCAAATATCACTTTACCAATTCCACAAGAACTGTCTTAGCGAAAGGCTTCTTGAGGGGAAAGCTGTAACTCTGTGAGATGATTTCACAGAACACAAAGAAGTTTCTCAGAAAGCTTCTTGCTCTTTGTTAACGGAGGATATTTCCTGTCGCTCTATAGTCTTCAAAGGGATCCGAAATATCTGTTCTCAGATTCCACAGAAATAAGGCTAGCAAAGAGATCCACGAAATACAGATGTAACTCTGTGAGTTGAATTAACAGAACACTAAGCAGTTTCTCATAAAGCTTCTTTCCAGATTTCATCTGAGGATATTTCCTTTTTCACCATAGCCCTCTAAGGGCTTCCAAATATCACTTTGCCAATTCCACAAGAACTGTCTTAGCGAAAGGCTTCTTGAGGGGAAAGCTGTAACTCTGTGAGATGATTTCACAGAACACAAAGAAGTTTCTCAGAAAGCTTCTTTCTCTTTGTTATCGGAGGATATTTCCTTTGGCCCTATAGTCTTCAAAGGGATCCGAAATATCTGTTCTCAGGTTCCACAGAAATAAGGCTAACAAAGAGATCCACGATATACACATATAACTCTGTGAGATGAATTCACAGAACACTAAGCAGTTTCTCAGAAAGCTTCTTTCCAGATTTCTTCTGAGGATATTTCCTTTTTCACCATAGCCCTCTAAGGGCTTCCAAATATGACTTTGCCAATTCCACAAGAACTGTCTTAGCGAAAGGCTTCTTGAAAGGAAAGCTGTAACTCTGTGAGATGATTTCACAGAACACAAAGAAGTTTCTCAGAAAGCTTCTTTCTCTTTGTTATCGGAGGATATTTCCTTGGCCCTATAGTCTTCAAAGGGATCCGAAATATCTGTTCTCAGATTCCACAGAAATAAGGCTAGCAAAGAGATCCACGAAATACACATGTATCTCTGTGAGATGAATTCACAGAACACTAAGCAGTTTCTCAGAAAGCTTCTTTCCAGATTTCATCTGAGGATATTTCCTTTATCACCATAGCCCTCTATGGGCTTCCAAATATCACATTGCCAATTACACAAGAACTGTCTTAGCGAAAGGCTTCTTGAGGGGAAAGCTGTAACTCTGTGAGATGATTTCACAGAACACAAAGAAGTTTCTCAGAAAGCTTCTTTCTCTTTGTTATCGGAGGATATTTCCTTTGGCCCTATAGTCTTCAAAGGGATCCGAAATATCTGTTCTCACATTCCACAGAAATAAGGCTAGCAAAGAGATCCACGAAATACACATGAAACTCTGTGAGATGAATTCACAGAACACTAAGCAGTTTCTCAGAAAGCTTCTTTCCAGATTTCATCTGAGGATATTTCCTTTTTCACCATAGCCCTCTAGGGGTTGCAAATATCACTTTGCCAATTCCAAAAGAACTGTCTTAGCGAAAGGCTTCTTGAGGGGAAAGCTGTAACTCTGTGAGATGATTTCACAGAACACAAAGGAGTTTCTCAGAAAGCTTCTTTCTCTTTGTTATCGGAGGATATTTCCTTTGGCCCTATAGTCTTCAAAGGGATCCGAAATATCTGTTCTCAGATTCCACAGAAATAAGGCTAGCAAAGAGATCCACGAAATACAGATGTAACTCTGTGAGTGGAAGTCACACATCACAGAGCAGTTTCTCAGAAAGCTTCTTTCCAGATTTCATCTGAGGATTTTCCTTATTCACCATAGCCCTCTATGGGCTTCCAAATATCACTTTGCCAATTCCACAAGAACTGTCTTAGCGAAAGGCTTCTTGAGGGGAAAGCTGTAACTCTGTGAGATGATTTCACAGAACACAAAGAAGTTTCTCAGAAAGCTTCTTTCTCTTTGTTATCGCAGGATATTTCCTTTGGCCCTATAGTCTTCAAAGGGATCCGAAATATCTGTTCTCAGATTCGACAGAAATAAGGCTAGCAAAGAGATCCACGAAATACACATGAAACTCTGTGAGATGAATTCACAGAACACTAAGCAGTTTCTCAGAAAGCTTCTTTCCAGATTTCATCTGAGGATATTTCCTTTTTCACCATAGCCCTCTAGGGGTTGCAAATATCACTTTGCCAATTCCACAAGAACTGTCTTAGCGAAAGGCTTCTTGAGGGGAAAGCTGTAACTCTGTGAGATGATTTCACAGAACACAAAGGAGTTTCTCAGAAAGCTTCTTTCTCTTTGTTATCGGAGGATATTTCCTTTGGCTCTACAGTCTTCAGAGGGATCCGAAATATCTGTTCTCAGATTCCACAGAAATAAGGCTAGCGAAGAGATCCACGAAATACACATGTAACTCTGTGAGATGAATTAACAGAACACTAAGCAGTTTCTCAGAAAGCTTCTTTACGGATTTCATCTGAGGATATTTCCTTTTTCACCATAGCCCTCTATGGGCTTCCAAATATCACTTTGCCAATTCCACAAGAACTGTCTTAGCGAAAGGCTTCTTGAGGGGAAAGCTGTAACTCTGTGAGATGATTTCACAGAACACAAAGAAGTTTCTCAGAAAGCCTCATTCTCTTTGTTATCGGAGTATATTTCCTTTGGCCCTATAGTCTTCAAAGGGATCCGAAATATCTGTTCTCCGATTCCACAAAAATAATGCTAGCAAAGAGATCCACGAAATACAGATGTAACTCTGTGAGATGAATTCACAGAACACTAAGCAGTTTCTCAGAAAGCTTCTTTCCAGATTTCATCTGAGGATATTTCCTTTTTCACCATAGCCCTCTATGGGCTTCCTAATATCAATTTGCCAATTCAACAAGAACTGTCTTAGTGAAAGGCTTCTTGAGGGGAAAGCTGTAACTCTGTGAGATGATTTCACAGAACACAAAGAAGTTTCTCAGAAAGCTTCTTTCTCTTTGTTATCGGAGGATATTTCCTTTGGCCCTATAGTCTTCAAAGGGATCCGAAATATCTGTTCTCAGACTCCACAGAAATAAGGCTAGCAAAGAGATCCACGAAATACAGATGTAACTCTGTGAGTGGAAGTCACACATCACAGAGCAGTTTCTCAGAAAGCTTCTTTCCAGATTTCATCTGAGGATATTTCCTTTTTCACCATAGCTCTCTAAGGGCTTCCAAATATCACTTTGCCAATTCCACAAGAACTGTCTTAGCGAAAGGCTTCTTGAGGGGAAAGCTGTAACTCTGTGAGATGATTTCACAGAACACAAAGAAGTTTCTCAGAAAGCTTCTTTCTCTTTGTTATCGGAGGATATTTCCTTTGTCCCTATAGTCTTCAACGGGATCCGAAATATCTGTTCTCAGATTCCACAGAAATAAGGCTAGCAAAGAGATCCACGAAATACAGATGTAACTCTGTGAGATGAATTCACAGAACACTAAGCAGTTTCTCAGAAAGCTTCTTTCCCGATTTCATCTGAGGATATTTCCTTTTTCACCATAGCCCTCTAAGGGCTTCCAAATATCACTTTGCCAATTCCACAAGAACTGTCTTAGCGAAAGGCTTCTTGAGGGGAAAGCTGTAACTCTGTGAGATGATTTCACAGAACACAAAGAAGTTTCTCAGAAAGCTTCTTTCTCTTTGTTATCGGAGGATATTTCCTTTGGCCCTATACTCTTCAAAGGGATCCGAAATATCTGTTCTCAGATTCCACAGAAATAAGGCCAGCAAAGAGATCCACGAAATACAGATGTAACTCTGTGAGATGAATTCACAGAACACTAAGCAGTTTCTCAGAAAGCTTCTTTCCAGATTTCATCTGAGGATATTTCCTTTTTCACCATAGCCCTCTAAGGGCTTCCAAATATCACTTTGCCAATTCCACAAGAACTGTCTTAGCGAAAGGCTTCTTGAGGGGAAAGCTGTAACTCTGTGAGATGATTTCACAGAACACAAAGAAGTTTCTCAGAAAGCTTCTTTCTCTTTGTTATCGGAGGATATTTGCTTTGGCCCTATAGTCTTCAAAGGGATCCGAAATATCTGTTCTCAGATTCCACAGAAATAAGGCTAGCAAAGAGATCCACGAAATACACATGAAACTCTGTGAGATGAATTCACAGAACACTAAGCAGTTTCTCAGAAAGCTTCTTTCCAGATTTCATCTGAGGATATTTCCTTTTTCACCATAGCCCTCTAGGGGTTGCAAATATCACTTTGCCAATTCCACAAGAACTGTCTTAGCGAAAGGCTTCTTGAGGGGAAAGCTGTAACTCTGTGAGATGATTTCACAGAACACAAAGAAGTTTCTCAGAAAGCTTCTTTCTCTTTGTTATCGGAGGATATTTCCTTTGGCCCTATAGTCTTCAAAGGGATCCGAAATATCTGATCTCAGATTCCACAGAAATAAGGCTAGCAAAGAGATCCACGAAATACAGATGTAACTCTGTGAGATGAATTAACAGAACACTAAGCAGTTTCTCAGAAAGCTTCTTTCCAGATTTCATCTGAGGATAATTCCTTTTTCACCATAGCCCTCTAAGGGCTTCCAAATATCACTTTGCCAATTCCACAAGAACTGTCTTAGCGAAAGGCTTCTTGAGGGGAAAGCTGTAACTCTGTGAGATGATTTCACAGAACACAAAGAAGTTTCCCAGAAAGCTTCTTTCTCTTTGTTATCGGAGGATATTTCCTTTGGCCCTATAGTTTTCAAAGGGATCCGAAATATCTGTTCTCAGATTCCACAGAAATAAGGCTAGCAAACAGATCCA
Source organism: Macaca nemestrina (assembly GCF_043159975.1). NCBI lineage: Eukaryota > Metazoa > Chordata > Mammalia > Primates > Cercopithecidae > Macaca > Macaca nemestrina. Next base: position 94,076,777 of record NC_092125.1, read on the forward strand.
CGAAATACAGATGTAATTCTGTGAGTGGAAGTCACACATCACAGAGCAGTTTCTCAGAAAGCTTCTTTCCAGATTTCTTCTGAGGATATTTCCTTTTTCACCATAGCCCTCTATGGGCTTCCAAATATCACTTTGCCAATTCCACAAGAACTGTCTTAGCGAAAGGCTTCTTGAGGGGAAAGCTGTAATTCTGTGAGATGATTTCACAGAACACAAAGAAGTTTCTCAGAAAGCTTCTTTCTCTTTGTTATCGCAGGATATTTCCTTTGGCCCTATAGTCTTCAAATGGATCCGAAATATCTGTTCTCAGATTCCACAGAAATAAGGCTAGCAAAGAGATCCACGAAATACAGATGTAACTCTGTGAGATGAATTCACAGAACACTAAGCAGTTTCTCAGAAAGCTTCTTTCCAGACTTCATCTGAGGATATTTCCTTTTTCACCATAGCCCTCTTTGGGCTTCCAAATATCACTTTACCAATTCCACAAGAACTGTCTTAGCGAAAGGCTTCTTGAGGGGAAAGCTGTAACTCTGTGAGATGATTTCACAGAACACAAAGAAGTTTCTCAGAAAGCTTCTTGCTCTTTGTTAACGGAGGATATTTCCTTTCGCTCTATAGTCTTCAAAGGGATCCGAAATATCTGTTCTCAGATTCCACAGAAATAAGGCTAGCAAAGAGATCCACGAAATACAGATGTAACTCTGTGAGTTGAATTAACAGAACACTAAGCAGTTTCTCATAAAGCTTCTTTCCAGATTTCATCTGAGGATATTTCCTTTTTCACCATAGCCCTCTAAGGGCTTCCAAATATCACTTTGCCAATTCCACAAGAACTGTCTTAGCGAAAGGCTTCTTGAGGGGAAAGCTGTAACTCTGTGAGATGATTTCACAGAACACAAAGAAGTTTCTCAGAAAGCTTCTTTCTCTTTGTTATCGGAGGATATTTCCTTTGGCCCTATAGTCTTCAAAGGGATCCGAAATATCTGTTCTCAGGTTCCACAGAAATAAGGCTAACAAAGAGATCCACGATATACACATATAACTCTGTGAGATGAATTCACAGAACACTAAGCAGTTTCTCAGAAAGCTTCTTTCCAGATTTCTTCTGAGGATATTTCCTTTTTCACCATAGCCCTCTAAGGGCTTCCAAATATGACTTTGCCAATTCCACAAGAACTGTCTTAGCGAAAGGCTTCTTGAAAGGAAAGCTGTAACTCTGTGAGATGATTTCACAGAACACAAAGAAGTTTCTCAGAAAGCTTCTTTCTCTTTGTTATCGGAGGATATTTCCTTGGCCCTATAGTCTTCAAAGGGATCCGAAATATCTGTTCTCAGATTCCACAGAAATAAGGCTAGCAAAGAGATCCACGAAATACACATGTATCTCTGTGAGATGAATTCACAGAACACTAAGCAGTTTCTCAGAAAGCTTCTTTCCAGATTTCATCTGAGGATATTTCCTTTATCACCATAGCCCTCTATGGGCTTCCAAATATCACATTGCCAATTACACAAGAACTGTCTTAGCGAAAGGCTTCTTGAGGGGAAAGCTGTAACTCTGTGAGATGATTTCACAGAACACAAAGAAGTTTCTCAGAAAGCTTCTTTCTCTTTGTTATCGGAGGATATTTCCTTTGGCCCTATAGTCTTCAAAGGGATCCGAAATATCTGTTCTCACATTCCACAGAAATAAGGCTAGCAAAGAGATCCACGAAATACACATGAAACTCTGTGAGATGAATTCACAGAACACTAAGCAGTTTCTCAGAAAGCTTCTTTCCAGATTTCATCTGAGGATATTTCCTTTTTCACCATAGCCCTCTAGGGGTTGCAAATATCACTTTGCCAATTCCAAAAGAACTGTCTTAGCGAAAGGCTTCTTGAGGGGAAAGCTGTAACTCTGTGAGATGATTTCACAGAACACAAAGGAGTTTCTCAGAAAGCTTCTTTCTCTTTGTTATCGGAGGATATTTCCTTTGGCTCTACAGTCTTCAGAGGGATCCGAAATATCTGTTCTCAGATTCCACAGAAATAAGGCTAGCGAAGAGATCCACGAAATACACATGTAACTCTGTGAGATGAATTAACAGAACACTAAGCAGTTTCTCAGAAAGCTTCTTTACGGATTTCATCTGAGGATATTTCCTTTTTCACCATAGCCCTCTATGGGCTTCCAAATATCACTTTGCCAATTCCACAAGAACTGTCTTAGCGAAAGGCTTCTTGAGGGGAAAGCTGTAACTCTGTGAGATGATTTCACAGAACACAAAGAAGTTTCTCAGAAAGCCTCTTTCTCTTTGTTATCGGAGGATATTTCCTTTGGCCCTATAGTCTTCAAAGGGATCCGAAATATCTGTTCTCAGATTCCACAGAAATAAGGCTAGCAAAGAGATCCACGAAATACAGATGTAACTCTGTGAGATGAATTCACAGAACACTAAGCAGTTTCTCAGAAAGCTTCTTTCCAGATTTCATCTGAGGATATTTCCTTTTTCACCATAGACCTCTATGGGCTTCCAAATATCACTTTGCCAATTCCACAAGAACTGTCTTAGCGAAAGGCTTCTTGAGGGGAAAGCTGTAACTCTGTGAGATGATTTCACGGAACACAAAGAAGTTTCTCAGAAAGCCTCTTTCTCTTTGTTATCGGAGTATATTTCCTTTGGCCCTATAGTCTTCAAAGGGATCCGAAATATCTGTTCTCCGATTCCACAGAAATAAGGCTAGCAAAGAGATCCACGAAATACAGATGTAACTCTGTGAGATGAATTCACAAAACACTAAGCTGTTTCTCAGAAAGCTTCTATCCAGATTTCATCTGAGGATATTTCCTTTTTCACCATAGCCCTCTATGGGCTTCCAAATATCACAATGCCAATTACACAAGAACTGTCTTAGCGAAAGGCTTCTTGAGGGGAAAGCTGTAACTCTGTGAGATGATTTCACAGAACACAAAGAAGTTTCTCAGAAAGCTTCTTTCTCTTTGTTATCGGAGGATATTTCCTTTGGCCCTATAGTCTTCAAAGGGATCCGAAATATCTGTTCTCAGATTCCACAGAAATAAGGCTAGCAAAGAGATCCACGAAATACACATGTAACTCTGTGAGATGAATTAACAGAACACTAAGCAGTTTCTCAGAAAGCTTCTTTCCAGATTTCATCTGAGGATATTCCTTATTCACCATAGCCCTCTATGGGCTTCCAAATATCACTTTTCCAATTCCACAAGAACTGTCTTAGCGAAAGGCTTCTTGAGGGGAAAGCTGTAACTCTGTGAGATGATTTCACAGAACACAAAGAAGTTTCTCAGAAAGCTTCTTTCTCTTTGTTATCGCAGGATATTTCCTTTGGCCCTATAGTCTTCAAAGGGATCCGAAATATCTTTTCTCCGATTCCACAGAAATAAGGCTAGCAAAGAGATGCACGAAATACAGATGTAACTCTGTGAGATGAATTCACAGAACACTAAGCAGTTTCTCAGAAAGCTTCTTTCCAGATTTCATATGAGGATATTTCCTTTTTCAACATAGCCCTCTATGGGCTTCCAAATATCAATTTGCCAATTCCACAAGAACTGTCTTAGTGATAGGCTTCTTGAGGGGAAAGCTGTAACTCTGTGAGATGATTTCACAGAACACAAAGAAGTTTCTCAGAAAGCTTCTTTCTCTTTGTTATCGGAGGATATTTCCTTTGGCCCTATAGTCTTCAAAGGGATCCGAAATATCTGTTCTCAGATTCCACAGAAATAAGGCTAGCAAAGAGATCCACGAAATACAGATGTAACTCTGTGAGATGAATTAACAGAACACTAAGCAGTTTCTCAGAAAGCTTCTTTCCAGATTTCATCTGAGGATATTTCCTTTATCACCATAGCCCTCTATGGGCTTCCAAATATCACATTGCCAATTACACAAGAACTGTCTTAGCGAAAGGCTTCTTGAGGGGAAAGCTGTAACTCTGTGAGATGATTTCACAGAACACAAAGAAGTTTCTCAGAAAGCTTCTTTCTCTTTGTTATCGGAGGATATTTCCTTTGGCCCTATAGTCTTCAAAGGGATCCGAAATATCTGTTCTCAGATTCCACAGAAATAAGGCTAGCAAAGAGATCCACGAAATACAGATGTAACTCTGTGAGTGGAAGTCACACATCACAGAGCAGTTTCTCAGAAAGCTTCTTTCCAGATTTCATCTGAGGATATTCCTTATTCACCATAGCCCTCTATGGGCTTCCAAATATCACTTTGCCAATTCCACAAGAACTGTCTTAGCGAAAGGCTTCTTGAGGGGAAAGCTGTAACTCTGTGAGATGATTTCACAGAACACAAAGAAGTTTCTCAGAAAGCTTCTTTCTCTTTGTTATCGCAGGATATTTCCTTTGGCCCTATAGTCTTCAAATGGATCCGAAATATCTGTTCTCAGATTCGACAGAAATAAGGCTAGCAAAGAGATCCACGAAATACACATGAAACTCTGTGAGATGAATTCACAGAACACTAAGCAGTTTCTCAGAAAGCTTCTTTCCAGATTTCATCTGAGGATATTTCCTTTTTCACCATAGCCCTCTAGGGGTTGCAAATATCACTTTGCCAATTCCACAAGAACTGTCTTAGCGAAAGGCTTCTTGAGGGGAAAGCTGTAACTCTGTGAGATGATTTCACAGAACACAAAGGAGTTTCTCAGAAAGCTTCTTTCTCTTTGTTCTCGGAGGATATTTCCTTTGGCTCTACAGTCTTCAGAGGGATCCGAAATATCTGTTCTCAGATTCCACAGAAATAAGGCTAGCGAAGAGATCCACGAAATACACATGTAACTCTGTGAGATGAATTAACAGAACACTAAGCAGTTTCTCAGAAAGCTTCTTTACGGATTTCATCTGAGGATATTTCCTTTTTCACCATAGCCCTCTATGGGCTTCCAAATATCACTTTGCCAATTCCACAAGAACTGTCTTAGCGAAAGGCTTCTTGAGGGGAAAGCTGTAACTCTGTGAGATGATTTCACAGAACACAAAGAAGTTTCTCAGAAAGCCTCATTCTCTTTGTTATCGGAGTATATTTCCTTTGGCCCTATAGTCTTCAAAGGGATCCGAAATATCTGTTCTCCGATTCCACAAAAATAATGCTAGCAAAGAGATCCACGAAATACAGATGTAACTCTGTGAGATGAATTCACAGAACACTAAGCAGTTTCTCAGAAAGCTTCTTTCCCGATTTCATCTGAGGATATTTCCTTTTTCACCATAGCCCTCTAAGGGCTTCCAAATATCACTTTGCCAATTCCACAAGAACTGTCTTAGCGAAAGGCTTCTTGAGGGGAAAGCTGTAACTCTGTGAGATGATTTCACAGAACACAAAGAAGTTTCTCAGAAAGCTTCTTTCTCTTTGTTATCGGAGGATATTTCCTTTGGCCCTATAGTCTTCAAAGGGATCCGAAATATCTGTTCTCAGATTCCACAGAAATAAGGCCAGCAAAGAGATCCACGAAATACAGATGTAACTCTGTGAGATGAATTCACAGAACATTAAGCAGTTTCTCAGAAAGCTTCTTTCCAGATTTCATCTGAGGATATTTCCTTTTTCACCATAGCCCTCTAAGGGCTTCCAAATATCACTTTGCCAATTCCACAAGAACTGTCTTAGCGAAAGGCTTCTTGAGGGGAAAGCTGTAACTCTGTGAGATGATTTCACAGAACACAAAGAAGTTTCTCAGAAAGCTTCTTTCTCTTTGTTATCGGAGGATATTTGCTTTGGCCCTATAGTCTTCAAAGGGATCCGAAATATCTGTTCTCAGATTCCACAGAAATAAGGCTAGCAAAGAGATCCACGAAATACACATGAAACTCTGTGAGATAAATTCACAGAACACTAAGCAGTTTCTCAGAAAGCTTCTTTCCAGATTTCATCTGAGGATATTTCCTTTTTCACCATAGCCCTCTAGGGGTTGCAAATATCACTTTGCCAATTCCACAAGAACTGTCTTAGCGAAAGGCTTCTTGAGGGGAAAGCTGTAACTCTGTGAGATGATTTCACAGAACACAAAGAAGTTTCTCAGAAAGCTTCTTTCTCTTTGTTATCGGAGGATATTTCCTTTGGCCCTATAGTCTTCAAAGGGATCCGAAATATCTGATCTCAGATTCCACAGAAATAAGGCTAGCAAAGAGATCCACGAAATACAGATGTAACTCTGTGAGATGAATTAACAGAACACTAAGCAGTTTCTCAGAAAGCTTCTTTCCAGATTTCATCTGAGGATAATTCCTTTTTCACCATAGCCCTCTAAGGGCTTCCAAATATCACTTTGCCAATTACACAAGAACTGTCTTAGCGAAAGGCTTCTTGAGGGGAAAGCTGTAACTCTGTGAGATGATTTCACAGAACACAAAGAAGTTTCCCAGAAAGCTTCTTTCTCTTTGTTATCGGAGGATATTTCCTTTGGCCCTATAGTTTTCAAAGGGATCCGAAATATCTGTTCTCAGATTCCACAGAAATAAGGCTAGCAAACAGATCCACGAAATACAGATGTAATTCTGTGAGTGGAAGTCACACATCACAGAGCAGTTTCTCAGAAAGCTTCTTTCCAGATTTCTTCTGAGGATATTTCCTTTTTCACCATAGCCCTCTATGGGCTTCCAAATATCACTTTGCCAATTCCACAAGAACTGTCTTAGCGAAAGGCTTCTTGAGGGGAAAGCTGTAACTCTGTGAGATGATTTCACAGAACACAAAGAAGTTTCTCAGAAAGCTTCTTTCTCTTTGTTATCGCAGGATATTTCCTTTGGCCCTATAGTCTTCAAATGGATCCGAAATATCTGTTCTCAGATTCCACAGAAATAAGGCTAGCAAAGAGATCCACGAAATACAGATGTAACTCTGTGAGATGAATTCACAGAACACTAAGCAGATTCTCAGAAAGCTTCTTTCCAGACTTCATCTGAGGATATTTCCTTTTTCACCATAGCCCTCTTTGGGCTTCCAAATATCACTTTACCAATTCCACAAGAACTGTCTTAGCGAAAGGCTTCTTGAGGGGAAAGCTGTAACTCTGTGAGATGATTTCACAGAACACAAAGAAGTTTCTCAGAAAGCTTCTTGCTCTTTGTTAACGGAGGATATTTCCTTTCGCTCTATAGTCTTCAAAGGGATCCGAAATATCTGTTCTCAGATTCCACAGAAATAAGGCTAGCAAAGAGATCCACGAAATACAGATGTAACTCTGTGAGTTGAATTAACAGAACACTAAGCAGTTTCTCATAAAGCTTCTTTCCAGATTTCATCTGAGGATATTTCCTTTTTCACCATAGCCCTCTAAGGGCTTCCAAATATCACTTTGCCAATTCCACAAGAACTGTCTTAGCGAAAGGCTTCTTGAGGGGAAAGCTGTAACTCTGTGAGATGATTTCACAGAACACAAAGAAGTTTCTCAGAAAGCTTCTTTCTCTTTGTTATCGGAGGATATTTCCTTTGGCCCTATAGTCTTCAAAGGGATCCGAAATATCTGTTCTCAGGTTCCACAGAAATAAGGCTAACAAAGAGATCCACGATATACACATGTAACTCTGTGAGATGAATTCACAGAACACTAAGCAGTTTCTCAGAAAGCTTCTTTCCAGATTTCTTCTGAGGATATTTCCTTTTTCACCATAGCCCTCTAAGGGCTTCCAAATATGACTTTGCCAATTCCACAAGAACTGTCTTAGCGAAAGGCTTCTTGAAAGGAAAGCTGTAACTCTGTGAGATGATTTCACAGAACACAAAGAAGTTTCTCAGAAAGCTTCTTTCTCTTTGTTATCGGAGGATATTTCCTTGGCCCTATAGACTTCAAAGGGATCCGAAATATCTGTTCTCAGATTCCACAGAAATAAGGCTAGCAAAGAGATCCACGAAATACACATGTATCTCTGTGAGATGAATTCACAGAACACTAAGCAGTTTCTCAGAAAGCTTCTTTCCAGATTTCATCTGAGGATAATTCCTTTTTCACCATAGCCCTCTAAGGGCTTCCAAATATCACTTTGCCAATTCCACAAGAACTGTCTTAGCGAAAGGCTTCTTGAGGGGAAAGCTGTAACTCTGTGAGATGATTTCACAGAACACAAAGAAGTTTCTCAGAAAGCTTCTTTCTCTTTGTTATCGGAGGATATTTCCTTTGGCTCTATAGTCTTCAAAGGGATCCGAAATATCTGTTCTCAGATTCCACAGAAATAAGGATAGCAAAGAGATCCACGAAATACACATGTAACTCTGTGAGATGAACTAACAGAACACTAAGCAGTTTCTCAGAAAGCTTCTTTCCAGATTTCATTTGAGGATATTTCCTTTTTTACCATAGCCCTCTAGGGGTTGCAAATATCACTTTGCCAATTCCACAAGAACTGTCTTAGCGAAAGGCTTCTTGAGGGGAAAGCTGTAACTCTGTGAGATGATTTCACAGAACACAAAGAAGTTTCTCAGAAAGCTTCTTTCTCTTTGTTATCGGAGGATATTTCCTTTGGCCCTATAGTCTTCAAAGGGATCCGAAATATCTGTTCTCAGATTCCACAGAAATAAGGCTAGCAAAGAGATCCACGAAATACAGATGTAACTCTGTGAGTGGAAGTCACACATCACAGAGCAGTTTCTCAGAAAGCTTCTTTCCAGATTTCATCTGAGGATATTTCCTTTTTCACCATAGCCCTCTATGGGCTTCCAAATATCACTTTGCCAATTCCACAAGAACTGTCTTAGCGAAAGGCTTCTTGAGGGGAAAGCTGTAACTCTGTGAGATGATTTCACAGAACACAAAGAAGTTTCTCAGAAAGTTTCTTTCTCTTTGTTATCGGAGGATATTTCCTTTGGCCCTATAGTCTTCAAAGGGATCCGAAATATCTGTTCTCAGATTCCACAGAAATAAGGCTAGCAAAGAGATCCACGAAATACAGATGTAACTCTGTGAGTGGAAGTCACACATCACAGAGCAGTTTCTCAGAAAGCTTCTTTCCAGATTTCATCTGAGGATATTCCTTATTCACCATAGCCCTCTATGGGCTTCCAAATATCACATTGCCAATTCCACAAGAACTGTCTCAGCGAAAGGCTTCTTGAGCGAAAGCTGTAACTCTGTGAGATGATTTCACAGAACACAAAGAAGTTTCTCAGAAAGCTTCTTTCTCTTTGTTATAGGAGGATATTTCCTTTGGCCCAATAGGCTTCAAAGGGATCCGAAATATCTGTTCTCAGATTCCACAGAAATAAGGCTAGCAAAGAGATCCACGAAATACACATGAAACTCTGTGAGATGAATTCACAGAACACTAAGCAGTTTCTCAGAAAGCTTCTTTCCAGATTTCATCTGAGGATATTTCCTTTTTCACCATAGCCCTCTAGGGGTTGCAAATATCACTTTGCCAATTCCACAAGAACTGTCTTAGCGAAAGGCTTCTTGAGGGGAAAGCTGTAACTCTGTGAGATGATTTCACAGAACACAAAGGAGTTTCTCAGAAAGCTTCTTTCTCTTTGTTCTCGGAGGATATTTCCTTTGGCTCTACAGTCTTCAGAGGGATCCGAAATATCTGTTCTCAGATTCCACAGAAATAAGGCTAGCGAAGAGATCCACGAAATACACATGTAACTCTGTGAGATGAATTAACAGAACACTAAGCAGTTTCTCAGAAAGCTTCTTTACGGATTTCATCTGAGGATATTTCCTTTTTCACCATAGCCCTCTATGGGCTTCCAAATATCACTTTGCCAATTCCACAAGAACTGTCTTAGCGAAAGGCTTCTTGAGGGGAAAGCTGTAACTCTGTGAGATGATTTCACAGAACACAAAGAAGTTTCTCAGAAAACCTCTTTCTCTTTGTTATCGGAGGATATTTCCTTTGGCCCTATAGTCTTCAAAGGGATCCGAAATATCTGTTCTCAGATTCCACAGAAATAAGGCTAGCAAAGAGATCCACGAAATACAGATGTAACTCTGTGAGATGAATTCACAGAACACTAAGCAGTTTCTCAGAAAGCTTCTTTCCAGATTTCATATGAGGATATTTCCTTTTTCAACATAGCCCTCTATGGGCTTCCAAATATCAATTTGCCAATTCCACAAGAACTGTCTTAGTGATAGGCTTCTTGAGGGGAAAGCTGTAACTCTGTGAGATGATTTCACAGAACACAAAGAAGTTTCTCAGAAAGCTTCTTTCTCTTTGTTATCGGAGGATATTTCCTTTGGCCCTATAGTCTTCAAAGGGATCCGAAATATCTGTTCTCAGATTCCACAGAAATAAGGCTAGCAAAGAGATCCACGAAATACAGATGTAACTCTGTGAGTGGAAGTCACACATCACAGAGCAGTTTCTCAGAAAGCTTCTTTCCAGATTTCATCTGAGGATATTTCCTTTTTCACCATAGCCCTCTATGGGCTTCCAAATATCACTTTGCCAATTCCACAAGAACTGTCTTAGCGAAAGGCTTCTTGAGGGGAAAGCTGTAACTCTGTGAGATGATTTCACAGAACAAAAAGAAGTTTCTCAGAAAGCTTCTTTCTCTTTGTTATCGGAGGATATTTGCTTTGGCCCTATAGTCTTCAAAGGGATCCGAAATATCTGTTCTCAGATTCCACAGAAATAAGGCTAGCAAAGAGATCCACGAAATACACATGAAACTCTGTGAGATAAATTCACAGAACACTAAGCAGTTTCTCAGAAAGCTTCTTTCCAGATTTCATCTGAGGATATTTCCTTTTTCACCATAGCCCTCTAGGGGTTGCAAATATCACTTTGCCAATTCCACAAGAACTGTCTTAGCGAAAGGCTTCTTGAGGGGAAAGCTGTAACTCTGTGAGATGATTTCACAGAACACAAAGAAGTTTCTCAGAAAGCTTCTTTCTCTTTGTTATCGGAGGATATTTCCTTTGGCCCTATAGTCTTCAAAGGGATCCGAAATATCTGATCTCAGATTCCACAGAAATAAGGCTAGCAAAGAGATCCACGAAATACAGATGTAACTCTGTGAGATGAATTAACAGAACACTAAGCAGTTTCTCAGAAAGCTTCTTTCCAGATTTCATCTGAGGATAATTCCTTTTTCACCATAGCCCTCTAAGGGCTTCCAAATATCACTTTGCCAATTACACAAGAACTGTCTTAGCGAAAGGCTTCTTGAGGGGAAAGCTGTAACTCTGTGAGATGATTTCACAGAACACAAAGAAGTTTCCCAGAAAGCTTCTTTCTCTTTGTTATCGGAGGATATTTCCTTTGGCCCTATAGTTTTCAAAGGGATCCGAAATATCTGTTCTCAGATTCCACAGAAATAAGGCTAGCAAACAGATCCACGAAATACAGATGTAATTCTGTGAGTGGAAGTCACACATCACAGAGCAGTTTCTCAGAAAGCTTCTTTCCAGATTTCTTCTGAGGATATTTCCTTTTTCACCATAGCCCTCTATGGGCTTCCAAATATCACTTTGCCAATTCCACAAGAACTGTCTTAGCGAAAGGCTTCTTGAGGGGAAAGCTGTAACTCTGTGAGATGATTTCACAGAACACAAAGAAGTTTCTCAGAAAGCTTCTTTCTCTTTGTTATCGCAGGATATTTCCTTTGGCCCTATAGTCTTCAAATGGATCCGAAATATCTGTTCTCAGATTCCACAGAAATAAGGCTAGCAAAGAGATCCACGAAATACAGATGTAACTCTGTGAGATGAATTCACAGAACACTAAGCAGATTCTCAGAAAGCTTCTTTCCAGACTTCATCTGAGGATATTTCCTTTTTCACCATAGCCCTCTTTGGGCTTCCAAATATCACTTTACCAATTCCACAAGAACTGTCTTAGCGAAAGGCTTCTTGAGGGGAAAGCTGTAACTCTGTGAGATGATTTCACAGAACACAAAGAAGTTTCTCAGAAAGCTTCTTGCTCTTTGTTAACGGAGGATATTTCCTTTCGCTCTATAGTCTTCAAAGGGATCCGAAATATCTGTTCTCAGATTCCACAGAAATAAGGCTAGCAAAGAGATCCACGAAATACAGATGTAACTCTGTGAGTTGAATTAACAGAACACTAAGCAGTTTCTCATAAAGCTTCTTTCCAGATTTCATCTGAGGATATTTCCTTTTTCACCATAGCCCTCTAAGGGCTTCCAAATATCACTTTGCCAATTCCACAAGAACTGTCTTAGCGAAAGGCTTCTTGAGGGGAAAGCTGTAACTCTGTGAGATGATTTCACAGAACACAAAGAAGTTTCTCAGAAAGCTTCTTTCTCTTTGTTATCGGAGGATATTTCCTTTGGCCCTATAGTCTTCAAAGGGATCCGAAATATCTGTTCTCAGGTTCCACAGAAATAAGGCTAACAAAGAGATCCACGATATACACATGTAACTCTGTGAGATGAATTCACAGAACACTAAGCAGTTTCTCAGAAAGCTTCTTTCCAGATTTCTTCTGAGGATATTTCCTTTTTCACCATAGCCCTCTAAGGGCTTCCAAATATGACTTTGCCAATTCCACAAGAACTGTCTTAGCGAAAGGCTTCTTGAAAGGAAAGCTGTAACTCTGTGAGATGATTTCACAGAACACAAAGAAGTTTCTCAGAAAGCTTCTTTCTCTTTGTTATCGGAGGATATTTCCTTGGCCCTATAGACTTCAAAGGGATCCGAAATATCTGTTCTCAGATTCCACAGAAATAAGGCTAGCAAAGAGATCCACGAAATACACATGTATCTCTGTGAGATGAATTCACAGAACACTAAGCAGTTTCTCAGAAAGCTTCTTTCCAGATTTCATCTGAGGATAATTCCTTTTTCACCATAGCCCTCTAAGGGCTTCCAAATATCACTTTGCCAATTCCACAAGAACTGTCTTAGCGAAAGGCTTCTTGAGGGGAAAGCTGTAACTCTGTGAGATGATTTCACAGAACACAAAGAAGTTTCTCAGAAAGCTTCTTTCTCTTTGTTATCGGAGGATATTTCCTTTGGCTCTATAGTCTTCAAAGGGATCCGAAATATCTGTTCTCAGATTCCACAGAAATAAGGATAGCAAAGAGATCCACGAAATACACATGTAACTCTGTGAGATGAACTAACAGAACACTAAGCAGTTTCTCAGAAAGCTTCTTTCCAGATTTCATTTGAGGATATTTCCTTTTTTACCATAGCCCTCTAGGGGTTGCAAATATCACTTTGCCAATTCCACAAGAACTGTCTTAGCGAAAGGCTTCTTGAGGGGAAAGCTGTAACTCTGTGAGATGATTTCACAGAACACAAAGAAGTTTCTCAGAAAGCTTCTTTCTCTTTGTTATCGGAGGATATTTCCTTTGGCCCTATAGTCTTCAAAGGGATCCGAAATATCTGTTCTCAGATTCCACAGAAATAAGGCTAGCAAAGAGATCCACGAAATACAGATGTAACTCTGTGAGTGGAAGTCACACATCACAGAGCAGTTTCTCAGAAAGCTTCTTTCCAGATTTCATCTGAGGATATTTCCTTTTTCACCATAGCCCTCTATGGGCTTCCAAATATCACTTTGCCAATTCCACAAGAACTGTCTTAGCGAAAGGCTTCTTGAGGGGAAAGCTGTAACTCTGTGAGATGATTTCACAGAACACAAAGAAGTTTCTCAGAAAGTTTCTTTCTCTTTGTTATCGGAGGATATTTCCTTTGGCCCTATAGTCTTCAAAGGGATCCGAAATATCTGTTCTCAGATTCCACAGAAATAAGGCTAGCAAAGAGATCCACGAAATACAGATGTAACTCTGTGAGTGGAAGTCACACATCACAGAGCAGTTTCTCAGAAAGCTTCTTTCCAGATTTCATCTGAGGATATTCCTTATTCACCATAGCCCTCTATGGGCTTCCAAATATCACATTGCCAATTCCACAAGAACTGTCTCAGCGAAAGGCTTCTTGAGCGAAAGCTGTAACTCTGTGAGATGATTTCACAGAACACAAAGAAGTTTCTCAGAAAGCTTCTTTCTCTTTGTTATAGGAGGATATTTCCTTTGGCCCAATAGGCTTCAAAGGGATCCGAAATATCTGTTCTCAGATTCCACAGAAATAAGGCTAGCAAAGAGATCCACGAAATACACATGAAACTCTGTGAGATGAATTCACAGAACACTAAGCAGTTTCTCAGAAAGCTTCTTTCCAGATTTCATCTGAGGATATTTCCTTTTTCACCATAGCCCTCTAGGGGTTGCAAATATCACTTTGCCAATTCCACAAGAACTGTCTTAGCGAAAGGCTTCTTGAGGGGAAAGCTGTAACTCTGTGAGATGATTTCACAGAACACAAAGGAGTTTCTCAGAAAGCTTCTTTCTCTTTGTTCTCGGAGGATATTTCCTTTGGCTCTACAGTCTTCAGAGGGATCCGAAATATCTGTTCTCAGATTCCACAGAAATAAGGCTAGCGAAGAGATCCACGAAATACACATGTAACTCTGTGAGATGAATTAACAGAACACTAAGCAGTTTCTCAGAAAGCTTCTTTACGGATTTCATCTGAGGATATTTCCTTTTTCACCATAGCCCTCTATGGGCTTCCAAATATCACTTTGCCAATTCCACAAGAACTGTCTTAGCGAAAGGCTTCTTGAGGGGAAAGCTGTAACTCTGTGAGATGATTTCACAGAACACAAAGAAGTTTCTCAGAAAACCTCTTTCTCTTTGTTATCGGAGGATATTTCCTTTGGCCCTATAGTCTTCAAAGGGATCCGAAATATCTGTTCTCAGATTCCACAGAAATAAGGCTAGCAAAGAGATCCACGAAATACAGATGTAACTCTGTGAGATGAATTCACAGAACACTAAGCAGTTTCTCAGAAAGCTTCTTTCCAGATTTCATATGAGGATATTTCCTTTTTCAACATAGCCCTCTATGGGCTTCCAAATATCAATTTGCCAATTCCACAAGAACTGTCTTAGTGATAGGCTTCTTGAGGGGAAAGCTGTAACTCTGTGAGATGATTTCACAGAACACAAAGAAGTTTCTCAGAAAGCTTCTTTCTCTTTGTTATCGGAGGATATTTCCTTTGGCCCTATAGTCTTCAAAGGGATCCGAAATATCTGTTCTCAGATTCCACAGAAATAAGGCTAGCAAAGAGATCCACGAAATACAGATGTAACTCTGTGAGTGGAAGTCACACATCACAGAGCAGTTTCTCAGAAAGCTTCTTTCCAGATTTCATCTGAGGATATTTCCTTTTTCACCATAGCCCTCTATGGGCTTCCAAATATCACTTTGCCAATTCCACAAGAACTGTCTTAGCGAAAGGCTTCTTGAGGGGAAAGCTGTAACTCTGTGAGATGATTTCACAGAACACAAAGAAGTTTCTCAGAAAGCTTCTTTCTCTTTGTTATCGCAGGATATTTCCTTTGGCCCTATAGTCTTCAAAGGGATCCGAAATATCTGTTCTCAGATTCCACAGAAATAAGGCTAGCAAAGAGATCCACGAAATACACATGAAACTCTGTGAGATGAATTCACAGAACACTAAGCAGTTTCTCAGAAAGCTTCTTTCCAGATTTCATCTGAGGATATTTCCTTTTTCACCATAGCCCTCTAGGGGTTGCAAATATCACTTTGCCAATTCCACAAGAACTGTCTTAGCGAAAGGCTTCTTGAGGGGAAAGCTGTAACTCTGTGAGATGATTTCACAGAACACAAAGGAGTTTCTCAGAAAGCTTCTTTCTCTTTGTTATCGGAGGATATTTCCTTTGGCTCTACAGTCTTCAGAGGGATCCGAAATATCTGTTCTCAGATTCCACAGAAATAAGGCTAGCGAAGAGATCCACGAAATACACATGTAACTCTGTGAGATGAATTAACAGAACACTAAGCAGTTTCTCAGAAAGCTTCTTTACGGATTTCATCTGAGGATATTTCCTTTTTCACCATAGCCCTCTATGGGCTTCCAAATATCACTTTGCCAATTCCACAAGAACTGTCTTAGCGAAAGGCTTCTTGAGGGGAAAGCTGTAACTCTGTGAGATGATTTCACAGAACACAAAGAAGTTTCTCAGAAAGCCTCTTTCTCTTTGTTATCGGAGTATATTTCCTTTGGCCCTATAGTCTTCAAAGGGATCCGAAATATCTGTTCTCCGATTCCACAAAAATAATGCTAGCAAAGAGATCCACGAAATACAGATGTAACACTGTGAGATGAATTCACAGAACACTAAGCAGTTTCTCAGAAAGCTTCTTTCCAGATTTCATCTGAGGATATTTCCTTTTTCACCATAGCCCTCTATGGGCTTCCTAATATCAATTTGCCAATTCAACAAGAACTGTCTTAGTGAAAGGCTTCTTGAGGGGAAAGCTGTAACTCTGTGAGATGATTTCACAGAACACAAAGAAGTTTCTCAGAAAGCTTCTTTCTCTTTGTTATCGGAGGATATTTCCTTTGGCCCTATAGTCTTCAAAGGGATCCGAAATATCTGTTCTCAGATTCCACAGAAATAAGGCTAGCAAAGAGATCCACGAAATACAGATGTAACTCTGTGAGTGGAAGTCACACATCACAGAGCAGTTTCTCAGAAAGCTTCTTTCCAGATTTCATCTGAGGATATTTCCTTTTTCACCATAGCTCTCTAAGGGCTTCCAAATATCACTTTGCCAATTCCACAAGAACTGTCTTAGCGAAAGGCTTCTTGAGGGGAAAGCTGTAACTCTGTGAGATGATTTCACAGAACACAAAGAAGTTTCTCAGAAAGCTTCTTTCTCTTTGTTATCGGAGGATATTTCCTTTGGCCCTATAGTCTTCAACGGGATCCGAAATATCTGTTCTCAGATTCCACAGAAATAAGGCTAGCAAAGAGATCCACGAAATACAGATGTAACTCTGTTAGATGAATTCACAGAACACTAAGCAGTTTCTCAGAAAGCTTCTTTCCCGATTTCATCTGAGGATATTTCCTTTTTCACCATAGCCCTCTAAGGGCTTCCAAATATCACTTTGCCAATTCCACAAGAACTGTCTTAGCGAAAGGCTTCTTGAGGGGAAAGCTGTAACTCTGTGAGATGATTTCACAGAACACAAAGAAGTTTCTCAGAAAGCTTCTTTCTCTTTGTTATCGGAGGATATTTCCTTTGGCCCTATAGTCTTCAAAGGGATCCGAAATATCTGTTCTCAGATTCCACAGAAATAAGGCCAGCAAAGAGATCCACGAAATACAGATGTAACTCTGTGAGATGAATTCACAGAACACTAAGCAGTTTCTCAGAAAGCTTCTTTCCAGATTTCATCTGAGGATATTTCCTTTTTCACCATAGCCCTCTAAGGGCTTCCAAATATCACTTTGCCAATTCCACAAGAACTGTCTTAGCGAAAGGCTTCTTGAGGGGAAAGCTGTAACTCTGTGAGATGATTTCACAGAACACAAAGAAGTTTCTCAGAAAGCTTCTTTCTCTTTGTTATCGGAGGATATTTGCTTTGGCCCTATAGTCTTCAAAGGGATCCGAAATATCTGTTCTCAGATTCCACAGAAATAAGGCTAGCAAAGAGATCCACGAAATACACATGAAACTCTGTGAGATGAATTCACAGAACACTAAGCAGTTTCTCAGAAAGCTTCTTTCCCGATTTCATCTGAGGATATTTCCTTTTTCACCATAGCCCTCTAGGGGTTGCAAATATCACTTTGCCAATTCCACAAGAACTGTCTTAGCGAAAGGCTTCTTGAGGGGAAAGCTGTAACTCTGTGAGATGATTTCACAGAACACAAAGAAGTTTCTCAGAAAGTTTCTTTCTCTTTGTTATCGGAGGATATTTCCTTTGGCCCTATAGTCTTCAAAGGGATCCGAAATATCTGATCTCAGATTCCACAGAAATAAGGCTAGCAAAGAGATCCACGAAATACAGATGTAACTCTGTGAGATGAATTAACAGAACACTAAGCAGTTTCTCAGAAAGCTTCTTTCCAGATTTCATCTGAGGATAATTCCTTTTTCACCATAGCCCTCTAAGGGCTTCCAAATATCACTTTGCCAATTCCACAAGAACTGTCTTAGCGAAAGGCTTCTTGAGGGGAAAGCTGTAACTCTGTGAGATGATTTCACAGAACACAAAGAAGTTTCCCAGAAAGCTTCTTTCTCTTTGTTATCGGAGGATATTTCCTTTGGCCCTATAGTTTTCAAAGGGATCCGAAATATCTGTTCTCAGATTCCACAGAAATAAGGCTAGCAAACAGATCCACGAAATACAGATGTAATTCTGTGAGTGGAAGTCACACATCACAGAGCAGTTTCTCAGAAAGCTTCTTTCCAGATTTCTTCTGAGGATATTTCCTTTTTCACCATAGCCCTCTATGGGCTTCCAAATATCACTTTGCCAATTCCACAAGAACTGTCTTAGCGAAAGGCTTCTTGAGGGGAAAGCTGTAACTCTGTGAGATGATTTCACAGAACACAAAGAAGTTTCTCAGAAAGCTTCTTTCTCTTTGTTATCGCAGGATATTTCCTTTGGCCCTATAGTCTTCAAATGGATCCGAAATATCTGTTCTCAGATTCCACAGAAATAAGGCTAGCAAATAGATCCACGAAATACAGATGTAACTCTGTGAGATGAATTCACAGAACACTAAGCAGTTTCTCAGAAAGCTTCTTTCCAGACTTCATCTGAGGATATTTCCTTTTTCACCATAGCCCTCTTTGGGCTTCCAAATATCACTTTACCAATTCCACAAGAACTGTCTTAGCGAAAGGCTTCTTGAGGGGAAAGCTGTAACTCTGTGAGATGATTTCACAGAACACAAAGAAGTTTCTCAGAAAGCTTCTTGCTCTTTGTTAACGGAGGATATTTCCTTTCGCTCTATAGTCTTCAAAGGGATCCGAAATATCTGTTCTCAGATTCCACAGAAATAAGGCTAGCAAAGAGATCCACGAAATACAGATGTAACTCTGTGAGTTGAATTAACAGAACACTAAGCAGTTTCTCATAAAGCTTCTTTCCAGATTTCATCTGAGGATATTTCCTTTTTCACCATAGCCCTCTAAGGGCTTCCAAATATCACTTTGCCAATTCCACAAGAACTGTCTTAGCAAAAGGCTTCTTGAGGGGAAAGCTGTAACTCTGTGAGATGATTTCACAGAACACAAAGAAGTTTCTCAGAAAGCTTCTTTCTCTTTGTTATCGGAGGATATTTCCTTTGGCCCTATAGTCTTCAAAGGGATCCGAAATATCTGTTCTCAGGTTCCACAGAAATAAGGCTAACAAAGAGATCCACGATATACACATGTAACTCTGTGAGATGAATTCACAGAACACTAAGCAGTTTCTCAGAAAGCTTCTTTCCAGATTTCTTCTGAGGATATTTCCTTTTTCACAATAGCCCTCTAAGGGCTTCCAAATATCACTTTGCCAATTCCACAAGAACTGTCTTAGCGAAAGGCTTCTTGAGGGGAAAGCTGTAACTCTGTGAGATGATTTCACAGAACACAAAGAAGTTTCTCAGAAAGCTTCTTTCTCTTTGTTATCGGAGGATATTTCCTTGGCCCTATAGTCTTCAAAGGGATCCGAAATATCTGTTCTCAGATTCCACAGAAATAAGGCTAGCAAAGAGATCCACGAAATACACATGTATCTCTGTGAGATGAATTCACAGAACACTAAGCAATTTCTCAGAAAGCTTCTTTCCAGATTTCATCTGAGGATAATTCCTTTTTCACCATAGCCCTCTATGGGCTTCCAAATATCACTTTGCCAATTCCACAAGAACTGTCTTAGCGAAAGGCTTCTTGAGGGGAAAGCTGTAACTCTGTGAGATGATTTCACAGAACACAAAGAAGTTTCTCAGAAAGCTTCTTTCTCTTTGTTATCGGAGGATATTTCCTTTGGCCCTATAGTCTTCAAAGGGATCCGAAATATCTGTTCTCAGGTTCCACAGAAATAAGGCTAACAAAGAGATCCACGATATACACATGTAACTCTGTGAGATGAATTGACAGAACACTAAGCAGTTTCTCAGAAAGCTTCTTTCCAGATTTCTTCTGAGGATATTTCCTTTTTCACCATAGCCCTCTAAGGGCTTCCAAATATGACTTTGCCAATTCCACAAGAACTGTCTTAGCGAAAGGCTTCTTGAGGGGAAAGCTGTAACTCTGTGAGATGATTTCACAGAACACAAAGAAGTTTCTCAGAAAGCTTCTTTCTCTTTGTTATCGGAGGATATTTCCTTGGCCCTATAGTCTTCAAAGGGATCCGAAATATCTGTTCTCAGATTCCACAGAAATAAGGCTAGCAAAGAGATCCACGAAATACACATGTATCTCTGTGAGATGAATTCACAGAACACTAAGCAGTTTCTCAGAAAGCTTCTTTCCAGATTTCATCTGAGGATAATTCCTTTTTCACCATAGCCCTCTAAGGGCTTCCAAATATCACTTTGCCAATTCCACAAGAACTGTCTTAGCGAAAGGCTTCTTGAGGGGAAAGCTGTAACTCTGTGAGATGATTTCACAGAACACAAAGAAGTTTCTCAGAAAGCTTCTTTCTCTTTGTTATCGGAGGATATTTCCTTTGGCTCTATAGTCTTCAAAGGGATCCGAAATATCTGTTCTCAGATTCCACAGAAATAAGGCTAGCAAAGAGATCCACGAAATACACATGTAACTCTGTGAGATGAACTAACAGAACACTAAGCAGTTTCTCAGAAAGCTTCTTTCCAGATTTCATCTGAGGATATTTCCTTTTTTACCATAGCCCTCTAGGGGTTGCAAATATCACTTTGCCAATTCCACAAGAACTGTCTTAGCGAAAGGCTTCTTGAGGGGAAAGCTGTAACTCTGTGAGATGATTTCACAGAACACAAAGAAGTTTCTCAGAAAGCTTCTTTCTCTTTGTTATCGGAGGATATTTCCTTTGGCCCTATAGTCTTCAAAGGGATCCGAAATATCTGTTCTCAGATTCCACAGAAATAAGGCTAGCAAAGAGATCCACGAAATACAGATGTAACTCTGTGAGATGAATTAACAGAACACTAAGCAGTTTCTCAGAAAGCTTCTTTCCAGATTTCATCTGAGGATAATTCCTTTTTCACCATAGCCCTCTAAGGGCTTCCAAATATCACTTTGCAAATTCCACAAGGACTGTCTTAGCGAAAGGCTTCTTGAGGGGAAAGCTGTAACTCTGTGAGATGATTTCACAAAACACAAAGAAGTTTCTCAGAAAGCTTCTTTCTCTTTGTTATCGGAGGATATTTCCTTTGGCCCTATAGTCTTCAAAGGGATCCGAAATATCTGTTCTCAGATTCCACAGAAATAAGGCTAGCAAAGAGATCCACGAAATACACATGTAACTCTGTGAGTGGAAGTCACACATCACAGAGCAGTTTCTCAGAAAGCTTCTTTCCAGATTTCATCTGAGGATATTTCCTTTTTCACCATAGCCCTCTATGGGCTTCCAAATATCACTTTGCCAATTCCACAAGAACTGTCTTAGCGAAAGGCTTCTTGAGGGGAAAGCTGTAACTCTGTGAGATGATTTCACAGAACACAAAGAAGTTTCTCAGAAAGCTTCTTTCTCTTTGTTATCGGAGGATATTTCCTTTGGCCCTATAGTCTTCAAAGGGATCCGAAATATCTGTTCTCAGATTCCACAGAAATAAGGGTAGCAAAGAGATCCACGAAATACAGATGTAACTCTGTGAGATGAATTAACAGAACACTAAGCAGTTTCTCAGAAAGCTTCTTTCCAGATTTCATCTGAGGATATTTCCTTTTTCACCATAGCCCTCTATGGGCTTCCAAATATCACTTTGCCAATTCCACAAGAACTGTCTTAGCGAAAGGCTTCTTGAGGGGAAAGCTGTAACTCTGTGAGATGATTTCACAGAACACAAAGAAGTTTCTCAGAAAGCTTCTTTCTCTTTGTTATCGGAGGATATTTCCTTTGGCCCTATAGTCTTCAAAGGGATCCGAAATATCTGTTTTCAGATTCCACAGAAATAATGCTAGCAAAGAGATCTACGAAATACAGATGTAACTCTGTGAGATGAATTCAGAGACACTAAGCAGTTTCTCAGAAAGCTTCTTTCCAGATTTCATCTGAGGATATTTCCTTTTTCACCATAGCCCTCTATGGGCTTCCAAATATCACTTTGCCAATTCCACAAGAACTGTCTTAGCGAAAGGCTTCTTGAGGGGAAAGCTGTAACTCTGTGAGATGATTTCACAGAACACAAAGAAGTTTCTCAGAAAGCTTCTTGCTCTTTGTTATCGGAGGATATTTCCTTTCGCTCTATAGTCTTCAAAGGGATCCGAAATATCTGTTCTCAGATTCCACAGAAATAAGGCTAGCAAAGAGATCCACAAAATACAGATGTAACTCTGTGAGTGGAAGTCACACATCACAGAGCAGTTTCTCAGAAAGCTTCTTTCCAGATTTCTTCTGAGGATATTTCCTTTTTCACCATAGCCCTCTATGGGCTTCCAAATATCACTTTGCCAATTCCACAAGAACTGTCTTAGCGAAAGGCTTCTTGAGGGGAAAGCTGTAACTCTGTGATATGATTTCACAGAACACAAAGAAGTTTCTCAGAAAGCTTCTTTCTCTTTGTTATCGCAGGATATTTCCTTTGGCCCTATAGTCTTCAAATGGATCCGAAATATCTGTTCTCAGATTCCACAGAAATAAGGCTAGCAAAGAGATCCACGAAATACAGATGTAACTCTGTGAGATGAATTCACAGAACACTAAGCAGTTTCTCAGAAAGCTTCTTTCCAGACTTCATCTGAGGATATTTCCTTTTTCACCATAGCCCTCTTTGGGCTTCCAAATATCACTTTACCAATTCCACAAGAACTGTCTTAGCGAAAGGCTTCTTGAGGGGAAAGCTGTAACTCTGTGAGATGATTTCACAGAACACAAAGAAGTTTCTCAGAAAGCTTCTTGCTCTTTGTTAACGGAGGATATTTCCTTTCGCTCTATAGTCTTCAAAGGGATCCGAAATATCTGTTCTCAGATTCCACAGAAATAAGGCTAGCAAAGAGATCCACGAAATACAGATGTAACTCTGTGAGTTGAATTAACAGAACACTAAGCAGTTTCTCATAAAGCTTCTTTCCAGATTTCATCTGAGGATATTTCCTTTTTCACCATAGCCCTCTAAGGGCTTCCAAATATCACTTTGCCAATTCCACAAGAACTGTCTTAGCGAAAGGCTTCTTGAGGGGAAAGCTGTAACTCTGTGAGATGATTTCACAGAACACAAAGAAGTTTCTCAGAAAGCTTCTTTCTCTTTGTTATCGGAGGATATTTCCTTTGGCCCTATAGTCTTCAAAGGGATCCGAAATATCTGTTCTCAGGTTCCACAGAAATAAGGCTAACAAAGAGATCCACGATATACACATGTAACTCTGTGAGATGAATTCACAGAACACTAAGCAGTTTCTCAGAAAGCTTCTTTCCAGATTTCTTCTGAGGATATTTCCTTTTTCACCATAGCCCTCTAAGGGCTTCCAAATATGACTTTGCCAATTCCACAAGAACTGTCTTAGCGAAAGGCTTCTTGAGGGGAAAGCTGTAACTCTGTGAGATGATTTCACAGAACACAAAGAAGTTTCTCAGAAAGCTTCTTTCTCTTTGTTATCGGAGGATATTTCCTTTGGCCCTATAGTCTTCAAAGGGATCCGAAATATCTGTTCTCAGATTCCACAGAAATAAGGCTAGCAAAGAGATCCACGAAATACACATGTATCTCTGTGAGATGAATTCACAGAACACTAAGCAGTTTCTCAGAAAGCTTCTTTCCAGATTTCATCTGAGGATAATTCCTTTTTCACCATAGCCCTATAAGGGCTTCCAAATATCACTTTGCCAATTCCACAAGAACTGTCTTAGCGAAAGGCTTCTTGAGGGGAAAGCTGTAACTCTGTGAGATGATTTCACAGAACACAAAGAAGTTTCTCAGAAAGCTTCTTTCTCTTTGTTATCGGAGGATATTTCCTTTGGCTCTATAGTCTTCAAAGGGATCCGAAATATCTGTTCTCAGATTCCACAGAAATAAGGATAGCAAAGAGATCCACGAAATACACATGTAACTCTGTGAGATGAACTAACAGAACACTAAGCAGTTTCTCAGAAAGCTTCTTTCCAGATTTCATCTGAGGATATTTCCTTTTTTACCATAGCCCTCTAGGGGTTGCAAATATCACTTTGCCAATTCCACAAGAACTGTCTTAGCGAAAGGCTTCTTGAGGGGAAAGCTGTAACTCTGTGAGATGATTTCACAGAACACAAAGAAGTTTCTCAGAAAGCTTCTTTCTCTTTGTTATCGGAGGATATTTCCTTTGGCCCTATAGTCTTCAAAGGGATCCGAAATATCTGTTCTCAGATTCCACAGAAATAAGGCTAGCAAAGAGATCCACGAAATACAGATGTAACTCTGTGAGATGAATTCACAGAACACTAAGCAGTTTCTCAGAAAGCTTCTTTCCAGATTTCATCT
Organism: Macaca nemestrina; assembly: GCF_043159975.1. Taxonomy (NCBI): domain Eukaryota; kingdom Metazoa; phylum Chordata; class Mammalia; order Primates; family Cercopithecidae; genus Macaca; species Macaca nemestrina. The sequence continues at coordinate 94,101,187 of NC_092125.1, forward strand.
GAGGATATTTCCTTTTTCACCATAGCCCTCTATGGGCTTCCAAATATCACTTTGCCAATTCCACAAGAACTGTCTTAGCCAAAGGCTTCTTGAGGGGAAAGCTGTAACTCTGTGAGATGATTTCACAGAACACAAAGAAGTTTCTCAGAAAGCTTCTTTCTCTTTGTTATCGGAGGATATTTCCTTTGGCCCTATAGTCTTCAACGGGATCCGAAATATCTGTTCTCAGATTCCACAGAAATATGGCTAGCAAAGAGATCCACGAAATACAGATGTAACTCTGTTAGATGAATTCACAGAACACTAAGCAGTTTCTCAGAAAGCTTCTTTCCCGATTTCATCTGAGGATATTTCCTTTTTCACCATAGCCCTCTAAGGGCTTCCAAATATCACTTTGCCAATTCCACAAGAACTGTCTTAGCGAAAGGCTTCTTGAGGGGAAAGCTGTAACTCTGTGAGATGATTTCACAGAACACAAAGAAGTTTCTCAGAAAGCTTCTTTCTCTTTGTTATCGGAGGATATTTCCTTTGGCCCTATAGTCTTCAAAGGGATCCGAAATATCTGTTCTCAGATTCCACAGAAATAAGGCCAGCAAAGAGATCCACGAAATACAGATGTAACTCTGTGAGATGAATTCACAGAACACTAAGCAGTTTCTCAGAAAGCTTCTTTCCAGATTTCATCTGAGGATATTTCCTTTTTCACCATAGCCCTCTAAGGGCTTCCAAATATCACTTTGCCAATTCCACAAGAACTGTCTTAGCGAAAGGCTTCTTGAGGGGAAAGCTGTAACTCTGTGAGATGATTTCACAGAACACAAAGAAGTTTCTCAGAAAGCTTCTTTCTCTTTGTTATCGGAGGATATTTGCTTTGGCCCTATAGTCTTCAAAGGGATCCGAAATATCTGTTCTCAGATTCCACAGAAATAAGGCTAGCAAAGAGATCCACGAAATACACATGAAACTCTGTGAGATGAATTCAGAGACACTAAGCAGTTTCTCAGAAAGCTTCTTTCCAGATTTCATCTGAGGATATTTCCTTTTTCACCATAGCCCTCTAGGGGTTGCAAATATCACTTTGCCAATTCCACAATAACTGTCTTAGCGAAAGGCTTCTTGAGGGGAAAGCTGTAACTCTGTGAGATGATTTCACAGAACACAAAGAAGTTTCTCAGAAAGCTTCTTTCTCTTTGTTATCGGAGGATATTTCCTTTGGCCCTATAGTCTTCAAAGGGATCCGAAATATCTGATCTCAGATTCCACAGAAATAAGGCTAGCAAAGAGATCCACGAAATACAGATGTAACTCTGTGAGATGAATTAACAGAACACTAAGCAGTTTCTCAGAAAGCTTCTTTCCAGATTTCATCTGAGGATAATTCCTTTTTCACCATAGCCCTCTAAGGGCTTCCAAATATCACTTTGCCAATTCCACAAGAACTGTCTTAGCGAAAGGCTTCTTGAGGGGAAAGCTGTAACTCTGTGAGATGATTTCACAGAACACAAAGAAGTTTCCCAGAAAGCTTCTTTCTCTTTGTTATCGGAGGATATTTCCTTTGGCCCTATAGTTTTCAAAGGGATCCGAAATATCTGTTCTCAGATTCCACAGAAATAAGGCTAGCAAACAGATCCACGAAATACAGATGTAATTCTGTGAGTGGAAGTCACACATCACAGAGCAGTTTCTCAGAAAGCTTCTTTCCAGATTTCTTCTGAGGATATTTCCTTTTTCACCATAGCCCTCTATGGGCTTCCAAATATCACTTTGCCAATTCCACAAGAACTGTCTTAGCGAAAGGCTTCTTGAGGGGAAAGCTGTAACTCTGTGAGATGATTTCACAGAACACAAAGAAGTTTCTCAGAAAGCTTCTTTCTCTTTGTTATCGCAGGATATTTCCTTTGGCCCTATAGTCTTCAAATGGATCCGAAATATCTGTTCTCAGATTCCACAGAAATAAGGCTAGCAAAGAGATCCACGAAATACAGATGTAACTCTTTGAGATGAATTCACAGAACACTAAGCAGTTTCTCAGAAAGCTTCTTTCCAGACTTCATCTGAGGATATTTCCTTTTTCACCATAGCCCTCTTTGGGCTTCCAAATATCACTTTACCAATTCCACAAGAACTGTCTTAGCGAAAGGCTTCTTGAGGGGAAAGCTGTAACTCTGTGAGATGATTTCACAGAACACAAAGAAGTTTCTCAGAAAGCTTCTTGCTCTTTGTTAACGGAGGATATTTCCTTTCGCTCTATAGTCTTCAAAGGGATCCGAAATATCTGTTCTCAGATTCCACAGAAATAAGGCTAGCAAAGAGATCCACGAAATACAGATGTAACTCTGTGAGTTGAATTAACAGAACACTAAGCAGTTTCTCATAAAGCTTCTTTCCAGATTTCATCTGAGGATATTTCCTTTTTCACCATAGCCCTCTAAGGGCTTCCAAATATCACTTTGCCAATTCCACAAGAACTGTCTTAGCGAAAGGCTTCTTGAGGGGAAAGCTGTAACTCTGTGAGATGATTTCACAGAACACAAAGAAGTTTCTCAGAAAGCTTCTTTCTCTTTGTTATCGGAGGATATTTCCTTTGGCCCTATAGTCTTCAAAGGGATCCGAAATATCTGTTCTCAGGTTCCACAGAAATAAGGCTAACAAAGAGATCCACGATATACACATGTAACTCTGTGAGATGAATTCACAGAACACTAAGCAGTTTCTCAGAAAGCTTCTTTCCAGATTTCTTCTGAGGATATTTCCTTTTTCACCATAGCCCTCTAAGGGCTTCCAAATATGACTTTGCCAATTCCACAAGAACTGTCTTAGCGAAAGGCTTCTTGAGGGGAAAGCTGTAACTCTGTGAGATGATTTCACAGAACACAAAGAAGTTTCTCAGAAAGCTTCTTTCTCTTTGTTATCGGAGGATATTTCCTTGGCCCTATAGTCTTCAAAGGGATCCGAAATATCTGTTCTCAGATTCCACAGAAATAAGGCTAGCAAAGAGATCCACGAAATACACATGTATCTCTGTGAGATGAATTCACAGAACACTAAGCAGTTTCTCAGAAAGCTTCTTTCCAGATTTCATCTGAGGATAATTCCTTTTTCACCATAGCCCTCTAAGGGCTTCCAAATATCACTTTGCCAATTCCACAAGAACTGTCTTAGCGAAAGGCTTCTTGAGGGGAAAGCTGTAACTCTGTGAGATGATTTCACAGAACACAAAGAAGTTTCTCAGAAAGCTTCTTTCTCTTTGTTATCGGAGGATATTTCCTTTGGCTCTATAGTCTTCAAAGGGATCCGAAATATCTGTTCTCAGATTCCACAGAAATAAGGATAGCAAAGAGATCCACGAAATACACATGTAACTCTGTGAGATGAACTAACAGAACACTAAGCAGTTTCTCAGAAAGCTTCTTTCCAGATTTCATCTGAGGATATTTCCTTTTTTACCATAGCCCTCTAGGGGTTGCAAATATCACTTTGCCAATTCCACAAGAACTGTCTTAGCGAAAGGCTTCTTGAGGGGAAAGCTGTAACTCTGTGAGATGATTTCACAGAACACAAAGAAGTTTCTCAGAAAGCTTCTTTCTCTTTGTTATCGGAGGATATTTCCTTTGGCCCTATAGTCTTCAAAGGGATCCGAAATATCTGTTCTCAGATTCCACAGAAATAAGGCTAGCAAAGAGATCCACGAAATACAGATGTAACTCTGTGAGATGAATTAACAGAACACTAAGCAGTTTCTCAGAAAGCTTCTTTCCAGATTTCATCTGAGGATAATTCCTTTTTCACCATAGCCCTCTAAGGGCTTCCAAATATCACTTTGCAAATTCCACAAGGACTGTCTTAGCGAAAGGCTTCTTGAGGGGAAAGCTGTAACTCTGTGAGATGATTTCACAGAACACAAAGAAGTTTCTCAGAAAGCTTCTTTCTCTTTGTTATCGGAGGATATTTCCTTTGGCCCTATAGTCTTCAAAGGGATCCGAAATATCTGTTCTCAGATTCCACAGAAATAAGGCTAGCAAAGAGATCCACGAAATACACATGTAACTCTGTGAGTGGAAGTCACACATCACAGAGCAGTTTCTCAGAAAGCTTCTTTCCAGATTTCATCTGAGGATATTTCCTTTTTCACCATAGCCCTCTATGGGCTTCCAAATATCACTTTGCCAATTCCACAAGAACTGTCTTAGCGAAAGGCTTCTTGAGGGGAAAGCTGTAACTCTGTGAGATGATTTCACAGAACACAAAGAAGTTTCTCAGAAAGCTTCTTTCTCTTTGTTATCGGAGGATATTTCCTTTGGCCCTATAGTCTTCAAAGGGATCCGAAATATCTGTTCTCAGATTCCACAGAAATAAGGCTAGCAAAGAGATCCACGAAATACACATGTAACTCTGTGAGTGGAAGTCACACATCACAGAGCAGTTTCTCAGAAAGCTTCTTTCCAGATTTCATCTGAGGATATTTCCTTTTTCACCATAGCCCTCTATGGGCTTCCAAATATCACTTTGCCAATTCCACAAGAACTGTCTTAGCGAAAGGCTTCTTGAGGGGAAAGCTGTAACTCTGTGAGATGAACTAACAGAACACTAAGCAGTTTCTCAGAAAGCTTCTTTCCAGATTTCATCTGAGGATATTTCCTTTTTCACAATAGCCCTCTATGGGCTTCCAAATATCACTTTGCCTATTCCACAAGAACTGTCTTAGCGAAAGGCTTCTTGAGGGGAAAGCTGTAACTCTTTGAGATGATTTCACAGAACACAAAGAACTTTCTCAGAAAGCTTCTTTCTCTTTGTTATCGGAGGATATTTCCTTTGGCCCTATAGTCTTCAAAGGGTTCCGAAATATCGGTTCTCAGATTTCACAAAAATAAGGCTAGCAAAGAGATCCACGAAATACAGATGTAACTCTGTGAGATGAATTAACAGAACACTAAGCAGTTATCAGAAAGCTTCTTTCCAGATTTCATCTGAGGATAATTCCTTTTTCACCATAGCCCTCTATGGGCTTCCAAATATGACTTTGCCAATTCCACAAGAACTGTCTTAGCGAAAGGCTTCTTGAGGGGAAAGCTGTAACTCTGTGAGATGATTTCACAGAACACAAAGAAGTTTCTCAGAAAGCTTCTTGCTCTTTGTTAACGGAGGATATTTCCTTTCGCTCTATAGTCTTCAAAGGGATCCGAAATATCTGTTCTCAGATTCCACAGAAATAAGGCTAGCAAAGAGATCCACGAAATACAGATGTAACTCTGTGAGTTGAATTAACAGAACACTAAGCAGTTTCTCAGAAAGCTTCTTTCCAGATTTCATCTGAGGATATTTCCTTTTTCACCATAGCCGTCTAAGGGCTTCCAAATATCACTTTGCCAATTCCACAAGAACTGTCTTAGCGAAAGGCTTCTTGAGGGGAAAGCTGTAACTCTGTGAGATGATTTCACAGAACACAAAGAAGTTTCTCAGAAAGCTTCTTTCTCTTTGTTATCGGAGGATATTTCCTTTGGCCCTATAGTCTTCAAAGGGATCCGAAATATCTGTTCTCAGGTTCCACAGAAATAAGGCTAACAAAGAGATCCACGAAATACAGATGTAACTCTGTGAGATGAATTCACAGAACACTAAGCAGTTTCTCAGAAAGCTTCTTTCCAGATTTCTTCTGAGGATATTTCCTTTTTCACCATAGCCCTCTAAGGGCTTCCAAATATGACTTTGCCAATTCCACAAGAACTGTCTTAGCGAAAGGCTTCTTGAGGGGAAAGCTGTAACTCTGTGAGATGATTTCACAGAACACAAAGAAGTTTCTCAGAAAGCTTCTTTCTCTTTGTTATCGGAGGATATTTCCTTTGGCCCTATAGTCTTCAAAGGGATCCGAAATATCTGTTCTCAGATTCCACAGAAATAAGGCTAACAAAGAGATCCACGAAATACACATGAAACTCTGTGAGATGAATTCACAGAACACTAAGCAGTTTCTCAGAAAGCTTCTTTCCAGATTTCATCTGAGGATATTTCCTTTTTCACCATAGCCCTCTAGGGGTTGCAAATATCACTTTGCCAATTCCACAAGAACTGTCTTAGCGAAAGGCTTCTTGAGGGGAAAGCTGTAACTCTGTGAGATGATTTCACAGAACACAAAGAAGTTTCTCAGAAAGCTTCTTGCTCTTTGTTATCGGAGGATATTTCCTTTCGCTCTATAGTCTTCAAAGGGATCCGAAATATCTGTTCTCAGATTCCACAGAAATAAGGCTAGCAAAGAGATCCACAAAATACAGATGTAACTCTGTGAGTGGAAGTCACACATCACAGAGCAGTTTCTCATAAAGCTTCTTTCCAGATTTCATCTGAGGATATTTCCTTTTTCACCATAGCCCTCTAAAGGCTTCCAAATATCACTTTGCCAATTCCACAAGAACTGTCTTAGCGAAAGGCTTCTTGAGGGGAAAGCTGTAACTCTGTGAGATGATTTCACAGAACACAAAGAAGTTTGTCAGAAAGCTTCTTTCTCTTTGTTATCGGAGGATATTTCCTTTGGCCCTATAGTCTTCAAAGGGATCCGAAATATCTGTTCTCAGATTCCACAGAAATAAGGCTAGCAAAGAGATCCACGAAATACAGATGTAACTCTGTGAGACGAATTCACAGAACACTAAGCAGTTTCTCAGAAAGCTTCTTTCCAGATTTCATCTGAGGATATTTCCTTTTTCACCATAGCCCTCTAAGGGCTTCCAAATATCACTTTGCCAATTCCACAAGAACTGTCTTAGCGAAAGGCTTCTTGAGGGGAAAGCTGTAACTCTGTGAGATGATTTCACAGAACACAAAGAAGTTTCTCAGAAAGCTTCTTTCTCTTTGTTATCGGAGGATATTTGCTTTGGCCCTATAGTCTTCAAAGGGATCCGAAATATCTGTTCTCAGATTCCACAGAAATAAGGCTAGCAAAGAGATCCATGAAATACACATGAAACTCTGTGAGATGAATTCACAGAACACTAAGCAGTTTCTCAGAAAGCTTCTTTCCAGATTTCATCTGAGGATATTTTCTTTTTCACCATAGCCCTCTAGGGGTTGCAAATATCACTTTGCCAATTCCACAAGAACTGTCTTAGCGAAAGGCTTCTTGAGGGGAAAGCTGTAACTCTGTGAGATGATTTCACAGAACACAAAGAAGTTTCTCAGAAAACTTCTTTCTCTTTGTTATCGGAGGATATTTCCTTTGGCCCTATAGTCTTCAAAGGGATCCGAAATATCTGATCTCAGATTCCACAGAAATAAGGCTAGCAAAGAGATCCACGAAATACAGATGTAACTCTGTGAGACGAATTAACAGAACACTAAGCAGTTTCTCAGAAAGCTTCTTTCCAGATTTCATCTGAGGATAATTCCTTTTTCACCATAGCCCTCTAAGGGCTTCCAAATATCACTTTGCCAATTCCACAAGAACTGTCTTAGCGAAAGGCTTCTTGAGGGGAAAGCTGTAACTCTGTGAGATGATTTCACAGAACACAAAGAAGTTTCTCAGAAAGCTTCTTTCTCTTTGTTATCGGAGGATATTTCCTTTGGCCCTATAGTTTTCAAAGGGATCCGAAATATCTGTTCTCAGATTCCACAGAAATAAGGCTAGCAAACAGATCCACGAAATACAGATGTAATTCTGTGAGTGGAAGTCACACATCACAGAGCAGTTTGTCAGAAAGCTTCTTTCCAGATTTCTTCTGAGGATATTTCCTTTTTCACCATAGCCCTCTAAGGGCTTCCAAATATGACTTTGCCAATTCCACAAGAACTGTCTTAGCGAAAGGATTCTTGAGGGGAAAGCTGTAACTCTGTGAGATGATTTCACAGAACACAAAGAAGTTTCTCAGAAAGCTTCTTTCTCTTTGTTATCGGAGGATATTTCCTTTGGCCCTATAGTCTTCAAAGGGATCCGAAATATCTGTTCTCAGATTCCACAGAAATAAGGCTAGCAAAGAGATCCACGAAATACACATGTATCTCTGTGAGATGAATTCACAGAACACTAAGCAGTTTCTCAGAAAGCTTCTTTCCAGATTTCATCTGAGGATAATTCCTTTTTCACCATAGCCCTCTAAGGGCTTCCAAATATCACTTTGCCAATTCCACAAGAACTGTCTTAGCGAAAGGCTTCTTGAGGGGAAAGCTGTAACTCTGTGAGATGATTTCACAGAACACAAAGAAGTTTCTCAGAAAGCTTCTTTCTCTTTGTTATCGGAGGATATTTCCTTTGGCTCTATAGTCTTCAAAGGGATCCGAAATATCTGTTCTCAGATTCCACAGAAATAAGGATAGCAAAGAGATCCACGAAATACACATGTAACTCTGTGAGATGAACTAACAGAACACTAAGCAGTTTCTCAGAAAGCTTCTTTCCAGATTTCATCTGAGGATATTTCCTTTTTTACCATAGCCCTCTAGGGGTTGCAAATATCACTTTGCCAATTCCACAAGAACTGTCTTAGCGAAAGGCTTCTTGAGGGGAAAGCTGTAACTCTGTGAGATGATTTCACAGAACACAAAGAAGTTTCTCAGAAAGCTTCTTTCTCTTTGTTATCGGAGGATATTTCCTTTGGCCCTATAGTCTTCAAAGGGATCCGAAATATCTGTTCTCAGATTCCACAGAAATAAGGCTAGCAAAGAGATCCACGAAATACAGATGTAACTCTGTGAGATGAATTAACAGAACACTAAGCAGTTTCTCAGAAAGCTTCTTTCCAGATTTCATCTGAGGATAATTCCTTTTTCACCATAGCCCTCTGAGGGCTTCCAAATATCACTTTGCAAATTCCACAAGAACTGTCTTAGCGAAAGGCTTCTTGAGGGGAAAGCTGTAACTCTGTGAGATGATTTCACAGAACACAAAGAAGTTTCTCAGAAAGCTTCTTTCTCTTTGTTATCGGAGGATATTTCCTTTGGCCCTATAGTCTTCAAAGGGATCCGAAATATCTGTTCTCAGATTCCACAGAAATAAGGATAGCAAACAGATCCACGAAATACAGATGTAACTCTGTGAGTGGAAGTCACACATCACAGAGCATTTTCTCAGAAAGCTTCTTTCCAGATTTCTTCTGAGGATATTTCCTTTTTCACCATAGCCCTCTAAGGGCTTCCAAATATCTCCTTGCCAATTCCACAAGAACTGTCTCAGCGAAAGGCTTCTTGAGGGGAAATCTGTAACTCTGTGAGATGATTTCACAGAACACAAAGAAGTTTCTCAGAAAGCTTCTTTCTCTTTGTTTTCGTAGGATATTTCCTTTGGCCCTATAGTCTTCAAAGGGATCCGAAATATCTGTTCTCAGATTCCACAGAAGTAAGGCTAGCAAAGAGATCCACGAAATACACATGTAACTCTGTGAGATGAATTAACAGAACACTAAGCAGTTTCTCACAAAGCTTCTTTAGATTTCATCTGAGGACATTTCCTTTTTCACCATAGCCCTCTAGCGTTGCAAATATCACTTTGCCAATTCCACAAGAACTGTCTTAGCGAAAGGCTTCTTGAGGGGAAAGCTGTAACTCTGTGAGACTATTTCACAGAACACAAAGAAGTTTCTCAGAAAGCTTCTTTCTCTTTGTTATCGGAGGATATTTCCTTTGGCCCTACTGTCTTCAAAGGGATCCGAAATATCTGTTCTCAGATTCCACAGAAATAAGGCTAGCTAAGAGACCAACGAAATACAGCTGTAACTCTGTGAGATGAATTAACAGAACACTAAGCAGTTTCTCTGAAGGCTTCTTTCCAGATTTCATCTGAGGATATTTCCTTTTTCACCATAGCCCTCTATAGGCTTCCAAATATCACTTTGCCAATTCCACAAGAACTGTCTTAGCGAAAGGATTCTTGAGGGGAAAGCTGTAACTCTGTGAGATGATTTCACAGAACACAAAGAAGTTTCTCAGGAAGCTTCTTTCTCTTTTTTATCGGAGGATATTTCCTTTGGCCCTATAGTCTTCAGAGGGATCCGAAATATCTGTTCTCAGACCCCACAGAAATAAGGCTAGCAAAGAGATCCACGAAATACACATGTAACTCTGTGAGATGAATTAAGAGAACAGTAAGCAGTTTCTCAGAAAGCTTCTTTCCAGATTTCATCTGAGGATATTTCCTTTTTCACCATAGCCCTCTACGGGCTTCCAAATATCACTTTGCCAATTCCACAAGAACTGTCTTAGCGAAAGGCTTCTTGAGGGGAAAGCTGTAACTCTGTGAGATGATTTCACAGAACACAAAGAAGTTTCTCAGAAAGCTTCTTTCTCTTTGTTATCGGAGGATATTTCCTTTGGCCCTATAGTCTTCAAAGGGATCCGAAATATCTGTTCTCAGATTCCCCAAAAATAAGGCTAGCAAAGAGATCCACGAAATACAGATGTAACTCTGTGAGATGAATTCACAGAACACTAAGTAGTTTCTCAGAAAGCTTCTTTCCAGATTTCATCTGAGGATATTTCCTTTTTCACCATAGCATTCTATGGACTTCCAAATATCACTTTGCCAATTCCACAAGAACTGTCTTAGCGAAAGGCTTCTTGAGGGGAAAGCTGTAACTCTGTGAGATGATTTCACAGAACACAAAGAACTTTCTCAGAAAGCTTCTTTCTCTTTGTTACAAATAAGGCTAGCAAAGAGATCCACGAAATACAGATGTAACACTGTGAGATGAATTAACAGAACACTAAGCAGTTTCTCAAAAAGCTTCTTTCCAGATTTCATCTGAGGATATTTCCTTTTTCACCATAGCCCTCTATGGGCTTCCAAATATCACTTTGCCAATTCCACAAGAACTGTCTTAGCAAAAGGCTTCTTGAGGGGGAAGCTGTAACTCTGTGAGATGATTTCACAGAACACAAAGAAGTTTCTCAGAAAGCTTCTTTCTCTTAGTTATCGGAGGATATTTCCTTTGGCCCTACAGTCTTCAAACGGATCCGAAATATCTGTTCTCAGATTCCACAGAAATAAGGATAGCAAAGAGATCCACGAAATACACATATAACTCTGTGAGATAAATTAACAGAACACTAAGCAGCTTCTCAGAAAGCTTCTTTCCAGATTTCATCTGAGGATATTTTCTTTTTCACCATAGCCCTCTAGGGGTTGCAAATATCACTTTGCCAATTCCACAAGAACTGTCTTAGCGAAAGGCTTCTTGAGGAGAAAGCTGTAACTCTGTGAGATGATTTCACAGAACACAAAGAAGTTTCTCAGAAGGCTTCTTTCTCTTTGTTATCGGAGGATATTTCCTTTGGCCCTATAGTCTTCAACGGGATCCGAAGTATCTGTTCTCAGATTCCACAGAAATAAGGCTAGCAAAGAGATCCACGAAATACAGATGTAACTCTGTGAGATGAATTAACAGAACACTAAGCAGTTTCTCAGAAAGCTTCTTTCCAGATTTCATCTGAGGATATTTCCTTTTTCACCATAGCCCTCTAAGGGCTTCCACATATCACTTTGCCAATTCCACAAGAACTGTCTTAGCGAAAGGCTTCTTGAGGGGAAAGCTGTAACTCTGTGAGATGATTTCACAGAACACAAAGAAGTTTCTCAGAAAGCTTCTTTCTCTTTGTTATCGGAGGATATTTCCTTTGGCCCTATAGTCTTCAAAGGGATCCGAAATATCTGTTCTCAGATTCCACAGAAATAAGGATAGCAAACAGATCCACGAAATACAGATGTAACTCTGTGAGAGGAAGTCACACATCACAGAGCAGTTTCTCAGAAAGCTTCTTTCCAGATTTCTTCTGAGAATATTTCCTTTTTCACTATAGCCCTCTATGGGCTTCCAAATATCACTTTGCCAATTCCACAAAAACTGTCTTAGCGAAAGGCTTCTTGAGGGGAAAGCTGTAACTCTGTGAGATGATTTCAGAGAACACAAAGAAGTTTCTCAGAAAGCTTCTTTCTCTTTGTTATCGGAGGATATTTCCTTTGGCCCTATAGTCTTCAAAGGGATCCGAAATATCTGTTCTCAGATTCCACAGAAATAAGGCTAGCAAAGACATCCACGAATACAGATGTAACTCTGTGAGATGAATTCACAGAACACTAAGCAGTATCACAGAAAGCTTCTTTCCAGATTTCATCTGAGGATATTTCCTTTTTCACCAGAGCCCTCTATGGGCTTCCAAATATCACTTTGCCAATTCCACAAGAACTGTCTTAGCGAAAGGCTTCTTGAGGAGAAAGCTGTAACTCTGTGAGATGATTTCACAGAACACAAAGAAGTTTCTCAGAAAGCTTCTTTCTCTTTGTTATCGGAGGATATTTCCTTTAGCCCTATAGTCTTCAAAGAGATCCGAAATATCTGTTCTGAGATTCCACAGAAATAAGGATAGCAAAGAGATCCACGAAATATAGATGTAACTCTGTGAGTGGAAGTCACACATCACAGAGCAGTTTCTCAGAAAGCTTCTTTACAGATTTCATCTGAGGATATTTCCTTTTTCACCATAGCCCTCTAAGGGCTTCCAAATATCTCTTTGCCAATTCCACAAGAACTGTCTTAGCGAAAGGCTTCTTGAGGGGAAAGCTGTAACTCTGTGAGATGATTTCACAGAACACAAAGAAGTTTCTCAGAAAGCTTCTTTCTCTTTGTTTTCGTAGGATATTTCCTTTGGCCCTATAATCTTCAAAGGGATCCGAAATATCTGTTCTCAGATTCCACAGAAGTAAGGCTAGCAAAGAGATCCACGAAATACACATGTAACTCTGTGAGATGAATTAACAGAACACTAAGCAGTTTCTCAGAAAGCTTCTTTCCAGATTTCATCTGAGGATATTTCCTTTTTCACCATAGCCGTCTAGCGTTGCAAATATCACTTTGCCAATTACACAAGAACTGTCTTAGCGAAAGGCTTCTTGAGGGGAAAGCTGTAACTCTGTGAGATGATTTCACAGAACACAAAGAAGTTTCTCAGAAAGCTTCTTTCTCTTTGTTATCTGAGGATATTTCCTTTGGCCCTATAGTCTTCAAAGGGATCCGAAATATCTGTTCTCAGATTCCACAGAAATAAGGCTAGCTAAGAGATCCACGAAATACAGATGTAACTCTGTGTGATGAATTAACAGAACACTAAGCAGTTTCTCAGAAAGCTTCTTTCCAGATTTCATCTGAGGATATTTCCTTTTTCACAATAGCCCTCTAAGGGCTTCCAAATATCACTTTGCCAATTCCACAAGAACTGTCTTAGCGAAAGGCTTCTTGAGGGGAAAGCTGTAACTCTGTGAGATAATTTCACAGAACTCAAAGATGTTTCTCAGAAAGCTTCTTTCTCTTTGTTATCGGAGGATATTTCCTTTGGCCCTATAGTCTTCAAAGGGATCCGAAATATCTGTTCTCAGATTCCACAGAAATAAGGCTAGCAAAGAGATCCACGAAATACACATGTAACTCTGTGAGATGAATTCACAGAACACTAAGCAGTTTCTCAGAAAGCTTCTTTCCAGATTTCATCTGAGGATATTTCCTTTTTCAACATTGCCCTCGATGGGCTTCCAAATATCACTTTGCCAATTCCACAAGAACTGTCTTATCGAAAGGCTTCTTGAGGGGAAAGCTGTAACTCTGTGAGATGATTTCACAGAAAACAAAGAAGTTTCTCAGAAAGCTTCTTTCTCTTTGTTATCGGAGGATATTTCCTTTGGCCCTATAGTCTTCAAAGGGAGTCGAAATATCTGTTCTCAGATTCCACAGAAATAAGGCTAGCAAAGAGATCCACGAAATACAGATGTAACTCTGTGAGATGAATTAACAGAACACTAAGCAGTTTCTCAGAAAGCTTCTTTCCAGATTTCATATGAGGATATTTCCTTTTTCACCATAGCCCTCTATGGGCTTCCAAATATCACTTTGCCAATTCCACAAGAACTGTCTTAGCGAAAGGCTTCTTTAGGGGAAAACTGTAACTCTGTGAGATGATTTCACAGAACACAAAGAAGTTTCTCAGAAAGCTTCTTTCTCTTTGTTATCGGAGGATATTTCCTTTGGCCCTATAGTCTTCAAAGGGATCCGAAATATCTGTTTTCAGATTCCACAGAAATAAGGCTAGCAAAGAGATCCACGAAATACAGCTGTAACTCTGTGAGATGAATTCACAGAACACTTAGCAGTTTCTCAGAAAGCTTCTTTCCAGATTTCATCTGAGGATATTTCCTTTTTCACCATAGCCCTCTATGGGCTTCCAAATATCACTTTGCCAATTCCACAAGAACTGTCTTAGCGAAAGGCTTCTTGAGGGGAAAGCTGTAACTCTGTGAGATGATTTCACAGAACACAAAGAAGTTTCTCAGAAAGCTTCTTTCTCTTTGTTATCGGAGGATATTTCCTTTGGCCCTATAGTCTTCAAAGGGATCCGAAATATCTGTTCTCAGATTCCACAGAAATAAGGCTAGCAAAGAGATCCACGAAATACACATGTAACTCTGTGAGATGAATTAAGAGAACACTAAGCAGTTTCTCAGAAAGCTTCTTTCCAGATATCATCTGAGGATATTTCCTTTTTCACCATAGACCTCTAAGGGCTTCCAAATATCACTTTGCCAATTCCACAAGAACTGTCTTAGCGAAAGGCTTCTTGAGGGGAAAGCTGTAACTCTGTGAGATGATTTCAAAGAACACAAAGAAGTTTCTCAGAAAGCTTCTTTCTCTTTGTTATCGGAGGATATTTCCTTTGGCCCTATAGTCTTCAAAGGGATCCGAAATATCTGTTCTCAGATTCCACAGAAATAAGGCTAGCAAAGAGATCCACGAAATACAGATGTAACTCTGTGAGATGAATTAACAGAACACTAAGCAGTTTCTCAGAAAGCTTCTTTCCAGATTTCATCTGAGGATATTTCCTTTTTCACCATAGCCCTCTATGGGCTTCCAAATATCTCTTTGCCAATTCCACAAGAACTGTCTTAGCGAAAGGATTCTTGAGGGGAAAGCTGTAACTCTGTGAGATGATTTCACAGAACACAAAGAAGTTTCTCAGAAAGCTTCTTTCTCTTTGTTATCGGAGGATATTTCCTTTGGCCCTATCGTCTTCAAAGGGATCCGAAATATCTGTTCTCAGATTCCACAGAAATAAGGCTAGCAAAGAGATCCACGAAATACAGATGTAACTCTGTGAGATGAATTAACAGAACACTAAGCAGTTTCTCAGAAAGCTTCTTTCCAGATTGCATCTGAGGATATTTCCTTTTTCACCATATCCCTCTGTGGACTTCCATATATCGCTTTTCCAATTCCACAAGAACTGTCTTAGCGAAAGGATTCTTGAGAAGAAAGCTGTATCTCTGTGGGATGATTTCACAGAACACAAAGAAGTTTCTCAGAAAGCTTCTTTCTCTTTGTTATCTGAGGATATTTCCTTTGGCCCTATAGTCTTCAAAGGGATCCGAAATATCAGTTCTCAGATTCCACAGAAATAAGGCTAGCAAAGAGATCCACAAAATACACATGTAACTCTGTGAGATGAATTCACAGAATACTAAGCAGTTTCCCAGAAAGCTTCTTTCCAGATTCCATCTGAGGATATTTCCTTTTTCACCATAGCCCTCTATGGGCTTCCAAATATCACTTTGCCAATTCCACAAGAACTTTCTTGGCGAAAGGCTTCTTGAGGGGAAAGCTGTAACTCTGTGAGATGATTTCACAGAACACAAAGAACTTTCTCAGAAAGCTTCTTTCTCTTTGTTATCTGAGGATATTTCCTTTGGCCCTATAGTCTTCAAAGGGATCCGAAATATCTGTTCTCAGATTCCACAGAAATAAGGCTAGCTAAGAGATCCACGAAATACAGATGTAACTCTGTGTGATGAATTAACAGAACACTAAGCAGTTTCTCAGAAAGCTTCTTTCCAGATTTCATCTGAGGATATTTCCTTTTTCACAATAGCCCTCTAAGGGCTTCCAAATATCACTTTGCCAATTCCACAAGAACTGTCTTAGCGAAAGGCTTCTTGAGGGGAAAGCTGTAACTCTGTGAGATAATTTCACAGAACTCAAAGATGTTTCTCAGAAAGCTTCTTTCTCTTTGTTATCGGAGGATATTTCCTTTGGCCCTATAGTCTTCAAAGGGATCCGAAATATCTGTTCTCAGATTCCACAGAAATAAGGCTAGCAAAGAGATCCACGAAATACACATGTAACTCTGTGAGATGAATTCACAGAACACTAAGCAGTTTCTCAGAAAGCTTCTTTCCAGATTTCATCTGAGGATATTTCCTTTTTCAACATTGCCCTCGATGGGCTTCCAAATATCACTTTGCCAATTCCACAAGAACTGTCTTATCGAAAGGCTTCTTGAGGGGAAAGCTGTAACTCTGTGAGATGATTTCACAGAAAACAAAGAAGTTTCTCAGAAAGCTTCTTTCTCTTTGTTATCGGAGGATATTTCCTTTGGCCCTATAGTCTTCAAAGGGAGTCGAAATATCTGTTCTCAGATTCCACAGAAATAAGGCTAGCAAAGAGATCCACGAAATACAGATGTAACTCTGTGAGATGAATTAACAGAACACTAAGCAGTTTCTCAGAAAGCTTCTTTCCAGATTTCATATGAGGATATTTCCTTTTTCACCATAGCCCTCTATGGGCTTCCAAATATCACTTTGCCAATTCCACAAGAACTGTCTTAGCGAAAGGCTTCTTTAGGGGAAAACTGTAACTCTGTGAGATGATTTCACAGAACACAAAGAAGTTTCTCAGAAAGCTTCTTTCTCTTTGTTATCGGAGGATATTTCCTTTGGCCCTATAGTCTTCAAAGGGATCCGAAATATCTGTTTTCAGATTCCACAGAAATAAGGCTAGCAAAGAGATCCACGAAATACAGCTGTAACTCTGTGAGATGAATTCACAGAACACTTAGCAGTTTCTCAGAAAGCTTCTTTCCAGATTTCATCTGAGGATATTTCCTTTTTCACCATAGCCCTCTATGGGCTTCCAAATATCACTTTGCCAATTCCACAAGAACTGTCTTAGCGAAAGGCTTCTTGAGGGGAAAGCTGTAACTCTGTGAGATGATTTCACAGAACACAAAGAAGTTTCTCAGAAAGCTTCTTTCTCTTTGTTATCGGAGGATATTTCCTTTGGCCCTATAGTCTTCAAAGGGATCCGAAATATCTGTTCTCAGATTCCACAGAAATAAGGCTAGCAAAGAGATCCACGAAATACACATGTAACTCTGTGAGATGAATTAAGAGAACACTAAGCAGTTTCTCAGAAAGCTTCTTTCCAGATATCATCTGAGGATATTTCCTTTTTCACCATAGCCCTCTATGGGCTTCCAAATATCACTTTGCCAATTCCACAAGAACTGTCTTAGCGAAAGGCTTCTTGAGGGGAAAGCTGTAACTCTGTGAGATGATTTCAAAGAACACAAAGAAGTTTCTCAGAAAGCTTCTTTCTCTTTGTTATCGGAGGATATTTCCTTTGGCCCTATAGTCTTCAAAGGGATCCGAAATATCTGTTCTCAGATTCCACAGAAATAAGGCTAGCAAAGAGATCCACGAAATACAGATGTAACTCTGTGAGATGAATTAACAGAACACTAAGCAGTTTCTCAGAAAGCTTCTTTCCAGATTTCATCTGAGGATATTTCCTTTTTCACCATAGCCCTCTATGGGCTTCCAAATATCTCTTTGCCAATTCCACAAGAACTGTCTTAGCGAAAGGATTCTTGAGGGGAAAGCTGTAACTCTGTGAGATGATTTCACAGAACACAAAGAAGTTTCTCAGAAAGCTTCTTTCTCTTTGTTATCGGAGGATATTTCCTTTGGCCCTATCGTCTTCAAAGGGATCCGAAATATCTGTTCTCAGATTCCACAGAAATAAGGCTAGCAAAGAGATCCACGAAATACAGATGTAACTCTGTGAGATGAATTAACAGAACACTAAGCAGTTTCTCAGAAAGCTTCTTTCCAGATTGCATCTGAGGATATTTCCTTTTTCACCATATCCCTCTGTGGACTTCCATATATCGCTTTTCCAATACCACAAGAACTGTCTTAGCGAAAGGATTCTTGAGAAGAAAGCTGTATCTCTGTGGGATGATTTCACAGAACACAAAGAAGTTTCTCAGAAAGCTTCTTTCTCTTTGTTATCTGAGGATATTTCCTTTGGCCCTATAGTCTTCAAAGGGATCCGAAATATCTGTTCTCAGATTCCACAGAAATAAGGCTAGCAAAGAGATCCACAAAATACACATGTAACTCTGTGAGATGAATTCACAGAATACTAAGCAGTTTCCCAGAAAGCTTCTTTCCAGATTCCATCTGAGGATATTTCCTTTTTCACCATAGCCCTCTATGGGCTTCCAAATATCACTTTGCCAATTCCACAAGAACTTTCTTGGCGAAAGGCTTCTTGAGGGGAAAGCTGTAACTCTGTGAGATGATTTCACAGAACACAAAGAACTTTCTCAGAAAGCTTCTTTCTCTTTGTTATCGGAGGATATTTCCTTTGGCCCTATAGTCTTCAAAGGGATCCGAAATATCAGTTCTCAGATTCCACAGAAATAAGGCTAGCAAAGAGATCCACGAAATACAGATGTAACTCTGTGAGATGAATTAACAGAACATTAAGCAGTTTCTCAGAAAGCTTCTTTCCAGATTTCATCTGAGGATATTTCCTTTTTCACCATAGCCCTCTATGGGCTTCCAAATATCACTTTGCCAATTCCACAAGAACTGTCTTAGCGAAAGGCTTCTTGAGGGGAAAGCTGTAACTCTGAGATGATTTCACAGAACACAAAGAAGTTTCTCATAAAGCTTCTTTCTCTTTGTTATCGGAGGATATTTCCTTTGGCCCTATAGTCTTCAAAGGGAACAGAAATATCTGTTCTCAGATTCCACAGAAATAAGGCTAGCAAAGAGATCCACGAAATACAGATGTAACTCTGTGAGATGAATTAACAGAACACTAGGCAGTTTCTCAGAAACTTCTTTCCAGATTTCATCTGAGGATATTTCCTTTTTCACCATAGCCCTCTATGGGCTTCCAAATATCACTTTGCCAATTCCACAAGAACTGTCTTAGCGGAAGGCTTCTTGAGGGAAAAGCTGTAACTCTGTGAGATGATTTCACAGAACACAAAGAAGTTTCTCAGAAAGCTTCTTTCTCTTTGTTATCGCAGGATATTTCCTTTGGCCCTATAGTCTTCAAAGGGATCCGAAATATCTGTTCTCAGTTTCCACAGAAATAATGCTAGCAAAGAGATCCACAAAATACAGATGTAACTCTGTGAGATGAATTCACAGAACAGTAAGCAGTTTCTCAGAAAGCTTCTTTCCAGATTTCATCTGAGGATATTTCCTTTTTCACCATAGCCCTCTATGGGCTTCCAAATATCACTTTGCCAATTCCACAAGACCTCTCTTAGCGAAAGGCTTCTTGAGGGGAAAGCTGTAACTCTGTGAGATGATTTCACAGAACACAAAGAAGTTTCTCAGAAAGCTTCTTTCTCTTTGTTATCGGAGGATAGTTCCTTTGGCCCTATAGTCTTCAATGGGATCCGAAATATCTGTTCTCAGATTCCACAGAAATAAGGCTAGCAAAGAGATCCACGAAATACAGATGTAACTCTGTGAGATGAATTAAGAGAACACTAAGCAGTTTCTCAGAAAGCTTCTTTCCAGATTTCATCTGAGGATATTTCCTTTTTCACCATAGCCCTCTACGGGCTTCCAAATATCACTTTGCCAATTCCACAAGAACTGTCTTATCGAAAGGCTTCTTGAGGGGAAAGCTGTAACTCTGTGAGATGATTTCACAGAACACAAAGAAGTTTCTCAGAAAGCTTCTTTCTCTTTGTTATCGGAGGATATTTCCTTTGGTCCTATAGTCTTCAATGGGATCCGAAATATCTGTTCTCAGATTCCCCAGAAATAAGGCTAGCAAAGACATCCACGAAATACAGATGTAACTCTGTGAGATGAATTAACAGAACACTAAGCAGTTTCTCAGAAAGCTTCCTTCCAGATTTCATCTGAGGATATTTCCTTTTTCACCATAGCATTCTATGGACTTCCAAATATCACTTTGCCAATTCCACAAGAACTGTCTTAGCGAAAGGCTTCTTGAGGGGAAAGCTGTAACTCTGTGAGATGATTTCACAGAACACAAAGAACTTTCTCAGAAAGCTTCTTTCTCTTTGTTATCGGAGGATAGTTCCTTTGGCCCTATAGTCTTCAATGGGATCCGAAATATCTGTTCTCAGATTCCACAGAAATAAGGCTAGCAAAGAGATCCACGAAATACAGATGTAACTCAGTGAGATGAATTAACAGAACACTAAGCAGTTTCTCAGAAAGCTTCTTTCCAGATTTCATCTGAGGATATTTCCTTTTTCACCATAGCCCTCTATGGGCTTCCAAATATTACCTTGCCAATTCCACAAGAACTGTCTTAGTGAAAGGCTTCTTGAGGGGAAAGCTGTAACTCTGTGAGATGATTTCACAGAACACAAAGAAGTTTCTCAGAAAGCTTCTTTCTCTTTGTTATCGGATTATATTTCCTTTGGCCCTATAGTCTTCAAAGGGATCCGAAATATCTGTTCTCAGATTCCACAGAAATAAGGCTAGCAAAAAGATCCACGAAATACAGATGTAACTCTGTGAGATGAATTCACAGAACACTAAGCAGTTTCTCAGAAAGCTTCTTTCCAGATTTCATCTGAGGATATTTCCTTTTTCACCATAGCCCTCTATGGGCTTCCAAATATCTCTTTGCCAATTACACAAGAACTGTCTTAGCGAAAGGATTCTTGAGGGGAAAGCTGTAACTCTGTGAGATGATTTCACAGAACACAAAGAAGTTTCTCAGAAAGCTTCTTTCTCTTTGTTATCGGAGGATATTTCCTTTGGCCCTATCGTCTTCAAAGGGATCCGAAATATCTGTTCTCAGATTCCACAGAAATAAGGCTAGCAAAGAGATCCACGAAATACAGATGTAACTCTGTGAGATGAATTAACAGAACACTAAGCAGTTTCTCAGAAAGCTTCTTTCCAGATTGCATCTGAGGATATTTCCTTTTTCACCGTAGCCCTCTGTGGACTTCCATATATCGCTTTTCCAATTCCACTAGAACTGTCTTAGCGAAAGGCTTCTTGAGAAGAAAGCTGTATCTCTGTGGGATGATTTCACAGAACACAAAGAAGTTTCTCAGAAAGCTTCTTTCTCTTTGTTATCTGAGGATATTTCCTTTGGCCCTATAGTCTTCAAAGGGATCCGAAATATCTGTTCTCAGATTCCACAGAAATAAGGCTAGCAAAGAGATCCACAAAATACACATGTAACTCTGTGAGATGAATTCACAGAACACTAAGCAGTTTCCCAGAAAGCTTCTTTCCAGATTCCATCTGAGGATATTTCCTTTTTCACCATAGCCCTCTATGGGCTTCCAAATATCACTTTGCCAATTCCACAAGAACTTTCTTAGCGAAAGGCTTCTTGAGGGGAAAGCTGTAACTCTGTGAGATGATTTCACAGAACACAAAGAAGTTTCTCAGAAAGCTTCTTTCTCTTTGTTATCGGAGGATATTTCCTTTGGCCCTATAGTCTTCAAAGGGATCCGAAATATCTGTTTTCAGATTCCACAGAAATAAGGCAAGCAAAGAGATCCACGAAATATAGATGTAACTCTGTGAGATGAATTAACAGAACATTAAGCAGTTTCTCAGAAAGCTTCTTTCCAGATTTCATCTGAGGATATTTCCTTTTTCACCATAGCCCTCTATGGGCTTCCAAATATCACTTTGCCAATTCCACTAGAACTGTCTTAGCGAAAGGCTTCTTGAGGGGAAAGCTGTAACTCTGAGATGATTTCAAAGAACACAAAGAAGTTTCTCATAAAGCTTCTTTCTCTTTGTTATCGGAGGATATTTCCTTTGGCCCTATAGTCTTCAAAGGGAACAGAAATATCTGTTCTCAGATTCCACAGAAATAAGGCTAGCAAAGAGATCCACGAAATACAGATGTAACTCTGTGAGATGAATTAACAGAACACTAAGCAGTTTCTCAGAAAGCTTCTTTCCAGATTTCATCTGAGGATATTTCCTTTTTCACCATAGCCCTCTATGGGCTTCCAAATATCACTTTGCCAATTCCACAAGAACTGTCTTAGCGGAAGGCTTCTTGAGGGGAAAGCTGTAACTCTGTGAGATGATTTCACAGAACACAAAGAAGTTTCTCAGAAAGCTTCTTTCTCTTTGTTATCGCAGGATATTTCCTTTGGCCCTTTAGTCTTCAAAGGGATCCGAAATATCTGTTCTCAGTTTCCACAGAAATAATGCTAGCAAAGAGATCCACAAAATACAGATGTAACTCTGTGAGATGAATTCACAGAACACTAAGCAGTTTCTCAGAAAGCTTCTTTCCAGATTTCATCTGAGGATATTTCCTTTTTCACCATAGCCCTCTATGGGCTTCCAAATATCACTTTGCCAATTCCACAAGACCTCTCTTAGCGAAAGGCTTCTTGAGGGGAAAGCTGTAACTCTGTGAGATGATTTCACAGAACACAAAGAAGTTTCTCAGAAAGCTTCTTTCTCTTTGTTATCGGAGGATAGTTCCTTTGGCCCTATAGTCTTCAATGGGATCCGAAATATCTGTTCTCAGATTCCACAGAAATAAGGCTAGCAAAGAGATCCACGAAATACAGATGTAACTCTGTGAGATGAATTAAGAGAACACTAAGCAGTTTCTCAGAAAGTTCTTTCCAGATTTCATCTGAGGATATTTCCTTTTTCACCATAGCCCTCTACGGGCTTCCAAATATCACTTTCCCAATTCCACAAGAACTGTCTTATCGAAAGGCTTCTTGAGGGGGAAGCTGTAACTCTGTGAGATGATTTCACAGAACACAAAGAAGTTTCTCAGAAAGCTTCTTTCTCTTTGTTATCGGAGGATATTTCCTTTGGTCCTATAGTCTTCAAAGGGATCCGAAATATCTGTTCTCAGATTCCCCAGAAATAAGGCTAGTAAAGACATCCACGAAATACAGATGTAACTCTGTGAGATGAATTAACAGAACACTAAGCAGTTTCTCAGAAAGCTTCCTTCCAGATTTCATCTGAGGATATTTCCTTTTTCACCATAGCATTCTATGGACTTCCAAATATCACTTTGCCAATTCCACAAGAACTGTCTTAGCGAAAGGCTTCTTGAGGGGAAAGCTGTAACTCTGTGAGATGATTTCACAGAACACAAAGAACTTTCTCAGAAAGCTTCTTTCTCTTTGTTATCGGAGGATAGTTCCTTTGGCCCTATAGTCTTCAATGGGATCCGAAATATCTGTTCTCAGATTCCACAGAAATAACGCTAGCAAAGAGATCCACGAAATACAGATGTAACTCAGTGAGATGAATTAACAGAACACTAAGCAGTTTCTCAGAAAGCTTCTTTCCAGATTTCATCTGAGGATATTTCCTTTTTCACCATAGCCCTCTATGGGCTTCCAAATATTACCTTGCCAATTCCACAAGAACTGTCTTAGTGAAAGGCTTCTTGAGGGGAAAGCTGTAACTCTGTGAGATGATTTCACAGAACACAAAGAAGTTTCTCAGAAAGCTTCTTTCTCTTTGTTATCGGAGGATATTTCCTTTGGCCCTATAGTCTTCAAAGGGATCCGAAATATCTGTTCTCAGATTCCACAGAAATAAGGCTAGCAAAAAGATCCACGAAATACAGATGTAACTCTGTGAGATGAATTCACAGAACACTAAGCAGTTTCTCAGAAAGCTTCTTTCCAAATTTCATCTGAGGATATTTCCTTTTTCACCATAGCCCTCTATGGGCTTCCAAATATCACTTTGCCAATTCCATAAGAACTGACTTAGCGAAAGGCTTCTTGAGGGGGAAGCTGTAACTCTGTGAGATGATTTCACAGAACACAAAGAAGTTTCTCAGAAAGCTTCTTTCTCTTAGTTATCGGAGGATATTTCCTTTGGCCCTACAGTCTTCAAACGGATCCGAAATATCTGTTCTCAGATTCCACAGAAATAAGGATAGCAAAGAGATCCACGAAATACACATGTAACTCTGTGAGATGAATTAACAGAACACTAAGCAGTTTCTCAGAAAGCTTCTTTCCAGATTTCATCTGAGGATATTTTCTTTTTCACCATAGCCCTCTAGGGGTTGCAAATATCACTTTGCCAATTCCACAAGAACTGTCTTAGCGAAAGGCTTCTTGAGGAGAAAGCTGTAACTCTGTGAGATGATTTCACAGAACACAAAGAAGTTTCTCAGAAGGCTTCTTTCTCTTTGTTATCGGAGGATATTTCCTTTGGCCCTACAGTCTTCAAACGGATCCGAAATATCTGTTCTCAGATTCCACAGAAATAAGGATAGCAAACAGATCCACGAAATACAGATGTAACTCTGTGAGTGGAAGTCACACATCACAGAGCAGTTTCTCAGAAAGCTTCTTTCCAGATTTCTTCTGAGGATATTTCCTTTTTCACCAAAGCCCTCTATGGGCTTCCAAATATCACTTTGCCAATTCCACAAAAACTGTCTTAGCGAAAGGCTTCTTGAGGGGAAAGCTGTAACTCTGTGAGATGATTTCAGAGAACACAAAGAAGTTTCTCAGAAAGCTTCTTTCTCTTTGTTATCGGAGGATATTTCCTTTGGCCCTATAGTCTTCAAAGGGATCCGAAATATCTGTTCTCAGATTCCACAGAAATAAGGCAAGCAAAGACATCCACGAATACAGATGTAACTCTGTGAGATGAATTCACAGAACACTAAGCAGTTTCACTGAAGGCTTCTTTCCAGATTTCATCTGAGGATATTTCCTTTTTCACCATAGCCCTCTATGGGCTTCCAAATTTCACTTTGCCAATTCCACAAGAACTGTCTTAGCGAAAGGCTTCTTGAGGAGAAAGCTGTAACTCTGTGAGATGATTTCACAGAACACAAAGAAGTTTCTCAGAAAGCTTCTTTCTCTTTGTTATCGGACGATATTTCCTTTAGCCCTATAGTCTTCAAAGAGATCCGAAATATCTGTTCTGAGATTCCACAGAAATAAGTATAGCAAAGAGATCCACGAAATATAGATGTAACTCTGTGAGTCGAAGTCACACATCACAGAGCAGTTTCTCAGAAAGCTTCTTTCCAGATTTCATCTGAGGATATTTCCTTTTTTACCATAGCCCTCTAAGGACTTCCAAATATCACTTTGCCAATTCCACAAGAACTGTCTTAGCGAAAGGCTTCTTGAGGAGAAAGCTGTAACTCTGTGAGATAATTTCACAGAACTCAAAGATGTTTCTCAGAAAGCGTCTTTCTCTTTGTTATCGGAGGATATTTCCTTTGGCCCTATAGTCTTCAAAGGGATCCGAAATATCTGTTCTCAGATTCCACAGAAATAAGGCTAGCAAAGAGATCCACGAAATACAGATGTAACTCTGTGAGTGGAAGTCACACATCACAGAGCATTTTCTCAGAAAGCTTCTTTCCAGATTTCATCTGAGGATATTTCCTTTTTCACCATAGCCCTCTATGGGCTTCCAAATATCACTTTGCCAATTCCACAAGAACTGTCTTAGCGAAAGGCTTCTTGAGGGGAAAGCTGTAACTCTGTGAGATGATTTCACAGAACACAAAGAAGTTTCTCAGAAAGCTTCTTTCTCTTTGTTATAGGAGGATATTTCCATTGGCCCTATAGTCTTCAAAGGGATCCGAAATATCTGTTCTCAGATTCCACAGAAATAAGGCTAGCAAAGAGATCCACGATATACACATGTAACTCTGTGAGATGAATTAAGAGAACACTAAGCAGTTTCTCAGAAAGCTTCTTTCCAGATTTCATCTGAGGATATTTCCTTTTTCACCATAGCCCTCTACGGGCTTCCAAATATCACTTTGCCAATTCCACAAGAACTGTCTTAGCGAAAGGCTTCTTGAGGGGAAAGCTGTAACTCTGTGAGATGATTTCACAGAACACAAAGAAGTTTCTCAGAAAGCTTCTTTCTCTTTGTTATCGGAGGATATTTCCTTTGGCCCTTTAGTCTTCAAAGGGAGTCGAAATATCTGTTCTCAGATTCCACAGAAATAAGGCTAGCAAAGAGATCCACGAAATACAGATGTAACTCTGTGAGATGAATTAACAGAACACTAAGCAGTTTCTCAGAAAGCTTCCTTCCAGATTTCATCTGAGGATATTTCCTTTTTCACCATAGCATTCTATGGACTTCCAAATATCACTTTGCCAATTCCACAAGAACTGTCTTAGCGAAAGGCTTCTTGAGGGGAAAGCTGTAACTCTGTGAGATGATTTCACAGAACACAAAGAACTTTCTCAGAAAGCTTCTTTCTCTTTGTTATCGGAGGATAGTTCCTTTGGCCCTATAGTCTTCAATGGGATCCGAAATATCTGTTCTCAGATTCCACAGAAATAACGCTAGCAAAGAGATCCACGAAATACAGATGTAACTCAGTGAGATGAATTAACAGAACACTAAGCAGTTTCTCAGAAAGCTTCTTTCCAGATTTCATCTGAGGATATTTCCTTTTTCACCATAGCCCTCTATGGGCTTCCAAATATTACCTTGCCAATTCCACAAGAACTGTCTTAGTGAAAGGCTTCTTGAGGGGAAAGCTGTAACTCTGTGAGATGATTTCACAGAACACAAAGAAGTTTCTCAGAAAGCTTCTTTCTCTTTGTTATCGGAGGATATTTCCTTTGGCCCTATAGTCTTCAAAGGGATCCGAAATATCTGTTCTCAGATTCCACAGAAATAAGGCTAGCAAAAAGATCCACGAAATACAGATGTAACTCTGTGAGATGAATTCACAGAACACTAAGCAGTTTCTCAGAAAGCTTCTTTCCAAATTTCATCTGAGGATATTTCCTTTTTCACCATAGCCCTCTATGGGCTTCCAAATATCACTTTGCCAATTCCATAAGAACTGACTTAGCGAAAGGCTTCTTGAGGGGGAAGCTGTAACTCTGTGAGATGATTTCACAGAACACAAAGAAGTTTCTCAGAAAGCTTCTTTCTCTTAGTTATCGGAGGATATTTCCTTTGGCCCTACAGTCTTCAAACGGATCCGAAATATCTGTTCTCAGATTCCACAGAAATAAGGATAGCAAAGAGATCCACGAAATACACATGTAACTCTGTGAGATGAATTAACAGAACACTAAGCAGTTTCTCAGAAAGCTTCTTTCCAGATTTCATCTGAGGATATTTTCTTTTTCACCATAGCCCTCTAGGGGTTGCAAATATCACTTTGCCAATTCCACAAGAACTGTCTTAGCGAAAGGCTTCTTGAGGAGAAAGCTGTAACTCTGTGAGATGATTTCACAGAACACAAAGAAGTTTCTCAGAAGGCTTCTTTCTCTTTGTTATCGGAGGATATTTCCTTTGGCCCTACAGTCTTCAAACGGATCCGAAATATCTGTTCTCAGATTCCACAGAAATAAGGATAGCAAACAGATCCACGAAATACAGATGTAACTCTGTGAGTGGAAGTCACACATCACAGAGCAGTTTCTCAGAAAGCTTCTTTCCAGATTTCTTCTGAGGATATTTCCTTTTTCACCAAAGCCCTCTATGGGCTTCCAAATATCACTTTGCCAATTCCACAAAAACTGTCTTAGCGAAAGGCTTCTTGAGGGGAAAGCTGTAACTCTGTGAGATGATTTCAGAGAACACAAAGAAGTTTCTCAGAAAGCTTCTTTCTCTTTGTTATCGGAGGATATTTCCTTTGGCCCTATAGTCTTCAAAGGGATCCGAAATATCTGTTCTCAGATTCCACAGAAATAAGGCAAGCAAAGACATCCACGAATACAGATGTAACTCTGTGAGATGAATTCACAGAACACTAAGCAGTTTCACTGAAGGCTTCTTTCCAGATTTCATCTGAGGATATTTCCTTTTTCACCATAGCCCTCTATGGGCTTCCAAATTTCACTTTGCCAATTCCACAAGAACTGTCTTAGCGAAAGGCTTCTTGAGGAGAAAGCTGTAACTCTGTGAGATGATTTCACAGAACACAAAGAAGTTTCTCAGAAAGCTTCTTTCTCTTTGTTATCGGACGATATTTCCTTTAGCCCTATAGTCTTCAAAGAGATCCGAAATATCTGTTCTGAGATTCCACAGAAATAAGTATAGCAAAGAGATCCACGAAATATAGATGTAACTCTGTGAGTCGAAGTCACACATCACAGAGCAGTTTCTCAGAAAGCTTCTTTCCAGATTTCATCTGAGGATATTTCCTTTTTTACCATAGCCCTCTAAGGACTTCCAAATATCACTTTGCCAATTCCACAAGAACTGTCTTAGCGAAAGGCTTCTTGAGGAGAAAGCTGTAACTCTGTGAGATAATTTCACAGAACTCAAAGATGTTTCTCAGAAAGCGTCTTTCTCTTTGTTATCGGAGGATATTTCCTTTGGCCCTATAGTCTTCAAAGGGATCCGAAATATCTGTTCTCAGATTCCACAGAAATAAGGCTAGCAAAGAGATCCACGAAATACAGATGTAACTCTGTGAGTGGAAGTCACACATCACAGAGCATTTTCTCAGAAAGCTTCTTTCCAGATTTCATCTGAGGATATTTCCTTTTTCACCATAGCCCTCTATGGGCTTCCAAATATCACTTTGCCAATTCCACAAGAACTGTCTTAGCGAAAGGCTTCTTGAGGGGAAAGCTGTAACTCTGTGAGATGATTTCACAGAACACAAAGAAGTTTCTCAGAAAGCTTCTTTCTCTTTGTTATAGGAGGATATTTCCATTGGCCCTATAGTCTTCAAAGGGATCCGAAATATCTGTTCTCAGATTCCACAGAAATAAGGCTAGCAAAGAGATCCACGATATACACATGTAACTCTGTGAGATGAATTAAGAGAACACTAAGCAGTTTCTCAGAAAGCTTCTTTCCAGATTTCATCTGAGGATATTTCCTTTTTCACCATAGCCCTCTACGGGCTTCCAAATATCACTTTGCCAATTCCACAAGAACTGTCTTAGCGAAAGGCTTCTTGAGGGGAAAGCTGTAACTCTGTGAGATGATTTCACAGAACACAAAGAAGTTTCTCAGAAAGCTTCTTTCTCTTTGTTATCGGAGGATATTTCCTTTGGCCCTTTAGTCTTCAAAGGGAGTCGAAATATCTGTTCTCAGATTCCACAGAAATAAGGCTAGCAAAGAGATCCACGAAATACAGATGTAACTCTGTGAGATGAATTAACAGAACACTAAGCAGTTTCTCAGAAAGCTTCTTTCCAGATTTCATCTGAGGATATTTCCTTTTTCACCATAGCCCTCTATGGGCTTCCAAATATCACTTTGCCAATTCCACAAGAACTGTCTTAGCGAAAGACTTCTTTAGGGGAAAACTGTAACTCTGTGAGATGATTTCACAGAACACAAAGAAGTTTCTCAGAAAGCTTCTTTCTCTTTGTTATCGGAGGATATTTCCTTTGGCCCTATAGTCTTCAAAGGGATCCGAAATATCTGTTCTCAGATTCCACAGAAATAAGGCTAGCAAAGAGATCCACGAAATACAGCTGTAACTCTGTGAGATGAATTCACAGAACACTAAGCAGTTTCTCAGAAAGCTTCTTTCCAGATTTCATCTGAGGATATTTCCTTTTTCACCATAGCCCTCTATGGGCTTCCAAATATCACTTTGCCAATTCCACAAGAACTGTCTTAGCGAAAGGCTTCTTGAGGGGAAAGCTGTAACTCTGTGAGATGATTTCACAGAACACAAAGAAGTTTCTCAGAAAGCTTCTTTCTCTTTGTTATCGGAGGATATTTCTTTTGGCCCTATAGTCTTCAAAGGGATCCGAAATATCTGTTCTCAGATTCCACAGAAATAAGGCTAGCAAAGAGATCCACGAAATACACATGTAACTCTGTGAGATGAATTAAGAGAACACTAAGCAGTTTCTCAGAAAGCTTCTTTCCAGATATCATCTGAGGATATTTCCTTTTTCACCATAGCCCTCTATGGGCTTCCAAATATCACTTTGCCAATTCCACAAGAACTGTCTTAGCGAAAGGCTTCTTGAGGGGAAAGCTGTAACTCTGTGAGATGATTTCAAAGAACACAAAGAAGTTTCTCAGAAAGCTTCTTTCTCTTTGTTATCGGAGGATATTTCCTTTGGCCCTATAGTCTTCAAAGGAATGCGAAATATCTGTTCTCAGATTCCACAGAAATAAGGCTAGCAAAGAGATCCACGAAATACAGATGTAACTCTGTGAGATGAATTAACAGAACACTAAGCAGTTTCTCAGAAAGCTTCTTTCCAGATTTCATCTGAGGATATTTCCTTTTTCACCATAGCCCTCGATGGGCTTCCAAATATCATTTTGCCAATTCCACAAGAACTGTCTTAGCGAAAGGCTTCTTGAGGGGAAAGCTGTTACTCTGTGAGATGATTTCACAGAACACAAAGAAGTTTCTCAGAAAGCTTCTTTCTCCTTGTTATCGGAGGATATTTCCTTTGGCCCTATAGTCTTCAAAGGGATCCGAAATATCTGTTCTCAGATTCCACAGAAATAAGGCTAGCAAAGAGATCCACGAAATACAGTTGTAACTCTGTGAGATGAATTAACAGAACACTAAGCAGTTTCTCAGAAAGCTTCTTTCCAGATTTCATCTGAGGATATTTCCTTTTTCACCATAGCCCTCTATGGGCTTCCAAATATCTCTTTGCCAATTCCACAAGAACTGTCTTAGCGAAAGGATTCTTGAGGGGAAAGCTGTAACTCTGTGAGATGATTTCACAGAACACAAAGAAGTTTCTCAGAAAGCTTCTTTCTCTTTGTTATCGGAGGATATTTCCTTTGGCCCTATCGTCTTCAAAGGGATCCGAAATATCTGTTCTCAGATTCCACAGAAATAAGGCTAGCAAAGAGATCCACGAAATACAGATGTAACTCTGTGAGATGAATTAACAGAACACTAAGCAGTTTCTCAGAAAGCTTCTTTCCAGATTGCATCTGAGGATATTTCCTTTTTCACCATAGCCCTCTGTGGACTTCCATATATCGCTTTTCCAATTCCACAAGAACTGTCTTAGCGAAAGGCTTCTTGAGAAGAAAGCTGTATCTCTGTGGGATGATTTCACAGAACACAAAGAAGTTTCTCAGAAAGCTTCTTTCTCTTTGTTATCTGAGGATATTTCCTTTGGCCCTATAGTCTTCAAAGGGATCCGAAATATCTGTTCTCAGATTCCACAGAAATAAGGCTAGCAAAGAGATCCACAAAATACACATGTAACTCTGTGAGATGAATTCACAGAACACTAAGCAGTTTCCCAGAAAGCTTCTTTCCAGATTCCATCTGAGGATATTTCCTTTTTCACCATAGCCCTCTATGGGCTTCCAAATATCACTTGGCCAATTCCACAAGAACTTTCTTAGCGAAAGGCTTCTTGAGGGGAAAGCTGTAACTCTGTGAGATGATTTCACAGAACACAAAGAAGTTTCTCAGAAAGCTTCTTTCTCTTTGTTATCGGAGGATATTTCCTTTGGCCCTATAGTCTTCAAAGGGATCCGAAATATCTGTTCTCAGATTCCACAGAAATAAGGCTAGCAAAGAGATCCACGAAATACAGATGTAACTCTGTGAGATGAATTAACAGAACATTAAGCAGTTTCTCAGAAAGCTTCTTTCCAGATTTCATCTGAGGATATTTCCTTTTTCACCATAGCACTCTATGGGCTTCCAAATATCACTTTGCCAATTCCACAAGAACTGTCTTAGCGAAAGGCTTCTTGAGGGGAAAGCTGTAACTCTGTGAGATGATTTCACAGAACACAAAGAAGTTTCTCAGAAAGCTTCTTTCTCTTTGTTATCGGAGGATATTTCCTTTGGCCCTATAGTCTTCAAAGGGAACAGGAATATCTGTTCTCAGATTCCACAGAAATAAGGCTAGCAAAGAGATCCACGAAATACAGATGTAACTCTGTGAGATGAATTAACAGAACACTAAGCAGTTTCTCAGAAAGCTTCTTTCCAGATTTCATCTGAGGATATTTCCTTTTTCACCATAGCCCTCTATGGGCTTCCAAATATCACTTTGCCAATTCCACAAGGACTGTCTTAGCGAAAGACTTCTTTAGGGGAAAACCGTAACTCTGTGAGATGATTTCACAGAACACAAAGAAGTTTCTCAGAAAGCTTCTTTCTCTTTGTTATCGGAGGATATTTCCTTTGGCCCTATAGTCTTCAAAGGGATCCGAAATATCTGTTCTCAGATTCCACAGAAATAAGGCTAGCAAAGAGATCCACGAAATACAGCTGTAACTCTGTGAGATGAATTCACAGAACACTAAGCAGTTTCTCAGAAAGCTTCTTTCCAGATTTCATCTGAGGATATTTCCTTTTTCACCATAGCCCTCTATGGGCTTCCAAATATCACTTTGCCAATTCCACCAGAACTGTCTTAGCGAAAGGCTTCTTGAGGGGAAAGCTGTAACTCTGTGAGATGATTTCACAGAACACAAAGAAGTTTCTCAGAAAGCTTCTTTCTCTTTGTTATCGGAGGATATTTCTTTTGGCCCTATAGTCTTCAAAGGGATCCGAAATATCTGTTCTCAGATTCCACAGAAATAAGGCTAGCAAAGAGATCCACGAAATACACATGTAACTCTGTGAGATGAATTAAGAGAACACTAAGCAGTTTCTCAGAAAGCTTCTTTCCAGATATCATCTGAGGATATTTCCTTTTTCACCATAGCCCTCTATGGGCTTCCAAATATCACTTTGCCAATTCCACAAGAACTGTCTTAGCGAAAGGCTTCTTGAGGGGAAAGCTGTAACTCTGTGAGATGATTTCAAAGAACACAAAGAAGTTTCTCAGAAAGCTTCTTTCTCTTTGTTATCGGAGGATATTTCCTTTGGCCCTATAGTCTTCAAAGGAATGCGAAATATCTGTTCTCAGATTCCACAGAAATAAGGCTAGCAAAGAGATCCACGAAATACAGATGTAACTCTGTGAGATGAATTAACAGAACACTAAGCAGTTTCTCAGAAAGCTTCTTTCCAGATTTCATCTGAGGATATTTCCTTTTTCACCATAGCCCTCGATGGGCTTCCAAATATCATTTTGCCAATTCCACAAGAACTGTCTTAGCGAAAGGCTTCTTGAGGGGAAAGCTGTTACTCTGTGAGATGATTTCACAGAACACAAAGAAGTTTCTCAGAAAGCTTCTTTCTCCTTGTTATCGGAGGATATTTCCTTTGGCCCTATAGTCTTCAAAGGGATCCGAAATATCTGTTCTCAGATTCCACAGAAATAAGGCTAGCAAAGAGATCCACGAAATACAGATGTAACTCTGTGAGATGAATTAACAGAACACTAAGCAGTTTCTCAGAAAGCTTCTTTCCAGATTTCATCTGAGGATATTTCCTTTTTCACCATAGCCCTCTATGGGCTTCCAAATATCTCTTTGCCAATTCCACAAGAACTGTCTTAGCGAAAGGATTCTTGAGGGGAAAGCTGTAACTCTGTGAGATGATTTCACAGAACACAAAGAAGTTTCTCAGAAAGCTTCTTTCTCTTTGTTATCGGAGGATATTTCCTTTGGCCCTATCGTCTTCAAAGGGATCCGAAATATCTGTTCTCAGATTCCACAGAAATAAGGCTAGCAAAGAGATCCACGAAATACAGATGTAACTCTGTGAGATGAATTAACAGAACACTAAGCAGTTTCTCAGAAAGCTTCTTTCCAGATTGCATCTGAGGATATTTCCTTTTTCACCATAGCCCTCTGTGGACTTCCATATATCGCTTTTCCAATTCCACAAGAACTGTCTTAGCGAAAGGCTTCTTGAGAAGAAAGCTGTATCTCTGTGGGATGATTTCACAGAACACAAAGAAGTTTCTCAGAAAGCTTCTTTCTCTTTGTTATCTGAGGATATTTCCTTTGGCACTATAGTCTTCAAAGGGATCCGAAATATCTGTTCTCAGATTCCACAGAAATAAGGCTAGCAAAGAGATCCACAAAATACACATGTAACTCTGTGAGATGAATTCACAGAACACTAAGCAGTTTCCCAGAAAGCTTCTTTCCAGATTCCATCTGAGGATATTTCCTTTTTCACCATAGCCCTCTATGGGCTTCCAAATATCACTTGGCCATTTCCACAAGAACTTTCTTAGCGAAAGGCTTCTTGAGGGGAAAGCTGTAACTCTGTGAGATGATTTCACAGAACACAAAGAAGTTTCTCAGAAAGCTTCTTTCTCTTTGTTATCGGAGGATATTTCCTTTGGCCCTATAGTCTTCAAAGGGATCCGAAATATCTGTTCTCAGATTCCACAGAAATAAGGCTAGCAAAGAGATCCACGAAATACAGATGTAACTCTGTGAGATGAATTAACAGAACATTAAGCAGTTTCTCAGAAAGCTTCTTTCCAGATTTCATCTGAGGATATTTCCTTTTTCACCATAGCACTCTATGGGCTTCCAAATATCACTTTGCCAATTCCACAAGAACTGTCTTAGCGAAAGGCTTCTTGAGGGGAAAGCTGTAACTCTGAGATGATTTCACAGAACACAAAGAAGTTTCTCATAAAGCTTCTTTCTCTTTGTTATCGGAGGATATTTCCTTTGGCCCTATAGTCTTCATAGGGAACAGAAATATCTGTTCTCAGATTCCACAGAAATAAGGCTAGCAAAGAGATCCACGAAATACAGATGTAACTCTGTGAGATGAATTAACAGAACACTAAGCAGTTTCTCAGAAAGCTTCTTTCCAGATTTCATCTGAGGATATTTCCTTTTTCACCATAGCCCTCTATGGGCTTCCAAATATCACTTTGCCAATTCCACAAGAACTGTCTTAGCGGAAGGCTTCTTGAGGGGAAAGCTGTAACTCTGTGAGATGATTTCACAGAACACAAAGAAGTTTCTCAGAAAGCTTCTTTCTCTTTGTTATCGCAGGATATTTCCTTTGGCCCTATCGTCTTCAAAGGGATCCGAAATATCTGTTCTCAGTTTCCACAGAAATAATGCTAGCAAAGAGATCCACAAAATACAGATGTAACTCTGTGAGATGAATTCACAGAACACTAAGCAGTTTCTCAGAAAGCTTCTTTCCAAATTTCATCTGAGGATATTTCCTTTTTCACCATAGCCCTCTATGGGCTTCCAAATATCACTTTGCCAATTCCACAAGACCTCTCTTAGCGAAAGGCTTCTTGAGGGGAAAGCTGTAACTCTGTGAGATGATTTCACAGAACACAAAGAAGTTTCTCAGAAAGCTTCTTTCTCTTTGTTATCGGAGGATATTTCCTTGGCTCTATAGTCTTCAAAGGGATCCGAAATATCTGTTCTCAGATTCCACAGAAATAAGGCTAGCAAAGAGATCCTAGAAATACAGATGTAACTATGTGAGATGAATTAACAGAACACTAAGCAGTTTCTCAGAAAGCTTCTTTCCAGATTTCATCTGAGGATATTTCCTTTTTCACCATTGCCCTCTATGGGCTTCCAAATATCACTTTGCCAATTCCAGAAGAACTGTCTCAGCGAAAGGCTTCTTGAGGGGAAAGCTTAACTCTGTGAGATGATTTCACAGAACACAAAGAAGTTTCTCAGAAAGCTTCTTTCTCTTTGTTATCTTAGGATATTTCCTTTGGCCCTACAGTCTTCAAAGGGATCCGAAATATATGTTCTCAGATTCCACAGAAATACGGCTAGCAAAGAGATCCACGAAATACACATGTAACACTGTGAGATGAATTAACAGAACACTAAGCAGTTTCTCAGAAAGCTTCTTTCCGGATTTCATCTGAGGATATTTCATTTTTCACCATAGCCCTCTATGGGCTTCCAAATATCACTTTGCCAATTCCACAAGAACTGTATCAGCGAAAGGCTTCTTGAGCGAAAGCTGTAACTCTGTGAGATGATTTCACAGAACACAAAGAAGTTTCTCAGAAAGCTTCTTTCTCTTTGTTATCGGAGGATATTTCCTTTGGCCCTATCGTCTTCAAAGGGATCCGAAATATCTGTTCTCAGATTCCACAGAAATAAGGCTAGCAAAGAGATCCACGAAATACAGATGTAACTCTGTGAGATGAATTAACAGAACACTAAGCAGTTTCTCAGAAAGCTTCTTTCCAGATTGCATCTGAGGATATTTCCTTTTTCACCATAGCCCTCTGTGGACTTCCATATATCGCTTTTCCAATTCCACAAGAACTGTCTTAGCGAAAGGCTTCTTGAGAAGAAAGCTGTATCTCTGTGGGATGATTTCACAGAACACAAAGAAGTTTCTCAGAAAGCTTCTTTCTCTTTGTTATCGGAGGATATTTCCTTTGGCCCTATAGTCTTCAAAGGGAACAGAAATATCTGTTCTCAGATTCCACAGAAATAAGGCTAGCAAAGAGATCCACGAAATACAGATGTAACTCTGTGAGATGAATTAACAGAACACTAAGCAGTTTCTCAGAAAGCTTCTTTCCAGATTTCATCAGAGGATATTTCCTTTTTCACCATAGCCCTCTATGGGCTTCGAAATATCACTTTGCCAATTCCACAAGAACTGTCTTAGCGGAAGGCTTCTTGAGGGGAAAGCTGTAACTCTGTGAGATGATTTCACAGAACACAAAGAAGTTTCTCAGAAAGCTTCTTTCTCTTTGTTATCGCAGGATATTTCCTTTGGCCCTATAGTCTTCAAAGGGATCCGAAATATCTGTTCTCAGTTTCCACAGATATAATGCTAGCAAAGAGATCCACAAAATACAGATGTAACTCTGTGAGATGAATTCACAGAACACTAAGCAGTTTCTCAGAAAGCTTCTTTCCAAATTTCATCTGAGGATATTTCCTTTTTCACCATAGCCCTCTATGGGCTTCCAAATATCACTTTGCCAATTCCACAAGACCTCTCTTAGCGAAAGGCTTCTTGAGGGGAAAGCTGTAACTCTGTGAGATGATTTCACAGAACACAAAGAAGTTTCTCAGAAAGCTTCTTTCTCTTTGTTATCGGAGGATATTTCCTTGGCTCTATAGTCTTCAAAGGGATCCGAAATATCTGTTCTCAGATTCCACAGAAATAAGGCTAGCAAAGAGATCCTAGAAATACAGATGTAACTATGTGAGATGAATTAACAGAACACTAAGCAGTTTCTCAGAAAGCTTCTTTCCAGATTTCATCTGAGGATATTTCCTTTTTCACCATTGCCCTCTAGGGGCTTCCAAATATCACTTTGCCAATTCCACAAGAACTGTCTCAGCGAAAGGCTTCTTGAGGGGAAAGCTTAACTCTGTGAGATGATTTCACAGAACACAAAGAAGTTTCTCAGAAAGCTTCTTTCTCTTTGTTATCGGAGGATATTTCCTTTGGCCCTACAGTCTTCAAAGGGATCCGAAATATATGTTCTCAGATTCCACAGAAATACGGCTAGCAAAGAGATCCACGAAATACACATGTAACACTGTGAGATGAATTAACAGAACACTAAGCAGTTTCTCAGAAAGCTTCTTTCCGGATTTCATCTGAGGATATTTCATTTTTCACCATAGCCCTCTATGGGCTTCCAAATATCACTTTGCCAATTCCACAAGAACTGTCTCAGCGAAAGGCTTCTTGAGCGAAAGCTGTAACTCTGTGAGATGATTTCACAGAACACAAAGAAGTTTCTCAGAAAGCTTCTTTCTCTTTGTTATCGGAGGATATTTCCTTTGGCCCTATAGTCTTCAAAGGGATCCGAAATATCTGTTCTCAGATTCCACAGAAATAAGGCTAGCAAAGAGATCCACGAAATACAGATGTAACTCTGTGAGATGAATTAACAGAACACTAAGCAGTTTCTCAGAAAGCTTCTTTCCAGATTTCATCTGAGGTTATTTCCTTTTTCACCATAGCCCTCTATGGGCTTCCAAATATCACTTTGCCAATTCCACAAGAACTTTCTTAGCGAAAGGCTTCTTGAGGGGAAAGCTGTAACTCTGTGAGATGATTTCACAGAACACAAAGAAGTTTCTCAGAAAGCTTCTTTCTCTTTGTTAACGGAGGATATTTCCTTTGGCCCTATAGTCTTCAAAGGGATTCAAAATATCTGATCTCAGATTCCACAGAAATAAGGCTAGCAAAGAGATCCACGAAATACAGATGTAACTCTGTGAGATGAATTAACACAACACTAAGCAGTTTCTCAGAAAGCTTCTTTCCAGATTTCATCTGAGGATATTTCCTTTTTCACCATAGCCCTCTATGGGCTTCCAAATATCACTTTGCCAATTCCACAAGAACTGTTTAGCGAAAGGCTTCTTGAGGGGAAAGCTGTAACTCTGTGAGATGATTACACAGAACACAAAGAAGTTTCTCAGAAAGCTTCTTTCTCTTTGTTATCGGAGGATATTTCCTTTGGCCTTATAGTCTTCAAAGGGATCCGAAATATCTGTTCTCAGATTCCACAGAAATAAGGCTAGCAAAGAGATCCTCGAAATACAGATGTAACCCTGTGAGATGAATTAACAGAACACTAAGCAGTTTCTCAGAAAGCTTCTTTCCAGATTTCATCTGAGGATATTTCCTTTTTCACCATAGCCCTCTATGGGCTTCCAAATATCACTTTGCCAATTCCACAAGAACTGTCTTAGCGAAAGGCTTCTTGAGAAGAAAGCTGTATCTCTGTGGGATGATTTCACAGAACACAAAGAAGTTTCTCAGAAAGCTTCTTTCTCTTTGTTATCTGAGGATATTTCCTTTGGCCCTATAGTCTTCAAAGGGATCCGAAATATCTGTTCTCAGATTCCACAGAAATAAGGCTAGCAAAGAGATCCACAAAATACACATGTAACTCTGTGAGATGAATTCACAGAACACTAAGCAGTTTCCCAGAAAGCTTCTTTCCAGATTCCATCTGAGGATATTTCCTTTTTCACCATAGCCCTCTATGGGCTTCCAAATATCACTTTGCCAATTCCACAAGAACTTTCTTAGCGAAAGGCTTCTTGAGGGGAAAGCTGTAACTCTGTGAGATGATTTCACAGAACACAAAGAAGTTTCTCAGAAAGCTTCTTTCTCTTTGTTATCGGAGGATATTTCCTTTGGCCCTATAGTCTTCAAAGGGATCCGAAATATCTGTTCTCAGATTCCACAGAAATAAGGCTAGCAAAGAGATCCACGAAATATAGATGTAACTCTGTGAGATGAATTAACAGAACATTAAGCAGTTTCTCAGAAAGCTTCTTTCCAGCTTTCATCTGAGGATATTTCCTTTTTCACCATAGCCCTCTATGGGCTTCCAAATATCACTTTGCCAATTCCACAAGAACTGTCTTAGCGAAAGGCTTCTTGAGGGGAAAGCTGTAACTCTGAGATGATTTCACAGAACACAAAGAAGTTTCTCATAAAGCTTCTTTCTCTTTGTTATCGGAGGATATTTC
This sequence comes from Macaca nemestrina, assembly GCF_043159975.1. Lineage (NCBI taxonomy): Eukaryota > Metazoa > Chordata > Mammalia > Primates > Cercopithecidae > Macaca > Macaca nemestrina. Next base: position 94,140,539 of record NC_092125.1, read on the forward strand.
CTTTGGCCCTATAGTCTTCAAAGGGAACAGAAATATCTGTTCTCAGATTCCACAGAAATAAGGCTAGCAAAGAGATCCACGAAATACAGATGTAACTCTGTGAGATGAATTAACAGAACACTAAGCAGTTTCTCAGAAAGCTTCTTTCCAGATTTCATCTGAGGATATTTCCTTTTTCACCATAGCCCTCTATGGGCTTCCAAATATCACTTTGCCAATTCCACAAGAACTGTCTTAGCGGAAGGCTTCTTGAGGGGAAAGCTGTAACTCTGTGAGATGATTTCACAGAACACAAAGAAGTTTCTCAGAAAGCTTATTTCTCTTTGTTATCGCAGGATATTTCCTTTGGCCCTATAGTCTTCAAAGGGATCCGAAATATCTGTTCTCAGATTCCACAGAAATAAGGCTAGCAAAGAGATCCACGAAATACAGATGTAACTCTGTGAGATGAATTAACAGAACACTAAGCAGTTTCTCAGAAAGCTTCCTTCCAGACTTCATCTGAGGATATTTCCTTTTTCACCATAGCATTCTATGGACTTCCAAATATCACTTTGCCAATTCCACAAGAACTGTCTTAGCGAAAGGCTTCTTGAGGGGAAAGCTGTAACTCTGTGAGATGATTTCACAGAACACAAAGAACTTTCTCAGAAAGCTTCTTTCTCTTTGTTATCGGAGGATAGTTCCTTTGTCCCTATAGTCTTCAATGGGATCCGAAATATCTGTTCTCAGATTCCACAGAAATAAGGCTAGCAAAGAGATCCACGAAATACAGATGTAACTCAGTGAGATGAATTAACAGAACACTAAGCAATTTCTCAGAAAGCTTCTTTCCAGATTTCATCTGAGGATATTTCCTTTTTCACCATAGCCCTCTATGGGCTTCCAAATATTACCTTGCCAATTCCACAAGAACTGTCTTAGTGAAAGGCTTCTTGAGGGGAAAGCTGTAACTCTGTGAGATGATTTCACAGAACACAAAGAAGTTTCTCAGAAAGCTTCTTTCTCTTTGTTATCGGATTATATTTCCTTTGGCCCTATAGTCTTCAAAGGGATCCGAAATATCTGTTCTCAGATTCCACAGAAATAAGGCTAGCAAAAAGATCCACGAAATACAGATGTAACTCTGTGAGATGAATTCACAGAACACTAAGCAGTTTCTCAGAAAGCTTCTTTCCAAATTTCATCTGAGGATATTTCCTTTTTCACCATAGCCCTCTATGGGCTTCCAAATATCACTTTGCCAATTCCACAAGAACTGACTTAGCGAAAGGCTTCTTGAGGGGAACGCTGTAACTCTGTGAGATGATTTCACAGAACACAAAGAACTTTCTCAGAAAGCTTCTTTCTCTTTGTTACAAATAAGGCTAGCAAAGAGATCCATGAAATACAGATGTAACACTGTGAGATGAATTAACAGAACACTAAGCAGTTTCTCAGAAAGCTTCTTTCCAGATTTCATCTGAGGATATTTCCTTTTTCACCATAGCCCTCTATGGGCTTCCAAATATCACTTTGCCAATTCCACAAGAACTGTCTTAGCAAAAGGCTTCTTGAGGGGGAAGCTGTAACTCTGTGAGATGATTTCACAGAATACAAAGAAGTTTCTCAGAAAGCTTCTTTCTCTTAGTTATCGGAGGATATTTCCTTTGGCCCTACAGTCTTCAAACGGATCCGAAATATCTGTTCTCAGATTCCACAGAAATAAGGATAGCAAAGAGATCCACGAAATACACATGTAACTCTGTGAGATGAATTAACAGAACACTAAGCAGTTTCTCAGAAAGCTTCTTTCCAGATTTCATCTGAGGATATTTTCTTTTTCACCATAGCCCTCTAGGGGTTGCAAATATCACTTTGCCAATTCCACAAGAACTGTCTTAGCGAAAGGCTTCTTGAGGAGAAAGCTGTAACTCTGTGAGATGATTTCACAGAACACAAAGAAGTTTCTCAGAAGGCTTCTTTCTCTTTGTTATCGGAGGATATTTCCTTTGGCCCTATAGTCTTCAACGGGATCCGAAGTATCTGTTCTCAGATTCCACAGAAATAAGGCTAGCAAAGAGATCCACGAAATACAGATGTAACTCTGTGAGATGAATTCACAGAACACTAAGCAGTTTCTCAGAAAGCTTCTTTCCAGATTTCATCTGAGGATATTTCCTTTTTCACCATAGCCCTCTAAGGGCTTCCAAATATCACTTTGCCAATTCCACAAGAACTGTCTTAGCGAAAGGCTTCTTGAGGGGAAAGCTGTAACTCTGTGAGATGATTTCACAGAACACAAAGAAGTTTCTCAGAAAGCTTCTTTCTCTTTGTTATCGGATGATATTTCCTTTGGCCCTATAGTCTTCAAACGGATCTGAAATATCTGTTCTCAGATTCCACAGAAATAAGGATAGCAAACAGATCCACGAAATACAGATGTAACTCTGTGAGTGGAAGTCACACATCACAGAGCAGTTTCTCAGAAAGCTTCTTTCCAGATTTCTTCTGAGGATATTTCCTTTTTCACCATAGCCCTCTATGGGCTTCCAAATATCACTTTGCCAACTCCACAAAAACTGTCTTAGCGAAAGGCTTCTTGAGGGGAAAGCTGTAACTCTGTGAGATGATTTCACAGAACACAAAGAAGTTTCTCAGAAAGCTTCTTTCTCTTTGTTATCGGAGGATATTTCCTTTGGCCCTATAGTCTTCAAAGGGATCCGAAATATCTGTTCTCAGATTCCACAGAAATAAGGCTAGCAAAGACATCCACGAATACAGATGTAACTCTGTGAGATGAATTCACAGAACACTAAGCAGTTTCCCAGAAAGCTTCTTTCCAGATTTCATCTGAGGATATTTCCTTTTTCACCATAGCCCTCTATGGGCTTCCAAATATCACTTTGCCAATTCCACAAGAACTGTCTTAGCGAAAGGCTTCTTGAGGAGAAAGCTGTAACTCTGTGAGATGATTTCACAGAACACAAAGAAGTTTCTCAGAAAGCTTCTTTCTCTTTGTTATCGGACGATATTTCCTTTAGCCCTATAGTCTTCAAAGAGATCCGAAATATCTGTTCTGAGATTCCACAGAAATAAGTATAGCAAAGAGATCCACGAAATATAGATGTAACTCTGTGAGTGGAAGTCACACATCACAGAGCAGTTTCTCAGAAAGCTTCTTTCCAGATTTCATCTGAGGATATTTCCTTTTTCACCATAGCCCTCTAAGGGCTTCCAAATATCTCTTTGCCAATTCCACAAGAACTGTCTTAGCGAAAGGCTTCTTGAGGGGAAAGCTGTAACTCTGTGAGATGATTTCACAGAACACAAAGAAGTTTCTCAGAAAGCTTCTTTCTCTTTGTTTTCGTAGGATATTTCCTTTGGCCCTATAGTCTTCAAAGGGATCCGAAATATCTGTTCTCAGATTCCACAGAAGTAAGGCTAGCAAAGAGATCCACGCAATACACATGTAACTCTGTGAGATGAATTAACAGAACACTAAGCAGTTTCTCAGAAAGCTTCTTTCCAGATTTCATCTGAGGATATTTCCTTTTTCACCATAGCCCTCTAGCGTTGCAAATATCACTTTGCCAATTCCACAAGAACTGTCTTAGCGAAAGGCTTCTTGAGGGGAAAGCTGTAACTCTGTGAGATGATTTCACAGAACACAAAGAAGTTTCTCAGAAAGCTTCTTTCTCTTTGTTATCTGAGGATATTTCCTTTGGCCCTATAGTCTTCAAAGGGATCCGAAATATGTGTTCTCAGATTCCACAGAAATAAGGCTAGCTAAGAGATCCACGAAATACAGATGTAACTCTGTGTGATGAATTAACAGAACACTAAGCAGTTTCTCAGAAAGCTTCTTTCCAGATATCATCTGAGGATAGTTCCTTTTTCACCATAGCCCTCTAAGGGCTTCCAAATATCACTTTGCCAATTCTACAAGAACTGTCTTAGCGAAAGGCTTCTTGAGGGGAAAGCTGTAACTCTGTGAGATAATTTCACAGAACTCAAAGATGTTTCTCAGAAAGCTTCTTTCTCTTTGTTATCGGAGGATATTTCCTTTGGCCCTATAGTCTTCAAAGGGATCCGAAATATCTGTTCTCAGATTACACAGAAATAAGGCTAGCAAAGAGATCCACGAAATACACATGTAACTCTGTGAGATGAATTCACAGAACACTAAGCAGTTTCTCAGAAAGCTTCTTTCCAGATTTCATCTGAGGATATTTCCTTTTTCAACATAGCCCTCGATGGGCTTCCAAATATCACTTTGCGAATTCCACAAGAACTGTCTTAGCGAAAGGCTTCTTGAGGGGAAAGCTGTACCTCTGTGAGATGATTTCACAGAACACAAAGAAGTTTCTCAGAAAGCTTCTTTCTCTTTGTTATCGGAGGATATTTCATTTGGCTCTATAGTCTTCAAAGGGTTCCGAAATATCTGTTCTCAGATTCCACAGGAATAAGGCTAGCAAAGAGATCCACGAAATACAGATGTAACTCTGTGAGATGAATTCACAGAACTCTAAGCAGTTTCTCAGAAAGCTTCTTTCCAGATTTCATCTGAGGATATTTCCTTTTTCACCATAGCCCTCTATGGGCTTCCAAATATCACTTTGCCAATTCCACAAGAACTGTCTTAGCGAAAGGCTTCTTGAGGGGAAAGCTTAACTCTGTGAGATGATTTCACAGAACACAAAGAAGTTTCTCAGAAAGCTTCTTTCTCTTTGTTATCGGAGGATATTTCCTTTGGCCCTACAGTCTTCAAAGGGATCCGAAATATCTGTTCTCAGATTCCACAGAAATAAGGCTAGCAAAGAGATCCACGAAATACAGATGTAACTCTGTGAGATGAATTAACAGAACACTAAGCGGTTTCTCAGAAAGCTTCTTTCCGGATTTCATCTGAGGATATTTCCTTTTTCACCATAGCCCTCTATGGGCTTCCAAATATCACTTTGCCAATTCCACAAGAACTGTCTTATCGGAAGGCTTCTTGAGGGGAAAGCTGTAACTCTGTGAGATGATTTCACAGAACACAAAGAAGTTTCTCAGAAAGCTTCTTTCTCTTTGTTATCGGAGGATATTTCCTTTGGCCCTACAGTCTTCAAAGGGATCCGAAATATCTGTTCTCAGATTCCACAGAAATAATGCTAGCAAAGAGATCCACAAAATACAGATGTAACTCTGTGAGATGAATTCACAGAACACTAAGCAGTTTCCCAGAAAGCTTCTTTCCAGATTTCATCTGAGGATATTTCCTTTTTCACCATAGCCCTCTAAGGGCTTCCAAATATCACTTTGCCAATTCCACAAGAACTGTCTTATCGAAAGGCTTCTTGAGGGGAAAGCTGTAACTCTGCGAGATGGTTTCACAGAACACAAAGAAGTTTCTCAGAAAGCATTTTTCTCTTTGTTATCGGAGGATAGTTCCTTTGGCCCTATAGTCTTCAAAGGGATCCGAAATATCTGTTCTCAGATTCCACAGAAATAAGGCTAGCAAAGAGATCCACGAAATACAGATGTAACTCTGTGAGTGGAAGTCACACATCACAGAGCATTTTCTCAGAAAGCTTCTTTCCAGATTTCATCTGAGGATATTTCCTTTTTCACCATAGCCCTCTATGGGCTTCCAAATATCACTTTGCCAATTCCACAAGAACTGTCTTAGCGAAAGGCTTCTTGAGGGGAAAGCTGTAACTCTGTGAGATGATTTCACAGAACACAAAGAAGTTTCTCAGAAAGCTTCTTTCTCTTTGTTATAAGAGGATATTTCCATTGGCCCTATAGTCTTCAAAGGGATCCGAAATATCTGTTCTCAGATTCCACAGAAATAAGGCTAGCAAAGAGATCCACGAAATACACATGTAACTCTGTGAGATGAATTAAGAGAACACTAAGCAGTTTCTCAGAAAGCTTCTTTCCAGATTTCATCTGAGGATATTTCCTTTTTCACCATAGCCCTCTACGGGCTTCCAAATATCACTTTGCCAATTACACAAGAACTGTCTTAGCGAAAGGCTTCTTAAGGGGAAAGCTGTAACTCTGTGAGATGATTTCACAGAACACAAAGAAGTTTCTCAGAAAGCTTCTTTCTCTTTGTTTTCGTAGGATATTTCCTTTGGCCCTATAGTCTTCAAAGGGATCCGAAATATCTGTTCTCAGATTCCACAGAAGTAAGGCTAGCAAAGAGATCCACGAAATACACATGTAACTCTGTGAGATGAATTCACAGAACACTAAGCAGTTTCTCAGAAAGCTTCTTTCCAGATTTCATCTGAGGATATTTCCTTTTTCACCATAGCCCTCTAGCGTTGCAAATATCACTTTGCCAATTCCACAAGAACTGTCTTAGCGAAAGGCTTCTTGAGGGGAAAGCTGTAACTCTGTGAGATGATTTCACAGAACACAAAGAAGTTTCTCAGAAAGCTCCTTTCTCTTTGTTATCTGAGGATATTTCCTTTGGCCCTATAGTCTTCAAAGGGATCCGAAATATCTGTTCTCAGATTCCACAGAAATAAGGCTAGCTAAGAGATCCACGAAATACAGATGTAACTCTGTGTGATGAATTAACAGAACACTAAGCAGTTTCTCAGAAAGCTTCTTTCCAGATTTCATCTGAGGATATTTCCTTTTTCACCATAGCCCTCTAAGGGCTTCCAAATATCACTTTGCCAATTCCACAAGAACTGTCTTAGCGAAAGGCTTCTTGAGGGGAAAGCTGTAACTCTGTGAGATAATTTCACAGAACTCAAAGATGTTTCTCAGAAAGCTTCTTTCTCTTTGTTATCGGAGGATATTTCCTTTGGCCCTATAGTCTTCAAAGGGATCCGAAATATCTGTTCTCAGATTACACAGAAATAAGGCTAGCAAAGAGATCCACGAAATACACATGTAAATCTGTGAGATGAATTCACAGAACACTAAGCAGTTTCTCAGAAAGCTTCTTTCCAGATTTCATCTGAGGATATTTCCTTTTTCAACATAGCCCTCGATGGGCTTCCAAATATCACTTTGCGAATTCCACAAGAACTGTCTAACGAAAGGCTTCTTGAGGGGAAAGCTGTACCTCTGTGAGATGATTTCACAGAACACAAAGAAGTTTCTCAGAAAGCTTCTTTCTCTTTGTTATCGGAGGATATTTCCTTTGGCTCTATAGTCTTCAAAGGGATCCGAAATATCTGTTCTCAGATTCCACAGAAATAAGGCTAGCAAAGAGATCCACGAAATACAGATGTAACTCTGTGAGATGAATTCACAGAACACTAAGCAGTTTCTCAGAAAGCTTCTTTCCAGATTTCATCTGAGGATATTTCCTTTTTCACCATAGCCCTCTATGGGCTTCCAAATATCACTTTGCCAATTCCAAAAGAACTGTCTTAGCGAAAGGCTTCTTGAGGGGAAAGCTTAACTCTGTGAGATGATTTCACAGAACACAAAGAAGTTTCTCAGAAAGCTTCTTTCTCTTTGTTATCGGAGGTTATTTCCTTTGGCCCTACAGTCTTCAAAGGGATCCGAAATATCTGTTCTCAGATTCCACAGAAATAAGGCTAGCAAAGAGATCCACGAAATACAGATGTAACTCTGTGAGATGAATTAACAGAACACTAAGCGGTTTCTCAGAAAGCTTCTTTCCGGATTTCATCTGAGGATATTTCCTTTTTCACCATAGCCCTCTATGGGCTTCCAAATATCACTTTGCCAATTCCACAAGAACTGTCTTAGCGGAAGGCTTCTTGAGGGGAAAGCTGTAACTCTGTGAGATGATTTCACAGAACACAAAGAAGTTTCTCAGAAAGCTTCTTTCTCTTTGTTATCGGAGGATATTTCCTTTGGCCCTTTAGTCTTCAAAGGGAGTCGAAATATCTGTTCTCAGATTCCACAGAAATAAGGCTAGCAAAGAGATCCACGAAATACAGATGTAACTCTGTGAGATGAATTAACAGAACACTAAGCAGTTTCTCAGAAAGCTTCTTTCCAGATTTCATATGAGGATATTTCCTTTTTCACCATAGCCCTCTATGGGCTTCCAAATATCACTTTGCCAATTCCACAAGAACTGTCTTAGCGAAAGGCTTCTTTAGGGGAAAACTGTAACTCTGTGAGATGATTTCACAGAACACAAAGAAGTTTCTCAGAAAGCTTCTTTCTCTTTGTTATCGGAGGATATTTCCTTTGGCCCTATAGTCTTCAAAGGGATCCGAAATATCTGTTCTCAGATTCCACAGAAATAAGGCTAGCAAAGAGATCCACGAAATACAGCTGTAACTCTGTGAGATGAATTCACAGAACACTAAGCAGTTTCTCAGAAAGCTTCTTTCCAGATTTCATCTGAGGATATTTCCTTTTTCACCATAGCCCTCTATGGGCTTCCAAATATCACTTTGCCAATTCCACAAGAACTGTCTTAGCGAAAGGCTTCTTGAGGGGAAAGCTGTAACTCTGTGAGATGATTTCACAGAACACAAAGAAGTTTCTCAGAAAGCTTCTTTCTCTTTGTTATCGGAGGATATTTCCTTTGGCCCTATAGTCTTCAAAGGGATCCGAAATATCTGTTCTCAGATTCCACAGAAAAAAGGCTAGCAAAGAGATCCACGAAATACACATGTAACTCTGTGAGATGAATTAAGAGAACACTAAGCAGTTTCTCAGAAAGCTTCTTTCCAGATATCATCTGAGGATATTTCCTTTTTCACCATAGCCCTCTATGGGCTTCCAAATATCACTTTGCCAATTCCACAAGAACTGTCTTAGCGAAAGGCTTCTTGAGGGGAAAGCTGTAACTCTGTGAGATGATTTCAAAGAACACAAAGAAGTTTCTCAGAAAGCTTCTTTCTCTTTGTTATCGGAGGATATTTCCTTTGGCCCTATAGTCTTCAAAGGGATCCGAAATATCTGTTCTCAGATTCCACAGAAATAAGGCTAGCAAAGAGATCCACGAAATACAGATGTAACTCTGTGAGATGAATTAACAGAACACTAAGCAGTTTCTCAGAAAGCTTCTTTCCAGATTTCATCTGAGGATATTTTCTTTTTCACCATAGCCCTCTAGGGGTTGCAAATATCACTTTGCCAATTCCACAAGAACTGTCTTAGCGAAAGGCTTCTTGAGGAGAAAGCTGTAACTCTGTGAGATGATTTCACAGAACACAAAGAAGTTTCTCAGAAGGCTTCTTTCTCTTTGTTATCGGAGGATATTTCCTTTGGCCCTATAGTCTTCAACGGGATCCGAAGTATCTGTTCTCAGATTCCACAGAAATAAGGCTAGCAAAGAGATCCACGAAATACAGATGTAACTCTGTGAGATGAATTAACAGAACACTAAGCAGTTTCTCAGAAAGCTTCTTTCCAGATTTCATCTGAGGATATTTCCTTTTTCACCATAGCCCTCTAAGGGCTTCCAAATATCACTTTGCCAATTCCACAAGAACTGTCTTAGCGAAAGGCTTCTTGAGGGGAAAGCTGTAACTCTGTGAGCTGATTTCACAGAACACAAAGAAGTTTCTCAGAAAGCTTCTTTCTCTTTGTTATCGGAGGATATTTCCTTTGGCCCTATAGTCTTCAAAGGGATCCGAAATATCTGTTCTCAGATTCCACAGAAATAAGGATAGCAAACAGATCCACGAAATACAGATGTAACTCTGTGAGTGGAAGTCACACATCACAGAGCAGTTTCTCAGAAAGCTTCTTTCCAGATTTCTTCTGAGGATATTTCCTTTTTCACCATAGCCCTCTATGGGCTTCCAAATATCACTTTGCCAACTCCACAAAAACTGTCTTAGCGAAAGGCTTCTTGAGGGGAAAGCTGTAACTCTGTGAGATGATTTCAGAGAACACAAAGAAGTTTCTCAGAAAGCTTCTTTCTCTTTGTTATCGGAGGATATTTCCTTTGGCCCTATAGTCTTCAAAGGGATCCGAAATATCTGTTCTCAGATTCCACAGAAATAAGGCTAGCAAAGACATCCACGAATACAGATGTAACTCTGTGACATGAATTCACAGAACACTAAGCAGTTTCACAGAAAGCTTCTTTCCAGATTTCATCTGAGGATATTTCCTTTTTCACCATAGCCCTCTATGGGCTTCCAAATATCACTTTGCCAATTCCACAAGAACTGTCTTAGCGAAAGGCTTCTTGAGGAGAAAGCTGTAACTCTGTGAGATGATTTCACAGAACACAAAGAAGTTTCTCAGAAAGCTTCTTTCTCTTTGTTATCGGACGATATTTCCTTTAGCCCTATAGTCTTCAAAGAGATCCGAAATATCTGTTCTGAGATTCCACAGAAATAAGTATAGCAAAGAGATCCACGAAATATAGATGTAACTCTGTGAGTGGAAGTCACACATCACAGAGCAGTTTCTCAGAAAGCTTCTTTCCAGATTTCATCTGAGGATATTTCCTTTTTCACCATAGCCCTCTAAGGGCTTCCAAATATCTCTTTGCCAATTCCACAAGAACTGTCTTAGCGAAAGGCTTCTTGAGGGGAAAGCTGTAACTCTGTGAGATGATTTCACAGAACACAAAGAAGTTTCTCAGAAAGCTTCTTTCTCTTTGTTTTCGTAGGATATTTCCTTTGGCCCTATAGTCTTCAAAGGGATCCGAAATATCTGTTCTCAGATTCCACAGAAGTAAGGCTAGCAAAGAGATCCACGAAATACACATGTAACTCTGTGAGATGAATTAACAGAACACTAAGCAGTTTCTCAGAAAGCTTCTTTCCAGATTTCATCTGAGGATATTTCCTTTTTCACCATAGCCCTCTAGCGTTGCAAATATCACTTTGCCAATTCCACAAGAACTGTCTTAGCGAAAGGCTTCTTGAGGGGAAAGCTGTAACTCTGTGAGATGATTTCACAGAACACAAAGAAGTTTCTCAGAAAGCTTCTTTCTCTTTGTTATCTGAGGATATTTCCTTTGGCCCTATACTCTTCAAAGGGATCCGAAATATCTGTTCTCAGATTCCACAGAAATAAGGCTAGCTAAGAGATCCCCGAAATACAGATGTAACTCTGTGTGATGAATTAACAGAACACTAAGCAGTTTCTCAGAAAGCGTCTTTCCAGATTTCATCTGAGGATATTTCCTTTTTCACCATAGCCCTCTAAGGGCTTCCAAATATCACTTTGCCAATTCCACAAGAACTGTCTTAGCGAAAGGCTTCTTGAGGGGAAAGCTGTAACTCTGTGAGATAATTTCACAGAACTCAAAGATGTTTCTCAGAAAGCTTCTTTCTCTTTGTTATCGGAGGATATTTCCTTTGGCCCTATAGTCTTCAAAGGGATCCGAAATATCTGTTCTCAGATTACACAGAAATAAGGCTAGTAAAGAGATCCACGAAATACACATGTAACTCTGTGAGATGAATTCACAGAACACTAAGCAGTTTCTCAGAAAGCTTCTTTCCAGATTTCATCTGAGGATATTTCCTTTTTCAACATAGCCCTCGATGGGCTTCCAAATATCACTTTGCGAATTCCACAAGAACTGTCCTAGCGAAAGGCTTCTTGAGGGGAAAGCTGTACCTCTGTGAGATGATTTCACAGAACACAAAGAAGTTTCTCAGAAAGCTTCTTTCTCTTTGTTATCGGAGGATATTTCCTTTGGCTCTATAGTCTTCAAAGGGATCCGAAATATCTGTTCTCAGATTCCACAGAAATAAGGCTAGCAAAGAGATCCACGAAATACAGATGTAACTCTGTGAGATGAATTCACAGAACACTAAGCAGTTTCTCAGAAAGCTTCTTTCCAGTTTTCATCTGAGGATATTTCCTTTTTCACCATAGCCCTCTATGGGCTTCCAAATATCACTTTGCCAATTCCACAAGAACTGTCTTAGCGAAAGGCTTCTTGAGGGGAAAGCTTAACTCTGTGAGATGATTTCACAGAACACAAAGAAGTTTCTCAGAAAGCTTCTTTCTCTTTGTTATCGGAGGATATTTCCTTTGGCCCTACAGTCTTCAAAGGGATCCGAAATATCTGTTCTCAGATTCCACAGAAATAAGGCTAGCAAAGAGATCCACGAAATACAGATGTAACTCTGTGAGATGAATTAACAGAACACTAAGCGGTTTCTCAGAAAGCTTCTTTCCGGATTTCATCTGAGGATATTTCCTTTTTCACCATAGCCCTCTATGGGCTTCCAAATATCACTTTGCCAATTCCACAAGAACTGTCTTAGCGGAAGGCTTCTTGAGGGGAAAGCTGTAACTCTGTGAGATGATTTCACAGAACACAAAGAAGTTTCTCAGAAAGCTTCTTTCTCTTTGTTATCGGAGGATATTTCCTTTGGCCCTACAGTCTTCAAAGGGATCCGAAATATCTGTTCTCAGATTCCACAGAAATAATGCTAGCAAAGAGATCCACAAAATACAGATGTAACTCTGTGAGATGAATTCACAGAACACTAAGCAGTTTCCCAGAAAGCTTCTTTCCAGATTTCATCTGAGGATATTTCCTTTTTCACCATAGCCCTCTAAGGGCTTCCAAATATGACTTTGCCAATTCCACAAGAACTGTCTTAGCGAAAGGCTTCTTGAGGGGAAAGCTGTAACTCTGCGAGATGGTTTCACAGAACACAAAGAAGTTTCTCAGAAAGCTTCTTTCTCTTTGTTATCGCAGGATATTTCCTTTGGCCCTATAGTCTTCAAAGGGATCCGAAATATCTGTTCCCAGATTCCACAGAAATAAGGCTAGCAAAGAGATCCACGAAATACACATGTAACTCTGTGAGATGAATTAAGAGAACACTAAGCAGTTTCTCAGAAAGCTTCTTTCCAGATATCATCTGAGGATATTTCCTTTTTCACCATAGCCCTCTATGGGCTTCCAAATATCACTTTGCCAATTCCACAAGAACTGTCTTAGCGAAAGGCTTCTTGAGGGGAAAGCTGTAACTCTGTGAGATGATTTAAAGAACACAAAGAAGTTTCTCAGAAAGCTTCTTTCTCTTTGTTATCGGAGGATATTTCCTTTGGCCCTATAGTCTTCAAAGGGATCCGAAATATCTGTTCTCAGATTCCACAGAAATAAGGCTAGCAAAGAGATCCACGAAATACAGATGTAACTCTGTGAGATGAATTAACAGAACACTAAGCAGTTTCTCAGAAAGCTTCTTTCCAGATTTCATCTGAGGATATTTCCTTTTTCACCATAGCCCTCTATGGGCTTCCAAATATCTCTTTGCCAATTCCACAAGAACTGTCTTAGCGAAAGGATTCTTGAGGGGAAAGCTGTAACTCTGTGAGATGATTTCACAGAACACAAAGAAGTTTCTCAGAAAGCTTCTTTCTCTTTGTTATCGGAGGATATTTCCTTTGGCCCTATCGTCTTCAAAGGGATCCGAAATATCTGTTCTCAGATTCCACAGAAATAAGGCTAGCAAAGAGATCCACGAAATACAGATGTAACTCTGTGAGATGAATTAACAGAACACTAAGCAGTTTCTCAGAAAGCTTCTTTCCAGATTGCATCTGAGAATATTTCCTTTTTCACCATAGCCCTCTGTGGACTTCCATATATCGCTTTTCCAATTCCACAAGAATTGTCTTAGCGAAAGGCTTCTTGAGAAGAAAGCTGTATCTCTGTGGGATGATTTCACAGAACACAAAGAAGTTTCTCAGAAAGCTTCTTTCTCTTTGTTATCTGAGGATATTTCCTTTGGCCCTATAGTCTTCAAAGGGATCCGAAATATCTGTTCTCAGATTCCACAGAAATAAGGCTAGCAAAGAGATCCACAAAATACACATGTAACTCTGTGAGATGAATTCACAGAACACTAAGCAGTTTCCCAGAAAGCTTCTTTCCAGATTCCATCTGAGGATATTTCCTTTTTCACCATAGCCCTCTATGGGCTTCCAAATATCACTTTGCCAATTCCACAAGAACTTTCTTAGCGAAAGGCTTCTTGAGGGGAAAGCTGTAACTCTGTGAGATGATTTCACAGAACACAAAGAAGTTTCTCAGAAAGCTTCTTTCTCTTTGTTATCGGAGGATATTTCCTTTGGCCCTATAGTCTTCAAAGGGATCCGAAATATCTGTTCTCAGATTCCACAGAAATAAGGCTAGCAAAGAGATCCACGAAATACAGATGTAACTCTGTGAGATGAATTAACAGAACATTAAGCAGTTTCTCAGAAAGCTTCTTTCCAGATTTCATCTGAGGATATTTCCTTTTTCACCATAGCACTCTATGGGCTTCCAAATATCACTTTGCCAATTCCACAAGAACTGTCTTAGCGAAAGGCTTCTTGAGGGGAAAGCTGTAACTCTGAGATGATTTCACAGAACACAAAGAAGTTTCTCATAAAGCTTCTTTCTCTTTGTTATCGGAGGATATTTCCTTTGGCCCTATAGTCTTCAAAGGGAACAGAAATATCTGTTCTCAGATTCCACAGAAATAAGGCTAGCAAAGAGATCCACGAAATACAGATGTAACTCTGTGAGATGAATTAACAGAACACTAAGCAGTTTCTCAGAAAGCTTCTTTCCAGATTTCATCTGAGGATATTTCCTTTTTCACCATAGCCCTCTATGGGCTTCCAAATATCACTTTGCCAATTCCACAAGAACTGTCTTAGCGGAAGGCTTCTTGAGGGGAAAGCTGTAACTCTGTGAGATGATTTCACAGAACACAAAGAAGTTTCTCAGAAAGCTTCTTTCTCTTTGTTATCGCAGGATATTTCCTTTGGCCCTATAGTCTTCAAAGGGATCCGAAATATCTGTTCTCAGTTTCCACAGAAATAATGCTAGCAAAGAGATCCACAAAATACAGATGTAACTCTGTGAGATGAATTCACAGAACACTAAGCAGTTTCTCAGAAAGCTTCTTTCCAAATTTCATCTGAGGATATTTCCTTTTTCACCATAGCCCTCTATGGGCTTCCAAATATCACTTTGCCAATTCCACAAGACCTCTCTTAGCGAAAGGCTTCTTGAGGGGAAAGCTGTAACTCTGTGAGATGATTTCACTGAACACAAAGAAGTTTCTCAGAAAGCTTCTTTCTCTTTGTTATCGGAGGATATTTCCTTGGCTCTATAGTCTTCAAAGGGATCCGAAATATCTGTTCTCAGATTCCACAGAAATAAGGCTAGCAAAGAGATCCTAGAAATACAGATGTAACTATGTGAGATGAATTAACAGAACACTAAGCAGTTTCTCAGAAAGCTTCTTTCCAGATTTCATCTGAGGATATTTCCTTTTTCACCATTGCCCTCTAGGGGCTTCCAAATATCACTTTGCCAATTCCACAAGAACTGTCTCAGCGAAAGGCTTCTTGAGGGGAAAGCTTAACTCTGTGAGATGATTTCACAGAACACAAAGAAGTTTCTCAGAAAGCTTCTTTCTCTTTGTTATCGGAGGATATTTCCTTTGGCCCTACAGTCTTCAAAGGGATCCGAAATATATGTTCTCAGATTCCACAGAAATACGGCTAGCAAAGAGATCCACGAAATACACATGTAACACTGTGAGATGAATTAACAGAACACTAAGCAGTTTCTCAGAAAGCTTCTTTCCGTATTTCATCTGAGGATATTTCATTTTTCACCATAGCCCTCTATGGGCTTCCAAATATCACTTTGCCAATTCCACAAGAACTGTCTCAGCGAAAGGCTTCTTGAGCGAAAGCTGTAACTCTGTGAGATGATTTCTCAGAACACAAAGAAGTTTCTCAGAAAGCTTCTTTCTCTTTGTTATAGGAGGATATTTCCTTTGGCCCAATAGGCTTCAAAGGGATCCGAAATATCTGTTCTCAGATTCCACAGAAATAAGGCTAGCAAAGAGATCCTCGAAATACAGATGTAACCCTGTGAGATGAATTAACAGAACACTAAGCAGTTTCTCAGAAAGCTTCTTTCCAGAATTCATCTGAGGATATTTCCTTTTTCACCACAGCCCTCTATGGGCTTCCAAATATCACTTTGCCAATTCCACAAGAACTGTCTTAGCGAAAGTCTTCTTGAGGGGAAAGCTGTAACTCTTTGAGATGATTTCACAGAACACAAAGAAGTTTCTCAGAAAGCTTCTTTCTCTTTGTTATCGGAGGATATTTCCTTTGGCCCTACAGTCTTCAAAGGGATCCGAAATATCTGTTCTCAGATTCCACAGAAATAAGGCTAGCAAAGAGATCCACGAAATACAGATGTAACTCTGTGAGATGAATTAACAGAACACTAAGCAGTTTCTCAGAAAGCTTCTTTCCAGATTTCATCTGAGGATATTTCCTTTTTCACCATAGCCCTCTATAGGCTTCCAAATATCACTGTGCCAATTCCACAAGAACTGTCTTAGCGGAAGGCTTCTTGAGGGGAAAGCTGTAACTCTGTGAGATGATTTCACAGAACACAAAGAAGTTTCTCAGAAAGCTTCTTTCTCTTTGTTATCGGAGGATATTTCCTTTGGCCCTATAGTCTTCAAAGGGATCCGAAATATCTGTTCTCAGATTCCACAGAAATAATGCTAGCAAAGAGATCCACAAAATACAGATGTAACTCTGTGAGATGAATTCACAGAACACTAAGCAGTTTCTCAGAAAGCTTCTTTCCAGATTTCATCTGAGGATATTTCCTTTTTCACCATAGCCCTCTATGGGCTTCCAAATATCACTTTGCCAATTCCACAAGAACTGTCTTAGCGAAAGGCTTCTTGAGAGGATAGCTGTAACTCTGTGAGATGATTTCACAGAACACAAAGAAGTTTCTCAGAAAGCTTCTTTGTCTTTGTTATCGGAGGATATTTCCTTTGGCCCTATAGTCTTCAAAGGGATCCGAAATATCTGTTCTCAGATTCCACAGAAATAAGGCTAGCAAAGAGATCCACGAAATACAGATGTAACTCTGTGAGTGGAAGTCACACATCACAGAGCATTTTCTCAGAAAGCTTCTTTCCAGATTTCATCTGAGGATATTTCCTTTTTCACCATAGCCCTCTACGGGCTTCCAAATATCACTTTGCCAATTCCACAAGAACTGTCTTAGCGAAAGGCTTCTTGAGGGGAAAGCTGTAACTCTGTGAGATGATTTCACAGAACACAAAGAAGTTTCTCAGAAAGCTTCTTTCTCTTTGTTATCGGAGGATATTTCCTTTGGCCCTATAGTCTTCAAAGGGATCCGAAATATCTGTTCTCAGATTCCACAGAAATAAGGCTAGCAAAGAGATCCACGAAATACAGATGTAACTCTGTGAGATGAATTAACAGAACATTAAGCAGTTTCTCAGAAAGCTTCTTTCCAGATTTCATCTGAGGATATTTCCTTTTTCACCATAGCACTCTATGGGCTTCCAAATATCACTTTGCCAATTCCACAAGAACTGTCTTAGCGAAAGGCTTCTTGAGGGGAAAGCTGTAACTCTGAGATGATTTCACAGAACACAAAGAAGTTTCTCATAAAGCTTCTTTCTCTTTGTTATCGGAGGATATTTCCTTTGGCCCTATAGTCTTCAAAGGGAACAGAAATATCTCTTCTCAGATTCCACAGAAATAAGGCTAGCAAAGAGATCCACGAAATACAGATGTAACTCTGTGAGATGAATTAACAGAACACTAAGCAGTTTCTCAGAAAGCTTCTTTCCAGATTGCATCTGAGGATATTTCCTTTTTCACCATAGCCCTCTATGGGCTTCCAAATATCACTTTGCCAATTCCACAAGAACTGTCTTAGCGGAAGGCTTCTTGAGGGGAAAGCTGTAACTCTGTGAGATGATTTCACAGAACACAAAGAAGTTTCTCAGAAAGCTTCTTTCTCTTTGTTATCGCAGGATATTTCCTTTGGCCCTATAGTCTTCAAAGGGATCCGAAATATCTGTTCTCAGTTTCCACAGAAATAATGCTAGCAAAGAGATCCACAAAATACAGATGTAACTCTGTGAGATGAATTCACAGAACACTAAGCAGTTTCTCAGAAAGCTTCTTTCCAAATTTCATCTGAGGATATTTCCTTTTTCACCATAGCCCTCTATGGGCTTCCAAATATCACTTTGCCAATTCCACAAGACCTCTCTTAGCGAAAGGCTTCTTGAGGGGAAAGCTGTAACTCTGTGAGATGATTTCACTGAACACAAAGAAGTTTCTCAGAAAGCTTCTTTCTCTTTGTTATCGGAGGATATTTCCTTGGCTCTATAGTCTTCAAAGGGATCCGAAATATCTGTTCTCAGATTCCACAGAAATAAGGCTAGCAAAGAGATCCTAGAAATACAGATGTAACTATGTGAGATGAATTAACAGAACACTAAGCAGTTTCTCAGAAAGCTTCTTTCCAGATTTCATCTGAGGATATTTCCTTTTTCACCATTGCCCTCTAGGGGCTTCCAAATATCACTTTGCCAATTCCACAAGAACTGTCTCAGCGAAAGGCTTCTTGAGGGGAAAGCTTAACTCTGTGAGATGATTTCACAGAACACAAAGAAGTTTCTCAGAAAGCTTCTTTCTCTTTGTTATCGGAGGATATTTCCTTTGGCCCTACCGTCTTCAAAGGGATCCGAAATATATGTTCTCAGATTCCACAGAAATACGGCTAGCAAAGAGATCCACGAAATACACATGTAACACTGTGAGATGAATTAACAGAACACTAAGCAGTTTCTCAGAAAGCTTCTTTCCGTATTTCATCTGAGGATATTTCATTTTTCACCATAGCCCTCTATGGGCTTCCAAATATCACTTTGCCAATTCCACAAGAACTGTCTCAGCGAAAGGCTTCTTGAGCGAAAGCTGTAACTCTGTGAGATGATTTCACAGAACACAAAGAAGTTTCTCAGAAAGCTTCTTTCTCTTTGTTATAGGAGGATATTTCCTTTGGCCCAATAGGCTTCAAAGGGATCCGAAATATCTGTTCTAAGATTCCACAGAAATAAGGCTAGCAAAGAGATCCTCGAAATACAGATGTAACCCTGTGAGATGAATTAACAGAACACTAAGCAGTTTCTCAGAAAGCTTCTTTCCAGAATTCATCTGAGGATATTTCCTTTTTCACCACAGCCCTCTATGGGCTTCCAAATATCACTTTGCCAATTCCACAAGAACTGTCTTAGCGAAAGTCTTCTTGAGGGGAAAGCTGTAACTCTTTGAGATGATTTCACAGAACACAAAGAAGTTTCTCAGAAAGCTTCTTTCTCTTTGTTATCGGAGGATATTTCCTTTGGCCCTACAGTCTTCAAAGGGATCCGAAATATCTGTTCTCAGATTCCACAGAAATAAGGCTAGCAAAGAGATCCACGAAATACAGATGTAACTCTGTGAGATGAATTAACAGAACACTAAGCAGTTTCTCAGAAAGCTTCTTTCCAGATTTCATCTGAGGATATTTCCTTTTTCACCATAGCCCTCTATAGGCTTCCAAATATCACTGTGCCAATTCCACAAGAACTGTCTTAGCGGAAGGCTTCTTGAGGGGAAAGCTGTAACTCTGTGAGATGATTTCACAGAACACAAAGAAGTTTCTCAGAAAGCTTCTTTCTCTTTGTTATCGGAGGATATTTCCTTTGGCCCTATAGTCTTCAAAGGGATCCGAAATATCTGTTCTCAGATTCCACAGAAATAATGCTAGCAAAGAGATCCACAAAATACAGATGTAACTCTGTGAGATGAATTCACAGAACACTAAGCAGTTTCTCAGAAAGCTTCTTTCCAGATTTCATCTGAGGATATTTCCTTTTTCACCATAGCCCTCTATGGGCTTCCAAATATCACTTTGCCAATTCCACAAGAACTGTCTTAGCGAAAGGCTTCTTGAGAGGATAGCTGTAACTCTGTGAGATGATTTCACAGAACACAAAGAAGTTTCTCAGAAAGCTTCTTTGTCTTTGTTATCGGAGGATATTTCCTTTGGCCCTATAGTCTTCAAAGGGATCCGAAATATCTGTTCTCAGATTCCACAGAAATAAGGCTAGCAAAGAGATCCACGAAATACAGATGTAACTCTGTGAGTGGAAGTCACACATCACAGAGCATTTTCTCAGAAAGCTTCTTTCCAGATTTCATCTGAGGATATTTCCTTTTTCACCATAGCCCTCTACGGGCTTCCAAATATCACTTTGCCAATTCCACAAGAACTGTCTTAGCGAAAGGCTTCTTGAGGGGAAAGCTGTAACTCTGTGAGATGATTTCACAGAACACAAAGAAGTTTCTCAGAAAGCTTCTTTCTCTTTGTTATCGGAGGATATTTCCTTTGGCCCTATAGTCTTCAAAGGGATCCGAAATATCTGTTCTCAGATTCCACAGAAATAAGGCTAGCAAAGAGATCCACGAAATACAGATGTAACTCTGTGAGATGAATTAACAGAACATTAAGCAGTTTCTCAGAAAGCTTCTTTCCAGATTTCATCTGAGGATATTTCCTTTTTCACCATAGCACTCTATGGGCTTCCAAATATCACTTTGCCAATTCCACAAGAACTGTCTTAGCGAAAGGCTTCTTGAGGGGAAAGCTGTAACTCTGAGATGATTTCACAGAACACAAAGAAGTTTCTCATAAAGCTTCTTTCTCTTTGTTATCGGAGGATATTTCCTTTGGCCCTATAGTCTTCAAAGGGAACAGAAATATCTGTTCTCAGATTCCACAGAAATAAGGCTAGCAAAGAGATCCACGAAATACAGATGTAACTCTGTGAGATGAATTAACAGAACACTAAGCAGTTTCTCAGAAAGCTTCTTTCCAGATTGCATCTGAGGATATTTCCTTTTTCACCATAGCCCTCTATGGGCTTCCAAATATCACTTTGCCAATTCCACAAGAACTGTCTTAGCGGAAGGCTTCTTGAGGGGAAAGCTGTAACTCTGTGAGATGATTTCACAGAACACAAAGAAGTTTCTCAGAAAGCTTCTTTCTCTTTGTTATCGCAGGATATTTCCTTTGGCCCTATAGTCTTCAAAGGGATCCGAAATATCTGTTCTCAGTTTCCACAGAAATAATGCTAGCAAAGAGATCCACAAAATACAGATGTAACTCTGTGAGATGAATTCACAGAACACTAAGCAGTTTCTCAGAAAGCTTCTTTCCAAATTTCATCTGAGGATATTTCCTTTTTCACCATAGCCCTCTATGGGCTTCCAAATATCACTTTGCCAATTCCACAAGACCTCTCTTAGCGAAAGGCTTCTTGAGGGGAAAGCTGTAACTCTGTGAGATGATTTCACAGAACACAAAGAAGTTTCTCAGAAAGCTTCTTTCTCTTTGTTATCGGAGGATATTTCCTTGGCTCTATAGTCTTCAAAGGGATCCGAAATATCTGTTCTCAGATTCCACAGAAATAAGGCTAGCAAAGAGATCCTAGAAATACAGATGTAACTATGTGAGATGAATTAACAGAACACTAAGCAGTTTCTCAGAAAGCTTCTTTCCAGATTTCATCTGAGGATATTTCCTTTTTCACCATTGCCCTCTAGGGGCTTCCAAATATCACTTTGCCAATTCCACAAGAACTGTCTCAGCGAAAGGCTTCTTGAGGGGAAAGCTTAACTCTGTGAGATGATTTCACAGAACACAAAGAAGTTTCTCAGAAAGCTTCTTTCTCTTTGTTATCGGAGGATATTTCCTTTGGCCCTACAGTCTTCAAAGGGATCCGAAATATATGTTCTCAGATTCCACAGAAATACGGCTAGCAAAGAGATCCACGAAATACACATGTAACACTGTGAGATGAATTAACAGAACACTAAGCAGTTTCTCAGAAAGCTTCTTTCCGTATTTCATCTGAGGATATTTCATTTTTCACCATAGCCCTCTATGGGCTTCCAAATATCACTTTGCCAATTCCACAAGAACTGTCTTAGCGAAAGGCTTCTTGAGGGGAAAGCTGTAACTCTGCGAGATGGTTTCACAGAACACAAAGAAGTTTCTCAGAAAGCTTCTTTCTCTTTGTTATCGCAGGATATTTCCTTTGGCCCTATAGTCTTCAAAGGGATCCGAAATATCTGTTCTCAGATTCCACAGAAATAAGGCTAGCAAAGAGATCCACGAAATACACATGTAACTCTGTGAGATGAATTAAGAGAACACTAAGCAGTTTCTCAGAAAGCTTCTTTCCAGATATCATCTGAGGATATTTCCTTTTTCACCATAGCCCTCTATGGGCTTCCAAATATCACTTTGCCAATTCCACAAGAACTGTCTTAGCGAAAGGCTTCTTGAGGGGAAAGCTGTAACTCTGTGAGATGATTTAAAGAACACAAAGAAGTTTCTCAGAAATCTTCTTTCTCTTTGTTATCGGAGGATATTTCCTTTGGCCCTATAGTCTTCAAAGGGATCCGAAATATCTGTTCTCAGATTCCACAGAAATAAGGCTAGCAAAGAGATCCACGAAATACAGATGTAACTCTGTGAGATGAATTAACAGAACACTAAGCAGTTTCTCAGAAAGCTTCTTTCCAGATTTCATCTGAGGATATTTCCTTTTTCACCATAGCCCTCTATGGGCTTCCAAATATCTCTTTGCCAATTCCACAAGAACTGTCTTAGCGAAAGGATTCTTGAGGGGAAAGCTGTAACTCTGTGAGATGATTTCACAGAACACAAAGAAGTTTCTCAGAAAGCTTCTTTCTCTTTGTTATCGGAGGATATTTCCTTTGGCCCTATCGTCTTCAAAGGGATCCGAAATATCTGTTCTCAGATTCCACAGAAATAAGGCTAGCAAAGAGATCCACGAAATACAGATGTAACTCTGTGAGATGAATTAACAGAACACTAAGCAGTTTCTCAGAAAGCTTCTTTCCAGATTGCATCTGAGGATATTTCCTTTTTCACCATAGCCCTCTGTGGACTTCCATATATCGCTTTTCCAATTCCACAAGAACTGTCTTAGCGAAAGGCTTCTTGAGAAGAAAGCTGTATCTCTGTGGGATGATTTCACAGAACACAAAGAAGTTTCTCAGAAAGCTTCTTTCTCTTTGTTATCTGAGGATATTTCCTTTGGCCCTATAGTCTTCAAAGGGATCCGAAATATCTGTTCTCAGATTCCACAGAAATAAGGCTAGCAAAGAGATCCACAAAATACACATGTAACTCTGTGAGATGAATTCACAGAACACTAAGCAGTTTCCCAGAAAGCTTCTTTCCAGATTCCATCTGAGGATATTTCCTTTTTCACCATAGCCCTCTATGGGCTTCCAAATATCACTTTGCCAATTCCACAAGAACTTTCTTAGCGAAAGGCTTCTTGAGGGGAAAGCTGTAACTCTGTGAGATGATTTCACAGAACACAAAGAAGTTTCTCAGAAAGCTTCTTTCTCTTTGTTATCGGAGGATATTTCCTTTGGCCCTATAGTCTTCAAAGGGATCCGAAATATCTGTTCTCAGATTCCACAGAAATAAGGCTAGCAAAGAGATCCACGAAATACAGATGTAACTCTGTGAGATGAATTAACAGAACATTAAGCAGTTTCTCAGAAAGCTTCTTTCCAGATTTCATCTGAGGATATTTCCTTTTTCACCATAGCACTCTATGGGCTTCCAAATATCACTTTGCCAATTCCACAAGAACTGTCTTAGCGAAAGGCTTCTTGAGGGGAAAGCTGTAACTCTGAGATGATTTCACAGAACACAAAGAAGTTTCTCATAAAGCTTCTTTCTCTTTGTTATCGGAGGATATTTCCTTTGGCCCTATAGTCTTCAAAGGGAACAGAAATATCTGTTCTCAGATTCCACAGAAATAAGGCTAGCAAAGAGATCCACGAAATACAGATGTAACTCTGTGAGATGAATTAACAGAACACTAAGCAGTTTCTCAGAAAGCTTCTTTCCAGATTGCATCTGAGGATATTTCCTTTTTCACCATAGCCCTCTATGGGCTTCCAAATATCACTTTGCCAATTCCACAAGAACTGTCTTAGCGGAAGGCTTCTTGAGGGGAAAGCTGTAACTCTGTGAGATGATTTCACAGAACACAAAGAAGTTTCTCAGAAAGCTTCTTTCTCTTTGTTATCGCAGGATATTTCCTTTGGCCCTATAGTCTTCAAAGGGATCCGAAATATCTGTTCTCAGTTTCCACAGAAATAATGCTAGCAAAGAGATCCACAAAATACAGATGTAACTCTGTGAGATGAATTCACAGAACACTAAGCAGTTTCTCAGAAAGCTTCTTTCCAAATTTCATCTGAGGATATTTCCTTTTTCACCATAGCCCTCTATGGGCTTCCAAATATCACTTTGCCAATTCCACAAGACCTCTCTTAGCGAAAGGCTTCTTGAGGGGAAAGCTGTAACTCTGTGAGATGATTTCACAGAACACAAAGAAGTTTCTCAGAAAGCTTCTTTCTCTTTGTTATCGGAGGATATTTCCTTGGCTCTATAGTCTTCAAAGGGATCCGAAATATCTGTTCTCAGATTCCACAGAAATAAGGCTAGCAAAGAGATCCTAGAAATACAGATGTAACTATGTGAGATGAATTAACAGAACACTAAGCAGTTTCTCAGAAAGCTTCTTTCCAGATTTCATCTGAGGATATTTCCTTTTTCACCATTGCCCTCTAGGGGCTTCCAAATATCACTTTGCCAATTCCACAAGAACTGTCTCAGCGAAAGGCTTCTTGAGGGGAAAGCTTAACTCTGTGAGATGATTTCACAGAACACAAAGAAGTTTCTCAGAAAGCTTCTTTCTCTTTGTTATCTGAGGATATTTCCTTTGGCCCTACAGTCTTCAAAGGGATCCGAAATATATGTTCTCAGATTCCACAGAAATACGGCTAGCAAAGAGATCCACGAAATACACATGTAACACTGTGAGATGAATTAACAGAACACTAAGCAGTTTCTCAGAAAGCTTCTTTCCGTATTTCATCTGAGGATATTTCATTTTTCACCATAGCCCTCTATGGGCTTCCAAATATCACTTTGCCAATTCCACAAGAACTGTCTCAGCGAAAGGCTTCTTGAGCGAAAGCTGTAACTCTGTGAGATGATTTCACAGAACACAAAGAAGTTTCTCAGAAAGCTTCTTTCTCTTTGTTATCGGAGGATATTTCCTTTGGCCCTATAGTCTTCAAAGGGATCCGAAATATCTGTTCTCAGATTCCACAGAAATAAGGCTAGCAAAGAGATTCACGAAATACAGATGTAACTCTGTGAGATGAATTAACAGAACACTAAGCAGTTTCTCAGAAAGCTTCTTTCCAGATTTCATCTGAGGTTATTTCCTTTTTCACCATAGCCCTCTATGGGCTTCCAAATATCACTTTGCCAATTCCACAAGAACTTTCTTAGCGAAAGGCTTCTTGAGGGGAAAGCTGTAACTCTGAGAGATGATTTCACAGAACACAAAGAAGTTTCTCAGAAAGCTTCTTTCTCTTTGTTATCGGAGGATATTTCCTTTGGCCCTACAGTCTTCAAAGGGATCCGAAATATCTGTTCTCAGATTCCACAGAAATAAGGCTAGCAAAGAGATCCACGAAATATAGATGTAACTCTGTGAGATGAATTAACAGAACACTAAGCGGTTTCTCAGAAAGCTTCTTTCCGGATTTCATCTGAGGATATTTCCTTTTTCACCATAGCCCTCTATGGGCTTCCAAATATCACTTTGCCAATTCCACAAGAACTGTCTTAGCGAAAGGCTTCTTGAGGGGAAAGCTGTAACTCTGTGAGATGATTACACAGAACACAAAGAAGTTTCTCAGAAAGCTTCTTTCTCTTTGTTATCGGAGGATATTTCCTTTGGCCTTATAGTCTTCAAAGGGATCCGAAATATCTGTTCTCAGATTCCACAGAAATAAGGCTAGCAAAGAGATCCTCGAAATACAGATGTAACCCTGTGAGATGAATTAACAGAACACTAAGCAGTTTCTCAGAAAGCTTCTTTCCAGAATTCATCTGAGGATATTTCCTTTTTCACCACAGCCCTCTATGGGCTTCCAAATATCACTTTGCCAATTCCACAAGAACTGTCTTAGCGAAAGTCTTCTTGAGGGGAAAGCTGTAACTCTTTGAGATGATTTCACAGAACACAAAGAAGTTTCTCAGAAAGCTTCTTTCTCTTTGTTATCGGAGGATATTTCCTTTGGCCCTACAGTCTTCAAAGGGATCCGAAATATCTGTTCTCAGATTCCACAGAAATAAGGCTAGCAAAGAGATCCACGAAATACAGATGTAACTCTGTGAGATGAATTAACAGAACACTAAGCAGTTTCTCAGAAAGCTTCTTTCCAGATTTCATCTGAGGATATTTCCTTTTTCACCATAGCCCTCTATACGCTTCCAAATATCACTGTGCCAATTCCACAAGAACTGTCTTAGCGGAAGGCTTCTTGAGGGGAAAGCTGTAACTCTGTGAGATGATTTCACAGAACACAAAGAAGTTTCTCAGAAAGCTTCTTTCTCTTTGTTATCGGAGGATATTTCCTTTGGCCCTATAGTCTTCAAAGGGATCCGAAATATCTGTTCTCAGATTCCACAGAAATAATGCTAGCAAAGAGATCCACAAAATACAGATGTAACTCTGTGAGATGAATTCACAGAACACTAAGCAGTTTCTCAGAAAGCTTCTTTCCAGATTTCATCTGAGGATATTTCCTTTTTCACCATAGCCCTCTATGGGCTTCCAAATATCACTTTGCCAATTCCACAAGAACTGTCTTAGCGAAAGGCTTCTTGAGAGGATAGCTGTAACTCTGTGAGATGATTTCACAGAACACAAAGAAGTTTCTCAGAAAGCTTCTTTGTCTTTGTTATCGGAGGATATTTCCTTTGGCCCTATAGTCTTCAAAGGGATCCGAAATATCTGTTCTCAGATTCCACAGAAATAAGGCTAGCAAAGAGATCCACGAAATACAGATGTAACTCTGTGAGTGGAAGTCACACATCACAGAGCATTTTCTCAGAAAGCTTCTTTCCAGATTTCATCTGAGGATATTTCCTTTTTCACCATAGCCCTCTACGGGCTTCCAAATATCACTTTGCCAATTCCACAAGAACTGTCTTAGCGAAAGGCTTCTTGAGGGGAAAGCTGTAACTCTGTGAGATGATTTCACAGAACACAAAGAAGTTTCTCAGAAAGCTTCTTTCTCTTTGTTCTCGGAGGATATTTCCTTTGGCCCTATAGTCTTCAAAGGGATCCGAAATATCTGTTCTCAGATTCCACAGAAATAAGGCTAGCAAAGAGATCCACGAAATACAGATGTAACTCTGTGAGATGAATTAACAGAACACTAAGCAGTTTCTCAGAAAGCTTCTTTCCAGATTTCATCTGAGGATATTTCCTTTTTCACCATAGCACTCTATGGGCTTCCAAATATCACTTTGCCAATTCCACAAGAACTGTCTTAGCGAAAGGCTTCTTGAGGGGAAAGCTGTAACTCTGAGATGATTTCACAGAACACAAAGAAGTTTCTCATAAAGCTTCTTTCTCTTTGTTATCGGAGGATATTTCCTTTGGCCCTATAGTCTTCAAAGGGAACAGAAATATCTGTTCTCAGATTCCACAGAAATAAGGCTAGCAAAGAGATCCACGAAATACAGATGTAACTCTGTGAGATGAATTAACAGAACACTAAGCAGTTTCTCAGAAAGCTTCTTTCCAGATTGCATCTGAGGATATTTCCTTTTTCACCATAGCCCTCTATGGGCTTCCAAATATCACTTTGCCAATTCCACAAGAACTGTCTTAGCGGAAGGCTTCTTGAGGGGAAAGCTGTAACTCTGTGAGATGATTTCACAGAACACAAAGAAGTTTCTCAGAAAGCTTCTTTCTCTTTGTTATCGCAGGATATTTCCTTTGGCCCTATAGTCTTCAAAGGGATCCGAAATATCTGTTCTCAGTTTCCACAGAAATAATGCTAGCAAAGAGATCCACAAAATACAGATGTAACTCTGTGAGATGAATTCACAGAACACTAAGCAGTTTCTCAGAAAGCTTCTTTCCAAATTTCATCTGAGGATATTTCCTTTTTCACCATAGCCCTCTATGGGCTTCCAAATATCACTTTGCCAATTCCACAAGACCTCTCTTAGCGAAAGGCTTCTTGAGGGGAAAGCTGTAACTCTGTGAGATGATTTCACAGAACACAAAGAAGTTTCTCAGAAAGCTTCTTTCTCTTTGTTATCGGAGGATATTTCCTTGGCTCTATAGTCTTCAAAGGGATCCGAAATATCTGTTCTCAGATTCCACAGAAATAAGGCTAGCAAAGAGATCCTAGAAATACAGATGTAACTATGTGAGATGAATTAACAGAACACTAAGCAGTTTCTCAGAAAGCTTCTTTCCAGATTTCATCTGAGGATATTTCCTTTTTCACCATTGCCCTCTAGGGGCTTCCAAATATCACTTTGCCAATTCCACAAGAACTGTCTCAGCGAAAGGCTTCTTGAGGGGAAAGCTTAACTCTGTGAGATGATTTCACAGAACACAAAGAAGTTTCTCAGAAAGCTTCTTTCTCTTTGTTATCGGAGGATATTTCCTTTGGCCCTACAGTCTTCAAAGGGATCCGAAATATATGTTCTCAGATTCCACAGAAATACGGCTAGCAAAGAGATCCACGAAATACACATGTAACACTGTGAGATGAATTAACAGAACACTAAGCAGTTTCTCAGAAAGCTTCTTTCCGTATTTCATCTGAGGATATTTCATTTTTCACCATAGCCCTCTATGGGCTTCCAAATATCACTTTGCCAATTCCACAAGAACTGTCTCAGCGAAAGGCTTCTTGAGCGAAAGCTGTAACTCTATGAGATGATTTCACAGAACACAAAGAAGTTTCTCAGAAAGCTTCTTTCTCTTTGTTATCGGAGGATATTTCCTTTGGCCCTATAGTCTTCAAAGGGATCCGAAATATCTGTTCTCAGATTCCACAGAAATAAGGCTAGCAAAGAGATTCACGAAATACAGATGTAACTCTGTGAGATGAATTAACAGAACACTAAGCAGTTTCTCAGAAAGCTTCTTTCCAGATTTCATCTGAGGTTATTTCCTTTTTCACCATAGCCCTCTATGGGCTTCCAAATATCACTTTGCCAATTCCACAAGAACTTTCTTAGCGAAAGGCTTCTTGAGGGGAAAGCTGTAACTCTGTGAGATGATTTCACAGAACACAAAGAAGTTTCTCAGAAAGCTTCTTTCTCTTTGTTATCGGAGGATATTTCCTTTGGCCCTACAGTCTTCAAAGGGATCCGAAATATCTGTTCTCAGATTCCACAGAAATAAGGCTAGCAAAGAGATCCACGAAATACAGATGTAACTCTGTGAGATGAATTAACAGAACACTAAGCGGTTTCTCAGAAAGCTTCTTTCCGGATTTCATCTGAGGATATTTCCTTTTTCACCATAGCCCTCTATGGGCTTCCAAATATCACTTTGCCAATTCCACAAGAACTGTCTTAGCGAAAGGCTTCTTGAGGGGAAAGCTGTAACTCTGTGAGATGATTACACAGAACACAAAGAAGTTTCTCAGAAAGCTTCTTTCTCTTTGTTATCGGAGGATATTTCCTTTGGCCTTATAGTCTTCAAAGGGATCCGAAATATCTGTTCTCAGATTCCACAGAAATAAGGCTAGCAAAGAGATCCTCGAAATACAGATGTAACCCTGTGAGATGAATTAACAGAACACTAAGCAGTTTCTCAGAAAGCTTCTTTCCAGATTTCATCTGAGGATATTTCCTTTTTCACCATAGCCCTCTATGGGCTTCCAAATATCACTTTGCCAATTCCACAAGAACTGTCTTAGCGAAAGTCTTCTTGAGGGGAAAGCTGTAACTCTTTGAGATGATTTCACAGAACACAAAGAAGTTTCTCAGAAAGCTTCTTTCTCTTTGTTATCGGAGGATATTTCCTTTGGCCCTACAGTCTTCAAAGGGATCCGAAATATCTGTTCTCAGATTCCACAGAAATAAGGCTAGCAAAGAGATCCACGAAATACAGATGTAACTCTGTGAGATGAATTAACAGAACACTAAGCAGTTTCTCAGAAAGCTTCTTTCCAGATTTCATCTGAGGATATTTCCTTTTTCACCATAGCCCTCTATAGGCTTCCAAATATCACTGTGCCAATTCCACAAGAACTGTCTTAGCGGAAGGCTTCTTGAGGGGAAAGCTGTAACTCTGTGAGATAATTTCACAGAACACAAAGAAGTTTCTCAGAAAGCTTCTTTCTCTTTGTTATCGGAGGATATTTCCTTTGGCCCTATAGTCTTCAAAGGGATCCGAAATATCTGTTCTCAGATTCCACAGAAATAATGCTAGCAAAGAGATCCACAAAATACAGATGTAACTCTGTGAGATGAATTCACAGAACACTAAGCAGTTTCTCAGAAAGCTTCTTTCCAGATTTCATCTGAGGATATTTCCTTTTTCACCATAGCCCTCTATGGGCTTCCAAATATCACTTTGCCAATTCCACAAGAACTGTCTTAGCGAAAGGCTTCTTGAGAGGATAGCTGTAACTCTGTGAGATGATTTCACAGAACACAAAGAAGTTTCTCAGAAAGCTTCTTTGTCTTTGTTATCGGAGGATATTTCCTTTGGCCCTATAGTCTTCAAAGGGATCCGAAATATCTGTTCTCAGATTCCACAGAAATAAGGCTAGCAAAGAGATCCACGAAATACAGATGTAACTCTGTGAGTGGAAGTCACACATCACAGAGCATTTTCTCAGAAAGCTTCTTTCCAGATTTCATCTGAGGATATTTCCTTTTTCACCATAGCCCTCTATGGGCTTCCAAATATCACTTTGCCAATTCCACAAGAACTGTCTTAGCGAAAGGCTTCTTGAGGGGAAAGCTGTAACTCTGTGAGATGATTTCACAGAACACAAAGAAGTTTCTCAGAAAGCTTCTTTCTCTTTCTTATCGGAGGATATTTCCTTTGGCCCTATAGTCTTCAAAGGGATCCGAAATATCTGCTCTCAGATTCCACAGAAATAAGGCTAGCAAAGAGATCCACGAAATACAGATGTAAGTCTGTGAGTGGAAGTCACACATCACAGAGCATTTTCTCAGAAAGCTTCTTTCCAGATTTCTTCTGAGGATATTTCATTTTTCACCATAGCCCTCTATGGGCTTCCAAATATCACTTTGCCATTTCGACAAGAACTGTCTTAGCGAAAGGCTTCTTGAGGGGAAAGCTGTAACTCTGTGAGATGATTTCACAGAACACAAAGAAGTTTCTCAGAAAGCTTCTTTCTATTTGTTATCGGAGGATATTTCCATTGGCCCTATAGTCTTCAAAGGGATCCGAAATATCTGTTCTCAGATTCCACAGAAATAAGGCTAGCAAAGAGATCCACGAAATACACATGTAACTCTGTGAGATGAATTAAGAGAACACTAAGCAGTTGCTCAGAAAGCTTCTTTCCAGATTTTATCTGAGGATATTTCCTTTTTCACCATAGCCAGCTACGGGCTTCCAAATATCACTTTGCCAATTCCACAAGAACTGTCTTAGCGGAAGGCTTCTTGAGGGGAAAGCTGTAACTCTGTGAGATGATTTCACGGAACACAAAGAAGTTTCTCAGAAAGCTTCTTTCTCTTTGTTATCGGAGGATATTTCGTTTGGCCCTATAGTCTTCAAAGGGATCCGAAATATCTGTTCTCAGATTCCACAGAAATAAGGCTAGCAAAGAGATCCACGAAATACACATGTAACTCTGTGAGATGAATTAACAGAACATTAAGCAGTTTCTCAGAAAGCTTCTTTCCAGATTTCATCTGAGGATATTTCCTTTTTCACCATAGCCCTCTATGGGCTTCCAAATATCACTTTGCCAATTCCACAAGAACTGTCTTAGCGAAAGGCTTCTTGAGGGGAAAGCTGTAACTCTGTGAGATGATTTCACAGAACACAAAGAAGTTTCTCAGAAAGCTTCTTTCTCTTTGTTATCGGAGGATATTTCCTTTGGCCCTATAGTCTTCAAAGGGATCCGAAATATCTGTTCTCAGATTCCACAGAAATAAGGCTAGCAAAGAGATCCACGAAATACAGATGTAACTCTGTGAGATGAATTCACAGAACACTAAGCAGTTTCTCAGAAAGCTTCTTTCCAGATTTCATCTGAGGATATTTCCTTTTTCACCATAGCCCTCTATGGGCTTCCAAATATCACTTTGCCAATTCCACAAGAACTGTCTTAGCGAAAGGCTTCTTGAGGGGAAAGCTGTAACTCTGTGAGATGATTTCACAGAACACAAAGAAGTTTCTCAGAAAGCTTCTTTCTCTTTGTTAACGGAGGATATTTCCTTTGGCCCTATAGTCTTCAAAGGGATTCAAAATATCTGATCTCAGATTCCACAGAAATAAGGCTAGCAAAGAGATCCACGAAATACAGATGTAACTCTGTGAGATGAATTAACAGAACACTAAGCAGTTTCTCAGAAAGCTTCTTTCCAGATTTCATCTGAGGATATTTCCTTTTTCACCGTAGCCCTCTATGGGCTTCCAAATATCACTTTGCCAATTCCACAAGAACTGTCTTAGCGAAAGGCTTCTTGAGGGGAAATCTGTAACTCTGTGAGATGATTTCACAGAACACAAAGAAGTTTCTCAGAAAGCTTCTTTCTCTTTGTTATCGGAGGATATTTCCTTTGGCCTTATAGTCTTCAAAGGGATCCGAAATATCTGTTCTCAGATTCCACAGAAATAAGGCTAGCAAAGAGATCCTCGAAATACAGATGTAACTCTGTGAGATGAATTAACAGAACACTAAGCAGTTTCTCAGAAAGCTTCTTTCCGGATTTCATCTGAGGATATTTCCTTTTTCACCATAGCCCTCTATGGGCTTCCAAATATCACTTTGCCAATTCCACAAGAACTGTCTTAGTTAAAGGCTTCTTGAGGGGAAAGCTGTAACTCTGTGAGATGATTTCACAGAACACAAAGAAGTTTCTCAGAAAGCTTCTTTCTCTTTGTTATCGGAGGATATTTCCTTTGGCCCTATAGTCTTCAAAGGGATCCGAAATATCTTTTTTCAGATTCCACAGAAATAATGCTAGCAAAGAGATCCACAAAATACAGATGTAACTCTGTGAGATGAATTCACAGAACACTAAGCAGTTTCTCAGAAAGCTTCTTTCCAGATTTCATCTGAGGATATTTCCTTTTTCACCATAGCCCTCTATGGGCTTCCAAATATCACTTTGCCAATTCCACAAGAACTGTCTTAGCGAAAGGCTTCTTTAGGGGAAAACTGTAACTCTGTGAGATGATTTCACAGAACACAAAGAAGTTTCTCAGAAAGCTTCTTTCTCTTTGTTATCGGAGGATATTTCCTTTGGCCCTATAGTCTTCAAAGGGATCCGAAATATCTGTTCTCAGATTACACAGAAATAAGGCTAACAAAGAGATCCACGAAATACAGATGTAAATCTGTGAGATGAATTCACAGAACACTAAGCAGTTTCTCAGAAAGCTTCTTTCCAGATTTCATCTGAGGATATTTCCTTTTTCACCATAGCCCTCTATGGGCTTCCAAATATCACTTTGCCAATTCCACAAGAACTGTCTTAGCGAAAGGCTTCTTGAGGGGAAAGCTGTAACTCTGTGAGATGATTTCACAGAACACAAAGAAGTTTCTCAGAAAGCTTCTTTCTCTTTGTTATCGGAGGATATTTCCTTTGGCCCTATAGTCTTCAAAGGGATCCGAAATATCTGTTCTCAGATTCCACAGAAATAAGGCTAGCAAAGAGATCCACGAAATACACATGTAACTCTGTGAGATGAATTAACAGAACACTAAGCAGTTTCTCAGAAAGCTTCTTTCCAGATTTCATCTGAGGATATTTCCTTTTTCACCATAGCCCTCTATGGGCTTCCAAATATCACTTTGCCAATTCCACAAGAACTGTCTTAGCGAAAGGCTTCTTGAGGGGAAAGCTGTAACTCTGTGAGATGATTTCACAGAACACAAAGAACTTTCTCAGAAAGCTTCATTCTCTTTGTTATCCGAGGATATTTCCTTTGGCCCTATAGTCTTCAAAGGGATCCGAAATATCTGCTCTCAGATTCCACAGAAATAAGGCTAGCAAAGAGATCCACGAAATACACATGTAACTCTGTGAGATGAATTAACAGAACAGTAAGCAGTTCTTCAGAAAGCTTCTTTCCAGATTTCATCTGAGGATATTTCCTTTTTCACCATAGCCCTCTATGGGCTTCCAAATATCACTTTGCCAATTCCACAAGAACTGTCTTAGCGAAAGGCTTCTTGAGGGGAAAGCTGTAACTCTGTGAGATGATTTCACAGAACACAAAGAAGTTTCTCAGAAAGCTTCTTGCTCTTTGTTATCGGAGGATAGTTCCTTTGGCCCTATAGTCTTCAATGGGATCCGAAATATCTGTTCTCAGATTCCACAGAAATAATGCTAGCAAAGAGATCCACGAAATACAGATGTAACTCTGTGAGTGGAAGTCACACATCACAGAGTAGTTTCTCAGAAAGCTTCTTTCCAGATTTCTTCTGAGGATATTTCCTTTTTCACCATAGCCCTCTATGGGCTTCCAAATATCACTTTGCCAATTCCACAAGAACTGTCTTAGCGAAAGGCTTCTTGAGGGGAAAGCTGTAACTCTGTGAGATGATTTCACAGAACACAAAGAAGTTTCTCAGAAAGCTTCTTTCTCTTTGTTATCGGAGGATATTTCATTTGGCCCTATAGTCTTCAAAGGGATCCGAAATATCTGTTCTCAGATTCCACAGAAATAAGGCTAGCAAAGAGATCCACGAAATACACATGTAACTCTGTGAGATGAATTAACAGAACACTAAGCAGTTTCTCAGAAAGCTTCTTTCCAGATTTCATCTGAGGATATTTCCTTTTTCACCATAGCCCTCTATGGGCTTCCAAATATCACTTTGCCAATTCCACAAGAACTGTCTTAGCGAAAGGCTTCTTGAGGGGAAAGCTGTAACTCTGTGAGATGATTTCACAGAACACAAAGAACTTTCTCAGAAAGCTTCATTCTCTTTGTTATCCGAGGATATTTCCTTTGGCCCTATAGTCTTCAAAGGGATCCGAAATATCTGCTCTCAGATTCCACAGAAATAAGGCTAGCAAAGAGATCCACGAAATACACATGTAACTCTGTGAGATGAATTAACAGAACAGTAAGCAGTTCTTCAGAAAGCTTCTTTCCAGATTTCATCTGAGGATATTTCCTTTTTCACCATAGCCCTCTATGGGCTTCCAAATATCACTTTGCCAATTCCACAAGAACTGTCTTAGCGAAAGGCTTCTTGAGGGGAAAGCTGTAACTCTGTGAGATGATTTCACAGAACACAAAGAAGTTTCTCAGAAAGCTTCTTGCTCTTTGTTATCGGAGGATAGTTCCTTTGGCCCTATAGTCTTCAATGGGATCCGAAATATCTGTTCTCAGATTCCACAGAAATAATGCTAGCAAAGAGATCCACGAAATACAGATGTAACTCTGTGAGTGGAAGTCACACATCACAGAGTAGTTTCTCAGAAAGCTTCTTTCCAGATTTCTTCTGAGGATATTTCCTTTTTCACCATAGCCCTCTATGGGCTTCCAAATATCACTTTGCCAATTCCACAAGAACTGTCTTAGCGAAAGGCTTCCTGAGGGGAAAGCTGTAACTCTGTGAGATGATTTCACAGAACACAAGGAAGTTTCTCAGAAAGTTTCTTTCTCTTTGTTATCGGAGGATATTTCATTTGGCCCTATAGTCTTCAAAGGGATCCGAAATATCTGTTCTCAGATTCCACAGAAATAAGGCTAGCAAAGAGATCCACGAAATACACATGTAACTCTGTGAGATGAATTAAGAGAACACTAAGCAGTTTCTCAGAAAGCTTCTTTCCAGATATCATCTGAGGATATTTCCTTTTTCACCATAGCCCTCTATGGGCTTCCAAATATCACTTTGCCAATTCCACAAGAACTGTCTTAGCGAAAGGCTTCTTGAGGGGAAAGCTGTAACTCTGTGAGATGATTTCAAAGAACACAAAGAAGTTTCTCAGAAAGCTTCTTTCTCTTTGTTATCGGAGGATATTTCCTTTGGCCCTATAGTCTTCAAAGGAATGCGAAATATCTGTTCTCAGATTCCACAGAAATAAGGCTAGCAAAGAGATCCACGAAATACAGATGTAACTCTGTGAGATGAATTCACAGAACACTAAGCATTTTCTCAGAAAGCTTCTTTCTAGGTTTCATCTGACTATATTTCCTTTTTCACCATAGCCCTCGATGGGCTTCCAAATATCATTTTGCCAATTCCACAAGAACTGTCTTAGCGAAAGGCTTCTTGAGGGGAAAGCTGTTACTCTGTGAGATGATTTCACAGAACACAAAGAAGTTTCTCAGAAAGCTTCTTTCTCTTTGTTATCGGAGGATATTTCCTTTGGCCCTATAGTCTTCAAAGGGATCCGAAATATCTGTTCTCAGATTCCACAGAAATAAGGCTTGCAAAGAGATCCACGAAATACAGATGTAACTCTGTGAGGTGAATTAACAGAACACTAAGCAGTTTCTGAGAAAGCTTCTTTGCAGATTGCATCTGAGGATATTTCCTTTTTCACCATAGCCCTCTGTGGACTTCCATATATCGCTTTTCCAATTCCACAAGAACTGTCTTAGCGAAAGGCTTCTTGAGGGGAAAGCTGTATCTCTGTGAGATGATTTCACAGAACACAAAGAAGTTTCTCAGAAAGCTTCTTTCTCTTTGTTATCGGAGGACATTTCCTTTGGCCCTATAGTCTTCAAAGGGATCCGAAATATCTGTTCTCAGATTACACAGAAATAAGGCTAGCAAAGAGATCCTCGAAATACAGATGTAACTCTGTGAGATGAATTAACAGAACACTAAGCAGTTTCTCAGAAAGCTTCTTTCCGGATTTCATCTGAGGATATTTCCTTTTTCACCATAGCCCTCTATGGGCTTCCAAATATCACTTTGCCAATTCCACAAGAACTGTCTTAGCGAAAGGCTTCTT
Source organism: Macaca nemestrina (assembly GCF_043159975.1). NCBI lineage: Eukaryota > Metazoa > Chordata > Mammalia > Primates > Cercopithecidae > Macaca > Macaca nemestrina. The sequence goes on from NC_092125.1 coordinate 94,177,383, forward strand.
GAGGGGAAAGCTGTAACTCTGTGAGATGATTTCACAGAACACAAAGAACTTTCTCAGAAAGCTTCATTCTCTTTGTTATCCGAGGATATTTCCTTTGGCCCTATAGTCTTCAAAGGGATCCGAAATATCTGCTCTCAGATTCCACAGAAATAAGGCTAGCAAAGAGATCCACGAAATACACATGTAACTCTGTGAGATGAATTAAGAGAACAGTAAGCAGTTCTTCAGAAAGCTTCTTTCCAGATTTCATCTGAGGATATTTCCTTTTTCACCATAGCCCTCTATGGGCTTCCAAATATCACTTTGCCAATTCCACAAGAACTGTCTTAGCGAAAGGCTTCTTGAGGGGAAAGCTGTAACTCTGTGAGATGATTTCACAGAACACAAAGAAGTTTCTCAGAAAGCGTCTTTCTCTTTGTTATCGGAGGATAGTTCCTTTGGCCCTATAGTCTTCAATGGGATCCGAAATATCTGTTCTCAGATTCCACAGAAATAATGCTAGCAAAGAGATCCACGAAATACAGATGTAACTCTGTGAGTGGAAGTCACACATCACAGAGTAGTTTCTCAGAAAGCTTCTTTCCAGATTTCTTCTGAGGATATTTCCTTTTTCACCATAGCCCTCTATGGGCTTCCAAATATCACTTTGCCAATTCCACAAGAACTGTCTTAGCGAAAGGCTTCTTGAGGGGAAAGCTGTAACTCTGTGAGATGATTTCACAGAACACAAAGAAGTTTCTCAGAAAGCTTCTTTCTCTTTGTTATCGGAGGATATTTCATTTGGCCCTATAGTCTTCAAAGGGATCCGAAATATCTGTTCTCAGATTCCACAGAAATAAGGCTAGCAAAGAGATCCACGAAATACACATGTAACTCTGTGAGATGAATTAAGAGAACACTAAGCAGTTTCTCAGAAAGCTTCTTTCCAGATATCATCTGAGGATATTTCCTTTTTCACCATAGCCCCCTATGGGCTTCCAAATATCACTTTGCCAATTCCACAAGAACTGTCTTAGCGAAAGGCTTCTTGAGGGGAAAGCTGTAACTCTGTGAGATGATTTCAAAGAACACAAAGAAGTTTCTCAGAAAGCTTCTTTCTCTTTGTTATCGGAGGATATTTCCTTTGGCCCTATAGTCTTCAAAGGAATGCGAAATATCTGTTCTCAGATTCCACAGATATAAGGCTAGCAAAGAGATCCACGAAATACAGATGTAACTCTGTGAGATGAATTCACAGAACACTAAGCATTTTCTCAGAAAGCTTCTTTCTAGATTTCATCTGACTATATTTCCTTTTTCACCATAGCCCTCGATGGGCTTCCAAATATCATTTTGCCAATTCCACAAGAACTGTCTTAGCGAAAGGCTTCTTGAGGGGAAAGCTGTTACTCTGTGAGATGATTTCACAGAACACAAAGAAGTTTCTCAGAAAGCTTCTTTCTCTTTGTTATCGGAGGATATTTCCTTTGGCCCTATAGTCTTCAAAGGGATCCGAAATATCTGTTCTCAGATTCCACAGAAATAAGGCTAGCAAAGAGATCCACGAAATACAGATGTAACTCTGTGAGATGAATTAACAGAACACTAAGCAGTTTCTGAGAAAGCTTCTTTGCAGATTGCATCTGAGGATATTTCCTTTTTCACCATAGCCCTCTGTGGACTTCCATATATCGCTTTTCCAATTCCACAAGAACTGTCTTAGCGAAAGGCTTCTTGAGGGGAAAGCTGTATCTCTGTGAGATGATTTCACAGAACACAAAGAAGTTTCTCAAAAAGCTTCTTTCCCTTTGTTATCTGAGGATATTTCCTTTGGCCCTATAGTCTTCAAAGGGATCCGAAATATCTGTTCTCAGATTCCACAGAAATAAGTCTAGCAAAGAGATCCACAAAATACACATGTAACTCTGTGAGATGAATTCACAGAACACTAAGCAGTTTCCCAGAAAGCTTCTCTCCAGATTCCATCTGAGGATATTTCCTTTTTCACCATAGCCCTCTATGGGCTTCCAAATATCACTTTGCCAATTCCACAAGAACTTTCTTAGCGAAAGGTTTCTTGAGGGGAAAGCTGTAACTCTGTGAGATGATTTCACAGAACACAAAGAAGTTTCTCAGAAAGCTTCTTTTTCTTTGTTATCGGAGGACATTTCCTTTGGCCCTATAGTCTTCAAAGGGATCCGAAATATCTGTTCTCAGATTCCACAGAAATAAGGCTAGCAAAGAGATCCACGAAATACAGATGTAACTCTGTGAGATGAATTAACAGAACACTAAGCAGTTTCTCAGAAAGCTTCTTTCCAGATTTCATCTGAGGATATTTCCTTTTTCACCATAGCCCTCTATGGGCTTCCAAATATCACTTTGCCAATTCCACAAGAACTGTCTTAGCGAAAGGTTTCTTGAGGGTAAAGCTGTAATTCTGTGAGATGATTTCACAGAATACAAAGAAGTTTCTCAGAAAGCTTCTTTCTCTTTGTTATCGGAGGATATTTCCTTTGGCCCTATAGTCTTCAAAGGGATCCGAAATATCTGTTCTCAGATTCCACAGAAATAATGCTAGCAAAGAGATCCGCGAAATACAGATGTAACTCTGTGAGATGAATTAACAGAACATTAAGCAGTTTCTCAGAAAGCTTCTTTCCAGATTTCATCTGAGGATATTTCCTTTTTCACCATAGCCCTCTATGGGCTTCCAAATATCACTTTGCCAATTCCACAAGAACTGTCTTAGCGAAAGGTTTCTTGAGGGGAAAGCTGTAACTCTGTGAGATGATTTCACAGAACACAAAGAAGTTTCTCAGAAAGCTTCTTTCTCTTTGTTATCGGAGGATATTTCCTTTGGCCCTATAGTCTTCAAAGGGATCCGAAATATCTGTACTCAGATTCCACAGAAATAATGTTAGCAAAGAGATCCACGAAATACAGATGTAACTCTGTGAGATGAATTAACAGAACACTAAGCAGTTTCTCAGAAAGCTTCCTTCCAGATTTCATCTGAGGATATTTCCTTTTTCACCATAGCCCTCTATGGGCTTCCAAATATCACTTTGCCAATTCCACAAGAACTGTCTTAGCGAAAGTCTTCTTGAGGGGAAAGCTGTAACTCTGTGAGATGATTTCACAGAACACAAAGAAGTTTCTCAGAAAGCTTCTTTCTCTTTGTAATCGTAGGATATTTCCTTTGGCCCTATAGTCGTCAAAGGGATCCGAAATATCTGTTCTCAGATTCCACAGAAATAAGGCTAGCAAAGAGATCCACGCAATACAGATGTAACTCTGTGAGATGAATTAACAGAACACTAAGCAGTTTCTCAGAAAGCTTCTTTCCAGATTTCATCTGAGGATATTTCCTTTTTCACCATAGCCCTCTATGGGCTTCCAAATATCACTTTGCCAATTCCACAAGAACTGTCTTGGCGAAAGGCTTCTTGAGGGGAAAGCTGTAACTCTGTGAGATGATTTCACAGAACACAAAGAAGTTTCTCATAAAGCTTCTTTCTCTTTGTTATCGGAGGATATTTCCTTTGGCCCTGTAGTCTTCAAAGGGAACAGAAATATCTGTTCTCAGATTCCACAGAAATAAGGCTAGCAAAGAGATCCACGAAATACAGATGTAACTCTGTGAGATGAATTAACAGAACACTAAGCAGTTTCTCAGAAAGCTTCTTTCCAGATTTCATCTGAGGATATTTCCTTTTTCACCATAGCCCTCTATGGGCTTCCAAATATCACTTTGCCAATTCCACAAGAACTGTCTTAGCGGAAGGCTTCCTGAGGGGAAAGCTGTAACTCTGTGAGATGATTTCACAGAACACAAAGAAGTTTCTCAGAAAGCTTCTTTCTCTTTGTTATCGCAGGATATTTCCATTGGCCCTATAGTCTTCAAAGGGAGCCGAAATATCTGTTCTCAGATTCCACAGAAATAATTCTAGCAAAGAGATCCACAAAATACAGATGTAACTCTGTGAGATGAATTCACAGAACAGTAAGCAGTTTCTCAGAAAGCTTCTTTCCAGATTTCATCTGAGGATATTTCCTTTTTCACCATAGCCCTCTATGGGCTTCCAAATATCACTTTGCCAATTCCACAAGACCTCTCTTAGCGAAAGGCTTCTTGAGGGGAAAGCTGTAACTCTGTGAGATGATTTCACAGAACACAAAGAAGTTTCTCAGAAAGCTTCTTTCTCTTTGTTATCAGAGGATATTTCCTTTGGCCCTATAGTCTTCAATGGGATCCGAAATATCTGTTCTCAGATTCCACAGAAATAAGGCTAGCAAAGAGATCCACGAAATACAGATGTAACTCTGTGAGTGGAAGTCACACATCACAGAGCAGTTTCTCAGAAAGCTTCTTTCCAGATTTCTTCTGAGGATATTTCCTTTTTCACCATAGCCCTCTATGGGCTTCCAAATATCACTTTGCCAATTCCACAAGAACTGTCTTAGCGAAAGGCTTCTTGAGGGGAAAGCTGTAACTCTGTGAGATGATTTCACAGAACACAAAGAAGTTTCTCAGAAAGCTTCTTTCTCTTTGTTATCGGAGGATATTTCATTTGGCCCTATAGTCTTCAAAGGGATCCGAAATATCTGTTCTCAGATTCCACAGAAATAAGGCTAGCAAAGAGATCCACGAAATACACATGTAACTCTGTGAGATGAATTAGGAGAACACTAAGCAGTTTCTCAGAAAGCTTCTTTCCAGATATCATCTGAGGATATTTCCTTTTTCACCATAGCCCTCTAAGGGCTTCCAAATATCACTTTGCCAATTCCAAAAGTACTGTCTTAGCGAAAGGCTTCTTGAGGGGAAAGCTGTAACTCTGTGAGATGATTTCAAGGAACACAAAGAAGTTTCTCAGAAAGCTTCTTTCTCTTTGTTATCGGAGGATATTTCCTTTGGCCCTATAGTCTTCAAAGGAATGCGAAATATCTGTTCTCAGATTCCACAGAAATAAGGCTAGCAAAGAGATCCACGAAATACAGATGTAACTCTGTGAGATGAATTCACAGAACACTAAGCAGTTTCTCAGAAAGCTTCTTTCCAGATTTCATCTGAGGATATTTCCTTTTTCACCATAGCCCTCGATGGGCTTCCAAATATCATTTTGCCAATTCCACAAGAACTGTCTTAGCGAAAGGCTTCTTGAGGGGAAAGCTGTTACTCTGTGAGATGATTTCACAGAACACAAAGAAGTTTCTCAGAAAGCTTCTTTCTCTTTGTTATCGGAGGATATTTCCTTTGGCCCTATAGTCTTCAAAGGGATCCGAAATATCTGTTCTCAGATTCCACAGAAATAAGGCTAGCAAAGAGATCCACGAAATGCAGATGTAATTCTGTGAGATGAATTCACAGAACACTAAGCAGTTTCTCAGAAAGCTTCTTTCCAGATTTCATCTGAGGATATTTCCTTTTTCACCATAGCCCTCTATGGGCTTCCAAATATCACTTTGCCAATTCCACAAGAACTGTCTTAGCGAAAGGCTTCTTGAGGGGAAAGCTGTAACTCTGTGAGATGATTTCACAGAACACAAAGAAGTTTCTCAGAAAGCTTCTTTCTCTTTGTTATCGGAGGATATTTCATTTGGCCCTATAGTCTTCAAAGGGATCCGAAATATCTGTTCTCAGATTCCACAGAAATAAGGCTAGCAAAGAGATCCACGAAATACACATGTAACTCTGTGAGATGAATTAAGAGAACACTAAGCAGTTTCTCAGAAAGCTTCTTTCCAGATATCATCTGAGGATATTTCCTTTTTCACCATAGCCCCCTATGGGCTTCCAAATATCACTTTGCCAATTCCACAAGAACTGTCTTAGCGAAAGGCTTCTTGAGGGGAAAGCTGTAACTCTGTGAGATGATTTCAAAGAACACAAAGAAGTTTCTCAGAAAGCTTCTTTCTCTTTGTTATCGGAGGATATTTCCTTTGGCCCTATAGTCTTCAAAGGAATGCGAAATATCTGTTCTCAGATTCCACAGATATAAGGCTAGCAAAGAGATCCACGAAATACAGATGTAACTCTGTGAGATGAATTCACAGAACACTAAGCATTTTCTCAGAAAGCTTCTTTCTAGATTTCATCTGACTATATTTCCTTTTTCACCATAGCCCTCGATGGGCTTCCAAATATCATTTTGCCAATTCCACAAGAACTGTCTTAGCGAAAGGCTTCTTGAGGGGAAAGCTGTTACTCTGTGAGATGATTTCACAGAACACAAAGAAGTTTCTCAGAAAGCTTCTTTCTCTTTGTTATCGGAGGATATTTCCTTTGGCCCTATAGTCTTCAAAGGGATCCGAAATATCTGTTCTCAGATTCCACAGAAATAAGGCTAGCAAAGAGATCCACGAAATACAGATGTAACTCTGTGAGATGAATTAACAGAACACTAAGCAGTTTCTGAGAAAGCTTCTTTGCAGATTGCATCTGAGGATATTTCCTTTTTCACCATAGCCCTCTGTGGACTTCCATATATCGCTTTTCCAATTCCACAAGAACTGTCTTAGCGAAAGGCTTCTTGAGGGGAAAGCTGTATCTCTGTGAGATGATTTCACAGAACACAAAGAAGTTTCTCAAAAAGCTTCTTTCCCTTTGTTATCTGAGGATATTTCCTTTGGCCCTATAGTCTTCAAAGGGATCCGAAATATCTGTTCTCAGATTCCACAGAAATAAGTCTAGCAAAGAGATCCACAAAATACACATGTAACTCTGTGAGATGAATTCACAGAACACTAAGCAGTTTCCCAGAAAGCTTCTCTCCAGATTCCATCTGAGGATATTTCCTTTTTCACCATAGCCCTCTATGGGCTTCCAAATATCACTTTGCCAATTCCACAAGAACTTTCTTAGCGAAAGGTTTCTTGAGGGGAAAGCTGTAACTCTGTGAGATGATTTCACAGAACACAAAGAAGTTTCTCAGAAAGCTTCTTTTTCTTTGTTATCGGAGGACATTTCCTTTGGCCCTATAGTCTTCAAAGGGATCCGAAATATCTGTTCTCAGATTCCACAGAAATAAGGCTAGCAAAGAGATCCACGAAATACAGATGTAACTCTGTGAGATGAATTAACAGAACACTAAGCAGTTTCTCTGAAAGCTTCTTTCCAGATTTCATCTGAGGATATTTCCTTTTTCACCATAGCCCTCTATGGGCTTCCAAATATCACTTTGCCAATTCCACAAGAACTGTCTTAGCGAAAGGTTTCTTGAGGGTAAAGCTGTAATTCTGTGAGATGATTTCACAGAATACAAAGAAGTTTCTCAGAAAGCTTCTTTCTCTTTGTTATCGGAGGATATTTCCTTTGGCCCTATAGTCTTCAAAGGGATCCGAAATATCTGTTCTCAGATTCCACAGAAATAATGCTAGCAAAGAGATCCGCGAAATACAGATGTAACTCTGTGAGATGAATTAACAGAACATTAAGCAGTTTCTCAGAAAGCTTCTTTCCAGATTTCATCTGAGGATATTTCCTTTTTCACCATAGCCCTCTATGGGCTTCCAAATATCACTTTGCCAATTCCACAAGAACTGTCTTAGCGAAAGGTTTCTTGAGGGGAAAGCTGTAACTCTGTGAGATGATTTCACAGAACACAAAGAAGTTTCTCAGAAAGCTTCTTTCTCTTTGTTATCGGAGGATATTTCCTTTGGCCCTATAGTCTTCAAAGGGATCCGAAATATCTGTACTCAGATTCCACAGAAATAATGTTAGCAAAGAGATCCACGAAATACAGATGTAACTCTGTGAGATGAATTAACAGAACACTAAGCAGTTTCTCAGAAAGCTTCCTTCCAGATTTCATCTGAGGATATTTCCTTTTTCACCATAGCCCTCTATGGGCTTCCAAATATCACTTTGCCAATTCCACAAGAACTGTCTTAGCGAAAGTCTTCTTGAGGGGAAAGCTGTAACTCTGTGAGATGATTTCACAGAACACAAAGAAGTTTCTCAGAAAGCTTCTTTCTCTTTGTAATCGTAGGATATTTCCTTTGGCCCTATAGTCGTCAAAGGGATCCGAAATATCTGTTCTCAGATTCCACAGAAATAAGGCTAGCAAAGAGATCCACGCAATACAGATGTAACTCTGTGAGATGAATTAACAGAACACTAAGCAGTTTCTCAGAAAGCTTCTTTCCAGATTTCATCTGAGGATATTTCCTTTTTCACCATAGCCCTCTATGGGCTTCCAAATATCACTTTGCCAATTCCACAAGAACTGTCTTGGCGAAAGGCTTCTTGAGGGGAAAGCTGTAACTCTGTGAGATGATTTCACAGAACACAAAGAAGTTTCTCATAAAGCTTCTTTCTCTTTGTTATCGGAGGATATTTCCTTTGGCCCTGTAGTCTTCAAAGGGAACAGAAATATCTGTTCTCAGATTCCACAGAAATAAGGCTAGCAAAGAGATCCACGAAATACAGATGTAACTCTGTGAGATGAATTAACAGAACACTAAGCAGTTTCTCAGAAAGCTTCTTTCCAGATTTCATCTGAGGATATTTCCTTTTTCACCATAGCCCTCTATGGGCTTCCAAATATCACTTTGCCAATTCCACAAGAACTGTCTTAGCGGAAGGCTTCCTGAGGGGAAAGCTGTAACTCTGTGAGATGATTTCACAGAACACAAAGAAGTTTCTCAGAAAGCTTCTTTCTCTTTGTTATCGCAGGATATTTCCATTGGCCCTATAGTCTTCAAAGGGAGCCGAAATATCTGTTCTCAGATTCCACAGAAATAATTCTAGCAAAGAGATCCACAAAATACAGATGTAACTCTGTGAGATGAATTCACAGAACACTAAGCAGTTTCTCAGAAAGCTTCTTTCCAGATTTCATCTGAGGATATTTCCTTTTTCACCATAGCCCTCTATGGGCTTCCAAATATCACTTTGCCAATTCCACAAGACCTCTCTTAGCGAAAGGCTTCTTGAGGGGAAAGCTGTAACTCTGTGAGATGATTTCACAGAACACAAAGAAGTTTCTCAGAAAGCTTCTTTCTCTTTGTTATCAGAGGATATTTCCTTTGGCCCTATAGTCTTCAATGGGATCCGAAATATCTGTTCTCAGATTCCACAGAAATAAGGCTAGCAAAGAGATCCACGAAATACAGATGTAACTCTGTGAGTGGAAGTCACACATCACAGAGCAGTTTCTCAGAAAGCTTCTTTCCAGATTTCTTCTGAGGATATTTCCTTTTTCACCATAGCCCTCTATGGGCTTCCAAATATCACTTTGCCAATTCCACAAGAACTGTCTTAGCGAAAGGCTTCTTGAGGGGAAAGCTGTAACTCTGTGAGATGATTTCACAGAACACAAAGAAGTTTCTCAGAAAGCTTCTTTCTCTTTGTTATCGGAGGATATTTCATTTGGCCCTATAGTCTTCAAAGGGATCCGAAATATCTGTTCTCAGATTCCACAGAAATAAGGCTAGCAAAGAGATCCACGAAATACACATGTAACTCTGTGAGATGAATTAGGAGAACACTAAGCAGTTTCTCAGAAAGCTTCTTTCCAGATATCATCTGAGGATATTTCCTTTTTCACCATAGCCCTCTAAGGGCTTCCAAATATCACTTTGCCAATTCCAAAAGTACTGTCTTAGCGAAAGGCTTCTTGAGGGGAAAGTTGTAACTCTGTGAGATGATTTCAAGGAACACAAAGAAGTTTCTCAGAAAGCTTCTTTCTCTTTGTTATCGGAGGATATTTCCTTTGGCCCTATAGTCTTCAAAGGAATGCGAAATATCTGTTCTCAGATTCCACAGAAATAAGGCTAGCAAAGAGATCCACGAAATACAGATGTAACTCTGTGAGATGAATTCACAGAACACTAAGCAGTTTCTCAGAAAGCTTCTTTCCAGATTTCATCTGAGGATATTTCCTTTTTCACCATAGCCCTCTATGGGCTTCCAAATATCATTTTGCCAATTCCACAAGAACTGTCTTAGCGAAAGGCTTCTTGAGGGGAAAGCTGTTACTCTGTGAGATGATTTCACAGAACACAAAGAAGTTTCTCAGAAAGCTTCTTTCTCTTTGTTATCGGAGGATATTTCCTTTGGCCCTATAGTCTTCAAAGGGATCCGAAATATCTGTTCTCAGATTCCACAGAAATAAGGCTAGCAAAGAGATCCACGAAATGCAGATGTAATTCTGTGAGATGAATTCACAGAACACTAAGCAGTTTCTCAGAAAGCTTCTTTCCAGATTTCATCTGAGGATATTTCCTTTTTCACCATAGCCCTCTATGGGCTTCCAAATATCTCTTTGCCAATTACACAAGAACTGTCTTAGCGAAAGGCTTCTTGAGGGGAAAGCTGTAACTCTGTGAGATGATTTCACAGAACACAAAGAAGTTTCTCAGAAAGCTTCTTTCTCTTTGTTATCGGAGGATATTTCCTTTGGCCCTATCGTCTTCAAAGGGATCCGAAATATCTGTTCTCAGATTCCACAGAAATAAGGCTAGCAAAGAGATCCACGAAATACACATGTAACTCTGTGAGATGAATTAACAGAACACTAAGCAGTTTCTCAGAAAGCTTCTTTCCAGATTGCATCTGAGGATATTTCCTTTTTCACCATAGCCCTCTGTGGACTTCCATATATCGCTTTTCCAATTCCACAAGAACTGTCTTAGCGAAAGGCTTCTTGAGGGGAAAGCTGTATCTCTGTGAGATGATTTCACAGAACACAAAGAAGTTTCTCAGAAAGCTTCTTTCTCTTTGTTATCTGAGGATATTTCCTTTGGCCCTATAGTCTTCAAAGGGATCCGAAATATCTGTTCTCAGATTCCACAGAAATAAGGCTAGCAAAGAGATCCACAAAATACACATGTAACGCTGTGAGATGAATTCACAGAACACTAAGCAGTTTCCCAGAAAGCTTCTTTCCAGATTCCATCTGAGGATATTCCCTTTTTCACCATAGCCCTCTAAGGGCTTCCAAATATCACTTTGCCAATTCCACAAGAACTTTCTTGGCGAAAGGCTTCCTGAGGGGAAAGCTGTAACTCTGTGAGATGATTTCACAGAACACAAAGAAGTTTCTCAGAAAGCTTCTTTCTCTTTGTTATCGGAGGATATTTCCTTTGGCCCTATAGTCTTCAAAGGGATCCGAAATATCTGTTCTCAGATTCCACAGAAATAAGGCTAGCAAAGAGATCCACGAAATACACATGTAACTCTGTGAGATGAATTAACAGAACATTAAGCAGTTTCTCAGAAAGCTTCTTTCCAGATTTCATCTGAGGATATTTCCTTTTTCACCATAGCCCTCTATGGGCTTCCAAATATCACTTTGCCAATTCCACAAGAACTGTCTTAGCGAAAGGCTTCTTGAGGGGAAAGCTGTAACTCTGTGAGATGATTTCACAGAACACAAAGAAGTTTCTCAGAAAGCTTCTTTCTCTTTGTTATCGGAGGATATTTCCTTTGGCCCTATAGTCTTCAAAGGGATCCGAAATATCTGTTCTCAGATTCCACAGAAATAAGGCTAGCAAAGAGATCCACGAAATACAGATGTAACTCTGTGAGATGAATTCACAGAACACTAAGCAGTTTCTCAGAAAGCTTCTTTCCAGATTTCATCTGAGGATATTTCCTTTTTCACCATAGCCCTCTATGGGCTTCCAAATATCACTTTGCCAATTCCACAAGAACTGTCTTAGCGAAAGGCTTCTTGAGGGGAAAGCTGTAACTCTGTGAGATGATTTCACAGAACACAAAGAAGTTTCTCAGAAAGCTTCTTTCTCTTTGTTAACGGAGGATATTTCCTTTGGCCCTATAGTCTTCAAAGGGATTCAAAATATCTGATCTCAGATTCCACAGAAATAAGGCTAGCAAAGAGATCCACGAAATACAGATGTAACTCTGTGAGATGAATTAACAGAACACTAAGCAGTTTCTCAGAAAACTTCTTTCCAGATTTCATCTGAGGATATTTCCTTTTTCACCGTAGCCCTCTATGGGCTTCCAAATATCACTTTGCCAATTCCACAAGAACTGTCTTAGCGAAAGGCTTCTTGAGGGGAAAGCTGTAACTCTGTGAGATGATTTCACAGAACACAAAGAAGTTTCTCAGAAAGCTTCTTTCTCTTTGTTATCGGAGGATATTTCCTTTGGCCTTATAGTCTTCAAAGGGATCCGAAATATCTGTTCTCAGATTCCACAGAAATAAGGCTAGCAAAGAGATCCTCGAAATACAGGTGTAACTCTGTGAGATGAATTAACAGAACACTAAGCAGTTTCTCAGAAAGCTTCTTTCCGGATTTCATCTGAGGATATTTCCTTTTTCACCATAGCCCTCTATGGGCTTCCAAATATCACTTTGCCAATTCCACAAGAACTGTCTTAGTTAAAGGCTTCTTGAGGGGAAAGCTGTAACTCTGTGAGATGATTTCACCGAACACAAAGAAGTTTCTCAGAAAGCTTCTTTCTCTTTGTTATCGGAGGATATTTCCTTTGGCCCTATAGTCTTCAAAGGGATCCGAAATATCTTTTTTCAGATTCCACAGAAATAATGCTAGCAAAGAGAACCACAAAATACAGATGTAACTCTGTGAGATGAATTCACAGAACACTAAGCAGTTTCTCAGAAAGCTTCTTTCCAGATTTCATCTGAGGATATTTCCTTTTTCACCATAGCCCTCTATGGGCTTCCAAATATCACTTTGCCAATTCCACAAGAACTGTCTTAGCGAAAGGCTTCTTGAGGGGAAAGCTGTAACTCTGTGAGATGATTTCACAGAACACAAAGAAGTTTCTCAGAAAGCTTCTTTCTCTTTGTTATCGGAGGATATTTCCTTTGGCCCTATAGTCTTCAAAGGGATCCGAAATATCTGTTCTCAGATTCCACAGAAATAAGGCTAGCAAAGTGATCCACGAAATACAGATGTAACTCTGTGAGTGGAAGTCACACATCACAGAGCATTTTCTCAGAAAGCTTCTTTCCAGATTTCTTCTGAGGATATTTCATTTTTCACCATAGCCCTCTATGGGCTTCCAAATATCACTTTGCCAATTCGACAAGAACTGTCTTAGCGAAAGGCTTCTGGAGGGGAAAGCTGTAACTCTGTGAGATGATTTTAAAGAACACAAAGAAGTTTCTCAGAAAGCTTCTTTCTATTTGTTATCGGAGGATATTTCCATTGGCCCTATAGTCTTCAAAGGGATCCGAAATATCTGTTCTCAGATTCCACAGAAATAAGGCTATCAAAGAGATCCACGAAACACACATCTAACACTGTGAGATGAATTAACAGAACACTAAGCAGTTTCTCAGAAAGCTTCTTTCCGGATTTCATCTGAGGATATTTCATTTTTCACCATAGCCCTCTATGGGCTTCCAAATATCATTTTGCCAATTCCACAAGAACTGTCTCAGCGAAAGGCTTCTTGAGCGAAAGCTGTAACTCTGTGAGATGATTTCACAGAACACAAAGAAGTTTCTCAGAAAGCTTCTTTCTCTTTGTTATCGGAGGATATTTCCTTTGGCCCTATAGTCTTCAAAGGGATCCGAAATATCTGTTCTCAGATTCCACAGAAATAAGGCTAGCAAAGAGATCCACGAAATACAGATGTAACTCTGTGAGATGAATTAACAGAACACTAAGCAGTTTCTCAGAAAGCTTCTTTCCAGATTTCATCTGAGGATATTTCCTTTTTCACCATAGCCCTCTATGGGCTTCCAAATATCACTTTGCCAATTCCACAAGAACTGTCTTAGCGAAAGGCTTCTTGAGGGGAAAGCTGTAACTCTGTGAGATGATTTCACAGAACACAAAGAAGTTTCTCAGAAAGCTTCTTTCTCTTTGTTATCGGAGGATATTTCCTTTGGCCCTATAGTCTTCAAAGGGATTCAAAACATCTGATCTCAGATTCCACAGAAATACGGCTAGCAAAGAGATCCACGAAACACAGATGTAACTCTGTGAGATGAATTAACAGAACACTAAGCAGTTTCTCAGAAAGCTTCTTTCCAGATTTCATCTGAGGATATTTCCTTTTTCACCGTAGCCCTCTATGGGCTTCAAAATATAACTTTGCCAATTCCACAAGAACTGTCTTAGCGAAAGGCTTCTTGAGGGGAAAGCTGTAACTCTGTGAGATGATTTCACAGAACACAAAGAAGTTTCTCAGAAAGCTTCTTTCTCTTTGTTATCGGAGGATATTTCCTTTGGCCTTATAGTCTTCAAAGGGATCCGAAATATCTGTTCTCAGATTCCACAGAAATAAGGCTAGCAAAGAGATCCTCGAAATACAGATGTAACTCTGTGAGATGAATTAACAGAACACAAAGCAGTTTCTCAGAAAGCTTCTTTCCAGATTTCATCTGAGGATATTTCCTTTTTCACCATAGCCCTCTATGGGCTTCCAAATATCACTTTGCCAATTCCACAAGAACTGTCTTAGCGAAAGGCTTCTTGAGGGGAAAGCTGTAACTCTGTGAGATGATTTCACAGAACAGAAAGAAGTTTCTCAGAAAGCTTCTTTCTCTTTGTTATCGGAGGATATTTCCTTTGGCCCTATAGTCTTCAAAGGGATCCGAAATATCTGTTCTCAGATTCCACAGAAATAAGGCTAGCAAAGAGATCCACGAAATACAGATGTAACTCTGTGAGTGGAAGTCACACATCACAGAGCATTTTCTCAGAAAGCTTCTTTCCAGATTTCTTCTGAGGATATTTCCTTTTTCACCATAGCCCTCTATGGGCTTCCAAATATCACTTTGCCAATTCGACAAGAACTGTCTTAGCGAAAGGCTTCTTGAGGGGAAAGCTGTAACTCTGTGAGATGATTTCACAGAACACAAAGAAGTTTCTCAGAAAGCTTCTTTCTCTTTGTTATCGGAGGATATTTCCATTGGCCCTATAGTCTTCAAAGGGATCCGAAATATCTGTTCTCAGATTCCACAGAAATAAGGCTAGCAAAGAGATCCACGAAATACACATGTAACTCTGTGAGATGAATTAAGAGAACACTAAGCAATTGCTCAGAAAGCTTCTTTCCAGATTTCATCTGAGGATATTTCCTTTTTCACCATAGCCCTCTACGGGCTTCCAAATATCACTTTGCCAATTCCACAAGAACTGTCTTAGCGAAAGGCTTCTTGAGGGGAAAGCTGTAACTCTGTGAGATGATTTCACGGAACACAAAGAAGTTTCTCAGAAAGCTTCTTTCTCTTTGTTATCGGAGGATATTTCCTTTGGCCCTATAGTCTTCAAAGGGATCCGAAATATCTGTTCTCAGATTCCACATAAATAAGGCTAGCAAAGAGATCCACGAAATACAGATGTAACTCTGTGAGATGAATTAACAGAACACTAAGCAGTTTCTCAGAAAGCTTCTTTCCAGATTTCATCTGAGGATATTTCCTTTTTCACCATAGCCCTCGATGGGCTTCCAAATATCACTTTGCCAATTTCACAAGAACTGTCTTAGCGAAAGGCTTCTTGAGGGGAAAGCTGTAACTCTGTGAGATGATTTCACAGAACACAAAGAAGTTTCTCAGAAAGCTTCTTTCTCTTTGTTATCGGAGGATATTTCCTTTGGCCCTATAGTCTTCAAAGGGATCCGAAATATCTGTTCTCAGATTCCACAGAAATAAGGCTAGCAAAGAGATCCACGAAATACAGATGTAACTCTGTGAGATGAATTAACAGAACACTAAGCAGTTTCTCATAAAGCTTCTTTCCAGATTTCATCTGAGGATATTTCCTTTTTCACCATAGCCCTCTATGGGCTTCCAAATATCACTTTGCCAATTCCACAAGAACTGTCTTAGCGAAAGGCTTCTTGAGGGGAAAGCTGTAACTCTGTGAGATGATTTCACAGAACACAAAGAAGTTTCTCAGAAAGCTTCTTTCTCTTTGTTATAGGAGGATATTTCCTTTGGCCCTATAGTCTTCAAAGGGATCCGAAATATCTTTTCTCAGATTCCACAGAAATAAGGCTAGCAAAGAGATCCACGAAATACAGATGTAACTCTGTGAGATGAATTAACAGAACACTAAGCAGTTTCTCAGAAAGCTTCTTTCCAGATTTCATCTGAGGATATTTCCTTTTTCAACATAGCCCTCTATGGGCTTCCAAATATCACTTTGCCAATTCCACAAGAACTGTCTTAGCGAAAGGCTTCTTGAGGGGAAAGCTGTAACTCTGTGAGATGATTTCACAGAACACAAAGAAGTTTCTCAGAAAGCTTCTTTCTCTTTGTTATCGGAGGATATTTCCTTTGGCCCTATAGTCTTCAAAGGGATCCGAAATATCTGTACTCAGATTCCACAGAAATAATGCTAGCAAAGAGATCCACGAAATACAGATGTATCTCTGTGATATGAATTAACAGAACACTAAGCAGTTTCTCAGAAAGCTTCTTTCCAGATTTCATCTGAGGATATTTCCTTTTTCACCATAGCCCTCTATGGGCTTCCAAATATCACTTTGCCAATTCCACAAGAACTGTCTTAGCGAAAGGCTTCTTGAGGGGAAAGCTGTAACTCTGTGAGATGATTTCACAGAACACAAAGAAGTTTCTCAGAAAGCTTCTTTCTCTTTGTTATCGGAGGATATTTCCTTTGGCCCTATAGTCTTCAAAGGGATCCGAAATATCTGTACTCAGATTCCACAGAAATAATGCTAGCAAAGAGATCCAAGAAATACAGATGTAACTCTGTGAGATGAATTAACAGAACACTAAGCAGTTTCTCAGAAAGCTTCTTTCCAGATTTCATCTGAGGATATTTCCTTTTTCACCATAGCCCTCTATGGGCTTCCAAATATCACTTTGCCAATTCCACAAGAACTTTCTTAGCGAAAGGCTTCTTGAGGGGAAAGCTGTAACTCTGTGAGATGATTTCACAGAACACAAAGAAGTTTCTCAGAAAGCTTCTTTCTCTTTGTTATCGGAGGATATTTCCTTTGGCCCTATAGTCTTCAAAGGGAACCGAAATATCTGTTCTCAGATTCCACAGAAATAAGGCTAGCAAAGAGATCCACGAAATACAGATGTAACTCTGTGAGATGAATTAACAGAACACTAAGCAGTTTCTCAGAAAGCTTCTTTCCAGATTTCATCTGAGGATATTTCCTTTTTCACCATAGCCCTCTATGGGCTTCCAAATATCACTTTGCCAATTCCACAAGAACTGTCTTAGCGAAAGGCTTCTTGAGGGGAAAGCTGTAACTCTGTGAGATGATTTCACAGAACACAAAGAAGTTTCTCAGAAAGCTTCTTTCTCTTTGTTATCGGAGGATATTTCCTTTGGCCCTATAGTCTTCAAAGGGATCCGAAATATCTGTTCTCAGATTCCACAGAAATAAGGCTAGCAAAGAGATCCACGAAATATAGATGTAACTCTGTTAGATGAATTAACAGAACACTAAGCAGTTTCTCAGAAAGCTTCTTTCCAGATTTCATCTGAGGATATTTCCTTTTTCACCATAGCCCTCTATGGGCTTCCAAATATCACTTTGCCAATTCCACAAGAACTGTCTTAGCGAAAGGCTTCTTGAGGGGAAAGCTGTAACTCTGTGAGATGATTTCACAGAACACAAAGAAGTTTCTCAGAAAGCTTCTTTCTCTTTGTTATCGGAGGATATTTCCTTTGGCCCTATAGTCTTCAAAGGGATCCGAAATATCTGTTCTCAGATTCCACAGAAATAAGGGTATCAAAGAGATCCACGAAATACAGATGTAACTCTGTGAGATGAATTCACAGAACACTAAGCAGTTTCTCAGAAAGCTTCTTTCCAGATTTCATCTGAGGATATTTCCTTTTTCACAATAGCCCTCTAAGGGCTTCCAAATATCACTTTGCCAATTCCACAAGAACTGTCTTAGCGAAAGGCTTCTTGAGGGGAAAGCTGTAACTCTGTGAGATGATTTCACAGAACACAAAGAAGTTTCTCAGAAAGCTTCTTTCTCTTTGTTATCGGAGGATATTTCCTTTGGCCCTATAGTCTTCAAAGGGATCCGAAATATCTGTACTCAGATTCCACAGAAATAATGCTAGCAAAGAGATCCACGAAATACAGATGTAACTCTGTGAGATGAATTAACAGAACACTAAGCAGTTTCTCAGAAAGCTTCTTTCCAGATTTCATCTGAGGATATTTCCTTTTTCACCATAGCCCTCTATGGGCTTCCAAATATCACTTTGCCAATTCCACAAGAACTGTCTTAGCGGAAGGCTTCTTGAGGGGAAAGCTGTAACTCTGTGAGATGATTTCACCGAACACAAAGAAGTTTCTCAGAAAGCTTCTTTCTCTTTGTTATCGGAGGATATTTCCTTTGGCCCTATAGTCTTCAAAGGGATCCGAAATATCTTTTTTCAGATTCCACAGAAATAATGCTAGCAAAGAGATCCACAAAATACAGATGTAACTCTGTGAGATGAATTCACAGAACACTAAGCAGTTTCTCAGAAAGTTTCTTTCCAGATTTCATCTGAGGATATTTCCTTTTTCACCATAGCCCTCTATGGGCTTCCAAATATCACTTTGCCAATTCCACAAGAACTGTCTTAGCGAAAGGCTTCTTGAGGGGAAAGCTGTAACTCTGTGAGATGATTTCACAGAACACAAAGAAGTTTCTCAGAAAGCTTCTTTCTCTTTGTTATCGTAGGATATTTCCTTTGGCCCTTTAGTCTTCAAAGGGATCCGAAATATCTGTTCTCAGATTCCACAGAAATAAGGCTAGCAAAGTGATCCACGAAATACAGATGTAACTCTGTGAGTGGAAGTCACACATCACAGAGCATTTTCTCAGAAAGCTTCTTTCCAGATTTCTTCTGAGGATATTTCATTTTTCACCATAGCCCTCTATGGGCTTCCAAATATCACTTTGCCAATTCGACAAGAACTGTCTTAGCGAAAGGCTTCTGGAGGGGAAAGCTGTAACTCTGTGAGATGATTTTAAAGAACACAAAGAAGTTTCTCAGAAAGCTTCTTTCTATTTGTTATCGGAGGATATTTCCATTGGCCCTATAGTCTTCAAAGGGATCCGAAATATCTGTTCTCAGATTCCACAGAAATAAGGCTATCAAAGAGATCCACGAAACACATGTAACACTGTGAGATGAATTAACAGAACACTAAGCAGTTTCTCAGAAAGCTTCTTTCCGGATTTCATCTGAGGATATTTCATTTTTCACCATAGCCCTCTATGGGCTTCCAAATATCATTTTGCCAATTCCACAAGAACTGTCTCAGCGAAAGGCTTCTTGAGCGAAAGCTGTAACTCTGTGAGATGATTTCACAGAACACAAAGAAGTTTCTCAGAAAGCTTCTTTCTCTTTGTTATCGGAGGATATTTCCTTTGGCCCTATAGTCTTCAAAGGGATCCGAAATATCTGTTCTCAGATTCCACAGAAATAAGGCTAGCAAAGAGATCCACGAAATACAGATGTAACTCTGTGAGATGAATTAACAGAACACTAAGCAGTTTCTCAGAAAGCTTCTTTCCAGATTTCATCTGAGGATATTTCCTTTTTCACCATAGCCCTCTATGGGCTTCCAAATATCACTTTGCCAATTCCACAAGAACTGTCTTAGCGAAAGGCTTCTTGAGGGGAAAGCTGTAACTCTGTGAGATGATTTCACAGAACACAAAGAAGTTTCTCAGAAAGCTTCTTTCTCTTTGTTATCGGAGGATATTTCCTTTGGCCCTATAGTCTTCAAAGGGATTCAAAACATCTGATCTCAGATTCCACAGAAATACGGCTAGCAAAGAGATCCACGAAACACAGATGTAACTCTGTGAGATGAATTAACAGAACACTAAGCAGTTTCTCAGAAAGCTTCTTTCCAGATTTCATCTGAGGATATTTCCTTTTTCACCGTAGCCCTCTATGGGCTTCCAAATATAACTTTGCCAATTCCACAAGAACTGTCTTAGCGAAAGGCTTCTTGAGGGGAAAGCTGTAACTCTGTGAGATGATTTCACAGAACACAAAGAAGTTTCTCAGAAAGCTTTTTTCTCTTTGTTATCGGAGGATATTTCCTTTGGCCTTATAGTCTTCAAAGGGATCCGAAATATCTGTTCTCAGATTCCACAGAAATAAGGCTAGCAAAGAGATCCTCGAAATACAGATGTAACTCTGTGAGATGAATTAACAGAACACAAAGCAGTTTCTCAGAAAGCTTCTTTCCAGATTTCATCTGAGGATATTTCCTTTTTCACCATAGCCCTCTATGTGCTTCCAAATATCACTTTGCCAATTCCACAAGAACTGTCTTAGCGAAAGGCTTCTTGAGGGGAAAGCTGTAACTCTGTGAGATGATTTCACAGAACAGAAAGAAGTTTCTCAGAAAGCTTCTTTCTCTTTGTTATCGGAGGATATTTCCTTTGGCCCTATAGTCTTCAAAGGGATCCGAAATATCTGTTCTCAGATTCCACAGAAATAAGGCTAGCAAAGAGATCCACGAAATACAGATGTAACTCTGTGAGTGGAAGTCACACATCACAGAGCATTTTCTCAGAAAGCTTCTTTCCAGATTTCTTCTGAGGATATTTCCTTTTTCACCATAGCCCTCTATGGGCTTCCAAATATCACTTTGCCAATTCGACAAGAACTGTCTTAGCGAAAGGCTTCTTGAGGGGAAAGCTGTAACTCTGTGAGATGATTTCACAGAACACAAAGAAGTTTCTCAGAAAGCTTCTTTCTCTTTGTTATCGGAGGATATTTCCATTGGCCCTATAGTCTTCAAAGGGATCCGAAATATCTGTTCTCAGATTCCACAGAAATAAGGCTAGCAAAGAGATCCACGAAATACACATGTAACTCTGTGAGATGAATTAAGAGAACACTAAGCAATTGCTCAGAAAGCTTCTTTCCAGATTTCATCTGAGGATATTTCCTTTTTCACCATAGCCCTCTACGGGCTTCCAAATATCACTTTGCCAATTCCACAAGAACTGTCTTAGCGAAAGGCTTCTTGAGGGGAAAGCTGTAACTCTGTGAGATGATTTCACGGAACACAAAGAAATTTCTCAGAAAGCTTCTTTCTCTTTGTTATCGGAGGATATTTCCTTTGGCCCTATAGTCTTCAAAGGGATCCGAAATATCTGTTCTCAGATTCCACATAAATAAGGCTAGCAAAGAGATCCACGAAATACAGATGTAACTCTGTGAGATGAATTAACAGAACACTAAGCAGTTTCTCAGAAAGCTTCTTTCCAGATTTCATCTGAGGATATTTCCTTTTTCACCATAGCCCTCGATGGGCTTCCAAATATCACTTTGCCAATTTCACAAGAACTGTCTTAGCGAAAGGCTTCTTGAGGGGAAAGCTGTAACTCTGTGAGATGATTTCACAGAACACAAGGAAGTTTCTCAGAAAGCTTCTTTCTCTTTGTTATCGGAGGATATTTCCTTTGGCCCTATAGTCTTCAAAGGGATCCGAAATATCTGTTCTCAGATTCCACAGAAATAAGGCTAGCAAAGAGATCCACGAAATACAGATGTAACTCTGTGAGATGAATTAACAGAACACTAAGCAGTTTCTCATAAAGCTTCTTTCCAGATTTCATCTGAGGATATTTCCTTTTTCACCATAGCCCTCTATGGGCTTCCAAATATCACTTTGCCAATTCCACAAGAACTGTCTTAGCGAAAGGCTTCTTGAGGGGAAAGCTGTAACTCTGTGAGATGATTTCACAGAACACAAAGAAGTTTCTCAGAAAGCTTCTTTCTCTTTGTTATCGGAGGATATTTCCTTTGGCCCTATAGTCTTCAAAGGGATCCGAAATATCTTTTCTCAGATTCCACAGAAATAAGGCTAGCAAAGAGATCCACGAAATACAGATGTAACTCTGTGAGATGAATTAACAGAACACTAAGCAGTTTCTCAGAAAGCTTCTTTCCAGATTTCATCTGAGGATATTTCCTTTTTCACCATAGCCCTCTATGGGCTTCCAAATATCACTTTGCCAATTCCACAAGAACTGTCTTAGCGAAAGGCTTCTTGAGGGGAAAGCTGTAACTCTGTGAGATGATTTCACAGAACACAAAGAAGTTTCTCAGAAAGCTTCTTTCTCTTTGTTATCGGAGGATATTTCCTTTGGCCCTATAGTCTTCAAAGGGATCCGAAATATCTGTACTCAGATTCCACAGAAATAATGCTAGCAAAGAGATCCACGAAATACAGATGTATCTCTGTGAGATGAATTCACAGAACACTAAGCAGTTTCTCAGAAAGCTTCTTTCCAGATTTCATCTGAGGATATTTCCTTTTTCACCATAGCCCTCTATGGGCTTCCAAATATCACTTTGCCAATTCCACAAGAACTGTCTTAGCGAAAGGCTTCTTGAGGGGAAAGCTGTAACTCTGTGAGATGATTTCACAGAACACAAAGAAGTTTCTCAGAAAGCTTCTTTCTCTTTGTTATCGGAGGATATTTCCTTTGGCCCTATAGTCTTCAAAGGGATCCGAAATATCTGTACTCAGATTCCACAGAAATAATGCTAGCAAAGAGATCCAAGAAATACAGATGTAACTCTGTGAGATGAATTAACAGAACACTAAGCAGTTTCTCAGAAAGCTTCTTTCCAGATTTCATCTGAGGATATTTCCTTTTTCACCATAGCCCTCTATGGGCTTCCAAATATCACTTTGCCAATTCCACAAGAACTGTCTTAGCGAAAGGCTTCTTGAGGGGAAAGCTGTAACTCTGTGAGATGATTTCACAGAACACAAAGAAGTTTCTCAGAAAGCTTCTTTCTCTTTGTTATCGGAGGATATTTCCTTTGGCCCTATAGTCTTCAAAGGGAACCGAAATATCTGTTCTCAGATTCCACAGAAATAAGGCTAGCAAAGAGATCCACGAAATACAGATGTAACTCTGTGAGATGAATTAACAGAACACTAAGCAGTTTCTCAGAAAGCTTCTTTCCAGATTTCATCTGAGGATATTTCCTTTTTCACCATAGCCCTCTATGGGCTTCCAAATATCACTTTGCCAATTCCACAAGAACTGTCTTAGCGAAAGGCTTCTTGAGGGGAAAGCTGTAACTCTGTGAGATGATTTCACAGAACACAAAGAAGTTTCTCAGAAAGCTTCTTTCTCTTTGTTATCGGAGGATATTTCCTTTGGCCCTATAGTCTTCAAAGGGATCCGAAATATCTGTTCTCAGATTCCACAGAAATAAGGCTAGCAAAGAGATCCACGAAATATAGATGTAACTCTGTGAGATGAATTAACAGAACACTAAGCAGTTTCTCAGAAAGCTTCTTTCCAGATTTCATCTGAGGATATTTCCTTTTTCACCATAGCCCTCTATGGGCTTCCAAATATCACTTTGCCAATTCCACAAGAACTGTCTTAGCGAAAGGCTTCTTGAGGGGAAAGCTGTAACTCTGTGAGATGATTTCACAGAACACAAAGAAGTTTCTCAGAAAGCTTCTTTCTCTTTGTTATCGGAGGATATTTCCTTTGGCCCTATAGTCTTCAAAGGGATCCGAAATATCTGTTCTCAGATTCCACAGAAATAAGGGTATCAAAGAGATCCACGAAATACAGATGTAACTCTGTGAGATGAATTCACAGAACACTAAGCAGTTTCTCAGAAAGCTTCTTTCCAGATTTCATCTGAGGATATTTCCTTTTTCACAATAGCCCTCTAAGGGCTTCCAAATATCACTTTGCCAATTCCACAAGAACTGTCTTAGCGAAAGGCTTCTTGAGGGGAAAGCTGTAACTCTGTGAGATGATTTCACAGAACACAAAGAAGTTTCTCAGAAAGCTTCTTTCTCTTTGTTATCGGAGGATATTTCCTTTGGCCCTATAGTCTTCAAAGGGATCCGAAATATCTGTACTCAGATTCCACAGAAATAATGCTAGCAAAGAGATCCACGAAATACAGATGTAACTCTGTGAGATGAATTAACAGAACACTAAGCAGTTTCTCAGAAAGCTTCTTTCCAGATTTCATCTGAGGATATTTCCTTTTTCACCATAGCCCTCTATGGGCTTCCAAATATCACTTTGCCAATTCCACAAGAACTGTCTTAGCGGAAGGCTTCTTGAGGGGAAAGCTGTAACTCTGTGAGATGATTTCACAGAACACAAAGAAGTTTCTCAGAAAGCTTCTTTCTCTTTGTTATCGGAGGATATTTCCTTTGGCCCTATAGTCTTCAAAGGGATCCGAAATATCTGTTCTCAGATTCCACAGAAATAAGGCTAGCAAAGATATCCACGAAATACAGATGTAACTCTGTGAGATGAATTAACAGAACACTAAGCAGTTTCTCAGAAAGCTTCTTTCCAGATTTCATCTGAGGATATTTCCTTTTTCACCATAGCCCTCTATGGGCTTCCAAATATCACTTTGCCAATTCCACAAGAACTGTCTTAGCGAAAGGCTTCTTGAGGGGAAAGCTGTAACTCTGTGAGATGATTTCACAGAACAGAAAGAAGTTTCTCAGAAAGCTTCTTTCTCTTTGTTATCGGAGGATATTTCCTTTGGCCCTATAGTCTTCAAAGGGATCCGAAATATCTGTTCTCAGATTCCACAGAAATAAGGCTAGCAAAGAGATCCACGAAATACAGATGTAACTCTGTGAGTGGAAGTCACACATCACAGAGCATTTTCTCAGAAAGCTTCTTTCCAGATTTCTTCTGAGGATATTTCCTTTTTCACCATAGCCCTCTATGGGCTTCCAAATATCACTTTGCCAATTCGACAAGAACTGTCTTAGCGAAAGGCTTCTTGAGGGGAAAGCTGTAACTCTGTGAGATGATTTCACAGAACACAAAGAAGTTTCTCAGAAAGCTTCTTTCTCTTTGTTATCGGAGGATATTTCCATTGGCCCTATAGTCTTCAAAGGGATCCGAAATATCTGTTCTCAGATTCCACAGAAATAAGGCTAGCAAAGAGATCCACGAAATACACATGTAACTCTGTGAGATGAATTAAGAGAACACTAAGCAATTGCTCAGAAAGCTTCTTTCCAGATTTCATCTGAGGATATTTCCTTTTTCACCATAGCCCTCTACGGGCTTCCAAATATCACTTTGCCAATTCCACAAGAACTGTCTTAGCGAAAGGCTTCTTGAGGGGAAAGCTGTAACTCTGTGAGATGATTTCACGGAACACAAAGAAGTTTCTCAGAAAGCTTCTTTCTCTTTGTTATCGGAGGATATTTCCTTTGGCCCTATAGTCTTCAAAGGGATCCGAAATATCTGTTCTCAGATTCCACATAAATAAGGCTAGCAAAGAGATCCACGAAATACAGATGTAACTCTGTGAGATGAATTAACAGAACACTAAGCAGTTTCTCAGAAAGCTTCTTTCCAGATTTCATCTGAGGATATTTCCTTTTTCACCATAGCCCTCGATGGGCTTCCAAATATCACTTTGCCAATTTCACAAGAACTGTCTTAGCGAAAGGCTTCTTGAGGGGAAAGCTGTAACTCTGTGAGATGATTTCACAGAACACAAAGAAGTTTCTCAGAAAGCTTCTTTCTCTTTGTTATCGGAGGATATTTCCTTTGGCCCTATAGTCTTCAAAGGGATCCGAAATATCTGTTCTCAGATTCCACAGAAATAAGGCTAGCAAAGAGATCCACGAAATACAGATGTAACTCTGTGAGATGAATTAACAGAACACTAAGCAGTTTCTCATAAAGCTTCTTTCCAGATTTCATCTGAGGATATTTCCTTTTTCACCATAGCCCTCTATGGGCTTCCAAATATCACTTTGCCAATTCCACAAGAACTGTCTTAGCGAAAGGCTTCTTGAGGGGAAAGCTGTAACTCTGTGAGATGATTTCACAGAACACAAAGAAGTTTCTCAGAAAGCTTCTTTCTCTTTGTTATCGGAGGATATTTCCTTTGGCCCTATAGTCTTCAAAGGGATCCGAAATATCTTTTCTCAGATTCCACAGAAATAAGGCTAGCAAAGAGATCCACGAAATACAGATGTAACTCTGTGAGATGAATTAACAGAACACTAAGCAGTTTCTCAGAAAGCTTCTTTCCAGATTTCATCTGAGGATATTTCCTTTTTCACCATAGCCCTCTATGGGCTTCCAAATATCACTTTGCCAATTCCACAAGAACTGTCTTAGCGAAAGGCTTCTTGAGGGGAAAGCTGTAACTCTGTGAGATGATTTCACAGAACACAAAGAAGTTTCTCAGAAAGCTTCTTTCTCTTTGTTATCGGAGGATATTTCCTTTGGCCCTATAGTCTTCAAAGGGATCCGAAATATCTGTACTCAGATTCCACAGAAATAATGCTAGCAAAGAGATCCACGAAATACAGATGTATCTCTGTGATATGAATTAACAGAACACTAAGCAGTTTCTCAGAAAGCTTCTTTCCAGATTTCATCTGAGGATATTTCCTTTTTCACCATAGCCCTCTATGGGCTTCCAAATATCACTTTGCCAATTCCACAAGAACTGTCTTAGCGAAAGGCTTCTTGAGGGGAAAGCTGTAACTCTGTGAGATGATTTCACAGAACACAAAGAAGTTTCTCAGAAAGCTTCTTTCTCTTTGTTATCGGAGGATATTTCCTTTGGCCCTATAGTCTTCAAAGGGATCCGAAATATCTGTACTCAGATTCCACAGAAATAATGCTAGCAAAGAGATCCAAGAAATACAGATGTAACTCTGTGAGATGAATTAACAGAACACTAAGCAGTTTCTCAGAAAGCTTCTTTCCAGATTTCATCTGAGGATATTTCCTTTTTCACCATAGCCCTCTATGGGCTTCCAAATATCACTTTGCCAATTCCACAAGAACTGTCTTAGCGAAAGGCTTCTTGAGGGGAAAGCTGTAACTCTGTGAGATGATTTCACAGAACACAAAGAAGTTTCTCAGAAAGCTTCTTTCTCTTTGTTATCGGAGGATATTTCCTTTGGCCCTATAGTCTTCAAAGGGAACCGAAATATCTGTTCTCAGATTCCACAGAAATAAGGCTAGCAAAGAGATCCACGAAATACAGATGTAACTCTGTGAGATGAATTAACAGAACACTAAGCAGTTTCTCAGAAAGCTTCTTTCCAGATTTCATCTGAGGATATTTCCTTTTTCACCATAGCCCTCTATGGGCTTCCAAATATCACTTTGCCAATTCCACAAGAACTGTCTTAGCGAAAGGCTTCTTGAGGGGAAAGCTGTAACTCTGTGAGATGATTTCACAGAACACAAAGAAGTTTCTCAGAAAGCTTCTTTCTCTTTGTTATCGGAGGATATTTCCTTTGGCCCTATAGTCTTCAAAGGGATCCGAAATATCTGTTCTCAGATTCCACAGAAATAAGGCTAGCAAAGAGATCCACGAAATATAGATGTAACTCTGTGAGATGAATTAACAGAACACTAAGCAGTTTCTCAGAAAGCTTCTTTCCAGATTTCATCTGAGGATATTTCCTTTTTCACCATAGCCCTCTATGGGCTTCCAAATATCACTTTGCCAATTCCACAAGAACTGTCTTAGCGAAAGGCTTCTTGAGGGGAAAGCTGTAACTCTGTGAGATGATTTCACAGAACACAAAGAAGTTTCTCAGAAAGCTTCTTTCTCTTTGTTATCGGAGGATATTTCCTTTGGCCCTATAGTCTTCAAAGGGATCCGAAATATCTGTTCTCAGATTCCACAGAAATAAGGGTATCAAAGAGATCCATGAAATACAGATGTAACTCTGTGAGATGAATTCACAGAACACTAAGCAGTTTCTCAGAAAGCTTCTTTCCAGATTTCATCTGAGGATATTTCCTTTTTCACAATAGCCCTCTAAGGGCTTCCAAATATCACTTTGCCAATTCCACAAGAACTGTCTTAGCGAAAGGCTTCTTGAGGGGAAAGCTGTAACTCTGTGAGATGATTT
This sequence comes from Macaca nemestrina, assembly GCF_043159975.1. NCBI lineage: Eukaryota > Metazoa > Chordata > Mammalia > Primates > Cercopithecidae > Macaca > Macaca nemestrina. The sequence goes on from NC_092125.1 coordinate 94,205,194, forward strand.
CACAGAACACAAAGAAGTTTCTCAGAAAGCTTCTTTCTCTTTGTTATCGGAGGATATTTCCTTTGGCCCTATAGTCTTCAAAGGGATCCGAAATATCTGTACTCAGATTCCACAGAAATAATGCTAGCAAAGAGATCCACGAAATACAGATGTAACTCTGTGAGATGAATTAACAGAACACTAAGCAGTTTCTCAGAAAGCTTCTTTCCAGATTTCATCTGAGGATATTTCCTTTTTCACCATAGCCCTCTATGGGCTTCCAAATATCACTTTGCCAATTCCACAAGAACTGTCTTAGCGGAAGGCTTCTTGAGGGGAAAGCTGTAACTCTGTGAGATGATTTCACCGAACACAAAGAAGTTTCTCAGAAAGCTTCTTTCTCTTTGTTATCGGAGGATATTTCCTTTGGCCCTATAGTCTTCAAAGGGATCCGAAATATCTTTTTTCAGATTCCACAGAAATAATGCTAGCAAAGAGATCCACAAAATACAGATGTAACTCTGTGAGATGAATTCACAGAACACTAAGCAGTTTCTCAGAAAGTTTCTTTCCAGATTTCATCTGAGGATATTTCCTTTTTCACCATAGCCCTCTATGGGCTTCCAAATATCACTTTGCCAATTCCACAAGAACTGTCTTAGCGAAAGGCTTCTTGAGGGGAAAGCTGTAACTCTGTGAGATGATTTCACAGAACACAAAGAAGTTTCTCAGAAAGCTTCTTTCTCTTTGTTATCGGAGGATATTTCCTTTGGCCCTATAGTCTTCAAAGGGATCCGAAATATCTGTTCTCAGATTCCACAGAAATAAGGCTAGCAAAGTGATCCACGAAATACAGATGTAACTCTGTGAGTGGAAGTCACACATCACAGAGCATTTTCTCAGAAAGCTTCTTTCCAGATTTCTTCTGAGGATATTTCCTTTTTCACCATAGCCCTCTATGGGCTTCCAAATATCACTTTGCCAATTCGACAAGAACTGTCTTAGCGAAAGGCTTCTGGAGGGGAAAGCTGTAACTCTGTGAGATGATTTTAAAGAACACAAAGAAGTTTCTCAGAAAGCTTCTTTCTATTTGTTATCGGAGGATATTTCCATTGGCCCTATAGTCTTCAAAGGGATCCGAAATATCTGTTCTCAGATTCCACAGAAATAAGGCTATCAAAGAGATCCACGAAACACATGTAACACTGTGAGATGAATTAACAGAACACTAAGCAGTTTCTCAGAAAGCTTCTTTCCGGATTTCATCTGAGGATATTTCATTTTTCACCATAGCCCTCTATGGGCTTCCAAATATCATTTTGCCAATTCCACAAGAACTGTCTCAGCGAAAGGCTTCTTGAGCGAAAGCTGTAACTCTGTGAGATGATTTCACAGAACACAAAGAAGTTTCTCAGAAAGCTTCTTTCTCTTTGTTATCGGAGGATATTTCCTTTGGCCCTATAGTTTTCAAAGGGATCCGAAATATCTGTTCTCAGATTCCACAGAAATAAGGCTAGCAAAGAGATACACGAAATACAGATGTAACTCTGTGAGATGAATTAACAGAACACTAAGCAGTTTCTCAGAAAGCTTCTTTCCAGATTTCATCTGAGGATATTTCCTTTTTCACCATAGCCCTCTATGGGCTTCCAAATATCACTTTGCCAATTCCACAAGAACTGTCTTAGCGAAAGGCTTCTTGAGGGGAAAGCTGTAACTCTGTGAGATGATTTCACAGAACACAAAGAAGTTTCTCAGAAAGCTTCTTTCTCTTTGTTATCGGAGGATATTTCCTTTGGCCCTATAGTCTTCAAAGGGATTCAAAACATCTGATCTCAGATTCCACAGAAATACGGCTAGCAAAGAGATCCACGAAACACAGATGTAACTCTGTGAGATGAATTAACAGAACACTAAGCAGTTTCTCAGAAAGCTTCTTTCCAGATTTCATCTGAGGATATTTCCTTTTTCACCGTAGCCCTCTATGGGCTTCCAAATATAACTTTGCCAATTCCACAAGAACTGTCTTAGCGAAAGGCTTCTTGAGGGGAAAGCTGTAACTCTGTGAGATGATTTCACAGAACACAAAGAAGTTTCTCAGAAAGCTTCTTTCTCTTTGTTATCGGAGGATATTTCCTTTGGCCTTATAGTCTTCAAAGGGATCCGAAATATCTGTTCTCAGATTCCACAGAAATAAGGCTAGCAAAGAGATCCTCGAAATACAGATGTAACTCTGTGAGATGAATTAACAGAACACAAAGCAGTTTCTCAGAAAGCTTCTTTCCAGATTTCATCTGAGGATATTTCCTTTTTCACCATAGCCCTCTATGGGCTTCCAAATATCACTTTGCCAATTCCACAAGAACTGTCTTAGCGAAAGGCTTCTTGAGGGGAAAGCTGTAACTCTGTGAGATGATTTCACAGAACACAAAGAAGTTTCTCAGAAAGCTTCTTTCTCTTTGTTATCGGAGGATATTTCCTTTGGCCCTATAGTCTTCAAAGGGATCCGAAATATCTGTTCTCAGATTCCACAGAAATAAGGCTAGCAAAGAGATCCACGAAATACAGATGTAACTCTGTGAGTGGAAGTCACACATCACAGAGCATTTTCTCAGAAAGCTTCTTTCCAGATTTCTTCTGAGGATATTTCCTTTTTCACCATAGCCCTCTATGGGCTTCCAAATATCACTTTGCCAATTCGACAAGAACTGTCTTAGCGAAAGGCTTCTTGAGGGGAAAGCTGTAACTCTGTGAGATGATTTCACAGAACACAAAGAAGTTTCTCAGAAAGCTTCTTTCTCTTTGTTATCGGAGGATATTTCCATTGGCCCTATAGTCTTCAAAGGGATCCGAAATATCTGTTCTCAGATTCCACAGAAATAAGGCTAGCAAAGAGATCCACGAAATACACATGTAACTCTGTGAGATGAATTAACAGAACACTAAGCAATTGCTCAGAAAGCTTCTTTCCAGATTTCATCTGAGGATATTTCCTTTTTCACCATAGCCCTCTACGGGCTTCCAAATATCACTTTGCCAATTCCACAAGAACTGTCTTAGCGAAAGGCTTCTTGAGGGGAAAGCTGTAACTCTGTGAGATGATTTCACGGAACACAAAGAAGTTTCTCAGAAAGCTTCTTTCTCTTTGTTATCGGAGGATATTTCCTTTGGCCCTATAGTCTTCAAAGGGATCCGAAATATCTGTTCTCAGATTCCACATAAATAAGGCTAGCAAAGAGATCCACGAAATACAGATGTAACTCTGTGAGATGAATTAACAGAACACTAAGCAGTTTCTCAGAAAGCTTCTTTCCAGATTTCATCTGAGGATATTTCCTTTTTCACCATAGCCCTCTATGGGCTTCCAAATATCACTTTGCCAATTTCACAAGAACTGTCTTAGCGAAAGGCTTCTTGAGGGGAAAGCTGTAACTCTGTGAGATGATTTCACAGAACACAAGGAAGTTTCTCAGAAAGCTTCTTTCTCTTTGTTATCGGAGGATATTTCCTTTGGCCCTATAGTCTTCAAAGGGATCCGAAATATCTGTTCTCAGATTCCACAGAAATAAGGCTAGCAAAGAGATCCACGAAATACAGATGTAACTCTGTGAGATGAATTAACAGAACACTAAGCAGTTTCTCATAAAGCTTCTTTCCAGATTTCATCTGAGGATATTTCCTTTTTCACCATAGCCCTCTATGGGCTTCCAAATATCACTTTGCCAATTCCACAAGAACTGTCTTAGCGAAAGGCTTCTTGAGGGGAAAGCTGTAACTCTGTGAGATGATTTCACAGAACACAAAGAAGTTTCTCAGAAAGCTTCTTTCTCTTTGTTATCGGAGGATATTTCCTTTGGCCCTATAGTCTTCAAAGGGATCCGAAATATCTTTTCTCAGATTCCACAGAAATAAGGCTAGCAAAGAGATCCACGAAATACAGATGTAACTCTGTGAGATGAATTAACAGAACACTAAGCAGTTTCTCAGAAAGCTTCTTTCCAGATTTCATCTGAGGATATTTCCTTTTTCACCATAGCCCTCTATGGGCTTCCAAATATCACTTTGCCAATTCCACAAGAACTGTCTTAGCGAAAGGCTTCTTGAGGGGAAAGCTGTAACTCTGTGAGATGATTTCACAGAACACAAAGAAGTTTCTCAGAAAGCTTCTTTCTCTTTGTTATCGGAGGATATTTCCTTTGGCCCTATAGTCTTCAAAGGGATCCGAAATATCTGTACTCAGATTCCACAGAAATAATGCTAGCAAAGAGATCCACGAAATACAGATGTATCTCTGTGATATGAATTAACAGAACACTAAGCAGTTTCTCAGAAAGCTTCTTTCCAGATTTCATCTGAGGATATTTCCTTTTTCACCATAGCCCTCTATGGGCTTCCAAATATCACTTTGCCAATTCCACAAGAACTGTCTTAGCGAAAGGCTTCTTGAGGGGAAAGCTGTAACTCTGTGAGATGATTTCACAGAACACAAAGAAGTTTCTCAGAAAGCTTCTTTCTCTTTGTTATCGGAGGATATTTCCTTTGGCCCTATAGTCTTCAAAGGGATCCGAAATATCTGTACTCAGATTCCACAGAAATAATGCTAGCAAAGAGATCCAAGAAATACAGATGTAACTCTGTGAGATGAATTAACAGAACACTAAGCAGTTTCTCAGAAAGCTTCTTTCCAGATTTCATCTGAGGATATTTCCTTTTTCACCATAGCCCTCTATGGGCTTCCAAATATCACTTTGCCAATTCCACAAGAACTGTCTTAGCGAAAGGCTTCTTGAGGGGAAAGCTGTAACTCTGTGAGATGATTTCACAGAACACAAAGAAGTTTCTCAGAAAGCTTCTTTCTCTTTCTTATCGGAGGATATTTCCTTTGGCCCTATAGTCTTCAAAGGGAACCGAAATATCTGTTCTCAGATTCCACAGAAATAAGGCTAGCAAAGAGATCCACGAAATACAGATGTAACTCTGTGAGATGAATTAACAGAACACTAAGCAGTTTCTCAGAAAGCTTCTTTCCAGATTTCATCTGAGGATATTTCCTTTTTCACCATAGCCCTCTATGGGCTTCCAAATATCACTTTGCCAATTCCACAAGAACTGTCTTAGCGAAAGGCTTCTTGAGGGGAAAGCTGTAACTCTGTGAGATGATTTCACAGAACACAAAGAAGTTTCTCAGAAAGCTTCTTTCTCTTTGTTATCGGAGGATATTTCCTTTGGCCCTATAGTCTTCAAAGGGATCCGAAATATCTGTTCTCAGATTCCACAGAAATAAGGCTAGCAAAGAGATCCACGAAATATAGATGTAACTCTGTGAGATGAATTAACAGAACACTAAGCAGTTTCTCAGAAAGCTTCTTTCCAGATTTCATCTGAGGATATTTCCTTTTTCACCATAGCCCTCTATGGGCTTCCAAATATCACTTTGCCAATTCCACAAGAACTGTCTTAGCGAAAGGCTTCTTGAGGGGAAAGCTGTAACTCTGTGAGATGATTTCACAGAACACAAAGAAGTTTCTCAGAAAGCTTCTTTCTCTTTGTTATCGGAGGATATTTCCTTTGGCCCTATAGTCTTCAAAGGGATCCGAAATATCTGTTCTCAGATTCCACAGAAATAAGGGTATCAAAGAGATCCACGAAATACAGATGTAACTCTGTGAGATGAATTCACAGAACACTAAGCAGTTTCTCAGAAAGCTTCTTTCCAGATTTCATCTGAGGATATTTCCTTTTTCACAATAGCCCTCTAAGGGCTTCCAAATATCACTTTGCCAATTCCACAAGAACTGTCTTAGCGAAAGGCTTCTTGAGGGGAAAGCTGTAACTCTGTGAGATGATTTCACAGAACACAAAGAAGTTTCTCAGAAAGCTTCTTTCTCTTTGTTATCGGAGGATATTTCCTTTGGCCCTATAGTCTTCAAAGGGATCCGAAATATCTGTACTCAGATTCCACAGAAATAATGCTAGCAAAGAGATCCACGAAATACAGATGTAACTCTGTGAGATGAATTAACAGAACACTAAGCAGTTTCTCAGAAAGCTTCTTTCCAGATTTCATCTGAGGATATTTCCTTTTTCACCGTAGCCCTCTATGGGCTTCCAAATATCACTTTGCCAATTCCACAAGAACTGTCTTAGCGGAAGGCTTCTTGAGGGGAAAGCTGTAACTCTGTGAGATGATTTCACAGAACACAAAGAAGTTTCTCAGAAAGCTTCTTTCTCTTTGTTATCGGAGGATATTTCCTTTGGCCCTATAGTCTTCAAAGGGATCCGAAATATCTGTTCTCAGATTCCACAGAAATAAGGCTAGCAAAGATATCCACGAAATACAGATGTAACTCTGTGAGATGAATTAACAGAACACTAAGCAGTTTCTCAGAAAGCTTCTTTCCAGATTTCATCTGAGGATATTTCCTTTTTCACCATAGCCCTCTATGGGCTTCCAAATATCACTTTGCCAATTCCACAAGAACTGTCTTAGCGAAAGGCTTCTTGAGGGGAAAGCTGTAACTCTGTGAGATGATTTCACAGAACACAAAGAAGTTTCTCAGAAAGCTTCTTTCTCTTTGTTATCGGAGGATATTTCCTTTGGCCCTATAGTCTTCAAAGGGAACCGAAATATCTGTTCTCAGATTCCACAGAAATAAGGCAAGCAAAGAGATCCACGAAATACAGATGTAACTCTGTGAGATGAATTAACAGAACACTAAGCAGTTTCTCAGAAAGCTTCTTTCCAGATTTCATCTGAGGATATTTCCTTTTTCACCATAGCCCTCTATGGGCTTCCAAATATCACTTTGCCAATTCCACAAGAACTGTCTTAGCGAAAGGCTTCTTGAGGAGAAAGCTGTAACTCTGTGAGATGATTTCACAGAACAGAAAGAAGTTTCTCAGAAAGCTTCTTTCTCTTTGTTATCGGAGGATATTTCCTTTGGCCCTATAGTCTTCAAAGGGATCCGAAATATCTGTTCTCAGATTCCACAGAAATAAGGCTAACAAAGAGATCCACGAAATACAGATGTAACTCTGTGAGATGAATTAACAGAACACTAAGCAGTTTCTCACAAAGCTTCTTTCCAGATTTCATCTGAGGATATTTCCTTTCTCACCATAGCCCTCTAAGGGCTTCCAAATATCACTTTGCCAATTCCACAAGAACTGTCTTAGCGAAAGGCTTCTTGAGGGGAAAGCTGTAACTCTGTGAGATGATTTCACAGAACACAAAGAAGTTTCTCAGAAAGCTTCTTTCTCTTTGTTATCGGAGGATATTTCCTTTGGCCCTATAGTCTTCAAAGGGATCCGAAATATCTGTACTCAGATTCCACAGAAATAATGCTAGCAAAGAGATCCAAGAAATACAGATGTAACTCTGTGAGATGAATTAACAGAACACTAAGCAGTTTCTCAGAAAGCTTCTTTCCAGATTTCATCTGAGGATATTTCCTTTTTCACCATAGCCCTCTATGGGCTTCCAAATATCACTTTGCCAATTCCACAAGAACTGTCTTAGCGAAAGGCTTCTTGAGGGGAAAGCTGTAACTCTGTGAGATGATTTCACAGAACACAAAGAAGTTTCTCAGAAAGCTTCTTTCTCTTTCTTATCGGAGGATATTTCCTTTGGCCCTATAGTCTTCAAAGGGATCCGAAATATCTGTTCTCAGATTCCACAGAAATAAGGCTAACAAAGAGATCCACGAAATACAGATGTAACTCTGTGAGATGAATTAACAGAACACTAAGCAGTTTCTCAGAAAGCTTCTTTCCAGATTTCATCTGAGGATATTTCCTTTCTCACCATAGCCCTCTAAGGGCTTCCAAATATCACTTTGCCAATTCCACAAGAACTGTCTTAGCGAAAGGCTTCTTGAGGGGAAAGCTGTAACTCTGTGAGATGATTTCACAGAACACAAAGAAGTTTCTCAGAAAGCTTCTTTCTCTTTGTTATCGGAGGATATTTCCTTTGACCCTATAGTCTTCAACGGGATCCGAAATATCTGTACTCAGATTCCACAGAAATAATGCTAGCAAAGAGATCCACGAAATACAGATGTAACTCTGTGAGATGAATTAACAGAACACTAAGCAGTTTCTCAGAAAGCTTCTTTCCAGATTTCATCTGAGGATATTTCCTTTTTCACCATAGCCCTCTATGGGCTTCCAAATATCACTTTGCCAATTCCACAAGAACTGTCTTAGCGAAAGGCTTCTTGAGGGCAAAGCTGTAACTCTGTGAGATGATTTCACAGAACACAAAGAAGTTTCTCAGAAAGCTTCTTTCTCTTTGTTATCGGAGGATATTTCCTTTGGCCCTATCGTCTTCAAAGGGATCCGAAATATCTGTTCTCAGATTCCACAGAAATAAGGCTAGCAAAGAGATCCACCAAATACACATGTAACTCTGTGAGATGAATTAACAGAACACTAAGCAGTTTCTCAGAAAGCTTCTTTCCAGATTGCATCTGAGGATATTTCCTTTTTCACCATAGACCTCTGTGGACTTCCATATATCGCTTTTCCAATTCCACAAGAACTGTCTTAGCGAAAGGCTTCTTGAGGGGAAAGCTGTATCTCTGTGAGATGATTTCACAGAACACAAAGAAGTTTCTCAGAAAGCTTCTTTCTCTTTGTTATCTGAGGATATTTCCTTTGGCCCTATAGTCTTCAAAGGGATCCGAAATATCTGTTCTCAGATTCCACAGAAATAAGGCTAGCAAAGAGATCCACAAAATACACATGTAACGCTGTGAGATGAATTCACAGAACACTAAGCAGTTTCCCAGAAAGCTTCTTTCCAGATTCCATCTGAGGATATTTCCTTTTTCACCATAGCCCTCTAAGGGCTTCCAAATATCACTTTGCCAATTCCACAAGAACTTTCTTGGCGAAAGGCTTCCTGAGGGGAAAGCTGTAACTCTGTGAGATGATTTCACAGAACACAAAGAAGTTTCTCAGAAAGCTTCTTTCTCTTTGTTATCGGAGGATATTTCCTTTGGCCCTATAGTCTTCAAAGGGATCCGAAATATCTGTTCTCAGATTCCACAGAAATAAGGCTAGCAAAGAGATCCACGAAATACACATGTAACTCTGTGAGATGAATTAACAGAACATTAAGCAGTTTCTCAGAAAGCTTCTTTCCAGATTTCATCTGAGGATATTTCCTTTTTCACCATAGCCCTCTATGGGCTTCCAAATATCACTTTGCCAATTCCACAAGAACTGTCTTAGCGAAAGGCTTCTTGAGGGGAAAGCTGTAACTCTGTGAGATGATTTCACAGAACACAAAGAAGTTTCTCAGAAAGCTTCTTTCTCTTTGTTATCGGAGGATATTTCCTTTGGCCCTATAGTCTTCAAAGGGATCCGAAATATCTGTTCTCAGATTCCACAGAAATAAGGCTAGCAAAGAGATCCACGAAATACAGATGTAACTCTGTGAGATGAATTCACAGAACACTAAGCAGTTTCTCAGAAAGCTTCTTTCCAGATTTCATCTGAGGATATTTCCTTTTTCACCATAGCCCTCTATGGGCTTCCAAATATCACTTTGCCAATTCCACAAGAACTGTCTTAGCGAAAGGCTTCTTGAGGGGAAAGCTGTAACTCTGTGAGATGATTTCACAGAACACAAAGAAGTTTCTCAGAAAGCTTCTTTCTCTTTGTTAACGGAGGATATTTCCTTTGGCCCTATAGTCTTCAAAGGGATTCAAAATATCTGATCTCAGATTCCACAGAAATAAGGCTAGCAAAGAGATCCACGAAATACAGATGTAACTCTGTGAGATGAATTAACAGAACACTAAGCAGTTTCTCAGAAAGCTTCTTTCCAGATTTCATCTGAGGATATTTCCTTTTTCACCGTAGCCCTCTATGGGCTTCCAAATATCACTTTGCCAATTCCACAAGAACTGTCTTAGCGAAAGGCTTCTTGAGGGGAAAGCTGTAACTCTGTGAGATGATTTCACAGAACACAAAGAAGTTTCTCAGAAAGCTTCTTTCTCTTTGTTATCGGAGGATATTTCCTTTGGCCTTATAGTCTTCAAAGGGATCCGAAATATCTGTTCTCAGATTCCACAGAAATAAGGCTAGCAAAGAGATCCTCGAAATACAGATGTAACTCTGTGAGATGAATTAACAGAACACTAAGCAGTTTCTCAGAAAGCTTCTTTCCGGATTTCATCTGAGGATATTTCCTTTTTCACCATAGCCCTCTATGGGCTTCCAAATATCACTTTGCCAATTCCACAAGAACTGTCTTAGTTAAAGGCTTCTTGAGGGGAAAGCTGTAACTCTGTGAGATGATTTCACCGAACACAAAGAAGTTTCTCAGAAAGCTTCTTTCTCTTTGTTATCGGAGGATATTTCCTTTGGCCCTATAGTCTTCAAAGGGATCCGAAATATCTTTTTTCAGATTCCACAGAAATAATGCTAGCAAAGAGATCCACAAAATACAGATGTAACTCTGTGAGATGAATTCACAGAACACTAAGCAGTTTCTCAGAAAGCTTCTTTCCAGATTTCATCTGAGGATATTTCCTTTTTCACCATAGCCCTCTATGGGCTTCCAAATATCACTTTGCCAATTCCACAAGAACTGTCTTAGCGAAAGGCTTCTTGAGGGGAAAGCTGTAACTCTGTGAGATGATTTCACAGAACACAAAGAAGTTTCTCAGAAAGCTTCTTTCTCTTTGTTATCGGAGGATATTTCCTTTGGCCCTATAGTCTTCAAAGGGATCCGAAATATCTGTTCTCAGATTCCACAGAAATAAGGCTAGCAAAGTGATCCACGAAATACAGATGTAACTCTGTGAGTGGAAGTCACACATCACAGAGCATTTTCTCAGAAAGCTTCTTTCCAGATTTCTTCTGAGGATATTTCATTTTTCACCATAGCCCTCTATGGGCTTCCAAATATCACTTTGCCAATTCGACAAGAACTGTCTTAGCGAAAGGCTTCTGGAGGGGAAAGCTGTAACTCTGTGAGATGATTTTAAAGAACACAAAGAAGTTTCTCAGAAAGCTTCTTTCTATTTGTTATCGGAGGATATTTCCATTGGCCCTATAGTCTTCAAAGGGATCCGAAATATCTGTTCTCAGATTCCACAGAAATAAGGCTATCAAAGAGATCCACGAAACACACATGTAACACTGTGAGATGAATTAACAGAACACTAAGCAGTTTCTCAGAAAGCTTCTTTCCGGATTTCATCTGAGGATATTTCATTTTTCACCATAGCCCTCTATGGGCTTCCAAATATCATTTTGCCAATTCCACAAGAACTGTCTCAGCGAAAGGCTTCTTGAGCGAAAGCTGTAACTCTGTGAGATGATTTCACAGAACACAAAGAAGTTTCTCAGAAAGCTTCTTTCTCTTTGTTATCGGAGGATATTTCCTTTGGCCCTATAGTCTTCAAAGGGATCCGAAATATCTGTTCTCAGATTCCACAGAAATAAGGCTAGCAAAGAGATCCACGAAATACAGATGTAACTCTGTGAGATGAATTAACAGAACACTAAGCAGTTTCTCAGAAAGCTTCTTTCCAGATTTCATCTGAGGATATTTCCTTTTTCACCATAGCCCTCTATGGGCTTCCAAATATCACTTTGCCAATTCCACAAGAACTGTCTTAGCGAAAGGCTTCTTGAGGGGAAAGCTGTAACTCTGTGAGATGATTTCACAGAACACAAAGAAGTTTCTCAGAAAGCTTCTTTCTCTTTGTTATCGGAGGATATTTCCTTTGGCCCTATAGTCTTCAAAGGGATTCAAAACATCTGATCTCAGATTCCACAGAAATACGGCTAGCAAAGAGATCCACGAAACACAGATGTAACTCTGTGAGATGAATTAACAGAACACTAAGCAGTTTCTCAGAAAGCTTCTTTCCAGATTTCATCTGAGGATATTTCCTTTTTCACCGTAGCCCTCTATGGGCTTCCAAATATAACTTTGCCAATTCCACAAGAACTGTCTTAGCGAAAGGCTTCTTGAGGGGAAAGCTGTAACTCTGTGAGATGATTTCACAGAACACAAAGAAGTTTCTCAGAAAGCTTCTTTCTCTTTGTTATCGGAGGATATTTCCTTTGGCCTTATAGTCTTCAAAGGGATCCGAAATATCTGTTCTCAGATTCCACAGAAATAAGGCTAGCAAAGAGATCCTCGAAATACAGATGTAACTCTGTGAGATGAATTAACAGAACACAAAGCAGTTTCTCAGAAAGCTTCTTTCCAGATTTCATCTGAGGATATTTCCTTTTTCACCATAGCCCTCTATGGGCTTCCAAATATCACTTTGCCAATTCCACAAGAACTGTCTTAGCGAAAGGCTTCTTGAGGGGAAAGCTGTAACTCTGTTAGATGATTTCACAGAACAGAAAGAAGTTTCTCAGAAAGCTTCTTTCTCTTTGTTATCGGAGGATATTTCCTTTGGCCCTATAGTCTTCAAAGGGATCCGAAATATCTGTTCTCAGATTCCACAGAAATAAGGCTAGCAAAGAGATCCACGAAATACAGATGTAACTCTGTGAGTGGAAGTCACACATCACAGAGCATTTTCTCAGAAAGCTTCTTTCCAGATTTCTTCTGAGGATATTTCCTTTTTCACCATAGCCCTCTATGGGCTTCCAAATATCACTTTGCCAATTCGACAAGAACTGTCTTAGCGAAAGGCTTCTTGAGGGGAAAGCTGTAACTCTGTGAGATGATTTCACAGAACACAAAGAAGTTTCTCAGAAAGCTTCTTTCTCTTTGTTATCGGAGGATATTTCCATTGGCCCTATAGTCTTCAAAGGGATCCGAAATATCTGTTCTCAGATTCCACAGAAATAAGGCTAGCAAAGAGATCCACGAAATACACATGTAACTCTGTGAGATGAATTAAGAGAACACTAAGCAATTGCTCAGAAAGCTTCTTTCCAGATTTCATCTGAGGATATTTCCTTTTTCACCATAGCCCTCTACGGGCTTCCAAATATCACTTTGCCAATTCCACAAGAACTGTCTTAGCGAAAGGCTTCTTGAGGGGAAAGCTGTAACTCTGTGAGATGATTTCACGGAACACAAAGAAGTTTCTCAGAAAGCTTCTTTCTCTTTGTTATCGGAGGATATTTCCTTTGGCCCTATAGTCTTCAAAGGGATCCGAAATATCTGTTCTCAGATTCCACAGAAATAAGGCTAGCAAAGAGATCCACGAAATACAGATGTAACTCTGTGAGATGAATTAACAGAACACTAAGCAGTTTCTCAGAAAGCTTCTTTCCAGATTTCATCTGAGGATATTTCCTTTTTCACCATAGCCCTCGATGGGCTTCCAAATATCACTTTGCCAATTTCACAAGAACTGTCTTAGCGAAAGGCTTCTTGAGGGGAAAGCTGTAACTCTGTGAGATGATTTCACAGAACACAAAGAAGTTTCTCAGAAAGCTTCTTTCTCTTTGTTATCGGAGGATATTTCCTTTGGCCCTATAGTCTTCAAAGGGATCCGAAATATCTGTTCTCAGATTCCACAGAAATAAGGCTAGCAAAGAGATCCACGAAATACAGATGTAACTCTGTGAGATGAATTAACAGAACACTAAGCAGTTTCTCATAAAGCTTCTTTCCAGATTTCATCTGAGGATATTTCCTTTTTCACCATAGCCCTCTATGGGCTTCCAAATATCACTTTGCCAATTCCACAAGAACTGTCTTAGCGAAAGGCTTCTTGAGGGGAAAGCTGTAACTCTGTGAGATGATTTCACAGAACACAAAGAAGTTTCTCAGAAAGCTTCTTTCTCTTTGTTATCGGAGGATATTTCCTTTGGCCCTATAGTCTTCAAAGGGATCCGAAATATCTTTTCTCAGATTCCACAGAAATAAGGCTAGCAAAGAGATCCACGAAATACAGATGTAACTCTGTGAGATGAATTAACAGAACACTAAGCAGTTTCTCAGAAAGCTTCTTTCCAGATTTCATCTGAGGATATTTCCTTTTTCACCATAGCCCTCTATGGGCTTCCAAATATCACTTTGCCAATTTCACAAGAACTGTCTTAGCGAAAGGCTTCTTGAGGGGAAAGCTGTAACTCTGTGAGATGATTTCACAGAACACAAAGAAGTTTCTCAGAAAGCTTCTTTCTCTTTGTTATCGGAGGATATTTCCTTTGGCCCTATAGTCTTCAAAGGGATCCGAAATATCTGTACTCAGATTCCACAGAAATAATGCTAGCAAAGAGATCCACGAAATACAGATGTATCTCTGTGATATGAATTAACAGAACACTAAGCAGTTTCTCAGAAAGCTTCTTTCCAGATTTCATCTGAGGATATTTCCTTTTTCACCATAGCCCTCTATGGGCTTCCAAATATCACTTTGCCAATTCCACAAGAACTGTCTTAGCGAAAGGCTTCTTGAGGGGAAAGCTGTAACTCTGTGAGATGATTTCACAGAACACAAAGAAGTTTCTCAGAAAGCTTCTTTCTCTTTGTTATCGGAGGATATTTCCTTTGGCCCTATAGTCTTCAAAGGGATCCGAAATATCTGTACTCAGATTCCACAGAAATAATGCTAGCAAAGAGATCCAAGAAATACAGATGTAACTCTGTGAGATGAATTAACAGAACACTAAGCAGTTTCTCAGAAAGCTTCTTTCCAGATTTCATCTGAGGATATTTCCTTTTTCACCATAGCCCTCTATGGGCTTCCAAATATCACTTTGCCAATTCCACAAGAACTGTCTTAGCGAAAGGCTTCTTGAGGGGAAAGCTGTAACTCTGTGAGATGATTTCACAGAACACAAAGAAGTTTCTCAGAAAGCTTCTTTCTCTTTGTTATCGGAGGATATTTCCTTTGGCCCTATAGTCTTCAAAGGGATCCGAAATATCTGTTCTCAGATTCCACAGAAATAAGGCTAGCAAAGAGATCCACGAAATACAGATGTAATTCTGTGAGATGAATTAACAGAACACTAAGCAGTTTCTCAGAAAGCTTCTTTCCAGATTTAATCTGAGGATATTTCCTTTTTCACCATAGCCCTCTATGGGCTTCCAAATATCACTTTGCCAATTCCACAAGAACTGTCTTAGCGAAAGGCTTCTTGAGGGGAAAGCTGTAACTCTGTGAGATGATTTCACAGAACACAAAGAAGTTTCTCAGAAAGCTTCTTTCTCTTTGTTATCGGAGGATATTTCCTTTGGCCCTATAGTCTTCAAAGGGAACCGAAATATCTGTTCTCAGATTCCACAGAAATAAGGCTAGCAAAGAGATCCACGAAATACAGATGTAACTCTGTGAGATGAATTAACAGAACACTAAGCAGTTTCTCAGAAAGCTTCTTTCCAGATTTCATCTGAGGATATTTCCTTTTTCACCATAGCCCTCTATGGGCTTCCAAATATCACTTTGCCAATTCCACAAGAACTGTCTTAGCGAAAGGCTTCTTGAGGGGAAAGCTGTAACTCTGTGAGATGATTTCACAGAACACAAAGAAGTTTCTCAGAAAGCTTCTTTCTCTTTGTTATCGGAGGATATTTCCTTTGGCCCTATAGTCTTCAAAGGGATCCGAAATATCTGTTCTCAGATTCCACAGAAATAAGGCTAGCAAAGAGATCCACGAAATATAGATGTAACTCTGTGAGATGAATTAACAGAACACTAAGCAGTTTCTCAGAAAGCTTCTTTCCAGATTTCATCTGAGGATATTTCCTTTTTCACCATAGCCCTCTATGGGCTTCCAAATATCACTTTGCCAATTCCACAAGAACTGTCTTAGCGAAAGGCTTCTTGAGGGGAAAGCTGTAACTCTGTGAGATGATTTCACAGAACACAAAGAAGTTTCTCAGAAAGCTTCTTTCTCTTTGTTATCGGAGGATATTTCCTTTGGCCCTATAGTCTTCAAAGGGATCCGAAATATCTGTACTCAGATTCCACAGAAATAATGCTAGCAAAGAGATCCACGAAATACAGATGTAACTCTGTGAGATGAATTAACAGAACACTAAGCAGTTTCTCAGAAAGCTTCTTTCCAGATTTCATCTGAGGATATTTCCTTTTTCACCATAGCCCTCTATGGGCTTCCAAATATCACTTTGCCAATTCCACAAGAACTGTCTTAGCGGAAGGCTTCTTGAGGGGAAAGCTGTAACTCTGTGAGATGATTTCACAGAACACAAAGAAGTTTCTCAGAAAGCTTCTTTCTCTTTGTTATCGGAGGATATTTCCTTTGGCCCTATAGTCTTCAAAGGGATCCGAAATATCTGTTCTCAGATTCCACAGAAATAAGGCTAGCAAAGATATCCACGAAATACAGATGTAACTCTGTGAGATGAATTAACAGAACACTAAGCAGTTTCTCAGAAAGCTTCTTTCCAGATTTCATCTGAGGATATTTCCTTTTTCACCATAGCCCTCTATGGGCTTCCAAATATCACTTTGCCAATTCCACAAGAACTGTCTTAGCGAAAGGCTTCTTGAGGGGAAAGCTGTAACTCTGTGAGATGATTTCACAGAACAGAAAGAAGTTTCTCAGAAAGCTTCTTTCTCTTTGTTATCGGAGGATATTTCCTTTGGCCCTATAGTCTTCAAAGGGATCCGAAATATCTGTTCTCAGATTCCACAGAAATAAGGCTAGCAAAGAGATCCACGAAATACAGATGTAACTCTGTGAGTGGAAGTCACACATCACAGAGCATTTTCTCAGAAAGCTTCTTTCCAGATTTCTTCTGAGGATATTTCCTTTTTCACCATAGCCCTCTATGGGCTTCCAAATATCACTTTGCCAATTCGACAAGAACTGTCTTAGCGAAAGGCTTCTTGAGGGGAAAGCTGTAACTCTGTGAGATGATTTCACAGAACACAAAGAAGTTTCTCAGAAAGCTTCTTTCTCTTTGTTATCGGAGGATATTTCCATTGGCCCTATAGTCTTCAAAGGGATCCGAAATATCTGTTCTCAGATTCCACAGAAATAAGGCTAGCAAAGAGATCCACGAAATACACATGTAACTCTGTGAGATGAATTAAGAGAACACTAAGCAATTGCTCAGAAAGCTTCTTTCCAGATTTCATCTGAGGATATTTCCTTTTTCACCATAGCCCTCTACGGGCTTCCAAATATCACTTTGCCAATTCCACAAGAACTGTCTTAGCGAAAGGCTTCTTGAGGGGAAAGCTGTAACTCTGTGAGATGATTTCACGGAACACAAAGAAGTTTCTCAGAAAGCTTCTTTCTCTTTGTTATCGGAGGATATTTCCTTTGGCCCTATAGTCTTCAAAGGGATCCGAAATATCTGTTCTCAGATTCCACATAAATAAGGCTAGCAAAGAGATCCACGAAATACAGATGTAACTCTGTGAGATGAATTAACAGAACACTAAGCAGTTTCTCAGAAAGCTTCTTTCCAGATTTCATCTGAGGATATTTCCTTTTTCACCATAGCCCTCGATGGGCTTCCAAATATCACTTTGCCAATTTCACAAGAACTGTCTTAGCGAAAGGCTTCTTGAGGGGAAAGCTGTAACTCTGTGAGATGATTTCACAGAACACAAAGAAGTTTCTCAGAAAGCTTCTTTCTCTTTGTTATCGGAGGATATTTCCTTTGGCCCTATAGTCTTCAAAGGGATCCGAAATATCTGTTCTCAGATTCCACAGAAATAAGGCTAGCAAAGAGATCCACGAAATACAGATGTAACTCTGTGAGTTGAATTAACAGAACACTAAGCAGTTTCTCATAAAGCTTCTTTCCAGATTTCATCTGAGGATATTTCCTTTTTCACCATAGCCCTCTATGGGCTTCCAAATATCACTTTGCCAATTCCACAAGAACTGTCTTAGCGAAAGGCTTCTTGAGGGGAAAGCTGTAACTCTGTGAGATGATTTCACAGAACACAAAGAAGTTTCTCAGAAAGCTTCTTTCTCTTTGTTATCGGAGGATATTTCCTTTGGCCCTATAGTCTTCAAAGGGATCCGAAATATCTTTTCTCAGATTCCACAGAAATAAGGCTAGCAAAGAGATCCACGAAATACAGATGTAACTCTGTGAGATGAATTAACAGAACACTAAGCAGTTTCTCAGAAAGCTTCTTTCCAGATTTCATCTGAGGATATTTCCTTTTTCACCATAGCCCTCTATGGGCTTCCAAATATCACTTTGCCAATTCCACAAGAACTGTCTTAGCGAAAGGCTTCTTGAGGGGAAAGCTGTAACTCTGTGAGATGATTTCACAGAACACAAAGAAGTTTCTCAGAAAGCTTCTTTCTCTTTGTTATCGGAGGATATTTCCTTTGGCCCTATAGTCTTCAAAGGGATCCGAAATATCTGTACTCAGATTCCACAGAAATAATGCTAGCAAAGAGATCCACGAAATACAGATGTATCTCTGTGATATGAATTAACAGAACACTAAGCAGTTTCTCAGAAAGCTTCTTTCCAGATTTCATCTGAGGATATTTCCTTTTTCACCATAGCCCTCTATGGGCTTCCAAATATCACTTTGCCAATTCCACAAGAACTGTCTTAGCGAAAGGCTTCTTGAGGGGAAAGCTGTAACTCTGTGAGATGATTTCACAGAACACAAAGAAGTTTCTCAGAAAGCTTCTTTCTCTTTGTTATCGGAGGATATTTCCTTTGGCCCTATAGTCTTCAAAGGGATCCGAAATATCTGTACTCAGATTCCACAGAAATAATGCTAGCAAAGAGATCCAAGAAATACAGATGTAACTCTGTGAGATGAATTAACAGAACACTAAGCAGTTTCTCAGAAAGCTTCTTTCCAGATTTCATCTGAGGATATTTCCTTTTTCACCATAGCCCTCTATGGGCTTCCAAATATCACTTTGCCAATTCCACAAGAACTGTCTTAGCGAAAGGCTTCTTGAGGGGAAAGCTGTAACTCTGTGAGATGATTTCACAGAACACAAAGAAGTTTCTCAGAAAGCTTCTTTCTCTTTGTTATCGGAGGATATTTCCTTTGGCCCTATAGTCTTCAAAGGGAACCGAAATATCTGTTCTCAGATTCCACAGAAATAAGGCTAGCAAAGAGATCCACGAAATACAGATGTAACTCTGTGAGATGAATTAACAGAACACTAAGCAGTTTCTCAGAAAGCTTCTTTCCAGATTTCATCTGAGGATATTTCCTTTTTCACCATAGCCCTCTATGGGCTTCCAAATATCACTTTGCCAATTCCACAAGAACTGTCTTAGCGAAAGGCTTCTTGAGGGGAAAGCTGTAACTCTGTGAGATGATTTCACAGAACACAAAGAAGTTTCTCAGAAAGCTTCTTTCTCTTTGTTATCGGAGGATATTTCCTTTGGCCCTATAGTCTTCAAAGGGATCCGAAATATCTGTTCTCAGATTCCACAGAAATAAGGCTAGCAAAGAGATCCACGAAATATAGATGTAACTCTGTGAGATGAATTAACAGAACACTAAGCAGTTTCTCAGAAAGCTTCTTTCCAGATTTCATCTGAGGATATTTCCTTTTTCACCATAGCCCTCTATGGGCTTCCAAATATCACTTTGCCAATTCCACAAGAACTGTCTTAGCGAAAGGCTTCTTGAGGGGAAAGCTGTAACTCTGTGAGATGATTTCACAGAACACAAAGAAGTTTCTCAGAAAGCTTCTTTCTCTTTGTTATCGGAGGATATTTCCTTTGGCCCTATAGTCTTCAAAGGGATCCGAAATATCTGTTCTCAGATTCCACAGAAATAAGGGTATCAAAGAGATCCATGAAATACAGATGTAACTCTGTGAGATGAATTCACAGAACACTAAGCAGTTTCTCAGAAAGCTTCTTTCCAGATTTCATCTGAGGATATTTCCTTTTTCACAATAGCCCTCTAAGGGCTTCCAAATATCACTTTGCCAATTCCACAAGAACTGTCTTAGCGAAAGGCTTCTTGAGGGGAAAGCTGTAACTCTGTGAGATGATTTCACAGAACACAAAGAAGTTTCTCAGAAAGCTTCTTTCTCTTTGTTATCGGAGGATATTTCCTTTGGCCCTATAGTCTTCAAAGGGATCCGAAATATCTGTACTCAGATTCCACAGAAATAATGCTAGCAAAGAGATCCACGAAATACAGATGTAACTCTGTGAGATGAATTAACAGAACACTAAGCAGTTTCTCAGAAAGCTTCTTTCCAGATTTCATCTGAGGATATTTCCTTTTTCACCATAGCCCTCTATGGGCTTCCAAATATCACTTTGCCAATTCCACAAGAACTGTCTTAGCGGAAGGCTTCTTGAGGGGAAAGCTGTAACTCTGTGAGATGATTTCACCGAACACAAAGAAGTTTCTCAGAAAGCTTCTTTCTCTTTGTTATCGGAGGATATTTCCTTTGGCCCTATAGTCTTCAAAGGGATCCGAAATATCTTTTTTCAGATTCCACAGAAATAATGCTAGCAAAGAGATCCACAAAATACAGATGTAACTCTGTGAGATGAATTCACAGAACACTAAGCAGTTTCTCAGAAAGTTTCTTTCCAGATTTCATCTGAGGATATTTCCTTTTTCACCATAGCCCTCTATGGGCTTCCAAATATCACTTTGCCAATTCCACAAGAACTGTCTTAGCGAAAGGCTTCTTGAGGGGAAAGCTGTAACTCTGTGAGATGATTTCACAGAACACAAAGAAGTTTCTCAGAAAGCTTCTTTCTCTTTGTTATCGGAGGATATTTCCTTTGGCCCTATAGTCTTCAAAGGGATCCGAAATATCTGTTCTCAGATTCCACAGAAATAAGGCTAGCAAAGTGATCCACGAAATACAGATGTAACTCTGTGAGTGGAAGTCACACATCACAGAGCATTTTCTCAGAAAGCTTCTTTCCAGATTTCTTCTGAGGATATTTCCTTTTTCACCATAGCCCTCTATGGGCTTCCAAATATCACTTTGCCAATTCGACAAGAACTGTCTTAGCGAAAGGCTTCTGGAGGGGAAAGCTGTAACTCTGTGAGATGATTTTAAAGAACACAAAGAAGTTTCTCAGAAAGCTTCTTTCTATTTGTTATCGGAGGATATTTCCATTGGCCCTATAGTCTTCAAAGGGATCCGAAATATCTGTTCTCAGATTCCACAGAAATAAGGCTATCAAAGAGATCCACGAAACACATGTAACACTGTGAGATGAATTAACAGAACACTAAGCAGTTTCTCAGAAAGCTTCTTTCCGGATTTCATCTGAGGATATTTCATTTTTCACCATAGCCCTCTATGGGCTTCCAAATATCATTTTGCCAATTCCACAAGAACTGTCTCAGCGAAAGGCTTCTTGAGCGAAAGCTGTAACTCTGTGAGATGATTTCACAGAACACAAAGAAGTTTCTCAGAAAGCTTCTTTCTCTTTGTTATCGGAGGATATTTCCTTTGGCCCTATAGTCTTCAAAGGGATCCGAAATATCTGTTCTCAGATTCCACAGAAATAAGGCTAGCAAAGAGATCCACGAAATACAGATGTAACTCTGTGAGATGAATTAACAGAACACTAAGCAGTTTCTCAGAAAGCTTCTTTCCAGATTTCATCTGAGGATATTTCCTTTTTCACCATAGCCCTCTATGGGCTTCCAAATATCACTTTGCCAATTCCACAAGAACTGTCTTAGCGAAAGGCTTCTTGAGGGGAAAGCTGTAACTCTGTGAGATGATTTCACAGAACACAAAGAAGTTTCTCAGAAAGCTTCTTTCTCTTTGTTATCGGAGGATATTTCCTTTGGCCCTATAGTCTTCAAAGGGATTCAAAACATCTGATCTCAGATTCCACAGAAATACGGCTAGCAAAGAGATCCACGAAACACACATGTAACTCTGTGAGATGAATTAACAGAACACTAAGCAGTTTCTCAGAAAGCTTCTTTCCAGATTTCATCTGAGGATATTTCCTTTTTCACCGTAGCCCTCTATGGGCTTCCAAATATAACTTTGCCAATTCCACAAGAACTGTCTTAGCGAAAGGCTTCTTGAGGGGAAAGCTGTAACTCTGTGAGATGATTTCACAGAACACAAAGAAGTTTCTCAGAAAGCTTCTTTCTCTTTGTTATCGGAGGATATTTCCTTTGGCCTTATAGTCTTCAAAGGGATCCGAAATATCTGTTCTCAGATTCCACAGAAATAAGGCTAGCAAAGAGATCCTCGAAATACAGATGTAACTCTGTGAGATGAATTAACAGAACACAAAGCAGTTTCTCAGAAAGCTTCTTTCCAGATTTCATCTGAGGATATTTCCTTTTTCACCATAGCCCTCTATGGGCTTCCAAATATCACTTTGCCAATTCCACAAGAACTGTCTTAGCGAAAGGCTTCTTGAGGGGAAAGCTGTAACTCTGTGAGATGATTTCACAGAACAGAAAGAAGTTTCTCAGAAAGCTTCTTTCTCTTTGTTATCGGAGGATATTTCCTTTGGCCCTATAGTCTTCAAAGGGATCCGAAATATCTGTTCTCAGATTCCACAGAAATAAGGCTAGCAAAGAGATCCACGAAATACAGATGTAACTCTGTGAGTGGAAGTCACACATCACAGAGCATTTTCTCAGAAAGCTTCTTTCCAGATTTCTTCTGAGGATATTTCCTTTTTCACCATAGCCCTCTATGGGCTTCCAAATATCACTTTGCCAATTCGACAAGAACTGTCTTAGCGAAAGGCTTCTTGAGGGGAAAGCTGTAACTCTGTGAGATGATTTCACAGAACACAAAGAAGTTTCTCAGAAAGCTTCTTTCTCTTTGTTATCGGAGGATATTTCCATTGGCCCTATAGTCTTCAAAGGGATCCGAAATATCTGTTCTCAGATTCCACAGAAATAAGGCTAGCAAAGAGATCCACGAAGTACACATGTAACTCTGTGAGATGAATTAACAGAACACTAAGCAATTGCTCAGAAAGCTTCTTTCCAGATTTCATCTGAGGATATTTCCTTTTTCACCATAGCCCTCTACGGGCTTCCAAATATCACTTTGCCAATTCCACAAGAACTGTCTTAGCGAAAGGCTCCTTGAGGGGAAAGCTGTAACTCTGTGAGATGATTTCACGGAACACAAAGAAGTTTCTCAGAAAGCTTCTTTCTCTTTGTTATCGGAGGATATTTCCTTTGGCCCTATAGTCTTCAAAGGGATCCGAAATATCTGTTCTCAGATTCCACATAAATAAGGCTAGCAAAGAGATCCACGAAATACAGATGTAACTCTGTGAGATGAATTAACAGAACACTAAGCAGTTTCTCAGAAAGCTTCTTTCCAGATTTCATCTGAGGATATTTCCTTTTTCACCATAGCCCTCTATGGGCTTCCAAATATCACTTTGCCAATTTCACAAGAACTGTCTTAGCGAAAGGCTTCTTGAGGGGAAAGCTGTAACTCTGTGAGATGATTTCACAGAACACAAGGAAGTTTCTCAGAAAGCTTCTTTCTCTTTGTTATCGGAGGATATTTCCTTTGGCCCTATAGTCTTCAAAGGGATCCGAAATATCTGTTCTCAGATTCCACAGAAATAAGGCTAGCAAAGAGATCCACGAAATACAGATGTAACTCTGTGAGATGAATTAACAGAACACTAAGCAGTTTCTCATAAAGCTTCTTTCCAGATTTCATCTGAGGATATTTCCTTTTTCACCATAGCCCTCTATGGGCTTCCAAATATCACTTTGCCAATTCCACAAGAACTGTCTTAGCGAAAGGCTTCTTGAGGGGAAAGCTGTAACTCTGTGAGATGATTTCACAGAACACAAAGAAGTTTCTCAGAAAGCTTCTTTCTCTTTGTTATCGGAGGATATTTCCTTTGGCCCTATAGTCTTCAAAGGGATCCGAAATATCTTTTCTCAGATTCCACAGAAATAAGGCTAGCAAAGAGATCCACGAAATACAGATGTAACTCTGTGAGATGAATTAACAGAACACTAAGCAGTTTCTCAGAAAGCTTCTTTCCAGATTTCATCTGAGGATATTTCCTTTTTCACCATAGCCCTCTATGGGCTTCCAAATATCACTTTGCCAATTCCACAAGAACTGTCTTAGCGAAAGGCTTCTTGAGGGGAAAGCTGTAACTCTGTGAGATGATTTCACAGAACACAAAGAAGTTTCTCAGAAAGCTTCTTTCTCTTTGTTATCGGAGGATATTTCCTTTGGCCCTATAGTCTTCAAAGGGATCCGAAATATCTGTACTCAGATTCCACAGAAATAATGCTAGCAAAGAGATCCACGAAATACAGATGTATCTCTGTGATATGAATTAACAGAACACTAAGCAGTTTCTCAGAAAGCTTCTTTCCAGATTTCATCTGAGGATATTTCCTTTTTCACCATAGCCCTCTATGGGCTTCCAAATATCACTTTGCCAATTCCACAAGAACTGTCTTAGCGAAAGGCTTCTTGAGGGGAAAGCTGTAACTCTGTGAGATGATTTCACAGAACACAAAGAAGTTTCTCAGAAAGCTTCTTTCTCTTTGTTATCGGAGGATATTTCCTTTGGCCCTATAGTCTTCAAAGGGATCCGAAATATCTGTACTCAGATTCCACAGAAATAATGCTAGCAAAGAGATCCAAGAAATACAGATGTAACTCTGTGAGATGAATTAACAGAACACTAAGCAGTTTCTCAGAAAGCTTCTTTCCAGATTTCATCTGAGGATATTTCCTTTTTCACCATAGCCCTCTATGGGCTTCCAAATATCACTTTGCCAATTCCACAAGAACTGTCTTAGCGAAAGGCTTCTTGAGGGGAAAGCTGTAACTCTGTGAGATGATTTCACAGAACACAAAGAAGTTTCTCAGAAAGCTTCTTTCTCTTTCTTATCGGAGGATATTTCCTTTGGCCCTATAGTCTTCAAAGGGAACCGAAATATCTGTTCTCAGATTCCACAGAAATAAGGCTAGCAAAGAGATCCACGAAATACAGATGTAACTCTGTGAGATGAATTAACAGAACACTAAGCAGTTTCTCAGAAAGCTTCTTTCCAGATTTCATCTGAGGATATTTCCTTTTTCACCATAGCCCTCTATGGGCTTCCAAATATCACTTTGCCAATTCCACAAGAACTGTCTTAGCGAAAGGCTTCTTGAGGGGAAAGCTGTAACTCTGTGAGATGATTTCACAGAACACAAAGAAGTTTCTCAGAAAGCTTCTTTCTCTTTGTTATCGGAGGATATTTCCTTTGGCCCTATAGTCTTCAAAGGGATCCGAAATATCTGTTCTCAGATTCCACAGAAATAAGGCTAGCAAAGAGATCCACGAAATATAGATGTAACTCTGTGAGATGAATTAACAGAACACTAAGCAGTTTCTCAGAAAGCTTCTTTCCAGATTTCATCTGAGGATATTTCCTTTTTCACCATAGCCCTCTATGGGCTTCCAAATATCACTTTGCCAATTCCACAAGAACTGTCTTAGCGAAAGGCTTCTTGAGGGGAAAGCTGTAACTCTGTGAGATGATTTCACAGAACACAAAGAAGTTTCTCAGAAAGCTTCTTTCTCTTTGTTATCGGAGGATATTTCCTTTGGCCCTATAGTCTTCAAAGGGATCCGAAATATCTGTTCTCAGATTCCACAGAAATAAGGGTATCAAAGAGATCCACGAAATACAGATGTAACTCTGTGAGATGAATTCACAGAACACTAAGCAGTTTCTCAGAAAGCTTCTTTCCAGATTTCATCTGAGGATATTTCCTTTTTCACAATAGCCCTCTAAGGGCTTCCAAATATCACTTTGCCAATTCCACAAGAACTGTCTTAGCGAAAGGCTTCTTGAGGGGAAAGCTGTAACTCTGTGAGATGATTTCACAGAACACAAAGAAGTTTCTCAGAAAGCTTCTTTCTCTTTGTTATCGGAGGATATTTCCTTTGGCCCTATAGTCTTCAAAGGGATCCGAAATATCTGTACTCAGATTCCACAGAAATAATGCTAGCAAAGAGATCCACGAAATACAGATGTAACTCTGTGAGATGAATTAACAGAACACTAAGCAGTTTCTCAGAAAGCTTCTTTCCAGATTTCATCTGAGGATATTTCCTTTTTCACCATAGCCCTCTATGGGCTTCCAAATATCACTTTGCCAATTCCACAAGAACTGTCTTAGCGGAAGGCTTCTTGAGGGGAAAGCTGTAACTCTGTGAGATGATTTCACAGAACACAAAGAAGTTTCTCAGAAAGCTTCTTTCTCTTTGTTATCGGAGGATATTTCCTTTGGCCCTATAGTCTTCAAAGGGATCCGAAATATCTGTACTCAGATTCCACAGAAATAATGCTAGCAAAGAGATCCAAGAAATACAGATGTAACTCTGTGAGATGAATTAACAGAACACTAAGCAGTTTCTCAGAAAGCTTCTTTCCAGATTTCATCTGAGGATATTTCCTTTTTCACCATAGCCCTCTATGGGCTTCCAAATATCACTTTGCCAATTCCACAAGAACTGTCTTAGCGAAAGGCTTCTTGAGGGGAAAGCTGTAACTCTGTGAGATGATTTCACAGAACACAAAGAAGTTTCTCAGAAAGCTTCTTTCTCTTTCTTATCGGAGGATATTTCCTTTGGCCCTATAGTCTTCAAAGGGAACCGAAATATCTGTTCTCAGATTCCACAGAAATAAGGCTAGCAAAGAGATCCACGAAATACAGATGTAACTCTGTGAGATGAATTAACAGAACACTAAGCAGTTTCTCAGAAAGCTTCTTTCCAGATTTCATCTGAGGATATTTCCTTTTTCACCATAGCCCTCTATGGGCTTCCAAATATCACTTTGCCAATTCCACAAGAACTGTCTTAGCGAAAGGCTTCTTGAGGGGAAAGCTGTAACTCTGTGAGATGATTTCACAGAACACAAAGAAGTTTCTCAGAAAGCTTCTTTCTCTTTGTTATCGGAGGATATTTCCTTTGGCCCTATAGTCTTCAAAGGGATCCGAAATATCTGTTCTCAGATTCCACAGAAATAAGGCTAGCAAAGAGATCCACGAAATATAGATGTAACTCTGTGAGATGAATTAACAGAACACTAAGCAGTTTCTCAGAAAGCTTCTTTCCAGATTTCATCTGAGGATATTTCCTTTTTCACCATAGCCCTCTATGGGCTTCCAAATATCACTTTGCCAATTCCACAAGAACTGTCTTAGCGAAAGGCTTCTTGAGGGGAAAGCTGTAACTCTGTGAGATGATTTCACAGAACACAAAGAAGTTTCTCAGAAAGCTTCTTTCTCTTTGTTATCGGAGGATATTTCCTTTGGCCCTATAGTCTTCAAAGGGATCCGAAATATCTGTTCTCAGATTCCACAGAAATAAGGGTATCAAAGAGATCCACGAAATACAGATGTAACTCTGTGAGATGAATTCACAGAACACTAAGCAGTTTCTCAGAAAGCTTCTTTCCAGATTTCATCTGAGGATATTTCCTTTTTCACAATAGCCCTCTAAGGGCTTCCAAATATCACTTTGCCAATTCCACAAGAACTGTCTTAGCGAAAGGCTTCTTGAGGGGAAAGCTGTAACTCTGTGAGATGATTTCACAGAACACAAAGAAGTTTCTCAGAAAGCTTCTTTCTCTTTGTTATCGGAGGATATTTCCTTTGGCCCTATAGTCTTCAAAGGGATCCGAAATATCTGTACTCAGATTCCACAGAAATAATGCTAGCAAAGAGATCCACGAAATACAGATGTAACTCTGTGAGATGAATTAACAGAACACTAAGCAGTTTCTCAGAAAGCTTCTTTCCAGATTTCATCTGAGGATATTTCCTTTTTCACCATAGCCCTCTATGGGCTTCCAAATATCACTTTGCCAATTCCACAAGAACTGTCTTAGCGGAAGGCTTCTTGAGGGGAAAGCTGTAACTCTGTGAGATGATTTCACAGAACACAAAGAAGTTTCTCAGAAAGCTTCTTTCTCTTTGTTATCGGAGGATATTTCCTTTGGCCCTATAGTCTTCAAAGGGATCCGAAATATCTGTTCTCAGATTCCACAGAAATAAGGCTAGCAAAGATATCCACGAAATACAGATGTAACTCTGTGAGATGAATTAACAGAACACTAAGCAGTTTCTCAGAAAGCTTCTTTCCAGATTTCATCTGAGGATATTTCCTTTTTCACCATAGCCCTCTATGGGCTTCCAAATATCACTTTGCCAATTCCACAAGAACTGTCTTAGCGAAAGGCTTCTTGAGGGGAAAGCTGTAACTCTGTGAGATGATTTCACAGAACACAAAGAAGTTTCTCAGAAAGCTTCTTTCTCTTTGTTATCGGAGGATATTTCCTTTGGCCCTATAGTCTTCAAAGGGAACCGAAATATCTGTTCTCAGATTCCACAGAAATAAGGCAAGCAAAGAGATCCACGAAATACAGATGTAACTCTGTGAGATGAATTAACAGAACACTAAGCAGTTTCTCAGAAAGCTTCTTTCCAGATTTCATCTGAGGATATTTCCTTTTTCACCATAGCCCTCTATGGGCTTCCAAATATCACTTTGCCAATTCCACAAGAACTGTCTTAGCGAAAGGCTTCTTGAGGAGAAAGCTGTAACTCTGTGAGATGATTTCACAGAACAGAAAGAAGTTTCTCAGAAAGCTTCTTTCTCTTTGTTATCGGAGGATATTTCCTTTGGCCCTATAGTCTTCAAAGGGATCCGAAATATCTGTTCTCAGATTCCACAGAAATAAGGCTAACAAAGAGATCCACGAAATACAGATGTAACTCTGTGAGATGAATTAACAGAACACTAAGCAGTTTCTCACAAAGCTTCTTTCCAGATTTCATCTGAGGATATTTCCTTTCTCACCATAGCCCTCTAAGGGCTTCCAAATATCACTTTGCCAATTCCACAAGAACTGTCTTAGCGAAAGGCTTCTTGAGGGGAAAGCTGTAACTCTGTGAGATGATTTCACAGAACACAAAGAAGTTTCTCAGAAAGCTTCTTTCTCTTTGTTATCGGAGGATATTTCCTTTGGCCCTATAGTCTTCAAAGGGATCCGAAATATCTGTACTCAGATTCCACAGAAATAATGCTAGCAAAGAGATCCAAGAAATACAGATGTAACTCTGTGAGATGAATTAACAGAACACTAAGCAGTTTCTCAGAAAGCTTCTTTCCAGATTTCATCTGAGGATATTTCCTTTTTCACCATAGCCCTCTATGGGCTTCCAAATATCACTTTGCCAATTCCACAAGAACTGTCTTAGCGAAAGGCTTCTTGAGGGGAAAGCTGTAACTCTGTGAGATGATTTCACAGAACACAAAGAAGTTTCTCAGAAAGCTTCTTTCTCTTTCTTATCGGAGGATATTTCCTTTGGCCCTATAGTCTTCAAAGGGATCCGAAATATCTGTTCTCAGATTCCACAGAAATAAGGCTAACAAAGAGATCCACGAAATACAGATGTAACTCTGTGAGATGAATTAACAGAACACTAAGCAGTTTCTCAGAAAGCTTCTTTCCAGATTTCATCTGAGGATATTTCCTTTCTCACCATAGCCCTCTAAGGGCTTCCAAATATCACTTTGCCAATTCCACAAGAACTGTCTTAGCGAAAGGCTTCTTGAGGGGAAAGCTGTAACTCTGTGAGATGATTTCACAGAACACAAAGAAGTTTCTCAGAAAGCTTCTTTCTCTTTGTTATCGGAGGATATTTCCTTTGACCCTATAGTCTTCAACGGGATCCGAAATATCTGTACTCAGATTCCACAGAAATAATGCTAGCAAAGAGATCCACGAAATACAGATGTAACTCTGTGAGATGAATTAACAGAACACTAAGCAGTTTCTCAGAAAGCTTCTTTCCAGATTTCATCTGAGGATATTTCCTTTTTCACCATAGCCCTCTATGGGCTTCCAAATATCACTTTGCCAATTCCACAAGAACTGTCTTAGCGAAAGGCTTCTTGAGGGCAAAGCTGTAGCTCTGTGAGATGATTTCACAGAACACAAAGAAGTTTCTCAGAAAGCTTCTTTCTCTTTGTTATCGGAGGATATTTCCTTTGGCCCTATCGTCTTCAAAGGGATCCGAAATATCTGTTCTCAGATTCCACAGAAATAAGGCTAGCAAAGAGATCCACCAAATACACATGTAACTCTGTGAGATGAATTAACAGAACACTAAGCAGTTTCTCAGAAAGCTTCTTTCCAGATTGCATCTGAGGATATTTCCTTTTTCACCATAGACCTCTGTGGACTTCCATATATCGCTTTTCCAATTCCACAAGAACTGTCTTAGCGAAAGGCTTCTTGAGGGGAAAGCTGTATCTCTGTGAGATGATTTCACAGAACACAAAGAAGTTTCTCAGAAAGCTTCTTTCTCTTTGTTATCTGAGGATATTTCCTTTGGCCCTATAGTCTTCAAAGGGATCCGAAATATCTGTTCTCAGATTCCACAGAAATAAGGCTAGCAAAGAGATCCACAAAATACACATGTAACGCTGTGAGATGAATTCACAGAACACTAAGCAGTTTCCCAGAAAGCTTCTTTCCAGATTCCATCTGAGGATATTTCCTTTTTCACCATAGCCCTCTAAGGGCTTCCAAATATCACTTTGCCAATTCCACAAGAACTTTCTTGGCGAAAGGCTTCCTGAGGGGAAAGCTGTAACTCTGTGAGATGATTTCACAGAACACAAAGAAGTTTCTCAGAAAGCTTCTTTCTCTTTGTTATCGGAGGATATTTCCTTTGGCCCTATAGTCTTCAAAGGGATCCGAAATATCTGTTCTCAGATTCCACAGAAATAAGGCTAGCAAAGAGATCCACGAAATACAGATGTAACTCTGTGAGATGAATTCACAGAACACTAAGCAGTTTCTCAGAAAGCTTCTTTCCAGATTTCATCTGAGGATATTTCCTTTTTCACCATAGCCCTCTATGGGCTTCCAAATATCACTTTGCCAATTCCACAAGAACTGTCTTAGCGAAAGGCTTCTTGAGGGGAAAGCTGTAACTCTGTGAGATGATTTCACAGAACACAAAGAAGTTTCTCAGAAAGCTTCTTTCTCTTTGTTAACGGAGGATATTTCCTTTGGCCCTATAGTCTTCAAAGGGATTCAAAATATCTGATCTCAGATTCCACAGAAATAAGGCTAGCAAAGAGATCCACGAAATACAGATGTAACTCTGTGAGATGAATTAACAGAACACTAAGCAGTTTCTCAGAAAGCTTCTTTCCAGATTTCATCTGAGGATATTTCCTTTTTCACCGTAGCCCTCTATGGGCTTCCAAATATCACTTTGCCAATTCCACAAGAACTGTCTTAGCGAAAGGCTTCTTGAGGGGAAAGCTGTAACTCTGTGAGATGATTTCACAGAACACAAAGAAGTTTCTCAGAAAGCTTCTTTCTCTTTGTTATCGGAGGATATTTCCTTTGGCCCTATAGTCTTCAAAGGGATCCGAAATATCTGTTCTCAGATTCCACAGAAATAAGGCTAGCAAAGTGATCCACGAAATACAGATGTAACTCTGTGAGTGGAAGTCACACATCACAGAGCATTTTCTCAGAAAGCTTCTTTCCAGATTTCTTCTGAGGATATTTCATTTTTCACCATAGCCCTCTATGGGCTTCCAAATATCACTTTGCCAATTCGACAAGAACTGTCTTAGCGAAAGGCTTCTGGAGGGGAAAGCTGTAACTCTGTGAGATGATTTTAAAGAACACAAAGAAGTTTCTCAGAAAGCTTCTTTCTATTTGTTATCGGAGGATATTTCCATTGGCCCTATAGTCTTCAAAGGGATCCGAAATATCTGTTCTCAGATTCCACAGAAATAAGGCTATCAAAGAGATCCACGAAACACACATGTAACACTGTGAGATGAATTAACAGAACACTAAGCAGTTTCTCAGAAAGCTTCTTTCCGGATTTCATCTGAGGATATTTCATTTTTCACCATAGCCCTCTATGGGCTTCCAAATATCATTTTGCCAATTCCACAAGAACTGTCTCAGCGAAAGGCTTCTTGAGCGAAAGCTGTAACTCTGTGAGATGATTTCACAGAACACAAAGAAGTTTCTCAGAAAGCTTCTTTCTCTTTGTTATCGGAGGATATTTCCTTTGGCCCTATAGTCTTCAAAGGGATCCGAAATATCTGTTCTCAGATTCCACAGAAATAAGGCTAGCAAAGAGATCCACGAAATACACATGTAACTCTGTGAGATGAATTAACAGAACACTAAGCAGTTTCTCAGAAAGCTTCTTTCCAGATTTCATCTGAGGATATTTCCTTTTTCACCATAGCCCTCTATGGGCTTCCAAATATCACTTTGCCAATTCCACAAGAACTGTCTTAGCGAAAGGCTTCTTGAGGGGAAAGCTGTAACTCTGTGAGATGATTTCACAGAACACAAAGAAGTTTCTCAGAAAGCTTCTTTCTCTTTGTTATCGGAGGATATTTCCTTTGGCCCTATAGTCTTCAAAGGGATTCAAAACATCTGATCTCAGATTCCACAGAAATACGGCTAGCAAAGAGATCCACGAAACACAGATGTAACTCTGTGAGATGAATTAACAGAACACTAAGCAGTTTCTCAGAAAGCTTCTTTCCAGATTTCATCTGAGGATATTTCCTTTTTCACCGTAGCCCTCTATGGGCTTCCAAATATAACTTTGCCAATTCCACAAGAACTGTCTTAGCGAAAGGCTTCTTGAGGGGAAAGCTGTAACTCTGTGAGATGATTTCACAGAACACAAAGAAGTTTCTCAGAAAGCTTCTTTCTCTTTGTTATCGGAGGATATTTCCTTTGGCCCTATAGTCTTCAAAGGGATCCGAAATATCTGTTCTCAGATTCCACAGAAATAAGGCTAGCAAAGTGATCCACGAAATACAGATGTAACTCTGTGAGTGGAAGTCACACATCACAGAGCATTTTCTCAGAAAGCTTCTTTCCAGATTTCTTCTGAGGATATTTCATTTTTCACCATAGCCCTCTATGGGCTTCCAAATATCACTTTGCCAATTCGACAAGAACTGTCTTAGCGAAAGGCTTCTGGAGGGGAAAGCTGTAACTCTGTGAGATGATTTTAAAGAACACAAAGAAGTTTCTCAGAAAGCTTCTTTCTATTTGTTATCGGAGGATATTTCCATTGGCCCTATAGTCTTCAAAGGGATCCGAAATATCTGTTCTCAGATTCCACAGAAATAAGGCTATCAAAGAGATCCACGAAACACACATGTAACACTGTGAGATGAATTAACAGAACACTAAGCAGTTTCTCAGAAAGCTTCTTTCCGGATTTCATCTGAGGATATTTCATTTTTCACCATAGCCCTCTATGGGCTTCCAAATATCATTTTGCCAATTCCACAAGAACTGTCTCAGCGAAAGGCTTCTTGAGCGAAAGCTGTAACTCTGTGAGATGATTTCACAGAACACAAAGAAGTTTCTCAGAAAGCTTCTTTCTCTTTGTTATCGGAGGATATTTCCTTTGGCCCTATAGTCTTCAAAGGGATCCGAAATATCTGTTCTCAGATTCCACAGAAATAAGGCTAGCAAAGAGATCCACGAAATACACATGTAACTCTGTGAGATGAATTAACAGAACACTAAGCAGTTTCTCAGAAAGCTTCTTTCCAGATTTCATCTGAGGATATTTCCTTTTTCACCATAGCCCTCTATGGGCTTCCAAATATCACTTTGCCAATTCCACAAGAACTGTCTTAGCGAAAGGCTTCTTGAGGGGAAAGCTGTAACTCTGTGAGATGATTTCACAGAACACAAAGAAGTTTCTCAGAAAGCTTCTTTCTCTTTGTTATCGGAGGATATTTCCTTTGGCCCTATAGTCTTCAAAGGGATTCAAAACATCTGATCTCAGATTCCACAGAAATACGGCTAGCAAAGAGATCCACGAAACACAGATGTAACTCTGTGAGATGAATTAACAGAACACTAAGCAGTTTCTCAGAAAGCTTCTTTCCAGATTTCATCTGAGGATATTTCCTTTTTCACCGTAGCCCTCTATGGGCTTCCAAATATAACTTTGCCAATTCCACAAGAACTGTCTTAGCGAAAGGCTTCTTGAGGGGAAAGCTGTAACTCTGTGAGATGATTTCACAGAACACAAAGAAGTTTCTCAGAAAGCTTCTTTCTCTTTGTTATCGGAGGATATTTCCTTTGGCCTTATAGTCTTCAAAGGGATCCGAAATATCTGTTCTCAGATTCCACAGAAATAAGGCTAGCAAAGAGATCCTCGAAATACAGATGTAACTCTGTGAGATGAATTAACAGAACACAAAGCAGTTTCTCAGAAAGCTTCTTTCCAGATTTCATCTGAGGATATTTCCTTTTTCACCATAGCCCTCTATGGGCTTCCAAATATCACTTTGCCAATTCCACAAGAACTGTCTTAGCGAAAGGCTTCTTGAGGGGAAAGCTGTAACTCTGTTAGATGATTTCACAGAACAGAAAGAAGTTTCTCAGAAAGCTTCTTTCTCTTTGTTATCGGAGGATATTTCCTTTGGCCCTATAGTCTTCAAAGGGATCCGAAATATCTGTTCTCAGATTCCACAGAAATAAGGCTAGCAAAGAGATCCACGAAATACCGATGTAACTCTGTGAGTGGAAGTCACACATCACAGAGCATTTTCTCAGAAAGCTTCTTTCCAGATTTCTTCTGAGGATATTTCCTTTTTCACCATAGCCCTCTATGGGCTTCCAAATATCACTTTGCCAATTCGACAAGAACTGTCTTAGCGAAAGGCTTCTTGAGGGGAAAGCTGTAACTCTGTGAGATGATTTCACAGAACACAAAGAAGTTTCTCAGAAAGCTTCTTTCTCTTTGTTATCGGAGGATATTTCCATTGGCCCTATAGTCTTCAAAGGGATCCGAAATATCTGTTCTCAGATTCCACAGAAATAAGGCTAGCAAAGAGATCCACGAAATACACATGTAACTCTGTGAGATGAATTAAGAGAACACTAAGCAATTGCTCAGAAAGCTTCTTTCCAGATTTCATCTGAGGATATTTCCTTTTTCACCATAGCCCTCTACGGGCTTCCAAATATCACTTTGCCAATTCCACAAGAACTGTCTTAGCGAAAGGCTTCTTGAGGGGAAAGCTGTAACTCTGTGAGATGATTTCACGGAACACAAAGAAGTTTCTCAGAAAGCTTCTTTCTCTTTGTTATCGGAGGATATTTCCTTTGGCCCTATAGTCTTCAAAGGGATCCGAAATATCTGTTCTCAGATTCCACATAAATAAGGCTAGCAAAGAGATCCACGAAATACAGATGTAACTCTGTGAGATGAATTAACAGAACACTAAGCAGTTTCTCAGAAAGCTTCTTTCCAGATTTCATCTGAGGATATTTCCTTTTTCACCATAGCCCTCGATGGGCTTCCAAATATCACTTTGCCAATTTCACAAGAACTGTCTTAGCGAAAGGCTTCTTGAGGGGAAAGCTGTAACTCTGTGAGATGATTTCACAGAACACAAAGAAGTTTCTCAGAAAGCTTCTTTCTCTTTGTTATCGGAGGATATTTCCTTTGGCCCTATAGTCTTCAAAGGGATCCGAAATATCTGTTCTCAGATTCCACAGAAATAAGGCTAGCAAAGAGATCCACGAAATACAGATGTAACTCTGTGAGATGAATTCACAGAACACTAAGCAGTTTCTCATAAAGCTTCTTTCCAGATTTCATCTGAGGATATTTCCTTTTTCACCATAGCCCTCTATGGGCTTCCAAATATCACTTTGCCAATTCCACAAGAACTGTCTTAGCGAAAGGCTTCTTGAGGGGAAAGCTGTAACTCTGTGAGATGATTTCACAGAACACAAAGAAGTTTCTCAGAAAGCTTCTTTCTCTTTGTTATCGGAGGATATTTCCTTTGGCCCTATAGTCTTCAAAGGGATCCGAAATATCTTTTCTCAGATTCCACAGAAATAAGGCTAGCAAAGAGATCCACGAAATACAGATGTAACTCTGTGAGATGAATTAACAGAACACTAAGCAGTTTCTCAGAAAGCTTCTTTCCAGATTTCATCTGAGGATATTTCCTTTTTCACCATAGCCCTCTATGGGCTTCCAAATATCACTTTGCCAATTCCACAAGAACTGTCTTAGCGAAAGGCTTCTTGAGGGGAAAGCTGTAACTCTGTGAGATGATTTCACAGAACACAAAGAAGTTTCTCAGAAAGCTTCTTTCTCTTTGTTATCGGAGGATATTTCCTTTGGCCCTATAGTCTTCAAAGGGATCCGAAATATCTGTACTCAGATTCCACAGAAATAATGCTAGCAAAGAGATCCACGAAATACAGATGTATCTCTGTGATATGAATTAACAGAACACTAAGCAGTTTCTCAGAAAGCTTCTTTCCAGATTTCATCTGAGGATATTTCCTTTTTCACCATAGCCCTCTATGGGCTTCCAAATATCACTTTGCCAATTCCACAAGAACTGTCTTAGCGAAAGGCTTCTTGAGGGGAAAGCTGTAACTCTGTGAGATGATTTCACAGAACACAAAGAAGTTTCTCAGAAAGCTTCTTTCTCTTTGTTATCGGAGGATATTTCCTTTGGCCCTATAGTCTTCAAAGGGATCCGAAATATCTGTACTCAGATTCCACAGAAATAATGCTAGCAAAGAGATCCAAGAAATACAGATGTAACTCTGTGAGATGAATTAACAGAACACTAAGCAGTTTCTCAGAAAGCTTCTTTCCAGATTTCATCTGAGGATATTTCCTTTTTCACCATAGCCCTCTATGGGCTTCCAAATATCACTTTGCCAATTCCACAAGAACTGTCTTAGCGAAAGGCTTCTTGAGGGGAAAGCTGTAACTCTGTGAGATGATTTCACAGAACACAAAGAAGTTTCTCAGAAAGCTTCTTTCTCTTTGTTATCGGAGGATATTTCCTTTGGCCCTATAGTCTTCAAAGGGATCCGAAATATCTGTTCTCAGATTCCACAGAAATAAGGCTAGCAAAGAGATCCACGAAATACAGATGTAATTCTGTGAGATGAATTAACAGAACACTAAGCAGTTTCTCAGAAAGCTTCTTTCCAGATTTAATCTGAGGATATTTCCTTTTTCACCATAGCCCTCTATGGGCTTCCAAATATCACTTTGCCAATTCCACAAGAACTGTCTTAGCGAAAGGCTTCTTGAGGGGAAAGCTGTAACTCTGTGAGATGATTTCACAGAACACAAAGAAGTTTCTCAGAAAGCTTCTTTCTCTTTGTTATCGGAGGATATTTCCTTTGGCCCTATAGTCTTCAAAGGGAACCGAAATATCTGTTCTCAGATTCCACAGAAATAAGGCTAGCAAAGAGATCCACGAAATACAGATGTAACTCTGTGAGATGAATTAACAGAACACTAAGCAGTTTCTCAGAAAGCTTCTTTCCAGATTTCATCTGAGGATATTTCCTTTTTCACCATAGCCCTCTATGGGCTTCCAAATATCACTTTGCCAATTCCACAAGAACTGTCTTAGCGAAAGGCTTCTTGAGGGGAAAGCTGTAACTCTGTGAGATGATTTCACAGAACACAAAGAAGTTTCTCAGAAAGCTTCTTTCTCTTTGTTATCGGAGGATATTTCCTTTGGCCCTATAGTCTTCAAAGGGATCCGAAATATCTGTTCTCAGATTCCACAGAAATAAGGCTAGCAAAGAGATCCACGAAATATAGATGTAACTCTGTGAGATGAATTAACAGAACACTAAGCAGTTTCTCAGAAAGCTTCTTTCCAGATTTCATCTGAGGATATTTCCTTTTTCACCATAGCCCTCTATGGGCTTCCAAATATCACTTTGCCAATTCCACAAGAACTGTCTTAGCGAAAGGCTTCTTGAGGGGAAAGCTGTAACTCTGTGAGATGATTTCACAGAACACAAAGAAGTTTCTCAGAAAGCTTCTTTCTCTTTGTTATCGGAGGATATTTCCTTTGGCCCTATAGTCTTCAAAGGGATCCGAAATATCTGTACTCAGATTCCACAGAAATAATGCTAGCAAAGAGATCCACGAAATACAGATGTAACTCTGTGAGATGAATTAACAGAACACTAAGCAGTTTCTCAGAAAGCTTCTTTCCAGATTTCATCTGAGGATATTTCCTTTTTCACCATAGCCCTCTATGGGCTTCCAAATATCACTTTGCCAATTCCACAAGAACTGTCTTAGCGGAAGGCTTCTTGAGGGGAAAGCTGTAACTCTGTGAGATGATTTCACAGAACACAAAGAAGTTTCTCAGAAAGCTTCTTTCTCTTTGTTATCGGAGGATATTTCCTTTGGCCCTATAGTCTTCAAAGGGATCCGAAATATCTGTTCTCAGATTCCACAGAAATAAGGCTAGCAAAGATATCCACGAAATACAGATGTAACTCTGTGAGATGAATTAACAGAACACTAAGCAGTTTCTCAGAAAGCTTCTTTCCAGATTTCATCTGAGGATATTTCCTTTTTCACCATAGCCCTCTATGGGCTTCCAAATATCACTTTGCCAATTCCACAAGAACTGTCTTAGCGAAAGGCTTCTTGAGGGGAAAGCTGTAACTCTGTGAGATGATTTCACAGAACAGAAAGAAGTTTCTCAGAAAGCTTCTTTCTCTTTGTTATCGGAGGATATTTCCTTTGGCCCTATAGTCTTCAAAGGGATCCGAAATATCTGTTCTCAGATTCCACAGAAATAAGGCTAGCAAAGAGATCCACGAAATACAGATGTAACTCTGTGAGTGGAAGTCACACATCACAGAGCATTTTCTCAGAAAGCTTCTTTCCAGATTTCTTCTGAGGATATTTCCTTTTTCACCATAGCCCTCTATGGGCTTCCAAATATCACTTTGCCAATTCGACAAGAACTGTCTTAGCGAAAGGCTTCTTGAGGGGAAAGCTGTAACTCTGTGAGATGATTTCACAGAACACAAAGAAGTTTCTCAGAAAGCTTCTTTCTCTTTGTTATCGGAGGATATTTCCATTGGCCCTATAGTCTTCAAAGGGATCCGAAATATCTGTTCTCAGATTCCACAGAAATAAGGCTAGCAAAGAGATCCACGAAATACACATGTAACTCTGTGAGATGAATTAAGAGAACACTAAGCAATTGCTCAGAAAGCTTCTTTCCAGATTTCATCTGAGGATATTTCCTTTTTCACCATAGCCCTCTACGGGCTTCCAAATATCACTTTGCCAATTCCACAAGAACTGTCTTAGCGAAAGGCTTCTTGAGGGGAAAGCTGTAACTCTGTGAGATGATTTCACGGAACACAAAGAAGTTTCTCAGAAAGCTTCTTTCTCTTTGTTATCGGAGGATATTTCCTTTGGCCCTATAGTCTTCAAAGGGATCCGAAATATCTGTTCTCAGATTCCACATAAATAAGGCTAGCAAAGAGATCCACGAAATACAGATGTAACTCTGTGAGATGAATTAACAGAACACTAAGCAGTTTCTCAGAAAGCTTCTTTCCAGATTTCATCTGAGGATATTTCCTTTTTCACCATAGCCCTCGATGGGCTTCCAAATATCACTTTGCCAATTTCACAAGAACTGTCTTAGCGAAAGGCTTCTTGAGGGGAAAGCTGTAACTCTGTGAGATGATTTCACAGAACACAAAGAAGTTTCTCAGAAAGCTTCTTTCTCTTTGTTATCGGAGGATATTTCCTTTGGCCCTATAGTCTTCAAAGGGATCCGAAATATCTGTTCTCAGATTCCACAGAAATAAGGCTAGCAAAGAGATCCACGAAATACAGATGTAACTCTGTGAGATGAATTAACAGAACACTAAGCAGTTTCTCATAAAGCTTCTTTCCAGATTTCATCTGAGGATATTTCCTTTTTCACCATAGCCCTCTATGGGCTTCCAAATATCACTTTGCCAATTCCACAAGAACTGTCTTAGCGAAAGGCTTCTTGAGGGGAAAGCTGTAACTCTGTGAGATGATTTCACAGAACACAAAGAAGTTTCTCAGAAAGCTTCTTTCTCTTTGTTATCGGAGGATATTTCCTTTGGCCCTATAGTCTTCAAAGGGATCCGAAATATCTTTTCTCAGATTCCACAGAAATAAGGCTAGCAAAGAGATCCACGAAATACAGATGTAACTCTGTGAGATGAATTAACAGAACACTAAGCAGTTTCTCAGAAAGCTTCTTTCCAGATTTCATCTGAGGATATTTCCTTTTTCACCATAGCCCTCTATGGGCTTCCAAATATCACTTTGCCAATTCCACAAGAACTGTCTTAGCGAAAGGCTTCTTGAGGGGAAAGCTGTAACTCTGTGAGATGATTTCACAGAACACAAAGAAGTTTCTCAGAAAGCTTCTTTCTCTTTGTTATCGGAGGATATTTCCTTTGGCCCTATAGTCTTCAAAGGGATCCGAAATATCTGTACTCAGATTCCACAGAAATAATGCTAGCAAAGAGATCCACGAAATACAGATGTATCTCTGTGACATGAATTAACAGAACACTAAGCAGTTTCTCAGAAAGCTTCTTTCCAGATTTCATCTGAGGATATTTCCTTTTTCACCATAGCCCTCTATGGGCTTCCAAATATCACTTTGCCAATTCCACAAGAACTGTCTTAGCGAAAGGCTTCTTGAGGGGAAAGCTGTAACTCTGTGAGATGATTTCACAGAACACAAAGAAGTTTCTCAGAAAGCTTCTTTCTCTTTGTTATCGGAGGATATTTCCTTTGGCCCTATAGTCTTCAAAGGGATCCGAAATATCTGTACTCAGATTCCACAGAAATAATGCTAGCAAAGAGATCCAAGAAATACAGATGTAACTCTGTGAGATGAATTAACAGAACACTAAGCAGTTTCTCAGAAAGCTTCTTTCCAGATTTCATCTGAGGATATTTCCTTTTTCACCATAGCCCTCTATGGGCTTCCAAATATCACTTTGCCAATTCCACAAGAACTGTCTTAGCGAAAGGCTTCTTGAGGGGAAAGCTGTAACTCTGTGAGATGATTTCACAGAACACAAAGAAGTTTCTCAGAAAGCTTCTTTCTCTTTGTTATCGGAGGATATTTCCTTTGGCCCTATAGTCTTCAAAGGGAACCGAAATATCTGTTCTCAGATTCCACAGAAATAAGGCTAGCAAAGAGATCCACGAAATACAGATGTAACTCTGTGAGATGAATTAACAGAACACTAAGCAGTTTCTCAGAAAGCTTCTTTCCAGATTTCATCTGAGGATATTTCCTTTTTCACCATAGCCCTCTATGGGCTTCCAAATATCACTTTGCCAATTCCACAAGAACTGTCTTAGCGAAAGGCTTCTTGAGGGGAAAGCTGTAACTCTGTGAGATGATTTCACAGAACACAAAGAAGTTTCTCAGAAAGCTTCTTTCTCTTTGTTATCGGAGGATATTTCCTTTGGCCCTATAGTCTTCAAAGGGATCCGAAATATCTGTTCTCAGATTCCACAGAAATAAGGCTAGCAAAGAGATCCACGAAATATAGATGTAACTCTGTGAGATGAATTAACAGAACACTAAGCAGTTTCTCAGAAAGCTTCTTTCCAGATTTCATCTGAGGATATTTCCTTTTTCACCATAGCCCTCTATGGGCTTCCAAATATCACTTTGCCAATTCCACAAGAACTGTCTTAGCCAAAGGCTTCTTGAGGGGAAAGCTGTAACTCTGTGAGATGATTTCACAGAACACAAAGAAGTTTCTCAGAAAGCTTCTTTCTCTTTGTTATCGGAGGATATTTCCTTTGGCCCTATAGTCTTCAAAGGGATCCGAAATATCTGTTCTCAGATTCCACAGAAATAAGGGTATCAAAGAGATCCATGAAATACAGATGTAACTCTGTGAGATGAATTCACAGAACACTAAGCAGTTTCTCAGAAAGCTTCTTTCCAGATTTCATCTGAGGATATTTCCTTTTTCACAATAGCCCTCTAAGGGCTTCCAAATATCACTTTGCCAATTCCACAAGAACTGTCTTAGCGAAAGGCTTCTTGAGGGGAAAGCTGTAACTCTGTGAGATGATTTCACAGAACACAAAGAAGTTTCTCAGAAAGCTTCTTTCTCTTTGTTATCGGAGGATATTTCCTTTGGCCCTATAGTCTTCAAAGGGATCCGAAATATCTGTACTCAGATTCCACAGAAATAATGCTAGCAAAGAGATCCACGAAATACAGATGTAACTCTGTGAGATGAATTAACAGAACACTAAGCAGTTTCTCAGAAAGCTTCTTTCCAGATTTCATCTGAGGATATTTCCTTTTTCACCATAGCCCTCTATGGGCTTCCAAATATCACTTTGCCAATTCCACAAGAACTGTCTTAGCGGAAGGCTTCTTGAGGGGAAAGCTGTAACTCTGTGAGATGATTTCACCGAACACAAAGAAGTTTCTCAGAAAGCTTCTTTCTCTTTGTTATCGGAGGATATTTCCTTTGGCCCTATAGTCTTCAAAGGGATCCGAAATATCTTTTTTCAGATTCCACAGAAATAATGCTAGCAAAGAGATCCACAAAATACAGATGTAACTCTGTGAGATGAATTCACAGAACACTAAGCAGTTTCTCAGAAAGTTTCTTTCCAGATTTCATCTGAGGATATTTCCTTTTTCACCATAGCCCTCTATGGGCTTCCAAATATCACTTTGCCAATTCCACAAGAACTGTCTTAGCGAAAGGCTTCTTGAGGGGAAAGCTGTAACTCTGTGAGATGATTTCACAGAACACAAAGAAGTTTCTCAGAAAGCTTCTTTCTCTTTGTTATCGGAGGATATTTCCTTTGGCCCTATAGTCTTCAAAGGGATCCGAAATATCTGTTCTCAGATTCCACAGAAATAAGGCTAGCAAAGTGATCCACGAAATACAGATGTAACTCTGTGAGTGGAAGTCACACATCACAGAGCATTTTCTCAGAAAGCTTCTTTCCAGATTTCTTCTGAGGATATTTCCTTTTTCACCATAGCCCTCTATGGGCTTCCAAATATCACTTTGCCAATTCGACAAGAACTGTCTTAGCGAAAGGCTTCTGGAGGGGAAAGCTGTAACTCTGTGAGATGATTTTAAAGAACACAAAGAAGTTTCTCAGAAAGCTTCTTTCTATTTGTTATCGGAGGATATTTCCATTGGCCCTATAGTCTTCAAAGGGATCCGAAATATCTGTTCTCAGATTCCACAGAAATAAGGCTATCAAAGAGATCCACGAAACACATGTAACACTGTGAGATGAATTAACAGAACACTAAGCAGTTTCTCAGAAAGCTTCTTTCCGGATTTCATCTGAGGATATTTCATTTTTCACCATAGCCCTCTATGGGCTTCCAAATATCATTTTGCCAATTCCACAAGAACTGTCTCAGCGAAAGGCTTCTTGAGCGAAAGCTGTAACTCTGTGAGATGATTTCACAGAACACAAAGAAGTTTCTCAGAAAGCTTCTTTCTCTTTGTTATCGGAGGATATTTCCTTTGGCCCTATAGTCTTCAAAGGGATCCGAAATATCTGTTCTCAGATTCCACAGAAATAAGGCTAGCAAAGAGATACACGAAATACAGATGTAACTCTGTGAGATGAATTAACAGAACACTAAGCAGTTTCTCAGAAAGCTTCTTTCCAGATTTCATCTGAGGATATTTCCTTTTTCACCATAGCCCTCTATGGGCTTCCAAATATCACTTTGCCAATTCCACAAGAACTGTCTTAGCGAAAGGCTTCTTGAGGGGAAAGCTGTAACTCTGTGAGATGATTTCACAGAACACAAAGAAGTTTCTCAGAAAGCTTCTTTCTCTTTGTTATCGGAGGATATTTCCTTTGGCCCTATAGTCTTCAAAGGGATTCAAAACATCTGATCTCAGATTCCACAGAAATACGGCTAGCAAAGAGATCCACGAAACACAGATGTAACTCTGTGAGATGAATTAACAGAACACTAAGCAGTTTCTCAGAAAGCTTCTTTCCAGATTTCATCTGAGGATATTTCCTTTTTCACCGTAGCCCTCTATGGGCTTCCAAATATAACTTTGCCAATTCCACAAGAACTGTCTTAGCGAAAGGCTTCTTGAGGGGAAAGCTGTAACTCTGTGAGATGATTTCACAGAACACAAAGAAGTTTCTCAGAAAGCTTCTTTCTCTTTGTTATCGGAGGATATTTCCTTTGGCCTTATAGTCTTCAAAGGGATCCGAAATATCTGTTCTCAGATTCCACAGAAATAAGGCTAGCAAAGAGATCCTCGAAATACAGATGTAACTCTGTGAGTGGAAGTCACACATCACAGAGCATTTTCTCAGAAAGCTTCTTTCCAGATTTCTTCTGAGGATATTTCCTTTTTCACCATAGCCCTCTATGGGCTTCCAAATATCACTTTGCCAATTCGACAAGAACTGTCTTAGCGAAAGGCTTCTTGAGGGGAAAGCTGTAACTCTG
This sequence comes from Macaca nemestrina, assembly GCF_043159975.1. NCBI lineage: Eukaryota > Metazoa > Chordata > Mammalia > Primates > Cercopithecidae > Macaca > Macaca nemestrina. Next base: position 94,249,418 of record NC_092125.1, read on the forward strand.
TGAGATGATTTCACAGAACACAAAGAAGTTTCTCAGAAAGCTTCTTTCTCTTTGTTATCGGAGGATATTTCCATTGGCCCTATAGTCTTCAAAGGGATCCGAAATATCTGTTCTCAGATTCCACAGAAATAAGGCTAGCAAAGAGATCCACGAAATACACATGTAACTCTGTGAGATGAATTAACAGAACACTAAGCAATTGCTCAGAAAGCTTCTTTCCAGATTTCATCTGAGGATATTTCCTTTTTCACCATAGCCCTCTACGGGCTTCCAAATATCACTTTGCCAATTCCACAAGAACTGTCTTAGCGAAAGGCTTCTTGAGGGGAAAGCTGTAACTCTGTGAGATGATTTCACGGAACACAAAGAAGTTTCTCAGAAAGCTTCTTTCTCTTTGTTATCGGAGGATATTTCCTTTGGCCCTATAGTCTTCAAAGGGATCCGAAATATCTGTTCTCAGATTCCACATAAATAAGGCTAGCAAAGAGATCCACGAAATACAGATGTAACTCTGTGAGATGAATTAACAGAACACTAAGCAGTTTCTCAGAAAGCTTCTTTCCAGATTTCATCTGAGGATATTTCCTTTTTCACCATAGCCCTCTATGGGCTTCCAAATATCACTTTGCCAATTTCACAAGAACTGTCTTAGCGAAAGGCTTCTTGAGGGGAAAGCTGTAACTCTGTGAGATGATTTCACAGAACACAAGGAAGTTTCTCAGAAAGCTTCTTTCTCTTTGTTATCGGAGGATATTTCCTTTGGCCCTATAGTCTTCAAAGGGATCCGAAATATCTGTTCTCAGATTCCACAGAAATAAGGCTAGCAAAGAGATCCACGAAATACAGATGTAACTCTGTGAGATGAATTAACAGAACACTAAGCAGTTTCTCATAAAGCTTCTTTCCAGATTTCATCTGAGGATATTTCCTTTTTCACCATAGCCCTCTATGGGCTTCCAAATATCACTTTGCCAATTCCACAAGAACTGTCTTAGCGAAAGGCTTCTTGAGGGGAAAGCTGTAACTCTGTGAGATGATTTCACAGAACACAAAGAAGTTTCTCAGAAAGCTTCTTTCTCTTTGTTATCGGAGGATATTTCCTTTGGCCCTATAGTCTTCAAAGGGATCCGAAATATCTTTTCTCAGATTCCACAGAAATAAGGCTAGCAAAGAGATCCACGAAATACAGATGTAACTCTGTGAGATGAATTAACAGAACACTAAGCAGTTTCTCAGAAAGCTTCTTTCCAGATTTCATCTGAGGATATTTCCTTTTTCACCATAGCCCTCTATGGGCTTCCAAATATCACTTTGCCAATTCCACAAGAACTGTCTTAGCGAAAGGCTTCTTGAGGGGAAAGCTGTAACTCTGTGAGATGATTTCACAGAACACAAAGAAGTTTCTCAGAAAGCTTCTTTCTCTTTGTTATCGGAGGATATTTCCTTTGGCCCTATAGTCTTCAAAGGGATCCGAAATATCTGTACTCAGATTCCACAGAAATAATGCTAGCAAAGAGATCCACGAAATACAGATGTATCTCTGTGATATGAATTAACAGAACACTAAGCAGTTTCTCAGAAAGCTTCTTTCCAGATTTCATCTGAGGATATTTCCTTTTTCACCATAGCCCTCTATGGGCTTCCAAATATCACTTTGCCAATTCCACAAGAACTGTCTTAGCGAAAGGCTTCTTGAGGGGAAAGCTGTAACTCTGTGAGATGATTTCACAGAACACAAAGAAGTTTCTCAGAAAGCTTCTTTCTCTTTGTTATCGGAGGATATTTCCTTTGGCCCTATAGACTTCAAAGGGATCCGAAATATCTGTACTCAGATTCCACAGAAATAATGCTAGCAAAGAGATCCAAGAAATACAGATGTAACTCTGTGAGATGAATTAACAGAACACTAAGCAGTTTCTCAGAAAGCTTCTTTCCAGATTTCATCTGAGGATATTTCCTTTTTCACCATAGCCCTCTATGGGCTTCCAAATATCACTTTGCCAATTCCACAAGAACTGTCTTAGCGAAAGGCTTCTTGAGGGGAAAGCTGTAACTCTGTGAGATGATTTCACAGAACACAAAGAAGTTTCTCAGAAAGCTTCTTTCTCTTTCTTATCGGAGGATATTTCCTTTGGCCCTATAGTCTTCAAAGGGAACCGAAATATCTGTTCTCAGATTCCACAGAAATAAGGCTAGCAAAGAGATCCACGAAATACAGATGTAACTCTGTGAGATGAATTAACAGAACACTAAGCAGTTTCTCAGAAAGCTTCTTTCCAGATTTCATCTGAGGATATTTCCTTTTTCACCATAGCCCTCTATGGGCTTCCAAATATCACTTTGCCAATTCCACAAGAACTGTCTTAGCGAAAGGCTTCTTGAGGGGAAAGCTGTAACTCTGTGAGATGATTTCACAGAACACAAAGAAGTTTCTCAGAAAGCTTCTTTCTCTTTGTTATCGGAGGATATTTCCTTTGGCCCTATAGTCTTCAAAGGGATCCGAAATATCTGTTCTCAGATTCCACAGAAATAAGGCTAGCAAAGAGATCCACGAAATATAGATGTAACTCTGTGAGATGAATTAACAGAACACTAAGCAGTTTCTCAGAAAACTTCTTTCCAGATTTCATCTGAGGATATTTCCTTTTTCACCATAGCCCTCTATGGGCTTCCAAATATCACTTTGCCAATTCCACAAGAACTGTCTTAGCGAAAGGCTTCTTGAGGGGAAAGCTGTAACTCTGTGAGATGATTTCACAGAACACAAAGAAGTTTCTCAGAAAGCTTCTTTCTCTTTGTTATCGGAGGATATTTCCTTTGGCCCTATAGTCTTCAAAGGGATCCGAAATATCTGTTCTCAGATTCCACAGAAATAAGGGTATCAAAGAGATCCACGAAATACAGATGTAACTCTGTGAGATGAATTCACAGAACACTAAGCAGTTTCTCAGAAAGCTTCTTTCCAGATTTCATCTGAGGATATTTCCTTTTTCACAATAGCCCTCTAAGGGCTTCCAAATATCACTTTGCCAATTCCACAAGAACTGTCTTAGCGAAAGGCTTCTTGAGGGGAAAGCTGTAACTCTGTGAGATGATTTCACAGAACACAAAGAAGTTTCTCAGAAAGCTTCTTTCTCTTTGTTATCGGAGGATATTTCCTTTGGCCCTATAGTCTTCAAAGGGATCCGAAATATCTGTACTCAGATTCCACAGAAATAATGCTAGCAAAGAGATCCACGAAATACAGATGTAACTCTGTGAGATGAATTAACAGAACACTAAGCAGTTTCTCAGAAAGCTTCTTTCCAGATTTCATCTGAGGATATTTCCTTTTTCACCATAGCCCTCTATGGGCTTCCAAATATCACTTTGCCAATTCCACAAGAACTGTCTTAGCGGAAGGCTTCTTGAGGGGAAAGCTGTAACTCTGTGAGATGATTTCACAGAACACAAAGAAGTTTCTCAGAAAGCTTCTTTCTCTTTGTTATCGGAGGATATTTCCTTTGGCCCTATAGTCTTCAAAGGGATCCGAAATATCTGTTCTCAGATTCCACAGAAATAAGGCTAGCAAAGATATCCACGAAATACAGATGTAACTCTGTGAGATGAATTAACAGAACACTAAGCAGTTTCTCAGAAAGCTTCTTTCCAGATTTCATCTGAGGATATTTCCTTTTTCACCATAGCCCTCTATGGGCTTCCAAATATCACTTTGCCAATTCCACAAGAACTGTCTTAGCGAAAGGCTTCTTGAGGGGAAAGCTGTAACTCTGTGAGATGATTTCACAGAACACAAAGAAGTTTCTCAGAAAGCTTCTTTCTCTTTGTTATCGGAGGATATTTCCTTTGGCCCTATAGTCTTCAAAGGGAACCGAAATATCTGTTCTCAGATTCCACAGAAATAAGGCAAGCAAAGAGATCCACGAAATACAGATGTAACTCTGTGAGATGAATTAACAGAACACTAAGCAGTTTCTCAGAAAGCTTCTTTCCAGATTTCATCTGAGGATATTTCCTTTTTCACCATAGCCCTCTATGGGCTTCCAAATATCACTTTGCCAATTCCACAAGAACTGTCTTAGCGAAAGGCTTCTTGAGGAGAAAGCTGTAACTCTGTGAGATGATTTCACAGAACAGAAAGAAGTTTCTCAGAAAGCTTCTTTCTCTTTGTTATCGGAGGATATTTCCTTTGGCCCTATAGTCTTCAAAGGGATCCGAAATATCTGTTCTCAGATTCCACAGAAATAAGGCTAACAAAGAGATCCACGAAATACAGATGTAACTCTGTGAGATGAATTAACAGAACACTAAGCAGTTTCTCACAAAGCTTCTTTCCAGATTTCATCTGAGGATATTTCCTTTCTCACCATAGCCCTCTAAGGGCTTCCAAATATCACTTTGCCAATTCCACAAGAACTGTCTTAGCGAAAGGCTTCTTGAGGGGAAAGCTGTAACTCTGTGAGATGATTTCACAGAACACAAAGAAGTTTCTCAGAAAGCTTCTTTCTCTTTGTTATCGGAGGATATTTCCTTTGGCCCTATAGTCTTCAAAGGGATCCGAAATATCTGTACTCAGATTCCACAGAAATAATGCTAGCAAAGAGATCCAAGAAATACAGATGTAACTCTGTGAGATGAATTAACAGAACACTAAGCAGTTTCTCAGAAAGCTTCTTTCCAGATTTCATCTGAGGATATTTCCTTTTTCACCATAGCCCTCTATGGGCTTCCAAATATCACTTTGCCAATTCCACAAGAACTGTCTTAGCGAAAGGCTTCTTGAGGGGAAAGCTGTAACTCTGTGAGATGATTTCACAGAACACAAAGAAGTTTCTCAGAAAGCTTCTTTCTCTTTCTTATCGGAGGATATTTCCTTTGGCCCTATAGTCTTCAAAGGGATCCGAAATATCTGTTCTCAGATTCCACAGAAATAAGGCTAACAAAGAGATCCACGAAATACAGATGTAACTCTGTGAGATGAATTAACAGAACACTAAGCAGTTTCTCAGAAAGCTTCTTTCCAGATTTCATCTGAGGATATTTCCTTTCTCACCATAGCCCTCTAAGGGCTTCCAAATATCACTTTGCCAATTCCACAAGAACTGTCTTAGCGAAAGGCTTCTTGAGGGGAAAGCTGTAACTCTGTGAGATGATTTCACAGAACACAAAGAAGTTTCTCAGAAAGCTTCTTTCTCTTTGTTATCGGAGGATATTTCCTTTGACCCTATAGTCTTCAACGGGATCCGAAATATCTGTACTCAGATTCCACAGAAATAATGCTAGCAAAGAGATCCACGAAATACAGATGTAACTCTGTGAGATGAATTAACAGAACACTAAGCAGTTTCTCAGAAAGCTTCTTTCCAGATTTCATCTGAGGATATTTCCTTTTTCACCATAGCCCTCTATGGGCTTCCAAATATCACTTTGCCAATTCCACAAGAACTGTCTTAGCGAAAGGCTTCTTGAGGGCAAAGCTGTAACTCTGTGAGATGATTTCACAGAACACAAAGAAGTTTCTCAGAAAGCTTCTTTCTCTTTGTTATCGGAGGATATTTCCTTTGGCCCTATCGTCTTCAAAGGGATCCGAAATATCTGTTCTCAGATTCCACAGAAATAAGGCTAGCAAAGAGATCCACCAAATACACATGTAACTCTGTGAGATGAATTAACAGAACACTAAGCAGTTTCTCAGAAAGCTTCTTTCCAGATTGCATCTGAGGATATTTCCTTTTTCACCATAGACCTCTGTGGACTTCCATATATCGCTTTTCCAATTCCACAAGAACTGTCTTAGCGAAAGGCTTCTTGAGGGGAAAGCTGTATCTCTGTGAGATGATTTCACAGAACACAAAGAAGTTTCTCAGAAAGCTTCTTTCTCTTTGTTATCTGAGGATATTTCCTTTGGCCCTATAGTCTTCAAAGGGATCCGAAATATCTGTTCTCAGATTCCACAGAAATAAGGCTAGCAAAGAGATCCACAAAATACACATGTAACGCTGTGAGATGAATTCACAGAACACTAAGCAGTTTCCCAGAAAGCTTCTTTCCAGATTCCATCTGAGGATATTTCCTTTTTCACCATAGCCCTCTAAGGGCTTCCAAATATCACTTTGCCAATTCCACAAGAACTTTCTTGGCGAAAGGCTTCCTGAGGGGAAAGCTGTAACTCTGTTAGATGATTTCACAGAACACAAAGAAGTTTCTCAGAAAGCTTCTTTCTCTTTGTTATCGGAGGATATTTCCTTTGGCCCTATAGTCTTCAAAGGGATCCGAAATATCTGTTCTCAGATTCCACAGAAATAAGGCTAGCAAAGAGATCCACGAAATACACATGTAACTCTGTGAGATGAATTAACAGAACATTAAGCAGTTTCTCAGAAAGCTTCTTTCCAGATTTCATCTGAGGATATTTCCTTTTTCACCATAGCCCTCTATGGGCTTCCAAATATCACTTTGCCAATTCCACAAGAACTGTCTTAGCGAAAGGCTTCTTGAGGGGAAAGCTGTAACTCTGTGAGATGATTTCACAGAACACAAAGAAGTTTCTCAGAAAGCTTCTTTCTCTTTGTTATCGGAGGATATTTCCTTTGGCCCTATAGTCTTCAAAGGGATCCGAAATATCTGTTCTCAGATTCCACAGAAATAAGGCTAGCAAAGAGATCCACGAAATACAGATGTAACTCTGTGAGATGAATTCACAGAACACTAAGCAGTTTCTCAGAAAGCTTCTTTCCAGATTTCATCTGAGGATATTTCCTTTTTCACCATAGCCCTCTATGGGCTTCCAAATATCACTTTGCCAATTCCACAAGAACTGTCTTAGCGAAAGGCTTCTTGAGGGGAAAGCTGTAACTCTGTGAGATGATTTCACAGAACACAAAGAAGTTTCTCAGAAAGCTTCTTTCTCTTTGTTAACGGAGGATATTTCCTTTGGCCCTATAGTCTTCAAAGGGATTCAAAATATCTGATCTCAGATTCCACAGAAATAAGGCTAGCAAAGAGATCCACGGAATACAGATGTAACTCTGTGAGATGAATTAACAGAACACTAAGCAGTTTCTCAGAAAGCTTCTTTCCAGATTTCATCTGAGGATATTTCCTTTTTCACCGTAGCCCTCTATGGGCTTCCAAATATCACTTTGCCAATTCCACAAGAACTGTCTTAGCGAAAGGCTTCTTGAGGGGAAAGCTGTAACTCTGTGAGATGATTTCACAGAACACAAAGAAGTTTCTCAGAAAGCTTCTTTCTCTTTGTTATCGGAGGATATTTCCTTTGGCCTTATAGTCTTCAAAGGGATCCGAAATATCTGTTCTCAGATTCCACAGAAATAAGGCTAGCAAAGAGATCCTCGAAATACAGATGTAACTCTGTGAGATGAATTAACAGAACACTAAGCAGTTTCTCAGAAAGCTTCTTTCCGGATTTCATCTGAGGATATTTCCTTTTTCACCATAGCCCTCTATGGGCTTCCAAATATCACTTTGCCAATTCCACAAGAACTGTCTTAGTTAAAGGCTTCTTGAGGGGAAAGCTGTAACTCTGTGAGATGATTTCACCGAACACAAAGAAGTTTCTCAGAAAGCTTCTTTCTCTTTGTTATCGGAGGATATTTCCTTTGGCCCTATAGTCTTCAAAGGGATCCGAAATATCTTTTTTCAGATTCCACAGAAATAATGCTAGCAAAGAGATCCACAAAATACAGATGTAACTCTGTGAGATGAATTCACAGAACACTAAGCAGTTTCTCAGAAAGCTTCTTTCCAGATTTCATCTGAGGATATTTCCTTTTTCACCATAGCCCTCTATGGGCTTCCAAATATCACTTTGCCAATTCCACAAGAACTGTCTTAGCGAAAGGCTTCTTGAGGGGAAAGCTGTAACTCTGTGAGATGATTTCACAGAACACAAAGAAGTTTCTCAGAAAGCTTCTTTCTCTTTGTTATCGGAGGATATTTCCTTTGGCCCTATAGTCTTCAAAGGGATCCGAAATATCTGTTCTCAGATTCCACAGAAATAAGGCTAGCAAAGTGATCCACGAAATACAGATGTAACTCTGTGAGTGGAAGTCACACATCACAGAGCATTTTCTCAGAAAGCTTCTTTCCAGATTTCTTCTGAGGATATTTCATTTTTCACCATAGCCCTCTATGGGCTTCCAAATATCACTTTGCCAATTCGACAAGAACTGTCTTAGCGAAAGGCTTCTGGAGGGGAAAGCTGTAACTCTGTGAGATGATTTTAAAGAACACAAAGAAGTTTCTCAGAAAGCTTCTTTCTATTTGTTATCGGAGGATATTTCCATTGGCCCTATAGTCTTCAAAGGGATCCGAAATATCTGTTCTCAGATTCCACAGAAATAAGGCTATCAAAGAGATCCACGAAACACACATGTAACACTGTGAGATGAATTAACAGAACACTAAGCAGTTTCTCAGAAAGCTTCTTTCCGGATTTCATCTGAGGATATTTCATTTTTCACCATAGCCCTCTATGGGCTTCCAAATATCATTTTGCCAATTCCACAAGAACTGTCTCAGCGAAAGGCTTCTTGAGCGAAAGCTGTAACTCTGTGAGATGATTTCACAGAACACAAAGAAGTTTCTCAGAAAGCTTCTTTCTCTTTGTTATCGGAGGATATTTCCTTTGGCCCTATAGTCTTCAAAGGGATCCGAAATATCTGTTCTCAGATTCCACAGAAATAAGGCTAGCAAAGAGATCCACGAAATACAGATGTAACTCTGTGAGATGAATTAACAGAACACTAAGCAGTTTCTCAGAAAGCTTCTTTCCAGATTTCATCTGAGGATATTTCCTTTTTCACCATAGCCCTCTATGGGCTTCCAAATATCACTTTGCCAATTCCACAAGAACTGTCTTAGCGAAAGGCTTCTTGAGGGGAAAGCTGTAACTCTGTGAGATGATTTCACAGAACACAAAGAAGTTTCTCAGAAAGCTTCTTTCTCTTTGTTATCGGAGGATATTTCCTTTGGCCCTATAGTCTTCAAAGGGATTCAAAACATCTGATCTCAGATTCCACAGAAATACGGCTAGCAAAGAGATCCACGAAACACAGATGTAACTCTGTGAGATGAATTAACAGAACACTAAGCAGTTTCTCAGAAAGCTTCTTTCCAGATTTCATCTGAGGATATTTCCTTTTTCACCGTAGCCCTCTATGGGCTTCCAAATATAACTTTGCCAATTCCACAAGAACTGTCTTAGCGAAAGGCTTCTTGAGGGGAAAGCTGTAACTCTGTGAGATGATTTCACAGAACACAAAGAAGTTTCTCAGAAAGCTTCTTTCTCTTTGTTATCGGAGGATATTTCCTTTGGCCTTATAGTCTTCAAAGGGATCCGAAATATCTGTTCTCAGATTCCACAGAAATAAGGCTAGCAAAGAGATCCTCGAAATACAGATGTAACTCTGTGAGATGAATTAACAGAACACAAAGCAGTTTCTCAGAAAGCTTCTTTCCAGATTTCATCTGAGGATATTTCCTTTTTCACCATAGCCCTCTATGGGCTTCCAAATATCACTTTGCCAATTCCACAAGAACTGTCTTAGCGAAAGGCTTCTTGAGGGGAAAGCTGTAACTCTGTTAGATGATTTCACAGAACAGAAAGAAGTTTCTCAGAAAGCTTCTTTCTCTTTGTTATCGGAGGATATTTCCTTTGGCCCTATAGTCTTCAAAGGGATCCGAAATATCTGTTCTCAGATTCCACAGAAATAAGGCTAGCAAAGAGATCCACGAAATACAGATGTAACTCTGTGAGTGGAAGTCACACATCACAGAGCATTTTCTCAGAAAGCTTCTTTCCAGATTTCTTCTGAGGATATTTCCTTTTTCACCATAGCCCTCTATGGGCTTCCAAATATCACTTTGCCAATTCGACAAGAACTGTCTTAGCGAAAGGCTTCTTGAGGGGAAAGCTGTAACTCTGTGAGATGATTTCACAGAACACAAAGAAGTTTCTCAGAAAGCTTCTTTCTCTTTGTTATCGGAGGATATTTCCATTGGCCCTATAGTCTTCAAAGGGATCCGAAATATCTGTTCTCAGATTCCACAGAAATAAGGCTAGCAAAGAGATCCACGAAATACACATGTAACTCTGTGAGATGAATTAAGAGAACACTAAGCAATTGCTCAGAAAGCTTCTTTCCAGATTTCATCTGAGGATATTTCCTTTTTCACCATAGCCCTCTACGGGCTTCCAAATATCACTTTGCCAATTCCACAAGAACTGTCTTAGCGAAAGGCTTCTTGAGGGGAAAGCTGTAACTCTGTGAGATGATTTCACGGAACACAAAGAAGTTTCTCAGAAAGCTTCTTTCTCTTTGTTATCGGAGGATATTTCCTTTGGCCCTATAGTCTTCAAAGGGATCCGAAATATCTGTTCTCAGATTCCACATAAATAAGGCTAGCAAAGAGATCCACGAAATACAGATGTAACTCTGTGAGATGAATTAACAGAACACTAAGCAGTTTCTCAGAAAGCTTCTTTCCAGATTTCATCTGAGGATATTTCCTTTTTCACCATAGCCCTCGATGGGCTTCCAAATATCACTTTGCCAATTTCACAAGAACTGTCTTAGCGAAAGGCTTCTTGAGGGGAAAGCTGTAACTCTGTGAGATGATTTCACAGAACACAAAGAAGTTTCTCAGAAAGCTTCTTTCTCTTTGTTATCGGAGGATATTTCCTTTGGCCCTATAGTCTTCAAAGGGATCCGAAATATCTGTTCTCAGATTCCACAGAAATAAGGCTAGCAAAGAGATCCACGAAATACAGATGTAACTCTGTGAGATGAATTAACAGAACACTAAGCAGTTTCTCATAAAGCTTCTTTCCAGATTTCATCTGAGGATATTTCCTTTTTCACCATAGCCCTCTATGGGCTTCCAAATATCACTTTGCCAATTCCACAAGAACTGTCTTAGCGAAAGGCTTCTTGAGGGGAAAGCTGTAACTCTGTGAGATGATTTCACAGAACACAAAGAAGTTTCTCAGAAAGCTTCTTTCTCTTTGTTATCGGAGGATATTTCCTTTGGCCCTATAGTCTTCAAAGGGATCCGAAATATCTTTTCTCAGATTCCACAGAAATAAGGCTAGCAAAGAGATCCACGAAATACAGATGTAACTCTGTGAGATGAATTAACAGAACACTAAGCAATTTCTCAGAAAGCTTCTTTCCAGATTTCATCTGAGGATATTTCCTTTTTCACCATAGCCCTCTATGGGCTTCCAAATATCACTTTGCCAATTCCACAAGAACTGTCTTAGCGAAAGGCTTCTTGAGGGGAAAGCTGTAACTCTGTGAGATGATTTCACAGAACACAAAGAAGTTTCTCAGAAAGCTTCTTTCTCTTTGTTATCGGAGGATATTTCCTTTGGCCCTATAGTCTTCAAAGGGATCCGAAATATCTGTACTCAGATTCCACAGAAATAATGCTAGCAAAGAGATCCACGAAATACAGATGTATCTCTGTGATATGAATTAACAGAACACTAAGCAGTTTCTCAGAAAGCTTCTTTCCAGATTTCATCTGAGGATATTTCCTTTTTCACCATAGCCCTCTATGGGCTTCCAAATATCACTTTGCCAATTCCACAAGAACTGTCTTAGCGAAAGGCTTCTTGAGGGGAAAGCTGTAACTCTGTGAGATGATTTCACAGAACACAAAGAAGTTTCTCAGAAAGCTTCTTTCTCTTTGTTATCGGAGGATATTTCCTTTGGCCCTATAGTCTTCAAAGGGATCCGAAATATCTGTACTCAGATTCCACAGAAATAATGCTAGCAAAGAGATCCAAGAAATACAGATGTAACTCTGTGAGATGAATTAACAGAACACTAAGCAGTTTCTCAGAAAGCTTCTTTCCAGATTTCATCTGAGGATATTTCCTTTTTCACCATAGCCCTCTATGGGCTTCCAAATATCACTTTGCCAATTCCACAAGAACTGTCTTAGCGAAAGGCTTCTTGAGGGGAAAGCTGTAACTCTGTGAGATGATTTCACAGAACACAAAGAAGTTTCTCAGAAAGCTTCTTTCTCTTTGTTATCGGAGGATATTTCCTTTGGCCCTATAGTCTTCAAAGGGATCCGAAATATCTGTTCTCAGATTCCACAGAAATAAGGCTAGCAAAGAGATCCACGAAATACAGATGTAACTCTTTGAGATGAATTAACAGAACACTAAGCAGTTTCTCAGAAAGCTTCTTTCCAGATTTAATCTGAGGATATTTCCTTTTTCACCATAGCCCTCTATGGGCTTCCAAATATCACTTTGCCAATTCCACAAGAACTGTCTTAGCGAAAGGCTTCTTGAGGGGAAAGCTGTAACTCTGTGAGATGATTTCACAGAACACAAAGAAGTTTCTCAGAAAGCTTCTTTCTCTTTGTTATCGGAGGATATTTCCTTTGGCCCTATAGTCTTCAAAGGGAACCGAAATATCTGTTCTCAGATTCCACAGAAATAAGGCTAGCAAAGAGATCCACGAAATACAGATGTAACTCTGTGAGATGAATTAACAGAACACTAAGCAGTTTCTCAGAAAGCTTCTTTCCAGATTTCATCTGAGGATATTTCCTTTTTCACCATAGCCCTCTATGGGCTTCCAAATATCACTTTGCCAATTCCACAAGAACTGTCTTAGCGAAAGGCTTCTTGAGGGGAAAGCTGTAACTCTGTGAGATGATTTCACAGAACACAAAGAAGTTTCTCAGAAAGCTTCTTTCTCTTTGTTATCGGAGGATATTTCCTTTGGCCCTATAGTCTTCAAAGGGATCCGAAATATCTGTTCTCAGATTCCACAGAAATAAGGCTAGCAAAGAGATCCACGAAATATAGATGTAACTCTGTGAGATGAATTAACAGAACACTAAGCAGTTTCTCAGAAAGCTTCTTTCCAGATTTCATCTGAGGATATTTCCTTTTTCACCATAGCCCTCTATGGGCTTCCAAATATCACTTTGCCAATTCCACAAGAACTGTCTTAGCGAAAGGCTTCTTGAGGGGAAAGCTGTAACTCTGTGAGATGATTTCACAGAACACAAAGAAGTTTCTCAGAAAGCTTCTTTCTCTTTGTTATCGGAGGATATTTCCTTTGGCCCTATAGTCTTCAAAGGGATCCGAAATATCTGTTCTCAGATTCCACAGAAATAAGGGTATCAAAGAGATCCACGAAATACAGATGTAACTCTGTGAGATGAATTCACAGAACACTAAGCAGTTTCTCAGAAAGCTTCTTTCCAGATTTCATCTGAGGATATTTCCTTTTTCACAATAGCCCTCTAAGGGCTTCCAAATATCACTTTGCCAATTCCACAAGAACTGGCTTAGCGAAAGGCTTCTTGAGGGGAAAGCTGTAACTCTGTGAGATGATTTCACAGAACACAAAGAAGTTTCTCAGAAAGCTTCTTTCTCTTTGTTATCGGAGGATATTTCCTTTGGCCCTATAGTCTTCAAAGGGATCCGAAATATCTGTACTCAGATTCCACAGAAATAATGCTAGCAAAGAGATCCACGAAATACAGATGTAACTCTGTGAGATGAATTAACAGAACACTAAGCAGTTTCTCAGAAAGCTTCTTTCCAGATTTCATCTGAGGATATTTCCTTTTTCACCATAGCCCTCTATGGGCTTCCAAATATCACTTTGCCAATTCCACAAGAACTGTCTTAGCGGAAGGCTTCTTGAGGGGAAAGCTGTAACTCTGTGAGATGATTTCACAGAACACAAAGAAGTTTCTCAGAAAGCTTCTTTCTCTTTGTTATCGGAGGATATTTCCTTTGGCCCTATAGTCTTCAAAGGGATCCGAAATATCTGTTCTCAGATTCCACAGAAATAAGGCTAGCAAAGATATCCACGAAATACAGATGTAACTCTGTGAGATGAATTAACAGAACACTAAGCAGTTTCTCAGAAAGCTTCTTTCCAGATTTCATCTGAGGATATTTCCTTTTTCACCATAGCCCTCTATGGGCTTCCAAATATCACTTTGCCAATTCCACAAGAACTGTCTTAGCGAAAGGCTTCTTGAGGGGAAAGCTGTAACTCTGTGAGATGATTTCACAGAACACAAAGAAGTTTCTCAGAAAGCTTCTTTCTCTTTGTCATCGGAGGATATTTCCTTTGGCCCTATAGTCTTCAAAGGGAACCGAAATATCTGTTCTCAGATTCCACAGAAATAAGGCAAGCAAAGAGATCCACGAAATACAGATGTAACTCTGTGAGATGAATTAACAGAACACTAAGCAGTTTCTCAGAAAGCTTCTTTCCAGATTTCATCTGAGGATATTTCCTTTTTCACCATAGCCCTCTATGGGCTTCCAAATATCACTTTGCCAATTCCACAAGAACTGTCTTAGCGAAAGGCTTCTTGAGGAGAAAGCTGTAACTCTGTGAGATGATTTCACAGAACAGAAAGAAGTTTCTCAGAAAGCTTCTTTCTCTTTGTTATCGGAGGATATTTCCTTTGGCCCTATAGTCTGCAAAGGGATCCGAAATATCTGTTCTCAGATTCCACAGAAATAAGGCTAACAAAGAGATCCACGAAATACAGATGTAACTCTGTGAGATGAATTAACAGAACACTAAGCAGTTTCTCACAAAGCTTCTTTCCAGATTTCATCTGAGGATATTTCCTTTCTCACCAGAGCCCTCTAAGGGCTTCCAAATATCACTTTGCCAATTCCACAAGAACTGTCTTAGCGAAAGGCTTCTTGAGGGGAAAGCTGTAACTCTGTGAGATGATTTCACAGAACACAAAGAAGTTTCTCAGAAAGCTTCTTTCTCTTTGTTATCGGAGGATATTTCCTTTGGCCCTATAGTCTTCAAAGGGATCCGAAATATCTGTACTCAGATTCCACAGAAATAATGCTAGCAAAGAGATCCAAGAAATACAGATGTAACTCTGTGAGATGAATTAACAGAACACTAAGCAGTTTCTCAGAAAGCTTCTTTCCAGATTTCATCTGAGGATATTTCCTTTTTCACCATAGCCCTCTATGGGCTTCCAAATATCACTTTGCCAATTCCACAAGAACTGTCTTAGCGAAAGGCTTCTTGAGGGGAAAGCTGTAACTCTGTGAGATGATTTCACAGAACACAAAGAAGTTTCTCAGAAAGCTTCTTTCTCTTTCTTATCGGAGGATATTTCCTTTGGCCCTATAGTCTTCAAAGGGATCCGAAATATCTGTTCTCAGATTCCACAGAAATAAGGCTAACAAAGAGATCCACGAAATACAGATGTAACTCTGTGAGATGAATTAACAGAACACTAAGCAGTTTCTCAGAAAGCTTCTTTCCAGATTTCATCTGAGGATATTTCCTTTCTCACCATAGCCCTCTAAGGGCTTCCAAATATCACTTTGCCAATTCCACAAGAACTGTCTTAGCGAAAGGCTTCTTGAGGGGAAAGCTGTAACTCTGTGAGATGATTTCACAGAACACAAAGAAGTTTCTCAGAAAGCTTCTTTCTCTTTGTTATCGGAGGATATTTCCTTTGACCCTATAGTCTTCAAAGGGATCCGAAATATCTGTACTCAGATTCCACAGAAATAATGCTAGCAAAGAGATCCACGAAATACAGATGTAACTCTGTGAGATGAATTAACAGAACACTAAGCAGTTTCTCAGAAAGCTTCTTTCCAGATTTCATCTGAGGATATTTCCTTTTTCACCATAGCCCTCTATGGGCTTCCAAATATCACATTGCCAATTCCACAAGAACTGTCTTAGCGAAAGGCTTCTTGAGGGGAAAGCTGTAACTCTGTGAGATGATTTCACAGAACACAAAGAAGTTTCTCAGAAAGCTTCTTTCTCTTTGTTATCGGAGGATATTTCCTTTGGCCCTATAGTCTTCAAAGGGAACCGAAATATCTGTTCTCAGATTCCACAGAAATAAGGCAAGCAAAGAGATCCACGAAATACAGATGTAACTCTGTGAGATGAATTAACAGAACACTAAGCAGTTTCTCAGAAAGCTTCTTTCCAGATTTCATCTGAGGATATTTCCTTTTTCACAATAGCCCTCTAAGGGCTTCCAAATATCACTTTGCCAATTCCACAAGAACTGTCTTAGCGAAAGGCTTCTTGAGGGGAAAGCTGTAACTCTGTGAGATGATTTCACAGAACACAAAGAAGTTTCTCAGAAAGCTTCTTTCTCTTTGTTATCGGAGGATATTTCCTTTGGCCCTATAGTCTTCAAAGGGATCCGAAATATCTGTACTCAGATTCCACAGAAATAATGCTAGCAAAGAGATCCACGAAATACAGATGTAACTCTGTGAGATGAATTAACAGAACACTAAGCAGTTTCTCAGAAAGCTTCTTTCCAGATTTCATCTGAGGATATTTCCTTTTTCACCATAGCCCTCTATGGGCTTCCAAATATCACTTTGCCAATTCCACAAGAACTGTCTTAGCGGAAGGCTTCTTGAGGGGAAAGCTGTAACTCTGTGAGATGATTTCACAGAACACAAAGAAGTTTCTCAGAAAGCTTCTTTCTCTTTGTTATCGGAGGATATTTCCTTTGGCCCTATAGTCTTCAAAGGGATCCGAAATATCTGTTCTCAGATTCCACAGAAATAAGGCTAGCAAAGATATCCACGAAATACAGATGTAACTCTGTGAGATGAATTAACAGAACACTAAGCAGTTTCTCAGAAAGCTTCTTTCCAGATTTCATCTGAGGATATTTCCTTTTTCACCATAGCCCTCTATGGGCTTACAAATATCACTTTGCCAATTCCACAAGAACTGTCTTAGCGAAAGGCTTCTTGAGGGGAAAGCTGTAACTCTGTGAGATGATTTCACAGAACACAAAGAAGTTTCTCAGAAAGCTTCTTTCTCTTTGTTATCGGAGGATATTTCCTTTGGCCCTATAGTCTTCAAAGGGAACCGAAATATCTGTTCTCAGATTCCACAGAAATAAGGCAAGCAAAGAGATCCACGAAATACAGATGTAACTCTGTGAGATGAATTAACAGAACACTAAGCAGTTTCTCAGAAAGCTTCTTTCCAGATTTCATCTGAGGATATTTCCTTTTTCACCATAGCCCTCTATGGGCTTCCAAATATCACTTTGCCAATTCCACAAGAACTGTCTTAGCGAAAGGCTTCTTGAGGAGAAAGCTGTAACTCTGTGAGATGATTTCACAGAACAGAAAGAAGTTTCTCAGAAAGCTTCTTTCTCTTTGTTATCGGAGGATATTTCCTTTGGCCCTATAGTCTTCAAAGGGATCCGAAATATCTGTTCTCAGATTCCACAGAAATAAGGCTAACAAAGAGATCCACGAAATACAGATGTAACTCTGTGAGATGAATTAACAGAACACTAAGCAGTTTCTCACAAAGCTTCTTTCCAGATTTCATCTGAGGATATTTCCTTTCTCACCATAGCCCTCTAAGGGCTTCCAAATATCACTTTGCCAATTCCACAAGAACTGTCTTAGCGAAAGGCTTCTTGAGGGGAAAGCTGTAACTCTGTGAGATGATTTCACAGAACACAAAGAAGTTTCTCAGAAAGCTTCTTTCTCTTTGTTATCGGAGGATATTTCCTTTGGCCCTATAGTCTTCAAAGGGATCCGAAATATCTGTACTCAGATTCCACAGAAATAATGCTAGCAAAGAGATCCAAGAAATACAGATGTAACTCTGTGAGATGAATTAACAGAACACTAAGCAGTTTCTCAGAAAGCTTCTTTCCAGATTTCATCTGAGGATATTTCCTTTTTCACCATAGCCCTCTATGGGCTTCCAAATATCACTTTGCCAATTCCACAAGAACTGTCTTAGCGAAAGGCTTCTTGAGGGGAAAGCTGTAACTCTGTGAGATGATTTCACAGAACACAAAGAAGTTTCTCAGAAAGCTTCTTTCTCTTTGTTATCGGAGGATATTTCCTTTGGCCCTATAGTCTTCAAAGGGAACCGAAATATCTGTTCTCAGATTCCACAGAAATAAGGCAAGCAAAGAGATCCACGAAATACAGATGTAACTCTGTGAGATGAATTAACAGAACACTAAGCAGTTTCTCAGAAAGCTTCTTTCCAGATTTCATCTGAGGATATTTCCTTTTTCACCATAGCCCTCTATGGGCTTCCAAATATCACTTTGCCAATTCCACAAGAACTGTCTTAGCGAAAGGCTTCTTGAGGAGAAAGCTGTAACTCTGTGAGATGATTTCACAGAACAGAAAGAAGTTTCTCAGAAAGCTTCTTTCTCTTTGTTATCGGAGGATATTTCCTTTGGCCCTATAGTCTTCAAAGGGATCCGAAATATCTGTTCTCAGATTCCACAGAAATAAGGCTAACAAAGAGATCCACGAAATACAGATGTAACTCTGTGAGATGAATTAACAGAACACTAAGCAGTTTCTCAGAAAGCTTCTTTCCAGATTTCATCTGAGGATATTTCCTTTCTCACCATAGCCCTCTAAGGGCTTCCAAATATCACTTTGCCAATTCCACAAGAACTGTCTTAGCGAAAGGCTTCTTGAGGGGAAAGCTGTAACTCTGTGAGATGATTTCACAGAACACAAAGAAGTTTCTCAGAAAGCTTCTTTCTCTTTGTTATCGGAGGATATTTCCTTTGGCCCTATAGTCTTCAAAGGGATCCGAAATATCTGTACTCAGATTCCACAGAAATAATGCTAGCAAGGAGATCCAAGAAATACAGATGTAACTCTGTGAGATGAATTAACAGAACACTAAGCAGTTTCTCAGAAAGCTTCTTTCCAGATTTCATCTGAGGATATTTCCTTTTTCACCATAGCCCTCTATGGGCTTCCAAATATCACTTTGCCAATTCCACAAGAACTGTCTTAGCGAAAGGCTTCTTGAGGGGAAAGCTGTAACTCTGTGAGATGATTTCACAGAACACAAAGAAGTTTCTCAGAAAGCTTCTTTCTCTTTGTTATCGGAGGATATTTCCTTTGGCCCTATAGTCTTCAAAGGGATCCGAAATATCTGTTCTCAGATTCCACAGAAATAAGGCTAGCAAAGAGATCCACGAAATACAGATGTAACTCTGTGAGATGAATTAACAGAACACTAAGCAGTTTCTCAGAAAGCTTCTTTCCAGTTTTCATCTGAGGATATTTCCTTTTTCACCATAGCCCTCTATGGGCTTCCAAATATCACTTTGCCAATTCCACAAGAACTGTCTTAGCGAAAGGCTTCTTGAGGGGAAAGCTGTAACTCTGTGAGATGATTTCACAGAACACAAAGAAGTTTCTCAGAAAGCTTCTTTCTCTTTGTTATCGGAGGATATTTCCTTTGGCCCTATAGCCTTCAAACGGATCCGAAATATCTGTTCTCAGATTCCACAGAAATAAGGCTAGCAAAGAGATCCACGAAATACAGATGTAATTCTGTGAGATGAATTTACAGAACACTAAGCAGTTTCTCAGAAAGCTTCTTTCCAGATTTCATCTGAGGATATTTCCCTTTTCACCATAGCCCACTATGGGCTTCCAAATATCACTTTGCCAATTCCACAAGAACTGTCTTAGCGAAAGGCTTCTTGAGGGGAAAGCTGTAACTCTGTGAGATTATTTCACAGAACACAAAGAAGTTTCTCAGAAAGCTTCTTTCTCTTTGTTATCGGAGGATATTTCCTTTGGCCCTATAGTCTTCAAAGGGATCCGAAATATCTGTTCTCAGATTCCACAGAAATAAGGCTAGCAAAAAGATCCACGAAATACAGATGTAACTCTGTGAGATGAATTAACAGAACACTAAGCAGTTTCTCAGAAAGCTTCTTTCCAGATTTCATCTGAGGATATTTCCTATTTCACCATAGACCTCTATGGGCTTCCAAATATCACTTTGAAATTCCACAAGAACTTTCTTAGCGGAAGGCTTCTTGAGGGGAAAGCTGTAACTCTGTGAGATGATTTCACAGAACACAAAGAAGTTTCTCAGAAAGCTTCTTTCTCTTTGTTATCGGAGGATATTTCCTTTGGCCCTATAGTCTTCAAAGGGATCCGAAATATCTGTTCTCAGATTCCACAGAAATAAGGCTAGCAAAGAGATCCTCGAAATACAGATGTAACTATGTGAGATGAATTAACAGAACACTAAGCAGTTTCTCAGAAAGCTTCTTTCCAGATTTCATCTGAGGATATTTCCTTTTTCACCATAGCCCTCTATGGGCTTCCAAATATCACTTTGCCAATTCCACAAGAACTGTCTTAGCGAAAGGCTTCTTGAGGGGAAAGCTGTAACTCTGTGAGATGATTTCACAGAACACAAAGAAGTTTCTCTGAAAGCTTCTTTCTCTTTGTTATCGGAGGATATTTCCTTTGGACCTATAGTCTTCAAAGGGATCCGAAATATCTGTACTCAGATTCCACAGAAATAATGCTAGTAAAGAGATCCACGAAATACAGATGTAACTCTGTGAGATGAATTAACAGAACACTAAACAGTTTCTCAGAAAGCTTCTTTCCAGATTTCATCTGAGGATATTTCCTTTTTCACCATAGCCCTCTATGGGCTTCCAAATATCACTTTGCCAATTCCACAAGAACTGTCTTAGCGAAAGGCTTCTTGAGGGGAAAGCTGTAACTCTGTGAGATGATTTCACAGAACACAAAGAAGTTTCTCAGAAAGCTTCTTTCTCTTTGTTATCGGAGGATATTTCCTTTGGCCCTATAGTCTTCAAAGGGATCCGAAATATCTGTTCTCAGATTCCACAGAAATAAGGCTAGCAAAGAGATCCACGAAATACAGATGTAACTCTGTGAGATGAATTAACAGAACACTAAGCAGTTTCTCAGAAAGCTTCTTTCCAGTTTTCATCTGAGGATATTTCCTTTTTCACCATAGCCCTCTATGGGCTTCCAAATATCACTTTGCCAATTCCACAAGAACTGTCTTAGCGAAAGGCTTCTTGAGGGGAAAGCTGTAACTCTGTGAGATGATTTCCCAGAACACAAAGAAGTTTCTCAGAAAGCTTCTTTCTCTTTGTTATCGGAGGATATTTCCTTTGGCCCTATAGCCTTCAAACGGATGCGAAATATCTGTTCTCAGATTCCACAGAAATAAGGCTAGCAAAGAGATCCACGAAATACAGATGTAATTCTGTGAGATGAATTTACAGAACACTAAGCAGTTTCTCAGAAAGCTTCTTTCCAGATTTCATCTGAGGATATTTCCCTTTTCACCATAGCCCTCTATGGGCTTCCAAATATCACTTTGCCAATTCCACAAGAACTGTCTTAGCGAAAGGCTTCTTGAGGGGAAAGCTGTAACTCTGTGAGATGATTTCACAGAACACAAAGAAGTTTCTCAGAAAGCTTCTTTCTCTTTGTTATCGGAGGATATTTCCTTTGGCCCTATAGTCTTCAAAGGGATCCGAAATATCTGTTCTCAGATTCCACAGAAATAAGGCTAGTAAAAAGATCCACGAAATACAGATGTAACTCTGTGAGATGAATTAACAGAACACTAAGCAGTTTCTCAGAAAGCTTCTTTCCAGATTTCATCTGAGGATATTTCCTTTTTCACCATAGACCTCTATGGGCTTCCAAATATCACTTTGAAATTCCACCAGAACTGTCTTAGCGGAAGGCTTCTTGAGGGGAAAGCTGTAACTCTGTGAGATGATTTCACAGAACACAAAGAAGTTTCTCAGAAAGCTTCTTTCTCTTTGTTATCGGAGGATATTTCCTTTGGCCCTATAGTCTTCAAAGGGATCCGAAATATCTGTTCTCAGATTCCACAGAAATAAGGCTAGCAAAGAGATCCTCGAAATACAGATGTAACTATGTGAGATGAATTAACAGAACACTAAGCAGTTTCTCAGAAAGCTTCTTTCCAGATTTCATCTGAGGATATTTCCTTTTTCACCATAGCCCTCTATGGGCTTCCAAATATCACTTTGCCAATTCCACAAGAACTGTCTTAGCGAAAGGCTTCTTGAGGGGAAAGCTGTAACTCTGTGAGATGATTTCACAGAACACAAAGAAGTTTCTCAGAAAGCTTCTTTCTCTTTGTTATCGGAGGATATTTCCTTTGGCCCTATAGTCTTCAAAGGGATCCGAAATATCTGTTCTCAGATTCCACAGATATAAGGCTAGCAAAGAGATCCAAGAAATACACATGTAACTCTGTGAGATGAATTAACAGAACACTAAGCAGTTTCTCAGAAAGCTTCTTTCCAGATTTCATCTGAGGATATTTCCTTTCTCACCATAGCCCTCTAAGGGCTTCCAAATATCACTTTGCCAATTCCACAAGAACTGTCTTAGCGAAAGGCTTCTTGAGGGGAAAGCTGTAACTCTGTGAGATGATTTCACAGAACACAAAGAAGTTTCTCAGAAAGCTTCTTTCTCTTTGTTATCGGAGGATATTTCCTTTGGCCCTATAGTCTTCAAAGGGATCCGAAATATCTGTACTCAGATTCCACAGAAATAATGCTAGCAAAGAGATCCACGAAATACAGATGTAACTCTGTGAGATGAATTAACAGAACACTAAGCAGTTTCTCAGAAAGCTTCTTTCCAGATTTCATCTGAGGATATTTCCTTTTTCACCATAGCCCTCTATGGGCTTCCAAATATCACTTTGCCAATTCCACAAGAACTGTCTTAGCGAAAGGCTTCTTGAGGGGAAAGCTGTAACTCTGTGAGATGATTTCACAGAACACAAAGAAGTTTCTCAGAAAGCTTCTTTCTCTTTGTTATCGGAGGATATTTCCTTTGGCCCTATAGTCTTCAAAGGGATCCGAAATATCTGTTCTCAGATTCCACAGAAATAAGGCTAGCAAAGAGATCCACGAAATACAGATGTAACTCTGTGAGATGAATTAACAGAACACTAAGCAGTTTCTCAGAAAGCTTCTTTCCAGATTTCATCTGAGGATATTTCCTTTTTCACCATAGCCCTCTATGGGCTTCCATATATCACTTTGCCAATTCCACAAGAACTGTCTTAGCGAATGGCTTCTTGAGGGGAAAGCTGTAACTCTGTGAGATGATTTCACAGAACACAAAGAAGTTTCTCAGAAAGCTTCTTTCTCTTTGTTATCGGAGGATATTTCCTTTGGCCCTATAGTCTTCAAAGGGATCCGAAATATCTGTTCTCAGATTCCACAGAAATAAGGCTAGCAAAGAGATCCACGAAATACACATGTAACTCTGTGAGATGAATTAACAGAACACTAAGCAGTTTCTCAGAAAGCTTCTTTCCAGATTTCATCTGAGGATATTTCCTTTTTCACCATAGCCCTCTATGGGCTTCCAAATATCACTTTGCCAATTCCACAAGAACTGTCTTAGCGAAAGGCTTCTTGAGGGGAAAGCTGTAACTCTGTGAGATGATTTCACAGAACACAAAGAAGTTTCTCAGAAAGCTTCTTTCTCTTTGTTATCGGAGGATATTTCCTTTGGCCCTATAGTCTTCAAAGGGAACCGAAATATCTGTTCTCAGATTCCACAGAAATAAGGCAAGCAAAGAGATCCACGAAATACATATGTAACTCTGTGAGATGAATTAACAGAACACTAAGCAGTTTCTCAGAAAGCTTCTTTCCAGATTTCATCTGAGGATATTTCCTTTTTCACCATAGCCCTCTATGGGCTTCCAAATATCACTTTGCCAATTCCACAAGAACTGTCTTAGCGAAAGGCTTCTTGAGGGGAAAGCTGTAACTCTGTGAGATGATTTCACAGAACACAAAGAAGTTTCTCAGAAAGCTTCTTTCTCTTTGTTATCGGAGGATATTTCCTTTGGCCCTATAGTCTTCAAAGGGATCCGAAATATCTGTTCTCAGATTCCACAGAAATAAGGCTAGCAAAGAGATCCACGAAATACAGATGTAACTCTGTGAGATGAATTCACAGAACACTAAGCAGTTTCTCAGAAAGCTTCTTTCCAGATTTCATCTGAGGATATTTCCTTTTTCACCATAGCCCTCTATGGGCTTCCAAATATCACTTTGCCAATTCCACAAGAACTGTCTTAGCGAAAGGCTTCTTGAGGGGAAAGCTGTAACTCTGTGAGATGATTTCACAGAACACAAAGAAGTTTCTCAGAAAGCTTCTTTCTCTTTGTTATCGGAGGATATTTCCTTTGGCCCTATAGTCTTCAAAGGGATCCGAAATATCTGTTCTCAGATTCCACAGAAATAAGGCTAGCAAATAGATCCACGAAATACAGATGTAACTCTGTGAGATGAATTAACAGAACACTAAGCAGTTTCTCAGAAAGCTTCTTTCCAGTTTTCATCTGAGGATATTTCCTTTTTCACCATAGCCCTCTATGGGCTTCCAAATATCACTTTGCCAATTCCACAAGAACTGTCTTAGCGAAAGGCTTCTTGAGGGGAAAGCTGTAACTCTGTGAGATGATTTCCCAGAACACAAAGAAGTTTCTCAGAAAGCTTCTTTCTCTTTGTTATCGGAGGATATTTCCTTTGGCCCTATAGTCTTCAAACGGATCCGAAATATCTGTTCTCAGATTCCACAGAAATAAGGCTAGCAAAGAGATCCACGAAATACAGATGTAATTCTGTGAGATGAATTAACAGAACACTAAGCAGTTTCTCAGAAAGCTTCTTTCCAGATTTCATCTGAGGATATTTCCTTTTTCACCATAGCCCTCTATGGGCTTCCATATATCACTTTGCCAATTCCACAAGAACTGTCTTAGCGAATGGCTTCTTGAGGGGAAAGCTGTAACTCTGTGAGATGATTTCACAGAACACAAAGAAGTTTCTCAGAAAGCTTCTTTCTCTTTGTTATCGGAGGATATTTCCTTTGGCCCTATAGTCTTCAAAGGGATCCGAAATATCTGTTCTCAGATTCCACAGAAATAAGGCTAGCAAACAGATCCACGAAATACAGCTGTAACTCTGTGAGATGAATTAACAGAACACTAAGCAGTTTCTCAGAAAGCTTCTTTCCAGGTTTCATCTGAGGATATTTCCTTTTTCACCATAGCCCTCTATGGGCTTCCAAATATTACTTAGCCAATTCCACAAGAACTGTCTTAGCGAAAGGCTTCTTGAGGGGAAAGCTGTAACTCTGTGAGATGATTTCACAGAACACAAAGAAGTTTCTCAGAAAGCTTCTTTCTCTTTGTTATCGGAGGATATTTCCTTTGGCCCTATTGTCTTCAAAGGGATCCGAAATATCTGTTCTCAGATTCCACAGAAATAAGGCTAGCAAAGAGATCCACGAAATACAGATATAACTCTGTGAGATGAATTCACAGAACACTAAGGAGTTTCTCAGAAAGCTTCTTTCCAGATTTCATCTGAGGATATTTCCTTTTTCACCGTAGCCCTCTATGGGCTTCCAAATATCTCTTTGCCAATTACACAACAACTGTCTTAGCGAAAGGCTTCTCGAGGGGAAAGCTGTATCTATGTGAGATGATTTCACAGAACACAAAGAAGTTTCTCAGAAAGCTTCTTTCTCTTTGTTATCGGAGGATATTTCCTTTGGCCCTATAGTCTTCAAAGGGATCCGAAATATCTGTACTCAGATTCCACAGAAATAATGCTAGCAAAGAGATCCAAGAAATACAGATGTAACTCTGTGAGATGAATTAACAGAACACTAAGCAGTTTCTCAGAAAGCTTCTTTCCAGATTTCATCTGAGGATATTTCCTTTTTCACCATAGCCCTCTATGGGCTTCCAAATATCACTTTGCCAATTCCACAAGAACTGTCTTAGCGAAAGGCTTCTTGAGGGGAAAGCTGTAACTCTGTGAGATGATTTCACAGAACACAAAGAAGTTTCTCAGAAAGCTTCTTTCTCTTTGTTATCGGAGGATATTTCCTTTGGCCCTATAGTCTTCAAAGGGATCCGAAATATCTGTTCTCAGATTCCACAGAAATAAGGCTAGCAAAGAGATCCACGAAATACAGATGTAACTCTGTGAGATGAATTAACAGAACACTAAGCAGTTTCTCAGAAAGCTTCTTTCCAGATTTCATCTGAGGATATTTCCTTTTTCACCATAGCCCTCTATGGGCTTCCAAATATCACTTTGCCAATTCCACAAGAACTGTCTTAGCGAAAGGCTTCTTGAGGGGAAAGCTGTAACTCTGTGAGATGATTTCACAGAACACAAAGAAGTTTCTCAGAAAGCTTCTTTCTCTTTGTTATCGGAGGATATTTCCTTTGGCCCTATATTCTTCAAAGGGAACCGAAATATCTGTTCTCAGATTCCACAGAAATAAGGCTAGCAAAGTGATCCACGAAATACAGATGTAACTCTGTGAGATGAATTAACAGAACACTAAGCAGTTTCTCAGAAAGCTTCTTTCCAGTTTTCATCTGAGGATATTTCCTTTTTCACCACAGCCCTCTATGGGCTTCCAAATATCACTTTGCCAATTCCACAAGAACTGTCTTAGCGAAAGGCTTCTTGAGGGGAAAGCTGTAACTCTGTGAGATGATTTCCCAGAACACAAAGAAGTTTCTCAGAAAGCTTCTTTCTCTTTGTTATCGGAGGATATTTCCTTTGGCCCTATAGCCTTCAAACGGATCCGAAATATCTGTTCTCAGATTCCACAGAAATAAGGCTAGCAAAGAGATCCACGAAATACAGATGTAATTCTGTGAGATGAATTAACAGAACACTAAGCAGTTTCTCAGAAAGCTTCTTTCCAGATTTCATCTGAGGATATTTCCTTTTTCACCATAGCCCTCTATGGGCTTCCAAATATCACTTTGCCAATTCCACAAGAACTGTCTTAGCGAAAGGCTTCTTGAGGGGAAAGCTGTAACTCTGTGAGATGATTTCACAGAACACAAAGAAGTTTCTCAGAAAGCTTCTTTCTCTTTGTTATCGGAGGATATTTCCTTTGGCCCTATAGTCTTCAAAGGGATCCGAAATATCTGTTCTCAGATTCCACAGAAATAAGGCTAACAAAGAGATCCACGAAATACAGATGTAACTCTGTGAGATGAATTAACAGAACACTAAGCAGTTTCTCAGAAAGCTTCTTTCCAGATTTCATCTGAGGATATTTCCTTTCTCACCATAGCCCTCTAAGGGCTTCCAAATATCACTTTGCCAATTCCACAAGAACTGTCTTAGCGAAAGGCTTCTTGAGGGGAAAGCTGTAACTCTGTGAGATGATTTCACAGAACACAAAGAAGTTTCTCAGAAAGCTTCTTTCTCTTTGTTATCGGAGGATATTTCCTTTGACCCTATAGTCTTCAAAGGGATCCGAAATATCTGTACTCAGATTCCACAGAAATAATGCTAGCAAAGAGATCCACGAAATACAGATGTAACTCTGTGAGATGAATTAACAGAACACTAAGCAGTTTCTCAGAAAGCTTCTTTCCAGATTTCATCTGAGGATATTTCCTTTTTCACCATAGCCCTCTATGGGCTTCCAAATATCACTTTGCCAATTCCACAAGAACTGTCTTAGCGAAAGGCTTCTTGAGGGGAAAGCTGTAACTCTGTGAGATGATTTCACAGAACACAAAGAAGTTTCTCAGAAAGCTTCTTTCTCTTTGTTATCGGAGGATATTTCCTTTGGCCCTATAGTCTTCAAAGGGATCCGAAATATCTGTTCTCAGATTCCACAGAAATAAGGCTAGCAAAGAGATCCACGAAATACAGATGTAACTCTGTGAGATGAATTAACAGAACACTAAGCAGTTTCTCAGAAAGCTTCTTTCCAGTTTTCATCTGAGGATATTTCCTTTTTCACCATAGCCCTCTATGGGCTTCCAAATATCACTTTGCCAATTCCACAAGAACTGTCTTAGCGAAAGGCTTCTTGAGGGGAAAGCTGTAACTCTGTGAGATGATTTCCCAGGACACAAAGAAGTTTCTCAGAAAGCTTCTTTCTCTTTGTTATCGGAGGATATTTCCTTTGGCCCTATAGCCTTCAAACGGATCCGAAATATCTGTTCTCAGATTCCACAGAAATAAGGCTAGCAAAGAGATCCACGAAATACAGATGTAATTCTGTGAGATGAATTTACAGAACACTAAGCAGTTTCTCAGAAAGCTTCTTTCCAGATTTCATCTGAGGATATTTCCCTTTTCACCATAGCCCTCTATGGGCTTCCAAATATCACTTTGCCAATTCCACAAGAACTGTCTTAGCGAAAGGCTTCTTGAGGGGAAAGCTGTAACTCTGTGAGGTGATTTCACAGAACACAAAGAAGTTTCTCAGAAAGCTTCTTTCTCTTTGTTATCGGAGGATATTTCCTTTGACCCTATAGTCTTCAAAGGGATCCGAAATATCTGTTCTCAGATTCCACAGAAATAAGGCTAGCAAAAAGATCCACGAAATACAGATGTAACTCTGTGAGATGAATTAACAGAACACTAAGCAGTTTCTCAGAAAGCTTCTTTCCAGATTTCATCTGAGGATATTTCCTTTTTCACCATAGACCTCTATGGGCTTCCAAATATCACTTTGAAATTCCACAAGAACTGTCTTAGCGGAAGGCTTCTTGAGGGGAAAGCTGTAACTCTGTGAGATGATTTCACAGAACACAAAGAAGTTTCTCAGAAAGCTTCTTTCTCTTTGTTATCGGAGGATATTTCCTTTGGCCCTATAGTCTTCAAAGGGATCCGAAATATCTGTTCTCAGATTACACAGAAATAAGGCTAGCAAAGAGATCCTCGAAATACAGATGTAACTATGTGAGATGAATTAACAGAACACTAAGCAGTTTCTCAGAAAGCTTCTTTCCAGATTTCATCTGAGGATATTTCCTTTTTCACCATAGCCCTCTATGGGCTTCCAAATATCACTTTGCCAATTCCACAAGAACTGTCTTAGCGAAAGGCTTCTTGAGGGGAAAGCTGTAACTCTGTGAGATGATTTCACAGAACACAAAGAAGTTTCTCAGAAAGCTTCTTTCTCTTTGTTATCGGAGGATATTTCCTTTGGCCCTATAGTCTTCAAAGGGATCCGAAATATCTGTTCTCAGATTCCACAGATATAAGGCTAGCAAAGAGATCCACGAAATACACATGTAACTCTGTGAGATGAATTAACAGAACACTAAGCAGTTTCTCAGAAAGCTTCTTTCCAGATTTCATCTGAGGATATTTCCTTTCTCACCATAGCCCTCTAAGGGCTTCCAAATATCACTTTGCCAATTCCACAAGAACTGTCTTAGCGAAAGGCTTCTTGAGGGGAAAGCTGTAACTCTGTGAGATGATTTCACAGAACACAAAGAAGTTTCTCTGAAAGCTTCTTTCTCTTTGTTATCGGAGGATATTTCCTTTGGACCTATAGTCTTCAAAGGGATCCGAAATATCTGTACTCAGATTCCACAGAAATAATGCTAGCAAAGAGATCCACGAAATACAGATGTAACTCTGTGAGATGAATTAACAGAACACTAAACAGTTTCTCAGAAAGCTTCTTTCCAGATTTCATCTGAGGATATTTCCTTTTTCACCATAGCCCTCTATGGGCTTCCAAATATCACTTTGCCAATTCCACAAGAACTGTCTTAGCGAAAGGCTTCTTGAGGGGAAAGCTGTAACTCTGTGAGATGATTTCACAGAACACAAAGAAGTTTCTCAGAAAGCTTCTTTCTCTTTGTTATCGGAGGATATTTCCTTTGGCCCTATAGTCTTCAAAGGGATCCGAAATATCTGTTCTCAGATTCCACAGAAATAAGGCTAGCAAAGAGATCCACGAAATACAGATGTAACTCTGTGAGATGAATTAACAGAACACTAAGCAGTTTCTCAGAAAGCTTCTTTCCAGTTTTCATCTGAGGATATTTCCTTTTTCACCATAGCCCTCTATGGGCTTCCAAATATCACTTTGCCAATTCCACAAGAACTGTCTTAGCGAAAGGCTTCTTGAGGGGAAAGCTGTAACTCTGTGAGATGATTTCCCAGAACACAAAGAAGTTTCTCAGAAAGCTTCTTTCTCTTTGTTATCGGAGGATATTTCCTTTGGCCCTATAGCCTTCAAACGGATCCGAAATATCTGTTCTCAGATTCCACAGAAATAAGGCTAGCAAAGAGATCCACGAAATACAGATGTAATTCTGTGAGATGAATTTACAGAACACTAAGCAGTTTCTCAGAAAGCTTCTTTCCAGATTTCATCTGAGGATATTTCCCTTTTCACCATAGCCCTCTATGGGCTTCCAAATATCACTTTGCCAATTCCACAAGAACTGTCTTAGCGAAAGGCTTCTTGAGGGGAAAGCTGTAACTCTGTGAGATGATTTCACAGAACACAAAGAAGTTTCTCAGAAAGCTTCTTTCTCTTTGTTATCGGAGGATATTTCCTTTGGCCCTATAGTCTTCAAAGGGATCCGAAATATCTCTTCTCAGATTCCACAGAAATAAGGCTAGTAAAAAGATCCACGAAATACAGATGTAACTCTGTGAGATGAATTAACAGAACACTAAGCAGTTTCTCAGAAAGCTTCTTTCCAGATTTCATCTGAGGATATTTCCTTTTTCACCATAGACCTCTATGGGCTTCCAAATATCACTTTGAAATTCCACAAGAACTGTCTTAGCGGAAGGCTTCTTGAGGGGAAAGCTGTAACTCTGTGAGATGATTTCACAGAACACAAAGAAGTTTCTCAGAAAGCTTCTTTCTCTTTGTTATCGGAGGATATTTCCTTTGGCCCTATAGTCTTCAAAGGGATCCGAAATATCTGTTCTCAGATTCCACAGAAATAAGGCTAGCAAAGAGATCCTCGAAATACAGATGTAACTATGTGAGATGAATTAACAGAACACTAAGCAGTTTCTCAGAAAGCTTCTTTCCAGATTTCATCTGAGGATATTTCCTTTTTCACCATAGCCCTCTATGGGCTTCCAAATATCACTTTGCCAATTCCACAAGAACTGTCTTAGCGAAAGGCTTCTTGAGGGGAAAGCTGTAACTCTGTGAGATGATTTCACAGAACACAAAGAAGTTTCTCAGAAAGCTTCTTTCTCTTTGTTATCGGAGGATATTTCCTTTGGCCCTATAGTCTTCAAAGGGATCCGAAATATCTGTTCTCAGATTCCACAGATATAAGGCTAGCAAAGAGATCCACGAAATACAGATGTAACTCTGTGAGATGAATTAACAGAACACTAAGCAGTTTCTCAGAAAGCTTCTTTCCAGATTTCATCTGAGGATATTTCCTTTCTCACCATAGCCCTCTAAGGGCTTCCAAATATCACTTTGCCAATTCCACAAGAACTGTCTTAGCGAAAGGCTTCTTGAGGGGAAAGCTGTAACTCTGTGAGATGATTTCACAGAACACAAAGAAGTTTCTCAGAAAGCTTCTTTCTCTTTGTTATCGGAGGATATTTCCTTTGGCCCTATAGTCTTCAAAGGGATCCGAAATATCTGTACTCAGATTCCACAGAAATAATGCTAGCAAAGAGATCCACGAAATACAGATGTAACTCTGTGAGATGAATTAACAGAACACTAAGCAGTTTCTCAGAAAGCTTCTTTCCAGATTTCATCTGAGGATATTTCCTTTTTCACCATAGCCCTCTATGGGCTTCCAAATATCGCTTTGCCAATTCCACAAGAACTGTCTTAGCGAAAGGCTTCTTGAGGGGAAAGCTGTAACTCTGTGAGATGATTTCACAGAACACAAAGAAGGTTCTCAGAAAGCTTCTTTCTCTTTGTTATCGGAGGATATTTCCTTTGGCCCTATAGTCTTCAAAGGGATCCGAAATATCTGTTCTCAGATTCCACAGAAATAAGGCTAGCAAAGAGATCCACGAAATACAGATGTAACTCTGTGAGATGAATTAACAGAACACTAAGCAGTTTCTCAGAAAGCTTCTTTCCAGATTTCATCTGAGGATATTTCCTTTTTCACCATAGCCCTCTATGGGCTTCCATATATCACTTTGCCAATTCCACAAGAACTGTCTTAGCGAATGGCTTCTTGAGGGGAAAGCTGTAACTCTGTGAGATGATTTCACAGAACACAAAGAAGTTTCTCAGAAAGCTTCTTTCTCTTTGTTATCGGAGGATATTTCCTTTGGCCCTATAGTCTTCAAAGGGATCCGAAATATCTGTTCTCAGATTCCACAGAAATAAGGCTAGCAAAGAGATCCACGAAATACACATGTAACTCTGTGAGATGAATTAACAGAACACTAAGCAGTTTCTCAGAAAGCTTCTTTCCAGATTTCATCTGAGGATATTTCCTTTTTCACCATAGCCCTCTATGGGCTTCCAAATATCACTTTGCCAATTCCACAAGAACTGTCTTAGCGAAAGGCTTCTTGAGGGGAAAGCTGTAACTCTGTGAGATGATTTCACAGAACACAAAGAAGTTTCTCAGAAAGCTTCTTTCTCTTTGTTATCGGAGGATATTTCCTTTGGCCCTATAGTCTTCAAAGGGATCCGAAATATCTGTTCTCAGATTCCACAGAAATAAGGCTAACAAAGAGATCCACGAAATACAGATGTAACTCTGTGAGATGAATTAACAGAACACTAATCAGTTTCTCAGAAAGCTTCTTTCCAGATTTCATCTGAGGATATTTCCTTTCTCACCATAGCCCTCTAAGGGCTTCCAAATATCACTTTGCCAATTCCACAAGAACTGTCTTAGCGAAAGGCTTCTTGAGGGGAAAGCTGTAACTCTGTGAGATGATTTCACAGAACACAAAGAAGTTTCTCAGAAAGCTTCTTTCTCTTTGTTATCGGAGGATATTTCCTTTGGCCCTATAGTCTTCAAAGGGATCCGAAATATCTGTACTCAGATTCCACAGAAATAATGCTAGCAAAGAGATCCAAGAAATACAGATGTAACTCTGTGAGATGAATTAACAGAACACTAAGCAGTTTCTCAGAAAGCTTCTTTCCAGATTTCATCTGAGGATATTTCCTTTTTCACCATAGCCCTCTATGGGCTTCCAAATATCACTTTGCCAATTCCACAAGAACTGTCTTAGCGAAAGGCTTCTTGAGGGGAAAGCTGTAACTCTGTGAGATGATTTCACAGAACACAAAGAAGTTTCTCAGAAAGCTTCTTTCTCTTTGTTATCGGAGGATATTTCCTTTGGCCCTATAGTCTTCAAAGGGATCCGAAATATCTGTTCTCAGATTCCACAGAAATAAGGCTAGCAAAGAGATCCACGAAATACAGATGTAACTCTGTGAGATGAATTAACAGAACACTAAGCAGTTTCTCAGAAAGCTTCTTTCCAGTTTTCATCTGAGGATATTTCCTTTTTCACCATAGCCCTCTATGGGCTTCCAAATATCACTTTGCCAATTCCACAAGAACTGTCTTAGCGAAAGGCTTCTTGAGGGGAAAGCTGTAACTCTGTGAGATGATTTCACAGAACACAAAGAAGTTTCTCAGAAAGCTTCTTTCTCTTTGTTATCGGAGGATATTTCCTTTGGCCCTATAGTCTTCAAAGGGATCCGAAATATCTGTTCTCAGATTCCACAGAAATAAGGCTAGCAAAAAGATCCACGAAAAACAGATGTAACTCTGTGAGATGAATTAACAGAACACTAAGCAGTTTCTCAGAAAGCTTCTTTCCAGATTTCATCTGAGGATATTTCCTTTTTCACCATAGACCTCTATGGGCTTCCAAATATCACTTTGAAATTCCACAAGAACTGTCTTAGCGGAAGGCTTCTTGAGGGGAAAGCTGTAACTCTGTGAGATGATTTCACAGAACACAAAGAAGTTTCTCAGAAAGCTTCTTTCTCTTTGTTATCGGAGGATATTTCCTTTGGCCCTATAGTCTTCAAAGGGATCCGAAATATCTGTTCTCAGATTACACAGAAATAAGGCTAGCAAAGAGATCCTCGAAATACAGATGTAACTATGTGAGATGAATTAACAGAACACTAAGCAGTTTCTCAGAAAGCTTCTTTCCAGATTTCATCTGAGGATATTTCCTTTTTCACCATAGCCCTCTATGGGCTTCCAAATATCACTTTGCCAATTCCACAAGAACTGTCTTAGCGAAAGGCTTCTTGAGGGTAAAGCTGTAACTCTGTGAGATGATTTCACAGAACACAAAGAAGTTTCTCAGAAAGCTTCTTTCTCTTTGTTATCGGAGGATATTTCCTTTGGCCCTATAGTCTTCAAAGGGATCCGAAATATCTGTTCTCAGATTCCACAGATATAAGGCTAGCAAAGAGATCCACGAAATACACATGTAACTCTGTGAGATGAATTAACAGAACACTAAGCAGTTTCTCAGAAAGCTTCTTTCCAGATTTCATCTGAGGATATTTCCTTTCTCACCATAGCCCTCTAAGGGCTTCCAAATATCACTTTGCCAATTCCACAAGAACTGTCTTAGCGAAAGGCTTCTTGAGGGGAAAGCTGTAACTCTGTGAGATGATTTCACAGAACACAAAGAAGTTTCTCTGAAAGCTTCTTTCTCTTTGTTATCGGAGGATATTTCCTTTGGACCTATAGTCTTCAAAGGGATCCGAAATATCTGTACTCAGATTCCACAGAAATAATGCTAGCAAAGAGATCCACGAAATACAGATGTAACTCTGTGAGATGAATTAACAGAACACTAAACAGTTTCTCAGAAAGCTTCTTTCCAGATTTCATCTGAGGATATTTCCTTTTTCACCATAGCCCTCTATGGGCTTCCAAATATCACTTTGCCAATTCCACAAGAACTGTCTTAGCGAAAGGCTTCTTGAGGGGAAAGCTGTAACTCTGTGAGATGATTTCACAGAACACAAAGAAGTTTCTCAGAAAGCTTCTTTCTCTTTGTTATCGGAGGATATTTCCTTTGGCCCTATAGTCTTCAAAGGGATCCGAAATATCTGTTCTCAGATTCCACAGAAATAAGGCTAGCAAAGAGATCCACGAAATACAGATGTAACTCTGTGAGATGAATTAACAGAACACTAAGCAGTTTCTCAGAAAGCTTCTTTCCAGTTTTCATCTGAGGATATTTCCTTTTTCACCATAGCCCTCTATGGGCTTCCAAATATCACTTTGCCAATTCCACAAGAACTGTCTTAGCGAAAGGCTTCTTGAGGGGAAAGCTGTAACTCTGTGAGATGATTTCACAGAACACAAAGAAGTTTCTCAGAAAGCTTCTTTCTCTTTGTTATCGGAGGATATTTCCTTTGGCCCTATAGCCTTCAAACGGATCCGAAATATCTGTTCTCAGATTCCACAGAAATAAGGCTAGCAAAGAGATCCACGAAATACAGATGTAATTCTGTGAGATGAATTTACAGAACACTAAGCAGTTTCTCAGAAAGCTTCTTTCCAGATTTCATCTGAGGATATTTCCCTTTTCACCATAGCCCTCTATGGGCTTCCAAATATCACTTTGCCAATTCCACAAGAACTGTCTTAGCGAAAGGCTTCTTGAGGGGAAAGCTGTAACTCTGTGAGATGATTTCACAGAACACAAAGAAGTTTCTCAGAAAGCTTCTTTCTCTTTGTTATCGGAGGATATTTCCTTTGGCCCTATAGTCTTCAAAGGGATCCGAAATATCTGTTCTCAGATTCCACAGAAATAAGGCTAGTAAAAAGATCCACGAAATACAGATGTAACTCTGTGAGATGAATTAACAGAACACTAAGCAGTTTCTCAGAAAGCTTCCTTCCAGATTTCATCTGAGGATATTTCCTTTTTCACCATAGACCTCTATGGGCTTCCAAATATCACTTTGAAATTCCACAAGAACTGTCTTAGCGGAAGGCTTCTTGAGGGGAAAGCTGTAACTCTGTGAGATGATTTCACAGAACACAAAGAAGTTTCTCAGAAAGCTTCTTTCTCTTTGTTATCGGAGGATATTTCCTTTGGCCCTATAGTCTTCAAAGGGATCCGAAATATCTGTTCTCAGATTCCACAGAAATAAGGCTAGCAAAGAGATCCTCGAAATACAGATGTAACTATGTGAGATGAATTAACAGAACACTAAGCAGTTTCTCAGAAAGCTTCTTTCCAGATTTCATCTGAGGATATTTCCTTTTTCACCATAGCCCTCTATGGGCTTCCAAATATCACTTTGCCAATTCCACAAGAACTGTCTTAGCGAAAGGCTTCTTGAGGGGAAAGCTGTAACTCTGTGAGATGATTTCACAGAACACAAAGAAGTTTCTCAGAAAGCTTCTTTCTCTTTGTTATCGGAGGATATTTCCTTTGGCCCTATAGTCTTCAAAGGGATCCGAAATATCTGTTCTCAGATTCCACAGATATAAGGCTAGCAAAGAGATCCACGAAATACAGATGTAACTCTGTGAGATGAATTAACAGAACACTAAGCAGTTTCTCAGAAAGCTTCTTTCCAGATTTCATCTGAGGATATTTCCTTTCTCACCATAGCCCTCTAAGGGCTTCCAAATATCACTTTGCCAATTCCACAAGAACTGTCTTAGCGAAAGGCTTCTTGAGGGGAAAGCTGTAACTCTGTGAGATGATTTCACAGAACACAAAGAAGTTTCTCAGAAAGCTTCTTTCTCTTTGTTATCGGAGGATATTTCCTTTGGCCCTATAGTCTTCAAAGGGATCCGAAATATCTGTACTCAGATTCCACAGAAATAATGCTAGCAAAGAGATCCACGAAATACAGATGTAACTCTGTGAGATGAATTAACAGAACACTAAGCAGTTTCTCAGAAAGCTTCTTTCCAGATTTCATCTGAGGATATTTCCTTTTTCACCATAGCCCTCTATTGGCTTCCAAATATCACTTTGCCAATTCCACAAGAACTGTCTTAGCGAAAGGCTTCTTGAGGGGAAAGCTGTAACTCTGTGAGATGATTTCACAGAACACAAAGAAGGTTCTCAGAAAGCTTCTTTCTCTTTGTTATCGGAGGATATTTCCTTTGGCCCTATAGTCTTCAAAGGGATCCGAAATATCTGTTCTCAGATTCCACAGAAATAAGGCTAGCAAAGAGATCCACGAAATACAGATGTAACTCTGTGAGATGAATTAACAGAACACTAAGCAGTTTCTCAGAAAGCTTCTTTCCAGATTTCATCTGAGGATATTTCCTTTTTCACCATAGCCCTCTATGGGCTTCCATATATCACTTTGCCAATTCCACAAGAACTGTCTTAGCGAATGGCTTCTTGAGGGGAAAGCTGTAACTCTGTGAGATGATTTCACAGAACACAAAGAAGTTTCTCAGAAAGCTTCTTTCTCTTTGTTATCGGAGGATATTTCCTTTGGCCCTATAGTCTTCAAAGGGATCCGAAATATCTGTTCTCAGATTCCACAGAAATAAGGCTAGCAAAGTGATCCACGAAATACAGATGTAACTCTGTGAGATGAATTAACAGAACACTAAGCAGTTTCTCAGAAAGCTTCTTTCCAGTTTTCATCTGAGGATATTTCCTTTTTCACCACAGCCCTCTATGGGCTTCCAAATATCACTTTGCCAATTCCACAAGAACTGTCTTAGCGAAAGGCTTCTTGAGGGGAAAGCTGTAACTCTGTGAGATGATTTCCCAGAACACAAAGAAGTTTCTCAGAAAGCTTCTTTCTCTTTGTTATCGGAGGATATTTCCTTTGGCCCTATAGCCTTCAAACGGATCCGAAATATCTGTTCTCAGATTCCACAGAAATAAGGCTAGCAAAGAGATCCACGAAATACAGATGTAATTCTGTGAGATGAATTAACAGAACACTAAGCAGTTTCTCAGAAAGCTTCCTTCCAGATTTCATCTGAGGATATTTCCTTTTTCACCATAGCCCTCTATGGGCTTCCAAATATCACTTTGCCAATTCCACAAGAACTGTCTTAGCGAAAGGCTTCTTGAGGGGAAAGCTGTAACTCTGTGAGATGATTTCACAGAACACAAAGAAGTTTCTCAGAAAGCTTCTTTCTCTTTGTTATCGGAGGATATTTCCTTTGGCCCTATAGTCTTCAAAGGGATCCGAAATATCTGTTCTCAGATTCCACAGAAATAAGGCTAACAAAGAGATCCACGAAATACAGATGTAACTCTGTGAGATGAATTAACAGAACACTAAGCAGTTTCTCAGAAAGCTTCTTTCCAGATTTCATCTGAGGATATTTCCTTTCTCACCATAGCCCTCTAAGGGCTTCCAAATATCACTTTGCCAATTCCACAAGAACTGTCTTAGCGAAAGGCTTCTTGAGGGGAAAGCTGTAACTCTGTGAGATGATTTCACAGAACACAAAGAAGTTTCTCAGAAAGCTTCTTTCTCTTTGTTATCGGAGGATATTTCCTTTGACCCTATAGTCTTCAAAGGGATCCGAAATATCTGTACTCAGATTCCACAGAAATAATGCTAGCAAAGAGATCCACGAAATACAGATGTAACTCTGTGAGATGAATTAACAGAACACTAAGCAGTTTCTCAGAAAGCTTCTTTCCAGATTTCATCTGAGGATATTTCCTTTTTCACCATAGCCCTCTATGGGCTTCCAAATATCACTTTGCCAATTCCACAAGAACTGTCTTAGCGAAAGGCTTCTTGAGGGGAAAGCTGTAACTCTGTGAGATGATTTCACAGAACACAAAGAAGTTTCTCAGAAAGCTTCTTTCTCTTTGTTATCGGAGGATATTTCCTTTGGCCCTATAGTCTTCAAAGGGATCCGAAATATCTGTTCTCAGATTCCACAGAAATAAGGCTAACAAAGAGATCCACGAAATACAGATGTAACTCTGTGAGATGAATTAACAGAACACTAAGCAGTTTCTCAGAAAGCTTCTTTCCAGATTTCATCTGAGGATATTTCCTTTCTCACCATAGCCCTCTAAGGGCTTCCAAATATCACTTTGCCAATTCCACAAGAACTGTCTTAGCGAAAGGCTTCTTGAGGGGAAAGCTGTAACTCTGTGAGATGATTTCACAGAACACAAAGAAGTTTCTCAGAAAGCTTCTTTCTCTTTGTTATCGGAGGATATTTCCTTTGGCCCTATAGTCTTCAAAGGGATCCGAAATATCTGTACTCAGATTCCACAGAAATAATGCTAGCAAAGAGATCCAAGAAATACAGATGTAACTCTGTGAGATGAATTAACAGAACACTAAGCAGTTTCTCAGAAAGCTTCTTTCCAGATTTCATCTGAGGATATTTCCTTTTTCACCATAGCCCTCTATGGGCTTCCAAATATCACTTTGCCAATTCCACAAGAACTGTCTTAGCGAAAGGCTTCTTGAGGGGAAAGCTGTAACTCTGTGAGATGATTTCACAGAACACAAAGAAGTTTCTCAGAAAGCTTCTTTCTCTTTGTTATCGGAGGATATTTCCTTTGGCCCTATAGTCTTCAAAGGGATCCGAAATATCTGTTCTCAGATTCCACAGAAATAAGGCTAGCAAAGAGATCCACGAAATACAGATGTAACTCTGTGAGATGAATTAACAGAACACTAAGCAGTTTCTCAGAAAGCTTCTTTCCAGTTTTCATCTGAGGATATTTCCTTTTTCACCATAGCCCTCTATGGGCTTCCAAATATCACTTTGCCAATTCCACAAGAACTGTCTTAGCGAAAGGCTTCTTGAGGGGAAAGCTGTAACTCTGTGAGATGATTTCCCAGGACACAAAGAAGTTTCTCAGAAAGCTTCTTTCTCTTTGTTATCGGAGGATATTTCCTTTGGCCCTATAGCCTTCAAACGGATCCGAAATATCTGTTCTCAGATTCCACAGAAATAAGGCTAGCAAAGAGATCCACGAAATACAGATGTAATTCTGTGAGATGAATTTACAGAACACTAAGCAGTTTCTCAGAAAGCTTCTTTCCAGATTTCATCTGAGGATATTTCCCTTTTCACCATAGCCCTCTATGGGCTTCCAAATATCACTTTGCCAATTCCACAAGAACTGTCTTAGCGAAAGGCTTCTTGAGGGGAAAGCTGTAACTCTGTGAGATGATTTCACAGAACACAAAGAAGTTTCTCAGAAAGCTTCTTTCTCTTTGTTATCGGAGGATATTTCCTTTGACCCTATAGTCTTCAAAGGGATCCGAAATATCTGTTCTCAGATTCCACAGAAATAAGGCTAGCAAAAAGATCCACGAAATACAGATGTAACTCTGTGAGATGAATTAACAGAACACTAAGCAGTTTCTCAGAAAGCTTCTTTCCAGATTTCATCTGAGGATATTTCCTTTTTCACCATAGACCTCTATGGGCTTCCAAATATCACTTTGAAATTCCACAAGAACTGTCTTAGCGGAAGGCTTCTTGAGGGGAAAGCTGTAACTCTGTGAGATGATTTCACAGAACACAAAGAAGTTTCTCAGAAAGCTTCTTTCTCTTTGTTATCGGAGGATATTTCCTTTGGCCCTATAGTCTTCAAAGGGATCCGAAATATCTGTTCTCAGATTACACAGAAATAAGGCTAGCAAAGAGATCCTCGAAATACAGATGTAACTATGTGAGATGAATTAACAGAACACTAAGCAGTTTCTCAGAAAGCTTCTTTCCAGATTTCATCTGAGGATATTTCCTTTTTCACCATAGCCCTCTATGGGCTTCCAAATATCACTTTGCCAATTCCACAAGAACTGTCTTAGCGAAAGGCTTCTTGAGGGGAAAGCTGTAACTCTGTGAGATGATTTCACAGAACACAAAGAAGTTTCTCAGAAAGCTTCTTTCTCTTTGTTATCGGAGGATATTTCCTTTGGACCTATAGTCTTCAAAGGGATCCGAAATATCTGTACTCAGATTCCACAGAAATAATGCTAGCAAAGAGATCCACGAAATACAGATGTAACTCTGTGAGATGAATTAACAGAACACTAAACAGTTTCTCAGAAAGCTTCTTTCCAGATTTCATCTGAGGATATTTCCTTTTTCACCATAGCCCTCTATGGGCTTCCAAATATCACTTTGCCAATTCCACAAGAACTGTCTTAGCGAAAGGCTTCTTGAGGGGAAAGCTGTAACTCTGTGAGATGATTTCACAGAACACAAAGAAGTTTCTCAGAAAGCTTCTTTCTCTTTGTTATCGGAGGATATTTCCTTTGGCCCTATAGTCTTCAAAGGGATCCGAAATATCTGTTCTCAGATTCCACAGAAATAAGGCTAGCAAAGAGATCCACGAAATACAGATGTAACTCTGTGAGATGAATTAACAGAACACTAAGCAGTTTCTCAGAAAGCTTCTTTCCAGTTTTCATCTGAGGATATTTCCTTTTTCACCATAGCCCTCTATGGGCTTCCAAATATCACTTTGCCAATTCCACAAGAACTGTCTTAGCGAAAGGCTTCTTGAGGGGAAAGCTGTAACTCTGTGAGATGATTTCCCAGAACACAAAGAAGTTTCTCAGAAAGCTTCTTTCTCTTTGTTATCGGAGGATATTTCCTTTGGCCCTATAGCCTTCAAACGGATCCGAAATATCTGTTCTCAGATTCCACAGAAATAAGGCTAGCAAAGAGATCCACGAAATACAGATGTAATTCTGTGAGATGAATTTACAGAACACTAAGCAGTTTCTCAGAAAGCTTCTTTCCAGATTTCATCTGAGGATATTTCCCTTTTCACCATAGCCCTCTATGGGCTTCCAAATATCACTTTGCCAATTCCACAAGAACTGTCTTAGCGAAAGGCTTCTTGAGGGGAAAGCTGTAACTCTGTGAGATGATTTCACAGAACACAAAGAAGTTTCTCAGAAAGCTTCTTTCTCTTTGTTATCGGAGGATATTTCCTTTGGCCCTATAGTCTTCAAAGGGATCCGAAATATCTCTTCTCAGATTCCACAGAAATAAGGCTAGTAAAAAGATCCACGAAATACAGATGTAACTCTGTGAGATGAATTAACAGAACACTAAGCAGTTTCTCAGAAAGCTTCTTTCCAGATTTCATCTGAGGATATTTCCTTTTTCACCATAGACCTCTATGGGCTTCCAAATATCACTTTGAAATTCCACAAGAACTGTCTTAGCGGAAGGCTTCTTGAGGGGAAAGCTGTAACTCTGTGAGATGATTTCACAGAACACAAAGAAGTTTCTCAGAAAGCTTCTTTCTCTTTGTTATCGGAGGATATTTCCTTTGGCCCTATAGTCTTCAAAGGGATCCGAAATATCTGTTCTCAGATTCCACAGAAATAAGGCTAGCAAAGAGATCCTCGAAATACAGATGTAACTATGTGAGATGAATTAACAGAACACTAAGCAGTTTCTCAGAAAGCTTCTTTCCAGATTTCATCTGAGGATATTTCCTTTTTCACCATAGCCCTCTATGGGCTTCCAAATATCACTTTGCCAATTCCACAAGAACTGTCTTAGCGAAAGGCTTCTTGAGGGGAAAGCTGTAACTCTGTGAGATGATTTCACAGAACACAAAGAAGTTTCTCAGAAAGCTTCTTTCTCTTTGTTATCGGAGGATATTTCCTTTGGCCCTATAGTCTTCAAAGGGATCCGAAATATCTGTTCTCAGATTCCACAGATATAAGGCTAGCAAAGAGATCCACGAAATACACATGTAACTCTGTGAGATGAATTAACAGAACACTAAGCAGTTTCTCAGAAAGCTTCTTTCCAGATTTCATCTGAGGATATTTCCTTTCTCACCATAGCCCTCTAAGGGCTTCCAAATATCACTTTGCCAATTCCACAAGAACTGTCTTAGCGAAAGGCTTCTTGAGGGGAAAGCTGTAACTCTGTGAGATGATTTCACAGAACACAAAGAAGTTTCTCAGAAAGCTTCTTTCTCTTTGTTATCGGAGGATATTTCCTTTGGC
Organism: Macaca nemestrina; assembly: GCF_043159975.1. Taxonomy (NCBI): domain Eukaryota; kingdom Metazoa; phylum Chordata; class Mammalia; order Primates; family Cercopithecidae; genus Macaca; species Macaca nemestrina. The sequence continues at coordinate 94,292,019 of NC_092125.1, forward strand.
CCTATAGTCTTCAAAGGGATCCGAAATATCTGTACTCAGATTCCACAGAAATAATGCTAGCAAAGAGATCCACGAAATACAGATGTAACTCTGTGAGATGAATTAACAGAACACTAAGCAGTTTCTCAGAAAGCTTCTTTCCAGATTTCATCTGAGGATATTTCCTTTTTCACCATAGCCCTCTATGGGCTTCCAAATATCGCTTTGCCAATTCCACAAGAACTGTCTTAGCGAAAGGCTTCTTGAGGGGAAAGCTGTAACTCTGTGAGATGATTTCACAGAACACAAAGAAGGTTCTCAGAAAGCTTCTTTCTCTTTGTTATCGGAGGATATTTCCTTTGGCCCTATAGTCTTCAAAGGGATCCGAAATATCTGTTCTCAGATTCCACAGAAATAAGGCTAGCAAAGAGATCCACGAAATACAGATGTAACTCTGTGAGATGAATTAACAGAACACTAAGCAGTTTCTCAGAAAGCTTCTTTCCAGATTTCATCTGAGGATATTTCCTTTTTCACCATAGCCCTCTATGGGCTTCCATATATCACTTTGCCAATTCCACAAGAACTGTCTTAGCGAATGGCTTCTTGAGGGGAAAGCTGTAACTCTGTGAGATGATTTCACAGAACACAAAGAAGTTTCTCAGAAAGCTTCTTTCTCTTTGTTATCGGAGGATATTTCCTTTGGCCCTATAGTCTTCAAAGGGATCCGAAATATCTGTTCTCAGATTCCACAGAAATAAGGCTAGCAAAGAGATCCACGAAATACACATGTAACTCTGTGAGATGAATTAACAGAACACTAAGCAGTTTCTCAGAAAGCTTCTTTCCAGATTTCATCTGAGGATATTTCCTTTTTCACCATAGCCCTCTATGGGCTTCCAAATATCACTTTGCCAATTCCACAAGAACTGTCTTAGCGAAAGGCTTCTTGAGGGGAAAGCTGTAACTCTGTGAGATGATTTCACAGAACACAAAGAAGTTTCTCAGAAAGCTTCTTTCTCTTTGTTATCGGAGGATATTTCCTTTGGCCCTATAGTCTTCAAAGGGATCCGAAATATCTGTTCTCAGATTCCACAGAAATAAGGCTAACAAAGAGATCCACGAAATACAGATGTAACTCTGTGAGATGAATTAACAGAACACTAATCAGTTTCTCAGAAAGCTTCTTTCCAGATTTCATCTGAGGATATTTCCTTTCTCACCATAGCCCTCTAAGGGCTTCCAAATATCACTTTGCCAATTCCACAAGAACTGTCTTAGCGAAAGGCTTCTTGAGGGGAAAGCTGTAACTCTGTGAGATGATTTCACAGAACACAAAGAAGTTTCTCAGAAAGCTTCTTTCTCTTTGTTATCGGAGGATATTTCCTTTGGCCCTATAGTCTTCAAAGGGATCCGAAATATCTGTACTCAGATTCCACAGAAATAATGCTAGCAAAGAGATCCAAGAAATACAGATGTAACTCTGTGAGATGAATTAACAGAACACTAAGCAGTTTCTCAGAAAGCTTCTTTCCAGATTTCATCTGAGGATATTTCCTTTTTCACCATAGCCCTCTATGGGCTTCCAAATATCACTTTGCCAATTCCACAAGAACTGTCTTAGCGAAAGGCTTCTTGAGGGGAAAGCTGTAACTCTGTGAGATGATTTCACAGAACACAAAGAAGTTTCTCAGAAAGCTTCTTTCTCTTTGTTATCGGAGGATATTTCCTTTGGCCCTATAGTCTTCAAAGGGATCCGAAATATCTGTTCTCAGATTCCACAGAAATAAGGCTAGCAAAGAGATCCACGAAATACAGATGTAACTCTGTGAGATGAATTAACAGAACACTAAGCAGTTTCTCAGAAAGCTTCTTTCCAGTTTTCATCTGAGGATATTTCCTTTTTCACCATAGCCCTCTATGGGCTTCCAAATATCACTTTGCCAATTCCACAAGAACTGTCTTAGCGAAAGGCTTCTTGAGGGGAAAGCTGTAACTCTGTGAGATGATTTCACAGAACACAAAGAAGTTTCTCAGAAAGCTTCTTTCTCTTTGTTATCGGAGGATATTTCCTTTGGCCCTATAGTCTTCAAAGGGATCCGAAATATCTGTTCTCAGATTCCACAGAAATAAGGCTAGCAAAAAGATCCACGAAAAACAGATGTAACTCTGTGAGATGAATTAACAGAACACTAAGCAGTTTCTCAGAAAGCTTCTTTCCAGATTTCATCTGAGGATATTTCCTTTTTCACCATAGACCTCTATGGGCTTCCAAATATCACTTTGAAATTCCACAAGAACTGTCTTAGCGGAAGGCTTCTTGAGGGGAAAGCTGTAACTCTGTGAGATGATTTCACAGAACACAAAGAAGTTTCTCAGAAAGCTTCTTTCTCTTTGTTATCGGAGGATATTTCCTTTGGCCCTATAGTCTTCAAAGGGATCCGAAATATCTGTTCTCAGATTACACAGAAATAAGGCTAGCAAAGAGATCCTCGAAATACAGATGTAACTATGTGAGATGAATTAACAGAACACTAAGCAGTTTCTCAGAAAGCTTCTTTCCAGATTTCATCTGAGGATATTTCCTTTTTCACCATAGCCCTCTATGGGCTTCCAAATATCACTTTGCCAATTCCACAAGAACTGTCTTAGCGAAAGGCTTCTTGAGGGGAAAGCTGTAACTCTGTGAGATGATTTCACAGAACACAAAGAAGTTTCTCAGAAAGCTTCTTTCTCTTTGTTATCGGAGGATATTTCCTTTGGCCCTATAGTCTTCAAAGGGATCCGAAATATCTGTTCTCAGATTCCACAGATATAAGGCTAGCAAAGAGATCCACGAAATACACATGTAACTCTGTGAGATGAATTAACAGAACACTAAGCAGTTTCTCAGAAAGCTTCTTTCCAGATTTCATCTGAGGATATTTCCTTTCTCACCATAGCCCTCTAAGGGCTTCCAAATATCACTTTGCCAATTCCACAAGAACTGTCTTAGCGAAAGGCTTCTTGAGGGGAAAGCTGTAACTCTGTGAGATGATTTCACAGAACACAAAGAAGTTTCTCTGAAAGCTTCTTTCTCTTTGTTATCGGAGGATATTTCCTTTGGACCTATAGTCTTCAAAGGGATCCGAAATATCTGTACTCAGATTCCACAGAAATAATGCTAGCAAAGAGATCCACGAAATACAGATGTAACTCTGTGAGATGAATTAACAGAACACTAAACAGTTTCTCAGAAAGCTTCTTTCCAGATTTCATCTGAGGATATTTCCTTTTTCACCATAGCCCTCTATGGGCTTCCAAATATCACTTTGCCAATTCCACAAGAACTGTCTTAGCGAAAGGCTTCTTGAGGGGAAAGCTGTAACTCTGTGAGATGATTTCACAGAACACAAAGAAGTTTCTCAGAAAGCTTCTTTCTCTTTGTTATCGGAGGATATTTCCTTTGGCCCTATAGTCTTCAAAGGGATCCGAAATATCTGTTCTCAGATTCCACAGAAATAAGGCTAGCAAAGAGATCCACGAAATACAGATGTAACTCTGTGAGATGAATTAACAGAACACTAAGCAGTTTCTCAGAAAGCTTCTTTCCAGTTTTCATCTGAGGATATTTCCTTTTTCACCATAGCCCTCTATGGGCTTCCAAATATCACTTTGCCAATTCCACAAGAACTGTCTTAGCGAAAGGCTTCTTGAGGGGAAAGCTGTAACTCTGTGAGATGATTTCACAGAACACAAAGAAGTTTCTCAGAAAGCTTCTTTCTCTTTGTTATCGGAGGATATTTCCTTTGGCCCTATAGCCTTCAAACGGATCCGAAATATCTGTTCTCAGATTCCACAGAAATAAGGCTAGCAAAGAGATCCACGAAATACAGATGTAATTCTGTGAGATGAATTTACAGAACACTAAGCAGTTTCTCAGAAAGCTTCTTTCCAGATTTCATCTGAGGATATTTCCCTTTTCACCATAGCCCTCTATGGGCTTCCAAATATCACTTTGCCAATTCCACAAGAACTGTCTTAGCGAAAGGCTTCTTGAGGGGAAAGCTGTAACTCTGTGAGATGATTTCACAGAACACAAAGAAGTTTCTCAGAAAGCTTCTTTCTCTTTGTTATCGGAGGATATTTCCTTTGGCCCTATAGTCTTCAAAGGGATCCGAAATATCTGTTCTCAGATTCCACAGAAATAAGGCTAGTAAAAAGATCCACGAAATACAGATGTAACTCTGTGAGATGAATTAACAGAACACTAAGCAGTTTCTCAGAAAGCTTCCTTCCAGATTTCATCTGAGGATATTTCCTTTTTCACCATAGACCTCTATGGGCTTCCAAATATCACTTTGAAATTCCACAAGAACTGTCTTAGCGGAAGGCTTCTTGAGGGGAAAGCTGTAACTCTGTGAGATGATTTCACAGAACACAAAGAAGTTTCTCAGAAAGCTTCTTTCTCTTTGTTATCGGAGGATATTTCCTTTGGCCCTATAGTCTTCAAAGGGATCCGAAATATCTGTTCTCAGATTCCACAGAAATAAGGCTAGCAAAGAGATCCTCGAAATACAGATGTAACTATGTGAGATGAATTAACAGAACACTAAGCAGTTTCTCAGAAAGCTTCTTTCCAGATTTCATCTGAGGATATTTCCTTTTTCACCATAGCCCTCTATGGGCTTCCAAATATCACTTTGCCAATTCCACAAGAACTGTCTTAGCGAAAGGCTTCTTGAGGGGAAAGCTGTAACTCTGTGAGATGATTTCACAGAACACAAAGAAGTTTCTCAGAAAGCTTCTTTCTCTTTGTTATCGGAGGATATTTCCTTTGGCCCTATAGTCTTCAAAGGGATCCGAAATATCTGTTCTCAGATTCCACAGATATAAGGCTAGCAAAGAGATCCACGAAATACAGATGTAACTCTGTGAGATGAATTAACAGAACACTAAGCAGTTTCTCAGAAAGCTTCTTTCCAGATTTCATCTGAGGATATTTCCTTTCTCACCATAGCCCTCTAAGGGCTTCCAAATATCACTTTGCCAATTCCACAAGAACTGTCTTAGCGAAAGGCTTCTTGAGGGGAAAGCTGTAACTCTGTGAGATGATTTCACAGAACACAAAGAAGTTTCTCAGAAAGCTTCTTTCTCTTTGTTATCGGAGGATATTTCCTTTGGCCCTATAGTCTTCAAAGGGATCCGAAATATCTGTACTCAGATTCCACAGAAATAATGCTAGCAAAGAGATCCACGAAATACAGATGTAACTCTGTGAGATGAATTAACAGAACACTAAGCAGTTTCTCAGAAAGCTTCTTTCCAGATTTCATCTGAGGATATTTCCTTTTTCACCATAGCCCTCTATTGGCTTCCAAATATCACTTTGCCAATTCCACAAGAACTGTCTTAGCGAAAGGCTTCTTGAGGGGAAAGCTGTAACTCTGTGAGATGATTTCACAGAACACAAAGAAGGTTCTCAGAAAGCTTCTTTCTCTTTGTTATCGGAGGATATTTCCTTTGGCCCTATAGTCTTCAAAGGGATCCGAAATATCTGTTCTCAGATTCCACAGAAATAAGGCTAGCAAAGAGATCCACGAAATACAGATGTAACTCTGTGAGATGAATTAACAGAACACTAAGCAGTTTCTCAGAAAGCTTCTTTCCAGATTTCATCTGAGGATATTTCCTTTTTCACCATAGCCCTCTATGGGCTTCCATATATCACTTTGCCAATTCCACAAGAACTGTCTTAGCGAATGGCTTCTTGAGGGGAAAGCTGTAACTCTGTGAGATGATTTCACAGAACACAAAGAAGTTTCTCAGAAAGCTTCTTTCTCTTTGTTATCGGAGGATATTTCCTTTGGCCCTATAGTCTTCAAAGGGATCCGAAATATCTGTTCTCAGATTCCACAGAAATAAGGCTAGCAAAGAGATCCACGAAATACACATGTAACTCTGTGAGATGAATTAACAGAACACTAAGCAGTTTCTCAGAAAGCTTCTTTCCAGATTTCATCTGAGGATATTTCCTTTTTCACCATAGCCCTCTATGGGCTTCCAAATATCACTTTGCCAATTCCACAAGAACTGTCTTAGCGAAAGGCTTCTTGAGGGGAAAGCTGTAACTCTGTGAGATGATTTCACAGAACACAAAGAAGTTTCTCAGAAAGCTTCTTTCTCTTTGTTATCGGAGGATATTTCCTTTGGCCCTATAGTCTTCAAAGGGATCCGAAATATCTGTTCTCAGATTCCACAGAAATAAGGCTAACAAAGAGATCCACGAAATACAGATGTAACTCTGTGAGATGAATTAACAGAACACTAATCAGTTTCTCAGAAAGCTTCTTTCCAGATTTCATCTGAGGATATTTCCTTTCTCACCATAGCCCTCTAAGGGCTTCCAAATATCACTTTGCCAATTCCACAAGAACTGTCTTAGCGAAAGGCTTCTTGAGGGGAAAGCTGTAACTCTGTGAGATGATTTCACAGAACACAAAGAAGTTTCTCAGAAAGCTTCTTTCTCTTTGTTATCGGAGGATATTTCCTTTGGCCCTATAGTCTTCAAAGGGATCCGAAATATCTGTACTCAGATTCCACAGAAATAATGCTAGCAAAGAGATCCAAGAAATACAGATGTAACTCTGTGAGATGAATTAACAGAACACTAAGCAGTTTCTCAGAAAGCTTCTTTCCAGATTTCATCTGAGGATATTTCCTTTTTCACCATAGCCCTCTATGGGCTTCCAAATATCACTTTGCCAATTCCACAAGAACTGTCTTAGCGAAAGGCTTCTTGAGGGGAAAGCTGTAACTCTGTGAGATGATTTCACAGAACACAAAGAAGTTTCTCAGAAAGCTTCTTTCTCTTTGTTATCGGAGGATATTTCCTTTGGCCCTATAGTCTTCAAAGGGATCCGAAATATCTGTTCTCAGATTCCACAGAAATAAGGCTAGCAAAGAGATCCACGAAATACAGATGTAACACTGTGAGATGAATTAACAGAACACTAAGCAGTTTCTCAGAAAGCTTCTTTCCAGTTTTCATCTGAGGATATTTCCTTTTTCACCATAGCCCTCTATGGGCTTCCAAATATCACTTTGCCAATTCCACAAGAACTGTCTAAGCGAAAGGCTTCTTGAGGGGAAAGCTGTAACTCTGTGAGATGATTTCACAGAACACAAAGAAGTTTCTCAGAAAGCTTCTTTCTCTTTGTTATCGGAGGATATTTCCTTTGGCCCTATAGTCTTCAAAGGGATCCGAAATATCTGTTCTCAGATTCCACAGAAATAAGGCTAGCAAAAAGATCCACGAAAAACAGATGTAACTCTGTGAGATGAATTAACAGAACACTAAGCAGTTTCTCAGAAAGCTTCTTTCCAGATTTCATCTGAGGATATTTCCTTTTTCATCATAGACCTCTATGGGCTTCCAAATATCACTTTGAAATTCCACAAGAACTGTCTTAGCGGAAGGCTTCTTGAGGGGAAAGCTGTAACTCTGTGAGATGATTTCACAGAACACAAAGAAGTTTCTCAGAAAGCTTCTTTCTCTTTGTTATCGGAGGATATTTCCTTTGGCCCTATAGTCTTCAAAGGGATCCGAAATATCTGTTCTCAGATTACACAGAAATAAGGCTAGCAAAGAGATCCTCGAAATACAGATGTAACTATGTGAGATGAATTAACAGAACACTAAGCAGTTTCTCAGAAAGCTTCTTTCCAGATTTCATCTGAGGATATTTCCTTTTTCACCATAGCCCTCTATGGGCTTCCAAATATCACTTTGCCAATTCCACAAGAACTGTCTTAGCGAAAGGCTTCTTGAGGGGAAAGCTGTAACTCTGTGAGATGATTTCACAGAACACAAAGAAGTTTCTCAGAAAGCTTCTTTCTCTTTGTTATCGGAGGATATTTCCTTTGGCCCTATAGTCTTCAAAGGGATCCGAAATATCTGTTCTCAGATTCCACAGATATAAGGCTAGCAAAGAGATCCACGAAATACACATGTAACTCTGTGAGATGAATTAACAGAACACTAAGCAGTTTCTCAGAAAGCTTCTTTCCAGATTTCATCTGAGGATATTTCCTTTCTCACCATAGCCCTCTAAGGGCTTCCAAATATCACTTTGCCAATTCCACAAGAACTGTCTTAGCGAAAGGCTTCTTGAGGGGAAAGCTGTAACTCTGTGAGATGATTTCACAGAACACAAAGAAGTTTCTCTGAAAGCTTCTTTCTCTTTGTTATCGGAGGATATTTCCTTTGGACCTATAGTCTTCAAAGGGATCCGAAATATCTGTACTCAGATTCCACAGAAATAATGCTAGCAAAGAGATCCACGAAATACAGATGTAACTCTGTGAGATGAATTAACAGAACACTAAACAGTTTCTCAGAAAGCTTCTTTCCAGATTTCATCTGAGGATATTTCCTTTTTCACCATAGCCCTCTATGGGCTTCCAAATATCACTTTGCCAATTCCACAAGAACTGTCTTAGCGAAAGGCTTCTTGAGGGGAAAGCTGTAACTCTGTGAGATGATTTCACAGAACACAAAGAAGTTTCTCAGAAAGCTTCTTTCTCTTTGTTATCGGAGGATATTTCCTTTGGCCCTATAGTCTTCAAAGGGATCCGAAATATCTGTTCTCAGATTCCACAGAAATAAGGCTAGCAAAGAGATCCACGAAATACAGATGTAACTCTGTGAGATGAATTAACAGAACACTAAGCAGTTTCTCAGAAAGCTTCTTTCCAGTTTTCATCTGAGGATATTTCCTTTTTCACCATAGCCCTCTATGGGCTTCCAAATATCACTTTGCCAATTCCACAAGAACTGTCTTAGCGAAAGGCTTCTTGAGGGGAAAGCTGTAACTCTGTGAGATGATTTCACAGAACACAAAGAAGTTTCTCAGAAAGCTTCTTTCTCTTTGTTATCGGAGGATATTTCCTTTGGCCCTATAGCCTTCAAACGGATCCGAAATATCTGTTCTCAGATTCCACAGAAATAAGGCTAGCAAAGAGATCCACGAAATACAGATGTAATTCTGTGAGATGAATTTACAGAACACTAAGCAGTTTCTCAGAAAGCTTCTTTCCAGATTTCATCTGAGGATATTTCCCTTTTCACCATAGCCCTCTATGGGCTTCCAAATATCACTTTGCCAATTCCACAAGAACTGTCTTAGCGAAAGGCTTCTTGAGGGGAAAGCTGTAACTCTGTGAGATGATTTCACAGAACACAAAGAAGTTTCTCAGAAAGCTTCTTTCTCTTTGTTATCGGAGGATATTTCCTTTGGCCCTATAGTCTTCAAAGGGATCCGAAATATCTGTTCTCAGATTCCACAGAAATAAGGCTAGTAAAAAGATCCACGAAATACAGATGTAACTCTGTGAGATGAATTAACAGAACACTAAGCAGTTTCTCAGAAAGCTTCCTTCCAGATTTCATCTGAGGATATTTCCTTTTTCACCATAGACCTCTATGGGCTTCCAAATATCACTTTGAAATTCCACAAGAACTGTCTTAGCGGAAGGCTTCTTGAGGGGAAAGCTGTAACTCTGTGAGATGATTTCACAGAACACAAAGAAGTTTCTCAGAAAGCTTCTTTCTCTTTGTTATCGGAGGATATTTCCTTTGGCCCTATAGTCTTCAAAGGGATCCGAAATATCTGTTCTCAGATTCCACAGAAATAAGGCTAGCAAAGAGATCCTCGAAATACAGATGTAACTATGTGAGATGAATTAACAGAACACTAAGCAGTTTCTCAGAAAGCTTCTTTCCAGATTTCATCTGAGGATATTTCCTTTTTCACCATAGCCCTCTATGGGCTTCCAAATATCACTTTGCCAATTCCACAAGAACTGTCTTAGCGAAAGGCTTCTTGAGGGGAAAGCTGTAACTCTGTGAGATGATTTCACAGAACACAAAGAAGTTTCTCAGAAAGCTTCTTTCTCTTTGTTATCGGAGGATATTTCCTTTGGCCCTATAGTCTTCAAAGGGATCCGAAATATCTGTTCTCAGATTCCACAGATATAAGGCTAGCAAAGAGATCCACGAAATACAGATGTAACTCTGTGAGATGAATTAACAGAACACTAAGCAGTTTCTCAGAAAGCTTCTTTCCAGATTTCATCTGAGGATATTTCCTTTCTCACCATAGCCCTCTAAGGGCTTCCAAATATCACTTTGCCAATTCCACAAGAACTGTCTTAGCGAAAGGCTTCTTGAGGGGAAAGCTGTAACTCTGTGAGATGATTTCACAGAACACAAAGAAGTTTCTCAGAAAGCTTCTTTCTCTTTGTTATCGGAGGATATTTCCTTTGGCCCTATAGTCTTCAAAGGGATCCGAAATATCTGTACTCAGATTCCACAGAAATAATGCTAGCAAAGAGATCCACGAAATACAGATGTAACTCTGTGAGATGAATTAACAGAACACTAAGCAGTTTCTCAGAAAGCTTCTTTCCAGATTTCATCTGAGGATATTTCCTTTTTCACCATAGCCCTCTATTGGCTTCCAAATATCACTTTGCCAATTCCACAAGAACTGTCTTAGCGAAAGGCTTCTTGAGGGGAAAGCTGTAACTCTGTGAGATGATTTCACAGAACACAAAGAAGGTTCTCAGAAAGCTTCTTTCTCTTTGTTATCGGAGGATATTTCCTTTGGCCCTATAGTCTTCAAAGGGATCCGAAATATCTGTTCTCAGATTCCACAGAAATAAGGCTAGCAAAGAGATCCACGAAATACAGATGTAACTCTGTGAGATGAATTAACAGAACACTAAGCAGTTTCTCAGAAAGCTTCTTTCCAGATTTCATCTGAGGATATTTCCTTTTTCACCATAGCCCTCTATGGGCTTCCATATATCACTTTGCCAATTCCACAAGAACTGTCTTAGCGAATGGCTTCTTGAGGGGAAAGCTGTAACTCTGTGAGATGATTTCACAGAACACAAAGAAGTTTCTCAGAAAGCTTCTTTCTCTTTGTTATCGGAGGATATTTCCTTTGGCCCTATAGTCTTCAAAGGGATCCGAAATATCTGTTCTCAGATTCCACAGAAATAAGGCTAGCAAAGAGATCCACGAAATACACATGTAACTCTGTGAGATGAATTAACAGAACACTAAGCAGTTTCTCAGAAAGCTTCTTTCCAGATTTCATCTGAGGATATTTCCTTTTTCACCATAGCCCTCTATGGGCTTCCAAATATCACTTTGCCAATTCCACAAGAACTGTCTTAGCGAAAGGCTTCTTGAGGGGAAAGCTGTAACTCTGTGAGATTATTTCACAGAACACAAAGAAGTTTCTCAGAAAGCTTCTTTCTCTTTGTTATCGGAGGATATTTCCTTTGGCCCTATAGTCTTCAAAGGGATCCGAAATATCTGTTCTCAGATTCCACAGAAATAAGGCTAGCAAAGAGATCCACGAAATACAGATGTAACTCTGTGAGATGAATTAACAGAACACTAAGCAGTTTCTCAGAAAGCTTCTTTCCAGATTTCATCTGAGGATATTTCCTTTTTCACCATAGCCCTCTATGGGCTTCCAAATATCACTTTGCCAATTCCACAAGAACTGTCTTAGCGAAAGGCTTCTTGAGGGGAAAGCTGTAACTCTGTGAGATGATTTCACAGAACACAAAGAAGTTTCTCAGAAAGCTTCTTTCTCTTTGTTATCGGAGGATATTTCCTTTGGCCCTATAGTCTTCAAAGGGATCCGAAATATCTGTTCTCAGATTCCACAGAAATAAGGCTAGCAAAGAGATCCACGAAATACAGATGTAACTCTGTGAGATGAATTAACAGAACACTAAGCAGTTTCTCAGAAAGCTTCTTTCCAGTTTTCATCTGAGGATATTTCCTTTTTCACCATAGCCCTCTATGGGCTTCCAAATATCACTTTGCCAATTCCACAAGAACTGTCTTAGCGAAAGGCTTCTTGGGGGGAAAGCTGTAACTCTGTGAGATGATTTCCCAGAACACAAAGAAGTTTCTCAGAAAGCTTCTTTCTCTTTGTTATCGGAGGATATTTCCTTTGGCCCTATAGCCTTCAAACGGATCCGAAATATCTGTTCTCAGATTCCACAGAAATAAGGCTAGCAAAGAGATCCACGAAATACAGATGTAATTCTGTGAGATGAATTAACAGAACACTAAGCAGTTTCTCAGAAAGCTTCTTTCCAGATTTCATCTGAGGATATTTCCTTTTTCACCATAGCCCTCTATGGGCTTCCATATATCACTTTGCCAATTCCACAAGAACTGTCTTAGCGAATGGCTTCTTGAGGGGAAAGCTGTAACTCTGTGAGATGATTTCACAGAACACAAAGAAGTTTCTCAGAAAGCTTCTTTCTCTTTGTTATCGGAGGATATTTCCTTTGGCCCTATAGTCTTCAAAGGGATCCGAATTATCTGTTCTCAGATTCCACAGAAATAAGGCTAGCAAACAGATCCACGAAATACAGCTGCAACTCTGTGAGATGAATTAACAGAACACTAAGCAGTTTCTCAGAAAGCTTCTTTCCAGATTTCATCTGAGGATATTTCCTTTTTCACCATAGCCCTCTATGGGCTTCCAAATATCACTTTGCCAATTCCACAAGAACTGTCTTAGCGAAAGGCTTCTTGAGGGGAAAGCTGTAACTCTGTGAGATGATTTCACAGAACACAAAGAAGTTTCTCAGAAAGCTTCTTTCTCTTTGTTATCGGAGGATATTTCCTTTGGCCCTATTGTCTTCAAAGGGATCCGAAATATCTGTTCTCAGATTCCACAGAAATAAGGCTAGCAAAGAGATCCACGAAATACAGATATAACTCTGTGAGATGATTTCCCAGAACACAAAGAAGTTTCTCAGAAAGCTTCTTTCTCTTTGTTATCGGAGGATATTTCCTTTGGCCCTATAGCCTTCAAACGGATCCGAAATATCTGTTCTCAGATTCCACAGAAATAATGCTAGCAAAGAGATCCAAGAAATACAGATGTAACTCTGTGAGATGAATTAACAGAACACTAAGCAGTTTCTCAGAAAGCTTCTTTCCAGATTTCATCTGAGGATATTTCCTTTTTCACCATAGCCCTCTATGGGCTTCCAAATATCACTTTGCCAATTCCACAAGAACTGTCTTAGCGAAAGGCTTCTTGAGGGGAAAGCTGTAACTCTGTGAGATGATTTCACAGAACACAAAGAAGTTTCTCAGAAAGCTTCTTTCTCTTTGTTATCGGAGGATATTTCCTTTGGCCCTATAGTCTTCAAAGGGATCCGAAATATCTGTTCTCAGATTCCACAGAAATAAGGCTAGCAAAGAGATCCACGAAATACAGATGTAACTCTGTGAGATGAATTAACAGAACACTAAGCAGTTTCTCAGAAAGCTTCTTTCCAGATTTCTTCTGAGGATATTTCCTTTTTCACCATAGCCCTCTATGGGCTTCCAAATATCACTTTGCCAATTCCACAAGAACTGTCTTAGCGAAAGGCTTCTTGAGGGGAAAGCTGTAACTCTGTGAGATGATTTCACAGAACACAAAGAAGTTTCTCAGAAAGCTTCTTTCTCTTTGTTATCGGAGGATATTTCCTTTGGCCCTATATTCTTCAAAGGGAACCGAAATATCTGTTCTCAGATTCCACAGAAATAAGGCTAGCAAAGAGATCCACGAAATACAGATGTAACTCTGTGAGATGAATTAACAGAACACTAAGCAGTTTCTCAGAAAGCTTCTTTCCAGTTTTCATCTGAGGATATTTCCTTTTTCACCATAGCCCTCTATGGGCTTCCAAATATCACTTTGCCAATTCCACAAGAACTGTCTTAGCGAAAGGCTTCTTGAGGGGAAAGCTGTAACTCTGTGAGATGATTTCCCAGAACACAAAGAAGTTTCTCAGAAAGCTTCTTTCTCTTTGTTATCGGAGGATATTTCCTTTGGCCCTATAGCCTTCAAACGGATCCGAAATATCTGTTCTCAGATTCCACAGAAATAAGGCTAGCAAAGAGATCCACGAAATACAGATGTAATTCTGTGAGATGAATTAACAGAACACTAAGCAGTTTCTCAGAAAGCTTCTTTCCAGATTTCATCTGAGGATATTTCCTTTTTCACCATAGCCCTCTATGGGCTTCCATATATCACTTTGCCAATTCCACAAGAACTGTCTTAGCGAATGGCTTCTTGAGGGGAAAGCTGTAACTCTGTGAGATGATTTCACAGAACACAAAGAAGTTTCTCAGAAAGCTTCTTTCTCTTTGTTATCGGAGGATATTTCCTTTGGCCCTATAGTCTTCAAAGGGATCCGAAATATCTGTTCTCAGATTCCACAGAAATAAGGCTAGCAAACAGATCCACGAAATACAGCTGTAACTCTGTGAGATGAATTAACAGAACACTAAGCAGTTTCTCAGAAAGCTTCTTTCCAGGTTTCATCTGAGGATATTTCCTTTTTCACCATAGCCCTCTATGGGCTTCCAAATATTACTTAGCCAATTCCACAAGAACTGTCTTAGCGAAAGGCTTCTTGAGGGGAAAGCTGTAACTCTGTGAGATGATTTCACAGAACACAAAGAAGTTTCTCAGAAAGCTTCTTTCTCTTTGTTATCGGAGGATATTTCCTTTGGCCCTATTGTCTTCAAAGGGATCCGAAATATCTGTTCTCAGATTCCACAGAAATAAGGCTAGCAAAGAGATCCACGAAATACAGATATAACTCTGTGAGATGAATTCACAGAACACTAAGGAGTTTCTCAGAAAGCTTCTTTCCAGATTTCATCTGAGGATATTTCCTTTTTCACCGTAGCCCTCTATGGGCTTCCAAATATCTCTTTGCCAATTACACAACAACTGTCTTAGCGAAAGGCTTCTTGAGGGGAAAGCTGTATCTATGTGAGATGATTTCACAGAACACAAAGAAGTTTCTCAGAAAGCTTCTTTCTCTTTGTTATCGGAGGATATTTCCTTTGGCCCTATAGTCTTCAAAGGGATCCGAAATATCTCTACTCAGATTCCACAGAAATAATGCTAGCAAAGAGATCCAAGAAATACAGATGTAACTCTGTGAGATGAATTAACAGAAAACTAAGCAGTTTCTCAGAATGCTTCTTTCCAGATTTCATCTGAGGATATTTCCTTTTTCACCATAGCCCTCTATGGGCTTCCAAATATCACTTTGCCAATTCCACAAGAACTGTCTTAGCGAAAGGCTTCTTGAGGGGAAAGCTGTAACTCTGTGGGATGATTTCACAGAACACAAAGAAGTTTCTCAGAAAGCTTCTTTCTCTTTGTTATCGGAGGATATTTCCTTTGGCCCTATAGTCTTCAAAGGGATCCGAAATATCTGTTCTCAGATTCCTCAGAAATAAGACTAGCAAAGAGATCCACGAAATACAGATGTAACTCTGTGAGATGAATTAACAGAACACTAAGCAGTTTCTCAGAAAGCTTCTTTCCAGATTTCATCTGAGGATATTTCCTTTTTCACCATAGCCCTCTATGGGCTTCCAAATATCACTTTGCCAATTCCACAAGAACTGTCTTAGCGAAAGGCTTCTTGAGGGGAAAGCTGTAACTCTGTGAGATGATTTCACAGAACACAAAGAAGTTTCTCAGAAAGCTTCTTTCTCTTTGTTATCGGAGGATATTTCCTTTGGCCCTATATTCTTCAAAGGGAACCGAAATATCTGTTCTCAGATTCCACAGAAATAAGGCTAGCAAAGAGATCCACGAAATACAGATGTAACTCTGTGAGATGAATTAACAGAACACTAAGCAGTTTCTCAGAAAGCTTCTTTCCAGATTTCATCTGAGGATATTTCCTTTTTCACCATAGCCCTCTATGGGCTTCCAAATATCACTTTGCCAATTCCACAAGAACTGTCTTAGCGGAAGGCTTCTTGAGGGGAAAGCTGTAACTCTGTGAGATGATTTCACAGAACACAAAGAAGTTTCTCAGAAAGCTTCTTTCTCTTTGTTATCGGAGGATATTTCCTTTGGCCCTATAGTCTTCAAAGGGATCCGAAATATCTGTTCTCAGATTCCACAGAAATAAGGCTAGCAAAGAGATCCACGAAATACAGATGTAACTCTGTGAGATGAATTAACAGAACACTAAGCAGTTTCTCAGAAAGCTTCTTTCCAGATTTCATCTGAGGATATTTCCTTTTTCACCATAGCCCTCTATGGGCTTCCAAATATCACTTTGCCAATTCCACAAGAACTGTCTTAGCGAAAGGCTTCTTGAGGGGAAAGCTGTAACTCTGTGAGATGATTTCACAGAACACAAAGAAGTTTCTCAGAAAGCTTGTTTCTCTTTGTTATCGGAGGATATTTCCTTTGGCCCTATAGTCTTCAAAGGGATCCGAAATATCTGTTCTCAGATTCCACAGAAATAAGGCTAGCAAAGAGATCCACGAAATACAGATGTAACTCTGTGAGATGAATTCACAGAACACTAAGCAGTTTCTCAGAAAGCTTCTTTCCAGATTTCATCTGAGGATATTTCCTTTTTCACCATAGCCCTCTAAGGGCTTCCAAATATCACTTTGCCAATTCCACAAGAACTGTCTTAGCGAAAGGCTTCTTGAGGGGAAAGCTGTAACTCTGTGAGATGATTTCACAGAACACAAAGAAGTTTCTCAGAAAGCTTCTTTCTCTTTGTTATCGGAGGATATTTCCTTTGGCCCTATAGTCTTCAAAGGGATCCGAAATATCTGTACTCAGATTCCACAGAAATAATGCTAGCAAAGCGATCGACGAAATACAGATGTAACTCTGTGAGATGAATTAACAGAACACTAAGCAGTTTCTCAGAAAGCTTCTTTCCAGATTTCATCTGAGGATATTTCCTTTTTCACCATAGCCCTCTATGGGCTTCCAAATATCACTTTGCCAATTCCACAAGAACTGTCTTAGCGAAAGGCTTCTTGAGGGGAAAGCTGTAACTCTGTGAGATGATTTCACAGAACACAAAGAAGTTTCTCAGAAAGCTTCTTTCTCTTTGTTATCGGAGGATATTTCCTTTGGCCCTATAGTCTTCAAAGGGATCCGAAATATCTGTTCTCAGATTCCACAGAAGTAAGGCTAGCAAAGAGATCCACGAAATACAGATGTAACTCTTTGAGATGAATTCACAGAACACTAAGCAGTTTCTCAGAAAGCTTCTTTCCAGATTCCATCTGAGGATATTTCCCTTTTCACCGTAGCCCTCTATGGGCTTCCAAATATCACTTTGCCAATTTCACAAGAACTGTCTTAGCGAAAGGCTTCTTGAGGGGAAGCTGTAACTCTGTGAGATGATTTCACAGAACACAAAGAAGTTTCTCAGAAAGCTTCTTTCTCTTTGTTATCGGAGGATATTTCCTTTGGCCCTATAGTCCTCAAAGGGATCCGAAATATCTGTTCTCAGATTCCACAGAAATAAGGCTAGCAAAGAGATCCACGAAATACAGATGTAACTCTGTGAGATGAATTCACAGAACACTAAGCAGTTTCTCAGAAAGCTTCTTTCCAGATTTCATCTGAGGATATTTCCTTTTTCACCATAGCCCTCTAAGGGCTTCCAAATATCACTTTGCCAATTCCACAAGAACTGTCTTAGCGAAAGGCTTCTTGAGGGGAAAGCTGTAACTCTGTGAGATGATTTCACAGAACACAAAGAAGTTTCTCAGAAAGCTTCTTTCTCTTTGTTATCGGAGGATATTTCCTTTGGCCCTATAGTCTTCAAAGGGATCCGAAATATCTGTACTCAGATTCCACAGAAATAATGCTAGCAAAGCGATCCACGAAATACAGATGTAACTCTGTGAGATGAATTAACAGAACACTAAGCAGTTTCTCAGAAAGCTTCTTTCCAGATTTCATCTAAGGATATTTCCTTTTTCACCATAGCCCTCTATGGGCTTCCAAATATCACTTTGCCAATTCCACAAGAACTGTCTTAGCGAAAGGCTTCTTGAGGGGAAAGCTGTAACTCTGTGAGATGATTTCACAGAACACAAAGAAGTTTCTCAGAAAGCTTCTTTCTCTTTGTTATCGGAGGATATTTCCTTTGGCCCTATAGTCTTCAAAGGGATCCGAAATATCTGTTCTCAGATTCCACAGAAGTAAGGCTAGCAAAGAGATCCACGAAATACAGATGTAACTCTTTGAGATGAATTCACAGAACACTAAGCAGTTTCTCAGAAAGCTTCTTTCCAGATTCCATCTGAGGATATTTCCCTTTTCACCATAGCCCTCTATGGGCTTCCAAATATCACTTTGCCAATTTCACAAGAACTGTCTTAGCGAAAGGCTTCTTGAGGGGAAGCTGTAACTCTGTGAGATGATTTCACAGAACACAAAGAAGTTTCTCAGAAAGCTTCTTTCTCTTTGTTATCGGAGGATATTTCCTTTGGCCCTATAGTCCTCAAAGGGATCCGAAATATCTGTTCTCAGATTCCACAGAAATAAGGCTAGCAAAGAGATCCACGAAATACAGATGTAACTCTGTGAGATGAATTCACAGAACACTAAGCAGTTTCTCAGAAAGCTTCTTTCCAGATTTCATCTGAGGATATTTCCTTTCTCTCCATAGCCCTCTAAGGGCTTCCAAATATCACTTTGCCAATTCCACAAGAACTGTCTTAGCGAAAGGCTTCTTGAGGGGAAAGCTGTAACTCTGTGAGATGATTTCACAGAACACAAAGAAGTTTCTCAGAAAGCTTCTTTCTCTTTGTTATCGGAGGATATTTCCTTTGTCCCAATAGTCTTCAAAGGGATCCGAAATATCTGTTCTCAGATTCCACAGAAATAAGGCTAGCAAAGAGATCCACGAAATACAGATGTAACTCTGTGAGATGAATTAACAGAACACTAAGCAGTTTCTCAGAAAGCTTCTTTCCAGTTTTCATCTGAGGATATTTCCTTTTTCACCATAGCCCTCTATGGGCTTCCAAATATCACTTTGCCAATTCCACAAGAACTGTCTTAGCGAAAGGCTTCTTGAGGGGAAAGCTGTAACTCTGTGAGATGATTTCCCAGAACACAAAGAAGTTTCTCAGAAAGCTTCTTTCTCTTTGTTATCGGAGGATATTTCCTTTGGCCCTATAGCCTTCAAACGGATCCGAAATATCTGTTCTCAGATTCCACAGAAATAAGGCTAGCAAAGAGATCCACGAAATACAGATGTAATTCTGTGAGATGAATTAACAGAACACTAAGCAGTTTCTCAGAAAGCTTCTTTCCAGATTTCATCTGAGGATATTTCCTTTTTCACCATAGCCCTCTATGGGCTTCCATATATCACTTTGCCAATTCCACAAGAACTGTCTTAGCGAATGGCTTCTTGAGGGGAAAGCTGTAACTCTGTGAGATGATTTCACAGAACACAAAGAAGTTTCTCAGAAAGCTTCTTTCTCTTTGTTATCGGAGGATATTTCCTTTGGCCCTATAGTCTTCAAAGGGATCCGAAATATCTGTTCTCAGATTCCACAGAAATAAGGCTAGCAAACAGATCCACGAAATACAGCTGTAACTCTGTGAGATGAATTAACAGAACACTAAGCAGTTTCTCAGAAAGCTTCTTTCCAGGTTTCATCTGAGGATATTTCCTTTTTCACCATAGCCCTCTATGGGCTTCCAAATATTACTTAGCCAATTCCACAAGAACTGTCTTAGCGAAAGGCTTCTTGAGGGGAAAGCTGTAACTCTGTGAGATGATTTCACAGAACACAAAGAAGTTTCTCAGAAAGCTTCTTTCTCTTTGTTATCGGAGGATATTTCCTTTGGCCCTATTGTCTTCAAAGGGATCCGAAATATCTGTTCTCAGATTCCACAGAAATAAGGCTAGCAAAGAGATCCACGAAATACAGATATAACTCTGTGAGATGAATTCACAGAACACTAAGGAGTTTCTCAGAAAGCTTCTTTCCAGATTTCATCTGAGGATATTTCCTTTTTCACCGTAGCCCTCTATGGGCTTCCAAATATCTCTTTGCCAATTACACAACAACTGTCTTAGCGAAAGGCTTCTTGAGGGGAAAGCTGTATCTATGTGAGATGATTTCACAGAACACAAAGAAGTTTCTCAGAAAGCTTCTTTCTCTTTGTTATCGGAGGATATTTCCTTTGGCCCTATAGTCTTCAAAGGGATCCGAAATATCTGTACTCAGATTCCACAGAAATAATGCTAGCAAAGAGATCCACGAAATACAGATGTAACTCTGTGAGATGAATTAACAGAAAACTAAGCAGTTTCTCAGAAAGCTTCTTTCCAGATTTCATCTGAGGATATTTCCTTTTTCACCATAGCCCTCTATGGGCTTCCAAATATCACTTTGCCAATTCCACAAGAACTGTCTTAGCGAAAGGCTTCTTGAGGGGAAAGCTGTAACTCTGTGAGATGATTTCACAGAACACAAAGAAGTTTCTCAGAAAGCTTCTTTCTCTTTGTTATCGGAGGATATTTCCTTTGGCCCTATAGTCTTCAAAGGGATCCGAAATATCTGTTCTCAGATTCCACAGAAGTAAGGCTAGCAAAGAGATCCAAGAAATACAGATGTAACTCTGTGAGATGAATTAACAGAAAACTAAGCAGTTTCTCAGAAAGCTTCTTTCCAGATTTCATCTGAGGATATTTCCTTTTTCACCATAGCCCTCTATGGGCTTCCAAATATCACTTTGCCAATTCCACAAGAACTGTCTTAGCGAAAGGCTTCTTGAGGGGAAAGCTGTAACTCTGTGAGATGATTTCACAGAACACAAAGAAGTTTCTCAGAAAGCTTCTTTCTCTTTGTTATCGGAGGATATTTCCTTTGGCCCTATATTCTTCAAAGGGAACCGAAATATCTGTTCTCAGATTCCACAGAAATAAGGCTAGCAAAGAGATCCACGAAATACAGATGTAACTCTGTGAGATGAATTAACAGAACACTAAGCAGTTTCTCAGAAAGCTTCTTTCCAGATTTCATCTGAGGATATTTCCTTTTTCACCATAGCCCTCTATGGGCTTCCAAATATCACTTTGCCAATTCCACAAGAACTGTCTTAGCGGAAGGCTTCTTGAGGGGAAAGCTGTAACTCTGTGAGATGATTTCACAGAACACAAAGAAGTTTCTCAGAAAGCTTCTTTCTCTTTCTTATCGGAGGATATTTCCTTTGGCCCTATAGTCTTCAAAGGGATCCGAAATATCTGTTCTCAGATTCCACAGAAATAAGGCTAGCAAAGAGATCCACGAAATACAGATGTAACTCTGTGAGATGAATTAACAGAACACTAAGCAGTTTCTCAGAAAGCTTCTTTCCAGATTTCATCTGAGGATATTTCCTTTTTCACCATAGCCCTCTATGGGCTTCCAAATATCACTTTGCCAATTCCACAAGAACTGTCTTAGCGAAAGGCTTCTTGAGGGGAAAGCTGTAACTCTGTGAGATGATTTCACAGAACACAAAGAAGTTTCTCAGAAAGCTTGTTTCTCTTTGTTATCGGAGGATATTTCCTTTGGCCCTATAGTCTTCAAAGGGATCCGAAATATCTGTTCTCAGATTCCACAGAAATAAGGCTAGCAAAGAGATCCACGAAATACACATGTAATTCTGTGAGATGAATTCACAGAACACTAAGCAGTTTCTCAGAAAGCTTCTTTCCAGATTTCATCTGAGGATATTTCCTTTTTCACCATAGCCCTCTAAGGGCTTCCAAATATCACTTTGCCAATTCCACAAGAACTGTCTTAGCGAAAGGCTTCTTGAGGGGAAAGCTGTAACTCTGTGAGATGATTTCACAGAACACAAAGAAGTTTCTCAGAAAGCTTCTTTCTCTTTGTTATCGGAGGATATTTCCTTTGGCCCTATAGTCTTCAAAGGGATCCGAAATATCTGTACTCAGATTCCACAGAAATAATGCTAGCAAAGCGATCCACGAAATACAGATGTAACTCTGTGAGATGAATTAACAGAACACTAAGCAGTTTCTCAGAAAGCTTCTTTCCAGATTTCATCTGAGGATATTTCCTTTTTCACCATAGCCCTCTATGGGCTTCCAAATATCACTTTGCCAATTCCACAAGAACTGTCTTAGCGAAAGGCTTCTTGAGGGGAAAGCTGTAACTCTGTGAGATGATTTCACAGAACACAAAGAAGTTTCTCAGAAAGCTTCTTTCTCTTTGTTATCGGAGGATATTTCCTTTGGCCCTATAGTCTTCAAAGGGATCCGAAATATCTGTTCTCAGATTCCACAGAAGTAAGGCTAGCAAAGAGATCCACGAAATACAGATGTAACTCTTTGAGATGAATTCACAGAACACTAAGCAGTTTCTCAGAAAGCTTCTTTCCAGATTCCATCTGAGGATATTTCCCTTTTCACCATAGCCCTCTATGGGCTTCCAAATATCACTTTGCCAATTTCACAAGAACTGTCTTAGCGAAAGGCTTCTTGAGGGGAAGCTGTAACTCTGTGAGATGATTTCACAGAACACAAAGAAGTTTCTCAGAAAGCTTCTTTCTCTTTGTTATCGGAGGATATTTCCTTTGGCCCTATAGTCCTCAAAGGGATCCGAAATATCTGTTCTCAGATTCCACAGAAATAAGGCTAGCAAAGAGATCCACGAAATACAGATGTAACTCTGTGAGATGAATTCACAGAACACTAAGCAGTTTCTCAGAAAGCTTCTTTCCAGATTTCATCTGAGGATATTTCCTTTTTCACCATAGCCCTCTAAGGGCTTCCAAATATCACTTTGCCAATTCCACAAGAACTGTCTTAGCGAAAGGCTTCTTGAGGGGAAAGCTGTAACTCTGTGAGATGATTTCACAGAACACAAAGAAGTTTCTCAGAAAGCTTCTTTCTCTTTGTTATCGGAGGATATTTCCTTTGGCCCTATAGTCTTCAAAGGAATGCGAAATATCTGTACTCAGATTCCACAGAAATAATGCTAGCAAAGCGATCCACGAAATACAGATGTAACTCTGTGAGATGAATTAACAGAACACTAAGCAGTTTCTCAGAAAGCTTCTTTCCAGATTTCATCTGAGGATATTTCCTTTTTCACCATAGCCCTCTATGGGCTTCCAAATATCACTTTTCCAATTCCACAAGAACTGTCTTAGCGAAAGGCTTCTTGAGGGGAAAGCTGTAACTCTGTGAGATGATTTCACAGAACACAAAGAAGTTTCTCAGAAAGCTTCTTTCTCTTTGTTATCGGAGGATATTTCCTTTGGCCCTATAGTCTTCAAAGGGATCCGAAATATCTGTTCTCAGATTCCACAGAAATAAGGCTAGCAAAGAGATCCACGAAATACAGATGTAACTCTGTGAGATGAATTAACAGAACACTAAGCAGTTTCTCAGAAAGCTTCTTTCCAGATTTCTTCTGAGGATATTTCCTTTTTCACCATAGCCCTCTATGGGCTTCCAAATATCACTTTGCCAATTCCACAAGAACTGTCTTAGCGAAAGGCTTCTTGAGGGGAAAGCTGTAACTCTGTGAGATGATTTCACAGAACACAAAGAAGTTTCTCAGAAAGCTTCTTTCTCTTTGTTATCGGAGGATATTTCCTTTGGCCCTATATTCTTCAAAGGGAACCGAAATATCTGTTCTCAGATTCCACAGAAATAAGGCTAGCAAAGAGATCCACGAAATACAGATGTAACTCTGTGAGATGAATTAACAGAACACTAAGCAGTTTCTCAGAAAGCTTCTTTCCAGTTTTCATCTGAGGATATTTCCTTTTTCACCATAGCCCTCTATGGGCTTCCAAATATCACTTTGCCAATTCCACAAGAACTGTCTTAGCGAAAGGCTTCTTGAGGGGAAAGCTGTAACTCTGTGAGATGATTTCCCAGAACACAAAGAAGTTTCTCAGAAAGCTTCTTTCTCTTTGTTATCGGAGGATATTTCCTTTGGCCCTATAGCCTTCAAACGGATCCGAAATATCTGTTCTCAGATTCCACAGAAATAAGGCTAGCAAAGAGATCCACGAAATACAGATGTAATTCTGTGAGATGAATTAACAGAACACTAAGCAGTTTCTCAGAAAGCTTCTTTCCAGATTTCATCTGAGGATATTTCCTTTTTCACCATAGCCCTCTATGGGCTTCCATATATCACTTTGCCAATTCCACAAGAACTGTCTTAGCGAATGGCTTCTTGAGGGGAAAGCTGTAACTCTGTGAGATGATTTCACAGAACACAAAGAAGTTTCTCAGAAAGCTTCTTTCTCTTTGTTATCGGAGGATATTTCCTTTGGCCCTATAGTCTTCAAAGGGATCCGAAATATCTGTTCTCAGATTCCACAGAAATAAGGCTAGCAAACAGATCCACGAAATACAGCTGTAACTCTGTGAGATGAATTAACAGAACACTAAGCAGTTTCTCAGAAAGCTTCTTTCCAGGTTTCATCTGAGGATATTTCCTTTTTCACCATAGCCCTCTATGGGCTTCCAAATATTACTTAGCCAATTCCACAAGAACTGTCTTAGCGAAAGGCTTCTTGAGGGGAAAGCTGTAACTCTGTGAGATGATTTCACAGAACACAAAGAAGTTTCTCAGAAAGCTTCTTTCTCTTTGTTATCGGAGGATATTTCCTTTGGCCCTATTGTCTTCAAAGGGATCCGAAATATCTGTTCTCAGATTCCACAGAAATAAGGCTAGCAAAGAGATCCACGAAATACAGATATAACTCTGTGAGATGAATTCACAGAACACTAAGGAGTTTCTCAGAAAGCTTCTTTCCAGATTTCATCTGAGGATATTTCCTTTTTCACCGTAGCCCTCTATGGGCTTCCAAATATCTCTTTGCCAATTACACAACAACTGTCTTAGCGAAAGGCTTCTTGAGGGGAAAGCTGTATCTATGTGAGATGATTTCACAGAACACAAAGAAGTTTCTCAGAAAGCTTCTTTCTCTTTGTTATCGGAGGATATTTCCTTTGGCCCTATAGTCTTCAAAGGGATCCGAAATATCTCTACTCAGATTCTACAGAAATAATGCTAGCAAAGAGATCCAAGAAATACAGATGTAACTCTGTGAGATGAATTAACAGAAAACTAAGCAGTTTCTCAGAATGCTTCTTTCCAGATTTCATCTGAGGATATTTCCTTTTTCACCATAGCCCTCTATGGGCTTCCAAATATCACTTTGCCAATTCCACAAGAACTGTCTTAGCGAAAGGCTTCTTGAGGGGAAAGCTGTAACTCTGTGGGATGATTTCACAGAACACAAAGAAGTTTCTCAGAAAGCTTCTTTCTCTTTGTTATCGGAGGATATTTCCTTTGGCCCTATAGTCTTCAAAGGGATCCGAAATATCTGTTCTCAGATTCCTCAGAAATAAGACTAGCAAAGAGATCCACGAAATACAGATGTAACTCTGTGAGATGAATTAACAGAACACTAAGCAGTTTCTCAGAAAGCTTCTTTCCAGATTTCATCTGAGGATATTTCCTTTTTCACCATAGCCCTCTATGGGCTTCCAAATATCACTTTGCCAATTCCACAAGAACTGTCTTAGCGAAAGGCTTCTTGAGGGGAAAGCTGTAACTCTGTGAGATGATTTCACAGAACACAAAGAAGTTTCTCAGAAAGCTTCTTTCTCTTTGTTATCGGAGGATATTTCCTTTGGCCCTATATTCTTCAAAGGGAACCGAAATATCTGTTCTCAGATTCCACAGAAATAAGGCTAGCAAAGAGATCCACGAAATACAGATGTAACTCTGTGAGATGAATTAACAGAACACTAAGCAGTTTCTCAGAAAGCTTCTTTCCAGATTTCATCTGAGGATATTTCCTTTTTCACCATAGCCCTCTATGGGCTTCCAAATATCACTTTGCCAATTCCACAAGAACTGTCTTAGCGGAAGGCTTCTTGAGGGGAAAGCTGTAACTCTGTGAGATGATTTCACAGAACACAAAGAAGTTTCTCAGAAAGCTTCTTTCTCTTTGTTATCGGAGGATATTTCCTTTGGCCCTATAGTCTTCAAAGGGATCCGAAATATCTGTTCTCAGATTCCACAGAAATAAGGCTAGCAAAGAGATCCACGAAATACAGATGTAACTCTGTGAGATGAATTAACAGAACACTAAGCAGTTTCTCAGAAAGCTTCTTTCCAGATTTCATCTGAGGATATTTCCTTTTTCACCATAGCCCTCTATGGGCTTCCAAATATCACTTTGCCAATTCCACAAGAACTGTCTTAGCGAAAGGCTTCTTGAGGGGAAAGCTGTAACTCTGTGAGATGATTTCACAGAACACAAAGAAGTTTCTCAGAAAGCTTGTTTCTCTTTGTTATCGGAGGATATTTCCTTTGGCCCTATAGTCTTCAAAGGGATCCGAAATATCTGTTCTCAGATTCCACAGAAATAAGGCTAGCAAAGAGATCCACGAAATACAGATGTAACTCTGTGAGATGAATTCACAGAACACTAAGCAGTTTCTCAGAAAGCTTCTTTCCAGATTTCATCTGAGGATATTTCCTTTTTCACCATAGCCCTCTAAGGGCTTCCAAATATCACTTTGCCAATTCCACAAGAACTGTCTTAGCGAAAGGCTTCTTGAGGGGAAAGCTGTAACTCTGTGAGATGATTTCACAGAACACAAAGAAGTTTCTCAGAAAGCTTCTTTCTCTTTGTTATCGGAGGATATTTCCTTTGGCCCTATAGTCTTCAAAGGGATCCGAAATATCTGTACTCAGATTCCACAGAAATAATGCTAGCAAAGCGATCGACGAAATACAGATGTAACTCTGTGAGATGAATTAACAGAACACTAAGCAGTTTCTCAGAAAGCTTCTTTCCAGATTTCATCTGAGGATATTTCCTTTTTCAACATAGCCCTCTATGGGCTTCCAAATATCACTTTGCCAATTCCACAAGAACTGTCTTAGCGAAAGGCTTCTTGAGGGGAAAGCTGTAACTCTGTGAGATGATTTCACAGAACACAAAGAAGTTTCTCAGAAAGCTTCTTTCTCTTTGTTATCGGAGGATATTTCCTTTGGCCCTATAGTCTTCAAAGGGATCCGAAATATCTGTTCTCAGATTCCACAGAAGTAAGGCTAGCAAAGAGATCCACGAAATACAGATGTAACTCTGTGAGATGAATTCACAGAACACTAAGCAGTTTCTCAGAAAGCTTCTTTCCAGATTTCATCTGAGGATATTTCCTTTTTCACCATAGCCCTCTAAGGGCTTCCAAATATCACTTTGCCAATTCCACAAGAACTGTCTTAGCGAAAGGCTTCTTGAGGGGAAAGCTGTAACTCTGTGAGATGATTTCACAGAACACAAAGAAGTTTCTCAGAAAGCTTCTTTCTCTTTGTTATCGGAGGATATTTCCTTTGGCCCTATAGTCTTCAAAGGGATCCGAAATATCTGTACTCAGATTCCACAGAAATAATGCTAGCAAAGCGATCCACGAAATACAGATGTAACTCTGTGAGATGAATTAACAGAACACTAAGCAGTTTCTCAGAAAGCTTCTTTCCAGATTTCATCTAAGGATATTTCCTTTTTCACCATAGCCCTCTATGGGCTTCCAAATATCACTTTGCCAATTCCACAAGAACTGTCTTAGCGAAAGGCTTCTTGAGGGGAAAGCTGTAACTCTGTGAGATGATTTCACAGAACACAAAGAAGTTTCTCAGAAAGCTTCTTTCTCTTTGTTATCGGAGGATATTTCCTTTGGCCCTATAGTCTTCAAAGGGATCCGAAATATCTGTTCTCAGATTCCACAGAAGTAAGGCTAGCAAAGAGATCCACGAAATACAGATGTAACTCTTTGAGATGAATTCACAGAACACTAAGCAGTTTCTCAGAAAGCTTCTTTCCAGATTCCATCTGAGGATATTTCCCTTTTCACCATAGCCCTCTATGGGCTTCCAAATATCACTTTGCCAATTTCACAAGAACTGTCTTAGCGAAAGGCTTCTTGAGGGGAAGCTGTAACTCTGTGAGATGATTTCACAGAACACAAAGAAGTTTCTCAGAAAGCTTCTTTCTCTTTGTTATCGGAGGATATTTCCTTTGGCCCTATAGTCCTCAAAGGGATCCGAAATATCTGTTCTCAGATTCCACAGAAATAAGGCTAGCAAAGAGATCCACGAAATACAGATGTAACTCTGTGAGATGAATTCACAGAACACTAAGCAGTTTCTCAGAAAGCTTCTTTCCAGATTTCATCTGAGGATATTTCCTTTCTCTCCATAGCCCTCTAAGGGCTTCCAAATATCACTTTGCCAATTCCACAAGAACTGTCTTAGCGAAAGGCTTCTTGAGGGGAAAGCTGTAACTCTGTGAGATGATTTCACAGAACACAAAGAAGTTTCTCAGAAAGCTTCTTTCTCTTTGTTATCGGAGGATATTTCCTTTGTCCCAATAGTCTTCAAAGGGATCCGAAATATCTGTTCTCAGATTCCACAGAAATAAGGCTAGCAAAGAGATCCACGAAATACAGATGTAACTCTGTGAGATGAATTAACAGAACACTAAGCAGTTTCTCAGAAAGCTTCTTTCCAGTTTTCATCTGAGGATATTTCCTTTTTCACCATAGCCCTCTATGGGCTTCCAAATATCACTTTGCCAATTCCACAAGAACTGTCTTAGCGAAAGGCTTCTTGAGGGGAAAGCTGTAACTCTGTGAGATGATTTCCCAGAACACAAAGAAGTTTCTCAGAAAGCTTCTTTCTCTTTGTTATCGGAGGATATTTCCTTTGGCCCTATAGCCTTCAAACGGATCCGAAATATCTGTTCTCAGATTCCACAGAAATAAGGCTAGCAAAGAGATCCACGAAATACAGATGTAATTCTGTGAGATGAATTAACAGAACACTAAGCAGTTTCTCAGAAAGCTTCTTTCCAGATTTCATCTGAGGATATTTCCTTTTTCACCATAGCCCTCTATGGGCTTCCATATATCACTTTGCCAATTCCACAAGAACTGTCTTAGCGAATGGCTTCTTGAGGGGAAAGCTGTAACTCTGTGAGATGATTTCACAGAACACAAAGAAGTTTCTCAGAAAGCTTCTTTCTCTTTGTTATCGGAGGATATTTCCTTTGGCCCTATAGTCTTCAAAGGGATCCGAAATATCTGTTCTCAGATTCCACAGAAATAAGGCTAGCAAACAGATCCACGAAATACAGCTGTAACTCTGTGAGATGAATTAACAGAACACTAAGCAGTATCTCAGAAAGCTTCTTTCCAGATTTCATCTGAGGATATTTCCTTTTTCACCATAGCCCTCTAAGGGCTTCCAAATATCACTTTGCCAATTCCACAAGAACTGTCTTAGCGAAAGGCTTCTTGAGGGGAAAGCTGTAACTCTGTGAGATGATTTCACAGAACACAAAGAAGTTTCTCAGAAAGCTTCTTTCTCTTTGTTATCGGAGGATATTTCCTTTGGCCCTATAGTCTTCAAAGGAATGCGAAATATCTGTACTCAGATTCCACAGAAATAATGCTAGCAAAGCGATCCACGAAATACAGATGTAACTCTGTGAGATGAATTAACAGAACACTAAGCAGTTTCTCAGAAAGCTTCTTTCCAGATTTCATCTGAGGATATTTCCTTTTTCACCATAGCCCTCTATGGGCTTCCAAATATCACTTTGCCAATTCCACAAGAACTGTCTTAGCGAAAGGCTTCTTGAGGGGAAAGCTGTAACTCTGTGAGATGATTTCACAGAACACAAAGAAGTTTCTCAGAAAGCTTCTTTCTCTTTGTTATCGGAGGATATTTCCTTTGGCCCTATAGTCTTCAAAGGGATCCGAAATATCTGTTCTCAGATTCCACAGAAGTAAGGCTAGCAAAGAGATCCACGAAATACAGATGTAACTCTTTGAGATGAATTCACAGAACACTAAGCAGTTTCTCAGAAAGCTTCTTTCCAGATTCCATCTGAGGATATTTCCCTTTTCACCATAGCCCTCTATGGGCTTCCAAATATCACTTTGCCAATTTCACAAGAACTGTCTTAGCGAAAGGCTTCTTGAGGGGAAGCTGTAACTCTGTGAGATGATTTCACAGAACACAAAGAAGTTTCTCAGAAAGCTTCTTTCTCTTTGTTATCGGAGGATATTTCCTTTGGCCCTATAGTCCTCAAAGGGATCCGAAATATCTGTTCTCAGATTCCACAGAAATAAGGCTAGCAAAGAGATCCACGAAATACAGATGTAACTCTGTGAGATGAATTCACAGAACACTAAGCAGTTTCTCAGAAAGCTTCTTTCCAGATTTCATCTGAGGATATTTCCTTTCTCACCATAGCCCTCTAAGGGCTTCCAAATATCACTTTGCCAATTCCACAAGAACTGTCTTAGCGAAAGGCTTCTTGAGGGGAAAGCTGTAACTCTGTGAGATGATTTCACAGAACACAAAGAAGTTTCTCAGAAAGCTTCTTTCTCTTTGTTATCGGAGGATATTTCCTTTGGCCCTATAGTCTTCAAAGGGATCCGAAATATCTGTACTCAGATTCCACAGAAATAATGCTAGCAAAGAGATCCACGAAATACAGATGTAACTCTGTGAGATGAATTAACAGAACACTAAGCAGTTTCTCAGAAAGCTTCTTTCCAGATTTCATCTGAGGATATTTCCTTTTTCACCATAGCCCTCTATGGGCTTCCAAATATCACTTTGCCAATTCCACAAGAACTGTCTTAGCGAAAGGCTTCTTGAGGGGAAAGCTGTAACTCTGTGAGATGATTTCACAGAACTCAAAGAAGTTTCTCAGAAAGCTTCTTTCTCTTTGTTATCGGAGGATATTTCCTTTGGCCCTACAGTCTTCAAAGGGATCCGAAATATCTGTTCTCAGATTCCACAGAAATAAGGCTAGCAAAGAGATCCACGAAATACAGATGTAACTCTGTGAGATGAATTAACAGAACACTAAGCAGTTTCTCAGAAAGCTTCTTTCCAGATTTCATCTGAGGATATTTCCTTTTTCACCATAGCCCTCTATGGGCTTCCAAATATCACTTTGCCAATTCCACAAGAACTGTCTTAGCGAAAGGCTTCTTGAGGGGAAAGCTGTAACTCTGTGAGATGATTTCACAGAACACAAAGAAGTTTCTCAGAAAGCTTCTTTCTCTTTGTTATCGGAGGATATTTCCTTTGGCCCTATAGTCTTCAAAGGGAACCGAAATATCTGTTCTCAGATTCCACAGAAATAAGGCAAGCAAAGAGATCCACGAAATACAGATGTAACTCTGTGAGATGAATTAACAGAACACTAAGCAGTTTCTCAGAAAGCTTCTTTCCAGATTTCATCTGAGGATATTTCCTTTTTCACCATAGCCCTCTATGGGCTTCCAAATATCACTTTGCCAATTCCACAAGAACTGTCTTAGCGAAAGGCTTCTTGAGGGGAAAGCTGTAACTCTGTGAGATGATTTCACAGAACACAAAGAAGTTTCTCAGAAAGCTTCTTTCTCTTTGTTATCGGAGGATATTTCCTTTGGCCCTATAGTCTTCAAAGGGATCCGAAATATCTGTTCTCAGTTTCCACAGAAATAAGGCTAGCAAAGTGATCCACGAAATACAGATGTAACTCTGTGAGATGAATTAACAGAACACTAAGCAGTTTCTCAGAAGGCTTCTTTCCAGATTTCATCTGAGGATATTTCCTTTCTCACCATAGCCCTCTAAGGGCTTCCAAATATCACTTTGCCAATTCCACAAGAACTGTCTTAGCGAAAGGCTTCTTGAGGGCAAAGCTGTAACTCTGTGAGATGATTTCACAGAACACAAAGAAGTTTCTCAGAAAGCTTCTTTCTCTTTGTTATCGGAGGATATTTCCTTTGGCCCTATAGTCTTCAAAGGGATCCGAAATATCTGTACTCAGATTCCACAGAAATAATGCTAGCAAAGAGATCCACGAAATACAGATGTAACTCTGTGAGATGAATTAACAGAACACTAAGCAGTTTCTCAGAAAGCTTCTTTCCAGATTTCATCTGAGGATATTTCCTTTTTCACCATAGCCCTCTATGGGCTTCCAAATATCACTTTGCCAATTCCACAAGAACTGTCTTAGCGAAAGGCTTCTTGAGGGGAAAGCTGTAACTCTGTGAGATGATTTCACAGAACACAAAGAAGTTTCTCAGAAACTTCTTTCTCTTTGTTATCGGAGGATATTTCCTTTGGCCCTATAGTCTTCAAAGGGATCCGAAATATCTGTTCTCAGATTCCACAGAAATAAGGCTAGCAAAAAGATCCACGAAATACAGATGTAACTCGGTGAGATGAATTAACAGAACACTAAGCAGTTTCTCAGAAGGCTTCTTTCCAGATTTCATCTGAGGATATTTCCTTTTTCACCATAGCCCTCTATGGGCTTCCATATATCACTTTGCCAATTCCACAAGAACTGTCTTAGCGAATGGCTTCTTGAGGGGAAAGCTGTAACTCTGTGAGATGATTTCACAGAACACAAAGAAGTTTCTCAGAAAGCTTCTTTCTCTTTGTTATCGGAGGATATTTCCTTTGGCCCTATAGTCTTCAAAGGGATCCGAAATATCTGTTCTCAGATTCCACAGAAATAAGGCTAGCAAAGAGATCCACGAAATACAGCTGTAACTCTGTGAGATGAATTAACAGAACACTAAGCAGTTTCTCAGAAAACTTCTTTCCAGATTTCATCTGAGGATATTTCCTTTTTCACCATAGCCCTCTATGGGCTTCCAAATATTACTTAGCCAATTCCACAAGAACTGTCTTAGCGAAAGGCTTCTTGAGGGGAAAGCTGTAACTCTGTGAGATGATTTCACAGAACACAAAGAAGTTTCTCAGAAAGCTTCTTTCTCTTTGTTATCGGAGGATATTTCCTTTGGCCCTATAGTCTTCAAAGGGATCCGAAATATCTGTACTCAGATTCCACAGAAATAATGCTAGCAAAGAGATCCACGAAATACAGATGTAACTCTGTGAGATGAATTAACAGAACACTAAGCAGTTTCTCAGAAAGCTTCTTTCCAGATTTCATCTGAGGATATTTCCTTTTTCACCATAGCCCTCTATGGGCTTCCAAATATCACTTTGCCAATTCCACAAGAACTGTCTTAGCGAAAGGCTTCTTGAGGGGAAAGCTGTAACTCTGTGAGATGATTTCACAGAACACAAAGAAGTTTCTCAGAAACTTCTTTCTCTTTGTTATCGGAGGATATTTCCTTTGGCCCTATAGTCTTCAAAGGGATCCGAAATATCTGTTCTCAGATTCCACAGAAATAAGGCTAGCAAAAAGATCCACGAAATACAGATGTAACTCGGTGAGATGAATTAACAGAACACTAAGCAGTTTCTCAGAAAGCTTCTTTCCAGATTTCATCTGAGGATATTTCCTTTTTCACCATAGCCCTCTATGGGCTTCCATATATCACTTTGCCAATTCCACAAGAACTGTCTTAGCGAATGGCTTCTTGAGGGGAAAGCTGTAACTCTGTGAGATGATTTCACAGAACACAAAGAAGTTTCTCAGAAAGCTTCTTTCTCTTTGTTATCGGAGGATATTTCCTTTGGCCCTATAGTCTTCAAAGGGATCCGAAATATCTGTTCTCAGATTCCACAGAAATAAGGCTAGCAAAGAGATCCACGAAATACAGCTGTAACTCTGTGAGATGAATTAACAGAACACTAAGCAGTTTCTCAGAAAGCTTCTTTCCAGATTTCATCTGAGGATATTTCCTTTTTCACCATAGCCCTCTATGGGCTTCCAAATATTACTTAGCCAATTCCACAAGAACTGTCTTAGCGAAAGGCTTCTTGAGGGGAAAGCTGTAACTCTGTGAGATGATTTCACAGAACACAAAGAAGTTTCTCAGAAAGCTTCTTTCTCTTTGTTATCGGAGGATATTTCCTTTGGCCCTATAGTCTTCAAAGGGATCCGAAATATCTGTTCTCAGATTCCACAGAAATAAGGCTAGCAAAGAGATCCACGAAATACAGATGTAACTCTGTGAGATGAATTAACAGAACACTAAGCAGTTTCTCAGAAAGCTTCTTTCCAGATTTCATCTGAGGATATTTCCTTTTTCACCATAGCCCTCTATGGGCTTCCAAATATCACTTTGCCAATTCCACAAGAACTGTCTTAGCGAAAGGCTTCTTGAGGGGAAAGCTGTAACTCTGTGAGATGATTTCACAGAACACAAAGAAGTTTCTCAGAAACTTCTTTCTCTTTGTTATCGGAGGATATTTCCTTTGGCCCTATAGTCTTCAAAGGGATCCGAAATATCTGTTCTCAGATTCCACAGAAATAAGGCTAGCAAAAAGATCCACGAAATACAGATGTAACTCTGTGAGATGAATTAACAGAACACTAAGCAGTTTCTCAGAAAGCTTCTTTCCAGATTTCATCTGAGGATATTTCCTTTTTCACCATAGCCCTCTATGGGCTTCCATATATCACTTTGCCAATTCCACAAGAACTGTCTTAGCGAATGGCTTCTTGAGGGGAAAGCTGTAACTCTGTGAGATGATTTCACAGAACACAAAGAAGTTTCTCAGAAAGCTTCTTTCTCTTTGTTATCGGAGGATATTTCCTTTGGCCCTATAGTCTTCAAAGGGATCCGAAATATCTGTTCTCAGATTCCACAGAAATAAGGCTAGCAAAGAGATCCACGAAATACAGATGTAACTCTGTGAGATGAATTAACAGAACACTAAGCAGTTTCTCAGAAAGCTTCTTTCCAGATTTCATCTGAGGATATTTCCTTTTTCACCATAGCCCTCTATGGGCTTCCAAATATCACTTTGCCAATTCCACAAGAACTGTCTTAGCGAAAGGCTTCTTGAGGGGAAAGCTGTAACTCGGTGAGATGATTTCACAGAACACAAAGAAGTTTCTCAGAAAGCTTCTTTCTCTTTGTTATCGGAGGATATTTCCTTTGGCCCTATATTCTTCAAAGGGAACCGAAATATCTGTTCTCAGATTCCACAGAAATAAGGCTAGCAAAGAGATCCACGAAATACAGATGTAACTCTGTGAGATGAATTAACAGAACACTAAGCAGTTTCTCAGAAAGCTTCTTTCCAGATTTCATCTGAGGATATTTCCTTTTTCACCATAGCCCTCTATGGGCTTCCAAATATCACTTTGCCAATTCCACAAGAACTGTCTTAGCGGAAGGCTTCTTGAGGGGAAAGCTGTAACTCTGTGAGATGATTTCACAGAACACAGAGAAGTTTCTCAGAAAGCTTCTTTCTCTTTGTTATCGGAGGATATTTCCTTTGGCCCTATAGTCTTCAAAGGGATCCGAAATATCTGTTCTCAGATTCCACAGAAATAAGGCTAGCAAAGAGATCCACGAAATACAGATGTAACTCTGTGAGATGAATTAACAGAACACTAAGCAGTTTCTCAGAAAGCTTCTTTCCAGATTTCATCTGAGGATATTTCCTTTTTCACCATAGCCCTCTATGGGCTTCCAAATATCACTTTGCCAATTCCACAAGAACTGTCTTAGCGAAAGGCTTCTTGAGGGGAAAGCTGTAACTCTGTGAGATGATTTCACAGAACACAAAGAAGTTTCTCAGAAAGCTTGTTTCTCTTTGTTATCGGAGGATATTTCCTTTGGCCCTATAGTCTTCAAAGGGATCCGAAATATCTGTTCTCAGATTCCACAGAAATAAGGCTAGCAAAGAGATCCACGAAATACACATGTAACTCTGTGAGATGAATTCACAGAACACTAAGCAGTTTCTCAGAAAGCTTCTTTCCAGATTTCATCTGAGGATATTTCCTTTTTCACCATAGCCCTCTAAGGGCTTCCAAATATCACTTTGCCAATTCCACAAGAACTGTCTTAGCGAAAGGCTTCTTGAGGGGAAAGCTGTAACTCTGTGAGATGATTTCACAGAACACAAAGAAGTTTCTCAGAAAGCTTCTTTCTCTTTGTTATCGGAGGATATTTCCTTTGGCCCTATAGTCTTCAAAGGGATCCGAAATATCTGTACTCAGATTCCACAGAAATAATGCTAGCAAAGCGATCCACGAAATACAGATGTAACTCTGTGAGATGAATTAACAGAACACTAAGCAGTTTCTCAGAAAGCTTCTTTCCAGATTTCATCTGAGGATATTTCCTTTTACACCATAGCCCTCTATGGGCTTCCAAATATCACTTTGCCAATTCCACAAGAACTGTCTTAGCGAAAGGCTTCTTGAGGGGAAAGCTGTAACTCTGTGAGATGATTTCACAGAACACAAAGAAGTTTCTCAGAAAGCTTCTTTCTCTTTGTTATCGGAGGATATTTCCTTTGGCCCTATAGTCTTCAAAGGGATCCGAAATATCTGTTCTCAGATTGCACAGAAGTAAGGCTAGCAAAGAGATCCACGAAATACAGATGTAACTCTTTGAGATGAATTCACAGAACACTAAGCAGTTTCTCAGAAAGCTTCTTTCCAGATTCCTTCTGAGGATATTTCCCTTTTCACCATAGCCCTCTATGGGCTTCCAAATATCACTTTGCCAATTTCACAAGAACTGTCTTAGCGAAAGGCTTCTTGAGGGGAAGCTGTAACTCTGTGAGATGATTTCACAGAACACAAAGAAGTTTCTCAGAAAGCTTCTTTCTCTTTGTTATCGGAGGATATTTCCTTTGGCCCTATAGTCCTCAAAGGGATCCGAAATATCTGTTCTCAGATTCCACAGAAATAAGGCTAGCAAAGAGATCCACGAAATACACATGTAACTCTGTGAGATGAATTCACAGAACACTAAGCAGTTTCTCAGAAAGCTTCTTTCCAGATTTCATCTGAGGATATTTCCTTTCTCACCATAGCCCTCTAAGGGCTTCCAAATATCACTTTGCCAATTCCACAAGAACTGTCTTAGCGAAAGGCTTCTGGAGGGGAAAGCTGTAACTCTGTGAGATGATTTCACAGAACACAAAGAAGTTTCTCAGAAAGCTTCTTTCTCTTTGTTATCGGAGGATATTTCCTTTGGCCCTAGTGTCTTCAAAGGGATCCGAAATATCTGTACTCAGATTCCACAGAAATAATGCTAGCAAAGAGATCCACGAAATACAGATGTAACTCTGTGAGATGAATTAACAGAACACTAAGCAGTTTCTCAGAAAGCTTCTTTCCAGATTTCATCTGAGGATATTTCCTTTTTCACCATAGCCCTCTATGGGCTTCCAAATATCACTTTGCCAATTCCACAAGAACTGTCTTAGCGAAAGGCTTCTTGAGGGGAAAGCTGTAACTCTGTGAGATGATTTCACAGAACTCAAAGAAGTTTCTCAGAAAGCTTCTTTCTCTTTGTTATCGGAGGATATTTCCTTTGGCCCTATAGTCTTCAAAGGGATCCGAAATATCTGTTCTCAGATTCCACAGAAATAAGGCTAGCAAAGAGATCCACGAAATACAGATGTAACTCTGTGAGATGAATTAACAGAACACTAAGCAGTTTCTCAGAAAGCTTCTTTCCAGATTTCATCTGAGGATATTTCCTTTTTCACCATAGCCCTCTATGGGCTTCCAAATATCACTTTGCCAATTCCACAAGAACTGTCTTAGCGAAAGGCTTCTTGAGGGGAAAGCTGTAACTCTGTGAGATGATTTCACAGAACACAAAGAAGTTTCTCAGAAAGCTTCTTTCTCTTTGTTATCGGAGGATATTTCCTTTGGCCCTATAGTCTTCAAAGGGAACCGAAATATCTGTTCTCAGATTCCACAGAAATAAGGCAAGCAAAGAGATCCACGAAATACAGATGTAACTCTGTGAGATGAATTAACAGAACACTAAGCAGTTTCTCAGAAAGCTTCTTTCCAGATTTCATCTGAGGATATTTCCTTTTTCACCATAGCCCTCTATGGGCTTCCAAATATCACTTTGCCAATTCCACAAGAACTGTCTTAGCGAAAGGCTTCTTGAGGGGAAAGCTGTAACTCTGTGAGGTGATTTCACAGAACACAAAGAAGTTTCTCAGAAAGCTTCTTTCTCTTTGTTATCGGAGGATATTTCCTTTGGCCCTATAGTCTTCAAAGGGATCCGAAATATCTGTTCTCAGATTCCACAGAAATAAGGCTAGCAAAGTGATCCACGAAATACAGATGTAACTCTGTGAGATGAATTAACAGAACACTAAGCAGTTTCTCAGAAAGCTTCTTTCCAGATTTCATCTGAGGATATTTCCTTTCTCACCATAGCCCTCTAAGGGCTTCCAAATATCACTTTGCCAATTCCACAAGAACTGTCTTAGCGAAAGGCTTCTTGAGGGGAAAGCTGTAACTCTGTGAGATGATTTCACAGAACACAAAGAAGTTTCTCAGAAAGCTTCTTTCTCTTTGTTATCGGAGGATATTTCCTTTGGCCCTATAGTCTTCAAAGGGATCCGAAATATCTGTACTCAGATTCCACAGAAATAATGCTAGCAAAGAGATCCACGAAATACAGATGTAACTCTGTGAGATGAATTAACAGAACACTAAGCAGTTTCTCAGAAAGCTTCTTTCCAGATTTCATCTGAGGATATTTCCTTTTTCACCATAGCCCTCTATGGGCTTCCAAATATCACTTTGCCAATTCCACAAGAACTGTCTTAGCGAAAGGCTTCTTGAGGGGAAAGCTGTAACTCTGTGAGATGATTTCACAGAACACAAAGAAGTTTCTCAGACAGCTTCTTTCTCTTTTTTATCGGAGGATATTTCCTTTGGCCCTATAGTCTTCAAAGGGATCCGAAATATCTGTTCTCAGATTCCACAGAAATAAGGCTAGCAAAAAGATCCACGAAATACAGATGTAACTCTGTGAGATGAATTAACAGAACACTAAGCAGTTTCTCAGAAAGCTTCTTTCCAGATTTCATCTGAGGATATTTCCTTTTTCACCATAGCCCTCTATGGGCTTCCAAATATCACTTTGCCAATTCCACAAGAACTGTCTTAGCGAAAGGCTTCTTGAGGGGAAAGCTGTAACTCTGTGAGATGATTTCACAGAACACAAAGAAGTTTCTCAGAAAGCTTCTTTCTCTTTGTTATCGGAGGATATTTCCTTTGGCCCTATAGTCTTCAAAGGGATCCGAAATATCTGTTCTCAGATTCCACAGAAATAAGGCTAGCAAAGAGATCCACGAAATACACATGTAACTCTGTGAGATGAATTAACAGAACACTAAGCAGTTTCTCAGAAAGCTTCTTTCCAGATTGCATCTGAGGATATTTCCTTTTTCACCATAGCCCTCTATGGGCTTCCATATATCACTTTGCCAATTCCACAAGAACTGTCTTAGCGAAAGGCTTCTTGAGGGGAAAGCTGTAACTCCGTGAGATGATTTCACAGAACACAAAGAAGTTTCTCAGAAAGCTTCTTTCTCTTTGTTATCCGAGGATATTTCCTTTGGCCCTATAGTCTTCAAAGGGATCCGAAATATCTGCTCTCAGATTCCACAGAAATAAGGCTAGCAAAGAGATCCACGAAATACACATGTAACTCTGTGAGATGAATTAACAGAACACTAAGCAGTTTCTCAGAAAGCTTCTTTCCAGATTTCATCTGAGGATATTTCCTTTTTCACCATAGCCCTCTCTGGGCTTCCAAATATCACTTTGCCAATTCCACAAGAACTGTCTTAGCGAAAGGCTTCTTGAGGGGAAAGCTGTAACTCTGTGAGCTGATTTCACAGAACACAAAGAAGTTTCTCAGAAAGCTTCTTTCTCTTTGTTATCGGAGGATGTTTCCTTTGGCCCTATAGTCTTCAAAGGGATCCGAAATATCTGTTCTCAGATTCCACAGAAATAAGGCTAGCAAAGAGATCCACGAAATACAGATGTAACTCTGTGAGTGGAAGTCACACATCACAGAGCAGTTTCTCAGAAAGCTTCTTTCCAGATTTCTTCTGAGGATATTTCCTTTTTCACCATAGCCCTCTATGGGCTTCCAAATATCACTTTGCCAATTCCACAAGAACTGTCTTAGCGAAAGGCTTCTTGAGGGGAAAGCTGTAACTCTGTGAGATGATTTCACAGAACACAAAGAAGTTTCTCAGAAAGCTTCTTTCTCTTTGTTATCGGAGGATATTTCCTTTGGCCCTTTAGTCTTCAAAGGGATCCGAAATATCTGTTCTCAGATTCCACATAAATAAGGCAAGCAAAGAGATCCACAAAATACAGATGTAACTCTGTGAGATGAATTATCAGAACACTAAGCAGTTTCTCAGAAAGCTTCTTTCCAGATTTCATCTGAGGATATTTCCTCTTTCACCATAGCCCTCAATGGGCTTCCAAATATCATTTTGCCAATTCCACAAGAACTGTCTTAGCGAAAGGCTTCTTGAGGGGAAAGCTGTAACTCTGTGAGAATTTTCACAGAACACAAAGAAGTTTCTCAGAAAGCTTCTTTCTCTTTGTTATCGGAGGATATTTCCTTTGTCCCAATAGTCTTCAAAGGGATCCGAAATATCTGATCTCAGATTCCACAGAAATAAGGCTAGCAAAGAGATCCACGAAATACAGATGTAACTCTGTGAGATGAATTAACAGAACACTAAGCAGTTTCTGAGAAAGCTTCTTTCCAGATTTCATCTGAGGATATTTCCTTTTTCACCATAGCCCTCTATGGGCTTCCAAATATCACTTTGCCAATTCCACAAGAACAGTCTTAGCGGAAGGCTTCTTGAGGGGAAAGCTGTAACTCTGTGAGATGATTTCACAGAACAGAAAGAAGTTTCTCAGAAAGCTTCTTTCTCTTTGTTATCGGAGGATATTTCCTTTGGCCCTATAGTCTTCAAAGGGATCCGAAATATCTGTTCTCAGATTCCACAGAAATAAGGCTAGCAAAGAGATCCTCGAAATACAGATGTAACTATGTGAGATGAATTAACAGAACACTAAGCAGTTTCTCAGAAAGCTTCTTTCCAGATTTCATCTGAGGATATTTCCTTTTTCACCATAGCCCTCTATGGGCTTCCAAAAATCACTTTGTCAATTCCACAAGAACTGTCTTAGCGAAAGGCTTCTTGAGGGGAAAGCTGTAACTCTGTGAGATGATTTCACAGAACACAAAGAAGTTTCTCAGAAAGCTTCTTTCTCTTTGTTATCGGAGGATATTTCCTTTGGCCCTATAGTCTTCAAAGGGATCCGAAATATCTGTTCTCAGATTCCACAGAAATAAGGCTAGCAAAGAGATCCACGAAATACACATGTAACTCTGTGAGATGAATTAACAGAACACTAAGCAGTTTCTCAGAAAGCTTCTTTCCAGATTTCATCTGAGGATATTTCCTTTTTCACCATAGCCCTCTATGGGCTTCCATATATCACTTTGCCAATTCCACAAGAAGTGTCTTAGCGAAAGGCTTCTTGAGGGGAAAGCTGTAACTCTGTGAGATGATTTCACAGAACACAAAGAAGTTTCTCAGAAAGCTTCTTTCTCTTTGTTATCGGAGGATATTTCCTTTGGCCCTATAGTCTTCAATGGGATCCGAAATATCTGTTCTCAGATTCCACAGAAATAAGGCTAGCAAAGAGATCCACGAAATACAGATGTAACTCTGTGAGTGAAAGTCACACATCACAGAGCAGTTTCTCAGAAAGCTTCTTTCCAGATTTCTTCTGAGGATATTTCCTTTTTCACCATAGCCCTCTATGGGCTTCCAAATATCACTTTGCCAATTCCACAAGAACTGTCTTCGCGAAAGGCTTCTTGAGGGGAAAGCTGTAACTCTGTGAGATGATTTCACAGAACCCAAAGAAGTTTCTCAGAAAGCTTCTTTCTCTTTGTTATCGGAGGATATTTCCTTTGGCCCTTTAGTCTTCAAAGGGATCCGAAATATCTGTTCTCAGATTCCACATAAATAAGGCTAGCAAAGAGATCCACGAAATACAGATGTAACTCTGTGAGATGAATTATCAGAACACTAAGCAGTTTCTCAGTAAGCTTCTTTCCAGATTTCATCTGAGGATATTTCCTTTTTCACCATAGCCCTCGATGGGCTTCCAAATATCATTTTGCCCATTCCACAAGAACTGTCTTAGCGAAAGGCTTCTTGACGGGAAAGCTGTAACTCTGTGAGAATTTTCACAGAACACAAAGAAGTTTCTCAGAAAGCTTCTTTCTCTTTGTTATCGGAGGATATTTCCTTTGTCCCAATAGTCTTCAAAGGGATCCGAAATATCTGTTCTCAGATTCCACAGAAATAAGGCTAGCAAAGAGATCCAAGAAATACAGATGTAACTCTGTGAGATGAATTAACAGAACACTAAGCAGTTTCTGAGAAAGCTTCTTTCCAGATTTCATCTGAGGATATTTCCTTTTTCACCATAGCCCTCTATGGGCTTCCAAATATCACTTTACCAATTCCACAAGAACTGTCTTAGCGGAAGGCTTCTTGAGGGGAAAGCTGTAACTCTGTGAGATGATTTCACAGAACACAAAGAAGTTTCTCAGAAAGCTTCTTTCTCTTTGTTATCGGAGGATATTTCCATTGGCCCTATAGTCTTCAAAGGGATCCGAAATATCTGTTCTCAGATTCCACAGAAAGAAGGCTAGCAAAGAGATCCTGGAAATACAGATGTAACTATGTGAGATGAATTAACAGAACACTAAGCAGTTTCTCAGAAAGCTTCTTTCCAGATTTCATCTGAGGATATTTCCTTTTTCACCATAGCCGTCTATGGGCTTCCAAAAATCACTTTGCCAATTCCACAAGAACTGTCTTAGCGAAAGTCTTCTTGAGGGGAAAGCTGTAACTCTGTGAGATGATTTCACAGAACACAAAGAAGTTTCTCAGAAAGCTTCTTTCTCTTTGTTATCGGAGGATATTTCCTTTGGCCCTATAGTCTTCAAAGGGATCCGAAATATCTGTTCTCAGATTCCACAGAAATAAGGCTAGCAAAGAGATCCACGAAATACACATGTAACTCTGTGAGATGAATTAACAGAACACTAAGCAGTTTCTCAGAAAGCTTCTTTCCAGATTTCATCTGAGGATATTTCCTTTTTCACCAGAGCCCTCTATGGGCTTCCATATATCACTTTGCCAATTCCACAAGAAGTGTCTTAGCGAAAGGCTTCTTGAGGAGAAAGCTGTAACTCTGTGAGATGATGTCACAGAACACAAAGAAGTTTCTCAGAAAGCTTCTTTCTCTTTGTTATCCGAGGATATTTCCTTTGGCCCTATAGTCTTCAAAGGGATCCGAAATATCTGCTCTCAGATTCCACAGAAATAAGGCTAGCAAAGAGATCCACGAAATACAGATGTAACTCTGTGAGATGAATTAACAGAACACTAAGCAGTTTCTCAGAAAGCTTCTTTCCAGATTTCATCTGTGGATATTTCCTTTTTCACCATAGCCCTCTATGGGCTTCCAAATATCACTTTGCCAATTCCACAAGAACTGTCTTAGCGAAAGGCTTCATGAGGGGAAAGCTGTAACTCTGTGAGATGATTTCACAGAACACAAAGAAGTTTCTCAGAAAGCTTCTTTCTCTTTGTTATCGGAGGATATTTCCTTTGGCCCTATAGTCTTCAAAGGGATCCGAAATATCTGTTCTCAGATTCCACAGAAATAAGGCTAGCAAAGAGATACACGAAATACAGATGTAACTCTGTGAGTGGAAGCCACACATCACAGAGCAGTTTCTCAGAAAGCTTCTTTCCAGATTTCTTCTGAGGATATTTCCTTTTTCACCATAGCCCTCTATGGGCTTCCAAATATCACTTTGCCAATTCCACAAGAACTGTCTTCGCGAAAGGCTTCTTGAGGGGAAAGCTGTAACTCTGTGAGATGATTTCACAGAACACAAAGAAGTTTCTCAGAAAGCTTCTTTCTCTTTGTTATCGGAGGATATTTCCTTTGGCCCTGTCGTCTTCAAAGAGATCCGAAATATCTGTTCTCAGATTCCACAGAAATAAGGCTAGCAAAGAGATCCACGAAATACAGATGTAACTCTGTGAGATGAATTAACAGAACACTAAGCAGTTTCTCAGAAAGCTTCTTTCCAGATTGCATCTGAGGATATTTCCTTTTTCACCATAGCCCTCTATGGACTTCCATATATCACTTTGCCAATTCCACAAGAACTGTCTTAGCGAAAGGCTTCTTGAGGGGAAAGCTGTATCTCTGTGAGATGATTTCACAGAACACAAAGAAGTTTCTCAGAAAGCTTCTTTCTCTTTGTTATCTGAGGATATTTCCTTTGGCCCTATAGTCTTCAAAGGGATCCGAAATATCTGTTCTCAGATTCCACAGAAATAAGGCAAGCAAAGAGATCCACGAAATACAGATGTAACTCTGTGAGATGAATTAACAGAACACTAAGCAGTTTCTTAGAAAGCTTCTTTCCAGATTTCATCTGAGAATATTTCCTTTTTCACCATAGCCCTCTATGGGCTTCCAAATATCACTTTGCCAATTCCACAAGAACTGTCTTAGCGAAAGGTTTCTTGAGGGGAAAGCTGTAACTCTGTGAGATGATTTCACAGAACACAAAGAAGTTTCTCAGAAAGCTTCTTTCTCTTTGTTATCGGAGGATATTTCCTTTGGCCCTATAGTCTTCAAAGGGATCCGAAATATCTGTTCTCAGATTCCACAGAAATAAGGCTAGCAAAGAGATCCACGAAATACAGATGTAACTCTGTGAGATGAATTAACAGAACATTAAGCAGTTTCTCAGAAAGCTTCTTTCCAGATTTCACCTGAGGATATTTCCTTTTTCACCATAGCCCTCTATGGGCTTCCAAATATCACTTTGCCAATTCCACAAGAACTGTCTTAGCGAAAGGTTTCTTGAGGGGAAAGCTGTAACTCTGTGAGATGATTTCACAGAACACAAAGAAGTTTCTCAGAAAGCTTCTTTCTCTTTGTTATCGGAGGATATTTCCTTTGGCCCTATAGTCTTCAAAGGGATCCGAAATATCTGTACTCAGATTCCACAGAAATAATGTTAGCAAAGAGATCCACGAAATACAGATGTAACTCTGTGAGATGAATTAACAGAACACTAAGCAGTTTCTCAGAAAGCTTCCTTCCAGATTTCATCTGAGGATATTTCCTTTTTCTCCATAGCCCTCTATGGGCTTCCAAATATCACTTTGCCAATTCCACAAGAACTGTCTTAGCGAAAGGCTTCTTGAGGGGAA
The DNA here is from genome assembly GCF_043159975.1 of Macaca nemestrina. Lineage (NCBI taxonomy): Eukaryota > Metazoa > Chordata > Mammalia > Primates > Cercopithecidae > Macaca > Macaca nemestrina. The sequence goes on from NC_092125.1 coordinate 94,337,017, forward strand.
AGCTGTAACTCTGTGAGATGATTTCACAGAACACAAAGAAGTTTCTCAGAAAGCTTCTTTCTCTTTGTTATCGGAGGATATTTCCTTTGGCCCTATAGTCTTCAAAGGGATCCGAAATATCTGTTCTCAGATTCCACAGAAATAAGGCTAGCAAAGAGATCCACGAAATACAGATGTAACTCTGTGAGATGAATTAACAGAACATTAAGCAGTTTCTCAGAAAGCTTCTTTCCAGATTTCACCTGAGGATATTTCCTTTTTCACCATAGCCCTCTATGGGCTTCCAAATATCACTTTGCCAATTCCACAAGAACTGTCTTAGCGAAAGGTTTCTTGAGGGGAAAGCTGTAACTCTGTGAGATGATTTCACAGAACACAAAGAAGTTTCTCAGAAAGCTTCTTTCTCTTTGTTATCGGAGGATATTTCCTTTGGCCCTATAGTCTTCAAAGGGATCCGAAATATCTGTACTCAGATTCCACAGAAATAATGTTAGCAAAGAGATCCACGAAATAGAGATGTAACTCTGTGAGATGAATTAACAGAACACTAAGCAGTTTCTCAGAAAGCTTCCTTCCAGATTTCATCTGAGGATATTTCCTTTTTCTCCATAGCCCTCTATGGGCTTCCAAATATCACTTTGCCAATTCCACAAGAACTGTCTTAGCGAAAGGCTTCTTGAGGGGAAAGCTGTAACTCTGTGAGATGATTTCACAGAACACAAAGAAGTTTCTCAGAAAGCTTCTTTCTCTTTGTTATCGGAGGATATTTCCTTTGGCCCTATAGTCTTCAAAGGGATCCGAAATATCTGTTCTCAGATTCCACAGAAATAAGGCTAGCAAAGAGATCCACGAAATACACATGTAACTCTGTGAGATGAATTCACAGAACACTAAGCAGTTTCTCAGAAAGCTTCTTTCCAGATTTCATCTGAGGATATTTCCTTTTTCACCATAGCCCTCTATGGGCTTCCAAATATCACTTTGCCAATTCCACAAGAACTTTCTTAGCGAAAGGCTTCTTGAGGGGAAAGCTGTAACTCTGTGAGATGATTTCACAGAACACAAAGAAGTTTCTCAGAAAGCTTCTTTCTCTTTGTTATCGGAGGATATTTCCTTTGGCCCTATAGTCGTCAAAGGGATCCGAAATATCTGTTCTCAGATTCCAGAGAAATAAGGCTAGCAAAGAGATCCACGAAATACAGATGTAACTCTGTGAGATGAATTAACAGAACACTAAGCAGTTTCTCAGAAAGCTTCTTTCCAGATTTCATCTGAGGATATTTCCTTTTTCACCATAGCCCTCTATGGGCTTCCAAATATCACTTTGCCAATTCCACAAGAACTGTCTTAGCGAAAGGCTTCCTGAGGGGAAAGCTGTAACTCTGAGAGATGATTTCACAGAACATAAAGAAGTTTCTCAGAAAGCTTCTTTCTCTTTGTTATCGGAGGATATTTCCTTTGGCCCTATAGTCTTCAAAGGGATCCGAAATATCTGTTCTCAGATTCCACAGAAATAAGGCTAGCAAAGAGATTCACGAAATGCACATGTAACTCTGTGAGATCAATTAACAGAACATTTAGCAGTTTCTCAGAAAGCTTCTTTCCAGATTTCATCTGAGGATATTTCCTTTTTCACCATAGCCCTCTATGGGCTTCCAAATATCACTTTGCCAATTCCACAAGAACTGTCTTAGCGAAAGGCATCTTGAGGGGAAAGCTGTAACTCTGTGAGATGATTTCACAGAACACAAAGAAGTTTCTCAGAAAGCTTCTTTCTCTTTGTTTACGGAGGATATTTCCTTTGGCCCTAAAGTCTTCCAAGGGATTCAAAATATCTGATCTCGGATTCCACAGAAATAAAGCTAGCAAAGCGATCCACGAAATACAGATGTAACTCTGTGAGATGAATTAACAGAACACTAAGCAGTTTCGCAGAAAGCTTCTTTCCAGATTTCATCTGAGGATATTTCCTTTTTCACCATAGCCCTCTATGGGCTTCCAAATATCACTTTGCCAATTCCACAAGAACTGTCTTAGCGAAAGGCTTCTTGAGGGGAAAGCTGTAACTCTGTGAGATGATTTCAAAGAACACAAAGAAGTTTCTCAGAAAGCTTCTTTCTCTTTGTTATCGGAGGATATTTCCTTTGGCCTTATAGTCTTCAAAGGGATCCGAAATATCTGTTCTCAGATTCCACAGAAATAAGGCTAGCAAAGAGATCCTCGAAATACAGATGTAACCCTGTGAGATGAATTAACAGAACACTAAGCAGTTTCTCAGAAAGCTTCTTTCCAGATTTCATCTGAGGATATTTCCTTTTTCACCATAGCCCTCTATGGGCTTCCAAATATCACTTTGCCAATTCCACAAGAACTGTCTTAGCGGAAGGCTTCTTGAGGGGAAAGCTGTAACTCTGAGATGATTTCACAGAACACAAAGAAGTTTCTCATAAAGCTTCTTTCTCTTTGTTATCGGAGGATATTTCCTTTGGCCCTATAGTCTTCAAAGGGATCCGAAATATCTGTTCTCAGATTCCACAGAAATAAGGCTAGCAAAGAGATCCTCGAAATACAGATGTAACCCTGTGAGATGAATTAACAGAACACTAAGCAGTTTCTCAGAAAGCTTCTTTCCAGATTTCATCTGAGGATATTTCCTTTTTCACCATAGCCCTCTAGGGGCTTCCAAATATCACTTTGCCAATTCCACAAGAACTGTCTCAGCGAAAGGCTTCTTGAGGGGAAAGCTTAACTCTGTGAGATGATTTCACAGAACACAAAGAAGTTTCTCAGAAAGCTTCTTTCTCTTTGTTATCGGAGGATATTTCCTTTGGCCCTACAGTCTTCAAAGGGATCCGAAATATCTGTTCTCAGATTCCACAGAAATAAGGCTAGCAAAGAGATCCACGAAATACAGATGTAACTCTGTGAGATGAATTAACAGAACACTAAGCAGTTTCTCAGAAAGCTTCTTTCCAGAATTCATCTGAGGATATTTCCTTTTTCACCATAGCCCTCTATGGGCTTCCAAATATCACTTTGCCAATTCCACAAGAACTGTCTTAGCGGAAGGCTTCTTGAGGGGAAAGCTGTAACTCTGTGAGATGATTTCACAGAACACAAAGAAGTTTCTCAGAAAGCTTCTTTCTCTTTGTTATCGGAGGATATTTCCTTTGGCCCTATAGTCTTCAAAGGGATCCGAAATATCTGTTCTCAGATTCCACAGAAATAAGGCTAGCAAAGAGATCCACGAAATACACATGTAACTCTGTGAGATGAATTAACAGAACACTAAGCAGTTTCTCAGAAAGCTTCTTTCCAGATTTCATCTGAGGATATTTCCTTTTTCACCGTAGCCCTCTATGGGCTTCCAAATATCTCTTTGCCTATTACACAACAACTGTGTTAGCGAAAGGCTTCTTGAGGGGAAAGCTGTATCTCTGTGAGATGATTTCACAGAACACAAAGAAGTTTCTCAGAAAGCTTCTTTCTCCTTGTTATCGGAGGATATTTCCTTTGGCCCTATAGTCTTCAAAGGGATCCGAAATATCTGTTCTCAGTTTCCACAGAAATAAGGCTAGCAAAGAGATCCACGAAATACACATGTAACTCTGTGAGATGAATTCACAGAAGACTAAGCAGTTTCTCAGAAAGCTTCTTTCCAGATTCCATCTGAGGATATTTCCTTTTTCACCATAGCCCTCTATGGGCTTCCAAATATCACTTTGCCAATTCCACAAGAACTGTCTTAGCGAAAGGCTTCTTGAGGGGAAAGCTGAAACTCTGTGAGATGATTTCACAGAACACAAACAAGTTTCTCAGAAAGCTTCTTTCTCTTTGTTTTCGGAGGATATTTCCTTTGGCCCTATAGTCTTCAAAGGGATCCGAAATATCTGTTCTCAGATTCCACAGAAATAAGGCTAGCAAAGAGATCCACGAAATACAGATGTAACTCTGTGAGATGAATTCACAGAACACTAAGCAGTTTCTCAGAAAGCTTCTTTCCAGATTTCATCTGAGGATATTTCCTTTTTCACCATAGCCCTCTATGGGCTTCCAAATATCACTTTGCCAATTCCACAAGAACTGTCTTAGCGAAAGGCTTCTTGAGGGGAAAGCTGTAACTCTGTGAGTTGATTTCACAGAACACAAAGAAGTTTCTCAGAAAGCTTGTTTCTCTTTTTTATCGGAGGATATTTCCTGTGGCCCTATAGTCTTCAAAGGGAACCGAAATATCTGTTCTCAGTTTCCACAGAAATAAGGCTAGCAAAAAGATCCACGAAATACAAATGTAACTCTGTGAGATGAATTAACAGAACACTAAGCAGTTTCTCAGAAAGCTTCTTTCCAGATTTCATCTGAGAATATTTCCTTTTTCACCATAGCCCTCTATGGGCTTCCAAATATCACTTTGCCAATTCCACAAGAACTGTCTTAGCGAAAGGCTTCTTGAGGGGAAAGCTGTAACTCTGTGAGATGATTTCACAGAACACAAAGAAGTTTCTCAGAAAGCTTCTTTCTCTTTGTTATCGGAGGATATTTCCTTTGGCCCTATAGTCTTCAAAGGGATCCGAAATATCTGTTCTCAGATTCCACAGAAATAAGGCTAGCAAAGAGATCCACGAAATACAGATGTAACTCTGTGAGATGAATTAACAGAACACTAAGCAGTTTCTCAGAAAGCTTCTTTCCAGATTTCATCTGAGGATATTTCCTTTTTCACCATAGCCCTCTATGGGCTTCCAAATATCACTTTGCCAATTCCACAAGAACTGTCTTCGCGAAAGGCTTCTTGAGGGGAAAGCTGTAACTCTGTGAGATGATTTCACAGAACACAAAGAAGTTTCTCAGAAAGCTTCTTTCTCTTTGTTATCGGAGGATATTTCCTTTGGCCCTGTCGTCTTCAAAGAGATCCGAAATATCTGTTCTCAGATTCCACAGAAATAAGGCTAGCAAAGAGATCCACGAAATACAGATGTAACTCTGTGAGATGAATTCACAGAACACTAAGCAGTTTCTCAGAAAGCTTCTTTCCAGATTGCATCTGAGGATATTTCCTTTTTCACCATAGCCCTCTATGGACTTCCATATATCACTTTGCCAATTCCACAAGAACTGTCTTAGCGAAAGGCTTCTTGAGGGGAAAGCTGTATCTCTGTGAGATGATTTCACAGAACACAAAGAAGTTTCTCAGAAAGCTTCTTTCTCTTTGTTATCGGAGGATATTTCCTTTGGCCCTATAGTCTTCAAAGGGATCCGAAATATCTCTTCTCAGATTCCACAGAAATAAGGCTAGCAAAGAGATCCACGAAATACAGATGTAACTCTGTGAGATGAATTAACAGAACATTAAGCAGTTTCTCAGAAAGCTTCTTTCCAGATTTCATCTGAGGATATTTCCTTTTTCACCATAGCCCTCTATGGGCTTCCAAATATCACTTTGCCAATTCCACAAGAACTGTCTTAGCGAAGGGTTTCTTGAGGGGAAAGCTGTAACTCTGTGAGATGATTTCACAGAACACAAAGAAGTTTCTCAGAAAGCTTCTTTCTCTTTGTTATCGGAGGATATTTCCTTTGGCCCTATAGTCTTCAAAGGGATCCGAAATATCTGTACTCAGATTCCACAGAAATAATGTTAGCAAAGAGATCCACGAAATACAGATGTAACTCTGTGAGATGAATTAACAGAACACTAAGCAGTTTCTTAGAAAGCTTCCTTCCAGATTTCATCTGAGGATATTTCCTTTTTCACCATAGCCCTCTATGGGCTTCCAAATATCACTTTGCCAATTCCACAAGAACTGTCTTAGCGAAAGGCTTCTTGAGGGGAAAGCTGTAACTCTGTGAGATGATTTCACAGAACACAAAGAAGTTTCTCAGAAAGCTTCTTTCTCTTTGTTATCGGAGGATATTTCCTTTGGCCCTATAGTCTTCAAAGGGATCCGAAATATCTGTTCTCAGATTCCACAGAAATAAGGCTAGCAAAGAGATCCACGAAATACACATGTAACTCTGTGAGATGAATTCACAGAACACTAAGCAGTTTCTCAGAAAGCTTCTTTCCAGATTTCATCTGAGGATATTTCCTTTTTCACCATAGCCCTCTATGGGCTTCCAAATATCACTTTGCCAATTCCACAAGAACTTTCTTAGCGAAAGGCTTCTTGAGGGGAAAGCTGTAACTCTGTGAGATGATTTCACAGAACACAAAGAAGTTTCTCAGAAAGCTTCTTTCTCTTTGTTATCGGAGGATATTTCCTTTGGCCCTATAGTCGTCAAAGGGATCCGAAATATCTGTTCTCAGATTCCACAGAAATAAGGCTAGCAAAGAGATCCACGAAATACAGATGTAACTCTGTGAGATGAATTAACAGAACACTAAGCAGTTTCTCAGAAAGCTTCTTTCCAGATTTCATCTGAGGATATTTCCTTTTTCACCATAGCCCTCTTTGGGCTTCCAAATATCACTTTGCCAATTCCACAAGAACTGTCTTAGCGAAAGGCTTCTTGAGGGGAAAGCTGTAACTCTGTGAGATGATTTCACAGAACACAAAGAAGTTTCTCAGAAAGCTTCTTTCTCTTTGTTATCGGAGGATATTTCCTTTGGCCCTATAGTCTTCAAAGGGATCCGAAATATCTGTTCTCAGATTCCACAGAAATAAGGCTAGCAAAGATATCCACGAAATACACATGTAACTCTGTGAGATGAATTAACAGAACACTAAGCAGTTTCTCAGAAAGCTTCTTTCCAGATTTCATCTGAGGATATTTCCTTTTTCACCATAGCCCTCTATAGGCTTCCAAATATCACTTTTCCAATTCCACAAGAACTGTCTTAGCGAAAGGCATCATGAGGGGAAAGCTGTAACTCTGTGAGATGATTTCACAGAACACAAAGAAGTTTCTCAGAAAGCTTCTTTCTCTTTGTTAACGGAGGATATTTCCTTTGGCCCTATAATCTTCAAAGGGATTCAAAATATCTGATCTCAGATTCCACAGAAATAAGGCTAGCAAAGAGATGCACGAAATACAGATGTAACTCTGTGAGATGAATTAACAGAACACTAAGCAGTTTCTAAGAAAGCTTCTTTACAGATTTCATCGGAGGATATTTCCTTTTTCACCATAGCCCTCTATGGGCTTCCAAATATCACTTTGCCAATCCACAAGAACTGTCTTAGCGAAAGGCTTCTTGAGGGGAAAGCTGTAACTCTGTGAGATGATTTCACAGAACACAAAGAAGTTTCTCAGAAAGCTTCTTTCTCTTTGTTAAGCAGGATATTTCCTTTGGACCTATAGTCTTCAAAGGGATCCGAAATATCTGTTCTCAGATTCCACAGAAATAATGCTAGCAAAGAGATCCACAAAATACAGATGTAACTCTGTGAGATGAATTAACAGAACACTAAGCAGTTTCTCAGAAAGCTTCTTTCCAGATTTAATCTGAGGATATTTCCTTTTTCACCATAGCCCTCTATGGGCTTCCAAATATCACTTTGCCAATTCCACAAGAACTGTCTTAGCGAAAGGCTTCTTGAGGGGAAAGCTGTAACTCTGTGAGATGATTTCACAGAACACAAAGAAGTTTCTCAGAAAGCTTCTTTCTCTTTGTTATCGGAGGATATTTCCTTTGGCCCTATAGTCTTCAAAGGGATCCGAAATATCTGTTCTCAGATTCCACAGAAATAAGGCTAGCAAAGAGATCCTCGAAATACAGATGTAACTATGTGAGATGAATTAACAGAACACTAAGCAGTTTCTCAGAAAGCTTCTTTCCAGATTTCATCTGAGGATATTTCCTTTTTCACCATAGCCCTCTAGGGGCTTCCAAATATCACTTTGCCAATTCCACAAGAACTGTCTCAGCGAAAGGCTTCTTGAGCGAAAGCTGTAACTCTGTGAGATGATTTCACAGAACACAAAGAAGTTTCTCAGAAAGCTTCTTTCTCTTTGTTATCGGAGGATATTCCTTTGGCCCTACAGTCTTCAAAGGGATCCGAAATATCTGTTCTCAGATTCCACAGAAATACGGCTAGCAAAGAGATCCACGAAATACACATGTAACACTGTGAGATGAATTAAGAGAACACTAAGCAGTTTCTCAGAAAGCTTCTTTCCGGATTTCATCTGAGGATATTTCCTTTTTCACCATAGCCCTCTATGGGCTTCCAAATATCATTTTGCCAATTCCACAAGAACTGTCTCAGCGAAAGGCTTCTTGAGCGAAAGCTGTAACTCTGTGAGATGATTTCACAGAACACAAAGAAGTTTCTCAGAAAGCTTCTTTCTCTTTGTTATCGGAGGATATTTCCTTTGGCCCTATAGTCTTCAAAGGGATCCGAAATATCTGTTCTCAGATTCCACAGAAATAAGGCTAGCAAAGAGATCCACGAAATACACATGTAACTCTGTGAGATGAATTAACAGAACACTAAGCAGTTTTTCAGAAAGCTTCTTTCCAGATTTCATCTGAGGCTATTTCCTTTTTCACCATAGCCCTCTATGGGCTTCCAAATATCACTTTGCCAATTCCACAAGAACTGTCTTAGCGAAAGGCTTCTTGAGGGGAAAGCTGTAACTCTGTGAGATGATTTCACAGAACACAAAGAAGTTTCTCAGAAAGCTTCTTTCTCTTTGTTATCGGAGGATATTTCCTTTGGCCCTATAGTCTTCAAAGGGATCCGAAATATCTGTTCTCAGATTCCACAGAAATAAGGCTAGCAAAGAGATCCACGAAATACAGATGTAACTCTGTGACTGGAAGTCACACATCACAGAGCATTTTCTCAGAAAGCTTCTTTCCAGATTTCTTCTGAGGATATTTCATTTTTCACCATAGCCCTCTATGGGCTTCCAAATATCACTTTGCCAATTCCACAAGAACTGTCTTAGCGAAAGGCTTCTTGAGGGGAAAGCTGTAACTCTGTGAGATGATTTCACAGAACACAAAGAAGTTTCTCAGAAAGCTTCTTTCTCTTTGTTATCGGAGGATATTTCCTTTGGCCCTATAGTCTTCAAAGGGATCCGAAATATCTGTTCTCAGATTCCACAGAAATAAGGCTAGCAAAGAGATCCACGAAATACAGATATAACTCTGTGAGATGAATTCACAGAACACTAAGGAGTTTCTCAGAAAGCTTCTTTCCAGATTTCATCTGAGGATATTTCCTTTTTCACCGTAGCCCTCTATGGGCTTCCAAATATCTCTTTGCCAATTCCACAAGAACTGTCTTAGCGAAAGGCTTCTTGAGGGGAAAGCTGTATCTCTGTGAGATGATTTCACAGAACACAAAGAAGTTTCTCAGAAAGCTTCTTTCTCCTTGTTATCGGAGGATATTTCCTTTGGCCCTATAGTCTTCAAAGGGATCCGAAATATCTGATCTCAGATTCCACAGAAATAAGGCTAGCAAAGAGATCCACGAAATACACATGTAACTCTGTGAGATGAATTCACAGAACACTAAGCAGTTTCTCAGAAAGCTTCTTTCCAGATTCCATCTGAGGATATTTCCTTTTTCACCATAGCCCTCTATGGGCTTCCAAATATCACTTTGCCAATTCCACAAGAACTGTCTTAGCGAAAGGCTTCTTGAGGGGAAAGCTGTAACTCTGTGAGATGATTTCACAGAACACAAAGAAGTTTCTCAGAAAGCTTCTTTCTCTTTGTTATCGGAGGATATTTCCTTTGGCCCTATAGTCTTCAAAGGGATCCGAAATATCTGTTCTCAGATTCCACAGAAATAAGGCTAGCAAAGAGATCCACGAAATACAGATGTAACTCCGTGAGATGAATTCACAGAACACTAAGCAGTTTCTCAGAAAGCTTCTTTCCAGATTTCATCTGAGGATATTTCCTTTTTCACCATAGCCCTCAATGGGCTTCCAAATATCACTTTGCCAATTCCACAAGAACTGTCTTAGCGAAAGGCTTCTTGAGGGGAAAGCTGTAACTCTGTGAGATGATTTCACAGAACACAAAGAAGTTTCTCAGAAAGCTTCTTTCTCTTTGTTATCGCAGGATATTTCCTTTGGCCCTATAGTCTTCAAAGGGAACCGAAATATCTGTTCTCAGATTCCACAGAAATAAGGCTAGCAAAAAGATCCACGAAATAAAGATGTAACTCTGTGAGATGAATTAACAGAACACTAAGCAGTTTCTCAGAAAGCTTCTTTCCAGATTTCATCTGAGGATATTTCCTTTTTCACCATAGCCCTCTATAGGCTTCCAAATATCACTTTCCCAATTCCACAAGAACTGTCTTAGCGGAAGGCTTCTTGAGGGGAAAGCTGTAACACTGTGAGATGATTTCACAGAACACAAAGAAGTTTCTCAGAAAGCTTCTTTCTCTTTGTTATCGGAGGATATTTCCTTTGGCCCTATAGTCTTCAAAGGGATCCGAAATATCTGTTCTCAGATTCCACAGAAATAAGGCTAGCAAAGAGATCCTCGAAATACAGATGTAACTATGTGAGATGAATTAACAGAACACTAAGCAGTTTCTCAGAAAGCTTCTTTCCAGATTTCATCTGAGGATATTTCCTTTTGCACCATAGCCCTCTATGGGCTTCCAAATATCACTTTGCCAATTCCACAAGAACTGTCTTAGCGAAAGGCTTCTTGAGGGGAAAGCTGTAACTCTGTGAGATGATTTCACAGAACACAAAGAAGTTTCTCAGAAAGCTTCTTTCTCTTTGTTATCGGAGGATATTTCCTTTGGCCCTATAGTCTTCAAAGGGATCCGAAATATCTGTTCTCAGATTCCACAGAAAGGAGGCTAGCAAAGAGATCCACGAAATACACATGTAACTCTGTGAGATGAATTAACAGAACACTAAGCAGTTTCTCAGAAAGCTTCATTCCAGATTTCATCTGAGGATATTTCCTTTTTCACCATAGCCCTGTATGGGCTTCCATATATCACTTTGCCAATTAAACAAGAAGTGTCTTAGCGAAAGGCTTCTTGAGGGGAAAGCTGTAACACTGTGAGATGATTTCACAGAACACAAAGAAGTTTCTCAGAAAGCTTCTTTCTCTTTGTTATCCGAGGATATTTCCTTTGGCCCTATAGTCTTCAAAGGGATCCGAAATATCAGCTCTCAGATTCCACAGAAGTAAGGCTAGCAAAGAGATCCACGAAATACAGATGTAACTCTGTGAGATGAATTAACAGAACACTAAGCAGTTTCTCAGAAAGCTTCTTTCCAGATTTCATCTGAGGATATTTCCTTTTTCACCATAGCCCTCTATGGGCTTCCAAATATCACTTTGCCAATTCCACAAGAACTGTCTTAGCGAAAGGCTTCCTGAGGGGAAAGCTGTAACTCTGTGAGATGATTTCACAGAACACAAAGTAGTTTCTCAGAAAGCTTCTTTCTCTTTGTTATCGGAGGATATTTCCTTTGGCCCTATAGTCTTCAAAGGGATCCGAAATATCTGTTCTCAGATTCCACAGAAATAAGGCTAGCAAAGAGATCCACGAAATACAGATGTAACTCTGTGAGTGGAAGTCACACATCACAGAGCAGTTTCTCAGAAAGCTTCTTTCCAGATTTCTTCTGAGGATATTTCCTTTTTCACCATAGCCCTCTATGGGCTTCCAAATATCACTTTGCCAATTCCACAAGAACTGTCTTCGCGAAAGGCTTTTTGAGGGGAAAGCTGTAACTCTGTGAGATGATTTCACAGAACACAAAGAAGTTTCTCAGAAAGCTTCTTTCTCTTTGTTATCGGAGGATATTTCCTTTGGCCCTATAGTCTTCAAAGGGATCCGAAATATCTGTTCTCAGATTCCACAGAAATAAGGCTAGCAAAGAGATCCTCGAAATACAGATGTAACTATGTGAGATGAATTAACAGAACACTAAGCAGTTTCTCAGAAAGCTTCTTTCCAGATTTCATCTGAGGATATTTCCTTTTTCACCATAGCCCTCTATGGGCTTCCAAATATCACTTTGCCAATTCCACAAGAACTGTCTTAGCGAAAGGCTTCTTGAGGGGAAAGCTGTAACTCTGTGAGATGATTTCACAGAACACAAAGAAGTTTCTCAGAAAGCTTCTTTCTCTTTGTTATCGGAGGATATTTCCTTTGGCCCTATAGTCTTCAAAGGGATCCGAAATATCTGTTCTCAGATTCCACAGAAATAAGGCTAGCAAAGAGATCCACGAAATACACATGTAACTCTGTGAGATGAATTAACAGAACACTAAGCAGTTTCTCAGAAAGCTTCTTTCCAGATTTCATCTGAGGATATTTCCTTTTTCACCATAGCCCTCTATGGGCTTTCATATATCACTTTGCCAATTCCACAAGAACTGTCTTAGCGAAAGGCTTCTTGAGGGGAAAGCTGTAACTCTGTGAGATGATTTCACAGAACACAAAGAAGTTTCTCAGAAAGCTTCTTTCTCTTTGTTATCGGAGGATATTTCCTTTGGCCCTGTAGTCTTCAAAGGGATCCGAAATATCTGCTCTCAGATTCCACAGAAATAAGGCTAGCAAAGAGATCCACGAAATACAGATGTAACTCTGTGAGATGAATTCACAGAACACTAAGCAGTTTCTCAGAAAGCTTCTTTCCAGATTTCATCTGAGGATATTTCCTTTTTCACCATAGCCCTCTATGGGCTTCCAAATATCACTTTGCCAATTCCACAAGAACTGTCTTAGCGAAAGGCTTCTTGAGGGGAAAGCTGTAACTCTGTGAGATGATTTCACAGAACACAAAGAAGTTTCTCAGAAAGCTTGTTTCTCTTTGTTATCGGAGGATATTTCCTTTGGCCCTATAGTCTTCAAAGGGATCCGAAATATCTGTTCTCAGATTCCACAGAAATAAGGCTAGCAAAGAGATCCACGAAATACACATGTAACTCTGTGAGATGAATTCACAGAACACTAAGCAGTTTCTCAGAAAGCTTCTTTCCAGATTTCATCTGAGGATATTTCCTTTTTCACCATAGCCCTCTATGGGCTTCCAAATATTACTTTGCCAATTCCACAAGAACTGTCTTAGCGAAAGGCTTCTTGAGGGGAAAGCTGTAACTCTGTGAAGTGATTTCACAGAACACAAAGAAGTTTCTCAGAAAGCTTCTATCTCTTTGTTATCGGAGGATATTTCCTTTGGCCCTATAGTCTTCAAAGGGATCCGAAATATCTGTTCTCAGATTCCACAGAAATAAGTCTACCAAAGAGATCCACGAAATACAGATGTAACTTTGTGAGTGGAAGTCACACATCACAGAGCAGTTTCTCAGAAAGCTTCTTTCCAGATTTCATCTGAGGATATTTCCTTTTTCACCATAGCCCTCTATGGGCTTCCAAATATCACTTTGCCAATTCCACAAGAACTGTCTTAGCGAAAGGCTTCTTGAGGGGAAAGCTGTAACTCTGTGAGATGATTTCACAGAACACAAAAAGTTTCTCAGAAAGCTTCTTTCTCTTTGTTATCGGAGGATATTTCCTTTGGCCCTATAGTCTTCAAAGGGATCCGAAATATCTGTTCTCAGATTCCACAGAAATAAGGCTAGCAAAGAGATCCACGAAATACAGATGTAACTCTGTGAGTGGAAGTCACTCATCACAGAGCAGTTTCTCAGAAAGCTTCTTTCCAGATTTCTTCTGAGGATATTTCCTTTTTCACCATAGCCCTCTATGGGCTTCCAAATATCACGTTGCCAATTCCACAAGAACTGTCTTCGCGAAAGGCTTCTTGAGAGGAAAGCTGTAACTCTGTGAGATGATTTCACAGAACACAAAGAAGTTTCTCAGAAAGCTTCCTTCTCTTTGTTATCGGAGGATATTTCCTTTGGCCCTATAGTCTTCAAAGGGATCCGAAATATCTGTTCTCAGATTCCACAGAAATAAGGCTAGCAAAGAGATCCACGAAATACAGATGTAACTCTGTGAGATGAATTATCAGAACACTAAGCAGTTTCTCAGAAAGCTTCTTTCCAGATTTCATCTGAGAATATTTCCTTTTTCACCACAGCCCTCGATGGGCTTTCAAATATCATTTTGCCAATTCCACAAGAACTGTCTTAGCGAAAGGCCTCTTGAGGGGAAAGCTGTAACTCTGTGAGATGATTTCACAGAACACAAAGAAGTTTCTCAGAAGGCTTCTTTCTCTTTGTTATCGGAGGATATTTCCTTTGGCCCTATAGTCTTCAAAGGGATCCGAAATATCTGTTCTCAGATTCCACAGAAAAAAGGCTAGCAAAGAGATCCACGAAATACAGATGTAACTCTGTGAGATGAATTCACAGAACACTAAGCAGTTTCTCAGAAAGCTTCTTTCCAGATTTCATCTGAGGATATTTCCTTTTTCACCATAGCCCTCTATGGGCTTCCAAATATCACTTTGCCCATTCCACAAGAACTGTCTTAGCGAAAGGCTTCTTGAGGGGAAAGCTGTAACTCTGTGAAGTGATTTCACAGAACACAAAGAAGTTTCTCAGAAAGCTTCTTTCTCTTTGTTATCGGAGGATATTTCCTTTGGCCCTATAGTCTTCAAAGGGATCCGAAATATCTGTTCTCAGATTCCACAGAAATAAGTCTAGCAAAGAGATCCACGAAATACAGATATAACGCTGTGAGATGAATTCACAGAACACTAAGCAGTTTCTCAGAAAGCTTCTTTCCAGATTTCATCTGAGGATATTTCCTTTTTCACCATAGCCCTCTATGGGCTTCCAAATATCTCTTTGCCAATTACACAACAACTGTCTTAGCGAAAGGCTTCTTGAGGGGAAAGCTGTAACTCTGTGAGATGATTTCACAGAACACAAAGAAGTTTCTCAGAAAGCTTCTTTCTCTTTGTTATCGGAGGATATTTCCTTTGGCCCTATCGTCTTCAAAGGGATCCGAAATATCTGTTCTCAGATTCCACAGAAATAAGGCTAGCAAAGAGATCCACGAAATACAGATGTAACTCTGTGAAGTGAATTAACAGAACACTAAGCAGTTTCTCAGAAAGCTTCTTTCCAGATTTCATCTGAGGATATTTCCTTTTTCACCATAGCCCTCTATGGGCTTCCAAATATCGCTTTGCCAATTCCACAAGAACTGTCTTAGCGAAAGGCTCCTTGAGGGGAAAGCTGTAACTCTGTGAAGTGATTTCACAGAACACAAAGAAGTTTCTCAGAAAGCTTCTTTCTCTTTGTTATCGGAGGATATTTCCTTTGGCCCTATAGTCTTCAATGGGATCCGAAATATCTGTTCTCAGATTCCACAGAAATAAGGCTAGCAAAGAGATCCACGAAATACAGATGTAACTTTGTGTGTGGAAGTCACACATCACAGAGCAGTTTCTCAGAAAGCTTCTTTCCAGATTTCTTCTGAGGATATTTCCTTTTTCACCATAGACCTCTATGGGCTTCCAAATATCTCTTTGCCAATTCCACAAGAACTGTCTTAGCGAAAGGCTTCTTGAGGGGAAAGCTGTAACTCTGTGAGATGATTTCACAGAACACAAAGAAGTTTCTCAGAAAGCTTCTTTCTCTTTGTTATCCGAGGATATTTCCTTTGGCCCTATAGTCTTCAAAGGGATCCGAAATATCTGTTGTCAGATTCCACAGAAATAAGGCTAGCAAAGAGATCCACGAAATACAGACGTAACTCTGTGAGATGAATTAACAGAAAACTAAGCAGTTTCTCAGAAAGCTTCTTTCCAGATTTCATCTGAGGATATTTCCTTTTTCACCATAGCCCTCTATGGGCTTCCAAATATCACTTTGCCAATTCCACAAGAACTGTCTTAGCGAAAGGCTTCTTGAGGGGAAAGCTGTAACTCTGTGAGATGATTTCACAGAACACAAAGAAGTTTCTCAGAAAGCTTCTTTCTCTTTGTTATCGGAGGATATTTCCTTTGGCCCTATAGTCTTCAATGGGATCCGAAATATCTGTTCTCAGATTCCACAGAAATAAGGCTAGCAAAGAGATCCACGAAATACAGATGTAACTTTGTGAGTGGAAGTCACACATCACAGAGCAGTTTCTCAGAAAGCTTCTTTCCAGATTTCTTCTGAGGATATTTCCTTTTTCACCATAGCCCTCTATGGGCTTCCAAATATCACTTTGCCAATTCCACAAGAACTCTCTTAGCGAAAGGCTTCTTGAGGGGAAAGCTGTAACTCTGTGAGATGATTTCGCAGAACTCAAAGAAGTTTCTCAGAAAGCTTCTTTCTCTTTGTTATCGGAGGATATTTCCTTTGGCCCTATAGTCTTCAAAGGGATCCGAAATATCTGTTCTCAGATTCCACAGAAATAAGGCTAGCAAAGAGATCCACGAAATACAGATGTAACTCTGTGAGATGAATTCACAGAACACTAAGCAGTTTCTCAGAAAGCTTCTTTCCAGATTTCATCTGAGGATATTTCCTTTTTCACCATAGCCCTCTATGGGCTTCCAAATATTACCTTGCCAATTCCACAAGAACTGTCTTAGCGAAAGGCTTCTTGAGGGGAAAGCTGTAACTCTGTGAGATGATTTCGCAGAACACAAAGAAGTTTCTTAGAAAGCTTCTTTCTCTTTGTTATCGGAGGATATTTCCTTTGGCCCTATAGTCTTCAAAGGGATCAGAAATATCTGTTCTCAGATTCCACAGAAATAAGGCTAGCAAAGAGATCCACGAAATACAGATGTAACTCTGTGAGATGAATTAACAGAACACTAAGCAGTTTCTCAGAAAGCTTCTTTCCAGATTTCATCTGAGGATATTTCCTTTTTCACCATAGCCCTCTATGGGCTTCCAAATATCACTTTGCCAATTCCACAACAACTGTCTTAGCGGAAGGCTTCTTGAGGGGAAAGCTGTAACTCTGTGAGATGATTTCACAGAACACAAAGAAGTTTCTCAGAAAGCTTCTTTCTCTTTGTTATCGGAGGATATTTCCTTTGACCCTATAGTCTTCAAAGGGATCCGAAATATCTGTTCTCAGATTCCACAGAAATAATGCTAGCAAAGAGATCCACGAAATACACGATGTAACTCTGTGAGATGAATTCACAGAACACTAAGCAGTTTCTCAGAAAGCTTCTTTCCAGATTTCATCTGAGGATATTTCATTTTTCACCATAGCCCTCTATGGGCTTCCAAATATCACTTTGCCAATTCCACAAGAACTGTCTTAGCGAAAGGCTTCTTGAGGGGAAAGCTGTAACTCTGTGAGATGATTTCACAGAACACAAAGAAGTTTCTCAGAAAGCTTCTTTCTCTTTGTTATCGGACGATATTTCCTTTGGCCCTATAGTCTTCAAAAGGATCCGAAATATCTGTTCTCAGATTCCACAGAAATATGGCTAGCAAAGAGATCCACGAAATACAGATGTAACTCTGTGAGTGGATGTCACACATCACAGAGCAGTTTCTCAGAAAGCTTCTTTCCAGATTTCATCTGAGGATATTTCCTTTTTCACCATAGCCCTCGATGGGTTTCCAAATATCACTTTGCCAATTCCACAAGTACTGTCTTAGCGAAAGGCTTGTTGAGGGGAAAGCTGTAACTCTGTGAGATGATTTCACAGAACACAAAGAAGTTTCTCAGAAAGCTTCTTTCTCTTTGTTATAGGAGGATATTTCCTTTGGCCCAATAGGCTTCAAAGGGATCCGAAATATCTGTTCTCAGATTCCACAGAAATAAGGCCAGCAAAGAGATCCACGACACACAGATGTAACTCTGTGAGATGAATTAAGAGAACACTAAGCAGTTTCTCAGAAAGCTTCTTTACAGATTTCATCTGAGGATATTTCCTTTTTCACCATAGCCCTCTATGGGCTTCCAAATATCACTTTGCCAATTCCACAAGAACTGTCTTAGCGAAAGGCTTCTGGAGGGGAAAGCTGTAACTCTGTGAGATGATTTCACAGAACACAAAGAAGTTTCTCAGAAAGCTTCTTTCTCTTTGTTATCGGAGGATATTTCCTTTGGCCCTATAGTCTTCAAAGGGATCCGAAATATCTGTTCTCAGATTCCACAGAAATAAGGCTAGCAAAGCAATCCTCGAAATACAGATGTAACTCTGTGAGATGAATTAACAGAACACTAAGCAGTGTCTCAGAAAGCTTCTTTCCAGATTTCATCTGAGGATATTTCCTTTTTCACCATAGCCCTCTATGGGCTTCCAAATATCACTTTGCCAATTCCAAAAGAACTGTCTCAGCGAAAGGCTTCTTGAGGGGAAAGCTTAACTCTGTGAGATGATTTCACAGAACACAAAGAAGTTTCTCAGAAAGCTTCTTTCTCTTTGTTATCGGAGGTTATTTCCTTTGGCCCTACAGTCTTCAAAGGGATCTGAAATATCTGTTCTCAGATTCCACAGAAATACGGCTAGCAAAGAGATCCACGAAATACAGATGTAATTCTGTGAGATGAATTAACAGAACACTAAGCAGTTTCTCACAAAGCTTCTTTCCGGATTTCATCCGAGGATATTTCATTTTTCACCATAGCCCTCTATGGGCTTCCAAATATCACTTTGCCAATTCCACAAGAACTGTCTTAGCGAAAGGCTTCTTGAGGGGAAAGCTGTAACTCAGTGAGATGATTTCACAGAACACAAAGAAGTTTCTCAGAAAGATTCTTTCTCTTTGTTATCGGAGGATATTTCCTTTGGCCCTATAGTCTTCAAAGGGATCCGAAATATCTGTTCTCAGATTCCACAGAAATAAGGCTAGCAAAGAGATCCACGAAATACAGATGTAACTCTGTGAGTGGAAGTCACACATCACAGAGCAGTTTCTCAGAAAGCTTCTTTCCAGATTTCTTCTGAGGATATTTCCTTTTTCACCCTAGCCCTCTATGGGCTTCCAAATATCACTTTGCCAATTCCACAAGAACTGTCTTAGCGAAAGGCTTCTTGAGGGGAAAGCTGTAACTCTGTGAGATGATTTCACAGAACACAAAGAAGTTTCTCAGAAAGCTTCTTTCTCTTTGTTATCGGAGGATATTTCCTTTGGCCCTATAGTCTTCAAAGGGATCCGAAATATCTGTTCTCAGATTCCACAGAAATAAGGCTAGCAAAGAGATCCACGAAATACACATGTAACTCTGTGAGATGAATTAACAGAACACTAAGCAGTTTCTCAGAAAGCTTCTTTCCAGATTTCATCTGAGGATATTTCCTTTTTCACCATAGCCCTCTATGGGCTTCCAAATATCACTTTGCCAATTCCACAAGAACAGTCTTAGCGAAAGGCTTCTTGAGGGGAAAGCTGTAACTCTGTGAGATGATTTCACAGAACACAAAGAAGTTTCTTAGAAAGCTTCTTTCTCTTTGTTATCGGAGGATATTTCCTTTGGCCCTATAGTCTTCAAAGGGATCCGAAATATCTGTTCTCAGATTCCACAGAAATAAGGCTAGCAAAGAGATCCACGAAATACAGATGTAACTCTGTGAGATGAATTAACAGAACACTAAGCAGTTTCTCAGAAAGCTTCTTTCCAGATTTCATCTGAGGATATTTCCTTTTTCACCATAGCCCTCAATAGGCTTCCAAATATCACTTTGCCAATTCCACAACAACTGTCTTAGCGGAAGGCTTCTTGAGGGGAAAGCTGTAACTCTGTGAGATGATTTCACAGAACACAAAGAAGTTTCTCAGAAAGCTTCTTTCTCTTTGTTATCGGAGGATATTTCCTTTGGCCCTATAGTCTTCAAAGGGATCCGAAATATCTGTTCTCAGATTCCACAGAAATAATGCTAGCAAAGAGATCCACGAAATACAGATGTAACTCTGTGAGATGAATTCACAGAACACTAAGCAGTTTCTCAGAAAGCTTCTTTCCAGATTTCATCTGAGGATATTTCCTTTTTCACCATAGCCCTCTATGGGCTTCCAAATATCACTTTGCGAATTCCACAAGAACTGTCTTAGCGAAAGGCTTCTTGAGGGGAAAGCTGTAACTCTGTGAGATGATTTCACAGAACACAAAGAAGTTTCTCAGAAAGCTTCTTTCTCTTTGTTATCGGACGATATTTCCTTTGGCCCTATAGTCTTCAAAGGGATCCGAAATATCTGTTCTCAGATTCCACAGAAATATGGCTAGCAAAGAGATCCACGAAATACAGATGTAACTCTGTGAGTGGATGTCACACATCACAGAGCAGTTTCTCAGAAATCTTCTTTCCAGATTTCATCTGAGGATATTTCCTTTTTCACCATAGCCCTCGATGGGTTTCCAAATATCACTTTGCCAATTCCACAAGTACTGTCTTAGCGAAAGGCTTGTTGAGGGGAAAGCTGTAACTCTGTGAGATGATTTCACAGAACACAAAGAAGTTTCTCAGAAAGCTTCTTTCTCTTTGTTATCGGAGGATATTTCCTTTGGCCCAATAGGCTTCAAAGGGATCCGAAATATCTGTTCTCAGATTCCACAGAAATAAGGCTAGCAAAGAGATCCACGACACACAGATGTAACTCTGTGAGATGAATTAACAGAACACTAAGCAGTTTCTCAGAAAGCTTCTTTACAGATTTCATCTGAGGATATTTCCTTTTTCACCATAGCCCTCTATGGGCTTCCAAATATCACTTTGCCAATTCCACAAGAACTGTCTTAGCGAAAGGCTTCTTGAGGGGAAAGCTGTAACTCTGTGAGATGATTTCACAGAACACAAAGAAGTTTCTCAGAAAGCTTCTTTCTCTTTGTTATCGGAGGATATTTCCTTTGGCCCTATAGTCTTCAAAGGGATTCGAAATATCTGTTCTCAGATTCCACAGAAATAAGGCTAGCAAAGCGATCCTCGAAATACAGATGTAACTATGTGAGATGAATTAACAGAACACTAAGCAGTGTCTAAGAAAGCTTCTTTCCAGATTTCATCTGAGTATATTTCCTTTTTCACCATAGCCCTCTATGGGCTTCCAAATATCACTTTGCCAATTCCAAAAGAACTGTCTCAGCGAAAGTCTTCTTGAGGGGAAAGCTTAACTCTGTGAGATGATTTCACAGAACACAAAGAAGTTTCTCAGAAAGCTTCTTTCTCTTTGTTATCGGAGGATATTTCCTTTGGCCCTATAGTCTTCAAAGGGATCCGAAATATCTGTTCTCAGATTCCACAGAAATAAGGCTAGCAAAGAGATCCACGAAATACAGATGTAACTCTGTGAGATGAATTCACAGAACACTAAGCAGTTTCTCAGAAAGCTTCTTTCCAGATTTCATCTGAGGATATTTCCTTTTTCACCATAGCCCTCTATGGGCTTCCAAATATCACTTTGCCAATTCCACAAGAACTGTCTTAGCGGAAGGCTTCTTGAGGGGAAAGCTGTAACTCTGTGAGATGATTTCACAGAACACAAAGAAGTTTCTCAGAAAGCTTCTTTCTCTTTGTTATCGGAGGATATTTCCTTTGGCCCTATAGTCTTCAAAGGGATCCGAAATATCTGTTCTCAGATTCCACAGAAATAAGGCTAGCAAAGAGATCCACGAAATACAGATGTAACTCTGTGAGATGAATTCACAGAACACTAAGCAGTTTCTCAGAAAGCTTCTTTCCAGATTTCATCTGAGGATATTTCCTTTTTCACCATAGCCCTCTATGGGCTTCCAAATATCACTTTGCCAATTCCACAAGAACTGTCTTAGCGAAAGGCTTCTGGAGGGAAAGCTGTAACTCTGTGAGATGATTTCACAGAACACAAAGAAGTTTCTCAGAAAGCTTCTTTCTCTTTGTTATCGGAGGATATTTCCTTTGGCCCTATAGTCTTCAAAGGGATCCGAAATATCTGTTCTCAGATTCCACAGAAATAAGGCTAGCAAAGCGATCCTCGAAATACAGATGTAACTATGTGAGATGAATTAACAGAACACTAAGCAGTGTCTCAGAAAGCTTCTTTCCAGATTTCATCTGAGGATATTTCCTTTTTCACCATAGCCCTCTATGGGCTTCCAAATATCACTTTGCCAATTCCAAAAGAACTGTCTCAGCGAAAGGCTTCTTGAGGGGAAAGCTTAACTCTGTGAGATGATTTCACAGAACACAAAGAAGTTTCTCAGAAAGCTTCTTTATCTTTGTTATCGTAGGATATTTCCTTTGGCCCTACACTCTTCAAAGGGATCCGAAATATCTGTTCTCAGATTCCACAGAAATACGGCTAGCAAAGAGATCCACGAAATACAGATGTAATTCTGTGAGATGAATTAACAGAACACTAAGCAGTTTCTCACAAAGCTTCTTTCCGGATTTCATCTGAGGATATTTCATTTTTCACCATAGCCCTCTATGGGCTTCCAAATATCACTTTGCCAATTCCACAAGAACTGTCTTAGCGAAAGGCTTCTTGAGGGGAAAGCTGTAACTCTGTGAGATGATTTCACAGAACACAAAGAAGTTTCTCAGAAAGCTTCTTTCTCTTTGTTATCGGAGGATATTTCCTTTGGCCCTATAGTCTTCAAAGGGATCCGAAATATCTGTTCTCATATTCCACAGAAATAATGCTAGCAAAGAGATCCACGAAATACAGATGTAACTCTGTGAGATGAATTCACAGAACACTAAGCAGTTTCTCAGAAAGCTTCTTTCCAGATTTCATCTGAGGATATTTCCTTTTTCACCATAGCCCTCTATGGGCTTCCAAATATCACTTTGCCAATTCCACAAGAACTGTCTTAGCGAAAGGCTTCTTGAGGGGAAAGCTGTAACTCTGTGAGATGATTAAACAGAACACAAAGAAGTTTCTCAGAAAGCTTCTTTCTCTTTGTTATCGGAGGATATTTCCTTTGGCCCTATAGTTTTGAATGGGATCCGAAATATCTGTTCTCAGATTCCACAGAAATAAGGCTAGCAAAGAGATCCACGAAATACAGATGTAATTCTGTGAGATGAATTAACAGAACACTAAGCAGTTTCTCAGAAAGCTTCTTTCCAGATTTCATCTGAGGATATTTCCTTTTTCACCATAGCCCTCTATGGGCTTCCAAATATCACTTTGCCAATTCCACAAGAACTGTCTTAGCGGAAGGCTTCTTGAGGGGAAAGCTGTAACTCTGTGAGATGATTTCACAGAACACAAAGAAGTTTCTCAGAAAGCTTCTTTCTCTTTCTTATCGGAGGATATTTCCTTTGGCCCTATAGTCTTCAAAGGGATCCGAAATATCTGTTCTCAGATTCCACAGAAATAAGGCTAGCAAAGAGATCCACGAAATACACATGTAACTCTGTGAGATGAATTAACAGAACACTAAGCAGTTTCTCAGAAAGCTTCTTTCCAGATTTCATCTGAGGATATTTCCTTTTTCACCACAGCCCTCTATGGGCTTCCAAATATCACCTTGCCAATTCCACAAGAACTGTCTTAGCGGAAGGCTTCTTGAGGGGAAAGCTGTAACTCTGTGAGATGATTTCACAGAACACAAAGAAGTTTCTCAGAAAGCTTCTTTCTCTTTGTTATCGGAGGATATTTCCTTTGGCCCTATAGTCTTCAAAGGGATCCGAAATATCTGTTCTCAGATTCCACAGAAATAAGGCTACCAAAGAGATCCTCGAAATACAGATGTAACTATGTGAGATGAATTAACAGAACACTAAGCAGTGTCTCAGAAAGCTTCTTTCCAGATTTCATCTGAGGATATTTCCTTTTTCACCATAGCCCTCTAAGGGCTTCCAAATATCACTTTGCCAATTCCACAAGAACTGTCTCAGCGAAAGGTTTCTTGGGGGGAAAGCTTAACTCTGTGAGATGATTTCACAGAACACAAAGAAGTTTCTCAGAAAGCTTCTTTCTCTTTGTTATCGGAGGATATTTCCTTTGGCCCTACAGTCTTCAAAGGGATCCGAAATATCTCTTCTCAGATTCCAAAGAAATACGGCTAGCAAAGAGATCCACGAAATACACATGTAACTCTGGGAGATGAAATAACAGAACACTAAGCAGTTTCTCACAAAGCTTCTTTCCGGATTTCATCTGAGGATATTTCATTTTTCACCATAGCCCTCTACGGGCTTCCAAATATCACTTTGCCAATTCCACAAGAACTGTCTTAGCGAAAGGCTTCTGGAGGGGAAAGCTGTAACTCTGTGAGATGATTTCACAGAACACAAAGAAGTTTCTCAGAAAGCTTCTTTCTCTTTGTTATCGGAGGATATTTCCTTTGGCCCTATAGTCCTCAAAGGGATCCGAAATATCTGTTCTCATATTCCACAGAAATAAGGCTAGCAAAGAGATCCACGAAATACCGATGTAACTCTGTGAGGTGAATTCACAGAACACTAAGCAGTTTCTCAGAAAGCTTCTTTCCAGATTTCATCTGACGATATTTCCTTTTTCACCATAGCCCTCTATGGGCTTCCAAATATCACTTTGCCAATTCCACAAGAAATGTCTTCGCGAAAGGCTTCTTGAGGGGAAAGCTGTAACTCTGTGAGATGATTTCACAGAACACAAAGAAGTTTCTCAGAAAGCTTCTTTCTCTTTGTTATCGGAGGATATTTCCTTTGGCCCTATAGTTTTGAAAGGGATCCGAAATATGTGTTCTCAGATTCCACAGAAATAAGGCTAGCAAAGAGATCCACGAAATACCGATGTAACTCTGTGAGATGAATTAACAGAACACTAAGCAGTTTCTCAGAAAGCTTCTTTCCAGATTTCATCTGAGGATATTTCCTTTTTCACCATAGCCCTCTATGGGCTTCCAAATATCACTTTGCCAATTCCACAAGAACTGTCTGAGCGAAAGGCTTCTTGAGGGGAAAGCTGTAACTCTGTGAGATGATTTCACAGAACACAAAGAAGTTTCTCAGAAAGCTTCTTTCTCTTTGTTAACGGAGGATATTTCCTTTGGCCCTATAGTCTTCAAAGGGATCCGAAATATCTGATCTCAGATTCCACAGAAATAAGGCTAGCAAAGATATCCACGAAATACAGATGTAACTCTGTGAGATGAATTCACAGAACACTAAGCAGTTTCTCAGAAAGCTTCTTTCCAGATTTCATCTGAGGATATTTCCTTTTTCACCATAGCCCTCTATGGGCTTCCAAATATCACTTTGCCAATTCCACATGAACTGTCTTAGCGAAAGTCTTCTTGAGGGGAAAGCTGTAACTCTTTGAGATGATTTCACAGAACACAAAGAAGTTTCTCAGAAAGCTTATTTCTCTTTGTTATCGGAGGATATTTCTTTTGGCCCTACAGTCTTCAAAGTGATCCGAAATATCTGCTCTCAGATTCCACAGAAATAAGGTTAGCAAAGAGATCCACGAAATACAGATGTAACTCTGTGAGATGAATTAACAGAACACTAAGCAGTTTCTCAGAAAGCTTCTTTCCAGATTTCATCTGAGGATATTTCCTTTTTCACCATAGCCCTCTATGGGCTTTCAAATATCACTTTGCCAATTCCAAAAGAACTGTCTTAGCGAAAGGCTTCTTGAGGGGAAAGTTGTAACTCTGTGAGATGATTTCACAGAACACAAAAAGTTTCTCAGAAAGCTTCTTTCTCTTTGTTATCGGAGGATATTTCCTTTGGCCCTATAGTCTTCAATGGGATCCGAAATATCTGTTCTCAGATTCCACAGAAATAAGGCTAGCAAAGAGATCCACGAAATACAGATGTAACTCTGTGAGTGGAAGTCACACATCACAGAGCAGTTTCTCAGAAAGCTTTTTCCAGATTTCTTCTGAGGATATTCCCTTTTTCACCATAGCCCTCTATGGGCTTCCAAATATCACGTTGCCAATTCCACAAGAACTGTCTTAGCGAAAGGCTTCTTGAGGGGAAAGCTGTAACTCTGTGAGATGATTTCACAGAACACAAAGAAGTTTCTCAGAAGGCTTCTTTCTCTTTGTTATCGGAGGATATTTCCTTTGGCCCTATAGTCTTCAAAGGGATCCGAAATATCTGTTCTCAGATTCCACAGAAATAAGGCTAGCAAAGAGATCCACGAAATACACATGTAACTCTGTGAGATGAATTAACAGAACACTAAGCAGTTTCTCAGAAAGCTTCTTTCCAGATTTCATCTGAGGATATTTCCTTTTTCACCATAGCCCTCTATGGGCTTCCAAATATCACTTTGCCAATTCCACAACAACTGTCTTAGCGGAAGGCTTCTTGAGAGGAAAGCTGTAACTCTGTGAGATGATTTCACAGAACACAAAGAAGTTTCTCAGAAAGCTTCTTTCTCTTTGTTATCGGAGGATATTTCCTTTGGCCCTATAGTCTTCAAAGGGATTCGAAATATCTGTTCTCAGATTCCACAGAAATAAGGCTAGCAAAGCGATCCTCGAAATACAGATGTAACTATGTGAGATGAATTAACAGAACACTAAGCAGTTTCTCAGAAAGCTTCTTTCCAGATTTCATCTGAGGATATTTCCTTTTTCACCATAGCCCTCTATGGGCTTCCAAATATCACTTTGCCAATTCCACAAGAACTGTCTTAGCGGAAGGCTTCTTGAGGGGAAAGCTGTAACTCTGTGAGATGATTTCACAGAACACAAAGAAGTTTCTCAGAAAGCTTCTTTCTCTTTGTTATCGGAGGATATTTCCTTTGGCCCTATAGTCTTCAAAGGGATCCGAAATATCTGTTCTCAGATTCCACAGAAATAAGGCTAGCAAAGAGATCCACGAAATACAGATGTAACTCTGTGAGATGAATTAACAGAACACTAAGCAGTTTCTCAGAAAGCTTCTTTCCAGATTTCATCTGAGGATATTTCCTTTTTCACCATAGCCCTCTATGGGCTTCCAAATATCACTTTGCCAATTCCACAAGAACTGTCTTAGCGAAAGGCTTCTGGAGGGGAAAGCTGTAACTCTGTGAGATGATTTCACAGAACACAAAGAAGTTTCTCAGAAAGCTTCTTTCTGTTTGTTATCGGAGGATATTTCCTTTGGCCCTATAGTCTTCAAAGGGATCCGAAATATCTGTTCTCAGATTCCACAGAAATAAGGCTAGCAAAGTGATCCTCGAAATACAGATGTAACTATGTGAGATGAATTAACAGAACACTAAGCAGTGTCTCAGAAAGCTTCTTTCCAGATTTCATCTGAGGATATTTCCTTTTTCACCATAGCCCTCTATGGGCTTCCAAATATCACTTTGCCAATTCCACAAGAACTGTCTTAGCGAAAGGCTTCTTGAGGGGAAAGCTGTAACTCTGTGAGATGATTTCACAGAACACAAAGAAGTTTCTCAGAAAGCTTCTTTCTCTTTGTTATCGGAGGATATTTCCTTTGGCCCTACAGTCTTCAAAGGGATCCGAAATATCTCTTCTCAGATTCCAAAGAAATACGGCTAGCAAAGAGATCCACGAAATACACATGTAACTCTGGGAGATGAAATAACAGAACACTAAGCAGTTTCTCACAAAGCTTCTTTCCGGATTTCATCTGAGGATATTTCATTTTTCACCATAGCCCTCTACGGGCTTCCAAATATCACTTTGCCAATTCCACAAGAACTGTCTTAGCGAAAGGCTTCTGGAGGGGAAAGCTGTAACTCTGTGAGATGATTTCACAGAACACAAAGAAGTTTCTCAGAAAGCTTCTTTCTCTTTGTTATCGGAGGATATTTCCTTTGGCCCTATAGTCCTCAAAGGGATCCGAAATATCTGTTCTCATATTCCACAGAAATAAGGCTAGCAAAGAGATCCACGAAATACCGATGTAACTCTGTGAGGTGAATTCACAGAACACTAAGCAGTTTCTCAGAAAGCTTCTTTCCAGATTTCATCTGACGATATTTCCTTTTTCACCATAGCCCTCTATGGGCTTCCAAATATCACTTTGCCAATTCCACAAGAAATGTCTTCGCGAAAGGCTTCTTGAGGGGAAAGCTGTAACTCTGTGAGATGATTTCACAGAACACAAAGAAGTTTCTCAGAAAGCTTCTTTCTCTTTGTTATCGGAGGATATTTCCTTTGGCCCTATAGTTTTGAAAGGGATCCGAAATATGTGTTCTCAGATTCCACAGAAATAAGGCTAGCAAAGAGATCCACGAAATACCGATGTAACTCTGTGAGATGAATTAACAGAACACTAAGCAGTTTCTCAGAAAGCTTCTTTCCAGATTTCATCTGAGGATATTTCCTTTTTCACCATAGCCCTCTATGGGCTTCCAAATATCACTTTGCCAATTCCACAAGAACTGTCTGAGCGAAAGGCTTCTTGAGGGGAAAGCTGTAACTCTGTGAGATGATTTCACAGAACACAAAGAAGTTTCTCAGAAAGCTTCTTTCTCTTTGTTAACGGAGGATATTTCCTTTGGCCCTATAGTCTTCAAAGGGATCCGAAATATCTGATCTCAGATTCCACAGAAATAAGGCTAGCAAAGATATCCACGAAATACAGATGTAACTCTGTGAGATGAATTCACAGAACACTAAGCAGTTTCTCAGAAAGCTTCTTTCCAGATTTCATCTGAGGATATTTCCTTTTTCACCATAGCCCTCTATGGGCTTCCAAATATCACTTTGCCAATTCCACATGAACTGTCTTAGCGAAAGTCTTCTTGAGGGGAAAGCTGTAACTCTTTGAGATGATTTCACAGAACACAAAGAAGTTTCTCAGAAAGCTTATTTCTCTTTGTTATCGGAGGATATTTCTTTTGGCCCTACAGTCTTCAAAGTGATCCGAAATATCTGCTCTCAGATTCCACAGAAATAAGGTTAGCAAAGAGATCCACGAAATACAGATGTAACTCTGTGAGATGAATTAACAGAACACTAAGCAGTTTCTCAGAAAGCTTCTTTCCAGATTTCATCTGAGGATATTTCCTTTTTCACCATAGCCCTCTATGGGCTTTCAAATATCACTTTGCCAATTCCAAAAGAACTGTCTTAGCGAAAGGCTTCTTGAGGGGAAAGTTGTAACTCTGTGAGATGATTTCACAGAACACAAAAAGTTTCTCAGAAAGCTTCTTTCTCTTTGTTATCGGAGGATATTTCCTTTGGCCCTATAGTCTTCAATGGGATCCGAAATATCTGTTCTCAGATTCCACAGAAATAAGGCTAGCAAAGAGATCCACGAAATACAGATGTAACTCTGTGAGTGGAAGTCACACATCACAGAGCAGTTTCTCAGAAAGCTTTTTCCAGATTTCTTCTGAGGATATTCCCTTTTTCACCATAGCCCTCTATGGGCTTCCAAATATCACGTTGCCAATTCCACAAGAACTGTCTTAGCGAAAGGCTTCTTGAGGGGAAAGCTGTAACTCTGTGAGATGATTTCACAGAACACAAAGAAGTTTCTCAGAAGGCTTCTTTCTCTTTGTTATCGGAGGATATTTCCTTTGGCCCTATAGTCTTCAAAGGGATCCGAAATATCTGTTCTCAGATTCCACAGAAATAAGGCTAGCAAAGAGATCCACGAAATACACATGTAACTCTGTGAGATGAATTAACAGAACACTAAGCAGTTTCTCAGAAAGCTTCTTTCCAGATTTCATCTGAGGATATTTCCTTTTTCACCATAGCCCTCTATGGGCTTCCAAATATCACTTTGCCAATTCCACAACAACTGTCTTAGCGGAAGGCTTCTTGAGAGGAAAGCTGTAACTCTGTGAGATGATTTCACAGAACACAAAGAAGTTTCTCAGAAAGCTTCTTTCTCTTTGTTATCGGAGGATATTTCCTTTGGCCCTATAGTCTTCAAAGGGATTCGAAATATCTGTTCTCAGATTCCACAGAAATAAGGCTAGCAAAGCGATCCTCGAAATACAGATGTAACTATGTGAGATGAATTAACAGAACACTAAGCAGTTTCTCAGAAAGCTTCTTTCCAGATTTCATCTGAGGATATTTCCTTTTTCACCATAGCCCTCTATGGGCTTCCAAATATCACTTTGCCAATTCCACAAGAACTGTCTTAGCGGAAGGCTTCTTGAGGGGAAAGCTGTAACTCTGTGAGATGATTTCACAGAACACAAAGAAGTTTCTCAGAAAGCTTCTTTCTCTTTGTTATCGGAGGATATTTCCTTTGGCCCTATAGTCTTCAAAGGGATCCGAAATATCTGTTCTCAGATTCCACAGAAATAAGGCTAGCAAAGAGATCCACGAAATACAGATGTAACTCTGTGAGATGAATTAACAGAACACTAAGCAGTTTCTCAGAAAGCTTCTTTCCAGATTTCATCTGAGGATATTTCCTTTTTCACCATAGCCCTCTATGGGCTTCCAAATATCACTTTGCCAATTCCACAAGAACTGTCTTAGCGAAAGGCTTCTGGAGGGGAAAGCTGTAACTCTGTGAGATGATTTCACAGAACACAAAGAAGTTTCTCAGAAAGCTTCTTTCTGTTTGTTATCGGAGGATATTTCCTTTGGCCCTATAGTCTTCAAAGGGATCCGAAATATCTGTTCTCAGATTCCACAGAAATAAGGCTAGCAAAGTGATCCTCGAAATACAGATGTAACTATGTGAGATGAATTAACAGAACACTAAGCAGTGTCTCAGAAAGCTTCTTTCCAGATTTCATCTGAGGATATTTCCTTTTTCACCATAGCCCTCTATGGGCTTCCAAATATCACTTTGCCAATTCCAAAAGAACTGTCTCAGCGAAAGGCTTCTTGAGGGGAAAGCTTAACTCTGTGAGATGATTTCACAGAACACAAAGAAGATTCTCAAAAAGCTTCTTTCTCTTTGTTATCATAGGATATTTCCTTTGGCCCTACAGTCTTCAAAGCGATCCGAAATATCTGTTCTCAGATTCCACAGAAATACGGCTAGCAAAGAGATCCACGAAATACAGATGTAATTCTGTGAGATGAATTAACAGAACACTAAGCAGTTTCTCACAAAGCTTCTTTCCGGATTTCATCTGAGGATATTTCATTTTTCACCATAGCCCTCTATGGGCTTCCAAATATCACTTTGCCAATTCCACAAGAACTGTCTTAGAGAACGGCTTCTTGAGGGGAAAGCTGTAACTCTGTGAGATGATTTCACAGAACACAAAGAAGTTTCTCAGAAAGCTTCTTTCTCTTTGTTATCGGAGGATATTTCCTTTGGCCCTATAGTTTTGAATGGGATCCGAAATATCTGTTCTCAGATTCCACAGAAATAAGGCTAGCAAAGAGATCCAAGAAATACAGATGTAACTCTGTGAGATGAATTAACAGAACACTAAGCAGTTTCTCAGAAAGCTTCTTTCCAGATTTCAGCTGAGGATATTTCCTTTTTCACCATAGCCCTCTATGGGCTTCCAAATATCACTTTGCCAATTCCACAAGAACTGTCTTAGCGGAAGGCTTCTTGAGGGGAAAGCTGTAACTCTGTGAGATGATTTCACAGAACACAAAGAAGTTTCTCAGAAAGCTTCTTTCTCTTTCTTATCGGAGGATATTTCCTTTGGCCCTATAGTCTTCAAAGGGATCCGAAATATCTGTTCTCAGATTCCACAGAAATAAGGCTAGCAAAGAGATCCACGAAATACAGATGTAACTCTGTGAGATGAATTAACAGAACACTAAGCAGTTTCTCAGAAAGCTTCTTTCCAGATTTCATCTGAGGATATTTCCTTTTTCACCATAGCCCTTTATGGGCTTCCAAATATCACCTTGCCAATTCCACAAGAACTGTCTTAGCGGAAGGCTTCTTGAGGGGAAAGCTGTAACTCTGTGAGATGATTTCACAGAACACAAAGAAGTTTCTCAGAAAGCTTCTTTCTCTTTGTTATCGGAGGATATTTCCTTTGCCCCTATAGTCTTCAAAGGGATCCGAAATATCTGTTCTCAGATTCCACAGAAATAAGGCTACCAAAGAGATCCTCGAAATACAGATGTAACTATGTGAGATGAATTAACAGAACACTAAGCAGTGTCTCAGAAAGCTTCTTTCCAGATTTCATCTGAGGATATTTCCTTTTTCACCATAGCCCTCTAAGGGCTTCCAAATATCACTTTGCCAATTCCACAAGAACTGTCTCAGCGAAAGGTTTCTTGAGTGGAAAGCTTAACTCTGTGAGATGATTTCACAGAACACAAAGAAGTTTCTCAGAAAGCTTCTTTCTCTTTGTTATCGGAGGATATTTCCTTTGGCCCTACAGTCTTCAAAGGGATCCGAAATATCTCTTCTCAGATTCCACAGAAATACGGCTAGCAAAGAGATCCACGAAATACACATGTAACTCTGTGAGATGAATTAACAGAACACTAAGCAGTTTCTCACAAAGCTTCTTTCCGGATTTCATTTGAGGATATTTCATTTTTCACCATAGCCCTCTAAGGGCTTCCAAATATCACTTTGCCAATTCCACAAGAACTGTCTTAGCGAAAGGCTTCTGGAGGGGAAAGCTGTAACTCTGTGAGATGATTTCACAGAACACAAAGAAGTTTCTCAGAAAGCTTCTGTCTCTTTGTTATCCGAGGATATTTCCTTTGGCCCTATAGTCTTCAAAGGGATCCGAAATATCTGTTCTCAGATTCCACAGAAATAAGGCTAGCAAAGAGATCCACGAAATACAGATGTAACTCTGTGAGATGAATTCACAGAACACTAAGCAGTTTCTCAGAAAGCTTCTTTCCAGATTTCATCTGACGATATTTCCTTTTTCACCATAGCCCTCTATGGGCTTCCAAATATCACTTTGCCAATTCCACAAGAAATGTCTTAGCAAAAGGCTTCTTGAGGGGAAAGCTGGAACTCTGTGAGATGATTTCACAGAACACAAAGAAGTTTCTCAGAAAGCTTCTTTCTCTTTGTAATCGGAGGATATATCCTTTGGCCCTATAGTTTTGAAAGGGATCCGAAATATCTGTTCTCAGATTCCACAGAAATAAGGCTAGCAAAGAGATCCATGAAATACCGATGTAACTCTGTGAGATGAATTAACAGAACACTAAGCAGTTTCTCAGAAAGCTTCTTTCCAGATTTCATCTGAGGATATTTCCTTTTTCACCATAGCCCTCTATGGGCTTTCAAATATCACTTTGCCAATTCCACAAGAACTGTCTTAGCGAAAGGCTTCTTGAGGGGAAAGCTGTAACTCTGTGAGATGATTTCACAGAACACAAAGAAGTTTCTCAGAAAGCTTCTTTCTCTTTGTTATCGGAGGATATTTCCTTTGGCCCTATAGTCTTCAAAGGGATCCGAAATATCTGTTCTCAGATTCCACAGAAATAAGGCTAGCAAAGAGATCCACGAAATACAGATGTAACTCTGTGAGATGAATTAACAGAACACTAAGCAGTTTCTCAGAAAGCTTCTTTCCAGATTTCATCTGAGGATATTTCCTTTTTCACCATAGCCCTCTATGGGCTTCCAAATATCACTTTGCCAATTCCACAAGAACTGTTTTAGCGAAAGGCTTCTTGAGGGGAAAGCTGTAAATCTGTGAGATGATTTCACAGAACACAAAGAAGTTTCTCAGAAAGCTTCTTTCTCTATGTTATCGGAGGATATTTCCTTTGGCCCTATAGTCTTCAAAGGGATCCGAAATATCTGTTCTCAGATTCCACAGAAATAAGGCTAGCAAAGAGATCCACGAAATACACATGTAACTCTGTGAGTGGAAGTCACACATCACAGAGCAGTTTCTCAGAAAGCTTCTTTCCAGATTTCATCTGAGGATATTTCCTTTTTCACCATAGCCCTCTATGGGCTTTCAAATATCACTTTGCCAATACCACAAGAACTGTCCTAGCGAAAGGCTTCTTGAGGGGAAAGCTGTAACTCTGTGAGGTGATTTCACAGAACACAAAGAAGTTTCTCAGAAAGCTTCTTTCTCTTTGTTATCGGAGGATATTTCCTTTGGCCCTATAGTCTTCAAAGGGATCCGAAATATCTGTTCTCAGATTCCACAGAAATAAGGCTAGCAAAGAGATCCACGAAATACACATGTAACACTGTGAGATGAATTAAGAGAACACTCAGCAGTTTCTCAGAAAGCTTCTTTCCAGATTTCATCTGAGGATATTTCCTTTTTCACCATAGCCCTCTAAGGGCTTCCAAATATCACTTTGCCCATTCCACAAGTACTCTCTTAGCGAAAGGCTTCTTGAGGGGAAAGCGGTAACTCTGTGAGATGATTTCACAGAACACAAAGAAGTTTCTCAGAAAGCTTCTTTCTCTTTGTTATCAGAGGATATTTCCTTTGGCCCTATAGTCTTCAAAGGGATCCGAAATATCTGTTCTCAGATTCCACAGAAATAAGGCTAGCAAAGAGATCCACGAAATACAGATATAATTCTGTGAGTGGAAGTCACATATCACAGAGCAGTTTCTCAGAAAGCTTCTTTCCAGATTTCATCTGAGGATATTTCCTTTTTCACCATAGCCCTCTATGGGCTTCCAAATATCACTTTGCCAATTCCACAAGAACTGTCTTAGCGAAAGGCTTCTTCAGGGGAAAGCTGTAACTCTGTGTGATGATTTCACGGAACACAAAGAAGTTTCTCAGAAAGCTTCTTTCTCTTTGTTATCGGAGGATATTTCCTTTGGCCCTATAGTCTTCAAAGGGATCCGAAATATCTGTTCTCAGATTCCACAGAAATAAGGCTAGCAAAGAGATCCACGAAATACACATGTAACTCTGTGAGATGAATTAACAGAACACTAAGCAGTTTCTCAGAAAGCTTCTTTCCAGGTTTCATCTGAGGATATTTCCTTTTTCACCATAGCCCTCTATGGGCTTTCAAATATCACTTTGCCAATTCCACAAGAACTGTCTTAGCGAAAGGCTTCTTGAGGGGAAAGCTGTAACTCTGTGAGATGATTTCACAGAACACAAAGAACTTTCTCAGAAAGCTTCTTTCTCTTTGTTATCGGAGGATATTTCCTTTGGCCCTAGAGTCTTCAAAGGGATCCGAAATATCTGTTCTCAGATTCCACAGAAATAAGGCTAGCAAAGAGATCCACGAAATACAGATGTAACTCTGTGAGATGAATTCACAGAACACTAAGCAGTTTCTCAGAAAGCTTCTTTCCAGATATCATCTGAGGATATTTCCTTTTTCACCATAGCCCTCTATGGGCTTCCAAATATCACTTTGCCAATTCCAGAAGAACTGTTTTAGCGAAAGGCTTCTTGAGGGGAAAGCTGTAAATCTGTGAGATGATTTCACAGAACACAAAGAAGTTTCTCAGAAAGCTTCTTTCTCTATGTTATCGGAGGATATTTCCTTTGGCCCTATAGTCTTCAAAGGGATCCGAAATATCTGTTCTCAGATTCCACAGAAATAAGGCTAGCAAAGAGATCCACGAAATACACATGTAACTCTGTGAGATGAATTCACAGAACACTAAGCAGTTTCTCAGAAAGCTTCTTTCCAGATTTCATCTGAGGATATTTCCTTTTTCACCATAGCCCTCTATGGGCTTCCAAATATCACTTTGCCAATTCCACAAGAACTGTCTTAGCGAAAGGCTTCTTGAGGGGAAAGCTGTAACTCTGTGAGATGATTTCACAGAACACAAAGAAGTTTCTCAGAAAGCTTCTTTCTCTTTGTTATCGGAGGATATTTCCTTTGGCCCTATAGTCTTCAAAGGGATCCGAAATATCTCTTCTCAGATTCCACAGAAATAAGGCTAACAAAGAGATCCACGAAATACACCTGTAACTCTGTGAGATGAATTAACAGAACACTAAGCAGTTTCTCAGAAAGCTTCTTTCCAGATTTCATCTGAGGATATTTCCTTTTTCACCATAGCCCTCTATGGGCTTCCAAATATCACTTTGCCAATTCCACAAGAACTGTCTTAGCGAAAGGCTTCTTGAGGGGAAAGCTGTAACTCTGTGAGATGATTTCACAGAACACAAAGAAGTTTCTCAGAAAGCTTCTTTCTCTTTGTTATCGGAGGATATTTCCTTTGGCCCTATAGTTTTCAAAGGGATCCGAAATATCTGTTCTCAGATTCCACAGAAATAAGGCTAGCAAAGAGATCCACGAAATACAGATGTAACTCTGTGAGATGAATTAACAGAACACTAAGCATTTTCTCAGAAAGCTTCTTTCCAGATTTCATCTGAGGATATTTCCTTTTTCACCATAGCCCTCTATGGGCTTCCAAATATCACTTTGCCAATTCCACAAGATCTGTCTTAGCGAAAGGCTTCTTGAGGAGAAATCTGTAACTCTGTGAGATGATTTCACAGAACACAAAGAAGTTTCTCAGAAAGCTTCTTTCTCTTTGTTATCCGAGGATATTTCCTTTGGCCTTATAGTCTTCAAAGGGATCCGAAATATCTGTTCTCAGATTCCACAGAAATAAGGCTAGAAAGAGATCCACGAAATACACATGTAACACTGTGAGATGAATTAAGAGAACACTCAGCAGTTTCTCAGAAAGCTTCTTTCCAGATTTCATCTGAGGATATTTCCTTTTTCACCATAGCCCTCTAAGGGCTTCCAAATATCACTTTGCCCATTCCACAAGTACTCTCTTAGGGAAAGGCTTCTTGAGGGGAAAGCGGTAACTCTGTGAGATGATTTCACAGAACACAAAGAAGTTTCTCAGAAAGCTTCTTTCTCTTTGTTATCAGAGGATATTTCCTTTGGCCCTATAGTCTTCAAAGGGATCCGAAATATCTGTTCTCAGATTCCACAGAAATAAGGCTAGCAAAGAGATCCACGAAATACAGATATAATTCTGTGAGTGGAAGTCACATATCACAGAGCAGTTTCTCAGAAAGCTTCTTTCCAGATTTCATCTGAGGATATTTCCTTTTTCACCATAGCCCTCTATGGGCTTCCAAATATCACTTTGCCAATTCCACAAGAACTGTCTTAGCGAAAGGCTTCTTCAGGGGAAAGCTGTAACTCTGTGTGATGATTTCACGGAACACAAAGAAGTTTCTCAGAAAGCTTCTTTCTCTTTGTTATCGGAGGATATTTCCTTTGGCCCTATAGTCTTCAAAGGGATCCGAAACATCTGTTCTCAGATTCCACAGAAATAAGGCTAGCAAAGAGATCCACGAAATACACATGTAACACTGTGAGATAAATTAACAGAACACTAAGCAGTTTCTCAGAAAGTTTCTTTCCAGATTTCATCTGAGGATATTTCCTTTTTCACCATAGCCCTCTATGGGCTTCCAAATATCACTTTGCCAATTCCACAAGAACTGTCTTAGCGAAAGGTTTCTTGAGGGGAAAGCTGTAACTCTGTGAGATGATTTCACAGAACACAAAGAAGTTTCTCAGAAAGCTTCTTTCTCTTTGTTATCGGAGGATATTTCCTTTGGCCCTAGGGTCTTCAAAGGGATCCGAAATATCTGTTCTCAGATTCCACAGAAATAAGGCTAGCAAAGAGATCCACGAAATTCAGATGTAACTCTGTGAGATGAATTCACATAACACTAAGCAGTTTCTCAGAAAGCTTCTTTCCAGATATCATCTGAGGATATTTCCTTTTTCACCATAGACCTCTATGGGCTTCCAATTATCACTTTTCCAATTCCAGAAGAACTGTTTTAGCGAAAGTCTTCTTGAGGGGAAAGCTGTAAATCTGTGAGATGATTTCACAGAACACAAAGAAGTTTCTCAGAAAGCTTCTTTCTCTATGTTATCGGAGGATATTTCCTTTGGCCCTATTGTCTTCAAAGGGATCCGAAATATCTGTTCTCAGATTCCACAGAAATAAGGCTAGCAAAGAGATCCACGAAATACACATGTAACTCTGTGAGATGAATTAACAGAACACTAATCAGTTTCTCAGAAAGCTTCTTTCCAGATTTCATCTGAGGATATTTCCTTTTTTCACCGTAGCCCTCTATGGGCTTTCAAATATCACTTTGCCAATTCCACAAGAACTGTCTTAGCGAAAGGCTTCTTGAGGGGAAAGCTGTAACTCTGTGAGATGATTTCACAGAACACAAAGAAGTTTCTCAGAAACCTTCTTTCTCTTTGTTATCGGAGGATATTTCCTTTGGCCCTATAGTCTTCAAAGGGATCCGAAATATCTGTTCTCAGATTCCACAGAAATAAGGCTAGCAAAGAGATCCACGAAATACAGATGTAACTCTCTGAGATGAATTAACAGAACACTAAGCAGTTTCTCAGAAAGCTTCTTTCCAGATTTCATCTGAGGACATTTCCTTTTTCACCATAGCCCTCTATGGGCTTGCAAATATCACTTTGCCAATTCCACAAGAACTGTCTTAGCGAATGGCTTCTTGAGGGGAAAGCTGTAACTCTGTGAGATGATTTCACAGAACACAAAGAAGTTTCTCACAAAGCTTCTTACTCTTTGTTATCGGAGGATATTTCCTTTGGCCCTATAGTCTTCAAAGGGATCCGAAATATCTCTTCTCAGATTCCACAGAAATAAGGCTAACAAAGAGATCCACGAAATACACCTGTAACTCTGTGAGATGAATTAACAGAACACTAAGCAGCTTCTCAGAAAGCTTCTTTCCAGATTTCATCTGAGGATATTTCCTTTTTCACCATAGCCCTCTATGGGCTTCCAAATATCACTTTGCCAATTCCACAAGAACTGTCTTAGGGAAAGGCTTCTTGAGGTGAAAGCTGTAACTCCGTGAGATGATTTCACAGAACACAAAGAAGTTTCTCAGAAAGCTTCTTTCTCTTTGTTATCGGAAGATATTTCCTTTGGCCCTATAGTCTTCAAAGGGATCCGAAATATCTGTTCTCAGATTCCACAGAAATAAGGCTAGCAAAGAGATCCACGAAATACAGATGTAACTCTGTGAGATGAATTAACAGAACACTAAGCAGTTTCTCAGAAAGCTTCTTTCTCTTTGTTATCGGAGGATATTTCCTTTGGCCCTATAGTCTTCAAAGGGATCCGAAATATCTGTTCTCAGATTCCACAGAAATAAGGCTAGCAAAGAGATCCACGAAATACACATGTAACTCTGTGAGATGAATTAACAGAACACTAAGCAGTTTCTCAGAAAGCTTCTTTCCAGATTTCATCTGAGGATATTTCCTTTTTCACCATAGCCCTCTATGGGCTTCCAAATATCACTTTGCCAATTCCACAAGAACTGTTTTAGCGAAAGGCTTCTTGAGGGGAAAGCTGTAAATCTGTGAGATGATTTCACAGAACACAAAGAAGTTTCTCAGAAAGCCTCTTTCTCTATGTTATCGGAGGATATTTCCTTTGGCCCTGTAGTCTTCAAAGGGATCCGAAATATCTGTTCTCAGATTCCACAGAAATAAGGCTAGCAAAGAGATCCACGAAATACACATGTAACTCTGTGAGATGAATTAACAGAACACTAAGCAGTTTCTCAGAAAGCTTCTTTCCAGATTTCATCTGAGGATATTTCCTTTTTCACCATAGCCCTCTATGGGCTTTCAAATATCACTTTGCCAATTCCACAAGAACTGTCCTAGCGATAGGCTTCTTGAGGGGAAAGCTGTAACTCTGTGAGATGATTTCACAGAACACAAAGAAGTTTCTCAGAAAGCTTCTTTCTCTTTGTTTTCGGAGGATATTTCCTTTGGCCCTATAGTCTTCAAAGGGATCCGAAATATCTGTTCTCAGATTCCACAGAAATAAGGCTAGCAAAGAGATCCACGAAATACAGATGTAACTCTGTGAGATGAATTCACAGAACACTAAGCAGTTTCTCAGAAAGCTTCTTTCCAGATTTCATCTGAGGATATTTCCTTTTTCACCATAGCCCTCTAAGGGCTTCCAAATATCACTTTGCCAATTCCACAAGAACTGTTTTAGCGAAAGGCTTTTTGGGGGGAAAGCTGTAAATCTGTGAGATGATTTCACAGAACACAAAGAAGTTTCTCAGAAAGCTTCTTTCTCTTTGTTATCGGAGGATATTCCCTTTGGCCCTATAGTCTTCAAAGGGATCCGAAATATCTGTTCTCAGATTCCACAGAAATAAGGTTAGCAAAGAGATCCACGAAATACACATGTAACTCTGTGAGATGAATTAACAGAAAACTAAGCAGTTTCTCAGAAAGCTTCTTTTCAGATTTCATCTGAGGATATTTCCTTTTTCACCATAGCCCTGTATGGGCTTCCAAATATCACTTTGCAAATTCCACAAGAACTGTCTTAGCGAAAGGTTTCTTGAGGGGAAAGCTGTAACTCTGTGAGATGTTTTCACAGAACACAAAGAAGTTTCTCAGAAAGGTTCTTTCTCTTTGTTATCGGTGGATATTTCCTTTGGCCCTATAGTCTTCAAAGGGATCCGAAATATCTGTTCTCAGATTCCACAGAAATAAGGCTAGCAAAGAGATCCACGAAATACAGATGTAACTCTGTGAGATGAATTAACAGAACACTAAGCATTTTCTCAGAAAGCTTCTTTCCAGATTTCATCTGAGGATATTTCCTTTTTCACCATAGCCCTCTATGGGCTTCCAAATATCACTTTGCCAATTCCACAAGATCTGTCTTAGCGAAAGGCTTCTTGAGGAGAAA
Source organism: Macaca nemestrina (assembly GCF_043159975.1). Lineage (NCBI taxonomy): Eukaryota > Metazoa > Chordata > Mammalia > Primates > Cercopithecidae > Macaca > Macaca nemestrina. The sequence goes on from NC_092125.1 coordinate 94,377,301, forward strand.
TCTGTAACTCTGTGAGATGATTTCACAGAACACAAAGAAGTTTCTCAGAAAGCTTCTTTCTCTTTGTTATCCGAGGATATTTCCTTTGGCCTTATAGTCTTCAAAGGGATCCGAAATATCTGTTCTCAGATTCCACAGAAATAAGGCTAGAAAGAGATCCACGAAATACACATGTAACACTGTGAGATGAATTAAGAGAACACTCAGCAGTTTCTCAGAAAGCTTCTTTCCAGATTTCATCTGAGGATATTTCCTTTTTCACCATAGCCCTCTAAGGGCTTCCAAATATCACTTTGCCCATTCCACAAGTACTCTCTTAGGGAAAGGCTTCTTGAGGGGAAAGCGGTAACTCTGTGAGATGATTTCACAGAACACAAAGAAGTTTCTCAGAAAGCTTCTTTCTCTTTGTTATCAGAGGATATTTCCTTTGGCCCTATAGTCTTCAAAGGGATCCGAAATATCTGTTCTCAGATTCCACAGAAATAAGGCTAGCAAAGAGATCCACGAAATACAGATATAATTCTGTGAGTGGAAGTCACATATCACAGAGCAGTTTCTCAGAAAGCTTCTTTCCAGATTTCATCTGAGGATATTTCCTTTTTCACCATAGCCCTCTATGGGCTTCCAAATATCACTTTGCCAATTCCACAAGAACTGTCTTAGCGAAAGGCTTCTTCAGGGGAAAGCTGTAACTCTGTGTGATGATTTCACGGAACACAAAGAAGTTTCTCAGAAAGCTTCTTTCTCTTTGTTATCGGAGGATATTTCCTTTGGCCCTATAGTCTTCAAAGGGATCCGAAACATCTGTTCTCAGATTCCACAGAAATAAGGCTAGCAAAGAGATCCACGAAATACACATGTAACACTGTGAGAAAAATTAACAGAACACTAAGCAGTTTCTCAGAAAGCTTCTTTCCAGATTTCATCTGAGGATATTTCCTTTTTCACCATAGCCCTCTATGGGCTTCCAAATATCACTTTGCCAATTCCACAAGAACTGTCTTAGCGAAAGGTTTCTTGAGGGGAAAGCTGTAACTCTGTGAGATGATTTCACAGAACACAAAGAAGTTTCTCAGAAAGCTTCTTTCTCTTTGTTATCGGAGGATATTTCCTTTGGCCCTAGGGTCTTCAAAGGGATCCGAAATATCTGTTCTCAGATTCCACAGAAATAAGGCTAGCAAAGAGATCCACGAAATTCAGATGTAACTCTGTGAGATGAATTCACATAACACTAAGCAGTTTCTCAGAAAGCTTCTTTCCAGATATCATCTGAGGATATTTCCTTTTTCACCATAGACCTCTATGGGCTTCCAAATATCACTTTGCCAATTCCAGAAGAACTGTTTTAGCGGAAGTCTTCTTGAGGGGAAAGCTGTAAATCTGTGAGATGATTTCACAGAACACAAAGAAGTTTCTCAGAAAGCTTCTTTCTCTATGTTATCGGAGGATATTTCCTTTGGCCCTATAGTCTTCAAAGGGATCCGAAATATCTGTTCTCAGATTCCACAGAAATAAGGCTAGCAAAGAGATCCACGAAATACACATGTAACTCTGTGAGATGAATTAACAGAACACTAATCAGTTTCTCAGAAAGCTTCTTTCCAGATTTCATCTGAGGATATTTCCTTTTTTCACCGTAGCCCTCTATGGGCTTTCAAATATCACTTTGCCAATTCCACAAGAACTGTCTTAGCGAAAGGCTTCTTGAGGGGAAAGCTGTAACTCTGTGAGATGATTTCACAGAACACAAAGAAGTTTCTCAGAAACCTTCTTTCTCTTTGTTATCGGAGGATATTTCCTTTGGCCCTATAGTCTTCAAAGGGATCCGAAATATCTGTTCTCAGATTCCAGAGAAATAAGGCTAGCAAAGAGATCCACGAAATACAGATGTAACTCTCTGAGATGAATTAACAGAACACTAAGCAGTTTCTCAGAAAGCTTCTTTCCAGATTTCATCTGAGGACATTTCCTTTTTCACCATAGCCCTCTATGGGCTTGCAAATATCACTTTGCCAATTCCACAAGAACTGTCTTAGCGAATGGCTTCTTGAGGGGAAAGCTGTAACTCTGTGAGATGATTTCACAGAACACAAAGAAGTTTCTCACAAAGCTTCTTACTCTTTGTTATCGGAGGATATTTCCTTTGGCCCTATAGTCTTCAAAGGGATCCGAAATATCTCTTCTCAGATTCCACAGAAATAAGGCTAACAAAGAGATCCACGAAATACACCTGTAACTCTGTGAGATGAATTAACAGAACACTAAGCAGCTTCTCAGAAAGCTTCTTTCCAGATTTCATCTGAGGATATTTCCTTTTTCACCATAGCCCTCTATGGGCTTCCAAATATCACTTTGCCAATTCCACAAGAACTGTCTTAGGGAAAGGCTTCTTGAGGTGAAAGCTGTAACTCCGTGAGATGATTTCACAGAACACAAAGAAGTTTCTCAGAAAGCTTCTTTCTCTTTGTTATCGGAAGATATTTCCTTTGGCCCTATAGTCTTCAAAGGGATCCGAAATATCTGTTCTCAGATTCCACAGAAATAAGGCTAGCAAAGAGATCCACGAAATACAGATGTAACTCTGTGAGATGAATTAACAGAACACTAAGCAGTTTCTCAGAAAGCTTCTTTCTCTTTGTTATCGGAGGATATTTCCTTTGGCCCTATAGTCTTCAAAGGGATCCGAAATATCTGTTCTCAGATTCCACAGAAATAAGGCTAGCAAAGAGATCCACGAAATACACATGTAACTCTGTGAGATGAATTAACAGAACACTAAGCAGTTTCTCAGAAAGCTTCTTTCCAGATTTCATCTGAGGATATTTCCTTTTTCACCATAGCCCTCTATGGGCTTCCAAATATCACTTTGCCAATTCCACAAGAACTGTTTTAGCGAAAGGCTTCTTGAGGGGAAAGCTGTAAATCTGTGAGATGATTTCACAGAACACAAAGAAGTTTCTCAGAAAGCCTCTTTCTCTATGTTATCGGAGGATATTTCCTTTGGCCCTGTAGTCTTCAAAGGGATCCGAAATATCTGTTCTCAGATTCCACAGAAATAAGGCTAGCAAAGAGATCCACGAAATACAGATGTAACTCTGTGAGATGAATTAACAGAACACTAAGCAGTTTCTCAGAAAGCTTCTTTCCAGATTTCATCTGAGGATATTTCCTTTTTCACCATAGCCCTCTATGGGCTTTCAAATATCACTTTGCCAATTCCACAAGAACTGTCCTAGCGATAGGCTTCTTGAGGGGAAAGCTGTAACTCTGTGAGATGATTTCACAGAACACAAAGAAGTTTCTCAGAAAGCTTCTTTCTCTTTGTTTTCGGAGGATATTTCCTTTGGCCCTATAGTCTTCAAAGGGATCCGAAATATCTGTTCTCAGATTCCACAGAAATAAGGCTAGCAAAGAGATCCACGAAATACAGATGTAACTCTGTGAGATGAATTCACAGAACACTAAGCAGTTTCTCAGAAAGCTTCTTTCCAGATTTCATCTGAGGATATTTCCTTTTTCACCATAGCCCTCTAAGGGCTTCCAAATATCACTTTGCCAATTCCACAAGAACTGTTTTAGCGAAAGGCTTTTTGGGGGGAAAGCTGTAAATCTGTGAGATGATTTCACAGAACACAAAGAAGTTTCTCAGAAAGCTTCTTTCTCTTTGTTATCGGAGGATATTCCCTTTGACCCTATAGTCTTCAAAGGGATCCGAAATATCTGTTCTCAGATTCCACAGAAATAAGGTTAGCAAAGAGATCCACGAAATACACATGTAACTCTGTGAGATGAATTAACAGAAAACTAAGCAGTTTCTCAGAAAGCTTCTTTTCAGATTTCATCTGAGGATATTTCCTTTTTCACCATAGCCCTGTATGGGCTTCCAAATATCACTTTGCAAATTCCACAAGAACTGTCTTAGCGAAAGGTTTCTTGAGGGGAAAGCTGTAACTCTGTGAGATGTTTTCACAGAACACAAAGAAGTTTCTCAGAAAGGTTCTTTCTCTTTGTTATCGGTGGATATTTCCTTTGGCCCTATAGTCTTCAAAGGGATCCGAAATATCTGTTCTCAGATTCCACAGAAATAAGGCTAGCAAAGAGATCCACGAAATACAGATGTAACTCTGTGAGATGAATTAACAGAACACTAAGCAGTTTCTCAGAAAGCTTCTTCCCAGATTTCATCTGAGGATATTTCCTTTTTCACCATAGCCCTCTATGGGCTTCCAAATATCACTTTGCCAATTCCACAAGAACTGTCTTAGCGAAAGGCTTCTTGAGGGGAAAGCTGTAACTCTGTGAGATGATTTCACAGAACACAAAGAAGTTTCTCAGAAAGCTTCTTTCTCTTTGTTATTGGACGATATTTCCTTTGGCCCTATAGTCTTCAAAGGGATCCGAAATATCTGTTATCAGATTACACAGAAATAAGGCTAGCAAAGAGATGCACGAAATACACATGTAACTCTGTGAGATGAATTAACAGAACACTAAGCAGTTTCTCAGAAAGCTTCTTTCCAGATTTCATCTGAGGATATTTCCTTTTTCACCATAGCCCTCTATGGGCTTCCAAATATCACTTTGCCAATTCCACAAGAACTGTCTTAGGGAAAGGCTTCTTGAGGTGAAAGCTGTAACTCCGTGAGATGATTTCACAGAACACAAAGAAGTTTCTCAGAAAGCTTCTTTCTCTTTGTTATCGGAAGATATTTCCTTTGGCCCTATAGTCTTCAAAGGGATCCGAAATATCTGTTCTCAGATTCCACAGAAATAAGGCTAGCAAAGAGATCCACGAAATACAGATGTAACACTGTGAGATGAATTAACAGAACACTAAGCAGTTTCTCAGAAAGCTTCTTTCCAGATTTCATCTGAGGATATTTCCTTTTTCACCATAGCCCTCTAAGGGCTTCCAAATATCACTTTGCCCATTCCACAAGTACTCTCTTAGCGAAAGGCTTCTTGAGGGGAAAGCGGTAACTCTGTGAGATGATTTCACAGAACACAAAGAAGTTTCTCAGAAAGCTTCTTTCTCTTTGTTTTCAGAGGATATTTCCTTTGGCCCTATAGTCTTCAAAGGGATCCGAAATATCTGTTCTCAGATTCCACAGAAATAAGGCTACCAAAGAGATCCACGAAATACAGATATAATTCTGTGAGTGGAAGTCACATATCACAGAGCAGTTTCTCAGAAAGCTTCTTTCCAGATTTCATCTGAGGATATTTCCTTTTTCACCATAGCCCTCTATGGGCTTCCAAATATCACTTTGCCAATTCCACAAGAACTGTCTTAGCGAAAGGCTTCTTCAGGGGAAAGCTGTAACTCTGTGTGATGATTTCACGGAACACAAAGAAGTTTCTCAGAAAGCTTCTTTCTCTTTGTTATCGGAGGATATTTCCTTTGGCCCTATAGTCTTCAAAGGGATCCGAAATATCTGTTCTCAGATTCCACAGAAATAAGGCAAGCAAAGAGATCCACGAAATACACATGTAACTCTGTGAGATGAATTAACAGAACACTAAGCAGTTTCTCAGAAAGCTTCTTTCCAGATTTCATCTGAGGATATTTCCTTTTTCACCGTAGCCCTCTATGGGCTTTCAAATATCACTTTGCCAATTCCACAAGAACTGTCTTAGCGAAAGGCTTCTTGAGGGGAAAGCTGTAACTCTGTGAGATGATTTCACAGAACACAAAGTACTTTCTCAGAAAGCTTCTTTCTCTTTGTTATCGGAGGATATTTCCTTTGGCCCTAGAGTCTTCAAAGGGATCCGAAATATCTGTTCTCAGATTCCACAGAAATAAGGCTAGCAAAGAGATCCACGAAATACAGATGTAACTCTGTGAGATGAATTCACAGAACACTAAGCAGTTTCTCAGAAAGCTTCTTTCCAGATATCATCTGAGGATATTTCCTTATTCACCATAGCCCTCTATGGGCTTCCAAATATCACTTTGCCAATTCCAGAAGAACTGTTTTAGCGAAAGGCATTTTGGGGGGAAAGCTGTAACTCTGTGAGATGATTTCACAGAACACAAAGAAGTTTCTCAGAAAGCTTCTTTCTCTATGTTATCGGAGGATATTTCCTTTGGCCCTATAGTCTTCAAAGGGATCCGAAATATCTGTTCTCAGATTCCACAGAAATAAGGCTAGCAAAGAGATCCACGAAATACACATGTAACTCTGTGAGATGAATTAACAGAACACTAAGCAGTTTCTCAGAAAGCTTCTTTCCAGATTTCATCTGAGGATATTTCCTTTTTTCACCGTAGCCCTCTATGGGCTTTCAAATATCACTTTGCCAATTCCACAAGAACTGTCTTAGCGAAAGGCTTCATGAGGGGAAAGCTGTAACTCTGTGAGATGATTTCACAGAACACAAAGAAGTTTCTCAGAAAGCTTCTTTCTCTTTGTTATCGGAGGATATTTCCTTTGGCCCTATAGTCTTCAAAGGGATCCGAAATATCTGTTCTCAGATTCCACAGAAATAAGGCTAGCAAAAGATCCACGAAATACAGATGTAACTCTGTGAGATGAATTAACAGAACACTAAGCAGTTTCTCAGAAAGCTTCTTTCCAGATTTAATCTGAGGATATTTCCTTTTTCACCATAGCCCTCTATGGGCTTCCAAATATCACTTTGCCAATTCCACAAGAACTGTCTTAGCGAAAGGCTTCTTGAGGGGAAAGCTGTAACTCTGTGAGATGATTTCACAGAACACAAAGAAGTTTCTCAGAAAGCTTCTTTCTCTTTGTTATCGGAGGATATTTCCTTTGGCCCTATAGTCTTCAAAGGGATCCGAAATATCTCTTCTCAGATTCCACAGAAATAAGGCTAACAAAGAGATCCACGAAATACACCTGTAACTCTGTGAGATGAATTAACAGAACACTAAGCAGTTTCTCAGAAAGCTTCTTTCCAGATTTCATCTGAGGATATTTCCTTTTTCACCATAGCCCTCTGGGGCTTCCAAATATCACTTTGCCAATTCCACAAGAACTGTCTTAGCGAAAGGCTTCTTGAGGGGAAAGCTGTAACTCTGTGAGATGATTTCACAGAACACAAAGAAGTTTCTCAGAAAGCTTCTTTCTCTTTGTTATCGGAGGATATTTCCTTTGGCCCTATAGTTTTCAAAGGGATCCGAAATATCTGTTCTCAGATTCCACAGAAATAAGGCTAGCAAAGAGATCCACGAAATACAGATATAATTCTGTGAGTGGAAGT